>NC_058081.1:321469407-324130924 GCF_014858855.1 Bufo gargarizans
AGCTCCTAGCTCTTGACCTCAGCTTCCAGTTGTTCCTGTTATGGTACTTTCCCAGCCTGGGAAACTTTGCGCTTCTGTTTGTTCTGCCTTTGTCTTTTGTTTTCTTCCCTCGTTATTTCCTTCCTTTAGGCCCCTGCACATACGTAAGCTAGGGACAGCCGCCCAGTTGTACCCTGTCTGTTAGGACGGGCCGTGCAAGTAGGTAGGAATAGAGGAGTGGGTGGAGTTTAGGGCTGCACTTATCCCTACCTTTTCGTAACACTGGAAATTCAAGTAGTCCATTTGCATCTCCAAGCAAAGGTGGATTTAAACCACACAGTTGTCGAGCAGATTATTGGGAATGAACATGACTACAAAAGCTTATTCCTGATAATCTGTCCATGTAAAAGTGAACTGATCTTTCATGCAGCACATTAAATGGTTCTTGGGCAGCAGATTACACTGTGCGAACAACAATCTGCTGCCCAGAAGCAATGAATCTGTATGAGGAGGAGTGACTGCAGCAGCCATTGCTCGTCCCCATACAGTGGAGGTGATTGCTGCATGTATTTGCAGCTTTTTCCTCCACTGATGAACCGTTCCTTCCCTATAATTGCCTGCTCCAGCTGCATGTGTAAATGCGCCTTAAAGGGATTGTCCAAGTTACAAGTCCTCAGGATAGGTCATCAATATCAGATCGGCGGGGGTCCGACACATGTCACCCCCGCTGATCAGCTGTTTGAAGAGAAGGGGCGCCGTCCCATTGAAATGATTAGGACATCTTGAGTGTAATTACACCAGCTCACCACTGCAGATACGACAGTGAGCAGGTAAACAATGAAGGGGAGGCAGCACTGGCATGGCGCGCCGGGTGTTAGACCCCCGCCGATCTTGGTTCTGAGGATAGGTCTTTAGTATATATAACTTGGACAACCCCTTTAAGTAATTCCTGTGTGTTAATACAAAAAAAGGTAGTAGTAATGATGTGGTCATGCATTGCGGCCTTAGGCAAAGCCAAAGCCTGTTACCAAGAAATGGCAAAACGCTGGTTTCAATTATGCTCTGTTCACATCAGCCAATGCCAAACAGAGAAACGTTTACATTAGCTGGGAAGTTGCTATAAAAAAATAAAATAAAAATTATAATTCTGTTGAAAAAAATATTTAATTACCTTTTCTTTATTTTTATTGTTACCCCGACACCTAATATGTGCATGGTGCATGCCACACGCTGTTCTTATGCACTTCTGTGTTTGGGGCATGTCAAAGTTTCACATTACATTTCACACAGAGAAATGTGGTGTCATTTTCTGCATCTCAGCCTGGCCCTACACAGTACCTGCCCACCATACCTCCTACATTTAGTGTAATGGGCTTGAATCTTCACATAGGCACAATCACATCGACTGACTTGGAACAAAAAAGGGTGGTTCCAGGGAGTGGGCTGCAAGAAGACATCCACAAGACCATTGTGCGGGACATCAGTAGAGGGAATGCACAGGGAGGCAGATTGCCTGACCTGTGCCTGAAACCAGTAATATAAAAATTGTACTGCATTAGACAAGCAACCCACTGAGGCATTGTGCAATACTTCATTTTACCTGCTAGTGGCACTGCAGGTAATGTGAACACACCGACATGGTTTCCCAGCAGGAAGACACTTTTGAAAACCTCTGCTCATTAAAAGAGTCCCTTAATGTTAAGCAGATCCCAAAGTGAAGAACCCCTTTAACTGTCTTAAGAGGCACTCAATTTCATAGCATAAAATCATCACACAACTGGCTTAGTAACTTAAAGGGGTTATCCCATGACTATTGTATAAAATGAAAATCAGACATCATATAGCAGATGACAGACTCTTTTTAACAAAGCCAGAACCAGCCCTGTACTCACATGTATCCTGAGATTGCCACATTCATTGCTCTGCTATATTTATATCAAGCTGACAGCTCAAGGGGAGTGTCTTTTATGCTGCAGCTCGGGGGCGTGTCTCAGCTCTCCCTATCACAGCTCAGGAGGCAGTTGAAGGATGAAACTGAGCATGTGTGGCCATCTCAGTGAGCAGGACAAAGAGGCAGGTGGAGCTAGACAGATACATTTTATTGAATAACTTAGTGGCTATGCTACATTTTAAATTACATGCAAATACAAAAGTATTCAGATCCAGGTGCTGGTTTGAAAACTGTAGAATATTTTTCTTGGGACAACCCCTTTAACTACAGCTTCATCTCACTTCTATGCCCAAACCTTTATATTGTTGCTTCAACCAGGTCAATGTAAAGGTTCTAAGCACTTGTGCTTAGTAGGAGGCGAGAGTTCGTCATTTCTGCTTTCTATTCTGCAAGGAGCAAGTGTCTGGTCCACAGACTCCATCAGACATTCATGGACAACTGCTGACATGCCTGCCAGAGATGTAGATGAAGCTATACAGGAGCCCTATGATTATGACTGGCAGCATGACATGCCGCAGCTTTTCTTCCTGCAAAAAGTACACTAATAGGTCATACTAATCTACCATGTCAAACTAGCGGAGAAACTTTCTAACGGAGAAATAGCGCAACTCAGCTTTCTTAAAAAACAAAAATAGATGTTGCAGCATTGTAACTTTAGGGGAAATGCAGGCTTTTCCAAAAGCAAACTTGTTATCTCATCTTGAAAAGTGAAAAACATGGTCAACAAGTTAGCAAGTAATTTAGATAAAGTGCATGGAAACTATCATGGCACCACATGTCACTGAATGCTCTATCCCTTATCCTTGCTGGGCAGTGTGTGGGATTTCTGCATCTAATACTGCATCTGGATGGTGTCAAACTCACTCAATTTTTAATTTCATAAGCTACTCTTAGAACTTGTCCTCTCACTGCCCTCTGAGTAGACAGGAGTGCTGAGACATGGTGATCTTTGAAGGGCATCTGTCAGCAGATTTGTACCTATGACACTGGCTGATCTGTTACATGTGTGCTTAGCAGCTGAAGACATCTGTGTTGGTCCCAGGTTCATATGTGCCCGCACTGCTGAGAAAAATGTGGTTTTAATATATGATGAGCCTCTGGGAACAATGGGGGCATTCTCATTGCAGAGAGAGCTGAGCCCATTGCTCCTAGATGCTCATTTGCATATAATAAAACAATTTTTCTCAGTAATGCGGGCACATATCAACATGGGACCAACACAGATGTCTTCAGCTGCCAGGTGCACATGTAACAGGTCAGCCAGTGTCATAGGCAAAGTTCCACTGTGAGGTTACTTTTTGAAATATATAGGGGGATAACAGTAGTAAAGTTATCTGCACTGTTCCTTTTAGGTTACATCTACACCAGATTTTCAATTTTTCTGTTTTCTAGGTAAAAAAAAAAAAAAAAGCAGCACCATATCTGGCATCTGACTAGGATGGGGTCTGCTGGGTTCCTGTCAGGGAGTAGTTACAATAGAGGCTCCTAACAGGGCCTCTGACGCAGACGTGAACCTAGTCGCTGCCTGCAGCACTAATCCTGCCAGCAAAAGTGCCAGAACCTGAACGAATCCCATTAAAATCAATGAGGTCTGTTGGTGTCCGTTAGGATCCATAACGCTAGTGTGGACACAGCATAAAACAAAAATTATCTTTAGATCTTTCTACAGATACCCTGAAATAACAATGGGTTAGGGATTTTGCAGTAGCGAGTTCAAAATGAGTCAATACACTTACCTTTCAAGATATCTAAACATATCCTCCCCAGCTTGTCTACATTGGGGTGATAGATTTTGGTCATGAAGCGTACTTTAGGAGCTGCCATTGGGTACTCTTCAGGAAGGAATAATTCAAGTTTAAATGTCCCTCCTTCAAAGGGTGAATCTTGTGGCCCCGCAATTACAACATGGAAGTATCGTGCATTGCAGTCATCTGGCTCAGCTTTTATCCCAGGAACTGGCTCTGCCATTAAGCGCTGGGTCTCCTACAATACAGAACAAACTGATAAATATACAGAAGTATACTAAAAAGAGAAAACACACAGGCAGAATGTTTAATGCAAGAGACAGGTTATAATGCAACTATATGTCCAATCAGATACCATCTGTCTCCATGTCCTATTACAGTGAATGGACATCATAAAGGGGGACCCCCTGCTTTAAGACCAAGAGTCTCATGTTCTCACAGGCCAATCACTGTTACAGATGGCAACAAGGACAATTTTTCATGAAGCCCCATATATCTGCTGAAAGACATGATGATTCTTGTTGCAGTGGTGGGGATCAGAAAACACCAACCCTGAGGACATTATAGGGGTTATCCAAGATTAAAAAATGCCCCCCATATGCCCAGGTCCCTCACACTGATTCGGTGTCGGGGGCAGCCAATGGCAGGTGGTGATGAACCTCCCTAGCATCGCGGGTGATGCTAGGGAGGCTTGTCCCAGGCCCTGCCTGCCATTAGCTGACCAACTCCCCCAAACACCAGATGTTTTCATCCGCGCACGGGGAGAAGCAGCGGCCGTGTGGGGACCAGGTAAGCAAAATCTGTGTGAGGGGCCTGGGCATATGGGGGGGGGGGGGGGGGGCGGCATTTTTTAGTCTCGGATAACCCCTTTAATATATGTCAGGAGGCAATTTGACTTACAATAAGTGAAACCACTAAATCTCCACAAGAGCTTGAAGATATGGCCATGTCAGTGAACGGTTGCACAAACTTATAATAATGCCCTGATAAACTACAAAAGCTCCGTTTTGTGTTCTGCCAGTTTGGGTGGTTTTGCTTATGGCATGAATCGGGTCGTCGGCAGCACTATTCTTGATGCAAAAAACACACAGCTTGCGTGATCACTACTCCATTCAAATGGGAGAGCACAGAGTCCCATCTGTTTCTAGCCCCAGTTCTGTGAAGCACCTGGGAGTAGCTCTGAACTTCCTGTCTGCCGATTCCACAAGGCATGTAAGGGAGCTATGCTCTACATCACCTGAAGATGGCTTGCTGAATGACCCGACGTGTAGCAGATCTTTTTTCAGCTTGCCTGTGTAGATCTTGCTCATTGTCACTTGGTCTTTCCCTATCTGCTTCATCTGTTGCTTGCTGTCCCAAACTGCTTTAGGGGTCTTGATGCTGGTATGTTTCTGCCTTTTACATGTATTACCGTGTGTCTGTCAATCTAACAGCGTGACTGTATTGTTTTTCACTATGTATCGCTCACTATTTTCCACCTCTCTCTCTGTATGTATTGTTCTGTCTTTCTAACAAACATCACATGACAGAGGATGCTCTCTCCACTGTGCGTTTCAAGAAAGAGAAGCACACCTGGAAGTGGGGTGCATTCACTTCAGCAAATGATCACATACACACCAATGCTACAGGAGTTGAAAAAAATAATTACATAACAGGAACACCCTTTTAAGGCTCAAAAGTACTTACCAAAAGCTTCAGTTGCACAGGAAAACTTCAAACAATAAAATAAAAATTCTAATACATGTACTGTTCAAATTCTCTTCTCTTGAAGCTGATATTCCCCAGTCTGGTTTTATGCATTTCATATTACAAATTAGGCTACTTTCACACTAGCGTTCGGGCGGATCCGTTCTGAACGGATCCGCTCATAATAATGCAGACGGAGGCTCCGTTCAGAACGGATCCGTCTGCATTATATTAGCAAAAAAAAGCTAAGTGTGAAAATAGCCTGGGACGGATCCGTCCAGACTTTCAATGTAAAGTCAATGGGGGACGGATCCGCTTGAAGATTGAGCCACATTGTGGCATCTTCAAACGGATCCGTCCCCATTGACTTACATTGAAAGTCTGGACGGATCCGCACGGATCCGCACGCCTCCGAACGGCCAGGCGGACACCCGAACGCTGCAAGCAGCGTTCAGCTGTCCGCCTGTCCGTGCGGAGGCGAGCGGAGCGGAGGCTGAACGCCGCCAGACTGATGCAGTCTGAGCGGATCCGCCTCCATTCAGACTGCATCAGGGCTGGACGGCTGCGTTCGGGTCCGCTCGTGAGCTCCTTCAAACGGAGCTCACGAACGGAAACCCGAACGCTAGTGTGAAAGTAGCCTTAGTTTTTTCCCCATGTTTTAATACATGATATGGTAGATTACATTTTGTCATTAAAAATGCAACTTGTCGTGCAAAAAATTAGCCCTCATATTGTTATGTGAACAGAAAAGTAAAAAAAAAGTCATGGCTCTTCGAAAGCGGGAAGGAAAAAAACTTAACTGAAAAATTAAAACTGGCAAGTTCGAAACTCATAGGGGTCTTACGGTTTGCATCAACCTTTGCATTTCTTTTACCTTTATTGCTGCTACCTTCTGCGTTGGGGTGTAGTCACATGACTGTCATGCAGCCATTTCTTATCACCTAGGATGTTATGTCCATGTTAGGGGCAGTGTCTATGTAACTAGCTGTCAGGGAGGAGCTATAAACTAGCTGGGTGGTGTTAGGGGCAGTGTCTATGTAACTAGCTGTGTGGGAGGAGCTATAAACTAGCTGGGTGTTAGGGGCAGTGATAGAGGAGTGTATGTAACTAGCTGGTGAGAGGAGCTATAAACTAGCTGGGTGGTGTTAGGGGCAGTGTCTATGTAACTAGCTGTCAGGGAGGAGCTATAAACTAGCTGGGTGGTGTTAGGGGCAGTGTCTATGTAACTAGCTGTGTGGGAGGAGCTATAAACTAGCTGGGTGTTAGGGGCAGTGATAGAGGAGTGTATGTAACTAGCTGGTGAGAGGAGCTATAAACTAGCTGGGTGGTGTTAGGGGCAGTGTCTATGTAACTAGCTGTCAGGGAGGAGCTATAAACTAGCTGGGTGTTAGGGGCAGTGATAGAGGAGTGTCTATGTAACTAGCTGGTGAGAGGAGCTATAAACTAGCTGGGTGGTGTTAGGGGCAGTGTCTATGTAACTAGCTGTCAGGGAGGAGCTATAAACTAGCTGGGTGGTGTTAGGGGCAGTGTCTATGTAACTAGCTGTGTGGGAGGAGCTATAAACTAGCTGGGTGTTAGGAGCAGTGATAGGGGAGTGTCTATGTAACTAGCTGTGTGGGAGGGGCTATAAACTAGCTGGATGTTAGGGGCAGTGATAGAGGAGTGTCTATGTAACTAGCTGGTGAGAGGAGCTATAAACTAGCTGGATGTTAGGAGCAGTGATAGGGGAGTGTCTATGTAACTAGCTGGTGAGAGGAGCTATAAACTAGCTGGGTGGTGTTAGGGGCAGTGTCTATGTAACTAGCTGTGTGGGAGGAGCTATAAACTAGCTCTGTTAGGTACAGTGATAGCGGAGTGTCTATGTAACTAGCTGTCAGGGAGGAGCTATAAACCAACTGGGTGTTGTTAGGGGCAGTGTCTATGTAACTAGCTGTCAGGGAGGAGCTATAAACCAACTGGATGTTGTTAGGGGCAGTGTCTATGTAACTAGCTTTCAGGGAGGAGCTATAAACTAGCTGGGTGTTAGGGGCAGTGATAGGGGAGTGTCTATGTAACTAGCTGGTGGGAGGAGCTATAAACTAGCTGGGTGTTAGAGGCAGTGATAGGGCAGTGTCTATGTAACTAGCTGTCAGGGAGGAGCTATAAACTAGCTGGGTGTTAGGAGCAGTGATAGGGGAGTGTCTATGTAACTAGCTGTCAGGGAGGAGCTATAAACTAGCTGGGTGTTAGGGACAGTGATGGGGAGTGTCTATGTAAGGGGAGTGTCTATGTAACTAGCTGGTGGGAGGAGCTATAAACTAGCTGGGTGTTAGGGGCAGTGATAGGGCAGTGTCTATGTAACTAGCTAGTGAGAGGAGCTATAAACTAGCTGGGTGTTAGGGGCAGTGATAGGGCAGTGTCTATGTAACTAGCTGTCAGGGAGGAGCTATAAACTAGCTGTATGTTAGGGACAGAGAGAGTGTCTATGTAACTAGCTGGTGAGAGGAGCTATAAACTAGCTGGGTGGTGTTAGGGGAGTGTCTATGTAACTAACTGTCAGGGAGGAGCTATAAACTAGCTGGGTGGTGTTAGGGGCAGTGTCTATGTAACTAGCTGTCAGGGAGGAGCTATAAACTAGCTGGATGTTGTTAGGGGCAGTGATAGGGGAGTGTCTATGTAACTAGTTAGGTGGAAGGAGCTATAAACTAGCTGGGCGTTAGGGGCAGCGATGGGGAGTGTCTACATAACTAGCTGGTGGGAGGAGCTATAAACTAGCTGGGCGTTAGGGGCAGTAATGGGGAGTGTCTATGTAACTAGCTGGTGGGAGGAGCTATAAACTAGCTGGGTGTTAGGAGCAGTGATAGGGAGGAGCTATGAACTAGCTGGGTGGTGTTAGGGGCAGTATCTATGTAACTAGCTGGCGGGGGGAGCTATAAACTAGCTCGGTGTTAGGAGCAGTATATCCCAAAAATAGGCAGCACTCCAAGTGTGGTAAAAAGATGATGACCCGTTTATTCCCAGGCAATGTTTCAGCCCACTCAATGGGGCCTTTGTCAAGCAATGCAATAGTGTCACACATGGGTATATATACCCGAATGCTTAACCCATACGCATTACACTGAAGAATGTAAGGAATTAATCTTAGAATTTCTTAACATTGTGTTGAGATTAATTATTTTGCGTTTCAAGTTGGCTACTATCTTCAATTGCGAGGAACTATGATGGGTTCAAATATGGCACCTACGTACTCCAAAGTCTTCATGTCGTACCTTGAGGCAGACCATGTCTATGTGTCCCACCCCTTCAGCCATGTGCTGAGGTGGTGGAGATACATAGATGATGTGTTTGTGGTCTGAGATGGCAGTGAGGATGATCATTTGGATTTCCATTGCTTCCTCAATACTATTGACCCTGAGATTAAGTTCACCCTTACTCATTCCATACAACAGGTCCAGTTTTTGGACACGATGGTTAGAGTTCAGGGCGAATCTCTTATCACGGATCTCTTTATTAAACCGACAGATTGCAATACATTGTTGCATTTTGATAGTTGTCACCCGCGTGCAATGATTAAGTCCCTCCTTAGGAGTCAATTCTTGCGCGTACAGCGGATCGGTAAGGACCCTGAAATGCGATCTCAGAGATTACAAGGTGTGGCTAACAAATTCATACATAGAGGGTTGGTCCAGGCACATCTGGATAGATTAGAATCAGATATTCCATCGGAAAACAAAAAGATGGTAGTAGAGCGTGTACCTTTTATTTCTACACAGACTGGACGTAGCTATCAAATAGGCTATTAAAAAACACTGGCTTATTTTACGTAGCAACCTACATTATGTGAAGGAATTTCAGGCTCCACCTTATGTCATATAAGAGGTCCTCTAACTTGCGAGATAAGCTTGTCAAAACGGAAATGGTGTGTAAAGGTTTAAAGTCAATCCTATATAGGCACAAAAAGGAAAGGATGTTTCCCATGCTTCAATTGTGTGAACTGCAGTTATATGCTTAAAGGTGATGGACCAGGTGAGTGAACCTGTCATACACAACATGATATTCGCTATTACCTGACATGTGATAGCTCTTTTGTAATCTACTTCAGTGTTCTTGTAACCTATTATATGTAGGAGAGACTACTCTTGATTTAAAGACACGTCCGAATCAACATAGGTACACCATTTGACAAAATAAGAAAGATTTACCTGAATCCAAACATTTTGCTGGAGCTGGGCATAGAGAGAAAGATCTTAAATTCAGGATCATTGACCATATTCTTCCTCTTAGTAGAGGTGGAAATAGGGAAGAAGCACTTAAACGTAGAGAATTGGTATGGATATATCGTTTACATACGTTGAAACCACATGGGTTAAACACAGTTCAAATGGGGGTTATATGACAGTTAGGTGTGGCTCTCATTCTTATCTGGATTATCACCTTCTGTTCTGTCTGTTTATATGATTATGTAATAGTGTCATTGATATACTTTATTCATGCATGGACATGTAACACTTTGTTTTTTATTTTACATTTAGATGGATGTCCTTTGCCATATTTGTTCAGCGTACCAGACAGGGCTGTGGAGTCGGTGTCGAAGTCGAGGAGTCAGAGTAAATTTTGGTACCTGGGTCGGAGTCGGCAAAAAATGAAACAAATCCGACTAGATTTAAACTGGAATAAAAATAAAAAAAAGAGCAAGTTTAAATGTCCCAACTCACAAAAAGTTATAATTAATTACCGTATTTTTCGCCCTATAAGACGGACCTAGGTTTTTGCAGAGGAAAAAATATATTTTGAACCAAAAGGTGTGCTTTTGAACTAATGGTGGTCTGTGGATGACACTTATGGGGGCATCTGTGGGTGGCACCGTTATGGGGGATCATTGTGGGGGCATCTGTGGATGACACATATATAGCATCTTATCTTATGTGTCATCCACAGAGCCCCCCATAACAGTGTCCCTGTGTAGTGAATGTGGGCCGGCATCTGTTTCTGTAATGGCAGCGGGGCCCGGTGCCTGCTTCATTCATAAAGTGTGCGGAGCAGGCAAGTGACGTAGTGAGCTACGCTACGAGCGCCCACCCGGCCTCCTGACTGCCAAGAAGTTTTTAAGATTATTGGAATACTTTAACATTACCCACAAGTTAGATATGATTACTGTATACTACAGTGAGCAGGGCCCGGTGTAGTAGAATACAGAAACAGATGCCGGCCCTCAGCCCCTCCTCCCTCTCAGCCTATTCACCGGATGGTCGTAGCATTCGCCCCATAAGACGCACTACTATTTTCCCCCCACTTTTGCAAAAAATACGGTACTTCTCTACTGTAAGAATAAAGGCCAATACATGCAGTGCGTCACGCAAAACGAACACGTTAAGTGACCATGAAGAAGCATGCTTTTCATATGCTTCACTATATGGCACGCAACGCACAGTTAAGGAGCAGCAATACTTATACTTTCCATTGTGCTGTGTTCCGCTGTTACAGGGAACGCAACGCCCATGGTTAATCTAGCCTCTTACTGATAACTGATTAAGTAAATATGTTTTTTGCAGGACTAGAGACACTTGTATAAGTGAAGGCAAGTGGATGGTCAAGACCGCAGCTGTAAACCATTTGAAAAACTGCTGTCATTCAGCTAAGGCTATAAAAACTTGTAAACTCAGATTGTTAGCTTAAACTTTACACTTGACTATGGGATTCTACTAGGGAAATCAGGTTTTTACAATAAATGCCCCTTCCCCTGCCCCTTCCTGGATCCTCCCACTGCCCTATCTTCAGCAGAAGATCAGCACACAAAGGAGAAGGCAGCAGCTTCCTAGCCAGTAGTTTAGTGGTAATGACATTCGCATATTAAATACAAAAGGAGTCGGAGTCCGAGTCGGAAGTACCAAAAACTGAGGAGTCGGACCATTTATCTACCGACTCCACAGCCCTGGTACCAGAAGAGGTTCTCAACGTCCGCATGGCCTGGCTGTACTATATTTCTTCATTTGTTGACTGAAGGGACATCAATGGCTTCATTTGTTTTCTATTTGATTATCATTATGGTTTCTATTATGTATTTATAGGATCGTATGCGACTTGTAATTTTGTGACTGGTATGCACCTATGGGGGTGGTTTGATGTTTGCCATAAGGGACGGGACATTAGCGTGCCCTGTCACCTGTAGGCACATCAGCATGAGAGTCTAGGTGGCCCTAGACAGGGCCTTATGCTACACCTGCTTTAACCTATGATGCAGTCTCTTCCAAGTCGTTTTGGTCCTGTATAGAATATTCTTTGGTAGGTGGTGGGGATGGCGCATGTGCTGCCCCGCTTTGTGATGTGCCGCTTGACATTCACGTGGGGGGACGACACTTCACAGCTGGGTGTCGCGGGGTCCCTTTATTGGGTGCCCCGCGGCATCCTAGGGACACCACATGTATGTGCCGCCTACATCCACCGTATATCTAATGTATCCTTACAAAATGACTCCACTGATGCAGCCCGTTTGAGTATTATTGCATTTATTCACTTGTATGGCACAAGCTATGTGGTTACGTATACGCCCTTGTTGTGGATTGGCCGAGGCTTGGTCACTATGGTCCCTCCCCCCCTTCCTCCAATATGGGCGGAGGTATCATCGTCAGCACGCCCTAGGTCACGTGGGCGTTGCCTGGGAGGAGCGCCGCTGACGTCTGGGGAAGGGGGGACTGACTGACTGATTTTGCGCTTGCGCGGTGAGCATAGGATAACGCCGACTACATGCGGATACACTGAACCACCAATGGTACGCTGTTTTTGAGATATGTTTATAATTATAGGTCAGTTGTGAAAGATCAGCTGAGCCTTACCTTGTTTTAACCATTCACTTTTGTACATTTTATCACTATTCTAATCATGGAGACCTCGTTTTATCTATGTATAATCATGTATTCACTGTATTATTCTGATATTTTAGATTGTATAACTATATGCTGTAACAGCTTGATGCACTAAATGGTTAAATTGTTCACCGATATATCACATGACTTGTTTCGTGTATATATACCCATGTGTGACACTATTGCATTGCTTGACCAAGGCCCTATTGAGTGGGCTGAAACGTTGCCTGGGAATAAACGGGTCATCACCTTTTTACCACACTGCCTATTTTTTGGATATACTGTACCAAGAGGAAAGGTTGCCTACCTTCCCTGAGGACTTGCACCCTAACTGTTTTATTCACTGTGCTGTTGTTGTTTTTGGATGTTAGGGGCAGTGATAGGGGAGTGTCTATGTAACTAGCTGGTGGGAGGAGCTATAAACTAGCTGGGTGTTAGGAGCAGTGATAGGCAGTGTCTATGTAACTAGCTGGTGGGAGGAGCTATAAACTATCTGGGTGTTAGGGGCAGTGAGAGGGGAGTGTCTATGTAACTAGCTGGTGAGAGGAGCTATAAACTAGCTGGGTGTTAGGGACAGTGATAGGGGAGTGTCTACATAACTAGCTGGTGGGAGGAGCTATAAACTAGCTGGGTGTTAGGGGCAGTGATAGGGGAGTGGCTATGTAACTAGCTAGTGGGAGGAGCTATAAACTATCTGGGTGTTGGGGGCAGTGAGAGGGGAGTGTCTATGTAACTAGCTGGTGAGAGGAGCTATAAACTAGCTGGGTGTTAGGAACAGTGAGAGGAGTGTCTATGTAACTAGCTGGTGGGAGGAACTATAAACTAGCTGGGTGTTAGAGGCAGTGATAGGGCAGTGTCTATGTAGCTAGCTGGTGGGAGGAGCTATAAACTAGCTGGGTGTTAGAGGCAGTGATAGGGGAGTGTCTATGTAACTAGCTGGTGAGAGGAGCTATAAACTATCTGGATGTTAGGAGCAGTGATAGGGGAGTGTCTATGTAGCTAGCTGGTGAGAGGAGCTATAAACTAGCTGGGTGTTAGAGGCAGTGATAGGGGAGTGTCTATGTAACTAGCTGGTGAGAGGAGCTATAAACTATCTGGATGTTAGGAGCAGTGATAGGGGAGTGTCTATGTAGCTAGCTGGCGAGAGGAGCTATAAACTAGCTGGGTGTTAGGAACAGTGAGAGGAGTGTCTATGTAGCTAGCTGGTGGGAGGAGCTATAAACTAGCTGGGTGTTAGAGGCAGTGATAGGGGAGTGTCTATGTAACTAGCTGGTGAGAGGAGCTATAAACTAGCTGGGTGTTAGGGGCAGTGAGAGGAGTGTCTATTAGGGGTGCACCGAAATTTCGGCGGCCGAAAAAACGCACCTAATCTGTTTGTGCCGATATTTTTACATATCGGCCGGAAATAGCGGGGAGGGACTGGGAGGAGGAGCTGGGGGCCGGTGCGTTCACTGTGCTCCGGCCCCCAGCTCCAGTAGTTATAAAATGTTGTACAATTAATAAGCATTCTATTCATGAGGCCCCCCTCTGCAGTATTACATTCAATACAGCCACATCCTACTCACAGGGCTGTGCTGGCCGGCCGGGCAGAGGAGCGGCAGCGTCACGACTGACGTCATTCAGAAAGTAGGCCGGGCACATGACGTCAGTTGTGACGCTGCCGCTCCTCTGCCCGGCCGGCCAGCCTTAAGATGACAGCCCTGTGAGTAGGATGTGGCTGTATTGAATGTAATACTGCAGAGGGGGCCTCATGAATAGAATGCTTATTAATTGTACAACATTTTATAACTACTGGAGCTGGGGGCCGGAGCACAGTGAACGCACCGGCCCCCAGCTCCTCCTCCCAGTCCCTCCCCGCTATTTTCTATTAATTGTACAATGGGGGGGGGGGGGGGCTGTGGATGGCACTGTTATGGGGTGGGGGTCTGTGGATGGCACTGTTAGGGGGTGGGTGGGGGTCTGTGGATAGCACTGTTATGGGGTGGGTGGGGGTCTGTGGATGGCACTGTTATGGGGTGGGTGGGGGTCTGTGGATGGCACTGTTATGGGGTGGGTGGGGGTCTGTGGATGGCACTGTTATGAGGTGGGGGGGGGTCTGTGGATGGCACTGTTATGGGGTGGGTGGGCGTCTGTGGATGGCACTGTTATGAGGTGGGGGGGGTCTGTGGATGGCACTGTTATGGGGTGGGGGGTCTTTTAAAAGTATTTGGGCAAAAAGGCAGTTTCGGTTTCGGTCAAGGGGTATCCTGAATTTTCGGTTTCGGACCAGAATTTTCATTTCGGTGCACCCCTAGTGTCTATGTAACTAGCTAGTGAGAGGAGCTATAAACTAGCTGCGTGTTAGGTACAGTGATAGCGGAGTGTCTATGTAACTAGCTGTCAGGGAGGAGCTATAAACTAGCTGGGTGGTGTTAGGGGCAGTGTCTATGTAACTAGCTGTCAGGGAGGAGCTATAAACTAGCTGGGTGTTAGGGACAGTGATAGGGGAGTGTCTATGTAACTAGCTGTCAGGGAGGAGCTATAAACTAGCTGCGTGTTAGGTACAGTGATAGCGGAGTGTCTATGTAACTAGCTGTCAGGGAGGAGCTATAAACTAGCTGGGTGGTGTTAGGGGCAGTGTCTATGTAACTAGCTGTCAGGGAGGAGCTATAAACTAGCTGGGTGTTAGGGACAGTGATAGGGCAGTGTCTATGTAACTAGCTGGTGGGAGGAGCTATAAACTAGCTGGGTGTTAGGAGCAGTGATAGGGGAGTGTCTATGTAACTAGCTGGTGGGAGGAGCTATAAACTAGCTGGATGTTAGGAGCAGTGATAGGGGAGTGTCTATGTAACTAGCTGGTGGGAGGAGCTATAAACTAGCTGGGTGTTAGGGGCAGTGATAGGGGAGTGTCTATGTAACTAGCTAGTGGGAGGAGCTATAAACTAGCTGGGTGTTAGGAGCAGTGATAGGGAGTGTCTATGTAACTAGCTGGTGGGAGGAGCTATAAACTAGCTGGATGTTAAGAGCAGTGATAGGGGAGTGTATGTAACTAGCTGGTGGGAGGAGCTATAAACTAGCTGGATGTTAGGAGCAGTGATAGGGGAGTGTATGTAACTAGCTGGTGGGAGGAGCTATAAACTAGCTGGGTGTTAGGGGCAGTGATAGGGGAGTGGCTATGTAACTAGCTAGTGGGAGGAGCTATAAACTAGCTGGGTGTTAGGAGCAGTGATAGGGAGTGTCTATGTAACTAGCTAGTGAGAGGAGCTATAAACTAGCTGGATGTTAGGAGCAGTGATAGGCAGTGTCTATGTAACTAGCTAGTGAGAGGAGCTATAAACTAGCTGGATGTTAGGGGCAGTGATAGAATAGTGTCTATGTAACTATCTGGTAGGAGGAGCTATAAACTATCTGGGTGTTAGGGACAGTGATGGGGAGTGGCTATGTAACTAGTTAGGTGGAAGGAGCTATAAACTAGCTGGGCGTTGTTAGGAGCAGTTATGGGGAGTATATATGTAACTAGTTAGGTGGGAGGAGCTATAAACTAGCTGGGCATTGTTAGGAGCAGTGATGGGGAGTATATATGTAACTAGTTAGGTGGGAGGAGCTATAAACTAGCTGGGCATTGTTAGGAGCAGTGGTGGGGAGTATATATGTAACTAGTTAGGTGGGAGGAGCTATAAACTAGCTGGGCATTGTTAGAGGCGGTTGTGGAGATGTGCCAGAGAAAGAAGTGCATCATGGGATTGGTTGGATACTGCAACAGGATGTGCTACATATAGGATCAGAGTGATTGGTTTAGGGCTCATGCACACAACCTCCTCATTATATACTAAAACACTTCAGGTACAACCATATAAGACTGAAATGCTGCATATCTGTGAGTGGCAAGTCCACAGCATTTTTACAGTACCAGCAAAGTGGACGGTATTGTCAATTCATGTCGTGGCTCTCTACTGCACATTTTACCCCGTTGAAAGCAGTTTTACAGCAAAATCTGTATTAAAAAAAAATTCACATATAAATCAAAGCGGATTTTGCCACGAATCTCTGCAGCAGATTTTTCAGGTGCAAATTACGGCCATGTGGACACACCCTTAAAGAGATTTGTACTCAAATGTGGGCAATCACTACAGGCATGATAAAAGATCATGTATGGTAAATGCTGTACATCATTGGCGAGACACTTCTACTTATCAGAAAGCACGTCAGACAGTCAAGAGCCAACAGAGAAGGGGAAACTTTCCGAATGAAAAATTTGGCTTGCTTCCTAGACTTCATAGGTGACCTCAATGTGCAAGATAATGCAGACTAAGCTCATACTATGCTCCTATCGCAAACTCTTTAAACCCTTACAAGAGTGGCGCGCTAAATGACGGCAAGGGCAGGGTCCTCTCCGATACCAATATCTCTTCATTCTACAAGTGCCATCTGGTTCCTCTGTGCATGCTCTGGCTATTTATATAGAAGGTGGGGAAGTAGTAGTAATGGTTAATAGAAAATAACTGAAAAGCATCAATAACTGACAGTACACGACTGGGCCATATACTACATCTACTGCTCTATATAAGTCACTTGTAATGAATTCTCATCACTAACATAAAGTAGAAAAACCATACTTAAATTTCAACCATGAAATGGGATCCTCATCAGTTCCCATCTGTTTTTTTGCCCCTTAAGTAATCCAGAGTAGAGTCTGGAGATGGAGACAATTTAAGCTTTTACTCCACGTGTACAGTCCTTGAATTGTGGACTAAATACAGTCCACATGCAATATAGCTAGTCATTTTTCTGTCCACATGGTCGAAGCGGTGAAGTATGTTTTCTAATGACCCTACTCAGGCTACTTTCACAAATGTGTTTTGGTTTCAGTTTTTAAGATCCAGCGGAGGATCTCAACACCTGACCAAAACCGCTCCATTTTGATTTAACACATCAGTACGCATCCCGTTCCATTAGGATGCGGTTGTGTGAAATCGAAAGGGAACAAACCGGATCCATCACTAAATACATTGAAAGTAAACGGGTGACAGATCTGGTTTTTAAGGATCCTAAAAAAACGGATCCGCCACCATCGACTTATTGTTTTTAGTGACTGGCACAAAACTGCAGCTCGCGACGGAAGGCATCCTAGACTGATCTCTTTCTGTTCAGAATGCATGGATCTCAAAACCGGAATGACAAAACACACATATGAGAGTAGCCTTACTAAACGGGCACCGTAGACGTGCTTTCCACTCAAGACAATTAGAGTACAGCAGCCAACTTGACAGTACCTAAAAGTGTCCTAGAACATGGGAGGACAAGTTACCGTACATACTGTCCTTTAGGAGCCAGCTGGACTACTGTGAGAGCAGTTTTATATTCTTTTAGTAGCCAGTAGTACATTTGTGTCCCAACACACCTCAGGGTATACAGTTTCTTCTTGGGAAGAAGGCCAAAACAGGCAAAAGAAAGTCTTAAAGGCCAAGCAATGGGGACAAAAAGCCAGAAACAGCTGTTTCCCTTTTCGTGAAGGCTCTGGGTTTGGCTTATATCCTTAAGGTCCCTTTTACAGAGTTCTGTTTCAGGCCTAAATGAGCACTGATTTACGATTTAACAAGTCAAACAAAAACAAAACTCTTTTAAAAAGACCTTACACATGGGCTGATGCAAACTGTATAGGGGTTGTTAGTGAGACGTGCCATTGTTCTGTATTTTCGCCCACAAACAACGGATCCACAACAGACAGACGCCTTCAGTGTGCACTACACATTTTTCTCACTCCCATCAATAGGCAGGCCTATTCTCACCAGCCAAATGGATAAGAATAAAACATGTTCTATCATTTGCAAAAGGGTCACACGGATCCCCAACAAATAAGGATGTGAGTATTGCCCCACAGAAATGAATAGGTCAGGGTGCTAGCCGCAAAATTTGCAGATAGCACACGGATGAAAAAAAACATTTGTGTGCATGACAAAAAGCAGTATGCTTACGAATATCACCAACTACTAGGGATCGACCGATTATCAGTTTTACCGATATCATCGGCCGATATTCAGGATTTTGAACGTTATCGGTATCAGCGTCTATTTTGCCGATATAACGATAACTTATGGGGAACAAGGATCGCGCTGCACAGGGGAGAAGGAAGAGGAGGGGAGGGGCTGTGGCCACTGTGCCACCAATGAAGATAACTCTCTTTCATTCATTCATATACAGGAGGCGGGAGCTGGCTGCAGATTCACATAGCCGGCTCCCAACCTCAATGACAAGTAGCTGCGATATGCGGTAGTTAACCCCTCAGGTGCCGCACCTGAGGGGGTTAACTACCGTGGATCACAGCTACCGCCCATAGAGGTCAGGAGCCGGCTATGTGATTCTGCTGCCAGCTCCCGCCTCCTGTATATGAATTAATAAGAGTGTTATCTTCATTGGTGGCGCAGTGCGCCCCCCCAACCCCAGTATTAATCATTGGTGGCGCAGTGCGCCCCCCCAACCCCAGTATTAATAATTGGTGGCGCAGTGCACTCCCCCCCCCCAACCCCAGTATTAATCATTGGTGGCAGTGGCCACAGGGTCCCCTCTCCCCTCCTCCTCAGTGGAAGTTACGGTCGGAGCCCCAGCAGTGTAATGCTGGGGCTCCGATCAGTTACCATGGCAGCCAGGACGCTATTGAAGCCCTGGCTGCCATAGTCAGCTTCCTGCTGCTGTGTGCACAAAGCACAGGGCAGCAGGGACAGTGTGAGCTCCTAGTCACCCTGATAGAGATCTATCAGGGTGAATAGGACAAGGGTTCTAGTCCTTAAGGGGGCTAATTAGTATTAAAAAAAAAATAAAAAAATATATATATATATATATTAATTAGAAAAAAGAAAGATTTACAAAAAAAATACACGTTAACAATAAACATTTATTTTCAGCAAATTTGTGTAGTAATTAAAATTTATTTTTTTAAATGAAAATTCACTGAATATTAGTATAAAATTATCGGCCCGAAAGTTCACAGATTATCGCTATCGGCCCTAAAAAAAAAAATCAATATTGGTCGATCCCTACCAACTAGTCAGGCCAAGCTGACACTTGAAATTTCACATGGTTTTTCCCCCCACTGGAAAAACAGCAGCATCCATAAGTGACCTAACACAAGAACACGGTACATACTACCCATGCTTCTGTGTGCACAGGAACCTGGCCTAACACTTGTGATTTCTGTTCTTCATCATTGGCACATGGCTGCGGTGGCTGAGCCGCTTAGACAATGCCAGTGTGCATGCTCAATTCTCAAGGCAGCTGCAAGGTCGAGACACTGAATGCATGACTAGTTTCTACTGCGCAGACGTGGAGCTTGTGCAGTAGAATACAAAAAGGGAGCTGGCAGGACAGTTTGCAAATGGTGCCATTTTTTATAAATTAATCTATAGGGGCCAGCCCTGCCAGGAGAAGTATCGGGGGGGGGGGGGGGGGGGGGGGGCGGCGACGACGACGACGACAACAACATTATGGAGGAAATGCCCACCCTCATTTAGACTCTCCCCCCTTAGGAAAGTATTCTGGGTCTTGTAGGCACAGACTGCAGCAACATGGGAAGGCATTTTGACACAGCAGCAGCCATTTTAATGAATATAGTACAGAAAAGGCAGACCAGCACCGGTCTAGAGATATAGTTAGGTTTAGAGAAAAAAAAAAATGGGAGTGCTTCTTTAACCTAGCTTTAATAAATCTTTTCCACCAGTTTAAAAGTAGCCAAGAAAGTGCTGGGCATTGAATACGGTATCTCCATCAGAAAGAGGCCTTAGGCCTCTTTCACACTTGCGTTGTCCGGATCCGGCGTGTACTCCACTTGCCGGATTTACACGCCGGATCCGGAATAACGCAAGTGTACTGAAAGCATTTGAAGACGGATCCGTCTTCAAAATGCTTTCAGTGTTACTATGGCACCCAGGACGCTATTAAAGTCCTGGTTGCCATAGTAGGAGCGGGGAGCGGGGTAGCGGCATACTTACAGTCCGTGCGGCTCCCGGGGCGCTCCAGAATGACGTCAGAACGCCCCATGCGCATGGATCATGTGATCCATGCGATCACGTGATCCATGCGCTTGGGGCGCCCTGACGTCACTCTGGAGCGCCCCGGGAGCCGCACGGACGGTAAGTATGCTGCTCCCCGCTACACTTTACCATGGCTGCCAGGACTTTAGCGTCCTGGCAGCCATGGTAACCATTGAGAAAAAGCTAAACGTCGCATCCGGCAATGCGCCGAAACGACGTTTAGCTTAAGGCCGGATCCGGATGAATGCCTTTCAATGGGCATTCATTCCGGATCCGGCCTTGCGGCAAGTGTTCCGGATTTTTGGCCGGAGCAAAAAGCGCAGCATGCTGCGCTATTTGCTGCGGCCAAAAAACGTTTCGTACCGGAACGGAAGACATCCTGATGCATCCTGAAGGACGGACTGTCCATTCAGAATGCATTAGGATAATCCTGATCAGTATTCTTCCGGCATAGAGCCCCGACGACGGAACTCTATGCCGGAAGACTATAACGCAAGTGTGAAAGGGCCCTTAGTCTAGTTGCAGTCCTGTAAAAAGAGACAGATGTATTCTTCACCTTATGACCTACCTGACATTGGCGCCTAGCTGCAGCCACTGCTTCTTGATCACTTCCACCAGGCACGCAGTGAAAGCAGATTAGATGGACGGCTGGCACTCTGCTCTGAGCTCACGGCTCTTGGCCTATTCTTTGAAGCCAATCCCGTCCGCCTAATGTAATAATTGGGTCTGACTGGCAACAACTTAGAAAACCTGCACTTTTCACCCCTTGTGATTAGACAGCAACTGCCTAATCCTAGGTCACACAGAAAGAGAGTCACAATGTCCCTAGAATAAAAAAGAAAGAAATCCGTGTATTGAGCCTGCGTACAAAGACCGTTCCAGCAGTGTCTATGCCTTTATGGTTTCTGTAACACTTACAAGGCATTCCTGGTATGCATACATGGCAAAGCAGGTCTATCAGCACGCCAACCTACTGGATACAGAAAACATTCAGCCCCATGTACGCAACAACCATTGGTGGGGGGGTTATACTGGGCAGTCCGTTTTGCTGGAGGAAACATTGCTGTTAGGCTACTTTCACACTAGCGGCAAGCTATTTTGGCGGGTGAACAGCCTGTCGGATCTGTGCTGCCGCTAGTGCACGCGTCCCCCTGGACTACCGCTCTGGCCCCATTGACTATAATGGGGCAGGCCGGAGTTCCGGCGGCAGCACGGCAAACATGCCGAGAGGTGGCCGGAATAAAACTACGACAGAAATTTATGTTGCCAACATTGCTGTACTTTTAAGGGCACACGCACATGAACATATTTTTTTTCCACGAGGGTTTAATTTGTTTTCCAGCCCGTGTGCGGAACAATTCACTTCAATGGGGCCACAAAAAAACAGAAATGACTCCTTGTGCATTCCTTTTCCATATTCCGCATGTCCATTCCGGAAAAAAATAAGCCATGTCCTATTATTGTCTGTTCTATTAGGTGCCAGCTGTTCCGTTCTGCAAAATACGGAATGCACGCGACCGGTATCCGTGCTTTGCGGATCTGCAAAACATCCAACGGTCGTGCGCATGAGTCCTAACTATGTCTAGAGAGGTTTGTTCAGTTTTAATACCATCTACCTACTGAAGTCGTTCAAAAAAAATTGTCAGAATTGTAAAATGTATCTAAGGCCAGGGTCGAACAGTGATTTGTCGTGCGACAGCAATTTATAGAAAAGTTGCGCAACAAAATAAACAACATGTGCAACTTGTCTACAATTTGCTGTCACGTGACTATTTTAGAGCTGGGATTTCTCTATAAAAACACCGCCAAGTCACTGAAAAGTTTCAGGCAAGTTCACATGCTGTACTCAACTACATTAAAATCATTAAGGGCTCATTCAGACAGCCGTATGCTGTCCGCAAAAATGTGGATCCATTTTTTTTGCGGATTAGATGCTATTCTATTCACTTCGATGGGGCCCTTTTCTTTCATTGCACGGCTCAGCAAAAAAATTAAACATGTCCTATACTTGTCAGTGAAAATCAGGACATGGCCCTATTGAAGTCTATGGATCAGCAAAAAAACGGAATGCAATCCTTTTTTTGTGGACATGCGGAACTGTCTGCAAAAAAAAGATCTGCATTTTTGCAGACAGCATACGGCCGTCTGAACAAGCCCTAAAAGTTGAGTAACACTTGCGACCCACCAAACAAAACCAATCAGGTCTGGATTTTTTGCGACCGCTGTGCATTGGCAATAATTATATCCAATGCAGCCCGTATGGGCTCGGCCTACATCCTGGCCAAGCAGTAGCCAGAGAACAGCGCAATGGCTCTAATTTCCTGCGCAAATGGTTAATAAATGTCTCCCACAGTGGATAAGACACAAAGAAATGTGCCAGAAAAAACGGAGAAAATACACTGAGCCTACAGTCTACAATATGCTGTCCATAGTAACCAATCGGAGTGGAGCTTTCATTTTTCCACAGCAGATAAAGAAATGAAAGCCGAGCTCTGGCTGGTTGCTACGGACAACAAGGCGTGCTTTTCTTCTAGTCAGTTTTGATAAACGAGGCCCTTCTGTATCTATAATATGGACTCCATGTGGTACTTTTAAGAGCCAGGCTTCAAAAGGGAGAAAATCTATGTAAGAGCATATTTCTCCCACAAATTCTGAGGGAAAATATCCATGTAATGTCAAAACAAAACTCTGTATTTAGGATGTGAGACATGGATCCTCAAATGCCTCTTTCTACCCCCCCCCCCCCCCCACCCCACACACTAAACTTAGGGCCCATGATCAGGAAGGAACCATTCATTCCCAATCATGGCATGATCGTGAGCAGAGGTGAGAGCTGCATTTGCATGCATTAGTCACCCCTCTGTATAGGGGCGAGCAAACGCTACTACAATCGGCCCTCAGCATTACATCCCTGTTCACACATGACAATGTGCTGCCGACAAAGATTGTGTGTCTCGGATGGACATACGATAACCCAACGAATTAGCTTGTTCGTCTGGTGAGTCACTTGGGTTCCGTTTTTTGCGGAACAGATCAGGACCCATTCATTTTCAATGGGTCCGGAAAAAAAAAAAAAAAAAAAATCGGACAACACAATGTGTGCTGTCCGTTTCCGTTGTTCCGTATGTCCGATTAAATATAAAACTTGTCCTATTTTTTTCCGCAAAAATCGGATCCTGGTACAATACAAAGTCAATGGTTCCACAAAAAACGGATGAAATTCGTATGTCATTACGTATGTCATCCGTTTTATGCGGAATCCGTTCCTGGAAATTAAATCCTGCCCACAGAAATCACTTATTAACTTTTTTTTTTCAAAGAAATCCAAACAACTTTATTTGCTTTGTGAAATTTATACGTTTCAGTTTTTTGCGGATCCGCAAAAGACGGATGACATACGGAAACATTTTCAGGAACAACGGATCCGCAAAAAACGGACCGAAATTCGGGATATAGAAAAATACTGACGTGTGAATGTAGCCTAATGCCGAGGGCTCCTGTGAAACGAACACTATCCATAATGGGGAATCACGCTCATCTGAAACAGGCCTAAAGGCTCAGATACCATAGAAGCTGATGGAGCGGCTACAGATAAGGAGGATTGAGCTGCTACAGGGAGAAAGCAGCATTTTCTCTGGTAAAACGTATTCCAAAGTTTCTTCTCTTCATCTTTACTAGATGAGCAAATCTGGTTCATCCTGCCGTGGATAAACCTGATTCATTCATCTGCATCACTGAAATTCATTATTATCCCAACCTCCATATATGCATTAAAATGTATGGCCTCCGATGAGGCTCTTTAAAGATTTGCTGTTACTGTGAGTAGTGGCACATGCATAACCCGGATTTAATGATTGTGGAGCGTGCCCCTAATCCAGGTTCAGATACATGAATAAATGCATTTCAGAATGTAACACTAATGACAATAAAGGCGCATGCGCAAGACTAATGAAGTTTCCTGTTAAGGCTACATGCACACGACCGTTCCGTTTTTTTGTGGTTCGCAAACCGCGGATCCGCAAAAAACTTAAGCCGCCCGTGTGCCTTGCGGAACGGAACGGACGGCCCATTGTAGAAATGCCTATTCTTGTCCGCAAAATGGACAAGAATAGGACATGCTAAAAAAAATTGCGGGGCCACGGAATGGAGCAACGGATGAGGACAGCACACGGAGTGCTGTCTGCATCTTTTGCGGCCCCATTGAAGTGAATGGGTCCGCACCAGAGATGCAAAAACTGCAGCTCGGATGCGGACCCGAACTACGGTATTGTGCGTGAGGCCTAACAGTGACCATCTTTAAAGAGCCTCAAAAGAGGCAGTACATTTTAATGCAAATATGGAGCTAGGGATAATGAATTTCACTGACGCTGCATCGGGTTTGTCCACAGCAGGATGGACCTGACTCACCATCACTTATCTGTACTACTGATTTATGCAGTCTGTAGAAAGGACAGTGACGTGCCAATATATGGATAATTCTACTCTGCTAACTGGGGCCATTCCTAGACGTTGGAATCTTATAGATTCTTGCATTTATTTATCCCCTTCTTTCCCCACTAATTTCATGCTGTGATGCTCCACCATGCCCTGCTTTTCTGGAGATCCGGTGACGTACTGGGCTCTCCATTGGTAAAGCTAGGCAGAGGCTTCAGCGTAGCAGTGAGCCCGGTGACATCACCGACACTGATGGGCAGGCTTTAGCGCTGCCCTAGCCTGTAAAGCAGCGCTAAAGCCAGCCCGTTAGTGCCAGTGACGTCACCAGGAACACTTCTAGGCGAAATCCTCCGCCTAGACATCAATCTTGGGGCTCCCTGGTATGATGTCTACAATCTAACAGGGAATATGGAAAGGGGGGCGTTACAAGACGTCCCTTGAAGATCACAAGTGGATACAAGAGACAATCACGCCCATCCTCCATCTACACATAAGGGTCCATTCACATGTCCGCAGACCCATTCATTTCCAACGGGGCCGCAAAAGATGGGGACAGAACACTGTGTGCTGTCCGCATCCGCACTTCCGTCCTGCAAAAAAAATATTTTTAAGCTTCATTCACACATCTGCAATTTTGTTCTGCATTTTGCGGAACGGAATCGCGGACCCATTCATTCCGTTCCCGAAAAAAATAGAACATGTCCTATTCCGAATAGGCATATTCTTTAGTGCTGGCAATGTGCAGTCCGCAAAATGCGCATTGGCTCTGAACGCACATTGGCTCTGTCCGCATTTGGCGGATCCGCGGCTCCGTAAAACACGTTGCGGACGTGTGAACGGAGCCTAAATTAACATGTCCTATTCTTGTCGGCAGCCACGGACAAGAAAAGGCATCAATCGTGCCGGCCATGTGCGGTCCGTAAAATGCAGAACGCACATTGCCGGTGCCCATGTTTTGCGGATCCGCAATTTGCGGTCTGCAAAACAGTTGCGGACGTGTGAAAGAACCCTATACATGACGATCTATAAGAATGAAGGATTCCAGAGGCAGGGACATGGTGAGCTATTAGGGTCCATTCACACGTCCGTAAGTGTTTTGCGGTCATGCAAATCACAGACTATAATAGAAAATGCCTTTTCTGGTCCGCAATTGCGGACAAGAATAGGACACGTTCTATTTTTTTCAGGAACGAAATTGCGGATCCCGAAAAAACGGATGCGGATCCAGGAAATGTGGATTTGCATCCGTTCCAGCCCCATTGAAAGTGAATGGGTCCGCAAATTGCGGAACAAATACGGACTCAGATTACGGACGTGGGAATGTGCAACACTGCTATACTTTACTGTCATCAGTGACGCTAGGTCCCTGTTCACACAGGCAGCACGCTTTTTTCCCTGTTATCAGCCAGCTGCCTCATTGGCTTAGGCCAGTCCACCGCCACGGCCTATGTGAGAGCCATACAAGCGGCACAGCCCCGCGCGATGCGCCACCAGCAGTGGCTGTAGCCGCGCTGACTGGAGGGCGGGCTGCCACTGGCGGCTGTGGGTGTGGCCCTCACAGACCATTCAATGGGGACAAAGTCAAAATGTAACCGGTCACAGACTAACTAACAGATGCTGATACAGCAGGGGATGCCCGGGGAGATAGCGCCTAGAAATCGCAAGCCATTCATACACTGACTCCTAGGGCGACATAGGCCAGGCCGCTCCACCACCCGGCGGCTTCCATATTGGAGAGGAACTGAGGGCGTACCATTCCCGGGCTTCCTCCCTTCACAGGGGTTGGTTGGCCCCGACTAAAATGCCGGATGGTCGAACTCTGTATTACCTTAACGATCCTACGGGGTAACCCGGTCATCCTGTCTTATAGTGAGTGCACCCTCGACTCTCTCTGCGTGCCGCCGGATCCTCCTGTCACGCACAAGTGAAAACGCGACGTCCGTTTCCGAAAACGTCATGACGGCGCCTAGAAGGCTCATGGGAAATGTAGTTTCGGGAGCTCTGTGCTGCCTGGTTACTGATGATGTAATGAGGGCTAAGCAGATTAGAATTCGGGCTTGTCTTATTTAATGCGGGTTTTTCCTACAGGGCTGCATCTTTACTTATAAGGGTCAGTAAAACGTTTGATATGTCTTAGAGACATAAAAAGTTCTGATCTGAGCGCCGAGACCCCCACGATGAGATGGTCCCATAGACCTATTGAGCCTATCTCCTGGAGGGAGGAGAGAACCTATGTATCTTCTAGTGATCAGTGGGGGGGGTCTCAGCCAGGGTTGCCAACCAGAATTTTTCTTTTTTCTGGACAACTTATCCCAAAATCACAGACAGACAATTTTTTTTTTACGGATAAATTTGAAAACCTTAATCATTGATAAAGATTATAAGTAATACATGTCTATAGCTCAATGTACTGATAAGGCTACTTTCACACTAGCGTTCGGGTGTCCGCTTGTGAGCTCCGTTTGAAGGCTCTCACAAGCGGCCCCGAACGCATCCGTCCAGCCCCAATGCATTCTTAGTGGACGCGGATCCGCTCAGAATGCATCAGTCTGGCGGCATTCAGCCTCCGCTCGGCTCAGCAGGCGGACACCTGAACGCTGCTTGCAGCGTTCGGGTGTCCGTCTGGCCGTGCGGAGGCGTGCGGATCCGTCCAGACTTACAATGTAAGTCAATGGGGACGGATCCGTTTGAAGATGACACACTATGGCTCAATCTTCAAACGGATCCGTCCCCCATTGACTTTCAATGTAAAGTCTGGACGGATCCGTTCAGGCAAATTTCACACTTAGACATTTTTTGACAATATAATGCAGACGGATCCGTTCTGAACGGAGCCACCGTCTGCATTAATATGAGCGGCTCCGTTCAGAAAGTAGCCTTACACTTCATACCGTCATTTACTATGAGCTGTAAAATGATGATAATGACCACAAAAATAATCTAATCAAGTGCCATCATCCTAAAAAAAAATGATCACGGACACATCAATTTATTTTCATAGACACAGGAAAAAGTTGCCTATTTTTACAGACTGTCCAGAAATTTCTGGACAGTTGGCATCCCTGGTCTCAACACTCGGACCCCCACCAATCAAAACTCTGGATAAGTCTCTATGACATCAAGCGTTTTACTAAAACACACTGCCCCTTATAAGTAAATATGCAATCCTATAGGGAAAACCTGCTTCATGACATCACCAGTAACTAGGCAGCACAGAGCTCCTGAAACTACATTCCAAACTTTTGATATGTCTCTATGACAGATTAAAGGTTTGACCCTATTTGATAGCACAATGTGTTTTTTTTTTTTTCTTGTGGCAAGAACTAATTTTCTCAGAAGCGCACTGTGCCTTCTTACTTTACCATTAGTACAGCGGAGAGAAAGGCCTGCAGTTGTTTTCCCACCATTGATGGCCCTTTAATTTCCCCATTGCTTATACAGATGTCAACCTGGGAGAGCCCTTCATATGTAATACTAGTGCAGCAGGTGGCTGTAAAAAAGGGACTGGCCTTCTTGAGTGTTTTATATAATAGGGCACGGGTAATCTATTTAAAGGGATTCTGTCATGAGATTTGAGCCCTATAAGCTAAACATATGCCCGTGTCCGTACTAATAACATGAATCCTAAACTGGCCTTATTAAACCTGCTTGTGGCTCTATTAGCCCAAAAAAAATGTTTTTTATAACCTGTCAATCGCCTACCTAAGGTGCCCAAGGGGACGTCCGTTAATACAGGGTGCCCGGCCGTCTGGTGCCCAGCGCCTCCTTGCCAGTCTTAATCGCCGCCCTCCCTGCCTACAGTGCCGCCTTCCTCAGCGCCGCCTCGGCAATCCTCCCGTCCCTCTGCCAGATCCGGCGCCTGCGCACTAGGCTCAGCCTGATGCTCCGCGGACTCCTGGCAACGGCTTCGTTGAGCGAAGTGCGCATGCGCATCAGGCCAGGCACCCTGTATTAATGGACGTCCGCTTGGGCACCTTAGGTAGGTGATTGACAGGTTATAAAAACCTGTTTTTTGGGCTAATAGAGCCAGTTTAGGATCCATGTTATTAGTACGGACATGACCATATGTTTAGCTTATAGGGCTCAAATCTCATGACAGAATCCCTTTAACAATTGATCAACAGTACCTCACCATTGAGAGGTTTCAAGCAGGATGTTCTCAGACATAAGTGGTCAGTCACAGAAAGGCATAGAAGTGGACGTTCTTTCGGCCACATCCCACACGGATTACCACTTCATTGTAAACAATGACCTGCGGAACCAGATGATAAATACCACACAACTGGAGGCACATTTATGGGAGGTGAAAGGCACCCAGGCATTATGTCAGACCGTTCGAAACCGTTTACATCAACGTGGTCTGTATGCTAGATGACCTGCAAGGGTACCTGGACGATGGACCAGTGGGCCTCAGTGCTGTTCACTGATGAAAGTCGATTCACACTGAGCAGAAATTATGGCCGCCAATGATGTTGGAGACGTCACGGAGGGCACTATGCATCAGCCACTGTTTGCCTTTGCTGGTGGTGGTGTTATAGTGTGGGCAGCTGTGTCTAGTCAATACAGAACTGGAATCACTGAACCAAAAAATTCCCCTTAAAACAACATTTATTTATTTTTATTACTAAAATCCCACTATAACTTTGATATAATCAAATCAAGATATAGGTATATCACCACCATGTGGTTACTCACGGTATCCGCTGACCAAGTGAAAGAATATCTGCATCAATAGGAGTATATGATAGTGGATACAGGACAGATGCTGTCATGTCTGATTTCTTCCTCCTGACGAGTCACACTGGATCTCCGTGGAGCCAGGTCAGATCAGCTTCTCTTCATTCCAGAATACAGGGCAAGTTATATACAAGTCCGTTTTAGGCAGTGTGGGAATAATCCCTACAGACTATGCTCGCCCTGCCTACAAGTGGGGTAATCGCCCCGAAAGGGTCGGCCTCACTTCTCGGTGGCTGTCCCTATTGTGCTATCCCTACCTGTCAGGTTCCCAAATAGTGGAGACTGCCAAGTATAAAATCTGTATTTCCAAAACTTGGTTCAACAAAACTATAACAGTCCAGGTAAGACCTACTAGTGATGGTGATCATCCTATGTAGAAGTTTGAAAGCTTATCATCCCAATGCGTTTCCACTTCAAAATAGAGAGGTTCATCAGGGGACCATGTTAGCTGTGCTCGGTGGCGCTGGAGAGGATAATCCTGCCATTAGATAAGTGGCTCGCAGCGGCGTATTGTCGCCCAAGCTGGGGTTTAAATATCCCTCCCCTCTCCCATTCCGCCTATCAGGACGGCGTTTGAGTGAGGCCAGTGCGCATGCGTCCGCCCAGCGCCGACGTCATGCCGCCTCAGACGTATCAAGCGTACATGGTCAGCGCATATCATTAGGCGGGCGCAGGCACACCTGTCACAATCCCGCGCATGCGCACAATGAACTGGGCAGATAGTGCTGATATTTTAGTATAAGCTCGCTGGTATGTGTCCATACCAACAAGTGAGTGCAAAACTGACGAAATCCTACGCCAGGGCAGTAAGACCAATCAGAGAGATGAAACTTATCTATGACCTGCGCAGGCGCCAGGTTACATTATAGTTTGCAACTTAAAGAACCAACAGTCGTAGGCAATTATTTTTGGGGCATTATAAACACTGTTTATGAAAATTAGTACAAATCTATACCCCCAACCTTTTATGAATTGCCCCATTTTGTCTATAAGTAGATATCTGGATTACGGAGATAGGCGTGGGTTAAGGTACTGATAATCAACCCAAAGCACCCGACTGGATTAGACAGGTTTTTAAATGTGGGTCTATACTGTTACAGGGGGTTAAGGGGGCGTCCTTATCAGCATGATTAAGGAATCTCTACCCCCATGTACCCCATACTGATGACATACCAATGTTAGGCCTTTCTGGCCAAATACAATACCTTGAAGACAGGTAACCTAAATAATCATTAATGACTCCTGTTTAGAAGCCCCCCAGGTGAGTATTTATAGGAAACTAGTAAAAGACAAGGTTTCATGTAGACCCAACGGATTTATGGTTTTCAATCTATTCATCCATTCTGTTTCTCTCTGGAGTATCTTTCTATCAATGTCACCCCCTCAATGGGATAGACGTATCAGTTCAATGACGCAAAACTTTAGGCAATTGGGGTTTCCCAGATGTTTTTCATGAACATGGCGTTCAATAGGAGTGTCCTGTTTGTATCTGATATCACCTTGGTGTTCTCCTATTCGTCTCTGTATCTCTCTACCCGTTTCCCCACATATTGTAGTGGGCAAGAGCATGTACAGAGGTAGACTACTCCCATGCTTTTGCAGTTGACATAATCTCTAATGTCAAATGTTCTCTGTGTAGTTGTACTAATAAAGCTCTTTGCGACATATATGAACGGGCAAGATATACAGTCCCCACATCTGTACATGCCACGTGGTCTTCTCTACAACCAAGTATCTGGTCTGCTTGCAGGTGCATAATGGCTATTTACAAATCGGTCTTTGAGGGACCTACCTCTTTTCAAGGTTATGGCTGGATAATCCGATATCACCTCTTTTATGTCTGGGTCCGTTTTGAGAAGATCCCAGTATTTAGAGAGAATGCCACGTATCTTTTTATGTTGCGCATCAAAGGTACCTATAATCCGGGTACATTTTGGGGTATTTGATCTATTATCCTCTCTACTTCGCTGTGGCTCTATTAGTTTACAGGGAGTGCAGAATTATTAGGCAAATGAGTATTTTGACCACATCATCCTCTTTATGCATGTTGTCTTACTCCAAGCTGTATAGGCTCGAAAGCCTACTACCAATTAAGCATATTAGGTGATGTGCATCTCTGTAATGAGAAGGGGTGTGGTCTAATGACATCAACACCCTATATCAGGTGTGCATAATTATTAGGCAACTTCCTTTCCTTTGGCAAAATGGGTCAAAAGAAGGACTTGACTGGCTCAGAAAAGTCAAAAATAGTGAGATATCTTGCAGAGGGATGCAGCACTCTTAAAATTGCAAAGCTTCTGAAGCGTGATCATCGAACAATCAAGCGTTTCATTCAAAATAGTCAACAGGGTCGCAAGAAGCGTGTGGAAAAACCAAGGCGCAAAATAACTGCCCATGAACTGAGAAAAGTCAAGCGTGCAGCTGCCAAGATGCCACTTGCCACCAGTTTGGCCATATTTCAGAGCTGCAACATCACTGGAGTGCCCAAAAGCACAAGGTGTGCAATACTCAGAGACATGGCCAAGGTAAGAAAGGCTGAAAGACGACCACCACTGAACAAGACACACAAGCTGAAACGTCAAGACTGGGCCAAGAAATATCTCAAGACTGATTTTTCTAAGGTTTTATGGACTGATGAAATGAGAGTGAGTCTTGATGGGCCAGATGGATGGGCCCGTGGCTGGATTGGTAAAGGGCAGAGAGCTCCAGTCCGACTCAGACGCCAGCAAGGTGGAGGTGGAGTACTGGTTTGGGCTGGTATCATCAAAGATGAGCTTGTGGGGCCTTTTCGGGTTGAGGATGGAGTCAAGCTCAACTCCCAGTCCTACTGCCAGTTTCTGGAAGACACCTTCTTCAAGCAGTGGTACAGGAAGAAGTCTGCATCCTTCAAGAAAAACATGATTTTCATGCAGGACAATGCTCCATCACACGCGTCCAAGTACTCCACAGCGTGGCTGGCAAGAAAGGGTATAAAAGAAGAAAATCTAATGACATGGCCTCCTTGTTCACCTGATCTGAACCCCATTGAGAACCTGTGGTCCATCATCAAATGTGAGATTTACAAGGAGGGAAAACAGTACACCTCTCTGAACAGTGTCTGGGAGGCTGTGGTTGCTGCTGCACGCAATGTTGATGGTGAACAGATCAAAACACTGACAGAATCCATGGATGGCAGGCTTGAGTGTCCTTGCAAAGAAAGGTGGCTATATTGGTCACTGATTTGTTTTTGTTTTGTTTTTGAATGTCAGAAATGTATATTTGTGAATGTTGAGATGTTATATTGGTTTCACTGGTAAAAATAAATAATTGAAATGGGTATATATTTGTTTTTTGTTAAGTTGCCTAATAATTATGCACAGTAATAGTCACCTGCACACACAGATATCCCCCTAAAATAGCTAAAACTAAAAACAAACTAAAAACTACTTCCAAAAATATTCAGCTTTGATATTAATGAGTTTTTTGGGTTCATTGAGAACATGGTTGTTGTTCAATAATAAAATTAATCCTCAAAAATACAACTTGCCTAATAATTCTGCACTCCCTGTATTTCTATCTTTACTTAAAGCATCCTTATAGGCACCTTTGAGCACTTTTTGTGGGTGACCTCTCCTCAGGAATCTACCCTGTAGTTCTTTAGCCTGACGGTGAAAGTCATTCGCATTTGAGCAGTTTCTACGTACCCGCATATATTGCCCCTTTGGTATACCACTTCTGAGACTAAAGGGATGGTGACTGTCCCATCTAAGGATGCTATTTGTTGCAGTGGGTTTCCTATAAATACGAGTAGATATTTGTCTATGTTCAATACAGATATCCAAATCAAGTCCAATAGACATAATATCAGTTCATTATGCGGATTGCAATGTGTGCCCCTTGTTTTCAGATAGTGTTGTGTTGCTATAAGTCCTTTGTCATGAGGGATATTACTGTGAAGGGCTTCAACGTCCATTGAAACGAGTAAGCTGTTATCATCCTCCGTCAGGCCATCCAGTTTTTTAATTAAATCAGAGGTCTCCCTGATATATGAGGGGAGGGGGAGATTACAAAGTCTCTTAATACCCTATCAATGTAAATCCCCTCGTTGTGGGAAATTGAATCTATTCCAGACAGTATAGAATGACCTTTGAGTGGGCATAGGCCTTTGTGTACCTTCGGTAAGAAATAGAAAGTAGGTGTTGTGGGTCTAGCAATATACATAAACTTCATTTCATCCTCAGAAATGAGCCTGATGTCTAAGGCCTCAATTAAGATGGACTCCAGTTAATGTTGGTATTCAGAAGTAGGGTTACTTTAAAATTTTTCATACGCGCATTAATCATTTAGCATACGGTTGCACATTTCCAGATATTGTTGGTGATTCAGAATGATAAGATTCCCCCCCTTATCGGAGGGTTTAAAGGGTTTCTACCACTTAGGTTTCACATATTTGGCTGTCAGACACTAGCGATCCGCTAGTGTCTGCTCTGGCCAACCATCCTAATATAATTGCTTTTGGGACGGTGGTTTGGCTAAAAAAACTACTTTTATTAATATGCTAATGAGCCTCTAGGTGCTATGGGGGCGTCATTAGCACCTAGAGGCTCCGTCTACCTTCAGAAACTGCCGCCGCCGAGCGCGTCCCTCCAGCCCGCCCATCTCCTCCTGAATGCGATCCTCGTATGTATTCTGCGCATGCGCAGTGAATGTCTGACCGCTTCCTTGCTCAGACATCTCCACTGCGCCTGCGCGATGACGCCATAGTGCTCCGAGGAACAGGCGCAGTGGAGATGTCTGAGCAGGGAAGCTGTCAGACATTTACTGCGCATGCGCAGAATACATACGAGGATCGCATTCAGGAGGAGATGGGCGGGCTGGAGGGACGCGCTCGGCGGCGGCAGTTTCTGAAGGTAGACGGAGCCTCTAGGTGCTAATGACGCCCCCATAGCACCTAGAGGCTCATTAGCATATTAATAAAAGTAGTTTTTTTAGCCAAACCACCGTCCCAAAAGCAATTATATTAGGATGGTTGGCCAGAGCAGACACTAGCGGATCGCTAGTGTCTGACAGCCAAATATGTGACACCTAAGTGGTAGAAACCCTTTAATGATGATATTCTTGTCTGACTCTAATGCAACTATAGCTTTGACTTCAGATTTACTCAAGTTTGAAACCAGATCAGCTTTTATGGACTCCAATTTTCCTATTTCCTTAGTCACAACATTTAAGAACAAGTCGATGGTATTACTTTCTTGAGATGGAGGAGACTTTTTACTCATGGGTCTTAGGTTAGTAAATGGACCTAGGCCCCTCTCTCTCTCCCCTTCATCAAGTAATTCTGCCAATAACCTAGTGCCTGGAAGATCTTCTAGAGGTATCCCTATACTCTCAGCCATATCATTGTTCTTATAAAATTTTTGTCATTTAAGTTTGCGACAAAAGATGTCAACGTCCTTCGAAAGGCGTCAAACCTAGTCGTTGGAACAAAGGTAATACCCTTCGAGAGGACATCAACCTCATCCATTGTTAGATTTCTGTCTGATAAATTCATTATTTGGCCTTCATCAGAGATGGGACCCATCCGGTTAATTTGTCTAGACGGGTCTGATCTCTGTTCTACCCCCCCCCCCCCCCCCCCCCCCGATTATACATATGATCGCGAGGGCTGTGAAGAATCCTGATCTTGTGCATTGTATTTTTCTGTGGGCCCCATCTTCCTGATCTGCCCTGATTACGATTTCCCCTGCTGCCTCTTGACCTTGGTCTGCTCACTGTGGATCTCTCTCCTGTTCGTTCAGTGTCAGAGGTGTCTACCTCTGAGGAAGAGTTCTCTGTCAGATGGAGTCTTTTTTTTTCTCTGTTAGATTAGAATATGCCCGATTTTCCTTAAATTCTAGTAGATCTTTCCTAAATACACGGGGAAGGCCACTATGGACTGCCATACGCAGGACCTCTACTGATGCTATACAGCTGACCCCTATTATGGACTCTAATGGACAGCTAAGTAGCTTTGATAAGTGATTGATCACCACCTTGTACTACCTTTAATACGTTGGATTTTGCCTGTGTAGTAACACTGGTTGCATTGGTCCCCTGATGATTTGGCGTGAGCCAAAGAAACGCATTGGTCCATCTCTTTTACAGCTGCTTTTTACTCTCTTTTCCTTATACGTCTTGACAAAACTGGGCAGTCACTGTCCTGTCTGTAGGAGTGAGAGATAGGGACTTTAAGCGTGAGGGGCTGGAGGATTTGCATATAGGGAGATGTAGGATTATAGACCCAGTACCTTCATCTCTCCTACACTGTTCTTGCTATCCCAAGTATCTTATTCGCTTCATTGGTTGTCTAATTGGCACCTTCCTACACATATAGTTATTTGATTGTGGGAAGATTTATTTGTTTTGTATGTTATTTTTACATTTAAACTTTAGGCTCATACTTTTAACATTAAATGTTAAGTTTTAACATCGGTCAATTACCCTATGTGATATCTTTTGTTAAGTTTGGTTACCGATTTAATTACAAAGCTCAGACTATAGTGATTTAGTCGTGTGATACTCCAGTAGTGTAATATATAAATATTATCTATATATAATATCCTCTGTACAGTCACATGGGTGAAAACCTGTTTTGTGGAGCTTACTTTTGCAATCAGTGGTTTAAAAGTAAAAATAAGTTATAAGGCTACTTTCGCACTAGCATTTTAGTTTTCCGGTATTGAGATCCATCATAGGGGTTCAATACTGGAAAAAAAAATGCTTCAGTTTTGTCCCCATTCATTGTCAATAGGGACAAAACTGAACAGAACGGAATGCTCCAAAATGCATTCCGTTCCGTTCAGTTGCGTTCCCATACCGGAGAGCAAACAGCAACATGTTGTAGTTTGCTTTCCGTCATGGGATGCGGAGCAAGACGTATCCGGCATTACCTCAATGCAAGTCAATGGGGACGATCCGTTTTCTCTGCCACAATCTGCCAGAATAAAAAACTGATAATTTTCTATTGACTTTCAATGGAGTTCATAATGGATCCGTCTTGGCAATGTTAAAGATAATACAACCGGATCCGTTCATAACGGATGCAGATGGTTCTATTATCAGTAACGGAAGCGTCTTTGATGAACCCTGCCGGATCCAGTAAAAACGCTAGTGTGAAAGTAGCCCAAGTAATAAAATAACATGTTTAAAACATGGCTAAACTGTATCTGGTTATTCTGTTCACCTGCCTCTGTGTCCTAGTTCCCCGCAGCGTGGAGCCGCCTCCCGCTCACCTTTTCCTCTCAGAGGACCCAGCAGCGGCACCTTTAAATGGACAGTTTATCAAAAACGAGTGTTCGTAGGAGCATTCGATCCCCATAATCTAAATGCGCCTTAAAGGGGTTGTCACTTCAGCAAGAGGCATTTATCACGTAGAGAAAATTAATACAGGCCACTTACTAATGTATTGTGATTGTCCATATTGCCTCCTTTCATTTTTCCATCACATTATACACTTCTCGCTTCCATGGTTACAGACCACCATGTAATCCAACAGCAGTGGACTTGCTTGCACACTATAGGAAATAGCTCCAGCCTCTCTAGTGGCCAGATCTGTGGGACTGCACATAGGCCAGCGCCTTTTCCTATAGTGTGCAAGCACGACCACCACTGATGGATTGCAGGGTGGTCATAACCCATGGAAACAAGCAGTGTATAATATGATGAAAAAAAATGAATCCAGCCAGGAAAGGAGGCAATATAGATAATAACAATATATTAGTAAGTGCCTTGTATTAACCTTGTGACACGAACCAGCGGGTGTGAACACACTGTGACACGTGTCCTACCTCCTCTAAGGGCATTGTCTACGTGAACCCCTCCATCTTCACAGTACCCCTGATGGTGGGGATAGACTTTCCTGAGGGGAACACCAGGTCGCTACCTCTTGAGGAGGATAGGCACACGAGGCAGCTGGTCCAGGTGGACCAGGAGGTACCTGAGAAAGGTACCAGAGGTACAGGCGTTGTCAGCAGGCTGAGTCGTAACCAGGAGCAACAGTGCAGGACCGAAGGAGGAGGCAGAGGCAAAGTCAGACAGGCACTAGGTCAGGGCAAGCGGCACAGATACAGGTCAGACAATCCAAGTCAGCAACAGGAGAGTCAAGGCAAGCAGGCAGGGATCAAACAGGTAGCAGAGTCCAGGAACACAAGTACGAGTCAGGAACAAAGGAACACAAGCAGCTATCAGGAACCTAAGCAGGACACAAGGACCTTGACACTGAGGCATCTGGGAAGGGGGCTGAGACACTTATATATGTGCAGGAGGGCTAGGGTTGGTTAGCGAGGTCACATGATCTAACCCATAAAACACAGGAAGTGACATGCGCCGACCCTTAAGGAAATGCTGCAGGAAACAAGCAGTAAGTATGCTGTGGCCAGGGCTGAAAGGAAACACTGGCAGCAGATCACCGCTGAACACGGTGCCCGGGACCGCAGCGGTAAGCAGGGGAACAGCAGCGCACAGCAGCTGCTGTTACACCTTGTCTACATGATAAGTGACAATTGCTGAAGTGAGACAACCCCTTAAAAAAAACTGCTTTGCCCTTACCTTGTTTAACTCCGTCTGCCCCGGGCCAGTTTTCATCCTCCTGCCCAGGCCCCTTTTTTAAAGGGAACCTGTCACTGGGATTTTGGGTATAGAGCTGATGGCATGGGCTGCTAGATGCCATTAGCACATCTGCAATACCCAGTCCCCATAGCTCTGTGTGCTTTTATTGTGTAAAAAAAAAACAATTTAATACATATGCAAATTACCTGAGATGAGTCCTGTCCCTGACTCATCTCACATACAGGACTCATCTCAGGTTAACTTGCATATGTATCAAATCGTTTTGTTTTTTTTACACAATAAAAGCACACAGAGCTATGGGGACTGGGTATTGCAAATGTGCTAGAGGCCATCTAGCAACCCATGTCCCCAGCTCTATGCACAAAATGCCGGTGACAGGTTCCCTTTAAATCTAACATGAGTCACTTCATGTGGTAATATCTTTGTAACACTTTTACTTATCCAAACCATTCTGAGATTGTTTTCTCGTGACATACTGTCTTTAATGACAGTCATAAATTTGAGTCAATATATTTCACCTTTATTTATGAAAAAATCCCAAATTTACCAAAGATTTAGAAAAATTCAAAATTTATATTTCTCTGCTTTTAAAACAGAACGTGATACCTCAAACTATTTATTACTTAAAGGGAACCTGTCACCGGGATTTTGTGTATAGAGCTGAGGACATGGGTTGCTAGATGGCCGCTAGCACATCCGCAATACCCAGTCCCCATAGCTCTGTGTGCTTTTATTGTGTCAAAAAAACAATTTAATACATATGCAAATTAACCCGAGATGAGTCCTGCTTGTCAGATGAGTCAGGGACAGGACTCATCTCAGGTTAATTTGCATATGTATCAAATCGTTTTTTTGACACAATAAAAGCACACAGAGCTATGGGGACTGGATATTGCGGATGTGCTAGCGGCCATCTAGCAACCCATGTCCTCAGCTCTATACCCAAAATCCCGGTGACAGGTTCCCTTTAACATTCCCCATATGTCTACTTTATATTGGCATCATTTTGTGAATGTCATTAAATTTTTTTAGGATGTTAGGCTTAGAAGTTTAGAAGCAAATTTTTAAGAAAGTTTCCAAAACCCACTTTTTAAGGACCAGTTCAGGTCTGAAGTCACTTTGTTGGTCTTACATAGTAGAAACCCCCCATAAATGGCCCCATTGTAGAAAATACACCCCTCAAGCTACTCAAAACTGATTTTACAAACTTTGTTAACCCTTTAGGTATTCCACAAGAATTAAAGGAAATTGAGATGACATTTCTAAATTTCACTTTTTTGGCAGATTTTCCATTTTTTTTTTTTTTTTTTTTGTGTTTACTCCACTTTATTATTTTCAAAATGTGTCAAATTCACTCAATAAGCACTTGAGCATTAAGCGACACTAGTACCATAAAAATATATAGGATCACGCAGGATCCACATTGTCAATAACAATCAGCATGAACAAATATTATCGATAAGTACAGAATATTAGAAATAAAGAGAACATACTCAAATACACTGCAATATTCATATCATATAGCAGATTAATAATCTTGTCCCTCACCCCCAGAGACCCAACAAAAATCAAGGGAGGCAAAACACATGTAGCATACAAGGATGAACTATCTCCCAGTACAGGCACATGTAAAAGGAAAAGAAAGAAAAGAAAAGAAAAAGGGGAACACACACACTCGTGACCCCCAAGAAAACTACCTACGCTATGTAGATAACCAGACTGCTATCACCAGAGAATGAAATACAAGATGCAAACTGTAAAACTATTACACCCCAGTTCCCAACCCTCCCCGCCCTGTGTTACTTAGTTCCCCTATTAGCCTTGAAAACTCAGGAGATTGTACAAAATCCAACAAAGGATTCCATTTACCGTAGAACCTGCTCTCTGTACCCTGCGAAAGCGCTGTCAGCTCTTCCATTCGTATCAAACTTCTAATTTCGGACGCCCATGCACAGAGAGAGGGAGCCTCTGTCTTCTTCCACTGGCGTGGAATTACCATACGCGCTGCTATTAAAAAGAACCGTAATGGATTTTTCTTAATACTAGCTATCGAGCCAGGGATAAGTGATAGAAGAGCAATCCCAGGGGAGTTAGGAACCGTTTTACCTGTGAATTTGTTACAAATGAGGAACACCTGGTCCCAGAATTTCTTTATTATTGGGCATTCCCACCATATATGCAGCATGGACCCCACCGCTGAATTGCATCTCCAGCACATGTTAGAGACACTTGGGAACATCTTACTGAGAGTCAAAGGGCAATAATACCACCTGGACAGAATCTTAAAGTTCTTCTCCTTTGCATGCGCAGCCATAGACAATCCATGAGAGAGTGCACACACCTTCAGGACATCCTCCTTGGACAAGGAAAGTTTCAGATCAGATTCCCATTTTCTAAAAAACGGGGCTAAATCAGGATTACTACTATCCATTAGAACTCCATACAACTGTGAGATAAGCTTGCAGTGAATATCAGGCTTCATATAGATATTGTCAAAAGACGTCATGTCAGGACATGACCTGTGATCAAACAGACTATGGAAGAAAGACTGCAACTGAGCATATGCAAGCCATGTGGAGCCATTCTGCCTGCCATCAGATACAAGGGAACCATATTCTTGCAAGCGTTGTTGCGTCATAGCGTCACGGATCCTAGGGTATTGGGATTTGTGCCAGATTAGAAAATTGGATGCCCTTTCTCCTGCCATGAAGTCAGGGTTACCCATAATTGGAGTCATGGGACCTCTTTTGTGCGAAATCTGAAACTTCAAGGTCCAATAATCCCAGCAGGCCAAGGCGTGTCTCACCAAAAAAGGCCAACACTCTTGAGCTGGGCGGTTGGTAAGCCATGGTGCTATCGATAAATCTAGTGGGGAGAGCTCTCTCTCCATCCTAATCCAGAGTTTCGGGGAATCCCTAACTGACCAGTTTATGATCCTCACCACTAATGCTGATGCATGATATACCTTAAGATCTGGTAGGCCCAACCCTCCCTTATCTCTATGTTTAGTCAGCACCTTAGAACCGATCCTAGACCTACCTGAAATCCAAATGAACCGATTAATGGCCTTCTGAAGAACCGCAAAATATCCACCTGGAACGCTTATCGGGATAGTTTGAAAGACATACAGAAATCTCGGAAGAACGTCCATCTTAACGACCCCGAGCCTACCAAACCATGAGATGCGCTTCAGAGAGAATTTCTGCAAGTCTTCCAACACCTTCTTCTGCAATGGCAGGTAATTAAGAGGATATAGTAGGTGAAGCTGTTTCGGGATCTGCAAACCCAAATATGTTATACTAATGGTCTGCCATTGAAAGGGAAAGTTGCTTTGAATTTGGGAAGCTACCTCCGTAGGAAGTGAAATATTGAGCATCTCGCTTTTGGAGGGATTCATTTTAAAGTTGCTCAGGAGGCCGAACCTATGGAATTCATGTAGGATAGATGGGACAGTGACATGAGGATTTGAAACATACATAAGAAGGTCGTCAGCATAAAGTGCCAATTTATGATGCTCGCTCCCCAACTGTATGCCCGTGACATCTGGGTTAGCTCGTAATGCATTAGCTAGATGTTCCATAACGATCACATACAGTAGGGGAGACAGCGGACACCCCTGCCGAGTCCCATTTTTTATGCAGAAAGAGGAAGCTAATATGCCATTTGTTCTCACTCTGGCAGTGGGGATCGTGTATAAGGCAGCAATTTTCCCTATTACCGTAGGACCTAAGCCAATTTGCTTCAGCGCCGCAGTCATAAATTCCCAATTAACTCTGTCGAACGCTTTTTCAGCGTCAACTGAGAATAAACAGAGAGGAACCCCCCCACTTTTAGCCCCAGAAATAAGGTTAATCGTGCGGATAGTATTATCCCTGGCTTCCCTACCGGGTACAAACCCTACTTGATCGCCGTGGATAACGCCAGGGAGAACACTATTAAGACGATTCGCCAAGAGTTTGGAATAGATTTTAATGTCGCAATTGATCAGGGATATGGGACGGTAATTAGTGCAAACCTTTGGATCTTTATTGGGTTTCGGGATTACAACTATATGAGCCTCCAGGGCCTGTCTAGGGAAAGGGCAAGAGGGAGATACACTATTAAATACCCTTAGAAGAAAAGGCAATAATAGCTCTTTAAAATCCTTAAAAAAGGGTGCAGTAAAACCATCCGGGCCAGGGCTTTTACCCCCCTTTAATGACTTCAAAACATCTCCTATCTCCTGTTCTGAAAAATCCTCCTCAATTTCCGCTCCTCTGTCTATGGGAATCGTGGGAAGCGCTGTCTCCTCCATATATGCATGTATCTTATCAGCAAACGCCTCTGCAGGCATGTCCGCAAATTGTCCTTGTATGCTATACAGGCCTTCGTAATACTCTTTGAAGGTTTCCGCTATTTGTCTAGGATGATGCACCAAAGCACCCTTAGCATCTAGTATATTTGGAATAAAACTAGCCTGTTGTCTAGGGTGTATATAGCGCGCTAACGCCTTCCCAGGTTTATTGGAATGTGCAAATAAGTAACTGCGAAACCGCTCAACATTCCTAAAAGCAGAGGCAGAGAGCAACACTTTAAGTTGGTCCCTAGCCACCGTCAGCTCAGAAAGAACGAGTGGATCCAATGATTGCTTATGCGATTGCTCTAGCTCAGCTATATGGTGCAAAAGTTGCCTGATCTTCGCCCCCTTCTCTCTTTTGAGTCTGGCACCATGGCTCACCAAAACGCCCCGTAACACACATTTCAATGCTTCCCACTGTAATGGGAGGGCAGTGTCATCCAGTGAGTGGTTCTCAATAAATTGTCTGATCGTTGATTCCAGATCAGCTTTACATACACTATCCCTCAAAAGAGACTCGTTCAACCTCCATGTCCACTCCCTAGCCACTAGGTCCGGTAATTCTAGGGATAGAAATATTGGTGCGTGATCTGACCAAAGAGTGGAACCTATGTGAGCGTCAGGAGAATAGGACAGCGCATGATGGGATATCAGGAATCTATCTATTCTGCTGTAGGACTGGTGCGGCGGGGAAAAATAGGTGAAATCCTTATCCTTAGGATGGAGTATCCTCCAAACATCAACTAACTGTCTAGCATGTAGCAAATGTTTAGTTCTGGTAATTGTCGACCAGGGAACCGAAGTTCTACCTGAAGAGGAATCCAAAGCGGGCTCCATGATCATGTTGAAGTCACCACCCAGCAGCACCAGTCCCTCAGCAAAAGCATCTAACTTAGTGAGAATACCTGATAGAGCTCTGCTTTGTCTGGTATTGGGCAAGTAGAGATTTCCGACGGTGTACACTCTCTCATGGATTTGAAGCTTCAAGAACAGGAACCGGCCCAAAGGATCCGATTGTGACTCTAGAAAGGTATAAGGCAATGATTTATGAAGAGCAACTGAAACACCCTTAGACTTAGCATCCGGGTTAGTGCTATGAACCCAATAAGTATAATGTTTTGACAAAATCTTCGGAATCTGCTCCCCTTTGAAATGTGTTTCCTGTAACAACAGAATTTGCACCCTCTCCCTGTGCATGCCGTACAACACCCCTGATCGCTTTTCCGGGGTATTGAAACCTCTAACATTTAGTGAGGCTAACTTCACACTTGGTGGCCCCACCATGATGACAGATACAAATCGAACTTATTAGGCTATATTTAAGAGGGGGAGGAGAAAAGGGTAGTCAAGGGTTCGCACAAACCACCTCAAGAATACCCTGCGTCCCGAGGAGGTCTGGCAATCACCGACTATCCAGCCAAGGAGGCAATAGGAAGAGGAGAAGAAAGAAAAAGGAAAGGGACAAACAGGGGTGAGTTGCAAAGTCAGGTAACCGTCCCAAGTAGAGGGACCAACTCGTCCTATACCAGATAGAGCGAGAGTTACAGTAGGAGACGGACTTCCAATGACGGACCAAGGAAGCCGCCACAGGGCTGAGAGGCCCGAAGGCCACATCTAAAAGATGAACATGAAAACAAACACGTACAGCTTTCAGTATCTACCAGATCGTTTCTGCAGCACTAAGCTTTCTGTGAGCTATACTTAGCAAACCTACACAAACTGCAAGAGAATTACCCCTAGGCATAAGAGTAACATAACCAGAGAGATAAGAAGAAAGGGGGAGAAAAGAGAAGGCAGAAGCATTTTCATTCCCCCCAAATAGGTACTTATTTCCGAGGTCGTCCCTGAAATATCAAAAGAGATGAATACTTATACGACCCAGTCTCAGGTTTACGGTCTCGCTGGTTGCTGAGAATACGCCCTCTCTGAGGCCGCTCTTCTAAGATGCCCACTTGAGGACCGAGATGGCAGAGCTGGAATGACCTGCCAGTCAGGTAGATGAACTGCTGGCAAGTTCAATGCAGACAGGAACATGTCTAGATCATCAGGATCCCGCAGCTCTATACGGTGACCATTCCTACGGACCACTAGCTGAAATGGGAACCCCCAGGAGTACGGAATATCCTTAGACCTCAAGAGGTCCAGTAAGGGCTTGAGTGCTCTCCTCTGGGCCAAGGTGTTTCTTGATAAATCTTGAAGGATCGTCAGTGTGGCCCCATCGAAATCAATTGTAGAAAGGTTACGTGCCTTCTTCATTATAGCCTCTTTCACTGAATAAAAATGCAGACGGCAGATCACATCTCTGGGCCTAGAGGGGTCTGAGCTGATGGGGGCTAAAGCTCTGTGCGCCCTATCCATTTCCAGCCGATCTGTGACAGGTTCTCCCAGGATGTTGCTAAACAGACCTTGTAAGGTGGGTATTAAGTCCTCCGTCTTAGTAGCCTCAGGAAGCCCTCTCACCCTAATGTTATTCCGTCTGTTACGGTTTTCGATATCATCGTGGAGACGGTAAAGATGACCAATGTGACGATCTCTAGTTTCGCCTTGAACCATAAGCTCATCCACCTGAGCAGCCGTGTGATCATGCATGGACGCCACCTCCTCCAGTTTCTCTTCAACAGCTCTCACATTAGACTTGATCGCAGATAACTCCTGCTTGTATGAGTTCTCCAATCGCTCCACATATTTCTCCATCTCTTGCTTAGTGGGAAGGAGTTTAATATAGTCCTTTATGTCCCAGCTTTCATTTGGGGTCTCGCCCTCTGCCATTTCCGCTGCACCAGAAGGCTGTGCTGTAGCGTAGCAGTGCTGGGGAGATGAGGCCTCGTCCCAAGATGGCGTCTGCCTCATGGCGCCGCCACGCAATTGATCCTGCTTGGACCGGAGCGAGTCAGGTGAGCGACTTACTGCAGCGCGGTTCTGGGTCCGATTTGGAGACCCCTGCGAGCTCAACGGTACCTCCGCTTCCGAGGAGTTGCTCCGGTGCACCGGCGTGAAGGTCGCTGCGTTCGGGTTGCGGCCTGCTTTATCTCCCGTCGGCTCCGCTGCAAAATACCTCAGCAGCCCGCTCTTTTCTCCTGGGGATCTTGATGAGGGATCACCCGCTAGTGACCCTTTGCGTGTGCGCACCATAGGAGCTGGTTTCGGTGCATCAGGAAGCAAGTAGCCCTTAGCCTCTCAGACCTGCGGCGGGAGCTCCACAGCCGTGCGTCCTCACACCGCCATAGTCAGGCCACGCCCCGGCAGATTTTCCATTTTAATCTATTTGTTATTTAACACATAGAGGGTTAACAGCCAAACAAAATCCAATATTTTTTACCCTGATTCTGCGGTTTACAGAAACACCCCATATGTGGTCGTAAACTGATGCAAGGGCACACGGCAGGGCGCAGAAGAGAAGGAGCAGATTTTGCTGGACTGGTTTTTAGACACCATGTCCCATTTGAAGCCCCTCTGATACACCCCTTCAGTAGAAACTCTCTAAAGTGACCCTATTTTGGAAACTACAGGAAGGTGACAGTTTTATTGGTACTATTTTGGGGTACATATGATTTTTAATCACTAAATAACGAGATTTTTGTGAAACTCACCTGTAAAATCTCTTTCTCGCGTGGTTCATTGGGGGACACAGGACCGTGGGTATAGCTTGCTGCTGCCACTAGGAGGCGACACTAGGCTGAAAAGTGATAACTCCTCCCCTGCAGGCTATACCCCCTCCAGCCTGGAGAGAGCATATCAGTTTGTGCCCAAGCAATAGGAGTAGGAGAAAATAACCATACGGTAAACAACCAACAACTGACCAATGCCAGTCGGATCAAACCAGAACTGGGGCCATAGTGGCTCCACAACCGCCAACAATCACGGCAAACAGAAATCACTGGGTGGGAGCTGTGTCCCCCAATGAACCACGCGAGAAAGAGATTTTACAGGTGAGTTTCACAAAAATCTCGTTTTCTCGCTGGTATCATTGGGGGACACAGGACCGTGGGACGTCCTAAAGCAGTCCACGGGGAGGGAAAAAAATCACATGCCCCAGGAGAAAAAACGTCCTTGAGGATGCGTAACTCACTGTCGCCTGCAAGAATTTGCTGCCTGGAACAGTATCCGCCGGTGCCTAGGAAGGCACCCGGTAAGACTTGACGAACGTGTGCCCGGAAGACCAAGACACTGCCTTCCACTCTGGAAGCTACTGCACGAGGAGATGGACCCGAGAATCGCCGACCGCTGGTCGGGTGGGCCAAGACTCAGCTGGGCGTTGCCCACCCGAGGGCGGAATGCCCGAGCAACTGTTGAACGGATCTATCCGGAAAACATCCTTTGGAGGCCGTCAGCCTTGACAAGGACCCCAGGATAAGAATTGGTAGAAGTCCTTAGGGCTGTAGGCGCCAGACAAGGACAAGCAAACCCAGAGGCCAAATCACATGGCTGATTGAGAGCTCGGTCCGTGTACTACGAGGGAGAAAGAAGAGAAACCCATGTCTGTGAGGCGTGGAAAGGCGACCACCTTCTGCGAAAAAAGAGGACCTTGGACGGAACACCGCCCTATGTTCATACTTAAAGAAAAAAGTACGTACAAGAAGGCGTAACAATTCAGAGAAAAAAATAATAAACAATGCCACCAAACAGCTGGCTCCTGGCCGCAGCTGTGGAAGCAGAACTAAAAAGCCAAGTCCTTAGGATTCACCTCTGGTCCAGAGAACAGCCCCTAGGGAGCGGAATATTGGTAGACCAACGCCCTCATAGCCAGAGAGGCTGGTGGTGAGATCTCTAGTAAGAGAAGCTGCCTGAGAATCACTAGGAAACAAACGCCTGAGCCAGGCGTGCCCCACTGCCGGCCAAAGTATCAATACCACATGGGAAAAGTAAGTAAAATAAAAGCCAATGTGAGCACCGCCAGTGATGGGAGCCCCGTCACTGACCATATTTCAACAAAACAGTAACGCTGCCTGGAAGGGCAGACGAGTGGAACAAAGATGAGAGAAATACTCTTGCTGGGTGAAGTTCGACCACAACGTCCAACGCCTTCACCATACCCGAGGAACCCTGGGCCCGAAAAAAATAAATAAATAAATAGGGATGGGCTCCCAGAGTCGTACAACCCATGGCTACTGGTCAGCTAGACAGGAGGATAAGGAGATCAGTTATCCACCACGAGGGGAGACCGGAAAGGAAACGTGTGATCCGTACCAGGAACGAAACTCCTACTAACAGGGGACGTCGTAACATACACCCGCTCTACCCGTCTTGGGAAGACTCTCAGTCCACCCCCGGAATGAGCAGTGAAAGAACAACCACCATTGACTTGAGGTGATATCACTGACATCTGAAGAGAGGTAGCACCACTGGCGACACAGTATGACTACTAGATCCAGGTCCCGCTTAGAACGGCAATCTAGAGCAGACGAGTGCCGTAGGGACTGATCTACCCAGTAGAACGCACTCAAAAGGTAGGTGCCGATCAGCCATTGTAATTACACCATCGCCACACCCGAGCCTACGACAGAAGGACAATAGCCAACAATAATGAAGAAAGACCGGCACTCACTATAGCCTTCAACAAAAGATGATGTCTTTTTTGGTCACATACAATACTCTGACGCGTTACGGCTCACATCAAGAGCCTTTCTCAAACATATGGATATGGATTGGATGTGGCAGAAGGACAACAGTTGTCAGAGCCACGTACCCTTATTGGTAGAAAACCAGAAAGAGGCCAGAACTAAAGCCCATTCCCATGTGAGACGGGGGCTCCACAGCGTCTAGTGGAGATGCGACACACCGCCAGAAGGGGAGGCCCTACCAGGGAAGCCCCAAGAGTAATGCACACGCCATACTCCAGCCGAGGAGTAGACCACACCGTAGAGGTCACTGATTCTCATGGTAGAGGAATCCGCTGCCTGACGAAAGAACTGTGCAGAAGGAGCCTTCGCATGTAGCGGAGACTCAAACACCCCTCGTGCGGTAGGGGCTACCGTATGCTCCGCCAGCGTGGACATGAGGGGACGGCCTGAGAACATCCAGGAGAAGTTCTGGTATCAAGCTGGCCCAGTCAGTAGAGCCAACCCTAACCCCTCCACCTGACAAGGGCGCTGAACAGGAGCAACTGCCGAATTAGTACCAGGGTAGAACCCCTACCTGAGGGGGGGCTGTCTCGCTACAGCGATTAGGAGCATCTGGCCCTAGCGTGAAGACTACCCTGCGAAGGAGAAGCCGTTGTAGTAGCCACTGCAGATTGCCAGCATAACGCCCTCATCTAGATAAGGATGAGTGGTGGACTCAGCATCCGGAGTCGGTGGAATACTCTGCTTGCTGGATCTTGATCACAGTACTCTGTGCAGTGTGACTGACCTGAACGGTGGAGGCTCATGGGGATGGGGAGTCTCTAGGACACATAAGAGTGGGTGACTCCCCTGAGAGCACAAAGGCCACATTCTTGTGTCTCCAAAGGGTGCATGAAGAAAAGAGGGATACAAAATGGGGGTATCCATAGTCTCCAGTGGCAGTATCCATATGCCACTAGATGGAGAATATCAGGCACCAGCGGTACCGACTGTTGCCACGGACCACCTGTGAAGGGAACCAAGGCATCTAGAGTCGTGGCGTAGCTGAAATACAGCATGCAAAGATGCATAGCGATTCCCCCGTTACTGGATCGTTTGTAGAGGGAACTGCCATAGGAAGTATGTGATGGCAAATGGGAGGTGGAATAGCAACCAACGGAAGCGCAAACCCCCGGTAGGGAAGGGGGTAGCGATAGTCAGAACCGCAAGCTACGGAAGTGTAAGTACCCACTCAATGGAGGGGGAAAAACCGACGGCAAACACTGCACCCAGTGGCAGTGCAAACGCTTTACCTACGATCGGGAGTAACATATCCAGTAAGTACTGTACCCCGAGGTCGTGCAATACATCACCCATCGAAGGGGGTAACGCACCTAGCAGGAACTTGCATATTAACGAGTTCTGTACTCTGTGGGAGGTGTCATCATCCCCCCCCCAGAAGGGTGTAATGCGTACGTAAACACTGCGACAGCAGTGAGAATGCCATCATGCCACCTAACAGACGGTTAATGTATGCTGACAATACTGAGCCCAGTGGAACTTCAATTCCGCCACTCACAGAAAGAGGGACAACTTGCCGGCATTGAGGCCAATGCTAGTGAGGTCAGTCCACCTCAGGAAGGAGGTAAAACCCAAATTAAGCACTGTATCTAGTAGAAGTGTAAATAGTGCCTAAGGAAGGGGTTAATGCCTACACCAGAACCGGTTAACACGGACGTAATCTAGGGACCGAATAACTGTCCTGCCTCGGCCCGCTCGTGCGCAGTTCCACCTCTCAGCCTCTAGCCATGGCTGTTGCAGGTTGCGGCGGTGTTGAAATAAGAACCAAACTACCCGGAGGTGGAATGGAACTAAAGGTCTGCTTACCGATTGCACAGACGGTGCTGTAGTAACCAAACGACCCAGGAGGGTGGATTGGGAACTTCCAGAGGTCCCCCGCTGAGTTGCGCAGGGTAGAAACTCAAACAGACGCCCCCGGAGGGTGGATGGGAAGTTTCAGTTGTCCACAACTGGATTTGCGCAGTCGGATATTTGCGCAGTAGTAGCACCATTAACCAACCGGTCTCAGAGGGCGGATCGGGATCCTCCAGATGTACCCCACTGGATTTATGCAGTTGGAGCATCATCAACCAAACGGCCCGGAGGGCGGATTGGGGACCCTTCGGATGTACCCACTGGATTTACGAAGTTGGAGCATTATCAACCAAACGGCCCCAGAGAGCGGATTGGGATCCTCCAGATGTACCCCACTGGATCTATGCAGTTGGAGCATAATCAACCAAACGGCCTCAGAGGGCGGATTGGGATCCTCCAGATGTACCCCACTGGATCTATGCAGTTGGAGCATTATCAACCAAACGGCCCGGAGGGCGGAATGGGAATCTCTCAGATGTACTCCACTGGATATGCGCAGTTGGAGCATAATCAACCAAACGGCCTCAGAGGGCGGATTGGGATCCTCCAGATGTACTCCACTGGATTTTTGCAGTTGGAGTATTATCAACCAAACGGCCCGGAGGGCGGAATGGGAATCTCTCAGATGTACTCCACTGGATATGCGCAGTTGGAGCATAATCAACCAAACGGCCTCAGGTGGCGGATTGGGATCCCTCATACGTACTCCATTGGAACTTGTGGGCTGAGGAGAGCAGGATCTGCATGCGCACAATTTTAAAAAAAATTTTTTTTTTTTTTTTTTTTTTTTTTTTTTTTTTTACTAATTTTTTATGAGGACCTAGCCCGATATGGAGAAGGGCTGTATACTGCAATATAAAGGCACATTGTGCCTGCAGACAGAATCTATAGAAAGCAGGGGCCTGAAATGAGGGAGGAAGTTCCGGCCTAGAAGGCCGCAAAGCCGGGGACTAAATTATCACGCCGGCCGACCGGGACTCACCGCTAGTCAGTACATAGCGAACCTGGATCGATGTCCGGAATGCGGTCACCTGAGTCCGCTGACCACGTAAGCCCATCGGAGGAGTAAATATGCGTGGCCGAAGAAATCAGAAAGAAATAAAACGGTAGGCCCAAATAAAGCCGGGGCATAAATTTTGCGGCGTCCGGCCGAGTAGGGAATCCGTTCTGCCTGCTCTCCCGGGACGGCTTAGTGGACTCCTGAAAAGGGAGCCGCCGAGAAGGTGCGTCGCTTGGCCGACCGGGAAGCCCACCCGGTCGGTCGGAGAGCGGGGTCACCGGAATAGGGCGCAGAAGGCGCCTGTTTGTAGTCGGGAAGGTGAAAGTAACATGCCGCGGCCGTGGAAAGGGATTAACCCTTTCTACTGAGGTGAGCTGGGCGATGGGTGGAGGATTCCTCACCCCCTCAAGAAGGGGCCATGTGAGGGGGACAGGGAGGGACAGTAAAACTCACCAGACTTCATCTGTGTTCTTCACCCATAGTCTTGTACCAGCAGGGCCACCCCACGACCGCTGGCACCAGGCATCAGGGGTCCATGTAGAGAAGGGCTGGGGAGGAGGTGGCCCTCTTGCTGGCGGGAAGCAGGGGAGCTAGGCTGCCCTGGTCCACTTTGTCTTCTTGGGGGAGGCAGGGCGGTGGAAAGGCAACACCGGCCAGCCTCCCAGGGAGACAGAGACGCATGCGAATCTGTGCCCCTTAACCTAAAAATAAAATAAAATAAAAACAAAAATCGTAAAAGAGCCACCCTGCTAAGCAGGGAGGTCTGCCTCCTACGACACTAAGCTAAAAACTGATATGCTCTCTCCAGGCTGGAGGGGGTATAGCCTGCAGGGGAGGAGTTATCACTTTTCAGCCTAGTGTCGCCTCCTAGTGGCAGCAGCAAGCTATACCCACGGTCCTGTGTCCCCCAATGATACCAGCGAGAAATTATGTTTTTTGTGAGGCAAGGTAACCAAAAAATGTCTGTTTTGGCACCGTTTTTATTTTTTACAACATTCATCTGACAGGGTAGATCATGCGCTATTTTTATAGAGCAGGTTGTTATGGATGCGATGATATCTACTTTCTTCGTTTGTTTCAGTTTTACACAATAAAGCATTTTTGAAAAAAAAACATTTTATTGTGTCTCCATCATCTGAAAGCCATATTATTTTTATTTTTTTCTGCCAATCGTCTTGTACAGGGTCTCGTTTTTTGCAGACAGAGTTGACATTTTTATTGGTACCATTTTTGGGTACTGGGATTTTTTTATCATTATTATTACACTTTATGGGGCACGGTGACCAAAAAATTGGTTGTTTTGGCACAGTTCTTATTTATTTTTACAACGTTCACCTGAGGGGTTAGGTCATGTGATATTTTTATAGAGCAGGTCGGTACAGACGTGGCAATACCTAATATGTTTAGTTTTTCTTATTTATTGAAATTTTACACAATAAAATCATTTTTGAAACAAACAAAAGCCAGAGCCTAGCTTCTTTTTTTTGGGGGGGCCGATTGTCTTAGGTAGGGTCTAATGTTTTGTGGGAGGAGGTGATGGTTTGATTGGTACTATTTTTGGTGGCATACGCCTTTTTGATTGCTTGATGTTGCAATTTTGGGATGGAAGGTGACAAAAAAATGGCTTTTTTTTTTTTTTAAGTTTTTATTTTAATTTTGTTATGGTGTTCATCTGAGGGGTTAGGTCATGTAATATTTTTATAGAGCTTGTTGTTACAGATGTGGCGATACCTTATATGTCTACTTTATTTATTTATTTCACTTTAACACAATCCTAGCATTTTTGAAACAAAAAAAAAATATGTTTTAGTGTCTCCATATTCTGAGAGCTATAGTTTTTTTTCATTTTTGGGCGATTGTAGGGGTTCATTTTTTGCGAGATGAGGGGACGGTTTTATTGGTACAATTTTGGGGGCATACGCCCTTTTGATCACTTGGTGTTGCACTTTTTGTGATGTAAGGCCTCTTTCAGATGAGCGTGACGGATTAGGTCCGGATGCGTTCAGTGAAAGTCACACCATTTTGCAAGCAAGTTCAGTCAGTTTTGTCTGCAATTACGTTCAGTTTTTTCCGCGCGGGTGCAATGCGTTTTTCACGCGCGTGATAAAAAACGGAAGGTTTACAAACCTAGCAATAATCAGTGAAAAACGCATTGCACTGAAGCCCCGTTCACTTCTATGGGGCCAGGGCTGCATGAAAAATGTGCTGCCTCTTTCACGCAACGCAGAACTCATGCGTGGGAAAAAAAACGCTCATTGAAATGAATGGGTCAAGATTCAGTGCGGGTGCTATGCGTTCTTGTCCCGCATAGCACCCGCGAGGAAATTCGCTTGTGTGAAAGGGGCCTAAGGTGACTAAAATGGCTTTTTTTTTTTTTTTACGGTGTTTACTGGGTGGGTCATGTGATATATTTATAGAGTCGGTCGTTGCGGAGACAGCGATACCTAATATGTGTGTTTTTTCTATTTTATCTCTATTATTATAAAATCAGGGGAAGGGACATTTTTTTCTTTTGTTACTTAAAACTTTTTTATTTATTATTAAAAACACATGTTTTTGCTTTTTTTTTTATTTTTATTTTTTACTTTATTTCTGTCCCACTCAGGGACTTCAACTTTTGGGGGTCTGATCCCCTCTGCAATGCATTACAATACATCTGTATTGTAATGCATTGCCTGAGTAATACACTAACAGGTTGCCTAGGAGAACCAGCCTGGGGGTGGATCTCCTCGGCACCCTTTGCAAGGCATCGTGCTGCCTTCTAACCCATCGGATCCCCGTCACAGCAGCGTGGGGACCCGATGGGCTCGTTCACTGACCGCAAACCCCTTCTATGCCACGGTCAGCGCTGACTGCAGCATAGAAGGGGTTAATCCGCTGGCATAGGCTTTTACAGCGAAGCAGGCAGATACAGCAGGGGCCCGGCTATCAGTGACTGCCAAACCCCTGCAGTGATCGGGCGCTCACCGCTCCGGTGCCCACCCGATCACCATGACATATTAGTACATCAAAGTGCGGCAAGTCACTTGCCGCCATGACGTACTAGTGTGTCATGTGTCAGGAAGGGGTTAATACGGTGTAACTGCTTACTGTTTTATGCACTGTTTAACCTGTACGACTATTTCATGTCATTACCATCATATCTATAGTTAATTTATGTATCGTTGTAAATTTACAAATTCTGATAAATAAAAAGCTGTTACACGTTGGCATTAACCTTCTACGCCCAAGGGAAGGGCAATCCTGCAGCCATGGTTTCTTCCACAGGGGGTTTTCCTCTCCTGAGTGCTAGGGGGTAACTCTTTGTAAGTCAGGGGTGTGCCATTTTCAGTATTTTTTTCATAGTTATTGGTCCGATAATAAACTTCAGGCACTTAATGAAAATACAGTAAATTGATTTTAAATAAAAATTTTCCACTTAACACCGAATTTAAGCATTTTCTGCGTTTGTTTCATAAACTTTGGTTTGTATGGTCTTGCTTGGGAGTGAGGATCCAGTACATATCACATAGCAATAAGGCCCCTTTCACATGAGCGAATCTTCCGCGCGGGTGCAATGCATGATATGATCGCATAGCACCCACACTGACACATTCATTTCAGTGGGTCTGTGTACATGAGCGTTTTTTTCACGCATCAGTTCTAAGTTGCATGAAAAACGCAGCATGTTCTATTTTCTGCGTTTTTCATGCATCCCTGGCCCCATAGAAGTGAACAGGGCTTCAGTGATGCAAGTCCGGATGCGATGCATTTTCACTGATGGTTGCTAAGAGATATTGTTTGTATACTTCTGTTTTTTATCACGTGCATGAAAAACACATCAAAACGCAGGTTTACGCTCAGAAGATGATTTTGAAGTGGAGACAAAAGTCCTGCATGCACAACTTTTGTCTCCACTCCAAAATCATCTCCTGAGCAGAAACATAACGGATTCCATTATAGTCTATGGGGTCCTTAGGCTCCGTTATGTGCCTTCTCCGTCCTTTCTGTTCTCCTACTCCTAAACTGGGCATGAGAACAGAAAGGCTGAACAGTAGCCCCCCTGTCCGTCTGCCTTTATTTTCCTGTTTTACTAAGCTTTACTGCAGTCAATGCAAATGTGCCCACATCCTTGGATTAGGACTATGGAGGTGAAAGTGCATGAATTAAGGTTTTATTCATTTTTGTATATCATGTCTTTAAATGAAGATTGTATTTTTTCTATCAGAGGTGCAGTTTGTAATGCGTGCCTTCTTTTTTGTGATGTTGCAGGGGTTTGGTGTGGCAGCGTCTGGTTATAAATATGCTATAATGGTGAATTGGGTAAAATTATTAAAAAGGTACGTCATGATAAACTTGGCGCAAGAGGCTAGGCATTTTAGAAACCTTTTTCTTGCCTTATGCCACCAGGCTGATGTTGTGGTCAAGCTATGAACTTACTTTTAGGCCTCATGCACACAACAGTGTTTTTTCACTGTCAGTGATTTGGCTTCAGTTGTGTTTCCTTGTGTCTTCCTTTTTTTTTTTTTTTTTTTGTCTGACGGGAAAAAAAAGGAAGGTTAATGAAAAGTGTAATTTTATTGCACCACGGTCTTGTAGAAAAAAAACTGACACGGACACGGATGACATACCAGTTGTGCATCCGTTTTTTTTTTTTTACTTGAATGGGTCCGTCCTCCGTTTTCCACTGACAAGAATAAGACAGGTTATATTTTTTTGACGGACTGGAATCACAGATGCGGAGAAAAAACGGAGGCCCTCAGATTTTTTTCACAGCTCCATAGAAATGAACGGGACCTCCGCTAAACTGTGAAAAATTACGGAAAGGATGCGGATGCACACAACGGTCGTGTGCATGAGGCCTTAGACTCCCACTCCTCATTGCATTGGTAATGTGCTTTAGAGGAAGGGAGATATGTCACACTGTTCTAAGTGCCTCTTAGGGGGGCCAGCTCATCAGTTGCGAGTCGTAGCTGGAAGTCATGGGACGGATGGAGAAGGAACGTGAAAACAAAAACACTTCAGGTCATAGAAGACATTAAATGTGAGTGATTGGACATTTGTAATTGACAACTAATGGTGATCATTGATGTATTATTTAGTCGAGTCTGCAACGTGATGACATTGAGCAGGCCACTCGTGTGGTGTCTTGCCACCATATGAGGTCTCTGTATGGTGGTAATAATCACTAAAAGTACTGTGCTAACACTGTCCTATACCGTAGGCATAATGGGCTTCAAAGAACCGGACCTAATACATGTACAGGTTCAGGACCTAGACCCCAGATGTGATTGTATCTACAGCCATGGATACAGTTTCCATTTCCCTATGTCATCTGTCTGTATGCAAAGTCATATGCAATTGTGTGAGATACATTTGCCACTGACTTTCTCCGTGAGAAACATACACCACAGCATTTTGACTAGTGTAGTGGGCTGTTAAACCATACAGAAGAAAAGTATCTAGATGTTGACCTGTCAAATGTATGGCAAGCACTGCTGTGCTTGTGAAGTATTTAATAGTAAGGTAAAAGGGGCCTATGAACTGTAGCTGAGCGAGTTCAAGTACATGTTAATAGGGGCTAAATGCACATAGAGCGGTAATATTTTTGGAGTAACATTTGCATAAATAAAAGCCATCATGCTCGGTCATTTGAACCGTCTCTCTCAAGCTATTTTCATGAAGATACAGTACGTTAGCTTTTAATGCTAAGCCTCTGGACACCTTAATTTTTATTTTAATGAAACATGGGTTTCATTAAAATGTTGCTTCGTATGGCTTCTGTAGCATACAATACACACACATCTTAAGAAAATTAAACACAAACTTTTATTTGTCACTTTCACACATATATATCATGCCGTGTTGAATGGGGGCATTTTGTAATCTCCAAGCAGGAAAGCTTGAATCAAAGTCAGCGATCTTTAGGAGGGTCTTTCTTTATTCGTCTTCTGCGGTATCTGAAATTCAGACATTAAAATTATTTATTAAAACATGACAGGCCAAGTAAGACGGGAATTCCTTTTCTAGCTTTTAAAAGTTTCTTTTGAACACAAATTCAGCGACACTAACAAAATAACATTAATCTGTACTGGATTCCTAAACCTACAGCAGGGGAACCCATGAAAAGGTTCTCCACTCCTGGGGAGCCCTAGTGCTGCCTTAGGAAGCCTTCAGACACAGCAGATTTTGGGGCCAGAAAATTTCTGCGACTGAAAATCAGTTTGATTCACCTGAATGGGGTTGCAGAAAGCCATGCGCTTCCCGTCAAAACTGTTCTATTCAGAATGCAACTGATTTTCAGTCACAGAATTTCTGTGACAAAATCTGCCCCGTGTAAAAGAGCCCTTAGAGAGCCCTCAGACGCAGAAGATTTTGTTATCAGTTTTATTCATCTGATCGGGGTGGTTTGGGTGACAAGAACATGGATTTCTGCAAGCCCCATTCAGATGAATGGAACCGATTTTCAGTAACCAAAATTGTCTGCAGAAAATCTGCTGCTAGTGAAGGCACCCATAACGAAATTTGGTGTAGAGGAAGGTGGCCCTTTTATCATTTTGGTCCAACATGATCATTTGCCTCAGATACGTTTGAAATTTATACATAAAAATTCCTGCTGATTCTGGGCTCTGAAGTCCAGGTGTCGGTCCTATCAGTGATGACAGCCTTCCCTCTATGACTGTGTATACACAGATAGCTGTCAGTCACTGATAGGACCGTCTCCTGGACTGCAAAGCCCAGAATGAGCAGGAATTTAAATGTGTAAAATACAAGTTTTACTGAATGTTTTACCATAAAACTATGTATCAGTCTGCTCAGCTCCTCCTGCTCTATAACATGCTGGCTGCAGCTCAATCACCATGTTTAACATGACAGGTTCCCTTTAAGCCAGTTATAAGATTTATTTATCTGTGTTTTGTAATCAGTTCACAGTATGAAATTAGTCACTAAGATACGTAGCTGTATTTTTGCGCTGCAGATCCTCAATGTGATGTGGGTAAAATCACAGGAACAGACAATTCATCAAAGTGGGGGACCGCGCTGCTATCGACACCGCCTCCTTTCACGGTACAAGGTTAATTGGCGACACGGTGAAAGCCCTTCAAGCTCCACGCCTAGGAAACTCTCCTCTATCCGACACTCCTGTAGGTAATCTAGGAATCACAGCCATAGTGAAGCACAGACTTCCACCGTATAGTAGAAACGTTTATTATACTTACAAACAGCTTCTCGTTCAAAGCATATAAAATCATGAAAGTGCACAGGTATCACCCGGCCCGGGTTTCGCACTTCTTCGGGAGCGAACACCTACACTCTATAATCCAGTCTTATAAATCGTCCCAAAATCCCACCACTTGCTTACATCATCAAATCTGGTTCATACCTCCACCTTAAAACAAGCCAATTTCTCACAATAAAACAAATATTATCTTACGTGACAAATCATTATAATTAGTTCCTACCATATCTCTTATCCTTTTGCAAAGAAAGGAGATATTTAAATATCTCCAAAGAAGTTCCACTAGTATCGATCAAAACACACCTCCTATCACATGACCCAGTATCTAATCCCGGGCACGTCACGCCTCTTATAACGTGACCTGTCATATGATCCCGGTTTCATCACAGTTCCTAGCCAATCCTTGCTGGGACCCACCCCTTACTGCAACAGGTCCTATGTCCTTCATCCTACAGGTAAATACTAGATTGAAGAGGAAGAAACCCCTAAACTAGACATGGTTTCAAATCACACTCTATATTCAGTCCATTCGGTTGGAGTGTCTCCAATTTGTACATCCACTCCACCTCCCTTTTGTTTATTTTAGCATTATAATCTCCCCCCCCCTCCCCGCCAGTGGGGTTTCACCAATTCCGCACCAATAAATCACAAACCCTTCGGATCCTTCTGCTGACATCTTTTAAAGTGCAGGTGGACACCATGTGTTTCTACTCCTTTTTTAAAATTCTGTATGTTCTTGAACTCCAATCTTGAGTTTTCTAGTAGTTCGCCCACGTACTGGAGGCCACAAGGACATTCCAGCACGTAGATGACCCCTATAGTCTCACATGAAATGTTCCCCTTAACTTTAAAGGACTGTTCTTTCTTTTTGGAGCAAACTGTTTCTACACTTCTTGTTTTATCAATTCTATTCTTATTTTTACAAGGGAGACAGAACCCACACCACGTGAATTTATTTCCTTTTTTCCTATCTTCAGTCTTACATTCTGCACCAGATGTTGTAGATTTGGGGCCTTTTTAAAAATCACCGAGGGGTATTCTGGGAAAACCTTTCCTAAAACGGGGTCATTTTTCAATATCTTCCTCTTGAATCTAGTATTTACCTGTAGGATGAAGGAGATAGGACCTGTGGCAGTAAGGGGTGGGTCCCAGCAAGGATTGGATAGGAGCTGTGATGAAACCGGGATCATATGACGGGTCACGTGATAAGAGGCGTGACGTGCCCAGGATTAGATACTGGGTCATGTGATAGGAGGTGTGTTTTGATCGATACTAGTGGAACTTCTTTGGAGATATTTAAATACCTCCTGTCTTTGCAAAAGAGATATGGTAGGAACTAATAATGATTTGTCACGTAAGATAATATTTGTTTTATTGTGAGAAATTGGCTTGTTTTAAGGTGGAGGTATGAACCAGATTTGATGATGTAAGCAAGTGGTGGGATTTTGGGACGATTTATAAGTCTGGATTATAGAGAGTGTAGGTGTTCGCTCCCAAAGAAGCACGAAAGCGAACCCCGGGTCGGGTGATACCTGTGCACTTTCATTTTATATGCTTTTAACGACAAGGTGTTTGTAAGTATAATAAACGTTTCTACTATACAGTGGAAGTCTGTGCTTCACTATGGCTGAGATTCCTAGATTACCTACAGGAGTGTCAGATAGAGGAGAGTTTCCTAGGCATGGAGCTTGAAGGTCTTTCCCCGTGTCACCAATTAACCTTGTACCGTGAAAGGAGGAGGTATCTATAGCAGCGCGGTCCCCCACTTTGATGAAGTGTTTTGTGATCAGCTTGATGTTCTGTACATTCTGATAGTTTAATCATCTAACAAATGTATTCATTGTCAGCCCTGTATATTTTGCACTAGTAAAACAATGTAATTTGCGTAGGGCACTAGGGATCAGGGGGCCCTCTGCTACCCTAGGCAGCTGGGTCCTCCTAAGTGGCACCTACACTGTATTTCAAATGCATCTACATCATGAAATGGATACCATTGAATATAATGGTAAAGCAGGGAGCTAACAGCTCCCTACTTCTCCATTCACTCCGCCACCAGTGGTTTTGTGCAGTGACGTCATCATGCCTGTTGCTCCTAGTCACCGTACAGACCAGAGCAGATCTCGAGTGCTCCATTTGTCATGGGAACATGGGCTGAATGAGTATGCCTTGTGTGGATGGCTCAGCATGGGGCATTATACTGTATGAGGGGCACATGAAGATGGCATTATACTGTATAATGGTCCCCCACGGGACATCATTTCTATTGTATGATAGGCACATGTAGGGGGCAATATAATGTGTGAGTGGCATATAAAGGGCAATATACTTAGTGTGAAGCACATAAGGAGTCTCCATATTGGCAGCACGATGGGGCAGAACTTAGCAGTGCTATAGGGCAGAGCTTAGCTGTGTTACAGGCCCCCCCCCCCATATTTAACTTGCTTTGGGCCCCAGAATTGCCAAATCCTCCACTGAACTGATATATACCATCATAAGTAGTGTTACTGTTAACTTACTGGCCAATAGGATACCATCGGTGCTTGGTGGTGAAGAACATCTTGCTCAGTTCTTCCATGGTTGGTGCAGGTTTACCCTCAGCTTCGTGCAGTCTGGCTTTTAGAACCTGCTCATGCGATTCTTCCTGGTTGTGTAATGGATCTAGTCGAGGAATAGGCTAGAGAGCAAATTTATCACACAGCTGATGAGATTCTGGTTTCTAAAAACGGTTTCTGCACACTCTACCACAGATAGGACTTCACCATTAAAAGGAGTTCTATGGGCTTTTAGCCTAAGTAGTGATGGTTGTTGGTAACCTGTGAAGGGAAGCTCTTTTACTTACTGTCCCTTGCTCCCCTGATGCTGCTGTCTGCACCGCACGCACTGCGGGGTCTTCCGCCCCGGCTCCCAAACCGGATTGGGCCACTTATTTTCCTGTTGGGATTGCATTATAGTCATTGCAGCCAAACAGGAAAAGAAGCGGTCATATCCGGTCAGAAGAACCCACAGGGAACGACAGTGCAGACAGTAGCATGAGGGGAGCAAGGGAGGGTAAGTCCAATGTAAAAGAGCTTCCCTTCACAGGTTAGCAATAGTCCCTACTCAGACTAAAGCCTCATTCACACATCAGTGTTTCACGGTTGTGTGCTGTATGTGTTCTCCGCAGACAGCACATGTCCCCATTTACTTTAATGTGTGTATTCAGACATCAATGTTTTAGCACAGTCCGTGTTTTTAGCACAGATGCATGCTCTATTTTGTTTGTGTTCATGGATCCATCAAGTCTATTATAGTCTATGGGTCTGTGAAAACCACGGATGCCATACATGTTGTATCCGTGTTTCAGGGATCATTAAGAAGAGATTCTTTGAAAATTATTTTTCAGCTGTTCAGTGTCAGTGAAACACGGATGCAACACAGACATAAAAAAACTGGACGCACGGACCCAACAGAGATGCATCACTGACCGCCTGCTCACGGATTTGAGCACGACACAGACGTGTGAGTGAGGCTTAAATGTCTGGAAAACTACTTTAATCCCATTAGGACATGTCACCTACAAACTTGTACCCCTACACAAGGACAAAAGCCTTCCCCACACAACAATTTTTTTTGTAAATTTTGTGTGGGCATGGCTTTTGTCCCTATGTAGGTGTAAAAGTTTGTAGGTTATATGGATGTACATGCATGCCTTTGTTAATGCTGGATGGGGCTTTTTTGTTTTTCCCATTAGGACGTGGCCTATTTTTGGTCTTCACTAACAAGTCCATATATTTTTTTACTTTAATTGACAGATTCCAAGAGCTAGATTTTTCTCTTTTCCATTTTGGGGAATTTGTCAGAGTTATTTCCAATCCAATATGCGACAGGAGCCAGGCTGTGGATATCAGCTGACTTCAGCTGCCAATCCCAGGGGAACCATATGAGCTTTCAGCATTAACTAGCACTCACTTGTGATAGATATATACGTCCCACACAGTTAAGAATTTCATTACAACTAACTAAACTGACATTCCTTAAAGCAGCAAAGTAAGATAGAGCTGGAAGGCTCCACACTGACAGGAAACTTCTGAATACCAACACTTCCATCATGTGTTGAAGGCACTGATTAGACCGCTGCAGCAGCAACCCATCCAGTGCCCAATGGCTGTCATGTTTCACAAGTGCTGATGCAGAAAATTCCATAACCCTTGATAGTAGCAACTTCATATCTAATGTATGACCCAAACAGGAACAAAAGTGTATTTGTCTGAAGAAAGACTATAAAAAAAAAAACACATTTTACTTATTCAGTTAATGTATAATACCCACTAATACTGCCATCGTCAAAGACCCCCTCCTTCTTAAAGGAATTGTCCAGAGGGGGACATTTTTTAAAGGGGCTAGAGGGCGTTAAAGGGGTTTTCCAAGATTTTTTTTAACTGAATATCTATCCTCTGGTATCTGACTGGTGGGGATCCAACACCTGGGACCCCACCGATCAGCTGCTTTTCCCAGGCCACATGACGTCACGTTCATTGGTCACATGGCCCAGGCTCAGCCCTATTGAAGTGAATGGGGCTGAGCCATGATACCAAGCTCTCAAAAGGACGACACTGTGCTTGGTGAGCAGAGAGAAGGTTGTGGCACTAGTGTAAGTGCAAGTGCCTTCTCAAACAACTGATCGACGGGGGTCCTGGGGGGGTCAGTTCAAAAATCTCAGAAAACCCTTTAAAAAATAAGTAAAAATAAGCATTACTCAACTCACCAATCTCTGCTTCTCTCCACATCAGGAAACAGCTGGAAATGCCCACTGTCATAGGCGGGTCACTGATGCAGCCAGTAATTGGCTTAACAGGTATTTTCAGCCATTTCCTGGGTGTGGAGCAGGCACAGGAAGTGTAGAGCAGCCAGGAGATGAGCAATGCTCATTCTTTCTGGTCCTTTTTGGACAAAAACATTATATATATATATATATATATTTTTTTTTTTACTCTCTTTTGCAGGATTCCCCCATCCACGTACAGCAAGTAATTCTATACTAAACATGCACCATACAGGTAGTTCAAGCTTGGCCTTTCTGATGGTCTACCTTGGTGTGCTCATATGGAATATCTATTGTCGGATGGTAGCAGACAATGGTTTTCCCATCTGATGTCAGAGCCAGCTTGACTTCACTGCATAAAAGAGAAGATAGAAAGAAACAAAGAGGGTCATCAGTCTACACTCATAAAATATAATTTGGTGCCTTTGGCTCTTATGTCTAAAACTTTAGGAGCCAACACGATATCTATTGGTCACCAAGTTAGGCGTCTATGACACGGTGCGCTCATGCTGTCAGGAGGAATCCCGGCCGGGTTTCCACAGTCCGCTCTCGGCCGAGGAACACGTGTGCATGAGGCCTTAAAAAGCAAAATTATCTCATGTAAAATAAAGAAACGGTTTACACGGGATAGGCGAAATATGTACAATTACTGAGGGTCTGACTATTGACAGTGGGGGGACCTAAGCCTCATGTAACTAAGCAGTGCGAATGCGTCACCAGCATGGGCAGCTGGACATAGTCGAGTACTATAATGGGCACATTAGGGCAGATATACTCTGCGGAGGCCCCTGCACTGTTCCTGTAATTGGACAACCTCTGTCATAGAATATTTAAAGCCTGAAAGACAAGTACCTACAGCTGTTGGGGACTTTTCACATCTGGTTTTTGCTGCAAATCAAGCGGATACGTTTAGACATACAGTAAAAAAAGTATACAAACATACAATTGTGGTTAGCAATCTTTTTTTTCACGTTTTCCAGGAGGTGCATACGTTTGTGTCTGGGTTTTCTTTTTTAAACAAAAATGTTTAACAGATGGAAACATATTTCTACGTTTCCATTCATATGTGTATACCTTTCAGTATTTTGTCTCATGCAAAGAAGTATAATATGTCTAAATGTGGGAATGGGATTGATATATATAGCTATAGATATAGATATCCCTTTCCCTCTCATCCGCAGGACAGATCATTAATATCTGAGCGGTGTGGGTCTGGCTCTTGGCACCCCCGACGATCAGCTGTTGGAAGAGGCTGTTCTGCTCAAGTGAACGGCCCTGGGCTGCACTACCAAGCACAGCCACTATGCAGCGCTGTGCTTGGTAAGCCTGAAAGGAGCGCCAGCCACCTCAAACAGCTGATCAGCAGGGGTGCCAGATATCAGACCCCCACTGATCAGATACTGATGACCTATAGGTCATCAATAAAATAAAAGGCAGCATGGTGGCTCAGTGATTAGCACTGGTGCCTTGCAGTCTCAGAGTCCTAGGTTCAAATCGCAGATCCACAAAATACGTATGCTATCTGTATGCATCCTGCACTTTTCACAGGACCCACTAAAAAAAAAAAAATTAAAGACTGCCTGCAAAATGGACAATAGGACATGTTCTAGGATTTGTGGCTTGGCCACACAGATGCAAACAGGGTCCGTGTGCGATCTGAAAAAAAAATGCAGATCGGGACGCAGACCGTAAATACAGTCGTGTGCATACACCATAAAGAACCTAGTTTGGGTATGCAAGCAAATTTTTATATCCTACAAACCAGACGTAGTGGCTTCAGATACAATCCAGTTGCAAGTAACTACAATTACAATGGCAGAGGTTTATGATTTATACCCGTTTGTACAAGAAATTCTGGGCCAAGCTGATTTTTCAGTTTTTGGCCAGAAAATAATGTCAAATACACAGCAACCTTTAAAGGGGGGTCGTCTTACTTCAGCAAATTGCATTTGTATGTAGAGAAAGTTAAAGGGGTTGTCCGGGTTCAGATCTGAACCCAGACATACCCATGTTTTCACCCAGGCAGACCCCCTGATGTTAGCATCGGAGCATTCCATGCTCCGATGCTCTCCATTGCCCTATGCTATATCGCACAGGGAAGGGCTCTTATTCACAATCACACACTGCCAGGCGGAAGCGTCCGCCCAGCAATGTGTTTGGTGACGTCACCGGCTCTGATGGGCGGGCTTTAGCGCTGCCCTAGCTGTTTTACAGGGTAAGGTAGCGCCAAAGCACACCCATCAGTGACGTCACCGCGCTCACTGCTGTGTTGAAGCCTCTGCCTGGCAGCCCCATGGGGAGCCCTGATACGTCACCGGAACTCCAAAGAATGCCTTTTCTCTGCGCGATTTAGCTCAGGGCAAAGGAGAGCATCGAACCATGAACTGCTCTGACGCTCAAGTCAGGGGGGCTGCCTGGGTGAAAATGGGGATATGTCTGGGTTCAGCTCTGAACCCAGACAACCCCTTTAAATACAAGGCACTTACTAATAGGGTTGTTTTAGGTATCTAACTTTCGATACCCAGTCAATACTTTTATGCCAGTATCGATTCGGTATCAGGATGTTAATTTTTTCAATACTAGACTCTCCTCTTATGGCGCTCGGCGCGCGTGCAGACAGTGGAGAAATAGGGAGGGAGTCCCTCCCTCCTATGACGTGGCCGCGCTGAGCCCAATGAAGTGAGCGGGCTCTGAAGCTGCCCACACCACTGCCACCAATTAATGTGCCGCTATTAATTAAAGCAGGAGGAGGGAATACACTGCTGCGCCGTCTGAGCTAGTGAGCTCAGCGAACAGCAGCCTCCTCCTGAGTGTCCTCCCCAGAGTCAAGCAGCCAGCATAGCAGGTGCCTGGCCACTGTGCCACCAATGATAGTTAACCTTTAAAGGGAACCTGTCACTGGGATTTTGTGTATAGAGCTGAGGACATGGGTCGCTAGATGGCCGCTAGCACATCCGCAATACCTAGTCCCCAAAGCTCTGTGTGCTTTTATTGTGTAAATAAACCGGTTTGATACATATGCAAATTAACCTGAGATGAGTCCTGTATGTGAGATGAGTCAGGGACAGGACTCATCTCAGGTTAATTTGCATATGTATCAAACCGGTTTATTTACACAATAAAAGCACACAGAGCTATGGGGACTGGGTATTGCGGATGTGCTGGCGGCCATCTAGCAACCCATGTCCCCAGCTCTATACACAAAATCCCGATGACAGGTTCCCTTTAAAGGGTTTCTACCACTTCGTTGCACATATTTAGCTGTCAGACACTAGCGATCCGCTAGTGTCTGCTCTGCCCAACCATCCTAATATAATTGCTTTTGGGGCAGCCGTTTTGCTAAAAAAATGAACTTTTATTAATATGCTAATGAGCCTCTAGGTGCTATGGGGGCGTCATTAGCACCTAGAGGCTCCGTCTACCTTCAGAAACTGCCGCCGCCCAGCGCGTCCCTCCAGCCCGCCCATCTCCTCCTGAATGCGATCCTCCTTGTGAGCGCCTGTATTCGGCGCATGCGCAGTGAATGTCTGACAGCTTCCCTGCTCAGACATCTCCACTGCGCCTGTTCCTCGGAGCACTATGGCGTCATCGCGCAGGCGCAGTGGAGATGTCTGAAGCGGTCAGACATTCACTGCGCATGCGCAGAATACAGGCGCTCACAAGGAGGATCGCATTCAGGAGGAGATGGGCGGGCTGGAGGGACGCGCTGGGCGGCGGCAGTTTCTGAAGGTAGACGGAGCCTCTAGGTGCTAATGACGCCCCCATAGCACCTAGAGGCTCATTAGCATATTAATAAAAAGTTCTTTTTTTAGCAAAACGGCTGCCCCAAAAGCAATTATATTAGGATGGTTGGGCAGAGCAGACACTAGCGGATCGCTAGTGTCTGACAGCTAAATATGTGCAACGAAGTGGTAGAAACCCTTTAATACAAATACAGGAGGCAGGTGCCAGTAGGAAACAACCCTACTTACTAATGTATTGTGATTGTCCATATTACCTCCTTTGCTGGCTGGATTCATTTTTCCATCATCACACTTCTTGTTTCCATGGTTACTAACGCCCTGCAAATCTAGCAGTGGTGGCCGTGCTTGTACACTATAGGAAAAAATGCTGGCCTATGCACACTGCCACGCTCCCGGCCACCAGAGAGGCTGGCACCTTTTCCTATAATGTGCAAACACCGCCGCTGCTGCTGGATTACAGGATGGTCATAACTAGGGATGAGCGAATCAACTTCAGGTTAAACATCCGAAGTTGATTAGCATAAGACTTTGTTAGAATACTGTACGGAGCGGGAGTCTCGCGAGACTTCATGTAATAACTTCAAAAATTAATTTCTACTGTAAAAAACCTTTTACCAAACGGTTTGGTTCTAACAAAGTTTATTTGGATGTTTCGTAACCATGGAAATGACCAGTATATGATGTGATGGAAGAATGAGTGAAGGAAGCAACATGGACAATGACAATACATTAGTAAGTGCCTTGTATTAACTTTCTCTACATGATCAATGCAGTTTGCTGAAGTGAAGACAACCCCTTTAAATGGATATCACATACCAATTGTAGTCATTAGGAAGTGCAGAATAGGAGGATTCTTCCCGAAGCAGGTACTGGTCTGCGAAAGAGAAATTCAATAAGACATCAACTCCTATGAATGCGGATGTGGAAAACCTATGATGTTGCTACTGATGGCTCAGGGCTCATGCACACGAACATATTTTTGTTTCCATGTCCATTTTTTTTTGCGGATAGGATGCAGACCCATTTATTTTAATGGGTCAGAAAAAAAATGCAGACAGCACACCGTGTCCGACAGCACGCATGTGTCCGTTCCGTTGCCCCGTCTGTTTTGAGGACAATGACAGACATTGTTACAATGGATCTGCAAAAATAATGGGTGCAATACGGATTTCACACTGAGGTAAACCATATTTTTTGCGGATCCATGTTTTCCGGACAGCAAAATACATACAGTCGTGTGTATGAGCCATTAGGATGGGTTCCCATCATGTTTTAGTCTTATGTATATGTTAAACGGAAGCCTTCACCAAACTGTTCCATTGTATAAAACATTTTTTTTTTTTTCTACAGCAGTGGTCAAATATATATGTACTGCCATTAAAGGGGGTGTCCAGGTTCAGAGCTGAACCCGGACATACCTCCATTTTCCCCCCGGCAGCCCCCCCAGTTCATGGTCTGATGCTCTCCTTTGCCCTGCGCTAAATCGCTCAGGGCAAAGGCATTTTTTGGAGATCTGGTGACGAACCGGGCTCTCCATAGGGCTGCCAGGAAGCCTGGTGATGTCACCGCCACTGATGGACGGGCTTTAGCCAGTAAAACGGCTAGGGCAGCGATAAAGCACGCCCAACAGAGCCGGTGACGTCACCGAACACACTGCCGGGCTGAAGCTTCCGCCCGGCAGTGTGTGATTGTAAACAAGAGCCCGTGCCCATGAACTGCTCCGACGCTCAAGTCAGGGGGGCTGCCGGGGTGAAAATGGGCATATGTCCGGGTTCAGCTCTGAACCTGGACAACCTCTTTAAAGTGAATCTGTCACCTAACTGAGAAACTTTAAGCCCTCCAAAAGAAAATATATATTAAATGTCCTATTCTTGACCATTTTGTGGACAAGAATAGGCATTTGTTATATACTACGGGACCCGCGGAAGAGGTAAAATGCCGGATGCACATGGCTGTTATCCGCGATTTGCAGACCGCCAAGCGGATACAGTCATGAGAATGCCCACTAATAAATAGTGATCTGGCCTCCTTATCTGCAGGATTACTGTAGGACATGGTCTCCATGCGTCTCTATGCAGGAAAGCAAAAGAGGTGATGGGGCAGCCACAGCACACCGCCCGTGGTAAGGTCACCCCGGACACCTCCTGTCATGGCTTACCTCCCACTGGTCCTGTCCTGCCATTAGTCCCACCCAGGACCGAGCAGCGCAGAGCACGGCACCGAACCAGAGCAGCACTGCACCGGCTCAGCACCGCGGCCGCCATGATGTGAGGGGGCGGAACGAACCGGAAGCCGCGTGAGCGAAACAGACGCTTCCGGTGACGGGCGCAGGTCTGATACTGCTCCGCTCCGGTATTTCACCGCCAGTGACCGGCCACCGGCTCTGTTCATCTGGAGAAGCTAGGCCCATGAAAGAGTTTAACCATTTCACCCACCGAGAGTTTTGCGTTTTCCGCTCCCCGCCTTTCTGGGGGCCATGACTTATTTTATTTTTCCCTTCACATAGCCATAGCACAGCTTGTTTTGCATAGAATAAGGTGGAATTGGAAGAAAAAAACCAGTTGCCCCACAGTTTTAAGCTACATTCACACGACTTCATGTGTTTTGCGGTGCGCAAAACACTGATCCTCCAAAAATGCGGATGACGTCCTTTTGGCATCCGTTTTTTTTTGTTTGTTTTTTTGCGGACCCATTCTAACAATACCTATACTTGTCTGCAAAAAGAACAAGAATAGGACATGCTCTGTATTTTTTGCGCGGCTAGGGAACGGATGAATGAATGGGTCCTCATCCAATCCGCAAAAATAAACGGAACGCACACAGAAACAAAATATGTTCGTGTGACTGTTGCCTTAGGCTACATGGACATGATCGTATGTGTTTTGCGGTCCACAAAAGAAAAAAACGGATGACATCCGTATGCCATACGTTTTTTTGGCGGATCCATTGTAACAATGCCTAAAACGGACAAGAATAGGACATGTTCTATTTTTTTGCAGAGATATGGAACGGACATACTGATGCGGACAACACACGGTGTGCTGTCTGCGTTTTTTGCAGACCCGTTAAATTGAATGGGTCCGCATCCTATCCGCAAAAAAACAGAACTTACATGGAAACAAACAACGTTTGTTCATGTGCATGTAGCCTTATGGGCATTGTTTTCACTAGGGATCTCTATTTGGTAACAGTGCTCTTCATTCTGTGGGTCAGTACAATTAGGAAAGGAGGCAACATGGACAATCACAATACATTAGTAAGTGTCTTATATTAACTTTCTCTACATGATAAATAACATTAGCTGAAGTCAGAGAACCCCTTTAATTGCACATCAGTATTTAGCTTTTCGTTCCGTTCTTTTGATCTGCTTACACTTATAGTTGTCTTATTAACCTATAGACGTCACTTACACTTATAGTTGTCTTATTAACCTATAGACGTCACTTACACTTATAGTTGTCTTATTAACCTATAGACGTCACTTACACTTATAGTTGTCTTATTAACCTATGGACGTCACTTACACTTACAGTTGTCTTATTAACCTATAGACGTCACTTACACTTATAGTTGTCTTATTAACCTATAGACGTCACTTACACTTATAGTTGTCTTATTAACCTATAGACGTCACTTACACTTATAGTTGTCTTATTAACCTATAGACGTCGCTTACACTTATAGTTGTCTTATTAACCTATAGACGTCGCTTACACTTATAGTTGTCTTATTAACCTATAGACGTCACTTACACTTATAGTGTCTTATTAACCTATAGACGTCACTTACCTATAGTTGTCTATTATCCTATAGACGTCACTTACACTTATAGTTGTCTTATTACCTATAGACGTCACTTACACTTATAGTTGTCTTATTATCCTATAGACGTCACTTACACTTATAGTTGTCTTATTAACCTATAGACGTCACTTACACTTATAGTTGTCTTATTAACCTATAGACGTCACTTACACTTATAGTTGTCTTATTAACCTATAGACGTCACTTACACTTATAGTTGTCTTATTAACCTATAGACGTCACTTACACTATAGTTGTCTTATTAACCTATAGACGTCACTTACACTTATAGTTGTCTTATTAACCTATAGACGTCACTTACACTTATAGTTGTCTTATTAACCTATAGACGTCACTTACACTTATAGTTGTCTTATTAACCTATAGACGTCACTTACACTTATAGTTGTCTTATTAACCTATAGACGTCACTTACACTTATAGTTGTCTTATTAACCTATAGACGTCACTTACACTTATAGTTGTCTTATTAACCTATAGACGTCACTTACACTATAGTTGTCTTATTAACCTATAGACGTCACTTACACTTATAGTTGTCTTATTAACCTATAGACGTCCTTACACTTATAGTTGTCTTATTAACCTATAGACGTCACTTACACTTATAGTTGTCTTATTAACCTAAGACGTCACTTACACCTATAGTTGTCTTATTAACCTATAGACGTCACTTACACTTATAGTTGTCTTATTAACCTATAGACGTCACTTACACTTATAGTTGTCTTATTAACCTATAGACGTCACTTACACTTATAGTTGTCTTATTAACCTATAGACGTCACTTACACTTATAGTTGTCTTATTAACCTATAGACGTCACTTACACTTATAGTTGTCTTATTAACCTATAGACGTCACTTACACTTATAGTTGTCTTATTAACCTATAGACGTCACTTACACTTATAGTTGTCTTATTAACCTATAGACGTCACTTACACGTATAGTTGTCTTATTAACCTATAGACGTCCTTACACTAGTTTAACCTATAGACTCACTTACACTTATAGTTGTCTTATTAACCTATAGACGTCACTTACACTTATAGTTGTCTTATTAACCTATAGACGTCACTTACACTTATAGTTGTCTTATTAACCTATAGACGTCACTTACACTTATAGTTGTCTTATTAACCTATCGACGTCACTTACACTTATAGTTGTCTTATTAACATATGGACGTCTCTTACACTTATAGTTGTCTTATTAACCTATTGACGTCACTTACACTTATAGTTGTCTTATTAACCTATAGACGTCACTTACACTTATAGTGTCTTATTAACCTATAGACGTCACTTACACTTATAGTTGTCTTATTAACCTATAGACGTCACTTACACCTATAGTTGTCTTATTAACCTATAGGACGTCACTTACACTTATAGTTGTCCTTATTAACCTATAGACGTCACTTACACTTATAGTTGTCTTATTAATCCTATAGACGTCACTTACACTTATAGTTGTCTTATTAACCTATAGACGTCACTTACACTTATAGTTGTCTTATTAACCTATAGACGTCACTTACACTTATAGTTGTCTTATACCTATAGACGTCACTTACACTTATAGTTGTCTTATTAACCTATAGACGTCACTACACTTATAGTTGTCTTATTAACCTATAGACGTCGCTTACACTTATAGTTGTCTTATTAACCTATAGACGTCACTTACACTTATAGTTGTCCTTATTAACCTATAGACGTCACTGACACTTATAGTTGTCTTATTAACCTATAGACGTCACTTACACTTATAGTTGTCTTATTAACCTATAGACGTCACTTACACTTATAGTTGTCTTATTAACCTATAGACGTCACTTACACTTATAGTTGTCTTATTAACCTATAGACGTCACTTACACTTATAGTAGTCTTATTAACCTATAGACGTCACTTATAGCTGTCTTATTAACCTATGGACGTCACTTACACTTATAGTTGTCTTATTAACCTATAGACGTCACTTACACTTATAGTTTCCTTATTATCCTATAGACGTCACTTACACTTATAGTTGTCTTATTAACCTATAGACGTCACTTACACTTATAGTTGTCTTATTAACCTACGGACGTCACTTACACCTATAGTTGTCTTATTAACCTATAGACGTCACTTACACCTATAGTTGTCTTATTAACCTACAGACGTCACTTACACTTATAGTTGTCTTATTAACCTATAGACGTCACTTACACTTATAGTTGTCTTATTAACCTATAGACGTCACTTACACTTATAGTTGTCTTATTAACCTATAGACGTCACTTACACTTATAGTTGTCTTATTATCCTATAGACGTCACTTACACTTTATAGTTGTCTTATTATCCTATAGACGTCACTTACACTTATAGTTGTCTTATTAACCTATAGACGTCACTTACACTTATAGTTGTCTTATTAACCTATAGACGTCGCTTACACTTATAGTTGTCTTATTAACCTATAGACGTCACTTACACTTATAGTTGTCTTATTAACCTATAGACGTCACTGACACTTATAGTTGTCTTATTAACCTATAGACGTCACTTACACTTATAGTTGTCTTATTAACCTATAGACGTCACTTACACTTATAGTTGTCTTATTAACCTATAGACGTCACTTACACTTATAGTTGTCTTATTAACCTATAGACGTCACTTACACTTATAGTTGTCTTATTAACCTATAGACGTCACTTATAGCTGTCTTATTAACCTATGGACGTCACTTACACTTATAGTTGTCTTATTAACCTATAGACGTCACTTACACTTATAGTTTCCTTATTATCCTATAGACGTCACTTACACTTATAGTTGTCTTATTAACCTATAGACGTCGCTTACACTTATAGTTGTCTTATTAACCTATAGACGTCACACTTATAGTTGTCTTATTAACCTATAGACGTCACTTACACTTATAGTTGTCTTATTATCCTATAGACGTCACTTACACTTATAGTTGTCTTATTAACCTATAGACGTCACTTACACTTATAGTTGTCTTATTAACGTATAGACGTCGCTTACACTTATAGTTGTCTTATTAACCTATAGACGTCGCTTACACTTATAGTTGTCTTATTAACCTATAGACGTCACTTACACTTATAGTTGTCTTATTAACCTATAGACGTCACTGACACTTATAGTTGTCTTATTAACCTATAGACGTCACTTACACTTATAGTTGTCTTATTAACCTATAGACGTCACTTACACTTATAGTTGTCTTATTAACCTATAGACGTCACTTACACTTATAGTTGTCTTATTAACCTATAGACGTCACTTACACTTATAGTTGTCTTATTAACCTATAGACGTCACTTATAGCTGTCTTATTAACCTATGGACGTCACTTACACTTATAGTTGTCTTATTAACCTATAGACGTCACTTACACTTATAGTTTCCTTATTATCCTATAGACGTCACTTACACTTATAGTTGTCTTATTAACCTATAGACGTCGCTTACACTTATAGTTGTCTTATTAACCTATAGACGTCACACTTATAGTTGTCTTATTAACCTATAGACGTCACTTACACTTATAGTTGTCTTATTATCCTATAGACGTCACTTACACTTATAGTTGTCTTATTAACCTATAGACGTCACTTACACTTATAGTTGTCTTATTAACGTATAGACGTCGCTTACACTTATAGTTGTCTTATTAACCTATAGACGTCGCTTACACTTATAGTTGTCTTATTAACCTATAGACGTCACTTACACTTATAGTTGTCTTATTAACCTATAGACGTCACTGACACTTATAGTTGTCTTATTAACCTATAGACGTCACTTACACTTATAGTTGTCTTATTAACCTATAGACGTCACTTACACTTATAGTTGTCTTATTAACCTATAGACGTCACTTACACTTATAGTTGTCTTATTAACCTATAGACGTCACTTACACTTATAGTTGTCTTATTAACCTATAGACGTCACTTATAGCTGTCTTATTAACCTATGGACGTCACTTACACTTATAGTTGTCTTATTAACCTATAGACGTCACTTACACTTATAGTTGTCTTATTAACCTATAGACGTCACTTACACTTATAGTTGTCTTATTAACCTATAGACGTCACTTACACTTATAGTTGTCTTATTAACCTATAGACGTCACTTATAGCTGTCTTATTAACCTATGGACGTCACTTACACTTATAGTTGTCTTATTAACCTATAGACGTCACTTACACTTATAGTTTCCTTATTATCCTATAGACGTCACTTACACTTATAGTTGTCTTATTAACCTATAGACGTCGCTTACACTTATAGTTGTCTTATTAACCTATAGACGTCACTTACACTTATAGTTGTCTTATTAACCTATAGACGTCACTTACACTTATAGTTGTCTTATTATCCTATAGACGTCACTTACACTTATAGTTGTCTTATTAACCTATAGACGTCACTTACACTTATAGTTGTCTTATTAACGTATAGACGTCGCTTACACTTATAGTTGTCTTATTAACCTATAGACGTCGCTTACACTTATAGTTGTCTTATTAACCTATAGACGTCACTTACACTTATAGTTGTCTTATTAACCTATAGACGTCACTGACACTTATAGTTGTCTTATTAACCTATAGACGTCACTTACACCTATAGTTGTCTTATTAACCTATAGACGTCACTTACACTTATAGTTGTCTTATTAACCTATAGACGTCACTTACACTTATAGTTGTCTTATTAACCTATAGACGTCACTTACACTTATAGTTGTCTTATTAACCTATAGACGTCACTTATAGCTGTCTTATTAACCTATGGACGTCACTTACACTTATAGTTGTCTTATTAACCTATAGACGTCACTTACACTTATAGTTTCCTTATTATCCTATAGACGTCACTTACACTTATAGTTGTCTTATTAACCTATAGACGTCGCTTACACTTATAGTTGTCTTATTAACCTATAGACGTCACTTACACTTATAGTTGTCTTATTAACCTATAGACGTCACTTACACTTGTAGTTGTCTTATTAACCTATAGACGTCACTTACACTTATAGTTGTCTTATTAACCTATAGACATCACTTACACTTATAGTTGTCTTATTAACCTATAGACGTCACTTACACTTATAGTTGTCTTATTAACCTACAGACGTCACTTACACTTATAGTTGTCTTATTAACCTACGGACGTCACTTACACTTATAGTTGTCTTATTAAAGGGAGTCTTTCACCTAATCTGAGCGTTTTAGACCGCTCAGATCAGGTTATAGACTCTTTAACCCTCATTACGATCATACCTTTGTCTTATGTGTCCCTCGCCCAGATAATGAAAATAATACTTTTTAAACTTATGCAAATTACCTTCTGAAGGTGCCCAGGGGCGGCGTTACTGGGCGATGTGCCCAGAAAAACACACCTCCAGCCGGCGGTCGTCACGAGCGGCACCAGAGGACGGCGGGCTGGGAACTGGCCCGCACCTGCGCACTGCTCTGCCCATTATGGGCAGAGGAACATCCTTTCATATTGCGCATGCGCCGGCCGGCTGTCTTTAGTTGGCCGGCGCATGCGCAATATGAAAAAGCTGTTCATCTGCCCATAATGGGCAGAGCAGTGCGCAGGTGCGGGCCAGTTCCCAGCCCGCCGTCCTCTGGTGCCGCTCGTGACGTCCGCCGGCTGGAGGTGTGTTTTTCTGGGCACATCGCCCAGTAACGCCGCCCCTGGGCACCTTCAGAAGGTAATTTGCATAAGTTTAAAAAGTATTATTTTCATTATCTGGGCGAGGGACACATAAGACAAAGGTATGATCGTAATGAGGGTTAAAGAGTCTATAACCTGATCTGAGCGGTCTAAAACGCTCAGATTAGGTGAAAGACTCCCTTTAACCTATAGACGTCGCTTACACTTATAGTTGTCTTATTAACCTATAGATGTCACTTACACTTATAGTTGTCTTATTAACCTATAGACGTCACTTACACTTATAGTTGTCTTATTATCCTATAGACGTCACTTACACTTATAGTTGTCTTATTATCCTATAGACGTCACTTACACTTATAGTTGTCTTATTATCCTATAGACGTCACTTACACTTATAGTTGTCTTATTAACCTATGGACGTCACTTACACTTATAGTTGTCTTATTAACCTATAGACGTCACTTACACTTATAGTTGTCTTATTAACCTATAGACGTCACTTACACTTATAGTTGTCTTATTAACCTATAGACGTCACTTACACTTATAGTTGTCTTATTAACCTATAGACGTCACTTACACTTATAGTTGTCTTATTAACCTATAGACGTCGCTTACACTTATAGTTTTCTTATTATCCTATAGACGTCACTTACACTTATAGTTGTCTTATTAACCTATAGACGTCACTTACACTTATAGTTGTCTTATTAACGTATAGACGTCGCTTACACTTATAGTTGTCTTATTAACCTATAGACGTCACTTACACTTATAGTTGTCTTATTAACCTACGGACGTCACTTACACCTATAGTTGTCTTATTAACCTATAGACGTCACTTACACCTATAGTTGTCTTATTAACCTATAGACGTCACTTACACTTATAGTTGTCTTATTAACCTATAGACGTCACTTACACTTATAGTTGTCTTATTAACCTATAGACGTCACTTACACTTATAGTTGTCTTATTAACCTACGGACGTCACTTACACCTATAGTTGTCTTATTAACCTATAGACGTCACTTACACCTATAGTTGTCTTATTAACCTACAGACGTCACTTACACTTATAGTTGTCTTATTAACCTATAGACGTCACTTACACTTATAGTTGTCTTATTAACCTATAGACGTCACTTACACTTATAGTTGTCTTATTAACCTATAGACGTCACTTACACTTATAGTTGTCTTATTATCCTATAGACGTCACTTACACTTATAGTTGTCTTATTAACCTATAGACGTCACTTACACTTATAGTTTCCTTATTATCCTATAGACGTCACTTACACTTATAGTTGTCTTATTAACCTATAGACGTCGCTTACACTTATAGTTGTCTTATTAACCTATAGACGTCACTTACACTTATAGTTGTCTTATTAACCTATAGACGTCACTTACACTTATAGTTGTCTTATTAACCTATAGACGTCACTTACACTTATAGTTGTCTTATTAACCTACGGACGTCACTTACACCTATAGTTGTCTTATTAACCTATAGACGTCACTTACACCTATAGTTGTCTTATTAACCTACAGACGTCACTTACACTTATAGTTGTCTTATTAACCTATAGACGTCACTTACACTTATAGTTGTCTTATTAACCTATAGACGTCACTTACACTTATAGTTGTCTTATTAACCTATAGACGTCACTTACACTTATAGTTGTCTTATTATCCTATAGACGTCACTTACACTTATAGTTGTCTTATTAACCTATAGACGTCACTTACACTTATAGTTGTCTTATTAACCTATAGACGTCGCTTACACTTATAGTTGTCTTATTAACCTATAGACGTCACTTACACTTATAGTTGTCTTATTAACCTATAGACGTCACTGACACTTATAGTTGTCTTATTAACCTATAGACGTCGCTTACACTTATAGTTGTCTTATTAACCTATAGACGTCACTTACACTTATAGTTGTCTTATTAACCTATAGACGTCACTGACACTTATAGTTGTCTTATTAACCTATAGACGTCACTTACACTTATAGTTGTCTTATTAACCTATAGACGTCACTTACACTTATAGTTGTCTTATTAACCTATAGACGTCACTTACACTTATAGTTGTCTTATTAACCTATAGACGTCACTTACACTTATAGTTGTCTTATTAACCTATAGACGTCACTTATAGCTGTCTTATTAACCTATGGACGTCACTTACACTTATAGTTGTCTTATTAACCTATAGACGTCACTTACACTTATAGTTTCCTTATTATCCTATAGACGTCACTTACACTTATAGTTGTCTTATTAACCTATAGACGTCACTTACACTTATAGTTGTCTTATTAACCTACGGACGTCACTTACACCTATAGTTGTCTTATTAACCTATAGACGTCACTTACACCTATAGTTGTCTTATTAACCTACAGACGTCACTTACACTTATAGTTGTCTTATTAACCTATAGACGTCACTTACACTTATAGTTGTCTTATTAACCTATAGACGTCACTTACACTTATAGTTGTCTTATTAACCTATAGACGTCACTTACACTTATAGTTGTCTTATTATCCTATAGACGTCACTTACACTTATAGTTGTCTTATTAACCTATAGACGTCACTTACACTTATAGTTGTCTTATTAACCTATAGACGTCGCTTACACTTATAGTTGTCTTATTAACTTATAGACGTCACTTACACTTATAGTTGTCTTATTAACCTATAGACGTCACTGACACTTATAGTTGTCTTATTAACCTATAGACGTCACTTACACTTATAGTTGTCTTATTAACCTATAGACGTCACTTACACTTATAGTTGTCTTATTAACCTATAGACGTCACTTACACTTATAGTTGTCTTATTAACCTATAGACGTCACTTACACTTATAGTTGTCTTATTAACCTATAGACGTCACTTATAGCTGTCTTATTAACCTATGGACGTCACTTACACTTATAGTTGTCTTATTAACCTATAGACGTCACTTACACTTATAGTTTCCTTATTATCCTATAGACGTCACTTACACTTATAGTTGTCTTATTAACCTATAGACGTCGCTTACACTTATAGTTGTCTTATTAACCTATAGACGTCACACTTATAGTTGTCTTATTAACCTATAGACGTCACTTACACTTATAGTTGTCTTATTATCCTATAGACGTCACTTACCTTATAGTTGTCTTATTAACCTATAGACGTCACTTACACTTATAGTTGTCTTATTAACGTATAGACGTCGCTTACACTTATAGTTGTCTTATTAACCTATAGACGTCGCTTACACTTATAGTTGTCTTATTAACCTATAGACGTCACTTACACTTATAGTTGTCTTATTAACCTATAGACGTCACTGACACTTATAGTTGTCTTATTAACCTATAGACGTCACTTACACTTATAGTTGTCTTATTAACCTATAGACGTCACTTACACTTATAGTTGTCTTATTAACCTATAGACGTCACTTACACTTATAGTTGTCTTATTAACCTATAGACGTCACTTACACTTATAGTTGTCTTATTAACCTATAGACGTCACTTATAGCTGTCTTATTAACCTATGGACGTCACTTACACTTATAGTTGTCTTATTACCTAGACGTCACTTACACTTATAGTTATAGACGTCACTTACACTTATAGTTGTCTTATTAACCTATAGACGTCACTTACACTTATAGTTGTCTTATTAACCTATAGACGTCACTTATAGCTGTCTTATTAACCTATGGACGTCACTTACACTTATAGTTGTCTTATTAACCTATAGACGTCACTTACACTTATAGTTTCCTTATTATCCTATAGACGTCACTTACACTTATAGTTGTCTTATTAACCTATAGACGTCGCTTACACTTATAGTTGTCTTATTAACCTATAGACGTCACTTACACTTATAGTTGTCTTATTAACCTATAGACGTCACTTACACTTATAGTTGTCTTATTATCCTATAGACGTCACTTACACTTATAGTTGTCTTATTAACCTATAGACGTCACTTACACTTATAGTTGTCTTATTAACGTATAGACGTCGCTTACACTTATAGTTGTCTTATTAACCTATAGACGTCGCTTACACTTATAGTTGTCTTATTAACCTATAGACGTCACTTACACTTATAGTTGTCTTATTAACCTATAGACGTCACTGACACTTATAGTTGTCTTATTAACCTATAGACGTCACTTACACCTATAGTTGTCTTATTAACCTATAGACGTCACTGACACTTATAGTTGTCTTATTAACCTATAGACGTCACTTACACTTATAGTTGTCTTATTAACCTATAGACGTCACTTACACTTATAGTTGTCTTATTAACCTATAGACGTCACTTATAGCTGTCTTATTAACCTATGGACGTCACTTACACTTATAGTTGTCTTATTAACCTATAGACGTCACTTACACTTATAGTTTCCTTATTATCCTATAGACGTCACTTACACTTATAGTTGTCTTATTAACCTATAGACGTCGCTTACACTTATAGTTGTCTTATTAACCTATAGACGTCACTTACACTTATAGTTGTCTTATTAACCTATAGACGTCACTTACACTTATAGTTGTCTTATTAACCTATAGACGTCACTTACACTTATAGTTGTCTTATTAACCTATAGACATCACTTACACTTATAGTTGTCTTATTAACCTATAGACGTCACTTACACTTATAGTTGTCTTATTAACCTACAGACGTCACTTACACTTATAGTTGTCTTATTAACCTACGGACGTCACTTACACTTATAGTTGTCTTATTAAAGGGAGTCTTTCACCTAATCTGAGCGTTTTAGACCGCTCAGATCAGGTTATAGACTCTTTAACCCTCATTACGATCATACCTTTGTCTTATGTGTCCCTCGCCCAGATAATGAAAATAATACTTTTTAAACTTATGCAAATTACCTTCTGAAGGTGCCCAGGGGCGGCGTTACTGGGCGATGTGCCCAGAAAAACACACCTCCAGCCGGCGGTCGTCACGAGCGGCACCAGAGGACGGCGGGCTGGGAACTGGCCCGCACCTGCGCACTGCTCTGCCCATTATGGGCAGAGGAACATCCTTTCATATTGCGCATGCGCCGGCCGGCTGTCTTTAGTTAGCCGGCGCATGCGCAATATGAAAAACTGTTCATCTGCCCATAATGGGCAGAGCAGTGCGCAGGTGCGGGCCAGTTCCCAGCCCGCCGTCCTCTGGTGCCGCTCGTGACGTCCGCCGGCTGGAGGTGTGTTTTTCTGGGCACATCGCCCAGTAACGCCGCCCCTGGGCACCTTCAGAAGGTAATTTGCATAAGTTTAAAAAGTATTATTTTCATTATCTGGGCGAGGGACACATAAGACAAAGGTATGATCGTAATGAGGGTTAAAGAGTCTATAACCTGATCTGAGCGGTCTAAAACGCTCAGATTAGGTGAAAGACTCCCTTTAACCTATAGACGTCGCTTACACTTATAGTTGTCTTATTAACCTATAGATGTCACTTACACTTATAGTTGTCTTATTAACCTATAGACGTCACTTACACTTATAGTTGTCTTATTATCCTATAGACGTCACTTACACTTATAGTTGTCTTATTATCCTATAGACGTCACTTACACTTATAGTTGTCTTATTATCCTATAGACGTCACTTACACTTATAGTTGTCTTATTAACCTATGGACGTCACTTACACTTATAGTTGTCTTATTAACCTATAGACGTCACTTACACTTATAGTTGTCTTATTATCCTATAGACGTCACTTACACTTTGAAAGGGATTTTCATAATCTTACTTTTGATACATCACAGATTAGACATATATTATACAAGCCTCCTCTCTTGTGAAATGCAGTACCTTGCATTAACATATCACACCCTCTGCCAGTCCGGGACAATAGCAGCCTTCCTGACCAAAGGGCCATTTAACACCTCACCTCACAGGAACCTGCGATTTCCTATTTAACTTGTTAGCATGGAGAGAAGAAACCTGTTCAATGTAAAATAACCCTTTCATGTATTGTATATAGCAGATGTCAGCATTGTTTATCAAAGTTTCAACTGTATATTCACAAACACATGTTTCCCAAATGCCTGCTGAATTCTAGGAGGATTGGTCCAATTGAATCTGGAAGGACACTATGTTCCCACCCCCAACAAACCCTATAAACTATGTGCTGGGAGAATAAAGATTTCAGATATTGACAACCTATGTTGAGTCAGGGCTGTCTTATCTCTCTGATCAGAAGCAAATGGGATATTCGTTGCACCGGGAAATAGTCACGGGTATGAGGTCTGATGCCTCCATATAACCATCATAAACCTGCCTAGAAAAATAGCTAACAGTTTGGTGTCAGAAGTGGGATCCACCAAAGCAGTATCGGGTAAGTGATTCTATATTTAAGATATATATTATTACTGCCCTATACTGTAAGAGTGGATTATTTGAACCCGGTAAGCGCTTCTGATAAGCGTCTCCCAGGAATCTGATATTCCTAAAGTAATAGAGGGATCTGAAATCCCGCAGGAATCTGATATTCCTGAAGAAAAAATGGGGTGTGTATTCCCCTAATTTGAAAAACAGTATTGTGTGCAACGAATATCCTTGGCTAAACCTGTAAATAGCTGTATAGTTGCTTAAGCATTTTTAGTCGTTATATATATGTATAAGGTTGAATTTTACTGTATAGACTGTGTATAGATTATGTATAGATTGTATGCGAGTTCATGCTGAAATTGAAGGTATAAAATTGGCCATCAATAGTTTAAAATCTGCCATAGATTCAGGAGTAATATGAGCCTGAATTAGAAGTAATACCATCCAGAATAGTTAAAAAATCTGCCATAAATTCAGGAGTAGTTATGAACCTGAATTAGAAGAAATAGGATAAAAAAAACACATAAACTGATAAGCATAAGGTTTATCAGTAAGTATTTTCGCACTGAACACAAACATAATTATCCTTAGATAAACCTTCAAATTCAGCTGATCTCACTGTATATTTTAGCTAAGTAAAAAAAATGGGCAATTCTTATGGTAAGAAGGATCCCATAAAGAAACAATTTTAAAATTTGGAACTGAAAATCATGTACCCTGAGTCTGCTGCAAATCTCTATGGTGAAACTGTCTCCTAAAAATGAATTGGGGGAAAGTCTAAAAAATGTTTGCCCAGAGGTGTTTAGGTCCATTTTATACAGATCCTTGGGTTGATAAGGAGACCCTCATTGGAGTAAAATGTATATAAATACTTATGGCCAAGCATGGCTATGTGCAAAAGTTTTGGACTGACTTGTGCAGTTCAAATACAAAACAACAAAGTAGAATCAAAGTAGAATCCCCAACTCCTGCCCCACCCCCATACGTGCCATTGTATCCCGTAGCAACAAAATTAACAACAGAATCAGATGATGAGATGTGTGCACACTTGACTCTACCACAGGTTCATGACTTTACAGAACCTGAGGAACAAGTTTTGTCTGAGAATACTAGCCAGCCTATTGTACAGTCGGCACAGCCCAATAGAACAATATATGCAAGGGCATCAAAGATTCAAGGGATGAGCAAAGACTCTAAGGGTCTATGCTCAAAGGGAGGAGTAGTATGGGCAGACCTTTCCCAACCCCATGGACAATGAGTCCATTAATTCTGATGCCTAGATACTTGCAGCAGATACAAGAGGAATATATGACCAAACTGATTGAAAAAATAAAAACATTGATTATGATGATATTTTGCTTTTGTTTCCCTTGCCAACAGGTGCACCAACCCAACCCTCGTCTTAGAGGAAAAGATGGCACTGGATTATCTTTTAGCTTCTAAGGGGGGGTTTCTGTGAGTTTATAGGAGAGGACTGCAGATACCAGGGATAAAGTCCAGGCCCATATGGATAAGGTCACTGTAATTCAGGGCATAGATAGGGCTATTACTAATGAGAGATAGAATCCTTTCACAGCTTTGGGTGGTTTTAGAGATTTCCTGTTTTCCATAGGTAACTGGTTGAAGGAAATAGGAGTATATATCCTCATGTTGTTGTTTTCTCTTTATCATATATATCCTGGTGAGATGCTCCTGCTGTTTGATCGATCGGATCGCCCAGTCACGTGCAGATAATCACATCCTCATCGCAGCTCCCAGATACACCACGGATCAACCTATGTCTTTGATGGAATCGATGTCCAACTAAACGTTCATCGCCACGTCGCACCTTACCACATCAGGGCTCAGAGTCAACTCCCTGAAGAATCGAACCGAAGGACGGAGCATCATCATGGAGGCAATAACACCCAAGGAGCACCACAATCGACGAGGGCAAGCTGAGGAAACCGAAGATTCAGCAAGAGACTATAAGAACACAGTGGACATATTGCAGAGAGGAGGGAACTGTCGTGGAAAGTTTTATTAAGCATAGGATGACTATAGTAGACTTTCTTTTTGGCTTAGGAATGGTATGTAGGTCTATAGATCAGCACTCTGGTTCCTACTTCCCATGTGAAAGCCGCCACCGTTGGTTTGAGAGGGATCTAATGGCTGCTGGCTCTGAGAGCAATGTTCTTAGTGAAAGCTACCAGCGGGTCCTCATCAGCAACGGTGGGGTATGGCACGCTGATGCCAGTCTCACTGAACCATGGGCGCCCCAACATGAAACATTGGTTGGTGAGACTGGTGTCCATGTGAATGCTATATCACCTTTCTTGGTCGACTCTGTTTTAAAAGACCTTCCTCAGGGACTGATCCCCCCTTTTGGAACCATGTCTAACAGAGATTCACTGTGGGTTAGTAGCATCTTTGTACCAGATTAAATAGATGCTGTCCGATTAGGGACACATTTGTTTAAAAAAAGGCTGATTCATTTGCGCGTGTTCTGGGTGTGGTGGTGGATGGTGAGTGTTTGAGCGCCACCCACCGGCACTCTCAGGAAATGTGCAAATGTGTACCTTCCAGGTCTAAAAAGAATTTCTATTGGTCAAGGCATAAGGTGTAATGTACCTGCCTATCTGTAATATTACTGGGCAGCCATGTGCCATGGAGGGCGGGGTTAGCCCAGTAAAATGTCTAACCCGAATATCCTATCTATGTGTAGAGCTTGCATGCCTTATGTTTTTTCTTACTTTTCTTTCTTCTCTCTTTTCACTATGCAGGAGATTTTTTCCTACTGTGCGCCAAATTACACAGAAGGTTTTTTTTCATCTCCTTCATAGTCTTTAGTGTCTTCATGGGTCACACACACACACACACACATATTTAGATATATATATACATATACACACACACAGCCTTAGAAGGAGGAAAACATACAGTGATCCCGTTTTTATATATATATATAAAAGTTGGGATCAATGGTTGGATTGAAAGGGATTTTCATAATCTTACTTTTGATACATCACAGATTAGACATATATTATACAAGCCTCCTCTCTTGTGAAATGCAGTACCTTGCATTAACATATCACACCCTCTGCCAGTCCGGGACAATAGCAGCCTTCCTGACCAAAGGGCCATTTAACACCTCACCTCACAGGAACCTGCGATTTCCTATTTAACTTGTTAGCATGGAGAGAAGAAACCTGTTCAATGTAAAATAACCCTTTCATGTATTGTATATAGCAGATGTCAGCATTGTTTATCAAAGTTTCAACTGTATATTCACAAACACATGTTTCCCAAATGCCTGCTGAATTCTAGGAGGATTGGTCCAATTGAATCTGGAAGGACACTATGTTCCCACCCCCAACAAACCCTATAAACTATGTGCTGGGAGAATAAAGATTTCAGATATTGACAACCTATGTTGAGTCAGGGCTGTCTTATCTCTCTGATCAGAAGCAAATGGGATATTCGTTGCACCGGGAAATACAGACGTGGACAAAATTGTTGGTACCCTTTGGTCAATGAAAGAAAAAGTCACAATGGTCACAGAAATAACTTTAATCTGACAAAAGTAATAATAAATTAAAATTCTATAAATGTTAACCAATGAAAGTCAGACATTGTTTTTCAACCATGCTTCAACAGAATTATGTAAAAAAATAAACTCATGAAACAGGCATGGACAAAAATGATGGTACCCCTAACTTAATATTTTGTTGCGCAACCTTTTGAGGCAATCACTGCAATCAAACGCTTCCTGTAACTGTCAATGAGACATCTGCACCTCTCAGCAGGTATTTTGGCCCACTCCTCATGAGCAAACTGCTCCAGTTGTGTCCGGTTTGAAGGGTGCCTTTTCCAGACTGCATGTTTCAGCTCCTTCCAAAGATGCTCAATAGGATTGAGGTCAGGGCTCATAGAAGGCCACTTTAGAATAGTCCAATTTTTTCCTCTTAGCCATTCTTGGGTGTTTTTAGCGGTGTGTTTTGGGTCATTGTCCTGTTGCAAGACCCATGACCTGCGACTGAGACCAAGCTTTCTGACACTGGCTAGTACATTTCTCTCTAGAATTCCTTGATAGTCTTGAGATTTCATTGTACCCTGCACAGATTCAAGACACCCTGTGCCAGACGCAGCAAAGCAGCCCCAGAACATAACAGAGCCTCCTCCATGTTTCACAGTAGGGACAGTGTTCTTTTCTTGATATGCTTCATTTTTTCGTCTGTGAACATACAGCTGATGTGCCTTGGCAAAAACTTCGATTTTTGTCTCATCTGTCCACAGGACATTCTCCCAGAAGCTTTGTGGCTTGTCAACATGTAGTTTGGCATATTCCAGTCTTGCTTTTTTATGATTCGTTTTCAACAATGGTGTCCTCCTTGGTCGTCTCCCATGTAGTCCACTTTGGCTCAAACAACGACGGATGGTGCGATCTGACACTGATGTTCCTTGAGCATGAAGTTCACCTTGAATCTCTTTAGAAGTCTTTCTAGGCTCTTTTGTTACCATTCGGATTATCCGTCTCTTAGATTTGTCATCAATTTTCCTCCTGCGGCCACGTCCAGGGAGGTTGGCTACAGTCCCATGGATCTTAAACTTATGAATAATATGTGCAACTGTACTCACAGGAACATCTAGTTGCTTGGAGATGGTCTTATAGCCTTTACCTTTAACATGCTTGTCTATAATTTTCTTTCTGATCTCTTGAGACAGCTCTTTCCTTTGCTTCCTCTGGTCCATGTCGAGTGTGGTACACACCATATCACCAAACAACACAGTGATTACCTGGAGCCATATATATAGGCCCAATGGCTGATTACAAGGTTGTAGACACCTGTGATGCTAATTAGTGGACACACCTTGAATTAACATGTCCCTTTGGTCACATTATGTTCTGTGTTTTCTAGGGGTACCATCATTTTTGTCCATGCCTGTTTCATGAGTTTATTTTTTTACATAATTCTGTTGAAGCATGGTTGAAAAACAATGTCTGACTTTCATTGGTTAACATTTATAGAATTTTAATTTATTATTACTTTTGTCAGATTAAAGTTATTTCTGTGACCATTGTGACTTTTTCTTTCATTGACCAAAGGGTACCAACAATTTTGTCCACGTCTGTAGTCACGGGTATGAGGTCTGATGCCTCCATATAACCATCATAAACCTGCCTAGAAAAATAGCTAACACACTTATAGTTGTCTTATTAACCTATAGACGTCACTTACACTTATAGTTGTCTTATTAACCTATAGACGTCACTTACACTTATAGTTGTCTTATTAACCTATGGACGTCACTTACACTTATAGTTGTCTTATTAACCTATAGACGTCACTTACACTTATAGTTGTCTTATTAACCTATAGACGTCACTTACACTTATAGTTGTCTTATTATCCTATAGACATCACTTACACTTATAGTTGTCTTATTAACCTACAGACGTCGCTTACACTTATAGTTGTCTTATTAACCTACAGACGTCGCTTACACTTATAGTTGTCTTATTAACCTATAGACGTCACTTACACTTATAGTTGTCTTATTAACCTATAGACGTCACTTACACTTATAGTTGTCTTATTAACCTATAGACGTCACTTACACTTATAGTTGTCTTATTAACCTATGGACGTCACTTACACTTATAGTTGTCTTATTAACCTATAGACGTCACTTACACTTATAGTTGTCTTATTAACCTATAGACGTCACTTACACTTAAAGTTGTCTTATTAACCTATAGACGTCGCTTACACTTATAGTTATCTTATTAACCTATAGACGTCACTTAACTTATAGTTGTCTTATTAACCTATAGAGATCACTTACACTTATAGTTGTCTTATTAACCTATAGACGTCACTTTCACTTATAGTTGTCTTATTAACCTATAGACGTCACTTAACTTATAGTTGTCTTATTAACCTACGGACGTCACTTACACTTATATTTGTCTTATTAACCTATGGACGTCACTTACACTTACAGTTGTCTTATTAACCTATAGACGTCACTTACACTTATAGTTGTCTTATTAACCTATAGACGTCACTTACACTTATAGTTGTCTTATTAACCTATAGACGTCACTTACACTTATAGTTGTCTTATTAACCTATAGACGCCGCTTATAGTTGTCTTATTAACCTATAGACGCCGCTTACACTTATAGTTGTCTTATTAACCTATAGACGTCACTTACACTTATAGTTGTCTTATTAACCTATAGACGTCACTTACACTTATAGTTGTCTTATTAACCTATAGACGCTGCTTATAGTTGTCTTATTAACCTATAGACGCCGCTTACACTTATAGTTGTCTTATTAACCTATAGACATCGCTTACACTTATAGTTGTCTTATTAACCTATAGACGTCACTTACACTTATAGTTGTTTTATTAACCTATAGACGTCACTTACACTTATAGTTGTCTTATTAACCTATAGACGTCACTTACACCTATAGTTGTCTTATTAACCTATAGACGTCACTTACACTTATAGTTGTCTTATTAACCTATAGACGTCACTTACACTTATAGTTGTCTTATTAACCTATAGACGTTACTTACACCTATAGTTGTCTTATTAACCTATAGACATCGCTTACACCTATAGTTGTCTTATTAACCTATAGACGTCGCTTACACTTATAGTTGTCTTATTAACTTATGAACGTCACTTACACTTATAGTTGTCTTATTAACCTATGGACGTCACTTACACTTATAGTTGTCTTATTAACCTATAGACGTCACTTACACTTATAGTTGTCTTATTAACCTATAGACGTCGCTTACACCTATAGTTGTCTTATTAACCTATAGACGCCGCTTATAGTTGTCTTATTAACCTATAGACGCCGCTTACACTTATAGTTGTCTTATTAACCTATAGACGTCACTTACACTTATAGTTGTCTTATTAACCTATAGACGTCACTTACACTTATAGTTGTCTTATTAACCTATAGACGCTGCTTATAGTTGTCTTATTAACCTATAGACGCCGCTTACACTTATAGTTGTCTTATTAACCTATAGACATCGCTTACACTTATAGTTGTCTTATTAACCTATAGACGTCACTTACACTTATAGTTGTCTTATTAACCTATAGACGTCACTTACACTTATAGTTGTCTTATTAACCTATAGACGTCACTTACACCTATAGTTGTCTTATTAACCTATAGACGTCACTTACACTTATAGTTGTCTTATTAACCTATAGACGTCACTTACACTTATAGTTGTCTTATTAACCTATAGACGTCACTTACACCTATAGTTGTCTTATTAACCTATAGACATCGCTTACACCTATAGTTGTCTTATTAACCTATAGACGTCGCTTACACTTATAGTTGTCTTATTAACTTATGAACGTCACTTACACTTATAGTTGTCTTATTAACCTATGGACGTCACTTACACTTATAGTTGTCTTATTAACCTATGGACGTCACTTACACTTATAGTTGTCTTATTAACCTATAGACGTCACTTACACTTATAGTTGTCTTATTAACCTATAGACGTCGCTTACACCTATAGTTGTCTTATTAACCTATAGACGTCACTTACACTTATAGTTGTCTTATTAACCTATAGACGTCACTTACACTTATAGTTGTCTTATTAACCTATAGACGTCACTTATAGTTGTCTTATTAACCTATGGACGTCACTTACACTTATAGTTGTCTTATTAACCTATGGACGTCACTTACACTTATAGTTGTCTTATTAACCTATAGACGTCACTTACACTTATAGTTGTCTTATTAACCTATAGACGTCACTTACACTTATAGTTGTCTTATTAACCTACGGACGTCACTTACACTTATAGTTGTCTTATTAACCTATAGACATCACTTACACTTATAGTTGTCTTATTAACCTATGGACGTCACTTACACTTATAGTTGTCTTATTAACCTATAGACGTCACTTACACTTATAGTTGTCTTATTAACCTATGGACGTCACTTACACTTATAGTTGTCTTATTAACCTATAGACGTCGCTTACACTTATAGTTGTCTTATTAACCTATGGACGTCAATCACACTTATAGTTGTCTTATTAACCTATAGACGTCACTTACACTTATAGTTGTCTTATTAACCTATGGACGTCACTTACACTTATAGTTGTCTTATTCATGCTACTTTCTCATCTGTGTTTTTAATTCCGCTATTGAGATCCGTCATAGGATCTCAATAGCTGAAGAAAACGCTTTAGTTTTGCCCCCATTCATTGTCAACGAGGACAAAATGTAACTGAACAAAACGGAATGCACCAAAATGCATTCCGTTCCGTTTGGTTGCGTCCCCATCGCGGACAGAAAAACGCTGCAAGTACCCCATAATGTCCCCCATAGTGTATGTTTATTTTTTAGGGCCCCCAGCTTTATAATGTCTCCATGATTTATATAATGCCCCCATAGAGTCTCACAGCCAACATAAATAAATAAATAAAAACTCACCTTATCCACTTACTTGTGCTGCAGCAGTCTCTTTTCTCTTCACAGAACGGGACCTGCCGAAGGTGCGCAATGACGTCACTGCACGCTCCCACGTGGTTACGTCACCACACAGATTGCAGGTCCTTCGGCAGGTCCTGCTCAATGAAGAGAGAAGAGACTGCCGCTCTGCGAGCAAGTGGATGAGGTGAGTTTTTTATTAACCCCTAAATGGCTTGTGTACCCGTTTTTAACGGCCGTTAGACAGGTGCACTCCTGTCAATCGGCCGTTAAAAACGGTCCCATTGATTTCAACGGGGTCCGTTCGGCCGTGAAAACGGCCAAAGATAGGACGTGTCCTATCTTTGGACGGATGCTATTCACTGGCTGTTAAAGGAACGGCCATGTGAATAGCCCCACAGACTTTCACTGGTGCTAAAACTGGCCGTTACTTAGGCCTCTTTCACATGGGCGAGTTTTCTACGCTGGTGCAATGTGTGAGGTGAACGCATTGCACCCGCACTGAATCCGGACCCATTTATTTCTATGGGGCTGTGCACATGAGCGGTGATTTTCACGCAACACTTGTGCGTTGCGTGAAAATCGCAGCATGCTCTATATTGTGCGTTTTTCACGCAACGCAGGCCCCATAGAAATGAACGGGGCTGCGTGAAAATCGCAAGCATCCGCAAGCAAGTGCGGGTGCGGTGCGATGCGCATTGTTGCTAGGAGATGATTGGGATGGGGACCAGATCATTATTATTTTCCCTTATACCATGGTTATAAGGGAAAATAATAGCATTCTTAATATAGAATGCTAAGTAAATTAGGGATGGAGGGGTTAAAAAATAAAATAAAAATTCAACTCACCTCATCCACTTGTTCGTGCTGCCCGGCTCGTCTTCTTTCTTCTTCTTTAATGACCTGGGAGGAAAATGACGTTTGGTGACATCACTGCGCTCATCACATGGTCCATCACCATGGTGATGGACCATGTGATGAGCGCAGTGACGTCACCAAAGGTCCTTTTCCTCCCAGGTTATCAAAGAAGAAGAATGAAGATGAGCTGGGCTTCGCGAACAAATGGATGAGGTGAGTTTAATAAAATAAATGTTTTTTAACCCCTTCATCACTCATATACTAAGCATTCTGTAATAAGAATGCTATTATTTTCCCTTATAACCATGTTATAAGGGAAAATAATAAAATCTACACAACACCTAACCCAAACCCGAACTTCTGTGAAGAAGTTCGGGTCTGGGTACCAAACATGCCGATTTTTCTCACGCGTGTGCAAAACGCATTAAAACTCTTTGCACTCGCGCAGAAAAATTACGCTTTTTCCTGTGACGCACCCGCATCTTATCCGGCCCTCACACGCGACGCCCGTGTGAAAGAGGCCTTTACTGTTGTGTGCATGTAGCCTTAGAATAGCACATTCATATACAGTACAGACCAAAAGTTTGGACACACCTTCTCATTCAATAAGTTTTCTTTATTTTCATGACTATGAAAATTGTAGATTCACACTGAAGGCATCAAAACTATCAATTAACACATGTGGAATTATATACATAACAAAAAAGTGTGAAACAACTGAAAATATGTCATATTCTAGGTTCTTCAAAGTAGCCACCTTTTGCTTTAATTACTGCTTTGCACACTCTTGGCATTCTCTTGATGAGCTTCAAGAGGTAGTCACCTGAAATGGTTTTCACTTCACAGGTGTGCCCTGTCAAGTTTAATAAGTGGGATTTCTTGCCTTATAAATGGGGTTGGGACCATCTCTAGAACAACTGTTAAGAGGAGACTGTGTAAATCAGGCTTTCATGGTAGAATATCTGCTAGGAAACCACTGCTAACAACAAGCAGAAGAGACTTGTTTGGGCTAAAGAACACAAGGAATGGACATTAGACCAGCGGAAATCTGTGCTTTGGTCTGATGAGTCCAAATTTGAGATCTTTGGTTCCAACCACCGTGTCTTTGTGCGACGCAGAAAAGGTGAACGGATGGACTCTACATGCCTGGTTCCCACCGTGAAGCATGGAGGAGATGGTGTGGGGGTGCTTTGCTGGTGACACTGTTGGGGATTTATTCAAAATTTAAGGCGTACTGAACCAGCATGGCTACCACAGCATCTTGCAGCGGCATGCTATTCCATCCGGTTTGCGTTTAGTTGGACCATAATTTATTTTTCGACAGGACAATGACCCCAAACACACCTCCAGGCTGTGTAAGGGCTATTTGACCATGAAGGAGAGTGATGGAGAGCTGCGCCAGATGACCTGGCCTCCACAGTCACCGGACCTGAACCCAATCGAGATGGTTTGGGGTGAGCTAGACCGCAGAGTGAAGGCAAAAGGGCCAACAAGTGCTAAGCATCTCTGGGAACTCCTTCAAGACTGTTGGAAGACCATTTCAGGTGACTACCTCTTGAAGCTCATCAAGAGTGTGCAAAGCAGTAATCAAAGCAAAAGGTGGCTACTTTGAAGAACCTAGAATATGACATATTTTCTGTTGTTTCACATTTTTTGTTATGTATATAATTCCACATGTGTTAATTCATAGTTTTGATGCCTTCAGTGTGAATCTACAAAATAAAGAAAACTCTTTGAATGAGAAGGTGTGTCCAAACTTTTGGTCTGTACTGTATATTCATAGTCACAGGCGCGTGTGTCAGGCCCATCTACCAGGCGTCAAGGTGGCTTGTGATGCATTGTAAAGGGGATCAGACCCCCAAAAGTTGAGTGGGACAAAAAATAATAGTGATAAAAGAAGTTAAAAAAAAAAGTTTAAAAAGATAAAAAATTTCAAGTAAAAATAAAAATTAACGATTCCCTTACGTCCTACCAGCAGCACAGATGGGGGAGATAGCAAAAAGAACCCCTAGGGAGGGCCCTCATGTCAGAATCAAGTATAGTCTCCCCAAAGGCCAAGTATTCAGCTAATCTGGCATCCAGTCTATAATTGGAGATGAATGTTGATTCAGAGCTCCAGGAGGCAGACTTGCAAATCATATCGAGAGGAAGATGACTCCTTTTCCCAAAATAAAGTAAACATTTTTTGTAAAAAAATAGATAAAAAATGAAAAGTAGACATATTAGGTATCGCCGCGTCTGTATCGACCGGCTCTATAAAAATATCACATGACCTAACCCCTCAGGTGAACACCGTCAAAACAATAAAATAAAAACAGCTAAAAAAAATAATCTTTTTGTCACCTTACATCACTAAAAGTGCAACACCAAGCGATCAAAAAGGCTTATACCCCCCCCAAAATAGTACTAATCTAACTGTCACCTCATCTTGCAAGAAATGAGCCCCTACCTAAGACAATCGCCCAAAAAATAAATAAAAAATATGGCTCTCAGACTATGGAGACACTAAAACATGATATTTTTTTTTTTTTTTAAATGCTTTTATTGTGTTAATTATACATAATTTTTTTTTATACATGTTAGGTATCACCGCGTCCGTAAGAACCTGCTCTATAAAAATATCACATGAACTAACCCCTCAGGTGAACACATTGAAAAGTATATATCAAAACCGTGTGCAGAAAGCAATTTTTGGTCACCTTACATCACAAAAAGTGTAATACCAAGCGATCAAAAAGTGTTACGCACCCCAAAATCATACCAATCAAACCGTCATCTCACCCCGCAAAAAATTAGACTCTACATAACACAATTGCCCAAAAAAAAAAAACTATGCCTCTCAAAATATGGAGACACTAAAACATGATTTTTTTTTGTGTAAAACTTTAATAAAATAAAAATACATATTAGGTATTGCCATGTCCATAAGAACTTGCTGTATAAAAATATCACATGACCTAACCCCTTAGGTGTAGAGTTGTTGCGATACCAAATTTTTGATTCGGTTTCGATACCATGAAAAAGTATTGCGATACTCGATACCACGCAAAAAAAATAAACCAAAAAAGCCACGTGCATTCCGCATTTTTAAAAATGGCGAATCGCGCAGTTTTTATTTTATTTTTTCTGTTCCGGCATTCACCACCTAGATTTTTTTTTATATTTTAATAGTTTGGACTTTTCTGACGTGGCGATGTAATATGTTTATTATTTATATATTTTATAGGGGGTGATTTATACTTCATATTTTAGTGTGTTTTTTTTTTTACTTTTTTTTTTTTTTTTTACACTTAGTTTTTTTTTTACACTTTTTATTTAATAACTATTTCCCCCCTTAGGGGCTAGAACCTGGGATCTTTCATCCCTTGTCCTATTCAACCTGATAGATCTCTATCAGGGTGAATAGGACTTCACACCGTCCCTGCTGCTCTGTGCTTTGTGCACACAGCATCAGGGATGTTACCATGGCAACCAGGGCTTCTGTAGCGTCCTGGCTGCCATGTTAACCGATCGGAGCCCCAGGTTTACACAGCTGGGGCTCTGATCAGAAGCTGCCACTGCACCACCAATGAGGGGGAGGGGAGAGGTCCCTGTGGCCACTGCCACCAATGATTTTAATACTGGGGGGTTGAGAGGGGCCGGCGCACTGTGCCACCAATGATTTTAATGGGATGGGGGGTTGAGGGGGGGGGGGGCACACTGCACCACCAATGATAATTACCCCTTTATACAGGAGGCGGGTACTGGCAGATCAGCGGCAGTTAACTGCCGCTGATCGCAGCTCCCTGTCAGGGGCAGGGTGCCGGCAATGCGATTCTGCTGCCGGCACCCGCCTCCTGTATTATGTGTTAAAGACTGACTACTGTATATGAGTCCAGACTTTCAGTATTAGGCTACACAGAGCGGCACCCAGCGATCTCCCAGCACTCACCATTAGTCCTGGGTGCCGCTCCATTCGCCCGCAGTGCCCCATTACTGTCTCCTCTCCTGCTCCACATGCTGCTGATTACTATCGGAGCGATGGGAGGAGACATCAGCTTCACTAGTGGGCGTTCCTTCTCCCTGGCTGTAGCGCTGTCCAATCGCAGCGCAGGGAGAAGGAACGCCCACTAGTAAAGCTGATGTCTCCTCCCATCGCTCCGATAGTAATCAGCAGCATGTGGAGCAGGAGAGGAGACAGTAATGGGGCACTGCGGGCGAATGGAGCGGCGCCCAGGACTAATGGTGAGTGCTGGGACATCGCTGGGCGCCGCTCTGTGTGGAAATAATCCTATCATTGGTGGCGCAGTGCGCCCGCCCATCCTCGCCCCTCTCTTCTCATTGCCGCCCCTCTCTTCTCATTGCCGCCCCTCCTCTGCCCCTCTCTTCTCATTGGTGGCAGCGGCAGCAGCACAGGGGGAGGGAGGACAGCTTCCTTCTCCCCGTGCTGCTGAGAGAGAACATGAGCGCGCCGATAGCAGCGCGCTCATGTTCAGAGATACTAGACTTTGCAGAAGCGCAGCCCAGTATCGAAAAAACGGAAATCCCAGTATCGTATCGATACCGGGACAAATGTATAGATTGGGTATCGAAATTTCGATACCCGCAACAACCCTACTTAGGTGAACACCGTAAAAAATAAAAAGTGTGTCAAAAAAGCCATTTGTCGTCACCTTACATCACAAAAAGGTTAATCTAAAAAATCTAAAACCTGTTAGATGAACATTGTAAATAAAAACAGTGCCAAAACAGCTATTTTTTGTTACCTTGCCTCGCAAAAAGTGTAATATAGAGCAATTAAAAATCATATGTACCCAACAAAACTGCCACTTTATCCCATAGTTTCCAAAATGGGGTCATTTTTTGGGAGTTTCTACTTTAGGGGTGCATCAGCAGTGCGCCCTCCCCCTTTCCCCTCCCCAGTATTAAAATCATTGGTGGGGCAGTGCACCCTCCCCCCCAGTATTAAGTTATTGATGGTGCAGTGCGCCCCCCACCCCCCAGTATTAAAATCATTGGTGGCAGTGGCCACAGAGTCACTTCCTCTCATTGGTGGTGCAGTGGCAGCTTCTGATCTAATATGCTAGTTAGCCTCTAGGAGCAGGGGGTGCATTTCACCTGCTCATAGAGGCTCCGTTTGCCCACCTCTTCACGCCCTTCTTCTCTTGATTGACAGGGCAAGGCAGCGCTGCTCTCCTCTTGCTGGCCGTGTCTGCAGTGTAAATCTCGCGCCGTTCAGTATTCGGCACAGGCGCAGTGAGGGAATGACGCTCGGTGGCTGCTGGCTTCCTCACTGCGCCTGCGCCGAACACTGAACGGCGTGAGATTTACACTGCAGACACGGCCGGCAGGAGGAGAGCAGCACTGCCTGACCGTGTCAATCAAGAGAAGAAGGGCGTGAAAAGAGGTGGGCAAACGGAGCCTCTAGGATCAGGTACAACGCCCCCCCCCCCCTGCTCCTAGAGGCTAATTAGCATATTATAAACGTTCGTTTTTCTCAATAAATGCTTTAGGCAGTGAGATGGCACTAATATAGTTGTGTTCAGCTGACATTAGCACATCGCTAATGTCAGCCATCTTAATACCCATTTTTCAGGTGACAGAAACCCTTTAATTTTTTTGGAACACTTAAAGGGTTACCACAGTTTGTAAAAGCAGTTTTGAATACCTTGAGGGGTGTAGATTTCAAAATGGAGTCACTTTTTTGGGAGTTTCTACTCTAGGGGTGCATCAGGAGGGCTTCAAATGGGACATGGCAAAAAAAACAATCCAGCAAAATCTGCCTTTCAAAAACCGTATGGCATTCCTTTACTTCTGCGCCCTGCCGTGTGCCCGTACAGCAGTTTACAACCACATATGGGGTGTTTCTGTAAACTACAGAATCAGGGCCATAAATATTGAGTTTTGTTTGGCTGTTAACCCTTGCTTCGTAACTGGAAAAAAAATATAAAAATGGAAAATCTGCCAAAAAAGTTACATTTTGAAATTGTATCTCTATTTTCCATTAATTCTTGTGGAACACCTAAAGGGTTAACGACGTTTGTAAAATCTATTTTGAATACCTTAAGGGGTGTAGTTTCTAGAATTCTATTATGTAAGCCTCACAAAGTGACTTCAGACCTGAACTGGTCCTTAAAAAGTTGGTTTTTGAAAATGTCTTAGAAATTTCAAGATTTACTTCTAAATTTCTAAGCCTTGTAACGTCCCCCAAAAATAAAATGTAATTCCCAAAATGATCCAAGCATGAAGTAGATATATGGGGAATGTAAAGTAATAACTATTTTTGTAGGTATTGCTATGTATTATAGAAGTAGAGAAATTGAAACTTGGAAATTTGCTAATTTTTTTACTTCATTTTACGTGTCACGAAGTGACAAAAAAATAATCTCAGAATGGCCTGAATAAGTCAAAGCGTTTTAAAGCTATCACCACTTAAAGTGACACTGGTCAGATTTGCAAAAAAATGGCCTGGTCCTTAAGGTGAAAATGAGCCCGGTCCCTAAGGGGTTAAGGTGAAAAATGGCAGGGTCCTAAAGGGGTTAAATATTGCGCTTTAAGTATTTATGTAGAAAAAAAATTATGCTTTACTACTTTTGCACAATAAAAAAAAACACATTTTGCAAATAATCATTTGTTTTTATGTTGCCATAATCTGAGAGCTATAACATTTTTCCACCCCAGCTATGTAAGGACTTATTTTTTGACAAGCTTATGTTTACATTGGTGTTATGCAGGGATATACAGTACAGACCAAAAGTTTGGACACACCTTCTCATTCAAAGAGTTTTCTTTATTTTCATGACTATGAAAATTGTAGATTCACACTGGAGGCATCAAAACTATGAATTAACACATGTGGAATTATATACATAACAAAAAAGTGTGAAACAACTGAAAATATACAGTGGGATGCGGAAGTTTGGGCAACCTTGTTAATCGTCATGATTTTCCTGTATAAATCGTTGGTTGTTACGATAAAAAATGTCAGTTAAATATATCATATAGGAGACACACACAGTGATATTTGAGAAGTGAAATAAAGTTTATTGGATTTACAGAAAGTGTGCTATAATTGTTTAAACAAAATTAGGCAGGTGCATAAATTTGGGCACCACAAAAAAGAAATGAAATCAATATTTAGTATATCCTCCTTTTGCAGAAATGACAGCCTCTAAACGCTTCCTGTAGGTTCCAATGAGAGTCTGGATTCTGGTTGAAGGTATTTTGGACCATTCCTCTTTACAAAACATCTTTAGTTCATTCAGGTTTGATGGCTTCCGAGCATGGACAGCTCTCTTTAAGTCACACCACAGATTTTCAATTATATTCAGGTCTGGGGACTGAGATGGCCATTCCAGAATGTTGTACTTGTTCCTCTGCATAAATGCCTTAGTGGATTTTGAGCAGTGTTTAGGGTCGTTGTCTTGTTGAAAGATCCAGCCCCGGCGCAGCTTCAGCTTTGTCACTGATTCCTGGACATTGGTCTCCAGAATCTGCTGATACTGAGTGGAATCCATGCGTCCCTCAACTTTGACAAGATTCCCAGTCCCTGCACTGGCCACACAGACCCACAGCATGATGGAACCACCACCATATTTTACTGTAGGTAGCAGGTGTTTTTCTTGGAATACTGTGTTATTTTTCCTCCATGCATAACGCCCCTTGTTATGGCCAAATAACTCAATTTTAGTTTCATCAGTCCACAGCACCTTATTCCAAAATGAAGCTGGCTTGTCCAAATGTGCTTTAGCCCACCTCAACCGGCACTTTTTGTGGGCTGTGGGCGGAGAAAAGGCTTCCTCTGCATCACTCTCGCATACAGCATCTCCTTGTGTAAAGTGCGCTGAATGGTTGAACGATGCACAGTGACTCCATCTGCAGCAAGATTATGTTGTAGGTCTTTGGTGCTGGTCTGTGGGTTGACTCTGACTGTTCTCACCATTCGTCGCTTCTGTCTATCCGAGATTTTTCTTGGTCTGCCACTTCGAGCCTTAACTTGAATTGAGCCTGTGGTTTTCCATTTCCTCAATATGTTCCTAACTGTGGAAAGAGACAGCTGAAATCTCTGAGACAGCTTTCTGTATCCTTCTCCTAAACCATGATGGTGAACAATATTTGTCTTCAGGTCATTTGAAAGTTGTTTTGAGACCCCCATGTTGCTACTCTTCAGAGAAAATTAAGAGGAGGGAAACTTACAATTGACCCCCTTAAATACTCTCTCATAATTGGATTGGATTCACCTGTGTATGTAGGTCAGGGGCCACTGAGCTTACCAAGCCAATTTGAGTTCCAATAATTAGTTCTAAAGGTTTTGGAATTAATAAAATGACAACAGTGCCCACATTTATGCACCTGCCTAATGTTGTTTAAACAATTATAGCACACTTTCTGTAAATCCAATAAACTTCATTTCACTTCTCAAATATCACTGTGTGTGTCTCCTATATGATATATTTAACTGACATTTTTTATCGTAACAACCAACGATTTATACAGGAAAATCATGACGATTAACAAGGTTGCCCAAACTTTCGCATCCCACTGTATAATATTCTAGGTTCTTCAAAGTAGCCACCTTTTGCTTTGATTACTGCTTTGCACACTCTTGGCATTCTCTTGTTGAGCTTCAAGAGGTAGTCACCTGAAATGGTTTTCACTTCACAGGTGTGCCCTGTCAGGTTTAATAAGTGGGATTTCTTGCCTTATAAATGGGGTTGGGACCATCAGTTGCCTTGTGGGGAAGTCAGGTGGATACACAGCTGATAGTCCTACTGAATAGACAGTTAGAATTTGTATTATGGCAAGAAAAAAGCAGCTAAGTAAAGAAAAATGAGTGGCCATCATTACTTTAAGAAATGAAGGTCAGTCAGTCTGAAAAATTGGGAAAACTTTGAAAGTGTCCAAGTGCAGTCACAAAAACCATCAAGCGCTACAAAGAAACTGGCTTACATGCGGACCGCACCAGGAAAGGAAGACCAAGAGTCACCTCTGCTGTGGAGGATAAGTTCATCCGAGTCACCAGCCTCAGAAATTGCAGGTTAACAGCAGCTCAGATTAGAGACCAGGTCAATGCCACACAGAGTTCTAGCAGCAGACACATCTCTAAAACAACTGTTAAGAGGAGACTGTGTGAATCAGGCCTTCATGGTAGAATTTCTGCTAGGAAACCACTGCTAAGGAAAGGCAACAAGCAGAAAAGACTTGTTTGGGCTAAAGAACACAAGGAATGGACATTAGACCAGTGGAAATCTGTGCTTTGGTCTGATGAGTCCAAATTTGAGATCTTTGGTTCCAACCACCGTGTCTTTGTGCGACGCAGAAAAGGTGAACGGATGGACTCTACATGCCTGGTTCCCACCGTGAAGCATGGAGGAGGAGGTGTGATGGCGTGGGTGTGCTTTGCTGGTGACACTGTTGGGGATTTATTCAAAATTGAAGGCATACTGAACCAGCATGGCTACCACAGCATCTTGCAGCGGCATGCTATTCCATCCGGTTTGCGTTTAGTTGGCCCATCATTTATTTTTCAACAGGACAATGACCCCAACACACACCTCCAGGCTGTGTGAGGGCTATTTTACCATGAAGGAGAGTGATGGGGAGCTGCGCCAGATGACCTGGCCTCCACAGTCACCGGACCTGAACCCAATCGAGATGGTTTGGGGTGAGCTGGACCGCAGAGTGAAGGCAAAAGGGCCAACAAGTGCTAAGCATCGCTGGGAATTTCAGGTGACTACCTCTTGAAGGTGACTACCTCTTGAAGCTCATCAAGAGAATGCCAAGAGTGTGCAAAGCAGTTATCAAAGCAAAAGGTGGCTACTTTGAAGAACCTAGAATATGACATATTTTCAGTTGTTTCACAATTTTTTGTTATGTATATAATTCCACATGTGTTAATTCATAGTTTTGATGCCTTCAGTGTGAATCTACAATTTTCATAGTCATGAAAATAAAGAAAACTCTTTTAATGAGAAGGTGTGTTCAAACTTTTGGTCTGTACTGTATATATGACTTTTTGATTGAAAATTAGTCAAAATAATGCACTTTATTAAATGTCAGAGGGAGTTAAAATGGAATAAAACATGTTTCACACATGTAAGGGCAGAAACGTTGGACACATAAGACACTAAGGAGTAAGTACAACTCCTCTAGTAGCCAGGGTGGAAAGCCACTGAAAGCCCTATACACATTAGTGTATTGTTGGCCAAACCCACCATTTTTCGGTTGGACCATCTGATAATTGAATGTTTATGGGGAGCTTCTGATTCTTCCTTGACATTGATATTGGTGGATAGAAGGAAAGGGCAAACTGAAATTTCTTGCCTAAACCTTTAGTTCTCTCAGGAGATCAACCACCAACAGAGGTGTCTGTCTGCACTTTCTCATCTCTCCTCTTTGAAAGCACATACACATAGCCGAACCAAGCAAAGTGAATATTAGACAAATTCCATGTATGCGTTGCCTATCCTGTAAGGAAATTGACCTGCCTTGTGGATTTTGAAGTTTGCAACATGTCAGTTGTTTGTGTAATTTTTTAAAATCTTTTTTTTGTGTGCGGATTTCACCCTTTGCAATGCAAAGGTGAGATATATGGCAATCGTTCATTTCTAACGATAATTTGTTTTCCCTTAGTGCTAACAGCAGCACAGATGGGGTTAACCACCCCTCGTGGACTGGTAGGACCGGCAAAAAATTTTATGAGCCCAAGTAATAAACAAATAAAACACTTAAGTATCCTTTATAAAGGAGGGAATCACCCCCAGCCCACTGTGTTATAGCAAGAAGAAAACTAGCCTTACTAGGGTGGGATATGTGTGTGCTGCTGTTAGGACGAAGGGAAAACTAATTATCATTAGAAATGAACGATTCCCTTACGTCCTACCAGCAGCACAGATGGCGGAGATAGCAAAAAGAACCCCTAGGGAGGGCCCTCATGCCTGTCAGAATCAAGTATAGTCTCTCCAAAGGCCGAGTATTCAGCTAATCTGGCATCCGGTCTATAATGGGAGATGAATGTTGATTCAGAGCTCCAGGAGGCAGACTTGCAAATCATATCGAGAGGAAGAAGACTCTCGGCAAGAGAAGCTACGGCCTTGGTAGAATGGGCCTTCACAATCCCCGGCAGGTCTAGAGATTGGGAAACAAAAGATTCCCTAATAGCCTCCCTTATCCAACGACTAATGGATGGTTTAGATGCCTTATGGCCTTTAAACTTACCAGCAAACAGAATTAGAAGATTTTCATCTTTCCTGAACTCCCTTGATCTATCCACATAGATCCGGAGGCATCTCGAGACGTCCAGAGGATGTCTAACAGGCTCCTTGGAGGAGGTAGAAGGTGTTCAAAGAACCAGGAGGGATATCACCTGGTTGATATTTTGGAACAAAGGAACTTTAGGCCTAAAGTATGGGAGAAATCTTAGAAGGACCCGGTCTTGCAAAAAGATGGTATAGGGCTCGTGTGCAGAGAGAGCTTGAAGCTCAGAGACCCTTTTGGCCGAAGTCACTGCAAGGAGAAAAACAAGTTTCCATGTGACGAACTTGAAATCCACCTCCTCCAAAGGCTGAAAGGGGGGATGTTAACCCCTTGAGAACTACTGATATGTTCCATTGTGGAATGGGTCTCAGTACTGTAGGCTTTAATCTTTCAGCTCCTTTAAAGAACCGTTTGATAAGCGGGTCCTGAGAAAAATACCTTTTGAGGCAAGCTGAGATGGCTGAAACTTGAACCCTAGTAGATGGAGCAAGGCCCTTGTAAATGCCATCTTGCAGGAACTGAAGGATGGTGGAGAGGGGCGGATCTGCAGACACCACCTCCTTATAGGTACACCAGGATGAGAAAGTCCTCATAATCCGTGAGTAGGCTTTCTTGGTAGAGTCCTCTCTTGAATGAGACAGCATTCTCAGGACCGACTCTGAAAGCCCTTCTATTCTGGGAAGGGACTGATAAACCTCCAGGCTGTTAGGTTGAACCTGTGCAGATCTGAGCAGAGGTATGTGTCCCAAGACACCAGTGTATGCTGTGGGGGGAGCCTTCAATATTGCCCTCGGCTTATTTGGGTGAGCTGGGTAAACCAGGATCTCTTCGGCCAAAACAGTATGATGGCATATTTTCATCAATACCCTCGGAATCATGGAAAACGGAGGAAAGATGTAAACCAGCCTGAACCTCCAGGATATTGACAGAGCATCTATCGCCAGGGGGTTGTCCTCTCTGTAAAGGTAGCAAAACCTCTCCACTTTGGCGTTGAACTTTGTTGCATAAGATCCCCCTCTGGCATCCCCCACTTCAGGACTATCTGCTTGAATTTCTACGGATGTAAAGACCACTGCACTGTTGGAAGACCGCGGCTCAGCCGATCCGCTATGTGGATCGCAGATAAGTGGGAAAGGTTGGACTTTCTCTGATAAGATTGGAAGTGATCTTGTGCCTCCATGCTTGTTGATGTAAAGTACCGCAGTCATATTGTCTGACTGGACTTTCACAACTTTGCCCCGGATCTGAGGGGCGTAGTGAAGGAGGGCTAGCCGGATAGCTTGAATCTCGTGGAGATTGGATGAGAGGAGCTGCTCCTGAGGAGACTAGGTTCCGTGGACTGGAGTGTCGTCTAGGTGAGCACCCCAGCCTACTTGGGACGCATCTGTTGTCAATATGATCCAGGTTGGCTGGATCATAGACTTCCCGTCTGAAAGATGGAACCACCATCTGAGGGAATACCGAGTTCACCAAGACAGGGAGTTTAGCATGGCTGGGCTGCCATTCCATTTGAAAGGACCTCCGACTGTAGAGGACGGAGGTAACATAGAGCCCAAGGGACTGCTTCCGCAGATGCTGACATGAGCCCCAACATCTTCATGAGAGTCCGAATTGGGACTTGCCGAGGAACATATAGGAATCTTCTGTGTTCTGTATTCGGGATCTTCTTTCTGGAGTCAACTGGAGAGATATCCCAACAGAGTCGATTATAAAGCCTAGATATCTTACTGAAGTTGACGGGCTTACGTTCGACTTCTGCCAGTTGATAATCCAACATAAGTAAATGTTCCCATTGTGATGTAATCACAAATGCTTTCAGTCAAATGCAGATCGGCGGATCCGGCAGGCAGTTCCGACGACGGAACTGCCTGCCGGATCACACTGTCGCAAGTGTGAAAGTAGCCTTATCAAACTGCTTGCGGAGAAGAAAACATACCTTGTAAATTACCAGAAGGTTTTTCCCACTGATATCAATAGGAGATGGATTGCATGCACTTTCTGTGCAGATTTTATGAGTTTGAGGAAAAATCTACTTTGGAAAAATCACAGTCTAAACATAATCTCACAGTGCCTTCGCCCAAAAGAAAATTTGTGTGAATGAAAATCAGTTCCATTCATCCAAATGGGGTTGTTTTGATGAATGGAACTTCTCAAACAGCTGATGGGAGGGGATCCCGGGTCTCAGACCCCTACTGATCAGATACTGATGAGATATACAGAGAATAGGTCATCAGTTTAAAAAGTCTCATAAAAACCCCTTTAAGTAGGTTTAAGCAAAGAAAGGAAAATAAATGCTTCAGTAAATTTTTTTAGGGATTTTCATTTTTTTTCATTTTTTTAAAACTAGGAAGTAAGGGAAGGGTTGGGAATTTTTTTTTCTTTTTTTAAGGAGGGGGACTGGGGATTGTTTTCAGGGAAAGTAGGGGAAAGGAATGTTTTGGGGAATGTTTTAGTTTTTTTGGGGGGGGGGTTGCTGGCAGGTGACAGCAGTATAGGACGGTGCTTGACTCTTCGCTTTTCTACTGGCTCTTTTTCCAGAGAATCTTTAGATTTTATGTTTTTCCTTCGGGATTCGCAGATGCTGAAATAATAAAGAAGACGTATCAGTGATCTGGTTTCTTCTACTGACATGTCAGCCCCGGATGGAGTTTGTGCACAGATCCTATTATCAGTCTCCTGTCATAATAAACTGATGGTGTTTTAGATGCTTCTCTTAATCTATCCCCCACTGGTGACAGATGCCCCAGACCATGCCACTGCTATGAGGCTTAAAGGAGTATTCCGGTTTATTACAAGTTGTCCCCTATCCGGCTCATCTCCCACAATGGATGGAGCCTTCCGTCCACTGTATAGTTTCTGGCATGGCTGGCCAAAACAGCTTATAATTGTGGATGTTGTTTGTCTCCCCCCACATGATCTGATACTAATGACCTATCCCGAGGATAAACCCTCAATGTCTTAGGCTACTTTCACACTTGCGTTTGGAGCGGATCCGTCTGGTGTCTGCACAGACGGATCCGCACCTATAATGCAAACACTTAGATCCGTTCAGAACGGATCCGTTTGCATTACCATGATCCGTTTGCATTGTTCATGATAGTGCAAACGGATCCGTTTTGACTTTACATTGAAAGTCAATGGGGGACGGATCCGTTTGAAAACTGAGCCATACTGTGTCAACTTCAAACGGATCCATCCCCATTGACTTACATTGTAAGTCTGGACGGATCCGTTTGCCTCCGCACGGCCAGGCGGACATCCGAACGCTGCAAGCAGCGTTCTGGTGTCCGCCTGCTGAGCGGAGCGGAGGCCAAACGGTGCCAGACTGATGCATTCTGAGCGGATCCGCATCCACTCAGAATGCATTAGGGCTGGACGGATCCGTTCGGGGCCGCTTGTGAGAGCCTTCAAACGGAACTCACAAGCGGAGCCCCGAACGCAAGTGTGAAAGTAGCCTAAGTCCTGGAGCACCCCTTTAACATTCAGCGTAGTGCCAGTGATGATATGTCCTTACTTGCCAGATTGTAGATGATTTTGCTGACTGGCGCCTCAGAGCCCAGGATGGTGGTACACGTGTACTGGCCGTAGTCCTCCATCTGGATTCCCACTGATCTTTAGACAGGGTCCTGGGTGACTTTGGGTACATTTTGATGATGCTGAAGAGATAATATGGAACATTGTTAGAATCTGATATGTCAGGAAGATTTCTAATCTGGATTGTTTGTATCATTGTCATAATCACGGAGGGGTTTACTGGGATTACTATGGTGTTTAAAAGACATGTTTATATAGTTGCTTACCTCATGTACATCTTTACCATGCTCTCAATCTGGAGTCTCCAGACCCGTTTATTACCATGTAATCCAATCACGTTGCTGTATCCAACCAAACCCATGATGCAGGTGATTGATTGTTCTCCACCTGTTCTCCTATGATCTCCCTCCCTGGGATCTTTTCTCTATGTCATATTAGGCCAGGCTTCTCATGATGTCTCTATGGCAGGTGATTGATGTTTCTCCACCTGTTCTGGCCATAAGTTTATTCCTCGAGAGGATGTTGTCTCTCCAGATATAACATTCGAAGAGCATGAAGGCATGTACAAGCTAACATGCCGAAGATCGCCAGTCCAATCTTTACAAAATTCAGCATTGACCTGCGATAGATGCCTTTCTCGCTGAAGTCTTTGTACATGATAATTTTGTCTTTCTGTTTGGTTGTTGGCATCTTTTCAGGGGAAGTGGTGCTCCCTTCCATCTTTCTTCCCCTGGGTATATATGGAGGGCGGGTAAAGTATCCTCTGTCTCTGTTCTTCTTCCGATTCATGATGACTTTGAATCTTGGTCTTGACAGTGGAACTGTGGGGCCGTCCATATTTTCCTCCTCATATCCAGAGCTAAGCAGTTCTTGTGGCTCATCGTTCTCCTGCTTATTTGGAAGCGGCCTGGCCTCTAGGCGACCTCCGAGGAGCAGGCAGAGAACGAGCAGAAAGCAGGCAGTATACATATTGTCTATACTCTGCTCTAGGCAGGAACTGTTATGCACTACGGAGAGTTTTTGTGCTTTAAGGCAGTAGCACTGCAGACTGCAGCAGCAGTTGTGCCGAAATCTAAAAATTTGCTTGAAGGCAAGAGAGATGCTGGACACTGGAACTCTAGAAGAGGCAGTGAACAACTGAGGAGATTATGCTGCACCAACACCTACATACTAGATGCTTGTGACTAGGGATGAGCGAACTCGAACTGTATAGTTCGGGTTCGTACCGAATTTTGGGGTGTCCGTGACACGGACCCGAACCAGCAATAGTCTGTTTATTTTTTGGCCATATACTACATCAGGGGCAAGCTGCGCCCGTCACCAAGTGCATTTAACCCTCAGTAGTGTGGTTGGTCAAGCTATCACACCAAGTGCATTTAACCAGCAATAGTCTGTTCATTTTTTGGCCATATACTAAATCAGGGGCAAGCTGCGCCCGTCACCAAGTGCATTTAACCAGCAATAGTCTGTTCATTTTTTGGCCATATACTACATCAGGGGCAAGCTGCGCCCGTCACCAAGTGCATTTAACCCTCAGTAGTGTGGTTCGTCAAGCTGTGACACCAAGTGCATTTAACCAGCAATAGTCTGTTCATTTTTTGGCCATATACTACATCAGGGGCAAGCTGCGCCCGTCACCAAGTGCATTTAACCAGCAATAGTGTGGTTATTTTTTGGCCATATCCCAGTCTAATTCTGTCACTAAATCCATACCGGTCACCCAGCGCCTAAATACTAGGCCTCAAATTTATATCCCGCTAAATCTGTCGTTACCGCTGTACTGTTGTGGCTGGGCAAGTTATTTAGTGTCCGTCAAAGCACATTTTTTGTTCAGGGTTGAAATACAATTCCCAATTTAGCAATTTCATAATTTTGTGGCTTCTGCTATATCAGAGCTATTTGAAATCTATCCCTAAAAGGGTATATAATATTCAAGGTGCACATAGGGTCATTCAGAATAACTTCACACACACGCTACTGTGCATTTCCAAGTCCAATTCTGTTAGTAAATCCATACCGGTCACCCAGCGCCTAAATACTAGGCCTCAAATTTATATCCCACTAAATCTCTCGTTACCGCTGTCCTGTTGTGGCTGGGAAAGTTATTTAGTGTCCGTCAAAGCACATTTTTTGTTCTGGGTTGAAATACAATTCCCAATTTAGCAATTTCATAATTTAGTGGTTTCTGCTATATCAGAGCTATTTGAAATCTATCCCTAAAAGGGTATATAATATTCAAGGTGCACATAGGGTCATTCAGAATAACTTCACACACACGCTACTGTGCATTTCCAAGTCCAATTCTGTTAGTAAATCCATACCGGTCACCCAGCGCCTAAATACTAGGCCTCAAATTTATATCCCGCTAAATCTCTCGTTACCGCTGTCCTGTTGTGGCTGGGAAAGTTATTTAGTGTCCGTCAAAGCACATTTTTTGTTCTGGGTTGAAATACAATTCCCAATTTAGCAATTTCATAATTTAGTGGTTTCTGCTATATCAGAGCTATTTGAAATCTATCCCTAAAAGGGTATATAATATTCAAGGTGCACATAGGGTCATTCAGAATAACTTCACACACACGCTACTGTGCATTTCCAAGTCTAATTCTGTTAGTAAATCCATACCGGTCACCCAGCGCCTAAATACTAGGCCTCAAATTTATATCCCGCTAAATCTCTCGTTACCGCTGTCCTGTTGTGGCTGGGAAAGTTATTTAGTGTCCGTCAAAGCACATTTTTTGTTCTGGGTTGAAATACAATTCCCAATTTAGCAATTTCATAATTTTGTGGTTTCTGCTATATCAGAGCTATTTGAAATCTATCCCTAAAAGGGTATATAATATTCAAGGTGCACATAGGGTCATTCAGAATAACTTCACACACACGCTACTGTGCATTTCCAAGTCTAATTCTGTTAGTAAATCCATACCGGTCACCCAGCGCCTAAATACTAGGCCTCAAATTTATATCCCGCTAAATCTCTCGTTACCGCTGTCCTGTTGTGGCTGGGAAAGTTATTTAGTGTCCGTCAAAGCACATTTTTTGTTCTGGGTTGAAATACAATTCCCAATTTAGCAATTTCATAATTTAGTGGTTTCTGCTATATCAGAGCTATTTGATATCTATCCCTAAAAGGGTATATAATATTCAAGGTGCACATAGGGTCATTCAGAATAACTTCACACACACGCTACTGTGCATTTCAAAGTCTAATTCTGTTAGTAAATCCATACCGGTCACCCAGCGCCTAAATACTAGGCCTCAAATTTATATCCCGCTAAATCTCTCGTTACCGCTGTCCTGTTGTGGCTGGGAAAGTTATTTAGTGTCCGTCAAAGCACATTTTTTGTTCTGGGTTGAAATACAATTCCCAATTTAGCAATTTCATAATTTAGTGGTTCCTGCTATATCAGAGCTATTTGAAATCTATCCCTAAAAGGGTATATAATATTCAAGGTGCACATAGGGTCATTCAGAATAACTTCACACACACGCTACTGTGCATTTCCAAGTCCAATTCTGTTAGTAAATCCATACCGGTCACCCAGCGCCTAAATACTAGGCCTCAAATTTATATCCCGCTGAATTTGAATACAATACATTGGGCCAAATAATATTTTTGTTGTTGTGGTGAACCATAACAATGAGGAAAACATCTAGTAAGGGACGTGGACATGGTCGTGGTGGTGTTAGTGGACCCTCTGGTGCTGGGAGAGGACGTGGCCGTTCTGCCACATCCACACGTCCTAGTGTACCAACTACCTCAGGTCCCAGTAGCCGCCAGAATTTACAGCGATATATGGTGGGGCCCAATGCCGTTCTAAGGATGGTAAGGCCTGAGCAGGTACAGGCATTAGTCAATTGGGTGGCCGACAGTGGATCCAGCACGTTCACATTATCTCCCACCCAGTCTTCTGCAGAAAGCGCACAGATGGCGCCTGAAAACCAGTCTGTCACATCACCCCCATGCATACCAGGGAAACTGTCTGAGCCGCAAGTTATGCAGCAGTCTCTTATATTATTGGACTCCAGGGCACTTCCTCATTCAATCCTATTTTTATTTTCATTTTACCATTATATTGCGAGGCTACCCAAAGTTGAATGAACCTCTCCTCTGTCTGGGTGCCGGGGCCTAAATATATGCCAATGGACTGTTCCAATGTTGGGTGACGTGAAGCCTGATTCTCTGCTATGACATGCAGACTGATTCTCTGCTGACATGAAGCCAGATCCTCTGTTACGGGACCTCTCTCCTCTGCCTGGGTGCTGGGCCTAAATTTATGAAAATGGACTCTTACAGTGGTGGGTGACGTGAAGCCTGATTCTCTGCTATGATATGAAGACTGATTCTCTGCTGACATGAAGCCAGATTGTCTGTTACGGGACCTCTCTCCTCTGCCTGGGTGCTGGGCCTAAACTTATGAAAATGGACTCTTACAGTGGTGGGTGACGTGAAGCCTCATTCTCTGCTATGACATGCAGACTAATTCTCTGCTGACATGAAGCCAGATTCTCTGTTACGGGACCTCTCTCCTCTGCCTGGGTTCCGGGGCCTAAATATCTGAGAATGGACTGTTCCAGTGGTGGGTGACGGGAAGCCAGATTCTCTGCTATGGGACCTCTCTCCAATTGATTTTGGTTAATTTTTATTTATTTAATTTTTATTTTAATTCATTTCCCTATCCACATTTGTTTGCAGGGGATTTACCTACATGTTGCTGCCTTTTGCAGCCCTCTAGCCCTTTCCTGGGCTGTTTTACAGCCTTTTTCGTGCCGAAAAGTTCGGGTCCCCATTGACTTCAATGGGGTTCGGGTTCGGGACGAAGTTCGGATCGGGTCCGGATCCCGAACCCGAACATTTTCGGGAAGTTCGGCCGAACTTCTCGAACCCGAACATCCAGGTGTTCGCTCAACTCTATTGTGACATCACCTCATTATAATATGTCTATGACATCACCGCATTAGCATATTTCCATGACAGAACCTCATTATAATATTTTTATTGATCATAGTTCACCATCACTTACCTTCTGCTTGCCGGCTGTGACATCACAATGGCCCTATGGATATTACCTTTAGGTCTACTAGGTCTGGATGGAAATATTCAGATAAGCTAAATGTCAAAAGAACAACAGCCTGAAGGCCACCAATACGATTCCAGCTTTCATATTCTTCAGCCAGGAAAGAAAATTGAAGCTGGAATCTGATTAGGAAATACTGCGGTATTGTTTCTGGTAGATCTGATAAATGTTGGCAATGTCAGCCTGGGGTGCCTTCGGCCCACCAGTAAAAGTTGTTCTGGGTTCCCACTGTACAGTTGCAGCGTGCCAGTCCGCAGGGGTAGAACATGTGAGGTTCACGATGGGCCGGAATGCACATACAGTTAATCGGTTATCACGGTTTAGCAGACACCTCCCTTGGCGTGCAGTGAAGGGGAGAACAGCATTGGATTTTCCGGGACACACTCTGTTACAGGGGACACCGTCCAGGTGGTGATTGAGGTGCCCTTGGTGGTAAATGGTTACTGAGTGCTTGTGTGGCTGGGCCCCTGACTCAGGTATTGTCTTGACGCCAGCATCTTGACGGTGCAAAATGTTAAGAGTTGGAGTAGTATGGAGTTAGAAGAATGAGGCAGGTTTAAATCCAACTGTAAACTTTACTATAACCAGGTTCCGGATAACAGTTTACATCCATTGATAAAACAGTCTCTGGTATACATGCAAGTTGGATGTGATGAATCCCAGTAACAGGCTGTGCTGGTAGTAATGTGTCAGGCTAGGGTAGTTAGTTATGTACTCACTAATATTCAGCTCCTTGCCTTACTTCAGTCTCAGTTGAGGTAGTTCCAGTCTTGATCTTCTACACAAGTGATACAACAGAACCCTTATCTGTCCTTAGAATAACCGTGAGGCTGCTGGAAGCTAGTAAGTCTTTCACCTAGATACAAAGGCGCCTAGAGCCTAGAATAATGGCTTTGTCCTTCCTTTGTCTTTATCCAATAATAAACTTGACCAAAAATTCACTTGTTACCCCTGTAGAGTGAATAGTCGAATGTAGACTTTCCTCTGCCTGTCTTCCTGGCTTTGATACTGAGGTGTACGATGGCTTCTCTGGGCTGTGGAGCTCCAGAGAGAGCTGAGAGGAGAGGGGACCTCTCCTTCCCCCATAGCTCCTCAATCCATGTCCTTTTCCTTCACACTTCCAACTCTGAACAACCCCCTAACTAGGCCTGCACTGCCCTATATATACTGTGGTGCTACCCACATCTAGTGGTGACATGCATGCGGTGCACCTGATAGCCTGGTAAAAAGGGATTTCACATGGTAATACAATGCAGCATGAAAATATAGAATACAACAAAAAGCTTTTGCAGTTCCCACATAAGCTAGTTGGACGCTGCATACCCCCTTTGTTTAAGATGTGTCGACCTCGATACATTCTGGATGAAGTCTCCTGGAAGATACAAAAGAGGCAAGCATGCAAACAAGCATAAAGGTATAAATAACAAATAGTATGAAAATACACTTTATAGAAAGACATAATAACTTAAGTAGTTCACAACCAAGGGGGGCCAGAGGGGGCTACGGCTTCCCCTACATCACGCTGTGCCCCCATTCATTTTAATTCCTGGTGGTGTGTGTGGACACATAGTCGTTGCCCCTCCCGCCGCCGCGATGGCTGTGTAGCGGGTGCAGGGCAGGGAAACTCACCAGCTGAGCGATGTGACTTAGGACTGTGCATCATGTGGTGCACAGCGCTGGGGTGCCTCCTCCTTAGTCAGTGCTGGCCCCCGGAGTCGCTGCAGGGCAGTGTGGGAGAAAGAAGTGAAGGCAGGACCGCCTGTCGCACCGTTGCTGAGGGGAATAGAAGGAGACCTAGCCGGGGCTAAGAACTAAAGAGGGAGGGAGAGGCGTGTGAAAGAGCCAGCTGCCTGGTAGCCAGAGGCCCAGAAGGAGAGGACAGCCAGTGAGTGAGCCAGCCTGCCTGCTTGGAATCAGTGAGTAATTAAGCAGGCAGACAGAGCAGCAGGAGACAGCAGAAGTGACAGTAAGTGCAGGAGCCAGCAGCAGTGACAGTAAGAAGATCCAGTTAAATGACTTACTGTGTCATCAGAATTATTGCTGGCTCCTGCAGTGCATAGTGCAGCTGATGGACTGTCATAGTGTGTGGGGTACATGGTTTAGAGACACTAAAGCTGCTGCCTTTTTCTTTATAGCAGTGGTCTTTAAACTGTGGACTTGTGGAGCTCCAGATATTGCAAAACTATAACTCCCGTTGACTGTCCAGGCATGCTGGGAGTTGTAGTTTTGCAATATCTGGAGCTCCACAGTTTGGAGACCACTGCTCTATAGGCTAAAGCAGCAGATGAGGATCTGACCACTGGGGCCTCCACCAAACCTGAGAATTGGGACATAATTGTGCCTGGAGTAAAAGGTGCGGACTGCACCTGTGTGTCCACCAGTCCATCCATTCCCTATGCATGTCTACATTCTCAGGATCGTAAGGGGTTCCAGCAGTCAGACTTCCACCTATCTGCTTGTTATCCCCTAACTTAATGAGATGGGAAAAACAAAAACCCTTTAACCCCTTTTCGCTTAAGGACGTATGCATATGTCCTTGCAGTTGCAATGTTCACACAACTGGACGTATGCATACGTCCTGCATTCTCACTGCACCTCAAGATCGGTGGCAGAACCTGGCTGGTTGCCATGGCAACAGTAAGCCAGTGAATCTCACAGGTGAACTGTCATAATATACTGCAGTACAGATGGTCACAGGCCCAGCTAAAGTTGGCACACCTTTTGAACTTAGAATAACATTAAAGGTCAGAAACTCCAATCTTTTTGACAGGAACCCCTGCTCTTTTACTGTAAACAGGGATATGCTATTCAAATATATATATATATATATATATATATATATATATTGTGGGGGTTTAGCTCTTCTCCGGGGGTCATTCTCACAGGTTACTTCACCAGGCACGTATATAATGTCCAAACATTGCATTTATTGTGCAACACCAGCAACAACAAAATGACAAAATAATAAACACTCGCCCGTCCAGGCTCTAACTAAACACAACGTTTCCTGACTCACTTAGGTCAGAGTTCACACCTTGTGAACTCATGCGGCTTTGTCAGCCAAATGTCCCACAGCCTCCTTGCTGTACAGAGCACAGTATGCCCACTGTCTCCAGTTAACTGTTTCTTGTGGGGGATTTGGGTTCAGTAGTCTGCCTGACTATGGCCCTGCGACCCTCCCAGGCGTCGCTACGTCCCCCAACTCCAGGCTACCACCCAGCCTCGTGGCCCCTCAGCCTTGCCTGGCTGAGACCACACTCACAGAGCCTCCAGGCCTCTGTCACAGTCTCTGTCCCAAGACACTTCCCCCTTGCTGACACCCTGGGGGGTGCTTTATGCCAGCCCTTATTATCTCCAGCTTGCCTCACCTGTGGTGGAATAGGGGTGTGGACCGCACTATCCACCCCTTCCTTTCCTCTAAGCTGCGTGAGACCTGTCACTGTCTCACAATATATATATATATTTATATATATATATTTTATTTTTTATTTACTTTTTTTTTTTAAATCATTGCTGAAGGTCCAAAGCACACAAGATAAAACCCTGTGACACGAACTCTTGTATTGTGAAAGGGCAGTGGATGAGGCTTAGCCTCAGTATGGTGAGCCCATAAGAGCTTGATGCCCCCCTGAAGAAAAGAAGGGAAGACTGCAAAGGTATGTATAAAACTGAAGATATTCCTTACACAGTAGTTATTTAGGAGTAATATTTGCACACAATTTTCCACCATTTACTTTGTGCCTCTATTTTTGTTACCGATATTGTCTTAACCCCTATAACGATATGGATCTTGTAGTTAACAGGTTTGCATCAATCCATAAAAACTCACACTTAAGTCTTTATTAGTGTGACTGCATTTAAGTAACACATATTGTTGTAGTTTACAGTAAAAGGATAACCTTGCATTTTTGTTGCTTGTTGTGATGTTGCACTTTATTTTGTAGCGAGTACCTATTTCCTTATTGAATTGTTATTCCTTAATGTCTGTTAATACAGTAATACTTGAAAGTTAAAGTGCCTGTATACAGTTGCAAGAAAAAGTATGTGAACCCTTTGGAATGATATGGATTTCTGCACAAATTGGTCATAAAATGTGATCTGATCTTCATCTAAGTCACAACAATGGACAATCACAGCCTGCTTAAACTAATAACACGCAAAGAATGAAATGTTACCATGTTTTTATTGAACACACCATGTAAACATTCACAGTGCAGGTGGAAAAAGTATATGAACGCCTAGACTAATGACATCTCCAAGAGCTAATTAGAGTAAGGTGTCAGCCAACTGAAGTCCAATCAATGAGATGAGATTGGAAGTGTTGGTTACAGCTGCCCTATAAAAAACACACACCAGTTCTGGGTTTGCTTTTCACAAGAATCATTGCCTGATGTGAATGATGCCTCGCACAAAAGAGCTCTCAGAAGACCTACGATTAAGAATTGTTGACTTGCATAATGCTAGAAAAAGTTATAAAAGTATCTCCAAAAGCCTTGATGTTCATCAGTCCACGGTAAGACAAATTGTCTATAAAAGGAGAAAGTTCAGCACTGCTGCTACTCTCCCTAGGAGTGGCCATCCTATAAAGATGACTACAAGAGCATAGTGCAGACTGCTCAATGAGGTGAAGAGTCCTAGAGTGTCAGCTAAAGACATACAAAAGTCTCTGGCATATGCTAACATCCCTGTTAGTGAATCTACAATATGTAAAACACTAAACAAGAATGGATTTCATGGGAGGATACCACAGAGCAAGCCACTGCCAAAAAAAGACATTGCTGCACATGTACAGTTTGCACAAGAGCACCTGGATGTTCCATAGCAGTACTGGCAAAATATTCTGTGGACAGATGAAACCAAAGTTGAGTTGTTTGGAAGAAAAATGTGTGGAGAAAAAGAGGCACAGCACACCAACATCAAAACCTCATCCCAACTGTGAAGTATGGTGGTGGGGGCATCATGGTGTGGGTCTGCTTTGCTGCGTCAGGGACTGGATGGATTGCTATCATCGAAGGAAAAATGAATTCCCAAGTGTATCAAGACATTTTGCAGGAGAACTTAAGGCCATCTGTCCACCAGCTGAAGCTCAACAGAAGATGGGTGTTGCAACAGGACAACGACCCAAAGCATAGAAGTAAATCAACATCAGAATGGCTTAAACAGAAGAAAATACGTCCTGACCTCAACCCGATTGAGATGCTGTGGCATGACCTGAAAAAAGCGATTCACACCAGACATCCCAAGAATATTGCTGAACTGAAACAGTTCTGTAAAGAGGAATGGTCAAGAATTACTCCTGACCGTTGTGCACGTCTGATCTGCAACTACAGGAGACGTTTAGAAAGTTATTGCTGCCAAAGGAGGTTCAACCAGTTATTAAATCCAAGGGTTCACATACTTTTTTCACCTGCACTGTGAATGTTTACATGGTGTGTTCAATAAAAACATGGTAACATTTAATTCTTTGTGTGTTATTATTTTAAGCAGACTGTGATTGGCTATTGTTGTGACTTAAATGAAGATCAGATCACATTTTATGACCAATTTGTGCAGAAATCCATATTATTCCAAAGGGTTCACATACTTTTTCTTGCAACTGTATAGTGGTTAAACGACACTGTATAATAGGGGTTAACAAGTATATGACATTGCCAGGCATACCTTTGTTTATTGTTTTGGATGCTTTGGTTCAATTCAAAAATTGCTTTATAGCATGCCCAAGTGTCAGGCGTGGCCCAGGGTCTGTTACGCTCAGGCCGCAACGCTTCTGTTGACGTCATGCCTGCTCCACCTGGTGATTGACACACAGTGCTCCCTGCCCATGGAAGCCCTGTGTGTCAATCACCAGGCAGAGTGGCTTGATCTCAGTGGAGAGAGGCGCTGCGGACCCCTGGTCAGGGGGATGCTATAAAACATGTTTTGTTTATTTGGAAAGTATCAAATTGCGAAGTATCCAAACCTACAAACAAAGGTATGCCTGGCATATGCTTGTTAACCCCTACTACACAGTGTCGCCAGTATAACCACTATAGATTAAGTGACAGATACACTATAAGTATTTACTACAATTGTTAATTTTGTTTACTACGAGTTGCAGTAAAAACAAAAGCTAAAATTTGTATCTTGTGTTTCTTTGTTTTCTTAAAAAATTGCAGTAGGAGGTTTTTGTTTTATTCATTATTTTTTATGTTATTTTTTATAGGAATACACTAAATATAATTTTTTTTATACTGAGTACAAGTACTTCAGGTGCTCGCTGATAGCGATACTATCGGGTCATGCCATGTGACAAAGAGAAGGGGACTTACCTCTTACCCAGCCGTTTAGATGCTGGAATTGGAGTAATTCCAGCATGCCCAGGCAGCTAGGACATGTTGAAATCTGAGTGATTTTTTATTTTTTTAAAATCACAGACAGCAGGTTAAGTATCGCAGCATTTCTAAGCATACTTGTGTAAATGTATCGTTGTTATAGCTGCCCCCACTACCTTTGCCCTGGCCCCCAGTGTGCCCCCCCAAAATTTGAAATCTAGAGACTCCACTGCAGTTGTCACACCTGGAGTAGGGACAGCTATCCTCCAAAAGAGCGCTATAGTATGGAACCCGCCTTTCTGCCTTCCGAATCCCGCGGAGAAGACATCACTGCGGGAAAAAAAGACAAGTAAAACATTTGTAAGTTACCTGTAAAGGTTAAGGAGAAAGGGTAAAAGGCAGACCGGTGGAAGCTGAAAATGATGCCCAGAAGAATAAGGCACCAATAAGTGGAGAAACACCGACTTTATGGGGACTCTGGGAGCTAGCTTGAGAAGCATGTGCAGCCAGAGACCAAACTGGTGCACAATGCTTCCTTAAATAGGGGAGGGGTTGGGCCCAGAAACAAGCCCCCGCCACCAAAGGGAAAAAACCCAGATTAACTAAATAAAAGTTTTCCCCCAAAACAGATAAACACTATAAATCATCGAACAGGAGGAACAAACGCCAAGTGTAACAAAAAATCCTATGCAAACGCAAAACCACGTCGCAAGGAAGCCCCGGAAGTGACGTCAGAGCACTCCAACGTCACTTCCGGAAGATGGCGGCGCTCAGTGGCCGCAAGAAACCTGGACCGAGGACGCCGCCAAACCCACCGCAGCAAAGCTAAGCTGCCGGCCAAGTTGCTCAAGGCAAATAAAGGGCAACAGCCCGGCTGACAAAACGAAAAAAGATCCCCCAGAAAAAGAAAAGGGGGGAAACACCGCCTAGTCCACCTGCCCGGGAGGACAGAAAAAAAACATAGTTGGCTGGGGGTGATTCCCTCCTTTATAGGGGATACTTAAGTGTTTTATTGGTTTAATACTTGGGCTCATTAAAAATTCCGCCGGTCCTACCAGTCCATGTATTGGATAAGGCCTCATGCACATGACCATATGTATTTTGCGGTCCGTGTACATTCCATATTTTGCGGAATGGAACAGCTGGCCCCTAATAGAACAGTCCTGTTCTTGTCCGTAATGCGGACAATAATAGGACATGTTCTTTTTTTTTTGCAGAACGGAAATACAGACAAACGGAACCAGAATGCACCTTCAGTTTTTTTTGGTGACCCATTGAAATGAATGGTTGCGCATACGGTCCGCAAAAAAAACCAGAACAGACACAGAAAGAAAATACGTTCGTGTGCATGAGGCCTAACAGTGACAGCATTATGTCAGTGTCATCTAATACATTCCAGAATTGCAAGGGTTACATAGCATCATAAACCAGTATAATGCTATGTGACCCCGGCAGTGCTGGAAGTTCTCACCGGGTGCTGCGCTGCGAGTGCGCAGCGAGACACTCGTTCGTCTGAAAGGGGCCTTAAGGGTACAACCACATGGCACAGGCATGTGGCTGTGCAGGCCGCCCCAGGCCCTAAATAAACTGATGAGACTACACTGTTAAGGCTGCTTTCACACTAGCGTTCGGGTTTCCGTTCGTGAGCTCCGTTTGAAGGAGCTCACGAGCGGACCCGAACGCAGCCGTCCAGCCCTGATGCAGTCTGAATGGAGGCGGATCCGCTCAGACTGCATCAGTCTGGCGGCGTTCAGCCTCCGCTCCGCTCGCCTCCGCACGGACAGGCGGACAGCTGAACGCTGCTTGCAGCGTTCGGGTGTCCGCCTGGCCGTGCGGAGGCGTGCGGATCCGTGCGGATCCGTCCAGACTTATAATGTAAGTCAATGGGGACGGATCCGTTTGAAGATGCCACAATGTGGCTCAATCTTCAAGCGGATCCGTCCCCCATTGACTTTACATTGAAAGTCTGGACGGATCCGTACTAGGCTATTTTCACACTTAGCTGTTCTATGCTAAAAATAATGCAGACGGATCCGCCCGAACGCTAGTGTGAAAGTAGCCTTAGGTGGTCTGCATTGTTAATGACCACAGGGCCCCTGCAATACTGCACGGCCATTAACAATGCAGACCAGCTAAAACAGTGCAATCACTAGTTTAAATAAAGGGGTAAACCCATGGTTAATATAAAAAAAAATATAATAATGTTAGATATCATATAGTACATGAAATTCTATTCCCAACAAAGCTAGAACCAGCCCTGTACCTGACATGGATCCAGAGATCTTTCTATTCTATTGCTCCAATTGCTCTGCTAGATTTTTATCAAGCTGGCAGCTCAGGGGGCATGTCCTTTCTGCAGCAGCTTTCTCCCTATCACACCTAAGAAGGCAGTTGAAGGATGGAAATGAGCATGTGCATCCAACTCAGCGAGGTGGACAGAGAAATAAAAAAGGGCAAACAGCAGGTGGTGCTATACAGATACATTTTATTGAATAACTTAGCAGCTATGCTAAATTTTTAATTACATTCGGTTATAAAAGTATTCAGATCCAGGTGCTGAGTAGCTGCATTTATCAGTGTATGTAATGAACGGCCTGTCTGCTGTTCCAGTATGTAGATGGAGGAGCATTGACTCTCTTAACATTTTCAGCAGTGCACTAGACACTGTCTAGACATTGATCAAATAACCTATCGGTGTCTCATTGGAACATGTAGATTTACATAGAGATGGAGCTGTTACATATATAAGGTGACACTTGGAGGACATCATCACCTTCATTTACAAACTGACTGAGCTTCAAAAACCTCCCCATCCCCTTGGCTGTAATGTATATATGTTCTGCAAGTTAACTGATATTTGCAGTATATAAATGTGATCTTTAGTTTTGGTGCCCATATACAGTGCAGTACAGCCATGGGATCTGCGTGTGGATTCCCGCTAATTGCCATACTGCATCTGTGCTTGCCTGGTCACACCTGTAACTAGCATGCAGATCCCATAGCTGGACTCAGGGGCGTAGCTATAGGGGGTGCAGATGTAGCAGTAGTCGCTACTGGGCCCAGGAGCCTGAAGGGGCCCAAAGACCCTTGTGCTGCATAAGAAGACACACAAAGCACTGAGGGAAGGGGGGCCCAAGCCTAACTCTTGCACCAGGGCCCATAAACCTTTAGCTACGCCCCTGGCTGGACTGCACAATGTATGGGCACCCTTTAGAGCGGTTTTAATTATTGACTTTAATTCAGGCCTCTAGTCATGGGGTATATTGGGTGCCTTTTGTTACCATCATTTGACAGCTTTGTCAAGCCATAGTTCACCCCCATAATTGACAGTCAGCCTCCAAATTGTCAACCACAGTTTCCAATATAATTTTCAGCTACAGCGAACCCCTATAATTGTCAGCCACGGCCTCCCATGACAGTAATCCCCTATCTTGTGGATGATTCTGTGAAAACCTATTTAACCCCTTTAAGGTATTATTTCATGATTAATGTAAAAAATGAGATGATATAGTACTGTAAATTATAACACCTTTCTAACAAGGCTAGAACCAGCCCTGTACTTCACATGCATCCAGTGATCTCCCCATTCATTGCTTACATTGCCCTGCTAGATTCTCTTCAGGCTGACAGGGGATGTGTTCTTTCTCAATGGGAATGCCCTTTCTGCTCTAGTTCTCTCCTTATCAAAGCTCAATGGGGAGTGTGCTTTCTCATAGGGTGTGTATTTTCTGCTGCATCTCTCTCCTTGTAACTGTCACAGTCTCTAATTGCAGATGTGGCTGGTGGAAGTTGAAGGATCGAACAGAGCATGTGCGACCATCTTTGCAAGGTGGATAGAGACAGAACAAATTGCAGGTGGCACTATACAGATACATTTTATTGAATAACAACTCCTTCAAGGACCAGCTTATTTTGGGCCTTTAGGTCCAAGTGATTTTTTTCATCTTCAAATTCCAAGCAGGGTAAGGCTGGACCACCAGAGTATCAGAAGCTCTGATATAATAATGGACCTCAAATATCCAGAAGGAAAAACATTTGGCCGCTTTTGGAGCCAATCACTTGCCACTAGGGTCTATTTCTTTGAAAACCTGTGAAACTTTATTGATGATATAAGTGATGGGCCTTAAGAAAAATTTCCAAATGGGGTGGAATTAGAAAGAAAAAATGCAATTCTGCCATGGTTTTATGGGTTTTGTTTTTACACTGTTCCCTATGCGTTATAAAACTGACCCATTGCCTTTATTCTGTAGGTTAGTATGATTACAGCGACATCACATTTATATAGGTTTTCTTATGTTTTAAACCCTTCACTACTGGAGGTTTTTTCGTTTTTGCAATTTCATTTTTCTTCCTTAATTTCCTTGAGCCATAACTTTTTTTTTTTTTCCTGTTCACATAGCTGTATGAGGGCTTATTTTTTTTGCGGGATAAGTTGTACTTTCTAATGCCACCATTTATTATTTGAAACAATGTAGTGGGAAGCAGTAAAAAAAAAAATCCAAATGGGGTGGAATTGAATAAAAAAATAAATTCCTCCACCATTTTACGGGTTTTGTTTCCACGACTTTTTGTTTGCAGCAAAACTGACCCATGCCATTCGTTCTATGGGTCATTAAGATTACAATGATACCCCATATGTGGGTTATTATGATTACTACGACACCCCATATGTATAGTTTTTTTTTATGTCTAAATAGTGTAAAAATAAATGTTAACTTTGAAAAAGAAAAATTTTTTTACATCACCATATTCTGACCCCCATAACTTTTTTTTATAGTTATATCAACTGAGCTGAGCTATTTTTTTTGCGGGACAATCTGTAGTTTTTATTGATACTGATTTGGAGTATGTGACTTATATATATTTTTTTATATATTTTTTAGCAGTTTTTATTTTATTTTTTGAGCATATATGAGCCTAAAAAATCTATTTTTTAATTTTGAACAATCATGTATTTTTAAAATGACTTTATTACTGTCTATTGCGCATTTCTAATGTTGGCCTGCCATCTGATGGCCAAAATAAGAATTGCAGTTTGAATACTCTGGGTCTCTTCAAACCAATTACCGGCATCCCCATTGGCCGCAGGGGATGTCAGTAACACTCCCGGTCGCAGTAATTAGCTGCAGGTCTCTGCTGTTTGAAACAGCAGAGACCTGCTGGCCATGACGCCCGCTGCACATGCACGTGCATGATGTTTGCCTATCGCTCGCCGCTGGTAGCGAAAGGGTTAATACTGAAAAAGAATGAAAACTATAAACTTTAACTTTATAGTTAAGTCTACAGAGCTGTATCATGGTTCATTTTTTTGCGGGATGTTCTGTAGTTTTTATACTTCTCACTGTGAACTTTGGATAAGTCTCTATGAGCTTCCCACATCTTACCACTGGGATTTTTGCCCATTCCTCCTTGCAGAACTGCTCCAGCTCCTTCAAGTTGGATGGTTTGCTCTTGTGAACAGCAAACTTTAAATCTGACCACAGATTTTCAATTGGATTGAGATCTGGGCTTTGACTAGGCCATTCCAACACATTTACATGTTTCCCCTTAAACCAGTCAAGTGTTGCTTTAGCAGTGTGTTTGGGGTCATTGTCCTGCTGGAAGGTGAACCTGCATCCTAGCCTCAAATCACGCACAGAGTGGTACAGGTTTGCTGAAGAATATCCCTGTATTTAGCACCATCCATCTTTACCTCAACTCTGACCTGTTTCCCAGTCCCGGCTGCTAATAAACATCCCCCCAGCATGATGCTGCCACCACCATGTTTTACTGGAGGGATGGTGTTTTTTGGGTGATGTTATGTGTTGGGTTTGCTCCAGACATAGCGTTTTCTTTGATGGCTGAAAAGTTCAATTTTAGTCTAACCAGACCAGACTGAGCACCTTCCTTAATACATTTTCGGAGTCTCCCACATGCCTTCTCGCAAACTCACAACGTGCCTTTTTGTTATTAGCTGAAAGTGGTTAGTCTAACCACTCCGCCATAAAGCCCAACTCTATGGAGCGTACGGTTTAATGCCGTCCTATGTACAGATAATCCAGTCTCTGCTGTGGAACTCTGGAGCTCCTCCAGGGTTACCTTAGTTCTCTGTGCTGCCTCTCTGATTAATGCCCTCCTTGCCCGGTCCGTGAGTTTTGGTGGGCGGCCGTCTCTTGGCAGATTTGCTGTTGTGCCATGCGCTTTCCTTTTGGTTATGATAGATTTGATGGTGCTCCTGGGGATCATCAAAGATTTGGATATTTTTTTATAACCTAACCCTGACTTATACTTCTCAACAACATTGTCCCTTACTTGTTTGGAGAGTTCCTTGGTCTTCATGGCAGTGTTTGGTTAGTGATGCCTCTTGCTTAGGTGTTGCAGCCTCTGGGGCCTTTCCATAAAAGGTGTGTATATGTAATGACAGATCATGTGACACCTAGATTGCACACAGGTAGACATCTTTTCACTAATTATGTGACTTCTGAAGGTAATTGGTTGCACCATAGCTTTTTATGGGCTTCCTAACAAAGGGGGTGAATACATACGCACATGCCAATTTTCTGTTTTATATTTCTAAACAATAGTTTTATTTATATATTTTTCTCATTTCACCTCACCAACTTAGACTATTGTATTCTGATCCATCACACAAAATTCAGATTAACAAAACATTGAACTTAAGGCTGTTATGTAACAAAATGCGAAAAAAAATCAAGCGGGGTGAATACTTTTGCAAGGCACTGTACTTACCCCGCTCCCGACGCCGCTTCTGGTCCCCACACAGAGGCTGCTTCAACACAGATGAAAACATCCATTGTTGGGGGGAACAGCCAATAGCAGGCGGGGACGCTAGGGAGGCATGAAGACCAAGGAACTCTCCAAACAAGTAAGGGACAATGTTTTTGAGAAGTATAAGTCAGGGTTAGGTTATAAAAAAATATCCAAATCTTTGATGATAAGGAGACGCGGCACTGTGGGGGGGGGGGAGTCGGTGTTAAGGAGTGGGGGGCTGTGGAGGTCACTGCTAAGGGGGCGGGTCCCTGTGGAGGTCACTTTCAAGGGGGTGGGGTGCTGTGGAACTGTCACAACCAGACAGCTGAGAAGCTCTGACAGAAGCCTTTCAGAACCTCCTCCTTGAGTTTCTTTGTTGTGATGTTCAGTTCCTCATCTCGTTAGCCTCTCTCAGCTGTCATGTAGTTGGACTGATTGCTTCCCTTTAAATTCCTCCCTATAATGCATTACTGGGCGGCTTATACTACTTCCTGGAGTGTGTGTGCATGCTGATCTTATTTTCCAGTCTGCTACAAAGTTAAGTGCTGAACATTTATCTGTTATTTTCTGTTTGCTGGATCCCAGGTGAGCCTGACTCCCTCCGTGTCTGGTGTAGGGAGCCGGTGGTCATGTCCCCTCACTATTGTAGGGTGTTCAGGGGTTATATAGTCGAGGTACGTGGATATGCAACCGTCCACCTCTGGGATCTTTGCATAGGCTGAGCAGCCAGGGAAAGTCTCAGGTCTTGTGCAGGGGTCTCCCTTTTGGTTCCTTAGCTTTGGATCCAGTGAGTCATATATGCATGTTGCTTTGTTTTGTTTCCTGTACACCGTCCGTGACATTATAAGCCGCCAAAACCGTCTGAAGCATGGATCCGGTTTCACTTTTGGCTGAACGCTTCCAGGGTCTTTCATTGGAGGTAGCTGATCTCCGTAAGACTTTTTCTCAGTTTCAAGTGACCGGTTCAGCTTGCGTTCATGGAGTTTGTTCTGAGCCTAAGATCTCGCTCCCGGATACGTTCTCCGGGGGTAGTGAGAATTTTGTGCGTTTTAGAGAGGCTTGCAAACTCCATTTTCGCCTTCTTCCCCATTCCTCTGGTGATGAGGAACGGAGGTTGGGGATCATTATATCGCTGCTCAGGGGGTAACGCTCAGTCTTGGGCCTTTTCGCTGCCGGAGTGGGCACGGCCTCTCCGTTCAGTGGATGAATTATTTTTAGCCCTGGGTCAGATATATGATGATCCGGAGTCTAGACTACGTTTATTATGCCAGGGTAAACAATCCGCAGAAATATACTGCTCAGAATTTCGGAGATGGGCAGCTGATACTGGTTGGAATGATGCTGCACTCCAAAGTCAATTTTGCCATGGTCTTTCAGAGAGATTGAAAGATGCATTTGCCTTTCATGAGAGGCCTATTTCTTTGGACTCTGCTTTGTCTCAGGCCGTTCGTATTGACAGGCGTCTTAAAGAGAGAGGAGAGATATCTCCTTCCTGTCATACTCAGTCCCAGGACAGTGCAGCGGTCTCATTCTGTGCGCAGGGGTCTCGGTCGCTGTCAGCCCCTTCTGAGCAGGAGTCCATGCAGCTGGGGTTGATTGCTTCTGACAATAGAAGATTCAGCCCGCATGGGAAGGTTTGTTTTTGTTGTGGAGGTATAAATCATTTGGCAGATGTTTGTCCCTCTAGGAGATTCAGGCAGTTTGCTGGGAGTAATAAAGAAACAAACAGGAAAAAATCTTTTAAAAATGTTTCGTCTGTTACTATTGGCAGGGTGGAGGCGGAAATTGAAGGTTTTCCGTTTGCTTGTAGTTCCCGTTTTGTCCTGCCGGCTAGGGTGGCGCTAGAGAGCAAGAACATTTTTTGTGAGATTTTTGTGGATAGTGGAGCAGCTGTCAATCTCATTGATAATCAATTTGCAATAACTCATGGTTTCCAGGTGCGCACTTTGGGAAAGGATATTCCTGTTTTTGCTATTGATTCCGCTCCACTTTCTCAGAAATCATTAAAGGGCATAGTTCACAATATCCGTTTAATTGTGAGTGATGCTCATGTTGAGGATGTGTCATGTTTCGTGTCATGTTTCGGCTCACTAAACATAACCCCACCATTGATTGGCAAGCGAGGCAAATAAATGGTTGGAGTGACTTTTGCAGAGAGAATTGCCTCACGACATCTGTTTCTGAGGTTGCTACTAAGACTGTACCATCTTTTCTCTCAGAATTTTCGGATGTCTTCTCTGAGAGTGGAGTTCAGGATTTGCCCCCGCACAGGGAGTACGATTGCCCTATTAATCTCATCCCAGGCGCCAAACTGCCTAAATCTCGTTTATACAATCTTTCCCAACCTGAGAGGATCGCTATGCGTGCTTATATCTCTGAGAGTCTGAGAAAAGGACACATACGACCCTCGAAGTCACCTGTTGCCGCTGGTTTTTTCTTTGTTAAGAAAAAAGATGGTTCTTTAAGACCTTGTCTGGATTTCAGGGAGCTGAACAGTATCACTATTCGTGACCCTTATCCGCTTCCTCTGATCCCGGACCTGTTTAACCAGGTTGTTGGGGCTAAAGTATTTTCCAAATTAGATCTAAGAGGGGCATACAACCTGGTCAGGGTCAGAGAAGGAGACGAATGGAAGACGGCCTTCAATACCCCTGAGGGCCATTTTGAGAATTTGGTTATGCCTTTTGGTTTGATGAATGCCCCAGCCGTTTTTCAGCATTTTGTGAACAGCATTTTTTATCATTTGATGGGAAAATTTGTATTAGTGTATTTGGATGACATTTTGATTTTTTCTCCTGATTTCAAAACTCATAAGGAACATTTACGTCAGGTCTTGCTCATCCTGCGGGAGAATAAATTATATGCGAAACTGGAAAAATGTGTGTTTGCGGTTCCAGAAATTCAATTTCTGGGGTTTCTTCTCTCCGCTTCTGGTTTTCGCATGGACCCCGAGAAGGTCCGCGCTGTGCTTGAGTGGGAGATTCCTGAGAATCAGAAGGCGCTGATGCGTTTTTTGGGCTTTGCCAATTATTACAGGAAGTTTATTTTGAATTATTCCTCTATTGTTAAACCTCTCACTGATATGACCAGAAAGGGGGTAGATTTTTCTTCTTGGTCAGTAGAGGCGCGTAAGGCTTTTTCTAATATCAAGGAGAGTTTTGCTTCCGCTCCCATCTTGGTGCAACCTGATATTTCTTTACCCTTCATAGTTGAGGTTGATGCTTCTGAGGTGGGTGTGGGGGCGGTCTTGTCTCAGGGTTCCTCTCCTGCCAAATGGCGATCGTGTGCCTTTTTCTCGAAAAAACTCTCCTCCGCAGAGAGAAATTACGATGTGGGAGATAGGGAATTGTTGGCCATCAAGTTGGCTTTTGAGGAATGGCGCCATTGGCTAGAGGGAGCCAGACACCCTATTACCGTATTTACTGACCATAAAAATCTGGCCTACTTGGAGTCAGCCAAGCGTCTGAACCCGAGACAGGCCAGATGGTCTTTGTTCTTTTCTAGGTTTAATTTTGTTGTCACGTTCCGCCCTGGAGTTAAGAATGTGAAGGCAGATGCCCTGTCACGTTGTTTTCCGGGAGGCGGGAATTTTGAAGACCCGGGTCCCATTTTGGCTGAAGGTGTGGTAGTCTCTGCTCTTTTTTCTGAATTGGAGGCAGAGGTGCAGGCAGCCCAGTCAGAGGCTCTAGATCTTTGTCCTCCTGGGAGGTTGTTTGTGCCTCTCGCTTTAAAACACAAGATTTTTAAGGAACACCACGATACGGTCCTTGCTGGGCACCTGGGGGCAAGAGGCACACTGGATCTCATCGCTCAGAGATTCTGGTGGCCTGCGCTTCGTAAGTCGGTTGAGGGTTTTGTGGCAGCCTGCGAGACTTGCGCTCGTGCCAAAGTCCCTCATTCATGGCCATCAGGTCCTCTCCTTCCCTTACCCATTCCTTCCTGTCCTTGGACACATCTGTCCATGGACTTTATAACGGACCTGCCTCGTTCCTCGGGGAAGACTGTGATTCTGGTGGTGGTGGACCGTTTTAGCAAAATGGTGCATTTCATCCCTTTTCCTGGTTTGCCCAATGCTAAGACGCTGGCGCAGGCATTTATTGATCACATTGTCAAATTGCACAGTATTCCGTCAGACATAGTCTCTGATAGGGGCACGCAGTTTGTTTCCAGATTCTGGAAGGCTTTCTGTTCTCGCTTGGGGGTTCGGTTGTCATTCTCTTCTGCTTTCCACCCGCAGTCGAATGGCCAGACAGAGCGCGTCAATCAGAATCTGGAGACATATCTGCGCTGTTTTGTGGCGGAGAATCAAGAGGATTGGTGTTCTTTTTTGTCCCTTGCTGAGTTTGCTTTAAATAACCGTCGTCAGGAGTCCTCTGATAAGTCACCATTTTTTGGTGCATATGGGTTTCATCCGCAGTTTGGGACTTTTTCGGGAGAGGGGTCTTCTGGTTTACCTGATGAGGACAGATTCTCCTCGTCTTTGTCATCTATTTGGCAAAAGATTCAGGATAATCTAAAGAGCATGAGTGAGAGATATAAGCGTGTGGCAGATAAGAGACATGTGCTTGGTCTGGACCTGAATGTTGGTGATCTGGTGTGGTTGTCTACCAAGAATATCAAATTGAAGGTTCCCTCCTGGAAGTTGGGTCCTAGGTTTATTGGACCTTACAAAATCCTGTCTGTCATTAATCCTGTTGCCTACCGTCTTGATCTTCCTCAGACTTGGATGATCCATAATGTTTTTCATAAGTCCTTATTGAAACCTTATGTTCAACCCATTGTACCCTCGCCTTTGCCTCCTCCTCCGATTATGGTTGATGGGAATCTTGAATTTCAGGTCTCTAGGATTGTGGATTCTCGTCTTGTCCGCGGTTCTCTTCAGTACCTTGTTCATTGGGAGGGTTATGGTCCTGAGGAGAGGATGTGGGTCCCAATGACGGACATTAAGGCCTCTCGTCTCATCAGGGCTTTCCATAGGTCCCATCCTGAGAAGGTGGGCTCTGAGTGTCCGGAGTCCACTCGTAGAGGGAGGGGTACTGTCACAACCAGACAGCTGAGAAGCTCTGACAGAAGCCTTTCAGAACCTCCTCCTTGAGTTTCTTTGTTGTGATGTTCAGTTCCTCATCTCGTTAGCCTCTCTCAGCTGTCATGTAGTTGGACTGATTGCTTCCCTTTAAATTCCTCCCCATAATGCATTACTGGGTGGCTTATACTACTTCCTGGAGTGTGTGTGCATGCTGATCTTGTTTTCCAGTCTGCTAGAAAGTTAAGTGCTGAACATTTATCTGTTATTTTCTGTTTGCTGGATCCCAGGTGACCCTGACTCCCTCCGTGTCTGGTGTAAGGAGCCGGTGGTCGTGTCCCCTCACTATTGTAGGGTGTTCAGGGGTTATATAGTCGAGGTACGTGGATATGCAACCATCCACCTCTGGGATCTTTGCATAGGCTGAGCAGCCAGGGAAAGTCTCAGGTCTTGTGCAGGAGTCTCCCTTTTGGTTCCTTAGCTTTGGATCCAGTGAGTCATATATGCATGTTGCTTTGTCTTGTTTCCTGTACACCGTCCGTGACAGGAACTCACTGTTAAAGGGGCAGGCTGCTATGAAGGTCAAAGTTAAGGGAGTGGGCTGCTGTGGAAGTCCTATTTTAAGGAGAGGGGTCGTGTTAAGGGGTGGGGGCTATGGAGGTCACTGTTAAAAGGGCGGGGTACTGTAGATGTCACTGTTATAGTGGATACTGTCTATCTTTTAATGACGCACACAAACATTAACCCCTTCAGGACCCTGGGATTTTCCATTTTTGCATTTTAATTTTTCCCATAGTCCCCTAACTTTTTTATTTTTCCATTCACATAGCCTTATGAGGGCTTATTGTCACGGCTGAAGATGGGGAAAACCCTCAGCCGTGCGATGATGGAAGATGGTCGCTGCTCGACCAGGACAACAGGATTAGGGAGCAGGTCACCTCCTATCGCGTCCCTAACCTGACCCTAACTCCTAGCTGCATGGGCCGACCTTTAAGGTAGGAGGACCCATGCTCAGGAACCTCGGATCCCTAACTCACCCTCCGTCCGGTCCCTGGACTAGGAGTCAGGGTAAGACGGCCTGTTCCTTCTGGACACGGAGGAACAGGGGTCTCACTGGCCAAGCTGCAGGGAAAAGGGGAAACACAAACAGACTTACGGATATGGCAGGTGAACCGAACAAGTTCCACCTACCTGCCACAGCCTTGCTGACTGGATCCCTGTGCTGGCAAGCTGATGTCCACACAACCTGAGATGAACCCAGCAACCACACATCAACGCACAGGAACCCAGATCCATAAGCTGCAATAAAGAAGCATAAAGACAAACACATCTTCCAAACACCAAACAACATAATTTTTTATGACCAGAAGGGAGGCCCCCACTGGCAGTTGGTAAATAACCAGGAGGATGTATCCAGCAAGCATGGCTGAAGCACCCTCTCTGGCTACTGCCTACAACTGAGGCTTTATAGGGCCAAGAAGCCACACCCAACAGTCAGACACACCCCGTGACTCACACACACAGAAAGGGAGTTAACCCTTCCAATACCAAAGAAGGGAAAACACAACTTAAAGGGGAAGTGTCCAAAGAGAACACACTGTGGCTGTTGCCGCAGGCAACGACATGGGTGGCAACCATGTCCTGGGAGGCAGCCCGAAGGCCAGGACACTGCCACCACATGTACACAATACAACCAAACGTTGCCACGGGCAACCACAGTGAAGGGAAGATGTCAGTGCACACCAAACATAAAACAGAGTGCACACAGACATACAAAAGTGCATACATACACGCACACAAACTCCAAGACAACCGCACACATAACTGTTGTCCGCGGCAACCGCACCTGAGGCAAACAGCAAAATGCCTCCAGCTGCGGTTGACACAACAACCCAAAACCGCGGGCAACTGTATGCGGCTCCCAAGGAGTCACGGCCATAAACATGGTCGTGACACTTATTTTTTGCGGGATAAGTTGTACTTTCTAATGGCACCATTTTCAGTTACATACCATAAAGGAGGAAGCGGGCAAAAATTCCAAATGGGGTAAAATTGGGAAACAACGCAATTCTGATAAAGGTTTTTATATAAAAAAAATTTACACTGTACACTATGCGGTAAAAATGACCTGTAATCTTCATTATTCAGGTCAGTACGGTTCCATCAATACCACACTTGTATAATTTTTCTTGCGTTTTAATACAAAGAAAAATTAAAACCTTTGAGGATTTTTTTTTTTTCATAACCATATTCTGACCCCTATACATTTTTTGTATTTATGTGTATGAGGCTGTGTGAGGGCTAATTTTTTGCAGGACAATCTGTTCTTTTCAGTGATACCAATTTTAAGTGTAAGCGACTTTTTGATACCTTTTTAAAAGAAATTATTGGGTAGTTGAAGTGACAAAAAGTGGCAAATTGGCTGTTTTTTTTTTCCCCCCTGCTACGCCATTTGCCGTATGCCATTAATATAGTTAATTTAGTCAGCGATGCCCATGATGTTTATTTTTTTTATTGGTTAAGTATTTTTATTTTAAGGAAAGGGGGCTGATTTGAACTTTTTTTTTATTTTTATATTTGTAAAGACTTTTTTTTAAACTTTTTTTAACAACTTTTTTTAAGTCACCTCCGGTCAATTAGCGTAGGGTAGCAGGCTCCCCGATCTCTGCCGGGGAGTGCTGTTACCGGACCGGAAGCACGCGACTTCCGGTTCCAGTCTGCGCAGATGCCGTGATCACATTTGACCACGGCATCTGAAAGGTAAGATGTATGCGATCAGCCTTATGGCTGATCGCATACATGTGCCGCGGGTCTCTGCTATTTAAAATAGCAGAGACCCTGCGGCTTAGGCGCTCGCTGCACGAGCGAGCAGGCGCCATGTTTAGGGACCGGACCCATGACGTACACAGCTACGTTATAGGTCCTTAAAGGGTTAAACTAAATAGATAACATATACCCTTGCAAAGCCAGGTCCTTCTGTTTGTTTAATATATGAAGCTGAGTGTATGTATGTATGTCCGCTAAAGGAATCTGCACCGTCGCATTTACAATCACAACATTTTGCACAGCCTCCTTCTGTGACTCGGGGAGGATGATTTGAGTGGAAATTTTCACCCCTGCGCTTTCCAGATATTTGCTAAAAAATAAGCTTAGTAACCTAATCGCCAAACTACATGAGCCATTGTCTGTTGTGGCAGTTAGCCTGGATATTCATCAGGTTGCATATAGCAACCAATTACAGCTCAGCTTCTATTTTGCTACAGGACATTAATATGAGCTCTGATTGGTTGCTACAGGCAACGAAGGACATTCTTAGTAAAAGACAGCTTATGTGTGAGTTAGGGCCCATTCACACGACCGTATGAACGGATCCGCATCCGTTCCGCTTTTTTGCGTATGGTATGGAGATCCATTCACTTCTATGGGCTCTGAAAAGATACGGACAGCACACCGTGTGCTGTCCGATTCTGTAGTTCCGTTCCGCGGATCCGCTAAAATAAACTCACATGTCCTATAGTTGTCCGCATTAAACGTTCCGTAGCCCCATTCAAGTCTATGGGTCTGCAAAAAAGCGGATCATACGGGAGTGATTCCGTATGTTATCCGTCAAAATACGGATGAATGTCCGCTATTTACATATCCCTGCCCCCATTAAAAATGGATACTTTTTTCAGACATGTCTATGTGCCCCTCACAAACATCAGATAGAAGAGGCATATTTGTCTGACAGCAAAGATGTCTTTCTCTGTGGAGCGCTTGATAGTGTTAATTCAAGAGAAGCCAGAGCTGTGGGATACACGCTCTGATTTGTACCACGACCGTGTCCGTAAGGATAGGTCGTGGTACCAAATTGCTGAGGAGCTTCTTCCTGAGGAATGGGCGAAGGGCGATGGCAAGGTGCACAAGAAACTTGGTAAGTTACCAAAAAATGTATATGCATCCAAAGCATGTTATCTAAGTGCACGTGCATCATGTCATTTGCTTTTAGTGTACTTGCAGGTACTATCTAGCATGATCTGCATGCTCAGAGAGCTTTGCAAACTTCCCTGAGCATCCAAAGCATGTTATCTAAGTGCACGTGCATCATGTCATTTGCTTTTAGTGTACTTGCAGGTACTTTTTTTTTTACATTTTGAAATTGTATTGTGACCTTAAAGAATTGACACTATATTTTTATTTATTTTTTATATTTATTTTATTAAAATACAGTCCAAAACTTGAAAACCAGATGGCACTCTTGCCGTGATCAATTTCTGCGGGAGGAGACGACAAAAAAAGGACGCAGTGGCGATAGTGGTGAAAAAAAAAAAAAAGCCATATCTCTACACCAAGCAACTTCAGTTCCTGAAGCCCATTTTTGAATTGCGGCCGTAAGTATATTCACGTTATTTTTTTAGGTAAAAAAAACAAACATTCTCCAAATTTGAAAATATTAATTACAAAATCTTGTTTTATTCCTTATTAAGAACTGTCGACAGTCTGGATGAAGGCCCATCAGAAACGCGGTCTGTGGATAGTAATCCGGTGATGTCACCTCCGGACCCCTGCTCTCCAGCGCGTACACCACCGCAGCCTTCAACTCCACCAGCTGACCTTCCTGATGAAGCTCAGACTAGCAGAGCATCCAGGAAGAGGAGACGACAGAGTCCCCCTCCCCAGCCTATTTCGGGATCAAATACTCGAGACCTGGTGGATACTCATGTTCTCGAGTATTTATCCAGAAACAGGCCGGAGTGCCAGGAGGACTCTATAATGCTAGGACTGGGACCTTTTCTGCAAAGAGTACCACGGTCAAGGCAGCATATGTGCGTGTCGTCATTGACTGCTGTCCTAGAATTTTTTGCAGGCCCAATAATGCCCATGAACATTTTTAATTATTTAAATGATGCAAGAAAAAAGTTGCATGTAACGGCTGACCAGCCAACGTTTGAGCCAGTATTGAGCCAGCCTTAAAGGGTCACACGTGTTTACCCCCCCGCCTCTACCTCCTTAACATGTGAGGGTTAGGCCTCTTTCACACAAGCGTCATGTTTTTTGGCCGGATGCGTTCAGGGTGCGTTCAGGGAAAATCGTGCTATTTTGCTTGCGAGTGCATCAGTTTTGTATGTGATTTTCATGCGTTGTTGCGTTTTTCCCGCGCGTGTGACATGCGGATGTCATGCGTTTTTTCCGCGCGTGAAAACCAAAATTAACTATCCACTACATTCACCTGTGATTGCAAAGACATAAGTACCTCCAGCATGCATAGTTTTCTTGGACATCTCCATTTTTTGGTGGACTTTGTCCTGTGGTAGTTGTGTGTCTGTGTGTGGTTTTGGACTTTTCTTTGCAGGATGTCCACTTTCACCCTGTCATCAACTGACCATGTGTTATTGCACTGGCTGGTCTCCCGCTATTTTGGAGAGCAGCCAGAAATGATTGAGGAGGAACCGCGGAGGAAGCGCATGTGGGTGCATCCTATAATTTCGCAGCGGGCCAACAAAGGTCTCTTTGTTGGCTTGTACGCAGAGCTCCGTGCGCACCCGGCAAAGTTCTTCAATTTTTGCCGTATGTTGGTGGCTACCTTTGATCGGCTGTTGGGGGAGTTGAGGCCTGCCTTGACTTTACAGGACACCAACATGCGGCGGAGTGTGTCACCTGAGGAACGTCTCCTTATTACTTTAAGGTAAGACTATTGTACTGTCTTCTATGCATAGTTTGTTAATGTGAGTGCTCATGTGTGTGTCTTCAGCACCATCTAGTGACCTTTAGCTGTAAGTGTATCTTCTGCCTTTTTAAGTTATGCATATTCATTAGGTCACCTGACTTCCTGCTCACAGTGCTTTCTGGGAAAGAGACAAGCTCCTGCTTCCTTTTCTCCTCACCTCATGGAAGGAGCAGCTGCACATTGTGTGTCTCTTACTAAAGCATCGTCGGTAAGGGATTTATTTATGTTTTTGTATTGGTTTTGTGTACATTGTGCTGTATACTCAGTTCTTGTATGTTCATTTTCCTATAGTTTACCTTATCTACTGCCGGTTAATAAAAACCACAGACTACAGAAACAAGTCTCATATTATTAACTAGTAGAATGGTGATATCTGCCTGTTGAACTGCATATAGACCCCGGGGGTACATGTTGTGAGAACAGGACAGTAAACAACGTCTTCTAGCAAGAGAAGCACACATGACTACACAGAAGTCTGTTACGGTCCACGCAATATCTGCAAACGGACACCACAGCGACTTCTATACAGTCCAGTGCTGCAAGGAGATAGCTGCACCAACACCATGTCGCGTAGCACAGTATCAAGCTACAAGACAAGATCAGGGAAGGATGGTTCCACTAAGTCATCTTCCGTTAGCAATGCGGCCGCCATTGCCCGCGCAAAGGCAGAAGCCGCGAAGGTCAAAGCAGCCTTTGCCGAACAAGAAATGAAGATGAAAGAAGAAAAGGCACAACTAGAGGCTGAGAAAGCAAAGCAACAGGCTTCAATAGACATGCAAAAGGTCCTCTTAGATGCAAAGCTAGAGAAACTCGCCGTAGAGAAAGAAACGGCAGCCGCCATAGCTGAAGCAGAGTTCTTGGAGGCAATGGAATACCCGAAAATCAGAAGTCACCGCAGCGTGCTTAGCCCAGAACTCGGCCAGCAAGATCCTGTACAACGCACTTCAGAGTACGTCCGTCAACACTCCAGACCAAACAGCAATGCTGATCCATTCCCAGGAACCGAAGATGTCACCTATGTCACAGAGCAATCATACCGTCCAAAAGAAAGAGTAACGCTCGGAACCCAGTCCTACAAACAAGAGAGCCCAGAGCCACGTGACAAAACTCCAGCTAACTTCCCTGCACACCAAGGAAGCCAGCTTCCAGTCCAGCCTGCAGAGCCACCGTATCCCATAAGACGGTATGACATGGGCTGGCCTAAGTCAGAGACTCCATACAGGTATGATCGCACACCACACTCTCACTGTGACTTTCCACCTCCAACCAACCTTAGTAGTAACCAGAGCACAATAGACTTTGCCAGGTTCTTTACTAAACGAGAGCTGGTTACAAAGGGACTTGCGAAGTTCAGTGATCGCCCTGAAAACTATAGAGCATGGCGGGCCTCCTTTTATAACATTACAAAAGACTTGGGTCTGTCATACAGTGAGGAAATAGACTTCCTTGTAGATCGGCTTGGAAAAGACTCTGTAGAACATGCCAAGAGAATCAGGGATATTAATATAAACTACCCAGAGATTGGCCTAAAAATGATCTGGGATAGACTTGATGAATGTTATGGTTCTGCAGAGGTCATAGAGGATGCGTTGTTTAAAAGAATTGACGAATTCCCTAAAATATCTAGCAAAGGGTTCCAAAAACTTACGGATTTAAGTGATCTACTGATGGAATTACAGGTTGCCAAGGCCGACGGGGATTTACCGGGGCTTGCTTTCCTTGACACTGCCAGAGGTGTCAAGCCTATTGTATTAAAGCTTCCCTACAACCTGCAGGAGAAATGGGTCTCCCACGGGTCAAGGTACAAACATACCTACAATGTGCCATTCCCTCCCTTCAGTGTGTTTGTTGACTTTGTAAGGCTAGAAGCTAATATTCGTAATGACCCTAGCTTTGATCTATCACAGTCTTGTGCCACTCCCTATGACCACAGACCACACAAAGGATCAGTGGCAGTGCACAAAACTAACATTTCACCTGCAGATTCTTACAGGCATTACGGCTCCGCCAGCCGCGAAACAGTCAAAGATCCTGGTAAGCAGTGCCCTCTACACAAGAAGCCACACCCTCTTCTGAAGTGCAGAGCCTTTAGAGAAATGTCCATAGGAGATCGCAAAGCCTTCCTCAAGGAGAACCGCATTTGCTACAAGTGCTGCTCATCTACATCACATATTGCCAAAGACTGTCAGGTTAGTGTAAAATGCACAGAATGCAACAACTCCGATCACAACACGGCCCTACATCCTGGGCCTTCCCCATGGACCTCATCACAAAGTAACAGTGCCAGAGAGCATGGCGGGGAGGAAAGTAACTCTGAAGCTAACCCACCAGCAGTTACTTCACAATGCACTGAAGTCTGTAAAGGACTCATAGGCGGCAGGTCCTGCTCAAAAATCTGCCTAACAAAAGTATACCCAAAGGGCTGCAGAGACAAAGCCATCAATGTTTACGCCATACTAGATGACCAAAGTAATGCGTCCCTAGCCAAATCTACTTTCTTTGACATTTTCAGCATCAAAGGGCCCAACACTCCTTATTCCCTAAAGACCTGTGCAGGTACTGTAGAAACAGCGGGGAGGAGAGCTAGTGGCTATCTAATCGAATCCATAGATGGTAAAACGTGTCTTTCCTTACCAACTATTACTGAATGTAACCAAATTCCTGATAATAGACACGAGATCTCTACACCAGAGGTAGCCATACATCACCCCCATTTACAGCGTATAGCCCATCTCTTACCAAAACTTGATCCTAACGCTCAGATAATCCTACTCCTAGGGAGAGATATCTTACAAGTTCATAAAACTAGAGAGCAGATTAATGGCCCTCATCATGCTCCTTATGCCCAAAGGCATGACCTAGGATGGGTCATAGTAGGAGATGTCTGCTTAGGAAGCATACACAAACCAACTTCCATTAATAGCATGCTTACAAGCACATTAGATAATGGACGTCCCTCTATCTTCCAACCATGTAAAAACAACTTCCTCATAAAGGAATTGCCACATAGCACTCAACTACCTTGTTCTTTCATAGACTCTGTAGACCACGACATAGCTTGTGACAGTGACAAAGACCATCTAGGTTGCTCAGTGTTCCAAAGGACCAAGGAGGACAATCAGGTAGCAATGTCCCACGAAGACAGATTGTTTTTAGAAACCATGCAAAAGGAAATCACTAAGGATGAAACAAATAGTTGGGTTGCACCCCTTCCCTTCAGGCCTCAAAGGCAACGTTTGCCTAACAACAGAGAGCAAGTCTACAGACGTTTTGTCTCTCTAAGGCGTAGCTTCCGTAAGAAGCCAGAAATGAAAGATCACTTCTTTACTTTCATGAGGAAAATATTTGAGAATGGTCATGCTGAGGTAGCTCCTACCCTTAAAAACTCAGAAGAATGTTGGTATTTACCCATATTCGGGGTTTACCACCCAAAGAAACCGGGCCAAATTAGAGTAGTGTTTGACTCTAGTGCAAAATATGAAGGCGTCTCCTTAAACGACGTCCTGCTCTCAGGTCCTGATCTTAACAACAAGCTCCTAGGAGTACTGCTTCGTTTTCGCAAAGACTCTGTTGCCTTCATAGCAGACATTCAGCAGATGTTTCATTGCTTTCTCGTTAAAGAGGAACACAGAAAATTCTTAAGATTTCTTTGGTTTGTTGACAATGACCCCACAAAAGATATTGCGGAGTACCGCATGCGGGTGCATATCTTTGGTAACAGCCCCTCCCCTGAAGTTGCAACTTATGGTCTTAGACACTAAGACAATTCGTAGAAAGAGACTTTTATGTAGATGACTGTCTAAAATCACTACCCACTGTTGAGGGTGCAATAAGTCTCCTTAAGAGAGCCCAAGAAATGCTTGCATGCTCAAACCTGAGACTCCACAAAATAGCCTCCAATAGTAAGCAGCTGATAGAAGCATTTCCCTCTCAAGACCATTCAAATGACCTACAGAGCTTAGACTTAGGGACTGACTCCCTTCCTATACAACGTAGCCTTGGTCTCCTCTGGGATCTAAAATCAGATACGTTTACCTTCCAAGTCAGCCAGGAAGAGAAGCCCTTTACCCGTAGAGGTGTCCTGTCTGCCATAAACAGTCTTTATGATCCCTTAGGATTCACTGCCCCTGTTACAATCCAGGGCAAATCACTACTTAGAGACTTAACTCAGGAAACATTGGATTGGGATCACCCACTATCCCCTGAAAAAAGAAACCTATGGATAGAGTGGAGAAACTCCCTAAAGACTTTATCTAGCCTGCATGTTCCACGTTCTTACGCTCCTGTGCCATCCACAGAAGTAAAAACACAAAGACTCTATGTATTCTCTGATGCGTCCGTCAAAGCAATTGCCGCTGTAGCGTATCTTAAAACTATAGACAACAAAGGGCAGTGCCACACAGGGTTTGTCATGGGCAAAGCAAAACTCGCACCACTTCTCGAACATACAATACCCAGGCTAGAACTCTGTGCCACTGTACTAGCCGTTGAACTAGCGGAATTAATTACATCAGAGATAAACCTAGAGATTCGAGACACCAAGTTTTATACAGACAGTAAAGTGGTCCTGGGCTACATTTACAACCAAACTAGGTGTTTTTACGTTTACGTTAACAACCGAGTGTTAAGAATCAGGAGGTCCACTATCCCAAAGCAATGGCACTTTGTACCTACTGACCATAACCCAGCAGACTTAGCAACCAGGTCAGTTGCTGCCAGTCACCTTAAGGACAAAGTTTGGTTCATGGGTCCTGCTTTTCTATACAACTCAGAACATTCTTCTGCCTGTGACTCATATGAGCTGTTAGATGCAGATTCTGACAAAGAAATCCGCCCCCAGGTATCTGTACTACTCACTGTAAATTCGTACAATCAGCTTGGTAGCCACCGTTTCATCAGGTTCTCCACCTGGAGGTCACTTGTACGAGCTATCACTTGCTTAGCACACATAGCCTGCAGAATCTTGAACTCTATCGTCTTACAAGTAGGCAATGCTAGACTCTCTCATGAATGCCTTACAACCTTTATGGCCAAAGTCTCAGCCATTATCAATGCCAGACCCTTGGCTCCGATATCAAATGACCCAGGAGATCCGATACTGCTTACGCCTGCCTCTCTACTTACCCAAAAGACTGGTATAGTGAGTGCTCCTTCTGGAGAGTTTGGCACCAAAGATCTCTACAAACGCCAATGGAGACAAGTGCAAGGCCTTGCCGATATCTTCTGGAATAGGTGGAAGAGGCAATATCTCCCCACCTTACAGACAAGAACCAAATGGCACACAGTTAAACCCAACCTAAAACCTGATGACATTGTTCTTGTTAAAGACTCTCAGGCTCAAATAAATCATTGGCCTTTGGGCCTCATTACTAAAGTGTTCCCAAGTGAAGACGGACATGTCCGTAAAGTAGAGGTCAAGATTTTCAAACGAAATGAGACCAAACTGTTTATCAGACCTGCTTCCGAACTAATCCTACTGTTATCTGTTGAGGACTCTAATAGTGACATCGGCTGATGTCAAGCGGGGAGTGTACTGTCTTCTATGCATAGTTTGTTAATGTGAGTGCTCATGTGTGTGTCTTCAGCACCATCTAGTGACCTTTAGCTGTAAGTGCATCTTCTGCCTTTTTAAGTTATGCATATTCATTAGGTCACCTGACTTCCTGCTCACAGTGCTTTCTGGGAAAGAGACAAGCTCCTGCTTCCTTTTCTCCTCACCTCATGGAAGGAGCAGCTGCACATTGTGTGTCTCTTACTAAAGCATCGTCGGTAAGGGATTTATTTATGTTTTTGTATTGGTTTTGTGTACATTGTGCTGTATACTCAGTTCTTGTATGTTCATTTTCCTATTGTTTACCTTATCTACTGCCGGTTAATAAAAACCACAGACTACAGAAACAAGTCTCATATTATTAACTAGTAGAATGGTGATATCTGCCTGTTGAACTGCATATAGACCCCGGGGGTACATGTTCTGAGAACAGGACAACTATATATATTATCTGGCTCATACATGAATGACCCACTGTTTGCCAATACATAGCTGTTTGATATATGGCCTGTGTCTTCAGAATTATACATCTTCTATGTATGCTTACTTAATAGTAGTCCCTAACTATTGTATATATTGTATTTTTTATTCCGAAAACTGTTTGTGCTTTTGTGTATAAATGATTAAAGCCAGGTCCTTCCCAGCAGCTGATAACAGTGCCTGGGCTGTGTGCACTTCTCCCTGTCCCTGCGCTTAGCAGACGCTCCCTCACTCAGCAGAGCTGGACAATGCAGAGCCGAAGCAGCGCAGAGCAGGGAAGGGAGATCTGCCATCTGCTCAGTGTATAAATGAATGCAACATGTGGTAAGAGGACCCCTTTGTGCTGCAGGAGATTAACCCTTTGAGGGGGGAGGGCTCTGGTTACTGACACTTTTGGGGGGCTAATGTTACTGGCTAGTGAGGGCAGGCGGGATTAGCCTCAAGGGTTAGGGCAATGGCGGCCATCTTAACTGAATAGTGAGATTGCAGTTTTATTATGCAGACTGGTTGCACATGTGTAATAACAAGTAATTGATTATAGTCACAAAAGATACATGTTCCGTGGGGGTTAATAAATTAAATTTTGCCTGTAGTGATGAGAATACTTCCCCTGTGTGTATCTGGTAATGGTCTGGATTTTTTATTTTTTTTGCAAAATGCTCTTAAATTTGTTAGAAGTATGTATGAATATATCATATTGATTTCTAATCTTGGAGTATGGGTTAATAAAAATTCAACTTGCCAGACACATTGCACTAAAATAATGTAAATTAAATAAAATGATTTTAACTATTGTGCAAAGTAGTATATTAATTTTTCTCATTTCAGATATCTTGCGACAGGAAATTCTTTTTCATCCTTACATTTTGTTTTTAGAATGGGGACCTCCACAATTGCTGGCGTGGTACGGGCTACATGTGCCGCCATTTGGTTGACACTGAAGGCTTCAGTGCTGCCACCTCCAACCAGGCAGCAGTGGCTTGATATAGCCCAGGGCTTCCAGGAGAGGGCGCAATTCCCAAATTGCATTGGTGCCCTTGACGGGAAGCACATACGGGTTAAGAAGCCACCTAACTCAGGGTCCCGATACTATAATTATAAGCAGTATTTCTCTGTAGTTTTGTTGGCCTTGGCTGACACAAACTACAGGTTTATAATTGTAGATATCGGGTCCTATGGAAGTACTGCAGATGCTTGCATCTTCAGGGCTTCCAGAATGGGTCGCTGGCTTCAGTCCAACCAACTGGACGTGCCACAGCCAGCAAACCTTCCTGGCTCTACTGGGCCACCAGCGCCTTATGTGGTTGTAGGGGATGAGGGTTTTGCCCTTCCAAGCCACCTCATGCGCCCCTTTCCTCGACGAGGTTTGGATGCCAAAAGACGCAATTTTAATTTTCGCTTAAGTAGAGCCAGAAGGTTTGTGGAGTGCGCCTTTGGCATTTTTTCCCATAAATGGCGTGTTTTTCTGTCGCCCATCCAGCTGGCCCCACAAAATGTGAATACGGTGATCAAGGCGTGTGTAGTGCTGCATAACTACATACGTACCTATGAGTCAATACCTGATGAGGATGCCCAAGTCTACAGTCCGCCATCAGGAAGAGACACTTTACGACTTGGAGGATCTGGATCTGCTGGACTGAGAGTGCGGGAGTTATTTTCTGATTATTTTATGTCCCCAATAGGTTCTTTACCTTTTCACCAGTAGACCGAGACTCATAGGTTTTTATTTTTTCACTTTTTGGCTGATTTTTACCTGGATGGATATCTTTTAGTTAGCTTTTGTTTTTGGTAGTTAGGGACTCGCAAGATAATGAGGACCCTTGACGTGGGTTGCGAGCTTACATATTTTGCTTCAAAATATACTGTAGAAAACACAGTATGTGAAATATGTACTAATACCTCATTCCGTCACATGTTGCAAATTTCCAAACACATGTATGCATGCTTTCCCATCATCAGTTAATAAAGTTTGATTTTGCTGCATTTAGAGGTCCCACCAAAATCGCGGAAACATGTTTCTTGGCACATAACTCCATCTGTATTGTGTTTTCTATTGTGTGTCTAAAAGGACAATAAATTCTGGAGACCATGTTATGTATATATGTATAATCTAAATAAAAATCAGTTGAAAAAAGTCTTTGCCCAAAAAAAAAATCTGAAATATACATTTAAAATAGTCTGGGTACTGTTATTGAGCAAACAATCAACACAATGTGTGTGTATATATATATATATATATATATATATATATATATATATCGTTTAACTGTTTTTGGCTAAGATAACTGTATAGTATATTACTATGCAGTATATCTTCCAATACCATATATTGTCAGTACTATAGTATTAGACTTCCTTAAAAAACAATACAACACTATAGAGTACACTATTAATAATGTTGTGTATGTGTTGCTGATATATAAATATGCTATGTCTTTAATAAAGATAAGTAACAATATAAATTGGTGAAATAAAACTCTGTTTATTTGAACATAAACTTCTGAGTCATCTTGACTTTTCTCAAAATAAAATTCTTTTCATACAGAAATTAAAAATAACATAACTTTTATAAATTGGTATAATGTGTAGATGGTGATGGTGGGGCCTGATACTGTGGCATAGGGTAGGGTGGTTGGGAAGGGGGGCCAGAGTACTGCGATGATCCAGGCTGCGAAGTGATGGGTGCAGACTGCCCATATGCAGAATCTACCTGAAAATGTTGCCCATATGGGCGAGGAGGTGGCCCATAATGTCCCCTTGGCGGTTGCATTTGAGGAGGAGCCGGCAGCGAAGGCTGGGAGTGCTGGGAAACTGCATCGGTTGGGGGCCATACAAGTTCCCATGGAGCCGCCAATTTTCAAGGCCCTCGAAAACGATATGTGGGTCATTGGGGGGAGTGGCTGCATCCAAAACTATATTTAGAGCAGCTTTGGTGCGCAAAACTCGTTCTGGAGGCAGCCTGCGCAAATATGAGCCCATACTACGCACATAATGGTCAAACTCATCCTCATGCCGGGCTCTGGCTAAATAATCCAGCACCTGCAGATTTACATTTGTATCGGCAGGAGTGGTTGCCCGTCGTCTGGCCCTGCTTGGAAGAGACAAAGGCATGGGGGGGGGGAATCTGCTCCAGAAACAGGTGGTGGTCTGGATGGTGCAGTGCTTTGTCCTGTTGCTGTGTCCACCTGTGATGGACCAGAGGGAGCATCTTCCTCACATGCACTGGACATCTGCCTCTTCTTCCGGTAGGTTGTCCTCTGTCCTTTAAAAAGAATAAAAAAATAAAAAATTTAGAAGATGAAGTGTATTTTCTTGTATTACTATTCACGGCACATATTACAATAATCATCCATTTAGTTTATAGAACATAGTACTACCTGACCTACAGAACATATTAAATTTTGGAGATTAGAAGTGTCATCGCTGCCCCTAAACACCATTGAAAAACCACTTGTCATGTTGTTAAAGCAAATGTCATCATGGAAAAGGAGACAATTTTCAAGTTGGTTTTGTTTTACAAATATGTCTATTTTACCTGATTTTTGGAAATACATATATAACATTAAAGTGTTTTTATAATCTCAGAAAACAGAGGCATATTGCTCGGATATGCCCCCATTGTCTTAAAGGTGTGGGTCACACCAATGGAACCAGCACCTATAGCGAGAAGGGAGAGCCAAAACTGAAGGAGAGTGCACTGCGCATGTGCAGCTGACGTACATTCATTTATATGGGAGAGTGGGGAATTTGCGCTGGGTGGTGGAGGTACCCTGGCAAATCTGCCCTCCTCCAGCCACAGCCATCCCCGCTATGTTAGTTAGTGATATAGCACGTAAATTTAGAGTAGAACCTTCCTAATCACAGGTGCATAACCATGAACCAAACATAAAAAAAAAAATATGGCTGCACACCGTTATAGATATACAAACTATTGATGAAAGAAATGGGGGTCATTCTAGATAAAAGTGATCCAATAACGACTAAAAATGAGTAATTTAAGCTCTTAGCGCACATACGTGTCGGGCCAATCTACCAGGCGTTTTAAGGTGGCTTTCACAGATGGATCCATTAAAACTATATTAACAATAAATAGACTGCCTAACTTTGTAGTTACTTTTATTAAAGCCTACAATATTCAGGGCAGTGGAGGAACCAGCTACAAACCTACTCTGCTCAGAAGTCCCAGGTAGATGGGCGTGTTCTTGATATAGCTGCTATCAGACAATGGTGGCATATCCTAGTGATATGCCCTCATTGTGTGAAGATGGGAATACCCCTTTAATTACATAGTCTACAAACAGTGTATATGGATATAAATATCTAATGGTCATTGAGTATAATAAACTTACGGACGCAGCTCCATGACCTCACGAAGAAACATCAGCTGGTTTTTGAACATGTATGGCCTTTTCTTGCTGGCCCCGGACCCGCTCCTCGCATGTAGCAGCATTTCCTTGCGGAATTGGTCCCTGCAACTCCGCCAACGATTCTTGACATCGTCCACTTTAAAATAAATCAAAAATATATCATTTTAGTAACCAAAATAAACAGTCCGACAAATTATAACATATGACATACATGTGCTATGCTAAAAGGAGCAGGGACGTGCACACATACTGCTCGATAAGGGGGCTTGAGCCCCTGCCTCTTTTAATGCCTACATCCATTCCTTCAGGTAAAGCACAATTTATTCACCAGTCCGCACGCTCACTAGTGCAGGATCAGGGTGACAGGGTCTTTTAAAGGCTAGCACAGGGGCTGCCTGGGTCACAGACATGCATGATGCATGTCTGCAACGACACGTCACCCCCCCCCCCTCCCCCCCAAGCGGGATTAATGCAGGGGAGCAAGCGCCGGCCTGTATGACTCCGTCTGCTGCCTAAGTTCCTTTATTGCCTGTCTGCTCTCAGTGGCTGCCCTGGTTAATATATTGTATATAATTTCAAGTCCTTAAAACAAAACAAGTATGCCAAGGAACAATAGTTGTAGTGCTTTGTCCCTTTGCATACTGGGGGTTGTAGTGCTTGGTCTCTTTGCATATTTGACTCTGTAGAGTCTGGTAATGACATCATTTTTCCATAATATGTACGGTTAAACCCAAAAAGTTTTTTTTTTTTTTTAAGAACTTTAAAAGCCCCTGCCCTTCCAGATATCTGTGCACGTCCCTGCTAGGGAGGATTAAAGATTACATGTGGTATGCTAGGGAGGATTAAAGACTACATGTGCTATGCTAGGGAGGATTAAAGACTACATGTGCTATGCTAGGGAGGATTAAAGACGACATGTGCTATGCTAGTGAGGATTAAAAGACGACACGTGCTATGCTAGGGAGGACAGCAAGGATCACACAGGTATACATTGCCTACTTACCCAAATTCTGCCGGCTTTTGCCATGGGTTTTTTCCCAGATGGATTCAAACAGCTCCTTGCTAATTTCCACCCAGGCCTGATCTTTTTTATACCGATCGTGGTAGTCATCACTGCGCGTATCCCAGATGCATGGCCTATCTTGCACAAGGACTAGCAGCCTACCAACATCCATTGGCCGTGGTGTCTTTGGCATGTTAGCAAAGAAAATCCAAAGCTCCGCAAGGGATGGAAGTGTGTGCTGAGGAAACTACAAAACTCCTGCCTCATGTGCTGCCTTCAGTCACACACTGAGCAACTCAACTTCCTGTCTGAAATCCATTCTGGGTTGCTAAGTTACTTGCGTTTAAAACGCAACGCAACGCATGACATCCGGATGCACTACGATTTTCACGCAGCCCCATTCATTTCTATGGGGCCTGCTTTGCGTGGAAAATGCACAAAGAGGAGCATGCTGCGATTTTCACGCAACGCACAAGTGATGCGTGAAAAACATCGCTCGTGCACAGCCCCATAGAAATGAATGGGTCAGGATTCAGTGCGGGTGCTGTGCGTTCACCTCCCGCAACGCATCCGCGCGGAAAACTCGCTCGTGTGAAAGGGGCCTTACTCTTTTACCCAAGACCTATGAGTTATGAATTGTTTTTTTCTTTATAAAAAGATTTTGATTCAAAAACATTTAGGCCTTTTTCATATTGTTTTATGAATTCAGGTAACTCTAGACTGTGTCCAATGAGCTAGAGCAAGGTAATGTAAGCTCTTACACTACATTGTTTGATAAAAAATGTCTCAGCAGGTTTTTTATACTAATTTAAGTGTTCATCAAACTGCGGCCCTTCAGCTGTTGGCAAACTACAACTCCCACCATGTCATGTAGTAGGCTGATAGCTGTAGGCAGTCTGGGAGTTGTAGTTTTGAAACAGCTGGAGGGTCGAGTTTAGCCATCCCTGGTCTAGCCATTCGGTAATTTGAGGCCTCTAATTACACACGGCCATTGGGCGGCCATGGCTGTATTGTGGACCACCAATGGCCGCAGGGCAGGGGTCAGCTCTCAAATCTTTACTATGGGTCATAGCATACTCTATGTCTGTGCGCCTCATAGTAAAGATTTACTAATGTTGCTGGGCAGGCGCTGTGCAATCCCATTTAAATTTAGTGGAGCATTAGGGAGCTCTGGCTAGGAGTGTCTGACCCTTGAAAATACCTTATCACAATTTTCCACACTCTATTCTCCATGGAATTCAGACTACGTAATTAACACTTTCCAGAAAAAAGGATCAAACAGGATAAAAAGTCTGTCGGATCCGTCAAGCGTCAAGTGTGAAATTAACCTATGTCCTAGAGTAGCATACATTAGGCGCACAGTATCAAATGATGCTGTGTGTATTGGTCCGCCGGTATGGTACTATTGTACTGTAATTATAAATGATAAAAAAAAAAAAAAATCCAGCAGCTAGCCCGATGGGAAGAGCATCATTGTAATCTATGATACTGTGCACTGACATACGCACAATGTATGCCACTCCGGGACATATGGGCTGCCCCCAGACCTGACTACATTCAGCCGTGATATAGCATACATTTTGTTTCTATATCCCAATGAGGTATTAGTCAGTTTTTTGCTAAATCATTCATTAAAATGTTTGAATGATTTTCCAAAATACCTTAGCTCGCAAGCCAACGTCAAGGCTCCTCATATTGCGAGTCCCTAATCTAATCTAACAATATGGGAACTAACTAACTAACTAGAAAATTAATTTAAATTAATTTAGATAACCATAACCCAAAAATTAACGACGAGTACCACGGATGCTGTTCAGCTGCCACGATAATGCACCCTCTCTACTAATGAAGTAATCGGCAAAGAGTTCTCGAACTGCTAGTCCAGCAGATCCAGGCCTTCCTTGCGGATTATGGTCTAATCCAACAGATGTGGTTGGTGGAAAAGGGGCCACTTCAGGTTCAGAGGGTGCATCATGAATCCTGGTGAAGTTGTGTAAAATCACACATGCCTGTATCACCAGGGTGGCATTTTGCGGACTCATTTGCAAGCATGACAAGAACACTCTCCATTTATTGGACAGTATCCCAAAAGCACATTCTACATATCGACGTGCACGAGACAGGCGATAATTAAATATGTGCTTTCGGTCATCCAAATCGCGTCTAGGAAAAGCTTGCATTACATGTGGAGATAATGCAAACCCTTCGTCTGCCACGATTACAAATGGAGCGGCTGAAGCAGAAGCTCCGGGTAGTCGTTTGGGCTCTGGCAAGGCAAGTTGGTTGGAGCGAAGCCGTTCACCTATTCTGGAAGTACAGAGGATGCGGGCGTCTGCTGTGCTTCCATAGGCCCCAATATCAACAAAAATAAATCTATAATTACTGTCAACTAATGCCAACAGCACTATAGAAAAATATTGTTTAAAATTAAAATACTGGGACCCTGAGTGAGGCGGTTTCTTAACACGTATGTGTTTTCCATCCAATGCCCCTAGGCAGATTGATAAAACCCATCAGCAATTCTAAGCCAATCTTCTGCCTTGGGTTGGGGCACCACCGCATCTCTGAGTCGCTGCCAGATAAGTTAACATGTATAACAGACGATCCCAGATATCGTTGAGATTCCCAGCAGATACTCATAATGCAAAGATGCAAAAGAGTTCCCAGTCGCAAGGAACCTGTGAAGAGAAAAATGACATTATTAAGTTTCTGGTTTAAAAAAATAAATAAAAATTTAACAAATAATAAAGGATAGACTAATAAACTTACCTCAACGTGACTAGAAGTCTTTCTTCAGGTGAGATGCTGCGCCTCATGTTGGTGTCCTGGAAAGTGAGCCCAGAACGGAGAGACGCGAGCAACATATCAAATGTCTGTACAGACATACGGCAGTAACCCTGGAATTTATCAGGGTGCTGCCGTAAGTCAAAGTATAATTTGTGAAAGTGGCCCTTCTGTAGACGCTGCGAGACAATGGGATGAACCCACCGCCTCCTCCTCGGTTCTTCAGACAGCATTGCTGGCTGCTGTCCAAATCTGCGAGAAATTAGCCAGTAAAGAAGAACCTCTCGATGATTAGCCATGATAGACCAGAAATATAGCACGAAACAGATGCCGACCAAGCACAAGTCTCACACTAAGCTCTTGGTGCAATCTAGCTATCTGACAGGAATTATTTATATCCCTTTTTTTTTTCTGCACAAAGATCTTTATATAAAAATTACAAAGACACCTTCCGTTTTTTAGCGGATCCGCCAAAACGGAATACCATCCGTTCTGTTTTTTCACGGAAGAACGGATCCGCATATTTGCGGATCCGTAAAACACATACGGTCGTCTGAATGGGCCCTTAATATGATTTCGATTGCGATGCTTAGCCATCGTTGTTGTAGAGCAGTGCAGTGTCCCACTACCCTCGTGGGTACTGCAAAGTTGTTGTATTGTGCTTTGCATTTCTTATATAGCCTGTCTTGTGCTGCAATGCATAATCCCTGCTTACAGGTGTATTTAGTTTGCATTACACTGAGCCTACCACTAGAGGGAGATAATACTTCCCATATATATAGTCCAGCTCAGGCCTAGTCAGAGGAGACCAGTTGAGTCCAGTCTGCAGTCTTGAGCTCTCAGCCAGTCTTCAGCCCAGAGCTGAAGTGGGCCACATACTCAGCAATATAGTAACTCAGAAAATACTAAAGAAGGAGACCCCCAAAGGGTTACGGCCATCTCTACAAGTGCCTTAGGACCTTTGGATTCAAAAGTGAAGGATTCACCAGCCTCTGGCAACCTCACTAACCTGCACTGGGATAACCAGGACCAGCCTAGAAGTCCCCTACCAGTAAGGCTACAAACTTATATAATTTAATAGCTAGACAGACACCCATTACACCTGTCAGCAGTGGCTCTGTTGCAGTTTTTCCCCTGTCCATCTTAATGAGACTGTACTTAATATCTGGCTGTACTGTTACCAGGATTTATCTTCAGCAAAGTTCCACCCTGGATTTCACCCTTTTTGTCTCAGTTTCAAGTTCCTCAATTAACACTACAGTAAATGGTTGTACCTCCATACAAAAGGTACTGGCGTCACGACTATAAGGGACCTTGCCACAGGCACATTAATACAGACCACCAAGGGCACCTCGAACCACCATCTGGCCTGTGTCCCTTACACCAGAGTGTGCCCTAGAGAATCTGTGTGCCATTCTCCACTTAAAAATTTGATGGCAGTATTTGGTCAAACATATAACTGACTTGGGGTAAGTTACAAAAATTGTGTTTCAATTAAAAAAATCTAGAGCGCTGTATTTTGCAGCACAAAATGGCGCCTGAACTATATATTACAAATAGTACAGGCGCCATTTTGACCACATATAGCTGTCTAATTTTTAAGTTAAGAATTTTATATATTTAGTTCTTTATTTGGCATTAATGGCACCCAAGCTAAACCCAGAGAGGGATTCACCCAGCTTTCACTCTCCCTGCCTTTGTCCCTTTCTCAGCTACAGATCTGCCCCCCACCTTCATCAGCTTTAGGGTCCATTCACACGTCCGTAGTGTATTGCGGATCCGCAATACACCCGGCCGGCACCCTCATAGAACTGCCTATTCTTGTCCGCAATTGCAGATGCAGATGCAGATTGCGGATGCAGACAGCACACTGTGTGCTGTCCGCATCTATTCCTGCCCCATAGAGAATAAATGGGGACCCATTCTGCGGATGTGTGAATGGACCCTTAAATCAGCCTCCTATCAGACCCCATAGCCTACATCAGCCTCAGATCATACCCTCCCCAACCTTAGATCAGATACCCCTGCCTCAGATCACACCCCTATCAGACCTCCCAACCTCAGATCAGACCCAATCAGACCCTCGCTAGTCTCAGATCAGCCCCCATTAGACTGTCACGGACGTTTCCGCAACAGGTGGCAGGAGATCGGTGAGACTGGCAACACATAGTTTGATCTGACAGGTTTTCCTTGTGGATCAATAGGCGTCTGTGTTGTTTCTGGTAATGGCCATAACCCTGGCCTCAGGTGTTGCTAATGTGGTCATTTAACCTTCCTTATTTATAGTTGCTTCTCCCACAATGCTGTGCGTTTTATAGCTTCAGTTTGAGTTGTGGATTGCTAGTGTGTGGATCTCGGCTGATGTGACGGTCACGTACACTACACACAGGGGGGAGGATAGTGACCACTGGGATCCACCCTCACCCCTGGCCCTGCCTACTTGCCTCGCAAGTCCTAATGACAGGGGACAACTAGACGGCAGTCCCTAACTTAGGATACGTGCTGGGAAGACAGACAAGACAAATAATGGAACGTGAACAGACCGGGTCAATACCTAGAGAGCTATGCAGTACTAAGGAATGAGCAGAGAATAGTCAGGAAAAGCCAAGGTCAAATACCAGGATAGAAACGAAGTACAACAGGAGTCCGCAAAGAATTGTCAGGTGGAAGCCGGGGTCAGGATCCCAGGAGAGACGCGCAGTACAGGAGGAGCAGGCAAAGAATCGTCAGGGAACAGGGTCAGGTAGTATTCAGTAGTCCAACAAAATGCCAGGAACCTAGAATTAACAGGCAACCTGTGGACAGCAGGCTGCCTGTATTTATAGTGGGTAGTGAGGGTCATGTGACATGGCCAGCGTCACATGACCAACAGACCGACCAGTCGAGCACCGAGTGATCAGCTCAGCACTTAAGGCAGACCTAGGAGCAGGGAGTCTCCCAGCTAGCAAAGCCGCCCTGGGAACGAGGTCAAACATAGATCCTCACTCCCAAATCTAAGCAGCAGGTCTGCAGCTGATGGGAGACCGAGTGCGCCTTTGGCACCCCGTTACAGTGGAGTTCCTGGTGCTTCCATTGCTCCTTTGAAGTTAAGTCTTTCCTTTTCCTTTTTGTATTTTGTTTGAGTCCTGTGTGTTGCATTTCCCTGTCATTTGTATTTAGGCCTGAGGGAGACTCTTTCATCCTTTATTTTGGAGGAACAGGTTGTCTCAGTCCTGACATTAGTACCGGGGTCCTATAGATAGGACATTAAATATTCCTGCGTATGAACTCACCTACCTCTGTGGTCTGTTCATACTGGTAGTTAGTCAGGACTTTGATTAGGGTTTTACTAGGAGGTGTCCATCTCCCTTTCCGTAGTTTCCAGGTCTTATTCCCTCATCGAACGTGACACAGACCCTCACCAGCCTCAGATCAGACCCTCATCAGGCTCCCCAGACTCAGATCAGACCCCCCCAGCTTCAGATCAGACCCCTCCAGCTTCAGATCAGACCCCCCAGCCTCAGAGCAGACGACCCCAGCCTCAGATCAGACCCCCCAGCCTCAGATCAGACCCTCAATAGGCTCCCCAGCCTCAGATCAGACCCCCATCAGCCCCACCCTCAGATAAGCCCCAATCAGACCTCAGATCAGACATTTTAAATAAATAAATAAACTTACCTCTCCAGCCCTGGAACGGTGCTGCCGCTTGGCAGATTCACTTACCCTCCCTGGTCTTGTCCCCACCGTGCTGTACTGTGACCTGACAGTGCACAGCATCAGGTCATAGTGCGCGTCTATGTGCACTATGTCCTGACACTGTACGTGTTAGGACACAGTACAGCGTGGCGGGGAGAAGACCAGGGAAGGTGAGTACAGGTATCAATGCACTGTTCTCACCTTCCTGTGCCTCCCGTATGCTAATGACCGCATCCATAATAAAAGCAGTTATTAGCATTTTCACAACATGTTCTGGCAGGGGGCCACATTAAAAATGGTTCCGCAGGCCGCATACGCAGGTTCTCCACCCCTTTTGTAGAGGCTGATGTAATTGACATGACCTTAAGTGTATACTAATTCTGTGGGGTTTTATAGAGAAGAGCCTTTGGTGGTGATGGTGTTACAGTGTGGGCAGGTGGGCACCTCTTGCTCACTTTTTTTCATGCAGTTTTTTTTTCTTATTCATGCTCAGTTTTTAGCATGGTCTTTTAGATTTTTTTAAATAAAAGAAATAGTAGTGAAGGGTTTTACATATATATGTATATATATATATATATATATATATATATATATATACAGTACAAACCAAAAGTTTGGACACACCTTCTCATTCAAAGAGTTTTCTTTATTTTCATGACTTTGAAAATTGTAGATTCACACTGAAGGCATCAAAACTATGAATTAACACGTAGAATTATATACATAACTAAAAAGTGTGAAACAACTGAAAATATGTCATATTCTAGGTTCTTCAAAGTAGCCACCTTTTGCTTTGATTACTCCATTGAAAAATTGGGAAAACTTTGAAAGTGTCCCCAAGTGCATTCACAAAAACCATCAAGTGCTACAAAGAAACTGGCTCACATGCGGACCGCCCTAGGAAAGGAAGACCAAGAGTCACCTCTGCTGCGGAGGTTAAGTTCATCCGAGTCACCAGCCTCAGAAATCGCAGCTCATATTAGAGACCAGGTCAATGCCACACAGAGTTCTAGCAGCAGACACATCTCTAAAACAACTGTTAAGAGGAGACTGTGTGAATCAGGCCTTCATGGTTGAATATCTGCTAGGAAACCACTGCTAAGGACAGGCAACAAGCAGAAGAGACTTGTTTGGGCTAAAGAACACAAGGAATGGACATTAGACCAGTGGAAATCTGTGCTTTGGTCTGATGAGTCCAAATTTGAGATCTTTGGTTTCAACCACCGTGTCTTTGTGCGACGCAGAAAAGGTGAACGGATGGACTCTACATGCCTGGTTCCCACCGTGAAGCATGGAGGAGGAGGTGTGATGGTGTGGGTGTGCTTTGCTGGTGACACTGTTGGGGATTTATTAAAAATTGAAGGCATACTGAACCAGCATAGCTACTACAGCATCTTGCAGCGGCATGCTATTCCATCCGGTTTGCGTTTAGTTGGACCATCATTTATTTTTCAACAGGATAATGACCCCAAACACACCTCCAGGCTGTGTAAGGGCTATTTGACCATGAAGGAGAGTGATGGGGTGCTGCGCCAGATGACCTGGCCTCCACAGTCACCGGACCTGAACCCAATCAAGATGGTTTGGGGTGAGCTGGACCGCAGAGTGAAGGCAAAAAGGCCAACAAGTGCTAAGCATCTCTTGGAACTCCTTCAAGACTGTTGGAAGACCATTTCAGGTGACTACCTCTTGAAGCTCATCAAGAGAATGCCAAGAGTGTGCAAAGCAGTAATTAAAGCAAAAGGTGGCTACTTTGAAGAACCTAGAATATGACATATTTTCAGTTGTTTCACACTTTTTTGTTATGTATATAATTCCACATGTGTTAATTCATAGTTTTGATGCCTTCAGTGTGAATCTACAATTTTCAAACTCTTTGAAGGAGAAGGTGTGTCCAAACTTTTGGTCTGTACTGTATGTATATATATATATATATATATATATATATATATATATTTCTGCATATAGATATAAGTTAATATTTAGGTAGTGTTCAGATTTTTTTAGTGTAGTAAATTGTTATACTATCGTTTTTGCACCCAAACATCTGCTTGAGTGCAACCTGCAACTGACTTTTTTGTTCTAAATTTTTATCTTCATTTCTTTTTCTACTTACACACCCCTGTGAATAAATAACATTTTAATACACACTTTACGCACCCCATTAAAAAGAAAAATGGGCCATTCATCCAAAGAATTTATTAGGGTCCATTCACACGTCCGCAAAACACGGACACCGGCCATGTGCGTTTCGCATTTTGCAGACCGCACATGGCCGGCAATATAATAGAAATGCCTTTTCTTGTCCGTGTCTGCGGACAAGAATAGGACATGTTCTATTTTTTGTGGGGCCGTGGAACGGAAGTGCGGATGCGGACAGCACACTGAAAATAAATGGGTCCACACCCGTTCCGCAAAATTGCGGAATGGATGCGGACCCATTTTGGGGACGTGTGAATAGACACTTAAGCGGAGGAGGCATATGCCATCATTGCCTCTGATAGTGATGCAGCAAGCGAAGGAGAGGAGAATGCCACATTCCTCTACTTCTCTTCCTCCTCCTCCAATGATTAGGGACCCTGAAGAAAGCTTCCCAGGACAACAGCTAAAGCAGTTTTCCCTGTGGACCCAACCTCCTGAAGATTATCAGCCTCAAATTCTAGAGTTTGTGGGCAGCTTAGGATTCCAAATTGGAGTGCACGTTTTCTACCAAACTGCAATTTAACATGTGGCCTAGGCATTAGTGAGAAAATAGTGTGGGAGTTTGGTATTACCTCAATGTGGATAACTATTACACCAGTGTAACCCTGTTTAAGTCCCTATGTCCCAGAGGTACTGTAACTTGTGTCAGAGTACCCAAAAATCTGAGAGTCCTCCCTAGATCCCTGCTTGGGCAACCACTTATAAATGGCAACGGCAGGGCTCTCCTCTATGAAATGTTGGTGTTAGGAAGAGATCTGTCAGAATTGCTGCACGTGACTCGATCTGACAGTTTGTTTTGTTGTGGGTTTGAGCAGAATCCCACCTCCTCCCAGCTGTTGTTATTTAGGTAATTGGTGAGGCTATTTATTCCTCCCTTTCCCTATAGCCTTTGCGGGTTATAGTTCTGCCTTGTGTGACCTCTGAAGTTTGGTGGATCATCTGCTTCTACACATCACTAGATAAGTCCTTTTCCCTTTTTCCTTCTGTGTCAGTTTTGTCTAGGCCTCTAGGGAGATGCTAGCTCCCTCGGTTGTAGAAGGAGCTGGGTGTCTCTTTCCCTCTTCCCTAAACCTGAGGGTTTGGTTCAGTGTGTTACAGCCTTAGGTACGTGGGCATGTGCATATCTACCACTGAGATATGCACATGGGCATAGCAGCTTAGGGAAAGTCTTTTAGGGATTTCTAGGAGGTGACCCCTTTGTTCCCTAGCATTTGGGGCCCAGTCAGTTGTTTTGTTTGTTTTACCGTGTTCTGTTTCCTTCCCTTATCTTACCTACCGTGACATTGGGATGTCCTTGTACAGTTCATGGTAACACCAGCCCCCCTGTACGAGTGCAGTGTGCCCAGGGGAGGAGTGATAGTAGCAAGAATAGTGGTTGTAGTACTCACTCTGTTGCTCTCCTGGGCGATACAGTGATGGAAAGGGCACACGTGTTATTCCCTTTGGGGCATATCCTAGTTATTGCTGTGTCTGATGTAGGTTGGGGTGTCCTGCCTTGGTGCAACTGTAGATGTTGGTGTAATGTAGAAGTGCAGGGAATAATGGAGCCAGGTCAATAGCAGAACGGTTCTTTACTGAAGAATTAAGATGAAGCACATTAGTACAGTTCTCAATATGCATGGACTGGCAGATATTACACAAAGGCACTTTTCACAATTCTCTTTACAGGAGACATGGCTACACAGATAGTTAATAGGCCAATGTGTCTCTTTAAAGCAATTTTCCTTATACTGCACTTCTGTAGCTGAATCTTGCATATTCATCCAGGCATGGGGTGTAACACTTCTTTTTCTACAATGCAACCTCAGGGCGGACGCTAACATCAGACTATGCTCTGCATCTTTTTTGTACAGGTTGCCATACTTAAAACGTATGCATCCACAATGTCCTCAGCGGGATGTGGATCTTTTTATGTAACATTCTTTTCTGGCTGTGCTCTGGCTTGCACCTAATCTAGGTCTGGTTTCTCTGTTAGCTCCAATATTTTTTGCTTCTGTTCTCTTCACTGGCTCAGACTAGGCTACTCTGGCTCTATGCTGATTAACTCTTCAATATGGGGGAAGGGAAAACAACCATACCTAATGACTGGTGGTTGATACAAACTATTAACACCTTGTGCACGTGTAATACCCCAGAGTGGCTTTACTACTTTTTGCACACCCCCACTATCTCTTTTGGGTGATCCTGTATCATATTGCATATGTATTGCCATACCCTGCATAATGTGCATGTATATTTCCTTATAAACTACTGTTTAAGTGTAATTTGCCTGGTTCGCCAGCAGATGGCGGCAGTATTGTCAGAACTAGTTTACCTAGAGTGGACCCTTTCTATCCATTCTAGCCCTCTCTAGTCAGGGAGGAGTTCAATGTTAGTGAAGGTCAGAGTAGCTTACCCCCTGTAAGGGGAAGAAGCAGGCCTTCGTCCCTGTTGGAACCAGAGAAAAGAAGTAAAGAACTTCAGAAGCCAGGAAGAAAGGTTCCCTGGATAAAGATAAAGAGAGAGCGAAATAAAGATAAAATGTACAGCTCAAGATACAGACAGAGTCAGACTACAGAAAGTTAAGTTGCAACAGAAAGCAGAAAAGTTCCTATTTAATCCAGTCAGCATAGCAGAGCTGAAAGAGTACAGATGTAGCAGGGCTGATTGTGTTTGCCAGACAAAACTTATGCCAAAATCTGCTGATAACCAAGATAAAGTTAGAAGATTGTTTCCTGGTGATAGTTTATTCAAGTAAAGCTGTTAACTCCTTCAATACCAGTCTGGACTCAATTTATTATGCAAATCCCTCATCTGTTAACCCTATTATCACTGCTTCGGACGACCACGCTTGGGGTTCCGGATATCCAGGTAGGAGCACCGTGATGAGTGGAAAGGCCGCACCTAAAGGGACACTGTAGGCAACCCTTATACCAATCTGGCATTCCTACACCTGGGTTCCACCATTACCATCTACATAGATGGACTCCGTTCCTCGTTGCTGAAATGCAACTGGCATCACAAAAAAAAAACTCAAAAACTTACATAACACCTGTAGAAGAGACCCCTGGCGTGGGATCGGCCCACTGCACACATATACAGAAATGCATTTACCATACTTAAATATGTTTCAAACCCCTTTGCAGTTTACTGCTGCTCTGCATTGGGATGCTGCACAAGGTATCACTATCCCCAAGTGAGACTGTATGTTAGACCACAATGAGCACATGGTTGGGGTTGATTTTTCAGATCAAGTTCTGAAACCGTACAGTGCCAAGTGGAAAACAAAGGTGTGGTACAAAAAGCTTGCCATGCACATTATACAGAGGGCACTGTATAATGCTTCCATGTTATTTCAATCTGCCGGCCAGCACATCGCTTCAGTTTCAAGAGGTTGTGATGAAGGTCCTAATTTTTCCAAACCAAGAAGGGGAGAGCCCCAGTACTTCTAGAAGTGATGAGGCCCAAAGTATACAATGGTAACATTTCCCTAGTGAAGTTCCCTGAACAGCAAGGGAGGGAAGGAATCAAGATGCATAGTGTTCAAAAAGGGGCATACGAAAAGACACCATTTATTGCTGTGAAATCTGATCAGAAAAACTTGGCCTCTGCATAAAGGTTTGCTTCAAAGTTTACCACTCATCTATGGATTATTAATGTATCCTTTATGTGCGCTGTAATTTTACCACTTTACTACACTCTGATATATTCTGCACAGCTTACATGTTCACTTCCATGCACTACACATTTATTTCTGGAAAACACCTGTGGGGTCAGAATGCTCACTATAGCTCTTCCTTGAAAAATTCCTTGAGGGGTATATTTTTCAAAATAGTGTAACTTCTTGTGGGTTTCCACTGTATTGGGTACCTCAGGGTTTCTTCAAATGTTACATGGCACCTGGAAAGCCATTTCACCTGGCCTCCAAAATCCATATGGTGCTCTTTCTGTTCTGAGCCCTGTGGTATTCTTTTCCCTTGCCTTGTACAAATATGGGGTTAAAACAGCATTTTATAAAAAAAATAATAAATTTTTCATTTTCACAGTGAAGTGTTTCTAAATTCTATGACAGGTGTTTGTAAATTCTATGAAACCCTTGTGGGGGTATAAGTGCTCACTACACCCGTAGAAAAATTCATTGAAAGTTATGGTTTCCAAAATAAGGTCACTTCTTTGGTGATTCTTTTTTTATTTCACATTGGAGCCTCTGCAATTGTCAGCCAGTTTTGTGTAAATGACCATATTAAGCCTCAAATGTGCATGGCGCACTTTCACTTTGGAGCTTTTAGGGACACATGTAGGATGTTCCTACAATCAGAAAACACAGTACAATAATTAGAGAGCTGACTTTTCACCGTGACATAAATTGTTCACAACATATTGGCACTAAAATGGCATATCTGTGGAAAAATTGCAGTTTTCATTATTCACTACACATTCATTCAAACACCTGTGGGAACAGAATACTCGCTACACCCTTTAAAAAATTCCTTGAGGGGTGTACTCCAAAATAGGATCACTTCTTGGTTTCCAATATAGGAGTACCTCAGGGTCTTTTGAAATGCAACATAGCGCCCAGAACCCATTCCAGCAAAATATCCCCTCCAAAAGCAATATAGAGCAACTCCCCCATATGAACCCTGCTGTGTGCCCATACATCAGTTTATAAGCACATTTGGGCTGTATTCAAGAAAAATAGGTAACACATTGTGGAGTGCATTTTCTCCTGTTACCTCTTGTGAAAATAAAAAATTTGGGCCTAAGGCAACTTTTTTTTGTAAAAAATGTAATTTATGATTTTCACAGCCAAGTGTTTCTAAATTCTATTAATTTAGAAACTATGTTCAAGCAAAGTGCTCACTATAACCCTTGAAAAAATTTCTTGGGGGTGTAGTTTCCAAAATGGTGTCACTTTTGGGGGGTTTTCACTGTAGAGGTACCTCAGGTTCTTTTTAAACCATATAGCATAGCACCCAAAAACTATTGCAGCAAAACATGCCCTCCAAAAGCAATATAGCGCTCCTTCCCTTGTCAACCCTGTTGTGTGCCCATACAGCAGTTTACAAGCATATGTAGGGTGTTGCCATGTTTAAAAGAAAATGATTTTCTCCTGTTACCCCTTGTGAAAATGAAAAATTTTGATCTAAAGCGACATTTTAGAATTTTTTATTTTCTCGGTCCAATGTTTCTACATTCTATAAAACGCCTGTTGGGTCGAAGTGCTCATTATACTCTTTGAAAAATTTGTTACGGTGTAGTTTCGTCAATGAGGTCACTTTTGAGGGTGCCCACTGTAGGGATTCCTCGGAGTCTCTTCTAATGCACCCAAAAAACATTCTAGCAAAATCTGCCCTTCAAAAACCGCATGGTGCTTATTTTCTTCTGCCATACAGTAGTTTATTATGACCACATATTGGGTGCGTCTGTAGACTGCAGAATCAGGGTAATCAATATTGCTGTTTATCCTTGCTATGTTACATGAAAAATGGATTAAAATAGGAAATCAGCACCAAAAATTTAAAGTTTCAAATTTCATGTTTCAATGTGTACGATGTGTCACGAGAAAACAGAATTAGTTGGATAAGTAAAAGCCTTTCAAGACTGACCCTTTAAGTTTTATACAGTACGTATGAAATCTGAAAGTTTTGTTACGCGTGCACACAGTAAAATGACTAACTAAGTACATCAAAGATTAGAATTTATACTATTATCACATATAATAGACAGTATAATAAATATGTGAGAATGGGGCAGCTAATAAATGCCAGATGAAAAGTTAAAATGGTTTCACCTTAATGGTATAGCAAAATAGTATATTATTTGAAGTGAAAGACGTGCTTCAAAATATTTTTTAACCGATTATTTTTTATCCTCAATTAATCCAATGGTTAGCAGAGATCAGATGCATTTCCAAGGCATAGCACTAGATGGCAATATTACACAATATCTAGGTTGAAGAAAGGCATTGAAACAATTTATTGTAAGGCTTGGTGCACATCTGTGGCCAAGTTCTGGTATTCTTTCTAGCATCGCCAGCACCCGACAGATCCAATTCACTATAATGGAATATATTGGTTTCTGGCATGAATACCAGGTATTGTGCTGAAACTTTTTTTTTTTTTTTACCAGAAACTGTGACTAAGGCTCCTGTGGAAATCTCTGCGGCAGATATGAACGTAGCCTAAACTGAAGCATATAGATTATGTATATGACATTACAGAACTGTAATAGTTTTTGGCACTTCATTTGGAAAGCTTAAAGTATTTATTTTCTGCATTACATAAATGTCACTATTTATCTATCAATTTTTTGCTTCCTAACTCCACTTTCACATTTGTATATTTTGGTCAGTATTTTGCATCAGTGTTTGTAAGTAGAGTTAAGTGAACCCGAACTGCAAAGTTCGTCTTCGTACCGAACTTTGCGAGTTCAGGTATCCGGACCCGAACCCAGACTTTTTCACAGAAGTTCGGGTTCGGTGCTTGGGTGATTTTATTATTTTCCGTTATTATTTTCCGTTATTATTTTCCGCTATAACTATCTTCATTCAGCTGAAGAAAAGAAGATACCAGCTGCGCGATCAAGTGAGGTTTTTTTTTTAACCCCTCAATAGACATTTTATTTAGCATTCTGCTTTAAGAATGCTATTATTTTACGTTATAACCATGTTATAACAGAAAATAATAAAGTGAAGTTTGTCTCCCCATTGACTTAGATGGGGTCCGGGTTCGGGGTGAAGTTCTGGTCCCGAACTTCCACGGGTTCGCTGAACCCTATTTGTAAGTCTAGTTCACACTAGCACTGGCAAAAATGGCTGTCAGGCTATTCTGTTAGAGGAACAGCCTGCCAGAGTTCAACGCATCTGGCATAGGCAGGGGTCAGAGCACCGCTAGCCCCCATTGACTTTAATGGGACCTGGTGGGGATCCGGCCTGCTTCCGGCATTAGAGCCAAGATTTGGCCGGACAAATTCCGCTGCAGCAGTTTTATAGCCAATGGGCTCCAGCGGGAAAAGGTAGTATCCGGCAATGCCAGATACGATGAACTCCAGCAGGTTGTTCCTCTACCGGATGATTTTATCGCTAGTGTGAAACTAGTCTAAGGCTTGTTTCACATACTGTATGCGTGAAACAGATCCGGCAGGCTGTTCTGGCCCGGCACAACTGTGTGCTGCCAGAATTGCATCCTGGCCCCATTTACTAAAATAGGGGCCGGGAGAAATCCGGCTGCAACCCTGCCAGATCTGTTACACATACAGTGAGGAACAGAAGTATTTGAACACCCTGTGATTTTGCAAGTTCTCCCACTTAGAAATCATGGAGGGGTCTGAAATTGTAGGTGCATTCCCACTCTGAGAGACAGAATAAGATAGAAAATTCAGGAATTCACATTGTAGGATTTTTAAGTATTTGAACACCTGAAAAACAGCAAGAATTCTGGCTCTCAAAGACCTGTTACTGTGCCTTTAAAAAGTCCATCTCTAACTACACTCATTAATTTAACTTAGTAGCACCTGTCTGAATTCTTTAAAGACACCTGTCCACCCCACAGTCAGTCAGAAGCCAACTACTACCAAAGAGCTGAAATGTATTAGGGCCACCAACTTCTTCAATGGAGATAAAGTCGATTTTTGGACAACCAGTTTGTAGAATAATTTGCATGATATGTTCATGTAATGAGGACATCATGCTCTCCATTAAATAAACTTGAGGGCCTCATTGTAAGCTACTCTTGTTGCTTAATGATGTACAACATTTCATTGTATTGTACATTGTATTACATCGTATTGTACAGTGACAATAAAAGGCATCTTATCAGTTGGGGAACAGCTCTCCATCAGTGGAACTGCCTTTTGAAAGGGTCATTGTCCTGGGCGAATAACACCTTTTTATCCCCTCCCTTTAAACTTAGTTTTATGAAAAGGCTCTGCATAAAGTCTGTCTTTCTACAATTGCGGTATCATAAGCAGCTATTTTATGCTCTGAAAAGTCTAATTCAAGTGTTCTTCAAGGGAATTAATAACAGAAAGTCCATAGAAATGTCTGCCCTTATGATCCCTACTTTATCTCATGTATCTCCTGTTCTGAGAACCAGAAACATTCTCATACATTTTTGTTAATCATATCAGCTCTTTTTATGAGTCGTGCTTTTATAAGCTGCATATTTTAGGTTTAGTGATTCTTTACATTATTCAGAGAAATGTCCTTACTCGGTTTTCAGGAGTGGCACTTTCCAAAAAGCAAGCGGTATTTCTTAGAAAGAAAACATTTGTATTAACACGGCAAGTCATATTTATCCATTCTCCTAATTCAATGCTCAAAATAACCGATGTTATCATAAGCCTGCCCATGTATCTGGCCAACATATGGCTTAATTAGATGGGTGTGAGTTCCTAGAAGAGCAAAGACTGTGAGCTGCTGTTTATGTGCAGCTGTTGCTTAGCCAAAGACTTATGGAGACATATTATGCAGCAATGGCCATATGGGCTATTGCCAAGAACATATACATACCTCAAAGTAAATGACCTCATAGCAAATGAGGAGGACCACAAGAACGACAATTACGTGTTTGGTGGTGAATATTAATTATATTAGCACGCATATAACCTGAAGAGGTTTGATTTCTACCAGAATTCAATAAACATTTCTTAGGTATTTGTATCGATAGTAGGCTTTAAAGTGAAAGCTTTCAGTACTATGTTTTGACAGGTAAAATGAAGAAACTGCGTCAGAAAATAGCACTGTAATATATTATTAGTATTGTGTGTTTTAATTTGTTCATGATATTATCCATGTTATGCTGAAGAACGCTATTGAACCACAACATGGCATTTCACCTGACTGCAGATGGAAATGATGTACTATTTACGATGCAACAGGATGTGACATTGGAACCCATGTTGCCATCTTTCTCTATTCTTCATCAAAACTCCATAAGGCTATGGACAGCTTCAGAACCATTTTTTGTGTGTGTTAATTTACATGTATTTTGGGCTAAAAATACATTAAAAAATATATAAAATAAAAATAAAAAAGTTCTTATTAGTAATTTTGTACATTTGCTTTCAGCAGCTTCTCTTTTTCACAGTACATAGCAAGATACAGAATGTTCTGTGATAAATCTGGTGGAGAGCTGGTCTGGATGGGTCATTCTTCTAACCCTATCTGACATCTCAGATTTATAAACTGATTCATGCCAAAATCAAAACATACATTCCTTCAGGAGAGGTTAGAGAGGAGTTGGAGAATGAGCTGGACAACCTCCGATCTGATGGATTTATCAAATGGCAGCATTCTGCAGCTTGCCATGTACTGTGAGACATAGAAGCTGCTAAAGCCAAACAGTGCAAAATGGAAAACATTTATTGATTGAAATCTGTGCACTTTCTGTGTTTATGAGCCCACTGGGTGTTCCTAACAAGTGACAGTCATCACTGTATTCATTCCTCAGAATCCCCACAGAGTCTGCTGTGGGTGCTGTCTTTACTCTCTATACCCATAACACAGCCTGAGTAAACTCTGCTTCTCCACACTGCCTTCATCTCCATATACAATGTAATACAAACCTATATGATCTACCCTGCCTGAAGACTCATCCAACTATCTCTAAAGGTGGGCATACACCTACAATAAATGTTGGTCAAATGCTTTGGACATCAGCTATCCCTTCTGACCCCCTTAGCTGAACATGCGTCAGTGTTCTCAGTAGGGAGAGGGGAACAAGCTGATGCCAAACCGATAGCTTATCTATGTTGAGAACAAAAGGAAATAGTGTGTTGAAATCCAGTTTGCCCAACCCTTCTTTCACTCAAACATCTGCCATTTGGGAGAGTCAGGACACCATCACACACAAGATGGCTGGCTGATCCTGCAGAAAATAGCTGGTTTGACTAATATTCGTATACTGATATGGCTTAAAGGGGTATTACAGTTTGTTACAAGTTATCTCCTATCACAGGATAGGGGATAACTATTAGATAGGTGGGTGTCCTATTGCTGGGACCCCCAATAATCATGAGGGGCCCCTGAAAAGAACAGAGTGGCTGATCACACTCCATTAATTTCTATGGAATTTCTCGACATAGTTTGCAATGTGCTACAGGGGCATGTGTAAGTGTGTGGCTGGGTGGGAGTAGTATGCCGGATTCTGTCCCTCCCTGGGATGCGCATTGATGAGGAAGGACCTTTTACTCACTTTGGAGAACTCTCTGGTTGAGGATTATCTTAGCCGATGTAGGTTGGAGTGCCTTTGATGTTTAGTGTCTTGAGGTTCAAGGCAAGGTTCCCTGAGGTGAGAGTCAATGATAAGGCCAGGTTTGGTCCAACAGGTTCACTGTACTTGACTGCCGCAATTACCGGAGGAGTTATACAGGCACTGTACACATCAAATACAGTCTTCATAGTTGGAATATACTTGGAATTCTCTAGGCTGTGTATGGAAGGCCTACTCTATCTCCCTTTTCAATTAAACAGTGCAATGTTTTCTTTCCAAACCTAAGGGATGCACTGTATCCATCTTTGGATATACATTTACATATATCCTGCTATCCTCAGTGGAATACAGTCTCTGAACAGTGGATCTTTTCTGTCCATTTTAATATGATGGGGAGCCAGAAGCTTGTTACTCTCACCACTAGCAGAGATGTATGCAACCTCAATATAAGGGCTCATGCATATGAATGTGTGTACCCCGTGCTGCCGACTGACCTCAAATATCGGTCCGTAATGCATGGGCACCGGCCATGTGCCCGCCCTTCACTTAAATGGGTTTGCGATACGCGCGATTCAGTCTGCACCAGTGCGGAAGCACTACATAGTGCTTCAGCTCCATGCCTCTGCGGACCCATTCAAGCTGTTTGCGGGCCGCAATACGGGCACGTTTGTGTGCATGAGCGCTAAGTGTACTTTCACATGACAGTATGTATTTTGCAATCTGCAAAATACGGATCCAATGAATGTCTGTAGCTTACGCTAAACTCCTACTACCTCCTCCTAGAGAGGAAGGGGGAGATGCCAGTCCTGCCCAGCCACTAGGGAATTCCCACTGCCTTCTCCATACACAGCCTATTGGAACCATTACACAGGACACAAGGACTCTGCAAGGTTGGTAACATGACTTTACCAACTGATCCAATGTTAATACAAGTGCAGTTGGTCATTAATGGACATAGGGCAGTCTGATCTGACACTAGCTGTCAAGCTATGGGCTATGATTTATATCTGTGCACAGGCAGGGAGGACACAAATCATGTCATTCTTTCCAAAACAAGAACACATTTGTAGATCCTGCCTTTTGATGCCAGTGACATCATAGATTTCTATGGCAACCCAGTTGTACAAGCATTTGAGTTATGCATGCACCACTACTGTGCTCATACTGATGCAGAGAAGGTGACAGAAAGACTGATTCAAAAGCCTGTTACATTACTAGAACTCATCTCTGTGTCCGCTCTTTTAAGTTGCAAAGTGGGGCCTCCGCGAATAAGACTTGTTTGTCTAGGACATCCTGATGATCCTCAAGTGAATTGAGATCAGGAGACTTTAGAGGCCAATACCAAAGACAAACAGTTTTTTTTCTTTGCATTGCCATATTTTGACCCCCATAACAAGTTACTGCAGCCAATCACTGTCCTGAAAAGTCTGCAGCTGGGGACAGTGATTGGCTGCAGCAGTGAGGTATCAAATCCAGGCATGTCACTGTGCAAATCACATTGCAGCAAGTCAATGTCCTCAGCTGTAGACCACTGCAGACAATCCAGGTACTTCACTGCTGCTGTTGGGAGAAAAAAAAAAATAATGCAGTAGGAGAGAATGGCACTGGAGTAAGGTGTGAGTTTTTTATAGACATTTTGGGGGCTGTCTGAGATTTTTATTGATCTCAAAACCCTTGGGGTTTTCACATCGGCAGGGGTCTGAGTTGAACCCCAGTTTGACCCACTCCTGGTTTTGGCTCCCAGTAACTGATGGAAATAATCGACCAAATAACTGAAGTGTGAATTTGGCCTTACTTAAAAGGTGTTTATTTTACTTGAATTTTTTATTTTATTTAATAAAAATGTTAGACTTTTTTTGTTTAAAAATAAAGCTACATTTACTTGCTGCGTATATAATACCCTGCGGTCCTTATGCAATGCAGAGTATATTACTGTCAGTACTATTCTGACATCTACCAGCTAGCAGCGCCAGACAGGCACAGCCTGCTAGGATACACAGCAGGCAGGGATGGGGTCCTCCTTAAATCCTAGACATGCACAGAAATAGCCCCTCCCCCCCAATTTAATTAGTGCTGATAGTAGCTGTAAACACTTAGATGCAGTGGTCAATATTGACAGCAGCATCTAAGTGGCTAAATGGTCCAGATTGGAGCTTCTGCCAGTCCAGGCAGTTGGAGCAGAAGCCAAGTCCCCACTTTACACTGCACAGGAGACCCATGCAGTGCTTCTTCCAGGCTGCTAAAGAAAGGCAGCGTTAAGAATACAACCCCTTAATGACCATCGTAGAAACTTGTATTAGCAGTCATTAAGGGGTTAATTTAGTTGTTCATACCTGTTACCTGTAGGAATACATTTTGCAGTATAATTACCCAACGTAGATATAAAGCTCTCCTATATACTGTATGAGTAATAACATGATTGGTATTATTTGCCCATAGCTACTCCCAGTCTATGTCTTGAAGTAAGCCTTCAACCAGAGAAATTGGCCTTGTTAAGCTTCCATATTTTGGCCCTGCCAGTCAGAGTTTGCTTTTACAGTTTAGCAAAAATATACAGTCATCATATTGTGATCACTATTGCCAAGTGTTCTGTTGAAGCAGAACCATGACCCCACCTGGGCAGCTGGCTCCATTTGGTTATACAGCTGATCTTCTCTATCTCTTCATTAATGTTGGTGGTGGTGTCTATGGATTTAGTGTTGTAGCGGGTATCAAATTATCAATACTTTTGCACCGGTATCGATACCGGGATTTGAGATTTACCGATACTAGGCTGCGCTGCTCTCAACGCGCTCCATGTTCTCCTTAGCAGCACAGGGAAGAAGGAGTCTCTCTCCCCCTCCCCCCTGTGCCGCTGCAACCAATGAGAAGAGAGGGGAGGTGAGCAGGGGAGGGGATGTCGCCACTGCGCCATCAATAATAACTCACCTATTAATACAAATATAGACAGTGGGTGCCGGTGGCAGAATCACATAGCCGGCACCCGACCTCTATGACAGAGCGCTGCGATCTGCAGCAGTTAACTCCTCAGGTGCGGCATGCGATTCTACTGCCGGCACTAGCCTCCTGTATTTGTATTAAAAGGTTTCTCATCTTCATTGGGGGCGCAGTGCGCCCCTTCCCCCAGTACTAAGAACACTGGTGGTGCAGTGCGCCCCCCCAACCCCCTCCCCAGTATTAATTCATTGGTGGCAGTGGCCACAGGGTCCCCTCCCCTCCTCCTCATTGGTGGTGCAGTGGCAGCTTCTGATCAGAGCCCCAGCAGTGTAATCCTGCCGCAATTTTAAAGTGAGTAAATTAGTGGGCCCCCTAAGGATCAGTGGGCCCTGGTATGCCGGGTGCTGACGCCGGCCCTGAGAAGAGTCTAGCTTTGTCTCAGCCACACTAACTGCATCAATGTGTTCTGCCAGTACAAGGAATTCCAGCATGGAGCTGAGGTATGTTGTTTCTATTAGAGTGCCGCCACACACAGCTTTTGGTGACAGTTTTTGAGCCAAAGCCAGAAGTGGATCCAGCAGGAAGGAGAAATATAAGACTGTCTTTTATATGTTTCATTCCCTTCCAACCTACTTCTGGCTTTTGTTCGAAAAACTGCCTCAAAATCTGCAACACAAAAAGCTGTGTGCGGCAGAACCCTAAGAACAGGGGAAAATCTTCAAAACTGACCAGTTTAATTCAATGGCCAGCACTCCCAGCAGTAAAACAAATATGTGCGCATATATATATATATATATATATATATGTCTTTTCATTACTATCACAAAAGCTACATCATCAAATCCATGTTTATACAAATATAATCAGAAAGATACCAGTTTACTTTTTCAAATAAGCAATATAGGGTAGCTTAAAAAAAAAAACCTCTCAATTAAACTGTGCCAGGAAATCATTTTATCTGACCAGGTGCAATATCTACCAGCAGAAGCTTTTTTTTTTTTTTTTTTTTAAATCGGCTGTACTGTTTAGCATTGCTTCAACCACGCAAGTCCTAAAATAACTTTCTAAGAATTCAGCAGACAAGAGAAGGGCGTGAATGCCATGAAAGATTACAGAATTCACAGCACATTTGTGCATTTCAGGCTGTCACAGATGAATTTGAAAGAATCACAATTATTTTTTGCTCAGATAATGAGATCAAACACATATGAATATTCACTTCAGACATGGCAATAACGCAGTGGCTGACATTTACTAGTTACATAAATGGAATATATTCAGTGGTAAAATTAATTATTACAGTATGCAACTCTGAGCTTGCATGTAAACAGACGCAGGAAAGGACAGTTTTGAAAGTGGACAATTGGTTTTAAAGGGTATCAGTCACTAACCATCTATAGCAAGAGTGCAGAACCAGCGGCCTGCAGAGCCAAGGTTTGCCGTCCCCGTCTTGCAGGACATAAACACAGCTGCGTTTCTGCTGAGATCACTGCACAGCAAAGTATTACAGTTCCTGCACTCTAGCAGGAGCAGGACGGGCCCCCAGTTGTCAGTAACAGCATGAGACCCGAGGAGAAGACAGAAGCAGTTTATAAGCGCTCCTGCCTTCTCCTCAACGAGAGCTATGCAGTTTGGACGTTTCACATGATCCCCAGGTGTCTTGGGGGCAGAGGAGTGCTGCAGAGTCAGTAGACCCTGATCAGCTCTGCCGTGTACAAAGCCCCCACAGGAGGACTCATTTGCATGCTCCAGTTACAGTGGAAATAGTGCAAATTGAAAAAAAAATATTGTGTCCCCCTAAAGGTCTTTCAGTGACCTCTTGGGGACAAATTATGTGGCAAGAATATATATTTAAAAAAATAATAATATAAAAATACAAGTTCAAAAAATTTTAAATTTTAAATTTATAAAACACAAAATAAAAAGAGTGTTCAGTGCCCCAAAAAATAAGTAATAAAACAATTATAAAAAAATGAAAAAATTTATAAAATACAAATAAAATAAAAAACTTAAAAAGTTCAATATAAAGAAAAAAGTGTCAGTCCCCCAAAGGACTTTTTATGATCTTTTATAAATACCAGAAATAAAAAATAAGTTTAACCTCTTTAGGACACATGACGTACCGGTACATCATGTGTATTTCCGATCACTGCCGTCCAGCGGGCGGTGATCGGAACAAGGTGCCTGCTCCTTATCTAAATGCGCGCGGGGTCCCGTGAGACCTGCTTATACCTGCGGTTGCGGCAGGTCCCCGATGGCATAGCATCGCGCTGCCTTACGTGATGAGCCTGTGAGAGTCAGCCCCCTGGATCTCACAGGCCAGAAGCTGTATGAGTAATACTCACTGTATTACTCATACAACCAATGCATTCCAATACAGAAGTATTGGAATGCATTGTAAAGGGATCAGACCCCCAAAAGTTCAAGTCCCAAAGTGGGACTACAAATTAAGTTAAAAAAATATTGAAAAAATAAAGTTTTCCCCCACAAAAATTTAAAAAGTTTCAAGTAAAAATAAACAAAAACATCATTTTCCACAAAGTGAAAAAAATTGGTAAAATATAGGGGAAAAAGAAAAGTAAAGTATACATATTAGGTATCACCGCGTCCATATCGACCGGCTCTATAAACATATCACCTGACCTAACCCTTCAGATGAACACTGTAAAAAACACTAAATAAAAACTGTGCTAAATAAACCATTTTTTGGCACCTTACATCACAAAAAGTGTAATAGCAAGCGATCAAAAAGTCATATGCACCCCAAAATAGTGCCAATCAAACCGTCATCTCATCCCGCAAAAAATGAGACCCTACCTAAGATAATCGCCCAAAAACTGAAAAAACTATGGCTCTCAGAATATGGAATATTTTGTTTCAAAAATGATATTATTGTGTAAAACTTACATAAATAAAAAAAAAAGTATACATATTAGGTATTGCCGCATCCATATCGACCGGCTCTATAAAAATATCACATGACCTAACCCCTCAGATGAACACTGTAAACATTTTTAAATAAAAACTGTGCTAAATAAACCATTTTTTGTCACCTTACATCACAAAAAGTATAATAGAAAGCGATCAAAAAGTCACACGCACCCCAAAATAGTGCCAATAAAACCGTCATCTCATCCCGCAAAATCATACCCTACCTAAGGTAATCGCCTAAAAACTGAAAAAATTATGGCTCTCAGACTATGGAAACACTATAACATGATTTTTTGCTTCAAAAATGAAATCATTGTGTAAAACGTACATAAATAAAAAAGTATACATATTAGGTATTTCAGTGTCCATAATAAATTGCGCTATAAAAATATCACATGACCTAACCCCTCAGGTGAACACCGTAAAAAAAAAAAAAATGGGGTAAAAAAGCAATTTTTTATCACCTTACATCACAAAAAGTGTAATAGCAAGTGATCAAAAAGTCACACACACCCCAAAATAGTGCCAATAAAACAGTAATCTCATGCCTGCAAAAATCCTACCCAAGGTAATCGCCAAAAAACTGAAAAAATTATGGCTCTCAGACTATGGAAACACTAAAACATGATTTGTTTCAAAAAATAAATCATTGTGTAAAACTTACATAAATAAAAGAAAAGTATACATATTAGGTATCGCCGCATCCGTGACAACCTGGTGTATAAAAATATCACATAATCAGATACAAAAAATAAAAACGGCGCCAAAACAGCTATTTCTTGTTACCTTGCCTCACAAAAAGTGTAATATAGAGCAACCAAAAATCATATGTACCCTAAACTAGTACCAACAATACTGCCACCCTATTCCGTAGTTTCTAAAATGGGGTCACTTTTTTGGAGTTTCTACTCTAGGGGTGCATCAGGGGGGCTTCAAATGGGACATGGTGTAAAAAAAAAGTCCAGCAAAATCTGCCTTGCAAAAACCGTATGGCATTCCTTTCCTTCTGCGCCCTGCCGTGTGCCCGTACAGCAGTTTAGGACAACATATGGGGTGTTTCTGTAAACTACAGAATCAGGGCCATAAATATTGAGTTTTGTTTGGCTGTTAACCCTTGCTTTGTTACTGGAAAAAATTGATTAAAATGGAAAATTTGACAAAAAATTGAAATTCAGAAATTTCATCTCCATTTGCCAATAACTCTTGTGCAACACATAAAGGGTTAACGACGTTTGTAAAATCTGTTTTGAATACCCTAAGGGGTGTAGTTTCTTAGATGGGGTGACTTTTATGGAGTTTCTACACTAGGCGTACATTAGGGGGGCTTCAAATGGGACATGGTGTAAAAAAAAAAAACAGTCCAGCAAAATCTGCCTTCCAAAAACCGTATGGCATTCCTTTCCTTCTGCGCCCTACCGTGTGCCCGTACAGCAGTTCACAACCACATATGAGGTGTTTCTGTAAACGACAGAATCCGGGCAATAAATATTGAGTTTTGTTTGGCTGTTAACTCTTGCTTTGTTACTGGGAAAAATGAATTAAAATGGAAAATTTGCCCAAAAAATTTAATTCTGAAATTTAATCTCCATTTGCCAATAACTCTTGTGGAACACCTAAAGGGTTAACGACGTTTGTAAAATCTGTTTTGAATACCTTGAGGGGGTGTAGTTTCTTAGATAGGGTCAATTTTATGGAGTTTCTACTCTAGGGTTGCATCAGGGGGGCTTCAAATGGGACATGGTGAAAAAAAAAAAAACTGTTTAGCAAAATCTGCCTTCCAAAAACCGTATGGCATTCCTTTCCTTCTGCACCCTGCCGTGTGCCCATACAGTAGTTTACGACCACATATGTTGTGCCATAAATGTTGAGTTTTGTTTGGCTGTTAACCCTTGCTTTGTAAAAGTAAAAAAAAAAAAAAAGAAGAAATTTTGAAATTGTATCTCTATTTTCCATTAATTCTTGTGGAACACCTAAAGGGTTAAAAAAGTTTGTAAAATCAGTTTTGAATACCTTGAGGGGTGTTTTTTCTTACATGGGGTCACTTTTATGGAGTTTCTACTCTAGGGTTGCATCAGGGGGGCTTTCCTTTCCTTCTGTGCCCTGCCGTGTGCCCGTACAGCGGTTTACGATCACATATGGGGTGCTTCTGTAAACTACAGAATTAGGGCCATAAATATTAAGTTTGGTTTGGCTGTTAACCCTTGCTGTGTAACTGGACAAAAATTATTAAAATGGAAAATCTGCTAAAAAAGTGAAATTTTGAAATGGTATCTCTATTTTCCATTAATTCTTGTGGTGTTCCACAAGAATTAATGGAAAATAGAGATACCATTTCAAAATTTCACTTTTTTAGCAGATTTGTTAACCCTTTAGGTGTTCCTAAAGGGTTAACAAAGTTTGTAAAATCAGTTTTAAATAACTTGAGTGGTTTAGTTTCTAGAATCGGGTCATTTTTGGGTGGTTTCTATGTAAGCCTCGCAAAGACATGAACTGCTCCCTAAAAATTGGGTTTTTGAAAATGTCAGAAAAATTTCAAGATTTGCTTCTAAACTTCTAAGCCTTGTAACATCCCCAAAAAATAAAATATCATTCCCAAAATGATCCAAACATGAAGTTCACATATGGGTAATGTAAAGTAATAACTATTTTTGGAGGTATTGCTATGTATTATAGAAGTAGAGAAATTGAAACTTTGCAGATTAGCAATTTTAAAAAATTGTTTGGTAAATTTGGTATTTTTTTTTATAAATTATTTTTTACTTCATTTTACTAGTGTCATGAAGTACAATATGTGATGAAAAAAAAACTATCTCAGAATGGCCTGGATAAGTCAAAGCATTTTAAAGTTATCACCACTTAAAGGGACACTGGTCAGATTTGCAAAAAATGGCCTGGTCCTTAAAAATAAGGCTGTGTCCCAAAGGGGTTAAAAATGAAAGGAAAAAAAATAAAATACATAAAAGAAAAAACACCAACCAAAACTGTTGCCATTATCGCCCCATTCACATGAAACTATGCATATTATATAACAAAACAACCAACACAAAAGGGAATTAATTCTAATAATATATTTTGGTGACAGTTTGCATATTCAAAGAATAAGCTATAGTTTGAAAAAAAAGTACTTTAAAAAAACGTTTTGTGCAGTTCCCAGCAAATAAAACAAAAAATATATTTTAAAGCCCAATGTGTGATTTTGTTAGTCTCACATTGTGTGCCAGGACGGATCCGTTTGGCTCAGTTTCATCAGATGGACACCAAAATGCTGCAAGCATTTTGGTGTCCGTCACCAAAGCGGAATGGAGACTGAACTGATGCATTCTGAGCGGATCCTTTTCCATTCAGAATGCATTAGGGCAAAACTGATCCATTATGGACCGCTTTTGAGAGCTCTGAATGGATCTTACAAACGGAAAGCCAAAACGTGAGTGTGAAAGTAGACTAAGAAATTTAAAAAAGTTACAACCGTTTGAACCACTTGTGCAAATTAACAAAAAAAAGTGTCAGGTCATTAAGACCTTTTCCCCGCTAGTAATAGAAAGGGCTTACTGGTTACTGCATGGCACCTATAACTGGGGGACAGGGAGCAGTGTCCTCAGAACAGCCAGATCTAGTAAAAACTTTGATGTTAAAGTAGCCTTAACCACAATGTTTTTGAATGAATCGACTTCATATCTATGACCCGAAGCTCAACTCGCTCAAGCCTCGTTCAAGCTCAAGAAAAGGGTTTTTCCGGTAAAAAATATTTAACAAGTCTCAGCAGCATGGCCCCTGAAACAAAAGATTCATACTTTCCTGCTCTACTGCATCCAGAATGTCTCCATCTTCTTGCCCCCGTGCTGTTTACATCCAGCTGGCTATGGACATGGCCACATGCACCATTCAAGCAAATGACTGGAGCAGAACATGTGACCATGCCCACAGCCAGCTGGATGTAAATGACGGGACTGGAAGATAGAGACAGCAGGGGCTGTGCGGAGGACCGGAGCGGCGGGGTTGCAGGTAAGTATAGATTTTCTGTTTCAGGGGTCATCTTGCAGGAACACTGTTACAAAATCATTTTTACCAGGAAATCCCTTTAAGCACGTATTGCACTGCAGGATATTTGGCTAACTACTGGGAACAAGTGTTCATGGATACGCCTATTCCTGATATCTGGCCTGTATAATTGTGCCGCCGATCAGCTGATAAACAAGGAATCAGTCGTTTGTTGCCTGATTTGCATATGTTATCAGGATAAAAGATGTACAATTATCGTCAGCACATCTCCTCGTGTAATCACGGATATACTATTGATACTGAGGGAACTGTGGGAGGAATGACTGTCAGGGGGGTGCAGAGGTAGGAGTCGCTACCGGGCCCAGGAGCCTGAGGGGCCCAAAGACCCTTGTGCCGCATAAGAAAACACTGGTGTTAAGTGCATGCTGGTCAAGTTACACCTCTATCTGGATGGAAGGGGTTAGGTCAAGAATTTGGCATGGGAATATACTAGAACAATATTGACTATGTTCGTATCCTATAGAGATCGGGAGGCGGTCTGGAAAGAGGTTAGAGCCTCTGGGAAGTTCCAAATTGATGGGACAAAAATAAGAGTATACCCAGATTTTTCAATGGCTACCAGAGCTCTAAAGAAACATTATAATGACATAAAAAAGAGATTGAGGCAGGAGGGGGTGAAATAAAGTTTGGTTTTTCCATATAAACGTTGCGTGGTATTTCAGAATAAAATTTAATTTTTTGGCCCCCTAAAGAAGCAAGGACAGATTTAAAGGGCCTGCATGAAAAGTAGTGTTTGTCATTAAATTTAATTTTGAGGTGGGGGGAGTATATAGGGTATTCCAATTCCATGCGTGTCAATGGGGCTCTCTGTTTATATACAGTCATGTGAAAAAATTAGGACACCCTTTGAAAGCATGTGGTTTTTTGTAACATTTTTAATAAAAGGTTATTTCATCTCCGTTTCAACAATACAGAGAGATTAAAGTAATCCAACTAAACAAAGAAAACTGAAGAAAAGTCTTTTCAAGATCTTCTGTAAATGTCATTCTACAAAAATGCCTATTCTAACTGAGGAAAAAGATAGGACACCCTCACATGTATTCCCTCTTAAATTGGCTCAGATCTCACACAGGTATATCACACCAGGTGCACATAATTAGTAGATCGTTACTCTGCATGTTGAATGAGGCTTGCCCTATTTAAACCTCAGACATTTAGTTTGGTGTGCTCCTGACTGTTGAAGTGAGAGTGAGCACCATGGTGAGAGCAAAAGAGCTGTCAGAGGACTTCAGAAAAAAGATTGTAGCAGCCTATGAGTCTGGGAAGGGATTTAAAAAGATCTCAAAAGATTTTGAAATCAGCCATTCCACTGTCCGGAAGATAGTCTACAAGTGGAGGGCTTTCAAAACAACTGCCAACATGCCCAGGACTGGTCGCCCCAGCAAGTTCACCCCAAGAGCAGACCGCAAGATGCTAAAAGAGGTCTCCAAAAACCCTAAAGTGTCATCTCGAGAACTACAGCAGGCTCTGGCTACTGTTGATGTAGAAGTACATGCCTCTACAATCAGAAAGAGACTGTACAAGTTTAACTTGCATGGGAGGTGTGCAAGGAGGAAACCTTTGCTTTCCAAGAGAAACATCGAGGCCAGACTGACATTTGCCAGAGATAAAGTTGACAAAGACCAGGACTTCTGGAATAATGTTCTTTGGACAGATGAGTCCAAAATTGCATTATTTGGACACAACAGCAGAGGACATGTTTGGCGTAAACCAAACACAGCATTCCAAGAAAAGAACCTCATACCAACTGTGAAGCATGGAGGTGGAAGTGTCATGGTTTGGGGCTGCTTTGCTGCAGCAGGACCTGGTCAGCTCACCATCATAGAATCCACGATGAATTCTACTGTGTATCAGAAGGTGCTTGAAGAACATGTGAGACCATCAGTTAGAAAATTAAAGCTGAAGCGGAACTGGACCATGCAACATGACAATGACCCAAAACATACTAGTAAATCAACCAAAGATTGGCTGAAAAAGAAGAAATGGAGAGTCCTGGAATGGCCAAGTCAAAGTCCAGATTTGAATCCCATTGAGATGCTGTGGGGTGACTTGAAAAGGGCTGTACGTGCAAGAAACCCCTCAAACATCTCACAGCTGAAAAAGTTCTGCATTGAGGAGTGGGGTAAAATTTCCTCAGACCGATGTCGAAGACTGGTAGATGGCTACAAGAACCGTCTCACTGCAGTTAGTTCAGCCAAAGGAGGTAACACTCGCTATTAGGGGCAAGGGTGTCCTATCTTTTTCCTCAGTTAGAATAGGCATTTTTGTAGAATGACATTTACAGAAGATCTTGAAAAGACTTTTCTTCAGTTTTCTTTGTTTAGTTGGATTACTTTAATCTCTCTGTATTGTTGAAACGGAGATGAAATAACCTTTTATTAAAAATGTTACAAAAAACCACATGCTTTCAAAGGGTGTCCTAATTTTTTCACATGACTGTAGAATGGGCAGCAAAATGGGGGATTGGTAGGGGGGTGGGATCCTGTCTTCCCAGGAGAGAGGTTTTTTTTTTTTATTATTTGAATGTTACAAATTATTTCTATTAATGTTCATGGGATAAGAGAAAGGTTGAAAAGATTTGCCTTTTTTGACTGGTTGGGGAGGTACTTGCCGGTCATCATCTGTCTCCAGGAAACACATATGGATAAAGAATTGCTAAATTGTTTAAATAAAAGATGAATTGGCGCATCCTATCATTCAGTATATTCACCATACGGTACTCAAGGGGAGTCTCTATATTAGTGCATGATAAAGTTAATTTTGAGTCTTTTTCATATAAGGCAGCACTTACATCATAGAGTTAATGATATACTGATGGTAATAGCAAATACATACCACCTCCGTATAAACCCGATGTACTTTACGAGTTGTATAATTATATGACTGCAAGACAAGATTGTGTATTTTTTGTCAGCGGGGGATTATAATACAGGGATGGACCCAAGTATAGATAGGTTATCTAAGGGTAAAGTTTTACATCATAATACTAACTTTGCTAGATTGTTAATGGAATTTGGTTGGATAGATATTTGGCGTTTATACAAGCCTGAAAAAATGGTATTTTCCTGCTACTCAAAGACGCATCATTCCTGGTCTAGGATAGATGTGATTCTCGGTAACGGGGAAATTACTTGAGACCAATTAAATAAATATTAAGTATGTTCCTATGTGCATGTCAGATCATTGTGCAAAGGTTTTTATATTTAATCCCCACTGGTTTAATTTGTTAAATGCTAGGAATTGTATTAAGGAGGAAGTGAAGTTTTTTTTTTCTGTAAATAGAGACTCCACCTATAGGCAATGGATCTGGGATGCTGCAAAGGCATTTCCGAGGGGAATACTATACACTCACCTAATGAATTATTAGGAACACCATACTAAAACGGTGTTGGACCCCCTTTTGCCTTCAGAACTGCCTTAATTCTACGTGACATTGATTCAACAAGGTGCTGATAGCATTCTTTAGAAATGTTGGCCCATATTGATAGGATAGCATCTTGCAGTTGATGGAGATTTGAGGGATGCACATCCAGGGCACGAAGCTCCCGTTCCACCACATCCCAAAGATGCTGTATTGGGTTGAGATCTGGTGACTGTGGGGGCCATTTTAGTACAGTGAACTCATTGTCATGTTCAAGAAACCAATTTGAAATGATTCAATCTTTGTGACATGGTGCATTATCCTGCTGGAAGTAGCCATCAGAGGATGGGTACATGGTGGTCATGAAGGGATGGACATGGTCAGAAACAATGCTCAGGTAGCCTGTGGCATTTAACGATGGCCAATTGGCACTAAGGGGCCTAAAGTGTGCCCAGAAAACATCCCCCACACCATTACACCACCACCACCAGCCTGCACAGTGGCAACAAGGCATGATGGATACATGTTCTCATTCTGTTTACACCAAATTCGGACTCTACCATTTGAATGTCTCAACAGAAATCAAGACTCATCAGACCAGGCAACATTTTTCCAGTCTTCAACAGTCCAATTTTGGTGAGCTTGTGCAAATTGTAGCCTCTTTTTCCTATTTGTAGTGGAGATGAGTGGTACCCGGTGGAGTCTTCTGCTGTTGTAGCCCACCTTTCTTTCCATTCTGACATTGAGTTTGGAGTTCAGGAGATTGTCTTGACCAGGACAACACCCCTACATGCATTGAAGCAGCGGCCATATGATTGGTTGACTAGATAATCGCATTAATGAGAAATAGAACAGGTGTTCCTAATAATTCTTTAGGTGAGTGTATAAGCATGTAATCAACTGAAAAAAAAACTAAAAAAAGTAAATGATAGAACTCTGAGTTTAGAACAGAAATTGATGAATGCCCAAAAATTATGTGCAAAAGACCCCTCATTGGAAAGTTGAGAAATTGGGAAAAAATAAACGAAATGGTTTAAGAAACACATATGGAAAGAACTCAAATACTGTATCATTACAGTACATCTACACAATAGTTGGAATCATAACATGCAATACACAATAAAAAGTGAGTTTTCCACAATTATATTTCTTGGACGCAAACTCTATATTGTTCTCTTTTTCTATCATCTTTCTTTTTTAAAGGGGTTGTCCTGGATCAAATTTTTTTTATACGTTTACTCACTGTTAATAGCCGATTCAAGGTCACCACATATGTTTTTTGTATTTTCTCCTCTTCTACAGGGCTCCAACAGTCTCCCACTCATTGCTGATATCGATGTTTATGTTCCTGCCGCACATAGTCACCTCCTCTGTGCATCTGCCCCCTTAATCATTCTTTCTCCAGCCTGCTGCAGGATTTGCCAGTATTTTACGTAGGAGGCGTTTACTATGCTAAGTAGCATAGTGCTCTGCCTCCTTCATTGAGAAGAAAGCGCACTGCCCAGTGACGTCACCAGACCAGAGAGGCGGGGCTTAGTGCAATGTGTTGCCGCCTAGTTTCCACCCCTCAGTGCGCTCTGCGTAATCACTGAGTGCACTGAGGCTGACGGTGACGTCACTGGGCTCCCTGCGAAGTGGAAGCAGAGGCTTCGCTCTGCACAAAGGGACCCGGTACGTCACTGAAACTTTGAAAAGCGGCACTTCTGGAAGATAATTTATGACATTAAAACAGGGCATCAGAAAATTCTGACAAAGGTAGTACAGGAATGTATGTAATATGTGCTTGTGTTCACTGACAGCAATGTCCCAAATCCCGGACAACCCCAACTCACCTACAGTGATTTATTTTTATTTTTTGGAGGCTTTTCCACATCTGTGTTGGAGGCTCCATTGCAGATTTATAATGGTGTGTTCAGCTTCGTTTGTGTCAGGTTATGTGCTGAATCTGTCGTTGTTCTGCTCGTATAATAGAGCAGAACAACGGAATGTACTAGCAATGATGTGAACTCATCCTTACCCTGGTTACCTTTATACTTACCTTATTTATTTATATGGCAACATGTTAAAGATATTACTAAGCTAGCCATCATGAAAAATGATGTGCTCAGTACCTATAAAGTTTTTCATTTGGCACAATTCATAGTACAATCAAATATGGTATGGTTTTCTGTAGGACTCCAGGTAACCTGTTTCATTATCTTAAGGCAGGGATGCTCAACCTGCGGCCCTCCAACTGTTGGAAAACTACAATTTCCAGCATGCCCTAATAGCTGTAGGCTGTCCAAGTTGTAGTGGGAGTTGTATTTTTTTAACTGCTGGAGGGCTGCAGGTTGGGCATCCCTGCCTTAAGGTATGATGCAGATGGCTGTATTTTTCAGCCATGTGTGAAACGGACTGCACGTAAACCCATAGAAAGCAATGTGCAAATAACTACTCCCTACTTTGGTTTGTATCCCTAGGCAGAAATACAGCCCTCGCTGTGTATTAAAAATCACCCTTGTGTTGCGGATACACCACCATCGTTTTGTTATGGTCATCCTTAAGAGGATTTCCTACTAGAGAACCCTATGACATACTGATCAAATATGCCATAACTGTCTAAACCGGTTAGGAGTCTGATCCCTGCAACCCTGTCTGTCTCCAATCCAGCTGAGCTGTGGCCAAGATGTGCTGCAGTGAAGTCTAAGAAAGATAAAAAAAAACTGTTGTATGAGATATTCTATCAACGCCTGCAGGGCCCAAGGAAACATTCGAGCATCTCACTTGACTGTTTCTATCAGTACCATAGACCAGTGGTCCTCAACTCCAGTCCTCAGGGCCCAAATGCGGGTCATGTTTTCAGGGTTTCCTTAGTCTTGGGCACCTGATATAGTTAGTGTCCATCCATCCATCAGGATTTACCACAGGTATTCATTCTGTGGGATACTCCTAAATCCTGACCGGCAAGTGGGCCCTGAGGCCTGGAGTTGGGGAACCCTGCCATCGACAATAAATGGAGCAGCAGGATGCATGTGTGACTACTCCTCTAGGGTTCTCTGCACCGCTGTTCTAGTGACTGGTGGGGTCGAGGCAATGAAGCATTCCTTCGCGGGTCAAAACTGTAATCTGAACCTAGGGATACACCGAAGTGTCAGAGTGTAGCTTCCATTTACATGATTCATACAAAAAATATAAATATACAGTTACCATTTTTATGTTACTCGTTGTGAATCACACATAACCCAGGTCACTTTCATAATATGGAAAGCAAATGAACTAATATAAGATTCTTCAGGTGCAAGTTTTTAGGTGTGCGGCTCTCCATTACTATTTTGATGGACTGTTAAGTGGCGCTGAACCTTGTGACGGGCTCTGTAAGGTCACTTTCACACAGCAGGCTCTTGCCTATTGCATCAGTATTTGTAAACCAAAGCCAGGAGTGGCACAAAGTACAGTGGTAAGATTTGTACCTTTTCTATGTTTTCAACCCAGTCCTGGTTTCGGCTTCCAAATACTCATGCAAAATACTGTCTGTGTGACACTTGCTGACCTCAGAAGTATGCTTGCAATGAAATGGAATGCATTTTGGAGCATTCCGTTCCCTTCAGTTCAGTTTTGTCCCCATTGACAATGAATGGGGACAAAAACAGAAGCGTTTTCCCACACTATTGAGATCCTATGACGGATTTCAATAGCGGAAAAGGGAAAGCGCAGATATGAAAGTAGCCTTACTTTCACATGTACATTTTTTTTTTGCTACTGACAAATCTGCCACACAATCTGTATGGCGATTTAGATTTTTCTGCATAGTTCACTCTATGCATTGCATTGCCAAGGGTGAAATACACAGCAAAATTCACATCAAGATTGTGCTGGAAATCTGCATACAATACATGCGTAGGCACAATTACAAAGAAGCAGAGGATTCAGATTATTCAGTCTGTTATTACCATAAAGCCACCCCTTCCTCTTCAAAACAAGGTGTTGCAGCAGCCGAGATATATCTAAAAAGGAATAATATACCCACTACTATAAAAGATTAAGAATATCACTGTGGAAATCTATAAATCGGCAAAAAATTCAAGTGCATAATGTCACATACTGTCATTCAACACACATCATCAGGCTGCTTTGCAAGAGATCCAGAATTTCCAAAAATAAAATACACAGCATATGCAATGAAAATGAACCATAAAATAGTAGTGCACAATGTAGCTATATATGGTATTAGAACACTTTATACATTAATATTTTCTGTAAACTAGCCGCATTGCTGACACAAAAACATTTAATCTTCCTGTATACATGTTTTTATTTCATTTTCCATTTCATTGGGATATTAGATAATACACATGTTAAATAATCTGGTTTATCTATAAAAAGATGTCCTACATTGTAGACAGTGAAAGCAACTGTTGCCATTACCAGTCGATGTCAACATAACATTGGAATTTTACGGATGCAGTCAAGCACAGTCAGTGAATGAATTCAAGTAGAGGTGCATTACGGTATATACGGTACTATAATGTAAAGCAGGGGCAGATTGGCCATAGATCTTACAGGAAAATTTCCTGGTGGGCTTATGCCCAGGGAACCACCTGGGTTCTTTTCACAGGCTGGCCAGTGGAAATTTTTGGGGATGTATTTTGTGATGGACGGTGGTATTTGGCTCTGTTGGGATGGTATAATGTGCCACAATATGGTATAGCTGGCCCTGCCTTCCATCAATTTGGACCCAACTACAAAAGAGGGCCACTTTCCGTATTTTTACGGGGCCACTTTAAGTTCCCAGTCTGCCCCTGATGTAAAGACTACCTCCAAGTTTGGTTTGGTTACATTTGTCAAAGAAGAGTAAAAGTCTTTTTATGGCAGAGGAAATGCCTATAATGTATGCCAATTGATGACACTGAAAGTCAATTAGAGCTTCTTTGATTTTCACTTTGCAATTATTGAGAGGGGTTTGAACAATGGATTTTTCTGGCAGTCATTTAAACCGTACCTCTCAATTACATTGTAACATCCCAATCAATGACAAACATTATCTCGTTTGATTGCAGGGCATGTTGATACTCTTCAATGATTAGGTAGGTTGGGCTCTGTTCACATCTGTACAATGGACCTGTTGCTAAGAGATTGTAATAAGAAGATAATGGATCTATTTAGATCTTGAAATTAATTGGATATGCAAGGTTTGTATTTCTTTCTACTAGGTTGAATAATGTAATACTACACTGTGCTGCACATCAACACCACTGCATATCTGGAGGAACCTGCTGGAATCTTTAGGAACAATGACTGAACAAATTAAGGAGCCTAAGGAGATGATCATTAATTTACCACATACAGTTCAACCATACAACCTTGGTTATTCCAAAAAATATACAACCAGCATGATGACAAACATGCATAATGATCTCATTCAGAGGAGTTTGCAGTTTAGTGTAGAGGAAATTGCCTGTAGGCATTGTCCCTCATGGATCTGAATTTCAAAACGTCTTCAGCTTATTATCCTCTCTGACTGCACATCTACCTAAGTTAAGTCCATATGTAATAATGGGCCCTCAGACAGACCATAAATTGACAAAAAAATGCAGACAGGGAAAAGCAGCTGTGGAATTTTAATATCTAATTGAAAACATAATTTAGACTACAGATGAGAACTGATGTTCCCATTTGGGGTTAAAACATCAAATTTCATGACATTGTAATGGGGAACTACTAAGTGGTGAATCTTGTGTTAGAAAGTAAGAACCAGAGGTATACTTACCATCCTATCTCAGCAATATTGCCGACTAAGCTGCAGCCCATTGCGATCCTATGGTTCTGATTGCTTCGTGGCCATACTAACCCAAGTAGAGTTTGTAAGGAAATCTGTGTCATCCTAACTGAATATGAGTAATGACCATGACACTAAGCCTACAGCACAAACCAGAGGATGAGTGCTAAGATAGTCAATCACTTATGGCACCTAAGATAGCCAATCACTTACCTACATAAGGCTGACTTTAACTGTCAAAACAATACATATTGTTGCACAGCAGCAGATTTTAAGGTATCAGTCACCAAACTGACTATGATTTTTATCATAATCAGTTCCACAATTTACATCAGGGAACTCAATACCCTTTGATGACATAAAGGGGTTGGCCACTTTGTAGCTACTGTGTTTGTAAGATGACTATATGGCACTTACTAATATAGCCTTTGTTGACATTCTGTGCCGCTTACTATATATTTCATAAACCTTGTCCCCTTGTTAGGCAAATCTTCTTTGCTGTCTCAGGCTCAGCCTCCTCCATTCACACAGACTGCACTAAACTCCCAGCAGTTAAAGTGCAGATCCAGTGTATTTGGATGAATGAGACAGTGATTCATCAGCAGCAATTTTATGGCCAGGACCTCCGTGCCTACAGCACAGGAGACTTGACCAACAAGGCAGCATACCTTATGAAATGTAGAAAATGGCACAAAATATTAACAAAGTCTATATAAATAAAGTGCCATAAAGTCATCTTTTAAAAAAAAAATAGCTCATTAGTAGCCAACTCCTTTAAATATACAGTATTACACAAAAGTGAGTACATCCCTCACATTTTTATAAATATTTTATCTTTTCATGGGACAACACTGAAGACATAAAACACTTGATGCAATGTAAAGTAGTCAGTGTACAGCTTGTATAACAGTGTAAGTTTAGTGTGCCCTCAAAATAACTCAATAGTCATTAATGTCTAAACCACTGGCAACAAAAGTTAGTCATTTTCCCTCCCTGGTGTCATGTGACTCGTTAGTGTTACAAGGTCTAAGGTGTGAATGAGGAGCAAGTGTGTTAAGTTTGGCGTTATCGCTCTCATACTCACTGGATGTTCAACATGGCACTTCATGGCAAATAACTCTCTGAGGATCTAAAAAAAAAAAAAAAAAGAATTGTTGATCTACATAAAGTTGGCCTAGGGAGGCTATAAGAAGATTGCCAACACCCTGAAACGGCGCTGCAGCACGGTGGCCAAGACCATACAGCAGTTTAACAAGACAGGTTCCACTCAGAACAGGCCTTGTGATGGTCAACCAAAGAAGTTGAGTGCACGTGCTCAGCGTCATATCCAGAGGTCGTCTTTTCAAAATAGACGTACGAGTGCTGTCAGCATTGCTGCAGAGGTTAAAGAGGTGTGTGGGTGGTCAGCCTGTCAGTGCTCAGACCATAAGCCACACACTGCATCAAATTGGTCTGCATGGCTGTCGTCCTAGAAAGAAGCCTCTTCTAAAGATTATGCACAAGGAAGCCCCTAAACAGTCTGCTGAACACAAGTAGTGGGTTACTGGAACCATGTCCTGTGGTCTGATGAGACCAAGATAAACTTACTTGGTTCAGATGGTGTCAAGCGTGTGTGGCAGCAATCAGGTGAGGAGTACTAAGACAAGTGTGTCTTTGCTACATGGTGGTGAGAATGTCATGGTGCATGACTGGTGCCTGCTGTGGGGAGCTACAGTTGACGGAGGGATCCTTGAATGCCAACATGTACTGTGACATTCTGAAGCAGAGCATTATCCCCTCCCTTTGGCAACTGGGCTGCAGGGCAGCAATCCAACATAAAGGTGCTGGACTGGCCAAGCAAGTCTCCAGACCTAAACTTTATTGAGCATCTGTGGGGCATCCTCAAACTGCGGCCCTCCAGCTGTTGCAAAACTCCAACTCCCAGCATTCTCAAATAGCCTACAGGTATCAGCCTACAGCAGGGCATTGTGGGAGTTGTAGTTTTGCAACAGCTGGAGGGCCGCAGTCTGAGGATGCCTGCTCTAAGGGAAGGTGGAGGAGCGCAAAGTGTCTAACATCCACCAGCTTCGTGATGTCATCATGGAGAAGTGGAAGACGATTCCAGTGGCAACCTGTAAAGCTCTAGTTAAGGCAATGCTGGAAAATAATGGTGGCCACACAAAATATTGACACTTTGGGCACAATTTGGCCATTTTCACTTAGAGGTGTACTCACTTTTGTTTCCTGCAGTTTAAACATTAATGGCTGTGTGTTGAGTTATTTTGAGGGCACACCACACTGTTATACAAGCTGTACACTGACTACTTTACATTGTATCAAAGTGTCATATCTTCAGTGTTGTCCCATGAAAAGATATAATAATTTATTGACAAATGTGAGGGGTGTACTCACTTTTGTGAAATACAGTACAAAGTATGCAAAGGCATAAATAAAAAAAATATGTACTGATAGAAATCCTGGCAATACACTTACAATATTAGTATTAGTCAGTGTACCCAACATAGCAAACAAGGAGTGTCTACCTTACTTTGACAAGCCCATATACATGTTCTAAAATAACTTGTGTGCCCAGGAACAATGGAGAAAACCTAATACTACGAAGACATAGAACGTTGGAGGCATTTTCAGAGAAAATAAGGTGTGACTGTTTTGGTAACATTCCTGGCATTTCCTTATCCAGTGTGTCTTTCAAGTCACCAGAGCCATTCCTCTACATAGTGCAGAACTGAGTAGTGTGCCTGTGTCATTGCCAAGGAGAAACAATAGGCATATTAAGGCTAAAAGGTAGAGAATTTTTAATAGCTATATATGCCATTTGACATCCATAACACAAATATGAGGATGGTTACAAGAATGGTGCATCAAGTGCTTCTTGAGTAGAAGAAGCACTTCTACTCAAGTTCTAGGGACAAGGGGAAAATAGTCCTTAAAATAATATATTACTCTATTTCAGGGAAGCAAAACTAGCAACATTTGGTCCTGAGTGGCCCTACATTGACAGCAAAATACCATATGGTACCACTATGGTACTTTAAACGCTACAGTTTAAGTGGGAGTAAGTGGGGAAAAAGCCTCATTTGCCATTTGATTATTAAAAAAAAAAATACTATAAAAGTAATACACTGGGTTTGTAGCACTCACACGTAGCAATATTTATTTTCTTCAGGCACAGTTCAGAATGATGGTAATGCAGGAGGGACATCTTGTGCACCTCACTTAAGCTGCGACCCCACAATGCACTTTGGAGAGCACAGTTTACCCTGTTCCCTTTAATTGCATCTGATGGGATTGGGAAAGATGAAAAACACCAATGTTAGGCCTCATGCACAGTTTTTGCGGCTCGGCTGCGGACCCATTCACTTCAATGGGGCCGCAAAAGATGCGTCACTCTCTGTGCTGTCCGCATCCGTTGCTCGGTTCCGTGGCCCTGCAAAAAAAAAATAGCACATGTCCTATTCTTGTCCATTTTGCAGACAATAATAGGCATTTCTACACTGGGCCACAAATTGGCACACGGGCGGCTTCCATTTTTTGCGGATCCATCAAAAAATGGAACGATCGAGTGCATGAGGCCTTATACAAAGGTTTTCCACATCAACAACCACATATTCTGCAACTGAAATTTTTGTGTATTGCTTCTTTACGTTTATGATATTTTGATAGATGTCCTACTGTGGAAGTGCATCTGGATAACTTTAGCCATGTTATATTAAATTGCTGATTATAGGCTATGGGGCAGATTTATCATAGCTGGCAGCTTACAACAATTCATGACAAGGTGTATGACTCTTCATAAATTAGGTGCAGTATCTGGCAGTCCATTAACCCTTATCTAAAATCTAGAAAAACAGTTGTAGAAGATGATAAATGTGACCCCAACACCTCTCTTGCCCCCTTTTCAGGAGAGTGGCAAGACTGGCAGAGAAACGCCATTTGCGGGGGGGGAAAAAAAAACTGCACAAGTGGCTTTGAAAAAGTCACAAACACAATATGGTGTATCCTAATGATAAGTCTTTAGCTTACCACATGGCAGACATTGGTGCATAAATAGGATTTGCCTGCATAGCCAATATTGGGACTTAAGGTTATACACTTCTGGAAAAGAAATGGAATATTGTCCCAACTCACCTTTTCCATGGCAAGATAGGACCAAACGCCGACCCTAGGTGGTCAGGTTTATGGTTACAGAGTGGGCTGGTGCTCTGCCTTTTCTGTGACTCCCATTGTAGTGAATAGGAGATCTGCAGAACAAACTACACTGTTTCTGTAACTTCTGAAATTGCAGTAGAAGCTAAGCACTGGCCCACTTGCCCATTTCCTTAAGGTCTCATGCACACAACCGTATGCCCTCTGAGACATACGCTCCATGAGTGGGCCATATGTCCTGAAGCGGCATACATCATGTGCTTGGAATCCCACAGCATGATAGGTTACTATGATGCTGTGTGCATCTGGCCACCCGCGGGGCTATTGTCCTGCACTCATATGATGATATGAGTGCAGGACAATAGCCCCGCAGGCGGCCAGATGGTCACAGCGTCATAGTAACCTCTGATGCAGTGCGCTCCCGTGCACACGATGTATGCCGCTTCGGGACACATGGCCCGCTCACGGACCGTATGTCTCGGAGGGCATACGGTCGTGTGCATGAGCCCTAAGCCTGGCTACTTAGAACCGGTGCTTAGCTCCATTTCACTGTGGAAATGGTGAGATGGGATGACACCTTTAAGTGGTTTCTTTTCCAAACTTTTCTTAGAAAATAAAAGCTACATTATGATTGGTCATTAGGGGGGTAAAACTGGACCACATCTTTTTCAAGATACAACACCACACAAAAGGTCTCACGGAAGTAGGAGAGCATTTTCACTGATGAATTATTTGGAAAGTGTTTCTTTCACACAACATAGACACTTTTCTCATATTAGAAGCGTGGCTAGCACTTGTTTTCCCAAGTTGTAAGACAGTGAATGCAATGACTTAACCAAATGCTTTCAAGCATCCTTTGTGGACATTCCATAATTTCCTAGGAAGTCACACTGCATCACTACAAGTATGGTACAGGTTCTTCATTTCTTACCCCATGTGCATTTCTAATACTGGAAAAGCTTAGAAGACCCAGTACCAACATTTCTGTATTCGAGAGACTGACAAACACTGGCAACATTTGTTCCCAATACACTGCAATTAGTAGAAAGGCATTGGACACCATTATAGCACGTGGTAACAGCACACATTTCTGTCTGATAATGGTTAGCAAACAGAGATCATATGTGTACATATTACGCTGGGCCAAGATTGCAGAAGCAATATACTGTATTGTGTATCCTTGAAAACCTCATTTCAGTTGGGTGTTGAGCCTGACAGAAGAGTACTCTTAACGTTTATTGATCAGGCATGGGATGTCGTTGACTGTAGGCTGGCAGGACATGTGATGTGGAGCATGACATGGTTTGCTACCAAACTGATTTCGCCCTTCTCCGCAGTCAGCTTTGTGACAGTCATGTGAGTTCTGTTTCTAGACGCTCTATAACAGTTGTTTCAATAGGATTGTCTTCCAGTAAGTCCCTAGAAAAAAAAAGTCTGTTTCAGAGTAATAAGCACCTTGAATGACACCTTACTCCACCATTCACTGCCTTATTAAGCATTTTTTTCTTTTGTTGTAAAAATAAATTTAGGTGGAGATCAGTTAAAAAAAGGAAGTAGACAGACACATTTTGCAGTGTAAGGAATCACATATTCTTGTTCCACAACGTATCATTCAGGTAAGGTATAGAGAAAACAGATACTGTACCAAAAATGATGCATTCTTTAAGACCTGAATAGTCCTATGACAATCACTTTGAAATGAAATGACGCAATATAAACTTCTTGGAATTGAGAACAGATTTTAACTTATTTGTCTGGATTTGGAAGTTTCTTGAAGTTTCATTTCCCATGGTGAAGGCAATTAAGAAATATCTATACGTGATAACGGTATTCTGTTATGTATTCCTTCAATCTCATGGGTAATGGGAGTTCATGGATCTTGTTTGTGCATTTGTTGACAGCCATTCTACACAAATGCTGCAAGGATGGGGTAGATGTGTAAAGTGGCTTAACAAGCCAAAGGTGCACTGTCCTGTTCGGAAGAGTCTCAGTCTCGATTTTCTTGTTCTTGGACAATAGAACATAATACTCAATAAGATGGACGACGCTATCAAATTGCTTTAGTCTGGAGCGTACACATACAACAGAGTCCAACCTGAACTTCCCCTCCCTATATTCAATTCGCAGGTTTGTTGGTCCTGCTGAGGTCTTCACAGAGATAGTCAAGAGGTAATCTGTATGTGAACTGTCTCTAACCAGAAAAGTGCCTTCAGGAGCATCCTGCAGTTTTTCTTTGGCCTCGTTGACTGTCATATGGCCCCAGTACCAACCTGTAAAAAATAAAAATAAAATCATACATTTCAGTTGTTCTATAAATATGTACATCAATCAAGATGGAAATGTTGGCAAAATGTATATCTTTAGGATCCTGTGATTTTTTGTTTTTGCATTTTTATTTTATACTCCTTGCCTTCCCAGAGCCATAACACTTATTTCTCTATACACATTGCTATAGGAGGGCTATTTTGTTTTGCGGGACAAGTTGAACTTTTTAATGGCACCATTTACTATTACATATACAGGTCCTTCTCAAAAAATTAGCATATTGTGATAAAGTTCATTATTTTCTGTAATGTACTGATAAACATTAGACTTTCATATATTTTAGATTCATTACACACCAACTGAAGTAGTTCAAGCCTTTTATTGTTTTAATATTGATGATTTTGGCATACAGCTCATGAAAACCCAAAATTCCTATCTAAAAAAATTAGCATATTTCATCCGACCAATAAAAGAAAAGTGTTTTTAATACAAAAAAAGTCAACCTTCAAATAATTATGTTCAGTTATGCACTCAATACTTGGTCGGGAATCCTTTTGCAGAAATGACTGCTTCAATGCGGCGTGGCATGGAGGCAATCAGCTTGTGGCACTGCTGAGGTGTTATGGAGGCCCAGGATGCTTTGATAGCGGCCTTAAGCTTATCCAGAGTGTTGGGTCTTGCGTCTTTCAACTTTCTCTTCCCAATATCCCACAGATTCTCTGTGGGGTTCAGGTCAGGAGAGTTGACAGGCCAATTGAGCACAGTAATACCATGGTCAGTAAACCATTTACCAGTGGTTTTGGCACTGTGAGCAGGTGCCAGGTCGTGCTGAAAAATGAAATCTTCATCTCCATAAAGCTTTTCAGCAGATGGAAGCATGAAGTGCTCCAAAATCTCCTGATAGCTAGCTACATTGACCCTGCCCTTGATAAAACACAGTGGACCAACACCAGCAGCTGACATGGCACCCCAGACTATCACCGACTGTGGGTATTTGACACTGGACTTCAGGCATTTTGGCATTTCCCTCTCCCCAGTCTTCCTCCAGACTCTGGCACCTTGATTTCCGAATGACATGCAACAGTCCAGTGCTGCTTCTCTGTAGCCCAGGTCAGGCGTTTCTGCCGCTGTTTCTGGTTCAAAAGTGGCTTGACCTGGGGAATGCGGCACCTGTAGCCCATTTCCTGCACACGCCTGTACACGGTGGCTCTGGATGTTTCTACTCCAGACTCAGTCCACTGCTTCCGCAGGTCCCCCAAGGTCTGGAATCGGTCCTTCTCCACAATCTTCCTCAGGGTCCGGTCACCTCTTCTCGTTGTGCAGCGTTTTCTGCCACACTTTTTCCTTCCCACAGACTTCCCACTGAGGTGCCTTGATACAGCACTCTGGGAACAGCCTATTCGTTCAGAAATTTCTTTCTGTGTCTTACCCTCTTGCTTGAGGGTGTCAATGATGGCCTTCTGGACAGCAGTCAGGTCGGCAGTCTTACCCATGATTGCGGTTTTGAGTAATGGACCAGGCTGGGAGTTTTTAAAAGCCTCAGGAATCTTTTGCAGGTGTTTAAAGTTAATTAGTTGATTCAGATGATTAGGTTAATAGCTTGTTTAAAGAACCTTTTCATGATATGCTAATTTTTTGAGATAGGAATTTTGGTTTTTCATGAGCTGTATGCCAAAATCATCAATATTAAAACAATAAAAGGCTTGAACTACTTTAGTTGGTGTGTAATGAATCTAAAATATATGAAAGTCTAATGTTTATCAGTAGATCACAGAAAATAATTAACTTTATCGCAATATGCTAATTTTTTGAGAAGGACCTGTAGTGTAGTTGGAAGCTAAAAAATCTAAATAAATAAAAATTCCAAAAGGGGTGTAATGTGAACAAAAACAAAATACAATTCCACATTACCCCAATTCTCTAGGTTAGTATGATCATAACTAGAGATGAGCAAATTTTTTTATTTGTTCATGCTTTGTTTGATGGTAAAAGCAGAATTGCGTTCTGGATTCCTTTACCACGGACCATAACGCAATTCTATAATTGAATGCATAACTTAATGCCTTTAGAGGCATTCTGTTATTAATTCTGTTGTAATAGAAGTCTATGGCCTGCATAACAGATCTGTCCCGTTTCCATTACGCAGGAGAGAACTCCCCTGCATAACAAACGGGACGGATCCGTTTTTCAGCCCATAGACTTCCATTATGACGGAATGAATAACGGAATGCCTCTAAAGGCATTTTGTTATGTATTCAGTCATAGAATTGTGTTATGGTCCGTGGTAACGGAATTCTGCTTTTACCAAACGAAGCGTGAACAAATTTCAAAATATGAAATTCACTCATCTCTAATAATGACAATACCACATTTATATAGTTTTGGTTGAGTTTAAATACTGAGATAAAAAATAAAAACACTTCGGAATTTTTTTCTTTTCTTCACTACATTTTGACCCTCAGACCTTTTTTTATAGTTCTGTCTATTGAGCTGTGTGAGTGATCATTTTTTGTGGGAAGATCTGTCGTTTTTAATCGATACTGTTTTGGAGTGTGTACAACTTTTTAATCACTTTTGATTCAATTTTTGGTGGGAGGTGAAGTGACAAAAAAAAAAGGCGAATTGGCCATTTTGATTTTTGTTCCATTACGCTGTTCACCAGCTAAAGGCTCATGGGCCCTGGTGCAAGAGTTCAGCTTGGGCCCCCTTCCCTCAGTGCTTTGTGGCCAGGGACAGGGAAGCACATTACCTTCCTGCTGCCTGAGGCAAAAATTTAAACTGCACCCCCACCATGCCAAATTCTTGACCTAACACCTTTCCTCCAGCCAGAGGTGTAACTTGAACAGCATGCACCTTCAATAAAACAGGTGTCTTTTCATGTGGCACAAGGGTCTTTGGGGCCCCTTAGGTGACTATAACATGCAATCATTAGATTGCATCTTGTATTCTGTAATGCATAGCTATGCATTAGGGAATATTTAATTCAGTATATTCCAATGCAGTGCTGCCACCTGCAGGCCTGCATTGGAGTATACTTGTAATCGGCCTGTAAGCCTTGTACAAACTTAGGCCTATTACTAGTATGGGCTGCCTTCCCCGATCTCAGTCATGGGAAGGCGTCCTGGGCAGGGAAGCACGTGGCACCTGGATGCCATGGTGACGTTTGACCACGCCACCTGAGAGGTTAAATGTCCACAATCAGCATTACCGCTGATCACAGATATTAGCCCGGGCCTCTGCTGGGTAAGTTATTGTGCCTACAGCAGCGCTTGAGATCAGGCACCATCTTTAAAAATCGGACTTCCGCTATACACATATGGCGGAGGTCCAGAAAGAGTTCATATACTTTGGGCAGATGGCAAAAATTATTATGCAAACCCTTTATTGACTACTGGCAAGCACCACCTTACAATGATCCAACCATAACAATGCACAACCCATCAACCTCAGATGAAAACTAAAATGGGCATCCCTCTTTTACCCTAAAAATGAAGCACATGAAGGAGGCGGCTAACTGCATGCCGCTCAGGCTTTTCCCTTCACATAACATCACCACTGAATACTATACTAGGTATCACAATGACCTGTGGGCTTTGTCAAAAGCACAGTGGCAGCAGGCCTACTGCTATTTGCACTTGGCACTGCTAGATAGTTATGTAGACACATAAATTATTGGCTAACAATACTTAGATTTTTCATACATCATTGTCTTGACTAATTAATCCTAAAAGGTACAAGGTTACCAACATACAAGTTTATCATTAAATCAAGTGCTGAGGTGGATTGAAAAATCTACAATATGACAGTGTACAGTGATTTCTGAATACATTAGTTTCTGAACAAACAGCCGTTTCATATGAAGCAAATAAATTATCAGAACAAATCCATGACTAAACTTGTTTAGCAGCCGCCAAATAAAACAGAGAGGTTTCTACGTCACATCATTGTTCAACGTGTACAGGCAGAGGACAGCAAACGCCCTACCCCAAAAAACGAAAGTATACTTTCTAAAAAATATTTTCAATGGAAAAATCTGTGGTGGGCAAAAAATGTATTAGTATATGTTTTCACAGTGTGTGTTTGGGGGGGGGGGGGGAGATAAAATAAGAGAAAACCCCATTTAAAAAAAAGGTATGCTGTAGATATTAACCCCATATGGGAGATTTATTAAGATCGGCATTTCATACGCTGATCTTAAAGTGGTATTCCCTTTTCAGACGTTGATTGCATAATGCTAGGGTATACCATCAATGTCAGACAAAAGCAGATCCCAGAGGTGGGTCCCACACCTATCTCCAGAATGAGCCCCCTGAAGTGAAGGCAAGCACACAGCGCAAGTGCAGCCAACCTCCATTCCCCACTATGGGAGTTTCAGCAGTCCCATAGCAGTGAATGGAGCGGTAGAGCTGTGTGCTCTTTTTCACTTTGGGTGGCCCGTTCTGGAGATAGGAGCAGGTCCCAGTGGTGGGACTCACACTGATCTGACAATGATGGTATATCTTAGCAATATGCGATCAATGTCTGAGATGGGCAAACCTCTTTAATTAAAATTAAAGGGAGTCTGTCACCTCCATATGGCCATATACAGCGCTTACATGGCTCTGTAGCACACCTATACAGGATTGTAACAGTACCTTTGTTCTTTTCTTTAGACTTGCACCAGCAGGAAAAACTAAGTTGAATTCATATGCAAATGAGCGCTCGCAAGTGCCCAAGGGTGGCGTTCAGTGTGTAGATGCCCAGGCTGCTCTGCCTTCTTTTCACTTTACTCCTCCCCAGCCTCTTCCTTTGCCCTATCAATGAGGCAAGAGACTTGGAGGGCGGGCAAAGGCAGAGACTGGGGAGGAGTAAAGTGAAAAGAAGGCAGAGCAGCCTGGGCACCTACACACTGAACGCCACCCTTGGGCACTTGCGAGTGCTCATTTGCATATGAATTCAACTTCGTTTTTCCTGCTGGTGCAAGTCTAAAGAAAAGAACAAAGGTACCGCTACAATCCTGTGCTACAGAGCCATGTAAGCGCTGTATATGGCCATATGGAGGTGACAGACTCCCTTTAAGATGAAGTAAGAAGCCTAAAATGTATTAAAAGGCAGACTAATATATTTGTGGCATCTGAGGGGTGTCCATGCAGCAGAAAATCAAATCTATGACTGCTATAATATCTAGTGTAAATGATGGTACCGGTAAGTCTTGTTTTGCTAGAGGCCATGCCCCTCCTGCTAATCTATGCTTGTTCTCATCTTTTAAAAATGGAAGAGAAACACAAAAACAGAAAACTATTTTTGCACAAAACGTGGCTCGAGGAAAAAAAAAATTATATATTTTGTATGCAAGAAAACTGGCATACAGCCATTGATACATTCTCCTCAATCTTTTATATAGAAGCAAAGGAGGTGCTAAAGAGGTTATCCTAAGTGATTCAGGACTTTTGTATGAAATAACAAAAAAAAAAAAAAAAAAAGTTTCCTCATTATATCTCTGCTCAGCAAATCTGTATTACGGTACATTTTCTGACCGAGTTTATTTCAGTGGAGACAGGAAATGTATCAACGACAAACATCTGCATGTCTCCTACAATATAAATATATACACAACACATTAAATCAACAGCAAATAAAAAAAAAGCTAAAAAAAAATAAAAAAAATATAAGCAAAAACATGGCCTAACTTTTCAATGTTGTAACCAGCTATTACATAGACATGCATAGTAAAGTGACAGTTACTCTGTGGATGATGTAACTGAAAGGTGCTCTACAAAGCTGCACTTCCTTCTCCTGCTAGTCAACAGCATGCAGTGCAAACCACAAGATCTTTAACTCTGCTATTAAAAAAAACTATGAACAGTTAAAAACGAGTGCTAGACTTCCAGGAAATGGGTCTAATGTTCTTAAATACGAAAGCATTACTTGGAAAATGAAAAAGAGATCCCCGTAAGTAAAATGTTCTCTCAGCACTAAGTATTTCAAGACAGTTCTAGGCATTTAATTCTCCTAAGGGCAAACAGGACCTCGGCCTCTCGTATAGTACATGAAAGCTGGCAGCAATTGCTTTACAATGTAATATTATGCACCACAGTGGTCTGCTGCTTAGATGGAAGATACAATACGCGCAGCACAAACCTACGGAGAAGACAATCTGACACTGGCAATAAAAGAAGGATTATGATGGTAATATGTCATTTCCTAGATATAACCAGGCCATAGATAATGTAGTAGGCCAGTAGTGACTAAAATAAAACCTTGAGCTTTTCTTAATCAAGAAAATACTTTTGTATCCCTGATGTCACCAAATGAATTCAAGTTTTACTACTTGTTTAACATTCATCCCGTCACTAGCTGTCACACTTGCACTCTCTCGAGGAGTTAGCAGACGTCGTACTTTCGTTTTCAACTACTAGAAAGCCCTCTCGTGTTACCTCAGTCTGATATCAGCAGTGAACGTGGTAATATAAATGTGTTTCTTCGACTGTACTACTAGACATTACCATTAGCTTTTAGTACAATATTGCATTTTATCATACTCGTATAATAGCTGATGACATGCAGTAAATTTCATACAATAACCCCATTCAAGTGTATGTAGCTGAACTAGAGCTACATACAGCAGATCCTTTATTCTAATCCTGAACAACCATCTTGAAGTTTCACATTAACCCTTAACTAAGGTACACTAAGCTCAATGAAATTAGATAACTGATGCAATTTATGTGGCACATGCTCCACGGAAGAGTGTATATAAAAAAAAAAGTAACACGGCAGCATCAGGCGTCAACTCTGTCCGTGATAACAGGAAGGCTCTGGCTTCCACGACGGCATTCCAATATGTTGAAGTTCTAGTTGCAGTGATCTAAAAGTCTTATTTAGCAATAAACATACCATGCAAAAGACTGAAAATAAAAGGCAAAGAACATGTACCGTTGTCTATATTTCCATCATTACTGCTTTGTAAAATTCCACTTAATATATATTATATCACGACAATAAAAAGATGGCTGCCTAAAAATGACATATACTGTGACAAAACAAGTGTTATACGTAAAATGACTAAAGGACTAAGAAATAAAAAAGCATTTTAAATAAAAAGCCATCAAATATTGCACTGCAAATAAGCTCTTTAAAAAATCTAAAATGCATAAAAAATATTGCAAAGAATAAATTACTGTAATAGGAAATAAGATATAAAAATAAATAAAAAAAGTGGCTTAAACCATTCGCCTTTTGGATTATAAAATAAAATGTATTTTACCTATGCATGCCCATACTTTAAAGATGCAGAATACTGAGCCTTTATTCTAGGCTAGGCCCTTACAAGAGCTTCTAAATATTATCATTTCTGGAGCAGGATAAAAAGAATGTAAAAAAGAATAGCCATAAATAGCAGTTATTTTATCATAGATGTGCCCATAAAAGCTTTATTACTGAAACTCAGAAGAAACGCGTTCCTGGATATTTAGTTTGAGGTGTTTCTAACGATGCATGTGGTCAGGCATCTCATGCACTTGTTCTAGGATCAACAAGCATATAGGAGATCTACAGGTGAAACTCGAAAAACTAGAATATCGTGCAAAAGGCCATTTATTTCAGTAATGCAAATTAAAAGAAATTGCATTACTGCAGCTTAAAACTAGAATTTTGTGAAAAGGTTCAATATTCTAGGCTCAAAGTGTCACACTCTAGTCAGCTAATTAATCCATGCCCCCTGAGCAAAGGGGACCTCAAAATTGTGACTTTGGGGTTTCATAAGCTGTAAGCCATAATCATCCAAATTATACCAAATAAAGGCGTGAAATATCTCGCTTTGCATGTAATGAGTCTCATATGTTAGTTTCACCTTTTAAGTTACATTACTGAAATAAATGAACTTTGCACAATATTCTAATTTTTCGGTTTCACCTGTATATATTAGATCTCTGTGATTGCGCCATGTTATCAGTGGCTATAAGTACAGGACTGTACTTTAAGACGCATGCACCCCCGACTTTCTGCTCCTGTGCTCTGGCAACTTACGGTTATTACCGACGCCAACTATCTTGCATTGTCGCAGAAAAATCTAAGCAGGATTCTTATTGTCAGAAAGGCTTGTATATGTAACCACTGCATTTGTTAATATAGATCTTCTAGTAGTAGTTCTAAAACCGAAACCTGTAAGCTACTTCATGCCGCGTTTCTGAGAGCAGCATTAAAGGGGTATTCCGATAATAGCCATTTATGTCTGTGATTGGAATACCCGTATAATGCTTTTTGCTTGGGTAGCCAGTTATAGACGCAGCAGAGGAGGCTGTGCTTCCATATGGAAACAGTACAGCACAGTAAGGCGGAGTTCACACTTCAGTTATTTAGTCAGTTATTTCCATCAGTTATTGGGAGCCAAAACCAATAGTGAAGCCTTCACAGAGATAAGGTATAATGGAAAGATTTCCTCCTGTTCTTTGTTTTTAACCCACACCTGGTTTTGGCTCACAATGACTGATCAAGTAACTGAAGTGTGAACTCGGCCCAAGCTATGCTGTTTCCGTAGCTCCCGTTCACTAATATAGGAGTTCTGACAACAGCGCAGCCTGCTCTGCTATTTTAGTAGTCCTGACCTCCTCTGGCTGCATCATAACACAGTTAGTTATACTGCTAACAGCCAGAAATGACTGATATGGGAATACCCCCTATAGGTAATGACAGGCACTCTATGTTCAACAGGGTGTCTGTTATGTATGAATATGCTATAGGTTGGCCAAACTTACATTGAGCCAATGGTTTAGAATTTTCCAGAGCAGTGGGCTTCCCCTAGCACCCCCCTCCCCAATGCTAATTGACAGATTTCTTTCTTAGGGCCGTTTCACACTAGCAAGTCCATTGCTGGAATCACGCTCCGTGTGCCGATCATTGGCAATCATCCTCCATTCTGGACTTGTAGGAGCACACAGAATTATCATGATTCATAATGCTGTGTGCCTCTGCTTGACCTTACTTCTACAGAATCAGAGACAGAAAGGTGTCAGCATGATTAAGCAGAGGCACACAGCATTATAAATCATGATAATGCTGCACGCTCCTGCAAGTCCAGAGCGGAGGATCACGCTCACACACAGAGCACTATTCCTGCCATGGACTTACTCGTGTGAAACAGCCCTTACATTGTTACATAAACTGAGAAAAAAAAAAAGACAATTCCATCAAGTTCAATGTCAGATCACTTCTGCAACATTGCTAGATTAATTATAGCTTTCATTGCTATTAGCCTATTGCTGTTTATTCCCATTAGCATGCTTTAAGGTGAGGGTATGAAAAAAAATAATATTTTTTTACTTTGTCCCATAAGAAAAAAATAATGTGTTAATTTCATCACAAGGGTTGTGGCCATTTCAAAAATGTATGTCCCCTTTATAAGAAGTTTTTTTTTTCTAAAACTTTTTGGGGGAAATCCAGTCTCCTGCTTGCTTAGATAATACACTAATACAGAAATATTGCAGTACAGTCTGCCTGTCTGCATGAAACCGACATGCAGCCTATTAAGCCCTGCCTCTGGTAGAGCTCAATAGGCTTCCAGACATACCAAACCATTTTTCAGTCCACAGCTGCCATAACAAGCCTTCGGCACTCTGAAACAACATTGCGGGGGCACTAGAGGGAACCTCCTCTCTGTCTAACCCGAGGCTATACGGATCTCAGTATTTAAGGGTTAAACGGCCAGGTCCACAGATATCTTGAATCCAGCCAATTAGAGCAGTGTGTTGGCTGTATAATACAGCTGGCCCTCTCAAGTGATTGCGTGGACACAACTCCTGTGCCGAAATAGTTCCTTGTGATGTACCAGTACGGCATAGGGCGGGAGAAGAGGTTAATGGGGCGGCATTTATCAGGTATCCTGTTGATAGGTGATAAGTGTTATTTGTGGGAACACCCCCTTTAAATTGTAAACGTAGAGCTAAATACCATCATCCATAAAAAGTAAGTAGCAGATTTCTATTATTGCTCATTCTCGGGCGTGACCATAGTTTACGCAAAGCATTTCATTTTTTTCATAATTTATAGTATGACTGCCCCGGTAAAGACACACTATATGTTCAGTGTCACCGCATTAAATCTATTCCTATTCATTTCTAGTGATAAGCGGCAGCGGCAATACTCGAATTCGTGATATTTTGCTAATATTTTGTAGAATATTCGTCATATATTCGTGAATTCGAGATTATATTCTTGATTGCGAAAATCGGCAATGTATTATTTGCGTTTCCTGACTGGAGAAAATGGTTGGCACGGCAGAACATTAGAATGGCTTTATATGCAGAGTGCTCCAATATATTTGCGCATGCGCATTTTCGGCAATTTTTTTCACAATACGTGCAACTTGTATAGTAAGGGGCAGGCAACTTTTCTATTGGTTGCTAGGGATGTTGCTAAGCTGTGACAAAACCTTCTCATTGGCCCACAAGCTAGAAGAAGGGAGGGATGATCACCTGATGTGTACTGTGTTAAAAAAATAAAATAAATTTATAGCACTATATTCAAAAAAATTTGTGAATTCTCGAAGTGCCGATATTCACGATAAAAATTAGTTTTTCGAATATTCATGCTCAAAACTTTATTTCTTTGCACAGATTTTCTTTATGAAATTTAAAACGTACTAAACCCCATTTTTTATAATGAAGGCCGTTTAATCTTGAAATATGGGAGAAAGGACTAATATTTTTTTCTGTTGTGCATTATTTTCATAGTCTGAATGCCGTCAGCAATGTGAGTAATGCAAGTTTATATTCTACATGCTATGGCTTCATCCATTATTCAGGCATCTATCAATTGCCAGATTTTAATAATTGCAAGAAACATAAGAGTCTGCTCTACATAATATGATTCTTGAAGCCATGCCTCTCCTATAACAGAAAGAATATACTTGCAGATAAAACTACCCAAATATTTAGCCCCTTACGGTAAGAGCAGTGAGACTATGGAACTCTCTGCCGGAGGAGGTGGTGATGGTGAGTACAATAAAGGAATTCAAGAGGGGCCTGGATGTATTTCTGGAGTGTAATAATATTACAGGCTATAGCTTCTAGAGAGGGGTCGTTGATCCAGGGATTTATTCTGATTGCCTGATTGGAGTCGGGAAGGAATTTTTTATTCCCCTAAAGTGGGAAAATTGGCTTCTACCTCACAGGTTTTTTTTGTCCTTCCTCTGGATCAACTTGCAGGATAACAGGCCGAACTGGATGGACAAATGTCTTTTTTCGGCCTTATGTACTATGTTACTTATGTAACAATATTTAAAGGGAAAAAGACAACCTGTAGGATGATGTGCTTTTAGGCAACTTTAATTTTATGAAACCATACATTAATACATCTTGGCTATAGATTTTGACAGTAAATTTTAGATACGTTAATAAGAGGTAATATAACCAACATGGATTGAAAATATATTTCCCTCATTTGGATTTTTTTTTTATCCTGCCGAGACCAATGTTTTATACTATACAGATTCTTATGACCAATGATTCATATTATACAGATTCTTACATTATTTAAGTCTATAGATATTCCTAGTGCTTCTTGATTTTGAGTTTGCAAAATCTTAAAGAAGTTGTTAGAGCTTTTTTTCTTTTTGCAAAAGACAGGGATGCTATTTAAACAAAGTTATACTTGCCGTTCCAAGCCCCCATCCTTTCTAGTGGCCCCACTATTATCCTCATGTGAGGCTTTGTTTTCATGACTGCAGCAATGGCGTGCCCATATACTGTACACAAAGTAATTGGCTGCAGCCAATCACTGACATCAGCTGTCTCGTGCCGATTGCTGATGAGGCAAGGGATTGGCTGCAGCAGTCATGTGCATTAAATGGGCATGTCAGCAAGCTCAGTATTGTGGGATGAAGGTAGGGATCTGCTCCTGCTGCTAACAAGCTCAGTATTGTGAGATGAAGGTAGGGATCTGCTCCCGTTGCTAACAAGCTCAGTATTGTAGGATGAAGGTAGGGATCTGCTCCTGCTGCTAACAAGCTCAGTATTGTAGGATGAAGGTAGGGATCTGCTCCTGCTGCTAACAAGCTCAGTATTGTAGGATGAAGGTAGGGATCTGCTCCTGCTGCTAACAAGCTCAGTATTGTGGGCTGAAGGTAGGGATCTGCTCCTGCTGCTAACAAGCTCAGTATTGTGGGATGAAGGTAGGGATCTGCTCCTGCTGCTAACAAGCTCAGTATTGTGGGCTAAAGGTAGGGATCTGCTCCTGCTGCTAACAAGCTCAGTATTGTGAGATGAAGGTAGGGATCTGCTCCTGCTGCTAACAAGCTCAGTATTGTGAGATGAAGGTAGGGATCTGCTCCCGTTGCTAACAAGCTCAGTATTGTAGGATGAAGGTAGGGATCTGCTCCTGCTGCTAACAAGCTCAGTATTGTAGGATGAAGGTAGGGATCTGCTCCTGCTGCTAACAAGCTCAGTATTGTGGGCTGAAGGTAGGGATCTGCTCCTGCTGCTAACAAGCTCAGTATTGTGGGATGAAGGTAGGGATCTGCTCCTGCTGCTAACAAGCTCAGTATTGTGGGCTAAAGGTAGGGATCTGCTCCTGCTGCTAACAAGCTCAGTATTGTGAGATGAAGGTAGGGATCTGCTCCCGCTGCTAACAAGCTCAGTATTGTGAGATGAAGGTAGGGATCTGCTCCCGTTGCTAACAAGCTCAGTATTGTAGGATGAAGGTAGGGATCTGCTCCTGCTGCTAACAAGCTCAGTATTGTAGGATGAAGGTAGGGATCTGCTCCTGCTGCTAACAAGCTCAGTATTGTAGGATGAAGGTAGGGATCTGCTCCTGCTGCTAACAAGCTCAGTATTGTGGGCTGAAGGTAGGGATCTGCTCCTGCTGCTAACAAGCTCAGTATTGTGGGCTGAAGGTAGGGATCTGCTCCTGCTGCTAACAAGCTCAGTATTGTGAGATGAAGGTAGGGATCTGCTCCCGTTGCTAACAAGCTCAGTATTGTAGGATGAAGGTAGGGATCTGCTCCTGCTGCTAACAAGCTCAGTATTGTAGGATGAAGGTAGGGATCTGCTCCTGCTGCTAACAAGCTCAGTATTGTGGGCTGAAGGTAGGGATCTGCTCCTGCTGCTAACAAGCTCAGTATTGTGGGATGAAGGTAGGGATCTGCTCCTGCTGCTAACAAGCTCAGTATTGTGGGCTGAAGGTAGGGATCTGCTCCTGCTGCTAACAAGCTCAGTATTGTGGGCTGAAGGTAGGGATCTGCTCCCGTTGCTAACAAGCTCAGTATTGTAGGATGAAAGTAGGGATCTGCTCCTGCTGCTAACAAGCTCAGTATTGTAGGATGAAGGTAGGGATCTGCTCCTGCTGCTAACAAGCTCAGTATTGTGGGCTGAAGGTAGGGATCTGCTCCTGCTGCTAACAAGCTCAGTATTGTGGGCTGAAGGTAGGGATCTGCTCCTGCTGCTAACAAGCTCAGTATTGTGGGCTGAAGGTAGGGATCTGCTCCTGCTGCTAACAAGCTCAGTATTGTGGTCAAGGGACTTGTTTTTAATGCGGTTGATGAATGGATACAAAGATAAAATAAAAGTCTCCTAAGCATTTTTTTATTATGTTTCCAACTACAGTTCACAAACTTACATTTACTAGATTAAATGTAATACAAATGTAAAAAGCAATACATGCCACGTTTATAAAAAAAAAAACAACAACACAGCACCGGAGTATAGTGTAAAGAAAGCTGATTTTGATTATGTCATTTGTATAATTACACCTACTTTCATTCTGACGCTGTGCTCCCACAAACCAACTATAAAGTGCACAGAGAGAACTGCAGTCCTCTCCACTATCTGAGGGCGCCCGTGAGTCCTCTCAATCCTGTGCTGCAACCTTTAAACCACATACTGTAGTCTGGGGGATTATTTGGGAGCTGACAAGATTCCACTTACAGACTTGTTACAAGGGGGCAGAGTAAGCTAAGACCATATACAATAAAACTTCATCTTGTTTCGCATGTTTAAAAATGACAACGGTCCTAATCAAAAACCCAAAAAGCAGAAACACTAACACACAGCTCTGGTTGTAGAAGTCAGTCATTAGCTTCCAAACGTACCACGTCTATAACAGGCAGCATCCATAATATCCAAAGCCCTGTCTCCTGTACTCTTCCTAAACTGTGCCCTAGGTTTCCCTAGTTTGTAGCTAAGCACAGATTATTAGAGCTGCCATCCTGAAGAGGAAAACCCCAAACTGGCACCTGACAACTCTGCTGTGCCCCTATTGCATGTCCCTAAGCATGTTTCATTGGTTCTGAACCAACTCAAGCTGGGGACCTAATGGAGACAGTGAGTAACTGCAGGAAGTTTAAAAGGAGTTGGTCACTAAGTTTTCATGTTTTGGACTGCTTATATAGCGTTCTTGCCCACACACGATTATAACAGTACCTTTGTTGTTTTTGTCCCATCTAGTACGGCTAAAAAAACTAGTTAATAATGTTATGCAAATGAGGGCATGCAAGTGCCCAGGGGTGGTATTCTGGTGCCCAGGCCCCTCGGTGATCTGCATATCTACCCCCTCCCCATGGTGGCCCACCCTGTAATGATCTCGCGTCATCCTCTTGAGTTCTCACCTGCATACTTCACCGCCGGGCCCAGACATGCACAATTCTCTGCCCACTATGGGCAGAGGCACTGACATGTGCAGCGCGCATACGCCGGTTAATGCCACATCTCAGCGACAGTGTGCAGGCAAGGACATTACAGCGTGGGCCAGAGGATACAATGGGGAAAGGTTGGGCGTGCAGATCACCGAGGGGTCCAGGCACTTACAGCTAGAACGCCACCCCTGGGCACTTGCATACCCTCATTTGCATAACTTTATAAACTTGTTTTTTCAGCCTTACTAGATGGGACAGAAATAACACTGTACTGTTATAATCGGGTGTGTGTGTGCGCAAGAATGCTATATAAGCAGTGTAAAACATGAAAACTTGGTGACAGACTACGTCCTCTCACCTCTATGGGCACTGATCCTAAACTACACAGTGTGCAACACAGGGCAGGCATTACATGGCGTTATAGGTTTGTCATTTATAGGGGCAAACTGACCAAAAAAAATGAAGTTTCAATATATGCAAATGAGCCTCTAGGAACAACAGGGCCATTACACCTAGAGGCTCAGCTCTCTCTACAACTGCCGCGCCCTCTGAACTTTAACATGGCCAGGCAGTGTTGACGCCTGGCCCTGACTTCTCCTGAAGTCTTACGCTGGGTTCAGACCTGAGCGTTCGCGATGGAGCGCTCTGTATGCGCGATTGTACCGGCGTTTGCAATCGCGCATACAGAGACAAGCGAACGCCCATTGTCGCGCGTTCCCGAAAGTCTATGTACGGGAACGCGCGACAAGACGCCCCAAAGAAGCTCATGTACTTCTTGGGGCATCGGGCGTTTTACAGCGCGATCATATGCGCTGTAAAACGCCCAGGTGAGAACCATGTCGATAGGGAAGCATTGGTTTCTCCTTGTTGAGCGTTTTACAGCGCGTAGGAACGCGCTGTAAAACGTTCAGGTGTGAACCCAGCCTTACGCTGCGCACTTCAGTATCCGGCACAGTACAGAAGTGAACTTCCGACAAGCCTCCCTCCGGTACTGTGCCTGATGATGAAGCGCATCTGACAGCAAGACACTGTAGAAGTCAGGGCCAGGCATGATCACCTTAAGGGTACATTCACACGACCATATAAATGGATCCGCATCCGTTCGGCAATTTTGCGGACCCTGCAAAAAATATAGAGCATATCCTATTCTTGTCTGCAACAGCAGACAAGAATAGGCAATCTCTATATAGCATCGGCCATGTGGGGTCCGCAAAACGCGGTCGCCACACGGCCGGTATCCGTGTTTTGCAGATCCACAATTTGCAGACCGCAAAACACTTATGGTCGTGTGAATGTAGCCTAACACTGCCTGGCCCTGTCAAAGTGCAGGCTCCTTTAAATATATTAAAACTCAGTTTTTCTCAGCAATGCGGCACATATGAACATGGGACCAACACAGATGCCTTCAGCTGCCAAGTGCACATGGAACAGGTCAGCCAGTGTCATAGGTACAAATCTGCTGATAGATGCCCTTTAAAAATGAAAGCTGGGTTGTGATTGGTTGAAATGGGCAACAAAGAGTTCTTTTAAACAATGGCCCAAATGAAGTATTAGACTGGGTAAACATCAAGATAGAGGGGCATATTTTTAAAGTGTTCTATGCCACTTTTGATTTAAAAAAACAAAAACAACAAAGTTGCTCTACTCACGCTTGAAAAGTAGGCGATGCTTAGTGGCTCATCGCTTATTATAGTTTACGCTAGAAACTGCCATAAATTGCAATTCAAACAGATAGATTCAATAGATTTGAATTCCGGGTGCACGGACTACAGTCAGGTGCGCCAAATTTATTACAAGGCCTGCGTCTCTTAATAAATTTTGCCACATTTTGCCCCTACAGACTTTATACTAAGACTGGGGTACGGAACAGAAATTGGCGCATTTTGAACAAAAAAGTTAAATTTCAGTTCACACCTACTTTTGCGCTGACACTCCCCTTTAAAAAAACTAAAGTATGCCCCCTTTTTCAGCACAGTAAAAAAAATAAAAAAGAATAAAAAAAAAAAAGTTTAAAACACTATGGGTGTACTAAGTACGCTGGAGCGATTTTGCCCGTTTTGACAGTGGAGTAGGTATTTGCACAAAATTTATGATGTATTTTCAGCACTTTTAGGTCTGTTTGCGCCATGTCTGCCAATTTGCATTTACTAAGCGGCTGCCAGATGTTTTGCGTACGACGCTACATTTTTAACACGTTAATATTTATCAATGCGATTTTTTTACAAAAAGTCGCGAGTGTGAACTGATGGAGCTCTTGCAATAAATATGACTACGCTTTAGACTGAAAAATCCACTGGTATTTGTGCGAAAAATGTAAAAAAATATGATGTGCAACATTTGGTTAAATTTGTTGCAAAAAAAAATAAAAAATAATGGCATCAAACCAGACACACACAAAAAAATAAATAAAAATAGAGCAAAAAGTTGCCTACACGTGACTTTTTGCACCAAAGTCGAGGCACATTTTCATCTATCGGCCCTATTTAGTATTTCTTCCAAAAAGGATCTGTTTTCTGCACATGCGCCATTTTGTGATTTTTCTAGCCCAGTGGCTGAGGTTTTGAAGGCTTTGTACAGCTTCTCAGAAAAACTGGAAAAAAAAAAAAAAAGGTCCAAATAAATCTAAAGTTGAAAATAAAACTGGTCGTAATAAAAAAAAAAAAAAAAAAAAAAAATATTGTTTCCTTTCTACATATTCTGTGGTATAACCCTGCGTTCTCCTTCCATAGGTAGGTGAAGACAGACAGAAGGGTATACTGATGGCACAGGCTTTACATGTGGGATTTTTTTTTCCCCATTAAGACCAACTATAAAGTTGTTTCATTATTAATTTCAGATTTTTGGGGACAACAGAAAAAAAATATGTGATGTGCAGATAACCTTTTTTCCACCACAGAAAATAAGAATGACAGAATAAAGGCAATTTTTATACATCTGTCAGTTTTTCTGTTTGCCATTGAGCCAAACCCAAAGGGGTTCCAATCCCCTAAATACAAAGAGCCTGACAGAATATACAGTGTGTATACATAATATACATTCTAATATGGCCCCATGAGGGACAAGCAGAGGAGATATCCAGGTGACATATTCCACACTGCAGCCATTACTAACACTGTTTGGGAAGTCCAGGAGTCTACAAGGTGACATGGCCGCCCCTGGTGCCAGCACAGGACAGGGGCACGTGTGAGGTAAACTTGGCGCCTCTGCCAACACAATCCACAACAAACAATCCCGAGCAGAGCTCCTCGGACATGCGCACAGCAGATAAATAGGTGAGCCCAGCCGAGTCGCCGACTGCGCCATGTTCACACGCTCCGTCACTTCCCCGCCGAGTGCAGGCATCTTCTAGAACTAGACAAGCCCCCCAGGTGACCTACCTACCTGACCTGCGGAGCTCTCCCAGGGACATGGCGATGTGCTCGTCCTTGGCGTTTCCCTGAGTGTCCCGGGTCCCGTTGTCTATGGTACCGGTGCTGTCAGCGCTGTCGGGCGATCTTAGGGTCATTGACGTGTTGGGGGCTACAGGTCTCTGCTGATCCTCGTTACCGCATGTCACCGATCATCCTGTGTTCCCATACAGCGGCGCCTGGAAGATCGGGATCCGCTTCTCCTCTGCGGCAGATAATTCCTTCCTGGAAATCATGGATCGAGTGTGAGAAGCCCTGACATGGCAGACCCCGTGTGTTCTTGTAGGGGGCTCACTCATCACATCCCATACATACACCGCTGGACCTGCAAGATATATATATATATATATATATATATATATATACACACACAGACCCCATGTATTCTTGTAGGGGGCTCATTCACTACTACTGATGATGTATCCAATACATACACCGCTGGACCTGCAGTAATATTATATATATACACACACACACACACACACACACACACACACACACAGAGACCCCATGTATTGTAGGATGCTCACTTATTCACTTCTACTGATGATGTATCCCATACATACAGCGCATGATGTTACACTGGACCTGCAGAGTGTGTGTGTGTGTGTGTGTAAATATATATATATATACACACACACACACACACACACACACACACACCCCATGTATTGTAGGATGCTCACTCATCCCCTACTACTGATATATCCCTTACACTGGACCTGCAGAGTGTGTGTGTATATATATATATATATAAAAAGAAACGTATGGCAGCACCAATTCACACCATTTAGACCGGGTGCTATGTCCAGGGAATTCACTGCTTACCCTTGCATATAATCGGAAACGGACAGCAACTCCAAAGATACCAAAAATATATTTATTGGGCCACAGTGGCACAGTGGGTCACTGTGCCACTGTGGCCCAATAAATATATTTTTGGTATCTTTGGAGTTGCTGTCCGTTTCCGATTATATATATATATATATATATATATATATATATACACACACACACACATACTCACCCCATGTATTGTAGGATGCTCACTCATCCCCTACTACTGATATATCCCTTACACTGGACCTGCAGAGTGTGTATATATATATACACATACACACACTCACCCCATGTATTGTAGGATGCTCACTCATTCACTTCTACTGATGATGCATCCCATACATACACCGCATGATGTTACACTGCAGTGTGTGTGTATATATATATATATATATATATACACATATATACATACACACACACACACACACACACACACACACACAGAGAGACACCTGGAGCACACTGCTAAGAATGCACTGGCCATAACGACCCGATAGACACACAGAGACGCCTCCGTCCCGTTCTAGTATCTACGGAGGAATGCTGATCTTTCCGAAAATGGAATGATCTACAACGAAACGGTGGGAAATACTGCCAGCCCTATATAATGCTCTCGGACGATCAGATCGCGCGATCTCCAGCAGGGCAGAGGTTAGTGACCATGCAGAGCTGTCTAGGAACATTCTCCTGCGCTGCTCCCGTCCATCCCGCAGGAGCCGCACTCCGCACATCACCATGCTGCAGACATGTCCTCATTCAACCCCGGCACAGGTAGGGCGTGCAGGTGTGCGGCGGAGGGGCATACATACACACACGGGCCAGCACCTCCTCAGTCGCTGCCCGGGCTCCCCGGTACGGCACCAGCACGTCCATCCGCCAGCCGCTCCTTGCAGCAGTAACGTGGCTTTGTTTGTGTGCGAGTTGTGATTTCAGCTCCCCATTCCCTGGCTGTGCGCGCGTCTGTGATCTCCTCGACTGTCTCTCCCTCCCCATAGCTGGTAAATGCAAAGGCCGCTTTCCAGGAACTTTCCAGGAATCGGCCCACGTGATCAGTGTTTTCGAGCTTGGCTCTCTGCTGCCGCCTTGTGAGCGTCTCGCGTAATAGCTGCTCGCTGTCCTCCAGCAGACGTGCACTGCTGATCCCTTCCTAATCCGTGATGAAGGCCGTGGACATACTCTGGATGTACTCAAAACCTATGAGGTTATGTTAATGTGGGAAAATCTGATACTGATTCTGCAGCAGAAAACAGCTATTTTCTGCTGTGTAATCCACACTCAAAACGCTGTTAACAGTAAAATTGGAGTCGATTTATCAAAACTAGTAAAAAAGGGAAACTGGCTTAGGCTACTTTCACACTAGCGTTATTCTTTTCCGGCATAGAGTTCCGTCACAGGGGCTCTATACCGGAAAAGAACTGATCAGGCATATCCCCATGCATTCTGAATGGATAGAAATCTGTTCAGTTTACATCAGTATGCCTTCAGTTCAGTCACCGTCAGGCGTTTTAGGCTACTTTCACACTTGCGTTCAGAGCGGATCCGTCTGAGACGGATCCGCTCATATAATGCAGACGGTGGATCCGTTCAGAACGGATCCGTCTGCATTATATTGTAAAAAAATGTCTAAGTGTGAAAGTAGCCTGAGCGGATCCGTCCAGACTTTTACATTGTAAAGTCAATGGGGGACGGATCCGTTTGAAGATTGAGCCATATTGTGTCATCTTCAAACGGATCCGTCCCCATTGACTTACATTGTAAGTCTGGACGGATCCGCTTGCCTCTGCACGGCCAGGCGGACACCCGAACGCTGCAAGCAGTGTTCAGGTGTCCGCCTGCTGAGCGGAGCGGAGGCTGAACGCTGCCAGACTAATGCATTCTGAGCGGATCCGCATCCATTCAGACTGCATTAGGGCTGGACAGATGCGTTCGGGGCCGCTTGTGAGCCCCTTCAAACGGAGCTCACAAGCGGACACCCGAACGCTAGTGTGAAAGTAGCCTTAACCGGACATAATACCGCAGGATAGGTCATCAATATGAGATTGGCGAGGGTCCAGCACCCAGCACCCCTGATGATCAGCTGTATGAAGAGACGGCGCGTGCAGGGCACACGTGCCATCGCCTGTCTCACTTCCTGTTCACCGCTGCTTTCCCATAGACATAGCAGCTGGAAGAGAGACAGGAGACGGCACGTGTGCACTACACGCGCCTTCTCTTCATACAGCTGATCGGCTGGGGTGCCGGGTGCCAGACTCCCGCTGATCTGATATTGATGACCTATCCTGAGGATAGGCCATCAATATTAACAGCCCGCAGAACCCCTTTAACATCTTGGAAAACATCTTTAAATGTGTAACGTTGACCATGTGTACAGGTTGTGCCTGACCATATTGGAAACTTAGGCTGTTACTCTAGACCTGCACCAGAGATATCACAGGGAATCGGGCTGCATGATAAATTTGGTGCAGGCATAGACCGAATTTTCCACCAGAATTGGGTTGCAATTGGGGGGTAAAATATTGCATCATAGGCCACACACTCCATGAAGCCACACCCTTTCCTGTTAAGCCATGCCCCTTTTTTAGCTTGGGCACAGAAACTTTCTTTAAAGGGATTGTCCCACAACAAATCGCTACTAAAAAAAGAAAAATCACAAGCGCAAAAAAAAATGTAGGTGTCCTGAAAAATCATATCAGCATACTCTGAAAAAGAGCCAGAGCCAAATTCATGGTATTGCCGCATTCACACGTCAGTGTTTGGTCAGTGATTTCCATCAGTGATTGTGAGCCAAAACCAGGGGTGGAGCCTCCACAGAGATAAGGTATAAGGGAAAGATCTGCCCCTGTTCTGTGTTTAGAGCCGCACCTGGTTTTGGATTAAAATCACTGACCAAACACTGACATGTGAAAGAGGCTTACGTAGATTGTTAGCCCTCTCTCCTTCTGTATCAGTTTGTAACTTGTCTTGTTCATGCTTAGTGCAATTGTCTATATTATGTATGTATATGCCTTATCATATGTACAGCGCTACGGAATGAATGGCGCTTTAATAAGAAATAATAAGGGTCCCTACACAGAAAAATGTGCACTGGTGCTTTTTGGCCTGTAAGCTTTGTTTTTGCCATATTTTTTATGACATTATTATGTGTGTTGTTTGATAGCTGTTGGGGTCATTTATCAAACTGGTGTAAAGTAGAACTGGCTTAGTTGCCCATAGCAACCAATCAGATTCCACCTTTCATTTTCCAAAGGAGCTGTCAAAAATGAAAGGTGGAGTCTGATTGGTTGCTATGGGCACCTAAGCCAGTTCTACTTTACACCAGTTTGATAAATGACCCCATGTGTGTTTGCTCACTAGCATTTTCTTTATGGCCTTTTTCCTCTGTAGAAAAGGTGATGTGAAGAGGCCAAGAAAATGAAGAAGCAAATGTCAAGCACTACAGAGTTCTGCATAATCAAACAGAAACCTGAAAGACATAAAAGCCACCTAACAAAAACGCCAGTAGCAAAAAAATAAAAATAAATTGTAAGTCCTGCATTTCATATTTCACATAGTCCTTCACTAAACGAAACATCTAAAGGTAGCATTTTTACTGTAGAAAAGTATGTGTACCTGCCCTTATCCTTGCTGCAGCTCGGTCACTTCAGGCTTATTTCACACGAGCGATACGGAATGAGTCAGGGTCTGTTCAGGGAAAAAACTGATGGTTTCCACGCAGATTCAATCAGTTTTGATGTGTTTTTCAAGCTTGTGAAATAAAACTGAAGAATAAGTACTTTCACACTAGTGTTATTCTTTTCCGGCATTGAGTTCCGTCCTACGGGCTCAATACCGGAAAATAACTGATCAGGCATATCCCTTTTCCGGATGACATTGGAGAGACTGATCAGGCATTTCAATACATTTGTCATACGGATCAGGATCCTGATCTGTCTGATAAATGCCATCAGTTTGCATGCGTTTTGACGGATCCGGCAGGCAGTTCCGGCGATGGAACTTCCTGCCGGAATCCTCTGCCTCAAGTGTGAAAGGACCCTAACCCTCAACATCTTCTAGCAGCCATCAGTGAAAAACGCATTTCATCCAGATGCCTTCCATTTTTCAAGCAAGCCCCGTTCACGTCTATGGTGCCAGGTCTGTGTGAAAAACACAATGTAGAAAGTGTTGTGTTTTTTCCTAAACGCAGAAACTATGCTCATGTACACAGACCCATTGAAATGAATGGGTCAGGATTCAGTCTGAATGCTATGTGTTCACTAAATTTATCGCATCTGAAAAAAAAAATCGCTCATGTGAAAGATGCCTTACATATGGTATCCATGATACTATTCTATTCTGGCAGGTGGTTCTGTAAACTAACTATGGTATATTATGGGCAATTATGGGCAATCTGGGAATTAATAAAATAAAATTACAGAAAATACTTAAATATGACTTTATTATACATATATTCCCAAATACCTTTCATTAGTTATAATGGCTTATTTTAACTAGGGAGCAATGATTAGGAGAAACAAAATGGCCACCATCCTATTAGTACACACAAAACCTGTCCTAATCACACTGGAAGAAGTTACTTCACAACACTGAGGTAAAGAGCCGTCTCATCCTCCTCTCTGCTTGTCGGGTTATGTCCTGAATACAGTATAATATGATCTTCAGTTGAATCTCTGTAGGAGTGAAGTTCATGAGAAGACACAAAGTACAGATAGGACGGACAGGAAAGACTGTGATAATGTGGGCCTGTGGTAATGAGGACTCCATATAAGAGCTGCTGCTCATTACTACACCCACATTCTCCTGTCTGTAGAATGGCGTCCATAAGGAGACGAAAGGACAGGACAGACTACCACAATGGAGACCGAATACAAGTGTTGCTACTCATTACCCCCACCCTCCGCTCTGTACTTTATGGCTCCTCATGAACTCCATTCCTACAGAGATTCAGCTGCAGATCTTATCAGCTGTATTCAGGATCATAATCCCTGACAAGTAAGAGAGAAGGAGGAGGTAGCTCTTTAGCGCAGAATTGTGAAGTAAGTTGTGAAGTAAAACAAGCCATTATAACTAATGAAGGGTATTTGGGAATGCATGTATAATAGAGTAATAGTGAAGTATTTTCAGTAACATAGCAACATAATATACAGTATAAGGCCAAAAAAAACATTTGTCCATCCAGTTCGACCTGTTATCCTTCAAGTTGATCCAGAGGAAGGCAAAAAAAAAAAACTGTGGTAGAAACTAATTTTCCCCACTTAAAGGGCTTCTGTCACCCCACTAAAGTGATTTTTTTTTTTTGGGGCTAGTCAAATTAGTTATATTGTGATATATGACAATATAATTGTGTTACTTACTTTGATCCAGCAGTTTCTGCAAAAAACGAAGTTTTAATATATGTAAATTCGGTCTCTACCAGCAAGTAGGGCGGCTACTTGCTGGTGGCTGCTGCAGAAATCCGTCCCCTCGTCGTGTTGATTGACAGGGCCAGCCGGGATCTCCTCCTCCGGCCAGCCCTGTCGGCATTTCAAAAATCGCGCGCCTGTGTGGATTCGGCGCAGGCGCTCTGAGATGAGGAGGCTCGTCTCCTCAGAACTCCCTCAGTGCGCCTGCGCCGATGACATCACTGAAATAGAAGACGTCATCGGCGCAGGCGCACTGAGGGAGTGCTGAGGAGACGAGCCTCCTCATCTCAGAGCGCCTACGCCGAATCCACACAGGCGCGCGATTTTTGAAATACTGACAGGGCTGGCCGGAGGAGGAGATCCCGGCTGGCCCTGTCAATCAACACGACGAGGGGGCGGATTTCTGCAGCAGCTACCAGCAAGTAGCCGCCCTACTTGCTGGTAGAGACCGAATTTACATATATTAAAACTTCGTTTTTTGCAGAAACTGCTGGATCAAAGTAAGTAACACAATTATATTGTCATATATCACAATATAACTAATTTCACTAGCCCAAAAAAAAAAAATCACTTTAGTGGGGTGACAGAAGCCCTTTAAGGGGAAAAAAATTCCTTCCCGACTCCAATCAGGCAATCAGAATAACTCCCTGGATCAAGGACCCCTCTCTAGTAGCTATAGCCTGTAATATTATTACACTCCAGAAATACATCCAGGCCCCTCTTGAATTCCTATATTGTACTCACCATCACCACCTCCTCAGGCAGAGAGTTCCATAGTCTCACTGCTCTTACCGTAAAGAATCCTCTTCTATGTTTGTGTACAAACCTTCTTTCCTCCAGATGCAGAGGATGTCCCCTCGTCACAGTCACAGTCCTGGGGATAGATAGCTGATGGGATAGACCCCTGATATAGTTATACATATTAATTAGATCTCCCCTCAGTCATCTTTTTTCTAAAGTGAATAACCCTAATGTTAATAATCTTTTAGGGAACTGTAGTTGCCACATTCCAGTTATTACTTTAGTTGCCCTCCTCTAAACCCTCTCCAGCTCTGCTATGTCTGCCTTGTTCACAGGAGCCCAGAACTATACACAGTACTCCATGTGTGGTCTGACTAGTGTTTTGTAAAGTGTTAGGACTATGTTCTCATCTATGCCCCTTTTGATGCAACCCATGGAGGCAAATGACACCACTCCCCTTCAACCATGTGTGATTTAGATAAATAAAAACCATGACACAATTTCTTAGTGGAATAGAAATGGCCGAAGTGCTTTATTAAGGGTAACCAAAATTAAAACCAATAAATAATTTAATAAATTAATTAATAATTAAAACCATAAACCATAACAATAAATACCACTTTCAAACCATCCATATAGACCAAGATCCACTCAGCATCAGCTGAGCGATACAGCCCCTCTAATAAAGCACAGCGACAGATAGCACAAGATTAAAGTAAGGGGGGGGAGGGCGGGCGCTGTCCAGATCCGCGACGACTGCCCTGAGGTAGCGGCGAACCTGACAATATAAAGGGGATAAGTTTCCCGCCATGTAGCCAGGAACAAATCAGATAGCTGGAAATCTCTCCCAGCAACAGGGCAGCAACCAATCAGCAGATCCGCTCCAGTTGCCATCCAGAATCTTTAAATTAAACAGCACCAGCTCCAACTGGATTCAGCATCCTGAGGTAAAATTTGACCTGAAAAATAAAGCGGGAAGGGAAAGAAAAGGGGGGACAAAGGGGGGTAGAGAACACTGATTGCCTAATAAACTTGTCACTAAATATGGGGTCATTGCCCCCATGTGTCCCCCAAGCTATACGCTCTGGTGGGCCCTTACATGGAGGCAAATGACACCACTCCCCTTCAACCATGTGTGATTTAGATAAATAAAAACCATGACACAATTTCTTAGTGGAATAGAAATGGCCGAAGTGCTTTATTAAGGGTAACCAAAATTAAAACCAATAAATAATTTAATAAATTAATTAATAATTAAAACCATAAACCATAACAATAAATACCACTTTCAAACCATCCATATAGACCAAGATCCACTCAGCATCAGCTGAGCGATACAGCCCCACAAGCCACGCCTAGCATAGGCGAGGCCCCCCAAAGCACCTCAGCCATTTCTCAATAATATTTTGAAGACCCAAATTGAATACATCAATTCCCACATCAGAAAGGTGAACATTGTCTGATCTGTAGAGCCCAGGAACAAGGCCCTCCAGGTCTATATGTCTATAACTAAACCCGCCCACTAGAGGAAGAAATTTCTCTAATGCCCTGTTGACCCGTCTGCGGATTTTCTCCAGAAAATTACCTTCTTTACCTGACCAAATTAAACGAGGGACAATCTCAGAGAAAACTAAAGTCGTCAAAGGAAGCATACATTGCAACAAAGCCAAATCCCTCTTCATAACCCATAATAATTCACAGGTTTTCAATCTCCCAATGTCATTCCCGCCAAGGTGAAGCACAAGAAGATTGGGAACCGGCCATTTTAATAATAATTTACGGACTTCTGACAATATACTCTTCCAACCCAACCCTCTAACACCCCACCAAAAAACATGCAGGTCAGCAGAATCAAAGGTTACGTTTTCAGAATATATTCTCTTCTCTGCTCTCTTCTGAGCCCAAAAAATAAAGGAGTGGCCCACAATCCAGACCACAATCTGACTACCTGTAAAGATAGAAAAATATTCAGACTGATAAAATTAAATCTGGCCTAACATATAACTTAACCCGATGAGAGTCCCACCGCCCAATTCTTCTAATAATTGACTCATCTAACCCAATTCGCGCCGCCTCCGTAGCCGCGCCAATCCTGAAAGAATGGGAAGATATCTTACAAGAACCGAGATTCAACTTAACCAAACATTTCTTTAATACAGAACTAAATTGGAAACGAGTGAGCGGAGAGCCATCCTTATGCACTAAAAACGGACCACTCAGGGCCGAACGAACCTCCAGCCAAGACCTTACCGCCCCAACCGGACATAAATCAGAACCTCCCCAGGCATTTAATCTAATAAATCTACCTCTCCCATATTGATCAGTTTTTGACCTCCTGAGAAAAATTTCAACTGCATCACCCTTCAAGGCCACATCAGAGAAATCCAAACCAGAACAAACCCTACGGGTGACCGCAACTAACTCGCTGATCCGTAAGGCCGCAAAAAAGGCTAAAACAAAAGCAGTGCGGAAAAGAACAACCTCAAAATTGTCAAAGCAAACCCTAGGCAATGTATTACATAGCGCCCCTAATAATGGGATAGAAATTGGCCTCCTATTATCTATGCTCGGCAGGCCCCTCTTATAACCTTTAAGCATTTGTTTAACCTGAAAGTGAGATGACAAAGGCTGGCTACCGTATAATTTCTGAAAAAATGAAACCCCTGATACTATCCTAGCGACTGACGAAGGGGCTAAATTTCTTTTAAACAAACTAGCCACAAAAAGCAACCCATAACTTAAATCATCCCCATTAACACCGACCATAGCTGAATTAACAAATTTCAACCAATCCTGCCATGCAGCAGCATATGCCGCCCATGTTCTTGGGGCCAAAGAATGTTTAATTGAATCACATATCAGTCCCATATCAACTCCCATAGGTGACGAGGGCACGGACTCCCTTCCATCTCCGCTTCTGGAGCTAGATCCCGAAACTTCAAAAACTGAAAACGAGATAAAGCATCAGCTAAAACATTAGATGAACCCACCACATACTTGGCTTTTATCCAAATATTATACTGCATACAAAAAAGTACTAAGTGTCTCAACAATTTGACTACTACATCACATTTTGAAGAAAGCGTATTTATCGCAAAACAAACCCCTTTATTGTCTGAATGTAATAATATCCTTTTATTCCTAAAATCATAACCCCATAAAACAACTGCTACAATCACTGGAAAAAGTTCCAACAGTACAATATTTCTTGTCAGACCATTGAGCACCCATGATGATGGCCACTTCTCTGCAGACCATTTGCCATTCCAAAATGCCCCATAGCCACAGCTTCCAGCTGCGTCCGTAAACAGGCCCAAGGCATCAGATTCAACAAATTCTTCCTGCCAACAACTAGCACCATTAAAGTCCTGCAGAAATTCAAGCCAAATAGACATATCCTCTTTTAAACATTTCGTCAATCTGATATGAGCCGCTGGAGATACTAAACCCCTGGTAGAAAAATAAAGCCGTCTACAAAAAACCCGTCCTATAGGAATAACTCTACTCGCAAAATTCAAATACCCTAACAATGATTGCATTTCTTTCAAACTACATTTTTTTTTACCCAACAACAAAACTAATAAGGACCTAATCTTGCCTACCTTTTCAACCGGCAGCCTAAAAACCATATTCTCTGCATCAATAACTATCCCTAAAAATTCCAAACATACACAAGGAAGAACCGTTTTTTCAGCTGCTACCGGAATGCCAAAACAAGAACAAATATCTAAAAATCTACCCAACAAATCTGAGCAAAGGTTAGAATCAGGAAAACCAATAAACAAAAAATCATCTAGGTAGTGTAACACCCCCCCCCCTTCTAACATCAAACTCAACTACCCAGTGAATAAATGACGAAAATGCCTCAAAATAATAACAAGACAAAGAAAACCCCATTGGGAGACATTTATCAAAATAAAAATAATCATCAAAATGAAAACCTAATGAATTAAAACCTGATGGCAAAACTGGCAATAAACGAAAAGCGGACTTAATGTCCGCCTTTGCTAATAGAGCTCCCTTACCAAAGGACCGTAACAACGCCAATGCGTTATCAAAAGAGGCATAGACTACTGAGACCTTAGATTTATCTACCGTATCATTCAAGGAGCTTTTAACAGGATAGGACAGGTGATGAATGATCCTAAACTCCCCAGGCTCCTTCTTTGGCACAACGCCCAAAGGAGAAAGCCTAAAGTTCACAAAAGGAGGCTCTAAAAACGGACCAGCGATCCTATCCAACTCAAGCTCTTTCTGCAACTTATTTCTAACAACCTCTTTATGTAACGATACTGATTTTAAATTTTCCACCCAGCAGCAACCAACCCCCAGGAACTGGGGCACCTCAAAACCATACTGAAAACCTTTAAAAAGCAATTCAGCTTTCTGACGATCTGGGTAATGGACGAGCCACGGTTGCATTTCTGCCAACTTCACAGGACTCCATGCTTTTTGAAACAAGTTCCCTGATATTTGGTTGCTGCTGGCCGGACTGTGAGTTCCTTTTAAAACAGCGAGACATGGGGTGGGTCCCGCCACAAAAGGAACACTCATGCTTAAAGCGACAGTTACTAAACCATTTGCAAGTGGCCTCGTTAAAGGCAAAACACACCCCTTTTCTCATATTGGTCTGTGAAGGGTTAAATGATTTAACTGGAGCTGATTTCTGGGGCAACATCAAATTCACCCACAGACCAATATCTTTCGTCCCCCATTTAAGAGACGGATGCACCGCTAGCTTTTGACGGAATGTCTCGTCATACTGAAACCACGCCATTCCGCCAAAATTCCGGTAAGCTTCAATAACTATATCTAGATGCTGAAAGAGACCTGAACAAAGCTCTGGATGCTTCTCCCCCAGAACTGCAGAGTAAATACAAAAGGCCTGTAGCCAATTATTAAAAGACCTGGGGAGAAAACGTTTCCTTTCCTCATCCACTCTATCATCTTTTTTAACAACCTGATCTTTGGCAGACGGCAATAATGACATTAACTCCACATATTCCAACCGCCACACACGCTCCTTCACATTCCTACTCAGATGAAATCCCAGCAGTGAAACCTCACAAGCCAGCGCTTCTTTAAAACAAGTCTCTCTCACTCCAACACCTTTTTCAATATTAGGTAACACACTGGAACAATCAACACTAGGCACTTTAGCCTCATCTGATTTAGAGCTCCAGACATCTGAAGCTGAATTAACCTTTTGCCTGCCAGTGACCTCCACTAGCAGCTTAACTAAACCAGCTACCAATGCTGAATCAGACGAAGACAAGACATTGAAATTCTCACCAACAGGGCGATCCTCCTGGACTGGACCAGAGGCTGCAGCTGACTGTTGTGGAGGTCTTCTAGAGGGTCCTGGAGACAGCTCGACCACAGGAGGTGGGAGCCTCTCAACAGGGAGCCCTGTTTCATCCTGTAGCACACCTTTAGCAGCACAAGCCTGTGCTGGCAGATTCCCACTGGCCGCTTTCTGCTGATGTAAGACAGGGCTCGGCACCAGATGATGACGATCCTCCGGCGCTTGCTGATGACGCTGCCCCCTGCTGGCGCCGGAACCCGATGCACAGACCGGAACGCCGCTCCGTCCTCTTGACACGCCGGAGGCCACACTATCCTCTCTGCTGCTGCGCCGGCGACTTGATTTTGGAGGGGGAGGAGTATAAGCGCTCTTCGCTTTGCGGGCTCTTTTGCGCGGCAGCGCCGACCGGTCCTCCTCCTGGCACCAGGCGACTGAAGGCTCTTCTTCACGCTGCTCCGGAACGGGTCCTCTTCTTCCTGGCTCCGTCTTCTCCTCAGCAGACAACAGGAGCGGCGGTGACATCGTCCTCGGCGGCGGTGGCGGCGGCAGAAGAGACGGCGGCATCAGCAGGCAGGTCCTCAGCCACTCCTCTCCGCCGGCAGACTCCGCTCTCACTATCAGCTGACGCAGCAACTCCTCCATCTCGTCCAGCGCTGTCCAGATCCGCGACGACTGCCCTGAGGTAGCGGCGAACCTGACAATATAAAGGGGATAAGTTTCCCGCCATGTAGCCAGGAACAAATCAGATAGCTGGAAATCTCTCCCAGCAACAGGGCAGCAACCAATCAGCAGATCCGCTCCAGTTGCCATCCAGAATCTTTAAATTAAACAGCACCAGCTCCAACTGGATTCAGCATCCTGAGGTAAAATTTGACCTGAAAAATAAAGCGGGAAGGGAAAGAAAAGGGGGGACAAAGGGGGGTAGAGAACACTGATTGCCTAATAAACTTGTCACTAAATATGGGGTCATTGCCCCCATGTGTCCCCCAAGCTATACGCTCTGGTGGGCCCTTACATTATCTTATTGGCCTTGGCAGCAGCTGCCTGACACTGGTTTTTACAGCTTAGATTGCTGTTCACTAAGATTCCTAGGTCCTTTTCCATGTCAGTGTTACCCAGTGTTTTACCATTTAGTATGTACGGGTGACTTGCATTATTCCTTCCCATGTGTGTAACCTTACATTTGTCAGTGTTAAACCTCATCTGCCACTTCTCTGCCCAAGCCTCCAATCTATCCAGATCCATCTGTAGTAGTATACTGTCCTCTTCCGTGTCAATTACTTTACCCAGTATAGTGTCATCTGCAAAAATTGATACTTTACTGTGCAAGTTTTCTACAAGATCATTAATAAATATATTGAAGAGAATAGGGCCCAATACTGACCCCTGAGGTACTCCATTAGTGACCCAATCTGAGTGTGTACCGTTAGTAACCACCCTCTGTTTTCTATCACTGAGTCAGTTACTTACCCACATACAGACATTTTCTCCCAGTCCGAGCATTATCATTTTATATACTAACCTTTTATGTGGTACAGTGTCAAATGCTTTAGAGAAGTCCAGATATACAACAAAGAAACTGATCAAATTAGTTTGACATAACCGATCCCTCATGGAGCCATGCTGATATGGCATTATTTGCTTATTTTTATTGAGGTATTCCAAGATAGCATCTCTTAGAAAACCTTCAAACTGTTTACCCACGACAGATGTTAAACTTACCAGCCTATAGTTTCCGGGCTCTGTTTTTGGACTCTTTTTGAATATTGGCACCACATTTTCTATGCACCAGTCCTGTGGAACACTCCCTGTCAGTATAGAGTTTTTAAATATCAGAAATAAGGGTCTGGCTATGACATTACTTAATACTCTTAGGATACGGGGGTGTATGCCATCTGGTCCTGGCGATTTGTCTATTTTAATCTTTTTAAGACGCCGCTGTACTTCTTCCTGGGTCAGATAGGGCACTTTTACTGGGGAATTAACTTTTACATTCTGCATTTCATCTGACAGTTTATTTTCTTCAGTGAATACAGTGGAGAAAAAATATTTAATAGCTTTGCTTTCTCTTCATCGCTCTCTGCAACTCCCCCCTCATTACTCTGTAAAGGGCCGAAACATTCAGATTTATACTTTTTACCATTTATATAATTGAAGAACATTTTAGGGTTAGTTTTGCTCTCTTTGGCAATTAATCTCTCAGTCTCTAGTTTGGCTGCTTTTATTTGTTTTTTTACATATTTCTATTTTTTTCCTTCGTAGTTTTTCAGTGTTTACTCGCCTCCCTCCTGTTTTAGTGATTTTTAAATGCTTTCTTTTTGCCATTTATTGCTTTTTTTTTTTTTTACAGTTCTATTTATCCACATTGGTTTCTTCTTGTTCCTTAACCTTTTATTCCCATAAGGTATGTACTTCTCACAATTAGATTTTAGGATGCTTTTAAAAATATCCCATTTTGTGGCTGTATTTTTTATTTATTTTTTGAGGACTTTGTCTCATTTAGTTAGGCATATGGCCTATCTTAGTTGGCTAAATTTAGCTTTTTTGAAGTTTGGTATTTTTATTCCTCCCTGAAGAAACACTCTTTTGAATGGCAATTAGAAGGTTATTACTTTTTATGTATTTCTACCCACAGTGACTCCACATGTTCATGTCCCTCACTTATATCTTCTCGGACTGTGGGCTTTAGACAGGACTTTACATAAAGCCAGACCCCTCCCCCTCTCCGGTTTTGGCGATCCTTTTTAAACAGACTGTAACCCTGTACATTAACTACCCAGTCATTGCTATCATCCAGCCATGTCTCAGTTATTCCCACTCTGTCATAGTCCTCCTCACACATCACTAATTCCAGTTCACCAGTTTTATTAGTCAGGCTTCTGGCATTAGTATAAATACATTTAAGAGGTTTATGTATTTTTTTACCCTACACTTTTCCATCTGAACTGTTCTAGTCCCTCCTTCCATTCCTCCCCCAGTCCCACTACCTTACCCGGGTCTCTATCTGCACTATCTTCCCATCCTATAACGTAATTACCCTCCCCCAGTCCCTAGTTTAAACACTCCTCCAAACTTCTAGCCATCTTCTCCCCCAACACAGCTGCCTCTTCCCCGTTAAGGTGCGGCCCATCCCTACAATAGAGCCTGTAGCCAACAGAGAAGTCGGCCCAGTTCTCAAGGAACCCAAACCCCTCCTTCCTACACCAGTTCTTGAGCCACTTGTTAACCTCCCTAATCTCCCGCTGCCTTTCTTGTGTGGCTCATGGTACCGGTAGTATTTCGGAAAACACTACCTTGAGGTCCTTACCCTAAGTTTTTGACCTAAATCCCTAAAATCATTTTTATGGACGCTCCACCTACCTCTAACTTTGTCATTGGTTCCGATATATGGACCATGACTGCTGAATCTTCTGCAGCCCCCTCCCAGTAATCTGTGATCCCGGTCCTCGATGTGCTGAACTCCAGGAAGGCAACACACCGTTCGACGATCCAGGTTATGTGACAGATCGCCCTATCTGTACCCCAGTAATTTTATTAATTCCCAGAAAACCCCTTTAAAGAGGAGCAGTCACTTCTTCTCATATGTCTGTTTTATTAAGTACTTAAATTCCATATGACACTGGAAATGCATAAATAAATGATCAACTGGATGCTACTATTCCCCTTGTCAATGAGACATGTCCCTTCTCAGTCTAAGTGCCCCTCAAAAAGAAAGAAATAAAACACGTCTTGTCTGTTTGTGGACAAGAATAGGCTATTCTAACAGAGGGCCGGATATTGTCATATGAATGCCTCCTTATGGGGAATGTCATACAAGTATTTAGAAAAACAGATATGTAGAGAGAATTGACAATTAGCAGCGTTGTGCAGAATGCTAAGCGTTGTCTCTGTAGTACAATACATTTGGGAATAGTGCTCTATTTCATGACTATTTGAAATTGATGGGTAGCTACTTGTGTTTGCGAACTTGTGGTTTCAATTTAAGCGTACAAGGTTCGGGTTATCTAAGAATTATTTTATGGATTCTGCTACCACGGACAATATCTTATGATCCGTGGTAGCGGAATCTATAACGGAATTCTTAGATAACCTGAACCTTGTACGCTAAACTTGAAACCACAAGTTCGCTCAACACTAGTAGCTACTCATGCCAGGGTAATAGTATACACTAAATAACTGGCCAAATATCTACCATGTATTTTTGTCTATAATTTGTGTAATCAAATAGCAATGGGCGATACGATATGGGAAGTGTAGAATGTTTTGTTCTTGAAGAACGTGTTCTGTTCAGTTCCGAGAGCTATAGTTTAACAGACTGTTCCCTGCTGGAATGCTCGGATGATTTTTATCACATAACCATGACATCTGCATTCATAGTCCTGTTAGATTAAGAGGCTCTTGTTTTGGTTAGGTAGATTAAAGAGGTTTTCTAGGTTACAGTTATTGATGACCTATTCTCTAGATGGGTCATCAATATCAGATGGGTGGAGGTTCCTACAGCAGGAATCCCCACAGATCAGCTGATTCAAGCTGTTGCGGGGTCAGGTGCTAGCAGTGTACGGAGCGGAAGCAGAAGGCACTGTACACTGTGTATTTTCTGGCACCGACATACTGAAGCTCGGCTACCATTCCCTTAACTGGGAGCTGAGTTGCACTACCTCTGCAGAGGGGAAGTTGAGAATCAAAGAAAAGCATGCAAGCACTTCTGAGTTTTATTTAGCTGCTATGGAAAAAATTATTTCTTGAGAAAATTGTTATATCACGTAGACAGACTGAAAATGTGTAGGGGAAATTGTTGGCAATTTAAAAAGTGTCTGTATACCACCTTTAGACACACTGCATCTAAAATTGGAAAATGAAATTTGTACAATATCTTGATTAAAAGTATCCTATTATTTTGTGTAGCCCACGTGCAGAGTTATGTGATAAAATAGCTGCTGCACTATGTTTATGCCTAGGGATAATGAATACAGTGATGTCGCAGTACATGGATAATGCTCAGTGATATCACAGTAGTGGGATAATGTGCAGTGATGTCACAGTATAGGCATAATGGCCACAATGCACTCACAGTAGTGGGATAATGCACACCGTGAACTTACAGCACAGGGATAATGTGCACAGTGATGTCACACTACAAGGATAATGCATGTAGTGAAGTCACAATAGTGGGATAATGCACACATTAAACTTGCAGCATAGGAATAATGTCACAGTGATGTCACACTACAAGGATAATGCATGTAGTGAAGTCACAGTAGTGGGATAATGCACACCGTGGACTTACAGCACAGGGATAATGTGCACAGTGATGTCACACTACAAGGATAATGTATGTAGTGAAGTCACAATAGTGGGATAATGCACGCATTAAACTTACAGCATAGGAATAATGTCACAGTATATGTACCAAGTGAATAGTGATGTCACAGTACAGGGAAAAGGTACACAATGTAGTCACAGTAGTGAATTTACAGCTCAAGGCTAATGTGCACTGTGATGTGACAGTACATGTATAATGAGCATAGAGATGTCACAGTATAGGGATAATGCACACTGATGTTACAGTACAGGAATAATGTGCACAGTGATATCACAGTATGGGGATAATGTGTACAGTACAAGGATCATTCACGCAATGATGTCACAGTACATGGATAATGCACACAGTGAACTTACAGCATAGGTATAATGCGCACTTTGATATCTCAGTATAGGCAAAAAGGCACACAGTGATGTCACAGCACAAGAATAATGCGCACAGTGATGTCAAAGTACACAGATAATGCATGCAATGATGTCATAGTAGTGGAATAATGCACACAGTGAACTTACAGCACATGGATAATGTGCAAAGTGATGTCATAATATGTGGATAATGCATACAAAGGTGTCACGATACAGAGATAATCTGCTCAGTGACATTACAGCACACAAATTATACATTCACAGTAGATCAAAAAAGCACACCATTATATCCACACAGCAGGGCCGGTTCTAGGTGAAATGGGGCCCTGGGGCGAAAAGCAATAAGGCCCCCCCCCCCCACGTCGCCACACTGTCCTGTCCGTCCCAGTCCCACACAGAAAAGAATTATAGAATAGTAGATGCGTAGGGTGGCACATTGGCGTCACCCCAGAAAGCCGGACCTCACCGACCACGCCCTCATTCAGGGAAGGGGGGACTGCTGGGGTTAAAAAATACTGTGAAAGGGGTACTGCTGAAAGGTGTTAATAACTACTGTGAAGGGGGGACTGCTGGGGTTAATAAATACTGTGAAAGGGCCTTCACAGTAGTTATTCCCCCCTTTCAGCAGTCCCCCAGTCACAGTATTTATTAACCCCTTTCACACTATACCTGCCCCAGGGGCGGGAAAAAGGGACGGTTTCTGGGCAATTTCACTGAAGGGTATTGTGCAAATTACAGCATTCTGGATCCCAACGTTACACAGAGCCAAGTGTTCTCCCTGGGTGATGTTTATTGGATATGCGGTGACCTCAAGATACGCTCAAGATTTGAGGGCAGGTGGAGAGGTGAGTGTGCCCTAGCTAAAGCTATCATGAATATCCATACTATCACAGAGGAAGACGCACGCCACAGCCCTGTAAAGGTACGTCCCAAGAGATCAGCACCTATCCCGGGTAGCTTTGATCCCCATGTGTATATAGATGCCATAGGTGTCCCAAGAGGGGTCCCTGATGAATTCAAGGCCAGGGACCAAGTGGCAGCTGGCTTTGAATCCATCCTTCCTATTATCACTGTGAACAAAAATGTTGATTGGATCAATGACATTTTCTACAATCAGCAGAGGTTTGTAAACTATACCAGAGACGCCCTTCAGGGTGTAGCTGAGCAATTACAGGCCGACTCCATCATGACATTCCAAAACAGAATGGCCCTTGATATGATATTGGCTGAGAAAGGAGGGGTCTGTAAAGTTCTCACAGACCCCACTTCCTGTTGTACCTTTATCCCCAATAATACAGGCCCTGATGGTAAAATAACTCGAGCCATCACCAAACTCACAGAATTATCTGAGGAGCTGAAACGGAACTCAGGCATTTCCAATCCCTGGGACAAATCTTTTGACTGGGTTGGGAACTGGAAACAGGCCTTGGCACAACTGTGTATCACCATCCTTGTAGTGATTGTCCTACTTGCTATTGTTATGCTCTGCGCTATACCATGCATAAGAAAAATATTGACTAAAGGAGCTTCCAACCTCACTATGTATAACCACCTCCCCCGTGCGTCTGACAACTCTCTTAAGGCACACAAACGTTATCTGGAGGAGTACAGGGAGACTAGGAAGAAGAGAGGTAATAAGAATCATATTGTATCAAATAAAATATGTTTCTAAAGAGGGGATTGAAGAGAGGATGAGGAGGCCAGACTCCATTTTGTGACTATTGCTTAGCAGACATGTAGCTGATAAGGAAACCAGACTCCATTTTGCGACTATTGCTTAGCAAGCATATACAAGGTTCTAGGAAATTACAGGTACTTTCCAAAGACATTTTTAGCATATGATCAAACATATATGTAATTGCCAAATAAGTACATTTTGCTTGTGTTTACTTCTTATTGGAGCTACGACAACTTCCTTTATGCTGACAAGGTGCATACATACCTTATATATACAGGTGCAATACTAAAAATAAACAGAGCTGTCTTTCAGTCTACCTTGTGTCAATTGTCTGATTGTCCAGCTCTCCTGGTACCAGAAAGGGCGCGGCTTCATCCAGGGAACGATAGAGGGGTGAAGTGCAGATAAGGCCTATTGCACACGGCCGTTTTTTTTTTTTGCGTTCCGTATACGGTACCATTCATTTCAATGGTTCCGCAAAAAAAAACGGAATGTACTCCGTATGCATTCCGTTTCCGTATTTCCGTTTTTCCGTTCCGTTTTAACATAGAACATGTCCTATTATTGCCCGCAAATCACAGTCCGTGGCTCCATTCAAGTCAATGGATCCGCAAAAAAAACGGAACACATACGGAAATGCATCCGTATGTCTTCCGTTTCCGTTCCGTTTTTTCCTGAACCATCTATTGAAAATGTTATGCCCAGCCCAATTTTATCTATGTAATTACTGTATACTGTATATGCCATACGGAAAAACGGAACGGAAAAACGGAACAGAAACGGAAACACAACGGAAACAAAAAACGGAACAACGGATCCATGAAAAATGGACCGCAAAACACTGAAAAAGCCATACGGTCGTGTGCAATAGGCCTAAGGACGTTAACAGAGAGATACAGGGTTATTAACCCCTTCCTTTCTGTCCCCTCTTCAGTGCAATTATTTATTCCCCCCTTTGCTCCCACAGTAGTTATAATTAACCCCTTCAGTAGCCATTCACAGACTGTCTTTCCCCCCTTTCAACTTGACTTCCCCCCTTTCAGTTTCAGCAATCCATTTCCATTCCCTCCACGGCCTGGCCAAAGCAACAGCACAGTCTTTACCAGTAAGATACTACGACTACCTGCGCAGCTGCGCTCGCATTCAGCTGGCAGTGGCAGCGCTCCTCAGAGTCTGTCTTCCACTTCCCTTCCCGCTGTGCCTGAAGTGACTGGCGTGAATCTGCAGGGCAGCGCTGCGTGTGACGTCAGTACGCTGAGCGCTCTGCGCTTTTGACAGTGATCCGGATCAAGTGACATAGACTGTGAGTGATTTAAAGTGCCCCTTACCACGGAGTTGCCAATAACCGCAAAAAAAGAGGACTTCTGGGCGTCCGTCCTGGTCTTGAGCCGGACGGAGGACCCGGAGTCTAAAAACTGGAAGTCTGGCTGGCCACCCTAAGTTGCGGCCTGGGGGCCCCTAAGTAGTTGGGGTCCCGGGGGCAATTGCCACCTCTGCCTCTATGGAAGCGCCGGCCCTGCCGCACAGGAATAACGCTCACAAAAAGTTTGTCATGTACACTGTCACATCACAGCATAATACTTAGGATGGGAGCACAATTGCTCCCCAGATCCTCATCCAACATCCTTACTTGTCACTGACTGCACTTTATGTCTTAATTGGCATCTGCAGATTTGTACCTATGACACTGGCTGATCTGTTACATGTGCGCTTAGCAGCTGAAGACATCTGTGTTGGTCCCATGTTCATATGTGCCCGCACTGCTGAGAAAAATTATGTTTTAATATATGCAAATTAGCCTTTAGGAGCAATGGGGGCGTTGCTGTTACACCTAGAGACTCTGCTCTGTCCACAACTGCCACTCTCTCTGCACTTTGATGAGGCCAGACAGTGAAAACATCATCATGACTCCTAGAGGCTCATTTGCATATATTTTAAAAATTATTTTTCTCAGTAATGCTGGCACATATGAATATGGGACCAACACACATGCCTTCAGATGGCAAGCCCAGATGTAACATGTCAGATAGTTTCATAGGTACAAATCTGCTGACAGATGTCTTTTAACCGCCTAACGCAGGATCGCGGTCCGGAGGCGGCTGTCCCAGGCAGAGTCACGCGTCTACGCGTCATCTCGCGAGACGCGTGACTTCCTGTGACCGTGCGCACACAGGCGCACGCGTTCACAGGATCGGCTGGTAAGAGACAGGATCTACAGCCTGCCAGCGGTGACTGTTCGCTGACAGGCTGTAGATGCGATTTTTTTTTTTTTTTTTAACCCCTAACAGGTATATTAGATGCTGTTTTTGATAACAGCATCTAATATACCTGCTACCTGGTCCTCTGGTGGTCCCTTTTGTTTGGATCGACCACCAGAGGACACAGGCAGCTCAGTAAAGTAGCACCAAACTACACTACACTACACCCCCCCTGTCACTTATTAACCCCTTATGAACCCCTGATCACCCCATATAGACTCCCTGATCACTCCACTGTCATTGATCACCCCCCTGTAAGGCTCCATTCAGATGTCAGTATGTGTTTTACGGATCCACGCATCCATGGATCGGATCCGCAAAACACATACGGATGTCTGAATGGAGCCTTACAGGGGGGTGATCAATGACAGGGGGGTGATCACCCCATATACACTCCCTGATCACCCCCTGTCATTGATCACCCCCTGTCATTGATCACCCCCCTGTAAGGCTCCATTCAGACGTCCGTATGTGTTTTACGGATCCACGCATCTATGGATCGGATCCGCGAAACACATACGGACGTCTGAATGGAGCCTTACAGGGGGGTGATCAGTGATAGGGCGGTGATCAGCCCATATAGACTCCCTGATCACCCCCCTGTCATTGATCACCCCCCTGTAAGGCTCCATTCAGACGCCCCATATGTGTTTTACGGATCCACGCATCCATGGATCGGATCCACAAAACGCATATGGACGTCTGAATGGAGCCTTACAGGGGGGTGATCAGGAAGTCTATATGGGATGATCACCCCCCTGTAAGGCTCCATTCAGACGTCTGTATGTGTTTTACGGATCCACGCATCCATGGATCGGATCCGCAAAACACATACGGACGTATGAATGGAGCCTTACAGGGGGGTGATCAATGACAGGGGGTGATCACCCCATATACACTCCCTGATCACCCCCCTGTCATTGATCACCCCCCTGTAAGGCTCCATTCAGACGTCCGTATGTGTTTTGCGGATCCGTGGATCCGCAAAACACGACACCGTGGATCCACAAAACACATACGGACGTCTGAATGGAGCCTTACAGGGGGGTGATCAATGACAGGGGGGTGATCACCCCATATAGACTCCCTGATCACCCCCCTGTCATTGATCACCACCCTGTCATTGATCACCCCCTGTAAGGCTCCATTCAGACATTTTTTGGGCACAAGTTAGCGGAAATTGATATTTTTTTCTTACAAATTCGCATATTCCACTAACTTGTGTCAAAAAATAAAATCTCACATGAACTCACCATACCCCTCACGGAATCCAAATGCGTAAATTTTTTTAGACCTTTATATTCCAGACTTCTTCTCACGCTTTAGGGCCCCTAAAATGCCAGGGCAGTATAAATACCCCACATGTGACCCCATTTGGGAAAGAAGACACCCCAAGGTATTCGCTGAGGGGCATATTGAGTCCATGAAAGATTGACATTTTTGTCCCAAGTTAGCGGAAAGAAAGACTTTGTGAGGAAAAAACAAAAAAAAAAAATTTCCGCTAACTTGTACCCAAAAAAATAATTTCTATGAACTCGCCATGCCCCTCATTGAATACCTTGGGGTATCTTCTTTCCAAAATGGGGTCACATGTGGGGTATTTATACTGCCCTGGCATTTTAGGGGCCCAAAAGCGTGAGAAGAAGTCTGGGATCCAAATGTCTAAAAATGCCCTCCTAAAAGGAATTTGGGCCCCTTTGCGCATCTAGGCTGCAAAAAAGTGTCACACATGTGGTATCGCCGTACTCAGGAGAAGTTGGGCAATGTGTTTTGGGGTGTCATTTTACATATACCCATGCTGGGTGAGATAAATATCTTGGTCAAATGACAACTTTGTATAAAAAAATGGGAAAAGTTGTCTTTTCCCGAAATATTTCTCTCACCCAGCATGGGTATATGTAAAATGACACCCCAAAACACATTACCCAACTTCTTCTGAGTACGGTGATACCACATGTGTGACACTTTTTTGCAGCCTAGGTGGGCAAAGGGGCCCACATTCCAAAGAGCACCTTTCGGATTTCACTGGCCATTTTTTACAGATTTTGATTTCAAACTACTTCTCACGCATTTGGGCCCCTAAAATGCCAGGGCAGTATAACTTCCCCACAAGTGACCCCATTTTGGAAAGAAGACACCCCAAGGTAATCCGTGAGGGGCATGGCGAGTTCCTAGAATTTTAAATTTTTGGTCACAAGTTTGTAAGAGAAAAATAAATTAAAAAAAATCATCATTTTCCGCTAACTTGTGACCAAAAATTTAAAATTCTAGGAACTCGCCATGCCCCTGACGGATTACCTTGGGGTGTCTTCTTTCCAAAATGGGGTCACTTGTGGGGAAGTTATACTGCCCTGGCATTTTAGGGGCCCAAATGCGTGAGAAGTAGTTTGAAATCAAAATCTGTAAAAAATGGCCAGTGAAATCCGAAAGGTGCTCTTTGGAATGTGGGCCCCTTTGCCCACCTAGGCTGCAAAAAAGTGTCACACATGTGGTATCGCCATACTCAGGAGAAGTTAGGTAATGTGTTTTGGGGTGTCATTTTACATATACCCATGCTGGGTGAGAGAAATATCTCGGCAAAAGACAACTTTTCCCATTTTTTTATACAAAGTTGGCATTTGACCATGGAAGTTTTTATTTTTTGTCACAAGTTAGTGGAATATAAGACTTTGTAAGGAAATAAAAAAAATTAAAAAAAATTCATCATTTTCCGCTAACTTGTGACAAAAAATAAAAAGTTCTATGAACTCACTATGCCAATTAGCGAATACCTTAGGGTGTCTACTTTCCGAAATGGGGTCATTTGTGGGTTTTTTCTACTGTCTGGGCATTGTAGAACCTCAGGAAACATGACAGGTGCTCAGAAATTGAGAGCTGCTTCAAAAAGCGGAAATTCTCATTTTTGTACCATAGTTTGTAAACGCTATAACTTTTACCCAAACCATTTTTATTTTTTTTACCCAAACATTTTTATTTTTTTTATCAAAGACATATAAAACAATAAATTTAGGGAAAAATTTATATATAGATGTCATTTAAAAAAAAAAAAATTTACAACTGAAAGTGAAAAATGTCATTTTTTTTTTGCAAAAATTTCGTTAAATTTCGATTAATAACAAAAAAAGTAAAAATGTCAGCAGCAATGAAATACCACCAAATGAAAGCTCTATTAGTGAGAAGAAAAGGAGGTAAAATTCATTTGGGTGGTAAGTTGCATGACCAAGCAATAAACGGTGAAAGTAGTGTAGTGCAGAAGTGTAAAAAGTGGCCTGGTCATTAAGGGTGTTTCAGCTAGGGGGGCTGAGGTGGTTAAATGGAATTGGACCTTGGTGGTTTGTCTCCATAAAAGAGAAATCGCTGAAAATAATTGCACTCACATAATAGAAAGAATAATTTTATATAGACTAAATGCTGACTGTGATATGATAAAATCTGAGATTCTTAGCCAATATATCTTGATGAAAACACATCTGTGCCTGCCTACCACATCAATGTTATCTCTATTAAGCAGGAATTTACAGTATTTGATACCTGTCTCTATGCCATTGGGCATCTACACTCAGGAGAGCAGACTCTGCACATTTAGTGTGCTGCTCCTTGTTACATCTATGTGCATCCAGCAACCAATGAGAGTCATGTGAAAAAATTAGGACACCCTTTGAAAGCATGTGGTTTTTTGTAACATTTTTAATAAAAGGTTATTTCATCTCCGTTTCAACAATACAGAGAGATTAAAGTAATCCAACTAAACAAAGAAAACTGAAGAAAAGTCTTTTCAAGATCTTCTGTAAATGTCATTCTACAAAAATGCCTATTCTAACTGAGGAAAAAGATAGGACACCCTCACATGTATTCCCTCTTAAATTGGCTCAGATCTCACACAGGTATATCACACCAGGTGCACATAATTAGTAGATCGTTACTCTGCATGTTGAATGAGGCTTGCCCTATTTAAACCTCAGACATTTAGTTTGGTGTGCTCCTGACTGTTGAAGTGAGAGTGAGCACCATGGTGAGAGCAAAAGAGCTGTCAGAGGACTTCAGAAAAAAGATTGTAGCAGCCTATGAGTCTGGGAAGGGATTTAAAAAGATCTCAAAAGATTTTGAAATCAGCCATTCCACTGTCCGGAAGATAGTCTACAAGTGGAGGGCTTTCAAAACAACTGCCAACATGCCCAGGACTGGTCGCCCCAGCAAGTTCACCCCAAGAGCAGACCGCAAGATGCTAAATAAGGTCTCCAAAAACCCTAAAGTGTCATCTCGAGAACTACAGCAGGCTCTGGCTACTGTTGATGTAGAAGTACATGCCTCTACAATCAGAAAGAGACTGTACAAGTTTAACTTGCATGGGAGGTGTGCAAGGAGGAAACCTTTGCTTTCCAAGAGAAACATCGAGGCCAGACTGACATTTGCCAGAGATAAAGTTGACAAAGACCAGGACTTCTGGAATAATGTTCTTTGGACAGATGAGTCCAAAATTGAATTATTTGGACACAACAGCAGAGGACATGTTTGGCGTAAACCAAACACAGCATTCCAAGAAAAGAACCTCATACCAACTGTGAAGCATGGAGGTGGAAGTGTCATGGTTTGGGGCTGCTTTGCTGCAGCAGGACCTGGTCAGCTCACCATCATAGAATCCACGATGAATTCTACTGTGTATCAGAAGGTGCTTGAAGAACATGTGAGACCATCAGTTAGAAAATTAAAGCTGAAGCGGAACTGGACCATGCAACATGACAATGACCCAAAACATACTAGTAAATCAACCAAAGATTGGCTGAAAAAGAAGAAATGGAGAGTCCTGGAATGGCCAAGTCAAAGTCCAGATTTGAATCCCATTGAGATGCTGTGGGGTGACTTGAAAAGGGCTGTACGTGCAAGAAACCCCTCAAACATCTCACAGCTGAAAAAGTTCTGCATTGAGGAGTGGGGTCAAATTTCCTCAGACCGATGTCGAAGACTGGTAGATGGCTACAAGAACCGTCTCACTGCAGTTATTTCAGCCAAAGGAGGTAACACTCGCTATTAGGGGCAAGGGTGTCCTATCTTTTTCCTCAGTTAGAATAGGCATTTTTGTAGAATGACATTTACAGAAGATCTTGAAAAGACTTTTCTTCAGTTTTCTTTGTTTAGTTGGATTACTTTAATCTCTCTGTATTGTTGAAACGGAGATGAAATAACCTTTTATTAAAAATGTTACAAAAAACCACATGCTTTCAAAGGGTGTCCTAATTTTTTCACATGACTGTATATGTACCACCTAATAAATGTCACCTGTGGTATAATAGAAGTCCAGAGACAATCGCTCCTTAAGTGGGACAATAGGCGTGCATTCAGACTTGGAGTTAGCTACAATCCCAAGTATATACTACTTACAAAAAAAAAATCGCTGAAAAAGATGAGGCTAGTTTCACATTAGCTGTAAATTCTTCCAGCTGGCTGTTCTGGCAGAGGAGAAGCCTGCCAGAAGGCATCATGTCCGGCATATTCTGTCACTATCTGACCCCCTGGAGCTCGCTGACAGTGATGAGCGGCAGGGGCAATATTCGAATTCACGATATTTCACAAATATTTGGGTGAATATTCATCATATATTCGAGAATTCGTGATCTCTAGTCATTATTTTCTTGATTGCGAAATTCGCGATCAACACTACTCCTAAAGTCAAAGATATTGCAGCCTTCTCATTGGCCCACAAGCAAGATCTAAAATCTAGAATATTCGCGATTACGAAGATATAGCTCTATATTTGCGAATTCTCAAAGTGCCAATATTCACAATAAAAATTTGTGATTACAATATTCACGATCAACACTACTCATTGACTATAATGGGGCTCGGTGGGTATCCTGCGTGTTTTCATCATTGGTTCCAGGATTCAGTCAGGCAAAAACCCTTGCTTGCAGTATTATTTGTCTAGCTGAATCCTGGCACTAATGCCAGAAACAGGCTGGATCCCCAACATGTCCCATTATAGTCAATGGGGCGTGGTGGTGCACTAGCCTTTTCTAGCTATGCCGGATATTATATCTACTGACAGGCTGTTCCTCTGCCGGAACAGCCTGCAGGAAGACTCTACCACTAGTGTGAAACTAGCCTTAAAACATCCTGCATGATATTTTAAATACGCAGATGTACATGACTACATGTAAAGAAGAGAAATCACTGAAAACAATTGCACTCGTATAATAGATGCAAAAATTATATATAGACTAAAACCTCATACTGATATGATAAAGTCTGAGATTCTTAGTCAATATATTTTGATCAAAACACATCTCGGCTCACCTACCATGGCAAATTGCTCTCAGGCAGTGATTCTTTTGTCTGTAGTATATACAGTGACTTGCAAAAGTATTCACCCCCCCCCTTGACTTTTTTCATATTTTGTTACATTACAGACTTAAGTTCAATGTTTTATTAATCTGAATTTTATGTGATGGACCAGAGAAAATTGGCATGTATTTACCCCCTTTGTTAGGAAGCCCACTCAAAAGCTCTGGTGCAACCAATTACCTTCAGAAATCACATAATTAGTAAAATGATGTCCACCTGTGTTCAATCTAAGTGTCACATGACATGATCTGTCATTACATATACACACCTTTTTTGAATGGCCCCAGAGGCTGCAACACCTAAGGGGCATCACTAACCAAACACTGCCATGAAGACCAAGTAACTCTCCAAACAAGTAATGGACAATGTTGTTGAGAAGTACAAGTCAGGGTTAGGTTATAAAAAAAAAAAAATATCCAAATCTTTGATGATCCCCAGGAGCACCATCAAATCTATCATAACTAAATGGAAAGAACATGGCACAACAGCAAACCTGCCAAGAGACAGCCGCCCACCAAAACTCAGGGATTGGGCAATAAGGGCATTAATCAGAGAGGCAGCGTCGAGACCTAAGGTAACCCTGGAGAAGCTGCAGAGTTCCACAGCAGAGACTGGAGTATCTGTACATAGGACGACAATAAGCCGTACGCTCCATAGAGTTGGGCTTTATGCCAGAGTGGCCAGAAGAAAGCGATTACTTTCAGCTAAAAAACAAAAAGGCCCGTTGTGAGTTTGCGAAAAGGCATGTGGGAGACTCCCAAAATGTATGGAGGAAGGTGCTCTGGTCTGATGAGATTAAAAGAACTTTTCGGCCATCAAAGAAAACGCTATGTCTGGAGCAAACCCAACACATCACATCACCCAAAGAACACCATCCCCACAGTGAAACGTGGTGGCAGCATCATCTTGTCGGGATGTTTTTCAGCAGCTGGGACTGGGAAACTGGTCAGAGTTGAGGGAAAGATGGATGGTGCTACATACAGGGATATTCTTGAGCAAAACCTGTACCACTCTGTGCGTGATTTGAGGCTAGGACGGAGGTTCACCATCCAGCAGGACAATGACCCCAAATACACTGCTAAAGCAACACTTCAGTGGTTTAAGGGGAAACCTATAAATGTGTTGGAATGGCCTAGTCAAAGCCCAGATCTCAATCCAATAGAAAATCTGTGGTCAGACTGACGCTGGGTTCACACCTGAGCGTTCTGAAAGGAACGCCCATTGTCGAGCGTTCCCGAAAGTCTATGTACGGGAACGCGTGACAAAACGCCCCAAAGAAGCTTATGTACTTCTTGGGGCGTCGGGCGTTTTACAGCGCGATCGTACGCGCTGTAAAACGCCCAAGTGTGAACCATTCCCATAGGGAAGCATTGGTTTCTCCTTGTTGAGCGTTTTACAGCGCGTAGGAACGAGCTGTAAAACGCTCAGGTGTGAACCCAGCCTTAAAGATTGCTGTAACTAGGAGCAGCAAACTATATGTGCAGGGTCTGCTCCCCTGATTGTAGATGCCCAATGGTATAGTGACAGTAGGTTCCTGCTTAACCAAGATAACCGTGCCATGGTAGGTGGGTAGAGATGTTTTTTTTAAATCAAAATATATTGGCTAAGAATCTCATATTTTATCATATCAGAATAAGATTTTAGTCTGTATATAATTTTTGTATCTATTATGTGAGTGCAATCATTTTCAGTGATTTCTCATCTTTAAATGTAGCCATGTACATCCGCGCATTTATTTATCATATCATGCAGGATGTTTTTATCTCGTCCCCATAAATGATGCTATGCCTGCTTCCAGGGTAGTTAAAACCCATGATAAGAAGTCAATTGAGGACTTCTAATGGAAGAGCAGACTTCATGAAACCAAAGGAAAGAAAAGATCCCATGTAGATATTGACCTGCCTTGGAACTGATGAGATCAAAGCTTAAGTAATAAATAAGAATGAATGGTTTGTGTCAAAGCATTTGTAAAATGTAATTAGTTATTTTAATCACATATTCTACATTTCAGTAACTGAGTTTCAGTATTAATGTATGTCTATGTCGGCTGCATATATTCTATTATGTTACATTTCCATTGTTTAGTAAAGTAATGCAACAATCATATGAAGGGATCAACAAAAATAAATTCTGATTAGGCAAAATTTTTCAATTTGAAACTTTTAAAATAAGTCCCTGAATTGACTTATTGCAGGTGTCCCTTGGTGTTTTTTTTTCTCTCCTATTGTGTCCAATGCTGGTAAAAAGACGATAACTCTAATGTTTTAGGTTGCAGGGTCTAATAACTAAATACTCCTTTACACTGGTCAATGATCAGGCTAATTAGCGGGCAGGAGTGTTCCTAGAAACATTCATTCCTAATTGCCCTGTGTAAAGGTGCTGCCGATCACCTGATGAATGAGCAAATGCTCATTCATTGGTTAAAAGCATTGCTTGGGGTCATCACGTAAATCATAATTTCACCAATCTACTGCCCAGAAACAATGAGCAATCACAGCAAATGTAAATACAGCTTGTACCTCCTGTTTTGGCCAGTGCTCAGATGCCTTAATTTCCCTGAGACTTAACTAGAAAAAGCTGGGCCCCATAGCAAACTTTTGAATGTGGCCACCCGTGAACCTGGACATTAACCAATTCCATGTGAAATTGTCCATGTTAACTTTCTCACCTATCAACTTCAAGAAATACTAATCATCTGCGATTGTAGCCCTTTGAACTGATATGTTAAAGGAAATGTGTCATCAAACAATGACCTATCATTTAAATCAAGTTGTTATGTTAAACATATTTTTTTTTTTTTTTTTTTTGGTGATGTTTGTGTTCATTTTCCATGTCCCTATCTATGTACTAAAAAAAAATATATATTTTATACTGTATGTTTAACATAAAAACAACTTAATTTAAACCATAGGTCATTTGTGATGGCACGTTCCCTTTAACATTTTGTATCACTCTTCAGAGCCAGTCCATACCCCTTCAAAGAATTGTCTGAGATATCTTTCTTTTTAATCATCAGGGACAGTGTTTATTATAATAATAACAATGATAATAAGAATAATAATATACTTTCCGTCCTGAACCCCTTCTGTTTCAATGCTGCCATTTCAGCCATGGTGTAATATTTTGGCTGCAGCTATGTTGTGCTGTATACAACACATGACTGCTGGCCTTGCTGTATATGGCACAAGACCATTGAGGCTAGTAATTTGCTGCAGCAGTCATGGGCAGTATACAGGCACATCATTGCTGTAGTCAGAACATCAAAGCCCATTGGGTTGGTGATGCGTGGCGATGCTGAGACACAGGGGCTTCTGAAGAGGAGGTTTTACACTCTTTAGGAAAGAAAGGGCCTATAGCAAAGGCAGTAGCATGTGCCTGTATGTGAGGAGTGGTATCAAGGCGAGTGTGAAGGAGGCAATTGTGGGTGAGGATGTTAAAACCTTATGGGTGGAAATATATAGGGAAATAAACTCTGAAAAAAATAATACTTGGTGTAATCTATAGACCCCCAAACAGATAGGATGTTAGAAGTTCAGAGTGAGCTGCAGTGGTCATAATGGGAGATTTTAACTTCGCAGACACTGACTGGGTTCATGGTTCTGCCTCAGCTGCAAAGGGGAGAAGAACCCTCAACTTGCTGCAGGGCAGTGCAGTTTGTAGAAGACCCCACAAGGAAGGATCCTCTGCTATATCCGGTAATTTCTAACAATGAAGAGCTTGTTGGAAATGTCACTGTTAGTGAAACACTTGTTAATAGAGACCACAATATAATTATATTCCCCCTGAACTATGAGAAGCAGACTGGCTGGGAGGGCAAAAGCACTTTATCAAGGCTGGCAACTCGCAGTCTTTTGTTACGCCAGTGGCTTAAATAACATCCCCCTTCATTTTGAAAAAGGCAAATTTTCCTGGGTTGAGGGCAGCACTACAGCATGTAGATTGGGAACAGTTATGGTAACATAATAGAACAAAGGATAAATGGGTGAGCTTCAAATCTACATTAGGTAATTTATACTACAAAATTTACAAAGGGCTTAATAAAATCTGTAAAAAGAGATAACATCTGCAAAAATGCAAAATGAAAGGCAGGTGGCCAAAGAGAGCAAAATAAATCCCCCAAAATTCTTTAAATATATAAAAACTAAGTTTAGGACAGGTAGGCCTCCTAAATAATGGTAATAGGGGATGATCACTGAGGATCAGCAAAAGGCAGAGTTACTAAATGTTTTTTTTAGCTCTGTATATGCAAAAGAAGAGCAAGGAACTAATATCTGTGGTGCTGGGGCTGTTAGTACATCCAGTAATATACTCAACTGGCTAACTGTAGATATGGTACAAGATAGGTTAAATAAGGTAAATGCGAACAAGACTCCGGGTCCAAATAGATTACCCCCAAGAGTTCTTAAAGAGCTCAGTTTAGTTGTTGCTGTGCCCCTGTTCATCGTTTTTAGAGATTCTCTAGGGACTGGTACAGTATCAAGTGACTGGCTCAAGGCAAATGTGGTGCCTATATTCAAAATGGGGTCTAGGTCCTCTACAAGTAATTATAGACCAGTTAATTTAACTTCTGTTGTGGGGAAAATGTTTGAAGGACTCTTAAGGGACTATATACAGGAGTATGTGACTGTAAATAATATTATAAGTGATAACCAGCATGGGTTTACCAAGGACTGAAGTTGTCAGAATAACCTGATTTGTTTTTATGAGGAGGTGAGTAGTAGCTTGGACAGAGGGACGGCTGTGGATGAAGTGTTTCTGGATAGAACCGCTTAATAGGTAAAGTAAGGTCTATTGGCTTGGAAAGTATAGTTTGTCATTGGATTGAATATTGGCTGAAGGACCGTGTCCAGAGAGTTGTGGTAATGATTCCTATTTAGAATGGTCCCGGGTTATAAGTGGTGTACCCCAAGTTTCAGTGCTGGGTTCTCTATTATTTAATTTATTTATTAATCATATCGAGGATGAAATTAATAGCACCTTGTCTATTCTTGTAGATGACACTACACTCTCAGAATGTGGAGACACTAAAACATGATATATTTTTTTTGTTTATAAAAATAATATTCTTGTGCAAAACGTATAAATAAATAAAAAGTATACATATTGGGCATCGCCGCGTCCGTAATAACCTGCTCTACAAAAATATCACATGACCTCAGGTGAACACTGTAAAAAAAAAAAGGTGTAAAAAATGCAATTTGTTTGTCACCTTACATCACAAAAAGTGTAATAGCAAGCGATCAAAAAGTCATACGCACCCCAAAATAGTGCCAATCAAACTGTCATCTCAACCCGCAAAAATCATACCCTACCCAAGATAATCGCCCAAAAACTGAAAAAACTACGGCTCTCAGACTATGGAAACACTAAAAGAAGATACAAGTGGCACTTCTGCTATCAGCGATGCGGTGCGCGTGTCCTGGAGAAGATCCACAGATAATTGTATAGAAAGGACCAGCACTCGCTCTAATTGTAATTTCAAGTAGATTCAATGGTCACTTACCACATGTATGTGACCATTAAATCTACTTGAAATTATAATTAAATAAAAAAAGTATACATATTAGGTATCGCCGCATCTGTAATAACATGCTCTATAAAAATACCACATGATCTAACCTGTCAGATGAATGTTGTAAAGAACAAAAAAAAACTGTGCCAAAACAGCTATTTCTTGTTACCTTGCCTCACAAAAAGTGTAATGTAGAGCAACCAAAAATCATATGTACCCTAAACTAGTACCAACAAAACTGCCACCCTATCCCGTAGTTTCTAAAATGGGGTCACTTTTTTGGAGTTTCTACTCTAGGGGGGCATCAGGGGGGCTTCAAATGGGACATGGTGTCAAAAAACCAGTCCAACAAAGCTGCCTTCCAAAAACTGTATGGCATTCCTTTCCTTCTGTGCCCTACCGTGTGCCCGTACAGCGGTTTACGACCACATATGGGGTGTTTCTGTAAACTGCAGAATCAGAGCCAAAAAAATATTGAGTTTTGTTTGGCTGTTAACCCTTGCTTTGTAACTGGAAAAAAATTATTAAAATGGAAAATCTGCCTAAAAAGTGACATTTTGAAATTGTATCTCTATTTTCTATTAATTCTTGTGGAACAAAGTTTGTAAAATCAGTTTTGAATACCTTGAGGGGTAGAGTTTCTAGAATGAGGTCATTTTGGGGTGGTTTCTATTATGTAAGCCTCACAAAGTGACTTCAGACCTGAACTGGTCCTTGAAAAGTGGGTTTTTACAAATTTCAGAAAAATTTCAAGATTTGCATCTAAACTTCTAAACCTTGTAACATCCCCAAAAAATATAATTCCCAAAATGATCTTAGAATGGCCTGGATAAGTCAAAGCGTTTTACAGTTATTACCACATAAAGTGACACTGATCAGATTTGCAAAAAAATGGCCTAGTCCTTAAGGTGAAAATGACCCCGGTCCCTGAGGGGTTAATCGACATGAGGAGACTTATAGGCCATACATGCTCCTTTGGAATTCTGGGAAGATGGTATGCAAATGAGCTCTTGACAAGCTCTGCCTCTAATTCTACGATATGTAAGGAAGCTATCCTATGGCCTATAAGGCTCCTCACACTGATTAAGGCGCTCTCTCCCCAAGGAGAGATAGTACCCCCAAATCTATACACAGACAGATATGCATGTACAGTATGCGCACATACACACAGATATTCATTTACATACACAGAATATAAAAGCATATACGCACACACATACAGTACACACAGATATGCACGTATACACAAATATATATGCATACCATAGAGACTGTCATGTGCAGTGAGGAGAGAGAGCGCCATATTTGCACTCTTCTCTCCCTTTGTTCTAGAGATCGATGGTTGGGGTGTATCTGATCAAAACTTTTGTTAGTGACGCTTTAAACATAACTTTGAAAAAAACATGTTTGTGCGCCCAAAGAATTTTTTATAAAATGATTACAGTCATAGGAATAGGCTTTGAATTTGAGGGACAATGCAGAGGAGGACAACTGAAATATCCATTTCAACTGCCTTGAGTTTATCAGGACAACTGGACTGAATTCACAGAAAGCTTTCAAAATTTCTATAAACCTATGCAGCGTTTTCTGGGATCAGAGTGTGGTGCGGAATATGTCTTTACTGATTGTTAAGACATAACAGTGAGCAAAGCTTGCTTTGCTTACATAAAATGCACCACAGCATATGCCTTGTAGGATTTATATAGAAATACGAAGGCGTTAATTTCCTGGAAACACTTTTACTCATCTGTTGAGGCTGGATAATTGCCAGCTTCATATAATCATGAAAGACCCATATGTTTGGCAGACTTAGGAAGCTTATATATTATGTCTTCTTATGGCATTTATATATATTTTCAATATTTGATAATGAGGCAAAAAATACAAGTGTCACGGTCCCCCCCGTGACAGAGGTAAGAAGATCAGATATACTTGCTGCACGTGAGGCTATCTGACAGGTCTCTCTGTTTTTCTCTTTGTATGTTGTTGTTTGGCAGGATTTCACCTCTCGGATTTCTCAGTCTGGTCTGAACAAGCATTGCTTCTGCTCCTATTCTGGTGCAGCCTGATGTGTCAGAGGTAGGGGTTGGAGCAGTCTTGTCGCAGGGTCCTTCTCCTAGCAAGTGGTGCCCTTTGTGCTTTTTTTTTTTTTTAAAAACTCTCTTCTGCTGAAAAGAAATTATGATGTAGGTGATAGAGTTGCTGGCCATTAAATTGGCTTTTGAGGAATTGCGTCATTGGTTGGAAGGAGCGATTCATCCTATTACGATAATTACTGATCACAAAAATCTGGCTTACCTTGACTCGACTAAATGTCTGAACCCAAGGAAGGCCAGACGGTCATTGTTTTTTAACTAGATTTTAGATTAATTGTCACTTATCGCCCTGAGATTAAAAACGTCAAAGCTGATGCCATGTCGCGTAGCTTTCCCAAGTGGGTGGGGTCATTCGAAGTATCCTGCTCCGATATTGGCTTATGGGGTGGTTGTATTCCCCCTTTATACTGAATTTGAGGCAGAGGTGTTGGAGGCCCCAGGAGAGGCACCTGATTCCTGTCCTCCAGGGAAGTTGTTTTTCCCTTCGGAACTACAACACAAGGTGTTTTAGGAACATCACAATACTGTTCTTACGGGACACACTGGGAGCAGATCCACTGTGGATCTCATTTCCCGGAGATTCTAGTGGCCAGGGTTACGTAAATGTGTTGAGGGCTATGTGGCAGCTTGTGAGACTTGTGCGAGTGCTAAGGTGACTCCTACTCGGCCTTCAGGATCTCTACTTTCCTTGTCTATCCGACCCCGACCCTGGACTCATTTGTCCATGGACTTTATCACAGATTTGGCTAATTCCTCTGGAAAAACTGTGATTCTGGTGGTTGTTGACTGCTTCAGCAAGATGGCACACTTTATACCATTATCAGGTTTACCTCATGCCAAAACTCTCACTCAAGTGTTTGTCGATAACATCGTGAAACTACACGGCATTCCCTCTGATGTGGTGTCTGATAGAGGGACTCAATTTGTTTCCAGATTCTGGAAGGCGTTCTGTACTTGTCTGGGGGTCCAATTGTCCTTCTCTTCTGCCTTTCATCCTCAGTCGAACTGACAGACTGAGCTCACTAACCATAATCTGGAGACTTATTTGAAATGCTTTGTCTCTGAGAGTCAAGAAGAGTGGTCTTCATTTTTGTTGTTGGCCGAGTTTGCCATAAATAAACGTGGACAGGAATCCACTGATAAGTCGCCGTTTTTTTTTTTTTGTGCATATGGGTTCCATCTGCAGTTTGGCACATTTTCTGGGACTGAGACTTCTTGTATACCTGAAGAGGAAAGATTCTCCTCTTCGTTGCCATCTATTTGGCAGGAGATTCAAATCAGGATAGAAAAAAAGTCCCTAAATATAAACAAAATAACAAATAAGTGCAAAAATGACACATGAAAAAATTGGTACGCGGTGGCACCTGAGAGTATAACCTGTTGTCCTACCGTAACCCAGGTATCATCCGCTCATTGTGGATGTTCAGAAGATGTTCGTCGTTTTGAAAATAAATTCTTAGAGGTAGGTACCGGACATGGATGACGGAGGGATCTAAGTCCCTAATTCACCCTAGGATAGGGATACTGATTTGTCCCTGTTCTCCTAACCACGGAGCACTCGTCCTAAGAAGAACGACCCCGTCCGGAACCTTACCCCATGCACTACAAAAAAATGTATGGGCTCTGTGCTAGGCCCACTGAAAATATACTCATAGGTTGGGCACCCCTGCTATAAAGTACAAGTCAACAACTGGCTATAAATATTTTTCTTTCAGTCCTTCCTTCCCCATCTTTCTCTTTCATTCTTTCTGTTAGACAATGGTTGTGGAACAACTTTACCAACTAACCAGTTTGACTTTGGGCTGTTTCTGAGGCATTATCCTGGCAGTTCCCTGGTTTTCACCTTTTAACCCCTGTACAGGGATCTGGTCTTTGCTGCAGGGGAGCCACCAGGCTGTTACCTCTTAGAATAGTCCCAATATAGTTGTCCCGACCAAGAGGTCAGAGACACCTTTGTGTGGCACAAAGGGAACAGGCAATATATGTAGTCAGGAAACAGGTGGCACAGAATCAGTATGCTGAGCATGCAAAGGTCAGATCAGGTGGCAGACAGAGGATCAAGAACCAGGAAAAAGACAGTTGTCAGTACATAGGCAGACAAACTGATTATAGTTCATAATAGACCCTACAAAGATAGAGAGACCTATCAGGATTTACAGAGGCCAATTGCTCAGGCTAGGAAGTGAGCACCGCTATATAGAAGAGTTGATTAGTTCATTAGTCACGCAGCTAAGCATAGGATCAGAAAAGGGATTTAACCCCTGCAGAGCTACAAGGAAAAGTCTCTATAATACGGCCTTCAGTGTAGGATACAGGAGTCTAGCAGCCGGGCAGAAGCTAGGTGAGTGATGAAAGTCAAATGCCCACCCTGTATAGTGCCACCATGACACTTTATTGCATCTAGTTCGGTATATGTCAACATACATCAGATATGAATTGTACTGCTTTATTGGAAACTCCTTATAAAGTACCTAAACATTCCATTATTTCCCATGGATTCTTACGTCATTTATATTTCTAGGAAAAGATTGGCACAGACTTTTTCTTTCATTGAAGGATTGGGTCTCATTAAGCTGCTATCATTAGCAACCCCAGAACAGTAGACTCTGTGAAATCCATGCTGCATTAATCAGTTCTGGGAGATGGAGGCACCAAGTAGAGCCAGGCGTCTGTTATCAAGAAACCAAAGTAGCAGAATTTTTGTTTTTCAAATACCAGAAAGACATGTAAAATGTCTAAGCTAAATATAATTTTCCTCCACAAATTGTTTATTTAATAAGAACAGACAACCCCAACTCCTAACGAGAAAACATTTATAGCCACTGTACTTTAAACAAACTTTGCATAAATCAATACAAGTGAATATAAGAAAGTTGATAATGTATTTTAGTAGATAAAGATGGAAGCGTGTCTGTGTGTTTCTTTGCACTTCCTCCCTCCTCCTCACCCCTCTGCTCTCCATAGACTTCTATAGCTAGTATGTAATCTGATCCTTCAGATTAACCACAAAATAGGGGATAAATTGTTGTCCCAGGAGAACTCCTTTAAAGGAACACTCCAGGAAAAACTAATGTGCTGTGTTAAACCTAATGTAGAATTTGAAGGAGCAGTGCATGATCACTAGACCTCTGTCTTTGGTGTTTTGATTCAATGTCTTCATTGTACTCTAAACCCTGGATAGTTTCTAGGGTAAAGGGGTGCATTTAAAGAGGTGTGATGGGTTTCCCAGAGTAATACATTTTTCTAAAAACATATTTGACTTCCTATACTGTACATAAGACTATGACATCAATGAGACATCTTAGCTCCTCCAGGGTGAGCTTCATTTAATAAAGTCCTTTATTAGCTGCATTGTAAGCATTACAACAATATGTAAAACATTACTGTAATATATAAGTAAGGTTCCCTTGAGCTAAATTTTTTGAATAAAACATAAGGGGTGAAGTAATGAAAAAGGAATTAATGTGGTAGAAGAATGAACTTTGAAATGATTACTTTTCTAGCTGTGTGCACCAATTTGACCTGGGAAACTTAAAAAGTATCTTTGTAACAACTGTTTGGACAAGAAAGCACATTCTGGTAAAAGGGATGACCAACCAGGACCAGTCATGTCCTATTAAAACATATAGATGAAATAGGACCTCATGCACACGACCGTTGTTGTATTCCATTCCGCAAAATGGGGTTCCGTTGTTCCGTGTGTCTTCCTTTCTTTTTGGAGGATCACCAGACATAAAGGAATGTAAAAAATAGTCTAAGACAGGTTTGCCATGCAAATGATAGGAATAAAACGGACACTGATGACAATCTTGTGTGCCTCCGCATTTTTTAGCGGTCCCATTGACTTGAATGGGTCCGTGAACCGTTTTCCGCGGAAATAATAGGACAGGTTATATTTTTTTGATGGACTGGAACCACGGATCACGGATGCGGATGGCAAACGGTGCACTATCCGCATTTTCAACGGCTCCATAGAAATGAATGGGTCCGCACCTGAAACGCTAAAATCAGCGGAACGGACGTGGAAGCAAACAACGGTTGTGTGCATGAGGTCATAGAGTGAGGACCCCATTCGCTGCTTCTTGTAGCTTTCTCCAAATTTAAAAGCGTTATTGCTGCAGGTTTCAGCAGCCAGAACTTCCAGCCTTTGATTTTCTGAATGTTTGGATTTAAGGGGCTGTCTTTATCGGATTTGAAAATGTAGCTTGATATCAGTAGGAAAGGCCAATTATTTGACAAGCCTTAGTATATTTTTATGTATTATGGGACCTTTTTCTCTGTTGCTTTGTTCTGTGAGCGAGTTATGGCCTTTTTTATTTTTTTTTAACGGGCTGGCACTTTCAAAATCATTTCTGCTGAACATCTTCTGGTATTTTAGAGTCTCTGACACTGGATCCTACCCTGATCTGCAAAATTCTTTAAATTTTGTGTGTTTTATGAAGACATTGTGTTAGCTCTTGGTTTTCAAAAGCTCACAGAAGGCTTGCTTAGCCAAAGTAGGTTTGCATCTCCTTTAGGCCTCATGCACAACACGTTGTTTTTCTCGGCCTCCGTTCCGTTTTTTGTTTTTTTTTGCAGATAGGATGGGGACCCATTCATTTCAATGGGTCAGCAAAAAAATGCTGATAGTTCATCCGTTTGTGTTCAGCGTCCGTTGTCCGTGTTTCCCTTCAGCAAAAAAAAGAATAGTACATGTCCTACTTTTTTCACATTTGCGGACAAGGATAGGCATTTATTACAAGGGATCTATGGAAAAAAAACGGATTCCCCCCCCAAAAAAACGGATGCTGCATCCGTTTTTTTTTTTTTGCAGACGCAAAAAAACAACTGTCGTGTGCATAAGGCCTTAATCGTGTAATTACTGTAAATTGGGGACGCTAAACAAAAGTCTTTATTCACTATCACTCAATTAAAAAGTTTGGGAAGGATGTGTTAAACACACAGTAACAAATGGTTGTCAGTGGTAGCAATGAACGTTGCAGGTAATAGAATGAAATAAACTCTCAAACCCAAATTGCCATTTGCGCCCCAGACTTAAAGGGTGCACAATTGTTACCACTGATAAAAGGCTACCACATATTACAGGGTATAGTTCCAGCCCATCTGTGCTTCAGTAGCCTATCTTGACATAACCCGACTGACTGCACAATCAAATCACGTAGCAGTGTGGCACAAAGACCGCAGACCCTCCACTATTGCTTCATATTGGTGCAGCTGGAGTTCGGCTGAATCACACTTCTTAGTCAGTCAAGGGTTAAACTAACAATCTCTGTCACTAGATGCTCGTTTCAAGTGGTTACTACCCATGCTATTGCTTCCTATGCCGTGGTTCAACGCGTTATAGTAAATTATCAGGAACCCTACCGCAGAAGCATAGTGTAAGCTGTTCTACATATATCAGGGCAGCATCACGCCACTCCCCAACATGTATGGAGGTAGCGCTCCGGCACTAGTGCGGCCATGAAGCGGCCGCCAAAACTCAGGGTATTTAAACCTAAAACCTCTCCCATCGCAAGGGAAAATACCGGCTCTTACTTCACTGAGGCCAGAAACCTCAGGGACACATACCTTCCGTCGGACCCTTGCGCCTTCCTATATATAATAAACATTTTTAAAAAATTTTTTGCATGCACTCCACCAACCCTGACCTTTGACTTGTACAACTACCTTTGCACTATTGTTTCTAGAATCACATCTTGGAAATATTAGTTTTCTTGCAGTTGGCTGTTGCAGTTGGAGACTACTCATGGGACATAATCTGAAGATTCCCCTTTGAAAGCAGTGGCGTAGTGTGGGGGGGGAGTTTCCCCCTGGCGCAAAATTCCATGGGGCGCTAGCAGGGCCTCTCCGCCAATTAGGCAAAGTGAGGCGATCGCCCCAGGCGACGTAGCCCTGGTGACAATTGGGGGGCGGCGGCGTCAGGGCACATGGAGATGAGCGCTTCCATTGTGGAAGTGCTCATCTCCATAGTCATTTGTATCGCTGTCCTCAGGACAGCAATACAGATAGATGTGCTGTGGCAGGGCAGGGGACTCTTCCTTCCCCATTCCTGCAGCCTATCAGAGGCTGGTGCAGGCATGAGTCATTGCACCGCCTGAGCCGTACAGCGCGGGACACAGGCTGGAAGAGGCCTGCATCACATAGCTGCCAGCCTGATGGAGGTAAGTATAAGTGTTTATTTTTTTTATATGGTACTACTTACTGGCACATGATTGGGGGGTATCTATGGGGGAACTTGTTACTGACACATGATTGGGGGGCATCTATGGGGGCACTTACTGGCACATTATTGGGGGCACTATGGGGGCATCTACTGAGGCCACAAAGAAGGGGTATTTTATATGGGGGAAGGGGGGAGAGGAACACTATGGGGGGCTTCTACTGAGGGGGTATTTTATATGAAAGACTCTGTATAAGGGCATTTTTTACTGGGGCACATTATGGTGGGTACTATGGGGAAGGGGAGAGGAGTACTATGGGTTCATCTATGGGGGGCACAAAGAAGGGGTATTTTATACTTGCAAATTATGGGGGGCACTGAGGGCATCTACTGGGGCACTATATATGGGGCATTTTTTATACTGGTACATTATGGGGGGCACTAGGAGGAAGGTGGGAGAGGAGCACTGTGGGGGAATTTACTTGGGGCACTATATAGGGCTATTTTATATTGGCAAATTATGGGTGTACTATGGGGACATTAGCTCACAACTGGTGGCATTAAAAGGGGGTATTTTTTGCACTGGCATACATTATAAGGAGAATTATTACTACTAGGGGGCATTATGATGGGCTTTATTACTACTGGGGGTCTATGGGAAACATGATTACTAGTATGGGTAGTATGGGCGCTTTATTACTTCTGGGGCACAGTGGGGACATGTTGGGGGCACCGTAGGAGCACTATTACTACCATGTGTGCTCTAGCAGAGAATTATTACTATTGGTGGGACTTTTGGGAGCACTATTACTATGGGGGCACATTGGCACAGTATCAGCTTACCACAATTATTTTTGGGGGATGTTATGTTTCCACTATTAGTGTAAGGGACATTAGTTGCTGGGCACAGTTATTTTAGGGCAGTGTGTGCCAATTATTGAAGGGGGTATTATCTGTGTGGCACTAGTATTATCAGGCGGTTTATCTGTTTCTGCAGTATAGTATTGGGGATCACAGCGGCACAGTATTTGGATGGTAGGATGATTTGTCCAGAAGATGGGAGGATGATGGAAAAGTAGTAAACTAAGATTTTGTTTGTCAAACTGCAGAGACGAGAAATAGCTGAAAACTGGTGGTCTGGTCTGAAGGTCTGAAAGGAGAAGATGAGGAAAGAGAACATCTAGATCAAAGGAGACATCACTGGATGTAAGAGGTATGGGGCGCTGTATTACCCTGTATGTTCTGTAGTGATAGGAGGGTGGTGTCACGGCTGAGGATGGGGGAAACCCTCAGCCATATGATGCCCGTTTATGTTGTGGCTACTCGGCCAGGAGAACAGGATAGGGAGCAGGTCACCTCCTCACGCATCCCTAACCTGACCCTAACTCCTACCTGCATGTGCCGACCTTTAAGGTAGGAGGACCCATGCGCAGGAACCTCGGAGCCCTGACTTACCCTCCGCAGATCCCTGAGCTAGGAGCTGGGTAAGACGACCTACTCCTCCTAGGCACGGAGGAGCAGGAGTCTCCACGGCCAAGCTGTTGGGAAAAGGAGAACTCATACAGCCTTAGGCCTCTTTCACACTACAGTATGTTGAATTCAGTGTTTTGCGTTCCGTTTTTCACGGATCTGTTGTTCAGTTTTTTGCTTCCGTTGTGGTTCCGTTTCTGTTCCGTTGTTCCGTTCTGTTTTTCCGTATGGCATATACAGTATACAGTAATTACATAGAAAAAATTGGGCTGGGCATAACATTTTCAATTGATGGTTCCGCAAAAAACTGAACGAATACGGAAGACATACGGATGCATTTCCGTATGTGTTCCGTTTTTTTTGCGGACCCATTGACTTGAATGGAGCCACGGACCGTGATTTGCGGCCAAATATAGGACATGTTCTATCTTTTCAACGGAACGGAAATACGGAAACGGAATGCATACGGAACACATTCCGTTTTTTTGCGGAACCATTGAAATGAATGGTTCCGTATACGGACCGTATACGGAATGCAAAAAACGGACCGCAAAACGGAAAAAAAAAACGGTAGTGTGAAAGAGGCCTTAGGCATATATTTGGCCGCAAATCACGGTCCGTGGCTCCATTCAAGTCAATGGGTCCGCAAAAAAAACGGAACACATACGGAAATGCATCCGTATGTCTTCCGTATCCGTTCCGTTTTTTGCGGAACCATCAATTGAAAATGTTATGCCCAGCCCAATTTTTTCTATGTAATTACTGTATACTGTATATGCCATACGGAAAAACGGAACGGAACGGAAACGGAACCACAACGGAAGCAAAAAACGGAACAACGGATCCGTGAAAAACGGAACGCAAAACACTGAATTCAACATACTGTAGTGTGAAAGAGGCCTTACGGGAATGACAGGCAAACTATTAGTTCCACCAACCTGTCACAGCCTTGCTGACTGGATCCCTGCGCAAACAGGAGTCCAGAACCGTAAGCTGCACCAAAACACACATAGGAAGGTCCCAACAGAACATAACATGGACATCACATACATAAAGACATAAACATAAGGACAATATCTTTATGACCACAGGGGTGGCTCTCACTGGCAGGTAATATGCACAGGAGGCTGCTCCAGCCAAGCATGACTGAAGCAATCTACTGAGCCATGCCAAACACCAAGGCTATATAGGCCAAGAAACCACACCCCACAGTTGGACACACCCAGTGACATCACACACACACACTGGGAAGGGTGTTAACCCTTCCAGCACCACAGAAGGGAAACACACATAAAGGGGAAGTGACCAAACTAAGATATCACTGTGGCTGTTGCCGCAGGCAACGACATGGGTGGCAGCTGTCCTGGGAGTCAGCCCGAAGGCCGGGACACTGCCACCACATGTACAGCATACCAAACGTTGCCACGGGCAGCCACAGTGAAGGGACAGTGTCAAAGTGCACACCAGACATACAAACGTGCATACACACACGCACACAACCCCAAGGGAACCGCACACATATCTGCTGTCCGCGGCAACCGCACTTGAGGCAAACAACATCATGCCTCAAGCTGCGGTTGAAACAACTACCCAAACCGCGGGCAACTGTATGCGGCTCCCAAGGAGTCACGGCCATAACCGTGGCCGTGACAGGTGGATATAGAATATGGCCCACCCTGCCGCATCCTGGCCCCAGACTTCAGGTCACACTGTGCGTGTTCTGAATTCTGGGGGCTCACACCCATCTACTACATTATCTGTACTCAGAGAGTTATCACTGTGTTATCTGTGGTGTTACATAGGACTGCAGGTTATATCTACTACATTATCTGTACTCAGAGAGTTATCACTGTGTTATCTGTGGTGTTGCGTATGACTGCAAGTTATATCTACTACATTATCTGTAAAAATGGGCATGGCCACATGTTGGGGGGGGCGCAATACTTGGCTATCCCTGGGTGCTGGCAACCCATGCTACGCCACTGTTTGTAAGTTCACACTATAGGAGGTTTTTAGGTAACAAACCACTGGTTTGTCCCTGGTTTAGCTCTAAGGAGAAAGAAGGTCTGCTCTGTAACCAAATGGAGCTGGCTGCACAGGCAAGTATAGTGATGATAATGATAGATTTAACTACCCAGATATTGATTGGCATCAAAGTTCTGCTTGAGCTGAAAAAGGAGGAGATTCTTCAACTCCTTGCAGGATCATTTTATGGGACAGCTTGTAGTTGAATCAACTAGAAATGATGCATTGCTAAATCTGATCTTTCTATCAATGCAGAGTTGTTGGAAATGTCACTGGAATGTCACTGTTCAGAAAAATATTGTCGTAACAACTGTTTGGAAAAGAAAGTAGATTTTGGTAAAAGGGATGCGCAGCCAGGACAAATAATCTTTTTTCCCTATCAGTAAGAAATTATTTCTCTGAAGGTCCAAGGATGACATAACAACCGAACAGCGTACATGTACAGTGGATGTTAAAGGCTAAACTGGATGGACATATGTCTTTTTTTCATGTTCCTATGTAGTATAGTGCTGTCTAGGATGATGTTCATAAATTACAATTCTACTTGGACAGTTAGTGTTTGAGCATTCACGTCACAAATGAGATTTTATGTTGATAAATTTAAAGTAATGCATCTGAGTAGTAATCTGCATTCAACATGTGCCATATGAGGAGTAAAATCGGGGGAGTCACTTGTACAAAAGAATCTGGATGTACTTGTTGATCATAAACTAAATAAAAGTATGCAATGTCAATCAGCTGCCTTAAAGGACAGCAGAATACAGTTGTGTATCACAATGGCATGGACTCAAAGGACTTTACTAGTCATTAGTACTGATTAGAAAAAAAAGAGACCAAAAATGGCCTAATGGTAGGAGTGGAAACAAATGTCCACCCAACAAAACCATGGGCCACCTATACAAATGACTCGGTACCAGCTCCCGAGTATAACCGTCATTAGTACTGCCTTATTTGGAATATGCAGTTCAGTTCTGGGAGCCAATTCATAGAAAGGATGCCTTGGGATTGGAAATGGTACAGAGAGGAGCAACTAAACTGAGTCATGGAAAATCTCAGTTATGAGAAAAGATTAAATAATAATTACATTTATTTAGTCGTGAGAAGAAATTTATGAGGACAGATATAATGAATTTGTTTAAGTACACAAAATTAGTAAAAAAAAATTTCAATCCAAATTCAAAAGACAAGGGGACACTTCCTTCATCTGGAGAAAAGATTCAATCTTAAGAGGCAACAAAGCTGCTCTACCATATGAGATGTGAATCTGTGACATGGCATACCTTTTTAAAAAAGACCTACCGTAGCTTATTTCTTAGAATAATATGCAATGAATAATCGTGTAAATGTATAGAATTCTTGTTTGCCGCAAGCGAATTTCTGAATTTTCAGGTCTAGATCTCCACTATGTTATTACTGTGAAATGGAAGCATCTATAAGTAACAGCTCACCCAGTAAGGCCACTGAGTGCGACACTACTCACCACAAATCCACCTAACCTCTGTTGCACTACCCTCTACAGATTTGGATTATGTCCCTTATATCTAGTGAAAGGTATTGTTAATGCTGGAACATGCAGTACAAAGATATTTTTGATAATTGTATGCTGGAGCTTGACTGTGCCTCTGTGCATAGGGGTCCAAAAAAGGCATGACTCGGTGAGATTGATGTGGACAATCTTGAGCGGTGAACTAGACCTTCTTGTCCAACATTTATGCCCTCACAAATGTTTCATGTGGATGAGCACAAACTCCCACAAGCACAGTATAAAATCTTGTGAAATGCCTTCCCAGTAGAAGCTATTCTAACTGCAAATGGGCGTGCTGAGCTCCATATTAGCATGGTTTTGGAATTAGATGTCCATCGAGCTCATGAAAGTGTGATGGTTGAGTCCACATACTTTTGTAAATCCTATAGCAGGACAACGATCCCAAAAATACAGCCAATGTCAATAGGAACTATCTTCAGTGTAATGAAGAACAAAGAGTCCTGAAGGTGAAGACATGGCTCCCACAGAGCCCTGATCTCAATATCATTGAGTCTGTCTGTGATTGCATGCAGAGATAGAAGGATTTAAGCAAGCCTACATCCACAGAATATCCATGCTTAGTTCTCCAAGATGTTTGGAGCAACCTCCCTTCTGAGTTCCTTCTAAAACTGTGTGCAAGTGTACCTACAAGAATTGATGCTGGTTGGAAAGTAAAGCATGGTCACATGTACAGTCATGTGAAAAAATTAGGACACCCTTTGAAAGCATGTGGTTTTTTGTAACATTTTTAATAAAAGGTTATTTCATCTCCGTTTCAACAATACAGAGAGATTAAAGTAATCCAACTAAACAAAGAAAACTGAAGAAAAGTCTTTTCAAGATCTTCTGTAAATGTCATTCTACAAAAATGCCTATTCTAACTGAGGAAAAAGATAGGACACCCTCACATGTATTCCCTCTTAAATTGGCTCAGATCTCACACAGGTATATCACACCAGGTGCACATAATTAGTAGATCGTTACTCTGCATGTTGAATGAGGCTTGCCCTATTTAAACCTCAGACATTTAGTTTGGTGTGCTCCTGACTGTTGAAGTGAGAGTGAGCACCATGGTGAGAGCAAAAGAGCTGTCAGAGGACTTCAGAAAAAAGATTGTAGCAGCCTATGAGTCTGGGAAGGGATTTAAAAAGATCTCAAAAGATTTTGAAATCAGCCATTCCACTGTCCGGAAGATAGTCTACAAGTGGAGGGCTTTCAAAACAACTGCCAACATGCCCAGGACTGGTCGCCCCAGCAAGTTCACCCCAAGAGCAGACCGCAAGATGCTAAATAAGGTCTCCAAAAACCCTAAAGTGTCATCTCGAGAACTACAGCAGGCTCTGGCTACTGTTGATGTAGAAGTACATGCCTCTACAATCAGAAAGAGACTGTACAAGTTTAACTTGCATGGGAGGTGTGCAAGGAGGAAACCTTTGCTTTCCAAGAGAAACATCGAGGCCAGACTGACATTTGCCAGAGATAAAGTTGACAAAGACCAGGACTTCTGGAATAATGTTCTTTGGACAGATGAGTCCAAAATTGAATTATTTGGACACAACAGCAGAGGACATGTTTGGCGTAAACCAAACACAGCATTCCAAGAAAAGAACCTCATACCAACTGTGAAGCATGGAGGTGGAAGTGTCAAGGTTTGGGGCTGCTTTGCTGCAGCAGGACCTGGTCAGCTCACCATCATAGAATCCACGATGAATTCTACTGTGTATCAGAAGGTGCTTGAAGAACATGTGAGACCATCAGTTAGAAAATTAAAGCTGAAGCGGAACTGGACCATGCAACATGACAATGACCCAAAACATACTAGTAAATCAACCAAAGATTGGCTGAAAAAGAAGAAATGGAGAGTCCTGGAATGGCCAAGTCAAAGTCCAGATTTGAATCCCATTGAGATGCTGTGGGGTGACTTGAAAAGGGCTGTACGTGCAAGAAACCCCTCAAACATCTCACAGCTGAAAAAGTTCTGCATTGAGGAGTGGGGTAAAATTTCCTCAGACCGATGTCGAAGACTGGTAGATGGCTACAAGAACCGTCTCACTGCAGTTATTTCAGCCAAAGGAGGTAACACTCGCTATTAGGGGCAAGGGTGTCCTATCTTTTTCCTCAGTTAGAATAGGCATTTTTGTAGAATGACATTTACAGAAGATCTTGAAAAGACTTTTCTTCAGTTTTCTTTGTTTAGTTGGATTACTTTAATCTCTCTGTATTGTTGAAACGGAGATGAAATAACCTTTTATTAAAAATGTTACAAAAAACCACATGCTTTCAAAGGGTGTCCTAATTTTTTCACATGACTGTAATATTGATTTAGATTTGTCTTTTGTTTATTCACTGTGTATGTAGGTAATTGATAAACTAGTGACACGTCTATTTGTTTTTCCCACACCTGACGAAAATGTTTGCATAGTACTGTACATAATATATATATATACACAATCTACTGTCTCTAGCCATGTTAATGATATGCCATTACTTTGGCAGACAAGCCTCCTTAAAAAGACAAAATGAGTCAAAGAAAAGAAAGAGAACTGAATGATTGCATGGAAAGCCTAAGGGTACTTTCACACTAGCGGCAGGATGGATCTGACAGGGTGAACAGCCTGTCAGATCTGTCCTGCCGCTAGTGTGAAAGTACCCTAAGGAGGCAAGATGCACACAGTGCAGTTGATTGCTCTTCCTTAGTAGTCGATAAGTATATAAATAACTACAGTAAGTCACCTCTAAATCTGTTCTGGAAATTAACTAGTTCAATGTGTTCACATATTTATCCAGTGTCCTTCTTTCACTTGCATCATCAGATGTCATCTTGTAAGCAGTCAACAGTCAGGTGTTTGGCACTATACTCATTAAAATGTGAAACATAATTAGCAAAATCAATACTGTGTAAATCTTTAAAGGAAAACATAAATTGGGCCCTTTGTACTGCATCCTAATACCTGGAATATTGCAGGAGTATTGATTTTGCTTCTGTTCTTTTGTAATTATCACTGATGAAAAGAAAAAGGATCTTTAAACCTTCTGATGCTTTGAAGTTGATCATTACTTCTGTCTGTTAGATGGGAATTCAGTATCAACTTGCTCTGCATTTGAATGTCTGTTATCTAAGCTGCAGAATAGATCTTAATTATTATGCAAGACTCTTGTACTGATGTAGTATCATTGATACAAAGCTCCCTGCCAATGGGTGACAGCATGCATCAATGTAACTGTTTTCACATGAGCTGTCTAATCCCTTAAGAACATGGACCATACCATGTGCTACAGGGTTGTTACATAAAGCTTTCATACTAAAGATGCATAATCATAGTTTCTATCCTACGGATATACAGTATATGTTATACTATATAGATTATGGACTCATTGAACACAATGAGGCAGACTTGCTAATACTGGAGCACCGCCAAGAGATGCTTCAGTATTTATTTTCTAAGCAGCATGCTCATTATGTATCAATGCAATGCATGCAAGAGAAAAAAAGAGGCAGCTGCAATCACTGTCCTTTCCCAACCTATACATTAGCCATATAGCCATATACAGTTAAAAGGGTATGTTGATCCATACTGCCCAGACATATGCAGTGGTGTATCTTGGTTTTGTGCTGCCCTAGGCGAGACTAAACTTGGGCACCCCCCTAATATAAATTTGACCCACCCCTTCCTGTCAAGGCCAAACCCCTTCCTATGTAAACCCCACCTCTTCCTCTTTAGGCTCCACCCTTACCTGAAAAAGAATCATCACAAATGTATGTAGGAAATAAAATAAAATTTCTATCATCTAAAAGTTATTTAAAAAAATTAACTGCACATTCCTAGTTTGACACAAATATTTTGTATTTTGCAGATGTATAAAAAATATATAAAAATCTGTAAAATACAAAGTATATGTGTCAGAAGTTGCGCTTTTTTTTAAAAAAAAGAAGAAAGCAAGGCACTGATTGGTCGCTTTAGATCCTAAATGTCCATCCAACGTGTATGTGCCCATTACACACAGATGTAACAGAGCTGAGTTTGTCACTGAGCACTCCTTGCGCGCTGCCTGTAGTTTTGCATAGGACTGCACATACGCCAAGCGCTTACTGGAGATTAGTTCTCCCCTGCAGACACAAGTTCAGCTCCATCTGTGTGCGACAGGCGCATCAGTGACTGGTAATAGGCACCGGGGTAACTGCCCCAGCACTCCGGGCACTCACTGCCTGAACATCCCCTCCATGTCCTTGATCTGCTTTCTGCTGAACTCCTTGAACTCTGTGAAGACCCTCGCTCCACCTCCGCCGGGTCCTCCATCCGCAGGCACTGGTTCAGCCTGGAGGCCAACTCGTTCTCAGCCATCGTGTCCCTTCACCGACTGCAGCCGCCACCTGTCCCCCTCAAATGAGAAGATGCAGCCGGCACTGGTCATGTGACCGCTCCCCCATGTAATGCTGCCCCTGATTGGAGGAGAGAGAGGAAGGGGCGGGGACTGGTCCAGAGAGACGGAGAGGAGGAGGATGCTGAAAGCAGAGGAGCGAGCAGTCCCTGGGGTGTAACTATCACTAAGCAAACAAGGCATTTTGCCGCCCAATTGGCAAGTGCCGCCCTAGGCAAATGCCTTATTTGCCTCGTGAAAGATACACCCCTGGACATATGCCAAAAACACATTTTTTGGGGAATATGATGGGCTCATTATACTCTGTGAGCACATTCAGCATATATATATATATATATATATATATATATATCTCAAAAAACATAAATCACAGCAATGGCTTTCTTTCAAGGGTTTTATTTTTTTCAATCGACACGCGGCAAAATATTTTTTTTGTGTGCAAACGGTGCATACGTGGAGCCTATGGCCGCCAAGATGCGCGTATACACACATCTCGGCGGCCATAGGCTCTACGTATGCACCAGCATCTTCCCCGGTTTACCTCCAGCGGCACAGTGCCTGACGAAGGCCAGATACGGCCAAAAATGTTTGCACGCAAAAATAAATCTTTTGCTGCATATCGATTGAAAAAATAAAACCCTTGAAAGAAACCCATTGCTGTGATTTATGTTTTTTTATTTCAACAGGGCTGGGAACCCTATCTACAGCAGAAAAAGCAGAACAGCCACAAAGTTTGGTTATATATATATATATATATATATATATAATGTCAGGAGATTTCCTGCGAGAATGTACAGCACACTTTGATAAATATGGCATTCCATCAAAAAGCTGGCACAATTTTATTGATAAATACGTCTCAATAGATGCTATGTATTAGGTGGCATGGTATCAGGGGATATAACTAGTGTTGATCGAGCACCAAAGTGCTCGGGCTGAACACCTCGGGATGCTCGGGTGCTCTACCGAGCTCAAAATAAGTCAATGGGAAAACCCGAGCATTAAACCAGGCACCCACTGCTCTGAAGAGGAGAGGGTGTCGGGTTCACATGAAAAGGTCAGAAATTGACGGAAACACCACTGAAATGGTTCGTGAACAGCATGGGGAGTATTTCTGGATGCATCTTGGACTCCCAGGTCTCTGCTGGGATCAGGGCCGGCTCTATCATAAGGCAGCCCAAGCGGCTGCTTGAGGGCACAGAAAACAATTAACTTGCTAACTTACATTTACCTCGCTGAGCCTGTGTGCCGAGCAGCACGGCCGCCCCCCGCCCTCACTCAATCACAGAGCGGCACGCAGCTGACAGGCTGAGGCAGCAGCCGCAGAAACGCACACTCTTAGCATGTATTTCAGAAACGTTTCTCCTGGGATTCGAACTCACGACCTTTCACATCAGAGGCAAGGCATTTACCCACACAGTTGTATAGCCAGTTACTTAAAAAACAATAATATAAGACTTCTACTGTAGATGACTTTGATACCTAGTGTACATACACATGACAGCTGCCCCAGCACACTGTGTATGGATGTAGCAGGCTGGGTGTGTTGGGGCAACTGTCATGTGTATGGTTGTACCCTAGGTATCAAAGTTATCTACAGTAGAAGTCTTATATTATTATTTTTAAGTAATTGGCTATACAGCTTTCTTAGCTGTGTGGGTAAGTGCTTTGCCTTTAATACAGAAGTTCATGAGTTCGAATCCCATCACAAACTATAAAAGACAGGCTAAATAAGAACACGAGCACCAAATCTTCAACACTAGAGGCTGCTGGGCACACAGGAAGAGGAAGAGGCTGCATCGCATCACTGACATGGAGGTAAGTATACATTTTTTATTTTTTTTAATACCGGACTATTACTTTACTGCCATGGGGTAGGGGGGTAGGGCTATTGGCGCCATGATACTGGCACATGGAGGGGGGAGGTGAGAGGCACTTGATACTGGCACATTAGGGGGCAGGGGGAGAGGATGGCACTATGATATTGGCACATGGGGGGGGCAAGAAATGGATATTAATCATGAGGGGCAGAAATGTGAAATGATGGGGGGCAAGAAATGGATATAAATCATGAGGGGCAGAAATGCCAAAATGTAGATTCGCTTGTGTTGACAAAAATCCTTGCACCGACCTGGCTGGGATCGATGTTGTCCGAGTAGTAAACAATTTTTATAGCCTGACAATAATACGCCTAAAACCAAAGATAAAATTGATTTTAGAGGAAAAATTGTTAGGAAACATTCTTTCCTGTATATTTGTCTATAAAGTGCAGGTGCTGCCAAAAATTACAAGGAAGAGGCACTACGATACAACCTGGATATCACATAAAGGAGAGCCTCATTCACATTGTGGTACAATTGTTCAGGTAGTGGGACTCCTACATTCATAAAGCCTATGCACTAAGTGAAAGGGCTGCCAAAAATTAGAAGGAACCGCATCATACACCCTTGAAAAAGCATCATACACCCTTGAAAAATTATGATTGATGGCCTGCTGGTGAGCTGACCCTCTAAAAAATTATATCCGAGGGCCTGCAGGTAAGCTGACCCTATAAATGATTGTAGGTGAGGCCCTGCTGGTGAGCTGACCCTCTAAAAAATTGTATGCGAGGGTCTGCAGGTGAAGCTGACCCTGTAAAGCATTATATGCAAAGGCCTGCAGGTGACCTGACCCTGTAAAACATTATATGCGAGGGCCTGCAGGTGATCTGACCCTCTAAAACATTATATGCGAGGTCCTGCAGGTGAGCTGACTCTGTAAAAGATTGTAGGTGAGGGCATTATATGCTACGAATAAGCATGTTGATATGATGGAAGAGGAGTAGCAGGATGAGAAAATGAAGATTCAACCATATACCATTGTTTGTGGTGGAAGGGGTGCATGGCAATACAGTGTATTCAGTACATTATAAACACCACATTTAAAGTGCCTTTATGTTCATCAGCTTTCCTCTGGTGGAGTTGAGAAGTCATGGTCAATCCAGGCCTTGTTCATTTTTATAAGAGTCAACCTGTCAGCATTTTCAGTTCACAGGCAGATACGCTTATCTGTTATAATGCCACCAGCAGCACTAAATACCCGCTCAGACAAAATGCTCGCTGGCGGCAGGGCAGGCCAGCACCTTTAAGGCGTAGAGCGCCAGTTCGTGCAATGTGTCCAGCTTGGACACCCAGTAGTTGTAATGCACTGAGAGATCATTGATGACGCTGACACGGTCTGCTATGTACTACTTCACCATTTTCCAAAATGTCTCCCTCCTTGTGACAGTAGGCCACGCATCAGGGTGAGGGTGCTGGCGTGGTGTCATAAAACTGTCCCAGGCTTTGGAGAGTGTTGCACTGCCTCTGTTGGAACTGCTGTGTGTTCCCCTTGTCTCCCCTCCTCGGTTGCCCAAGGAACTACGGACTCTGCCGCCAGCGTTGTCAGATGGAAATTTTTGGAGCAATTTTTCAACAAGGACCTTCTGGTATTGCACCGCTTTGCTCGTCCTCTCCACCAGAGGAATGAGAGATGAGAAGTTCTCTTTGTAGCGGGGGTCGAGAAGGGTGAACAACCAGTAATCCATGTTGTCTAAAATGCGTATAACGCGCGGGTTGCTGGAAAGGCAGCCTAACATGAAGTTAGCCATGTGTGCCAGAGTACCAACAGGCAGGACTTCAGGAGGATGACTCTTAATCTCCTCATCCACTTCCTCCTCTTCTACGCACCCACGCAGAACAGATGGAATCAAACTTCCATGGGTACTACCTTTGTAGCGGAGGCAAACGTATCCTGCTCCTCCTCTTCATCGTCCAATTCACGCTGAGAAGACGAACTGAGGGTGGTCTGGCTATGACCCTGTGTAATGTCTTCCCCCATTTCCACCTCTCCCACATGCAAAGCGTCATCCTTAATTGTGAGCAGCGAGCGTTTTAGTAGACACAGAAGTGGGATGGTTACGCTGATAATAATGTTATCACCGCTCACCATCTGTGTGGATTCCTCAAAGTTTCTTAAAACTTTACAGAGGTCAGACATCCATGCCCACTCCTCGCTTGTGAATAGCGGAAGCTGACTGGAAAGGCGACGACCATGTTCCAGGTGGTATTCCACTACTGCCCTCTGCTGCTCACAAAGCCTGGCCAACACGTGGAATGTCGAGTTCCAGCCAGTGAGTTGGCACTTTCCAGCGCTACTGCAGCGTTGACAGACCAGCTGAAGCTGTCGATGAATTGCGGAAATGTGCACACACAAGGCACACCTTCACCAGTAGCTCAGGCAAATTGGGATAGATTTTGAGAAACCGCTGAACTACTAAATTTAAGATGTGGGCTAGGCATTGGAAGTGTGTGAGCTTGCCGAGCTCCAAAGCCGTTACCAAGTTACGGCCATTATCAGACACAACCATGCCTGGTTCTAGGTTGAGTGGCGAGAGCCACAGTTCAGTCTGATCTCTCTGGATCCCCTGCCATAGCTACGCTGGTGTGCTGTTTGTCCCCTAAGCATATCATCTTCACCGCGGCCTGTTGCCGCTTCCCCACTGCAGTGCTACACTGCTTCCATCTACCGACTGATGGCTGACTGGTGCTACATGCGGATAATTCAGAGGTGGAAGTGGAGGAGGCGGAGGAGGAGAAGTGGGGGTTGAAGCCACTAACGTAGTTGCTGGTGGAAACCCTGATCGACGTAGGGCCGGCAATCCCGGTGTCGGTAGCACCTGTGCCATCCCAGGGTACGACTCGCTCCCGGCCTCCACAACATTTACCCAGTGTGCCGTCAGGGAAATGTAGCGTCCCTGGCCGAATGCACTTGTCCATATGTGCGTGGTTAAGTGGACCTTCCCAGTAACTGCGTTGGTCAGGGCACGTGTGATATTATGGGACACATGGTGTAAGGTGGGAATGGCACACCTTGAAAAATAGTGGCGGCTGGGACAGCGGATCTTGCTGGTTGTGGTGAGATTGCTAGTGTTCACACCCTGGCTCATTTTGGTACGGCACAGGTTGCAAACTACTATTCTTTTATCGTCCGCACTGTCCTAAAAAAAACGCCATACTGCGGAACACCTTCGTTCAATGCCACAGCGCAAAAGGCACTTCATAGTGCTGCACCTGCCACAAGGATTGTGTTGAGCAGACTCTTGGCTACTGAGACTAGACTTTGTGGCAGACGGGGTGGTGCTTAAGCGACTGGAAGCATTATCTGCTGCAATCCAACCGACCACCTGGTCGCACTGGTCTGACTTTAAGAGTGGTGTCCCGCGCCACCCTGCAAACTGGGACATGAAGCTAGGTATCGTGGATGATTGTTTTTCTTGTGCTCTAGCAGCAGGCACAGTTTCACTGCACCCAGGGCCACGGCCTCTGCATGCACCATCAGTATCACAGCCACTGCCCTATACCTTACTGCTCGGCTTCTTCATATTAAATTTTATATATGTTTGAAAGTCAGTACACGTACAGTAGCGTAGGATTTGGAAGTGTATGTGCAAACAAATTTAAAAAGGTATTTGGGATGTGGAAACCTCACACAGGAGATATCCCGCAGGTAATGTTAATGCTGTCACCAGCGGCTAATAAAAAATTACAGGGAATGTCACAGGTATTTGGGATGAGGAAACGTTATACAGGAGAGGTACCACCGATAATGTCAGCAGCAGACACTGTCTATTGAAAAAGTACACTGAATGTCACAGATAAATTTTTTCAGTGCACAGGTTAGTAAGTGGTTGCTGAGAACCAACATCATAATCATTACAGCCCAGGCCTTGAAAAGAGTCAAATCTACCTGAGAAGAGTCCTGGTTATTGATAATCTCCTGCTCTCTGCCCATCTGCTGATGATTGGCAGTTCTCTCCTAGAGAGAAATGGAGAAAACTAGGTAGAAGACTGTCAGTCATCAGCAGGTGGGCAGGAGAGCAGGAATTCATGAATAACCAGGACTCTTCTCAGGTGGCCCGGACCCTTTTTCCAGGCCCAGTCTGCAATGTGATGTTGGTTCTTGGCAACCACTTACTTTAAACTTAGAAATGACCGACCGCTGAAATAAATTCATTTGTCACTACTTTATGTTGCCTTTAGTATGGGCAGCATTAAATTGATGACAGGTTCCCTTTGAAAGGACATTTGGGTCTAAAATGGGTGTAAAATAGATATTGCTGCTGCCACACACAACAATAGTCCTTAAAAGTTTTTCTAATAAAATTATTCCTATATCACTCACTACACAGTGTCTGTCCCTTCCTCAGCACAGCTCTTCCTAAGACTGAGCCGAACGCTCGTCACCGGCTGCTATATAGCACCTGATGATGCGTTCCGGCCAGCCAATCACTGTAATGCCAGTAACCAACATGTTAGGGCAGTACTTACCTGGGTGTTCTCTTCCAACCTAAATTCAAATGAGCCAATAGGATTGTGACATGTATTTTAACAAAGAGTGATGTATATATTGTCATAGTATGCATCCGGGCTTAATTAAGGATACTCTAGCACGGGAAAAACCAACGCAAATGAATTCCTTTGTATAGATACATGACATGCCCTCTTTAGCCATCTAGCTTATAATATTGCAGCCTAGGTATATCCTTTTGTATCCTGTAAAATATATGATTCCGTGTCTAAAGAAAATGGATAAGGCTGCTTTCACACTAGCATTTTTACTGGATCCGGCAGGTTTCAGCAAAAAACGCTTCCGTTACTGATAATACAACCATCTGCATCCGGATCCGGTCGTATTATCTTTAACATAGCCAAGACGGATCCATTATAAACTCCATTGAAAGTCAATGGAGGACGGATCTGTTTTTGAAAACGTCCCCATTGACTTGCATTGTGGGTCATGACAGATCCGTTTTGCTCCGCATCGCAGGACTGAAAGCAAACCACAGTACGCTGCGTTCTGTTCAGTTACGTTTTGTCCCCATTGATCGGTGTTCTGTAGATTGTAATATTTTTATTTTCCCTTATAACATGGTTAAAAGGGAAAATAGCATTCTGAATACAGAATGCATAGTAAAATAGCGCTGGAGGGGTTAAAAAAATAATAATTTTTAACTCAGCTTAGTGCACTTGCTCGCGTAGCCCGGCATCTCCTTCTGTCTTCATCTTAGTTTTTGTAGCAATAGGACCTGTGGTGACATCACTACGGTCATCACATGATCCATCACCATGGTAAAAGATCATGTGATGGATCATGTGATGACTGTGACGTCACCAAAGGTCCTTGTTGCCACACAGAGCTAAGATCAAGACCGAAGGAGATGCCGGCTGCGTGAGCAAGTGGATTAAGGTGAGTTAACTTTTTTTTTTTTTTTTTTTTTTAACCCCTCCAGCGCTATTTTACTATGCATTCTGTATTCAGAATGCTATTATTTTCCCTTATAACCATGTTATAAGGGAAAATAATAATGATCGGGTCTCCATCCCGATCGTCTCCTAGCAACCGTGTGTGAAAATCGCACCGCATCCGCACTTGCTTGCGGATGCTTGCGATTTTTACGCAACTCCATTCACTTCTATGGGGCCTGAAAAACGTGAAAAACGCACAAAGAGGAGCATGCTGCGATTTTCATGCAACGCACAAGTAATACGTGAAAATCACCGCTCATGTGAACAGCCCCATGGAAATGAATGGGTCAGGATTCAGTGCGGGTGCAATGCGTTCACCTCACGCATTGCACCCGCGCGGAATACTCGCTCGTGTGAAAGGGGCCTTAGGGTACTTTCACACTTGAGGCAGGACACATCCGGCAGGCTGGTCTCCCTGTCGGATCCGTCCTTCCGATGTATCGCCGGACCGCCGCTCCGTCCCCATTGACTATAATGGGGACGGGGGCTGAGCACCGGCGCAGCACGGCGAAAGCCGCCGGACTAAAAAGTCGGACATGCAGGAATTTTTAGTCCGGCGGGTTTCGCCGTGCACCGCCGTGCTGCGCCGGAGCTCAGCCCCGTCCCCATTATAGTCAATGGGGACGGAGCGGCGGTCCGGCAATACGGCGAAACAGCGGAAGGACGGATCTGACAGGGAGACCAGCCTGCCGGATCCGTCCTGCCACAAGTGTGAAAGTACCCTTAGGTAAAACCTAGAGGACATTCAAGAATAGATTTCACCATTTTTAAAAGGACACAGAGGAAAGGCATGAATCTGCTTTGGCTTTTCATCTCTGGCCATTGTGTATCTCCTCTTCTTCGTGTTTTCCTTCTAGAACTCTGTATCCAAATAGTTACATGGCACACAGGACTTTCTCTACTGTGACCTGCAATATTTGGCTTCTGCCCAAGAAACTGGAGGACATCACAAAAATGTCAACCAGAGGGAAATAACATTGCAGTGACCTTCTAGTTGTAATTTCACATACATGCCAAGATTAAAAATGAAACCTAATATCTGATGTAATATTTTCATTCAGCTGGATTCCCATGATATAAATACAACTTATTTTAAGGGTTTTTCTGGGAGTTCTAAATTGATGGCCTTTGCTGAGGATAGGTAATCAATATCTGATTTTTGGGTACGACTCCTGGCAACCTGCCAGGCTGCAGTTTAAGGAGGCCATGGCGCTCCGATGAGCGCTGCAGCCTCCTCACAGCTGCCGTACATGGTATAGCGGCTCTGCTATTTCAGCTATTCACTTGAATGAGACTAAGCTGTAAATAGGCCGTGTGACCAATGAATCTGATGTACCTGAACTAGGAGGAGTTCACAACGATCACTGGAGTACCACAGCCTCTTCAAACTTCTGATTGATGGGGGTACTGGGAGTCGAACCTCACTGATCAGATATTGAGGATAGGCCATCAATATTGAACTCATGGAAAAGCCCTTTAAGTTGTTTGTATAAAAGGGATACTACAAACATTAAAAAGATCCAAACCATCTTCAGAGACACAAAAGTTTTTAGATTGCATGTCATTACTGGTTATGAAAAGACAATATGGGTCATTTATTAAACATGTACACCAGTTTTCTGGCATGCAAAGGTTGCACATTTTTGTGGTCGTACCCTAAAACTGCCATCTGAACCACCATTACTTCTGCAGCAGTCAAAACTGAAGTGTTTAGTCTGTATCTGTGAGAAGGCAACACCTTTAATTCTACCAATCCATAAAAAGACAGCGCAGCTCAAAATTCCTCCATAGGGATGTTGGTAATTAGGGTACTTTGATAGTATCTTTAAGGTAGAATCGATCACTGGATTTCAAGTTTTAAGTTCCCTTCACAATCCGATTTTTCATCTCCTGAGTGCGATACAAGAGAACTGAACATAGTGAGGTACCACAACTCTTCAATAGTCAAATATATTTTTTTTATACTCACATAGATAAAAACAGATCCGTGCATATAAAAGTATAAAATGTTGCTGATTTATCGTCTGCCCGACCCGGGTTTCGCTCTGGGACAGGGTGGATTTGATTTAAATCAAACTGATTTAAATCACTAATCAGTAAGGCTCTATTTAAATCAGTTTTCTACATAAAGACTAATTCTTGCTGGTATAACTTATAATATGCAAGTAGATGAAGATTTTTGGAATAACAACTTTTCATATTAGTTTGATTAGGTTGATTCTGTATTCATAGGTTTGTAGAAGTTAGGATTAAGGTCTTTTTCTCAACTCTGTTCATGTTATAACATTTTTGCTGTGAAGAAGAGGCATGTGATCTCTGCTGAGTCAAATTCAGTTTTGAGAACTGCAAAAGTAAACCAAACATCTCTGATAATATCTTGTAGGCAGACAAACTGCCCAATAATCTTACAAAAACCTCTGGAAGAGCATGACATTGTGAATGGATTAATGGAATTTATTTACCCAAAAAATTAAACATATACAGCCTTATTCTACATAATTAAAAAACAAATGTATTTCATGATGGAATAACCTTTGGATGGTAATATATTTTCCTCAAAAAGCATTTTATATAAAAAAATCTGATTAAAATAATTTTTTTTTTAAAGATTAAAAAAACAAACAAAAAAAACTTGATTTTTATCCACCCTGCTCTGGGAGCTGGGAGTTTTATTCTGTGTATAGACGTTAGCGATATTTTTATTCTTCCAAGCCTTCGTAAAATACCCATCCACTAAAAAGTCTTTGGAAATCAGACTTTGTACACTCATCTCTGGTTAGTAGAGTCTAAGGGCTTTAACACGTTTTTACCAAAGACCACTGCAAGTCAGGATTGACTTAGTTGCTAAGGTCCAGGTTATGTCTGATAAGTTGTGACAGGGAGATAATGATAACCAGTTGGGGGGGTGTACCTGCACAGTCTCACTCTATCCAATCAGTGCTGCCAGTGTCAGACTGTGCAGGTACACACCCCAACTGGTTACCACCCCTCTGCACCCTTACTGCAGACTGCTAGCAATTCAGTCATAACTTCTAGTTGACATGATAAATAAATGGTACAACATAGATTCATAAGAGATGCTCCAGAATTGTTATTACATGGGGAAAGCATGAATATATTAAAACAGACATATCAGGAGTGGCAACAGGTCCTCTTTAACACCTTAAGGACTCATGCTGTACATGTACGGCGCTGGTGGCCGTGACTTAAGGAACAGCGCCGTACATGTACGGCGGGCTGATCAGGTGGATGCATGAGCCTGGTCTGGCAGTCACTGATAGCTGGACTCCAGCTGTATGCACCAGCATCGGTGAAAATACAGATGCCAACGCATTAACTCTTGCACTGCTGCAGTTAGCGCTGACCGTGGCACGTGTGGGATAGTGCCGGGTGCGGGGTGGCCATCCGCTCTGCTGTGACGGGGACCTGATGACAGGGAAAGCCGCCCGATGCCTTCCTTTTAGTCATTGTGGCTGCCTTGAAGTAGACATATGGGAAATGTAAAGTAATAACTATTTTAGGAGGTGTCACTATCTGTTTTAAAAGCAGAGAAATTGACATTTTGAAATTATTTTTTGGGTAAAAAAAAATGAAATTTTTTGACTAAAATTTACCACTGACATGAATTACAATATGTGATAGAAAACAATCTCTGAATGGCTTGGATAAGTAAAAGCGTTTTAAAGTTATCACCACATAAACTGACACATTTCAGATTTGCAAACAATGGCCTGGTCCTTAAGGTGAAAAATTGCAGGGTCCTGAAGGGGTTAATGTTATTTACTTGTATTTTTATGATGCGTTATAAGATGGTGTTTTCATTGCAATTTTACATTGCAACTTTAATATCTGTAGATTAAGGGGCTGCATAAGTTATCTTCAAAAGACATATAGCTAAAACCAGAGCTTGCCCTGTTAGACAAAAGTTTCAATTATATATATATATATATATATATATATATATATATATATATAATTATAATTTTTTTCTGTCCCGCTAATACCTCTAAATGTTCCCCCAAATAATGCAGAGGAGAATCTTCTCAAGCCTGATTTTGAAGACCAACTCTGGGGGGGTCAAAGGTAAAAGGCACTTAATCCTCTAGAACAGTGTTTCTTTACCTTTTCATGTCGCGTATCCCCAATCCAAATAAGTACCGACAAGGAAGTGATAAGTGATAAATGTTAAATAAGGCTATTCTCGTGCTGCTGTCTTAGACACTGTTCCCAGCCTCTGTCAGCAGTTCTTTCAAGATCTGATTAAAAGAGTAGCACAGCATGCAGCACACATCTTCCTGTCAAAATGACCGACGCCACATTTGGACCTGTGATGGATGGTTATTACTTTTTAAATTACATTCTGCACTAGAAAACATATTTGAAAATACAGTACTACATAAATATTATATCCAGAGAAGTCTCATCTGATGTAGACATTCTTTTTTCTCCTTTCCACTTGGTCCAGACCACCATAATGACTTCTTCTAGCCATGTCTTATCTCTGCAAAGTTTGCCACACAGACATCTTAGGTCACATGTCCACCATCTTCCCCACCTGCTCCCCATCTAGGTGCCCCCACAGTGTCATCCTGCTGCCTCCTCAATACTGTGCCCGCTGTGCTTTCTAGTACTACTAGCAGAAAGATAGTCCCCCTGAAAATACTAGTACAACACAAATAGTGCATTCTTCAATAATTAATGCCACACAGAGCCCTTAAAAATAATGTGCCCAGAAAATAGTGCCCCTGACAGTAATATTTCCACATAGTGTCCCCCGAAAATGATTGTGTCAAGGTGCCACCCACAGTAATAGTGTTCCCAAAAGTTCCACCAATAGTAATATTTCTCTAGAATGCCCTCACTAGTAATAGTGCCCCCTACAGTGACCTCAATAGTAATAATGCTCCCCAAAAGTGCCCGTTATAATGTGCTCAAGTTTATTAAAGTTATATAAATGGTAAATAATTTCTATTCGTATGATGTTTAGTAACCCTTGATCCTCCGTAACGACCAAATGAACACCAAGTGAGCATGCTGAAATAATAAAATATATAAACAGAGAAGAAGAAGGGTCTGTTTTCCCTTTGTTTCCTGCTTTTTTTTCTCACTTATCTGTGGATGAAAGGGTGTATGTCTATTTGATTGTACTGTGCGTTTCACTATGTAAGCATAAATCTCAATAAATAATAACAAATAAGCAAAGTAATCTGAAATTGTATAGTCTAAAACACCAATTCAGAACATGAAATGTAAATAAGGTAAAAATTAGTACATATGGAAAGTGTATGGGAGCCATTACTTTTCTCACTGCATGTTATTAAAATGACTAAGAGCTTGCAGTGATGAGAGAGAACATTTCTAAATACTGACACACACTGTATGATCACAGTCTTACAGTTACACCAATAGGATGTTTCCAAGAAAATGGGAGTGTTAGTGGAAATTCTAAGAACATGTTTGAACTTTTTGCCAAACACAAAAAATTCCAAGAAATTTGGGTAATCATTGGGAAAAAAGAAATTCTGTGAATTTGGGATTATCAGGAGGAAAAGCTTTTATTTATTTTTAAATCACTGTATTTTCTTTATTATTTCAACTTGCTGGGCACGGCTTAAAAAGGAAAAAAATACTACACCTTTCAAAGAAAATGTAATCAGATTGCAATAGCAAAATATAACTGACAAACAGAAATGTCGTCTGGGGCTGATGAACAGAAAAGGTGGCGCTCAGACCTGATTGCCGGCGAGCAGGTGTGGGCGGTGCTGGTGGCATGTTATTAAGGTTATTCCTGCAGTATAGAAATCTTTTTCTAGAGGTAGTTGTGCATTGTGTGTGTGTGTGTATGTATGTATGTATGTATGTATGTATATGTGTGTGTGTGTGTATATATATATATATATATATATATATATATTCCAGAAAATTAACGGCACTCCAGCAGTAGCTTAAGAACAAATGACTCCTTTAATCACCTGTGAGGTGCAACTTTTCGGCTCAGTACTAGAGCCTTTTTCAAGCAGAGAACGCATACAAATGGTGGCAAATATATAGGTGAAACAATCAAGGTACAAACCATGTGACCACAATCCACCCTGTGGGTGTTACAAAGTAAAACAATGAAATAAATGCAGTGAAGAAAATACAATGTAGAAAATACAATGTAAAGTAAGGACGTGATCATACTCAGTAGATGTCTCACCCACGTAAAGTAAATTGCATGGGCAAGACAACACATATATAATGAAACTTGAGTCGCAGGTTAAATGAAACATATCGTAAGTCATACCTGTGATGGGATGCACAAATTTGTTCCCTTTACAAATATACCTACAGTTGATGCAACCCAGACAAGGAAAACAACCCAGCCCGGGCTGTGTCAATGTGGTCTGTCTAGAGGCCCCCTTGGAACCAATATCAGCCTTAACCAGCTGATCTTGCAGGTTCCTGGAAAGTCGGTATGAGAACAACGGTGGGTGTATGAACTCAGGAATGTCCTTAAAACAATGCCCCAATAAATCCGAGTGTTTCCTGAGTGCCGTTTATTTTCTGGATTATTCATTGGGGTAAGAAGTCTATTCCCTTGGAGCATGCACCCGATTTTTTTCAATATTTGCCAGTGTCGCCATTTTTCTTTGATTATATATATCAGGGCTGGCCAACCTGAGGCTCTCCAGCTGTTGTAAAACTACAACTCCCACCATGCTTTGCTGTAGGCTGATACCTGTAGGCAGTCTGGGCATGCTGGGGGTTGTAGATTTGCAACAGCTGGAGAGCCTCAGGTTGGCCAGCCCTGATATATATCTATATATATCTATATATATAGACAATGTAAAAAACTGTGACGCGGTTCCAAACCCCCCCCCCCCCCCCCCCCCCAAAGGATCCAACTACAACCTACAGATTAATGATGAAGAATACCGCTCGGTAAATCAGTGCCTGTATCCACCAACGTTCGGAAGCTTGAGAAAGACCGCCCTAGTGAATATTATTCAGGTGCGAACAAGCGGCCGGTGTGGAACTAACAGAGTCAAAATTCGTCACAACTCGAAAGACAACGGTCGAATACACACCAAGACCAACGTCCAGAGTAAGACTCAGGCATTCAGCCTCACCGAATGGTAAGACTGTTCGAATTTATTTGCTATCGTGTGTTGGCATACCGAGATTAATCTCAGTGGGACGCCACTGAGAAGCATTTATAGCGGGACGCCACTATACGAATATTCTTCAAGTATTCGCATGCAAGCTGATTAGTGGAAAAGACTTGATTCTGTATCCGAATATTGGTGCAATTCAAATCGGACTTTGTTGATTTTTTTCGGATGTTGTTGATGCAACTGCTCCTATAAATCTTATCTCCATACAAGAAATTCGGACTGAATATTCGAATGATATGGTTGCACACCCCTGAATGTTGCTGGTGACTGGAATATTCTATGCAAACTACCACCAGCTATATTTATTGATTTTTAATAGACATTTTAGTTATTTATGATATTTTATGTGTTATATTTTATGTGATATATTTTATGTGATATTTTGGGATTGTAATTGTTCCACTTTTGTTTGGATTTTATTGCCTAGCACACTCCTTTTATTAATAAATTCAATATTGGTCTCATATCCGAGAGTGCCCAGTAGCTTTGATTTTCAGCCTGTGGCACTGCTGAGGTGTTATGGAGGCCCAGGATGCTTCGATAGCGGCCTTAAGCTCATCCAGAGTGTTGGGTCTTGCGTCTCTCAACTTTCTCTTCCCAATATCCCACAGATTCTCTATGGGGTTCAGGTCAGGAGAGTTGGCAGGCCAATTGAGCACAGTAATACCATGGTCAGTAAACCATTTACTAGTGGTTTTGGCACTGTGAGCAGGTGCCAGGTCATGCTGAAAAATGAAATCTTCATCTCCATAAATCTTTTCAGCAGATGGAAGCATGAAGTGCTCCAAAATCTCCTGATAGCTAGCTGCATTGACCCTGCCCTTGATAAAACACAGTGGACCAACACCAGCAGCTGACATGGCACCCCAGACCATCACTGACTGTGGGTACTTGACACTGGACTTCAGGCATTTTGGCATTTCCCTCTCCCCAGTCTTCCTCCAGACTCTGGCACCTTGATTTCCGAATGACATGCAAAATTTGCTTTCATCCGAAAAAAGTACTTTGGACCACTGAGCAACAGTCCAGTGCTGCTTCTCTGTAGCCCAGGTCAGGCGCTTCTGCCGCTGTTTCTGGTTCAAAAGTTGCTTGACCTGGGGAATGCGGCACCTGTAACCCATTTCCTGCACACGCCTGTACACGGTGGCTCTGGATGTTTCTACTCCAGACTCAGTCCACTGCTTCCGCAGGTCCCCCAAGGTCTGGAATCGGTCCTTCTCCACAATCTTCCTCAGGGTCCGGTCACTTCTTCTCATTGTGCAGCGTTTTCTGCCACACTTCTTCCTTCCCACAGACTTCCCACTGAGGTGCCTTGATACAGCACTCTGGGAACAGCCTATTTGTTCAGAAATTTCTTTCTGTGTCTTACCCTCTTGCTTGAGGGTGTCAATGATGGCCTTCTGGACAGCAGTCAGGTCGGCAGTCTTACCCATGATTGCGGTTTTGAGTAATGAACCAGGCTGGGAGTTTTTAAAAGCCTCAGGAATCTTTTGCAGGTCTTTAGAGTTAATTAGTTGATTCAGATGAATAGGTTAATAGCTCGTTTAGAGAACCTTTTCATGATATGCAAATTTTTTTAGATAGGAATTTTGGGTTTTCATGAGCTGTATGCCAAAATCATCAATATTAAAACAATAAAAGGCTTTAACTACTTCAGTTGTGTGTAATGAATCTAAAATATATGAAAGTCTAATGTTTATCAGTACATTACAGAAAATAATAAACTTTATCACAATATGCTAATTTTTTTAGAAGGACCTGTGTGTATGTGTATATATATATATATATATATATATATATATATATATATACACAATCCAAATAAATGTAACGCAGCACTCCTTAGATAAGAAGTGAAAAAATACATTAAGGAACACATGAAACTCAGATAAAGCATCTTGGGTACCAGTCCAGATGAGGAACACATCGTCTATGTACCTCCACCACATAAGCACATGTCTATAGTGGGGAGATACATAGACGAGGCGCTCCTCAAGAGAACGAACAAAGATATTTGCATAAGTGGGCGCGACATTAGAGCCCATAGCAGCGCCCACCCGATGAAAATAATTGCACCTTAATGTAAGTTCCAAATGATCCAGAAGAAAGCGTTTACTCTGTACAGAATACGTAGATCCTTCTAGTGCCCTACCCACAGCTTGCAATCCCTCTCCATTGTCAATAGATGTATAGAGGGACACTATATCAAATGACGCCAAAATACTACCATCTGGTACTTTAACTGTTGATATCGTCTCCAAAAAATCACCTGTGTCCCTGACATATGATTTTGCCCCAACGTGTTCCTCATCTGGACTGGAACCCAAGATGCTTTATCTGAGTTTCATGTGTTCCTTAATAATATGGATGAACATATCAAGTTCACATTAGTGGCATCCAGTGAAAGAGTACAATTTCTGGATACACAGGTGTATATAAAGAATGGGCAGTTGCACACAGATTTGCATGTTAAGGAAACTGATAAAAATACTCTGTTACAATATACAAGCTTTCATCCGACCAGGATGGTTAAATCGCTCTTATATAGTCAGATGTTACAGGTTAAAAGGATTGTAGATGAGGAAGACCATTTAAATAAAGCCTTGGAAAAAATGGGGGACTCGTTCCTAGAAAGGGTATATCCCTCAACATTAGTGAAGGGGCATATTAATAAAGTAAAATCGATCCCTCGGAGGAGGTGAAAAAAGCATGCCCCAAGAAAAGTCCTAACCGGGTACCGTTTGTATCCACATACAATGAAGACAGTCTCAAAGTGCAACATATCATTAGGCGACACTGGGGTATACTACAGAATGGGTACCCGAACATGTTGGCTTTTAAAGAGGCCCAACTGATGTCCTATAGAAGGACACAAAACATCAAAGATAGAGTGGTGAGGACGAGTGTTCCAGAACAAGTACGCTTATGACAGACTTTTTTCAAAATTAAAAACAATGGCAATTATCCCTGCCTGAACTGTGTAAACTGTAAATTGATGTAAAAAGGGAAGGAGTTTATACATCCAGCAACAGGAGAAAAGTGCGTAATTAGACATTATCTTACCTGTGATTCTTCATGGGTAGTTTACGTCTTGTGGTGCCCCTGCAAGCTGCTGTATGTGGGGGAGATAACCACAGACGTGAAGACACGTTTCAACAATCACAGGTTTAGTATTAGAAATGAGAGGAAAGATCTCCCAGTATCTAAACACTTCAGTGAGTTCAAATATAAAGAACAGGAACTTAGGTTTATGATACTTGATCATGTGGCCATGCCAAAGAGGGGGGAGACAGGGTGTCCCCCCTAAAAAAAAATGTGAACTGAGGTGGATCCATCGCTTGGATACACTCAAACCTAAAGGGTTAAACATAGAATTTAAAGTGACCTCAGGAATGATCAACTGAGGTATGTAGTGGATGGCGCAAAAATTGCCGCTACCCTGGTGTCTGGCGACACTCGGGTCATTGTAGATGATACATTATGATATAAGGATTGTGCAACTTATTTATGATATTTTTTTATATTCCGCAGCTACTTATTGAGAGTTGTGGACACCTGTGGGAGAGATCGCTTACCCAGGTTTTATCCATTTCAGTTACCTTATAATATCAATCGTTATCATTATTACAGAGGGACTTTAATATGTGAGTATACGTATGCAAATGTTCATGTGTTGAATATACCGGGTAGTATTCCCGGGAGGTCACATAGATTGTGGTCAATACCATATCTAATATAGTCCTCAATAAATACAGGTAACGATTATAATGATTATGTAATTCAGGCTGGGGTCAATACAAGGTTTTATTGCTGCTTCTAGTGAATACAGCGCTTTGATGTATAGAGAAGATGCTGCGCGATGTAATACTGATGGTTGACCTAGTTTCCAGACTTGGTAACTTTGGTGCTCCTTTGGTGTTCGCCCTGTTGCAGGCGTGGCGTGCAGGGCATGCGCGTGTTGCAGTGTTGGTCCGCCCTGGGTGCCGTGTTTGTGATGCGCTGCGATGGTGGCGCAGGGTAGTGAACAGGGAGACACGCCGAATTGGGGGAACGCTCCATCTTTAATGTAGCGTTGTGAGAGCATGTTGCGAGATTGGCCTGCTTCTAACACCGGGTGATGACGCATGGTGGTATGAGGACAGTGCAGGCGCAGTGTACAGAGAGACATGCCGAGATGGGGGAACGCTCCATTTGTGATATAGTGCCGCGAGAGAATAAGGTAACTGAATTTTATGGATTCCTGTGTTGCGGTTTTCTTACAGGTGTGAATTATATTGGAGCAAGCCATGGATGTTTTAATCACTATCACTATTTGGGAAAACATGAGTATACAGTACATGAAGCACTATGAAATTGAAGACAATCACGAAAATGTGATACACTATATCTGAGGGGATCCAATGGTTGCTGCACCATGAATTGTCACAAGAGAATGAATTGTTTTGTATGGAGTTTTTATGCAGCAGTATGGAATTAAACAGGAAATTAGCACTGATTACTTCCTGAAATGTTCCTATATATGCACAGACACTTTATTATGTGTTTCACTTGGCTTGATAATGGCTCTGTGAGAGAGCTGAAACGTTGCCTGCATCAACATGTGTTGAATAAATTTTTGTATTTTTTCACTTTTTATCTAAGGAGTGCTGCGTTACATTTATTTGGATTGTGTTTGGACCCCAGGACCCAAGGGGAAAAAAATTGGACGCAGACCCACTTGGTTCTTGAAGATACAGTGAGTCTGATGGCTTACAATACACTGCAGTACACTATATAGTGTACTGCAGTGTATTGAACTCACAGTAAGCCTGATCAGGCTCCTGCCTTTAGGAGGAGCCTGATCAGGCTTAGGTATACCACAACAAGCCAGATGCCTGTGAAGGCACCCGGTTGTCATGGTAACCATCGGCCCGATAGGGGAGGGAGCTCCCTCCCTCAGTTTACCCTTCAAGCATCGGCCGCTGCCACAGCAGACCAGCGGTCCGTTGGTTAGCCCCCCCATACAGTGGTCCCTAAGGACCATGGCATGGAAGGGTTTAAACGTCCGACACCGATGCCAGCACTGATGTCGGCCGTTGCAAGCAGAGTGTTAGCTGTACATTACAGCTAACACTCTACCCCTCTGCCGCTCTGCCAGCTGCCGCTCTGCCATCCTGAAGGGGGGGTGCTGCGTGCTCTGCATCTTGAAAGGGGGGGCATGGGTGTTGTGTGCGGGGAGGCATTAACCCTTCAAGCTTCGGGCTGCTGCCAGGGCAGAGCAGCGGCCCGATGGGTAGCACCTTCCAGACAGCGGCATGGAAGGGGTTAAACAGTTATTTGAAGCAGAGTGTCAGCGCCGTGTCCTGATTGGTCGGCGGGATGCTGTGGGCGGTGCGGCTGCATGTGGAGCAATGTGTCCTGATTGGTTGCCCCGCTGTACATGCCCAGTGCAAAACTGTTGACACACAGACACAGCGCACTCACACTGTGTTTTTATTATATAGGATATGATCAACAATTAACATTACGCACACTGTGTCCAGAATTAATTTAGTGATTGGTTGCAAATCTTAGCTTAGAAATGTATCCCAGCAGAGCAGCAGCAGGTGTCAGGGGTAACAGCTCCAATCCTGACTGTTTATTCCCTTAGATACCATATCATTAGTCACTGCATCATCTAAGTGGTTAAACTGTCATGACATTGGTGCCCCTGCAATGCAGTGGCAGGTTTTCAATGGGCTTCTATGGCACTGACAGGCATTAAACTGTATTGATAGAGTAAGCACAAAAAAAACAGATTTTTCACCGCTATTTAATGCTGATTGGAATCGGCAGGTGCAGAGATATAGCACCAATCCCCATGTAGCCATTAATGGGACTAAATAACTGTTTGGTATAGATACACACACTAAACTGAAATGTGTCAACATGAATAGTGTAAACACATCTACTACGGAATGGTCTACAAAAAGGTAAGTACAGTACAGACCAAAAGTTTGGACACACCTTCTCATTCAAAGAGTTTTCTTTATTTTCATGACTATGAAAATTGTAGATTCACACTGAAGGCATCAAAACTATGAATTAACACGTGGAATTATATACATAACAAAAAAGTGTGAAACAACTGGAAAATATGTCATATTCTAGGTTCTTCAAAGTAGCCACCTTTTGCTTTGATTGCTGCTTTGCACATTCTTGGCATTCTCTTGATGAGCTTCAAAAGGTAGTCACCTGAAATGGTTTTCACTTCACAGGTGTGCCCTGTCAGGTTTAATAAGTGGGATTTCTTGCCTTATAAATGGGGTTGGGACCATCAGTTGCGTTGTGGAGAAGTCAGGTGGATACACAGCTGATAGTCCTACTGAATAGACTGTTAGAATTTGTATTATGGCAAGAAAAAAGCAGCTAAGTAAAGAAAAACGAGTGGCCATCATTACTTTAAGAAATGAAGGTCAGTCAGTCCGAAAAATTGGGAAAACTTTGAAAGTGTCCCCAAGTGCAGTCACAAAAACCATCAAGCGCTACAAAGAAACTGGCTCACATGCGGACCGCCCCAGGAAAGGAAGACCAAGAGTCATCTCTGCTGCGGAGGATAAGTTCATCTGAGTCACCAGCCTCAGAAATCGCAGGTTAACAGCAGCTCAGATTAGAGACCAGGTCAATGCCACACAGAGTTCCAGCAGCAGACACATCTCTAGAACAACTGTTAAGAGGAGACTGTGTGAATCAGGCCTTCATGGTAGAATATCTGCTAGGAAACCACTGCTAAGGACAGGCAACAAGCAGAAGAGACTTGTTTGGGCTAAAGAACACAAGGAATGGACATTAGACCAGTGGAAATCTGTGCCTTGGTCTGATGAGTCCAAATTTGAGATCTTTGGTTCCAACCACCGTGTCTTTCTGCGACGCAGAAAAGGTGAACGGATGGACTCTACATGCCTGGTTCCCACCGTGAAGCATGGAGGAGGAGGTGTGGGGGTGCTTTGAGGTGACACTGTTGGGGATTTATTCTAAATTGAAGGCATACTGAACCAGCATGGCTACCACAGCATCTTGCAGCGGCATGCTATTCCATCCGGTTTGCGTTTAGTTGGACCATCATTTATTTTTCAACAGGACAATGACCCCAAACACACCTCCAGGCTGTGTAAGGGCTATTTGACCATGAAGGAGAGTGATGGGGTGCTGCGCCAGATGACCTGGCCTCCACAGTCACCAGACCTGAACCCAATCGAGATGGTTTGGGGTGAGCTGGACCGCAGAGTGAAGGCAAAAGGGCCAACAAGTGCTAAGCATCTCTGGGAACTCCTTCAAGACTGTTGGAAGACCATTTCAGATGACTACCTCTTGAAGCTCATCAAGAGTGTGCAAAGCAGTAATCAAAGCAAAAGGTGGCTATTTTGAAGAACCTAGAATATGACATATTTTCAGTTGTTTCACACTTTTTTGTTATGTATATAATTTCACATGTGTTAATTCATAGTTTTGATGCCTTCAGTGTGAATCTACAATTTTCATAGTCATGAAAATAAAGAAAACTCTTTGAATGAGAGGTGTCCAAACTTTTGGTCTGTACTGTAAATGGTTAAATAAAAGATTTAAAACAATTAAGTTAAAAAAAGTTGAGAAATATTCATCATTGAATAAAATGATGCATAAAACAGCAATAAAATAAATGGCAAATAGAATAAAATAAAATAATGATATCAACTCACTTCGCTGAGGGGTTGTCAGCAGGATAAGCTCAAGACACCTGAGACATTTAACCCCCCTGGCTAGGATCGCATGTAGATCGTTGGAGACTGAAGGCAGCACAATCCTCAAGTAGCTTCAGGTCAATCTCTTTAATTAGAATAATATATGGCTCAATGCGTTTCGGGGGCTTATTATAGCAATATCCCCCTCCTCAGGAGCAGATCAATGTAAACAACAATAACATAGTAACAACTTACATGCTTATAAACACTTAGTAGTTCTGGTCATGTTTGAAATTTGGTCTAGAATGCGTTACCGGAAGTGAGGTCGCCGGGGGTGTGGTTTCTGGCCGCTGTGAACGCTGTGCATTCCGAGACTTCTGGTAATGTCACCAGAAGTGACGTCTCGCACTCACAGGATGGAAGCGTAGTAGAGTTCCAACCTGGAATGCACTGATGGTAGGTATAGAAAGCAATAGCACTACTCCCTGGAGCGCTTCACATGGGACAAAAGGGAAGTGTACACATAGCCAACCTCCACCGAGGAAGGGCACCTCTGCCAGATCCAGTCCAAGCTGGTCCCAACAGGTCCACAGTCCACATTGATCAGAGAATAGATGGATGCAAATGTACAACCACACAATAACATAAAAATACGCACTAGGTGAAAAACATGCATATAGGAATTAAAATAGGAATTCAGATAAATAAATATAAATAAATATTCCACATGTAATTAATATAGGATTTTGAACATTACTCTAAAAACGAATCGGACTAATGGGAAAAACAAGTTCCACATATATAAGTAAAAAAGTGGGTTTGGCTGTGTACACAAACAATAAAGTAAAATAAATGAATACATTGAATACATGATTATTGGAAGTAGTGGTTAAAATCTCTAATGATCCCCTACATGATTTCATCTCTAATGATTTTAAAAAGAATTGTATAAAATGTAATAATGAAAACATGAATGGAGTGAGTCGTTAAAAAGAAAAGTGGTATGGTTACCTAATATTAGCCATACAATTATATTATATTCATTCCCTAAGAATTCTGAGTAGAATTACCACATATGTACTCCATAATTGATTAATGATTACATGAATAGGATAGATTTTTGAAGGAGTAGTTCTAGGAATTCTGTAAAGAATTCTGTATAAAATTAACCGCTCACGTGATAAGTAATTAATAAATACATAAATCGATAAATCAATAAAGGAATTTAGTATAAAATTCGCTATGAAATTAACCGCACAAATAATAAATAATACATACATAAATGCCGTAGATGAATCATTAAAAAGATAAATCTAAGGCGGGGTGCATATATGACTACTCGGCTGGGTAATGAGTAATTTATCAATTATTTAGTAATTTACATGCTCGAGCAACTCATTAAGACCAAATGGTACTAGAGCATTCAACTGGTAAATCCAGAACATTTCTTTCCTACAATCCTGGTAGGATTGGGGGGATCCATTCGAGGGGGGTTACTCTAAGCAATGTGGGGTCCCCATCATGATATAATGCGAAATGTTGAGAAACACTATGGGTGCCGACTTTAATATAGATATTTAATATTAGATCTATGTTTATTCATCCGTTCTCGTAAAGTTTGGGTTGTGCGGCCAACATTAAAGTAGATTGCAGGGACAATGAATTAAGTAAATAACAGAGGTGTCACAGTTCATACAGTGTCATAATGAAATGGGTTCTTAAAAGGGATGGTAGTGCCACTGTTTTCCCACAGTAGATCAGATTACAACATTTACATCTCTTTGTCCCGCATTTCGAGAAACCTGAGCTATGAGGATCTTTCGTTAACAAGAGGGTGCTAGTATTTTTTTTTTATGTCCTGGCTTTCAGGAAGGTTAAGGTGAGAACTTTCAGAATATTATTCCCCAAAATGGGATCTTTCAACAGGACTTTCCAGTGTTTATTCAGGATCTTTCTTATCTCCATATGTTTCGTGTATTGTAATGTGTGATTAAACTGAAATTTGAATATTTAGGATTTGTCTCTTTTTTGCTTTTCAAGCTATCTCCCTGGCTTTCCGTCTTTTTTCTGATTCCTGTATAGTTTCGTAGGGTAACCCTTATCCTTAAATCTTTTCTTGAAAATATCTAATTGTTCCTTCATGATTTTATCGTCCTAGCAATTTCTTCTAATCCTCTTCATTTGACTATATGGGATATTGTTTTTCAATCTGTGATGGTGTCAACTTTTAACATCTAGATAACTGTTTGTATCCACCTTTTTAAAATGTGTTTTGGTGGTAATTTTATTATTGATTATTCTCAAGTGTAGATCAAGAAAAATGGCTTTGGTAGGGTGGCGTTCTAACGTAAATTCTAGATTCCAGTCGTTATTAATATGGTTGACAAAGGTTATTAAATTGTTAACTTCTCCATCCCAGATAAAAATAATGTTGTCGATATACCTTTTATAGAATCTAATATTAGGGTGTTTTAGAATACCCCAGAACGCTTTTTGTCCCCATTGCTGTCTTTTTCTTTTGCTGGTACACTGTGTCCTGAAATATGAAGTAATTATGGTTGATGAATTGGATAGAATTGAGACTGAAGGTTCTCTGGATCTGGGGCATCATGTGGTCTGAACGTAGTGTTTTTTTCTATTAATTTTAAACCTAAGGTATGGGTGATATTGCTGTATAATGAGCACACATTCAAGGTGACCCAACAGTAACCTCCCTTCCAATCAAATGTCTCGAGGGTGGTAATGAAGTGAGAGGTGTCCCTGAGATAGGAGGGCAGTTTGAGTATGTATCTTTGCCTATATAGTCTGAAGGTTAGAAGTAAGGGATCCGACCACAGATATAATGGGTCTCCCGGTGGGGTTGGTAATGATTTGTGGATCTTTGGTTGAAAATAAAATCTTGCTATGGAAGGGTGGAGTGTTTTTAAGAAGGTTCTTTCTTTCTTACCAATGACTCCGGTGCTGAAACCTTTGTCTATAAGGTCAGCTAATTCCTTTTTGTACTCATTAGTAAGGTCATATGTCATTGGTTTATAGTACCCGTTATCTGACAAAATGCGGAGGGATTCAGATTTGTAGTATGTTGAGTCCATGATTACAATCCCACCCCCTTTGTCAGCACTCTTCATCACAATGTCCCTATTTTTGGTCAGAGAGTTCAGAGCTTTCAGTAGGTTAGGGTTTAAATTGTTTGTGTCCTCTGTGGTAGATGTTGAACAGAAAGTCTCCCTAAAGACAGCCATAACCATGTTATAGAAGCTCTCGATGCTCTCTAGGGGATAAAAGGTGGATCTCATTTTCCCATTGAATGGGATGGGGTGATATGGGGTTCAGAATACATGACACCAGGGACTGTAGGATCTGTGGGGGCGTTTATGGGATTAATACTATTGATTATAATGTTATGAACTACCTGTGGATCGATATGTTGAAGGTCTTTGATGGTGAAGTGTCGATGGAGAGTGAGTTTGCAGATGAACTGGTTGAGGTCGATGAAAGTCAGTTTGTTTGGTGGGGCAAAAGGAGAGACCCTTTGGTATGGGTGCTACATCAGGAAGTGGTATGGCACAGGTTAGGATGTGGTTGGAACCTGAGATTTCCTTGGTAGTGTGTTCAGAAAGTTGTGTGGCAATGGGGGGCATGGCCATGAAAGGCCCTAAAGAACCGTCCCAGTTCTGAAGCTCTCTGGCAAATGTCGACGCGGAAGGAGATGAAAGGGGGCAATTGGTGACCCCGTACTCATAATAACTGGTGTTGTTGGAGGGGGTAAGTTTATTTTCTAAATGTATTTTTTTGTTTTTTGTCTCATTTTTATGGTTGGATATAGCTGATAAATTTGATCCCACATTGGGTGGTGGGGTATGATTGGCCATCTTGGTGGTGGTGGTCTTATATTGTAATTTACTCTCTGAATCCGGTGCTCTATTTTTACATTTGTATTTATATTACTGTTGTAGATAGTTCTAGCCCCACAGAGGTTTATCACTGGTTACGTTTCACAGCGGCCGGAAACCACACAGTGTTATGTTATTGTTCTTTACATTGATCTGCTCCTGAGGAACAGGTATTGCTATAATAAGCCCCGAAATGCGTTGAGCCATATATTATTATAAAGAGATTGACCTAAAGCCACTTGAGGATTGTGCTGCCTTTAGTCTCCAACATTCTACATGCAATCCTGGCCAGGGGGTTAGATGTCTCAGGTGTCTTAAGCTTATCCTGCTGACCACCCCCCAGCAAAGTGCGTTGATATCATTATTTTAATTTATTCTATTTACCATTTATTTATTGGCTGTTCTATACATCATTTTATTCACTGATGAGAATTTCTGTTAACTTTATTTTAATCTTTTATTTAACCATATACTTACCTCTTGGTAGACCATACCGTGGTAGATGTGTTTACACTCTTCAGGTTGACACTTTTCAGTTTAGTGTGTGTATCTATACCAAACGGTTATTTAGTCCCATTAATGGCTACATGGGGAGTGGCGCTATTTCTTTGCACCTGCTGATTCCCACAAATCGGCATTAAATAGGGGTGAAAAATCTGTGGAATATTCCACCTCCCACCGCTGCCACATTTTTTTAGTGCTCACTCTATCAATACGATTAGTAATCACTAACGCTATTCTCAGCGTCCTTCCCCCACTCTATTCTTACACCTACATTCTCTCTTGAATACTATCTTTTTTCTCATCCATCACTGCTGGTGCCTAAAGGTTACACACTCTCTTTAAGGGATCTCACCTATCCCATGAAGATTTGTTTAAGCTCCTCCCTTTTTTTAATTTCTATTTGGGCATTACACTGCACAGGCTCTGTGGCCAAGGCTCTGTAGTGTGTATCAGGCCTTATGGTATATTTACCAGATGTTTTTCTCTCAGTGGTACTATGAAAAACTGTAGTACCAACTTATGTATAACCAGCTTCTACTGCACATGTTTCTGAAGATTTCACCAGGTGAAATTGTCAATTTTACTTTATGGAGGGTGAGCCAAAAGACTGGACACATCGTTTTAACTGGTATACTTTGTAGAAAAGTGACTTCCAATGTGTGAAAATATTAATTTGGATGGCGGCTGCATTATTTGGTGGATGAAATTATTTGTCCGCCATTTTGAAATCTGCCATATTGAATTCCACTCAGTTTTTTTCGAGTGGGAAGAGGGTCCTGTAATATCAGTCTTTACTAGAATGTACTCGGAAACACATTGGAAGTTTTGAGCCATCTTTTGCTATTTAGGAGGTAAGCAAGGTCAGTGTTTCCTGAAGCACTTTCCATGACATGTTTTCTGTGTCCACCATTCTGCCGGATGCACATGGTTAAATGTTTAATCCAGCCTTTCTAAACAAGCTGAAGAACCACAGGTGATAATTCTTCACACCATACAAACACCATAAAACAGCACATGGAGTACCTACTGGTTCATAAATATAACCCAGAGGAACTCTACGTGCCAGTGCACTGGTTCTGTGCTTAAAGAATGTTGTTATTTTTTTCACTGGGCACAGGTCATCAAAGGTGGCACCAAAACCATGATGATGTAAAAGCAAAACATTTACCCAGGTACATACAGTAAATATCAATGTAATTCCTTGGTACTTAAAGGGGTTGTCTCACTTCAGCAAATAGCAATTATCATGTAGAGAAAGTTAACACAAGCCACGTAATAATGTATTGTGATTGTCCATATTGCCTCCTTTGCTGGCCTGATTCATTTTTCCATCACATTATAGACTGATCATATCCAGGGGTTATGACCACCCTACAATCCATCAGTGGTGGCCGTGCTTGCACACTATAGGAAGAAGCGCCAGCCTCTCTGGTAGCCAGGACCACAGGAGTGCGCATAGGAGGGCGCTTTTTCCTACAGTGTCCAAGCATGGCCACTACTACTGCTGGATTGCAGGGTGGTCATAACCATGATAACGAGCAGTGTATAAATGTGATAGAAAGAAAAATCTAGCCAGCAAAAGAGGAAATATGGACAATCACAATACACTAGTAAGTGCCTTGTATTAACTTTCTCTACATGATAAATGCCACTTGCTGAAGTGAGACAACCCCTTTAACCCCTACTTAAAGTACTACTGCTACCAAAAATAAAAAATTAAACAGAGCTAATGCTGCATATGGAAAAGTACAAAGGTTCTAAATGTAGCACAGAGGCGTAAAAAAACTATATAGCAGTGAAAGGGTTTATGTTATCAGAGGTGAATTGACATACTGTACACAGTTTAGATTTGTATTACTGGCATACAAACGACAGTTATGACAACTGATAAATGCCTTGTGTTGAATGGTAATTAGATCTTCATAAACACCTTCTACAATGCTTCAGGCAAAGGCAACAAAGCCAAGCAGTGAATGCATAGCAGGTATAGAGCATATAGTGCTCCATGGGACTCCATTCAGCCATCTGACCTTAAATGCTCCTTGTGAAATGAATGGTGCAGCTTGGGAGGACGATGTGTATGCAGCTGTCACAGACCAGGTGGGTTCAGCCAAATGATTGTGTTAACAGTGTTTTAATTTAACAGGCGTGCCTTTCAAATATTCAGGCATAAACATTCAAAACATGAAATTCTAGGAAAGTTCCTGATCTGCCCTGTATATTGAGGTCTTATTTCAGGCAGTGCATATTCGTAATATGAAATAGATGTTGAACCTAATGTCTATAGAACTATGTAATGGCTATTTAGATGGAGTGGTTGATAAAAGCCATGTCCCTATCACTTTACACCCGGAGGTAGCAGAACTGATTCTGCAACTTTGTTACACACAAGTATCAAATATTAGTTTTATAGTCCTATGCAAACCTAAATATGACCCTATAACCCTACTGAATGCATGTTTGATGTTTTTATGTATTAGGTAGTTACTGTATATTTATGCAGTAAATAATATGGGACTGGTACAAGGCAAATTTGGTTCCCATTTTCAATAGGATACTAGGCCTTCATCAAATAATTCTAGACCGATAAGCTTAACTTCCATCGTGGAAAAAATGATCCTCTTAAGGCCCCATGCACACGGCCGTGTTTCACAGCCGTGTGCGGGCCGTGGAACCGCGGCCTGGATCCCTCCTGAGAGCAGGAGCGCACGGCGTCACTGGTTGCTCCCTGCTGCCGGCACAGTACAGTAATACACTGGTATAGATCATACCAGTGTATTACTGTATTGCGGCCTACTCCCACTATTCTCCTGAAGTCCTGCTGCGATAATCCTACTAGGAGTCCTTATACATAGAAGTTGCAGAGTCCACTGCAGTGTATCTGACCGTTTAATGGTGGTGCTGGCGCACTTACCCCCCTCCCTGAGTAATGTAAAGATAGCTGGCAGTCTGATTGGCTGAGTGGCAGAACTTGCCGGATTGAATAAAGCCATAACTTGATTTACTGCAGGGGTGACATACCTCAGCCGGTCTTTCAAGTTTCTGTGGACTATTTCTATGGGCCGCAAAACTTCTTTTGTGGCTCCATCAACTGTTAAACAATTCATGGACACCATGAGTCAGAGCAGGAAAGAGAGGGGTCTCCTGTCCCTGGTACCTCTGCTGAAGCCTCTCAAATTATGAAAGCTATAGCGGCTTGTCAAGCTGCTCTTACATCAAAGATAGACCATCTACAGTCTCACCGTAGCTGTTTGCGGCACGATTTTGACAAAATTTGTGAGAGAACATCTGCAGTGAAGCAAAGAGTAAGTGATGTGGAAGATGCGTCCAGAGCAGTTGGAAATGACACCAGGCAATTGCTGCAACAGGTCCAGATGCTGCAAGCCAGGGCGGAGGATGCTGAGAACCGCAACAGACGTAACAACGTCCGTGTCCTGGGCTTACCGGAGCGAGCGGAGGGGTTACCCCAGAAATATTTGCGATACAACTCATAAAAGAAGTGTTACATCCTATCTCTCTTTCCAGTTGCTTTGTTATAGAAAGGGCGCATCGGATTCCAACCAGGCCCTTACCGCCGGGATCCCCTGCTAGACCTTTCATTATGAAGATCCTGAACTACAGGGATAGAGACGCTATTTTGCTAGCTGCTCGGCAGAAGGGCAATATCAGCTATGAGAATGTCCGTTTGTCCTTTTACCCGGACTTTACTGCGGAGGTCCAGAAGAAAAGGAAGCAGTTTACTGAGATCCGAGTGCGACTGAGGGACAAAAATGTGAAATACGCCATGATCTACCCTTCTTGCTTGAGGGTGCAAGATAGAGAAACAGTCCGTTTTTTTAATACTCCTGAAGAGGCTACAGAATGGATTGAGAGGAATCTGAATGCAAGGCCTCACCGCTGATGGAATGTACTCTAGTGATGGCAGCTGGAGCAGTTAATATCTGATTAAATGTTAGATTGTATTGCTGACAAGGTTGTTGGGGGAGGGGGGGGGGAGTATTTGGCTTCAATGCACCACTATTACTCTTGTTAGAATCCCTGTTCTTTGATTTTGTCTATTGATCAGATGTTAACCCTATATAGGTATGCTGGGTGGCAACACCCTGTACGAATATGCACTGTTATAGGAAGACTTGTATACTTGCTTTCTATCACTAAGGTACCTATATGGTATACGTGTTCATCTAATGAGTTAGGGTAGGTTATCGTACCCAGGAGTTGCTAGTTTGGGGTGTCAGGCTCAACCATGTTAGGAAGGTTTGGGCAGGGTGGGTTGGGAAGGTTGGGAATGGGTGGGCTGGAGAGAGTATCTCTGTTGGTGGGTTCTTTGATGTGGAATGTATGTGTGTGTGAATGTGCCTTCATTGGTCGGGGATTTTGGAGATTTTACCTTTAGGAGGATAAATGGCGTTAATTAAGCTACTTTCATGGAATGTTCGGGGTCTTAATAATAAGATTAAAAGGTCTTTAGTTTTCAACTATCTGAAGAGGTATAACCCTGACATAATGTTATTGCAAGAAACACACCTGCAAGGCCAGAAAGTACTAGATTTGCGACGCCCATGGATAGGCCCCACATATTATGCGGTTTACTCAAACCACGCTAGAGGTGTGTCTATTTTAATTGCTAAAAGTCTTCCGTTTCACATACTGTCTGTACAGTTAGACCCTTATGGTAGATATGTGATTCTACATGCCTGTTTCAGAGGCCTGCAGTGCTTATTTGTGGGTCTATATATTCCTCCGCCATTCCGCAGAGAGGTCCTAGATTTAATTACAGCTAAAATAGCAGGATTTCCAGCAATGCCCTATATTATTATGGGCGACTACAATGCCACTTTAGATCCTGTACGGGACAGAAGGGTTCCCCAAGCCTCACACAACAATGTGCTGTCACATTGGGCTAGTACTTATGATTTAATAGAGACGTGGCGCTATTTTCACCCCGCGGATGCACAATTCTCATGCTATTCAGCTTCTACTGGCTCACTTTCTCGTATAGATCTGGCCTTTGTCAGCAGAGATTTATCCCCTTATATCAAGTCCAGTGATTATCCGCCGAGAAGGGTTTCAGATCATGTCCCCCTCCTTCTGATTCTGTCACAGCCGTTGGCTTTGGCCGATAAGCAGTGGTGGTTAAACCCCATGTGGCTCGAGGTATTACCCGTGGTGAGTGATAGTCTAGACGCCATGGGAAATTACTGGGCAGAAAATGAAGGATCTACGAATCCTCTGGTAGAGTGGGATGCTTTTAAGTCAGTAATGAGGGGGACATTGATTGCTGCTATAGCAACTTACAGGAAGGAACTGAATGTCAAGCGGACGAAACTGGAATTGGAGTTAGTTGATAGTGAGAGGACATTTACACTAGATCTGTGTCCTGAGAAGCAGACTTTGTGGCAAGATGCACAGCCTAGGTTTACTTTACATTTAACTGAATATACTGAGAAGAAACTTTTAAATCAGAGACAAACTATTTTTTCAGATTGTGATAAGTGTGGTAGGGCTTTAGCGTATTTGGCTAGATCTGAGACTCAGCAAACGGTGGTGGCTGGAATTCTGAATGATCAGGGGCTCTTGTTGAGGGAGCCTAGAGATGTCTGCCGCCAGTTTGCCTCCTATTATGAGATGTTGTATGCCCCCCAAGATCACGTGCACCTCGGGGGAGATTGCCAATTTCTTAGCAGGTATTAATATCCCTTCTTTGGACAGAGATGACAAGGAGGCCCTAGCGGCAGACATATCTGACCTGGAGATTGAAGTGGCCATTAGCTCCTTAGCAACCAAAAAAACCCTGGGACCCGATGGATTTCCTGCTGAATGGTATAAGTGGTTTTCTAAAGACCTTGTTAATAGATTCGGGAAGCTGTTGAGATATGCGCTAGAATGGGGTTCGTTGCCTCCATCTTTCTTGGAGGCAACGATAGTAGTGATTACCCAAGCCGGGGAAACCACCTGACCAGTGTAGCTCTTATCGGCCCATCTCACTTCTGAATCTTGACGTCAAAATCTTTGCGAAGGTACTGGCGTTAAGATTGAGGGGGGTAATTCTCTCCTTGGTTGGGGTAGATCAATCGGGTTTTATGCCAGGGAAAACTACAGATATTAATTTAAGGCGATTGTTCACTAACCTTCAGGTCAACCATGACAATAGAGGTATGAGGGCTCTTGCGTCCTTAGACAATGAAAAAGCCTTTGATTCAGTAGAATGGGGATTTTTTGTGGGCAGTGCTGATTCGAATGGGTTTTCCTGAGAAATTTCTGTGCTGGCTACAGATGCTTTATAGATCCCCTTCGGCAAGAGTCAGGGTAAATGGATACACATCGGACTCCTTCCCCTTGGGTAGAGGCACTAGACAGGGCTGCCCTCTCTCACCCTTATTATTTGCATTAATTTTGGAGCCTTTGTCGATACTCATTTCCTCTAACTCAGGTATAGAAGGCTGGGAAATAGCTGGAATATCAGAAAAGCTTTCATTGTATGCTGATGATATGTTGGTATACCTAGCTGATCCAGGGAAGTCCTTGGATACCCTTTTGAATGTTACATATTTGGGAATTATTGTTCATAAAGAGGTGGCAAAGTTTTATGATTTGAATGTTGTTCCTACAATGCAATCCATTACTCGAAAACTGGACGCATGGGGAAACCTTCCTTTAACTCTGATTTGGGCGTATCAATATTGTAAAAATGATTCTTCTCTCAAAATTGCTATACCTATATAGGGCTGCCCCAGTGCTACTTCCCAAGAGACACTTTACTACCTTGGATAGAGTAATCGCTCCCTTTCTCTGGAAAAAGTCTTCTCCCAGAATAGCGAGATCCACCCTTCAGGCATCTTACCTGCGGGGAGGCCTTGCTTTACCCAACCTGTACATGTACTATGTAGCGGTGCAGTTGAACTATGTGGCGTGGTGGGTATGGGCTGACTCGGGTAATCCGGCGGTAGTGTTGGAAGCAGCTTTGTTGGGGTCCTATGAGGCACTTACGAACTTGGCATATAGGAGGGGGGCTAGGTCTGCATTGCATTATACCCAATCGATGGCGGCTGCAGTACAGGTTTGGGTTAAATGATATTACTTGGTCGCCATATTTGCCATTGTGGAAAAACAGAGTGCTACCGGAGCTGTTCTCATTACTGGAGTTTGAATTCTGGCCCCAGAAAGGGGTGCGTTACTTTACCCAACTGTATGATAAGGGCCTCTTTAGAACCTTTAACTGTTTGAAGCAGGAATTTAATTTGCCCCAGCATTGTTTGTACAGATATTGTCAACTTAGGCATGCCTGTCAGGCTCAGTTTGGTAGAGAACCTTTAGAGCTGGAGTGTGGTCCAGTGGAGGCAGTGATTAGGAGGGTTCCTTTGGTCAAACCAGTGTCTGCTCTCTATGCATCGCTGATGGCATTACAGGACTCCCCCATAGACAACGCATTTGTCAGGTGGAGAAGGGATGTCGAAGGTTTGGAAGATGTGCATATTAAAGAATTTAGCCATACATGGAGATCCACGGTGGTAAGTGCTAGGGATCAGTTGATTCAAGTTAAGTGGCTTCATAGGATATATTATACCCCTGAGAGGTTATTTAAAATTGGTAAATTGCCAAACCCTCAATGCACAAGATGTGGACATGAAAACGGTTGCCTTATACACATGGTTTGGCAGTGTCCGATCATTCATGGCTTCTGGGAGGAGATTCATATGTATATTAATGATAAACTAGGCTTTTCTAATGTCTGTACTGAGCTCACTAGTCTGTTGGGGGTAGCTAACGAGGTTGTTCCCACCAAATTTGGCAGGAAGCTTTACAGAATACTCTTATACTATGCCAGGAAAACTATCCTTCTGAATTGGAAACCCCCTAAGAGTCCTACTGTGCAACAATGGGTACATCTAGTTAATACTGACCTTGAATTATATAAGTTTGTATATGAGCGAAGAGGGACTCCTGATCGTTTCATGAAGATATGGGACCCTTGGATTGGAGCCCAGACTCTGATACCATAGGAGACAGTGAGGTTGTTTCCGGCCGATGAAAGTGTGTATAAATGTGTGTGTGTATGCGCAGTACTTTTTACCATCCTGAGACAAAAATATTGGGTACTATTAATACTAAACTTGATATTCGCTTCTGGCCTGAGTAAGGGATAAAAGGAGCTGCTATGACTGATCCCATGTAATTGAATGTACTGGACTAAATTGATGATTGTCTGTATTTGAAGTGTTTGTTACGCTTTTTGCTAAAATTAATAAAATAAAAAGATACTATTAAAAAAAAATAAGTGGTATAAAGTAGAAAAAGCCAGCTCACCCAACATACCCAGTCATTAACGTGTGGAATTATTTTGTAGGTATTCAATATAAAAAAGCGGACAACCCCTTTAACAACATGACCACATCATCTAGAGACATGCAGCCCTTTTACAAATCACCTAAAAAGGCAGCTATGTAAATACAGATACAGTGATGTAGTTGTTGTAATAGCCACAAATGTTTCCACCATTAGTCCTATTTAGCTATCCCACTAGTGTTTTGGCTTTCAGTTTGTGAGATCCGTTCAGGGCTCTCAAAAGCGGCCCAAAACGGATCTGTTTTGCTCTAATGCATTCTAAATGTAAAAGGATCCGCTCAGAATACATCAGTTTGCCTCCGATCAGTCTCCATTCCGCTCAGTTGGACATCATAATGCTGCCTGCAGTGTTTTGCTATCCGCCTGACGAAGCGGAGCGGATCCTTCCTGACACACAATGTAAATCAATAGGGACGGATCCGTTTTCTCTGACAGAATCTGCCACAATAGAAAATAGATCTGTCCCCCCATTGACTTTCAATGTTGTTCAGGACGGATCCGTCATGGCTATAGAAGACATAATACAACCGGATGACGGATGCATGTGGTTGTATTATTGTAATGGAATCGCTTTTGCAGATCCATGACTGATCCGCAAAAAACGCTAGTGTGAAAGTAGCCTAACACTGTTGCTTACTGAACATGGACTGCTGCCATGTTTCAGTTAGGCCATGGATGCGTTACACAGGACTGACTGATTCATGAACTATACCATTCTACTGTGCAGATAGGGGCCAACAACCTGATATAAGAAAGGTATGAGAGCAACATTTTTTATACATGAATATTTGAAAATTCTTTTAATTTGCTATTTATGTAAATAAATAAAATAAAATAAATTCTTTATATGCACCTAGATTTAAAGTGTTTAACACCTTAGTCCAGATAGGGGATAACTACTAGATCAATGAGTGTCCTGCTTCTGGGACCCCTACTGATCACGAGAACTTGGCCCTGTACCCCATGGAGCCCCCTGAAATGAATGGAGCAGATGGTGTGGCATGTGCTCAGCCACTCCATTTATTTCTACAGAAGTTCTGGAGATAGCTGAATGCTGTACTAGGCTTCATTTTAGGGGGCTTCTGTTCTTGTTATTGGTGGGGGTGACAGCAGTAGGATAGGGAATAATTTAATCTAACCAGAATTCCCCTGTATACATGTATCTGATCAGTGTTAAGGAGATGTTTGGAGCGTGCTCATACGCTGAGCTCACCTCACACATGGCGAGGGCAATGGCGATATTCAAGTCTCCTGTTGGGACTAGAAGTTACAGTGTAAAAAGATTAACCACTTTCCACATATAGACATAACTGTTCATCCAGATTGCATGTAATTTACTGCAATCGGGTATATATTCACACCCGGGGCTGTAACACTACAAAATGTCACAGCCCCGGAGTCTCCGTTCTCATGGACAGCAGAGACACAAGGAAAGCTGGCAAAGGACCAATCAGAGTGGTTAGTGTGTGCAGACTAACCAATCAGAGAGTAGATAGTGTCAAAATACTGGTCTCAGGCTCTGATCTCCACCTGAGGCATGGTTCTCTTTGTGCCCATGATGCTCCCTTTGTGCCCTGATACCCCTGCACTGTGCCATGTTGTCCCACTTCCCCGCCAGCTTTACTGCCCTGAGATGGTAGCAACTCAGGAACAGAGCCGCCATCATCATTAGCGAATGTCAGTTGTCTGTGTCTGCTGGCACCGATCCCGGCCATTTAACCCTTTACACGCTGAGGTCGGTAGCAACTGGTGATACAAGGGGTTAACAAAGTGAGAGTGCTCCCTCTCTCTCCCATGCGGCCATCTTGATGGTTGTCATGGCAGCCAGGCACCTTACAAAGGAATCCAGGCTTGCCACATGCCTAAGTTTTACAGACCCTGCAGTACTGACAGTGTACACTGCAATAGGAGAGTATTGCTGTGCACAGTACAGCCATCAGCCCACTGGTTCTTGAAGTACCAGGTGGGACTTGGCAAAAAAAATATGTAAAAATTTTAATGAAAAAACAATAAATTGCCTATTCCCATATCCGCTCATTTATAATTGAACATTTAAAAATAAAATAAACTACACATAACTGTTATCACAGTGTCTGTAATGACTTGATCTATAAAAGAATCATGTTACTAATCCCGCTTGGTGAATCTTGTAAAAACAAAAAATTCAAAAACAATGACGGAATTGCTATTTTTGTCACCTCACCTCCCAAAAGAATTGAATAAAAAGTTACTGATAATACATATACTCAAACAAAGTACAATATATGAAGCTACATTGAGCCCGCGGATGACTGCAATTCCCTGTTAGGAGGAAGAAGGCATTCATCTATTGTCCCCTCCTCCACCTCCTCTTAGATTTGCCAGCCCAGGACTCTGGGCACATCATTCTGATTTCCAAGGTGCACAGTTAGTATCTTATAGTTTTCACCTCGGCTAACCAATTTTCTTTTTGGTGATTTGCCTAGCTCCCCTATGTTTCCCCTGATGAGATTTGTACTCATCTCAAAGCGAAACATGCATGTAGGGATCCGGTAGGAGAGGGCTAACCAGGGTCAATCAATTCTAGGGTTAGGTTCCGGACAGGGTTGCTGTTGTCAGGGCGGGTACTCCGTGGTTATCAGGGCCAGTATAGCACCCCCTGTAGGACATTATTAGGGAGATCTAGTCCGGACCCCTATCCTTTTGCAGCAATTCCACTTTCCAGAGGATTATTTACATCAAGCCTCCAAGAAGAAACTGCTGCACACAGGAACCAATCTACGGAGCGGTAGGACACATGGTTTTCCATTCATTCTATTCCTACTTCACAAAGTGATTTTGTCTTCCCGGATTTGATTATATAGTGGGGACTTACTTCGACAGTAGCTTCATATATTGTACTTTGTTTGAGTATATGTATTATCAGTAACAATTTTAGGGCCAATTATTAATTTTATTAGAAGGCAACTATTAAAAGCTAAGTTTTATTATTCTGTAACTACAGATCACTTTTTTCAGTATATTTTGAGTAAGACTGGGGGTCTATTGAAAATGTTTGTATCTTGACTTTAATTCTTTAACTCTTGGTATGTTAGAGGAAATATTGATTAAAATGAAAAATCTGCAAAAAAAAAAACACATTTTTACATTTCACCTCCAATTTGCTTTAATTTCTGTGGATCACCTAAAAGGTTAAAAAAGTTTGTAAAATGGGGGCAATTTTGGTTGGTTGGTTATGTAAGGCCCTTAAAGTCACTTCAGAAATCAATTGGTCCTTAAAAGTTTTCCAAAACTTGCTTCGGCATTTGGGCCAAACTGGCTTTTGCTAGAATGGGTTAAAAAGTAAAAAATAACAACTACATAAAAATATAAATAATCCAAATTACCCCTCTATCCCAAGTTTATATATATATATATATATATATATATATATATATAAAAATAAAAAAACATGTAATTGTAAATGGTATTGCAGGGCTGCGTCCCAAAATGCCCAAACTAATAAGGAAGCACTTTTTTTTTTTCATTTTAGATATAGTACTAACTCACCACCAGTACTCTAGCAGTGTTATTTGTTTCCCTCTAAGTTGCATCCACACATTTTATACCTTTTCATTATGGGAACCTGGTCATGTGATCTCAAGTCTGACTCCTTGCTCTAATGTGTAAACAGGAACTACAGGATGACATCATCACTAATCAAATCCCTCCTGGCAGCTCTTAGGCCCTTCACCACTCTCCATCTTTCTCTGTATATCCCTGTAATTTGTTAGCGATATAGGGTAGGATTTATCATGAAGGGAACATTTGAAGTCCGTGTTGCTTGAGTCTGCATTGTCATACTTTATGCCATATTTATCAAATTTCTCATGTTGTTTGATAAATTTGTCGCATCTTTAAACCCAACACTTTTGTCTAGAAAAGCTACTCCAGTTTTCTTACGCCACACTCCAACTGGAGTGAGACTGTGAAGTAAAGCTCATTAACATAGCTAACCACTCCCACTTCTCCACCCATATTGTGTGGGTAAAGTGGTGTAAAAATCCAAAAAGTTGCAACATAAATCAGGGCAATAATGTCTCCCCTATGTAAAGCACCAGGAGTGCAGATATATAGTAGGTGAGTGTACACAGTGATTAGCTGCAGTTATATAAACCTCCTTACTCACACTGCCTGTCTTTACTATCTGTGTGTGCTGACTTTCCAGTGTAGTTCTATGAAATGGAGCTTCACATTGGTCTCCCTGTCTCCTGCATGTAAGAGCTGATAGCTGTGAGAGATGCAGACAGACTGTCCTAAGCCTGGATCTTAACCCATTAAAAAAGTTATATGGTGTGGTATGAAATAAAAAATCCTCAGACACATAGTCATTAAATTTGAAATATGGAAGGCTTCAGTCTTCAAACTACATTTCCACTACACCGATCCTCAAGGAGCAACATCCTAAGGGCTCATGCAATCCACAGGCACCGACCTTAGGGCCAACGCATGCGAATCGCGGAGCCATTCACTTGAATGAGGTCCGTGATCTGCATTCAACGGTCCGCACGGAGAAAAACCCCACGAAAGCACTCAGTAGTGTTTCCGTGGGGTTCCATGCCTCCATTCCGCACTGACCTTCCGGATTGCGGACCCATTCAAGTGTTTGCCCGTCTGTGTTCCTGAGCCCTTAGGGAGTACACGTTACACAACACCTCATCAAGGCCGCTATCACTCTCATCCGAGAGCCTGCACAGGATCTCTTGAGTACAGTGGATGAAGTTGCCTAGCCTGGAGAACATCACCAACCTCCTTGACTTCAACAAGCTAATTTGCACACAAATGGAACATGAATATAGGTGGATTTTCTGTGAATTTACAAGTAACACAAAGGGATCAAGTCAGTTCTGGAGAACCATAACGAGATGAAAATGGTACTGTGGGCCGTTTATATCACATTAACGAACTTCCCTTTAAACACTCAGAAAACCCCTTCAATCAATAAACCATTAAAATGAACTACATTAAAGAGAACTGATATAACTTTCCGATGTACATTATGTTTCACTTCCTCAGTCAGAGGAAATTCATTATTTCCATTCAGAAGCTGTGCGCACAGGGCTTGATACAGCTGCTGCAGGCCAAATGTATTATCACAAGGCACCTATTCCCATAAATTGGTGAGCATGTGGTATAAGGTATACGGCTGGGTCACATTTGCTCTGATAAAAAGTAGCAGCCTCCCTCTATTATGTACATACTGTATGTCCCATTAGCCACATGGACAGGGGATGTCAAGCCTTTTCACATAACATACAGGCACAAATGTAAAATAATGTGTATTTGTATAAGTAAAGCCTCATGCACACGACTGCTGTTAGGGTCCGCATCCGAGCCGCCGTTTTGGCGGCTCAGATGCGGACCGATTCACTTCAGTGGGGCCGGAAAAGATGCACTCCGTGTGCTGTCCGCGTCTGTGGCTCCGTTCCGCGGCCCCGCTAAAAAAATATAACAGGTCCTATTCTTGTCCGCGCTTTGCGGACAAGAATAGGCATTTATATTGCCGGCGCCCATTCCGTTCCGCAAATTGCGGAAGGCAACATGGGCGGCTTCTGTTTTTTTGCGGATCCGTGGTTTGTGGATCGCAAAAAACGGCACGGCCGTGTGCATGAGGCCTAAGGCTGAGTTCACACTTCAGTTATTTGATCAGTTATTTCTATCAGTTATTGAGAGCCAAAACCAGGACTGGAGGCTACACAGAGATAAGGTATAATGAGAAGATCTGCAACAGTTCTGTGTCTTTGATCCGCATCTGGTTTTGGCTCACCATAACTGATGGAAATAACTGATCAAATAACTGATGTGTGAACAAGGCCTAAGACAAGAGTACAAATGCCCCTGAAGTTATTCATTATTATAATTATTCAAAATATGATTACAACTCAAACTCCAACAGTCCTCCTCAATGAGTAAGGCCTGTTTCACACTGGCGTTACTTGTTCCGGCAGGGGAACAGTCTGTCGGATCCGTAACTACTGTGTACAGCCATGCGCTGTCTGAAGTCCGCCTGGCCCCATTCACTATAATGGGGACTGGCGGAGATCCTGCAGCGGTTCTTGCTGTGGCCGGATTTCCGCCGGTGTCCATTACAGTGAACTGGGCAGTGAACGGCTGCACACAGTAGTTACGGATCCGGTAGGCTGTTCCCATGCCGGATCGAGTAACTAGAGTGTGAAACAGGCCTAACATACATCCTAACATCAGTTCTAGATAACCAGGGGTGGACTGGCCATAGACCTTACAGGGAAAGTTTCCGGAGGTCCGATGCTCAGGGGGCCATCCAAGCCGCCCCCCCCCCCCTCCCCAGTCGCAGGATGGTAATACAGTTGAATACTGCGGCGAGGGTAGCAATATTTGGTGCTGCACTGTACTATTTGGTTCTGCCGGGACAGTATTTTCTGCTGCACCGTCTCACATTGGTTGTCCCTGCCTACTTGTGTTGCCCATCCTTCTGTCAATTTGGACCCGCCTGCAACATGGGGCCACTTTTAGACATTTTTCCAGGGCCACTTTATGTTGCTAGTCCGCCCCTGTAGATTTAGATAGATGTAGATTAGAACATTCATGTCGTGCCCTTCAATATATACATTAGAATTTATTGATCTACTTGTCTATAAAGGAATATTCATGTCCTATTCATACAGTCTCCTGAAATCGGCTTCATTTAACAAACGTAATAGAACGGTACGCAGTGTAAAGCATTGCCGTTATTAGGTGGCGTGAATGCTGCAGATGCAGTCTCCTGCCATTAAATCCCACTCTCTCAGAGATGGAAAAAACCACATTAAAATATAACATGATTTCCACGGTTTATCCGACATGTAAAATAATTAGTTTCAATGAACCATGACAGTTTTTCCTGGAAATCAGGAAATGGGAAAGTGTAAGCCAGTGAAATATCTGCTGTTCCATTTAAAGGCCCAGTGTGTTAGTTTAATGTTTCTAGGGAACTTAGGCCTTTTTTTTTTCTAGGAATCCATTCTCTAGGAAATGGCAAGTGCTGCTAGGGCAACATTGAACTGCAGCGGCGGAATTCCCAGTAACAGCTGATGAGTCAGCCCTGTATTCTTTTACAGATGACAGTGGTAACACTGTGCAGGGCTAAAGTCTTACATGTAATGCCTGGAGCTTAACCCATCTAAAATGAGTGATACAGTGTGGTATCAAATAAGAATCCTCAGACACATAACATTTGAATAAAATTCTTAATAAAATTATAAAAAAATGTTTTTTTAAAAATTAGTTACACCTCTTCTTTCTTCCTTGTCTCTATTTTCAGTTGGAAATGGATTGTTCTGACACTTTTCAAGTTACAGTTATAAATACACTGTATTCAGGAGACATCCTCATCCTCCTCACCCCCCCAAATCAATGATTGACCCCAGGATCATGTATATGAGTCAGCACATTAACCCCTTAAAAGACCCAGCAAGCTGATTTTAATTTTTAATCCGCATTTTCAAAGAGCTGTTACTTTCTACATTTTCTGTTTATTTTTTGCAGGACAAGCTATATTTTTTAATGTCACCAGTTAATTTACCGTACCATATCTTGTTTTTGAAAATGGGAATAAAATTGTTTGTGGGGTGAAACAAAAAAAAAACAACAACAACCCACAATTCTATCAGTTGTTTTTTTTTGGCGGGGGGTTTGTCTCTATGTTGTTCAGTGTTCAGTGTCCAACAAAAGTGACATGGCACCCTTATTTTGTGGGTCAGTGTGATTACAGCATCACAAGTTTTTATGTTTTATGTATTTTTTTGTTTTATTACTTTAAAAAATTTTGTTTGCATCACCATATTCTGACACTCAAAGTTTTTTTTACTTTTCATCTACAGAGCTGTATGAGGGCTTGTTTTTATGTGGTGGAGCTGCAGTTTTTATTGGTACCATTTTGGGGTACATATGCCTTTTTGATCACTTTGTATTCCATTTTTCTTGAGGAGCAAGATAAAAAAAAAATTGAGAAATGGAGTTTTATATTTTAATTGTCCAGACATTTTAAAACATGGCAATATCAATTGTCTGTTTTATTGTTTATTTTTTTTATATACAATTGCGAAAGGGGGTAATTTGAATGTTTAATAGTTTTTTTTTTTTATTTAAAACCTTTTTTTTTTTTTATATTTTTAGTTTCCTTAGAGTATCTAAAGATGTGATCCTCTGGTTACTTATACTATAGACCAGGAATCAGGAACCTTTGGCACTCAAGCTGCTGTGAAACTACAACTCCCAGCATGCACTCTTACTAATCTGTTCTTGTAACTCCCACAGAAGTGAAAAGAGGATTGTGGGAGTTGTAGTTTCAGAACAGCCAGAGTGCTGGAGGTTGCTGATCCCTGATGTAGACTAATAGAACACTATTGCAGTCTATGGGATTTTTAGTGGCTGCCTGTAAGTAATACATTTCGTTATATATGTTTCCTATATAATACATACAGTAATATGGCTAAACAGGTAGGAAATAGTTATGACATACCAGTAAGTGGGGCTTACTGCGGTTCATATTTACTTAGGGAAAACAGCAATTGATGCATGGCCACTGGCAAATATATGCTATATAGAGCCATATTTAGCAGATTGCCAGCTCAATTGTAGTGGGTAGAGTTAAAGAGCTTGTGTCATGAAACATATTCTACATTTTTCAAACCAGCACCTGCATCTAAATACTTTTGTAATTGCATGTAATTAAAAATGAGTGTAGCCAGTGAGTTATTCAATAAAATGTATCTGTATAGCGCCACCTGCTGTTTGTTCTTTTCCTTATTTTTTTGTCGGTCTCACTGAGCTTGTCAAACGTGCTCAGTTTAAGCCTTCAACTGCCACCAGCCATATATTCTGTTAGAAGCTGTGGAAGTTACATGGAGAGCGCTGCAGCAGAAAGGACACCTCCCCTGAGCTGCCAGGCTGAAGATAATCTAGAAGAGCAATTAGTAGTGAATCCAGAGTTCTTCACATTCAGGTGAAGTACAGGGCTGATTCTAGCTTTGTAAGAAAGGTAATGTCATGTACTATACAAGTATGTTATCTGATTTTCATTTTTTACATCAATAATGGCATAGTTAAGAGCTGAACCCGGACATACCTCCATTTTCACCCAGGCAGCCCCCCTGACTTGAGCATCGGAGCAGTTCATGCTTCGATGCCCTCCTTTGCTAAATCGCGCAGGGCAAAGGCATTTTTTGGAGATCGGGTTACGTACCGGGGCTCCCCATGGGGCTGCCAGGAACCCCGGTGACGTCATTGGCACTGATTTTCGGGATTTAGCGCTGCCCTAGCCAGTAAAACGGCTAGGACAGCGCTAACGCCCACCCATCAGAGCAGGTGACGTCACCGAACACACAGTGTGTTATTGAAAACAAAAGAGCCCTTGCCCTGTGCGATGTAGCGCAGGCAAGGGAGCGCATCCGAACAGGAGATGCTCCGATGCTAGCTTAAGGGAGGCTGCCTGGGGGAAACCCTCAGCCGTGCGGTGCCACGAGATGTTAGTCGCTGCTTGGCCAGGAGAACAGAATAAGGGAGCAGGTCACCTCCTAACGCATCCCTAATCCGACCCTGACTCCTAGCTGCATGAGCCGACCTTGAAGGTAGGAGGGCTCATGCTCAGGAACCTCGGATCCCTACTCACCCTCTGCCGATCCCTGAGCTAGGAGCTGGGTAGACAACCTGTTCCTTCTGGACGCGGAGAAACAGGAGTCTAAACTGGCCGAGCTGCAAGGAGATATAAACATAAACAGACTATGGATATGGCAGGAGAGTGAAAGACTTCCACCCCTACCTGCCACAGAGACACTGACTGGATCTCTGAGCGCAAGTGCTGAAGTCCACACACAGACATAAAAGGATACAGCACACATAAACACACAGGAAGCCAGAACCATAAGCTGCAGTAAGATAAGACATCACAAGAAGATAAAATAAACAACACGCATAACTTTTATGACCACAAGGGTGGCCCTCACTGGCAGATGGTATACAAACCAGGAGGATGACTCCAGCAACATGCCTGGAGTACCCCTCAGACCTCTGCTCTCAACTGAGGCTAAATAGCCCATGTAGCCACACCCACACACGGACACACCCAGTGTTCACACAAAGAGGGAGTTAACCCTTCCTACACCAGGCAAGGGATGGAAGCCACTTAAAGGGGAAAGTGCACACATAACTAAAACCCTGTGCACACCAGACATACAAAAGACACACCTAACAAAGACAGGTTGCCAGGTGCAACCGCATGCACATTGCAGCAAGCTGCCTAGAACCAGCTCAGGCTGCTAAACTGCGACATACAAAACAACAACTTGTTGCCCACGGCAACCACAAGTGAGGCAACATACTAGCGGCCCTCACCTGTGGTTGAACAACCAAACCGCAGGCAACAGCATGCGGTTCATGCGTCACGACCATGACCATGGTCGTAACAGGTATGTCCGGGTTCAGCTCTGAACCCGGACAACCCCTTTAAGTCTCATTCCCTCTCTGTTGGTGTCCCGCAAGGCTCTGTCCTAGGACCCCTGCTCTTCTCTAGCTACACTTTTGGCCTGGGACAGCTCATAGAGTCTCATGGCTTTCAGTATTACTCCTACGCTGACGACACACAAATCTACCTGTCTGGTCCAGACATCACCACCTTACTATCAAGAATCCCACAATGTCTATCTTTTATATCATCCTTCTTCACCTCTCGCTTTCTTAAACTTAACATGGATAAGACAGAATTCATAATTTTTCCCCATCTTGTTCAACCCCCCCAACAGACCTATCTATCATGATCAATGGCTGCACACTCTCCCCAGTCAACAAAGCCCGCTGCCTTGGAGTGACCTTGGATTCTGCCCTTTCCTTCCGACCGCACATCCAAGCCCTTTCCACCACCTGCCGCCTCCAACTCAAAAACATCTCCCGCATCTGTGCTTTCCTTAACTTTGAATCAGCGAAAATGCTTGTACATGCCCTCATTATCTCCCGCCTAGACTACTGCAACATTCTCTTCTGTGGCCTTCCATCTAGCACTCTCGCACCTCTTCAATCTATCCTCAACTCTGCTTCCCGACTAATCCACCTCTCACCCTATTACTCCTCTGCCTCTCCCCTCTGCCAATCCCTTCACTGGCTCCCCATTGCCCAACAAATTCACTTCAAAGTACTAACAAATACATACAAGGCAGTCCATAACCTGTCCCCTCCCTACATCCCCGATACACCCCTACATGCAATCTCCGATCCTCACAAGACCTCCTTCTCTCCTCTCCTCTTATTGCCTCTTTCCACAATCGACTCCAAGATTTCTCCTGTGCATCCCCCATACTCTGGAACTCGCTTCCCCAACATATCAGACTCTCACCTACAGTGGAATCCTTCAAAAGAAACCTGAAAACCCACCTCTTCAGACAAGCCTACAACCCGTGACCCTGCTGCCTCTATACCGCCATGACCAGCTTCACCCGCACCTACAGTGTCCTTCTCCCATACCATGTAGATTGTAAGCCCTCACAGGCAGGGCCCTCTCTCCTTCTGTACCAGTTTGTAACTCATCTTGTTTATGATTAGTGCAATTGTCTGTATTATGTATGTGCACCCCATATCATATGTACAGCGCTATGGAATGAATGGCGCTTTAATAATAAATAATAATAATAATCATGTGGGTGGGAATAGAAATGTTATAGTTGGCCGGTGGACAGGGCTATAACTGAACAGGGAGCATTGCTTGTGATGCAAATTGAAATTAGGAGGAGATTGGTGACACTGCTGTTAATTAGAGGAACAGAAAGAGGTTAGTCTACTTTCACACTCGTGTTTTGGCTTTCCGTTTGTGAGATCTGTTCAGGGCTCTCACAAGCGGTCCAAAACGGATCAGTTTGCATTCTAATACATTCTGAATGGAAAAGGGTCCGCTCAGAATGCATCAGTTCAGTTTCCATTCCGTTTTGGAGTCAGACACTGCTTGCGATGAAACTGAGCCAAACGGATCCATCCTGGCACACAATTTAAGTCAATGGGGACGGATCCGTTTTCACTGACATAATCTGGCACAATAGAAAACGGATCCGTCCTCCGTTGACTTTCAATGGTGTTCAAGACGGATCCGTCTTGGCTATGTTAAAGATAATAAAAAACTGATCTGTTCAGAACGGATGTAGATGGTTGCATTATCTGAACGAATCTGTCCATGATGGTTCCGCACAAAACACAAGTGTGAAAGTAGCCTTATACAGTAGAAGAAGATAGGAGAAATTAACTATATTCAGCATAAATAAAGGATATTTCAAGCTCTACATCTATAGTATTTACCTGGACTTTATTAAAGACTATTGAATCAACAAAGTGTTGCTCATTTCCTGTAACATTTGGCGTCACAAACAGGATGAGGCTCAAACTCCCAGAAATGACAACTAGCACCAATCCTCAATTACCACTATTGATTCCTATGGGGACAGCACTTATCCGTGCCAAAATTTGATGGAAAGAACATGTCCGTAAGAGATTAGATTGAACGATATAGCTGCTAGGCAATATCAAATTCCAGTCCAAGCAGAGTTAGCTATAGACTTATTAGAAACTGAAGTGAGAAAAGCTGTACTTGTTCTCCCAAATGTAAAAAGGAAAAATCTACATGACATTATTTCCAGGTTAGAAACTTTTTATGGAAATACTACACCTGCTACTGAATTAAGAAAATGATTTTATAATCAATGCCAAAGAGAGGGAGAAAATGTACAACTATTTCCTATTGAATTGCAAGATTTATGGAGTAAATGGGTTGTTCGGGCTCCTCAGGATAGGTCATAAATATCAGATCAGTGGGGAACTGACACCCGCAACCCCGCCGATCAGCTGTATGAAAAGACGGCTGTATGAGGAGACGTCTCTCTTCTTGTACATTGCTTCCATCTATGGCAAAGCAGCAGCGAACAGGAAGATAGGTCAACAATATTAAAAGCCCGGACAACCCCTTTAAGAAAGAAAAAGAAGGATGTTTAACAATCCCGGTAGTCAGATCATAAAGAGAGCGCTCAAGAATAAACTGCAAAGCTATGGCGATTATATTACCAAGATATCTTTGCAAGTTATAGATAAAGATAATACCAAACCTAATACTGAGAATCTTGACAGCAAGTTTGATGAATTCTGAAAAGACCTCAAAGAGACTATCAGGGAGTCTCCTAGAGAATCCTTTAGAAAAATAAAATGGGGCACAGTAGATCTAAAAGACCATTCAGAGATACTAAAGGATGGGTTAATTGACCCACTGGGGGGCATTTACTAAGCATGTTGTGCCAGAATTATAGCGTAAAATATGCCAAAAAGAATGGTGTTTTGATTTGCGCCAAATATATCAACAGTTTTTTTCCATAAAGAATGCATCATGCCAGAAATGAGTTATAAATGTAAAAATGGGCAAGGCTATGGAATTGGTGCATATTATGCCTCATTTATCATTCTCTTATCGGCAGAAATAGCTCCAATTGTTGCGGACAATTAAGCCAGATTATGTGGTGATGTTTGTGTAAAAAGTCACATTTATGGAATAACGATCAGACTTTGTCAAAAAGTCGCATCTATGAAAAGAAAAAACAACTCTTCGTGGGAACAAGTGATAAAACAGGACAGGACGCATTTATTTTTATCTAATATAAATGAGCTAAATAGCAGGGTTTTTTCAGTAAATTGACATTTAACAAAAACAATACAATTACAAAAATCACAATTTACCACTAAAAATGTTGCAAAATGTCGCAAATAGGTTTTAAAAGTCGCAAGTGCAGTCTGGCAGGGTGGCTGAAATGACACATTTCAGTTGAAAAAAGTTTAGTGCTATTGGTGTTAAAGTGCAAATTGAGAAAAATAGGCGGATAATCAAGTTTATATTTTAAAAAGTCACATTTTAAAAGTGGTGCGCGCCCTTTGAAATATGAGGTGCAACAAGTCCCCACTTTTGATTTGTAGTGTTAGTATTTTTTTGGTGCAAATTACGCCGTTATTGATAAATGTCCACCAGTGAGTTTAATGAACGTAGATGCTGGAGATGTGATCAACCTGGACATTTTGCCAGGGAATGTGGATCAGAAAGGCCAAACATGGATGGTCCACTTCTGCTAAACTAGAAGTATCTGCCAAGTCATGGGAACCTATAAGGAAGGCTCTGAAAATGATGCCACCAGGATTGCTGGACAATACCCAATGGTAACTGCCTATGTAAATGGACATATTATAACTTAGTTAGTCTAGTAGATACTGGATTAGAGGTTACCATTATTATACAAGAGATTTATTGAAAGTATTTTACAGCTATGTCTACCATTCAGCCTTCCTGGGTTATCCTGACAGCTGCTAATAATTTACTAATGAATGTAGTTAGAATTATTTGGACAACTTTGAAATTATTATTTGGAAACATTTTTAATTTTGCAACTTTGAAATTTGACATGTTTTAATGGTGGTAAAGGACATGGCTAGACCAGGAATTCACATGTTATTGGGAATAAACCTCCTGCACAAGTAAATAGGGGAGCAGGCATAATACTTTCTTTGCCTAGAGGAATGTTACAAATACCACCCAGACAGAAAATTATTAGCCTATAATGGGCATGTATTATAGGCTAAAGAATAGTGTGGCTATGGTAAACTAGTTCCATTAAACGCAAAAACACAAATGCAATCGCACTCTGCAACCAGCACTCTGCCCTGCCTCTATGTTGGATGTTGAATAAGGCATTGGTGTACAGTTTGGCCAAAGCGTAATAAGCCACTCACCACGTCAAGGTCGCCTTCATGAGTGGTCCCTAACACTAGTTCCTACCTGTTATGGGCCATGACAGCCACACAAAGTCCAGGGAGTGTAGGTACAGCATGCACGCCAAGCACACTCTACTTTTAACCCTGTCCGGTGCCATTACAGCTTTCATCGGATCTAGGGATGCAAGTACCAACATGCATGCTGAGCCCACTATATACTTCTCCTGGAGCCAAATGGCTACTGGTAGGTGCTATATAAGCAGACTCAGTTTTATACTGACTTTAAAACCAGCCTCCAGGGCAGACTAACTGGTCAGGTTTGCATGACTGCTTGGAGATCGCCACACCTTCAATATATACTACAAAGAAAAAATATGGGGGATTCAGCCCGCACAACCCTATGCAGGTGCAGATTGCTATGGCGAAATACAGATACAAACGCAAAAACACAAATGCAATCGCACTCTGCAACCAGCACTCTGCCCTGCCTTTATGCTGGATGTTGAATAAGGCATTGGTGTACATTTTGGCCAAAGCGTAATAAGCCACTCACCACGTCAAGTTTGCCTTCATGAGTGGTCCCTAACACTAGTTCCTACCTGTTATGGGCCTGTTATGGAATAACGATTCGACTTTTTGTCAAAAAGTCGCATCTATGAAAAGAAAAAACAACTCTTCGTGGGAACAAGTGATAAAACAGGACGCATTTATTTTTATCTAATATAAATGAGCTAAACAGCAGGGTTTTTTCAGTAAATTGACATTTAACAAAAACAAAACAATTACAAAAATCATAATTTACCACTAAAAATGTTGCAAAATGTCGCAAATAGGTTTTAAAAGTCGCAAGTGCTGTCTTGCAGGGTGGCTGAAATGACACATTTCAGTTGGAAAAAGTTTAGTGCTATTGGTGTTAAAGTGTTGCAAATTGAGAAAAATAGGCGGATAATCAAGTTTATATTTTAAAAAGTCACATTTTAAAAGTGGTGCGCGCCCTTTGAAAAATGAGGTGCAACAAGTCTCCATTTTTGATTTGTAGGGTTAGTATTTTTTTGGTGAAAATTACGCCGTTATTGATAAATGTCCACCAGTGAGTTTAATGAACGTAGATGCTGGAGATGTGATCAACCTGGACATTTTGCCAGGGAATGTGGATCAGAAAGGCCAAACATGGATGGTCCACTTCTGCTAAACTAGAAGTATCTGCCAAGTCATGGGAACCTATAAGGAAGGCTCTGAAAATGATGCCACCAGGATTGCTGGACAATACCCAATGGTAACTGCCTATGTAAATGGACATATTATAACTTGCCTAGTAGATACTGGATTAGAGGTTACCACTATTATACAAGAGATTTATTGAAAGTATTTTACAGCTATGTCTACCATTCAGCCTTCTTGGGTTATCCTGACAGCTGCTAATAATTTACCAATGAATGTAGTTGGAATTATTTGGACAACTTTGAAATTATTATTTGGAAACATTTTTAATTTTGCAACTTTGAAATTTGACATGTTTTAATGGTGGTAAAGGACATGGCTAGACCAGGAATTCACATGTTATTGGGAATGAACCTCCTGCACAAGTAAATAGGGGAGCAGGCATACAGTGGTATGCAAAAGTTTGGGCAACCTTGTTAATCGTCATGATTTTCCTGTATAAATCGTTGGTTGTTATGATAAAAAATGTCAGTTAAATATATCATATAGGAGACACACACAGTGATATTTGAGAAGTGAAATGAAGTTTATTGGATTTATAGAAAGTGTGCTATAATTGTTTAAACAAAATTAGGCAGGTGCATAAATTTGGGCACCACAAAAAAGAAATTAAATTAATATTTAGTAGATCCTCCTTTTGCAGAAATTACAGCCTCTAAACGCTTCCTGTAGGTTCCAATGAGAGTCTGGATTCTGGTTGAAGGTATTTTGGACCATTCCTCTTTACAAAACATCTTTAGTTCATTCAGGTTTGATGGCTTCCAAGCATGGACAACTCTCTTTAAGTCACACCACAGATTTTCAATTATATTCAGGTCTGGGGACTGAGATGGCCATTCCAGAACGTTGTACTTGTTCCTCTGCATAAATGCCTTAGTGGATTTTGAGCAGTGTTTAGGGTCGTTGTCTTGTTGAAAGATCCAGCCCCTGCACAGCTTCAGCTTTGTCACTGATTCCTGGACATTGGTCTCCAGAATCTGCTGATACTGAGTGGAATCCATGCGTCCCTCAACTTTGACAAGATTCCCAGTCCCTGCACTGGCCACACAGCCCCACAGCATGATGGAACCACCACCATATTTTACTGTAGGTAGCAGGTGTTTTTCTTGGAATGCTGTGTTCTTTTTCCTCCATGCATAACGCCCCTTGTTATGGCCAAATAACTCAATTTTAGTTTCATCAGTCCACAGCACCTTATTCCAAAATGAAGCTGGCTTGTCCAAATGTGCTTTAGCCCACCTCAAGCGACACTTTTTGTGCTGTGGGTGGAGAAAAGGCTTCCTCTGCATCACTCTCGCATACAGCATCTCCTTGTGTAAAGTGCGCCGAATGGTTGAACGATGCACAGTGACTCCATCTGCAGCAAGATGATGTTGTAGGTCTTTGGTGCTGGTCTGTGGGTTGACTCTGACTGTTCTCACCATTCGTCGCTTCTGTGTATCCGAGATTTTTCTTGGTCTGCCACTTCGAGCCTTAACTTGAACTGAGCCTGTGGTCTTCCATTTCCTCAATATGTTCCTAACTGTGGAAACAGACAGCCGAAATCTCTGAGACAGCTTTCTGTATCCTTCCCCTAAACCATGATGGTGAACAATCTTTGTCTTCAGGTCATTTGAGAGTTGTTTTGAGACCCCCATGTTGCTACTCTTCAGAGAAAATTAAAAGAAGTGGGAAACTTACAATTGACCCCCTTAAATACTCTTTCTCATAATTGGATTCACCTGTGTATGTAGGTCAGGGGTCACTGAGCTTACCAAGCCAATTTGAGTTCCAATAATTAGTTCTAAAGGTTTTGGAATCAATAAAATGACAACAGTGCCCAAATTTATGCACCTGCCTAATTTTGTTTAAACAATTATAGCACACTTTCTGTAAATCCAAAAAAACTTAATTTCACTTCTCAAATATCACTGTGTGTGTGTCTCCTATATGATATTTTTAACTGACATTTTTTATCATAACAACCAACGATTTATACAGGAAAATCATGACGATTAACAAGGTTGCGCATCCCACTGTAACATTTTCTTGCCTTTCCTGTTTTGTTTAACTCACATTGAAGGAAAATGTGGTTTAGGCCTCATGCACACGGCCGTGCGGCTCGGATGCGGACCCATTCATTTCAATGGAGCCGCAAAAGATGTGTCACGGAAGGTGTGCAGGAAACTAGAAAACACAAAATGAATATACGACTGACTGGATCCAAAACTAAGGAACAAAAAGGGAGAGCCCTGCATCAGACCTGGCTCTCTCCCTGACTGCTCAGCCTATGCGAAAATCCCAATGGTAGATGATCGCATATCCTCGTACCTCAACTGAATAACACCTGAACACCCTATAATAGTGAGGGGACACGACCACCGGCTCCCTACACTAGATACGGAGGGAGTCAGGGTCACCTGGGATCCAGCAAACAGAAAAACACAAATAAATGAACAAAACTTATCTTATAGAAGACTGAGAAGTAGGAACAGCATGCACACACTCCAGGAAGTTGTATAAACCGCAAAGTGATGCACTATGGGAAAAGGATTTAAAGGGATGCAATCAGTGCAACTACATGACAGCTGAGAGAGGCTAACGAGATGAGAAAATGAAAGCAAAACAAAGGAACCTCAAGGAGGATGTTCTAGATGTCTGTCAGAGCTTCTCAGATGTCTGGTGGTGACAGTACCCCTCCTTCTACGAGTGGACTCTGGACACTCAGAGCCCACCTTCTCAGGATGGGACCTATGGAAATCCCTGATGAGACGAGTGGCCTTAATGTCAGTCACTGGGACCCACATCCTCTCCTCAGGACCATAACCCTCCTAATGAACAAGGTACTGGAGAGAACCGCGGACAACACAAGAATCCACAATCCTAGAGACCTGAAATTCAAGATTACCATCAACCACAATCGGAGGAGGAGGCAAAGACGAGGGTACAATGGGTTGGACATAAGGTTTTAATAAGGACTTATGAAAAACATTATGGATCTTCCAAGTCTGAAGAAGATCAAGACGGTAGGCAACAGGATTGATGACGGACAAGATTTTGTAAGGCCCAATAAACTTAGGACCCAACTTCCAGGAGGGAATCTTCAATTTGATATTCTTAGTAGACAACCACACAAGATCACCGACATTCAGGCCCGGACCAGGCACACATCTCTTATCCGCCACACGCTTATATCTCTCACTCATGCTCTTTAGATTATCCTGAATGTTTTGCCAAATAGATGACAAAGACGAGGAGAATCTGTCCTCATCAGGTAAACCAGAAGACCCCTCTCCCGAGATTGTCCCAAACTGCGGATGAAACCCATATGCACCAAAAAATGGTGACTTATCAGAGGACTCCTGACGACGGTTATTTAAAGCAAACTCAGCAAGAGACAAAAAAGAACACCAATCCTCCTGATTCTCCGCCACAAAACAGCGCAGATATGTCTCCAGATTCTGATTGACGCGCTCTGTCTGGCCATTCGACTGCGGGTGGAAAGCAGAAGAGAATGACAACCGAACCCCCAAGCGAGAACAGAAAGCCTTACAGAATCTGGAAACAAACTGCGTGCCCCTATCAGAGACTATGTCTGAAGGAATACCATGCAATTTGACAATGTGATCAATAAATGCCTGCGCCAGCGTCTTAGCATTGGGCAAGTGTCATGGAACCATGAACCAGACGTACAACAGAGATAGGTGGAATAAGAAGGCTTTATTGAAAATCAAGCCGTAGCTAAAGTCCAAACGGATGGCTAAACTGAAGCAGGGTCTTGCGTAGATGGAGGTCAGGAACCAGGAGGGTAGTCAGACGTAGCCAGGATCAGGAACCAACGGGGTAGTCAGACGAAGCCAGGATCGGGAACCAACGGGGTAGTCAGACGAGGCCAGGATCAGGAACCAGAAGCAGCAGCAGTCTTTGAAGCATGTGCACACAGGAGGACCAAGCAAGGAACTGAAGCCACAGACCTTCTATATATATGAGCTAGGCATCCAGCTCCTCCCAGTGGGAAGGAGGAGCCGCAGGGTGGGAGGCTACAAGAAACCCAGAAACCAAGATGGCCGCCAGCACATGTCAAACGAAGGAGAACAGTGAGAAGGTAAGACCATGACAGTACCTCCCCCTCAAGGGCCCCTCCTCCGCGGAGTAAGGAACGGTTTCAGAGGGAAGCGTGCGTGGAAGGCTCGGAGCAACGCAGGAGCATGGACATCTGTGGAGGGAACCCAGGAACGCTCCTCTGGACCATAACCACGCCAATGGACCAAAAACTGCAACCGACCGCGGACCAGGCGTGAGTCCAGGATATTGCTCACCTCATATTCCTCACGATTGCCCACTTGGACCGGACGGGGCCGAGGAACCGAGGAAGTGAAACGATTACACACCAATGGCTTCAACAGGGAGACATGAAACACGTTGGAGATCCGCATGCCAGGAGGAAGCGCAAGGGCATAGGCTACCGGGTTTACCCTGTGAAGCACTCGGAAGGGACCAACAAAGCGAGGCGCCAGCTTGGGAGTGGGCACTCGAAGGTTGAGGTTGCGGGTGGACAACCATACACGGTCTCCGACCTGGTAGGAAGGAGCGGGCGCTCGTCTGCGATTAGCCTGGAGTCTCTGGCGTTGCGCAGAGACCTCAAGGGACCTCTGGATCTGTACCCAAGAAGTACGTAGGACGGAAAGGTGATCCTCCACAGCCGGAGTATCCTGGGGAGAGAATACCTCCGGTAACACGGCAGGTTGGAACCCATAATTGGCCATGAAGGGAGACGTCCCAGAGGAAGAGTTCACCGCCGTGTTCCTGGCAAACTCAGCCCAAGGCAGGAGGTCAACCCAATTGTCTTGGTGATCGGAGACATAGCAACGAAGGAATTGCTCCAAGGCCTGATTGGATCGTTCTGCGGCCCCATTGGACTGAGGGTGGTAGGCCGAGGAGAAAGAGAGATGAATCCCCAACTGGGAGCAAAAGGCGCGCCAGAACCTGGACACAAACTGACTCCCCCGATCCGACACAATCTCCTTGGGCAAACCGTGCAACCGGAAGACCTCCCTGGCAAAAATCGAGGCCAACTCTTGTGCAGAGGGTAACTTCTTGAGAGGAACACAGTGGCACATTTTGGAAAACCGATCCACAATCATGAGAATGACCGTATGGCCTCGGGATGCAGGAAGGTCCACAATGAAATCCATCCCCAGGTGTGACCATGGACGCTCCCCGGTGGCTATGGGTTGCAAAAGGCCCAACGGAAGGTGCCGAGGGGACTTACTCTGGGCACAAACGGAGCATGCCGCTACATATGCGGCGATGTCGGAACGTAGAGAAGGCCACCAGAACAGACGTGAAACCGCCCAGGACAGCTGATTCTTTCCAGGGTGCCCCGCGGCCTTGGAGTTATGGTAGGTTCGCAACAACCGAGTGCGCAACTCCTCAGGCACAAAACATCTGCCGTTGGGTCTCCCAGAGGGAGCACCAGATTGAGCCGCCAAAATCTGCTCACCCAGAGGAGAGGTCAGGCTGGTGCGAATAGCAGCCAGGATCTGATTCGGGGGTATGACCGTAGTCGGAATCGACTCCTCCCCGGACAGCTCGGAGTACTGCCGTGATAAGGCATCCGCTCTGATGTTCTTGGAGCCGGGTAGGTAGGAGACCACGTAATTAAAACGTGACAAGAACAGAGCCCATCTGGCCTGACGTGGTGTCAATCTCTTGGCCTCAGAGAGGTAGGTCAGATTCTTGTGGTCCGTCAGGATGAGAACCGGAACCACCGAGCCCTCGAGCAAGTGCCTCCATTCTTTAAGGGCCTGCACGATGGCCAATAACTCCCTGTCACCAATCTGATAGTTGCACTCCGCGGAAGACAGTTTCCGGGAGTAAAACCCACAAGGAAGCAGAGGACCCTCTGGTGTTCTACGCTGAGACAGGAGGGCGCCTACTCCCGTCTCAGACGCGTCCACCTCGAGGACAAAAGGCAACCCAGGGTTGGGATGCGACAGAATCGGAGCCGACACAAAGGCGGACTTTAGAGCCTCAAAAGCTCGGATGGCCTCGAGCGGCCAGACCTGAGGATTACTGCCCTTCCTGGTCAGATCCGTGAGAGGCTTGGCTAGCATGGAAAAGTCCCTGATGAACTTCCGATAATAATTGGCGAAGCCCAAAAAGCGCTGCAGGGCACGAAGCCCACTGGGCTGGGGCCACTGTAAGACAGCCGAAACCTTCTCAGGATCCATGGAGAACCCCTCAGCGGAAATGATGTAACCTAAGAAGGTTACCTGGGATCGGTGAAATTCGCATTTCTCAAGCTTACCGAACAGCTTGTTCTCTCGTAAGCGTTGCAACACTCGTCTGACATCCAGAATGTGGGCCTCCATGGATGCAGAATATACCAAGATGTCATCCAAATAGACCACCACACACTGCTGCAACAGGTCACGGAAAACATCGTTGATGAATTCCTGGAAGACTGCGGGCGCATTGCACAACCCAAAGGGCATAACCAAGGATTCATAATGACCGGTCCTGGTGTTAAACGCGGTCTTCCACTCATCGCCCGCCTTGATCCTTACCAGGTTATATGCCGCCCTCAGGTCGAGTTTGGTAAAGACTGTGGCCCCTTTGAGGCGATCGAACAGCTCGGAAATCAAGGGTATCGGGTAAGCGTTCTTGATCGTGATGCGATTGAGACCCCTGTAGTCGATGCAAGGCCTCAACTCACCGCCCTTCTTTTTCACAAAGAAAAATCCAGCCCCTGCCGGGGACGAGGATTTGCGAATGTGTCCGCGTGAAAGCGCCTCCCTCACGTACTCCTCCATGGCCTCATTCTCCGCTACCGACAGTGGATAGACTTTGCCACGAGGAGGAACGGCACCAGATTGTAACTCTATGGCACAATCGTATGGGCGGTGCGGAGGTAGGGCAACCGCACGCACCTTATCGAATACATCCCGGTACTCCTCGTATTCAGGAGGCAACAGAGAGTCCGAGGAAGTACACAGCAACTTGACAGGCCCATGGATGCAACTAGCCCCACACTGCGGTGACCACGAGAGGATCTCGGCCGATCTCCAATCGAAAGTCGGATTATGCTTCTGGAGCCAGGGGTACCCCAAGACCACCGAGTAGTGTGGAGACGAAATAACCTGGAGACAGACCGACTCTCTGTGAACGGCACCAATGGCCATCCCCACTGGAAGGGTCTCCTGAGTCACGTGTGGCGGCAGAAGGGGTCTGCCATCTATCGCCTCAAGAGCCAGTGGGGAACCTCGAGGCTGCAGAGGAATGGAATTGGCGGCGGCGAACACACTATCAATGAACAAGCCACCAGCACCAGAGTCCACCAACGCCTGGGTCGTCACCGAGCCCCCGACCCAGGAGAGGACAACAGTAATCAATGGTTTGTCAACACGGGAAACCGGGGACGAGGAGACTCCACCCAAGATCTGCCCCCGACAGGATCTCAGGTGCGAGCGTTTCCCGGACGGTTCGGGCATGCCAACCGAAAATGCCCACCGAGACCACAGTACATGCATCGGCCCTCGCGTCTCCGGAGTACCCTCTCCCCCTCGGACAGGCGAGCAACCCCCAGCTGCATGGGTTGGCCCCCAGACCAGTCATCCCCAGGAGGCGTGGGAGGAGAGGGAGGCACGGGTGGGACAGCAAACGTAGGCGCCAATCTGTTAGAAGGCCTCCGCAGGCTCTCCTTAAAGGAAGGTCTCTCCCTGAGTCTGGTGTCAATCAAAATCAGGAAAGAAATAAGGGACTCGAGCTCCACTGGTAGGTCCTTGGCTGCAATCTCATCCTTCAAGGCATCCGAGAGACCATGAGAGAAAGCAGCGACCAGAGCCTCATTATTCCAGCCCACCTCTGCTGCCAGGGTACGAAACTCAATGGCGTATTCAGCTACGGATCGTGAACCCTGTCTGATGGACATAAGGAGCTTCGCAGCAGAGGCAGCACGAGCCGGCACATCGAATACCTTCCGAAGAGAAGCAACAAAACCGGAAAACTCGGCAACCACCGGATTGTTGTTCTCCCATAAAGGGCTGGCCCAGGCCAAGGCCTTGTCCGAGAGCAGCGAGATCAAGAAGCCCACCTTTGATCTCTCAGTAGGAAAGGCATGTGGCAGCAACTCGAAATAAATGGCCACCTGGTTAAGGAAACCTCGGCACTGAGTTGGCTCTCCCCCAAAGCGCTGTGGAAGGGGGGCAGAACCGATCATACCCCGAAACACCGCAGGTGCAGCAACAGGTGTCGGGGTAGACTCTGGCGCAACAACCGGAGCGGCAGTAGGAGCGGGCCCAGGAGCGACAACCGACCCATCGGCAACGGAAGCTAAATGAGCCGTGCGTTCAAGCAGGGTTTGTAACGCCACAGCGAACCGACCCAACAGGTGATCCTGCTGATCAAGTCTGGCAACCAGCGTAGGTAGCGAGGATGGCCCTGTACCGTCAGAATTCATGGCTTGGTCCTAATGTCATGGAACCATGAACCAGACGTACAACAGAGATAGGTGGAATAAGAAGGCTTTATTGAAAATCAAGCCGTAGCTAAAGTCCAAACGGATGGCTAAACTGAAGCAGGGTCTTGCGTAGATGGAGGTCAGGAACCAGGAGGGTAGTCAGACGTAGCCAGGATCAGGAACCAACGGGGTAGTCAGACGAAGCCAGGATCGGGAACCAACGGAGTAGTCAGACGAGGCCAGGATCAGGAACCAGAAGCAGCAGCAGTCTTTGAAGCATGTGCACACAGGAGGACCAAGCAAGGAACTGAAGCCACAGACCTTCTATATATATGAGCTAGGCATCCAGCTCCTCCCAGTGGGAAGGAGGAGCCGCAGGGTGGGAGGCTACAAGAAACCCAGAAACCAAGATGGCCGCCAGCACATGTCAAACGAAGGAGAACAGTGAGAAGGTAAGACCATGACAGCAAGCCAGGAAAAGGGATGAAATGCACCATTTTGCTAAAACGGTCCACCACCACCAGAATCACAGTCTTCCCCGAGGAACGAGGCAGGTCCGTAATTAAGTCCATGGACAGATGTGTCCAAGGACGGGAAGGAATGGGTAAGGGAAGGAGAGGACCTGATGGCCGTGAATGAGGGACTTTGGCACAAAACCCTCAACCGACTTACGAAGCGCCGGCCACCAGAATCTCCGAGCGATGAGATCCACTGTGGCTCTTGCCCCCGGGTGCCCAGCAAGGACAGTATAGTGGTGTTCCTTAAAAATCTTGTGTCTTAAAGCGAGAGGCACAAACAACCTCCCAGGAGGACAAAGATCAGGAGCCTCTGACTGGGCTACCTGAACCTCTGCCTAATTCAGGATAAAGAGCAGAGACCACCACACCTTCAGCCAAAATGGGACCCGGGTCTTCAAAATTCCCACCACCCGGAAAACAACGTGACAGGGCATCCGCCTTCACATTCTTAACCCCAGGGCGGAACGTGACAACAAAATTAAACCTGGAAAAGAACAAAGACCATCTGGCCTGTCTCGGGTTCAGATGCTTGGCTGACTCCAAGTAGGCCAGATTCTTATGGTCAGTAAACATGGTAATAGGGTGTCTGGCTCCCTCTAGCCAATGGCGCCATTCCTCAAAAGCCAATTTGATGGCCAACAACTCCCTATCTCCCACATCATAATTTCTCTCTGCGGAGGAGAGTTTCTTCGAGAAAAAGGCACACGGTCGCCATTTGGCAGGAGAGGGACCCTGAGACAAGACCGCACCCACACCCACCTCAGAAGCATCAACCTCAACTATGAAGGGTAGAGAAATATCAGGTTGTACCAAGATGGGAGCGGAAGCAAAACTCTCCTTGATATTAGAAAAGGCCTTACGCGCCTCTACCGACCAGGAGGAAAAATCTACCCCCTTTCTAGTCATATCAGTGAGTTGTTTAACAACAGAGGAATAATTCAAAATAAACTTCCTGTAATAATTGGCAAAGCCCAAAAAACGCATCAGCGCCTTTTGATTCTCAGGAAGCTCCCACTCAAGCACAGCGTGGACCTTCTCGGGGTCCATGCGAAAACCAGAAGCGGAGAGAAGAAACCCCAGAAATTGAATTTCTGGAACCGCAAACACACATTTCTCCAGTTTAGCGTACAATTTATTCTCCCGCAGGATGAGCAAGACCTGACGTAAGTGTTCCCTATGAGTTTTGAAATCAGGAGAAAAAATCAAAATGTCATCCAGATACACTAATACAAATTTCCCCATTAAATGATAAAAAATGCTGTTCACAAAATGCTGAAAGACGGCTGGAGCATTCATCAAACCAAAAGGCATAACCAAATTCTTAAAATGGCCCTCAGGGGTATTGAAGGCCGTCTTCCATTCGTCTCCTTCTCTGACCCTGACCAGGTTGTATGCCCCTCTTAGATCCAACTTGGAAAAAACTTTAGCCCAAACAATCTGGTTAAACAGGTCCGGGATCAAAGGAAGCGGATAAGGGTCACGAATTGTGATACTGTTCAGCTCCCTGAAATCCAGACATGGTCTTAAAGAACCATCTTTTTTCTTAACAAAGAAAAAACCAGCGGCAACAGGTGACTTCGAGGGTCGTATGTGTCCCTTTCTCAGACTCTCAGAGATATAAGCACGCATAGCGAGCCTTTCAGGTTGGGAGAGATTGTATAAACGAGATTTAGGCAGCTTGGCGCCTGGGATGAGATTAATAGGGCAATTGTACTCCCTGTGCGGGGGCAAGTCCTGAACACCACTCTCAGAGAAGACATCCGAAAATTCTGAGGAATGGGGAAGTAGGTGAAAATGGAGTTTGCAAGCCTCTCTAAAACGCACAAAATTCTCACTACCCCCGGAGAACGTATCCGGGAGCGAGATCTTAGGCTCAGAACAAGCTCCATGAACGCAAGCTGAACCGGTCACTTGAAACTGAGAAAGAGTCTTACGGAGATCTGCTACCTCCAATGAAAGACCCTGCATGCGTTCAGTCAAAAGTGAAACCGAATCCATGCTTGAGACGGTTTTGGCGGTTTATAATGTCATGGAAGGTGTGCAGGAAACTATAAAACACAAAATGAATATACGACTGACTGGATCCAAAACTAAGGAACAAAAAGGGAGAGCCCTGCATCAGACCTGGCTCTCTCCCTGACTGCTCAGCCTATGCGAAAACCCCAATGGTAGATGATCGCATATCCTCGTACCTCGACTGAATAACACCTGAACACCCTATAATAGTGAGGGGACACGACCACCGGCTCCCTACACTAGATACGGAGGGAGTCAGGGTCACCTGGGATCCAGCAAACAGAAAAACACAAATAGATGAACAAAACTTATCTTGTAGAAGACTGAGAAGTAGGAACAGCATGCACACACTCCAGGAAGTTGTATAAACCGCAAAGTGATGCACTATGGGAAAAGGATTTAAAGGGATGCAATCAGTGCAACTACATGACAGCTGAGAGAGGCTAACGAGATGAGAAAATGAAAGCAAAACAAAGGAACCTCAAGGAGGATGTTCTAGACGTCTGTCAGAGCTTCTCAGATGTCTGGTGGTGACAAGATGCGGACAGCACTCCGTGTGCTGTCCGCATCCGTGGTTCCGTTCCGCGGCCCCGCAAAAAAAAAATAACATGTCCTATTCTTGTCTGCGATTTGCGGACAAGAACAGGCATTTATATTGCCGGCGCCCGTTCCGTTCCGCAAATTGCGGGAGGCAACACGGGCGCCTTCAGTTTTTTGTGGATCCGCGGTTTGTGGACCGCAAAAAACGGCACGGTCGTGTGCATGAGGCCTTACACAATAATCAGGGAAATAGACAGCAGAAGGCTTCTTTCTACGAATATTATGTCCCTTTCTGCTCATTATCTTTTTTGTTTTTTAAGTCTGTGCTGATCAGTTTTATTGCATATCTTTATTCATAGGACACCAAAATTACAGGGGTTGTCTAGTTGAGAAAAAACATTTGCTTTACACTGTAATATGAGACTCAGTTACTGAAAGGGGTCCCTTGTTTAGGATCTTTAGACCAAATTTTGCTCTAATAGTACTTACCAACGAGGTCATTTATCAAACTGATGCAAAGTAGAACCACCTTTTTTGCCCATAGCAACCAATCAGATTCCACCTTTCATTTTCCAAAGGAGTTGTCAAAAATGAAAGGTGGAATCTGTTTGGTTGCTATGGGCGACTAAGCTGGTTCTACTTTACACCAGTTTGAGAAATGACGCCATAAATCTGGTGGAAGGCATATATGCCTTTTTTTTTGCTGCACAGTGTGCCAGAATTCAAGCACATGTAGGTTAGTAAATCTCCTCATACTTACAAACTTCTACATGTGTTCTATATATTACCGAGCCCTCCACCATTCAATTAATCCATTATTAGTAATGTAGACATAAGGGGTTACTAAGTTTTCAAAAAACTTTTGATATGTCATAGAGACATATTTAACGTTTGGAAAGGTGGGGGTCTGAGCGCTGAGAGCCCCACGATCACTAGAATGGGGAGAGAGAAGTGCTACCTTGCTGCAGGAGATGAGCTCAATGGAAGTCGTTGGGCCTATATCGATTCTGTCCCCTGCAGCAAGCAGAGAGCTTGCAAGCACTTCTCTCTCCTCGTTCTAGCAATCGGTGGAGGTGTCAGCGTTCAGACCCCCACCGATCAAAACTTTTGGTGTGCCTGCGTGACATATCAAAAGTTTATTGAAAGCTCAGTGACCCTATACGGCAGACATAAACACTGGCATATTACATGTCGATCTTTATGCCCTGCTGGTCACATATGGGCCCACCTCTTGTATACCTCTTAATAATAGTGGTGCATCTGAGCAGGTCCATGTGCCAAAATGGAAATCTGCACCATCAAGGGAGCTGATGTAGATTTACTCTATAATCTATGCCAGTTTTATGGCGTAGATTATAATATATGTGCTGGGCTGGCTATAGCCGACCCTGCACTGCCCATATCATATCTGCTTATTTTTTAAAAAAGTTAGTAGGGATCAGAACCCTCAAAAAGTCATAAAATTATCACACAACCATAGCGTGCCCCAATCTTATAAGAATAAAATGCTGCCCTTATTATTTTTTATCTCTTAATTATTATTTTTACAAACTTGTAAATGTTAGATCTTTGATGTAATGTCACATAAGCTTGATGTACTCACTGTCCTTGAGCCTAAGGCTCTTGACAATAACTGCATTAATAAAGCAGGAACAATTGCTTCTACTGATGATGTTGCCATATACAAGAACATATACAAAGAGTATGTATAGAAATTATGATTTGAGTGCAATAGAGGTAAACCTATTTATATGATAAAGAGTTGATGGCATAGCACAGTATTTCAAGTCAAATAATTGACTAAAACTTCTTTATGTAGTTTTATGGCCCTGGGGCTTTATACAATTAGATCTTATTAAAAACGTCTAAATGTAAGGTTTAATTAACAATTGTGCTTAAAATTGCATTATGCTTTGTGAGTTTCAAATTGTTCTAAATTGTTCAAGTATTACAGTGCTGGAATCACAGATAGAAACTCCACATTAGGCAAATTGATCATAAAATGATTCCATTACAAACAGTTGGGAATGACATTTGACAGAGACTTTTCTACAAATTGTTCCAAACATATGCACATTTTTAACTTCTAACAACTGTTATGCTGCAACTTAGCATTCATACCCTCCAATCGTGCTCACATACACACATGTCGCCATACGGTTTGCAGAGATTATATCAACACGTGAGCATCTCTGATGACTTCAGCTTTTGTCTTCCGCCAGCTGCCGTTTATGTCGATCCAGCCATCTCGGTGCCTCCTTCGGATCATCATGGAATGTTGCACTTCCCAATGCGACTATCCTCAGCTTGGCTGGATAAAATCATAGAGTAGGATATATTTAACGCCCTAAGGCGACGTTTAATGTCCAGGAATTTTGCTCTTTTTTGTACTTCCTGGGAGAAATCTGGGAAAATTCTGTCCATTAATGGTAAGATCTGGCATTTCTCTGTCCTGGTCTTTGTAGTGTAGTATTTTCATTAATACTGGTCTTGGGGGTGCGCCTGGGGGTAATGGGCAAGTCGGAACCCTATGGGCTCTTTCTCCTGCAAATAGTGGTGTCAGCGCCACCTCCCCAAATTTTTCTTATAACCAGGTCTCGAAAAAGTCCATAGGATTAGCCCCTTCGTTTTTTTCAGGCACTCCTACCAATCTGATATTGTTACGGTGTGACCGATTTTTTAGGTAATCCTGTTTAGGCGCAATAACGTCTAGACGCCGCGCGTATTCTTTAAAACTCATTTCATGGGTGGTATGACATCTTTAACTGCTCCTATCCGCTCTTCCAAAGCTGAGGTGCGTTCTGCCAGTTTTTTCAAGTCATGGCGAACTATAGTTACATCCTCTTTTATGGCTCCCACTTGTACAGTAAGGGTATTCAGTGATTTGCTGCACTTTGATACAGATAGCATGCATAACATCTTTCAGGGTTGGTTCATCAGAGTCCTGCACCCCTGTTTCAATGTCATCTTCTGTCTGCAGGGCACAATATCTGTTAGATTTAGTAATGTGCGCCCCTGCAGCTTCATCTCTCTCAGCCTCATTGTCTGCCAGCGCTTCCTCTGGCAGTTGCACTTGCCTTTTGTTCATTCCTCTGGTGTTCTGAGCCATCGGCTTCCTGGCATACTTTTCCAGCCTCGCCGCTGTGTATCTCTGCACCTCCACCATGTGGCCCTGCCGGCCTGGAGTTGCCACTCAACCATCTTGGATTTCTCTCTCCCTGCTTTTGGTGTATTTTTTCAGCTTCATGGCTGTGATTTTTCAGCCCTGCCGTGCACCGGAGAGGTCGTTAGTGGCCCAGATGTAGGTTGAGAGCTGCAGGAGCGCGATATTTGCCCGCTTTCAGGATGTATTAGCCGATGATGCAGAGGAGCTCAGCAGCCGTGTGTCCACTCACATGCCTTGCTTAGCTCCGCTCCCTCAGTTTATTTTTTATATAGTGTAGTGACAGGGGTTTTAAACATTTCTGTAATGTACTTTATTAGGGAAAGATGTCTCTTTGCACTAGAAAACAGGATGTAAAGAGTCTCCTTCCCACAGGTCTCACTGAGCATTACTAATGAGACTGCCTTCAGTCTTCATTGATCCACTGAGCACCGAAGAAGCCTGTGTGTAACAAGACAGATAGGCAGGGTGATGGCCAGTGATATTTAGGAGTAGTGACAAGAGGCAATCTGGAAGCACCTGTATATTACACACAGGTGTCTTCAGCGCTCCGTAGAACTGAAGACTGAAGCCAGACTCTCCTTAGCCATGCTCGCTTAGAACTTTGCTATGAAGAATCTTTAGACCCTGTTTCTAGTACAAATAAACATCTTAAAAATAAACTGAAACAACAGTTATACTTTATCCACCATTTGTTTTTTTTAGAATATAAAAATTTTTAAATTTCTGGACTGATTAATTTCTTAATATTTCTTTATAATGGCCAATCTTATGTTTTTATGATACAGGGCTCCAAAGCTGCATGGCCATAGAGTTAAATGACAAACCTTTGACTCTTTACAGTCACCACCAGGTTGAGTCTTGGAGCATACTGTTTATGCATTATTAAGAAACCTTATGACATTAGCTTCTAAGCTCCCTCCAGTCGTGGCTGCAAGTAGCCACCTAAGCCTATGATGTGGATTTGAAGCCCTTAAAAGATGATCTCCAGCTGCTATAAAGGTATATTAATACATCTGCACAGAATGTTGGACCATAAAAGGATAGAAAATGGATATTGTCTTTAAAGGAGTTCATCAATATCTGATTGGTGGGGGTCAGTTGTTTGAAGAGGCCATGGGGCTCCTTAGAGTGCTGCAGCCTCTTCCTAGGCCAGTGACATCACGTTCACTGGTCACACTACCTATGTGCAGCTTAGTCCCATTTGAGTGAATGAGCCTGGGCTGCAACACTAAGCACAGTCGCTATAAAATCGACAGCAACATGCTTGGTATTCTGTAAGGAGACTGTCTAAAATGCTTTAACTCTTTCAAACAGCTGATTGGCAGGGATGTTATAAATCAGATCTGATAATGATGAGCTATCCTGAGGATAGGTTATCATCATTGTATATTCCCAGAAAACCCCTTTAAAGTAAAAGTCCACCTTTGCAACCAATTTTTTTTTTGTTCCAATGTACCCAAACTGAAAATTAAAACAACTTTTCAAATATTCCTTATTAAAGATTTCCCACCATTTGGAGTATATCGCCTCTATACTGGCCTATGTGTCTCAATGGTAGTAAACTACAAACAACCCCTAGTTTGTACCGCCCTTGCACTGCTCAGTGTACCCTGTGTGATTACACTGTTGAAACTACTAGATGCTTCCTCCAAACCCTGACATGATCCTTCTAAAGAGACTAGGTTTCTATGATGTGGCAAGAAACTTTGGGAGTCATTTATTAAAGATAAATATGCCTAAATTAGGCGTATTTGTGGCACAGATTGTGGCGCAAAGGTCTTTGCACCACACTCTGTGACTTCTCCCTACTCACGCCAGGTCTAAAAAAATGGGCATGGTGTGGGCGGGGTATTACCATTTTATACACCTGTTTTAGGCGTAGAAAATGGTCTAAATGTAAGACAGCTCGGAAGCTGTCTTACATTTAGAAGCAGCAGTGGATACGCCAAAGTTACGACAAGGCTGCTCCTCTTCATAACTCCTACGGATCAACCGGTCTAAAAAAATGTGCCACTTTATCTGTCACAGCTGCACTGTGCCTTCATTCAAACTAGCAGAAACTTCAAAGGATGAGCGCTCTCTATCTAAGGTGGCTACAAGCGCAAATAGTCCTTTGATTAGCAGATAGAACACCATGCTTCATCAGTGTACACCTGCGACTAGGAGTCAGAAAGCTGGAGTCCAAACCGCAAACACTAGTATTAGTATGTGAGATGTTTTTATGAGAATATAATTACGTCTATATAGTTTTATATGACTGCACAGCTGCTTTAACCCCTTAGGGACCAGAAAAATTTTAGTTTTTGCTTTTTCATTTTTTTCTTTCTACCTTCCAAAAGCCATAACTTTTTAAATTCTTGATTCAGATAGCTATATAAGAGCTTATTTCTTTGGCAGGACAAGTTATATTTTTTAATGGAACTATTTAATTTATCTATAGTATTGGAAAACAGGGGAAAAAAACTTTTGTGGGGTGAAATTGATAAAAAACCCACAATTATGCTATGTTATTTTGGGTTTGGATATTACGGAGTTCACTATGCGGTAAAAATGACATTACATCCTTATTCTGTGGGTCAGTACAATTATAGAGAAACCAAAACAAATTTGTATAATTTTCATTTAGTTTTACTTCATTTAAAAAAATTAAAACCTTTTGAAAAAAAATCTTTATCGCCATTTTCTGACACTCATAAATTTTTTTATATTTCTATCTACCGAGCTTTATGAACACATGAACTTCCTCCTTCCTACGGATTATGGACCCAGAGCTATGGAGACCCCCTCAGACCTCTTCGGTTTACAAGGAACTATTAACCCTGATTTATGTGTGGAGTTATAGGCCACATCTTTCCTATTGCCCATTAAAAGTGCAGGGTGTGAATCCCGCAACACAAAAAGGGTTAACTCTGCTCTGAGACTCCCAATGAATGTGTTAGTTTATTTGTCCCTTTGTTCTATTGTGCTAGTGATGGGATTAAGATTATTGATGGACGAACATCTGCCGGGACGGTTCGTGAACGCGATCAAATGTTCGCGAACTGCAAGTTTGCGGCGGGTCCCATTCATTTTAATGGCAGGCGAACCTGAAAAACCTTCAGCTTATATTTGCAGCCAAGAAATAATTACTAGAAGTGCACAAATAGTCCCACAACATGGACAGTGACATTCCAGATATATTATTCAAATTTGTGATCTCCATTCATTATTTTTTTCAATGCAGATCCGCAAAACACAGACACTGGCAATGTGCATTCTGCAATTGAAATGAAAATAAATTATTAAAGTTAAGCAGAAAGCATAGATGTGGTAGGCAATAACAAGTGCTCGGCGGCACTAAATCAGGTGCTCGGTGGCACCAAATCAGAAACCTATGTCCTACCACAATCCGGGGGGTTCCAGTGCACATCCATGAATCCCGGAGGGAAAGCAAAAAACATATGTCCCTGGGCTAGATGATGATGTGGTATTGAAGGACAGGGTGGCAAAGAACTGTCCCTGATATTGCCCTACAGGGGGGTGCTATTCTGGCCCTGATAGCCTAACCACAGACCACCCGCCCTGATAAGAGCGACCCCGTCCAGAACCTTACCCTATATAAAAATGGCCCTAGTAAGCCCCTAGCCCCTAGGCCCCTGACTTCCAGGTGATCACTATACAGATCTATGTGTTTTTGACTCATTAGAAAAATATATTATAAGTATATTGCACCCCTCTGTGTATCACACCTATCGATAGCACACCTATACCAGTCCTTAAAAAATACTTTTGTGGCCTTATTAGGTAGCATTTGGTGTCCCTAACCACCTGTCCCTACTCCACACAGCAACCTCTCCCTACACTGGCAAAACACTGAATGTAAAATGTTGGCCAGATCAGGTTTATTTATAAGGTAGGGGGTATCTCCATGTGCCGAAACGTCTCAATCGGCTGTCCTGTACCACCTGATGGATGTTTAGATCCACAGGATTTACTTTATGCTGTTAAAGATAAAACAGGGCGCACCATAGGGTAATACCGTTTGTAGACAGGTAAAATAAATGGTTCCAGTACAAGGCTCACCTTTGATGGTTGTGCTACCTGTAGGCACAACTCTAGTGAAAGCTTTTCAAGAAGTGTACCGGAGTCACGAGTTGATGATTGATCTGCAGCCGTGTAGGGATGACTTCCTGTCGGAGATACCTAAGGTCTCCAAGAGGTGATGAGATACAAAAGTATGTGGATAAAATGTCCCAGGGTGCAAAAATCCAATCCAGATGATGATAATAAAGAGATAATATTTATTGCAGGAGTACAATGCGTTCCGGGGAATAATTCCCCTTCATCAGGTACACAACCTGATGAAGGGGAATTATTCCCCGAAATGCGTTGGACTCCTGCAATAAATAGTTTCTCTTTATTATCATCATCTGGATTGGATTTTTGCGCTCTGGGACATTTTATCCACATACTTTTGTACCTGATGGATGTGTCATAGGTCAAAGTTCTTCACAATGTAAAAAAATATGGCGGGCGCGAATATCTCCATATGTTCGCATGTTCGGCGAATCGCGAACACGCAAAGTTCGCCGCGAAACGACCGCCATCTCTAATTAAGATAGCTGACTCTAGGAGTAGCCGACTCCAGTGTAGAGGAGTAGATCACCCTATGATACACAGGAGATAATCCCATCACATATGTCTCCTCTCTCCCTATTCTTTCATTAAGACACTGGGGAGGGGATGTCTGTTTGCATGCTGTTCATGTTTGAGTTATGTTGTTAGACTTCTTGAACTGTATATATACTGAGTTGGTCTTCAATAAAGAGAGTTCTTGATTTGTTTCACCCTCAACATAGAGTCTCATCTCATGTGTGGGGGAACAGCTATATTTACTCTGGGGATAGCTATCTGTAGTATACTCCCCTGGGATTACAAAACGGTTCTACCCACTGGAAGCTGGATCCTGGTCTTGGGCCCAGGGTGGGTGGAGGACAGCGAGACCCCAGCCAAGCTGTAATGCTGGAGTGGTGGAGTGCTTAGAAGTACTTGGTGAGCACTAGGAAGCATCAATTGGCGGAGACACCAAGTCTCCGCCAAGCGGCCAAGCGGTCAAGCGGTCCGTCACAGTACCATTTTGGGGTACATTGAAATTTGTAATCACTTTCTATTCAATTGTTTTGGGGGACAAGGTGACAAATTGTGCACTTTTATTTTTTTCCGGTTTGGCGTTCACCACGCAGGAAATTTTTATATTTTAATAGTTTGGACATTTTCGGATGTGGCATGCCCATTATGTTTATTTTTTAGTTGTTTATTTATATGTGAAATTTGGAAAGGGGGGTGGTTTGAACTTTTTATTTTATTTTTTCCTCTCTCCTGTACTACTACAAACACCAGCTACTCCCTGTCCTGTCATTTTTAGTTCCTTTAGGCTGAGTTCACACGGGCGAGATTTCCACGCGGGTGCAACGCGGTAGGTGAACGTATTGCACCCGCACTGAATCTGGACCCATTTATTTCTATGGGGCTGTGCACATGAGCTGTGATTTTCACGCATCACTTATGCGTTGCGTGAAAATCGCAGCATGCTCTATATTGTGCATTTATAACGCAACACAGTCCCCATAGAAGTGAATGGGGCTGAGTGAAAATCGCAAGCATCCGCAAGCAAGTGCGAATGCGGTGTGATTTTCACGCATGGTTGCTAGGTGACAGTCTATTCACTGTATTATTTTCCCTTATAACATGGTTATAAGGGAAAATAAAAGCATTCTGAATACAGAATGCTTAGTAGGTGATCAATTGAGGGTTAAAAAAATAAAAAAAAATTAACTCACCTTCTCTTGATCTCGTAGTTCCCGGTATTTTCTGATGAGCTGTCGGCTAAAGGACCTTTGGTGACGTCAGATGTCACCACAGGTCCTAGCCGGTAGTTCATCATTAAAGAAGTAAAGAAGAGACCGGGAACTACGTGATCAAGAGGAGAAGGTGAGTTAATTTTTATTTTTTATTTTTAACCCTTAATTGATCACCTACTAAGCATTCTGTATTCAGAATGCTATTATTTTCCCTTATAACCATGTTATAAGGGAAAATAATACAATCTACACTACAACTAACCCAAACCTGAACTTCTGTGAAGAAGTTCGGGTCTTTGTACCACAGTCAGTTTTTTATCACGCGAGTGCAAAACACATTGCACCCGCGCGATAAAAACTGAACATCGGAACGCAATCGCAGTCAAAACTGACTGCAATTACGTACCTAATCGCGCGGGATTGCCTCAATACACCGGGACGCATTCGGACCTAATCCGGACACACCCGTGTGAACCCAGCCTTAGACTGCAATAGAATACTATTGCAATCTATGGGATTTTCACAGGCTGCGCCTTTTTTGCCACCTACTTAAGACAAGTCTGGGACTTTCACAAGGTCCCAGGCTGTCATGGGCAATTGGAGTCCCGAGATTTTGCTGCTGGGGCACGTATCTGAGGACAGAAGGAGCCCCCTTCCTCTTTCTAAACCCACACAGGGTGGCGGTCGCTATTGATAGCAGCATCTGAGGATTTAAATTACAGTCTACTGTATTATATAGCCAACACTCGCCATGTAAAGTGCAAGCTCAGCCTGTTAGTTTGCTCCATGCATCCCCGTAATGCCAATCACGTACATGTATATGATTTTTCATTAAAGGGAAACTGTCACCATGGAAATGCAATGGAAACTACAGGCAATATGTTATAGAGGAGTAGGAGCTGAGCAGATTGATATATAGTTTTGTGGAAGAAGATTCAGTAAAACTTGTATTTTTACAATCAAATTTTCAATCTGTTCTTCTGCTTCATTCTCCTATTTGCCATCCATTTTAGGTGAGGTTCACATCACCGTTGATTCGTCAGAAGAACAGAGGAAGAAAACAAAAATGTATCCTATATTTTAGGCATCCATTATGCTCAGATAGGCACATGTTGCATCCATTTTAGCTATTTCCGTCTGAGATACGTTATTTTTTATGGTAAAAAAATACTTTGAGTAGGACTTTTTTCTGTCTAATATAACGGATCTCCAATGGAAATGGCTAAAACGGATGAAAAATGTGCATAACTGAGCATAACGGATACTTAAAATACAGGATCAGTGTTTTGTTTATTTTTCTGTTCTTCTGACAGATCAGAAGAACGGAAAACTAAATGTGATGGGAACTGAGCCTAACGTATACGTTGTGAAAAAAGAGATACAAAAGCGTAGCACACCACACTCTTCCTTCTTGCAGAGTCCGTTAAAAAACATATACATTAACATTTTGTTTTTTTGTTTGTTTTTTACATTGGAACTCTATGGTGACGGACAGTGATGGCCAGTTTGCAGTGTTCGCCAGCGAACACATGCGATTTGCCATCTTAACTGACAAGTCCGGCGAGGCACAGGTAAGTCCCGCCGGGGGCCTTCATCCAGCTGTTCTCGGAACTGCCTGCTCCCGGTGACCGCATTTCATTTCAGACTGGCTCCCGCACAGGCACAGGTAAGGACTTACCTGTGCCTCGCCGGACTTATCTGTTAAGATGGCAGCCCGCATGTGTTTGCTGGCGAACAGTGCGAACTGGCCATCTCTAGTGACGGATGCCACTGTATGGCATCTGTCTGAAGTATCTGTTAACATATCCGTTTCTTGTGTACCTTAAATAGATGGCAAAAACGTGATGTGAACCCAGCCTAATAAGCAGAAGATGATGTAGCAGGGAAAGCCTGCTCGTTGTAACAACTATCACATTCCCTAATGTAACTTTTCTCTGTTCTCCCCCTTCTACATTATTATTCAGAACCTGAGCCTTTCATCCAGAGGTCTCCTCCTTCACACTCCATGCACTTCATAGCTGTTCACACACAGATACTAGCTGGTGACTGCTTCATGTCGCATACCCTGTTTCATAGAATATAGCTGTTCATTTCCATATTGCGAGAAGGAGCCTCAATCTTACTGTTTGATTAGTTGATTAGTTTGTTACTCTGTAGAATTTTTTTTTCTGTACATACACCTCCTGATTTGTAAAGTGCTGCGTAATATGTGAATGCTATATAAATGAGGATTCCTATTAAAGCTACCTTAAGCAGATTACATCAAGAATAATATTAAGGCCCTTTCTTATGATGTCTTACATTTTATATACCATTTCTTGCATTATAAAATCTAATGTTTTTTTCTTCTTTAATGACATTCCAGCTACATTAAGGCCTCATGCACACGACCGTTGTTCCGTTTTCCGTGATTTTCTGCGGGCCCATTGACTTTCAATGGGTCCGTTGAAAACTCGGAAAATGCACCGTTTGTCATCCGCCTCCATGATCCGTGTATCCTGTCCGTCAAAAAAATATGACCTGTCCTATTTTTTTGACGGACAACGGTTCACGGACCCATTCAAGTCAATGGGTCCGTGAAAGAACACGGATGCACACAAGATTGGCATCCGTGTCCGTGATCCGTGGCCGTATGTTACTTTCATACTGACGGATCCGAAGATCCGTCTGCATAAAAGCTTTTTCAGAGCTGAGTTTTCACTTCGTGAAAACTCAGATCCGACAGTATATTCTAACACAGAGGCGTTCCCATAGTGATGGGGACGCTTCTAGTTAGAATATACAACAAACTGTGTACATGACTGCCCCCTGCTGCCTGGCAGCACCCGATCTCTTACAGGGGGCTGTGATCCGTACAATTAACCCCTCAGGGCAGACCCCCCTCCCTCCCCAGTTTAAATTTCATTGGTGGCCAGTGCGGCCCCCCTCCCTCCCTCTATTGTAATAATAACATTGGTGGCAAAGTGTGCGCCCCCCTCCGCCCCCCCTCCCTCCCTCTATTGTATTAATACGTTGGTGGCATAGTGTGCGGCCTTCCCCTGGTCCCCCCTCCCTCCCTCTATTGCATTAATAACATTGGTGACAGTGTGCGGCCTCCCCCGGCCCCCCCTCCCTCCCTCTATTGCATTAATAACATTGGTGGCAGTGTGCGGCCTCCCCTCTCCCCCCCCCCACCGATTATTGGTGGCAGCGGAGTTCCGATCGGAGTCCCAGTGTAATCGCTGTGGCTCAGATCGGTAACCATGGCAACCAGGGCGCTACTGCAGTCCTGGTTGCCATGGTTACTTAGCAATAGTAGAAGCATCATACCTACCTGCTGGCTGCTGCGTTGTCTGTGTCCGGCCGGGAGCTCCTCCTACTGGTAAATGTCAGTTAATTTAGCAATGCGCCGCACAGACCTGTCACTTACCAGTAGGAGGAGCTCCTGGCCGGACACAGACATCACAGCAGCCAGCAGGTAAGTATGATGCTTCTACTATTGCTAAGTAACCATGGAAACCAGGACTGCAGTAGCGACCTGGTTGCCATGGTTACCGATCGGAGCCCCAGCAATTAAACTGGGACTTCGATCGGAACTCTGCTGCCACCAATAATCGGGGGGGGGGGGGGGGGGGGAGGCCGCACACTGCCACCAATGTTATTAATGCAATAGACGGAGGGAAGGGGGGGCCGGGGGAGGCCGCACACTGCCACCAATGTTATTATTACAATAGAGGGAGGGAGGGGGGGGCCGGGGGAGGCCGCACACTGGCCACCAATGTTATTAATGCAATAGAGGGAGGGAGGGGGGGCCGGGGGAGGCCGCACACTGTGCCACCAATGTTATTAATGCAATAGAGGGAGGGAGGGGGGGCCGGGGGAAGGCCGCACACTGTGCCACCAACGTATTAATACAATAGAGGGAAGGAGGGGGGGCCGGGGGGGGGGGGGGGCGCACACTTTGCCACCAATGTTATTATTGCAATAGAGGGAGGGAGGGGGGGCCGCACTGGCCACCAATGAAATTTATACTGGGGAGGGAGGGGGGTCTGCCCTGAGGGGTTAATTGTACGGATCACAGCCCCCTGTAAGAGATCGGGTGCTGCCAGGCAGCAGGGGGCAGTGATGTACACAGTTTGTAGTATATTCTAACTAGAAGCGTCCCCATCACCATGGGAACGCCTCTGTGTTAGAATATACTGTCGGATATGAGTTTTCACGATGTAACTCATATCCGACAGTATATTCTAACATAGAGGCATTCCCATGGTGATGGGGACGCTTCAAGTTAAAATATACCATCGGATTGGAGAAAACTCTGATCCGATGGTATAAAAGGGACTCCAGACTTTACATTGAAAGTCAATGGGGACAGATCCGTTTGCAATTGCACCATATTGTGTCAACGTCAAACGGATCCGTCCCCATTGACTTGCATTGTAATTCAGGACGGATCCGTTTGGCTCCGCACGGCCAGGCGGACACCAAAACAACATTTTTTTCATGTCCGTGGATCCTCCAAATATCAAGGAAGACCCACGGACGAAAAACGGAACCCCGTTTTGCGGACAGTGAAGAAATACTGTCGTGTGCATGAGGCCTAATCCTTAGCTGCCCAGTTTTAAGGTCACATAGACGAATGGTAAAAATAACCAACACATCTGTATCTATTTTCATTAGTCCAAAAGTGTGTTACAAATACTCAGTTCCCTGTATTCATTATGAAGAACATGCAGTAATAGTTTGAGAAAGCAATCCTCTAATTTACATATTGTTCCTAAAAACAGCTAGAGCTGGAGTAACGTTACCATTCATTTTAACTTGTCTGTTTGCTTCTGAACTTCAGTCTAGACTTGTGTGAACTCAAGTAGGCTTTGTATACAGCTTACAGCTGCTTCTGGTTTTGTGTATATATGGTCTCTGATTTGTTTTCAGATGTTCTTACAGCTTTCCAGGAATTCTGAAACTCAGAAACGAGGCGCCCAGAATATAGAAGCCTGGAGCTTTTAACTCTGTGTTATTCTAGAGGAAAGTACAGTAGAGAGACATAACTCTCTAAACTTATCAGCCAGCAGTGTTGTATTTTGCATCAGTATTTCTAATCCAAAACTAGGAGTAGACTCGTTAATTTCTAACGATAATTTGTTTTCTCTTAGTCCTAACAGCTGTTAGGACTAAGGGGAAACAAATTATTGTTAGAAATTAACGATTCCCTTATGTCCTACCAGCAGCACAGATGGGGAGATAGCAAGAAGAACCCATAGGGAGGGCCTTCATGCCTGGCAGAGCTAAGAATAGTCTGCCCAAAGGCCGAAAACTCAGCTACCCTGGCACCTAGTCTGTAGTGGGAGATGAAAGTGGATTCAGAGCTCCAGGAGGCAGCTTTACAAATCATCTCCAGAGGAAGGCTTCTTTGAGCGAAAGAAGTAGAAATGGCCCTAGTTGAATGGGCCTTCACAAACTCTGTAGGATCTAAAGCCTGGGAGACAAAAGATTCTCTGATGGCCTCCTTAATCCAGCGACCAATCGACGCCTTGCGGCCTTTAGACTTACCGACAAACAGGATAAAGAGATTCTCATCTATCCTGAACTCATTGGATCTATCCACATAGATCTGGAGGCATTTCTAGATATCCAACGGATGCTTGACAGGATCCCTGGAGGAGGTAGAAGGAGAAAGTAAAACTGGTAAAGAAATCACCTGATTGATGTTGTGAAATGAAGGGACCTTAGGCCTGAAATATGGAAGGAATCTCAGGAGAACCCGGTCTTGAAGAAAAATAGTATATGGTTCTAAGGCGGAGAAGGCTTGAAGTTCTGAGATTCTCTTGGCCGAAGTAACTGCCAGTAGGAAAACTAACTTCAGAGTCATGAACTTGAAATCCACCTCCAAAGGCTCGAAGGGGGGAGATGCTAGACCCCTGAGCACGACTGATAAGTCCCACTGAGGGATGGGCTTCAGTACTGTAGGCTTCATCCTTTCGGCTCCTTTAAGGAAGCGTTTGACGAGTGGGTCCTGAGAATAGGGTCTGTTGAGAAAGGCCGAGATGGCAGAAATCTGGACCCTCAGTGTCAATGGAGCAAGGCCTCTGTCTAGGCCGTCCTGTAGAAATTGAAGAATCGCAGAGAGGGGCGGATCTGCAGACGCCACCTGCTTAGAAGCACACCATGACGAAAAAATCTTCATAATTCTGGAGTAGGCTTTCTTAGTAGATTCTGCTCTTGAATGTGATAACGTTCTCAGGACCAACTCTGAAAGCCCTTCTATTCTGGGAAGGGACTGGTCAACCTCCAGGCTGTCAGGTTGAACCTATGCAGATCTGGACAGAGGTGAGTGTCCCATGACACCAGGGTCCGTCGTGGGGGGAGCCTCCAATAATGTCCCCGACTTATGTGAATGAGCTGGGTAAACCAGGATCTCTTGGGCCAAAATGGTATGATGGCAATCACGAGGCCTGATCCTCACGGATTTTCATCAATACCCTCAGTATCATGGAAAAAGGAGGGAAGATGTAAGCCAGACTTAACCTCCACGGTATCGACAGAGCATCTATCGCCAGGGGGTTGAACCTCTCCACCTTGGCATTGAACCTTGTTGCCATGAGGTCTACTTCTGGCAACCCCCACCTGAGGATTAGCTGCCTGAAAATCTCCAGATGCAGGGACCATTCCATTGTCGGCAGACCGCGACTCGGACGATCCGCAATAAGGTTGCAGGAACCACGGATGTGGATGGCAGACCGGTGGGAAAGGTTCAACTCTGCCCACCGAAGAATCACCCCGATCTCTGAAAAGAGGGGTAGAGCTCTTGTGCCTACCTGCTTGTTGATGTACAGGACTGCAGTCATGTTGTCTGACTGTACTCTCACGGCCCTGCCCTGAATTCGGGGGGCAAAGTGAAGGAGGGCTAGCCGGATGACTCGAATCTCGCGGAGATTGGAAGAAAGTAGCCGCTCCTGAGGAGACCAAGTCCCTTGGACAGGGGAATCGTGTAGGTGAGCGCCCCAGCCTACTTGGGACGCATCCGTAGTCAATATGACCCAGAATGGCTGGGTTATAGACTTTCCCTCCGGGAGATGGAGCCACCATCTCAGGGAGGTTCGAGTTTGACAAGACAGGGAGTTTAGCCCGGCGGGGCTGCCATCCCACTTGGCAAGGACCTGCAACTGAAGGGGGCGGAAATGCCACAAAGCCCAAGGGACTGGGTCCGCAGCCGCTGACATGAGCCCCAACATCTTCATGAGAGTCCTGATAGAGACTCGATGAGGAATAAATAGGAACCTTGCCAGGTCCCGAATCCGAGTTCTTCTTTCTGGAGTCAACTGGAGTGACATCCCAACTGAGTCTACTATGAAGCTAGATAGGTTACTGAAGTCGACGGACTCACATTCGACTTCTGCCAGTTGATGATCCACCCTAGGCGAAGCAGAAAAGAGATCGTTACATGAAGAAAGACGGGAAAGAACTGGAACCGAGGAGGCTATTAAGAACCAATCGTCTGATAAGGAATTACAGTCAGCCCTTGAAGCCTCAAAGCTGCCACCACCAAAACCACCACCTTGGTGAAGGTGATCGGAGCAGAGGAAATCCCGAAGGGTAAGGCAGCAAACTGAAGGTGCCTGAGGACCCCTGAGACCTGGACCGCGATCCTGAGATACCTCTGGGAGGCAGGATGGATGGGGATGTGAAGATAGGCATCCTTGAGGTCCAGGGTAGCAATCACGTCCCCGGGGTTGAGGACGTGGATGACTGACTTGATAGTTTCCATACAAAACTTCACCTTCCCTATAAATCGATTGAAAAATCTCAAATCGATAATCATCCGGAGGTCTCCGGATTTCTTGGGAACTAGAAAGACCAGAGAATAGATCTCTAAGCCCCGTTCTCCTGCCGGAACATCCTTCAGAGCACCCTTGAGGATATAGTCTTGAATATAGGCCTCCAAAACTGCCTGTTTGGCAGGCAGGAGGCGCTGATTGACAATAAATCTGTCCGGAGGAGGTGACTTGAGGTTTATTAGGTAGCCCTCGGAAATGACTTTTAGGACCTAAGGTCCAGACATCCTTGAACTGGACGAGACTCCCCCCAACGGGCACCAGGGGACAAGGAATGGGAAAATTTTCGGGAAGGATGGCAGGAGTAATGGGGGTTAACCGAGAGCCTGCGAGAGGCCCATAGTCAGGAGGGCTTAGCCTCCTTAGCTCCTCTGCGAGGGCGCTTTGAAAATTTTTGCTGTACCCCCCAGTCTCTACGTGACCTAGACTGTTGGCCGGATTTACCTCCTTGCTTCTATCTGGCACGACTCCGAAAGGGCTGCTGGGGAAGACTCTTCTCCTTTTTGTCAGAGAGATCTTCCATAATTTTATCCAGCTGAGCGCCGAACAGGTGGTCCGGCTCAAAAGGCAAACCACATAGATTGTATTTGGACGCATTATCTGTGCGTGACCCATGGCTAAGCCATAAGGGCCTGCAGGCTGCAGAAACTAAGGCCATCGACTTGGCTGCCAGCTTCAGCTGCAACTGTGTCGTATCGCACAGAAAGTCCGTGGCTAAATTAACGGTCTTAAACGCGGCCCAGATATCGTCCCGGGACACTCTCTGGTCCACATCTGTCTGTATCTGGTTGAGACGGGAGCACAGGAAGAAAGAGACTTCCGTAGCCGCAATAGCGGTAGAGGCGGAGGCTTCAGCAGCCGAATTACCTCGCCTCAGAGTGCACTCTGTCCTCCTGTCAAGGGGGTCTTGCAGACTAGACCTATTGTCTGCTGGCACCAGAGTGCGTCTGGACAGTTTGGCAATAGTCATGTCCGCCTTGGGAATGGAACCCCACGATTCCACCAAGGAGTTTGCCATGGGAAACATGGTCCTGAATTTTTTTGTCAGGACAGGGCCTTTTTCAGGCTTCTTCCATTCCATTCTCATAACGGAAAGGAGGGTCTCATCTGCTTTAATGACACGCTGTCCCAACCGCCGGAAACGGAGGACTCCCCGGTGTCAACATCATGGTCCCCCTACCTGATGGTCATTAGCAATTTCTGGGTCTTTTCTGGTGGGAAATAACAGGAAGTTAGCTCTTCTTCGTCCGAAGAGGTGGAGCCTAAAGAAATTGCAGTGGGCCTCTCCACAGGCGCAGAGGTCTCCATAGGGGCTTGAGTAGAGGTAGGAATCCTCTCGTCCAGCAGGTTGACTACGCCCTTGATGGATTCATCCACATATCCCTTGATCCACGCATACATCTCTTCGATGGTGGGTTCTGTAGCCGACTGTGATCTACGGCACGCCTCGCACCTTGAGTAGGGACAATTGTTGTCCAGCAGTGTACTGCAATCAAAGCAGGACAAGTGCTTCCTCTTTGAGGCTGCTTTACGGGTCTCCGGGTCCTTAGGGGAAGCCATTGCTGAAAAACAAGAAAGAATTAATAATTCTGAACAAATTGAAACCATCAGTTGAAGCATAAGCAGAGGCCCACCAAGGTAGCGTAGTAGCAAGACCACAACAAATAACCGCACTAATAGAGAAAGTACAAAGTACTAATGGGCTCTGGGAGCTAGCTCAGAAAGCGTGTGCTGCCAGAGAAAGAATGAGAGACAGAAGGAGCTTTAAATAGGGAGGGCACCGCCCACAGGGCAGAGCTCCCGCACCCAGGTGGATCTAATCGTAAGATTGAATTTTTCCACTAAAAAAAGCCTAAGTTAAGGCTGAGAACTACCTCCCTCCCCCCTCCCCCTGAAGCCAGAATCCAATTCCACTGGATTTAGGCAAAGAAAAAGCGAAAAAGCGAGAAACGGAAGTGACATCGGGAAAAGACCGACGTCACTTCCGATGATGGTGGTGCCCATCGGAGATGCGGTGAAACACCGCGCTGGGCGACAGCAAGAGGAGAGGGGAGGTAAGCAGGACAAGACAACCCCCTCAAGAGGGGTAAAATAAAAAAATACAGCAGAAATAGGCAGTGGATTTTGGAAAAAAAACACCAGCATAAAAGATAAATACTTCCCCTAAAACGGGGAACCGCCAGTCCACCTGTCCAGAGGACAGAAAAGAACACAATGGGCTGGGGGGTGTCCCCTCCTTTTGTAGGGGTGTAAATCTTTATTATTGGTTCTTGGGCTCATTAAAATTCCGCCGGTCCTACCAGTCCACGGGGGGTAGTTAACCCCATCTGTGCTGCTGGTAGGAACAGAAGGATGAAAGCAGTACAGGTGCATCTTAATAAATTAGAATATCATCAAAAAGTTGATTTATTTCAGTAATTCAATATAAAAAGTGAAATTCATATTATATAGATTCATTACATACAGAGTGATCCATTTCAAGTGTTTATTTATTTTAATATTGATAATTAGAGCTAATGAAAACCCAAAAGTCAGTATCTCAGAAAATTATATTATATAAGACCAATTAAAAACATTTTTAATCCAGAAATGTTGGCTACTGAAAAGTATGTACAGTATAGGCACTCAATACTTGGCTGGGGCTCCATTAGCATAAATTACTGCATCAGTGCTGCGTGGCATGGAGGCAATCAGCCTGTGGCACTGCTGGGGTGTTATGGAAGCCCAGGTTACTTTGATAGCGGCCTTCAGCTCGTCTGCATTGTTGGGTCTGGTGTCTCTAATCTTCCTCTTGACAATCCTCCACAGATTCTCTATGGGATTTAGGTCAGTTGAGTTTGCTGGCCAATCAAGCACAGTGATACCGTGGTTATTAAACCAGGTATTGGTACTTTTGGCAGTGTGGGCATACACAAGTCCTGCTGGAAAATGAAATCAGAATCTCCAGCTTGTGAGCAGAGGAAAGCATAAAGTGCTCACAAATTTCCTGGTAGACCATCACTGTGGAAACGTCACACTGGACCTCAAGCAACTTGGTCTGTGTGCCTCATCACTCTTCCTCCAGACTCTGGGACCTTGAATTCCAAATGAAATGCACAATTTACTGCCATCTGAAAACAGGACTTTGGACCACTGAGCAACAGTCCAGTCCTTTTTCTTCTTAGCCCAGGTAAGATGCTTTTGACATTGTCTCTGGATCATGAGTGGCCTGACACAAGGAATGCGACAGTTGTAGCCCATGTCCTGGGTATGTCTGTGTCTGGTGGCTCTTGAAGCACTGACTCCAGCTGCAGTCTACTCCTTGTGAATCTCCCCTAAATTCTTGAATGGTCTTTTCTTGACAGTCCTTTCAAGGCTGCAATTATCCCTGTTGCTTGTGCACCTTTTTCTACTACACTTTTCCTTCCACTCAAATTTCCATTAATATGCTTGGATACAGCACTCTGAACAGCCAGCTTCTTTAGCAATAACCTTTTGCGACTTGCACTCCTTGTGGAGGGTGTCAATGACTGTCTTCTGGACAACTGTGAAATCAGCAGTCTTCCCAATGATTGTGTAGCCTACTGAACCAGACTGAGGGACCATTTAAAGGCTTAGGAAACATTTGCAGGTATTTTGTGTTGGTTAGCTTATTAGACTGTGACACCATAAGGCTAAATACACATGATCAGGATTGCGTGCACAATTTCCATGTGGATTTGCATGTGGAAAATCCGCACTGTAGGTCATGTATATTGTATTCTATGAGAATTTGAAATTCTCATGCACACAATGCTGATTTTTTTCTGTGCAGATTTTTACCTACGGTGCGGATTTTAAAATCCACAGTACGTCAATTTATTTTATTTTTCCTAACCGGATTTTCGCCATTCACATAATAGGTAGAGTAAAATCCGCATTTTGGAAATTCCACATGTAAATCCACACCGATCGATGCGGATTGATCGCACGGATTTCCCTGTGAACACCTGCGGACTTCAGTGCAGATTGTCCGCACATAAATCCCGAACGTGTGCATTTACCTAGGTCTACAATACTTAAACCTTTCACAATACGGTATTCTAATTTTCTAAAATACAGACTTTTGGGTTTTCATTAGCTATAAGCCATAGTCATCAACATTAAAATAAATAAATGCTTGACATAGATCACTCTGTGTGTAATGAACCTATATAATATATGTTTGACTTTTTAAATTAAATTACTGAAGTAATTTAACTTTTTGATGATATTCTAATTTATTCAGATGCATCTGCACAAATATTTCCATTGTAGTTTTTCTCTATTTAGATTCCACTTCTGGTTTTGGCTTACAAATACTGAGCAAAAAACTGCTGTGTGAAAGAGGCCTTAGCTTTGCTGGGATTTGTAGCATAAAGCCCCATTCACACATCCGTGTCCATGCTCAAATCCGTGATAAGGTGGTCAGTGATGCCTCCATGTATGAAGGATCCATGTTGGGTCCATGTGTCAGTTTTTTGCTGTCCGTGTGTCATCCATGTTTCACTAACACTGAACAGCTAAAGAATAATTTTCAAAGCATCTCATCCTAATGATCCGTTCAGTAATAATGGCATCCGTGTTGCATCAGTGGTTTTCACTGACCCATAGACTATATTGGGCGTGATGGATCCGTGAACATAGAAAAAATGAATAGGGACTTGTGCAGTCCGTGGAGAACACATACAGCAACACGTCCGTGAAACATTGCATGTGTGAATGAGGCTTAACAGACCCCCAAAGATATGTCTAGATTAAAAATTAAACTAAATGTTACATTTATCTTAGGACTTGTTCACATCTACATTAGAGACTGCATTGGAGACCTCTGTTGCAAATTGTACTAAAATAATGGGCCAAATAGTGCTGTGCTACTTTCATCGAGTGCCACACTACAGAAACTCCATTATAGTCAATAGGATTCACCGAGTACTGTATGTGCTCTGTGATGGATTTAGCATGAACCTTATTGTCATTGTCCTCCTATAACAGAGTAGAACAATGGAAATAAAGAACCCCAATGTGCCTGTGTCTTAACTCCTTAAGGATTGGGCTTATTTTCACCTTAAGGACCAGGCCATTTTTTTTTAAATCTGACCAGTGTCAATTTTTGTGGTGATAACTTTAAAATCCTTTGACTTACCCAGGCCATTCTGAGTTGGTTTTCTCGTCACATATTGTACTTCATGACACTGGTAAAAAAATAAAAATGTACTAAAAGTTTCAATTTCTCTACTTCTATAATACATAGTAATAGTAATACCTACAAAAAATAGTTATTACTTTACATTCCCCATATGTCTACTTAATGTTTGGATCATTTTGGGGGAGGATTTTGGTGCCCATTTTGGGGGAGGAACTCTGCAATAACTACAAAAAATGTGATCTCCTTCCCTCTTTTGCACAGGTATTCTTGTTTTGTAGATCATAGATAGGAGGAGTAAACCAATTAGATAGGGTATAAATGATGAGTGAGTTGGATGGTATGATACACCCCCTAGAGGAAGCAAGGCGAAACGCGCTTCAGGGTTGGTTTGTTCACTTCTGGCCTCTGGTCTGTATTGCTCTCTTATGCTACTTTTTGCACTTATTTCTCAATTGATGATGGTTTTGTCCTTACCAGGGTATGCAGGATAGTATTCCAACTTATCAGGTTAATTCCTGTTGGGATTTCTCTCTGCAAGGTTACAGTAGCTACTGGTATGGCGACTTATGGGACTTGTGCAATATTTTTTGTAGCTAGATGATTTCATAGGTGCACTTTTAAAGATTTTAGTGATATGTGTATAACAATTATTACTGGCACAGCATAAGCTATGTAGATGTGACAATGCGGCCTTGAAAGACCAGGGTGAACTAATACTGTCATAGTACCTTCATGTATTGCTGCTATTTACTTAATCTTGTTAGCCAGATAGTTAGCACCTTACTCTAGCTCATATGGACTGCCTCTGAGGACGACTGATCACGTCACAAGCAGATCTAACATGGTCAAGGGTAACCTCATTGTTAATATGTGTTTAGATGGATTAGCACTTGTGAGGAATATGGATTAATATTTACTGTCAGCTATGTCCCCACACCCACCATTTGCTGAAAGATAGCAGAGGTAGTGAACTCCACAGGAGGGCCCTGCTTCAATGTCCCAGCCTTTGTTTACAATTTCACACCCCATTCAGACAGCATAGATCCGGCAGGAAAACCTCCCTGCAGGGGGTCTAAGCCATTCCCCAGTTCACTCAAATCTAGCAGACAGCATGGGACCGGCGATTTATAAGGAATTATGAATCGCCCGGCCATCTCAGGTGCAAAACAGATACACATTTTTGTCCCGGTGGCCACAATGAACGTGCCCATGGTCTTAGTTTGGTGGTGGAATGCCAAGGAAGGGAAATGTACATATCTCCCCACAGAAGCCAAATAACGGTACCATGTTTGGACTCTACCTGTAGCCGGAACCCAGGCGGATCTGTTGGTCCCAGAACCATCCCCCTGTGACGCTCTGGTCTGGAGCTATGAACCCTGAAGTGTTTTGTGGGTCATTTAATGCCAGCCCAGAATAGGGGGAGTGGACCCTTACCAGAAGAGGGGCCTGCTACAGTTTAAACGGCTTGTGCCAGCAAGCGGGCAGGTCTTTTTCTGAAAGGGAGTCACATTGTGCCATGTGTTTGAAGATACCTGGAAACTGCTGACATCACTGCCTCCACGTGACCGCAGCCAACCAAGGACTATTACACCATTATAACCCAAAGGAACATTCATCTACCCGGTAAGTGACTTGTACTTTGTGTAATCCTGTTTGTACCATACTACCTGTATTTGTAACCTCAGACCACTGTAAATAATCTGTGTATAGTGTTATATCTAGTGTGCCCGTAAGGCGATTAAATATATAATTTAATCTTGTGCTGTCTTGTATCTCAATCACGAATCCCCACGTCCGTGTTTCGGCCTAGTTATAAGCTACCGTGGGTTGGTTTCTCACCTTATATAATCCCGTTAGCGGACCGGGCTTATATCAAACGAGAAGCTGGTGGCAGAGTACCTGGGCTGAGAAAGCGCTGTTTCACTGTGGCAGTGAAAAGGCTCTCTCAGCTTGTTGCCTCTCTGTGCCCACGTGGACAGGAGGTGTCTGTGTAAACTGTACCAAGCTGACCTTACATGCTCCTCTGGGAGGGCGTAACGTCACGTCTTTGTAACCAGGGACTATACCACATGTCGTGAGCTCGACGTAGTTGACGTCAAGCGGGCATTGGGGGGGGTGGTATCCCTCAAAGTGGGATCGATATACTATTGTGAGTGAGTGTGAGACCTATACTCCCAGACATTAAAAAGACTACCAGCAGTAGATTTTGACACTGGAGTCTTAAGATCAACTCAACACTAGACAGTCTGAGTGCAAATACAATAAGGTGTGTGTGTGTGTGTGTGTGCATCAGGTTGCAGTCTGTGTCAGTGATCATCAGTTACAATGACTGCCAGTATCACAAGGAGCAAAGCTAAGGAGATGGCCAATGCTATGAATGGTGGCGGGGAGGATGCAGTCCAGATAGGGGCCTAGAGGAGGTGGAAGGCAACTTTATTCAAGGTGAGGGGGGGGGCACAACCAAAGCTCCCCAAGGAGCCAGTTGCCGGAGGTGAGGTCCGCGGTGGGCCTCACTCCACCTACCCATTCCCCCAGCCTGGCAAGCTTGGCTGCTCTCCTACAAGCTGCCCTGGATCGTCTCCAGGCCGGAGACCAGGCAGCCTCTGAGCTCCTCATGGCGGCTGCAGAGCGTCGCGAGCAAGCAAAGACTGCAGAATGTCGTGAGCAAGCTGCAGATTGACGCGAGCAAGCAGCAGCTGCAGAACGTTGCGAGCAAGCACAAGTGCTCCAGCTCCAACTCCAGCAGCCCTCTCTAGCCCAATGTGAGTCTCCAGAGATCCGGATTCCCAAACTGCGGGCGGGGGACTTCCCCTGCTGGACAAAGATGGGGACTTGGACACTTTCTTGTTGGCGTTTGAGATGGCCTGCCATTGGTACCAGCTGCCAGAGGACCAGTGGGTCAGATTCCTCACGCCACATCTCAAGTGAAACGCCCTTGAAATCTTTGGGTACCTGCCCAGCAAGACCATCCTGAGTTATGAGGACATCAAACAGGCTTTGGTCTGGCAGTACAACTTGACCCCTTGAGACAAATTGGAAAAAGCTCAGGAGTTTGCAGCAGGGTTCTACCCAGATCTACGCATGGGTCAATCACATGTGGGCCTTGCTGAGAGCGGTCAACCAATGGACCACAGGATTGGAGCTCACCACCGTCCAGCAGCTGAAGGAGCTCATCGCCACAGAGCAGTTCTCGTGGAATTGCCCGGATGATCTACAGCAGTAACTCTGCGACCAGAAGCCAAAGGGGGCCTCTGCAACAGCAACCCTGGCCGATGAATACACCAACAACAGGACTTCAGAGGCCTGGAACCTGTCTGCTGGAGACGGGGAGAGACACGCTGCTCCTACTACCCCTGCCCCTAAGCCCAAGTGGGCACCGGCTCCTGCTACACTTTCCACGTCAGTGGGGGAACCCCGACTTTGCTACTTGTGTAAGCAGCCAGGACACTTCAAAGCCATGTGTCCCCAGCGCCCGAGGGATCCATCCCAGTCATCAACACGAAAACTGTCCACTGTGTTGTGTGTAAGTGTGGGAGGTCCCTTGCCAATTTTCAATTGGTCACCGTGGGTCAGACCGTGGCCATGGGACTTAGAGACGGGCTGAGATGACTCTGGTGCGTCCTGAACTGGTGGCACCTCGCGATTTATAGCCCGGGAGATTCCTTACTGTATCCGGAATTGGAGGAGTGGAACCGGCACTGCCCGTCGCCAAGGTCTATTTGGACTGGGGCACCGGTCGAGGAGTAAGGGAGTTTGGGGGCATCCTCAAATATCCCTGCCAGTGTTTTGCTTGGGATGGATCTGGGGCGACTTCTGTCTAAGTACGTGGCCGCTGAAGCCCCGAGGTCTGATCCCCCCAGAATGTGATGTCATGTCCACCCCTGTTGATACTGTTATTGTTCATAACATGCCTGTTGATGGGGATGTGGGGGTGGGGGATGTAATGTGTGCCTCTCCCCTCAAGAGGGAGGGGGTCATTCACGCCAGCTGTGCTGAGGCCCCAGGGTGTGGCCAGCAAGCATGCTGGGACTTGTTGTTCACAGGTCTGGCTACTGAGGGGACAAGCAGGGGGCAGACAGCTGCGTGGGAGGAGGATGCAAATGAGGTCAGCGCTGTCCTAGGAAAAATAGGGCTTCCAGGTAACGTCTCAGTGCAGGACTCCTCCACAATCGGGATGTCCGAGGGCCAGGTTAGTCCGTCTGGACTGACAACTTGGTTAGAAGCCGAGGGGAAGCAGGCACTACCAGCGGTTGCAGCGGCCATGGCTGCTGTCACGCGCAGTGGGTGTGCTGGGGCCCTAGGGGTCCCTTAGAGGTCTGATGGCTTTCCCCCTTCTGACCAAGTGGCTGCAGAGTCAGATGGAGGCCAGGAGACATTTCCTGGGGACCTAACAGGGAACATGGCAGTCTCGTCTACTCTGGCCACGTCCGGTCAGGGGTTTCAGGGGACGTTAGTGGCTGATGCCAGCCTGAACGCTCTCAAGGAGCAAGCGGGACCGCCTCCCTCAGAATCAGACCTCGATCGGGTGGTCTGGGACCAAGGGCGGCTGTGCCGGGTCACGGTACAGCAGGGCTCACCGGAGGGGTGGTCTATGGATCGGCAGTTAGTAGAACTGGCAGGGGACGTGGCAGTCTCATCTATTCTGACCACGTCCCACCAGAGGTTTCAGGTGGTGTTAGGGGCTAGCGCCAGCTTGGAAGCTCTCATGCAGCAGGTGGCATGGCCTCCCTTGGACTCAGACCTCTGAGTGCGGTCTTGGACCAAGGACGGTTGTGCCGGGAAACGGTCCAGCAAGGCTCACCGGAGGCGTGGCCTAGGGGCCGACAATTTGTGGTACCTTATCCGTTCAGGGCGGAGTTTTGTGGATTGCGCACGATATTCCGATGGCCAGATACTCAGGGGCCGCTAAGTCAGAGGCCTGGACGGGAGACGTAGCCAAAGCTGGGGTATCGGTCATCAAGTGTGTTGTGCGCTTCCAGGAAAATGCGCAGGCCTTGTTGTGGTTGGTGCACAACAGTATGGGGCAGGCCCAGACCGCACAGAAGCGGGGGTACGACCAGGTGGCTTGTGAGTGGACCCACCAGGTGGGTCAGCAAGCGTGGATGCTGGTTCCCGTACCTCAGGACAAGCTTCTGGCGGCCTGGGAGGGCCCTTACCTCACGCACCAGCGGCTCAATGCCATGATGTACCTGGTCACCCTGGACCATACCCGTGGAAGGCAGAAAGCTTTCCCCGTGAAACTGATGCAGGCGCATCATGAGAGGGAGACAGGTGCCCTCCCGAAATGCTGCCCCTTCTGGGAACTGTTCAGGCAGGCTTGACCCTTACGCCACGAAAGTGCCAGCTGGGCATGAGTGAGGGGCCCCGGGCAGGCGGGGAAGCATTAGAACTGGAGCCCGGGAGAGTGGATGCCAGTGCATCCTGGCTCACCCCCCGGGACAAGCACCAGGTGACGCCCTTCTTGGGCACCACCGGGTACTATAGAGGGTTGGCGCCCCACTATGGTAGCCTGACGGACCGCACCAGGGAGAAGCTGCCCTCCACAGTCAATTGGACAAAAAACGACTGCGAGACGGCCTTCCAGGCACTGAAGGGCACCCCTTCCAGCATCCCGGTACTATAGGCAGCCGACTTCACGCGGCCGTTTATAGTACCGACTGATGCCAGTAATTGTGGCCTCAGTGTCGGGCTCAGTCCGGGTGACTCCATTGGTCAGGAACGAATGGTTGGTGGGTATGCGGGAGCCTGGCGCTCCAGCCGTACCACTTTGACATTTGCCATTATAGAGGGTGCAGATGGGCACACGGGGAACCACAGGAGTGTGCTTCCCCTGGCGCCCTCTAAAAGGGTGAGGTGTGAGGAATATGGAATATTTACTGTCAGGCATGTCCCCACACCCACCATTTGCTGAAAGATAGCAGAGGTAGTGAACTCCACAGGAAGGTCCTGCTTCAAAGCCCTAGAACTTCTTGCAGGCTGGGTGCCAGGTATGGGATATGTCTGTGTTTGTATTAAGCATAAATAATATTTATTGGTGGTGCAGTGCACCGAACCCCCCCAACCCCAGTATTAAAAATCAGAATCATTGGTAGCGCAGTGCGCCCCAACCCCCCCAAGTATTATAATCATTGGTGGTGCAGTGCGCCCCCAATCCCCCCCCCCCAAGTATTATCATTGGTGGTGCAGTGTGCCTCCAACCCCCCATTCCCCCAAGTATTATCATTGGTGGTGCAGTGGTAGTTCCGATCGGAGCCCCAGCAGTGTAAGCCTGGGGCTCAGATCGGTTACCATGGCAGCCAGGACGCTACTGAAGCCCTGGCTGCCATAGTCAGCTTTCTGCTGCTGTGTGCACAGAGCAGCAGGGAGAGTGTGAAGTCCTATTCACCCTGATAGAGATTTATCAGGGTGAATAGAACAAGGGATGAAAGATCCCAGGTTCTAGCCCCTAAGGGGGTAAATAGGTATTAACTCCTTAACCCCTTAAGGACTCAGCCCTATTTCACCTTAAGGACAGGGCAATTTTTTGCAAATCTGACCAGTGTCACTTTATGTGGTGATAACTTTAAAACGCTTTTACTTATCCAGGCCATTCTGAGATTGTTTTTTTTTTTGTCACATTGTGTACTTTATAACACTGGTAAAATGGAGTAAAAAAAAAATCATTTTTATTTATAAAATAAATACCAAATTTACCAAAATTTTTTAAAAATTTGCAAATTTCCAAGTTTTAATTTTTCTACTTCTATAATATATAGTAATACCTCCAAAAATATCTATTAGTTTACTTTCCCCATATGTATACTTTATGTTTGGATCATTTTGGGAATGCCATTTTATTTTTTGGGGACGTTACACGGCTTAGAAGTTTAGATGCAAATCTTGAAAATTTTCAGAAATTTTCAAAAAAACACTTTTTAGGGACCAGTTCAGGTCTGAAGTCACTTTGTGAGGCTTACATAATAGAAACCACCCAAAAGTGACCCCATTCTAGAAACTACACCCCTCAAGGTATTCAAAACTAATTTTACAAACATCATTAACCCTTTAGGTGTTCCCCAAGAGTTGATGGCAAATGGAGATTACATTTCAGAATTTCAATTTTTTGCCAAATTTTCCATTTTAATCCATTTTTTCCACTAACAAAGCAAGGGTTAACAGCCAAACAAAACTGACTCTGCGGTTTACAGAAACACCTGATATGTGGTCATACACCACTCTTCGGCCCCACATCAGGGCGTAGAGGGAAAGGAACGCTGTGTGGTTTATTTACACCATGTCCCATGTTACACCATGTCCCCCCTGATGCACCCCTAGAGTAGAAACTCCCAAAACGTGACCCTATTTTGGGAACTACGGGATAAAGTTTTTTAGTACTATTTTAGGGTACATATGATTTTTGGTTGCTCTATATTACACTTTTTGTGAAGCAAAGTAACAAAAAATAGAAATTCAGAAATGTCATCTCCATTTGCCATTGACTCTTGTGGAACACTTAAAGGGTTAACAAAGTTTGTAAAAATCAGTTTTGAGGGGTGTAGTTTCTTAAATGGGGTCACTTTTTAGAGTTTCTAATCTTGGGGTGTCCAGCAAAAAGTCCAGCAAAACTGCCTTCCAAAATCCATATGGCATTCTATTCCTTCTGCGCCCTGTTGTGCGCCCGTACAGAGGTTTACGACCACATATGGTGTTTTTCTGTAAACTAAAGAATCAGGGCCATAAATATTGAGTTTTGTTTGGCTGTTAACCCTTGCTTTGTTACGGGAAAAAATGGATTAAAATGGAAAATTTGCCCAAAAATACCTGTTTTGGCACAGTTTTTATTTTATGTTATTTACAACGTTCATCTGACAGATTATATCATGTACTATTTTTATAGAGCAGGTTGTTACGGATGCAGGGATACCTAATATGTTTACTTTTTAAAATGTATTTAAGTTTTATACAATAATATCATTTTTGAAACAAAAAAAATCATTTTAGTGTCTCCATAGTCTGAGAGTCATAGTTTTTTTTATTTTTTGGGCCATTGTCTCATGTAGGGGCTCATTTTTTGCGGGATGAGACGACGGTTTGAATGGTACTATTTTGGCGTACATATGACTTTTTTTCATTACTTTTATTACCTTTTTTTGGAAGTATGGTGAGCAAAATTTAAATTTCATCATTGTTTTTTTTTTATGGCGTTCACCGTGCGGGAAATGTAACATGACCGTTTTATAGATCGGGTCGTTACGGACGCGGCGATATATAACATGTGTAGGGAATTTTTATTTATTTTTCTAATCAGGAATAAATGTGTTTCTTTTATTTATTTATTTTTTCACTTTTTTAACATTTTTTTTACCCAGACCTACTTGGTTCTTGAAGATCCAGTGGGTCTGATGTCTGTATAATACAGTACAGTACACTATATAGTGTACTGCACTGTATTTAATTCACACTTTGAACAGCTCTCTGCCTTTAGCACAGATCTGTTCAGCACCATGGACAGCAGGATGCCTGAGAAGGCATCCTGTTGCCATGGGAACCTTCCCCGTCTGCCACAACTGAACAGACTGGGAAGGGGAGGGAGGAGGGCTCCCTCCCTCTTCACCTCTTCCTAACAGCGGTCCCTACGGACCGCGGCATGAGAGGGGTTAAAACGGCAGACATCTGCACAGATGTCTGCCGTTTGAATCGGAGTGTCAGCAATGATCGCGCACCCGCCCCCCCACACTGCCGCACGCCTCCCGCCCGCCTCCCGCACCGCCCGCAATCCTCCCCCCCGCTGCGCCCGCAGGCACAAAAACCCAGAGGGCTGCAGGGAGGGAGATTAGCATAGAAATATAGGCATTTTGGGGTTTCTGATCCCTGCGGTCATGGACCGCAGGGATCAAAAACTTGCACAAGCGCTAAAAACCACAGGTCTGAATTGACCTGCGGTTTGTAGCGATTGGCAATGCGGGGGGGTCACAGGACCCCCCTAGGCATTGTCACAGGGTGCCTGCTGAATGATTTCAACAGGCACCCTGTTCCGATCACTGCCGGCCGTGCGGCAGTGATCAAAACTAAACAGGACGTACCGGTACGCCCTGAGTCCTTAAGGACTCGGGAAACAGGGCATACCGGTACGCCCTAAGTCCCTAAGGGGTTAAGGACACAGCCTTATTTCACCTTAAGGACCAGGCCATTTATTGCAAATCTGACCAGTGCCTCTAAGTGGTAATAACTTTAAAACGCTTTGACTTATCCAGGCCATTCTGAGATTTTTTCGTCACATATTGTACTTCATGACACTGGTAAAATGAAGTAAAAAATAAATAAAATTTATTTATAAAAATAAAATAAAAAATTTAGCAAAAATTTGTAAAAAATTGCAAATTTCCAAGTTCCAATTTCTCTACTTTTATAATACATAGTAATACCTCCAAAAATAGTTATTACTTTACATTCCCCATATGTCTACTTCATGTTTGGATCATTTTGGGAATGATATTTTATTTTTTGGGGATGTTACAAAGCTTAGAAGTTTAGAAGCAAATCTTGAAATATTTCAGAAATTTTCAAAAACCCAAATTTTAGGGACCAGTTCAGGTCTGAAGTCACTTTGCGAGGCTTACATAATAGAAACCACCCAAAAATGACCCCATTCTAGAAACTACACCCCTCAAGGTATTCAAAACTGATTTTACAAACGTTGTTAACCCTTTAGGTGTTCCACAAGAATTAATGGAAAATAGAGATACAATTTCAAAATTTCACTTGTTGCTTTGTAAAAGTAAAAAAAAATATTAAAATGGAAAATCTGCCAAAAAAGTGAAATTTTGAAATTGTATCTCTATTTTCCATTAATTCTTGTGGAACACCTAAAGGGTTAACAACGGAACAGGGTGCCTGTTGAAAAAACCGCAATATTTATGGCCCTGATTCTGTAGTTTACAGAAACACCCCATATATGTGGTCGTAAACTACTGTACGGGCACACGGCACAGCGCAGAAGGAAAGGAATGCCATATGGTTTTTGGAAGGCAGATTTTGCTGGACAGTTTTTTTTTTTTGTTTTTTTTTTGACACCATGTCCCATTTGAAGCCCCCCTGATGCACCCCTAGAGTACAAACTCCATAAAAATGACCCCATCTAAGAAACTACACCCCACAAGGTATTCAAAACTGATTTTACAAACATCGTTAACCCTTTAGGTGTTCCATAAGAGTTATTGGCAGATAGAGATGAAATTTCAGAATTTAAATTTTTGGGCAAATTTTCAATTTTAATCCATTTTTTCCAGTAACAAAGCAAGGATTAACAGCCAAACAAAACTCAATATTTATGTCCCTGATTCTGTAGTTTACAGAAACACCCCATATGTGGTCATAAACTGCTGTACGGGCATACGGCAGGGTACAGAAGGAAGGGAATGCCATACGGTTTTTGGAAGGCAGATTTTGCTGGACTGTTTTTTTTTTACACCATGTCCCATTTGAAGCCCCCCTGATGCACCCCTAGAGTAGAAACTCAAAAAAAGTGACCCCATTTTAGAAACTACGGGATAGGGTGGAAGTTTTTTTGGTACTAGTTTAGGGTACATATGGTTTTTGGTTGCTCTATATTACACTTTTTATGAGGCAAGATATCAAGAAATAGCTGTTTTGGCACCGTTTTTATTTTTTGTTATTTACAACATTCATCGGACAGGTTAGATCATGTGGTATTTTTATAGACCAGGTTGTCACGGACGCGGCGATACCTATTATGTAGGCTTTTTTTAATTATGTAAGTGTTAATCAATGATTTCATTTTTGAAGCAAAAAAAAATCATGTTTTAGTGTTTCCATAGTCTGAGAGCCATCATTTTTTCGGCAATTACCTTGGGTAGGGTATGATTTTTGCGGGATGAGATGACGGTTTTATTGGCACTATTTTGGGGTGCGTGTGACTTTTTGATCGCTTGCTATTACACTTTTTGGTATCGTGACAACCCTTAGTAAGACATGTTTTTTTTTTTTTTTCTATTTTTTTTTTATACCGTAATATGTATTTTAAATTTGGCGCCAATTTTTTATTTATTTGGCTCCTAAATTTTCCAGCTAATGGCAGCGCTATGCAGCAGAAAGAACCGTTGGTACCTCTCTGCAGGCAGCCATTCTAGCTTGGTGACTGCTTGCAGAGAGGACCTGTGCCCCTCTGTGCTGCTCGTTGTCGGCTGGAACTTGCGGTACTACCACATAAATCACTGCTTTTCATTCAGAGCTTTTCAGAAGACGAAGAAAAAGAACATCTGGAACAGCTGTAGTGATCTTTGGCTCATCTGCAGCTGTTTCAGATCCCCATTCCCTGTCCCTGTCTTGTGTGGGTCCTGCACCTGCTGAGCGCCGGTCAGTACTGTCAATTACTGACTGCGTCTGCTCAGGTTTAGTGCCTTTCTTTATTTTTTTTATTTTTTTTAGCCTTTTTTCCTAAATTTTTATCTTATTCTTTCACTTTTCTGTTTCTCTTTTCTTTCTCTCTTTTTTTTCTTTATCATAAATGTTATTTTAATTCATTCATTACAAGCCCCCTCACGTGTTAAATCACTACATACACCCCCCTGACACTTTTCACTTTACATGCACCAATAAAAATTAAAATGTCCAATTCATCCCAGAGAATGTACTCAGCTGAAGAGGCATACGCCATCCCTGCCTCTGAAACTGAGTCTGCAAGTGAGGGAGAAGAGGTTCCACATTCCTCTACTCCTCTACTCCATCATCGTAATTTAGTGATGAGGGACCCTCAAGGAGACGTGCCAGGCGAGATGAAGTAGCCCCCCCCCCCCCATGATCCCCTATGGTATGGTCCACACCGCCTGAGGATTATGAGCCCCAAACTCCAGAGTTTGTGGGAAACTCTGGAATCCAGATTGACTGCACGGGCTTCACAGAAATAGATTTTTTCAAAATCTATTACTCTTTTTTTTTTTTAAACAATATTTTTTTATTTAAAATCTATTTCTCTGACAATCTCATAAATTTGATGGTGACCCAAACAATTTTGTACGCCCAGCAGTTTATTTCACAAAACCCGCCATCCTCATATGCTATGAAAGTAGCCTAAGGTGTGGTACAAAAAGCTTGCCGTATACATTGTACAGATGACAATGTACAATGCGTACATTTTACATCGAGCTGCAGGCCACACAGGAACTTTCCTTCGGTTTCAAGAGGTGGTAATCAAGGCCCTAATTTTCTAAAGTCAGGAATGGGAGGGCCCGAGTACTTCAGGAGGTCATGGTGCCCGTGTTGTACCAGGACAACATTTCCCTGGTGAAGTGCCACAAACAGCAAAAAGGGGAAAGACCCCAAAAAGATGTCGGGTTTGTTACAAAAGGGGAATACGAAAGGACACCATTTATCAGTGCGACACCTGCCCTGATAAACCAGGCCTCTGCATGAAAGAATGCTTCCGAACCTACCGCTCATCCATGGATTTTTAATTTCATCCTTTATGTACCCTGTAATATTTCCATATCTCTGATTTAGTCCACCTCACTTGCATACCCACTTTCCAACAACCACTACATAATCTTTTCTGTGAGACACCTGTTTGGTAAAAGTTACCCTTTCTACCACTTAAAATGTTTGTACGGGGGTGCTCTTTCCAAAAAGGGGTCACTTCTAGGGGTTTTTCATTTCTGTGGACCTCTGGAAAGTTTTTAAATGTGACATGGCAGCTAAAATTCATGTCTGCCAATTCAGGCCTGCAAAAAACATATTTTGCACTTTGCCTGTAGCGGCCTGCTGTGCGCCAATACAGCAGGCTACGAGCACATATGGGGTGTTCGCAAAATGGGGAGAAAATGGGGAACATATACTGGGGTGCATTTTCTCATTTAACCCCTTGTGAAAGTGAAACATTGGGGTCTGCTAGTAATTTTTCATTTTTACAAATGTGTGCTTTGAAATCCTCTCTCTAGTATTTCTGCCTTCTGTGAGACACCTGTTTGGTAAAAAAAAGTACCCTTTCCACCACTTAAAATGTTCCTACGGGGGTGCTCTTTCCAAAATGGGGTCACTTCTTGGGATTTTTTTTTTTTTGGGGGGGGGGACCTCAGGAAATTTTTTAAATGTGACATGGCAGCTAAAATCCAATTCAGGTCAGAAAAATCCATATTTAGCTTTTTGTATCTAGAGCCCTGCCTTGCCCCCATACATCATTTTATGAGCACATATTGGGTGTTGGCGTATTCGGGCGGAAATGGGGAACAAAATGTTGGGTATCCCTTGTGAAAGTGAAAAATGTGGGTGTAAAGCAACTTTTTCTGGGAAAAGTTGTCATATTTTATTTTCACAGCCAAGCGTTTCCTAATTCTGTGAAACGCTCGATGGGTCTAAGTGCTCACTACACACCTTGAAATATTCCTTGAGGGGTCTACTTTCCGGAATGGAGTCACTTTTTGGGGATTTCCACTCTAGGGGTACCCCTGCGACATAGTTCCCAAAAGCCAATCCTGCAAAATCTCTCCTCCAAAAGCCCTATGGCGCTACTTCCCTTTTGGACCCTGCCATGCACCCATACATCATTTTATGAGCACATATTGGGTGTTTGTGTATTCGGGGAAAATGGGGAACAAAATGTGGGGTGCATTTTGTCCTGTTACCCCTTTTGAAAGTGAAAAATGTGGGTGTAAAGCAACTTTTTTGGGGGAAAAATTGTAATTTTTGATTTTCACAGCCAAGCGTTTCCTAATTCTGTGAAACGCTTGATGGGTCAAAGTGCTCACTACACACCTTGGAATATTCCTTGAGGGGGTAGTTTTCAGAATGGGGTAACTTTTTGGGGGTTTCCATTCAGGGTTACTTCAGAGTGTGTTCAATTGCAAGATGGCGCCTGTGAATTATTCCGGTGAGATCTGCCTTCCAGAAGCAATTTGGTGCTCCTTTCTTTCTGACCCCTGTGGTACGCCCATATAGCAGTATACAAGCACATATGGGGTATTGCTGTAATCAGGAAAAAATGGGCAAAAAATTAGGGGGTACATTTTCTCCAGTTCCCCCTTTAGAAAGGGAAAAATATGGACCTAAATTCCATTTTTCTTTAAAAAAAAAATTCATTTTTCATTTTTACAGCCAATTCCATGTTTTACCTTTTGAGGACAAAGTTCTCACTGCACATCTTGAAATATTCCTTGAAGAGTTTAGTTTCCAGAATGGGTTAACTTTTGGGGGATTTCCACTCTAGGGGTACCTCAGGGTGTCTTTATATGCGACATAGCTCCCAAAAGTCAATCCTGCAAAATCTGTCCTCCAAAGGTCCTATGGCACTACTTCCCTTTTGGACCCTGCCATGCACCAATACATCATTTTATGAGCACATATTGGGTGTTGGCATATTCGGGGGAAATGGGGAAAAAAATGTGGGGTGCATTTTGTCCTGTTACCCCTTGTGAAAGTGAAAAATGTGGGTGTAAAGCAACTTTTTCTGGAAAAAATTTACATTTTTAATTTTCACAGCCAAGCGTTTCCTAATTCTGTGAAACGCCCGATGGGTCAAAGTGCTCACTACACACCTTGAAATATTCCTTGAGGGGTGTAGTTTCCAGAATTGGGTGACTTTTTTGGGGTTTCCACTGTAGGGCCACCTCAGAGTGTCTTCACATGCGACATAGGTCCCAATTACCATTCCAGCTAAATCCGCTCTCCAAAAGCCATATGGTGCTCCTTCCACTCTGAAGCCTGCTGTGCGCCCATACATCAGTTTTTTAGCACATATGGGGTGTTTCTGTAAACCCCAGATTCAGGGTAATAGATTTTAAAATTTGTTTGGCTGTTAACCCTTAATGTGTTGAAGAAAAAATAGATTAAAATTTAGAATCTGCTAAATAAAGTAACATTTTTAAATTCGTGGGGCACCTAAAGGGTTAACAAAGTTTGTAAAATCTGTTTTGAATACCTTGAGGGGTGTAGTTTCTAAAATAGGGTGACTTATGGGTGGTTTCTAATATGTAAGCCCCAGAAAGTGACTTCATAACTGAACTGGTCCTGAAAAATTTTGGGTTTGGAAATATTGTTAAAAATTTTAAGATTTGCTTCTAAACTTCTAAGCCTTCTAACGTCCCCCCCAAAAAAAAAAAAATTTTTCAAAATGAGCCAAACATGAAGTAGACATATGAGGAATGTAAAGTAATTACTATTTTTGGATTATTATAGATGTTTTAATATCTATTATAAAAGTAGAGAAATAGACATTTGCTAATTTTTTCAAATTTTGGGTACATTTTGTATTTTTTTTATAAATAAAAATGAATTTTTTTGACTCTATTTCACCAGTGTCATGAAGTACGATATGTGACGAGAAAACATTCTCAGAATGGCCTGTATAAGTAAAAGCGTTTTAAAGTTATTGCCACATAAAATGACACATGTCAGATTTTCAAAAAATGGCCTGGGCAGGAAGGTGAAAACAGGCCCGGGATTAAAGGGGTTAAATACTGATAATCTGTAGCGACTCTTGGGGTGTCATTTTACATATACCCATGCTGGGTGAGATAAATATCTTGGTCAAATGCCAACTTTGTATAAAAAAATGGGAAAAGTTGTCTTTTGCCGAGATATTTCTCTCACCCCGCATGGGTATATGAAAAATGACACCCCAAAACATATTCCCCAACTTCTCCTGAGTACGGCGATACCACATGTGTGACACTTTTTTGCAGCCTAGGTGGGCAAAGGGGCCCACATTCCAAAGAGCACCTTTTGGATTTCATGATAGGCATAGTGAGTTCATGGAAGTTTTTATTTTTTGTCACAAGTTAGTGGAATATGATGATTTTTTTATTTATTTATTTTTTCTTACAAAGTCTCATATTCCACTAACTTGTGACAAAAAATAAAATATTGTAGGAACTCGCCATGCCCCTCACAGAATACCTTGGGGTGTCTTCTTTCCAAAATGGGGTCACTTGTGGGGGAGTTATACTGCCCTGGAATTTTAGGGGCCCAAATGCGTGAGAAGTAGTTTGAAATCAAAATCTGTAAAAAATGCCCTGTGAAATCCGAAAGGTGCTCTTTGGAATGTGGGCCCATTTGCCCACCTAGGCTGCAGAAAAGTGTCACACATGTGGTATCGCCGTACTCAGGAGAAGTTGGGGAATGTGTTTTGGGGTGTCTTTTTACATATACCCATGCTGGGTGAGAGAAATATCTCGGCAAAAGACAACTTTTCCCATTTTTTTTATACAAAGTTGGCATTTGACCAAGATATTTATCTCACCCAGCATGGGTATATGTAGAATGACACCCCAAAACACATTCCCCAACTTCTCCTGAGTATGGCGATACCACATGTGTGACACTTTTTTGCAGCCAAGGTGGGCAAAGGGGCCCAAATTCCTTTTAGGAGGGCATTTTTAGACATTTGGATCCCAGACTTCTTCTCACGCTTTAGGGCCCCTAAAAAGCCAGGACAGTATAAATACTCCACATGTGACCCCATTTTGGAAAGAAGACACCCCAAGGTATTCAATGAGGGGCATGGCGAGTTCATAGAATTATTTTTTTGGGGGCACAAGTTAGCGGAAATTGATTTTTATTTATTTTTTTCTCACAAAGTCTCCCTTTCCGCTAACTTGGGACAAAAATTTCAATATTTCATGGACTCATTATGCCCCTCACGGAATACCTTGGGGTCTTTTTTCCGAAATGGAGTCACATGTGGGGTATTTATACTGCCCTGGCATGTTAGGGGCCCTAAAGCGTGAGAAGAAGTCTGGAATATAAATGTCTAAAAAATTCTACGCATGTTTTGGGGTGTCATTTTACATATACCCATGCTGGGTGAGATAAATATCTTGGTCAAATGCCAACTTTGTATAAAAAAAATGGGAAAAGTTGTCTTTTGCCGAGATATTTCTCTCACCCAGCATGGGTATATGAAAAATGACACCCCAAAACATATTCCCCAACTTCTCCTGAGTACGGCGATACCACATGTGTGACACTTTTTTGCAGCCTAGGTGGGCAAAGGGGCCCACATTCCAAAGAGCACCTTTTGGATTTCACCGGCCATTTTTTTACAGATTTGGATTTTAATCTACTTTGCACGCATTTGTGCCCCTAAAATGCCAGGGCAGTATAACTACCCCACAAGTGACCCCATTTTGGAAAGAAGACACCCCAAGGTATTTCATGATAGGCATAGTGAGTTCATGGAAGTTTTTATTTTTTGTCACAAGTTAGTGGAATATGATGATTTATTTATTTATTTATTTTTTCTTACAAAGTCTCATATTCCACTAACTTGTGACAAAAAATAAAATATTGTAGGAACTCGCCATGCCCCTCACAGAATACCTTGGGGTGTCTTCTTTCCAAAATGGGGTCACTTGTGGGGGAGTTATACTGCCCTGGAATTTTAGGGGCCCAAATGCGTGAGAAGTAGTTTGAAATCAAAATCTGTAAAAAATGCCCTGTGAAATCCGAAAGGTGCTCTTTGGAATGTGGGCCCATTTGCCCACCTAGGCTGCAGAAAAGTGTCACACATGTGGTATCGCCGTACTCAGGAGAAGTTGGGGAATGTGTTTTGGGGTGTCTTTCTACATATACCCATGCTGGGTGAGAGAAATATCTCGGCAAAAGACAACTTTTCCCATTTTTTTTATACAAAGTTGGCATTTGACCAAGATATTTATCTCACCCAGCATGGGTATATGTAGAATGACACCCCAAAACACATTCCCCAACTTCTCCTGAGTATGGCGATACCACATGTGTGACACTTTTTTGCAGCCAAGGTGGGCAAAGGGGCCCAAATTCCTTTTAGGAGGGCATTTTTAGACATTTGGATCCCAGACTTCTTCTCACGCTTTAGGGCCCCTAAAAAGCCAGGACAGTATAAATACTCCACATGTGACCCCATTTTGGAAAGAAGACACCCCAAGGTATTCAATGAGGGGCATGGCGAGTTCATAGAATTATTTTTTTGGGGGCACAAGTTAGCGGAAATTGATTTTTATTTATTTTTTTCTCACAAAGTCTCCCTTTCCGCTAACTTGGGACAAAAATTTCAATATTTCATGGACTCATTATGCCCCTCACGGAATACCTTGGGGTCTTTTTTCCGAAATGGAGTCACATGTGGGGTATTTATACTGCCCTGGCATGTTAGGGGCCCTAAAGCGTGAGAAGAAGTCTGGAATATAAATGTCTAAAAAATTCTACGCATTTGGATTCCGTGAGGGGTATGGTGAGTTCATGTGAGATTTTATTTTTTGACACAAGTTAGTGGAATATGAGACTTTGTAAGAAAAAATAGAAAGAAAAAAGAAAAAACAATTTCCGCTAACTTCTGCCAAAAAAATGTCTGAATGGAGCCTTATAGGGGGGTTATCAATTACAGGGGGGTGATCAGGGAGTCTATATGGGGTGATCACCACCCTGTCATTGATCACCCCCCTGTAAGGCTCCATTCAGACGTCTGTATGTGTTTTGCGGATCCGATCCATGGATGCGTGGATCCGTAAAACACATACGAACGTCTGAATGGAGCCTTACAGGGGGGTGATCAATGACAGGGGGGTGATCAATGACAGGGGGATGATCAGTGAGTGTATATGGGGTGATCACCCCCCTGTCAGGCTCCATTCAGACGTCCGTATGTGTTTTGCGGATCCATGGATCGGATCCGCAAAACACATACGGATGTCTGAATGGAGCCTTACAGGGGGGTGATCAATGACAGGGGGGTGATCAGGGAGTCTATATGGGTGATCACCCGCCTGTCATTGATCACCCCCCTGTAAGGCTCCATTCAGACGTCCGTATGTGTTTTGCGGATCCGATCCATGGATGGTTGGATCCGTAAAACACATACGGACGTCTGAATGGAGCCTTACAGGGGGGGTGATCAATGACAGGGGGGTGATCAGTGAGTGTATATGGGGTGATCACCCCCCTGTCAGGCTCCATTCAGACGTCCGTATGTGTTTTGCGGATCCATGAATCGGATCCGCAAAACACATACGGACGTCTGAATGGAGCCTTACAGGCGGGTGATCAATGACAGGGGAGTGATCAGGGAGTGTATATGGGGTGATCACCCCCCTGTAAGGCTCCATTCAGACGTCCGTATGTGTTTTGCGGATCCGATCCATGGATGCGTGGATCCGTAAAACACAAACGGACGTCTGAATGGAGCCTTACAGGGGGGTGATCAATGACAGGTGGGGATCAGGGAGTCTATATGGGGTGATCACCCCCCTGTAAGGCTCCATTCAGACGTCTGTATGTGTTTTGCGGATCCGATCCATGGATGCGTGGATCCGTAAAACACATACGGACGTCTGAATGGAGCCTTACAGGGGAGTGATCATCCCATATAGACTCCCTGATCAACCCCCTGTAAGCCTCCATTCAGACGTCCGTATGTGCTTTGCGGATCCGATCCATGGATGCGTGGATCCGTAAAACACATACGGACGTCTGAATGGAGCCTTACAGGGGGGTGATCAATGACAGGGGGGTGATCAATGACAGGGGGTGATCAATGACAGGGGTTGATCAGGGAGTGTATATGGGGTGATCACCCCCCTGTCATTGATCACCCCCCTGTAAGGCTCCATTCAGACGTCCGTATGTGTTTTGCGGATGCGATCCATGGATGCGTGGATCCGTAAAACACATACAGACATCTGAATGGAGCCTTACAGGGGGGTGATCAATGACAGGGGGGTGATCAATGACAGGGGGGTGATCAGGGAGTCTATATGGGGTGATCAGGGGTTCATAAGGGGTTAATAAGTATCAGGGGGGGTCGTGTAGTGTGGTGTTTGGTGCTACTTTACAGAGCTGCCTGTGTCCTCTGGTGGTCGATCCAACCAAAAGGGACCGCCAGAGGACCAGGTAGCAGGTATATTAGACGCTGTTATCAAAACAGTGTTACCTACAGTATATGTCTCCATGGAAACAAACTAGAAACTAACTATATAATCTGATCCTGCAGGCATATCACTTTGCCTTTGTTTTCTACTTCATCTGATAGATTAGCAAGAAGTAACGGGAAAATGGATGGCAATATGATTTGAAGATCAGACTACAAAGACCCTTAGACATACCGTACAGATCTGCTGGGGAACTTGCACCTGGAACTGCTTAGAAAGATTAATTGTAAATCACCTTCAATTTTCATTGTACAAGTGTTGGAATAATAAAATAAAAAATTGGTTGCAATGGTGGACTGCCCCTTTAACCGCCTCCCGACCGCCTAACGCACGGATGCGTCCGGGAGGCGGTTGATTTATTCCTCCTGGACGCATCCGTGCGTCATCTCGCGAGACTTCCTGTGAACGCGCGCACACAGGCGAAGCGTTCACAGGAACGGAAGGTAAGCGAGTGGATCTCCAGCCTGCCAGCGGCCCCCCTGTAAGGCTCCATTCACCCCCCTGTAAGGCTCCATTTAGACGTCCGTATGATTTTTACGGATCCACGGATACATGGATCGGATCCGCAAAACACATACGGATGTCTGAATGGAGCCTTACAGGGGGGTGATCAATGACAGGGGGGTGATCACCCCATATAGACTCCCTGATCACCCCCCTGTCATTGATCACCCCCCTGTAAGGCTCCATTCAGACATTTTTTGGGCCGAAGTTAGCGGAAATTTTTATTTTATTTTTTTCTTACATAGTGTAGGAGAGTCCCCGGAATAATAATGGACGGACGATACGTGCCACCAGAGGTCCTGGCCTCGGTGGAGTAAGAACCGGATCATTGCGGTTACAGCGGCGAATGCTGCTGGCGCATGCGTGTCCGGGCCGGTTCTTACTGTTCCCCACGGCCAGCCCAGGTTTTTGGTGGAGCTGGGCCTTTAAGAACCCAGCCTGCTGATGATGGGGGTGGGGTGTGTCTTGCTGTGCTGGAGATTTCCACAGACAGAGTGAGTGCTGGTGAAGGAGAGTCTGGGCGCAGCACACATTGAAGGATAGCCCTGGGACCTGTGGTGCTACGAGCCGAAGGGGCTCTGGCCTGAGGGAGACAAAGGCAGATAGCCTAGAAGCCTGCAGAACTGCTGTGGTCTGTCCAAAACAAGGTGACTCAAACCTGCTGTTTATTTTCTATGGAAGGACTTTTGTTTTATGCACTATGTGGATATGCACCTGTGTGGTCTGCACATTGCCTGTTATGCCGTTGGTGTGAATAAAGTCACAGTGTATCACAAAGACTGTCTATGATTGCCTCAATACTGCCGCCGCTACCGTAGCCTACCACGAGCACATCCCCACAATTGGTGGCTTGGAGCGGGCATTCCTGCAGTGAGGCAGGCCTGAGGCAAAAGTTGTGTTGGACTGCATGTCATATATCAGGCCTGCAAGTTTTATGGTTCCTGACAAGATGGAGGAGGCCATTAAGCACCTGATTCAGAGTAATGTACAGCAGCAACAGGCATTGCAGGCTCAGAAGGAAAGACATGATGAGGCTATGTGTGCACAGCAGCAAACAAACAATCTCCTAATGCAGCAGCTGGTAGCCATGCAAGAGTCGGTGCGAACATCCCTGCAAGGAGTTTCAACTGCAACAACCCCGACTGTGTCTACCGCCAGGGACAAAGTCCGATCCGCCCTGAGGAAAATGGGTCCGGGAGATGATATAGAGGCATTCCTGATGGTATTCGAAAGAACCGCGGAGCAAGAGAGGCTGCCGTTGGAGCAGTGGGCCGAGGTGGTGGCGCCTTTTCTGGTGGGGGACGCACAAAAGGCCTATTTTGACCTCAGCTGCGATGAGGCCAAGGACTATGAGAGGCTAAAAACTGAGGTGTTGGCCAGGTTGGGGGTAAACACCTATGTGCGAGCGCACAGGGTGTATCAGTGGGTGTTTGCCGAGTCCCGACCCGCCCGGTCACAAGCCTATGACTTACTTCACCTAGTAAAAAAATGGCTTCAGCCTGAAATATTGAGCACTTCTCAGATGGTTGAAAGGGTCGTGGTCGACAGGTTCGTGCGTACCCTCCCGAGAGCCATACAGCGCTGGGTGGGACAAGGCGATCCAGGCAACCTGGAACAACTGGTTAGCCTGGTGGAGAGGTATATGGCCACTCAGGATTTGGTGCGGGACTCAGCGGTACTACCGAAGTCACGTCAGCCCCCGTTGCCGACCCGGGATCCTGAAAAAGGGATCCCACCACATAAGGAGGGGAGTGGATTTCCAGTCCGTGGGAGGAATACCCTGGGGAGGAGGGAGGCTGCGAGGATCAGATGTTGGCATTGTCAGGACTGGGGACATGTGGCATCCAACTGCCCTAGGGCATCCGAACCCATGGACTGCGGGTTCGCTCGCCGGTCCTCTTTTTATGCCCAACCGGTGTATATAGCTGACCCCCTGCTGGCGGCGGACAACCCTCCGGTGTGTGATGTCGTTGTTAACGGACACTCCGTGCAGGCCCTGCTGGACTCTGGGAGCCTGGTAACTCTGGTCCATGAGTCGCTGGTAACGGAAAAAACTCCCAGAAAGGCGAACCCTTACCATTGTCTGTATACATGGGGATCGCAGGGAGTATCCCACCACTAAGGTTACCCTGGCAGTGTGTGGAAAGGAGGTACCACATGTCGTCGGGGTGGGGAGACGGCTCCCTTATGCCGCAATATTGGGGAGGGACTTTCCCCTGTTCTGGACTTTGTGGAGGAACGGGTTGCCTACCTATGGGGAAGGAAAATGTCCAGGTCCCGAGCCCGAGGACCCCGAGGCAGGGACCCCAGCTGTAGGGGTCACCGTAGAGGAGGTAGAGTGTAACCCTGACCGGTTTCCCTAGAAGTATTGGCGGGTGAGACAGTAGAAAGTTCGTCCATCCTGGATCTGGAGGTACCCCGAGAAACCTTCGGGACCGCACAGCTCCAGGATTCAACGTTATTGCGGGCTAGAGAAGGTGTGTCGGTGGTTAATGGTGTTGCCCAGCGTCCCGGCGCCGATACCGTATTTCCTCACCTGGCCTATAACCAGGACCTGTTATATAGGGTAGACAAGGTGAGGCAGGAGGTGGTGGAACAACTGGTGGTGCCCCAGCCTTACCGGCGAATGGTCTTGGATTTAGCGCATGCGCATGTGTTGGGTGGTCATCTAGGGGTTAAGAAAACGCTGGAGCGAATTCTACAACGGTTCTATTGGCCTGGGATATATGAGGAAGTCCGGAGGTTCTGTCAGTCCTGTCCAGTGTGTCAGCTGACTAGCCCCCAACCTCACTATCGCAGTCCACTGGTACCTATGCCCATTATAGAGGTGCCCTTCGAAAGGATCGCCATGGATCTGGTAGGCCCCATTATTAAGTCAGCCCGAGGTCACCAACACATCCTGGTAGTGTTAGACTATGCCACTCGCTATCCAGAGGCGGTCCCATTGCGCCATACGTCGGCCAAGGTAATAGCTAAAGAGCTCATGAGTATGTTTGCCCGGGTGGGGATACCAAAGGAGATTCTGACGGACCAGGGGACACCCTTTATGTCCAAAGTAACAAAGGAATTGTGTAAGCTATTAAATATTAAACACCTGCACACGTCCGTCTACCATCCCCAAACCGATGGGTTAGTAGAACGGTTTAATAAGACCCTGAAGTCCATGCTAAAAAGAGTCGTGGCTAAGGACGGGAGGGATTGGGACTTACTGTTGCCCTATGTTTTGTTTGCGGTACGGGAGGTGCCCCAGGCGTCCACGGGGTTCTCGCCCTTTGAGTTGTTATATGGGCGACATCCCCGTGGGCTACTGGATATCGCTAAGGAAGCATGGGAGCAACAGCCTACGCCTCATAAAAGTGTGATAGAGCACATAGGAAAAATGCAGGACCGAATAGGGGTCGTGTTGCCGATCGTCCGTGAGCACATGGAAGCGGCACAACTGGCCCAGAGTCGGGTATATAACCGAACCGCCCGGGTAAGGACATTTCACCCGGGGGACCGAGTTCTTGTACTCGTGCCCACGGTCGAGAGTAAATTCTTGGCCCGGTGGCAAGGACCCTATGAAGTTAAGGAGAAGGTGGGCCCAGTTGATTACAGGATATACCAGCCAGGGAGGCGGAAGCCCGAACAGGTATATCATGTGAATCTACTAAAACCTTGGAGAGACAGAGAGAATTTGTTTGCAGACAGCCCGCCCTCTGTCGGGACGTCAGGGAGTGACCCGGGGTCACCAGGTGTTCCGGAGAACGCCGCTGGGGTGACGATAGGGGACGGACTGTCGACCAAACAAGCACAAGAGGTGAAAGAATTTGTTAGTCGGAATAGGGACGTATTCTCTGACCTTCCTGGACGTACCACCTTGATCGAGCATGACATTATCACCGAGCCCCGGGTGAAAGTCCGCCTAAGACCATACCGAGTACCGGAGGCTCGGCGACAGGCCATTTCGCAGGAGGTAAGATCGATGCTACGTCTAGGGGTCATAGAAGAGTCAAAGAGCGAGTGGGCTAGCCCGATTGTCCTTATTCCCAAACCGGATGGTTCATTACGGTTCTGTAATGATTTTAGGAAATTGAATGAGGTCTCAAAATTTGACGCCTATCCCATGCCTCGGGTAGACGAGTTGATAGAGCGGCTGGGAAAAGCCCGGTATTTTTCGATCCTAGATCTCACGAAGGGCTACTGGCAGGTACCTCTGACGGAGGCGGCAAAGGAGAAGACGGCCTTTGTCACCCCGGAGGGGCTTTTTCAGTATAGGGTGTTGCCTTTTGGGTTACATGGCGCTCCGGCTACGTTCCAGCGTCTGATGGATGTCGTCCTCAAGCCCCATCACCAGTATACCTCCGCGTATCTGGATGATATAGTCGTGTTTAGCCCAGACTGGGAGGGTCATTTGTCAAAACTTCAGGCAGTGATAGATTCTCTAAGGAAGGCGGGGTTAACTGCCAACCCAAAAAAATGCTCGGTGGGACTAGAGGAAGCTCGCTATTTGGGGTATGTGATTGGACGCGGAGTCATTAGGCCCCAAGTAAATAAAGTTGAAGCAATCCGGAATTGGCCCAGGCCTCGTACGTCCAAGCAAGTACGGTCATTTTTGGGCCTGATTGGGTACTACATGAGGTTCATTCCCCATTTTGCCACCTTGGCAGCCCCGTTAACCGGCCTCTTGAAGGGTAGAAAGTCGGTGATGGTTCGCTGGGGGGAGAAGGAGGAGGAGGCGTTCTCCCGTTTGAAGTCGGCCCTATGTGAGTCCCCAGTTCTGGTGACGCCCGACTTCAAGCGGGAGTTTGTAGTTCAAACAGATGCCTCGGGAGTAGGACTAGGGGCTGTGCTTTCCCAAGAGCTCAACGGGGAAGAGCACCCCGTGGTTTTTCTAAGCCGCAAGCTTACCCCAGCAGAAACCCGGTATAGCATTGTGGAGAGAGAGTGCCTCGCCATCAAGTGGGCACTCGAGTCTCTCAGATATTACCTTCTGGGGAGAAGGTTCCGTCTGGTGACCGACCACTCCCCTCTCCAGTGGATGAGTCGGGCTAAGGAGGGGAGCGCTCGGGTTACCAGGTGGTTCTTGTCCCTCCAAAACTTTAAGTTCACTGTTGAGCACAGGGCCGGCCGCTTACAGGGGAACGCAGATGCCCTGTCCCGGGTACACTGCTGTGCGTGTGTTCACCCCCTCAGGCTTGAACGGTATGTTCAAGCCCTCAGGGGTGAACAAAGGGGGGGGATATGTAGGAGAGTCCCCGGAATAATAATGGACGGACGATACGTGCCACCAGAGGTCCTGGCCTCGGTGGAGTAAGAACCGGATCATTGCGGTTACAGCGGCGAATGCTGCTGGCGCAGCGTGTCCGGGCCGGTTCTTACTGTTCCCCACGGCCAGCCCAGGTTTTTGGTGGAGCTGGGCCTTTAAGAACCCAGCCTGCTGATGATGGGGGTGGGGTGTGTCTTGCTGTGCTGGAGATTTCCACAGACAGAGTGAGTGCTGGTGAAGGAGAGTCTGGGCGCAGCACACATTGAAGGATAGCCCTGGGACCTGTGGTGCTACGAGCCGAAGGGGCTCTGGCCTGAGGGAGACAAAGGCAGATAGCCTAGAAGCCTGCAGAACTGCTGTGGTCTGTCCAAAACAAGGTGACTCAAACCTGCTGTTTATTTTCTATGGAAGGACTTTTGTTTTATGCACTATGTGGATATGCACCTGTGTGGTCTGCACATTGCCTGTTATGCCGTTGGTGTGAATAAAGTCACAGTGTATCACAAAGACTGTCTATGATTGCCTCAATACTGCCGCCGCTACCGTAGCCTACCACGAGCACATCCCCACAATAGTCTCATATTCCACTAACTTGTGTCAAAAAATAAAATCTTACATGAACTCACCATACCCCTCACGGAATCCAAATATGTAAAATTTTTTAGACATTTATATTCCAGACTTCTTCTCACGCTTTAGGGCCCCTAAAATGCCAGGGCAGTATAAATACCCCACATGTGACCCCATTTTGGAAAGAAGACACCCCAAGGTATTCCGTGAGGGGCATATTGAGTCCATGAAAGATAAAAAATTTTATCCCAAGTTAGCGGAAAGAGACACTTTGTGAGGAAAAAAAATAAAATAACCTATTTCCGCTAACTTGTGCCAAAAAAAAAATATTCTATGAACTCGCCATGCCCCTCATTGAATACATTGGGGTGTCTTCTTTCCAAAATGGGGTCACATGTGGGGTATTTATACTGCCCTGGCATTTTAGGGGCCCAAAAGCGTGAGAAGAAGTCTGGGATCCAAATGTCTAAAAATGCCCTCCTAAAAGGAATTTGGGCCGCTTTGCGCATCTAGGCTGCAAAAAAGTGTCACACATGTGGTATCGCCGTACTCAGGAGAAGTTGGGGAATGTGTTTTGGGGTGTCATTTTACATATACCCATGCTGGGTGAGAGAAATATCTTGGTCAAGTGCCAACTTTGTTTAAAAAAATGGGAAAAGTTGTCTTTTGCCAAGATCTTTCTCTCACCCAGCATGGGTATATGTAAAATGACACCCCAAAACACATTCCCCAACTTCTCCTGAGTACGGCGATACCAGATGTGTGACACTTTTTTGCAGCCTAGGTGGGCAAAGGGGCACACATTCCAAAGAGCACCTTTCGGATTTCACCGGTCATTTTTTACAGATTTTGATTTCAAACTTCTTCTCACGCATCTGGGCCCCTAAAATGCCAGGGCAGTATAACTACCCCACAAGTGACCCCATTTTGGAAAGAAGACACCCCAAGGTATTTTGTCATGGGCATAGTGAGTTCATGGAAGTTTTTATTTTTTGTCACAAGTTAGTGGAATATGAGACTTTGTAAGAAAAAAAAAAAATCATCATTTTCCGCTAACTTGTGACAAAAAATAAAAAGTTCTATGAACTCACTATGCCCATCAGCGAATACCTTAGGGTGTCTACTTTCCGAAATGGGGTCATTTGTGGGGTGTTTGTACTGTCTGGACATTGTAGAACCTCAGGAAACATGACAGGTGCTCAGAAAGTCTGAGCTGCTTCAAAAAGCGGAAATTCACATTTTTGTACCATAGTTTGTAAACGCTATAACTTTTACCCAAACCATTTTTTTTTACCCAACCATTTTTTTATTTTTATCAAAGACATGTAGAACAAAAAATTTAGTGAAAAATTTATATATGGATGTCGTTTTTTTTGCAAAATTTTACAACTGAAAGTGAAAAATGTAATTTTTTTGCAGACAAAAATCGTTAAATTTCGATTAATAACAAAAAAAGTTAAAATGTCAGTGTGGCGAAACCAACCTCGCCACGGTGTTTTGGAGGGGGCTGTTAGAAGGCCTCTTGCCTCAGGATTATGGCCCATGCTAACTTTTGAACTCCTGAACCTATTCAAGTGAATTTTGGATACGTTTGTCCCCCAAGTTATACTGTTTAAATTGATGTAAGTTATATGTATGGACAATAGAATACACAAAAGTGGGCCCTAGTGAGACCCTCGGGATTTAACCCTGAAATACACCACTGGTCAAAAGACCAAAGAAAGTCCCTGTAGGGGTCTACTAATTTGGAAAATAAAAGCCAAATACTTTATTTCGTTCATTTAAAAAGGGGAATTCTTTACCCCACAAAAACCACACATTTAAAAACTAACAGGTGGCAATGCAGATTTGTGTGAAGATTAGCTTCTCTCTCATTTGTTTGAGAATAAATATATATGTGCGGGTGGGTGGTTGGTGACAGTGTACCACAGATTTGATATACCCTGTTGCTTTGTGTCCTGGAACCTGGGCCCAGGCTCCGGACACCACTGCGTTGGTTGTCTCTACACTGGCACCAGATAACCACTACACTGATTCGTAACACACAGGACTATAGCCCTACTGAAGTCTACACATTTGCTGCCAACTGAATCTAAAACAAGCGCCTAACACTAGTCCCCACCCGACATGTTTCGCCGCGATGCGGCTTCGTCAGGGGTTAGGGGTATTAGCGTCGGCGCGCTGAACAAACAAGGGTTTTATGCCTTAGGTAACGCCCCCGTTTGTCTGTTGCAGATATCCCATTGGTCATATCCACAAAGAGAGGCGTGTCTACAACGTCACCCATCACGTGTGCCAGCGCCTAGTGATGAGGTCACCATAGGCTGCATGCGTCCGGCCGCAACACTGTTTCCACAGCTGGTGTACTATTGGCTACAGGCGTCGCCCGTATCTAACGTGCGTTGGCGCCCAGCGATGACCTCATCACTAGGCGTCTGCTCAGCCTAAGCCAAAACATTGACGCCGTCTGATGACAGCGTGACAGTCGTCATCACCCCCTTCCCTTTCTATCAGGGAAGTGGGAGTGGTTAACTCAAAAGATGTAATGTATTGTCAAATCATGCATTAGATACATGTTGGGTAAATGACTGGATACAGGCCGATGGGCTAAATGGTGGGGAGAAGGAAAAGAGAAGAGCAGGGCGATATAATATATATATATATATACATATTATATAAACCATTTCATTAGATTAGGTTAACATAACTAGCTGGTCAGAATTCTGTTACTGCATCTGTCACATAGTATCTATCACCCTGCTCTATTTTACCACAGCATATAAATCCCTGTTGGCTCTAAGAAGAGGTTTTATAGGAATAATCTTATCCCTTTATAGACTTTTATAGATATTATTATAATTTTATCCTCTCATTAATGGCAAAAAAAGAGAAATTTTTCTTATTTTGTTTTTTATATTTTTATGCAAGATATTGCAATATTTATTATTTACAAAAAGGCAGAAAAGGAAAAACCTTCATTTAGGCCGGCTGGGGTTTGACTTGACAGTCTATATATCCATTTGGCCTCTTCTCTTAGCAATCTGATGTCCAAATTTCCGGATCTGGGGCCCAGTTTGACTTGAGAGAGCCCCCAAAATTTTAGTACATCTATACGGCCATTGTGAATATATGACACATGTCTATATAGGGAAGTATCTTTTTTTGTATTGATTGCACTTATGTGTCCCGAGATCCGTCTCCTCAGTTCCTGAACCGTCTTGCCAACATACAGCTTTGGACATGTGCAGGAGGCTATATACACTAGACCACTGCTCTTACAATTAAACCAGTCACGAATTTCATACTCCCTGCCATCAACTGGATTCACAAATCTTTTAATCTTGGGTAGGAAGCTGCAAAAGGAGCAGCCACCACATGGATATGAACCGGTCACCTTAGATCTTAACCAGTTACTATTTTCCTGTCCTATTTTGGGAAGGAAACTGTGTACCAATTGGTCCCTTAAGCTTGGACCACGTCTAAAGGTGACACTGGGATAAGGTGGGAGCACCTGACGTAGATCTGGATCATTAAGGAGAATTTTCCAATATTTCCTTAAGATGTTTGTCATCAGTCGATGATGCCCATCAAAAGTACCTATACACCGGATGGTCTTGCTGTCCTGGGAGGTCACAGAGGGGGCAGTCCTGCATGAGATGAGGGAATCTCTTGTGAGGGCTTTTGCTCGATTGAAGGCCCTTTTCAGCACCTTTCGAGGGTATCCCCTATTGCGGAATCTATTATATAGATCATCCGCTTGGATCTTAAACAACTCATCTGTTGAACAATTTCTTCTGGCACGTAGATATTGTCCAAATGGTATTCCATTTTTTAATGCAGTTGGATGCCAGCTTGAGAAATGCAAAAAACTATTTGTTGAGGTAGGTTTATGATAGATATCGGTCTGAATCTGTCCAGACTCATCTTTTTGTATCATCAGATCTAAAAAATTTATTTGAGTCGAATTAATTTCAAACGTAAAATGCATACCGATATCATTTGCATTAAGTAACTCAACAAAGTCACAGAACTGTTCCCTCTCCCCCTCCCAGAACAGCAAGACATCATCAATGAACCGGCCCCAATAGCTAATATACTTAGTATAGCGTTCCATACTTTCAGAAAAAACAATATTGTGCTCCCACCACCCCAAGAAAAGGTTCGCGAACGTCGGGGCACATGGCGTGCCCATCGCGGTCCCGTGAATTTGGTGAAAAAAAGTTCCATTACATAAAAAATAATTATGTGTGAGAACAAACAATAGTAGTCGTATTACAAAATCATTATGTCTGTGAAAAGACGTACTTTTCGTGTACAGAAAAGATTTAACCGCCTCAATACCTAGTTTGTGCTCAATATTAGTGTATAAGGCCTCGACGTCGAGGCTTGCTAAAAACGTGGATTTTGATAATGTGATATTAGCTATTTTAGACAATACATCATTTGTGTCCTTGATGTAAGACGGTAGTTCAGTCACAAAGGGCCTCAAAATGGTGTCAACATACTCACTAGCAGGTTGGATTAATGCATCATTCCCCGAGACGATGGGTCTCCCTGGAATTGGGACCCTATTTTTGTGCACTTTTGGAAGTGCATAAAAAGTGGCAATGGTTGGATGTTTGTTATATAGGAAAATGAATTCCTCCTTGGAAATTAGTTGGTTATCTCGTGCCTCCTTAAGGATGACATGCAGTTCAGTGAGGTAGGTACCTGTTGGATTGGCGTCTAAAGTTTCATAGATTTTTTTATCACTTAATAATTTTTCAACCATCAGGTCATATTCATTCCTATCTTGCACCACTATATTTCCCCCCTTGTCACTTGATTTAATTACAATTTTGTCATCTTTTTTTAAAGATTCCAAAGCAAAGAACTCCTCACTGTTCAAATTACTTTCCCCACCAAGTTTGTGCAGTTTAGTAGTCCGGATTTCATCAGTGACTAAATCCACAAATGTTTCGATATTTTTATATTGGGAGAAAGGTGGTGTCCACCTGGAGCGAGGCTTCAAATTTGTCAAGGGGGGTTCTATAGTGGTGCACATACCCTCACTTTCTGCATGCAGGCTCTCTAACATCAGTAGAGCCTTCTGTTCCTGTTGAATTAATTTATGTGAATCCTGAGTCAGGCTTAGATGTTGTTTGTGAAGTGCAAGTTTGCGTGCAAAAAGGTTAATGTCCTTTACCCAGGTGAATTTATCACATTGAGGTACTGGTGTAAAGGTTAGACCCCTGCTCAGAACCTCTATTTGTGATTGAGATAAGGTCTTACAAGATAAATTAATAACCTGTGTGGTTTTAGGTCTGGCACCAGTTATCATACTTATGGATGTATCTGGAGGACATAAAGGGTTGACAGTATGTTGCATGTCAGTCATGGTTAAATCACTGAGTGTGGCCCTCCTTTCTATCATTTCATCGAGAAACCCCATTTCTCCCTGTCTTTTGCTTGTGTCCCTGCCTGCCCTAAAAAAAGGGGGGCAATAGGAGCAGTGATAGAAGAACTCGTGGGGAATTGGTTTCCAGCTGATAATGTGGGAGGTCCACTCTTTCTGGGTTCCACATTCAGTGATTGCTCCATACCCATTATCATGGTTGTTGTCCCACTTGTCGCTGGATTTGCAGTAGGGATCTTTTTCACCCCAGTTAAGGACGTATGACCATCCATTAAAGCTGACGAGAATAAGGATGGCCCAGAATCGCCAGGGGGGCGACCACTTGGCATTGGTATTTGACATTCACTCTGAGATGTTGCTTTTTTTGAATTCCGGTTTCTGTTGTATCTAATTTTTCTTTTTGTTCCCGTATTGGGACCCGTCTGGCTTCCTGTCTCTGTTCCTGATGTTTCTGACTCTGAATAATCAGTATATCTGGTTTTTCTAGCTGGGAGATTCCTTTGTTTTTTCCAGGAATACACACGATCTGACTCAAAATCTATTTTATCTCGTATATATTTACGGTGTTTTCTCTCTTTAATCTCAGATTTGAAGTTTTCTAAATTATTTTGTAATTTTATTTCTTGATTTTTGAAGTCAGTTTGTTGACTAAAACTGAGTATTTCTTTAACTTCCTGAGTAAGTTGATCAGACACACGCTCTAGATGTTGTTTTTCGTATTCAACCATATATTGCATCAGCCTAAGAGAATTTTCAGTCATAACCCGGTCCCAACCCCTGACAAATTCTGGGTCATCAGTATGGTTATTTGGTCTGAGGGGGTTCCTGAGACCCCTATATACCAGTCCCTGAGTTATATAAGTTTCCAGGCTCACTATCTCCCACCATGAGCGAAAGTACTGTTTATAGGTAACACTAAGGTTCCTAAAACCACTGTTGATGTCAATAGTGTTCAGCGGGATGGATTGCTTGGAAAAAACTTGACCTGCCTCAATCAAAAGCGCTTCCTTATCAAGCCCTTGCATGAGAAATCCTGCCATTTATAGGATAAATAGTGGATACAATTTCCTTTAGGTGGGCCACAAAACAAGGGTGGTTTACACCCAATCAATAGAATACACAAAAGTGGGCCCTAGTGAGACCCTCGGGATTTAACCCTGAAATACACCACTGGTCAAAAGACCAAAGAAAGTCCCTGTAGGGGTCTACTAATTTGGAAAATAAAAGCCAAATACTTTATTTCGTTCATTTAAAAAGGGGAATTCTTTACCCCACAAAAACCACACATTTAAAAACTAACAGGTGGCAATGCAGATTTGTGTGAAGATTAGCTTCTCTCTCATTTGTTTGAGAATAAATATATATGTGCGGGTGGGTGGTTGGTGACAGTGTACCACAGATTTGATATACCCTGTTGCTTTGTGTCCTGGAACCTGGGCCCAGGCTCCGGACACCACTGCGTTGGTTGTCTCTACACTGGCACCAGATAACCACTACACTGATTCGTAACACACAGGACTATAGCCCTACTGAAGTCTACACATTTGCTGCCAACTGAATCTAAAACAAGCGCCTAACACTAGTCCCCACCCGACATGTTTCGCCGCGATGCGGCTTCGTCAGGGGTTAGGGGTATTAGCGTCGGCGCGCTGAACAAACAAGGGTTTTATGCCTTAGGTAACGCCCCCGTTTGTCTGTTGCAGATATCCCATTGGTCATATCCACAAAGAGAGGCGTGTCTACAACGTCACCCATCACGTGTGCCAGCGCCTAGTGATGAGGTCACCATAGGCTGCATGCGTCCGGCCGCAACACTGTTTCCACAGCTGGTGTACTATTGGCTACAGGCGTCGCCCGTATCTAACGTGCGTTGGCGCCCAGCGATGACCTCATCACTAGGCGTCTGCTCAGCCTAAGCCAAAACATTGACGCCGTCTGATGACAGCGTGACAGTCGTCATCACCCCCTTCCCTTTCTATCAGGGAAGTGGGAGTGGTTAACTCAAAAGATGTAATGTATTGTCAAATCATGCATTAGATACATGTTAGGTAAATGACTGGATACAGGCCGATGGGCTAAATGGTGGGGAGAAGGAAAAGAGAAGAGCAGGGCGATATAATATATATATATATATACATATTATATAAACCATTTCATTAGATTAGGTTAACATAACTAGCTGGTCAGAATTCTGTTACTGCATCTGTCACATAGTATCTATCACCCTGCTCTATTTTACCACAGCATATAAATCCCTGTTGGCTCTAAGAAGAGGTTTTATAGGAATAATCTTATCCCTTTATGGACTTTTATAGATATTATTATAATTTTATCCTCTCATTAATGGCAAAAAAAGAGAAATTTTTCTTATTTTGTTTTTTATATTTTTATGCAAGATATTGCAATATTTATTATTTACAAAAAGGCAGAAAAGGAAAAACCTTCATTTAGGCCGGCTGGGGTTTGACTTGACAGTCTATATATCCATTTGGCCTCTTCTCTTAGCAATCTGATGTCCAAATTTCCGGATCTGGGGCCCAGTTTGACTTGAGAGAGCCCCCAAAATTTAGTACATCTATACGGCCATTGTGAATATATGACACATGTCTATATAGGGAAGTATCTTTTTTTGTATTGATTGCACTTATGTGTCCCGAGATCCGTCTCCTCAGTTCCTGAACCGTCTTGCCAACATACAGCTTTGGACATGTGCAGGAGGCTATATACACTAGACCACTGCTCTTACAATTAAACCAGTCACGAATTTCATACTCCCTGCCATCAACTGGATTCACAAATCTTTTAATCTTGGGTAGGAAGCTGCAAAAGGAGCAGCCACCACATGGATATGAACCGGTCACCTTAGATCTTAACCAGTTACTATTTTCCTGTCCTATTTTGGGAAGGAAACTGTGTACCAATTGGTCCCTTAAGCTTGGACCACGTCTAAAGGTGACACTGGGATAAGGTGGGAGCACCTGACGTAGATCTGGATCATTAAGGAGAATTTTCCAATATTTCCTTAAGATGTTTGTCATCAGTCGATGATGCCCATCAAAAGTACCTATACACCGGATGGTCTTGCTGTCCTGGGAGGTCACAGAGGGGGCAGTCCTGCATGAGATGAGGGAATCTCTTGTGAGGGCTTTTGCTCGATTGAAGGCCCTTTTCAGCACCTTTCGAGGGTATCCCCTATCGCGGAATCTATTATATAGATCATCCGCTTGGATCTTAAACAACTCATCTGTTGAACAATTTCTTCTGGCACGTAGATATTGTCCAAATGGTATTCCATTTTTTAATGCAGTTGGATGCCAGCTTGAGAAATGCAAAAAACTATTTGTTGAGGTAGGTTTACGATAGATATCGGTCTGAATCTGTCCAGACTCATCTTTTTGTATCATCAGATCTAAAAAATTTATTTGAGTCGAATTAATTTCAAACGTAAAATGCATACCGATATCATTTGCATTAAGTAACTCAACAAAGTCACAGAACTGTTCCCTCTCCCCCTCCCAGAACAGCAAGACATCATCAATGAACCGGCCCCAATAGCTAATATACTTAGTATAGCGTTCCATACTTTCAGAAAAAACAATATTGTGCTCCCACCACCCCAAGAAAAGGTTCGCGAACGTCGGGGCACATGGCGTGCCCATCGCGGTCCCGTGAATTTGGTGAAAAAAAGTTCCATTACATAAAAAATAATTATGTGTGAGAACAAACAATAGTAGTCGTATTACAAAATCATTATGTCTGTGAAAAGACGTACTTTTCGTGTACAGAAAAGATTTAACCGCCTCAATACCTAGTTTGTGCTCAATATTAGTGTATAAGGCCTCGACGTCGAGGCTTGCTAAAAACGTGGATTTTGATAATGTGATATTAGCTATTTTAGACAATACATCATTTGTGTCCTTGATGTAAGACGGTAGTTCAGTCACAAAGGGCCTCAAAATGGTGTCAACATACTCACTTTTTTAAATGTGTGGTTTTTGTGGGGTAAAGAATTCCCCTTTTTAAATGAACGAAATAAAGTATTTGGCTTTTATTTTCCAAATTAGTAGACCCCTACAGGGACTTTCTTTGGTCTTTTGACCAGTGGTGTATGTATGGACAATGTAACCTCACAAAGTTGTAACAATTTATAATAAGTGTAACTTTTCAGCTTGGGAGGAATATGCTGGGTGTGGTTCTATTGTCCCATTGTCCCATTGTGTGTTTAAATGGTGATGTCTGTCCTGTTGTCTCCACATGTGTATTGGTGATCTCCCCTTTGTCCTGAGAGATAATTGGATTGCTTCGGTTGTCTTTGGGACAGAGAGGAGGAAACCATGATGCATTGTGGGGATGTGTTGTATCTGTTCTGTGTCGTAGTCTCCCTTCTGGTCCTCTAGGGGGCGGGAACGATTGGTTGCTGTACTTGCATTGTGTGTTGTAAGATATTGATTGGTTGGATTTCAAAACCCTGTGGGCAGTACTATGTTTGTTTTTTATGAATAAAAGGGGCTGTACCTGAAGTACAGTCAGACCACTGCTGAACCTCAAGACGGAGCCTTGTCTCGTTATTGGGGGATTCCCTATATGCTGTTAGAGACTGATTGCCAGGAGTGTAAGCTGATTGGATGCTTTTCCTGTTCGTCTGCTGGCAGCTATCCGCGAGGTTCCAGTTTGGAGTGCTATTTTGTATCCAGTTCGGGAGGTTGGTGTTTTGCAGTAGCTGTGCCTGTCTCTCGGAAAGGGGCATATCGCCTAAACGGATTTTAACCCCTTGTCTGCTGAAATGAACCGTTACATTGGTGGCAAGCAGCGGGATCGTTCCTACAGCCAGAAGGACAGCTACAGGAGACACTATTTCTGTGGATTCTACAATTTAAGGGCAACGCATGTCTCAGTACAGCGACCCTAGAGGCACCGGGATGGAACCAGCAGTGGAGTACAGATACTCTGTGGAGGAATTTGACCGTATGATGTGGTTGCGGCTGAGCTTCTTCGGACCCAATCCAGCTGAGAAATACGTGAAGTTCGTGAGGAGTCTAGTGTTCAAGACCCTACTGTACCGGGCAGAAGGTGACGGTCAGCTGCCACGTTGGGTGGACCTCCATCGGAAGTTACAGTTGCGGGACAGAGGGAGCCCAGTCTCCATTCCCCAGCGGCAGTGTGAAGTGCAGGGAGGGGAGAGCAGCGGCCTCCCTCCCCAGCGGCAGGCTGAGTTACAGGGGGCAGAGGTAGTTGTTCCTGCCCCCCAGCAGCAGAGTGATATGCCGGGAAGGCAGTGTGAAATGCAGGGAGAGGAGAGCAACGTCCTCCCTCCTCAGCGGCAGGCTGAGTTACAGGGGGCAGAGGTAGTTGTTCCTGTCCCCCAGCAGCAGCATGATTTTTTGGGAATTGGGAGCCCAGTCTCCATTCCCCAGCGGCAGGTGGAGTTACAGGGGGCAGAGACAGTCGGTCCTGTCCCCCAGCAGCAGAGTGTCCTACAGGGTATAGAGAGCCCAGTCTCCTTTCCCCAGCAGCAGGACACTGTATTGGGAGCGAAGGCGGTCGGTCGCCCTCCCCAGCGGCTGGAAGTATGTATGGAGAGGAGCTCGTTACCCCCTCTCCCCAGCGGCAGCTTAACGCACCAGGGGGAGACAGTAAGCTCCACAACAGTGCAGATGGGACCGTGGTCTCTGCACTTACAGCACAGGGGGTAGGGACAGTTGTTCCTGTCCCCCAGCAACAGGGCTGTTTAGCCAAAGGGGAGACAGTCGGTTTCCCCCTCCAACAACCAGACTCCAACCAGGCTTCTTCCATGGTAGTGCTGGTACCAAGGCAGAGTCCCGCTGATCCCTGCCAACAAAGCAACCTCCACTCCAAGCCAGGGAGCAACTCAGAGACCGGGAGTACCAGCTACCAATATAACCTTGGTGGATTCACTGGACAGAGACAGGCTACTAAATTCAACAGGTCCAGTATTTGGTTGTGGGTGGGCTGCCAGACTAACTCAGGTACCGACCGGCGTGAGGTCAGGTATCTGGTTAGACTTCCCTGGGGGGGGGGGGGGGGGGGGGAGATGTGTGGCGAAACCAACCTCGCCACGGTGTTTTGGAGGGGGCTGTTTGAAGGCCTCTTGCCTCAGGATTATGGCCCATGCTAACTTTTGAACCCCTGAACCTATTCAAGTGAATTTTGGATACGTTTGTCCCCCAAGTTATACTGTTTAAATTGATGTAAGTTATATGTATGGACAATGTAACCTCACAAAGTTGTAACAATTTATAATAAGTGTAACTTGTCAGCTTGGGAGCAATATGCTGGGTGTGGTTCTATTGTCCCATTGTCCCATTGTGTGTTTAAATGGTGATGTCTGTCCTGTTGTCTCCACATGTGTATTGGTGATCTCCCCTTTGTCCTGAGAGATAATTGGATTGCTTCGGTTGTCTTTGGGACAGAGAGGAGGAAACCATGATGCATTGTGGGGATGTGTTGTATCTGTTCTGTGTCGTAGTCTCCCTTCTGGTCCTCTAGGGGGCGGGAACGATTGGTTGCTGTACTTGCATTGTGTGTTGTAAGATATTGATTGGTTGGATTTCAAAACCCTGTGGGCAGTACTATGTTTGTTTTTTATGAATAAAAGGGGCTGTACCTGAAGTACAGTCAGACCACTGCTGAACCTCAAGACGGAGCCTTGTCTCGTTATTGGGGGATTCCCTATATGCTGTTAGAGACTGATTGCCAGGAGTGTAAGCTGATTGGATGCTTTTCCTGTTCGTCTGCTGGCAGCTATCCGCGAGGTTCCAGTTTGGAGTGCTATTTTGTATCCAGTTCGGGAGGTTGGTGTTTTGCAGTAGCTGTGCCTGTCTCTCGGAAAGGGGCATATCGCCTAAACGGATTTTAACCCCTTGTCTGCTGAAATGAACCGTTACAGTCAGCAGCAATGAAATACCACCAAATGAAAGCTCTATTAGTGAGAAGAAAAGGAGGTAAAATTAATTTGGGGGGTAAGTTGCATGACCGAGCAATAAATGGTGAAGGTAGTGTAGTGCAGAAGGGTAAAAAGTGGCCTGGTCATTAAGGGTGTTTCAGCTAGGGGGGTTGAAGTGGTTAAGGATGGGTTCCACATTTTTCTGCAAATTATCCAGTTTTTTATGCATTGTTTTACAAAATATTTCCTCTTAACTAAAGCAAAAACAACGTATGTCAGGAGATGCAGGCAGTTTTACCAACAGTTGCCTTACCTATTGGGCTTTGCTTCGCCCCCCCCCCCCCCCCCCCCCACCCCCAGGTCTGAATGACAGGGCCAAGCAGTGGCGATGTAATCTCGCCTGGCCCTGCCTAGTAATTTGAAATCTCACCTAGCCTGTGCTTTGGCATTACAGCCTTAATCTTTGCCAGTGCTGAAGTCAGCACTATGCAGCCCTAGCAAGAATCAGGATCATACTGTCAGTGCATGGGTGAGAACTAGATCGAACTGACCATAGACCCTACAGCGAAACCTCCTGGTGGGCTCATGCCCGCCTGCACCCTCCTCAGCTGCAGTTTTTGGAGATGTATTTTATGATGCACTTTGGTATTTGGCTCTGCTGGGGTGGTATAATGTGCCACAATATGGTATTGCTGGCCCCTCTACTTGTGTTTGCACTGCCTTCTGTCAATTTGGACCCGACTAAAAATGTGGCCACTTTTACTTTTTTTATTCCAGGGCTACTTTAAGTTGCCAGTCCACCCCAGGTGAGAACACAGGGCCAGGTGAGATTACACTGCCCAGTGATGTACATAGAGAAGTAAGTGCCCCATAGCAATGATCAAACCAGGACCCCCACACAGGACAGAAGGGTTTCTGCCTTAACCCTTTTCAATGACCCTTGGGCCATTTTTCCACTGCATCATTTGCTAAAAGTTGTTCCTTTGGAGGGTAGATTCCTGACCAAGTTTTCACCTCAGGTAGAAGAAGAGATAATCCCAATTAAGACTGGGCCCCAAAGCAGTCACATGGTCTGCCTCTATGGTAGTTACACCCCTGTCACTGCCTGGTCCTGTCACTCAGAGCTGGGGTTCGTGGAACTAAGCACTATAGGAAAGGGAGATGTTGGTGGGACGAGGTGCAAAGGTGATGCCCTTATTGCAGCAACACTGAGGCAGGGGGACAACTACGTTTATCATTAGACCGTGATGAAGCTACTAGTTTATTTGGTTTATTACTCAAGTACATAGCAACAGATGCGCTTTAAATAGGTTCTCTCGAAATGATTTAAAATGGCCACCAGGAGCAGGACTGGTTGCCTCAATTTGCTGAGCTGCCTAGAAGGGTGAGGTGTGGAACCTCACTACACACTACACTGCTCTACAATATATGGTAATGGTGGGATCCTGCATATGATATGTCATCATGGCTGAGCAGCCTGACAGGAACACTCACCAATATGCAGTATGTGTAGTTAGGTCCTGGCCCCCGCTAGGCAGCTCTGCAAGTGGAGGCAATCAGTCCTGCTCACATTCTAGGACAGGTTGCTGGTGTTCATTTTAAATCATTCCCAGCGAACCCCTTTAAAGACTATCTATCACCATGTAGTTGAGTAATGAACCAAATAAGCTGGTAGCTTCATCACACGGTGCATTTTTATTATTTCTGCCACTGCTTATTTACAGTGCATTTTATTATTTCTGCCACTGCTTGTTTACAGTGCATTTTATTATTTCTGCCACTGCTTATTTACTTTGGGTGCATTTTTGGGGATCACACAGTTGTTCTTTTTTTAAATGCAGTATGCGCTAGGTGTGGCGTTTTGTCTTGTGTTTCTCTATAGGTTCCCCTATAGGAAACACATGTCAAGAATGTAAAATAAAAATGAAAAAACACTCAAAACCTGCGAGAACCTCACTTCTTAGTTTACTTAACATTGAATGAACAGTAGGATCACCAATGATGTTCCTCTTATGACACAGCCTCTCCATTATATAAAAAACAAACAAAAAAAACAGGTTGTCTCTTACACTGCAGATCTGTAACTTAAGTAGTCAAGGAGAGAAAATCACTAGAGACTCCCTTGATTCCTCTATAAAGCCTCATGCAGATGTCCGTGAAACACTGTCCGTGAGATACCAGACTGGCATGGCAGGAGCGCGCGGTGTCATTGGTTGCTATGATGCTCCTGCAATGCCATGTCTGTTTTAGTAAATACTTGCATCATAAAATAATTCTAGAGAATCCTCTACATTGCAACAACCCTCTTTTATTCCTCCTGGAAATGTTTAATAAACTGCCATCTGATTCTTACCTTTTCCCCCTTGTCATCAGTGCACATTCACCCACAGTCTGAAAGTCTCTGGCTGTGTAGAAACATACCCTATTGACAAGCAGACTGGTAATATCTAGTTTTCAATATACTTTAGCAATGCATTTCCAGGAGGAACAACAGATGAATGGCACAGCGGAGAGTTCTAATAAAAGATGTTTCAGTTTTGTAATTGCATGTGAAATAAAAGTATTTAATAAACATGTCAGCTTATTAGGTTATTATGTTGTACTTAAAGAGGACCTATGTTTTACAGATGTCTCTGCAGGTCCAAAGCAACATTTTGGTTTGTACGTTATGGTACATTTATGTTTCTTTTAAGTGTTTTACATGTGAAAACCCATAGTTTTCAGATGTAACTTGTGAGCGAATAGCAAAATGTGAGTAACGAAGAGTTTCCAGTCTGCAAAGCTCTCACGCGCTTTTAAAGCTTTGGTTGGAAAAACAGAAGAAGCAAACATGAAATAGGTAAGCAAGTGTTCTAAAGTAGACCACGTATGCAATATTTTCTAAGAAATCTGTTTTCTTGGAATATACCTGTTTATAACTGACAATAAAAACGTGCACGAGATCTGATTGGTGGAAACATGCCAAGTACAAAAAGGAGAAATGGCTCAAAGTACAGCGAAAGCAATCTATGCGTATGTCTCGTTTAGCGTTATATGAATATGAGCACCAGAGGGATCTGGATCCCAGCTGAGCACACAAGAAAAAAAATTCCTAAAGGTAAAGCTTTGAAAAGGATTTAGTTGTGTCCTGTGCTGAGATCTACTTTTGTTTCTGCTGATAAATTTTTTTTGTAAAAACAAACTAAAATATTGAACTGAAAAATCACAGAAACTATAATAAATTTAAATCACATAGATACTATGGGAGAAATTTGTCATAGACCAGTGATGGAGAACCTTTTAAAGGCAAAGTGCCCAAACTGCAATCCAAAACCCACTTATTTATCACAAAGTGCCAACATGGCAATTTAATCTGAATACTACAGTCCAATATAGTATATCTTCCATGTACTCTATCATTTAATAGTACATACAGAAAAGTCCAGCTCACTCAATCAGCCTGGATCACGGAACAGGCAGGTGAGCCTCTGTAGCATAAGTCATAAAACAAAGTTCCAGAACTCACGTTTTTTTTTTTTGGTAGCTAAAATCCTCGTCTTTATTCAGGCAGTAGAAACAATGTACAAGACGTGCACCTACTAGTGCAGCAACATTGACGTATTTTGAACGAAGTTCTTATTCTAGAATAAGCTCTTATTATAGACTAAGAACTTAATTCGAAACGCGTCAATGTTGCTACACTAGTGGGTGCAGTCTTGTACATTGTTTCTACTGCCTGAATAAAGACGAGGATTTTAGCTTCCAAAGAAAATGTGAGTGCTGGAACTTTGTTTTATGACTTTATCATTTAGCTATAATAGTCCGCCTATATTCCATGCGCTACCTGCGCTGTTCATAGTGCGCCCTGCGCTGATGAATGGCAGGAAACATCTAAGGCATATTGATACACCATAGACTTTTTCCAGGGTGTGGGTGCCCACAGAGAGGGCTATGAGAGCCGCCTCTGGCACCCGTGCCATAGGTTTGCCACCACTGTCATAGACCATCATTTTACTCTGTTGTATGATATTCGCATGCGCTGCTGGAGGCTGTGCCTAATTTATAACCGCTTTAGCTCCTGCCTGCCTGGCCCCCTTTTCTCCTACAAATAAAAAAATGTATCATTCAGTCTTATCAATTATCACCCAGCCATTCATGCACTGTAAAGGTGGATTTATCGGGAACGAACATTCCTGACAATCTGGCCATCTAAATATGCTGCTGATCACCTGATGAATGAGCGAAACGCACGTTCGTTGGGTGATCATGTCGTTTGTGCAGGCTCACCAATTATAATTTCTGGGCAGCAGATTGTGTTGTCTAAACAGCGATCTGCTGCCCAGAAACAATTATTCTGTATAGGGGTGAGGGATCACTATAGCGATCCCTCATCCTCATATTTTGGAGGTGATCGCTGTGGTCTTCTTTACTGAACGAACAGCCGACTGTCAGGAAGGAGCGCTTTCCCCCATAGACTATGGCTGCTGCTGTTTCACCCTCTGCAGCCCGACCCCCCTTCCCCCAGTACTGACTTTCTACATATGTTGCTATAACTGGCTGTCACTGTAGCAGGTTGCAGTCATGGCCCTGGGCAGATATTCTGGACTGTTAATGCTGTTGACTCTGGTCTGGACCGATCAGTCAGGTGACAATGTGACATCTGCTGGCAGAGGAGCAGGGCTAGGACAAGGTAGTTTGCTGCCCTAGGCAGATTAGGCAATGACACCTCTTGTAGAATTAATTTAAGACTATCTTACTTGCTATTAAAATAAACTTTAAAACATTTCACAAGATACAGAATACTAAAGTATGTAATCCAGTCACAACTGATGCTTCTCTGACGCCATGCCGTTTACTTTTTTTTCTTCTCTATTCGCCCCAGACTGCCATAAAAAAGTTCTCCCAAAGACTGCAGGGTCTCTTTGGTCAGTGGTAGAGATGAGCGAATTTCATATTTAGAAATTCGTTCACGCTTCATTTACTGGTAAAAGGTGAATTGTCTTATGGATTTCGTTACCACGGACCACGCAATTCTATGATGGAATACATAACGGAATGCCTTTAGAGGCATTCCGTTATTCGTTCCGTCATAATACAAGTCTATGGGCTGAAAAACAGATCTGTTCCGTTTCCGCTATACAGGGGGCTCCTCTCCTCTAAAGGCATTCCGTTATGTATTCCGTCAGAGAATTGCGTTATGGTCCGTGGTAATGGAATCCATAATGCTATTCACCTTTTACCAGAAAACAAAGCGTGAACGAATTTCATAACCTGAAATTCGCTCATCTCTAGTCAGTGGCATAACTATAGGGGGTTAAGAGGTAGCAGTTGTATCTGGGCCTGAGGGCCCAAAGACCCCTCTGCCATAAAACAAGGCACCAGTATTATAAATGACACATAGTTCCTTGGGTGTCTGTTACAGATTTTGCATTGGGACATAATACACCTCATCATAATACACACCGTAACTGCATCAGAACCTCATAACACACCTTAGCTGCTGCTGCAGAACCTCATGATACCACAACTGCTACAGAACCTATCACATCATCTGATATAGAACCTATTAATATACCTAATACACAGCTGCTTCAAAACTTAACAATACACACTTCAGCTGCTGCAGAACATCATAACACACACCTTAGCTGCTGCAGAACCCGATAACACATATTGCAGCTGCTGCAGAACCTCATAATACACACCTTAGCTGCTGCAGAACCTGATAACACATATTGCAGCTGCTGCAGAACCTCATACTACACACCTTAGCTGCTGCAGAACCTCATAATACATATCTCAGCTGCTGCAGAACCTCATAATACACACCTCAGATGTTGTAGAACATCATACTACATACCTCAGCTTCTGCACAACCTCATAATACACACCTCAGATGTTGTAGAACATCATAATACACACCCCAGCTGCTGCAGAACCTCATAATACACACCTTTAGCTGCTGCAGAACCTCATAATACACATCAGCATCTGCAAAACATCATAATACACACCTGAGTTGCTGCAAAACCTCATAATACACACCTTAGCTGCATCAGAACATAACAATACACACCTCAGCTGCATCAGAACATAACAATACACACCTCAGCTGCATCAGAACCTCATAATACACTCCTTAGCTGCTGCAGAACCTCATTATACACACTTCAACTGCTACAGAACCTCATAATACAGAGCTCAGCTTCTTTAAAACTTAAAAATACACACTCCGGCTGCTGCAGAACATCATAATACACACCTTAGCTTCTGCAGAACCTCATAATACACACCTCAGATGTTGTAGAACATCATAATACGCACCTCAGCTGCTACAGAACCTTATAATACACACCTCAGCTGCCCCAAAACCTTATAATGCATACCTCATCTCCTGCAGAACTTTATAATACAGACATCAGTTGCAGCAGAACATAACAATACACACCTCTGCTGCTGTAGAATATGATAATCTGATGTTACAGAACACATAAGGGTTCAATCATATCTGTCTTACCCTGGGTTCACACCTGAGCGTTTCTGAGACGCGCGTTTTACGCGCGTATTTGTCGCGCGTTTTTATGCACGTTTTTTGCAATAGTAAACGTGCGTTTGACGCGCGTTTGTGTGATTGACTGCAGTCTTGTCCAATGAGTCTATGGGCCAAAACGCGCGACAAACGCCCCAAAAAAAGCTCAAGAACTTGTTTATGCGTCGGGCGTTTTACAGCGCGTTCAAACGCGCTGTAAAACGCTCAAGTGTGAACCAGGGCCATAGGGAAGCATTGGTTTTCACGTGTTGAGCATTTTACAGCGCGTTTGAACGCACTGTAAAACACTCAGGTGTGAACTTAGGGTTAGGGGCCTCCATCTCACATCAGGTCGTAAATGCTGGACAAAATTTTGCAGCCTGCCAGGCTCCATTATGTAAACTCATTAGATTTCATCATAGTCAGCAGGATCCGTCAGGTGTTGTCCCTGATTTCCCAGATCCGGCACTACTGTGATTTTGACTGTTGTGCTCCTATGACAGAGCAGAACAGCGAAAGTCAGTAGTGCAGATGTTAACAAAGCCTACACCTCTAATGCTGCAGAGCATCATAGTGACAAGAGTCTCTTCATGACCAGGTTGTTATTATTGAAAATTAGAGGACAATACATGGAGGGGGTAAAAAAAAAAAAAGCAAGAACTACAACTCCCAGTATGTCCAGACTGTTATTATAGAGCATCAGTGGACATTATGTAGACAAGGGTATAAGAGGAGAGAATAACAACTTCCCAGCATTTCTCGGATGTTATTATGGGCTATCACAGGACATTACAATTTATAGATGAAGAAAAAACACTAATCTCTCCTCCACGCATAGCACAGGAGCTCCGCCCCCTGACATTCTGACATCACACAGGTCCTTCGCCACTTTTTCTCTGCACTGCTATGCTCTCTGTTCCTGCCATGGTCACATGATGATGACTTCACACAGGCCCTTCTCCACCTGGTGTCTTCTCTACACACAGTGCAGAGCTAGCTTGCCAAGTGTAATTGGGGGTGGCCCTTTTGTCTATGGCCAGGCCCCAGCAGCTGCATGGTCTGTACCCATTGGAGGTACGCCACTGTTTATAGTCAGTTTAATACTTCTGTGTTTCCTTACACAGCTAAAATTTGTCCATACTGTGTTTTGAGGACATTTTTCTTTTCAAAAATGATAGGTGTGATACTGCCATAAATTTCCCACAAATGGCATTTATCACCTCACCTTGTGACTACAGTGTGAAGGACTTTGTACAGAACAAACATACGTTCTCTTGTTCCATGAAAAATGTATGGGGCTGAGGAAACAAATGGCTTTGGGGTCTTAGCAGTTTGACCTAATTATATGCCATCACATTGTGAAAGGAAAGCTCTTTTAAGACTGCCAACAGTCACTTTTGATGAAAAATAAATCACCACGATATGAGTAAGTCATGATCTGTTCTCATAGTAACCCTACATATCTTGTGGATGGATTGAACAGCATGTACTATATATTCCTCCTGTATGTAGTACAGCCTATATTGATTCAGTAATCTTCAAATGATAAGAAATAATGAAAAAAATAATAATAATAATGCCTCAGTAGTCATTAGTTAGTCTTCAGCTAGCTAGTTAGTTAGTGTGAAATCTTTGGGATCATAGATATAATAAATGGATCCCTTGTCTAACATTATGAATTTCGTTTAAAAAAAACTGGAACCCCCCCCCCCCCCCCCGCTTCTAACCATGAGGTAAATTAAAGGAAACCTGTCACCTGAAAAACGCATATTAAACCGACCACAGTACCTTACAGTATCCCCCAGTGTGTTGCTTATCACATATTTCTTTCCTCTTTGTGTTTCTTCATACTTGTTAAAAACGCAGTTTTAATGTCGGTTGGCGCTGTCTCTGAGTCAGGCTTGAAGTCAAGGGGGCAGCGGCCTCCTTGCGTCAAGTAAAGCTAAGCCTGCCCCTTACTCCTCCTCTCTACAATTAGATGGACATGCTGCCGTGATGCCGGGATCGCGCTCTTCTAGCGCATGCGCAGTAATCCTGCCGAGGATTTATACATTAATCCTGCATCAGTCAGAGGAGATTTGGGGCTCATCAGATAGCTGTTGAGAAAATATGAAAGTCTATATAGTGAATTGTTGAGCTTTGAGCACAGGGCTCTTGCACACAGCATCATTACTGCTAGGTATGTGGCATCCTCCATGACATGCTGTGTGTCCAGATCGTTGTTGCTAAGAGGGAATATCTCTATACATAATAGAGGCCTAGAACAGAGGCTTGTGTACTCCATTTTTCCGGAATTACATGCCGGATCCGGAAAAACGCAAGTGAACTGAAAGCATTTGAAGACGGATCCGTTTTCAAAATGCGTTCAGTGTTACTATGGCAGCCAGGACGCTATTAAAGTCCTGGTTGCCATAGTAGTAGTGGGGAGCAGGGGAGCAGTATACTTACCGTCCGTGCGGCTCCCGGGGCGCTCCAGAATGACGTCAGAGCGCCCCATGCGCATGGATGACGTGCCATGCGATCACGTCATCCATGCGCGTAGAGCGCCCTGACGTCACTCTGAAGCGCCCCGGGAGCCGCACGGACAGTATACTGCTCCCCACTACACTTTACCATGGCTGCCAGGACTTTAGCGTTCCCGGCAGCCATGGTAACCATTCAGAAAAAGCTAAACGTCGGATCCGGCAATGCGCCGAAACGATGTTTAGCTTAAGGCAGGATCCGGATTAATGCCTTTCAATGGGCATTGATTCCGGATCTGGCCTTGCGGCAAGTGTTCAGGATTTTGGGCCGGAGCAAAAAGCGCAGCATGCTGCGGTATTTTCTCCGGCCAAAAAACGTTCCGGTCCGGAACTGAAGACATCCTGATGCATCCTGAACGGATTTCACTCCATTCAGAATACATTAGGGTAAAACTGATCAGGATTCTTCCGGCATAGAGCCCCGACGACGGAACTCTATGCCTGAACAAAAGAACGCAAGTGTGAAAGAGCCCTAAGTTGTAGGACAGAGGTATAATCTGCAAAAATCTAAGGGGAAGGGTAACTCTTGATACAGGTTCCATAATTTTTTTTGTAAATGTCAGTGCAAGAATATTTTGGACTGTTTAGCATCCGGCTTCACTGTCAGCAGACGACTATATGTTTCTCAATGCTCCTGTGGACAGCAGTGTAGTCACCTAATATTGTATGTAAATCATCTTTAAGGCCTCTTTCACACAAACGTGTGCGCTCCATGGCCGTATTGTGGACCGCATTTGCGGATCCGCAATACACAGGCGCCGTTCCGTGGGCATTCCGCATCATGGATGCGGACCTATTCACTTGAATAAGCCCGCAAATCTGGAGATGCGGAACGGAAGCACGGAACAGAACCCTACGGAAGCACTACGAAGTGGGGTTTCGTCCTGTACTTCCGTTACGCAAAAAGATGGAACATGTCCTATCTTTTTGCGGAACGGGCAGATCGCGGACCCATTAAAGTGAATGGGTCCGCAATCCACTGCAGCTGCCCCACGATTGGTGTTTGTGCATTGGGGCCCGCAACTTGCGGGCTGCAGCATGGCCATGGGGCGCATACGTTTGTGTACAAGAGGCCTTTGTGTAAATCTGATGGTCAGTAATATATAATGATATATAATATATATATATAAGTTACGCAAGTTTTAGGCAAAAAAATATATATATTACATTTCCTCATTTCCCTAGTTCCGTTCTGGCCCCTTTGTTGACATGCAGTTGCAGAGCTGTGGGGGCATATAACAATAATCTCTGAGGTTTTCCTCATGAATATTTGTGGGTGTCAACAAAGACTGCCTTTCCCCTCCCTCTGCTCTGCAAATGGAGTGAATAAAATTGTTGCCCGACCTGCAGTCTGACTGCTGAGATACTCATGTTGTATGTGTGGGACTACATGTCCCAGCTGTACAGTACAATGAGATTGCTGATACACACAGGATATTTCACCTACCTGTTCTTGTGCAATGCTCTGCAGACACCTCCTCACAGCCAGCAGCAGAGTACAGAAGATAGAACTCCTCCAGTCTTTGTCAGTTCTGTGTTTGCAGGGTGAGGATCCTGTGCACATTTGTCTCTTCAGTGCCTAGAGAAGAGAAAAACCTGCAACTGCTCAGTACCTGAGGCATAGCCATCAACCCTGGGTCTGTGCTGCTGATGGTAGAAGGGGTTATACAGGAGAATCTAGTGGGAAGGGAGACACAGGGCAGATCGGGCAGGGGCATGGCTTGTTGCTCCAACCAGCACAGGCCCACAGTGATGTTCAGTGCACAGAGGCAGACCTGCTCCCTCCTGCTCCTCAGGCTTGTGCATGGAATGTCATCAGAGCAGGGAATGGTCATGTGACCTCAGCTAACTAGGAGAACAGAAAATCCCTTACATTTGCTTAGTTAGAAACATACAAAGAAAAACAAAAATAACCTGGACAACCCCTTTAACCTTTATATGGAACTACATTGTAAACCCTATTGTAATCAGTACAGTTACTACATACTATACATATATTCAGTGCTTCTATGGGGATTATGCATAAAACATCATTCGATTGGACATGCTGCATATGGATTATGTCAAGGCCACAATTCCCCTCCATATTCCATACTATATAGATGTCATAGAGGGGGCTACTGGACTGGACTGTGTAATGCCATATGAAACTGTATGGGCTCCCCAGGACTTTTCAGCGGATAGAGAGAAACCAGCATCATTTCAAAAAGAGGATGTCTTCATCGGGCTATCCCTTTAACTAATTACAGATATAATTATGATTTTTATTTTTTACAAGTAGGTCATAAAATGGTGTTATTTAGGGTCACTATGTTGTAAATGTCATTTATGATTGATATGCCAACATGCCAGGCTAAAGAAGTTTGACAGGTTGAAAAGGTTTGGGTGGCATCTCAAAACTGAGTAATTTGATGATTGTGAGACGAGTTACTAACAAAGAGTATAATGCCAGTTAATGCCCTCTTGGCTGTTTTATAAGAAAAGATTGGGTCATTGAATACAAGCAAGTTTTTATTGTGCTAAGCCCTATGTGGTGTGTGCCAGGGGAAGACCTCAGCCAGAAAATACTATATTCAGGTGCATTTAATCTGTTTAAACCTTTCACAAAAGCTACCTTTTAATAAATAGGAACACACCCAAACTGGCATTTGTAACTCCTATGAGCAAGCTGGATAAATGTTAGTCATACCTGGCACAACACATACTCTTGTTAGTCAGTGTTTTTTATTGCATAATTCCCATTTGTTTTTCTCTTAGTGATGGACATGAAAATCAGCGCTTTCATGTTATTCAGTTTGTAAGGTCAATACATGTCAACCTGTTCCATATTTACTTTTTCATAATTGTATCATTTGATGGGCATATTAAGTTATTTAGAGCCTAACTCACCAAGCAAATATGTTTGTACATTCTAAAAGGCTCTAAACTAATTGCTCCCACACCCACAGTATGGGAAAAGTGGCACATCTTTATTATTGTCTGCACTGCCAACCCTCCCTAACTGTATTTACATATAATTAATACCAATCACTATTGTCTGAGAGCTCACATGGGTTTTAAGTGTGCATTACCAAGAAATGGATAAACATTCAGAACTTTTTTAACATGTCTGTTTGCATTTCCAGAGTTTCTATAGTTCATGTCATATATCCCATAACAGATTGCATATGAAATGAATCATAAGCCAACCACACTGACATATATAGGCTAAATAATACATACAGTACTGTGCAGCTTCTGCAGAACCTCATAACACACACCTCATCTGCAGCAGAACCTCATAATACACATCTCAGCTGCTATAGAACCTCATAATACACAACTCAGCTGCTGCAGAACATCATAATACACATCTCAGCTGCTGCAGAACATCATGATACACATCGCAGCTGCTAGAACCTCATAATACACAACTCAGCTGCTGCAGAATATAATAATAACAAGAAAACAATAGCACTGTGATGAAAACTTCTGTTCAGACTTTTTTATTTTGTAGGGCAACTTCACCAAAATGTGACGTTTCGGTCGTAAGACTCTTACCAAACACTGTGTGACAATGGAACAAAAATAATCTAGATAATTTAGATTATTTTTGTTCCATTGTCACACAGTGTTTGATAAAGGTCTTACGACCGAAATGTCACATTTTGGTAAAGTTGCCCTACAAAATAAAAAAGTCTGAACAGAAGTTTTCATCAGAGTGCTGTTGTTTTCTTGTTATTATATGATTTTGGCTGGGAAGCCAGAGCAACAAGCACCATTATTACATCAGACAAGAGTGCCACGCTGTCACGACGGACAGGATATCAGATACACAGAAAAATAAACAAACAAGTTTCTAGGCGAGAAGCTGAGGATAACGGTCACCTCCTGGCAAATCCCTACCAGCTCTCCCTATACTGCTATGCCCACGTTCATACCCTTAAGGTGGGAATAACGTGTCCTCGTGCCTGGGCTGAAAATACCCTAATATCCCTAAGATGGTGAAAAGGGGAATAGAGGCAGCCTTCTCCCTCAGAACCTGGAGGGGACAGGCGTCTCTCTAACAGCCTAGACTAGCAAACCACCAGATAACAAAAAAACAACTATCTTTTCTGAGCAGGAACAGCCAATCCTTCCTTCCTTGCTTTCACAGAGACAGACAGAAGCTATAACCCGCACGGAACACTGGGAGTGGGTGTAATTTAAACCAATGACCCCACCCAGTGCACCTGAAGGGAGGCGGATCTAGCTCGACTCCAAAACAAAACAAAAAACTAGACACGTGCTGCTAATCTTTCAGACCTCCGCATGTAGCCCGAGCAGGGCATGACACACGCCTTATCTGTATTAACCCCTTCCCGACCTTTCACGTACTGTTACGTCTTGGGAACCACTGAGTTCCTGCAATTTGACGTAATAGTACGTCATAGTGATCGTACGGGCACCGGAGTGGTGCACGCATGATCACTGCAGGGGCCCGGCAGTCCGTGGTAGCCGGGCACCTGCTGTATCCGCCGGCATCGCTGTAAAAGCCGATGTCGGCGGATTAACCCCTTACTATGCCGCGGCCCACGCTGACGCGACATAGAAGAGGTTTGTGTCGGGTGAGGGAGAGCATCGAGTCCGGGGACCCAATGCGACAAGGCAGCCCGATGCCATGCAGAGGCTGCCCAATGCCTTGTACGGCATCGAGAACTGCCTTCTACGGGAGCCAAGGAGATCCAGCCTCAGGCTGGGTCTCCTAGGCAATCTGTTATTGTATGACTCAGTGTCATACACTAACAGGCAATGCATTACAATACAGATGTATTGTAATGCATTGCAGAGGGGATCAGACCCCCAAAAGTGAATGTCATAAATAAAGTAAAGTAAAAAAAAATGTTTTTAATAAAATGAATAAAGTAATAAGAATTAATAAAGTAAATAAGAAAAAAAAAACACGCCCCTTTCACCTTTATTTTATAATAAAAAACAGAAAAACAAAAATAAAACCCACACATATTAGGTATCGCTGCGTCCGCAATGACTGGCTCTATAAATATATCACATGATCCACCCTGTCCGATAAACACCATAAAAAAATTAAAATGAAAACTGTGTAAAAAAAATGCCATTTTTGTCAGCTCACAAAAAGTGCAACACCAAGCGATCAAAAAGGAGTATAAAAAATGAGCCCCTACCTAAGACAATTGCCCAAAAAATAAAAAAAACTATCGCTCTCAGAACATGGAGACACTAAAACATCATTTTTTTTGTGTCAAAACTGCTATTATTGTGCTAAAGTGAAATACATAAAAAAAATATACATATTAGGTATCGCCTAAAAATAAAAAAGCTATGGCTTTCAGACTATGGAGACACTAAAATATGATTCTTTTTTGCTTCAAAACTGCTATTATTGTGCTAAAGTGAATAAAAAAAGTATACATATTAGGTATCGCCACGTCCGTAACAAACAGCTCTATAAAAATATCACATGACCTAACCACTCAGGTAAACACTGTAAAAAAAATAACTGTGTAAAAAAAAGTCATTTTTGTCACATTACATCAAAAAATTGCAACAGCAAGTGATCAAAATAGCGTATGCCCCCCAAAATAGTACTAATCAGACCGTCACCTCATCACGCAAAAAAATAAGACCCTACCTAAGAGAATCGGTCAAAAAATAAAAAAGCTATGTCTCTCAGACTATGAGACACTAAAATATCATTATTTTGGTTTAAAAAATGCTATTATTGTGTAAAACTTGAATAAATAAGAAAAAGTAGACATATTAGGTATTGCTACGTGCATAACGATCAACTCTTCAAAAAAGTCACATGACCTAATCCCTCAGGTAAACGCTGTAAAAATAAAAACGGTGCCAAAACATCCATTTTTTTGCTACCTTGCCTCACAAAAAAACATAATATAGAGCAATAAAAAATCATATGTACCCCAAAATAGTACAAATAAAACTGGCACCTTATCCCGTAGTTTCCAAAATGTGGTCACTTTACTGAGTTTCTACTGTAGGGGTGCGTCAGGGGGGCTTCAAATGGGACATGGCATCTAAAAACCAGTTCAGCTAAATTTGCCTTCCAAAAACCATATGGCGTTCCTTTCCTTCTGCGCCCCCCCTGCCGTGTGCCCGTACAGCAGTTTACGTTCACATGTGGGGTGTTTCTGTAAACCGCAGAATCAGGGAAAAAAATATTAAGTTTTATTTGGCTGTTAACCCTTGCTTTGCGACTGGAAAAAATGGATTAAAATGTAAAATCTGCCAAAAAAGTGAAATTCTGAAGTGTCATCTCCATTTTCCATCAATTCTTTTGGAACACCTAAAGGGTTAACAAAGTTTGTAAAATCAGTTTTGTATACCTTGAGGGGTGTAGTTTCTAAAATGGGGTAATTTTTGGGTGGTTTCTATTATTTAAGCCTCGCAAAGTCACTTCAGACCTGAACTGGTCCTTAAAAAGCCTAACGTCCCCAAAAAATTAAATGTAATTTTCAAAATGATCCAAACATGAAGTAGACATATGGGGAATGTAAAGTAATTGCTATTTTTAAAGGCATTACTATCTATTATAAAAGTAGAGAAATAGAAATTAGGAAATTTTTCAAAATTTTGGGTAAATTTCGTATTTTTTTATGCATAACATTTTTTTTTTACTTATTTTTACTTATTTTTACCATGAAGTGCAATATGTGACGAGAAAACATTCTCAGAATGGCCTGTATAAGTAAAAGCGTTTTAAAGTTATCACCACATAAAGTGACACATGTCAGATTTGCAAAAAATGGCCTGGGCAGGAAGGTGAAAACAGGCCCGGGGTTGAAGGGGTTAAGCAGAATATAATAATACACACCTCAGCTGTTGCAGAACATCATAATACCTCAACTGCTGCAGAATATCATAACACACCTCAGTTGCTGCAGAACCTCATAATGCACACTGCGGCTTCTGCAGAACCTCATAATACCCCTTAGTTTCTGCTGGATCTCTTAATACACACCCCAGCTGCTGCAGAACCTCATAATACACACCTCAGCTGCTGCAGAACATCATAATACACACTTCAGCTGCTGCAGAACATCATAATGCACACTACAGCTTCTGCAGACCATCATAATACCCCTCATTTGCTACAGGACCTTTTAATACACACCTCAGCTGCTGCAGAACCTCATAATACACACTTCAGCTGCTGCAGAGCATCATAATACACACCTCAGCTACTCTGCTGCAGAACATCATAATACACACCTCAGCAGCTGGTGTGTAAATGAGGGCTCGCAAGTGCCCAGGGGTGGGGTTACCCTCGTAGGTGCCCTGCTAGCTCAGCCTTTTCATTGCTTCCCCCCGCCCCTTCCTACCCTCCACCCACCCATCCTTTCCCTCTGACCGCCTTTCTACTAATTTGTTATTCTGCCGATATCCCACGCCTGCGCACTCATTCCTTTGGCCGGCGCATGCGCACTGCGATGCCCATTCCCTTGTACGGCATCACAGTAACTATTGCGCATGTGCCGATGGACCGCCTCCTTTCGCGTCATTAGGTGGCGCATGCGCAATAGTTACTGTGATGCCGTACAAGGGAATGGGCATCGCAGTGCGCATGCACTGGCCAAAGGAATGAGTGCGCAGGCGCGGGATATCGGCAGAATAACAAGTTAGTAGAAAGGCGGTCAGAGGGAAAGGATGGGCGGGCAGAGGGTAGGAAGAGGCGGGGGGACACAATGAAAAGGCTGAGCAAGCAGGGCACCTAAGAGAGTAACGCCGCCCTTGGGCACTTGTGAGCCCTCATTTGCATATCTTATAAAGATCGTTTTTGATGGTTCTATAAGTCCAGGATTGATGCCAGAGGTAACGTTTTTATTAACTATAAGCAAGCTAGGGAGCTGTGGGAAGGGTTAAAAAAGTGATATGTTGGTGACAGACTCCCTTTAATCACATCTGTGTTTGCTCACATCTCCACCGGAGATCAAGTTATAAATGCTGGACAACAGGGGCGGATTGGGAACTTAAAGAGGCCCTGGAAAAAAAAAACTAAAAGTGGCCGCATGTTGTAGGCGGGACTAAATTGATAGAAGACGGGGCAACATAAGTAGGCAGGAACAATAGAAGTAGACAGGGCCTGCAATACCATAGTGCAGCACTAAATACTGCTGCCCTGTCCACAGTATTCAACTGTATCATCATCCTAAGGAGGGTAATACAGTTGAGTTCAGGAGGTCAACATCGGCCGATGGGCATCAGATCATTATATGCCTGGCCTGAGGCCATCTGGAGAGCTGGGGTGGCCCCTTGGGCATCAGCCCACTGGGAAATTTCCCTGTAGGGTCTATGGCCAATCCGCCCCTGCTGGACAAAATTCTGCAGCATGCTAGGCTCCATGATGGAAATCCTTAAGACCTCCTCATAGTCAATGGGATCTATTAGTTCTTGTTGCCATAATGTGCCAGGTCCAATACCTCTGATATTTTCATTGTTGTACTCCAATGACAGAGCAGAACTGCAAGTCACTAGCACAGATGTAAACAAAGTCTAATAAACATCTGAGATGCTGCAGGACATCATATTACTAACAAAAGAACTATAGGTCTCGTAATGACCTGGTTGTTATTAATGGAAATTAGAGGGCAATACCCAATGGGGGTAAAGAGGAAAGAAGTACAGGGCCCAGCATGTCCAGACTGTTATTATAGGCCTATAGGGCATCAGAAGACGTTACAGGGAGAGAGGTATAAAAAGAGAAAACTACAACTCCCAGCATCTTCAGACTGTTATTATAGGGCATCAGTGACCACTGTAGAAGAGAGGTATAAGATGAAATAACTACAACTCTCAGCCTGTGTTTTTTGGTATCAGTTGACATTATAGGGAGAGGGGTATAAGAAGAAAGAATTACAACTCTGAGCATATCTAGACTATTATTATAGGCTATAAGTGGACATTATATGGAGTGGGGTATAAGAGGGTGAGACTACAACTCTCAGCATTAGGCCTCATGCACACGACCATTGTGTGCATCCGTGGCCATTGTGCCGTTTCCGTTTTTTTTCGCGGACCCATTGACTTTCAATGGGTCCATGGAAAAATCGGAAAGTGCACCGTTTTGCAGCCGCATCCGTGATCCGTGTTTCCTGTCCGTCAAAAACCTGTCCTATTTTTTTGACGGACAACGGTTCACGGACCCATTCAAGTCAATAGGTGGCTGTAGACTACTTTTGCACAGACGGATCCGCAGATCCGTCTGCATAAAAGCTTTTTCAGAGCTGAGTTTTCACTTTGTGAAAACTCAGATCCAACAGTATATTCTAACACAGAGGCGTTCCCATGGTGATGGGGACGCTTCAGGTTAGAACAGGCATCCTCAAACTGCGGCCCTCCAGCTGTTTCAAAACTAAAACTCTCAGCATGCCCGAACAGCTTACAGGTATCAGCCCACAGCAGGGCATTGTGGGAGTTGTAGTTTTACAACAGCTGGAGGGCCGCAGTTTGAGGATGCCTGGGTTAGAATATACTAAAAGAACTGTGTACATGACTGCCCCCTGTATTTAACACATTGGTGGCCAGTGCGGCTGGCCCCCCTCCCTCCCCTGTAGTTAACACATTGGTGGCCAGTGAGGCCGGCCCTCCCTCCCTTCCCTGTAGTTAACACATTGGTGGCCAGTGCGGCCCCCCCTCCCTTCCCTGTAGTACTGTAGATTCATTGGTGGCCAGTGGGCCCCCCTCCCTCCCCCTCCTAATAAAAATCTCCCCCCTATTATTGGTGGCAGCGGAGAGTACCGATCGGAGTCCCAGTATAATCGCTGGGGCTCCGATCAGTAACCATGGCAACCAGGACGCTACTGCAGTCTTGGTTGCCATGGTTACTTAGCAATTTGTAGAAGCATTATACTTAACTGCGAGCTGCGATGTCTGTGACCGGCCGGGAGCTCCTCCTACTGGTAAGTGACAGATCATTAAGCAATGCGCCGCACAGACCTGTCACTTACCAGTAGGAGGAGCTCCTGGCTGGTTATTGGGAACGCCTCTGTGTTAGAATATACTGTCGGAACTGAGTTTCACGATCTAACTCAAATCCGATGGTATATTCTAACATAGAGGCGTTCCCATGGTGATGGGGACGCTTCATGTTAAAATATACCATCAGATTGGAGAAAACTCCAATCCGATGGTATAAAAGGGACTAATGACTTTACATTGAAAGTCAATGGGGGACGGATCCGTTTGCAATTGCACCATATTGTGTCACAGTCAAACGGATCCGTCCCCATTGACTTGCATTGTAATTCAGGACGGATCCGTTTGGCTCCGCACGGCCCGGCGGACACCAGAACGATTTTTTTTTCATGTCCGTGGATCCTCCAAAAATCAAGGAAGACCCACGGACGAAAAAACGGTCACGGATCACGGACCTACGGACCCCGTTTTTGCGGACCTTAAAAAAAAACGGTTGTGTGCATGAGGCCTTACTAGGATGTTATTATGGGCTGTCACAAGACATTGCAATTTATAGAGCAAGATAAACCACTAACCTCAACTCCACAAGTAGCATAGGAGCTCCGCCCTCTGACATTGTGACATCGCACAGGTCCTTCACCACTTCTTCTCTGCACTGCTGAGCTCTATCTTCCTGCACTGGTTACAGAATGATGACATCACACAGTTCCTTCACTACCCAGAGACAGCATGTCTAGACTGTTATTATAGGGCAGTTATGGCTAACCATCTGTGATTATTATGGGCTGTCAGAGGACATTACAGCTTATAGGGAAAGTTAAACCACTAACCTCAACTCCACAGATAGGAGCTCCACCCTCTGACATTGTGACATCACACAGGTCCTTCACTACATCTCCTCTGTACTTCTGAGCTCTCTCTTCTTGCACTGGTCACATGATAATGACATCTCACAGGTCCTTCTTCACTCCATATCTTCTCTTCTGCACACAGGGCACAGCTAGCTTGCCTAGTTAGTGTAAGATCCTCACCTGCTTTGCACTCCAGGGGAACCAAGAGGGGTCCTCGTGGAGTTGCGGGACAGGTTATGCGTGTCTCTGATGCACCAGCGCTGACCCCTTTGCGAGCCAGTGCGGAGATGCGTTCGCGTGGACATCGGAGGGGAGGACCGTCGGAGTCCCGGGGACAGAGTGGCCAGGCGAGTGACAAGACGCCGCGGCCAGGGTTGTCTCCGGTGTCTCCTGCGACTTCCGTTTCCGCATCTGGGTCCACGCGCTCGCATACTCGCGCTGAGTCAATCATGCGTCCATGCGTACGCACGAGGGCAGGTTCGCAAAGGGATACACGGTCGCGAGTACGCGCTTCTTATGCACTTCGTCGACCAGTGGCGCATATTATACTGACTCACAAGAGCAAAGTGGATTAGGGAGCCAGCCATGGGTTAATCAACTTGTGATTGCCTTAGGCCTTGTACTCAGGTGCGGGGCAATTTGTTCACCTATGGTAGTGGACACTTGGCACCCTGGGGATTGGTCAGCAGGCATTTAAAAGGAGGTCTCTCAGGGTGATCAGTGCCCACTGTTATTTTCCCTCAACCAGGTATAGGTCACAACTCCTAGTGACTGAAGACTGCCAAGAACTTTGTCCTTATAGCGGACCCAAGATCTGGAGTGACTCGACTGCCAAGTGCACAGCATCATTCAGCACTGGTTGGGACTATTCCTGGAATCTCCTTGCCTGGTCTTTTGTTATTATTCCTTGTTACCAGCAAGTGTCCTGGACGTTTATGTTTCTGGTGAATAAACACCTTTTTGCTTTCATCACTGGTCTGTTTGTTGGTGCCTTGCATTACAGAACAGTGGGCCAACTAACAGTTGCCATGGACAAGATCCAGCAGCAGCTGAATGAATTAACGGGAGCCGTTAACCTGCTGTTCCAACGACGCCCAAATATACCAGCAGCCGCTGCAGCGCAAATCCAAGAGCAACTGACAACTGTGATGGAGGAGGTTCAGCAGCTTATCCAGGGAGCCTCAGCACTACCCGTCACTATCGCAAGGCATCAAACAGAACCTAAGATCCCTCTGCCTGACCCCTTCACAGGAGAGCGACAGGAGTTCTTAAACTTCAGGGACTCCTGTCTCCTTTATTTCCAGTTACGACCGATGGCTTCTGGCACTCTCAGGCAGAGAATTGGGATTGTAATGTCACTGCTACGTGGAGACCCCCAACATTGGGCATTTAACTTGCCTCAAGACCATACAGCTTTTTCGTCAGTGGATGCCTTCTTCGAGGCTATGGCTGTGATTTACGATGACCCGGATCGTACTCGCACCGCAGAGACCAATCTTGAGCATATTCAACAAGGCCGCCGCCCAGCTGAAGAATTCGCTGCAGAATTCAGGCGATGGGCAGCTTTCACCACCTGGGGCGACGCAGCCCTACGCCATCGCTTCCGGGCAATCGATGCCGACAGGCGAATCCGTGAGAGGCAAGTGGAACGGTCGTCTCGGTTTTTATCCTCTCGACCACATCCAGGGCCTCTAAAATCGGCCGAAGAGCCAATGGAGGTTGGATCCTCCCATCTCACACAGGCAGAACGAGCTCGTCGCCAACAGAAAGGCCTGTGCCTATTTTGCGGGAAGTCTGGACACCTCGTTAAAACCTGTCCCCTCCTGCCGGCGGGAAACGAATGAACCTAGGGGGCATAGAGGAGAACCCCCTAGATGCTATTATCCCTCCTCCAAGCCGGGTGATGGTATCCATATCCTTACAGTGGCAAGACAAGGTCCATGAGTTGTCAGCACTAATCGATTCTGGGGCCGCTGGGAATTTTGTGGACTCAACCTTGGTTCGTCGACTTGGCATCCCGTTGATCCAGCCGAAAACCACCATGTCAGTGACCGCGATTGATGGTTCCCCTCTTCAAGATGGTCGTGCAGTGTGGATGACTCCGGGAATACAGGTAACGGTGGGGGCTGATCATCGGGAGACCTTAAGCCTTTTTGTCCTTGACATGCCATCCACTCCCGTGATTTTGGGTCTCCCTTGGTTAAGGCTCCATAATCCAGTAGTGGACTGGCGCTCGGGTCTTATCTGTCAGTGGAGTACGGAATGCCGTACTAAGTGCATTCGTCCCGACCTGTCACTAGCCTTCATGGAAGTATTAAGTACTTTACCACAGCAGTATCATAATTTCCGAGATGTGTTCAGTCCTCAGGGGGCTGATGTATTACCTCCCCACAGGTCATATGATTGTCCTATAGACCTGTTGCCAGGCACCATGCCACCACGAGGGCATCTTTATAATCTCACTGGGCCTGAGGTTCAGGCTCAGCGGGAGTATATTAAAGAGAACCTTGAGAAGAATTTCATTCGTCCATCCACTTCCCCTGCTGGAGCTGGATTCTTCTTTGTGGAGAAGAAGGATGGAGGCTTGAGACCTTGCATCGATTATCGTGCCCTTAATCGGATTACGGTGAAGAATCGGTATCCACTGCCTCTGATTGATGATCTGTTTTCTCAGGTGGCAGGGGCCCGAGTCTTCACCAAACTCGATTTAAGGGGTGCTTATAATTTAGTTCGCATTAGAGAGGGTGACGAATGGAAGACCGCATTTAATACCAGAGACGGGCATTACGAGTATCTCGTGATGCCTTTCGGTCTCTGTAATGCTCCCGCGGTCTTCCAGGAGTTCATCAACGATGTTCTCAGAGATTTCTTGGATAGATGTGTTGTTGTCTATCTAGATGACATACTAATCTACTCCTCGGATCTGGTCTCTCATCGGAGACACGTGTGTCAGGTTTTCCAGAAGCTGAGGGAGAACCGCCTCTATGCCAAACTTGAGAAGTGTCTGTTTGAGGTGAAGGAGTTGCCTTTCCTGGGGTACATTATCTCAGAAAAGGGATTGGCTATGGACCCATCCAAACTTTCTGCTGTCTTGGATTGGCCTCAACCTAAGGATCTTAAGGGGTTACAGCGTTTCTTAGGCTTTGCCAACTTCTACCGCAAGTTTATTAAGAATTTTTCTGCGATAGTAGTACCTCTCACCAACCTCACTAAGAAGGGAGCTAATCCTTCTAAGTGGACGAGAGAGGCAGTCAGAGCCTTTGAGACGCTGAAACAGGCCTTTTGCACGGCACCAATTCTTACTCATCCAGACACCTCCAGACCTTTTGTTCTCGAGGTCGATGCCTCAGAGGTCGGTGTAGGGGCAGTTATCTCACAGTATTCTGGGGACCCCGAGAGGTTACATCCCTGTGCCTTCTTCTCTCGGAAGCTCTCTCCAGCCGAGTGTAATTATGATATCGGCAATAGAGAGCTTCTGGGAGTAAGATTGGCTTTTCAAGAGTGGAGACATTGGCTAGAGAGTGCAGAACATCCCATCACGGTTTACACTGACCACAAAAATTTGGAGTATCTAGAGTGCCAAAAGACTCAACTCCCGACAAGCCAGGTGGGCATTGTTTTTCACCCGCTTCAATTTCCGCCTCACTTATAAACCAGGTTCCAAAAACGTGAAGGCAGATGCCCTGTCCCGCTGCTTCCCTGAGGCTGCTTCCGTCCTGGACTCTGAGCCAGAAACCATTCTCCCAACTAAATGTTTTCTTGCTGCCCTGGGGGCCGCAGAAGTAATGGAGGACTTGTCCTCTCTTCTTGAGCCCTCACAGGCAGAGAGTCCACCTGACAAACCCGAGGGTCGATGGTTCGTACCCATTAACCTTCGATTGGAGGTCATCCGACAGCTTCATGACTCAAAGTCTGCCGGGCATTTGGGTGTTAAAAAAACACTTGCCCTTGTTAAACGTCACGTGTGGTGGCCCAACATGTCCGTGGATGTTAAGGCCTATATCCAGGCATGTACTGTTTGCGCCAGATGTAAACCGTCCCGGTCTGCCCCTTCTGGGACTTTACTCCCACTGCCTATTCCCCAGGCTCCATGGACTCACATTTCCATGGATTTCATCACAGATTTGCCAAGGTCCTCTGGAAGTACGGTAATCTGGGTAGTGGTGGACCGTTTTAGTGAAATGGCCCATTTTATCCACTCCCTGGATTGCCCTCGGCCAGAGAATTGGCAGATCTGTTCTTGAATCATGTCTTTCGATTACACGGAGCGCCGGATGACATTGTTTCAGACAGAGGAGTGCAATTCATCTCCCGCTTCTGGCGTTCTTTCTGCTCCCGATTGGGTATTAATTTGTCTTTTTCTTCTGGTTTTCACCCAGAGACCAACGGTCAGACAGAAAGGACTAACCAGACCCTGGAGCAATATCTCCGGTGCTTCGTGTCAGACTGCCAGGAGGAATGGGCAGCGTATCTACCCTTTGCGGAGGTGGCTTATAATAACTCTGAGCATGCTTCCACTAAGATGTCTCCGTTCAGGTGCGTGGGGGGCAGGGATCCAAGACTCTCTTCTTTGGCCGGACCCTCCACTGACTCACCGGTGGTGGATCAGTGGTTCAAGGATAGGCGTCCCATTTGGTCGTCGGCCCAGCGGAATCTCCGCAGTGCGGTGGCGCAACAGAAGAAATTTGCTGATCGTCATCGCACCGTAGAGCAAAAGTTTAAGGTGGGAGATCAGGTGTGGGTCTCCACCCGGAACATTCCGCTGCGTCAGCCATCTTCCAAGTTGGGTCCTCGATTCATTGGCCCATACCCAGTGACACAAAAGATCAACCGAGTTACGTACAAGGTTGCTCTTCCACCGTCGATCCGAGGAGTGAACACCTTTCATGTTTCACTTCTCAAATCGGCAGCCGACTCCGCTCCCTTCATTCAGACCCCATCCCCGCTGGAGGTCCAAGGGGTACCGGAGTTCGAAGTGAACAGAATTTTGGACTCTCGTTTTGTCCAAAGGTCTCTTCAATACTTGGTGGACTGGAAGGGTTTTGGTCCAGAGGAGAGATGTTGGATACCTGCTCGCCAGGTGCATGCGGATGAGTTGGTGGCAGCCTTTCACCGGGATAATCCGGGGAAAGCTTGCTTGGAGTCTTCAGAGCCGCCTCCTCGAGGGGGGGGGGGGGTAATGTAAGATCCTCACCTGCTTTGCACTCCAGGGGAACCAAGAGGGGTCCTCGTGGAGTTGCGGGACAGGTTATGCGTGTCTCTGATGCACCAGCGCTGACCCCTTTGCGAGCCAGTGCGGAGATGCGTTCGCGTGGACATTGGAGGGGAGGACCGTCGGAGTCCCGGGGACAGAGTGGCCAGTCGAGTGACAAGACGCCGCGGCCAAGGTTGTCTCCGGTGTCTCCTGCGACTTCCGTTTCCGCATCTGGGTCCACATGCTCGCATACTCGCGCTGAGTCAATCATGCGTACGCACGAGGGCAGGTTCGCAAAGGGATACACGGTCGCGAGTACGCGCTTCTTATGCACTTCGTCGACCAGTGGCACATATTATACTGACTCACAAGAGCAAAGTGGATTAGGGAGCCAGCCATGGGTTAATCAACTTGTGATTGCCTTAGGCCTTGTACTTGGCACCCTGGGATTGGTCAGCAGGCATTTAAAAGGAGGTCTCTCAGGGTGATCAGTGCCCACTGTTATTTTCCCTCAACCAGGTATAGGTCACAACTCCTAGTGACTGAAGACTGCCAGGAACTTTGTCCTTACAGCGGACCCAAGATCTGGAGTGACTCGACTGCCAAGTGCACAGCATCATTCAGCACTGGTTGGGACTATTCCTGGAATCTCCCTGCCTGTTTTTTTGTTATTATTCCTTGTTACCAGCAAGTGTCCTGGACGTTTATGTTTCTGGTGAATAAACACCTTTTTGCTTTCATCACTGGTCTGTTTGTTGGTGCCTTGCATTACAGTTAGGGAGTGGGCTTTTCGTCCATAGCCAGGTCTCCTTCCCCAATGGGCCCCATAGTAGCCACTGTTTATACTCAGTTTTATATTTCCCTATTTCCTTTAGCTAACATTTGACCACACAGTTTTTTCGAGGGTCAAAATGCAAAAAATTCCATGACACACATCAAAACAATTTAAAAATGTTTCATTGCATGCACAATTTGTTATGGGATGTAAGCCACACCTAGCTATATACTTTGCAGAATTTTTCCACACCTGCCTTAAACTTTTGCACAGTATTGTATATTCCCTACAAACAGCCAATAAATTGTGGGCCTCATATATAAAATATGCATAGAAATCAGTGAGACCATTTCTTCGCTTTTCTGGCCTGACCTAAAAAAAAGCTTAATGTAGCTTTTTTTGGGAAATGTTTCCGCAGAACACTGGAGTAACTCCCAGTGTAAGAAATATAGCAACTGCAGTTAGTGAGCGCTATGAGTGATGTAGAGGTGCAACAATGGAAGCTTTTCACCTAGGGGTAGGTGGTTATAGTGAAGTACCATCCTATTGCATGGTTTAGTATAATGCCAGTGTTGATCTTAAAGGGATCCTCTAGGAAGACTCAGTTTTTACTAGTCATTGGCTGCAGCAGAGCATGTGACCATGCCCATACAGCACCAGAAGAAAACAAGCCAGGCACCAGAACATGGACACAGTGGAGGCAGCACGGAGTACAGAGCACTGAAGCCGCATTGAGCAGGTACGTATGAACTTTCTATTTACACATGCAGGCTGCGAGCACTTGGCAAAAAATGAGTATTCCTGGAGAATCCCTTTAAGGGTTAATGAGGTACTATTATTAGATGAGGAGTGACCATGTATGTTACAGTCAATTGCATCCTTTCAAGTTTAAGTAAAGAAAACGACCTAGTGAGCCAAATGACACTGCCACAGTGCCACCAAATGCTGGCAGCTGCATTACCCCATAGAAAGTGTCCTCAAATAGTGCAAGCTCCTTTAACAGTACCTGTCACTAAGTATAGTAAATGTTAAGTTAATATTAAATAAACATGGCGCTCCCCATCCCAACTTTCCCTGCCCTTGGCACAGACCTTACGGTGTCTTATGACAAATATACTTTCTTGGCACTTAATTGCAGGGACTCTATTTAAGGGACCATAAATCTTTTTAAATACAGAGATTGTTTTGGACCTCTTACAGTGAATTTTAATACAAGACCTCTATAGCAAGGTAGCAAAAGAGTTAAATGTAAAGTTGGCAAGCAAGCACCATTTTTTTAAATTCAATTTGTGCCATGTATGATGGTTTACTGAATATTTTTTAGATGGAGGTTGCTGCACTTGCAGAAAGACCAGGAGGGGAGAGTGGAGGATAGGAGTGGTAGTAGCTCTGGCAATGATAATTGTACACGCCGATCAAGTGGCAATCCTCACACTGATACCCCTAGGGCTGTGCAGTAACAGAAGGGCACACCCTCTTCCTCCCCTGGGACACACCCTGATGTTGGAGCTCCCGCCTGGTGGTAGTTGGGATGCCCTTGGTGTTAAGTGTTAGGGTGCTGGCACATAGTGCAGTTCTGACATGTAATCAGGATGCAGTTTTTAATTTAGCCAGTTTAGCAGCCTCATTGACCCCTGGTGTTCTGCATTGTGGGCATGATTTAATTCATTTCAGCTAGCTACAATAAAAATAACTGCTACCTGAATGCATGTCAGAACTGCAATGTGTGCCAGCACCCTTGCCACAACCTTATGAATGAGTCTGCATCCATTCGCAATTTTGCGGAACGGATGTGGACCCATTCATTTCAACGGGGCTGCAAAAGATGGCGACAGCACAGATTTAAGATGGCCAGGATTGGAGCTGCTGCCTATGTGTGCCTATGAATAGGGATGAGTGGACCCGTGGATGTTCGGGTTCACCGGGTTCAGTCGAACTTCAGGTCAAAGTTCGGGTTTGAGACCCGAATTTGACCCGAACTGGAACCTGAACCCCATTGAAGTCAATGGGAACCCAAACTTTGGTGCACTAAAAAGGCTGTAAAATAGTCGTAGTAAGGGCTGCAAAAGGAAGCAAAATGGGGGTAAGAGCAGGACAATTGCAGCGGAGGAGAAGGTAGCCAACACTGTTTATGTTGTTTTTTTTTATTTTTTTTCCCATTATTTATTTATTTATTTATTTATTTATTTCATACATTTTTAATAAATTTGGGAAGGCCCCAAAACATTGGGAAATGGAAAATAGAATGCAAAGAGAAAGTGTGCTGGAGTATAACAATTAGGGATGAGCGAATCGACTTCGGATGAAACATCTGAAGTCGATTCACATAAAACTTTGTTCCAATACTGTACATTGCAGAAGTTCTGTACAGTATTAGAATGTATTGGCTCCTTTGAGCCGACGTTATTGCTTCGCGAAGTCTCACAAGACTTCGGGTAATAACTTCATAAATTAAATTACAGTGTAAAAAAACATTTGCAGAACTCAGGTTTGGTTCCGGTGAGGCCTGTATACTTGTCTACTCAGCATGTATGCAGTGCAGGTGTACCTCACACCAAAAATGTGTACATGTCACCTGCCGAACTAACAGACGGATTAACTATATTAATTTCCCTGTCACATATAAAGTGCACGTGTGTCTCACACCAAAAATGGGTATATGTCACCCACCGAACTAACAGACTGATTAACTATATTAATTTCCCTGTCACATATAAAGTGCACGTGTGTCTCACACCAAAAATGGGTATATGTCACCCACCGAACTAACAGACTGATTAACTATATTAATTTCCCTGTCACATATAAAGTGCACGTGTGTCTCACACCAAAAATGGGTATATGTCACCCAACGAACTAACAGACGGATTAACTATATTAATTTCCCCGTCACATATAAAGTGCACGTGTATCTCACACCAAAAATGGGTATATGTCATCCACCGAACTAACAGACAGATTAACTATTATATTTTTGTGCCGGGGTACAGAGATGGTGTATTGCACCCACACAAAAAAATCGCTATAAGTCACCCACAGAATTAAAAGCCAGATGAATTATTATATTTCTGTGTTAGGGCTGCAAAGATGGTGCATTGCACCCACAAATAACTCCTATAGGTCACTGTAAGGGATCGCTCTCTCTCAGGGGGTCGCAATCACAGATGTCTCCTCTGACAACAAGGTTCAAGTCCAAAAAGGTGCTTTATTTTGGCACTTCAGCACCATCACACACAAACACGAAAATAAACACCTGCCCGTCTGGGTGCACTACCTAATACATGATGTATCTATCTCACCTATAGAGCGCAGTTCACCAGCACGGTATTAGGTCTGACCTTTCTCAGCCTCGTGGCCCCTCAGCCCTCCTGGCTGACACCACACAGAGCCTCTGCAGGCTTTAGTTTCCAAGTCTCCACTGGACTTCTGCACTGAGGGCTGGTTTCTCCCCCCAGTGATTATAGCCAGCTGGCCTCGCCGTCATCTGTGGTGGAATAGGGGAGTGGACTAAAATATCCACCCCTTCTACACCGTTATCTTGTATGAGGCATGTCACTGCCTCACAGTCACCCACAGAATTAACAACCATATTAGTTATTATATTTCTGTGTCGGGGTGCAGAGCTGGTATATTGCACCCACAAAAAATCGCTATAGGTCACCCACAGAATAAATAGCCAGATGAGATTCCTAACACTTTCCCTCACTTCAACTACCTGCTTTCTGTCCCTGCACTACTCGGATCTGATGGGCGGTGCTACACGTGATCCAGCTTATATAGAGGCTGGGTAACATGATGTACCAGCCTATCACAGCCATGCCATTACTAGGCATGGCTCTGATGGCTTCTAAGTGCCAGCAGCTTAAAAACCTGTTGATTGGCTGCCCTGCAGCTTTTCAACAAGATTTATTAAATGCTCGAACACCGAACTCAAACCTGAACTTTTGCAGCAAAGTTCAGGTTCAGGTCTGGATACCCACACTCGCAAAGTTCGGTACGGACCTGAACTTTTCAGTTCCCACGGTCCCAGCCACCAGAGAGGCAAGTGCTTTTTCTTATAGTGTGCAAGCAGGGCCACCACTGCTGGATTGCAGAGTGGTCCTAACCCCTTTGAATGAACAGTATATAATGCAGATGAGCGGACTTTCGCCGTCCCGTCAAACGTGGTCCTGATGACGCCAGACGTATCTGCCCTCATTCGGATCACACAGACGGAAGGGCGGAAGTTCTTTTACCATCCTCAATCGAGCCATTGCATGATGCGCTAAATAGGAGACTGACGTCAGTGAATCACATGTTACACAATACTTCGGACCATTGGCCAATATTCAACGAGCATCGATATAAAAAGACCTCATCATTCATTAAAAAACCAGCCCCTCCTGATGAAGCAATAGGCGAAACGCGCGTCGAGGAGCGCACGCTACACCGACTAGCCCATATCCTCACCACGCTGAACAACAGGGTAAGAAATGAGATATACAAATAGAAAATGTGATAGGCTTCCATGAATATACTATAACAGCGAATGACATCATTTAAAATGCCACACCACAATCGTCATTTCTCCCACACTATATTGATTGTGCTGTGATCTGAGAGGACTGCAGATAATCGCCGGAATCAGCTAACTGATATTATATGCTGACCTGAGCATCCTATTGCAGTCGTCCAACAGCACAACCATATATATAATATATTACCAGTAAATATAAGTGATGTTGATATTGACTACAATGTGTAGCACTCTGTATAAATTTCTGCAATTAAATGTTTTATGTATGTATGTTTTTTATGTAATTTAAACAATAATAAAATTCATCCTAAGGGATATTCTTGTACTAATTTCTCCTGAGTTGATATATATATAATGCAATAGAAAGATTAATCAAACCAGCAAAGGAAGCAATATGGACAATTACAATGCATTAGTAAGTGTCTTGTATTAACCTTGTCTACATGATAAATTCCATTTACTGAAGCGAGAAAACCTCTTTTAAGATAAAGCTGTCCAAACCATCTCAAAGTGTGGAGGGGTAAGTTAGCAATATTCCCTCTCACACCAGCAAAGGCTCTTTTTGCCATAAAAGCACAATTACCTTTCTGACTGACTCCATAGCCTTGTAGATTCCAGATCTCTTTGTTTCTTTTCTCTCTCAGGTGTACTTTGGTGAAGCAATTATTCTTTAGGTGATGAAGTCTCAGAGGTGAAGATTCTCCGAGCTCAGGCCTAGCTTTGTCGAGTAAGCTCTCTTCCAAAGCCAGCACTAGACTCCCCTCTAACCAGGGGACAGACACAGGTCCATCTACTAGCAACCTAAACAGGAGTGAGTCAAGGGGTTTACCTTGACTTATCCATTTAATGCTGTTGAGTATGCAAGTACAGTAAATTAGAACATTTAATTTAGCAATACAACATTGTGACAATTACCTATTTGCAGTAACTCTGTTCTGGGGTACTACACACTTAAAGCGTACTTGACTTAAAAAAAAAAAAAGAAAAGTTTGCATAATAGTTGTGCTTCTGTGTACAATCATAACTATGAAGCAACAGGTGTTTTTAGGCCTTTCAAGCCATATTATTCCCTATGTCAGCTGCACAGCCAGATACATTTCCCTCAGAAGCAAGTGTATCCTTTCTGTGAAATCTGCCAGCACTGTACTACTGGAACATCCTTTCCCTTACTTTCCATGTATGTTTTCAGCTCTAGAGCTCACACAACAGATGAGGAGGGGGAAATCACACCTACAGACACACAGAAGGCTCCTATAATCTTCAAAAGCTGTGTAGAAGCTAAAAGTTGTTTTATCAGATTCAGGATCTCAGCTAGCTCGGACGCGCCCCCATTTCAAATGAGCTGTCTTCTGTGTCTCTCCGTTACCAGGGATGGATCTTGCCTGACAACAGGCAGTGGACTGCAAATTAAGTAGAAGTGAGACCCCTGGTGGCCATGAGATTACAGCTTTTTCAGGTGGATGCACACATATTTTTTAAATTAAGTGATTTCGAAATTTCCTAGTTACACTATTTTCTATTAAATGAAATGCAATTGTGTGAAAGTACAGTGACTCTTTAACCACCTCAGCTCCCCTAGCTTAAACACCCTTAATGACCAGACCACTTTTTACAATTCTGCACTACACTACTTTCACAGTTTATTGCTCGGTCATGCAACTTACCACCCAAATGAATTTTACCTCCTTTTCTTCTCACTAATAGAGCTTTCATTTGGTGGCATTTCATTGCTGCTGACATTTTTTGTTATTAATCGAAATTTACCAAAAATTTGGCAAAAAAATGAAATTTTTCACTTTCAGTTGTAATTTTTTTTTAAAAACGACATCTATATATAAATTTTTCTCTAAATTTATTTTTCTACATGTCTGATAAAAAAAAGGTTTGGGTAAAAAAAAATGGTTTGGGTAAAAGTTATAGCGTTTACAAACTATGATACAAAAATGTGAATTTCTGCTTTTTGAAGCAGCTCTGACTTTCTGAGCACCTGTCATGTTTCCTGAGGTTCTACAATGCCCAGACAGTAGAAAAAACCCACAAATGACCCCATTTTGGAAGGTAGACACCCTAAGGTATTCGCTGATGGGCATAGTGAGTTCATAGAACTTTTTATTTTTTGTCACAACTTAGCGGAAAATGATGATTTATTTAGCATTTTTTTTCCTTACAAAGTCTCATATTCCACTAACTTGTGACAAAAAATAAAAACCTCCATGAACTCACTATGCCCATTACGAAATACCTTGGGGTGTCTTCTTTCCAAAATGGGGTCACTTGTGGGGTAGTTATACTGCCCTGGCATTTTAGGGGCCCTAATGTGTGAGAAGTAGTTTAAAATCTAAATGTGTAAAAAATCCCCTGTGAAATCCTAAAGGTGCTCTTTGGAATGTGGGCCCCTTTGCCCACCTAGACTGCAAAAAAGTGTCACACATGTGGTATCGCCGTACTCAAGAGAAGTTGGGCAATGTGTTTTGGGATGTCATTTTACATATACCCATGCTGGGTGAGAGAAATATCTCGGCAAAAGACAACTTTTCCTATTATTTATACAAAGTTGGCATTTGACCAAGATATTTATCTCACCCAGCATGGGTATATGTAAAATGACACCCCAAAACACATTGCCCAACTTCTCCTGAGTATGGCGATACCACATGTGTGACACTTTTTTGCAGCCTAGGTGGGCAAAGGGGCCCACATTCCAAAGAGCACCTTTAGGATTTCACAAGGCATTTTTTACACATTTTGCAGCCTAGATGCGCAAAGGGGCCCAAATTCATTTTAGGAGGGCATTTTTAGACATTTGGATCCTGTCACCACCAGACATCTGAGAAGCTCTGACAGACGTCCTTCAGAACCTCCTCCTTGAGGTTCCTTTTGTTTTGCTTTCATTTTCTCATCTCGTTAGCCTCTCTCAGCTGTCATGTAGTTGCACTGATTGCATCCCTTTAAATCCCTCCCCATACTGCATCACTTTGCGGTTTATATTCCTTCCTGGAATGTGTGCATGCTGATCCTACTACTGAGTCTTCTACAGATAAGTTTTGTTCGTTCATTTGTGTTTTCCTGTTTGCTGGATCCCAGGTGACCCTGACTCCCTCCTTATCTAGTGTAGGGAGCCGGTGGTCGTGTCCCCTCACTATTTTAGGGTGTTCAGGTGTTATACAGTCGAGGTACGAGGATATGCGATCATCTACCATTGGGATTTTCGCATAGGCTGAGCAGTCAGGGAGAGAGCCAGGTCTGATGCAGGGCTCTCCCTTTTGTTCTTTACTTTTGGATCCAGTGAATCGGATATTCATTTTGTGTCTTCTAGTTTTCTGTACACCTTCCGTGACAGATCCCAGACTTCTTCTCATGCTTTAGGGCCCCTAAAATGCCAGGGCAGTATAAATACCCCACATGTGACCCCATTTTGGAAAGAAGACACCCCAAGGTATTCAATGAGGGGCATGGTGAGGTTTTTTTTTAGGCACAAGTTAGCAGAAATTGATTTTTTTTATTTTTTTCTCACAAAGTCTCCCTTTCCGCTAACTTGGGACAAAAAGTTAAATATATCATGGACTCAATATGCCCCTCAGCGAATACCTTGGGGTGTCTTCTTTCCGAAATGGGGTCACATGTTGGGTATTTATACTGCCCTGACATTTTAGGGGCCCTAAAGCGTGAGAAGAAGTCTGGAATATAAATGTCTAAAAAATTTGAAGCATTTGGATTCCGTGAGGGGTATGGTGAGTTCATGTGAGATTTTATTTTTTGACACAAGTTAGTGGAATATGAGACTTTGTAAGCAAAAAATAAAATAAAAATAAAAAATCAATTTCCGCTAACTTGTGCCAAAAAAATGTCTAAATGGAGCCTTACAGGGGGGTGATCAATGACAGGGGGGCAATCAGGGAGTCTATATGGGGTGATCACCACTTTGTCATTGATCACCCCCCTGTAAGGTTACATTCAGACGTCCGTATGTGTTTTGCGGATCCGCGGTGTCCGTGTTTTGCGGATCCACGGATCCGCAAAACACATGCGGACGTCTGAATGGAGCCTTACAGGGGGTGATCAATGACAGGGGGGTGATCACCCCATATAGACTCCCTGATCACCCCCTGTCATTGATCACCCCCCTGTAAGGCTCCATTCAGACGTCCATATGTGTTTTACGGATCCACGGATCCATGGATCGGATCCGCAAAACACATACGGACGTCTGAATGGAGCCTTACAGGGGGGTGATCACCCCATATACATTCCCTGATCACCCCTCTGTCATTGATCAGCCCCCTGTAAGGCTCCATTCAGAGGTCCGTATGTGTTTTGCGGATCCACGGATCCATGGATCGGATCCGCAAAACACATACAGACGTCTGAATGGAGCCTTACAGGGGGGTGATCAATGACAGGGGGGTGATCAATGACAGGGGGTGATCAGGGAGTCTATATAGGGTGATCACCCCCCTGTCATTGATTACCCCCCTGTAAGGCTCCATTCAGACGTCCGTATGTGTTTTGCGGATCCGATCCATGGATCCGTGGATCCGTAAAACACATACGGACATCTGAATGGAGCCTTACAAGGGGGTGATCATCCCATATAGACTCCCTGATCACCCCCCTGTAAGGCTCCATTCAGACGCCTGTATGTGTTTTGCGGATCCGATCCGTGGATCCGCGTATCCGCAAAACACATACGGACGTCTGAATGGAGCCTTACAGGGGGCTGATCAATGACAGGGGGGTGATCAATGACAGGGGGTGATCAGGGAGTCTATATGGGGTGATCACCCCCCTGTCATTGATCACCCCCCTGTAAGGCTCCATTCAGACGTCCGTATGTGTTTTGCAGATCCGATCCATGGATCCGTGGATCTGTAAAACACATACGGACGTCTGAATGGAGCCTTACAGGGGGGTGATCAATGACAGGGGGGTGATCAGGAAGTCTATATGCGGTGATCAGGGGTTAATAAGGGGTTAATAAGTGACAGGGGGTGTAGTGTAGTGTGGTGCTTGGTGCTACTTATTACAGAGCTGCCTGTGTCCTCTGGTGGTTGATCCAAGCAAAAGGGACCACCAGAGGACCAGGTAGCAGGTATATTAGACACTGTTATCAAAACAGTGTCTAATATACCTGTTAGGGGTTAAAAAAATCACATCTACAGCCTGCCAGCGAATGATCGCCGCTGGCAGGCTGTAGATCCACTCTCTTACCTTCCGATCCTGTGAACGCGCGCGCCTGTGTGTGCGCGTTCACAGGAAGTCTCGCGTCTCGCGATATGACGCGTAGACGCGTGACTCTGCCTGAGACAGCCGCCTCCAGACCGCGATCCTGCGTTAGGTGGTCTGGAGGCGGTTAAAAATGTTGAAAATGAAAAATGTTAATAAACAGCTTATTCTAGGTCAGTGTCCTGATAACATAACGGAAAAGCTAATTGAATACATATACAATGTAATGTAACATGAGTCATGCAGTCAGTGTCCAAACATGAATTGTGTATTGAAAAGCATGGAAAGGGAGCATGAAAGGTCAAGGATAACTGAACGCAGACAATGAGCATTTTCCTAGGCAGAGAACTGTTCAGTGATTTCTTTTCGCTTGCTGGCTAATTCATTGTGTAACTTTCAACAGTGAAAACAGACATTGTTACCAACTGCACCTAAATAAATTGAACGCCAATGTTTTAATCTGGCTTCTAAAGTAGCAATCAAAGGCTCACTTATTGATATTACTTATTTTGACATTAATTGTATGTGTCAGCAAATGCATATTTTTTCAAGTTATTCATTTAAAAATAATCCTACTAAACAGTAGTAATGTCCCCTGACCCTCTCACTTTCCTCTTTATAATAAAAATTTGCAAAAAAAAAAAAAAAAAAAAAAAGCAAACACTACGCCCTCAGATGCTAGAGATGGACAGTTATTTCCAATGATAAATTAAGGGGGTGGGGGACTACCAGTCCATCAAATCTATAGTGTTATGTGAACCCTCTCAAGCATTATGGTCTAGGAGTGCTTGAAACTTCTGTAACTCCCATAGCTACTCCATAGTATTTAGATTGTGCCTATTGTCATGGTATGATTTTTGTATGATCTTTAAAATTGGGATCTAACCATGTTGTTTGCAGTGCACTAAAACAAAAATTTTCTCTAGGGGCAAGAGAATGTTCCTCAAAGGAGAAGACATGGCTCACAGTGGTATTTGAGAGTTCCCGTTGTGACCAAACCTGCCAGAAGATTCATTTTATTAAAGAGAAAGACCTGGATGTTCCCCTTACCTCCTAGAATTACAAATCAGCCAATCACATTGTGGCATGTATTCTAACATGGACCTATATGTCTCCAGGGGACATAATCTGGACGTAATCATAGTAGCTTTTAGGTGGAAAAAATGATTTTTTTTTTTGTCTAGATGAGGAGTCTATATACAGCTTATGCCAGATATTGCAACCTAGTTATATCCTGTATTAATTATGATACAAAAAATAATATGTTCAGTGTCTAAAAAGAATACATTACCAAGATGTAATTATGTTTAATAAATCTTACTATATTAATATGAAGCATGTATCCTTTGTAAATGTTTCTAAATATAGTATACTATTAAATATGACAATATAACAAAACAACAACAAATACAGGTGCACTCTGCGGTCTCACTAAAACCTCAAACTGATTTTAAAATTGAGAGATTAGTCAACATGTCCTACGGTGTAGAACATGTCTAAGCCCGGGCACCACGTCAAGGTTTCTCAAGTAGCCCGGGACCTAACGCTCTCCTACCTGCGCCATATGGGCGATACCAGGAGCCAGTGGGCAAATTACAGGAGCATGAGGCCGACTCACAAACAGCTCACCAGTTACCTCCAGCATGTAACCATGCTTGCAATGGGAGGAGGGAGGAGTCTGTGAGTCCCACTCAAGACTGACTGATATGGCCCAGGCCTCACAGGTGCACCTAAATGTGGCCTGTAGATGGAAAACAGGCACATTTGAATTGGAGTTTATACACCTCCAGGAATCTATATATACAAACCAAAAAAGACAAGGTGGCATTAGCAGGAGGTGCTCAAACCCACATGCAGTCGTGCATATATATAGGGGAGCAAATCCTGCACTTGTGGCCCGTTGCTAATGGCGATCCCCAGCAAAATGCATACGGTGGAGGATGCCCGCGGCGAACCACAAGTACCACAATAGACATCTCACACAAGGTAACAAGTGCGGATGTAATAATCAATATAACAATATAACAAAACAACAACAAATACAGGTGCACTCTGCGGTCTCACTAAAACCTCAAACTGATTTTAAAATTGAGAGATTAGTCAACATGTCCTACGGTGTAGAACATGTCTAAGCCCGGGCACCACGACATGTTCTACATGTCTTTGATAAAAAAAAAATGTTTGGGTAAAAAAAAAATGGTTTGGGTCAAAGTTATAGCGTTTACAAACTATGGTACAAAAATGTGAATTTCCGCTTTTTGAAGCAGCTCTGACTTTCTGAGCACCTGTCATGTTTCCTGAGGTTCTACAATGCCCAAACAGTAGAAAAACCCCACAAATGACCCCATTTCGGAAAGTAGACACCCTAAGTTATTCGCTGATGGGCATAGTGAGTTCATAGAACTTTCTATTTTTTGTCACAAGTTAGCGGAAAATGATGAATTTTTTTAAAAATTTTTTTTTTCTTACTATGTCTCATATTCCACTAACTTGCGACAAAAAATAAAAAATTCTAGGAACTCGCCATGCCCCTCACGGAATACCTTGGGGTGTCTTATTTCCAAAATGCGGTCACTTGTGGGGTAGTTATACTGCCCTGGCAATTTAGGGGCCCAAATGTGTGAGAAGTACTTTGCAATCAAAAGCTGTAAAAAATGACCGGTGAAATCCGAAAGGTGCACTTTGGAATGTGGGTCCCTTTGCCCACCTAGGCTGCAAAAAAGTGTCACACATCTGGTATCGCCGTACTCAGGAGAAGTTGGGGAATGTGTTTTGGGGTGTCATTTTACATATACCCATGCTGGGTGAGAGAAATATCTTGGCAAAAGACAATTTTTCCCATTTTTCTATACAAAGTTGGCATTTGACCAAGATATTTCTCTCACCCAGCATGGGTATATGTAAAATGACACCCCAAAACACATTCCCCAACTTCTCCTGAGTACGGCGATACCAGATGTGTCACACTTTTTTGCAGCCAAGGTGGCCAAAGGGGCACATATTCCAAAGTGCATCTTTCGGATTTCACAGGCCATTTTTTACACATTTTGATTGCAAAGTTCTTCTCACACATTTGGGCCCCTAAATTGCCAGGGCAGTATAACTACGCCACAAGTGACCCCATTTTGGAAAGAAGACACCCCAAGGTATTCCGTGAGGGGCACGGCGAGTTCCTAGAATTTTTTTTTTTTTGTCACAAGTTAGCGGAAAATGATGATTTTTTTTCTTTTTTTTTTTTTCTTTCAAAGTCTCATATTCCACTAACTTGCGACAAAAAATAAAACATTCTAGGAACTCACCATGCCCCTCACGGAATACCTTGGGGTGTCTTCTTTCCAAAATGGGGTCACTTGTGGGGTAGTTATACTGCCCTGGCAATTTAGGGGCCCATATGTGTGAGAAGTACTTTGCAATCAAAATCTGTAAAAAATGACCGGTGAAATCCGAAAGGTGCACTTTGGAATATGCGCCCCTTTGCCCACCTTGGCATCAAAAAAGTGTCACACATCTGGTATCGCCGTACTCAGGAGAAGTTGGGGAATGTGTTTTGGGGTGTCATTTTACATATACCCATGCTGGGTGAGAGAAATATCTTGGCAAAAGACAACTTTTCCCATTTGTTTTATACAAAGTTGGTATTTGACCAAGATATTTATCTCACCCAGCATGGGTATATGTAAAATGACACCCCAAAACACATTCCCCAACTTCTCCTGAGTACGGCGATACCACATGTGTGACACTTTTTTGCAGCCTAGATGCGCAAAGCGACCCAAATTCCTTTTAGCAGGGCATTTTTAGACATTTGGATCCCAGACTTCTTCTGGCTCTTTAGGGCCCCTAAAAAGCCAGGGCAGTATAAATACCCCACATGTGACCCCACTTTGGAAAGAAGACACCCCAAGGTATTCAATGAGGGGCCTGGCGAGTTCATAGAAATTTTTTTTTGGGCATAATTTAGCAAAAAAAAATTTTTTGTTGTTTTTTTCTCACAAAGTGTCACTTTCCGCTAACTTAGGACAAAAATTTAAATCTTTCATGGACTCAATATGCCCCTCAGCAAATACCTTGGGGTGTCTTCTTTCCAAAATGGGGTCATTTGTGGGGTGTTTGTACTGCCCTGGCATTTGAGGGTCTCCGCAATCATTACATGTATGGCCAGCATTAGGAGTTTCTGCTACTCTCCTTATATTGAGCATACAGGTAATGAGATTTTTTTTTCCGTTCAGCCTCTGGGCTGAAAGAAAAAAATGAACGGCACAGATTTCTTCATTCGCATCGATCAATGTGGATGAAAAAATCTCTGCCCAAAAAAAAAAGGAGGGGAAAGGCGTCTGCCAGGACATAGGAGCTCCGCCCTACATCCATACCCACTTAGCTCGTATGCCCTGGCAAACCAGATTTCTCCATTCGCATCAATCGATGTGGATGAATAAATCATTGCCGGGATTTTTTTTTTTTTATATACAAAGTGTTTGCCAAAGCATAGGAACGCCGCCTCCTCCTCAGCTCGTATGCTTCGGCAAACGTATCTGTTACTGCAGAGTAGAAATCTCGTCTTGCAGCGCCGCATACACCGACTTGCGTGTAATCTGACAGCAGCGCAATGCTTCTGTCAGAATGCACATCAGTGCTGCAGCTGCTTGATCGCTTGGTCCACCTGGAAGGTAAAAAAACAAAAAAACAAAAAAGAAAAAACCAGGCCGCAACGCAATAATTTTATTAACATTAACTTTAGAGAACATTAACTTTTCTAAACTTTTGAAACAGAACAATAACTTTTTTGCTTACCGGTGATTTTTTCTTTTTTTTAAATTTATTTTTTTTACCTTTATTGGACAAACCTCTCCTTCCCCATGGGACAATGTGCAAAGCGCAAATCGCCCAAACATGTGGCGAAGTGCATTATGCACTTTGTCCCAGGTGAAAGGAGAGGTTTGTGGCAGCTCTGTGTGAAAGGGCCCTAAGACCCCTGTGTGCCTGTCCTGTGTACGCAATCCCTATGCTAATAGTGTACCTGAGTGTGGAACTTGCGGAAACACTCCCCTATGCATAGGGCAGGCTGGTCAGGACAGTCAGGACAAAAAAAGGTGGTGTCACGCCTTATTCCACCCCTGCTACAGACACAACATCTTTTTCTTGTGGAACGTTGAGTTGGGGTACCAGGATAGACAGACGGGAAGTGTCTGCCATGTAGCCGGCTCACTACATCAGGGCCTTGGGGCACGGACCCTCCTGGATACAGGATTTCCGAAATGATCTCTTCCTGGAATTTTAGGAAGGATCCTGTTCTCCCAGCCTTACTGTAGAGAACAAAACTATTGTACATCGCCAATTGGATCAAATAAACAGACACCTTCTTATACCAGCGTCTGGTTCTGCGGGAAACTAAATAGGGAGCCAACATCTGGTCATTGAAGTCCACCCCTCCCATGTGAAGGTTATAGTCGTGGACAGAGAGGGGTTTCACAATGACTCCAGTTGCCCGTTCAATTTGGACAGTCGTGTCTGCGTGAATGGTGGACAGAAGGTAAACGTCCCTCTTGTCCCTCCACTTCACCGCGAGCAGTTCTTGGTCACACAAGGCAGCCCTCTCCCCCCGTGCAAGTCGGGTACTAACGAGCCGTTGGGGGAAGCCCCGGCGACTAGGTCGCGCGGTACCACAGCATTGAATTCCGACTATATGTAAGTGCCGAAAGAGGGCCACGCTTGAGTAAAAATTGTCCACGTATAAGTGGTACCCCTTGTGGAATAAGGGTGACACCAAGTCCCAGACAATCTTGCCACTGCTCCCCAGGTAGTCAGGACATCCGACCGGCTCCAGTTTTGAGTCTTTTCCCTCATAGACCCTAAAACGATATGTATAGCCTGTGGCCCTTTCACAGAGCTTATACAGTTTGACCCCATACCGGGCGCGCTTGCTGGGGATGTACTGTTTTATGCCAAGGCGCCCGGTAAAATGTACTAGGGACTCGTCTATGCAGATGTTTTGATTAGGGGTATACGCATCTGCAAATCTGGATGACAAATGGTCTATGAGGGGCCGAATTTTGTGGAGCCGGTCATAAGCAGGGTGGCCTCTTGGATGACAGGTGCTATTGTCCGCGAAATGCATAAAGCACATGATGACCTCAAAACGTGCCCTAGACATTGCAGCAGAGAACATGGGCATGAAATGTATTGGGTCTTTAGACCAATATGACCGCAATACATTTTTTTTTGTTAGACCCATGCTGAGGATAAGGCCCAAAAAAATTTTAAACTCGGAAACAGTGACTGGTTTCCACCGGAAAGGCTGGGCATAGTAGCTTTCCGGATTGGCGGTAATAAACTGTGTGGCGTAGCGGTTGGTTTCAGCCACAACTAGGTCATAGAGATCCGCGGTGAAGAACAGCTCAAAAAACTGAAGGGCCGATCCTAAATGAGCCGTCTCCACGCGAACTCCAGACTGGGCGGTGAAAGGGGGCAATACGGGTGCGGCGGAATCAGGGGATTGCCAATTAGGATTTGCCAGCACCTCTGGGAGACTAAGGGTTCTACGGGCCTGTGAACGCGGTGGCTGCGACGGGGGAGTTATTGCACGTGCCACCGTACCAGCTGGAACTGCCCTTCTGGTGCTCGCCACTTCACCAGGGACTACGGCAGTGCTGGTAGAAGGTCCAGGCTGTGCTGCGCTGCTGGTGTATGCCGCACCATAAACAAGATCAGCGCTAGCACCACTCTGCTGCAAATGAGGATCATCATGCAGGGTAGGCAGAACTCTTACATGGGATCGGGTACGTCTGGCCGTAGCAGGGACCTCTACCTCGTCATCCTCACTAGCCGTTAGAGTGCCACTGCTGTCTACAGGTTCATATTCTGAACCACTGGATTCAGCGGATAAGGCGTCCCCATCGCTTTCATCCATCACGGTCAGAATCCTGTAGGCCTCTTCAGCGGAATACCCCTTGTTTGACATTTTGGGTTCACTAAATTTAGGGGGTATTCCTCTGAGACTACCCAGGAAAAAGAGCAAACCTGCTTAGTAAAAAGGAGTGCTTGCGAAGTAAAGCTGCGATCGCTAATAAAGATCCAAAAAGCTCAAAAGTGATCTTTTATAGCGGCGCAGCGATTTTACGGTTTTTGCAGTGATCAGAAAAAAAAAAATTCTGTCACTGCGGTGGGGCGGACTGAACGCAAGTGTGCGCACAAGATCAGGCCTGATCGGGCGAACACTGCGTTTTTTGTAGAACCTAAGGTGACCCTAATGTACTTATATAGATCTGATTGCGATCAGTATTGATCACTTACAGATACTATATAGTACTAGTGCTGATTAGCGACAGCGATGACGCTAATCAGCGACTAATCGGTGACTGCGGTGCGGTGCGGAGGGCGCTAACTACCTAACAAGTAGCTAACTACCTGGCGGTGATAAGGGACCCTAACAGGGGGGGTGATCAATGACAGGGGGGTGGATAAGGGGGTGATCAGGGTGTCTAATATGGGTGATCAGGAGCTAAATAAGGGGTTAAATAAATGACAGGGAAATATCAAATGTGTAGTGTAGTGTGGTGCTACTTACTGAGCTGCCTGTATCCTCTGGTGGTCGATCCAAGCAAAAGGGACCACCAGAGGACCAGGCAGGAGTTATATCAGACGCTATTTTCAAAATAGCGTCTGACATAACCATTTCATTGGACGATTCAAAAATCTACAGCCTGCCAGCCAATGATCGCGGCCGGCAGGCTGCAGATGAACTTGTGAACTGCGCAATCCTGTGAACGCGCGCTCCTGTGAGCGCGCGTTCACAGGAAATCTCGGCTCACGCGAGATGACGCCAATCGGCGTTAGTGTGACCTGGGAGCGCCGCAGCATTGACGCCTTTCGGCGTTAGTGTGACGGGAGGAGGTTAAAGCCTGCTGCTACTGAATGTACTAAAAGTTCTATGTTGCACTTAGTAAAGAAGACTTTGTTATGCTTAAAGGGGTTTTGCCATCTCAGACAATGGGGACATATCGCTAGGATATGCCCCCATTGTCGAATAGGTGCAGAGCGGGGAAATGAACGGAGGGCGCACTGTGCATGCGCAGCCGTCCTCCATTAATTTCTATGTGGCCGCTGAAAATAGCCGAGAGGTGCGCTCTCATTCATTTCTATGGGAGCAGCGCTTGTTGGTGGACGGACCCCGGAAAAACCAGGGTCCTCCAGCCACAGCTCTCCCTGCTCCGTTCTCATCGTAGGTGGGACCCGCACCTATCAGACAATGGGGCGAAATACTAGCGATATGCCCCCATTGTATGTGATGGGAATACTCTTTTAAGTCTGGTCTCATTCTTCAGTACTACATTTCCACTGCACCGATCCCCAGGGAGCAATGGCACTTCAACAAGGCCAGTCCCATCTTTTAGACCACATCTTAAGGTGGTCGCTGCACATGGAAGTGTTAATATAGACTTAATAGCTTCTAGAGTAGTATAAAAATAAAAGGCGCACGAGCTGACTGGCATTGCCAGATATAATTGCTGCCACAACGGAGTATAGAGGATCACAGACAATCCAGGCAATATACTGGCAGTGCTCAGCAATATAAAGATCTGGTATATAGTGTAGAAAAGTACAAAATATAGCAGCACTCACCAGATAAAATCTTCTTCTTTATTTCAAAATTAAAATCCAAGAAGGTAATAAGACATGGTAAGGGCAAGCAGGCAACAGCTGTTTCGCTCAGTATGTGCTTTCTCTTGTCCTTACCACGTCTTATTACCTGCCTGAAATAAAGATTTTATTTGGTGAGTGCTGCTATATTTTGTGCTTTTCTACACCATAGCTTCTAGAGTAGCACACTGTTATTAATATGGCATAACTCAGGGGTCTCCTGCCCCCGGCCAGAACATATTGTGAAAATGCTAATGACCGCTTCCATAATGGAAGCGGTTATTAGCATGTGGGAGCCACAGGAAGATGACGTAGTGCACGTAGATGCACACTATGACCAGGCCCGGTGCTACCACAAGGCAGACCAAGCGGCTGCCTAAGGGCACACCCTGCGCAGAGAAGGGGTGGGCGGAAAAATGAACCTTTTTTTTTAAATAAATCAATTCACTTGCATGCAAGTACTCCAAGTCCAAGTAGTTCTTGCGCTGCAGCGCCGCTGGGCATCGTGCGTGCTGCCCTGGCGGCAGCTCTCACTCACAGAGCAGCACGTGAGTGAGCATGGCCGGTCACGGGGTCAGAGGGTGTGACTGGCGTGGCGAGTGGCGCCGCGGCCTGCGGTGGCGGACAGCAGCAGGGACTGGAGGATGCTGGTGGTGACTCATGCTGTGAGTCTGTGAGTCACACACAGCCAGACTGCCGACTGGAGTGGTAGGTGAACGCACACAGAGAAGAGCGCATAATGTTTATTAACTTACTTTACTTACACAACATCATTGGGGCGGATTGTCTGTAGTCTGTGCCAGTGGCAGTGCGATGGAGAGGGAGAAATGTGCCATGAGGGAAGAAATGTGACACAATAGGGGGTCATGGGGGTGATGTAAAAAGGAGGGGGTGATGTGCCATGAAGAGGGAGAAATGTGACATGGGGGGAGAAATGTGACATAGAGGGCTGATGTGACATAGGTGATTTGACATGGAGGGGGAGAAATGTGACATTGAGGCCTTGAGGGGGAAAAATGTGACATGGAGGGGGAGAAATGTAACATGGATGGGGAGAAATGTAACATGGGGATCTGATGTGACATAGGGGAGTGATTTGACATGGAGGGGGAGAAATGGGGGGCTGATGGCTGACATGGGGGCATGATGGCTGACATGGGGGGCATGATGGCTGACATGGGGGGCTGATGGCTGACATGGGGGGCTGATCTTAGGCATTCAGGGTCTGATCTGAGGTCTGATTAACTTTGGGGGTCTGATTGGGGCTGTGAGCTGAGGTCTGATTAACATTGGGGTCTGATTGCTGGTCTGACCTGAGGTGTAATAGAAAATATTTTTTTCTTATTATCTTTCTCTAAAACCTAGGTGCATCTTGTGGGCAGGTGCGTCTTATAGGGGGAAAAATACGGTCCTCAAACCAGCGATTGAAGCAGAGCGAATATACCAGGGGAGAAGCCAGCTGCTGCAGATGGGACCAGGGCCAGGTGAGCTGTGGGGGGGGGGAGCCAAAGTGTAGCTTTGCTTGTGTTGGCACGAATCCTTGCACCGGCCCTGACTATGACCTGATGCTGTGCACTGTCAGGTCACTGTACAGCACGACGGGAAGAAGACCTGAAATGGTGAGTGAATCTGCCATCAGGGGCGGACTGAGAACCCTCAGGGCCCCCGGGCAAAATAAATCAAGGGCTCCCTTACAGGCCCCACCCATGTTCTGCTGCAAGCCCCACCCTTGTCCCGCCTCCATGCCCCGCCTCCAGCCACACCCTACACAATCTTTAATAAGATTTCAACGTTAAAGTGACACAAAAGGCACCCAGACCACTTCAGCTCATTGAAGTGGTCTGGGTAGTGTCCCTTTTGCAAATAGAGCTGCAATGTTCTAGAGAAACTGCATTGTTTACGTTCCAGCAATAAGTCAGCCTCTAGTGGCCGGCAGCCACCTGAGGGCTTCCTCGATTAAAACAGACCTTTGGTCTGGTATCTGACGCTGGATGTCCTCACACCCTGCATGATGACCTCCAGGGTCAAATTTTTCCCCATAGGAAAGCATTGATTCAATGCTTTCGTATGGGGTGATCTAATCTCAGCGTCCATTAGTGAGCCTCTGTTAGAAGCAGTGTGGGCATAACTACTGTGAAGGGGGCAAATATCTGGGCATAACTACTGTGAAGGGGGCACATATCTGGGCATAACTACTGTGAAGGGGGCACATATCTGGGCATAACTACTGTGAAAGGGGGGGAGGCCCTTCACAGTAGTTATTAATCCCTTTCAACAGTCCCCCCTTCAGTGAATGAGGGACTGCTGAAAGGGGTTAATAACTACTGTGAAGGGCCTAGCCGTCTGGGCAACCCCACAGATCATCCCCCCACCCACCGTGTACTTGTTCCACTGATCCGCTACTTGCGGGCTACATGGGCATGAGTTCAGTCAGTTCGGTGCGCAATCCCATCCTGTGGCGCGTGATCCTGCGAGACCCGTAACCTACAGCGGCAGGTCTTGCGGGATCACGCACTGCAGGACGGGATTGCCCACCGAAGTGACTCAACTCATTCCCGCGCGCCCACAAGTAGCGGAACAATTATAAGAGGGGTGGGGAATAGCCAAATAAAAAAATATTTTGAACCAAAAGGTGTTATGGGGGCTCTGTGGATGGCACTGTTATGGGTGGATCTGTGGATGGCACTGTTGTGGGGGGATCTGTGGATGGCACTGTTATGGGGGTGTTGTGGACAAATCAATGGTTGCAATCAGCTCGCATCAAAGTTTATGTAAGGAAAAAGGTAAGTCCATCTTTCCTCAGCTGCAGCCAGAGAACAACCCAAATGCTACCATCTTGATTGAAATCCTGAGCAACTCCCCCTCCTCCTTGCCCGGTGTCCGTCCTTTATTGACTAAACAAAAGGTGTAAAAGGGGCTGGCCCAAGACAAGGATACAGGAAGTGATGACATATCAAAGGACAGGGAGGGGCAGTCAATGTGGCTGTGCATGCAATGGACACACCCCATCCTTGTATAACATAGCCAGTTGACAAAAACATGTATACAATAATCTACCATTACCACTGAGAGACATGATGACAATCTATAAAACACACACACACATCCTAAGATAAAATGTCCCAATAATAAAATTTCCACAACAGGGGGATCTGTGGATGGCACTGTTATGGGGGATCTGTGGATGGCACTGTTATGGGGGCTCTGTGGATGGCACTGTTATGGGGGCTCTGTGGATGGCACTGTTATGGGGGCTCTGTGGATGGCACTGTTATGGGGGCTCTGTGGATGGCACTGTTATGGGGCTCTGTGGATGGCACTGTTGTGGGGGCTCTGTGGATGACACACTGTTATGGGGGCTCTGTGGATGGCACTGTTATGGGGGCTCTGTGGATGGCACTGTTGTGGGGATCTGTGGATGACACTGTTGTGGGGTGGGATCTGTGGGTGACACATATATAGCACCTTATGCTATACATGTGTCATCCACAGATCCCCCCCGTAACAGTGTCCCTGTGAGTGAATGATCCCCAATACAGGGACTGGGGGCCGGTGTTCCGGAATTTTCTGCTACCCGGAATTTTTTGCTACCCACGTCACTTCCAGTAGTGACGTGGGAGGTGTGTCTCTCACCTCGGCTCCTCATTGGCTCTGCCGGGGGTTTGTCAGCGCAGGCGCGAAGGATTCACCCGTAGCGTGAATGCGCCAAAGGTAGCAGAAAATTCCGGGCCACTGCGCATGCGCGAAAAAGACGGCCGAAGGTAGCAGAAAATTCTGGCCCACTGCGCATGCGCGAACAAGACAACCGAAGGTAGCAGAAAATTCCGGTTTCGCGCATGCGCAGTGGGCCGGAATTTTCTGCTACCTTCGGCTCCTACTGCGCCTGCGCCGAGCCGTCTTGTTTAGCGAGCAGAAGGTAGCAGAAGATTCCGGCCCACTGCGCATGCGCGAAAAAGACGACTTGGCGCAGGCGCAGTAGCGCCGAATCAGTTAACAATAAAGGTTAACAAAATGCAAATATCTAGACCTCTACAGCACCTCTGTGACGTTTAATTGACATTATTATGTCTATATCGTGGAAAATAGTTTCATGGAAATGAAATAAAGATTAAAAATTTTATATTAGTCAGCACTTCAAGCTAGACGTAATGTAAAACTATCTTCCACGATATAGACATAATACTGTCAAGTAAACGGAACACCGGCATCTGGTTCTGTAATGGCAGCGGGGCCCGGTGCAGTCACTGTATTCTATTACACCGGGCCCCGCTCACTGTAATAGTAATATTCCTATGTGAACAACTTGAAATCCTCTCCCTCTCCCTCTCTGTACTCACAAACTCAGTAGCAGGCCGGGCGGCAGCGCAACTCACTGACGTCACGCGCCTGCTCCTCCCACTTTATGAATGAAGTAGGAGGAGCAGGCGCGTGACGTCAGTGAGTAGGGAGAGGGAGAGGATTTCAAGTTGTTCACATAGGAATATTACTATTACAGTGAGCGGGGCCCGGTGTTATGTTATTCTGGGGCGGGCCCCCATCCCGGCCGGGCCCTCGGACCATGTCCAAAGTGCCCGACCGGTCAGTCCGCCCCTGTCTCCCATTTGGCAGCACCTTCAGGAGCTGGAGAGGTAAGTTTTTTTTTATAAATGTATTTTAAATGTCTGATCTGAGGTCTGATTGGGTCTGATCTGAGGCTAATGGTGGATAGGGAGGGTCTGATCTGAGGCTGGGGGTCTAATCTGAGGTTGGAGGTCTGATGAGGGTCTGATCTGAGGCTTGGAGGTCTGATTAAGGGTCTGATCTGATGCTGGGGGGTCTCATGGGGGTCTGATCTGAGCCTGGGGGTCTGATCTGAGGCTAGGTGGTCTGATGGGGGCTGATCTGAGGATAGGTAGGGTATGATGGGGGTCCGATCTGTGGTTGGGAGGTCTGATGGGGGTGTAATCTGAGGCTGGGGGTCTGATGTGAGGTTGGGAGGTCTGATGGAGGTGTGATCTGAGGCTGGGGGTCTGATCTGAGGCTGGGGGTCTGATCTAAGGCTGTGAAGGGTCTGATCTGAGACGGATGTAGGCTGGGGGGTCTGATAGAAGGCTGATTTGAAGCTAATGGAGTGGGGAGCAGATCTGAGGCTGAGAAAGGGACAAAGGCAGGGACAGTTGTGAAGAAAGAGGCAGGGATAGTGGCAGGGAGAGTGAAAGCTGTGTGAACCCCTCTCTGGACCCCCCTGGGATGAGCTTGGCAGCCATTATTGCCAAATAAAGAATTAAATATATACAGTAACATTATCAACTTAAACATTAGACTGCTATATGTGGTCAAAATGACGCCTTTACTATATGTAATATATATAGTGCAGGCGCCATTTTGTGCTGGAAAAATACAGCGCTCTCGATTTTTTAAATTGAAGTGCAATGTCTTTAACTTACCCCTACGTCACTTATATGTTTGACCAAATATAGCGGTCAAATTTTTACGTTGAGAATTTTGTATGGCCTCCGAACAATTTTACAAATATCCAAATGTCCCTCGGCAGCAAAAATGTTCCCCACCCCAGGCTTAGCTAGATCCCAATGCACTTATGTATGAGACTTGAAAGTTGCTGAGGTTTCAGTAATCACTAAGCAGTGCATATACACTGCCTGTCCCAAAGAAAGGTCGCCACTAAAAAAAAAAGGTCACACATTCTAATATTTCGTTGGACCGCCTTTAGCTTTGATTATGGCACTCATTCGCTGTGACATTGTTTCGATAAGCTTCTGCAATCTCAAAAGATTTATTTCCATCCAGTGTTGCAGTAATTCTTCACCAAGATCTTGCATTGATGATGGTAGAGTCTGACCGCTGTGCAAAGCCTTCTCCAGCACATCCCAAAGATTCTCAATGGGGTTAAGGCCTGGACTCTGTGGTGGCAAATCCACATGTGAAAATGATGTCTCATTCTCCCTGAACCTCTTTCACAATTTGAGCCCGATTAATCCTGGCATTGTCATCTTGGAATATGCCTGTGCCACCAGGAAAGAAAAAAAATCCATTGATGGAATAACCTGGTCATTCAGTATGTTCAGGTAGTAAGCTGACCTCATTCTTGGAGCACATACTGTTGCTAAACCTAGACCTGACCAACTGCAGCAACCCCAGATCATAGCACTGCCCCCACAGTCTTGTACAGTAGGCACTAGGCATGATGGGTGCATCATTTCATCTGCCTCTCTTCTTACCCTTATGCGCCTATCACTCTGAAACAGGGTAAATCTGGACTTATCAGACCACATGACCTTCTTCCATTGCTCCAGAGTCCAATCTTTATGCTCCCTAGCAAATTGAAGCCTTTTTTTCTGGTTTGCCTCACTAATTAGTGGTTTTCTTACGGCTACACAGCTGTTCAGTCCCAATCCCTTGAGTTTCCTTCGCATTGTGCGTGTGGAAATGCTCTTACTTTCACTATTAAACATATCTCTTACTTTCACTATTAAACATAGCCCTGAGTTCTACTGTTGTTTTTCTTCGATTTGATTTCACCAAACGTTTAAGTGATCACCGATCACGATTATTCAGGATTTTTTTCCAGCCACATTCCTTCCTCGAATACGATGGGTCCCCACTATCCTTCCTGTTTTTAATAATGTGTTGGACAGTTCTTAACCCAATTTTAGTATTTTCTGCAATCTCCTTAGATGTTTTCTCTGCTTGATACAAGCCAATGATTTGACCCTTCTCAAACAGACTAACATCTTTTCCACGACCACGAGATGTGGCTTTCGACATGGTTGTTTAAGACATTAGAAGCAACTCATTGCACTAGTTCGGTTTAAATAACATGTTGCCAGCTGAAAGATAATCGCCCATGCAGTAATTATCCAATAGGAGGCTCATAACTATTTGCTTAGTTAAATCCAGGTGGCGACTTATTTTTGGGACAGGCAGTGTATATGCATTATACTAGTGGGGGAATTCAAGTAATAGGGAGGCATAATCACAGTCATCTGCTCTCTGCACTGTCAAAAATGCTTCTTTGTCAGTAATCATATTCAAGAAACATAGTGCAAGCAGCCGGTGATACTCTTCCAGAAGATTTGTGTTAATGTCGACTGCCTAGAAAGCAAGTTTTCAGAAAGCCATTTGTCTCTTGAGGTATTCACTTCCAGATATCACACAGTGACAAAAAAAAATAAAAATGAAATAAAGGAAAAGGAATATTCTGGATTACAAAGAGATACACTTCTGGCTTCACTTCACTGGTTATAAAAATAGCAGTAATTCTTAGAAAAACTCAACAGGAAATGAGATGCTACTTACGGAAAGAAAGGGGCAGGAAAGGAAAAAGGATGAGTGTATTATGAGCTTTGAAATCTAGCTACAGAAGAAATACAATCTGTACACATTAATCCATCAAATTGACACGTTTTGGAAGCCAGTATCTTATCTGTCCCTATTAATAAAAAACATTCTTTATAAGATATGAAGATAAACATATATGACATACCATCTGTTAATATGTGCGGTGGCTTTTTTGGGGGAATAATTAAGTTATGAGGTCACTTTAAACAACATAATGAACTTTATGGTAGCTGAAATTCAGACGAAAAAATCACGAAACATACACATGTATTTTGTAGTTTGCAAGCACCCACTAGATTAACCTCCTGATCGTTGTGAAAAAATATGGAGCAAAATATGCTCCTCCTAAGTCAATTAACCCGTGTAATCTGTCCCTGCAGTTATACTACGTTCCATGTGTCCTGACTTTTTTTTGACCAAATGTAGGTAAGAAAAAAAATTAAAATAACACATGAGAGAGGGTGACCGAGGGATTAGATTACACAGAGTTTGCTTTAAGTTTCCATGGGGGCACATAAATCTGCATAGAAGCTGTAGAAAAAAAATTATAAAATGTTTAATTAACCACTTGCAGACCACCCGTTTACTGATTTACAGTTTGATTTGAATTTATGAGTCTGCTGCACACTGCCCTACAGGGGGAGGTGGCGCAGGACATGTAGTGATGGCTGTAGAAATTAAGATAGTCATAGTCCTCACGTTGGCTCATCCTACTCCAATTCTCCCTCAGGCTATGTGGGCAGTGAATGGAGGGGCGCAACCCTTCTTCTCCTCGCTGCATACGCTGGACTTGTAGGGTCTCCTGCATATTGACGGCTGAGGTGCCATTGATGTCAGGATTAGCAGTGGGGTGCAAGGTGAGTGCTATTAGAACTATCCGACCCACCTTTAAAAAAATGGAGCGATCAAAGAAACAATTCATTAGTGCTATGGGAAAACAGGTGGACTCCCCCAAATCCATCTTAGCAACAAAGACAAGGATTAGGAGATTGAGGAAATTTTCTGGGATGGGGAAATAACAGTTAGCACAAATAGTAGTGGGAGGGTAGGTGAGGATTCCCATTTGGGGGATGAGAGTCTCACCGCCCCAAAGCTAAGAACTACTGTGAGAAAGGGTTAGGTCCAGGATGTAGGGTAAACATCCCCCAGCTTGCAAGATATTTTTGCTAAAATTGAACAGGGTAATGTGGCGATAAAAGACTTGTCCTTGCAAGTGGCACATGCTAAAGATAATCTAGGGCTAGGGGTAAAGATAAATTGGAGTACAGTGTTTGTCACAATACTAGTGGAATACTGCTGCAATCCAATGGCAGGGACAAGGCCTAAAACAGGAGGCACTGGAGTCTTGAACAGGAGGTAGCAGGAATGCAGATGAAGGCAGGGATTCAGACGAGAGGTCAGAGGGAAAAATAGCGAGCGGTCGGCAGGTGTCCAGGAGTAGCAGGGTAAACGGCAAGGAGAAAGAACAAACCAGAGAGCAAGTTCCAGGCGAGAGGACTGCACAAGCAGGAGCTAAAACACAATACTCAAGCAATGAGTAACAGGCTTGAGAGGTTTATATCTGAAACAGGAAGTAAGATGGCACCCAGCTGAGACACAATCCACCATATTAACTGAGGGAAAACTTAAGGGCAAGACAGTCTGAACTAACATACATAAAAGGATGATTCCTGACATTACTCCCACCTAAACAGCAGCCTCTGGACGAGACCTGACTTAGTCTCCCAGGATGTCTTTGATGAAACCGTTTGATTAGTCGGGGAGCATTAATATTACTCACCGGTTCCCAAGAATTCTCTTCAAACCCATAATCCTGCCACTTAATGAGGTATGGCAGATGGTTCCTGAAAATTCTAGAGTCTAAGATTTTCTCTACAACAAACTGTTCTTGCCCATCTTTTTCCACCACATTGGGAGAAGGAGGGACATGTTCTGAAAAAGGGTTGGGCGCGGCTGGCTTTAGTAGAGACATAAGAAAAACAGGATGAATCTTCATAGATCATGGGAGCTTGAGCTGAACAGATACTGGACTAATTATCCCGATAATCTTATAAGGCCCAGCAAACTTCTGTCCTAGTTTTGGTGAAGGAACCTTAAGTTTCAAATTTCTAGTGGAAAGCCATACTTGATCCCTTATTTTAAAGATTGGTGCTGGTCTACGAAATTTATCTGCCGCCTTCTTGTAATTTTATTGAGCCCTCTCTATGTTCCTTTTAGTAGCTCTAAATTTTGCTGTTATGCAGAGATCCTTTCCGCGACTGCTGGAATAGGTGAAACAGTGGGGAAATTGGGAAGAATATTTGGACGATACCCCAAATTTGCAAAGAAAGGAGTTTGCTTGCTGGAGGCATTTTGGGAGTTATTGTAAAGAACTCAGCCACAGGAAGATCGACCCAATCATCTTGTAAATGACAGATATAACATCAAAGATACTGTTCCAGAGTCTGATTTGTGCGTTCAGTTTGTCCATTAGATTGTGGGTGAAAGGCGATTGATAGATTAATATCAATCTCAAGTGCTGTGCAAAAAGTACGCCAAAATTTTGATGTAAACTGCATCCCATGATCCGAGATAACTTCATCAGGAACTCCATGAAAACAAAACACATTCTGAACTACAAGGTCAGCGGTATGTTTGGCAGAAGGTAGGCCGGTACATGGAATGAAATGTGCAGCCTTGGTGAGCCGGTCAACTACTGCGAGAATTTTATTTTTTCCCTTAGAGATAGGTAGATCTACGATAAAGTTCATGGAAATAGAACCCCAGGGACGAGAGGGGACCGACAAAGGCTGTAATAAACCCATGGGTGAAGAACGTGGAGTCTTGCATCTAGCACATATTTCCTTACATCCTGTTGATAATTGGGCCACCAAAAGAAACGGGATAAAAATTCCTGTGTCTTCTGCACTCCTTTGTGACCCGCAATCTTAGAATCATGACATGACATATTTCCTTACATCCTGTTGATAATTGGGCCACCAAAAGAAACGGGATAAAAATTCCTGTGTCTTCTGCACTCCTTTGTGACCCGCAATCTTAGAATCATGGACTAACTTTCGAATTTTCATATACACATATATATATATATATATATATATATATATAGCTGCTGCCCATGGGTCCACACCTTGTTCTTAAGCATTAAATGCACATCATCAAGTGGTCGAGACAGCAAGGAGTCGGTGTCATAAGCCTTTTTATCTCTTCAAGCAAGTCCTTATTATGGATTACTCCCACAAAATTTGACTCAGGAATAATAGTCTTGAGCGGAATCGTAGAAGTGGAATAATTGGAAAAGATTCTAGATAGAGCAAAGTTGAATTGATTTAGGAAGAGACTCCAACGAGCTTGGCAATGAGATAAACATTTGGCAGATCTAACAAATTCCAAATTACGGTGATCAGTCAGAACTATTATTTGCTGTGAGGTTCCTTGAAGATGATGTCTCCATTCCTTAAAAGCTGCAATGCTAGCTAACAGTTCTTTATTTCCCAGTTCTTTAATTCTTCTCAGCAGGGGATAAATGTTGGGAGAAAAAAGCACACGGCTGCAATAAACTCTTGTCTCCTGTTCTCTGAGACAGAATAGCAGCTATATCACGGTCTGAAGCATCTACTTCCACAAATTCTTAATGAAGCGTCTATAAAAATTGGCAAAACCTATGAAACGTTGAACATCTGGGGGTAGGCCAGTCTACTATTGCTTTAAACTTGCTAGAGTCCATGTGTAGACCATGAGGTGAAATTATATAGCCAAGGAATTGGATCTCAGTCTGGTGAAATTCAAATTTTTCAAACTTAATGTAAAGTTGATTCTTTCTTAGACGTTCCAAAATGAGTCTCACATGTCTCTGATGTTCTTCCTTAAAGTTGGAGAAGATCAAAATATCATCCAAAATAGATGACTTTGAACTGGTCCAGAAGATCTCTGAAGATATTATTGATGAGATGTTGAAAAGTGGCCAGGGCATTGTAAAGACCAAAAGGCATAACAAGATATTCGAAATGTCCGTAACTTGAACTAAAAGCTGTCTTCCATTCATCTCGAGATCTGATATGGACCAGGTTATAGGCGCCTCTCAGGTCTAACTTGGCAAAAAAAATTGCATGTCGCACTCTCTCCAAAAGCTCAGGGATCAATGGTAGAGGATAAAAGTTTTTGATTGTAATTTTGTTAAAGGATAGCTGTCGTATTTTTATTTTTTTGGGAGTATTGGATTGTGATGATTAATATCACCTTGGTGGCCCTAATTTAACTTTTCACTGTGTATCCAATTACCCCTTAATTCCACATTTTTGTTCCTTGTACTGCCTATTTTTACCTGTGCTTAAAATAGGGTTGCTAGGCATGCTCCGTCTATCTGTTGCAGGCTCACATTACTGACAGCCAGGGACTGTAAGTAAATGATTAAAGCCAGGTCCTCCCCCAGCAGCTGATAACAGTGCCTGGGCTGTGTGCACTTCTCCCTGTCCCTGCGCTTGGCAGACGCTCCCTCACTCAGCAGAGCTGGAGAATGCAGAGTTGGAGCAGCGCAGACCAGGGAAGTGAGATCTGCCACCTGCTCAGTGTATAAATGACAGCAACATGTGGTAAGAGGACCTCTGCTGCAGGAGATTAACCATTTAGGGGGAGGGCTCTGGTTACTGACTTTTTTGGGGGGCTATTGTTACTGGCTAGTGCATGTGAGGAGCTCAATGCATTGTGGTAGTGAGGGCAGGCGGGATAAGCCTCCGGATGAGGGCAGTGGTGGCCATCTTAACTGAATAGTGAAATTGCAGTTTTATGAAGACTGGTTGCTAAGGGCTGAATCTTATTAAATATGGGGGAAGTCAGTCTAACAGTAACTGATTCTGGAATATCATGTTATTAGTAACTACATATATGAAAATTGAAATTAGGGTCTAAATGTGACAGTTATCCTTTAAGTTCTTGGTAATCAATGCAAGGTCTTAGAGAACCGTCCTTCTTCTTAACAAAGAATATGGGAGCCCCGCCGGTGAGGAAGATGGGCGGATAAACCCCTTAGCATGATTTTCTTCTATGTAGTCCTTGAGGGCTTTTAGTTCAGGGCCTGCCAAGGGTAGATGTTTCCAAAAGGTATAGATGCACCATAAAGAAATCGTAGGGTCGGAGTGGGGGGAGCTTGTCCGACTTTTGTTTATTGCAAACGTCCGCAAATTCCTTACATACAGACGGCAACTCTATTACCTTATTATCTTGAGGCAGATTTTCTGAACCTTGTTCAGACTGAGCTGTCGAAAGAACATAAGCTGGGAAGCTTATTTCTTTGGTTTCCCAGTTGATAACAGGGTTCTGTGCTTGCAACCAGTGTAGGCCTGGAATAACAGGGAAATGTGGAGAAGAGATCAATAGAAACAATAGGACTTCACGGTGATGGGGTGTTATAATGATTTCAAGTGGTTCTGTCTCTTGATCCACTGGCCCTGAGCTCAGTGGAGATCTATCTACAGTCTCCATTACCACGGGTGAGAGTTTTTTCTGAAATGTAACCCCATGCTTTTGAGCAAAAGAAAGGTCCATGAAATTGCTACTAGCTCCGGAGTCCACCATAGCAGAGGTGGATAACCAGTGAGAATTAATCAAGAACTTAATAGGAAGGAAGCAATGGGAGTCTTTATTCTCTTTCTTAATATGAGAGGCCACCGATGATTGCTTTCCCAGATAAATCTGTTTCCGAAGCAATTGATTCGCAATCTGAAAAGTCAGGATCTGTAATAGCTACCACCAACCTCTGCGGATGGCTAGGGCAGTTGATAAGGAAGTGGTCAAATTTTACACAGTAAAAGCATAGAGTTTCCCAAAGCCTCTGCTCCCTTCGATCAGCGCTTTCACGTCTTAGTATGGAATCTACTTGCATAGGCTCACATCCTGATTCTCTGTAAATATTTCCTTGGGGTTCCTTAGAAATGGAGACAGGAAAGGAGGGGGACTGCTTGACTCAAGTGCTCTAAGTGATTTAGACGGGTGTCTTGAGTCTCAATCAACAGACTAGCCCACCCCAGGCAATGGCTTTATGTGACAGCAGCATATTAATACATAATAAGACTTTAGATCTATCAGTAGGAAACTGAGTTGAATTCGCATCAAAGTATAGCCTTCATTGATTGAGGAATCCCCGGAATTTGTTGCGGTCTCTGCCAAATCTGAATGGTGGCAACTTAGGGGTCATTGCAGGCACTGTAGCTTGTGGTACAGAAACTCGATTCTGCAAGTGGACTATCCGGTCAGATAATGTCTGCACTGGTGTTGGTTGAGCACCAAAGTGCTCGGGTGCTTGAGTAGAACACCTCAGGATGCTCGGGTGCTCTACAGAGCACCCGAGCACAATGGAAGTCAATGGGAGAACCAGAGCATTAAACCAGGCACCCCCTGCATGTGGGGCAGGAGGGAAGGGTGTCTGGTTCACAGGAAAAGGTCAGAGGTTGATGGAAACACCACTGAAGTGGTTCGGGAACAGCGTGGGGAGGATGTCTGGATGCATTTTGGACTCCCAGGTCGCTGCTGGGAACGATGTTGTCCGAGTAGTACGCCACTTTTACAGATTGACAATAATACGCACAAAACCAAAGATAAAATCGATTTTAGAGGAAAAATTGTTAGGAAACTACAAGGAAGAGGCACTTCGATACAACCTGTATATCACATAAAGGAGGGCCTCATTCACATTGTGGTACAATTGTTCAGGTAGTGGGACTCCTACACTCATAAATACCTATGCACTTAGTGAAAGGGCTGCCACAAATTACAAGAAACCAGAACTACAATACACCCTTTATTACACAAAAGAAGGGCATCCTACACACCCTTGAAATATTATGATTGATGGCCTGCTGGTGACCCTCAAAAACTATTGGAGCAAGGGCCTGCTTATCTGACCATCTAAATTATTAGGAGCGAGGGCCTGCTGCTGATGTGACCCTCTAAAACATTAGGGGCGAGGGCCTGCTGCTGATCTGACCATCTAAAACATTAGGGCGAGGGTCTGCTGCTGATCTGACCATCTAAAACATTAGGGCGAGGGTTTGTGAGGGTCTGCTGCTGAGCTGACCATCTAAAAGATTAGGGGTGAGAGTCTGCTGCTGAGATGACCCTCTAAAACATTAGGGGTGAGTGCCTGCTGCTGATCTGACCATCTAAAACATTATGGGCGAGGGCCTGCTGGTGACCCTCTAAAAGATTATGGGCGAGGGCCTACTGGTGACCCTCTAAAACATTATGGGTGAGGGCCTGCTGGTGAGCCTCTAAAACATTATGGGCGAGGGCCTGCTGGTGACCCTCAAAAACATTATGGGCGAGGGCCTGCTGGTGACCCTCAAAAACATTATAGGCGAGAGCCTGCTGCTGACTCTCTAAAACATTATGGTTAAGGGGCTGCTTGTGACCCTCAAAAACATAATGTGCGATGGCCTGCTGGTGACCCTCTGAAACATTATGGGTGGGGGCCTGCTGCTGAGCTGACCCTCTAAAACATTTGGAGCGAGGGCAGCCTAATAAGCATGTTGATACTATGGAAGATGAGGACAAGAAAAGGGAGATTGAAACTGGTACCCTTTTTAGTGGTGGAAGGGGTGCATGGTAATACAGTGTATTAAATACACCATAAAAGCCACATTTAGAGTGCCTTTATGTTCAGCCACTTCCCTTTGGTGGAGTAGAGAAGTCAGGGTCAATCCAGGCCTTGTTTATTTTTATCAGAGTCAACCGGTCAGCATTTTCAGTTGACAGGCGGATGTGCTTATCAGGTATTATGCCCCCAGCAGGGTGTCATAAAACTGTCCCAGGCCTTGGAGAGTGATTCCCTGCCTCTGTTGCAACTGCTGTGTGTTCCCCTCGTATCCCCTCCTCGGTTGTCCAAGGAACTACTTACTCTGCTGCGATTGTTGTCAGCTGGAAATTTTGGGAGCAATTTTTCCACAAGGACCTTTTGGTATTGCACCACTTTGCTCGTCCTCTCCACCACAGGACTGAGAGATGAAAAGTTCTCTTAGTAGCAGGGGTCGAGAAGGGTGAACAACCAGTAATCGGTGTTGGTGAAAATGCGTGCAACAAGAGGGTCACAGGAAAGGCAGCCTAACATAAAGTCAGACATGTGTGCCAGAGTCCCAACAGACAAGACTTCGCTATTCTCATCAGGAGGATGACTTTCAATCTTCTCATCTTCTTCCTACTCTTCAGCCCATCCACGCTGAACAGATGGAATAAACCTGCTGTGGGTACTACCCTCTGTAGCGAAGGCAACCGTCTCCTGCTCCTCCTCCTCCTCATCATCCAAGTCATGCTAGGAAGATGAACTAAGGGTGGTCTGGCTATCACCCTGTGTACTGCCTTCCCCAATAGCCACCTCTTCCCCAAGCAAAGCATCCACCTTAAATGGAATCTGTCACTAGCAATTTACCCACATTTTTTTTTCATGAATCCATGTAAATGTTAATAAAGTACATCTGTCTTGTTCTTTTTATTGTGAGTCTTGTCATTTCTTCAAAAAAAACACGATTCTTATGATATGCAAATGATGCTGTAAGGAGCCCAGAGGGGCGTTATTCTTTCTCCACGGTGCCCAGGAACGCCCCTCTGAAGTGCCGTGCCCGCCTAAATTTGAAAACTAATAACGCCTCCAAGTTCATCTAAATCGCCTCCCAGAGGCGCGGCTAAGTGCTCAACACCCCCCCCCAGCGCCGCGCTCTGCGGCAAACACCCAGATCCTCCTCTCGCCCGCATCCGAAATCCCGCGCAGGCGCAGTGCCGTCAGTCGTATTATCATAGCGCAGGCAATCGCCGGCACTGCGCCTGCGTGGGATTTGGGATGCCGGCGAGAGGAAGATCCGAGTGTTTGCAGCAGAGCGCGGCGCTGAGTAGGGGGGGTGTTGAGCACTTAGCCGCGCCTCTGGGAGGCGATTTAGATGAACTTGGAGGCGTTATTAGTTTTCAAATTTAGGCGGGCACGGCACTTCAGAGGGGCGTTCCTGGGGACCGTGGAGAAAGAATAACGCCACTCTGGGCTCCTTACAGCGTCATTTGCATATCATAAGAATCGATTTTTGGAAGAAATGACAAGACTCACAATAAAAAGAACAAGACAGATGGAAAAAAGGTACTTTATTAAACATGGATTCATGAAAAAAACTGTTTTGGTAAATTGCTAGTGACAGATTCCCTTTAATTGTGAGCAGCGAGCGTTTGAGTAGACACAGAAGTGGGATGGTTACGCTGATAATAGGGTTATCGTTGCTCACCATCTGTGTTGATTCCTCAAAGTTTCTTAAAACCTCACAGAGGTCAGACATCATTGCCCACTCGTTGCTTGTGAAGAGCGGAAGCTGACTGTAAAGGCGACGACCATGTTGCAGATGGTATTCCACTACTGCCCTCTGCTGCTCACAAAGCCTGGCCAACATGTGGAACGTTGAGTTCCAGCGCGTGCTCAAGTCGCACAATAGTCAGTGAGCTGGTAATTGCAAGCGCTGTTGCAGCGTCGCCAGACAAGGCGGCAGCTGTCGATTACTTGCGGAAATGGGCACACACGCGGCGCACCTTCACCAGTAGCTCAGGCAAATTGGGGTAGGTTTTGAGAAACCGCTGAACTACTAGGTTAAACATGTGGGCTAGGCATGGTATGTGTGTGAGCTTGCCGAGCTCCAAAGCCACCACCAAGTTACAGCCATTATCAGACACAACCATGCCTGGTTCTAGGTTGAGTGGCGAGAGCCACAGCTCAGTCTGGTCCCTTATCACCTGCCACAGCTCTGTGGCGGTGTGCTGTTTGTCACCTAAGCAGATCAGTTTAAGCACGGCCTGTTGCCGTTTCCCCACTGCAGTGCTACACTGCTTCCAGCTACTGACTAAAGTCTAGTGCTGCAAGATGATAATTCAGAGGTGGAAGTGGAGGAGGAGGAGGAGGAGGAGAAGGAGGGGTTGCAGCCACTCTCGTAGGTGGTGGCGGAAACACTGATGGAAGTAGGGCCCGCAATCCTTGGTGTCAGTAGCACCTGTGCCATCCCAGGGTACGACTCACTCCCAGCCTCCACAACGTTCACCCAGTGTGCCGTCAGGGAAATGTAGTATCCCTGGCCAAAAGCATTTGTCCATGTGTCAGTCATTAAGTGGACCTTCCCAATAACTGCATTGGTCAGGGCATGGGTGATGTTACGGCCTCAGTGTCCACAAATGGCAACATTTCCAGGGCCAGCAATTTGGAAAGGTGCTATGGCCTGTGGGTGGGTGGCTGGGTATTTTTGCTTTTGTTCAAAGGCCTGGGGTATATACATCTGTGCGCTGCGCTGGAACACAGAAGTGGATGTGCTAGCAGATGGTGATTGCGAAGGTCTAGGTGCATGGTGGGTCGGCAGGTGTCCAGGAGTAGCAGGGTAAACCGCAAGGAGCAAGAACAAACCAGAGAGCAAGTTCCAGGCGAGAGCACTGCACAAGCAGGAGCTAAAACACAATACTCAAGCAATGAGTAACAGGCCTGAGAAGGTTTATATCTGAAACAGGAAGTAAGATGGCACCCAGCTGAGACATAATCCACCATCTTAACTGAGGGAAAACTTAAGTTCAAGACAGTGAATTATACAGACATAACAGGATCCCTCCTGACAGTGGTAATGTTATTATGCTGTTCCCAGACTACGCTAAAAAAACACAAATGGACTGTAGTCATTTTATAGACATCAAAAAAGTGTTGCGTTCAAAGGGAATAAAGTATATAATGTTATTTCCGGTCAGGCTAACAGTAATTTGGAATGATTTTAAATGAATTTTTTCTAATCCCAATGAAGTCAAGTCTTGAAATTTAATGTTGATGGAGGGAAATAATGAAGTGTATTAAAGAGATGCTCGGGGAGAGATTATGCTAGTTAAAAGGATTTATTGGTGAAGAGACACTTGAAATAGATCCCTTAGAATAAATGGGATGAGTGAATGGGTGTGCATTATTTTTTTCTTTCGACTCTTTTATCTCTCTTTGTGTCTTTATCCACATTGTTCTCCCGGTAGGAACTCGCCACCCTTTCTCTTAGATGATTAAAATACTATCATGGAGGATTGGGATCCAAACTAAAAAGAGTCGCAGTGTTTAATACTATCAAAATTTTCTTGCCGGCAGTAATATGCTTGCAAGAAACACATCTAACGAGATAAGGTACATGTTTTGGATACACTTTGGGAACAAAGAGAAGTCAGAGATCAACCAATATTTGGAAAGGATAAATATGCCAGTTGACTAAGTGCCAGGTGGAGATGCTGGATTTTTTCATATAATGAGATTAACAAAGTATTTGATTCTGTAGCGAAGAATAGGTCCCCTGTATTGGATGACCTACCTTTTGAGTTATATTCTAGCTATAGGAAGGTGTAGATGCAGAAATTACGGGAGATGTGGAATGCCTCAAGTGAGGTGGGGTTTTAACCCCATCTCTATGGGAGGCATTAATCACTCTAATAATAAAGCCAGATAAGAGTTCTCAATTCATGGACTCTTATCGTCAAATCTCTTTGATACATACAGATAAACTTTTAGCCAAAGTATTGGCAGGTAGATTCAAGAGGGTGATGTCTTCTCTAGTACATGAAGACCAAACTGGTTTTATGCCCGGTAGATCAACTGCTAATGATATCTGTAGATGCTATTTAAACATGCAGATGGAGCCGTCCAACCCTATGGAACGTTCTGTTGTAGCTATCGATGCCTCTAAAGGATTTTGCTACGATGGAATGGACATTTCTTTGGGCTATACTCAAATATCTGGAGTTTGAGGAAGTCTTTATTTCTTGGATAAAATTATAGTATTCAGAAGTTTCTGCTAATGTACTGGTTAACAGCAAAATATAATATCTAATTAAGGTTTCGAGAGGAGCAAGGCAAGGATGTCCCCTTTCACCCTTACTTTTTCCAATATCATTGGAACCATTGGCAGCTATGATTAGACAGGACAAATAATTAATTGGACTTCAATATGGTGAAGTGGTTTAAAAAATATCACTCTATACCCAAGGGCAGACAAACTGCCTCTGCAGCTGGTTCAGCTGCACAGGGGCACAGAAAGGGAGGGAGCCCTTTCCAGTGCCAGCAGAGGTGTTTTAAAAAAAATAATATTTCACTCCCTTCTTCTGGCAACAGGGTAACCTGATCAACTTGGGGTGGAGGCCTGGGGGGCCTGATTAGGAATTACTGCGTATCTGCTGCCCCTTGTGCCTAAACTTCAAAGCTGAAGGACCTGCAATGACATCATAGTCATGCAATCTTTTCAACAGTGGAAGTGGTTGTAGGACCTGTGATGAGGTCACCATCATGTGATCAGTGCAGAAAAGGCAGCATCTTTACATAATTATTAACCATCTGTAGCACTACTGAGAGTTTTAACATTTACCTTCATCACCTCTATATTATTTTATTATATTAAATAATAAAAGTTAAGTTTTAATTCTGCAGTGACACAGGTGCTAATAGAGGGTATGTGGTCTTATGACTAATTGTGAAATGCTCCAATGCTCATGTCAGAGGGGCTGAGTGGGGGAAGAAGGGGTTATGTTCGAGTTCAGCTCTGAACCCGGACAACCCCTTTAAAGGGCATCTGTCTGCAGATTTATACCATGGAGGTCTTTCCAAGGTTTCTGCAAATATTCAAGGCTTACTTCGTCTCGCTTCCATCACATGTCAGTTTGTTTATTGGCATAAATTTGTATATCAAAATTCGAAGCTGAACCCGGCTTCGTTAATGAGGCACGAGGCCAAGTTTGGCTTAGTATTTTGATACAGTAATTTCTACCAATAAATGAACTGATGTGACAGAAGAGAGAGGAAGTAAGTCTGGTGATATTTGCAGAAACTTTGGAAAGACCTCCGCGGAGGACATACATTTTACAGTAAGACTGAGCCCATATTATTAACAATGTTTTTAAACGAATAGGGTTTGGATACATCAATCCAAACCCGATTAGCTCATCCCTAGTTATATTATGCCAGCAAATCAGGAAAAAAAATCTTTAAGTATGGCCTAGTAAAACTACCAGACTCATTGGCAAATGAGCTACCAATAAATCCATGTTAAGGCAAAAACTAAAACAATTTCCCCTTCAGCTTCAAAAGAAATGGGATGGAGTAGTGGGTCCCATGATGGAGGGACAGTGGGGTGAGATACTGCGGGACATTAAAAGGATCTTGCTAAATCCAGTACATATAATGGTCCAGTTATTCGTGTTGTCTTTATTATTCACCTGTAAAACATAAAATGTTCTATGGAAATAAGGATTTAAAATGTCTTAAATGCCGGGAAGAAGGAACTGATGATGTGCACATGTTGTGGGGTTGTATTGGAATGGAGTGTTGTCATAGGATGAAGAGCTATATAAGACAGACATTCCTTTCAACCCTGCAACGTGTGTACTGGGTCAAGTTGAAGGTATACATAAGGTGAGGGAGCGAAAAATTGTGGGACAATTGCTAATTCAGGCAAGGAGGTGCATTGTGAGGAATTGTATCAAGGAAACAGTGCCATCATTGAAGATGTGGATTAGGATGGTTAAACTGTTCCATCTTGTGTGAATAGATGGTCTCAATGATGGATAAGAGTGATAAACAATTTACCTTTACGATGAATGGGTGAAAAAGAAGATGGGCGAGAAAGAGAAAGCAGAAATGGAAGGTTAGGGGAAGATTTATAATTTTATATTAGGTTTTTTTGTGTGTATAGTATGAATGAGGATGAAAGGAAATTAAAGGATGGGAATACATTTTATTAACTTGTATCTGACATGTAGATATGAAAGCTGAATTTTTAAACTTTTTTTTTACTGGATTGTATAACAAATCATGTGTGTGTTGTGGGGTTTTGCTCTGGTAGACAGGCTAGCGGACGCAGTATAAAGGCAATCACAAAAACTTTAACTTAAACAGTTCGGTGTTTATTCACACAGAGGGAAACACAAAATGACCGTTCAAAGTCTTGGTCTTTGTTCACACAAATGCAATGTCCATAGAACAAAATCTTCACCTGGTTAGCAGTATTTCCCCCAGCCGTCAACAGCAGGCTTTAGGTGCCTGTTTTCCAGCATACGACTTTCAAGCCTTTAGCACGGCACCAACTCACAGATCCCAAAACAGAGTCTACACAGCTTCCCTGTCAGATGGATGATCATTCACACCCAGCTGAGACTGCTGGCTGGGTTTTATACAGGCCAATAAAGACCAGGCCTGGAGCGTGGGGAGCAGCCACCCACCCAGCACTTTGGCTACTCCCAGTAAGAGCCGTCCTGGATCGGCTTTACAGCCATACTAACAACAAACAGTGTTAATCAGCACTAGCAGCCGCTGACACTTAAAACTACCGACTCTTACCTCACCGAGGCCAGGAACCTTGTGACGCATACCTTCCATCAATGACGGCCCCTTGCATCTTCCTACAGTGTATAATATGTGTACTGCACTCCTGTGTGTGTATATCTGTGTATAACATGTATTACTGCAAAGCTGCGTGTGTAGCAGAGTTGTATATTGTGTATGTATGCAGCAGAACTATTTCCCCCATAGCAAATTGCCACACCTTTTGTTTTGCTGGTTTTCTCAACCCCCCCCCCCCCCCCCCATTTTTTTCTTTCTTGGTCTTTAATTTCCCTGCTTTTCTCTATTGTATCTCTTACAGTGGTACTCACTAAGAAGAGGTTAATCTGGGTTAACTGTGCTGGGCAAGGGTGTTTTTTTTTCTGGTTCTGTCTGGCCCAAGAATGGTAAGATCTGCAAACTTTGATTGGTTAAAAGCGCCAATGGCGGGAAGATTCTCTTATTTAGATTCTCTTATTTAATGCCGTCTCTTACCAGCGCCGGTGTCTGTTGAAGACTGAAGATCAGAGCTGGAGCTCTGCACAATCAGGATGGAAGATCTATTAAAACAACTGAGTCTGAGAGCAGAATCTTCAGACGGAGAGCACTGTGAGGAGCAGTCTGGAACTGCTAGCGGTATTGTTTGGCGAGGAAGAGGATGTGACACAAGACCCAGAGGTGAAGCCAGCCAGCACTTCATCGGAAGGAGGAACGGAGGTGGAGCTAAGCGAGAGGCCTGCAAAGAGATACAAGCGGGAGTGAGAGGTGTATTCTCCTCCTTCCAACAGCTTCAGAAAAAGGAGCAGAGGAGAAAGTGCGGCTAGAGCAGCAGCAGCGGAAGCCGGGAAGTCAACTGAGTTGAGTCAGTCACATGGGGCTCCAAGACATCTGGCAGCATCAGAGTGGCACAAATCAGTGCAGTATCATGTGAAGAGGGACAGCAGCTCTGTTGATGGCGGTAAGCAGCGGAAAAGCAGGAAGCACAGTGGGCAAGCGGGTTCTGCTTGTGATTTATATGCAAAGCCAATCCAAGCCAGGGAATCAAGTGCCTGCATTGAGGATTGCATGGTGAAGCAGCTGAAGATGGAACAGCCTCTAATATACGTTAAGTATTTGTGCATGTATTACAAGATGTTGAAAGAAGGTCGTGGGCTGGGCCCACAGGAACAGAGGGTATACAATGCCACACAGACACAGACAATGGTTCTTTCCCAACAGTTGAGTTTACTGAACAATGTAGTGAACAAGAAGCTGAGAATATATAAAACAGATTGGTACACAGAGAATAAACCAACAGTAAATGTAACACAGTCTAAAAATAAACCAGTAAATGTGATGTATTCCCCCAAAGTCCATTAAGCAGCCTAGCTGCACTTGTATGTTCCTGGACGAGTTCCTCGTTGGGGTGCACCTTAAGTATTGTGCAACACTATTTGTAATCCACAGGGAAATTATGTCTGTCTCTTGTAACTTTAATCCTTACTCCAGCTCCCAGCATATAACACCCTATGAGCAACCAGAGTGATAGGAAGGTGTCAGCATATGAGTCCCTTAGGGCTATGCATTAGCTTGCAGTCCGTACACCTCAATGTAACTGTACTGCGTTATTGTATGTCCAAATACCACTTCAACAGTCTAGTTGAATGTGACGTGGCAAACCCGCACTTGCAGTTCCTTGAGCAGGTTCTTGGTGCTTTTTCTTATTTCCTTGTCCACTTCAGAATTGGATCCTACAGAAACGACACTCCTGGGGTCATCGCTGCAATCCTCTCCTGGGATAATTCCTTCTGGTTCACGACAAAACCAAACACAGCCTCCGTCTGCTCACTTCCTGTTTCTACAGGAACCTCCTCCCCTTACACAGGGAGAGTGTGATGCAATAAGTAATTTGCTAAGTGCAGTGTCAAACCTGCATATTCAGTTTGCTAACACACTTATAAGGGTCCAAAACAGCCCATAAATAGTATTCCTCTGATAGACAGTTCCAATGTGGACTTTTATCATCTTATCCTTTGCTGCCATCTACTGACCAAAGTGAGATGACGCAGTAATTATACAATTTACAACATAGCAGAGTAATACATTTAAGGTCCCTTGCCCCACATCCTTACAATGTCATGGAGCAGCATTATCCTAGTCAGCTTGTGGTGCAGTGTTGATAGTAATAAGCTGGCACACTCTTCCTCTGGAGGCAGGACCCAGTGGGAAGATCTCACATTTTGACTCTGTTTCTAATTCTGATTTGTTTGCAAGTTTTATGAAGCTCTTCTCTGATTTTTATGGTCAAAAATCATCATCAGTTGGTGGGGTATGGAAGAAACATCCCAGCACTGATGTTCCTGCCAGAAGACTTTCCAAAGTGTTCTTACCTGTAAAACAATTATGTATGGCTAGATTAGATAGAGCTGATGGGTAAGGATGAGCAAACTTGTGTTTTCAAGTTCGGCGTACAAGGATCAGGTTATCTAAGAATTCTGTTATGGATTCCGCTACCACGGACCATAACTTAACTCGAACTCGAACCTTGTACGCCAAACAACACTACTGATGGGGTTGCAGAGACATGTGTTGAGGAAGCCATTGCCTGTGATGTCTCCCCTCTGGGTTTCCATTTCCCGGCTTTAATTAAAGAGCGTGTTTGGCGTCTGGTATTCATTGACATTTCGTCTTTGCTCCCGTTAGCAAAAGATCATTTGGTGAAGAGGGAAAAGAAAGATGTTAAGGAAGAAGAAAGGAAGCGTGGTTCACCAAAGTCATTTCATAATTGGTTACAGGGTTTTTGTATCTACACTGCAGTTTTGGGTGGGAAGTACCCAGAGAAATGCAGTGCTTTATTCAAGCATTTGGATATCATTTTTGAGGCATATCGCAATTTTGGCAGCATGTTCTGTCAAAAGTTAGCGGTACATCCTTCACATCATTTTGGAATGAAGCATGTAGGCTTATGGATTAACGTAAATGGAACCTGTCACCGGGATTTTGTGTATAGAGCTGAGGACATGGGTTGCTAGATGGCCGCTAGCACAACCGCAATACCCAGTCTCCATAGCTCTGTGTGCTTTAATTGTGTAAAAAAAAAAGATTTGATACATATGCAAATTAACCTGAGATGAGTCCTGTCCCTGAGATGAGTCCAGCGTGAAGGAGCCCAGCACCACCCTGCATCCTCAGAATCTCCTCCTTGCTCCCCAACGTCAGAAAGCTAGAGTGCCGTAATCTCGCGATGAGCAAGCTAGCGCATTCGCAGTTCATTCCCTGAAGCTGATGCCAACACAGGGAAGGAACACTATAACGACAATGCACATGTGCCAGCTCGCGCATCTCTAGATTACGGTGCTCTAGCTTTCTGACATCGGGGAGCAAGGAGGAGATTCTGAGGATGCAGGGTGGTGCTGGTCTCCTTCACGCTGGACTCATCTCAGGGACAGGACTCATCTCAGGTAAATTTGCATATGCATCAAAGCCGTTTTTTTACACAATAAAAGCACACAGAGCTATGGGGACTGGGTATTGCGGATGTGCTAGCGGCCATCTAACAACCCATGTCCTCAGCTCTATACACAAAATCCCGGTGACAGGTTCCCTTTAATGTTTCCGTAAAGGTCTTCTCTTTTTAGGCAAACAAATGTTGTGCAGGGTGATTTGAGGAATGGCGTTTGTTTCGCCTACAATGAGTCGACAACTGGCAGAATAACTGCAGGTAGAGCATGAGTGCTCCTTTTTTGGGGGCTCTCATGCTATGTCAATGTGCTTTAAAAGGAATAGCAATGCAGCTTAATGTTAGAGAATAGATTGTCAAAGGCAGTGATGCCAGTAAAGCCAACAAAAATGCATTTATGGTTAGAGCTTTACCCAAATCGGGAGATAGCTGAGTTGATTTACAATGGTTTTCATGATGGTTTTGATATTCCAGAGGTTAAAGGCTTTTTTTTTTTTTATCAGCTGAATTACACAAAGAGGTGGTTAGGGTTAAGATAAAAAAAAGAATTGGATGCAGGTCAAATTTCAGGTCTGTTTCATGTTCCCCCGTTTGTTACTTTCGGTTTATCTCCATTAGATTTTATTCCAAATAATGAATCTGGTAAATTATGACTGATCCATCACTTATCATATCCGGTTATGGAATCTTTGAATAATGAGGTTGATAAGTCTGAAAGCACCATAGAATATGCATCATTTGACCTAGCGTTGAGCATTTTATGTCAGTTTCGAAAGGGAGCTTTGTTAGCTAAGGCTAGTGAATTGGTTTCGGAGAGTAAGTATGTTCTATCTGGTTTATTCCGTAAAGACGTTATAGTTATTCGGAACTCTAAGACAGATCAGTTGGGTAGGGGTTGTTGTCTGAGACTTTTTAGTTTACAAGTTTTTTTTTTGTGTGCCCTGTCAGGAATGTTTTAAATTGGTTGCAGTTTAGGCCTCATGTGAAGGGCATTTTTCTTATTCATACAGATTTATCTCAAGTTACTAAGTTTCAATTTAACTCTGTTCTTAGGAAGTATTTGTTTTAATTTGGTTTGCATGAATTTTGGATTTCTTCTCATTCTTTTAAGATAGGAGCTGCCACAGAGGCAGCTAGATTAGGTTTAGATAAGTCAATTGTTAGGCAAGTCGGGAGATGGGAATCTAACAGGTTTAAGTTGTACATTAGGTCTGATCTGTTTATATCTGTTGTTTTATATTTTCTTTAGATCCTATGAAAGTCTGGATTATAGGGCACTCCTTTGTTATACTGGGCTCAGAAGCGTGCTGTTATAAGGTGTTATTCCGAAAATTTATCCTTAGATAAAAAATATGTTAATATTTTCTGGTATGGGGTCAGAGGTCTGTGCAGGCATGTCATGATCATGGAGGGTAAAAAAAAATACAAATACAAAAGAAAAAAATAATCCACCTTCTAAAATATTTATGATTTTATTGAGGAACATCAAAAATCCATAAAACAGACAGGGTCCTGGTCTGCTGCCTGGTTTTATACCAAGTCGGGTTTGGTACCGAGGTACCAGCCAGTACCAAAACCGACTCTGGACTCCGAATTTGAAATGTTTTTAAAGATGTAGAAATAAATTTCGAATTCATTCACCAATGTCTCACTTGACTTCGCGTGAAATGAATTTTGCCTCCACAGAGGCAATACATTTTAATGCTGTGCGGAGACAGAACGAAAGTGTTAGAACGACTTCAGATATATGATCCGAAGCTCAAATCGCTCAAGCCTAATAATAACAATACATTAGTAAGTGCCTTGTATTATCTTTCTCTACATGATAAATGCCACTTGCTGAAGTGATACAACCCCTTTAAGCCTTTAGGAGTGAGCCTGGTATTAATCCTTTAGTGGGTCACTGCATGTCTCCATGGTAACATAAAGCAAAGTCTGTGTAATTTAATCCCTCAGTCGCCCTCTTTCATGTGTTCCCTATTTTGTCTCCGCAAGAATAAGGAAGGGATGTTTTTTTTACCATTCCTTTCTTCTCTATTGCTGTATACATAGTGCTCAATGAGCAGCTCTGTATATACAGTTGCAAGAAAAAGTATGTGAACTCTTTGGAATTATATAGATTTCTGCACAAATTGGTCATAAAATGTGATCTGATCTTCATCTAAGTCACAACAATAGACAATCACAGTCTGCTTAAACTAATTACACACAAAGAATAAAATGTTACCATGTTTTTATTGAACACTCCATGTAAACATTCACAGTGCAGGTGGAAAAGTATGTGAACCCCTAGACTAATGACATCTCCAAAAGATAATTGGAGTGAGGTGTCAGCCAACTAGAGTCCAATCAATGAGATGAGATTGGAGGTGTTGGTTAGAGCTGCCCTGCCCTATAGAAAACACACACCAGTTCTGGGTTTGCTTTTCACAAGAAGCATTGCCTGATGTGAATGATGCCTCGCACAAAAGAGCTCTCAGAAGACCTACGATTAAGAATTGTTGACTTGCATAAAGCTGGAAAGGGTTATAAAAGTATCTCCAAAAGCCTTGCTGTTCATTAGTCCACGGTAAGACAAATTGTCTATAAATGGAGAAAGTTCAGCACTGCTGCTACTCTCCCTAGGAGTGGCCATCCTGTAAAGGTGACTGCAAGAGCACAGCACAGATTGCTCAATGAGGTGAAGAAGAATCCTAAAGTGTCAGCTAAAGACTTACAAAAGTCTCTGGCATATGCTAACATCCCTGTTAGCGAATCAATGATATGTAAAACACTAAACAAGAATGGATTTCCTGGGAGGATACCACAGAGGAAGCCACTGCTGTCCAAAAAAAACATTGCTGCACGTTTACAGTTTGCACAAGAGCACCTGGATGTTCCACAGAAGTACTGTCAAAAAATATTGTGGACAGATGAAACCAAAGTTGAGTTGTTTGGAAGAAACTCACAACAATGTGTGTGGAGAAAAAGAGTCACAGCACACCAACATCAAAACCTCATCCCAACTGTGAAGTATGGTGGTGGGGGCATCATGGTTTGGGGCTGCTTTGCTGCGTCAGGGCCTGGACGGATTGCTATCATCAAAGGAAAAATGAATTCCCAAGTTTAGCAAGACATTTTGCAGGAGAACTTAAAGCCATCTGTCCACCAGCTAAAGCTCAACAGAAGATGGGTGTTGCAACAGGACAACAACCCAAACCATATAAGTAAATCAACAACAGAATGGCTTAAACAGAAGATAATACGCCTTCTGGAGTGGCCCAGTCAGAGTCCTGACCTTAACCCGATTGATATGCTGTGGCATGACCTCAAGAAAGCGATTCACACGAGACATCCCAAGAATATTGCTGAACTGAAACAGTTCTGTAAAGAGGAATGGTCAAGAATTACTCCTGACCGTTGTGCACGTCTGATCTGCAACTACAGGAAACGTTTGGTTGAAGTTATTGTTGCCAAAGGAGGTTCAACCAGTTATTAAATCCAAGGGTTCACATACGTTTTCCACCTGCACTGTGAATGTTTACATGGTGTGTTCAATAAAAACATGGATACATTTAATTATTTCTGTGTTATTAGTTTAAGCAGACTGTGATTGTCTATTGGTGTGACTTAGATGAAGATCAGATCACATTTTATGACCAATTTGTGCAGAAATCCATAAAATTCTAAAGGGTTCACATACTTTTTCTTGCAACTGTACAGATAAGAAAGCGCTTGCCATGTGTCTTTGAATGAGGAGAGCTGTGAAAACTGCTGCAAGGCATCACTGCCATGTGAAGTCCATCTGCTGTCGGGGGGAGAGTTGAGAGGCTCATTCACACGACCTTAAGGTGTCCATGCCTGTATTGTGGACCATATTGACTTGAATGGTTCCTAAATCCGCAAGATACAGTGACGGACATGTCCAATCTTTTGCGGAGCGGAGCCACGGATCGGAAGCCCACGGAAACACCACAAAGTGTTTCCGTGGGCTTTCAGGTCTGTGCTTCCACACCGCAAAACATATGACATGTTCTATTTTTGCTGTATTTTGTGGATCATGGACCCATTGAAGTAAATGGGTCTGCACTGCAATAAGGGTTTTACACAGCCGATTATCGTGCATTGCGGACCACTATTTGCGGTCTGCAGCACTGGCGCAGAGCCCTTACAGTCATATGAATGAGCCCTAAATCACATATTTCAAACTCAAGGCACATGGGCCGCCACCTAATCTTAAGTGGCTCATGTGAGGTCCAAAAGTCAAAGAAATCATGGCATGTTGTGATTGCTGAAAGACACTTCCCTCAAACACTAAAGAACCGGACAATCTAGTGAGGACCTGCCTGTGACGTGCAACTCTCGCAAGGCTTCTATACATCTTTTCTCTGTGATTGGCTAGGTGGCTCAGGTATCAGGGAGAAGCACATACAAACTTTAGGTCTGGCTGCTGCTGCTTCTGGTTTCTCCACAACAGTAAGAGACACTCTTGCCATTATGTCTGTGATAGTCAAGACTCTCATTGACACAATGGCAAGAGCATCTCTTACTGTTCTGGAGAAACTGGAAGAGTCAGCACCCCCGTCTAAGGCTTTTCTGTGCTTATCTCTGACGCCTGAGCCATGGAGCCAATCACAGAGCAAATATGTATAGAAGCCTCGCAAGCGTTGCACCTCACAGGCGGGTCTTCACTAGATAGTCCAGTGCCTTAGTGTATGAGGGAAATGTCTAACAGCGGCTACAGCACATCCTGATTTCTCACAAATGATTCCTCACTAGATTGTCCCCTCTTTAGTATGTGGCTAAAGAAGTGTAAAACTAAAGGAGTATAATAAGGCGGCCACCAGGGTAAGGTCTCTGAGAGGCTGATTTGTACAGGGCAGGTTCTAGCAGTAAAGTTTACTGAGTAAATTGTGGCAGAGTGGGCGTCACCAGCAGAGGGAGCAGGCGTCATCTTGTTTTCTTAGCTCAGATGCTAAATAGGTGGAAGTGGCTGGCTATATCAAGTGGAGATAAGAAATTAATAATCCCAAAATGTCCAACAAGAGAAAAACACAGAACTAAGTATGCTAAATTTAGCCTTCAAGAAAAACAATCTCAGCAGAACATGTTCACAAAAGCTAGAGCCAAAAATGAAATAGAAATGAACTTTATTGTGGCTGAAGAAATCGCTTGAGCGATGAACTTTCAGAGGGTGCATTTTTGAAGCAGTGCATGATAAAGGTGTGTGATCAGGTGTGCCCTGATCATATACAGGCTTTTAAAAATGTTGGTTTGTCAATAAACACCAGCACAAACTAAGTTGAAGGGGTTTTCCGAGTTATTTTTATTGAGGACCTATCCTCAGGATAGGTCATCAATATCTGATAAGTGGGCGTCCGACACCTAGTTCACCCACTGATCAGCTGGTTGAAGAGAAGATGCGCGCCGTGCCAGTACTGCCTTCCCTTCATTGTATACCTGCTCACCGTCGCAACAGTAGTTATGAACCGGTGTAATTACACCTAAGCCATCCCATTCACTTTAATACGACAGCTCCTTCCTATTCAAGTGTATAGGAACGAGCCATCCCATTAAAGTTTATGAGGCGGCTTAGGTGTAACTACACTTGCTTACCACTGCTGTTGTGAAAGTGAGCAGGTAAACAATGAAGAGAAGACAGTGTTAGCATGGCACACACCTTCTATTCAACCAGCTGATCAGTGGGGGAGTTGGACACCTGACGATCTAATATTGATGACCTATCCTAAGGATAGGTCATCAATAAAAATAACTTGGATAACCCCTTTAAGGAACTAGCAGGAAATATGACAATACAGCTGGCCAAAAGGGAATACAGTTACAGTGGCGTGCAAAAGTTTGGGCACCCCTGGTCAAAATTACTGTTACAGTGAGCAGTTAAGCAAGTAAAATACAATGATCTCCATAAGGCATAAAGTTAAAGACGACACATTACCATTTCATTTTAAGCAAAAACTATTTTTTATTTTTATCTTTTACATTTTCAAAATAACAAAAAAGGAAAGAGACCCGAAGCAAAACTTTGGGCACCCTGCATGGTTGGTACCTAGTAGCACCCTCCTTGGGAAATATCACAGCTTTTAAACGTGTTTTGTAACCAGCCAAGAATCTTTCAATTCTTGTTTGAGGAGTTTTCATCCATTCTTCCTTTCAAAAGACTTCCAGTTCTGTGAGATTCCAGGGCCATCTTGCATAGACCTCTATTTTGAGGTCTATACACAGATTTTCAATTATATTCATATCAGTGGACTGTGAGGGCCATAGTAAAACCTTCAACTTGTGCCTTTTGAGGTAGTCTATTGTGGATTTTGAGGTGTGCTCTAGATCATTATCCATTTGTAGAAGCCATCCTCTTTTCAACTTCAGCTTTTTTTTTTTTATAGTTGATGTTATTTGCTGGAATTTCATTGAATCCATTCTTCCCTCCACCCGTGAAATGTTTCCATTGCCATTGGCTGCAACACAACCCTAAAGGATGATTGATCCACTTTTCTTAAAAATTGTTTAAATGTTGAAAATTGTGTTTCATCTTGGAGATCCTTTTGGAGATTATGTCATCTTCAACTTGCTTACTTTTTTCACAGCAACAGTAATTTTGACCAGGAGTGCCCAACTTTTGATTGCCACTGTATCTGGCTTTTTCATTAGCTGTTGATAAAGGCACAGACAACACAGATACAGCGCAGCTTTCAATTTTTATGAGAAGTGTAAAGGCGGACTTCTCATTCACTGAGGATTTAGCTGCCATGCAGGGTCAGATTGGCCATAGACCTTACAGGAAAATTTCCCTTCTGGCCGATGCCTAGGGGGCCGCCAAGCCCCCCTCTTTGTCGCTGGCTAGGTACATAATAACCTGTCAGCGGTAATAACACTATAAGAATCAGGGTGATGACCTTGGCAGCAACCTCACATGCTCTCCTGAATTCAACTGCTGTGGGCGACATCTCACCTCCTAAGGTGAACAGAAAATGGTGCTATTGATGGCCACAACAGAGGGACAGCTGTTGGGGCAATATATTGTGCAGCTCTGGTATATGGTTGTGCTGGGGCAGTATTTTGTACTTTGGTATTGCTGACCCCACCTACTTATGTTGCCCCACTTTCTGTTAATTTGGACCCCCCTACAACATATGGCCACTTTTAGTTTTTTTCCAGGGCCACTTTAAATTCCCAGTATGTCCCTGTTGCCATGTAAAGTAAAAAAAAGTAAAGAGTCATGTATTTGCTCACTCTTTTACAGCAGTACCTCACCTCTTAGATCTCCACAGTGCTCTAGAGGAACCCATGCTTGGCTGTATTAGTTCAGTCCATCCTTTATGCTGTGAATCCTTGACAAATCGTCTCGCACTTGTGGTTAAAAAAAACAAGGGGGGAATTTATCATTAGGAGAATATTTGAAGTCAGTTTTGCTTCAGTCTGTGTTGGAGTACTTTGTGCCACATTTATCAAATGTTGCGTGTTGTTTGATAAATTTCACTTCTGGCCCTGATTTATCATACCTTCACTCCAGAATTCTGGCATCAAAAAGACGCAAAATAGGGCTTTTGCTACTTTTTTCCACTCGCTTGCACATAATTTATGCAATTGTGCAAAAATTTCCGACTCTTTACACTCACTTGCGCAAAATTCCGCACATTTTTGCATGTGTTCACCACTCACTCCAGTTTTGTAATATAGATGGGAAAGTGGGCATGGTGAGCTATGTTAATGAGTTTCACTCCAGATTCATCATTGAGAGTTTTTTTTTAAAGTCGCAAATAAGTCGCAATCTCACTCCAGGAGCAGAGTGGAGTAGGACAATTGGAGTAGCTTCTCTAGACAGAAGTGTTAGGTTTAAGGACAAGCCAAATATATCAAACAACACGCAACATTTGCTAAATGTGGCACAAAGTACCCCAACACAGACTGAAGCAAAACTGACTTCAAATATTCTCCTAATGATATATTCCCCCCTCTGTCTAGAGAAGCTACTTCAGTTTTCCTACTCCACTCTGCTCCTGGAGTGAGATTGTGACTTATTTGCGATTTAAAAAAAAAGTCTCAATGATAAATCTGGAGTGAAACTCATTAACATAGCTCACCATGCCCACTTTTCCACCCATATTACAAAACTGGAATGAGTGGTGTACACATGCAAAAGTTGCTAAATTTTGCGCAAGTGAGTGTAAAAAGTCTCAAATTTTTGCACAATCACACCTATTTTGCGACTTTTTGACGCCAGAATTCTGGAGTGAAGGAATGATAACTCAAATCTTTATTTCAAGCGCATAAAAACATCATCATGCTATACAAAAAAAAAAAAAAAGCTACGCATTTCGGATGAAACACATCATCCTTCCTCATGGCCTATCCACTATACATGTGTGAATACCTATATACATGAAAGTCAGGGGGTATCTCCTCCCAAAGGGGGTGGTATTGGCGTGATCAGGGGAATAAAATCATGGAGGTGATCTCACAAATTAGCACATGACAGAAAGGCGAGTGGAAAATGTTATGTTTCTAATACATGTCTAGTTACTAAAGGCAATTATATAATTAAAATTCATGCAGCATCTTTTCCCATTCGGGGTAGTGTTGGCATGTTCATGTTAATAAAATCATGGAGATAATCTCCCTAATTAACACATGACAACAAGACAAATGGAAAACTTTATGTTCCTCATACATGACTGGTTGCTAGGGACAATTACATACATGAAAGTCATGCGGTATCTCCTCCCACAGGGGATAGGGTTGGCGTGCTCAGGTCAAAAAATAATTATGGAGGTGATCACTCTATTTGGGACATAACAACAAAGCAAGTGGAAACTTTATAATTCTAATACACGGATGATTGCTAGGGACAATTATATTTGTAGAGTTAACTGAAAAGATTTTAAGATTTTAATAAAAAGAGACAAGGTCTGTACGCAGGTTCATGCTCTCTGGAAATCTGATGATAAGCCTCCAGATCCAGTAGCATTCCATATTTCTGACCTTGTGCTCCCAGTCCATATTCCAGTCCGTTTTTTCCAGTCTTTCTCCATCACTTTGAATTATTCTGTGTTACCCACATGAACGTAGAGGAAATTCTGAGAAGCAGCTGATGTATGTCTATTGCCTGGATTTGAAATGTCCCAGAGGTGTTCCCCAATACGTTTACGTAATTGTCTGACACTGACACTGTATGCAATATATAACATGAGTAGATGAACAATTAATAAATGTTTTATACCAAATCTTTGTTTATTGCTTGAATTATTTTAGTTTTTCGCATATATTTACACAATCAACACCGTGTATTACCGCATGCAAAGCTACCTGTGGTATCTAGCCATGTATTGTTATTACTTCTTGTGTTTTGGGGAAATGGTGATGGATCATGTGATGACCGGAGTGACGTCACCACAGGTCCTGTTCCTCCACACAGCTAAGATGAAGACAGAAGGAGATGCCGGGCTGCGCGAACAAGTGGACTAAGGTGAGTTAAATTTTTATTTTATTTTTTTAACCCCTCCAGCGCTATTTTACTATGCATTCTGTATTCAGAATGCTATTATTTTCCCTTATAACCATGTTATAAGGGAAAATAATACAATCTAAAGAACACCGATCTCAAGCCCAAACTTCTGTGAAGAAGTTCGGGTTTGGGTACCAAACATGCGCGATTTTTCTCACGCGAGTGCAAAACGCATTACAATGTTTTGCACTCGCGCTGAAAAATCGCACATGTTTCCGCAACGCACCCGCACATTTTCCCGCAACGCCCGGGTGAAAGAGGCCTAAGTGTTTTCTTTTTTTTTAATACCGGCCTGTTACTGCCACATGGGGGGAGCGGGAGGCACTTGATACTGGACCATGGGGGGGAAGGAGAGAGGCACTACGATACTGGCACACGGGGGGGGTGGGAAGGAGAGAGGCACTTGGTACTGCACATTGGGAGGGGGGAGATGGCACTATGATACTGGCACATGTGGGGGGGGGGAAGGAGAGAGGCACTTAATACTGGCACATTTGGGGGGGAGATATGGCACTATGATACTGGCAGATGGGGGATATGTGGGGGGGATACTGGCAGATGGGCACATGTGGGGGGGAGAGAGGCACTTAATATTGGCACATTGGGGGGGAGATGGCACTATGATACTGGTACATGTGGGGGGGGGGTGGGAAGGAGAGAGGCACTTAATACTGGCACATTGGGGGGGAGATGGCACTATGATACTGGCACATTGGAGGGCGAGATGGCACTATGATACTGGCACATGGGGGGAGGATAGAGGCACTTGATACTGGTACTTTGGGGGGGTGAGATGGCACTATGATACTGGGACATGGTGGGGAGGAGATAGGCTCTTGATACTGGCACATGGGGGGTTTAGCATGTGATACTTGCACATGGGGGGGTTTGGCACTATAATACTGGCACATGGGGGGGTGGGAAGGAGAGAGGCACTTGATACTGGCACATTGGGGGGGAGATGTCACTATGATACTGGCACATTGGGGGGAGAGATGGCATTATGATACTGGCACATTGGGGGGAGAGATGGCATTATGATACTGGCACTTGGGGGGAGCGAGATGGCACTATGATACTGGGACATGTGGGGGGAGGAGAGAGGCACTTGATACTGGCACATGATGGGATCATCTATGGGGACACTTACTGGCACATTATTAGGGGGCATTATGGGGGTCCCTTTTTACTGGCACATTATTGGGGGGAACTATGGGGGCATCTACTGAGGCCACAAAGAAGGGGTATTTTATATGGGGGGCTCTGTGTGGTACTAGTATTATAAGGGGGTTTATCTGTCTCTGCAGTATTGTATTCGGGAGCACAGCGGCACAGTATTGGGGGTGGTAGGATGATTTGTCCAGAAGATGGGAGGATGATGGAAAAGTAGTAAGCTAAGATTTTGTTTGTCAAACTGCAGAGACAAAAAATGGCTAAAAAATGGTGGTCTGATCTGAAGGTCTGAAAGGAGACGATGAGGAAAGAGAACATCTACATCAAAGAGATATCACTGTATGTAAGAGGTATGTGCGCTGTATTACCCTGTATTTCCAAAAGGACTGTTTATTTTTTCATATTAAAAGAATATTGAGTTCGGATCACTTTGTTTCTTACACCGTTCACACAATTCTTATGTACAGGATTCGTAGGATTCGAGATTCGAGAAAAATTGGATTTGTCCCACCTCTACTTTAAAGTAAAGTTCTTTGATTATTCTTAGTTCTGACCCAATTGGATGGGATAATGGTCTACTGTAGTGTTTCCCTACCAGGATGCCTTCAGCTGTTGCAAAACTACATCTCCCAGCATGCCCTGACTGTTAAACGCTGTCTGGGCATGCTGAGAGTTGTAGTTTTGCAACAGCTGGAGGCATCCTCGTTGGGAAAAGCTGGTCTATGGTGATAATATAAACAATGGGGGTTCTACAAAAGAGCTATAAGTTCATATTCGTGTTTACACACGTGTTTTAAAATGTATGCGTTCTCCTATTATAAACAAGTAAATAATGACGCAAAGCTGTGGGGCTGGTATGCAACTTTTTCCAGGGCTGTTTTTTATCCCCAGTCCGGCCCTGGACATGATCACAGCTTTCCAGCATAAACTTCATATATGAAAGCCCCAACTTGACTAGGACAATCTTGCCCACTTTTCTATTTGAGAAAGAGAGAGGGTTATTTAATGTTTCATTGACACAGCACTCAAGTTTTGCCATCTTTGCCAATCCCTTCACCACCAACATTGACAGTGCACCCTGTCACCTTCAGGTGGAGTTAATAGATATTTAAAGAGATAATGGCCTGATAGCAAAGTTCCAGGATGCTAAAATCAAGGACTTTTAAAGTCACTGCTCCCAGCTTTAATGCTAAAGCTCTGACTTTATGCTGCCCACAGGGGTGCACTACCAATGAGGCCAGGTGAGGTGATCACCTCAGGCAGCACCAGGTAGGGGAAAGAGGGGGGCAGCAGAAGGGCCATGGGCAATGAGCGCTTTCATTGTGGCAAAGGGGTTAAGTTAAGAAATTGACATGGGGGAAGGGGGGGGCACTGTTTCTGTTTTCACCTCAGGCAGCAGAAAGGCTAGATGCACCCCTGGCTGCCCATGTTCTGTCCATGTTTGGGAGCACCTATGTGTGCAAACCAACGTTTTCACTAATGAATCTAAACAAGACTAAGCACAGATCAAGTCACCAATGACAACCTCCAGAATGTTTTACAGATTGCTACAGCACAAGACCTAAAACTAGACATCGACACACTGACCATAGGAAAATGGTGTCAGACATCTGGACAGAAGACAAAATAAGTAAGCATTTTAAAAACCACGTGATGATGTGGTGGTTAAAGGGGTTATCCGACTTGCGCTCCTGTGAGGCTAATCACATGCTGTACATTGGGCACGTGATTCTAACCTGTTAATACCCACAGTGCATGTGTGAGAATGAATCTCTGTATGTGTATATGATAACCCAAATCAGTGCTATATGTTGGTCAGACAACACTTGCATGCAGTTGCTAAAATAACTTTTTTACACAGTGCTGCCACACAGTCGAGTCACATTACCACTTCCTACTTTCGACATTGAAAGTGCATAGTTCATGAAGGAAGTCACATGTCATGAACTGGCTTGGTGGTTATATAAGATGTGAGATAGGTTGTTGGCACACGTATCCCTTATTGCTGTCATGAGTAAAAGGGGTGATCTATTAAAGTTGCAAAAGTGGATGATTATTGGCTTTCGGGCCAAAAGTGGCCGTACTTCTGAAACACAGTTTGTGAACTGTTTGTGATGAAAGTGTATCGTGAGTGCACAAATGGCACCATTTCAAATAAGCTACGTGGAAACTGTGGAGCAACATATGTCACTGATGAGAGAGGTTAACGACCACTACGAAGGTGCATGAGGGCAGATCAACACGCTACAGTGGAGGTCACCACCAAAATGAACCAGGGGGCTGTTTTCTGCTTTCTTCGAATGGATGGATGCTGGCATGTCAGGAGTGAAACATCAGAGAACAAACACCCTGCAACTACTGCTAGAACAACACAAGCTTGTGCTGGGAGTGTTTTGGTCTAGGGAATGTTTTTGTTGCATTCTTTGGGTCCACTCATCCATTTGGAGAGCACTCTCAACTGATTTGGGTATGAATCCAACCTTGCAGATTATGTACATCCATACATGCTGATTGTCTTCTTTGGGGCAGATGGAATGTTCCAGCAAGACAGTGAGACAGGTTATATAGCTATAAATGTCTGATACTGGTTGGAAGAGCTTGACTAAGACATCCAAGAACTACCCTGGCCCCTAATTTGACAGACTTGAATTAAATTGAGCATCTGTGGGTCTACCTCGATCGTCACGGAAGCCTGCCTTTTGCCAGATGAACGTGACAACGGCACAGTGGAAGGTGGAGTGGAGGACAAATAGGAGGAGAGAGAAGAAGGAGAAGAGGCAGGACATGGAGCGCCGGGAGTGTGGCTTTGTGGGTTCTGATGGTGTTGCTCCCACTGGGCTCGGTGATGGGAGGCCGAGTGCCTTCTTAAGGCGGTCGTCCCTAGGTGAGTGTTGGGCTTACCGAGACTTATGCGTTGACAGCACAGGCTGCAGATGGCAACACTATTGTCAGCAGCTGACACATTAAAAAAGCCCACACTGGGGAGCCATGTGCCGGCGTCCTGGGAGTGCCATGGTGGATGCATCGCTCCAGATACATTTGCAGTCTGCTTTTTGCCTCCTGTGCATTGCGAGTTCTGCCTGCTTCTCCTCCTTCTCCTCCTTCTCCTCCCTATCTGCTGCTTCGTCTCTCCCTCTGAACTCCCCTCCTCTTCCTCTCTTGTGGGCACCCACGTGACGTCTATCGACACTTCATCATCGTTACCTTCACCACAACTGACATTAGAGATCACTGAGTAGGCAGCAACAGCGGGGACCACCCTCCTTGGGCTGATCTGGGTCCTGTCGTCAAACCGCTGGGTGTTGCTACCTCTTCCTTATCCAATGCCAAGAATGGCTGCTCATCGGTAAGGTCTGGGAATGGATGGGAAAATAATTTCTCTCACTCAAATGGAGGGGCTATGGTGGTGGTGGTGTCTTTGGGGGTGCACATAGCATAGAGTGAGGAGGGTGCTGATACAGGGGATGAGGAGGGTGCAGAAGCATAAGGCTGAGTGAGCCACTCAACCAACTCTGGTGCGTCCTTTGACGTAATCGCACACACCTTCTCCAACTTCCCACTTAGGCTCTGGCCTGGTGCACCTGCCCAATACCATACCTGCGGAACGGCTTGCCTCTTCCTTTGCCTGTCATTATCAAAATAACCCTGTGACAAAGTCCTTATAGAAGAACAGTATTTGTGGAAGCAGGTATATCGCAGGCCTCAATCAATATTTGGTGGAATCCGGTATATCAATACCCTGTATCAGTATTTTGTGGAAACAGGTATATAGAAATTCACAGTAGAAAATATGTATACAATGTAGGGATATAAACTATGTATCACTGAATAATTATCCTACTTAAAACTTAACTTTTAGTCATTATTAATTAAAAATAAGTCCCACAAAAATAATGTGTATATTTATGATAACTGCATAGGTCAGATACTATGGACTTAAGTACAATGAGACACAGGGTAAATAAGCAATCTCAAGTGCTCAGATTTGGACCAGGGGTCCCACTCACGGTTTGATGATTTTTTCCTTTGTATGGAGATGAACCACAACAAAAGAGACGTAGTAGGAAGGTCCACAAAGGTCTTGGTAAAAAAGAGTTGAGATGAAACGATTTTTCTAGTGCAGGGTAGGAGAAGGCAGGGGCTGGGGAGATAAATATCCCTACCGGGCTATTAAGATTCTGCCTAAAAGCGGAGAGGTCTCCCGCCTAAATGCGGGAGAATCACCTCCAGAGGAGGCGACCCCACTTATCGATGGCTGTCCCTGTTGTCCTATCCCTAAAAAAATTGCTCCCAGTGTCTGTACAGCCAAAAATAAAGAGATTTAGAATTCCCAACGCGTTTCCTCCAATACAAATGTGACCGGATTCATCAGGGGAAAAGAAGATGTAGATATATAATAAAGATGTGGCACAATCGCCCTCAGCACAATGGCTCTCTACCGATAAATCCAACTGAATAATGCAGTCCAGAGATCTCTCTGCAACTGCGCCTCTATATATATGCTGATATGAATTGACTTAACAATAAACATTTGATGAAATAAATACCTCATGGTGTGAGTGAAGAGCGGCGTGCGTTCCACCATCGGCCGGGCAAACCGGAAGTGCGCCATGTCGCGTGCGCCGACCGCTGCTATTGGCCGGCGGTGGAACGCAGACCGGGGATGAACCGCATGGAAACCGGAAGTATGTAATATGCACCGCATACGGGACGCTGGAGCGCATAGAGATATGCGCTCCAGGGTAAATAGATAGCGAATATGTGCAGAAATAGAAAATTACATGTAAAGATGGAAGGAAAGACTATTTTATATATAAAGATATAGTCAGTAAACATTTTATTATAATACTATCATGTAGAGCATATATAGAATTAATTTTGAAGAGGGTTGGATTGAGTGGTGTGGGACACTAAATGGAGACAGGGAAGAACATTGTATTGTCAATACTTTTGACTAATGATAAGGTCCTAGCAACTGATAGAGGTTCCATTGAAATGTAGATATTACAAAGTAGACCTATTGCGGTCTGATGCGGTCTGATGCCTTCATTTGTAAGGTCCGAAGAATAATAAACAATAGTCTTGATCAATGCAATGAGGTATATCAAGTTATCAAGGAAAATATTTTCTTATATTTAATATTAATTGAACCATGACAATGAAAAATTTTTTTTGATGAGGGCATGGCAGAATTAATAACATATAAGACTAGATATTTAGAAGTAACGCCATTCAAACATATTCAGATGAAGCAACTAAATGACAGAATTTCATTGAGTCCGGAGGGGCTCACAGTTTTTAGACGGTAAGTCCATTCGGACTCTTTCTGTAAGATTCTCTTGTCGAGGTCACCTCCTCTAGGGGATGGACAAATGACCTCAACAACGCAGAACTTCAGACATTTTGGATTTCCATCATGGAGGTCATGCACGTGTCTAGAGATAGTAGTGTCCCGTTTGTGCCTTATGTCCCCAAGGTGGTCTCCAATTCTTCTTCTGAGTTCACGTTTTGTCTTGCCAACATACTGAAGTTCACATGAACAAATACAGAGATACACTACCCCGGTCGTTTTGCAATTTGCAAAATCACGGATATTATAGGTTTTATTGGTGGTGTAACTTGTAAAATTTTTGGTTTGATATATGTATGGGCAGGCTATACAAGATCCGCATCGGTATGTACCCAGGGGCTTTCTATCCAGCCAAGTGCCTGTTTTTTTAGGCGCTGTGTAATGACTATGAACAAAACGGTCACCTAAAGATCTACCTCTTCTATATGTTATAGCTGGTTTCGATGGAAGTATATCATGGATGTCTGGGTCCAACAGGAGCATATCCCAGTATTTTTGGAAGATATTTCTAACCTCTCTACTGCAGGTGTCATATGTCCCAATGATGCGAAAGATGGAATCCGTATCTGTTTTTTTGGGTTTAGGTGACAAAAGATCCATTCTGTTTTTGCTCAAGGCCGACCTGAAGGCCCTTTGTAAGGGGTAATCTGGGTACCCTCTTTGATTAAACCTGGTTTTAAGGTCTTTAGCTTGGCTAAAGAAGTCTCTCTGGGTAGTGCAATTTCTGCGGACTCGCAAATACTGCCCCTTTGGGATACCACATTTGAGGTTTTCAGGGTGATAACTTTCCCACCTAAGCAAGCTATTTGTTGCTGTAGGTTTTCTGTGAGTCTTTGTAGTGATAGTACCATTCTTCAATGTGATAAATAAATCCAAAAAGGCCAGACCTTGGTCATACACTTCACATGTGAAGTGCATACCTATGTCGTTCTTGTTCAGATCGGCCAAGAAGTCAGAGAATAGTCGTCTGGGGCCGCCCCAGAATATCAGTATATCATCGATATAGCGGCCCCAGAAGACTATTCTCGACGTCCAAGGACATTCATCCGCAAAGACTACAGTGTCCTCCCACCAGCCCAGGAACAAGTTAGCATAAGTGGGGGCACATGCGCTCCCCATTGCTGTGCCCCTGAGCTGGTGGAAGAAACGGGCATCAAAAAGAAAATAATTGTGTCTGAGGATGAAATCCATAAGTTTCAGAACAAAATAGCTTGCTTAGGTGGGAAAGTTATCACCCTGAAAACCTCAAATGTGGTATCCCAAAGGGGCAGTATTTGCGAGTCCGCAGAAATTGCACTACCCAGAGAGACTTCTTTAGCCAAGCTAAAGACCTTAAAACCAGGTTTAATCAAAGAGGGTACCCAGATTACCCCTTACAAAGGGCCTTCAGGTCGGCCTTGAGCAAAAACAGAATGGATCTTTTGTCACCTAAACCCAAAAAAACAGATACGGATTCCATCTTTCGCATCATTGGGACATATGACACCTGCAGTAGAGAGGTTAGAAATATCTTCCAAAAATACTGGGATATGCTCCTGTTGGACCCAGACATCCATGATATACTTCCATCGAAACCAGCTATAACATATAGAAGAGGTAGATCTTTAGGTGACCGTTTTGTTCATAGTCATTACACAGCGCCTAAAAAAACAGGCACTTGGCTGGATAGAAAGCCTCTGGGTACATACCGATGCGGATCTTGTATAGCCTGCCCATACATATATCAAACCAAAAATTTTACAAGTTACACCACCAATAAAACCTATAATATCCGTGATTTTGCAAATTGCAAAACGACCGGGGTAGTGTATCTCTGTATTTGTTCATGTGAACTTCAGTATGTCGGCAAGACAAAACGTGAACTCAGAAGAAGAATTGGAGACCACCTTGGGGACATAAGGCACAAAAGGGACACTACTATCTCTAGACACGTGCATGACCTCCATGATGGAAATCCAAAATGTCTGAAGTTCTGCGTTGTTGAGGTCATTTGTCCATCCCCTAGAGGAGGTGACCTCGACAAGAGAATCTTACAGAAAGAGTCCGAATGGACTTACCGTCTAAAAACTGTGAGCCCCTCCGGACTCAATGAAATTCTGTCATTTAGTTGCTTCATCTGAATATGTTTGAATGGCGTTACTTCTAAATATCTAGTCTTATATGTTATTAATTCTGCCATGCCCTCATCAAAAAATTTTTTTCATTGTCATGGTTCAATTAATATTAAATATAAGAAAATATTTTCCTTGATAACTTGATATACCTCATTGCATTGATCAAGACTATTGTTTATTATTCTTCGGACCTTACAAATGAAGGCATCAGACCGCAATAGGTCTACTTTGTAATATCTACATTTCAATGGAACCTCTATCAGTTGCTAGGACCTTATCATTAGTCAAAAGTATTGACAATACAATGTTCTTCCCTGTCTCCATTTAGTGTCCCACACCACTCAATCCAACCCTCTTCAAAATTAATTCTATATATGCTCTACATGATAGTATTATAATAAAATGTTTACTGACTATATCTTTATATATAAAATAGTCTTTCCTTCCATCTTTACATGTAATTTTCTATTTCTGCACATATTCGCTATCTATTTACCCTGGAGCGCATATCTCTATGCGCTCCAGCGTCCCGTATGCGTCATTTCCGGTGCATATTACATACTTCCGGGTTTCCATGCGGTTCATCCCCGGTCTGCGTTCCACCGCCGGCCAATAGCAGCGGTCGGCGCACGCGACATGACGCACTTCCGGTTTGCCCGGCCGATGGTGGAACGCACGCCGCTCTTCACTCACACCATGAGGTTTTTATTTCATCAAATGTTTATTGTTAAGTCAATTCATATCAGCATATATATAGAGGCGCAGTTGCAGAGAGATCTCTGGACTGCATTATTCAGTTGGATTTATCGGTAGAGAGCCATTGTGCTGAGGGCGATTGTGCCACATCTTTATTATATATCTACATCTTCTTTTCCTCTGATGAATCCGGTCACATTTGTATTGGAGGAAACGCGTTGGGAATTCTAAATCTCTTTATTTTTGGCTGTACAGACACTGGGAGCAATTTTTTTAGGGATAGGACAACAGGGACAACCATCGATAAGTGGGGTCGCCTCCTCTGGAGGTGATTGTCCCGCATTTAGGCGGGAGACCTCTCCGCTTTTAGGCAGAATCTTAATAGCCCGGTAGGGATATTTATCTCCCCAGCCCCTGCCTTCTCCTACCCTGCACTAGAAAAATCGTTTCATCTCAACTCTTTTTTACCAAGACCTTTGTGGACCTTCCTACTACGTCTCTTTTGTTGTGGTTCATCTCCATACAAAGGAAAAAATCATCAAACCGTGAGTGGGACCCCTGGTCCAAATCTGAGCACTTGAGATTGCTTATTTACCCTGTGTCTCATTGTACTTAAGTCCATAGTATCTGACCTATGCAGTTATCATAAATATACACATTATTTTTGTGGGACTTATTTTTAATTAATAATGACTAAAAGTTAAGTTTTAAGTAGGATAATTATTCAGTGATAAACAGGTATATAGAACTTAATAATGAGTATTTGCTGGAAGCTGGTGAATCAAACCCCTTAATCAATATTTGTGGGAAGCTGGTGATACACCAGGCCTCAATCAATATTTTGTGGAAGCCAGTATATCAATCCCCTCTATCAGTATTTTGTGGAAACAGGTATATAGAACTCAATAATGAGTATTTGCTGGAAGCCGGTAAATCAAACCCCTTAATCAATATTTGGTAGAAGCTGGTGTATTGCAGGCCTCAATCAATATTTGGTGGAAGCTGGTATATCAATACCCTGTATCAGTATTTTGTGGAAACAGGTATATAGAACCCAATAATGAGTATTTGCTGGAAGCCGGTAAATCACACCCCATAATCAATATTTGGTGGAAACCGGTGTATCGCAGGCCTCAATCAATATTTGGTGGAAGCCGGTATATCAATACCCTCTATCAGTATTTTGTGGAAACAGGTATATAGAACCCAATAATGAGTATTTACTGGAAGATGGTAAATCAAACCCCTTAATCAATATTTGTGGGAAGCTGGTATATCGCAGGCCTCAATGTATATTTTGTGGAAGCTGGTGTATCACACCCCTCAATCAGTATTTTGTGGAAGCAGGTATATCGCACCTCTTAATCAGTTTTTTGGGGGCAACAGGTATATCACACCAGTTGCAATTAGTTATTCAAATAGCGTTTGTCCCTCTATCTAGCTGCGGTATCTCAGCAGCACCGCACACAACTGCTGCACAATACAAATGCATTATAATATACTTTCTATGATAGACAGTATATTATAGGTATATCACACTTAGTTTTTTTGTGGGGGCAACAGGTATATCACACTAGTTGCAATTACTTATTCCTATAGCGTTTGTCCCTCTAGCTAGCTGCGGTATCTCAGCAGCACCGCACACAACTGCTGCACAATACAAATGCACTATAACATACTTTCTATGTTAGAAAGTATATTATAAGTATATCACACCCCTCAGTATATCACACCTATCGATAGCACACCTATCGATAGCACACCTATACCAGTCCTTAAAAGGCCCTATTAGCTAGCGTTTGGTGTCACTAACAGTCTGTCCCTGCTCCACACAGCAACCTCTCCCTACACTGGCAAAACACAGAATGTAAAATGGCTGCCAGATTTGGTTTATTTATAGGGTAGGGGTGTGTCCCTGTGCTGAAATGTCTCAATTGGCTGTCCTGTCCCACCTGATGGATGTGTCATTGGTCAAAGTTCTGCACAATGCAAAGAATATGGCACCGGCGAACATCGCCATGTGTTCGTCTGTTCGGTGAACCACGAACAAGCAAAGTTCGCTGCGAAACGACGGCTGGGCGAACCACAAGGCCATTTCTATTAGCTGCCACTGGCTAACATGGAAGTCACACCAGGGAGTAGACCTGTCCATCTGCGGCATTAAGAAATCATTGACTGCCTTCCTCTGCTTGTACAGGTGGTCTAACAGCCTTCCCTGACGCAGACAAAATGTTCTTCCCGTTATCAGTAACCATGGTTCCCACCTCCAGTTGGTGAAGAGACAGCGAGTGTTCAATTTCTTTATTGACGACACAGAGCAGTTCCTCCCTGGTGTGACTCAGTTCTCCAAGGCTAACCAGGTGCAGAACTGCGTGACAATTTATAGCTTTGCATAGCTGACATAATGGAGGACCACTGTGAACTGTGCCTAGAGGGGGGGTGGAGACAAGGTGGAGGATGAGGAGCCAGAAGAAGACATTGATGCAGAAATCCCAGCATTGCAATGCAGAGGTGGCATTGCCACCACCTGGCCAAGTTGCTAGTGTTCCTGGACCGGAACCACATTTACCCAGTGGGCTGTGGACGACATGTCCTTGACCATAGTTACAACTCCATACATCAGCGCTGGCGTGAACTCTACCAGACACAGAGAGTTCTCAAGAACTGGCCAACCTTCTGCTCAATGTACGTGTGCGGGACTGGTACAGCTTTTTTGGAAAAGTAATGTCGGTTCGGGACTCTCCACCTTGGGTTGAAATATGCAGAGTCAACTACATGGAAAGAGATGGTAGTACCAGCAACTTGGCCAGATGCATGTGCAGCATGCCGGACTGCAGGGGAAAACATGTGAGACTCACAGTGGGACGATGGGTGAAATAGTTCATTTGCACTTTCACAGTTAGCTGATGCCTCCATGGGTCGGCAGTGCAGTGGATGAGAAGACAGTACGAGATCTTCCGGGGAACTCTCGGTTGCAGGGAACACCAGCCAGATGTTGGTTGAAGTGCCCTTGATGGTGTCTTCTTCCTCCATGGCCTTGCTTCTTACTCTGACTACATACTGCTCTCTCTCCACTAAGCTAGACACACCCCACTATATATTGTAGGAAGGCGCAAGGGTCCGTCATTGAGGGAAGGTATGTGTCACTGAGATTATGGGCCTCGGTGAGGTAAGAGCCTGTAATTTTAAGTGTCAGCGGCAGTTAGTGCTGACTGACACTATTTGTTATTTAGTATGGCTGTAGAGCCGATCCGGCTCTTACTGGGAGAAGCCAAAGTGCAGGGTGGGTGGCCTCTCCCCACATTCCAGGCCGGGTTTTGGTTTGGGATATAAAAACCCAGCCAGCAGTCTCAGTACGGTGGATTATCCTCCACTTCACAGTGAAGCTGTGGAGACGCTGTGGTTTTGGGATCTGCATGAGGTGTGCCGTGCTAAAGGGCTGAGAGCTGCATTGCTGGAAAACAGGCCCCCTAAAGCCTGCAGTGAATGGCTGACGAAAAACTGCTAACCAGGTAAATGTTTGTGTTCTGTGGACTTTCAATGGTGTGAACATACACCAACACTGCAAACTGTTATTTTGTTTTCGCATTATACTTTGCTTGAATACTGTGCGGTGCGAGCGCTCCGTACAGTATTATAATGTATTGGCTCCTATAAGCCGAAGTTATTACCTCGCAAAGTCTTGCGAGACTTCGCATAATAACTTCAAAAATCTATTTTTACTGTAAAAAACATTTTCCGAACTCGGGTTCGGTTCCAAGCCTTCTTCTGCTGCCACTGCCCATTCCTTTGGTGGGCCCACGCAACTGTCTGTAGGCCATAGTGTAAAATAACTGTATTGCTAACAGAAGGGATCAGCGATGATAACTTTTGCTCCACTGTACAGTTATGTACAGGGCGATAAATTACACCTGTCCGTTATACGAACCTAACGTAATGCTACAGCTAACAGAACGGATTAGCTATGATAAATTTTGTTCCACTGCAGTTATGGTACAGGGTGTTAAATTACACCTGCCCATAATACAGATTTAACGTAATGCTACAGCTAACAGAAGGAAGGGATTAGCTATGAATGTCGGTGCACTGCACAGTGATGCACACAGTGATATGACACCTGACTTTAATATTGAGGCAAACTAACTGTATTGCTAAAATAACAGATTAGCTCTGAATGTCAGTGCACTAGAATGTGAAGCACATGGCAATATATGACACTTGCCTTTAATACTGAGGCACACTAACTATCACTAAAATAACAGATTAGCTCTTAATGTCAGTGCACTAGAATGTGATGCACAGGGCAATATATGACACCTGCCTTTAATACTGAGGCACACTAACTATCACTAAAATAACAGATTAACTCTGAATGTAAGGGCACTAGAAAGTAAAGCACATGGCAATATATAACACCTGCCTTTAATACTGAGGCACACTAACTATAACTAAAATAACAGATTAGCTCTGAATGTCAGTGCACTAGAATGTGATGCACATGGCAATATATGACACCTGCCTTTAATACTCCTCCACTAACTAGATCACTAAAATAGCAGATTAACTGTGAATGTGGGTACACTAGAATGTGATGCACGTGGCGATATATTACACCTGCCTTAAATACTCAGGCACACTAACTGTATCGCTAAACTAATGGATTAACGCTGAATGTCAGTGCACTAGAATGTGATGCACACAGCGATATATTACACCTGCCTTATATACTCAGGCACACTATCGCTAAAATAAGGGATGAACTCAGCAGCATGTGGGTCCATTAGAATGTGATGTACATGGCAATTACACCTGCCTTATATACTCAGGCACACTAACTTTGTGCCTCATAACACATATAAAAAACAATTGCAATTTTTCTGTTGTTTTTTTCCTTTCCTCACCCCACCCCAAAAAAATTATAAAAATTACTTCTCAGCATTATCTCATGATCATCACAGGCAGGAATACAATGAAAAAGAATGCCTCTGTTACGAGGCTGAAGGCAAATAACACAGGACCCCTTTGCGGTTATATATAATGTATATAGTTAAATGTATTTTTTACATTGGCTCATCTTTTGTGCATTTAGTGTCACTGAATGAATGCACACAAGTAGCAAGCTCAGAATGTACTGCAATGTAGCCCCATCTCCTGGTTAAGTAACATATTAGTGATGGTGCATGCCTGCACAGTTTGAATATCTTTGAGTTATGAAGATATATAATGAAAATAAAACATGTATTCTATGTTGATAAAACATATGTATAATTTTGTATTAATAATTTTTCAATAATTACCGTTTTTAAATCTATTACTAGGTTGGTACTGTTCTTTTTGGCATCTGTACCTTGACACTGAGTTATAGACTAATTCTTTTTTTTACGGAATTTTGCTTGTTGTTGTTTTATTATTAAAAGTCCAGGTTTGTACTGTAATAGTGTGTCACATCAAATCCACAGATTGCGGGGGTATTTATACGACCTTATTTTAGATCCGCATCCAATCTACATTTTTTGCGGATCAGATGAGAACAGCAGGGGCGTAGCTATAGGGGGTGCAGAGGTAGCAGTTGCTACCTGACCCAGGAGCCTGAGGGGGCCCAAATACCCTTGTGCTGCATAAGAAGACACACAAAGCACTGAGGGAAAGGGGGCCCAAGTCTAACTCTTGCACCAGGGCCCATGAGCCTTTAGCTACGCCCCTGGAGAACAAATTAATTTCAATGGGGCCTCAAAAGATGAGCACAGCAAAATGGATACTGTCATGTGAATGCCCACTGATTGTGTATACATTAGTTCACAGAGAATCAGATAGGTAACCCATTTTAGGGAACCAGTGGATTAGTGGGAGTTTGCCATAGTTCTGCCATAATTGGCTAATAGAGATGAGCGAATAGATTCTATAAAATGAGTATTTTAGGTGATGAGAGAGAGACAGAGAATGTTTGGATGTAGAAAAGTGTCTCACCAATGCATTTACCAAGGGGATCCTACAAACCTTGATCCAGTTACAAATATCTACTTTCAGGCTATTTTCTTTTAACTGAATTATAATGGAATTTGGACTGGGTTAAAGCTTTTCTTCACAAAGAAAGAAAGGCATATCAAATTGACCAGTTGGGGATGTGTTATTGACAATCTTTACAGGTATATTTTATGACAAAACAGCCCTTTTTGTTGACCCACCCAGTAATCAACACAACAAAAATATGCTTGGGACATCAAACCTGAACATTTCCTTATTCTTAGGCCTCATGCACACGACAGTTTTTTTTCACGGTCCGAAAAAACGGGGTCCGTGGGTCCGTGATCCGTGACCGTTTTTTCGTCCGTGGGTCTTCCTTGATTTTTGGAGGATCCACGGACATGAAAAAAAAGTCGTTTTGGCGTCCGCCTGGCCGTGCGGAGCCAAACGGATCCGTCCTGAATTACAATGCAAGTCAATGGGGACGGATCCGTTTGAAAATTGAGCCACAGTGTGTCATCTTCAAACGGATCCGTCCCCATTGACTTACATTATAAGTCTGGACGGATCCGCTTGCCTCCGCACGGCCAGGCGGACACCCGAACATAACTTGAAGCGTCCCCATCACCATGGGAACGCCTCTACGTTAGAATATACTGTCGGATATGAGCTACTTCGTGAAACTCATTTCCGACAGTATATTCTAACACAGAGGCGTTCCCATGGTGATGGGGACGCTTCAGGTTAGAATACACTGCAAACTTGGTACAAGACTGCCCCCTGCTGCCTGGCACCACCCGATCTCTTACAGGGGGATATGATAGCACAATTAACCTCTTCAGGTGGGGCACCTAAAGGGGTTAATTGTACTATCATATTCTCCTGTAAGAGATCAGGGCTGCCAGGCAGCAGGGGGCAGACCCCCCCCTCCCCAGTTTGAATATCGTTGGTGGCACAGTGTGTGCCCATCGCCCCCCCTTCCTCCCTCTATAGTTAAAATTCGTTGGTGGCACAGTGTGTGCCCATCGCCCCCCCCTTCCTCCCTCTATAGTTAAAAATCGTTGGTGGCACAGTGTGTGCCCATCGACCCCCTCCATCTTCCCCCCCCCCCATCATTGGTGGCAGCGGAGTTCCGATCGGAGTCCCAGTTTAATCGCTGGGGCTCCGATCGGTAACCATGGCAACCAGGAAGCTACTGCATCCCTGGTTGCCATGGTTACTTAGCAATAGTACAATTGTAGAAGATTCATACTTACCTGCCTGCTGCTGCGATGTCTGTGACCGGCCGGGAGCTCCACCTACTGGTAAGTGAAAGGTCTGTGCGGTGCATTGCTAAAGAACTGTCACTTACCAGTAGGAGGAGCTCCCGGCCGGTCACAGACATCGCAGCAGCAAGCAGGTAAGTATGATTTTTAACTATAGAGGGAGGAAGGGGGGGGGGGCGATGGGCACACACTGTGCCACCAACGATTTTTAACTATAGAGGGAGGAAGGGGGGGGGCGATGGGCACACACTGTGCCACCAACGATTTTTAACTATAGAGGGAGGAAGGGGGGGCGATGGGCACACACTGTGCCACCAACGATATTCAAACTGGGGAGGGGGGGGTCTGCCCCCTGCTGCCTGGCAGCCCTGATCTCTTACAGGAGAATATGATAGTACAATTAACCCCTTTAGGTGCCCCACCTGAAGAGGTTAATTGTGCTATCATATCCCCCTGTAAGAGATCGGGTGGTGCCAGGCAGCAGGGGGCAGTCTTGTACCAAGTTTGCAGTGTATTCTAACCTGAAGCGTCCCCATCACCATGGGAACGCTTCTGTGTTAGAATATACTGTCGGAAATGAGTTTTCACGAAGTGAAAACTTAGATCAGAAAAAGCTTTTATGCAGACGGATCTTCGGATCCGTCTGTATGAAAGCAACCTACGGCCACGGATCACGGACACGGATGCCAATCTTGTGTGCATCCGTGTTCTTTCACGGACCCATTGACTTGAATGGGTCCGTGAACCGTTGTCCGTCAAAAAAATAGGACAGGATACACGGGTCACGGCCTCGGCTGCAAAACGGTGCATTTTCCGATTTTTCCACTGATCCATTGAAAGTCAATGGGTCCGCGAAAAAAAACGGAAAACGGCACAACGGCCACGGATGCACACAACGGTCGTGTGCATGAGGCCTTAAGGTTACTTTTCCCCATGAAGCACTGCCCAGCTGAATCTCTTCAAGGAGAACCAGAAATCCTTCCCCAAAAACTCCATCAGATATGCAGCGAGCGAGAACCACAGGGGCAACACGTGAGGTGCGCGGTGGGCCGATGAGGGGCCAAATAATAACACAGTTCATCGGTTTACTCACGGTTAGCAGAAAGCCTCCCTGGGCTGGCAGCACAGTGTTGAGAAAGACAGCACGAAAATCCTCCGGGGCACACTCTGTGGTAGGGAAGCACCAGCCTAGATGGAGGTTGAGGTGCCCTTGATGGCAGTGGTGTTTAGAGTGCTTGTGGCGGCTGGGTCCCTTGGTGGTATTTGTTGTGACGCCAGTACCGTTAATGGTGGTACAACCAATTGCAAGAATGAAGTAGACAGTGGTAGGATACAACTCACAACTTTTACTGATGTTGGTTCCAGTTGCGGCATATACATCCAGACAGAATACAGTCTTATGCAATTTAGAGGAATTTTGTTGATCCACTGTTAATAGGTTTGTCTGGGTTTCGCTTAGCTTGAAGGTCCTGTATAAGTATTTCTGGTAGGTGACTATGCTTCAGGCCCTTTGTAAACCAGAGTAATTTGGTGAGGTGGCCTGTAATGCTTATTGGTATGCTTAGTCCTATTACTTCTGTATCTTCCAAGCCCTTAAAACAGGTAGCTAATCTGTATTCTTCAATATATGGTGAGGCTGCCTGTAGCTAGATTGTCCTTCACCATGTGCAAAGGTGCCCATTAAGCCTTAAGTAGTGGCTGTTATCACCGATGTCTCTCTTTAGCTTGGTCTTCTTCCAGGGACGAAAATGCTATCCTCTGGTTGTAGGATATAGGAACTAAGAGGGTCACAGAAGGAAAACGCTCTCCTGCGCCTCATACCTTGGCTCTACCTCATTTCTGCAGCTGGCTTCACCCACTAATATGTGGTGTGTAGCTTCAGCTTAACACCTGGCTCTTTTCTCTCCCTCCATTCACTAGTCTCTACCTTCCTTCACTCCTTCCTCCTTCTCACTACACTAGGCCTGACCTAAGTATATATATAACCTAAGTGTTATCCCCATCTAGTGGTGGGATGTATAAATTACACCAGACCAGCCTATGAACAGGTATACAACAGGTGTTGTAATATCAAATTACATGCAATATGATAATGCCGTTTCACAGTAATTTTGCAGTTCCCAAGTGTCTTGAGTGGGACGCTGCAGAGGCAGTACCCTGCTTTGTACTGATGATGGGCAAGAACCCCCAAGATAGCTCTGTACATTTTGGAGGAATCTCTGGTTTGGCAGATTTTTTTCAATGTTTAATTTAGACAGAAAACAATAAAAACATCATAAACGTATATTTTTACTTCTGTATATTACATTTCATGCCCACCACAAAGCATAAAAGTCTATGTAGGGAATGCAGGTAAAAGACAAGATAAACTATTGGCAGTGAAAAGTGTCTGTAGACATTGAAAGATTTTAGAGATTAAATACATAGTAGATGATTTGCCATCTACATGTCAGGCAGTCTGATTCCTGGAAACAGCAACCAGTCTTGGCTAGTTGAGTCAAGTAACTTCTGTACAGACCATACCAGAATTAATAGGGCAAGGAGTCATTTTAGATGATATCAGTAGATATTACAGTTACAGGCGTGAATCTCGAAGTACAAAACATGCTCACTATATAGGATATGAATGTTGTGTACATAGCTTTTGGTTTCCCCTTTTGGGCCCCTGTTCAGTTTTGTCCTGCAGGGTCTGAAATGGATAGGGATTGTCATTAAGATGTTTTTAACAGAGATTAAACAGAGTTACAGCTGTTGCTATTCCCTATTTTAATGAACATTGCTGAAAATCAATTGCTGGCATGTGAAATCAGGTTAAGTCAATAGGCCATCTGAGGACAAGGCACGATAACAAGGAAGAAAATAATCAGATTGTATGTTGGAAAACAATGTAGAGCTGAAACTAATCTGCCCTCATGCTGGTTGGCTTTTGTTCTCTGTAACTGCAGATTTCTTGTTGGTAGGTTTTTTTCTTTTCAGAAGTATTTTCTACTGCCGTATTTCTGCTGTGGACTGATGACCTTATCTAGCCTCATAGCTCTTTAGACAGGGCCAGCTCCAGGTTTATGTTGTCCTTTGGACAAATATTTCACCTATGTAATAGGGTAACCAGTACTGCTGAATTAAATAAATAAAGGTCACATACAATGGATGAATGTTGCCTGTACTCAACAATCTTGACAGGACTGACTAACCAGTTTTGGGGTGTCCCCAGTCTCCTCAAATGGCAGATGTCAGTAAGAAGAAAGGCATGCTGACTCCATGATGGAAACCCGACAAACTTTGGTATAGTCAAAGAAACCAATGCTGTTTGTGTCAATTATGTTCCAGATATAGCTATTCAGTTATTTTCATTGTTCTGCTTCTAGGATGGAGCAGAACAGTTGAAATCAATAGTGGAGATGTGAACATAATTTTATGTTCACATAAAGTGTTCCTGGATACACTTTATGAAGAAAATCAGGACTCTGGGGCCTACAAATACTTTGTCTCGCTTTCCTTTTTCTTCTCCATTGGTCTAAATTGTCGTTATGACTTCTGTCAACCCAACTGGTCCATGCAGAATTTGACACACAGACATCTTTGGATAGCTTTTGCAGCACCACTCCCAACGTTTAATTCCTACACAAACCCCCATATCCACAGTTTTTGTGCTGACTGTAGGGTGAACACAATAGGTGCCTTTTTTTTGTGCCCCACATAATAATGATGATCCACATATTCAGTGGTGGAGTGGGGACTTAGAATGGTCCTGGAAAAAACGAAATGTGGTCCCATGTTGTAAGCGGATCCAGATTGACAGAAGGCAGGCAACACAACTAGGAAGAAGCAACAGAAGTAGGCAGAGTCAGCACTACCTTAGTGCAGCACAAAATAATGTTCCTGCAGAACCAAATACCACAGCTCAGTATTCAACTGTAACATTGTCCTGAATATGGTGATATAGTTGAATTCAGGAGGCACATGGGGCTACAGGCCAGGGACATAAGTACCTGATGCTCCTAGAAGTAATTAATGCTGAGAGCATCTGATTGTTATGTACACAGCCAGAGGCCATGAGGAGGTTTTGAGTGGCCTCCTGGAAATTTCCTTGAATAGTGCTGCTATGGTCCAGTTAGTGCCCAAAACTACAGTAGTGCTCCCTTTGTGCTCCCACGTATTATTAATGCTCCCTTTTCTGTGCCCACTCAATATCAAGCCAGCTTTTTAAGCCCACATAAGTAATAATGTTCTCTTTTATGCCTCCACTCAGTAATTGTGCACATTTTATGTCCCTATCAGGAACACTGCTTCTCTTATATCCCTCTCAGTAATAATGTCCCTTTTATGCCCTCACTGTGTAATAATGCACCGTTTTTATGTCTCTCTCACTATTAGTGTCCACTTTTATGCCCCTCCCAGTAATAATGCTTCCTTTTATGTCCCCACTCAGGACTGATGCTCCTTTGTATGTCTCCTGGCAGTACTGTCCAAACTATTGAAAGTGACCCCTTTGCACTCCTTAAAAAAGAAATACAAATTTTGTAGTCACCTTAGGCTACTTTCACACTTGCGTTCGGAGCGAATCCGTCTGGTATTTGTACAGATCCGCTCCTATATTGCAAACAATGGTATCAGTTCAGACGGAACCGTCTGCATTAATTTTACTAAAAAAGTCTAAGTACAATTTGTATTCAGACGAATCCGTCCAGACTTTACATTGAAAGTCAATGGGGGGCGGATCCGTTTGAAAAATGCACCATATTGCGTCACCTTCGAACGGATCCGCCCCCATTGACTTCCATTGTAACTCTGGACGGATCCATTTGCCTCCGCACGGCCAGACGGACACCCGAATGCTGCAAGCAGCGTTCGGGTGTCCGCCTGCTGAGCGGAGCGGAGGACAAACGGTGCCAGACTGATGCATTCTGAGCAGATCCGCATCCACTCAGAATGCATTAGGGCTGGACGGATCCGTTCGGGGCCGCTTGTGAGAGCCTTCAAACGGAACTCACAAGAGGAGCCCCGAACGCTAATGTGAAAGTAGCCTAATCCAGTTCCCACAACAAGCTGGGACTTTGGGGAGGAAAAAAGTTTGTCTTATAGGGCAAAAATATGGCAGTGTTCTAGAAATGTTACTACTTTTGCACAATAAAAATCTTTCTTTAAAAAAAAAAAAGTTTTTTTCATTGCTTCATCCCAAGAACTTTTTTATTTTTCTTTCCACAGAGCTTTTTGAGAGCTTGATTTTTTTCATGACGACTTTTAGTTTTCATTGGTACCATTTGAGGCACATAATACATTTTTGATCACTTTTTATTCAGTTTTTTTGTGGCAAATAAGCAAAAAAAAACAAACAATTTTTTTTAAGTGCTCGTGTGGAATAAATCTGGTGATAATTGTGTACTGAAGGTCATTATGCACACGGCGATACAAAATATGTGGAGGGGCTGTAATTTTTTTCAATGGAAAAAGGTGCAATTTTTCAAATGCTAAAATTACAAGTTTTATTGAATCTTTATCCACAAAACTATATATTAATCTGCTCAGCTCCTCCTGCTCTATAACATGCTGCCTGCAGATTGTGTTGCATTTCATGGTGACAGGTTCTATTTAAACAGTTTCCACTGAGTTTAAAAGATTTTCCTCACTTCAGCAAATGGCATTTATCATATAAAGAATTATCCATATCGACGCCTTTGCTGGCTTGATTCATTTTTACATCACATTATAAAATGCTTGTATCCAGGGGTTACGACCACCCTGTAATCCAGCAGTGGTGGCTATGCTTGCGCATTATAGGAAAAAGCGCATTCCTGCGGTCCCAGCCACCAGAGAGGCAGGTGCCTTTCCCTACAGTGTGCAAGCATGGCCTCTGCTGCTGGATTGTAGAGTGGTCGTAACCCCTGGTGTCCTGCATTCCATATTTCCCATAGACCTTCAGTTAACGTCTGAAGCTGGCATTTTAACTGCAAAAAAACACAGGTGCAAAAACTCTGCAAAACTGTCAATTTGAAGGAAAGAACCCTGAATGGGCATGCATCAGAGAATGGATGCCAAGGAATGCACATGCACCTTTGACTTGATGTAGACAGTAGGAGCAAATCCATATTCTTGGATCTCAAGTCTTGTACAGTAGGTGATACATCTATTGGGACCCTGTAGCATATTCAAACAAAGAAAACATTGGAAATCATACGGCTGTAATGCTTCATACTAGCTTTTGCCTATATAAAGCACAAAAACATTATTAACATTATTACACAGAAATATGTGCCTACATTAGGTGCAGATCTGCAACTTTTTCCCGCTCACACCAGGCCTGAAAAAGTAGGCCCGTCTCATTTACCATTTTCTACGCCTGTTTTACGCTTAGAAAATGGTCTAAATGTAAGACAGCTCGGAAGCGGTCTTACATTTAGAACTGGCTCTGGATGCACCGAAGTTATGGAGAGGCCTGCCCCTCTACACAACTTCGGCGGATCCACCACCAGCGCAGGTGTCTAAAATGCCGGTCTTAATAAATGTGCCCCTTAATGCTTATTACTGAGTTAAATTACTTTAAAATGTCATTATGGTGTACAATATGACATTTGATATGAGTACCCATCATTATAAAATAAAATCCAAATCCCTCTTTAGGCGGATGTGGATGTGTGTTGGACATAGAGCAGGCAGAAATGTTATGCTCTCTCTATAACTGGGGGGTGGCTGTTCTTGCTTTGATGTCAGAGTTGTTCTCTGGGCCATCATCTGCTTCCTCCAGCTCCATTTCACAGAATTAGTTTCCTAAATGGACTTGGACAGAGAGACTGTAACAAGACCCCCTCTCTTCCCTACTTTCTCTTCTTATCTTTAGTAACCGTGTAAAAGTCCTTTTCCATGGCTAACGACAAACTATATAGTTCAATGAGAAAGGCTTAGAACTAAAAATTGCAAGATTGGTTACTCCAACATCTCCGATAGTCATAAAAAATGTTGCTGATCACCTGCCTGTGTACAAGAACCCTTAGGCTCGGTTTACAGCCCTGTTGAGGCGTCATCATATTTAACAGAAAAATAGTCCGTACAAGCAGCCCTACAGTATTTTTGCAGTAAATTGACTACAAAATCCATTATAAGTCAATGAGGTACACTAGTTGACACTGGTATCCATCAAGTGACGGATCTGTTACAGGGCAAGTTCCATTTGTAACAGAAACACAGAACTGGTTAAAGGGGTTGTCCAGGTTCAGAGCTGAACCTGGACAGCCCTCCATTTTCACCCAGGCAGCCCCCCTGACATGAGCATCGGAGCAGTTCATGCTCCGATGCTCTCCTTTGCCCTGCGCTAAATTGCACAGGGCAAAGGCATTTTTCTGAGTTCCGGTGACGTACCGGGCTCTCTATGGGGCTGACAGGAACCCCGGTGACGTCACCGGCACTGATGGGCGGGATTTGGCTCTGCCCTAGCCAGTAAAACGGCTAGGGCAGAGCTAAAGCCCGCCCCTCAGAGCCGGTGACGTCACCGAACACACTGCTGGGCGGAAGTTACCGCCCGGCAGTGTGTAATTGAAAACACAAGAGCCTGTGCCCCCCTGAGCCTGTGCCCATGAGATGCTCCGATGCTAGGCTCAGGGGGGCTGCCGGGGTGAAAATAAGGGTATGTCCGGGTTCAGCTCTGAACCTGGACAACCCCTTTAAATGTTACCTTACGGTACAAACTTACACTGGCTCTGGTCGGTAGAAATATAACAAATCGAGTGGAGTGGCTAGATGAATGTTCCGGGTTCCCGTTCCTGTGTGTAGGGAAGTGTAAGGAAAAGTAAATCTTCACTGCTCACCTACCAGCATTCACACTGCTCCGGCCGGTAGCTGTGTGGTGCGAGGGAGCAGACTACAGATTCAGCGTCCAGGATTTTCTGTGCGTGTGACGTCACCGCGAAGTGCTACTGGTGCTCCCAGAGATCAAAGTTCATCCGACGCGTTTCTGAGCCGTCGGGCTCCTTCATCAGGGATGGTCTGACCCTTCAAATCTGGGAGTTATATAGACGTCCTGGTTGCCAGAGCAACACCTACTCTTATTACACACAGGGAGAGAAAAAAAAGGGGGAGAGGGGAGAAGAACCCAGAGAGTAGTTCCAAGGCGGCTACAATATACAAATTATAGAAATTTACTGAAAGGCAAAAAGTTCGATTTCATGATTGAGTCCATTGGGGGCTAGGCTGTTTAATTTGAATATCCAGCTGCTCTCCGCTCTGGAAATTTTTTTGATGAAATTGCCGCCCCTTTTGTCTTCCGTCACCTTTTCCAAGCCTCCAAAGATAGAGCCCAGAAATTTTGCCGCATGATGTTGTTGATAATGTCTAGATAAGGGATGTCCGTCAAATTTAGACATCCCTTGTCTAGACATTATCAACAACATCATGCGGCAAAATTTCGGGGCTCTATCTTTGGAGGCTTGGAAAAGGTGACGGAAGACAAAAGGGGCGGCAATTTCATCAAAAAAATGTCCAGAGCGGAGAGCAGCTGGATATTCAAATTAAACAGCCTAGCCCCCAATGGACTCAATCATGAAATCGAACTTTTTGCCTTTCAGTAAATTTCTATAATTTGTATATTGTAGCCGCCTTGGAACTACTCTCTGGGTTCTCCCCTCTCCCCCTTTTTTTTCTCTCCCTGTGTGTAATAAGAGTAGGTGTTGCTCTGGCAACCAAGATGTCTATATAACTCCCAGATTTGAAGGGTCAGACCATCCCTGATGAAGGAGCCCGACGGCTCAGAAACGCGTCGGATGAACTTTGATCTCTGGGAGCACCAGTAGCACTTCGCGGTGACGTCACACGCACAGAAATTCCTGGACGCCGAATCTGTAGTCTGCTCACTCGCACCACACAGCTACCGGCCGGAGCAGTGTGAATGCTGGTAGGTGAGCAGTGAAGATTTACTTTTCCTTACACTTCCCTACACACAGGAACGAGAACCCGGAACATTCATCTTGCCACTCCACTCGATTTGTTATATTTCTACCGACCAGCGCCAGTGTAAGTTTGTACCGTAATGTAATTAACATTTAACCAATTTTGTATCCTGGGCGGCAGCAGCAAAGCCCATTATATACACTGTGCAGCGGACCTCAAATTGGAGGTTGGTGGATTTCTTGTATGGGAGCGCAGGAGTGTTCTTGATTTTACTGTATGAACTTGGATTTTAACTGACTGAGAAGGTTTTTGAACATTTATGGAGCCTCAAGGTAGGGTAATTGGCACTACAAGATGTGGAAAGGCGCAGAAGATGCCATTTCCTCTAATAAATTGCAAAAATGGCCAGCACCTGACTTTCAGGTCGTCGGCACGGGAAAGGAATCACTCCAATGGAAATATAGCAAAAAATCCCAGTGGACGCTCTTCTTCTTTAAAACATCTCTTTCTTTATTTCATCAATACAGGTACATATTGAGGACAACAGAGTAATGGGTAGCCTTAAAAACCTATCGAAACTCCTCCTCCTCTCTGACATAAAACACCCACAGTTGACTATGAGAATGAATTGCTATCCTAGTGAATCACCCCACCGAACAATTGTAACGACACCTCCGACGAACAACATACAAAATAAGCAAAATAAATAACATCTCCCTTGATTATATGCAAACATTGCGCACAGTGCAGACATGGATAGGTGCCGTTTCTTTGACTGCCCAATATTCTTTGTCGTAATGTAGTCTGCATTGTACTAATGTCCGCATGAACCAACCGATCTCGATATTAGTCCCACGCTTGTTACAAATGAATGGAGGGTTTTTAAACTCCATTTTCTGTGGATATGACTTATTTAAACGTGACCAATGTTTCTGAACAATGTTATCAAACCGTTTATTGAATATGTGAAACTTATGAATAAATGGGACACGTAAGGTGTTATCCTTTTTCTTGGTCTGTGTACAGACCATTGTCGCTTCCCCAAGAACCCGCTTCGCATAACCTCTTGATTGAAATCTATCCAACATTTCTCCTATCCTCTGCTTCTGCACCCGTTGATCAGACACTATACGCTTAACCCTTTGTATTTGGGATTTAGGAATGGCTTTTTTTTAAAGAAACCAGATGTGCACTGGTATAATGTAGTACACTATTTTTATCTGGATCCTTCCAAAAAAAGGTCTATATGGAAAACACCTTCCTCATTCTTGATAACCAAGGTATTAAAAAAACTCACTTGTTTTTGATCATATGTCATTGTGAATTTCAGTGTAGTATAAATTTCATTCAAGTATCCAAAAAAGGTGCCCATACGCAAAACACATCATCTATATATCTTTTCCATGATATAGAAAATTTCTGATAATCAGGATTTGGGTATATATGTATCTCCTCAATTGATGCCATAAATGCGTTTGCATAGGGCGCGGCCACATTCAAGCCCATCGTGGTCCCATGTCACTGCAAGTAGAAGGTGTCACCAAACATAAAATAGTTTTCAAAAAGAACCAATTGTAAAAGCTTCAGGAAAAACTCTAGTTTTATGTCATCATATTCACTCTCATGTAGCAATCGTGACACTGCAGCCACACACCCATCATGATCAATGAAGGTGTAGAGGCTCACCACATCGATAGTTACCAACAAACTATCTTTTGGAATTTGATGCAGACCTATAATTATGTCAAGGAAGTGTGACGTATCCAGCAGAAAAGAAGTGGCTTGCTTTACAAGTGGTGTCAAAACTTTTTCTAATACAATTGCTAGTGGAGACAGGATAGAATTCACTGACACCACTATAGGGCGTCCAGGTGGATCTATAAGAGTTTTATGTACCTTTGGGAGGACATAAAACACCGGAGTCATCGGTTACTGGTTTATCAGAAATGTACTCATTTTATCATCAATCATTCCAAAAGATGCATAATGATGTACCACAGCAGATATTTTATTCTTGATCCGAAACATCGGATCCCTGTCCAATACCGCATATGTATCGGAATCAGAAAGCTGTCGTTCAACCTCCTTGACAAAATTAGTCCTATCCATGATTACCATGGAACCCCCCCTTGTCCACAGGTTTTATGATCAGGCTTTTAGCATCCACCAGTGATTGAATAGCCTGTTTTTCTAGGGGTGTAGTGTTACTTGTCATATGTAGTTCTCCTCTTCTTATTGAGTCCATTAAAATCTGTGTGTCCCTTGTCACCAAATGTATATAAGTCTCTACTGGATGTAGATTTTTTTGGTGGCATATATCTACTTCTCAGTCTCAACCCCAAGTCTGTTAACTTTAATATACCTGCTTCTTTATCTGAATTATCAATAACATGATCTTCAGAAACAAATGCATTAACAGGAATAGCAAAATGTGCCTTTAGTCTTATCCTCCTGAAAAACTGCTGCAAATCAATCTCCAGTAGAAAACAATCAAATTAGGAAACTGGGCTAAAGGACTATTATGTCAAGTAGGTTGAAGTATACAGAAGTATTGTGATGCACTGTAAAGGGGATCAGAATAGGACAAAAAATAGCCCTAAGATTGTGCCATTGTGGGGAAAATTCAACCAAATTATTACTGAAATATATGGGTCACAAATAGAGATGGATGCAGAACTTGTTCTGCTTGGGCTATATAATAAAAAACATAACGCCATTAAAGACCGTCTGTTTCCCTTTCTCATTGCTGCACTTAAAACCATAATTCCCAGACATTGGCTGAGTGAGGAGGTTCCGTCTATTCAGGATTGGATGGAGGAAGTCCTAATTATCAGTCGCTTCGAAAAACTAAAATGGATAATTGCCGGCAGCCCTGAAAAGTACCTCGGGATCTGGACCAAGTGGTGTAGCTATATCTCCACTGGCAAACTGTCCAAGTTCTTTGACTGAGTCTATACATTTGGATCTCTAATTACTTTTCTTTCCTTATGCTCTTGAACTATCTAATGAAACATGTGACAATTTTTTCTTCTCCCCCACATTGTTTGACCCTTTGTTTTGTTTCCCTCTTCCCCCCTCCCCCCTTCCCACCCCTCCTTTCCCTTCACCATTTTCTGAATCAACTTCTGAACTGATTTATATTGATGTTTTTTCAAATAATCACTTTTCTTAATATGCTTTTTGAAATTAGGAAGTGTTATTCCTGTGATGTCTCAACAGGTTATAATATATACAAACTTCCATCTGTAATGGTGATGTTTTATCCCATTTTATATTATGTTAAACTTGTATCATTTTACTATTATAATTGTTAATAAAACAAAATTTACAAGAATGGGACAAAAAATAAAGTTTAAAAAAAGTGCAAAAATAAAGTAAAACATTTTTTTTAAGTTTCACGTTAAAAACGTGTCCTTTTCCCAAAATAAAGTAAAAAAAATTTGTAAAAGATAAAATAAGACATATTAGGTATCGCTGCGTCTGACCTAACCTCTCAGGTGAACACTGTCAAAAAAATAAAATAAAAACTGTGCTAAAAAAACCTTGTGACCTTACATCACTCAAAGTGCAACACCAAGCGATCAAAAAGGCATATGCCCCCCCCCCCCCCCCGAAATAGTACCAATCTAACCGTCACCTCATCCCGCAAAATAATTGTCCCTACCTAGGACAATCGCCCAAAAAATAAAAAAAATATGACTCTCAGACTATGGAGACACTAAAACATGATTTTTTTTGTTTCAAAAATGCTTTTATTGTGTTAAATGTATAGACATATTAGGTATCGCCGCATCCATAACAACCTGCTCTATAAAAATACCACATGACCTAACCCCACAGGTGAACACAGTAAAAAAGATAAATTAAAAACAATGTCAAAAAAGCAATTTTTTGTCACCTTACATCACAAAAAGTGTAATAGCAAGCGATCAAAAAGTCATATGCACCCCAAATTAGTGCCAAACAGTCATCTCATTCCATAAAAATGTTATCCTACCTAAGACAATCGGCCAAAAAATAAAAAAATCTGTGGCTTTCAGAATATGGAGACACCAAAACAGGATTTATTTTTGTTTCAAAAACAATATTATTGTGTAAAACTTAGCCAGATATGTTTTTCTGATAATGCCTTTCTTCCTAAAGGCAGATGTAGCAAAAGTACTGAAAACGTTGTATTATGCCCTGCCCGGCACGCTTCTCCACACATGCTTGAAGTCAAGAAGGCAGCGGCCTCTTTGCTTCAAATCACTGTAAGCATGCCCCCTTCCCTGCCCCTTTGCTGTGACTGAAAGCCAGCAGTTTGGCAAAGGCCACCGAACACTCAAGTGCTGTCAGTGCATAAGCAGTGCATAAGCGCTGTCAGTCACAGCAAAGGGGCAGGGAAGGGGGCGTGGTTATCGTGACTTGAAGCAAGGAGGCCGCTGCCTCTTAGACTTCAAGCATGTGTGGAGAAGCGCGTCGGCAGGGGATAAAACTTTTTCAGTACTTTTGCTGCATCTGCCTTCAGGAAGAAAGGCATCATTAGCAACGCTTCTGGCTACACACAGGTACTGCTGGCGGCTTGGGATGGTTTTGGGAGGTGACAGGTTCCCTTTAAATAGATCACATGACCTAACCCCTCATGTGAATTTTTTTTAAAATAAAAACGGTGTAAAAATAGCCATTTTTTTGTCACCTTAGATCACAAAAAGTGTAATTCCAAGCGATCGAAAAGTGATACGCACCCCAAAATCATACAAATGAAACCATTGTCTCATCCCGCAAAAAATTTGACCCTAGCTCTCACAATATGTAGACATAAAACATTATTTTTTTTGTTTGAAAAATGCTGTTGTTGTGTAAAACTTAAATAAATAAAAAAGTATAACCCCTCAGGTAGAAAGGCATCATCAGAAACACGCTGCTGGCTACATGCAGGTACTGCTCGCGGCTTGGGATGGTTTTGGGAGGTGACAGGTTCCCTTTAAATAGATAAAAAAAGTAGACATATTAGGTATTGCCACGTCCGTAAGGACCTGCTCTATGAAAATATCACATGACCTGCCCCCTCAGGTGAACACTATAAAAAAAAAAATGGTGTAAAAAAAGCAATTTTTTTGTCACCTTACATCACAAAAAGTGTAATACCAAGCGATCAAAAAGTCATATGCACCCCAAAATCATATCAATCAAAACATCGTCTCATCCCGCAAAAAATGAGACCCTAGCTAAGACAATCGCCCAATTTTTTTTTTTAACTATGGCTCTCACAATATGGAAACACTAAAACATTATTTTTTTGTTTAAAAAATGCTGTTATTGTATAAAACTTTAATAAATAAAAAAGTATACATATTAGGTATTGCCTAATATGAATCTGATGTATAAAAATATCACATGAACTAACCCCTCAGGTGAACACCGTAAAAAATAATAATAATTAAAACTGTGTAAAAAAAGCAATTTTTTGTCACCTTACATCACAAAAAGTGTAATACCAAGCGATAAAAAAGTCATACACACCCCAAAATCATACCAATCAAACCATAATCTCCTCCCACAAAATATGAGACTCTACCTAGGACAATCGCCCAAAAAATAAAAATAAACGATGGCTCTCACAATATGGAGACACTAAAACATTATTTTTTTTGTTTAAAAAATGCTGTTATTCTGGAAAACTTAAATTACTAAAAAAAAGTATACATATTAGGTATTGCCACGTCCATAAGAACTTGCTATATAAAAATATCAAATGACCTAAACTCTCAGATGAACACTGTAAAAAAAATATCAAAAAGTGTGTCAAAATTTTTTGGGGGGGGTCACCTTACATCATAAAAAATGTAATACCAAGCAATCAAAAGGTCATATGCACCCTAAATTAGTACCAATCAAACGGTCATCTCATACTGAAAAAAATTTGCCCCTACATAAGTCGCCCCAGTCGCCCCAAAAAATAAATAAAACTGCGGCTTTCAGAATATGGAGACACTAAAAAATAATTTTTCTCAAAAATGCTTTATTATGTAAAACTGAAACAAACAACTAACAAAAGTAGTCATATTTGGTATTGTTGCGTCCGTATGCAAATATCGTATGCAAAACATTAAATGTTAAACATTCACCATTGCAAGCCAGTTGTCAAACAAATGATATCCCTTTCATCACCCAAATTAAAACATCATAGATGTAAAACGTATGTATAATTACACCAAATAGAAGTGAAAAGCCAACTCTCCTCTTATCTCATTTTTTAAGTTCGTTCCAGCACCTTACCTTTCAACAGAACTGCTAATCAATATTACAGTGTGTGTACAGAATAAATAACACTATTTCAGACCATTATTTGACTTGTACCTGGAATTGTTTAGCAGTTTTCCCCTGTTCAAGCTGAATGTCTAGTTTGCAGTTCTCCCAGAGATGGTGGATGAAGATTAGCTGTCATCCACTGCACACTGAGAATCTGCTCCCTAACATTCTTTTTATTCAGAAACAACCCTAGGATTATACACATTACAAATAAGTACTAACCAGTATGGCTGCAAATATAGCACTTGTGCTGAGATATAGTGATGGACGAACATCGGCCTGGACGGTTCGCGAACGCGCGTTCGCGAGCAAATGTTTGCTAACCACGCATTCGTGGCGGGCACCATTGATTTTAATAGCAGGCGAACCTGAAAAACCTTCAGTTCATATTTGCAGCCACCAAATACTTACTAGAAGTGCACAAATAGTCCCACAACATGGACAGTGACATACCAGAGGGAGATCATTGGCAAAAAATTCCCACAAAAAAATATGTATTTTAATCAGGAGCAATTTTTATGCGTCTTAAAGGGAAGCTCTCAAAAATGTGCCCTGCTGGAGCCTATACAAATTTTATTTTAGGCCACAGGAGTACAACTCCCAAAAATTAGGCATTCACCTGACAGAAAATAACTTGTGATCATGTGGTTTGAGGCACATTAGGCGGTCACTGGCTAAAAATTTTACAGTAGGCCAGTACAGGCCCCAAAAATTAGGCATTCACCTGACAGAAAAGGCCTTTTATGCCGCTGTATATACATAAGACAAGTACTAGTCTTTGTTCTGTGTGGTGGTGGATATATGTGGGCTGGCATGAGGAAATTCAATTACACATGGTCGTCACAGGTGTTGAATTCCTCCGAGCAGGGCCGACCTTAGGGGTGTGCGAGCTGTGCAGCCGCACAGGGCGCCATGGCGAAAGGGGCGCCCAGTGGCCGAGACAGACACTGGCGAATCCAGGGGCGTGGTAGGGGGCGGCGGTGGGGGGGCACAGGGAGGTGACTGCTTCCATTGTGGAAGCGCTCATCTCCGTAGTCATCTGTATCGCTGTCCTCAGGACAGCGATACAGATAGCTGTGCTGAGGTAAGGGAGGGAGAGGCGTGTCCCTTTCCCTTCCTCTGATAGGCTGCAGGCACTAGGCCGGCAGCCTATCAGAGGCCGCCTGAGCCGTACAGCGCGGGACACAGGCCGGAAGAGGCCTGCATTGCATCGCTGACACTGAGGTAAGTATAAGTGTTTTTTTTTTTTTTTTATATATGCAATACTTTTACTGGCACATTGGGGGCTTTTATTACTGGCACATTGGGGGGGCTGTTATTAATGGCACATTGGGGGGGCTTTTATTACTGGCACATTGGGGGGCTGACTGTTATTACTGGCACATGATGGGGCTGTTATTACTGGCACATGATGGGGGGCTGTTATTACTGGCACATGATGGGGGCTGTTATTAGTGGCACATGATGGGGGGCTTTTATTACTGGCACGTGACGGGTGCTGTTATTACTGGCACATGATGGGGGGCTGTTATTACTGGCACATGATAGGGGGGCTGCTATCACTGGCACATGATGGGGGGCTGTTATTACTGGCACATGATGGGGGGCTGTTATTACTGGCACATGATGGGGGCTATTATTACTGGCACATGATGGGGAGCTGTTATTACTGGCATATGATGGGTGGGCTGTTATTATTGGCACATTGGGGGGGCTGTTATTACTGGCACATTGGGGGGCTGTTATTACTGGCAGATGATGGGGGGCTCTATGGTGGGCACTATGGGGAAGGGGGAGAGGAGTACTATGGGGTCATCTATGGGGGGCACTAAGAAGGGGTATTTTATACTTGCAAATTAAGGGGGACACTGAGGGCATCTACTGGGGCATTTTATACTTGTACATTATGGGGGGCACTAGAAGGAAGGGGGAGAGGAGCACTATGGGGGCACTGTATAGGGGTATTTTATACTGCCACATTATGGGGGCACTATGGGGACATTAGCTCAACTGGGGGCATTACAAGGGGGTATTTTTTGCACTGTCACATTATAAGGAGAATTATTTCTACTGGGGGCATTATGGTGGGCTTTATTACTCCCCCATAGTATGACCCCCTAGTAGCAGCACCAGCCTCTCCCTGCTCTGCTATTCCTCTGCCCCTCCAAATCCTTATTATAAAATCTTTCTCATTAGGATAAAACACAACATCAGCTCCACCGAGCCCCCCAGCCAAGTGTTGAAGTGGTGTCCAAGATCCCCAAGGGCCAAGCGAAGTTATTGTAAGTTTTCATGTGAAATATGTTTGTTATACACATATAGCATACACTGTGCCACACAATATACAGTATACCTCTACACTGTGTAGTCTGTTCTATAAGCACCATTGTTTTGTGGCTGCGGACAGAAAATTATCTGGAAGTGCCCCTCCCGAGACCAGGCTCTGGATCCGCCACTGGACACAGCTCGCAGTTGGTCTCTTACAACAGGCCGGCCCGAGATTGTGTGAAAAACTATTTGTTACAAAGATTGTTTTCCTCTTTGTGTATGTTTAGGTGAACCGGGGAGGGGGGGGCGCCACAAGAGTATCTCGCACAGGGCGCCTGAACACCTAAGGCCAGCCCTGCCTCCGAGATCCATGCCTCTTTCATTTTTAGAAATGTGAGGTAGTCCACACTGTTGTGTGCTAGGCGAGTGCGCTTGTCTGTCACGATCCCCCCTGCTGTGCATCCTTTCGGACAGAACACTTGACGAGGGGCAAGCCAAGAGTTCCATGGCAAATTGTGCCAGCTCTGGCCACAGGTCAAGCCTGCACACCCAGTAGTCTAGGGGTTCCTCGCTTTTCAGAGCGTCCATATCGGCCGTTAACCCAATGTAGTCAGACAACTGTTGGTCTAGGCGTTCCCTGAGGCTGGATCCAGAGGGCGGCTGTCGATGGGTTGGCTAAAAGAATGATCTCATATCTGAAGTGACCAACACATCTTCAAACCGCCCTCTTCTTGTAGGCGCAGTAGTATTGGTACTCGCACCAGTTTTGCTGTGGGTGGAAATTCCTCTGCCAGCGCCCACAACAGCAGAATGCAGCATCTCTCGCAGCAAGTTCTGGAAATGCTGCATTCTGCCAGCCCTCTTTGATGCTGGTAACATGTCCGCCATTTTGTGCTTGTACCGGGGGTCTAAGTACGTTGCCACCCAGTACTTGTCCTTGCCCTTTATGCTTTTTATACGGCTCCCTTTTCAAACACTGGAGCATGAAGGCCCCCATTTGCACTAAACTGGAAGCAGTGGAGCGCCCTGGCTCGTTCTCATCGCCCAGGAGAATGTCGTCCTCGGTCTCCTCCCCCAGCCAGGGACAACACCAGAGATCCCCGAAAAGTTTAAAGTCCCCCTCAAAGCCTGCTATTCTTGCTCCTCCTCCCCACTGCCACCATCCTTCTCTGACTCCTCTTCAGACTCCTGCAGACTTGTCTCCGATGGAGTAGCCCCCCCCGGGAATAAATTCAGCATTGCGATTTCCTCATCTTCCTGCTCCTGCTCCTCGGCGGCTTGATCAATTATATGACCCAAGGCATGCTCCAGAAAGAAGGCGTAAGGTACAATGTCACTGATGGTGCCCTGGCTGCGACTGACCAGTTTGGTGATCTCATCAAATAGCCGCAGAAGTCTGAATGCATCGCACATAAGCAGCCACTGGCGTGGTGAAAAGAAACCAAGCTCCCCAGAACCTGTTCTGTTGCAGAGTTCGTACAGGTAGTTGTTAATGGCACATTGCTGCTGGATCAGCCTATCAAGCATATACAAGGTGGTGTCCCAGTGCTGGGCTGTCACAAATCAGACGTCTGACGGGCAAGTGATGTTGCCGCTGAACATCAGCAAGGCGAGATCATGGCCGTGTAAGATCTTCTAAAATGGCCAGAGATTTTCCTGGCCTGCTGCAAGACGTCCTGAACCCCGGGGTATTTGCCAACAAATTGCTGCACAAATAAATTCAGGACGTGTGCCATGCACGGCATGTGTGTCATTCTGCCCTGTTTCCGCGCACTCAGCAGATTGGCACAGTTGTCGCACACAACTTTACCAACTGTCAAATTGAGCAGGGGTAGCCACTGATCGGCCTGTGACCGCAGAGCTGAAAGCAGTGCAGGACCGGTGTGGCTCTTGGCTTCCAGGCACAACAGCCGCAGCACATCATGGCAACGTCTCACCTGGGACGTTTAATAGGTTTTGCGGAGCTTGGGGGGTGCAGCGGAAGAGGCGATAGCAGTGGAAAAGGAGGAATCAGCCGAGAAGGAGACGGAGGATGGAGTAGGAGGAGAAAAAGAGGCAGGCCTGCATGCAATCCTTGGCAGTAACACCAAATCCACATGGGAGCCACGGGTTACATGCTTGACTGCTGTCAGAAGGTTCACCCAGTGGGCAGTAAATGTTATGTACCTTCCCTGCCCGTGTTTGCTAGACCACGTGTCTGTGGTCAGATGTATCTTGGCACTGACACTGTGTACCAGAAAGATATTTACTTGCCTCTGAACATGGCATATAGCTCTGGGATGCCCTTCTGGGAGAAATATTACCTTCCGGGGACCTTCCATTGCAGTGTGCCAATGGCAACAAATTTTCTAAAGGCCTTCGAGTCCAGCAGTTTATATGGCAGTAGTTGGCGGGCTAGCAGTTCCGACAAGCCAGCGGTCAGCCGTTGGGCAAGAGATTTATCCGGCGTCATCAACTTTTTACGCTCAAACATTTGGCCCACGGGAGCCGGCCATCTGCCAGATGAACGTAATGACGGCACGGTGGATGATGGAAGACAAATAGGAGGAAAGAGGAGAAGGAGAAGAGGCAGGACGTGGAGTGCCGGAAGTGTGGCTTTGTGGGTTCTGACGGTGTTGCTCCTACTGGGCTCGGTGATGGGAGGCCAGGTGCATGCTTAAGGAAGTCGTCCCTAGGTGAGTGTTGGGCTTACCGCGACTTATGCGTTGACCAGAGTGATGAGCGGCAATATTCGAATTTGTGATATTTCGAGAATATTTGGGTGAATATTCGGCATATATTCGCAAATTCGTTATAGTAATTCTTTTCTTAATTGTGGAAATCGGCAATTGAAAAATTTGAGATAAAAATTTGCAATCAACACTACTCCTAAAGTCAAAGATACTGCAGCCTTCTCATTGGCCCACAAGCTAGAAGCAGGGAGGGATCATGTGTACTGACAAAAAAAAAATAATCTCAAATATTCGAAATTACTAATATATATCACTATATTCTAAATATTTGCGAATTCTCGAAGTGGCGATATTCGCAATAAAAATTTGCAATTCTGATATTCGTGATCAACACTAGTTGACAGCACAGGCTGCAGATGGCAACACTATTGTCAGCAGCTGACATTTTTAAAAAAGCCCACACTGTGGAGCCATGTGCTGGAACACCAGAAGTGACTGTGCATGGTGGATGTCTCGCTCCAGATACATTTGCAGTCTGCTTTTTGCCCCCTGTGCACTGCGAGCTCTGCCTGCTTCTCCTCCTTATCCTCCCTCTCTGCTGCTCCATCTCTCCCTCTGAACTCCCCTCCTCTTCCTCTCTTATGGGCACCCATGTGATGTCCATCGACATGTCATCATCGTCACCTTCACCACAACTGACATTTGAGATCTCGGAGTAGGCAGCAACATCGGGGACCTCCCTCCTTGGGCTGATCTGGGTATGTCATCAAACCGCTGGGTGGCGGCCTTTGCTACCTCTTCTTCCTCATCCAATGTCAAGAATGGCTGCACATCGGTGAAGTCTGGGAATGGATGGGAAAATAATTCCTCTAACTCGAGTGGAGGGGCTATGGTGGTGGTGGTGGTGTCTTTGGGGGTCCACACAGCAAAGAGTGAGGAGGGTGCAGATACAGAGGATGAGGAGGGTGCAGAAGCGGAAGGGTGAGTTAGCCACTCAACCAACTCTGGTGCGCCCTTTGAAGTAATCGCACGCGCCTTCTCCAACTTCCTACTTAGGCTCCGGCCTGGTGCACCTGCCCGACCCCGAAGACCACCATTTGAGCATAACGAAGAGCTGGAAGACCAATTAACACTAATTAGTTCAATTGGCAACATGACTGGCTATAAAAAGAGCTTCTCAGAGTGGCAGTGTCTCTCAGAAGCCAAGATGGGTAGAGGATCACCAATTCCCACAATGTTGCGCAGAAAGATAGTGGAGCAATATCAGAAAGGTGTTACCCAGCGAAAAGTTGCAAAGACTTTGCATCTATCATCATCAACTGTGCATAACATCATCCGAAGATTTAGAGAATCTGGAACAATCTCTGTGCGTAAGGGTCAAGGCCGTAAAACCATACTGGATGCCCGTGATCTCCGAGCCCTTAAACGACACTGCACCACAAACAGGAATGCTACTGTAAAGAAAATCACAGAATGGGCTCAGGAATACTTCCAGAAACCATTGTCAGTGAACACAATCCACCGTGCCATCCGCTGTTGCCAGCTGAAACTCTACAGTGCAAAGAAGAAGCCATTTCTAAGCAAGATCCACAAGCGTTTTCACTGGGCCAGGGATCATTTAAAATAGAGTGTGACAAAATGGAAGACTGGGACTTCCGGTTCCGGCGCTGGAATGCAGGACGTGGAGTAAGTGAGCTCCGGCGCCTGACTCTCTGCTAACTCCTGCGCTCCGGTCACAGCGGCTCAACGGGACCCGGAAAGTTACCTGGGAGTACCCACATAGCGGCGGCATTCGGTCCATGGACCGTTATCTTCTGCGGAGCGGCAGACGGCACATTAAAAGCGGCGCAAGTCAGACCGCAAGTACAAAGCTGGACAAGATGGTGGATTCCCGCCCTGCATCACCATCTGATAGCTTGGGAGCGGATAAAGCAGCGGCAGACAGTGTAAAGCCGACTGACGACTTGCTCAAAATTGACTATAAGACTTTACCAATTGAAGTGGCAAGGTACCTAGCTCCGGACATTAAGGAGACGCTCGCTAAGACACTTACACAGTCATTGCATGAACTGCATGATACGGTGGCGAGGCACGAAACGTGCATAGCGGAACTGGAGCAAAGAGTCGCGAACATAGAGGATGATGTTTCCAGATACAGTCGTGATAATCAAGATCTGTTTAAACAAAACATTATACTGAAAGATCGCCTAGAGGACCTAGAAAATAGGTCTAGGCGGAATAATTTACGGATAGTGGGCCTGCCAGAGAGTATCAAGCAGCCAGCTCTGAGAGAAATATGTGAGGTCGAGTTACCACAAGCTCTAAATCTGAGTGGGAGACATAAGGTGGAGAGCGTCCACCGAGTGGGACCTGCTATGGACTCTCAGGGGCAAAGTAACACCAGCTCCCAGAACGTACCCTCAAAACCACGCCAAGTCATCATGCGGTTCCTGGATTATACAGACAAGGAATCTATCTTGAGGGCCTTTAGAGCCCGAAAAGGACCGTTAAAGGTGAGAGGGCAGGTCATACTACTGTTCGCGGATTACTCAGCGATGGTGGCAAAGAGGAGGCGTGCATTTAGCACAGTGTGCTCGGAGTTATACAGACAGCAAGTGAGGTTTCAACTGTTATTCCCGGCGATTTTAAAAGTCTCCTTGCCAAGCGGCGAAGTTAAAACTTTTCAAGATCCGGAGGATGCAGCGGAGTTTCTGCGGACGAATACCCGAGAGGGAGATCAGCGGCAAAGAGGAAGGTCCCCGGGGCAATGTTTTATACTAATGTTTTGTATGTTTGTGCATTAGCCGATATCCGTCTTCAGAAGCATATGATCAGGGGTTATAGGTACCCAGTTGCAATCCTAGTCCTTAAAATATCAGGTGTAAAAAACTGGGGGGATTATGAAAATAGTTAGTTGGAACGTGAAGGGCCTACGCTCACCGCAGAAGAGGTGGATGATTCTACGTCACCTTAAGAAGATGAAGCCTGACATAGCTTTACTCCAGGAAACTCATCTGTTAGCTAGTGATTTTGGGAGAATGAAAAAATTATGGGTAGGACAAGTGATCGGATCATCTTCTTCTGAGCGGAGAGCGGGAGTCCTGATATTGTTTAACAAATCTTTTAATTTTGCATTACTAGATTCTGTGGCAGACGATGAAGGGAGGTGGGTAAAAGTGACGATACAGGTCCAAAATGTGAGTTACACTATCTATAATGTTTATGGTCCAAACTCCAATAACACCCAATTTTTTAGGGCACTGGAAGGCAACCTTCTCACAGATAAGGCTTCTAATTTAATAGTGGGAGGCGATTTCAACTCGGTAGTAATGGAGAAGGAAGATAGGAGAACTAAGTCAAAGGAAGGGAGGAATAGTGTAGCGCAAGACACGGTTCTGGGGCCCATGATGGAATCAGTGGGGCTGGTAGATCCCTGGCGGCAGCATCATCCTGATGACAGAGAATTTACGTTTTATTCTCACGCCAGAGACTCATGGTCACGCATTGATTATGTATTTATACAGGACACCTTATCAGGCTTGGTGGAGCATGCGGATATAGGAGATATAGTTATATCGGATCATGCTCCAGTGACCCTAGTTATGAGGGATACGTTCTTGAAAGGGACAGATTATTTATGGAGGTTTCCCTCAAACTTAATTGAGAGTGAGGATTTTAGAAATAAGCTAGTGGGTTGGTGGGAGGAGTACAAGGAAGACAATCAAGCCCATTTGGATGAGCCGGAACTTTTCTGGCACACATCTAAGGTGGTTTTGAGAGGACGCATTATGGGATATGTATTTAATAGAAAGAGAGCGAGTCAACAGGTGTTGGAACAAGCGAGCGCTAAAGTCAGACAAACGTATAGGCAATTCACGGAAACACCCAATGCGGAAAATAAGGTGAAATGGGTGGAAGCGCGCCAGGCCTTTGAAATAAGCGAAAGGGACAGAGAGGCTTTCAGACAAACACAATTTGAGACCAAATTATATAGATTTGGTAACAAAGCGGGTCGAATGTTGGCAAACCTGGCTAAGGGTCAGAGGGCGCCCCAATTTATATCCAGCATCAAAGATAACAAGGGAAAAGTGAGTGTAGATCCGGCGGATATAAATGATATTTTGGGTCAATATTACAAGGCCTTATATGAGGATAACTCCTCATTTCCAATAACTAATACCCTGTTAGACCAGGTAAAGTTGCCCAATGTGAAAGCTGAACAACTTCAGAAACTAAATGCTGACATAACTATAGAGGAACTCCAAGCGGTCATCAAAGGTCTGAAAAATGCTAAAGCCCCGGGCCCAGATGGGTTTTCGGGGGAATACTATAAAATACTAATCTCACAAGTGTCCCCAGTAATGCTAACATTATATAATGACGTACTGATGGGTAAAATAGACCCGGATAAGGATAATGTATCTTACATTAAACTTCTACCTAAGCCAGGGAAAGACCCCCTTCTGCCTGGTTCCTACAGGCCTATCTCCTTAATAAATGTGGATACAAAGATCTTATCCAAAATTATAGCTGACAGATTAGCCTCTTTCCTGCCGTCCCTGATTGGGACTGAACAGGTGGGGTTTGTGCAGGGACGCTCGGCAGTCATGAATATTAGGACGGTTCTGGCGGTTCTGGATAGAGTTCGCCATAGTCCTAAAATTGGGGAGAATCCAGCCATGCTCACCTTAGACGCTGAGAAGGCTTTTGATAATGTGAGGTGGGCATGGCTGGAAGCAGTCTTAGATAAATTCGGATTTGAGGGGGCTTTCAGAACATTTATAACAAATCTATATAAGGACCCTAGAGCAAGGGTGTATACTCAGGGCCATTTATCGAAACCTTTCAACCTGAAAAAGGGCACAAGGCAGGGGTGCCCGCTTTCTCCACTGCTATTCAACCTGGCATTGGAACCTCTTGCACGGCTATTCTGTTCGTCGGATTTATATGAGGGAATAGGGGTAGGTTCGTCACAGGTAAAGGCGGCACTCTTTGCTGATGATGTGATTCTATTTCTAGCTAAGCCGGAGACACAGATTTCAAATGTCTTCCATGCTTTGGAAACCTTTGGGAAGTACTCCGGTTATAAGGTGAATATAACTAAATGTGAATGCTTACCCCTACTGCCCATGCGAGAGGCCTCAGAGAAAAAACTGATTAGTTCATGGGGAATAACGATGACTAAATCATATATAACCTACTTGGGGATAAAAATTGGGAAGGATCCTCACTCCTTATACCAACTTAACTTTCCACCATTAATTTCCCGAATCAAGGCAGATTTAGATAGATGGCAGGGATTACCTCTTTCCCTAATGGGGCGGTGTTGCTTGGTGAAAATGATGGGAGTTGCGAAACTGTTATACCCCATGCAAACGATCCCACTCTTGTTACGCCATGCAGATGTGACATCTTTGGAGAGTAGGTTTATTCAATTTATATGGCAGGGCAAAAGATCAAGGATTGCTCTAAGCAAACTAAAGGTAAGGAAAGATTTAGGGGGTATTAACTTCCCGGACATTAGGGGTTATAATATAGCCTGCAATAGCAGATACATATTGGATTGGGTGAACAAGACATCTTTTTATTCCAATCTCAAACTGGAAACGCAATTGGCGAAGCCTTGGAATCTGGTGGCGTTGTTGCACGCTAATATCTCTGAATTGCCAGGACCAGTAAGAAACTCCCTGGTGCTGAGGGACACAATTATCGTATGGAAATTATTACGGAAGATGTATGGCTTACCCTACCAAATGTCTAAACACTTACCAATAGCGGCCAACCCAAATTTCGAACCAGGTGGGAAGGGCAAATTCATGAGGGCTTGGTTTCAGGCGGGGATTAGGAAAATGGGAGATTTATTTCATGAGACAGAATCTAGATGGATGACGCAGACGGAATTGAGAGAGAAGTGGAACCTGAAGGAGCCAACCTTTTTCCCGTATATGCAGATCATGTCATACGGAAAAAGTTTGTGCAAAGACCTGACTAAGGAGTGGAGAGTGAATGAATTTGACTCACTTTTAGGAACCAGAATTAGACCGTCGATTTCACTTCTTTATCAATCTCTTAGGGACAAATGGGAAAACATTGATCCAAAAAAAATGTTTCAAAAATGGGAGACACTTTTAGAGGTGAAAGATATACATCAACCTATATGCTCAGGGCTAGGAGCATTGTATAAAGCCGTTCCGAACGAGCAATGGAGGGAGACGCACTTAAAGATACTGCATCATGCAATTTTTGGTTTTAACATCCCTGTTTCTGATTCAAGACAGGATAGGTTGACTGCATGTCCAAAATGCAATCTTTCAAAATCGGACCTATTTCATGGTTTATGGAATTGTCCGAAGTTGAAGGAATATTGGGATGGGGTGGACGACTTGATGAAAAGATGCGATGTGAGTGAAGCGAACATTACTCCTGCAATGGTAATAACACATGTACAAATTGCAAGGTCAGGGCAATTAGATAATTATGCGATGGAACCGATCGCACCGTTGGGACACAAGATATTGATGGGAGCAAAAAAAAGTATACTAAAATTATGGCTTCAACCACAGGTCCCTGCCGTCTCCATGGTTGTTGCGCAACTCAAGCACATCTTCCATTTAGAGTGGATTGAGGCTGTGCAACAAAAGGAAGTTCTTGGGAAAAAATTGTATCGTACCTGGCGCAAATTTATATTGAAGTACATAGAGCCTTGTGAGTACCCAAGAATCATGTCTCCTTTTAAGCTGACGGCATGGTATTTGTTAGAAGATATAAAGGATGCGCTGGGAATTTTGAAAGTAATATAACCTGGTATTCTGCTTCGGAAGACTAACATGCTGGATACGGAGTTTTGGCTGATGCAGGGGATTGTTGGGGGGGAGGTGGGGTAGGGGGGAGGTGGGGGACATTATTATCTTGTTATTTTGTTATTTTGTTGTCATGACAGGCACTATAATGGGATAACGCTGTATGTTCATGATCGTAATGTGCCAGGACACTTGCCGTTTATGATCGATGTCATATGTCTGACAATGCTATGACTGTTATTATTGAATGGGAGAAAACTAATAAAAACTATATTGAAAAAAAATAAAAATGGAAGACTGTTCTGTGGTCAGACGAGTCACGATTCGAAGTTCTTTTTGGAAATCTGGGATGCCATGTCATCCGGACCAAAGAGGACAAGGACAACCCAAGTTGTTATCAACGCTCAGTTCAGAATCCTGCATCTCTGATGGTATGGGGTTGCATGAGTGTGTGTGGCATGGGCAGCTTGCATGTCTGGAAAGGAACCATCAATGCAGAAAAATATATTCAGGTTCTAGAACAACACATGCTCCCATCCAGACGTCATCTCTTTCAGGGAAGACCCTGCATTTTTCAACAAGATAATGCCAGACCACATTCTGCATCAATCACAACATCATAGCTGCGTAGGAGAAGAATCCGGGTACTGAAATGGCCAGTCTGCAGTCCAGATCTTTCACCTATAGAGAACATTTGGCGCATCATAAAGAGGAAGGTGCAACAAAGAAGGCCCAAGACGATTGAACAGTTAGAGGCCTGTATTAGACAAGAATGGGAGAGCATTCCTATTTCTAAACTTGAGAAACTGGTCTCCTCGGTCCCCAGACGTCTGTTGAGTGTTGTAAGAAGAAGGGGAGATGCCACACAGTGGTGAAAATGGCCTTGTCCCAACTTTTTGGGGATTTGTTGACACCATGAAATTCTGATTCAACATATTTTTCCCTTAAAATGGTACATTTTCTCAGTTTAAACTTTTGTTCCATGATTTATGTTCTATTCTGAATAAAATATTAGAAGTTGGCACCTCCACATCATTGCATTCAGTTTTTATTCACGATTTAGGGTCCATTCACACGTCCGCAACCTGTTTTGCGGATACACGGAGCCACGGATCCGCAAAACACGGAAAGCGGCAATGTGCGTTCCACATTTTGCGGACCGCACATTGCCGACACTAATAGAATATGCCTGTTCTTGTCTGCAATTGCGGACAAGAATAGGACATGTTCTATTTTTTTTGCGGAAACGGAAGCACGGATGCGGAAGTGCGGATCCGCAAATGTGGATGCGGACAGCACGTTCCGGCCCCATTGAAAATGAATGGGTCTGCACCCGTTCCGCAAAATTGCGGAACGGATGCGGATCCATTTTGCGGACGTGTGAATGGACCCTTATATAGTGTCCCAACTTTTTTGGAATCCGGTTTGTATATCACAGCCCTTAATCAGTATTTTGTGGAAGCAGGTATATTGCAGGCCTCAATCAATATTTGGTGGAAACAGGTATATCGGAACCCTTAATCAGTATTTTGTGGAAGCAGGTATATTGCAGGCCTCAATCAATATTTGGTGGAAACAGGTATATCGAACCCCTTAATCAGTATTTTGTGGAAGCAGGTATATTGCAGGCCTCAATCAATATTTGGTGGAAACAGGTATATCGAACCCCTTAATCAGTAATTTGTGGAAGCAGGTATATCATAACCATCAATCAGTATTTTGTGGAAGCAGGTATATCAAACCCCTTAATCAGTATTTTGTAGAAGCAGGTATATCTCAGCCCTCAATCAGTATTTTGTGGAGATCTGTTGAGGACACACTGTTACGGGGGATCTGTGGATGACACTGTTATTGGGGATCTGTGGATGACACTTAAGGGGTGTCTGTGGACGATACACTGTTATGGGGGATCTGTGGACGATACACTGTTATGGGGGATCTGTGGACGATACACTGTTATGAAGGATCTGTGGATGACACACTGTTATGGGGGATCTTTGGATGACACACTGTTAAGGGGGGTTCTGTGGGTGACATTGTTATGGAGGATCTGTGGATGATACACTGTTATAGAGGATCTGTGGATGACACACTGTTATGGGGGATCTTTGGATGACACACTGTAATGGGGGATATGTGGTTGAAACACTGTTATGGAGGATCTGTGGATGACACTTACAGGGGGATCTGTGGAGGACACTGTTATGGGGGATCTGTGGAGAACACTGTTATGAGGATCTGTGGATGACACTTATGGAGGATCTGTGGATGATACACTGTTATGGGAGATCTGTGGATGACACACTGTTATGGAGGATCTGTGGATGACACACTGTTATGGAGGATCTGTGGATGACACTGTTATGGAGGATCTGTGGATGACACTTATCGGGGGATCTGTGGATGATACACTGTTATGGTGGATTTTTGGATGACACAATGTTATGGTGGATCTTTGGATGACACACTGTTATGGGGGATCTGTGGATGACACTGTTATGGGGATCTTTGGATGACACATTGTTATGGGGAGATCTGTGGATGACATTGTTATGGGGGATCTGTGATTGACACACTGTTATGGGGGATCTGTGGATGATACACTGTTATGGGAGATCTGTAGATGACACACTGTTATGGGGGATCTGTGGATGACACTTACAGGGGGATCTGTGGATGATACTGTTATGGGGGGATATGTGGAGAACACTGTTATGGGGATCTGTGGATGACATTGTTATGGGGAATCTGTGAATAAAACACTGTTATGGGGGATCTGTGGATGACACACTGTTATGGGGGATCTGTGAATGACATTGTTATGGGGAGATCTGTGGATGACATTATTATGGGGTATCTGTGAATGACACACTGTTATGGGGATCTGTGGATGACACACTGTTATGGGGGATCTGTGGATGACACACTGTTATGGGGGATCTGTGGATGACACACTGTTATGGGGGATCTGTAGATGACACACTGGTATAGAGGATCTGTGGATGACACACTGTTATGGGGGATCTGTAGATGACACACTGGTAGAGAGGATCTGTGGATGACACACTGTTATGGAGGATCTGTGGATGACACACTGTTATGGAGGATCTGTGGATGACACTTATGGGGGATCTGTGGATGACACACTGTTAAGGAGGATCTGTGGATGACACTTATGGGGGGATTTGTGGAGAACACTGTTATGGGGATCTGTGTATGACACTGTTATGGGGATCTGTGAATTACACTTATGGGGGATCCGTGCATGATACACTGTTATGGGGGATCTGTGGATGACACACTGTTATAGGGGATCTGTGGATGGCACACTGTTATGGGAGATCTGTGGATGACACACTGTTATGTTGGATCTGTGGATGACACACTGTTATGTGGGATCTTTAGATGACACATTGTTATGGGGAGATCTGTGGGTGACATTGTTATGGGGGATCTGTGAATGACACACTGTTATGGGGATCTGTGGATGACACACTGTTATGGGGGGATCTGTGGATGACACACTGTTATGGGGGTTCTGCGGATGACACACTGTTATGGAGGATCTGTGGATGACACACTGTTATGGGGGATCTGTGGATGACACACTGTTATTGGAGATCTGTAGCTGACACACTTATGAGGGGATCTGCGGATGACACACTGTTATGGGGAATTGGTGAATTACACACTGTTATATCTGTGGATGAGACACTGTGATGGGGGATCTGGTTGTAATACTGCCGCAATGTGTGACATGGCTCTACAGATGCCTTTATTAGCAGCCCTGTTCTGCTTTCCCCCAAGTACTGAAAAAAAAAGACACTGCTAATTTGGATTCAGATGTGGACCTAGGATACTTAATCTATACTCCAACGCCCCACAACCATTAACAATGCAGACCACCTAAACAATGCCATTTCATGCTCCGATGCTCTCCCTTGCCCTGCGCTGAATCGCCCAGGGTAAGGGCTTGTTTGCTGACCTCCGCACACTGCTAGGCAGAAGCTTCCACCCACAAGTGTGTTCAGTGACGTCACCGGCACTGATGGGCTGGCTTTAGCGCTGCCCTAGCCACTTTAGGGCAGCGCTAAAGCCTGCCCATCAGTGCCGGTGACGTCACTGGGCTCACAAGCACGCCATTTGGTTGTGCAATAGAAGTGCTCTAGACTTAGCTCATACTGGAGTCACACATAGCTCCTATAGAGGGAACGAGGAGTTTACATAGAGAACATAGACAACACACACACCTCACACACCTCACACAGGAGGCCCACACAGGAAGCACAGCTGACAGAGGGAGCTCACATATGGGGCACGGGGCACAGGGCACAGGGAGCACACACATGGAGCTCGCACAGGGAGGGCACACATGGAGCTCGCACAGGGAGCCCACACAAAGGGGGCACAGGGAGCCCACACAGGGGGGGCACAGGGAGCCCACACAGAGGGGGGCACAGGGATCCCACACAGCGGGGGCACAGGGAGCCCACACAGGGGAGGCACAGGGAGCCCACACAGAGGGGGCACAGGGAGCCCACACAGAGGGGGCATAGGTGGCAAGGGAAACTCACTGAGGGAGCACAGGGGAAACATGGAGCTCACAATGGGAACTTACAGATTAGTGACCATTAGTACTTCAGGGCAGTGCAGGGCTGCTACAATGAAAGTGTGACCCCCAGCAGTCCTGCACCCTCCTCTACAGACACTGCTGCATGTTTTTGACTGGATGGACTTACCAGCTGGAGAGGGAGCAGGCCACTTACTTTGATAAGAGGGTTCTGGGAGCCCCTGCAGGTCAGAGTCTGGGGGTCAGATGGAGCAGAAGGCACAGTCATCCCAGTCTGGTTTGGGCCTTGCAGCCAGGAGCAAGTGCAGGCAAAGGGTGGGAGAGGAGCTAAGTTAGCTCCTCCCACAAAGAACGTCCTGATGTCGTGCCATCAGGATTGTGTATAATACTATGGAGTCACGGAGGTCCGGTGAGACTGGGAGACTGTGCGGGGGAGCTTGGGGGACCCGGTGCAGCATGCTAGAGAGGCACCCGGCTCCCACCATCAGCACAACTAAGTATCAAACTGCAGAGGGCCCCTTTAGGCGATTGGGCCCTGGGCAATTGCCCTGTTTGCCCCCCTAACGCCGGCCCTGCCTGTCCTAATCAAACAGTAGCAGTGTTCCCTCTAAGCCTTGGCATATGCTAAGCGGGGTCGGCTTGAAGATGGGCAATGCTTAGTCAAAGGTGGGCGATAGGACAATCAAACAAGAGATAATCATCGTATATAGTTATATATATACAGCTGGTATAAGTTATACATCTTCTTGTATATAGTGATATGGACCGTGCTGGTATAACCTGGGTATCTCCTGTATATAATTATAGATGTTTAGCTGGTATAAGTTATAAATCTTGTATATAGTGATATGGGCCATGCTGGTATAACCTCGATATCTCCTATATACAAATATATACAGTACAGACCAAAAGTTTGGACACACCTTCTCATTTAAAGAGTTTTCTTTATTTTCATGACTATGAAAATTATAGATTCACACTGAAAGCATCAAAACTATGAATTAACACATGTGGAATTATATACATAACAAAAAAGTGTGAAACAACTGAAAATGTGTCATATTCTAGGTTCTTCAAAGTAGCCACCTTTTGCTTTGATTAATGCTTTCCACACTCTTGGCATTCTCTTGATGAGCTTCAAGAGGTAGTCACCTGAAATGGTTTCTACTTCACAGGTGTGCCCTGTCAGGTTTAATAAGTGGGATTTCTTGCCTTATAAATGCGGTTGGGACCATCAGTTGCGTTGTGGAGAAGTCAGGTGGATACACAGCTGATAGTCCTACTGAATAGACTGTTAGAATTTGTATTATGGCAAGAAAAAATCAGCTAAGTAAAGAAAAACGAGTGGCCATCATTACTTTAAGAAATGAAGATCAGTCAGTCTGAAAAATTGGGAAAACTTTCAAAGTGTCCCCAAGTGCAGTCACAAAAACCATCAAGCGCTACAAAGAAACTGGCTCACATGCGGACCGCCCCAGGAAAGGAAGACCAAGAGTCACCTCTGCTGCGGAGGATAAGTTCATCCGAGCCACCAGCCTCAGAAATCGCAGGTTAACAGCAGCTCAGATTATAGACCAGGTCAATGCCACACAGAGTTCTAGCAGCAGACACATCTCTAGAACAACTGTTAAGAGGAGACTGTGTGAATCAGGCCTTCATGGTAGAATATCTGCTAGGAAACCACTGCTAAGGACAGACAACAAGCAGAAGAGACTTGTTTAGGCTAAAGAACACAAGGAATGGACATTAGACCAGTGGAAATCTGTGCTTTGGTCTGATGAGTCCAAATTTGAGATCTTTGGTTCCAACCACCGTGTCTTTGTGCGATGCAGAAAAGGTGAACGGATGGACTCTACATGCCTGGTTCCCACGTGAAGCATGGAGGAGGAGGTGTGATGGTGTGGGGGTGCTTTGCTGGTCACACTGTTGGGGATTTATTAAAAATTGATGGCATACTGAACCAGCATGGCTACCACAGCATCTTGCAGCGGCATGCTATTCCATCCGGTTTGCGTTTAGTTGGACCATAATTTATTTTTCAACAGGACAATGACCCCAAACACACCTCCAGGCTGTGTAAGGGCTATTTGACCATGAAAGAGAGTGATGGGGTGCTGCGCCAGATGACCTGGTCTCCACAGTCACCGGACCTGAACCCAATCGAGATGGTTTGGGGTGAGCTGGACCGCAGAGTGAAGGAAAAAGGGCCAACAAGTGCTAAGCATCTCTGGGAACTCCTTCAAGACTGTTGCAAGACCATTTCGGGTGACTACCTCTTGAAGCTCATCAAGAGAATGCCATAAGTGTGCAAAGCAGTAATCAAAGCAAAAGGTGGCTACTTTGAAGAACCTAGAACAGTGATGGCGAACCTATGGCACGGGTGCCAGAGCCGGCACTCAGAGCCCTCTCTGTGGGCACCCGCACTTTGGAAAAAGTCTATGGTGTACAATATGCCTTAGACTTTTCCTGCCATTCATCAGCGCAGGCGCACTATGAACAGCACAGGCAGCGCACTGAATGTAGGCAGGCTATTATAGCTAAATAATAAAGTACATAGAGGATATACTATATTGGACTATAGTATTCAGGTTACATTTCTTTGTTGGCACTTTGCAATAAATAAGTGGGTTTTGGGTTGCAGTTTGGGCACTCAGTCTTTAAAAGGTTCGCCATCACTGACCTAGAATATGACATATTTTCAGTTGTTTCATACTTTTTTGATAAGTATATAATTCCACATGTGTTAATTCATAGTTTTGATGCCTTCAGTGTGAATCTACAATTTTCATAGTCATGAAAATAAAGAAAACTCTTTGAATGAGAAGGTGTGTCCAAACTTTTGGTCTGTACTGTATGTACAGCTGGTATAAGTTATACCTCTTCTTGTATATAGTGATATGGACCATGCTGGCATAACCTGGGTGTCTCCAATATTTATGTACAGATGGTATAAGTTATACATCTTCTTGTACATAGTGATATGGATCTTCTTGTACATAGTGATATGGATCATGCTGGTGTCACCTGGGTGTCTCCTGTATAATTATAGATGTACAGCTGGTATAAGTTATAAATCTTGTATATTGTGATATGGACCATGCTGGTATAACCTGTGTATATCCTGTAAAATTATATATGTACAGATGGTATAAGTTATACTTCTTCTTTTATACAGTGATATGAACAATGCTGGTATAACCTGGGCATCTCATGTATATAATTATATATGTACAGCAGGTATAAGTTATAAATATTCTTGTATACAATGATATGAACCATGCTGGTATATCCTGGGCAAGTGGGCGTCTCCTGTATAAAACAGGTGAATACCTAAGTTATACCAGCATCATGGTCCATATAACAGCAAGATGTATAACTTATAACAGCTATTCATAAAAAATTATGTATAGGAGAGGAGACGCCCAGGTTATACCATCATAGCCCATATCACTATATACAATGACGGGCCATCATTCTAGTGCTAGTAGTGAGAAGCAATGCGCCCAGTTTAATGCTGCTGAGTGCATTCTAACTCTTATTGCTGATGCTAAGGCGACAGCCTAATACTTCCTCTATACTCTAGTATTCCTCTACTTCCCTATACATTTACCCTGAGCTGAAGGGAGAAGAAAAACGCTGCACTCATTAAAGACTCACTCTAGCCTCTAAGATGGCGCCGCCACCTTCATGTTACCTCGCCCTGCTGCTGTGTGCTCAGTCCTCCTCTTCCGGTCGGAAAAAGAAGGAGGAGGCAGCAGTAGCCTGGGGTAAGTGGCGCCCCGCTGAGCCGCACACAGAAGGTCCTGTAGAAATAGTACGTAGGAGAAATAAATGTGGGCATTTTGCCAGCAGGGTGAGCGCTGAGAGTACTTTGAAAACTTGTGAGCGGGGGCACTATAATTGCTGTGCGCCAAATGCGGCTTAGAGGGAACACTGCACAGGAGGACAAGATACTTTACAACACTAAGTTAAAGATTTGCCTCATCTTCCTCTCTGCTCTACTTGTCAGGGATTATGATCCTGAATACAGGTGAATCTTTTGGGGAATGGAGATGATGAGGAGACATGAGAGGGGGGTGAGGGGTGGCTAATGAGCAGCAGCACTTGTTTACAGTCTCCATTGCCACAGCAACACATTACCACAGTCTGTCCTGTCCATCCTCTCTGTACTTCATGTCTCCTCATGGATCTACAGAAATAAGAAATTCAGCTACATATTTTATAATCTGTATTCAGGATAATAATCATAAAGCAGCTCTTTACCTCAGTGTTGTAAAGTACCGTATTTTTTACCTTATAAGATGCACTTTCCCCCCCAAAAAAGTGGGGGGAAAATAGCAGTGTGTCTTATGGGGCGAATGCTGCATTTTGCCGAATTTTCAATGATGTGCCGCGATGCCGCACAGTGGGTGTATCAGCAGACAGCGAGGAGGGGCTGGGGCCCAGCGTCTGCTTTTATAATGACAGCGGGGCCCGTGCAGTGACTGTATTCTACTACATGGGCCCCGCTCACTGTATATAATCTTATCTATAATTGTAGGCATTGTTAATATATAAAAATTCAGGGTAATCAGCGCCTGTATTACTTACAAGCGCTCAGTAGCAGAGAGGAGGGAGGAGTCAGGCCGGGAGAACGGGCGCTGGCAGCGTGAGTCACTATGTCATGCGCCCACGCCGCCTGCTTCATTCATAATGTGGGCGGCGCAGGTGCGTGACGTAGTGACTGACGCTGCCAGCGCCCGTTCTCCCGGCCTGCCTCCTCCCTCCTCTCTACTACGAGCGCTTGTAAGTAATACAGGTGCTAATTGCCCTGAATTTTTATATATTAACAAAGCCTACAATTATAGATAAGATTATATACAGTGAGCGAGGCCCGTGTAGTAGAATACAGTCACTGCACGAGCCCTGCTGTCATTATAAAACCAGATGCGACCCCCACCCCCTGTATTGGGGGTCATTCACACTACAGGGACACTGTTATGGATGTGATCTGTGGATGACACGTAGCATAAGATGCTATATATGTGTCATCCACAGATCCCCATAACAGTGCCATCCAGAGACCCCAATAAGAGCCATCAAGAGATCCCCCATAACAGTGTTACCCACAGATCCCCCATAACAGTGTTACCCACAGATCCCCCATAACAGTGTCACCCACAGATCCCCATAACAGTGTCACCAACAGATCCCCCATAACAGTGTCACCCACAGATCCCCCATAACAGTGTCCTCAACAGATCCCCCATAATAGTGTCATCCACAGACCACTATTAGTTCAAAACCCACCAAACGTTTGGTTCAAAATATTTTTTTTCTTATTTTCCTCCTCAAAAACCTAGGTGCGTCTTATGGGTAGGTGCGTCTTATAGGGTGAAAAATACGGTAACTTGTCATCATGTGTGAACAGGACAGGTTTTGTGTGAACTAATGGGACAGCAGCCATTTTGTTTTCCCTGATTGCTCCCCAGACAAAACGAGCCATTATAAATAATGAAAGGTATTTTTGAGAATGTATTTATAAGGGCTCATGCACACGTACATGTGCTGCCCGTTGCCGTATTGTGGACCGCATTTGCGGATCCGCAATACATGGGCACCGTTCAGTGTGCATTCACTTCAATGGGTCCGCAAATCCGGAGATGCGGAACAGTGCGGAACGTAACACTACGGAAGCACTACGGAGTGCTTCCGTGGGGTTCTGTTCTGTACTTCCATTCCGCAAAAAGATAGAACTTGCTCTAGAACAGTGCGAGAAGCAATATATATAAACATATATTTTGCACAATAGAAGTTCAGGGAAAGAGCATTAGAAGTGTAGGGAAAGGATAAGGGAGGAATTTGTCCACAGTATTGAAGCAGGACAGGGTTCAATAGGGGTGTTTACAGACTGGGTAATAGGAACAATCCTATTGCACCTTGCTGCACTGACTGGGGATCCAAATTGCCATTATACTGCTGCTCGTTTCAGGTTTGCAAAACCTCTGTAAATCCAGCAAACCGTTCTTGGTATTGGGGTCTTATTAGCCCTTGTGTGATGCAGTTATAGATGTTCTAAAGCCTTGTTTTGTCGTGTATTAGTGGTGGGGAAAAAGGGAGCTTATTAGTCGTTGTGTGTTGAAGTGAGAAAATCACAGTCCTTTTTGGCATGTATTAGTGGCAAAAAATAATTATTATTTGCCGTTCACGGACGCAGTTATATGTTCTAAAGCCTTTTTTTGGCGTGTATTAGTGGGGAAAAAGAAAAAAGGGAGCTTATTAGCCGTTGTGTGGTAAAGTGAGAAAATTACAGCCCTTTTTGGCATGTATTAGTGGCAAAAAAATATACTACAGCCATTTACATGGTGCATTAATAGCATAGATACGTACGTCCTATTAGCCGTTCTGCAGTGAATTGTGATTGTTATATTTATTTTTTTGAGGTGTATTAATAGAAAAAAGAATACGTCTTATTAGCTGGTCTGCAGTGAACCAACATTGTCATATGTATTAATAGCAAAATAAGTATGTGTTATTAGCCGTTCTGGGGTGAATTTACGTTATCATACAGCCATTGTCGGTGTTTATTAATGGGAAAAATAAGAACTTCTTATTAGCCATTCTGCAGCGAATTTACATTGTCATTCAGTGGTGACATTTTTTAGTAATACAGCCTTTTTGGGGAAAATTGGTCGGTGAATGTAGACTTTGTTCTGTAGGGACTGAGTAATTGCTTCGATGAGCCATTCAATGATTACATTTTTTGCTAAACATAATAATAATAACAATGTATGTCCTTTACGGCCCACTGGGTAAATGTGGTTCCTGCCCAGCCACACCAGTAACTTGGCCAGGTGACGCCGCTTCCCCCTCCACGTTCTCACGCACTCTCACAGTGCTCCTCCAGCATAAAACATGTGCAGGGCACGGCGGTGTCACGCTGTTCTACATCTCGTTTGCCTGGGCAAAGAAGTGCGCCGTGTCCTTCATCAAGAAATCAAATTCTGGCTTTCTCTGCGACAACTCAAAATCGGAACCATGGTGACCGACAACGGGAAGAACATGGTGTCGCCGCTGCTTCAAGAAGGGCTGAGCCATGCGCCCTGCATGGTGCATGTGTTCAATCTGGTTGTAAAGCAGTTCCTGAAGTCTTATACCTATCTGCAAGACATCCTAAAAATGTACACCGCAGAGCACACCCTCCTTGAGCTGCAGTGGCAAAACAGCATCCCCCAACATAGGCTGATATGCAACATTTCCACCCATTGGAATTCTACCCTCTATATGTTGGACCTCCTGTACGAACAGAAAAAGGCCATCAACGATTTCCTGATGATCCAAGCGGACAGGACTGCTCCCCTGTGTAACTTCGATGTCAGCCAGTGGCAGTTTATGCGTGACACCTGCCGCTTGCTCAGGCCCTTTGGGGAGGCCACGTTAATTGTTAGTTGCCAGGACTACGGGATGAACAATATCATTCCACTGCTTCATGTCCTGGAACAGATGCTGGTAAATATGGCTGGTCAGGGGACTGGAGATGTGGCACCTAGATCTCACAGCCACATGAGCCCTGTGGGGGCTTAATTAGAGGAGGAGGAGGACATTGGAGCACAAGCAATGTCTAGCGGAATGAGTGGTTTTGTTACACAGGTGACATGAGAGGAGGAGCAGGAGCAGCCAGAGGAGCTACATGGCGATGAGGAAGAGGAGGCAGAGGACCCAGACACACCGTGGCAGTATGCAGTGGAGATGTAGGCAGTCACTTGCACAAATGGCCTGATGCATGCTCACTTGCTTGGATAGTGACAGCCGAATTGTCACCATTCGGCAGAGGGATGACTTCTGGCTCTCTACCTTGTTGGACCCTCACTATCGGTCCAAATGGGGGCCTTTTTTACACCCGCTGAGAGGGAGGACAAACTGAACTACTGTAGAGCTATCCTATATAGTCAGTTGGCCGCTGCCTATCTGCGCCACGGTCCATCCTCTCACAGGTCTGGCCAGGGGGGTCCTCTGCACTCACGTTCCACTGCCATGGCTGCTGTGGCAAGGTGGGGAGGTAGGAGCAGTTCCAGCTCCATCAGCAGCAACTTGAGTCTAGAGTCGCTGATGCTGATGAGAAGCTTTCTTCACCCGCCTTTTGAAGAAACTACTCACCAGCAGCTAGACGTAGAGCAGATCCTGAACCAGCAGGTGGTGGCATTCTTGGAGTGCACCCTGCCAGCTGACCTTGAAGATCCGCTGGACTATTGGGCAGCCAAACTGGATTTGTGGCCGCTACTGGCCGAATTTGCCCTGGAAAAGCTGTCCTGCCCTGCCAGTAGTGTGGCATCAGAGCGGGTGTTTAGTGTGGGGCCATAGTTACCCCAAGAAGAACTCGCCTGTCCACCCAAAATGTGGTGAGACTGACCTTTGTCAAGATGAATCAGGTGTGGATCAGCCAGGATTTCCACCCACCAATTTCTGATGCATCAGACTAGATCATCTATGGTGCCACACCAACGCTTTGACAAAAGAGACTGGTTTCTTCTGGCTACCTCGGCTGCTATTCTAATGCTGCCACCCGCCTGATGCCACACATCTGATGCAAAGTGCTCCTTCTTTCACCCACTATCTTCTGTGGGTACTGGTATTGCCATCCACCTCCACACTATGTCATCTTGCCATTCTGTGACCTCCTGATGTTGACACCTCCACACTATGTCACCTTGCCACTCTGTAGCCTCCTGATGCTGCCGCCACCTCCACACTCTGTCATTGTGCCACTCTGCAGTCTCCTGATGCTGCCGCCACCTACAGACTCTTTGATGTGGTCTCCTCTTGCTGCTACCACCTCACCACTATGTCACCTTGCCACTCTGTGGTCTCCTCATGCAGCTACTGACACCTCCATACTGTCATTGTGCCACTTTCTGGCCTCCTGATGCTACCGCCACTTACGGACTCTGCGATTTGGCCACTCTGTGGTCTCCTCATGCTGCAGTTTATTCCAAACTGTGCAGATCATACACCGATGAACAAATGGATAGGTCAAAAAATCATCCTGTGAGCAGCTAACAGAGCAATTAGCTGAGATAAGGGGTGAAGCCAGAATGAAGAAGAGGAGATGAGAGAGAGCAGAAGCTAGGGGAAGAGAGAAGGGACACACATAATGAAAAGGCAAACCATGCATGTGTAACATGATACTCCCCGTGGAAATCTATGATTTCTAATAACATTTATAACAATAATAACCTTGTTCAAGTCCATGAAATATAGATGGTTTTCTACTGGAACACCTGCAACAAAAAGAACAAAGGAACATAAACAAGAAAACATTACTTCAATACTTGTAGAAAAGCTCTTGAAGTGTGGAACGGTAGGAAGTAGATAGTTCCGTGAGTCCATCTTCAGAGGGGCAGGCATCAACAGCACCAGTCCTTCTTACCTCCCTTTAACAGGTTGCCTTGAAGGTCTGTCTTCAGAGGGGAAGGCAGCAACAGCACCAATCCTTCTTATCTCCCTTTGTATCAACCTGGTGTGAGGAGTTCATCTTCCTGTTTAGGCAGAAGCAGTACTAGCTCGTTTATGGGTCTGAAGTAGTGTCTAGCAGAACCTTCTTTCATTACCTTGACTTCTGCTTTCCGTACCTTGCCATCGTTACTTGGAATAGTCTTTGTGATAAGACCCATAGGCCAATTATTACGATGAACGTCCTTATCCTTGAGGAGAACAATGTCTCCAACTTGCAGGTTGGGTTCGTCTACTTGCCATTTTCTGTGACTTTGAAGGTTGCAAAGGTACTCCATCTTCCAACGGCTCCAAAATGCATTAGCAAGATGTTGAACACGTTTCCATTGATGTTTGTAAACATTGGTAAAATCAAAGTCCTGAGGAGGAATACTAGCTATTCTTATCTTTTGAGTTAGAAGGGTAGATGGAGTTAGCAATACTGGAGACTCTGAGTCCTTGGAAACAAGAACCAAAGGTCTAGCATTGATTATGGCAGACACCTCGGCAAGGAAGGTGACCAAGACTTCATAGGTAAGCTGAGGTTTGTTATCCAGCAGCATAGAGTCCAGGATTTTTCTCGAAACTCTGTTCATGCGTTCCCAAGAACCTCCCATGTGAGAAGAGTGAGGCGGGTTGAATTCCCACTTACACTTGTTGGTATTTAAGAAGTTCTCCATTTTCTCTGCTCCTGTAAAGTTTGTTCCGCAGTCGGATCTAATTAACTTAACAGGTCCACTTATGGAAACAAATCTTCTGAAGGCATTAATGTAGCAAGAAAAGTCCATAGTTTCTATAACTTCAATGTGCACAGCACGAATGCTCAAACAAGTGAACTGCATGGCCCAATGTTTATTATTAACGACTCCGCCACGGGTCTTGCGTGTAACTATGGTCCAGGGGCCGAAAACGTCAATACCGACATTAGTAAAGGGTGGTTCGGTACTCAATCTGTCTGTTGGTAGCTCTGCTATTTGTTGATTTAGATGCTTTCCTCTTAGTCTTTTGCACTTGACACATTTATGGAGTATGGGGGATATACATCTTTTCATCCCGATTATCCAGAAACCAGCAGATCTGATTGCGCCTTCGGTGAAGTGCCGGCCTTGGTGTTGATCTTGCTCATGGTAATGTCTGACTGTAAGAGCAGTAACGTGGTGACGGCCTGGAACGATGAGAGGATTCCGCTCCCCGCTAATCGCAGTAGACCTTGCAATGTGACCGCCAACGCAAAGTAGTTTATTCTGATCCATTATAGTCCTTTTGACAAGTTGTGGATCTCTTGCGAATATACTTCATGTTGGACACATTGGATGATGACTCTTTCCGCTTGAGCAACTTCTGCAATAGTGGGGAGTCCTTTACAAATGTGCCACTTATGACACTCCTGATTTGTGCTATCCTTGCTTGTGAAGTGATGAGCATTGTGAATAAGACGTGCAGTACCTCGTACAGCTGAAGACCACTTAGAAAACCACTCAAATCGACGAGATTTCAGTTTTATCTTTGCTTCCACTGAGGTGTTAAGTGTAACTGCAATCGTCTTGATTTCCTTATCAGAGTCCGGCTGGACAAGTTCAAAGATAGACTCTACAGGTCTTGAGAAGAATTCTTCATTCAAGAGTACTGGTGGAGATATCCATGATATATCCAGAAATGTAGCAGCAGGCACTGCACGACTGCCTGTCGGCAGGGTTAAGGTCGGTGGGTACATAGTAATATCTTACCCAGAATAGTAGAGGGTGCTATGAATCCCAAAGGGTCGTAGATAATGTTCACTGCAGACAGTGCTCCTCTTTTTGTGAAGGGCTTGTCACAAGCTGATGTTTGAAATGTGAACGTATCTTGCCTAACATCCCACAGCAATCCAAGGCTGCGTTGTGTGAGGGAAAGGTGAGACTCTGGTTGGAATTCCTTGGCACTGACAGCATGATCATCGGAAGGAAATGCTCCCATTACCTTATTGCTGTTGGAAATGATTTTGTGTAGTCTGAGGTTGGCAGTGGCGAGCATGTTCTGGGTTCTGGTGAGAAGGTCAATGGCCTCTTCTTCTGTAGGTAGGGACTTAAGACCGTCATCCACGTAGAAGTTCCTTTCCACAAACTGACGTGCATCCATCCCGAACTCCTGTTCGCCTTCTTGGGCAGTTTTTCTCAGTCCATAAATGGCAACTGCTGGGGAAGCGCTATTGCCAAACACAAGAACTTTCATCCGATAGTCTATGACCTCGTTGACATCATTATGAAGGCGAAACGCCTTCATAGCGAGCACTTGAGTCAAAGACCACTCTAATCTGGTCAGGCTTACGAGGATGATAGACACCAAAACACGGTAGGTACCAGCATTCTTCTCCTTGTATAAGAAGGGGTGCAGGTTCAGCATGATCTCTCTCAAACACCTTCTGCATAAAGTCGACAAAATGTCTCTTCATCTCCGGTTTCTGGTTCAGGTTGCGCTCTAAAGAGATGAACCGTGAATCTGCATGTTGTCTATTATTTGGAATTCTCTTCCTTGGAGTGCGGAATGGTATCGCGCCACATTGGTAACACAGTGTTCGAAGTAACCACAAAAGACAATGAGTTAGCAGCCACAATGGAAGACAAGGAATTTTTGAGAACCATGAGTAAAGAGTTCTATAGAGATGACTTGTGCATAGTTCAGCAGGCAGATTACTATGGCAGGCCTGGAAGGCTTCAGCAACATCCAGGCTGCCATGGTAACCGATCACAGCTACACAATTTCACTGCGTGGGTTTCAATCAGAAAGGGAGAGAAAGCCACATCCCTCTGCATTACTCCATGGATGCTGCGATCAGCATTGATTGCGGCATCTGAAGGGTTAAATGATGGGGTTCAGCGGGATCGCCATTCGCCATCATTGCGGCCAGGTGCCTGCTGTATGATACAGCCAGCACCTGCCACCTACATGTACAGCATTATGTGTTAAGGAGTTAAAGGCGCTGTCAAGCAGAATTACCGTATTTCTCGCCCTATAAGACGCACTTTTTCCCCCCCAAAATTGCGTCTTATGTGGCGAATACTTCAGTTTGTATACCGCCGACCGCATGCTGCGCAGCGCGGTGGCGGGTGTATTAGTAGGCATGGATGAGGGAGGAGGGGCCGGCATCCAGCTCTGTAACTACAGCGGGCCCGGTGCAGTCACTGTATTCTGCTACACCGGGCCCGCTCACTGTAGGAATCCTAACTGCAGGCAATGCTAACAGTAGTCTTTTATGCAGCCTGTACTTACGATACTAACTTTCCGGCAGCCAGCAGGCAGGAGGCTGAGCTGGTGGGCGGGCGCTGAAAACGTAACTCACTATGTCACGCGCCGGCTCCGCCCACTTTATGAATGAAGAAGGGAGAGCCGGCGCGTGACATAGTGAGTTACGTTTTCAGCGCCCGCCCACCAGCTCAGCCTCCTTCCTGCTGGCTGCCGCATAGTTAGTATCGTAAGTACAGGCTGCATAAAAGACTACTGTTACGGTACCTTGTCTGCTGTTAGGATTCCTACAGTGAGCGGGCCCGGTGTAGCAGAATACAGTGACTGCACCGGGCCCGCTGTAATTACAGAGCTAGATGCCGGCCCCTCCTCCCTATTGGGGGTCATTCTATGGATAGCACTGTTATGGGGATTTGTTGATGGCACTGTTATGGGGGTCTGTGGATGACACATAGCGTAAAATGCTATTTATGTGTCATCAACAGATCCCCCATAACAGTGCCATCCACAGTCCCCAATAACAGTGCCATCCACAGTGCCCCCCATAACAGTGCCATCCACAGTGCCCCCCATAACAGTGCCATCCACAGTGCACCCCATAACAGTGCCATCCACAGTCCCCAATAACAGTGCCATCCACAGATCCCCATAACCGTGCCATCCACAGATCCCCATAACCGTGCCATCCACAGATCCCCATAACCGTGCCATCCACAGATCCCCATAACCGTGCCATCCACGGACCCCCATAACAATGCCATCCACGGACCCCCCATAACAGTGCCATCCACAGATCCCCATAATAGTGCCATCCACAGATCCCCATAACCGTGCCATCCACAGATCCCCATAACCGTGCCATCCACAGACCCCCATAACAATGCCATCCACAGACCCCCATAACAATGCCATCCACAGACCCCCATAACAGTGCCATCCACAGATCCCCATAACCGTGCCATCCACAGACCCCCATAACAATGCCATCCACCGACCCCCCATAACAGTGCCATCCCCAGATCCCACATAACACCATTAGGCACACCTTTTGGTTCAAAATTTTTTATTTTTTTTTCCTCCTTAAAAACCTAGGTGCGTCTTATGGGCCGGTGCGTCTTATAGGGCGAAAAATACGGTACATTTTTATATATGCCTCAGAGTGGGTTAAAAAAAGAAGCATTACTTACTCTAATGGACTTCATGCCACTGTCATTCTTGCTACTTCCTGGCCTGACGCACAAGAAAATGCCTGAAGATGTCTGCACAGCCAATCACTGGCAGAGGTGGGTTATTTCTGTGACCAATGATTGGCTGAGCAGGCATCTCCTGCCATTTCTTGTCGGTTGAGGAGTGACTAGGAAGTGGACAGCAGCAATTTCTTTAACCTACCCTGAGCCAAATATATTACATTTTATTCCTCTGGACAACCTCTTTAAATTAAACATCTTTATATTTTGAAATGTTTACATGAAAAAGTGTATTTCCTGCCAATTTTTCCTACAGCATCTTGCAATAAGTTTACTTTATAATCTAGGACCCTATGTCTTCTTTTAACTTAAGCAGTCAGGAGCCAAAGGACTTCTCTTGTTGCTGCCAAAGAGGAAATGAGACTTGAAGAATGTGAGATTAGGAATGAAGCCAGCTCACTGCAGATAACATTTTTCTAAAATACAATCTATAATTTACAGTACTTCACCTGAGGACTTTGAGACTTTTGATAAAGTATCTGGCTGGCATGCAGCTGGAAGAACAGGATCTGTTCAGTTCTATCAGTCAGCGCTCTTTTCCAGAAGATGACCTATTGAACATTTCCAGGAATAGTCTTGCCAAGTCCATCAAACGCTTTCTTGGAATTACTCTCAGAAAATGGCTTTAATCCAGGAGGGATATGCTGAAAGTCTGTTCTGGATTGGAAGGTATATTTAGATGTTAAGTATATTCTGCTGGCTTTTTTCAGCTGCCCACTATTGCTTTACAGTATATGAATGTTCAATATGGATATATTAACAAATGTTTTTTTGTGACAAGACAATATTAATAAGACATAGCATAAAAATGTAAAGTGATAATGATAACAAATTGCTGAGATGCTTTGCAGTTTAGGCTTCGTTCACATCACCGTTCAGCCATTCCATTCTCCTGCCCCGTTTAGGGGCAGAAAAACGGAAAGGACGGATTCGGCACATAACTGAGCCAGAGTCCACAGACCCCATAGACTATAATGGGGTCCGTTAGGTTTCCGCTCAGAAGAAGATTTTTGAAGCGGAGACAAAAGTCCTGCATGCACAACTTTTGTCTCCGCTCAAAAATCTTCTTCTGAGCGGAAACCTAATGGACCCCATTATAGTCTATGAAGCCCGTGGACTCCATTCGGCTCAGTTATGTGCCGAATCCGTCCTTTCCGTTTTCCTGACCCTAAATGGGGCAGGAGAACGGAAAGGCTGAACGGTGATGTGAACAAAGCCTTTGTGGTATTTAACATTTTTATGTCCTGCACATAGTTTACATAATTGAAATGTGATCTTGTTTCACCACAACAATAACATCTGTAGCATCTTCACAGTTGTCAATCTTTCAATAACGCCATGAATAATTATTCCTTACAGGGAACCTGTCATGTGGATATTTGATTATAATCTAACTAATTATATACAATCATTAACTACAAAAAAGTGCCTTAGATGTATTCACTTACTGGTGTGACAGATGGTTACCTCATAATATACACACAAAGATGCCGCATGCTAATGAGTTGATTCGAGTCCGGCGTGATGTCATTGAGTCCAGCATATATTTAATTCAGAGCTATAGCCACTCCCCTGCCCACCTGCTGCTGATTCATATGGAAAATAACTGTCAATCAGCAGCAGGTGGGCGGGGAGAGTCAGGAGCTCATGAATATTCATGACTCATCATTATCAGCTGGAGCTTTTCAATGCAAGATGTTGGCAGATTGACTGGGTCAATTAAAGAAAGTGACCCAGCATTTTGCTAAAAGAATCAATCACTTATTTATGTTGCCCTTAGTTAGGACACCATAAAACGGGTGACAGGTTCCCTTTAAGTTTCAAATAACATTTTAAATAATCGTAATGTGAAAAAATAAGTTCACCTTTGACTAACATAGTTAATAATTATGCACCTACTATTTCAGTTTAATTTTACTCAGTGACGTATAGAAGAATAACTATAATTGTTGCATGGAGATGGTCAATGAGCAAACAGATCCTAATGGCTTGACTTATATGAGATACATCAATCTTCCCTCTGGATAAAAAAAAAAAAAAATCAAATGGTATTTATTGGGTTTTATAAAATTACAAATACAAGCAATAAATGCCAAAGTTCCATTCCATCCAAGTACCTCCCCCCTTGCTACGCCACAGTGGGTCCCTTACACACATATACTACGAATGAGCATACACAACATATAATGTATCATATGGAACAGAACATCAGTACAATGCATTAGGATAGTTACCAGATACATATTCAGAGAATGATTCCCTCTAAATTCAGTTTTTTCTTGTTTTTGTTTTTATGGCAAGAATAGCATGGCAGACTGCACTATACTATAGACCATGGATGTCAAACTCATGGCCCTCCAGATGTTGCAAAACTACAACTCCCATCATTCCCTGATAGCTGTAGTATGCCCAGGCATGATGGGAGTTGTAGTTTTGCAACAGCTGGAGGGCCACGAGTTTGACATCCCTGCTATAGACTGTGACAGGTAGCATATAATGCTAGTGTGAATATAGCCTCATCCTTACTGTACAGTGAATTTGGAAGGTGTTCAGACCGTTAACATTTTGTTATGTTGGGACCTTGTGCCAAATTTTTTTAACAGGTCAAAATTTCCCCATCATTCGGCACTCAAGGCTCCTTAAAAACAAAGAAAAAATAATAATATTAGACATTTTTGTTAACTGGGCCACCTGAGGGGTTAATTGTGCTGATCACGGCCCCCTGTAAGAGATCGGGTGCTGCCAGGCAGCAGGGGGCAGTCATGTACACAGTTTGTAGTATATTCTAACTAGAAGCGTCCCCATCACCATGGGAACGCCTCTGTGATAGAATATACTGTCGGATATGAGTTTTCACAATGTAACTCATATCCGACAGTATATTCTAACATAGAGGCGTTGGTATAAAAGGGACTCCAGATTTTACATTGAAAGTCAATGGGGACGGATCCGTTTGCAATTGCACCATATTGTGTCAACGTCAAACGGATCCGTCCCCATTGACTTGCATTATAATTCAGGACGGATCCGTTTGGCTCCGCACGGCCAGGCGGACACCAAAACAACTTTTTTTTCATGTCCGTGGATCCTCCAAAAATCAAGGAAGACCCACGGACGAAAAAACGGTCACGGATCACGGACCAACGGAACCCCGTTTTGCGGACAGTGAAAAAATACTGTCGTGTGCATGAGGCCCTAATCTGACCTATAAACTGTACCACTCAATTGAAAAACAAAGAAGAAAAAAAAAACTAAAATAATGTGGTTGCATAAGTGTGCACACCCCTCTTATAACTGGGGATGTAGCTGTGTTCACAATTAAGCAATCATATTCACTAATCATATTAAATAGGAGTCAGCATATACCTGCCATCATTTATAGTGCCTCTGATTAACCCCAAATAAAGTTCAGCTGCTCTAGTTGGTCTTTCCTGAAAATTTCTTAGTCGCATCCCACAGCAAAAGCCATGGTCCACAGAGAGCTTCCAAAGCATCAGAGGGATCTCATTGTTAACCACCTCCCGTCCGTCCATTGAATATAAACGTCCGGGAGTTGGTTCTCTATCAGTGCAGTTTCTAGGTAAAATTTCTCTCAGGGCGAGTGTCAAACCCCCCCCCCCCCCCCCCATCAAAACTGCTCGATGAAATCATATCAGAAGAGTACTTGTAACCGTCTCACCATATATACAGGGTGGGCCATTTATATGGATACACCTTAATAAAATGGGAATGGTTGGTGATATTAAGTTCCTGTTTGCGGCACATTAGTATATGTGAGGGGGAAAACTTTTCAAGATGAGTGGTGACCATGGCGGCCATTTTGAAGTTGGCCATTTTGAATCCAACTTTAGTTTTTTCAATAGGAAGAGGGTCATATGACACATCAAACTTATTGGGAATTTCACAAGAAAAACAATGGTGTGCTTGGTTTTAACATAACTTTATTCTTTCAGGAGTTATTTACAAGTTTCTGACCACTTATAAAATGTGTTCAATGTGCTGCCCATTGTGTTGGATTGTCAATGCAACCCTCTTCTCCCACTCTTCACACTCTGATAGCAACACCGCAGGAGAAATGCTAGCACAGGCTTCCAGTATCCGTAGTTTCAGGTGCTGCACATCTCATATCTTCAGATACGACCATGGCGGCCGACTTCAAAATGGCCGCCATGGTCACCACCCATCTTGAAAAGTTTCCCCCCTCACATATACTAATGTGCCACAAACAGGAAGTTAATATCACCAACCATTCCCATTTTATTAAGGTGTATCCATATAAATTGCCCACCCTGTGTGTATATATATATATATATATATATATATATATGCTTAACACAAAATTTGAGAGCAAAACAAAATCATAAATTACTGCTTAAACTGCTAAAAGTTGCAGGCAGAGTGGTACAGGAAAACTGCACTCATACCCTTAGAAGAGTAGTCATGAAATACAATCATCAATAATGTGCAAAACCAAAAAACTGTCATGTTAGCATTTAATAACTAACTAAAACCCAATCACAGCAGGTCTCAACTAGCACACGCAAGTAAATGTACAAAAACCAAGTAACATATAAAAACCAGATTCAAAGCATAGATGGCAAGGCGGATTACTGTATACCAGGCATCCTCAAACTGCGGCCCTCCAGCTGTTGCAAAACTACAACTCTCAGCATGCCTAAACAGCCTACAGGTATCAGCCTACAGCAGGGCATTGTGGGAGTTGTAGTTTTACAACAGCTGGAGGGCTGCAGTTTGAGGATGCCTGCTGTATACTGTACATAAATGTATGGAGGTTACACCATGCCGGACAATATAACTTCTGTGCCATGCTGTACAATACTGTATATCGTGTGGCACAGTGTATAGTGCCACACTGTATATCGTGTGGCACAGTGTAGAGGTATACTGTATATTGTGTGGCACAGTGTAGCGGTATACTGCATATTGTGTGGCACAGTGTAGGCTATATGTGTTTAACATAAACATATTCCACATGAGAACTTACAGTTACTTGGCTTGGCCCTTGGGGATCTCAGACGCCACTTCAACACTTTGGCCGGGGGCTCGGTGGAGCTGATGTTGTGTTTTATCCTAATGAGAAAGATTTCATAATAAGGATTTAGAGAAGGGGCAGAGGGATAGCAGAGCAGGGAGAGGCTGGTGCTGCTACTAGGGGGTCATACCATGGGGGAGTAATAAAGCCCACCATAATGCCCCCCAGTAGAAATAATTCTCCTTTTAATGTGCAAAACATACCCCCTTGTAATGCCCCCAGTTGAGCTAATGTTCCCATAATGTACCAATACAAAATACCCCTTCTTAGTGCCCCGTAGATGACCCCATAGTGCTCCTCTCCCCCCTTCCCCATAGTACCCGCCATAATGTGTCCCAGTATAAAATGCCCCTATACAGAGCCCCCCATATAAAATTCCACTTCTTTTTAGCCTCAGTAGATGCCCCTATAGTGCCACCCAATAATGTGCCAGTAAGGTGTGCCCCCATAAATGCCCCCTAATCATGTGCCAGTAAGATGTGCCCCCATAGATCCCCCAATCATGTGCCAGTAATAAGAGCCCCCACCATCATGTGCTAGTAGCCAGAGTGCCCCCCCTATCATGTGACAGTCGCCCCCCTTATGTGCCAGTCGCCCCCCTTATGTGCCAGTCGCCCCCCTTATGTGCCAGTCACCCCCCTTATGTGCCAGTAGCCCCCCTTATGTGCCAGTCACCCCCCATCAAGTGCCAGTAGCCCCCTTATGTGCCAGTAGCCCCCCTTATGTGCCAGTAGCCCCCTTATGTGGCAGTCACCCCCCCACCAAGTGCCAGTATCCCCCTTATGTGCCAGTAGCCTCCTATCATGTGCCAGTAGCCCCCATTATGTTCCAGTAGCCCCCCTTATGTGCCAGTAGTCCCCTTATGTGCCAGTCGCCCCCCTATCAACTGCCAGTATCCCCCTTATGTGCCAGTAGCCTCCTATCATGTGCCAGTAGTGCCCCTTATGTGCCAGTAGCTCCCCCTTATGTGCCAGTAGCTCCCCTTATGTGCCAGTAGCCCGCCTTATGTGCCAGTAGTCCCCCTTAGGTGTCAGTAACCCCCCTTATGTGCCAGTAGCCCCCCTTATGTGCTAGTAGCTCCCCTTATGTTCCAGTAGCTCCCCTTATGTGCCAGTAGCTCCCCTTATGTGCCAGTAGCCCCCCTTAGGTGCCAGTAGCCCCCCTTATGTGCCAGTAGCCCCCCTTATGTGCCAGTAGCCCCTTTATGTGCCAGTAGTCCCCTTTATGTGCTAATAGTCCCCCTTATGTGCTAGTAGTACCCCTTATGTACCAGTAGTCCCACCCTATCATGTGCCAGTAGCCCCCCTTATGTGCCAGCAGCCCCCCCTATGTGCCAGTAGTCCCCCTTATGTGCCAGCAACCCTCCTTATGTGCCAGTAGCCCCCCTTATGTGCCAGTAGTCCCACTTATGTGCCAGTAGTCCTTCTTATGTGCCAGTAGCCCCCCTTATGTGCCAGTAGCCCCCTATCATGTGCCAGTAGCCCCCCTTATGTGCCAGTAGCTCCCTTATGTGCCAGTAGTCCCCCTATCATGTGCCAGTAGTCCCCCTATCATGTGCCAGTAGCCCCCCTTATGTGCCAGAAGCCCCCCTTATGTGCCAGTAGTCCCCATTATGTCTGTGCCAGCCCAGTTGCCCCCATTATGTGCCGTTATTATAATTTGTACATATATACATATATATATATATATATATGTATATAAAAATTATACTTACCTCCTCCAGGATGTTTCAAAAATGCTATTATTGTGTTAAAGTGAAATAAATAAAAAAAAGTATACATATTAGGTATCGCTGCATCTGTAACAACCAGCTCTATAAAAACATCACATGACCTAACCCCTTGGGTGAACACCGTAAAAAAAATAAAAAACTTTGTAAAAAAAAAGCCATTTTTGTCACCTTACATCACAAAAAGTGCAATACCAAGTGATCAAAAAGGCGTATGTCCCATAAAATAGTACCAATAAAACCGTCACCTCATACTGGAAAAAATGAGCCCCTACATAAGAAAATCGCTAAAAAAAATTAAAAAAAAACTATAGCTCTCAAAACATGGACACATTAAAACATAATTTTTTTGTTTCAAAAATGCTATTATTGTGTAAAACTTTAATAAATAAGAAAAAGTATACATATTAGGTATCGCCACGTCCGTAACGATCTTCTCTATAAAAATTTCACTTGACCGAACCCCTCAGGTGAACGCTGTAAAAATAAATAAATAAAAATTGTGCTAAAACAACCAATTTTTTTTGTCACCTTGCCCCATAAAGTGTCATAATGAATGATCAAAAAATCATATGTAGCCGAAAATAGTACCAATAAAACTGGCACCTTATTCCCTAGTTTATAAAATGGGGGTGCATAAGGGGGGCTTCAAATGGGACATGGCATCTAAAAACCATGTGGCGCTCCTTTTCTTCTGCGCCCTGCCGTGTGCCCATACAGCAGTTTATGACCACATGTGGGGTGTTTCCGTAAACCGCAGAATCTGGGTAATAAATATTGAGTTTTTTTGGGCTGTTAACCATCGATGTGTTAAAGAAAAAATTGGATTAAAATGGAAAATCTGTCAAAAAAGTGAAATATAAAAATTTGATCTTCATTTTCCTTTAATTCTTGTGGAACGCCTAAAGAGTTAACAAAGTTAGTAAAATTGGTTTTAAGTAACTTAAGGGGTTTAGTTTCTACAATGGAGTCATTTATTGGGCTATCCACTATGTAGGCCCCACAAAGTGACTTCACATCTTAACTAGTCCTTAAAAAGTGGGTTTTTGCAATTTTCTTAAAAATGTTAAGAATTGCTTCTAAACTTCTAAGCCTTCTAACATCCTAAAAAAATAAAATGACATTTCCAAAATGATGCCAACATAAAGTAGACATATGAGGAATGTTAAGTAATAAATATTTTATGAGGTATCACTTTCTGATTTAAAAGCAGAGAAATAGAAATTTAGAAAATTGCGAATTTTTCAAGATTTTTGATAAGTTTGGGATTTTTTCATAAATAAAGGTGAAATATATTGACTCAAATTTTTGACTAGCATGAAGTACAATGTGTCACAAGAAAACAATCTCTGATTGACTTGGATAAGTGAAAGCGTTCTAAAGTTATTACCACATAAAGTGAGATACAGTCATGTGAAAAAATTAGGACACCCTTTGAAAGCATGTGGTTTTTTGTAACATTTTTAATAAAAGGTTATTTCATCTCCGTTTCAACAATACAGAGAGATTAAAGTAATCCAACTAAACAAAGAAAACTGAAGAAAAGTCTTTTCAAGATCTTCTGTAAATGTCATTCTACAAAAATGCCTATTCTAACTGAGGAAAAAGATAGGACACCCTCACATGTATTCCCTCTTAAATTGGCTCAGATCTCACACAGGTATATCACACCAGGTGCACATAATTAGTAGATCGTTACTCTGCATGTTGAATGAGGCTTGCCCTATTTAAACCTCAGACATTTAGTTTGGTGTGCTCCTGACTGTTGAAGTGAGAGTGAGCACCATGGTGAGAGCAAAAGAGCTGTCAGAGGACTTCAGAAAAAAGATTGTAGCAGCCTATGAGTCTGGGAAGGGATTTAAAAAGATCTCAAAAGATTTTGAAATCAGCCATTCCACTGTCCGGAAGATAGTCTACAAGTGGAGGGCTTTCAAAACAACTGCCAACATGCCCAGGACTGGTCGCCCCAGCAAGTTCACCCCAAGAGCAGACCGCAAGATGCTAAAAGAGGTCTCCAAAAACCCTAAAGTGTCATCTCGAGAACTACAGCAGGCTCTGGCTACTGTTGATGTAGAAGTACATGCCTCTACAATCAGAAAGAGACTGTACAAGTTTAACTTGCATGGGAGGTGTGCAAGGAGGAAACCTTTGCTTTCCAAGAGAAACATCGAGGCCAGACTGACATTTGCCAGAGATAAAGTTGACAAAGACCAGGACTTCTGGAATAATGTTCTTTGGACAGATGAGTCCAAAATTGAATTATTTGGACACAACAGCAGAGGACATGTTTGGCGTAAACCAAACACAGCATTCCAAGAAAAGAACCTCATACCAACTGTGAAGCATGGAGGTGGAAGTGTCATGGTTTGGGGCTGCTTTGCTGCAGCAGGACCTGGTCAGCTCACCATCATAGAATCCACTATGAATTCTACTGTGTATCAGAAGGTGCTTGAAGAACATGTGAGACCATCAGTTAGAAAATTAAAGCTGAAGCGGAACTGGACCATGCAACATGACAATGACCCAAAACATACTAGTAAATCAACCAAAGATTGGCTGAAAAAGAAGAAATGGAGAGTCCTGGAATGGCCAAGTCAAAGTCCAGATTTGAATCCCATTGAGATGCTGTGGGGTGACTTGAAAAGGGCTGTACGTGCAAGAAACCCCTCAAACATCTCACAGCTGAAAAAGTTCTGCATTGAGGAGTGGGGTAAAATTTCCTCAGACCGATGTCGAAGACTGGTAGATGGCTACAAGAACCGTCTCACTGCAGTTATTTCAGCCAAAGGAGGTAACACTCGCTATTAGGGGCAAGGGTGTCCTATCTTTTTCCTCAGTTAGAATAGGCATTTTTGTAGAATGACATTTACAGAAGATCTTGAAAAGACTTTTCTTCAGTTTTCTTTGTTTAGTCGGATTACTTTAATCTCTCTGTATTGTTAAAACGGAGATGAAATAACCTTTTATTAAAAATGTTACAAAAAACCACATGCTTTCAAAGGGTGTCCTAATTTTTTCACATGACTGTATGTCAGATTAGCAAAATTAGGCCTGGTCAGGAAGGGGGCAAATGGCCCAGATGTGAAGTGGTTAAAAGTAGGGATGAGCGAACTCGAACTGTATAGTTCGGGTTCGTACCGAATTTTGGGGTGTCCGTGACACGGACCCGAACCCGGACATTTTCGTAAAAGTCCGGGTTCGGGTTCGGTGTTCGTCGCTTTCTTGGCGCTTTTGTGATGCTTTCTTGGCGCTTTTTGAAAGGCTGCAAAGCAGCCAATCAACAAGCGTGATACTACTTGCCCCAAGAGGCCGTCACAGCCATGCCTACTATTGGCATGGCTGTGATTGGCCAGAGCACCATGTGACCCAGCCTCTATTTAAGCTGGAGTCACATAGCGCCGCCCGTCACTCTGCTCTGATTAGCGTAGGGAGAGGTTGGGGCTGCGACAGTAGGGCGAGATTAGGCAGATTAACTCCTCCAAAGGACTTGATTAATCGATCGATCTGCAGCTGTGCATCATTGAGCTGCTGAAATTCAATTGCTCACTGTTTTTAGGCTGCCCAGACCGTTTGTCAGTCACTTTTTTCTGGGGTGATCGGCTGCCATTTTGTGTCTTGTGGTGCGCCAGCACAAGCTGCGACCAAGTGCATTTAACCCTCAATGGTGTGGTTGTTTTTTGGCTAAAGCCTACATCAGGGTGAAGCTGTCACACCAAGTGCATTTAACCAGCAATAGTCTGTTTATTTTTTGGCCATATACTACATCAGGGGCAAGCTGCGCCTGTCACCAAGTGCATTTAACCCTCAATGGTGTGGTTGTTTTTTGGCTAAAGCCTACATCAGGGTGAAGCTGTCACACCAAGTGCATTTAACCAGCAATAGTCTGTTTATTTTTTGGCCATATACTACATCAGGGGCAAGCTGCGCCTGTCACCAAGTGCATTTAACCCTCAATGGTGTGGTTGTTTTTTGGCTAAAGCCTACATCAGGGTGAAGCTGTCACACCAAGTGCATTTAACCAGCAATAGTCTGTTTATTTTTTGCCCATATACTACATCAGGGGCAAGCTGCGCCCGTCACCAAGTGCATTTAACCCTCAGTAGTGTGGTTGGTCAAGCTGTCACACCAAGTGCATTTAACCAGCAATAGTCTGTTCATTTTTTGGCCATATACTACATCAGGGGCAAGCTGCGCCTGTCACCAAGTGCATTTAACCCTCAATGGTGTGGTTGTTTTTTGGCTAAAGCCTACATCAGGGTGAAGCTGTCACACCAAGTGCATTTAACCAGCAATAGTCTGTTTATTTTTTGGCCATATACTACATCAGGGGCAAGCTGCGCCCGTCACCAAGTGCATTTAACCCTCAGTAGTGTGGTTGGTCAAGCTGTCACACCAAGTGCATTTAACCAGCAATAGTCTGTTCATTTTTTGGCCATATACTACATCAGGGGCAAGCTGCGCCTGTCACCAAGTGCATTTAACCCTCAATGGTGTGGTTGTTTTTTGGCTAAAGTCTACATCAGGGTGAAGCTGTCACACCAAGTGCATTTAACCAGCAATAGTCTGTTTATTTTTTGGCCATATACTACATCAGGGGCAAGCTGCGCCCGTCACCAAGTGCATTTAACCCTCAGTAGTGTGGTTGGTCAAGCTGTCACACCAAGTGCATTTAACCAGCAATAGTCTGTTCATTTTTTGGCCATATACTACATCAGGGGCAAGCTGCGCCTGTCACCAAGTGCATTTAACCCTCAGTAGTGTGGTTGGTCAAGCTGTCACACCAAGTGCATTTAACCAGCAATAGTGTGGTTATTTTTTGGCCATATCCCAGTCTAATTCTGTCAGTAAATCCATACCGGTCACCCAGCGCCTAAATACTAGGCCTCAAATTTATATCCCGCTAAATCTGTCGTTACCGCTGTACTGTTCTGGCTGGGCAAGTTATTTAGTGTCCGTCAAAGCACATTTTTTGTTCTGGGTTGAAAAACAATTCCCAATTTAGCAATTTCCTAATTTAGTGGTTTCTGCTGTATCAGAGCTATTTTAAATCTATCCCTAAAAGGATATATAATATTCAAGGTGCACATAGGGTCATTCAGAATAACTTCACACACACGCTACTGTGCATTTCCAAGTCTAATTCTGTCAGTAAATCCATACCGGTCACCCAGCGCCTAAATACTAGGCCTCAAATTTATTTCCCGCTAAATCTGTCGTTACCGCTGTACTGTTCTGGCTGGGCAAGTTATTTAGTGTCCGTCAAAGCACATTTTTTGTTCTGGGTTGAAATACAATTCCCAATTTAGCAATTTCATAATTTAGTGGTTTCTGCTGTATCAGAGCTATTTGAAATCTATCCCTAAAAGGGTATATAATATTCAAGGTGCACATAGGGTCATTTAGAATAACTTCACACACACGCTACTGTGCATTTCCAAGTTTAATTCTGTCAGTAAATCCATACCGGTCACCCAGCGCCTAAATACTAGGCCTCAAATTTATATCCCGCTAAATCTGTCATTACCGCTGTACTGTTCTGGCTGGGCAAGTTATTTAGTGTCCGTCAAAGCACATTTTTTGTTCTGGGTTGAAATACAATTCCCAATTTAGCAATTTCATAATTTAGTGGTTTCTGCTGTATCAGAGCTATTTGAAATCTATCCCTAAAAGGGTATATAATATTCAAGGTGCACATAGGGTCATTCAGAATAACTTCACACACACGCTACTGTGCATTTCCAAGTCTAATTCTGTCAGTAAATCCATACCGGTCATCCAGCGCCTAAATACTAGGCCTCAAATTTATTTCCCGCTAAATCTGTCGTTACCGCTGTACTGTTCTGGCTGGGCAAGTTATTTAGTGTCCGTCAAAGCAAATTTTTTGTTCTGGGTTGAAATACAATTCCCAATTTAGCAATTTCATAATTTAGTGGTTTCTGCTGTATCAGAGCTATTTGAAATCTATCCCTAAAAGGGTATATAATATTCAAGGTGCACATAGGGTCATTCAGAATAACTTCACACACACGCTACTGTGCATTTCCAAGTCTAATTCTGTCAGTAAATCCATACCGGTCACCCAGCGCCTAAATACTAGGCCTCAAATTTATATTCAGCTGAATTTGAATACAATACATTGGGCCAAATAATATTTTTGTTGTTGTGGTGAACGATAACAATGAGGAAAACATCTAGTAAGGGACGCGGACGTGGACATGGTCGTGGTGGTGTTAGTGGACCCTCTGGTGCTGGGAGAGGACGTGGCCGTTCTGCCACATCCACACGTCCTAGTGTACCAACTACCTCAGGTCCCAGTAGCCGCCAGAATTTACAGCGATATATGGTGGGGCCCAATGCCGTTCTAAGGATGGTAAGGCCTGAGCAGGTACAGGCATTAGTCAATTGGGTGGCCGACAGTGGATCCAGCACGTTCACATTATCTCCCACCCAGTCTTCTGCAGAAAGCGCACAGATGGCGCCTGAAAACCAACCCCATCAGTCTGTCACATCACCCCCATGCATACCAGGGAAACTGTCTGAGCCTCAAGTTATGCAGCAGTCTCTTATGCTGTTTGAAGACTCCGCTGGCAGGGTTTCCCAAGGGCATCCACCTAGCCCTTCCCCAGCGGTGAAAGACATAGAATGCACTGACGCACAACCACTTATGTTTCCTGATGATGAGGACATGGGAATACCACCTCAGCATGTCTCTGATGATGACGAAACACAGGTGCCAACTGCTGCGTCTTTCTGCAGTGTGCAGACTGAACAGGAGGTCAGGGATCAAGACTGGGTGGAAGACGATGCAGGGGACGATGAGGTCCTAGACCCCACATGGAATGAAGATCGTGCCACTGACTTTCACAGTTCGGAGGAAGAGGCAGTGGTGAGACCGAGCCAACAGCGTAGCAAAAGAGGGAGCAGTGGGCAAAAGCAGAACACCCGCCGCCAAGAGACTCCGCCTGCTACTGACCGCCGCCATCTGGGACCGAGCACCCCAAAGGCAGCTTCAAGGAGTTCCCTGGCATGGCACTTCTTCAAACAATGTGCTGACGACAAGACCCGAGTGGTTTGCACTCTGTGCCATCAGAGCCTGAAGCGAGGCATTAACGTTCTGCACCTGAGCACAACCTGCATGACCAGGCACCTGCATGCAAAGCATGAACTGCAGTGGAGTAATCACCTTAAAACCAAGGAAGTCACTCAGGCTCCCCCTGCTACCTCTTCTGCTGCTGCCGCCTCGGTCTCTTCTGCTGCTGCCGCCTCGGCCTCTTCCTCCGCCTCTGGAGGAACATTGGCACCTGCCGCCCAGCAAACAGGGGATGTACCACCAACACCACCACCACCTCCGTCACCAAGCATCTCAACCATGTCACACGGCAGCGTTCAGCTCTCCATCTCACAAACATTTGAGAGAAAGCGTAAATTCCCACCTAGCCACCCTCGATCCCTGGCCCTGAATGCCAGCATTTCTAAACTACTGGCCTATGAAATGCTGTCATTTAGGCTGGTGGACACAGACAGCTTCTAACAGCTCATGTCGCTTGCTGTCCCACAGTATGTTGTTCCCAGCCGCCACTACTTCTCCAAGAGAGCCGTGCCTTCCCTGCACAACCAAGTATCCGATAAAATCAAGTGTGCACTGCGCAACGCCATCTGTGGCAAGGTCCACCTAACCACAGATACGTGGACCAGTAAGCACGGCCAGGGACGCTATATCTCCCTAACTGCGTACTGGGTAAATGTAGTGGCAGCTGGGCCCCAGGCGGAGAGCTGTTTGGCGCACGTCCTTCCGCCGCCAAGGATCGCAGGGCAACATTCTTTGCCTCCTGTTGCCACCTCCTCCTACTCGACTTCCTCCTCCTCTTCTTCCACCTGCTCATCTACTCAGCCACACACCTTCACCACCAACTTCAGCACAGCCCGGGGTAAACGTCAGCAGGCCATTCTGAAACTCATATGTTTGGGGGACAGGCCCCACACCGCACAGGAATTGTGGCAGGGTATAGAACAACAGACCGACGAGTGGTTGCTGCCGGTGAGCCTCAAGCCCGGCCTGGTGGTGTGTGATAATGGACGAAATCTCGTTGCAGCTCTGGGACTAGCCAGTTTGACGCACATCCCTTGCTTGGCGCATGTGCTGAATTTGGTGGTGCAGAAGTTCATTCACAACTACCCCGACATGTCAGAGCTGCTGCATAAAGTGCTTCCGGCGTTCACATCCTGCTGCTGCTCGCCTGTCTGCGCTACAGCGTAACTTCGGCCTTCCTGCTCACCGCCTCATATGCGACGTGCCCACCAGGTGGAACTCCACCTTGCACATGCTGGACAGACTGTGCGAGCAGCAGCAGGCCATAGTGGAGTTTCAGCTGCAGCACGCACGGGTCAGTCGCACTACAGAACAGCACCACTTCACCACCAATGACTGGGCCTCCATGCGAGACCTGTGTGCCCTGTTGCGCTGTTTCGAGTACTCCACCAACATGGCCAGTGGCGATGACGCCGTTATCAGCGTTACAATACCACTTCTATGTCTCCTTGAGAAAACACTTAGGGCGATGATGGAAGAGGAGGTGGCCCAGGAGGAGGAGGAGGAGGAGGAAGAGGGGTCATTTTTAGCACTTTCAGGCCAGTCTCTTCTAAGTGACTCAGAGGGAGGTTTTTTGCAACAGCAGAGGCCAGGTACAAATGTGGCCAGCCAGGGCCCACTACTGGAGGACGAGGATGAGGAGGAGGTGGAGGAGGATGAGGATGAAGCATGGTCACAGCGGGGTGGCACCCAACGCAGCTCGGGTCCATCACTGGTGCGTGGCTGGGGGGAAAGGCAGGACAATGACGATACGCCTCCCACAGAGGACAGCTTGTCCTTACCCCTGGGCAGCCTGGCACACATGAGCGACTACATGCTGCAGTGCCTGCGCAACGACAGCAGAGTTGCCCACATTTTAACGTGTGCGGACTACTGGGTTGCCACCCTGCTGGATCCACGCTACAAAGACAATGTGCCCACCTTACTTCCTGCACTGGAGCGTGATAGGAAGATGCGCGAGTACAAGCGCACGTTGGTAGACACGCTACTGAGAGAATTCCCAAATGTCACAGGGGAACAAGTGGAAGCCCAAGGCCAAGGCAGAGGAGGAGCAAGAGGTCGCCAAGGCAGCTGTGTCACGGCCAGCTCCTCTGAGGGCAGGGTTAGCATGGCAGAGATGTGGAAAAGTTTTGTCAACACGCCACAGCTAACTGCACCACCACCTGATACGCAACGTGTTAGCAGGAGGCAACATTTCACTAACATGGTGGAACAGTACGTGTGCACACCCCTCCACGCACTGACTGATGGTTCGGCCCCATTCAACTACTGGATCTCTAAATTGTCCACGTGGCCAGAGCTAGCCTTTTATGCCTTGGAGGTGCTGGCCTGCCCGGCGGCCAGCGTTTTGTCCGAACGTGTATTCAGCACGGCAGGGGGTGTCATTACAGACAAACGCAGCCGCCTGTCTACAGCCAATGTGGACAAGCTGACGTTCATAAAAATGAACCAGGCATGGATCCCACAGGACCTGTCCGTCCCTTGTCCAGATTAGACATTAACTACCTCCCCTTAACCATATATTATTGTACTCCAGGGCACTTCCTCATTCAATCCTATTTTTATTTTCATTTTACCATTATATTGCGAGGCTACCCAAATTTGAATGAACCGCTCCTCTGTCTGGGTGCCGGGGCCTAAATATATGCCAATGGACGGTTCCAATGTTGGGTGACGTGAAGCCTGATTCTCTGCTATGATATGAAGACTGATTCTCTGCTGACATGAAGCCAGATTGTCTGTTACGGGACCTCGCTCCTCTGCCTGGGTGCTGGGCCTAAATTTATGAAAATGGACTCTTACAGTGGTGGGTGACGTGAAGCCTGATTCTCTGCTATGATATGAAGACTGATTCTCTGCTGACATGAAGCCAGATTGTCTGTTACGGGACCTCTCTCCTCTGCCTGGGTGCTTGGCCTAAATTTATGACAATGGACTGTTGCAGTGGTGGCTGACGTGAAGCCTGATTCTCTGCTATGACATGCAGACTGATTCTCTGCTGACATGAAGCCAGATTGTCTGTTACGGGACCTCTCTCCTCTGCCTGGGTGCTGGGCCTAAATTTATGAAAATGGACTGTTGCAGTGGTGGCTGACGTGAAGCCTGATTCTCTGCTATGACATGCAGACTGATTCTCTGCTGACATGAAGCCAGATTGTCTGTTACGGGACCTCTCTCCTCTGTCTGGGTGCTGGGCCTAAATTTATGACAATGGACTGTTGCAGTGGTGGCTGACGTGAAGCCTGATTCTCTGCTATGACATGAAGACTGATTCTCTGCTGACATGAAGCCAGATTGTCTGTTACGGGACCTCTCTCCTCTGCCTGGGTGCTGGGCCTAAATTTATGAAAATGGACTCTTACAGTGGTGGGTGACGTGAAGCCTGATTCTCTGCTATGACATGCAGACTGATTCTCTGCTGACATGAAGCCAGATTCTCTGTTAAGGGACCTCTCTCCTCTGCCTGGGTGTTGGGCCTAAATATATGCCAATGGACTGTTGCACTGGTGGCTGACGTGAAGCCTGATTGTCTGTTACGGGACCTCTCTCCTCTGCCTGGGTGCTGGGCCTAAATATCTGACAATGGACTGTTGCATTGGTGGGTGACGTGAAGCCTGATTCTCTGCTATGACATGAAGACTGATTCTCTGCTGACATGAAGCCAGATTGTCTGTTACGGGACCTCTCTCCTCTGCCTGGGTGCTGGGCCTAAATTTATGACAATGGACTGTTGCAGTGGTGGCTGACGTGAAGCCTGATTCTCTGCTATGACATGCAGACTGATTCTCTGCTGACATGAAGACAGATTCTCTGTTACGGGACCTCTCTCCTCTGCCTGGGTGCTGGGCCTAAATATCTGACAATGGACTGTTGCATTGGTGGCTGACGTGAAGCCTGATTCTCTGCTATGATATGAAGACTGATTCTCTGCTGACATGAAGCCAGATTGTCTGTTACGGGACCTCTCTCCTCTGCCTGGGTGCTGGGCCTAAATTTATGACAATGGACTGTTGCAGTAGTGGCTGACGTGAAGCCTGATTCTCTGCTATGACATGAAGACTGATTCTCTGCTGACATGAAGCCAGATTCTCTGTTACGGGACCTCTCTCCTCTGCCTGGGTGCTGGGCCTAAATTTATGAAAATGGACTCTTACAGTGGTGGGTGACGTGAAGCCTGATTCTCTGCTATGACATGCAGACTGATTCTCTGCTGACAAGAAGCCAGATTGTCTGTTACGGGACCTCTCTCCTCTGCCTGGGTGCTGGGCCTAAATTTATGACAATGGACTGTTGCATTGGTGGCTGACGTGAAGCCTGATTCTCTGCTATGACATGCAGACTGATTCTCTGCTGACATGAAGCCAGATTCTCTGTTAAGGGACCTCTCTCCTCTGCCTGGGTGCTGGGCCTAAATATATGCCAATGGACTGTTTCACTGGTGGCTGACATGAAGCCTGATTGTCTGTTACGGGACCTCTCTCCTCTGCCTGGGTGCTGGGCCTAAATTTATGACAATGGACTGTTGCATTGGTGGCTGACGTGAAGCCTGATTCTCTGCTATGACATGCAGACTGATTCTCTGCTGACATGAAGCCAGATTCTCTGTTAAGGGACCTCTCTCCTCTGCCTGGGTGCTGGGCCTAAATATATGCCAATGGACTGTTTCACTGGTGGCTGACATGAAGCCTGATTGTCTGTTACGGGACCTCTCTCCTCTGCCTGGGTACTGGGCCTAAATATCTGACAATGGACTGTTGCATTGGTGGCTGACGTGAAGCCTGATTCTCTGCTATGATATGAAGACTGATTCTCTGCTGACATGAAGCCAGATTGTCTGTTACGGGACCTCTCTCCTCTGCCTGGGTGCTGGGCCTAAATTTATGAAAATGGACTCTTACAGTGGTGGGTGACGTGAAGCCTGATTCTCTGCTATGACATGCAGACTGATTCTCTGCTGACATGAAGCCAGATTCTCTGTTAAGGGACCTCTCTCCTCTGCCTGGGTGCTGGGCCTAAATATATGCCAATTGACTGTTGCACTGGTGGCTGACGTGAAGCCTGATTGTCTGTTACGGGACCTCTCTCCTCTGCCTGGGTGCTGGGCCTAAATATCTGACAATGGACTGTTGCATTGGTGGCTGACGTGAAGCCTGATTCTCTGCTATGATATGAAGACTGATTCTCTGCTGACATGAAGCCAGATTGTCTGTTACGGGACCTCTCTCCTCTGCCTGGGTGCTTGGCCTAAATTTATGAAAATGGACTGTTACAGTGGTGGGTGACGTGAAGCCTGATTCTCTGCTATGACATGAAGACTGATTCTCTGCTGACATGAAGCCAGATTGTCTGTTACGGGACCTCTCTCCTCTGCCTGGGTGCTGGGCCTAAATTTATGACAATGGACTGTTGCAGTGGTGGCTGACGTGAAGCCTGATTCTCTGCTATGACATGCAGACTGATTCTCTGCTGACATGAAGCCAGATTGTCTGTTACGGGACCTCTCTCCTCTGCCTGGGTGCTGGGCCTAAATATCTGACAATGGACTGTTGCATTGGTGGCTGACGTGAAGCCTGATTCTCTGCTATGATATGAAGACTGATTCTCTGCTGACATGAAGCCAGATTGTCTGTTACGGGACCTCTCTCCTCTGCCTGGGTGCTGGGCCTAAATTTATGACAATGGACTGTTGCAGTAGTGGCTGACGTGAAGCCTGATTCTCTGCTATGACATGAAGACTGATTCTCTGCTGACATGAAGCCAGATTCTCTGTTACGGGACCTCTCTCCTCTGCCTGGGTGCTGGGCCTAAATTTATGAAAATGGACTCTTACAGTGGTGGGTGACGTGAAGCCTGATTCTCTGCTATGATATGAAGACTGATTCTCTGCTGACATGAAGCCAGATTGTCTGTTACGGGACCTCTCTCCTCTGCCTGGGTGCTTGGCCTAAATTTATGAAAATGGACTGTTACAGTGGTGTGTGACGTGAAGCCTGATTCTCTGCTATGTAATGAAGACTGATTCTCTGCTGACATGAAGCCAGATTGTCTGTTACGGGACCTCTCTCCTCTGCCTGGGTGCTGGGCCTAAATTTATGACAATGGACTGGTGCAGTGGTGGCTGACGTGAAGCCTGATTCTCTGCTATGACATGCAGACTGATTCTCTGCTGACATGAAGACAGATTCTCTGTTACAGGACCTCTCTCCTCTGCCTGGGTGCCGGGGCCTAAATATCTGAGAATGGACTGTTCCAGTGGTGGGTGACGTGAAGCCAGATTCTCTGCTATGGGACCTCTCTCCAATTGATTTTGGTTAATTTTTATTTATTTAATTTTTATTTTAATTCATTTCCCTATCCACATTTGTTTGCAGGGGATTTACCTACATGTTGCTTCCTTTTGCAGCCCTCTAGCCCTTTCCTGGGCTGTTTTACAGCCTTCTTAGTACCGAAAAGTTCAGGTCCCCATTGACTTCAATGGGGTTCGGGTTCGGGACGAAGTTCGGATCGGGTTCGGATCCCGAACCCGAACATTTCCGGGAAGTTCGGCCGAACTTCTCGAACCCGAACATCCAGGTGTTCGCTCAACTCTAGTTAAAAGGTATCAGTCAGGAGAAGGGTACAAAAGAATGTTCAAGGCATTAGATATACTATGAAACACAGTGAAGACAGTAATCATCAAGTGGAGAAAATATGGCACAACAGTGACATTACCAAGAACTGGACGTCCCTCCAAAATTTATGAAAAGGCAAGAAGGAAACTGGTCTGGGAGGCTACCAAGAGGCCTCCAGCAACATTAAAGGAGCTGCAGGAATATCTGGCAAGTACTGGCTGTGTGGTACATGTGACAACAATCTCCAGTAGTCTTCATATGTCTGGGCTATGGGGTTGAGTGGCAAAATGAAAGCCTTTTCTAACAGAAAAACATCCAAGCTAGGCTACATTTTGCAAAAACACATCTGAAGTCTCCCAAAAGCATGTGGGAAAAGGTGTTATGGTCTGATGAAACCAAGGTTGAACTTTTTGGCCATAATTCCAAAAGATATGTTTGCCGCAAAAACAACACTATAAATCACCAAAAGAACACCATACCCACAGTGAAGCATGGTGGTGGCAGCATCATGCTTTGGGGCTGTTTTTATTCAGCTGGAACTGGGGCCTTAGTTAAGCTAGAGGGAATTATGAACAGTTCCAAATACCAGTCAATATTGGCACAAACCTTCAGGCTTCTGCTAGAAAGCTGAACATGGAAAGGAACTTCATCTTTCAGCATGACAAAGACCCAAAGCATACATTCAAATCAACAAAGGAATGGCTTCACCAGAAGAAGATTAAAGGTTTGGAATGGCTCAGCCAGAGCCCAGACCTGAATCCGATTGGAAATCTGTGGGGTGATCTGAAGAGGGCTGTGCGAAGGAGATGCCCTCGCAATTTGACAGATTTGGAGTGTTTTTGCAATGAAGAGTGGGCAAATCTTGCCAAGTCAAAATGTGCCATGCTGATAGACTCATACTCAAAAAGACTGAGTGCTGTAATAAAATCAAAAGGTGCTTCAACAAAGTATTAGTTTAAGGGTGTGCACACTTATGCAACCATATTATTTTATTTTTATATTTTTCTTCCCTCTACCTAAAAGATTTGTTTGTTTTTCAATTGAGTTATACAGTTTATAGGTCCCATTAAAGGTGGATAAAGTTCTGAAATGATTTATCTTTGTCTAATTTTTTTACATCACAGAAACCTGACATTTTAACAGGGGTGTGTAAACTTTTTATATCCACTGTATGTCTTTTACTGAGGAGAGGCTTCTTTTGGGCCACTCTGCCTGGTTGGTGGAATGCTACAGTGATGGTTGATCTTCTGAAAGTTTCTCTCATCTGCACACAGGATCTCAGCTGGAGAGGTCATTGGGTTCTTGGTCATCTTTCTTTCCAAGGCCCGTTTCCCCCAATTACTTAGCTTGGTGGTGCAGCGAGATCTAGAAAGAGTCATGGTTGTTCCAAACTTCTTCAATTTAAGAATTATGGAGGTCACTTTACTCTTGGGAACTTTCAGTGCAACAGAAATATTTTGTACCGTTCCTCAGATCTGTGCTTCTACAAAATCCCTTCTTTGAGCTCTACAGGCAGTTCTTTCCTTCTCATGGCTTGGTCTTTGCATATGCACAGCTGTGAGACCTTATAAAGACAGAGGTGTCTTTCCAAATCATGTCAAAATCAACTGACTTTGCCACAGGTGGATCCAATCAATGTAAAAAATTTTCAAAGATGAGCAAGAGAAATGGGAGGCTGCCAGAGATAAAGTGGACCTATAACCACAAAATGCAATGCAATCTGAAAGCATCATGTTGTAGAGCAGGAGGAGCTGAATAGATTGATATATAGTTTTATGGAAAAAGATTTAGTAAAACCTGTAATTTATACATGTAAACCCCTGCTTTTTCTGCCTCCTCAGAACACCTATTGGTAAAGGAGGGAGGGTTATCAGTGATTGATAGCATTGTGTGTATAAATGTGTATATAGAGATAGCTGTCTTTTAATGGTAACACCTCTCTCCTGTACTGATAGGTGTTCTGAGGAGTCAGAAAAACCAAAGATATAAATGTATATTTACAAGTTTTACAAAATCTTTTCTGACAAAAAATATTTATCAATCTGCTCAGCTCCTCCTGCTCTATAACATGGTGCTTTTAGATAGCATTTTATTTTGTGGTGACAGGTCCTCTTTAAATTTCAGGTATCACAGCAAAGGGTCTGAATAATTACAGTATTTCCATGTAAAATTGTACTTTTTCCTTTTTGTTTTTTCATTTTAATTTACATTTTTTTGGGGGGGTTGAGTAGAAATTGATGTGTATATCATTAACATAGTTTAAAATACCAGAGTCTCCTGCAGTACATTTACGTCAATAGCTTTCCTACATGACCTCATCGATACATTATTATTCATTCACATGACAGCATTAGAACATTATTATGCATAGCAGAAGTTACAACTCTTTGTCATTCTTGATTCACTAAAAGTTTTTTGGCACAGCCAACATGTGAATACCTAATACATTCTCTGAGGAGCCATATAACACTAATTTTTGATCTAGCTTCCTTTCTTTGCTCATACAGGCTAAAATAATACATTGGACAAAAAGAAGGTAATATATTAATCTGAAATAGGCCTAAATTAGGCGTATTTCAGGCAGAGATTGCGCCACAATTTGCAACTTTTCCCCGTTCATGCCAGGTCTAAAATTGTGGGCATGGTGCGGGGCGGGAAGGGGACGAGCTGGTAGGCCCGTCTTATTTACCATTTTCTACACCTGTTTTAGGCGTAGAAAAATGTCTAAATGTAAGACAGCTAGGAAGGTATCTTACATTTAGAACTGGCAGAGGATCCGCCGAAGTTATGAAGAGCTAAACTATTTGAGATAGGGTGACATAAAATATCTGACTTGGGACAACATGGCTGACTATCCGATAAGACCTCATTCTCCTACAATGTTACTGCAGAATACTGTGGTTGCCATGCTGGTTAACTATGCCTTGAATTTTGAATAAATCACCAACCGTGTCACCCACAAAGCATCCCCACACCATCATCCTCCTCCTGCAGACATCATTGTGGGAACCACATATGTCAAATCCATCCACTCACCTTCTCAGTGTCTCAAAAAGACATAGTGGTTGAAACACAATTTTGACCAAAGTATAATTGTCCAGTGATCTAATGTCCATTCCTCTTGTTTCTTGGTCCAAACAATTCTCTTCTTCTTGTTCCTCAGTAGTGGATTCTTTGCAGCAATTCGATCATAATGCCTCTTTCACATGATCAAGTTTTCCTTGAGGGTGCGATGCGTGAAGCCTGACTGAATCCTGACCCATTTATTGATGTTGATATGTGTCTGGTACTTTATTTCTGTAAACATTTATGTAGGTTCTAAGGCTAGTTTCACATATGCGGCAAGAGATCCTGCAAGCTGTTCCAGCAGAGAACAGCCTTCCAGAGCTCTCTGGATCCGGCATTGCCGGATGGTACCAGAATGCCTGCAGGCCCTATTAACTATAATCGTCATAGTGTTTGATAGTTTTCATAACTGACACTTGATGATACCTTTAAAAGTCTGGAAATTTTCCAGATTGATTGACCATCATGTCTTAAAGTAATGATGGACTATTGTCTCTCTTTACTTAATTTAGTAGTTCTTGGACTAAACACTGTATGGTACTGTATACCAATCCTACTTTAACACAACTGATGTTCTCAAACACATTATAAAGGCAAGAAGTTCCACAAATTAACTCTTGACATACACTTACAAGCAAAAGGGTAACAATGTTTTAAACTTTTTGACTTTCAGGCTGCATATCTCACCATCCATTACAGCTTCGAACCTGAGACTACCATCATTTTATAGACAATCATCTTTGCTATCTAGTAACTTACAAACCGGATTCCCAAAAAGTTGGGACACTATACAAATCGTGAATAAAAACTGAATGCAATGATGTGGAGGTGCCAACTTCTAATATTTTATTCAGAATAGAACATAAATCACGGAACAAAAGTTTAAACTGAGAAAATGTACCATTTTAAGGGAAAAATATGTTGAATCAGCATTCCATGGTGTCAACAAATCCCAAAAAAGTTGGGACAAGGCCATTTTCACCACTGTGTGGCATCACCCCTTCTTCTTCAACACTCAACAGATGTCTGGGGACCGAGGAGACCAGTTTCTCAAGTTTAGAAATAGGAATGCTCTCCCATTCTTGTCTAATACAGGCCTCTAACTGTTCAATCGTCTTGGGCCTTCTTTGTTGCACCTTCCTCTTTATGATGCACCAAATGTTCTCTATAGGTGAAAGATCTGGACTGCAGACTGGCCATTTCAGTACCCGGATCCTTCTCCTACGGAACCATGATGTTGTGATTGATGCAGAATGTGGTCTGGTATTATCTTGTTGAAAAATGCAGGGTCTTCCCTGAAAGAGATGACGTCTGGATGGGAGCATATGTTGTTCTATAACCTGAATATATTTTTCTGCATTGATGGTGCCTTTCCAGACATGCAAGCTGCCCATGCCACACGCACTCATGCAACCCCATACCATCAGAGATGCTGGCTTCTGAACTGAGCGTTGATAACAACTTGGGTTGTCCTTGTCCTCTTTGGTCCGGATGACATGGCGTCCCAGATTTCCAAAAAGCACTTCGAATCGTGACTCGTCTGACCACAGAGCAGTCTTCCATTTTGCCACACTCCATTTTAAATGATCCCTGGCCCAGTGAAAACGCCTGAGCTTGTGGATCTTGCTTAGAAATGGCTTCTTCTTTGCACTGTAGAGTTTCAGCTGGCAACGGCGGATGGCACGGTGGATTGTGTTCACTGAAAATGGTTTCTGGAAGTATTCCTGAGCCCATTCTGTGATTTCCTTTACAGTAGCATTCCTGTTTGTGGTGCAGTGTCGTTTAAGGGCCCAGAGATCACGGGCATCCAGTATGGTTTTACGGCCTTGACCCTTACTTACAGAGATTGTTCCAGATTCTCTGAATCTTCGGATGATGTTATGCACAGTTGATGATGATAGATGCAAAATCTTTGCAATTTTTCGCTGGGTAACACCTTTCTGATCCTGCTCCACTATCTTTCTGCGCAAAATTGTGGGAATTGGTGATCCTCTACCCATCTTGGCTTCTGAGAGACACTGCCACTCTGAGGAGCTCTTTTTATACCCAATCATGTTGCCAATTGACCTAATTAGTGTTAATTGGTCTTCCAGCTCTTCGTTATGCTCAAATTTACTTTTTCCAGCCTCTTATTGCTACTTGTCCCAACTTTTTGGGGATTTGTTGACACCGTGAAAATTTGAATCAACGTATTTTTCCTTTAAAATGATACATTTACTCGGATTAAACGTTTGATCTGTCATCTACGTTCTATTACAAATAAAATATTGACATTTGCCATCTCCACATCATTGCATTCAGTTTTTATTCACAATTTGTTTAGTGTCCCAACTTTTTTGGAATCCGGTTTGTAGTTTATAATGCTGACAAAATACATCTGTCCATCTAGTTCAGCCTGTTATCCTGCAAGTTGGAAGGCAAAAAAAAACTTAGAAGTAGAAGCCAATTTTCCTCACTTTAGGGGGAAAAAAATGAATTCCCGACTCCAAATAGGCAATCAGAATAGTTCCCTGGATCATCAGCCCCTCTCTAGTAACTATAACATGTAATATTATTACACTCCAGAAATACATCCAGGCCCCTGTTGAACTCTTTTAGTGAATTCAAATTACTGTATGTATCTCATACATAAATTGGACTTGCAACTATTTAGCATATGATTAGTTAAGCAGAATCTCGTCATGTAACTGCATTGTTTCTGTTTTGTTCGTAGAACAATTTTTTTCTCTTCCTGTATACTACAAATTACAACCTTTTTCTCACATTCCCTAATAGCTCAGTGTGTTATTAGGTTGATTCCCAAGCGAAAGGTCACAGGCTCAAATTCAGGAGAAGCCATGGAGAAGATTTCCCAAGAAAAGAGAAACAGCATTATTCAGCTCATCGATAGCAGTATCTTGGCCAACAAAATTGCCAAACTGTATCATGTGAGTGGCATGACAGTTGGAAGATTACGAAATGAAATCCGTCCATCCATTCCAAAGCCAAGAGGTGGATGTCCAAGCAAAATATCGGAGTCAACAAGTCAGCTCATTGCAAGGTCTATCAGTTCTGGTGCGACAAACACGGCAGTGGAGGTGGCTCGTATGCTTCGTGATCACAGATCATCATGTAAGTACAGTGTGATGCACACTGGTGCATGAAAAACGGTGAAGAAGCCTCAATTTCAATATCGTAATAAAAAACGTTGGCTCAAGTTTGCAAGAAAGTATGAACATTGGACAGATTGGAAGAGGGTGATTTAGCGCGATGAGACAAAAGTAAATAGACTGTGATGGGTGCAAATGGGTCTGGAAGAAACAAGGGAAAAAGGGGCTAACAGATCAAGAAATTGAAGGAACTGTCAAGTTTGGTGGAGGATATGGAGTTGTTTCATAGCCAAAGGCATTGGATACTTGACCAGGATCGATGGTGGTCTCAATGCTGAGTTGTACGTGAGTATCCTACAAAACGAGTTACTTCATACACTCCAGTACTATGGGTATGAAAAGGACGACATAGTGTTCCAGCAGAAGCATACATCGTGATTGGAGAATAAATGGTTTAATGACAATGAAGTAGAGGTTCTGGATTGGCTCCCACAGTCCCCAGACCTTAACCCAATCAAACACTTGTAAGTAGAGTTGAGGAAAAAGCTGTATTTGTACCCAAGTGAGTCGAACAGTATGCACCAGTATTGGAAACATGTAGAAGAGACCTGGGAACCTTTCGGTCTAGACATGCTTGAGTCTAATTAAGAGAATGCCCAGAAGGATTCAAGCAGTGTTGAAAGCCAAAGGTGGATTTGGAAAATAATAAAAATTTAGAATTTTAGGAGCAAAACAGTAACAATGCAGTTACATGACAAGAAAAGCTGCAAGTCCAATTTTTGTATGAGATAGTCAAGATGATTGTCTACTGGCGTCGCTCTTAGAATCACTGCACACTTCACTTATTTGGGCAGTTACGGGGCCAAAACTGACCAAAAAACTCAAGTGTGAACTCAGCCTTACAGGTCAATGTTAGAGTCAAGAAGAAGCGCACTCCTTTTACAGCATCGTCAGCTGATTCCACATAGATGTCTACAGAACCTGTTCTATTAAACGCTTATACAAGTAGAGCCCCCCCCCCCCGCGCAACAGAGTAGAGAGGGTGTCAGCAGTAAGTTTGTGTTGGCGTTGATTATTTTGCCCTTCTTTTGATCCGTCAGAACAATAACCAGCAAAAAACAGATCCTGTCTGTGGAGCATCCACCTTCACTCAGTCAGCATTTGGTCAGTAATCCATCAGTATTGCTAAAGCCAAAACAGGAGTGGATCCAAAACAGAAATGACACACAAATGGAATATTTGTATGTCTTCTGTGTTTTGTACCCACTCCTGCTTTTGGCTACCAAATCATAAGCCAATTCTGATCCAAAATAGGGACCATGTCATGCAGGACTTACAGCTGTTACATAGATAGGATCCGTTGTGCGTCTCATTTTTCCATTCTTTCTGACAGATCAGAAAAAAGGTAAAATAAATGATGATGTCAGCCAGGCCGAAAGGCAAATTAGTGGCGCAGTCATAAAGTGGGGAGGGTAGGAACAGCATGAGAAGTCCACAGATTGGCCATGTGGCATAGTGGTGAGGTGTAAGCTGCATGAAGAGCCCACAGAGTGGCCCAATGACAGAGTCTGTAGGTGGCAGCAGCATCAGGAGGAGGCCATAGAGTAGCACAATGACAATGTGGAGGTGGCAGCAGCAGCATCAGGAGGCCACAGAGTGGCACAGTGACAGTTTGGAGGTGGCGGCAGCATCAGAAGGCCACAGAGCAGCACAAATATAGAGTGTGGAGGTGGTGGCAGCAGCAGCATCAGGAGGAGGCCACAAGGTGGCACAATGACAGTGTGGAGGTGGTAGCAGCAGCATGAGGAGACCACAGAGTGGCACAATGACAGAGTGTGGAGGTGGGTGGCAGAAGGAGCACTTGGCATCAGGCGGGTGGAAGCATCAAAATAGTAACTGAGGCAGGTAGCCAGAAAAAAACTGTCTTTTTTGTCAAAGTGTTGGCACCATGGATGATCTAGTATGATGCATCAGGCATTGGTGGGTGGAAATCCTGGCTGATCCACGCCTGATCCATCTTGACAAAGGTCAGTCTCTCCACATTTTGGATGGACAGGTGAGTTCTTCTTGGGGTAACTATGGCCCCCGCTGCACTAAACTCCCGCTCTGATGCCATACTACTGGCTGAGCAGAACAGCTATTCCAGGGCAAACTGCCAGTTGCGGTCACAAATCCAGTTTGGCTGCTCAGTAGTCCAGCAGATCTTCAATGTGAGGTGGCAGGGTACTGTCCAAGTATGCCACCACCTGCTGGTTCAGATCCAGCTCCAGGTATAGCTGCTGCTGCTGCTGGTGAGTAGTTTTTTCACAAGGCGGGTGAAGAAAGCTTCTCATCAGCAACTCTAGACTCAAGTTGCTGCTGATGGAGCTGGAACTGCTCCTACCTCCCCACCTTGCCACAGCAGCCATGGCAGTGGCACGTGAGTGCAGAGGGACCCCCCCCCCCCCCCCCGGCCAGACCTGTGAGAGGATGGACGATGGAGCAGACAGGCAGCGGCCAACTGACTATATAGGATATCTCTATAGTAGTTCAGTTTGTCCTCCCTCTCAGTGGGTGTAAAAAAGGCCCCCATTTTGGACCAGTAGCGTGGGTCCAACAAGGTAGAGAGCCAGAAGTCATCCCTCTGCCGAATGGTGACAATTCGGCTGTCACTACCCAAGCAAGTGAGCATGCATCAGGTCATTTGTGCAAGTGACTTGGAGGGACTCCCTACCTCCATCTCCACTGCATACTGCCACGGTGTGTCTGGGTCCTCTGCCTCATCTTCCTCATCACCCTGTAGCTCCTCTTGCTGCTTCTCCTCTCCTGTCACCTGTGTAGAAAAACCACCCATTTCGCTAGACATTGCTTGTGCTCCAATGTCCTCCTCCTCCTCCAGTTCAGCCCCCACAGTGCTCATGTGGCTGTGAGATCTAGGCACCACGTCTCCAGTCTCCTGACTAGCCAAATTTATCAGCATCTGTTCCAGGACATGAAGCAGTGGAATGACATTGTTCAGCCCGTAGTCTTGGCGACTGACAAATAACATGGCCTCCTTAAAGGGCCTGAGCAAACGGCAGGTGTCACGCATGAGCTGCCACTGGCTGACATCGAAGTCACACAGGGAAGTACTCCTGTCCACTTGCTCATTAAGAAATCATTTATGGCCTTTCTCTGTTCGTATAGTCAGTCCAACACATGGAGGGTGGAATTTCAACGGGTGGAAACGTCGCATATCAGCCTATGTTGGGAGATGCTGTTCTGCCGCTGCAGCTCATGGAGGTTGTGCTTTGTGGTGTACGAGTGGCTGAAGTGTATGCAAAATTTCCTGGCCATTTTTAGGATGTCTTGCAGATGGGTGGAAGACTTCAGGAACCGCTTGACAACCAGATTGAACACATGTGCCATGCAGGGCCTATGGCTCAGCCCTCCTTGACGCAGCGCCGACACCATGTTCTTCCCGTTGTCGGTCACTGTTGTTCAGATTTTGAGTTGTCACGGAGAAATCCAGGATTCGATTTCTTGATGAAAGACACGGAGCAGTTCCTCCCCTGTGTGACTCAGTTCGCCCAGGCAAACGAGGTGCAGAACAGCGTGAAACTGCAGTGCCCTGCACATGTGGTATGCTGGAGGGGCACTGTGAATTGTCCCTGCAGTGGAGGCTGAGGACAAGGTGGAGGATGAGGAGGCAAAGGCGGACATTGTCGCAGGACCAACGGCGTGAGAACGTGGAGGCGAAAGCGGCGTCACCTGGCCAAGTTGCTGGTGTGGCTATGCAGGAACCACATTCATCCAGTGGACCTTAAAGGACATATATTGTCCCTGACCATAGTTACAGCTCTACACGTTGGCCCTGCCTTGCACTTTGGCAGACACCGACTGGCCCACCTTCTGTTCTACATACGCGTGCAGGGCTGGAATTGCCTTTTTAGCAAATAAATGACGGCTTGGGACTCTCCACCTCGGCTAGGCACAAGCCATCAGTCCCCTGAAAGGTGCAGAGTCCAGCACTTGGAAAGGGAGGGACTGCAGCACCAGCAACTTGGCCAGGAGCACCTTCCGCTTCTGCATCGTTGGATGAGTGCACGCATACTGTTGTCTCTTGGCAATCGCTTCGGTGATTGATTGCTGATGGAATGAGGAGGAGCAGAAGCATCAGGATCAGCAGATGATGGGAAGGACAGACAGCCTTCAGCTGAGGTGGTGGAGCCTTGCCTTGACTGCCTAAAATCGGGTGCATGCCACAAGTTGCTGCGGTAGGCTGGACCACACCAAAACTGCCACACCGCCGAGTAGGTTAATTTACTCCCAACACTCCGCACTGACTGACTGCTACCGCCACTTCTTCCGTGAACCCCTGCATCACTACTTTCCGGGCCGGTAGGCTCCTGTGAAGAGAGTGGTCTCTACCCCGGGCACATTTGGCTGCCGACCTCCCACTACTGCCACCCTGTTGACTCCCAGCCATGCTAGTGACTTGCTGGCTCCGCCTCAGCCTCACGGGCAAGCTGCGACCCTCTTCTACTGATGATGATGAAATCCCTTATTCACCCAGCTCCCAAGTGCGATCAGCTACATCATCATCATCATCGAGTACTGTCTGCACGTCACTGATGTCCTCATCAACAGTCTCTGGGTTAGGAGCCTGACCGCTCGCAACACCAGCTCCCACGCCATTCTCCTCATCACTACTTGCCCGCCTACGGGAGGAAGCGAAGGATGTCTCCTCCACATCTTGGCTGGCCAGTACTGCTGACTGTCCTCTAGTAGCTCGTCCTCTTTGTATAGTGTAGCTGAGCCCACAGCATATAATACTTCTCTGGCTGAGGGAACAGAAAAGGACAGAGGCAGGTTGAGAACAGGTGAGGGCACAGGGCCTGCTCCCGGGCCATGCCAACTAATGGTTGTGTCTGATGAACCCACCGACTCTTGGCTGGGGGTGTCTCATGTCACTTTGGACGAAGTGGATGACCGAGTCAACCATTCGAGAACCGCTAAATTGCTGCTTAAGACACGCCTGCTAGATGACACCGGGAGCTCAGGCCTCTCGCTGCGACTCTGGCAGCCACGCCCCCTTACTCTACTGCAACCTGTGCCTGCTCCAGAAACATTTAGGCCTCTGCCACTCCCTTGTGCAGGGCCTTGCACTTCTCTGTCTGACATACTGTTAGATCAAATAAATAAATAAAAAGGAAATTAAAACACCCCAAAAAAGTCTGTATTTTTCTCACTTCACCACACAACGGCTAATAAACCCTTTTTTTCCCACTAATACATGCCAAAAAGGGCTTTAGAACATATAACTGCACTGCTGAACAGCAAATAATCTATATTTTTTGCCACTAATACACGCCAAAAAGGGCTTTAGAACATATAACTGCACCGCTGAATGGCAAATATATATTCTTTTGCCACTAATACACAGCAAAAAGGGCTGTAATTTTCTCACTTGACCACACAACGCCAAATCCTTTTTTTTGTGCCACTAATAACGCCAAAAAAGTGCTTTAGAACATATAACTGCACAGCTGAAAGGCAAATATATATTTTTTGCCAGATCTGTAATTTTCTCACTTCACCACACATTGGCAAATACTTTTTTTGTGCCACTAATATACACCAAAAAAGGGCTTTAGAACATATAACTGAATGGCAAATATATATATTTTTTGCCACTAATACATGCCAGAAAGGGGTGTAATTTTCTCACTTCACTACACAACGGCAAATCTTTTTTTTTTTTGCCACTAATACACGCAAAAAAGGGCTTTAGAACATATAACTTCCCTGCTGAACGTCAAATACGGTATACATTTTTTTGCCACTAATACACGCCAAAAAGGGCTTTAGAACATATAACTGCACTGCTGAATGGCAAATATATATATTTTTTGCCACTAATACATGCCAGAAAGGGGTGTAATTTTCTCACTTCACTACACAACGGCAAATCTTTTTTTTTTTTGCCACTAATACACGCAAAAAAGGGCTTTAGAACATATAACTTCCCTGCTGAACGTCAAATACGGTATACATTTTTTTGCCACTAATACACGCCAAAAAGGGCTTTAGAACATATAACTGTACCGCTGAACGGCAAACATATTTTTTTGCTACTAATACATGCCAAAAAGGGCTGTAATTTTCTCAATTCACCACACAACGGCAAATACTTTTTTTTGTGCCACTAATACACACCAAAAAGGGCTTTAGAACATATAACTGCACAGCTGAACGGCAAATAATATATATTTTATATACAGCCTACAGCTGTCAGCCTAGTTGTAGTTTTACAACACCTGGAGGGCCGCAGGTTGAGCATGCCTGCTTTAAAACATATAACTGCACCTCTGAACTGCAAATAATATATTTTTTTTGCCACTAATACATACCAAAAAGGGCTTTAGAGCATATAACTGCACCGCTGAACGGCAAATAATATATATTTTTTTGCCACTAATACATACCAAAAAGGGCTTTAGAACATATAACTGTACCGCTGAACGGCAAATACGGCCTTATTTTTTTCCACTTACACACACTACAAAAGGCTTTAGAACACACAACTGCACCGCTGAGTGGCAAATAATATTAATTCTTTTGCCACTAATACACGCCAATAGGGCTTTAGAACATACAACTGCACCGCTAAACGGCAAATAATATATATTTTTGTGCCACTAATACATGCCAAAAAGGGCTGTAATTTTCTCACTTCACCACACAATGGCTAATAAGCCCTTTTTTCCCACTAATACAAGCCAAAAAATGCTTAAGAACATTTAACTGTACCGCACAAGGGTAAATAAGCCGTAGAATTTTTTTCTTTGTAATAAACCCTGTTAATGGCTGTATCAAACAGCACTTGCACCTCAATAGAAAAAACGGTTTGCTGGAATTACAGAGCTGTATAATGGCAATTTGGATCCACAGTCAGTGCAGCAAGGTGTAATAGGATTGTTCCTATTACCCGGGCTGTAACCTCCCCTACTGAACCCTGTTGTAGATAAATGCTGTGGAATGATTCCTCCCTATCCTTTCCCTGAACTTCTATACAGCAAAAAAAAAAAAAAGTTTTAAAGTCTTTCCTAGCACTGTCCCTAGCTCCTGCTGACGTCTCTCCCTGCACTTAGTACAATGGCTGAATCCGAGATGGCTGAGGGTATTTATAGGGCTGTAACATCACAGGGCTGGCTGGCTGCTGATTGGCTGCATGCATGGCATTGTGGGTGATCCTTCGTTCCCAGAGTTCCTTGCTCCATGTCCTAACACGTGCAGCAGCCATTTTAGGGAAAAATGCGATTCATTACCATGAAGCGTGAGGAAATTCGGATTCAGTGCGAATAACATTTTTGCTGAAATTCGGATTGAATTCTACTTCGTCAACTTCGATTCGCTCATCTCTAATGATGAGATATGGAGCCAGAAAATCAAAATTGTTACCCTTTGTGTATCTGTTAATTGAAAATGATTACAGGCAACCATCTCATGAAGTTGATTGAAAGAATTCCAGGAGTGTGCAAAGCTGTCATCAAAGCAAAAGGAAGCTACTTTGAAGAATCTAAATCTAAAATATAAAACATATTGTGGTTTGTTTAACAGTTTTTTGGTTGCTACTTAGTTCCATATATTCATCGTTCATTTGCAAGCAAAGCACAAGAAACAAACTTTATAATTGTCTTACAATGGTATTGAGTTTCAGCTGTTATTTACATGTTGCATCTGAATACATGTCCAGTGCTAGGAGGGATGCATGCTCAATAACATAGTCCCACTGCCCAGACCATCTTGTGCACCCGCATCAGAGTGATTCTTGACATTCAAAAGAACACCAGGGGATGCCGTAACAAGCATGTAACCACAACAGGTATATTTTTAAAAAGGATAAAAAAAAATGTATTTGGCGTGGTGATGTAACAGAAACATTTAATATTGATTTCCCTTACGTCCAAAAAGCATCACAACCGGGGTATTACTGCCCCTGTGAACAATCAGGACAGCATGAAATCTAATACTGAAGGACTTCTTGGTAGAAACAGAAAACATATGATGGGTGCAATATTGCTCACTTGTAATATATGTAATATACTTGTAATATATGTAGTATAGATAATATACATACATGCATTTGTAATTTTAACACTCTCCATAAACAATGAGACCGAGTTCCCAGGTTTAGGATACAACAAGGGCAGATAAATAAAGCTTTAAAATTTTGCTTATCAGCAATTTAAAAGACTGGTTGAGCAATTAAAGCGGCTGTCCCATAATCGTTAATTTCTAATGATAATTTGTTTTCCCTTAGTCCTAACAGCAGCACAACCGGGGGTATTACTGCCCTTGTGAACATTTAGGACAGGTGGAACTTTTATTAATTAAGTCAAACAAAGTGGTAATTAACCAGGAGTGCCCCCTATAAAGCCCACCGCCAACACACAGACTGTGCGTTTTTTTTCTTTCCTACGGACAGAAAGGACAGGTGGTGGTCTATTGAGACCAATTTCTACTTTATTCCTGCAGTCCAGGGGTCCGTTGTGCGTACCCCTTGGGCTCCCGCCACCCCCCCCCCTCATTTTTTACCCTGTGGGTTTGGAGACAAGCATCTACTCGTCTGACCATAGTCTTTTTTGGTATGGGGTGACATGGGGAGGCGCCTCCATGCGCCGCTAACATAGCCTCGGGGTTCTGTGTAGTACGTACTTCCGGTTCGGCTCCGGACCGGAGGCCGTAGGATAAGTTGTGCCGTCCGGCCCTGGCAGTGAAAGGTTGGGTCCTCTTCCTTATTGGCGTCGGGCTCCAGTGATCCTCCAACTTCCGGTCGCTGCCGGACCAGAAGCGGAGCCGCACAAAGGGTTAAGAAGTCTGTTATCCTTAGTTCCAGCTAACAGGTAGCTAGGAGCTTTTACACTTTTTTGTCAGCTGTAGGCACTAATTTTCTTCCTTTCTCTGTATTTGGAACTTGAAGCAGCAGTAAACGTTGGCTCCTCCCCTCTTACCTATTAAAGTAGACCTTCCATTCAGCTGTCTCTGAGCCACACTTTTGCTGAGAGTTGCTAACATTGGTGCAGTCTAGTGAGTACTACAGATGGTTACTCCCTGCTAGATTGTCCTGCCACCTCTGCTGCTGTAAGCATCCAGCTATTATTTTTTGCAGAAGTCCTCTCCAGGCTCTGGCGAAATGCCCTCTTCGGGACGCAAAACTTCTTCCAAACGCAGACACCTGTCATGTTGGGAATGTGATACTCCGCTGCCTGACGATTATCTCTATAATAAGTGCCAGAGTTGTCGCCCCCCTCCTGAGACCCAGTCTCTGCATATGATATCCTGGGTAAAGGAATTTGTAGGGAAGTCCATAGCTAATGCATTGGCCCAGAGGAGACTTAGACAAAGTTCTCCTAGGAAATCGACATCTCTGGGAGAAGACTTGATGATTATCGATGAAGTCCATTTCTCTGCTTCGGATAGTGAGGAAGAGGAGAACACTACCACCGAGATATTTCTAGTGGAAAAGGTGCAGCAACTTTTAAGATCCATCAGGTCTAAGGACCAGGATGTTGATCAAGGGAAAGCTTCTGCATCCACCTCTAGGGGGCCTAGGGCCTTCAAGGTGGAAAAGTCGCTCAGGAGTCTGATGACAACTGAATGGAAGCATCCTGAGAAGGGACCGGTGATATCTAAGAGATTTAAAACCTTATACCCCTTAATCCAGGACCAACTGGACGACTGGGATCTGGCTCCTAAAGTGGATCTAGTCATAGCCAAGCTGTCGAGATGCACTGTGGTCCCCTCGGAGGATGGGTCTAATCTCCAGGATCCACTAGATAGAAGAGTGGAATGTACTTTAAGAAGAGGCTATTCTGCCGCTTCCGCCTCCGCCTCAGTTGCAGTTGCATCATCAGAGGTTGCTAATTTTCTAAGAAAGAAGCTCCTGGAAATTCAGGCAGATTTAGACTCTGGTGTAGCTAGAGCTGACATCAGTTCCCAGTTCAGGTCTGCTCTCTTAGGTGCGGATTTTCTAACTGAATCGGCTTCTCAACTACTTAAGCTGGCTTCTAAGTCCATGGCCCTTTCCATAGCCAGTAGAAGGCCCCTCTGGCTTAGACCCTGGAAGGCAGACAATGCCTCCAAATACAATCTTTGTGGTCTCCCTTATGAACCTGGTAGACTATTTGGGTCCGAGCTGTATAAGATAATGGAGGGACTCTCCAATAAAAAAGGGATGTGTCTCCCTCAGCAATCTTCTAGAGGGAGAAGTAGGCAATTTAGAGGATCCGGATCCCAATCCTACCGTAGACCTCACAGGGGACAAGGCTTTCGCGGCAGAGAGAATCAGCGCACCCAGGAGCCTAGAGAAAATAATCCGAGCCTTTGACGCCATCTCTACTCCTCTGGCAGACCTTATTGTAGACCCGTATTTTCTCCCCGGCTTGATCACTCTGGTAGATGGATGTCTCCGCCACTTCCAAGGAGATTGCGAACACAAAATTTCAGACCCGTGGGTCCTTCAGGTCATAAGAGAGTCTGTGTGTTGGGGGTGGGCTTTATAGGGGGCATTCCTGGTTAATTACCACTTTGTTTGACTTAATTAATAAAAGTTCCACCTGTCCTGATTGTTCACAAGGGCAGTAGTACCCCCGGTTGTGCTGCTGTTAGGACTAAGGGAAAACAAATTATCATTAGAAATTAACGATTATGGGACAGCCGCTTTAATTGCTCAACCAGTCTTTCAAATTGCTGATAAGCAAAATTTTAAAGCTTTATTTATTTGCCCTTGTTGTATCCTAAACCTGGGAACTCATTGTTTATGGAGAGTGTTAAAATTACGAATGCATGTATGTATATCATCTATACTAAATATATTACAAGTATATTACATATATTACAAGTGAGCAATATTGCACCCATCATATGTTTTCTGTTTCTACCAAGAAGTCATTCAGTATTAGATTTCATGCTAAACTGTCCAGAAAAAATTCAGGCCATTGTACTATGTGAATGTTACATTGTAAACTCTATGGGAGGAATGTGTCATTATAGGTGTATTTCAGGTTATATTTTAGACTGGAGTTGCTATGCGCACCTGCACAGTAATAATAAATTTGGCACAAGTACAATGTGGTTGCGCCTATATCTGTAAAAGTACGCTGGGGGATGCCTGGCATGAAGTTGAGATATTTTAATGGGCATCTGTCAGTAGATTTGTGTCTATGAAACTGGCTGATCTATTACATGTGCACTTGGCAGCTGAAAGCATCTGTGTTGGTCCCATGTTCATATGCAGTGATGGCCAGTTCGCATTGTTCGCCCGCGAAAATAAGCGGGCTGCCATCTTTTTTCACTAGTCCGGCGAGGCACAGGTACGCCCTCACCTGTGCCACGAGCCGGTCTGAAAACAAATGCGGTCACCGTGAGCAGGCAGTTCTGAGAACAGCCCAATGAAGGCCCCCGGTGGCTGTTCTTGGAACTGCCTGCTCCCGCTGACCGCACTTGTTTTCAGACCGGCTCGCGCACAGGCACAGGTAAGGGCTTACCTGTGCCTCGCAGGACTTGTGAAAAAAGATGGCAGCCCGCATATGTTTCGCGGGCTAGCAATGTGAACTGGCCATCACTGTTCAAATGTGCCCACATTGCTGAGAAAAATGATGTTTTATTAAATGCAAATGAGCCTCTAGCAGCAACGGGGGCATTTCTGTTACACCTAGAGGCACTGCTCTCTCTGCAACTGCAGCGATGTCTTCAGCTGCCAAGCACACATGCAACAGGTCAGCCAGTTTCAGAGGTACAAATCTGCATCTTTTAAGCCCCAAGTGGATATATCTTTACAGCTATACTATCTTCAGTATATTTTGGGGTTGGGTGAGAGCAAAACAGATCCTTCAAGGGATTCTGTCATGACATTTTAGGCCTATAACCTAAACATATGGCCAGGTCCGTACTAATAACCTGAATCCGTAACTGTCCTTATTAAATCTGCCTGTGGCTCTATTAGCCCAAAAAACTGTTTTTTTATAACCTGTCAATCACCTACCTAAGGTGCCCAAGGGGACATCGCTTCATACAGTGTGCCCGGCTGCACCCAACTCCGTCTGGTGCCCTTCCCAGTTGAAATCGCCGCCCTCCCTGTGTATAGTGCCGCCTCCGCAATCGTCCGGTCCCTCAGCTGAGCAGAATAAAATGAAGGAGATAATCTTACTTACAATTGCTAGCCAGAACCCCACCCTTATGTCTGTTTATCAGATAGATTTACTAAGCTGTCTTTTCCTAGAAAGCCTAGTCAATGATTTGCATGCACTTTCTCATCTCAGCCTGTAAGTGAATACTATATAGTTATGTGGCAGATGATCCAGAAGAGGATCTCAATACCGAAATTAAACAGATCCGTGGCATTTAATACATCTGGATTTCTGGATTCATCCGATTGTATTAAATGAAAACTGAACAAACAGATTGGTATGAAAATCATTGTAAGTCAATGGGTGCCAGATTGTTTTTTTTTTGTTAAAAAAAAACCCAGATCCAGACCATAGATTTTCATTTCAGATCTGGTTTGTTCCATTTTACAAACCAGACACAAAACCGCAGCTTGCAGTGACACCAAAACGCAACAAAATGAAACGGATGCATACTTATGCATCCTGATCAGCTTTGTCCCCATTGACAAAGAATGGGGACAAAACTGAGCCATTTAATTACGGTTTTGAGATCCTCTGCCGGATCTCAAAATCGGAATTGAAAACGCAGATGTGAAAGTAACCTATCAGTTGCTATAAAGTTGTCCTGGCTTCTCTCTCTGCAGGTGACTTTGCATCTCCTCACCCCCTTTGCGACCAAAAGGAGAAAGGATACTATTTGAATATACACTCACCTAAAGAATTATTAGGAACACCATACTAATACGGTGTTGGACCCCCTTTTGCCTTCAGAACTGCCTTAATTCTACGTGGCATTGATTCAACAAGGTGCTGATAGCATTCCTTAGAAATGTTGGCCCATATTGATAGGATAGCATCTTGCAGTTGATGGAGATTTGAGGGATGCACATCCAGGGCACGAAGCTCCCGTTCCACCACATCCCAAAGATGCTCTATTGGGTTGAGATCTGGTGACTGTGGGGGCCATTTTAGTACAGTGAACTCATTGTCACGTTCAAGAAACCAATTTAAAATGATTGGAGCTTTGTGACATGGTGCATTTCCTGCTGGAAGTAGCCATCAGAGGATGCGTACATGGTGGTCATGAAGGGATGGACATGGTCAGAAACAATGCTCAAGTAGCACGTGGCATTTAAACAATGGCCAATTGGCACTAAGGGGCCTAAAGTGTGCCCAGAAAACATCCCCCACACCATTACACCACCACCACCAGCCTGCACAGTGGTAACAAGGCATGATGGATACATGTTCTCATTCTGTTTACGCCAAATTCGGACTCTACCATTTGAATGTCTCAACAGAAATCGAGACTCATCAGACCAGGCAACATTTTTCCAGTCTTCAACAGTCCAATTTTGGTGAGCTCGTGCAAATTGTAGCCTCTTTTTCCTATTTGCAGCATACCTCGGTTGTAACGAGTGGTTATTTCAGTCAACGTTGCTCTTCTATCAGCTTGAATCAGTCGGCCCATTCTCTTCTGACCTCTAGCATCAACAAGGCATTTTCGCCCACAGGACTGCCGCATACTGGATGTTTTTCCCTTTTCACACCATTCTTTGTAAACCCTAGAAATGGATGTGCGTGAAAATCCCAGTAACTGAGCAGATTGTGAAATATTTAGACCGGCCCGTCTGGCACCAACAACCATGCCACGCTCAAAATTGCTTAAATCACCTTTCTTTCCCATTCTGACATTCAGTTTGGAGTTCAGGAGATTGTCTTGACCAGGACCACAACCCTACATGCATTGAAGCAACTGCCATGTGATTGTTTGACTAGATAATCGCATTAATGAGAAATAGAACAGGTGTTCCTAATAATTCTTTAGGTGAGTGTATATAGTGGCTCACCGCTTGAACCATAAATAACCTGAAAGGCTAAGTGGTGAGAATATGCTTTCAGTGCTCACAGAGCTGAAAAAAGTAATAGGAAAAATATAGATTCCCCTTAAAAGGCATAGGTGGACTATTTAAAATATTTAATACAAAAAAAAGTAAAACAATATGTACCATATAAAAAAAACAAAAAATACAACACAGTATAAAATATATATAATATATACAGTGGATATAAAAAGTCTACACACCCCTGTTAAAATGTCAGGTTTCTGTGCTTTAAAAAAATTTGATAAAGATAAATAATTTCAGAACTTTTGCCACCTTTAATGTGACCTATAAACTGTATCACTCAATTGAAAAACAAACTGAAATATTTTAGGTGGAGGGAAGAAAACAAATAAAAAACTAAAATAATGTGGTTGCATACATGTGTGCACACCCTCTTATAACTGGGGATGTAGCTGTGTTCAGAATTAAGCAATCACATTCAAAATCATGTTGAATAGGAGTCAGCATACACCTGCCATCATTTAAAGTGCCTCTGATTAACCCCAAATAAAGTTCTGCTGCTCTAGTTGGTCTTTCCTGAAATTTTCTTAGTCGCAGCCCACAGCAAAAGCCATGGTCCACAGAGAGCTTCCAAAGCATCAGAGGGATCTCATTGTTAAAAGGTATCGGTAAGGAGAAGGGTACAAAAGAATTTCCAAGGCATTAGATATACCATGGAACACAGTGAGGACAGTCATCATCAAGTGGAGAAAATATGGCACAACAGTGACATTACCAAGAACTGGACGTCCCTCCAAAGTTGATGAAAAGACGAGAAGAAAACTGGTCTGGGAGGCTACCAAGAGGCCTACAGCAACATTAAAGGAGCTGCAGGAATATCTGGCAAGTACTGGCTGTGTGGTACATGTGACAACAATCTCCGGTATTCTTCATATGTCTGGGCTAAGGGGTAGAGTGGCAAGACGAAAGCCTTTTCTCACAAAGAAAAACATCCAAGCCAGGCTACATTTTGCAAAAACACATCTGAAGTCTCACAATAGACATCCTAAACAAGATAGCAATTATGTGGATGTGATAATCAATATAACAATAGGACATGTTGGCTAATCTCTCAATTTTAAAATCAGTTTGAGGGTCTAGTAAGACCGCAGAGTGCTCCTGTCTTTGCTATTATTTTGTTATATTGATTATCACATCCGCATAATTGCTATCTTGTGTAGGATGTCTATTGTGGTATTTGTGGTTCGCTGCGGGCATCCTCCATTGTATGCATTTTTGCTGGGGATCGTCATTCATAACGGGCCACAAGTGCAGGATTTGCTCCCCTATATATATGCACAACTGCATGTGGGTTTGAGCACTTCCTGCCTGTTTAATACCACGCCATTCTTTTCAGTTTGTATATAGAGATGCATGGAGGTGTATAAACTCCAATTTAAATGTACCTGTTTTCCATCCACAGGCTACATTTAGGTGCACCTGTGAGGCCTGGGCCATACCAGCCAGTCTTGAGTGGGACTCGCAGACTCCTCCCACCTCCCATTGCTAGCATGGTTACATGCTGGAGGTAACTGGTGAGTTGTTTGTGAGTTGGCCTCATGCTCCTGTAATTTGCCCACTGGCTCCTGGTATTGCCCACATGGCACAGGTAGGTGAGTGTTAGGTCCCGAGCTACTTGAGAAACCTTGGCGCGGTGCTCGGGCTTGGCTAATCTCTCAATTTTAAAATCAGTTTGAGGGTTTAGGGCTCTTTCACACCTGCGTTCTTGTCTTCCGGCATAGAGTTCCGTCATCGGGGCTCTATGCTGGAAGAATCCTGATCAGGATTATCCTAATGCATTCTGAATGGAGTGAAATCCGTTCAGGATGCATCAGGATGTCTTCAGTTCCGGAACGGAACGTTTTTTGGCCGGAGAAAATACCGCAGCATGCTGCACTTTTTGCTCCGGCCAAAAATCCTGAAGACTTGCCGCAAGGCCGGATCCGGAATTAATGCCCATTGAAAGGCATTGATCCGGATCCGGCCTTAAGCTAAACGTCGTTTCGGCGCATTGCCGGATCCGACCTTTAGCTTTTTCTGAATGGTTACCATGGCTGCCGGGACGCTAAAGTCCTGGCAGCCATGGTAAAGTGTAGTGGGGAGTGGGGGAGCAGTATACTTACCATCCGTGCGGCTCCCGGGGCGCTCCAGAGTGACGTCAGGGCGCCCCAAGCGCATGGATCACGTGATCGCATGGCACGTCATTCATGTGCATGGGGCGCTCTGACGTCACTCCTCTGGAGCGCCCCGGGAGCCGCGCAGACTGTAAGTATACCGCTCCCCCGCTCCCCGCTCCTACTATGGCAACCAGGACTTTAATAGCGTCCTGGCTGCCATAGTAACACTGAAAGCATTTTGAAGACGGATCCGTCTTCAAATGCTTTCAGTACACTTGCGTTTTTCCGGATCCGGCGTGTAATTCCGGCAAGTGGAGTACACGCCGGATCCGGACAACGCAAGTGTGAAAGAGGCCTAAGTAAGACCACAGTGCACCTGTCTTTGCTATTATTTTGTTATATTGTTACATCTGAAGTTTCCCAAAAGCATGTGGGAAAAGGTGTTCTGGTCTGATGAAACCAAGGTTGAACTTTTTAGCCATAATTCCAAAAGATATGTTTGGCGCAAAAACAACACTGCACATCACCAAAAAAACACCATACCCACAGTGAAGCATGGTGATGGCAGGATCATGCTTTGGGGCTGTTTTTCCTCAGCTGGAACTGGGGCCTTAGTTAAGCTAGAGGGAATTATGAACAGTTCCAAATACCAGTCAATATTTGCACCAAACCTTTAGGCTTTTGCTAGAAAGCTGAACATGAAGAGGAACTTCATCTTTCAGCATGACAACGACCCAAAGCATACATCCAAATTAACAAAGGAATGGCTTCACCAGAAGAAGATTAAAGTTTTGGAATGGCCCAGCCAGAGCCCAGACCTGATTCTGATTGATAATCTGTGGGGTGATCTGAAGAGGGCTGTGCACAGGAGATGCCCTCTCAATCTGACAGATTTGGAGTGTTTTTGCAAAGAAGAGTGGGCAAATCTTGCCAAGTCAAAATGTGCCATGCTGATAGACTCATACCCAAAAAGACTGAGTGCTGTAATAAAATCAAAAAGTGCTTCAACAAAGTATCAGTTTAAGGGTGTGCACTCTTATGCAACCATATTATTTTATTTTTATATTTTTTCTTCCCTCTACCTAAAAGATTTCAGTTTGCTTTTCAATTAAGTTGTACAGTTTATAGGTCACATTAAAGGTGGAAAAAGTTCTGAATTGATTTATCTTTGGCCTCCTGCACACGACCGTTATGTGCACCCGTGGCCGTTGTCCCGTTTAACGTGTTTTTCTGCGGTCCCATTGACTTTCAATGGGTCCGTTGAAAAATCTGGAAATGCACCGTTTGGCAGCCGCATCCGTGATCCGTGTTTCCTGGCCGTGAAAAAAATAGGACCTGTCCTATTTTTTTCATGGCCAACGGTTCACGGATCCGTGAAAAAACATGGATGCACACAAGATTGGCATCCGTGTCTGTGATCCGTGGCCGTAGGTTACTTTCATACAGACGGATCCGAAGATCCGTCTGCATAAAAGCTTTTTCAGAGCTGAGTTTTCAGTTCGTGAAAACTCAGATCCGACAGTATATTCTAACACAGAGGCGTTCCCATAGTGATGGGGACGCTTCTAGTTAGAATATACTACGAACTGTGTACATGACTGCCCCCTGCTGCCTGGCAGCACCCGATCTCTTACAGGGGGCTGTGATCCGTACAATTAACCCCTCAGGTGCCGCACCTGAAGGGGTTAATTGTGCGTATCATAGCCCCCTGTAAGAGATCCGGGGCTGCCAGGCAGCAGGGAGCAGACCCCCTTCCCTCCCCAGTTTCAATGTCATTGGTGGCCAGTGCGATCCCCCCCCCGGCCCCCCCTCCCTCTATTGTATTTTTATAATTGGTGGCCAGTGTGCGGCCTCCCCTCTCCCCCCCCCCCCCATCATTGGTGGCAGTGGAGAGTTCCGATCGGAGTCCCAGTTTAATCGCTGGGTTTAAACTCTGATTATCCGATGCCTGCCCTGGCTGTAGGCTGACTACTGTACTGAACCATTGCTGCCTGCCCTTACCTCGGATTGGTTTCACAGATATGCACGAACTCTGCCTGCATCAAACTCACCCTGTTTCTGACTCCAAATATTGCCTGATCCTTTGGGACCATCTGAAGTGGTAGCAGCTCGGTCGGTCACCGCAGCGAAGGCCAGATCCCTGTATAGGCGTTGAAGGGTGAAATCCAGTGGACCACCAGGATAACGCCCTTAGGCCTCATGCACACAAACGTATTTTCCTTCCGTGTCCGTTCAGGTTTTTTTTTGCGTACCGTATATGGAACCATTCATTTCAATGGGTCTGTGAAAAAAAATGGAAGTTACTCCGTGTGCATTCCATTTCCGTATGTCCTTATTTCTGTTCTGCAAAAAAATAGAACGTCTTATTATTGTCCGCATTACGGACAAGGATAGGACTGTTCTATTAGAGGCCAGCTGTTCCGTTACGCAAAATCCGGAATGCACACAGACGTCATGCGAATTTTTTGCAGATACGTTTATTGCAGTCCGCAAAATAAATACAGTTGTGTGCATGAGGCCTTAGAGATAGCCTAAAGTCAAACCAGTTAATTGGCACAGTGGGTCCATCCCACTTTGCCTCTCATTGTAATCATTAGTAATAAAAGCAACAAAAAGGACATCTGTATGATTCCGCAGATAGATCAAAATGTGTACTGTAAGTCCTAAGAGCACCCTCTGTACAGACTTCCAAACCAGAATGACCGCACTTCTCCTCCAATCTCACAGTTGCCAGCCCAATTTTCTTCTTCTGACCAACTTGGTTATAAATTACAGGAAGAATTTTTTATTACAAATTTTAAAAACCAAAATGAATGATTGATAAAAATTAAAAGAAATACATGACCGTGGTTTAGATACCAATAGAAACATATTGGGGACATTTATTAAAACCAGTAATAAGAAAAAGTGGCTTAATTGCCCATAGCAACCTATCAGATTTCACCTTTTATTTTTTCGAGCTCCTTCCTTAGAGTTTTCCTTAGCATCAGTTGTGATAAATCTCTCCAAGACTGCATTTTCTGTAAAATGATCATAACTGGCATGAGCTCCCTGCTTGAAAAATCATGGAAATCTGCAAATATGTGGACAGCTGGCAAACCTGTAGTGCACTCTCCTCCTGCTCACCCAGAAGTCCAAATTATATTGAACCCTAGATTCAAAGACTATAGCTTCTGTAAAACTATTCTGACAGGTTTCCCTTTAATGGCATGTAGAAGAAACACAACCAAATGGTTTAGGATCCAGTCTGGCATTTTCTAATGGTTAATGTGAGTTTTGCTGTTATCTGATGATTTCCCTATGTGTTCTTTGATGTGTTAAAGGAACATCCATAATTTAGAAGCAAATATTTAAATAAAGCATTGTATTTAGAAAAGTCCAATATGATCTATATAAGATGACCGTGCACGTTTATCTAGGTTGTCACTAGAGGGCGCTCCAGCTTTCCTTATGACTTCCTCTCAGGCCTGTAGAACACAAGAATTGCTCAAGCATCTTTCCAAACAAGGATGTTAATTCTTAACGACTTGACATCAAATTACATGAAATCAGTTGCTCAACTCACACATTAAACCTCTAACAATAACAACAGACTTCATGCTTGTGCATGGTAATGGAAACACACAGGTGGGGAGCAAGTGGAGGATTTCTGAATCAATATATACACAAGTGCAATATAGAAACATAGAAACATAGAATGTGTCGGCAGATAAGAACCATTTGGCCCATCTAGTCTGCCCAATATACTGAATACTATGGATAGCCCCTGGCCCTATCTTATATGAAGGATGGCCTTATGCCTATCCCATGCATGCTTAAACTCCTTCACTGTATTTGCAGCTACCACTTCTGCAGGAAGGCTATTCCATGCATCCACTACTCTCTCAGTAAAGTAATACTTCCTGATACTACTTTTAAACCTTTGCCCCGCTAATTTAAAACTATGTCCTCTTGTAGCAGTTTTTCTTCTTTTAAATATTCTCTCCTCTTTTTTTACAAGCTGTGTCAAGGTCCCAAAGCTAGGGAGCTCCATATAGGTTTCATATATAGTATAAAAGGGAACTATAAGAACTCTTCACAGCCCCATTATAAAGATGCTGTTCTTTATGGGTAGGGGACACTAGGGCCTAAATGTGACTGCAACTTCTGAATCCACTACATGATATATGTTATCTCCCCAGCTATATCCTGTCTTTATTCGCTCTGAGAGGCTGTATACCATGACCAGTGCTATGTATGCACAGAGGTTGTAAATCTTACTAATATTTGCTTGGACTTGTTCTGGGTACTTCAATTAACATAACCTAGTAGAGAACAGGGGGTATCTGCAAATGGTTTATTGTTAAAATGTAATGTAATATAATGTTGAGTTATGTAATGTCATGTATTACTCCCAGCATAGCTCTGTATGTTAGTGGCAGAATTAACTAATTTTGACACAGCCCTTTGCAGAAGGTTGTTAGGTGTGGGCTGGCTCCACCTCTAGCTCTAGAGCAGGCATCCTCAAACTGCGGCCCTCCAGCTGTTGTAAAACTACAACTCCCACAATGCCCTGCTGTAGGCTGATAGCTGTAGGCTGTTCTGGCGTGCTGGGAGTTGTAGTTTTGCAACATCTGGAGGGCCGCAGTTTGAGGATGCCTGCTCTAGAGTGTTATAGTCAGAGTCTGAGGGAGAGCTTGAAGAGGGAGGAGGAAGACACCATGTGCTCCTCTCCTCAGGTCAAAAACCTCTCAGATACTCACAGTTTTCTGCATGTTCTTGAAGAAAGAAAGGAGAACAATCTAAAAAATAGAGAATCTGTATGGCCAATCAAGGAGTCAGTCAGCAAGGTAACCTGCGTTTACAGCTATGCAGACTTTGCTGTCCTGGAGGGATAACAAGTTAAGGCTACTTTCACACCTGCGTTAGATGCGGATCCGTCTGGTATCTGCACAGACGGATCCGCACCTATAATGCAAACGCTTGTATCAGTTCAAAACGGATCCGATTGCATTACCATGAACAAAAAAAGATACTGAAAGTCAATATGAGGCGGATCCGTTTTCAATTGCACCATATTGTGTCAGTAAAAACGGATCCGTCCCCATTGACTTACATTGTAAGTCAGGACGGATCCGTTTTGCTCCGCATCGTCAGGCTGAACGGAGCCAAACTGATGCATTCTGAACAGATCCTTATCCATTCAGAATGCATTGGGGCTAAAAGCCCTGAAACGGATCTCACAAGCGGACCCAGAAACGCCAGCGTGAAAGTAGCCTAAGACTTGGAAACAGATATGGAAACAGAAAAACTAAAAGAACAGTGGCATCTGACAGATGTCTTTGACTACAATGAGATCCACTGGGTTTCCATGAGGGAGCCCCAAAATTATTTAACAGAATATTACACAGGGGCTACTACAGAGACTCTACCTAGCCTTACATAGGTCTAGTATCTGGAAGCAATAGGTGTATTACAGTATGCATGCAGCAGTTTACTGCTTGTAGACATGTTGTTTCAAAGATCCATATTTTCTCATTTAGCTATATAACATACTATTGTATGTAACATGTTATTTTCAGAAATTTTGAGTGAACACGGCTTTATGCTTTTCTAAACAACCAGCAAAATCATTATAAGAGCTAATATACACAGGGGCTAACAGATCAAGAAATTGAAGTAACTGTCAGGTTTGTTGGAGGAAGCATGAAGATATGAGGTTGTTTCACAGCCAAAGGCATTGGATACTTGACCAAGATCGAGGGTGGTCTCAATGCTGAGCTATATGTGAGTATCCTACAAGACGAGTTACTTCCTAAACTCGAGTACTATGGGTATGAAAAGGACAACATAGTGTTTCAGCAGGACAATGACCCAAAGCATACATCGAGGTTGGTGAAGAAATGGTTCAATGACAATGAAGTAGAGGTGCTGGATTGGCCCCCACAGTCCCCAGGCCTCAACCCAATTGAACACTGGTGGGTAGAGTTAAAGAAAAGGTTGTACCCAAGTAAGTCGACCAGTATGCACCAACACTGGGAACGTGTAGAAGACCTGGGAGCAGATTTTGGCTGAGACATGCTTGAATATGATCGAGACCATGCCCAGAAGGATTCAGGCAGTGCTGAAAGCCAGAGGTGGATTTACAAAATACTAACAAAATAATAAAAATTAAAATTTAGAGTTTTAGAAGCAAAACAGTAACAATACAGTTACATGACAAGAATCTGCATAACTAACTATATGTTAAATAGTCCAATTTATTTATGAGATAGCATGCTGCGGTTTCTGTCCGGCCGCCTCTCGGCATGTTTGCGTGCTGCGACTGCATCTCCCACCCGTCCCCATTATAGTGAATGAGGCCGGGCCAGACTTCCGGCAGCACACGAGTGCAAGCGTTAGTACACCTGCAGCAGGCTGTTCCCCTGCCGGACAAACTAGCGCTAGTGTGAAAGTAGCCTAAGGACGCAGTGTGCGTCAGAAGTGCATTGGCGATGTAATAAGTGGTGAAAGTGGTGATGAGTCCAAGGTTGGAGTTTTAATATGTACCACGCTGGGCAAATCATTTATTGGATTTATAACCCATACCATGGTGTTGTAACGCCTATATGCATTGCTGTACACGATGTACGACCTATACCATGGAGTTGTACAGCCTATTTGCACACAGCTGTACAGGATTCATGCTTGTGCTTATGAGCTCTTGTCTTAACTTATTAGTTACAGCTGATAAACAGTAAGAAAAAATGTTACAGAAACTTCCTGTTCTAATTTTAAAAATCAGCAAATACAAGAAAAAAAGAAGAAATGACCGTGCATGCACTACATTGTGTAAATTCATTACAATCAACTGAGGGCATTACAGAAAATACTTTCCTAACTTAGGAAGTCAGCATTTCAAGAGACTAGAAATCAGTTATAACTTTAGGCACTCGTCTTAGAAACAGGAACTACTGCACAATTACCCAATACTTGTAGGTTTCCAGCTAAATGTGATACAAGACGGCCGCAGAACTTCTCATATTATAACGGCAGAGCTTCGGTGGAGAGGCTGGTGGCTCAGGATGTCACGGATTCCACTCTCTCTACTCTTCATCTTCATGCTGACGGATCTGGTTTACAATGAGGAACCTTTCCATTTCATGTATCCTATCAACAACATTGCCGTTGGGGGAAAATATGTCATAGTTGCCACCGAGAATTGTCTATACCAATTTACTTACACTCTGCGTTGGCTAAAGACAACTGGACCTCAGGGGAACAATGACACAATCTGCATGAGAGAAGAAAAGCGTGACCACAATACGACTTATAACAAAATCTTACTTGTCTACAATGACACTGTGCTGACGTGCTGGAATAGGAAAGAAGGATTCTGTAGGGAGCTACATATCGACAACTTAAAGCCTGCAGGAGAAATTGTAACAGGTGTGGTGCCCCAGGACCCAAAGCATCCAGCTAGAGGTTTTATATTCTTTGCAGAACAGTCCATCAACTTATTTGTCGCAACATTTCCTAATAAAGAGTTAAAAACAATCATTTTAAGAACAAAAGATATTACTGGCACGTTTATAATTGATAATGAAGCACTTTCTGTTTCATTGAAGGCCAGAGCAGCAGATCTGAACTATGTTGATGCATTCCAGTGGAAGAACATGTTCATCTTCCCTTATTACCCGTCTGTTGGTGGCAGTCCCAGGGTTGTCGTGTTACATGTAGATACAACGACTTTGATATTTCATACCCAGTCCAACCTCATATGTGGGAGCAACCCACAAAGAAAAATCATCTTATCTTCATTTGCATTTGAGTCTTCAGAAGGTCTCCTCTGGGCAGGAATATTTACTACAAACAACACAGCGTCCATAGACAGAACCGCATTATGCATTTTTAATTTCACTGTCCTGGAGACACGAACCAGAACATGTATCAATGAAGACTTTGAATTTAACTATAACAGTTATAATTGTGTAAGTATTAACTCCATTTATGAAACAATTGTATATTAACTGTATTATAATAAGCACAGAAGTGTGCCAGGTGTGACAGCACAACAAACCCCATGGACTTAGCCACTGGGGCTCTGTTATTTGAATGGAAAGACTAGTGCTACGTGTGATGCTATTCTTTCCATAAAATGTAATGGAAACCCCATAAACCTTTACCGAGGTATTGAATGCAGGTGTGAACATAGGGGGTCATTTAATAATCTGAAATACACCTAAATTATGCGTATTTCAGACGCAGATTGGGGTGCAAGGGTTAGTTGCGTCACAATCAGCGACTTCTCCCCACTCATGCCAGGTCTAAAATTGTGGTCATGGCGTGGGCGGGGAAGGGGATGGGCCAGCCGATCCTTTATTTTTATTTTTATTTAATTTTTTTATATGCTTTATTTTCAAATTTTTAAGACAAGAAAAGCGAACATGAAAGAAAAGTAAAGTCATTGACATTCAACTGACAACCAAATGTAATATCAATTGCATATCAATTAGGAGTAATACACCTCCAAATTCGGACGATAACCCTAATATTTCTGATTATGAAGAAGACCAGTGGTCTGCGATTGCCTAACATTCACACAGCACACATACAGGCAGCGACCCACAGAGTCAGTACTATAGATTACCCTGATGTTGAGTTAGCCAACCAGAGGCCCCAAATCATGTCAAAGTGATCCGGTGTACCCCTGGCAGCAAAGATTAGTTTGTACATAGGTAATGCCGCATTAATAAGCAGAACTCAGTAGGATAAGAAAGGACTCTTTGGGGGCTTCCAATTAAGTGGCATAAAACAGTAATAACCTATAGAGAATTCTATTGTGCTTCTTAGGAGTCATTTCATTAATGAGGCCCAGTAGACTAACTTCTGGAGATATAACTGCCGGGAATTCAGTCTAGATTTCAGATAGACATGGACTTTCGTCCAGAGGTCTGCAATAACCGTACACTCCAAAATCATGTGTCTCAACGTCCCTCTGCCCCCACTGGGTCGGCCGGTCTTAATAAATGTGCCCCATAGACTTTACTTATTGCATGCTAAATAAAAATGGAGTGCGTCAAAATGGCAGCAGCACTGGATGAGATGTCAAGGCTGGGACAAGGAGTAGAAATCAGTTTACATGCATGTTACTAAACGAATCAGGCTGATAAATCAACAGTTATCTTTCTCACAACTTTCTTGCCGAGTCTTGGGTGGATTGCAGTTTTAAAGGCGTTGTCCAAGATAATTACATATGTATGAGTGCATACTAAGTTCTTTCTCCAGCTGCATTCTCTGTGGTGTTGGTCCAGTCCTCCTGCCGCTGCTTTACTACAAACTGCAGCACTGATGTGTCCTAATATGGCATGTGACCACTGCAGCCAATAACTGCTCTCAGCAGCTTAAAGTATACAACCGGTCGCAAGACCGAAAATCCCTGTAGGGGCGCTACTTATTTAAACTAAAAGATATAAACTTTATTGAGTCAATTAAAACATGGTCTATAGTAAACCATAACCCCACAAAACTATCAGGAACTGTGTTGGTTTCTAAGTTGCTATTTCTTGTGATCCCCTCAACAATGTTGCAAGGAAGGGAAAGAATGAAAAGGGGGAGGGTGAATGGTTGCACCTTCTGTATGCAGTTGCACTGCACAGAGTGGAGATAGGTCCTTAAATAGGAGATATGAATTGATTTGGGCCCAAATCAATAATTATATATTCCTGTCTCCGCAATCTGCACTCATATGTGCATTGCTTATTCACTGCCTCTTTACTGCCATCAAGGCTATGACATTGACACACTCCCTCGTGCAATGTGATGCGGCTTCATCAGGGGTTCGGGGTATTAGCCTAATACCCCGAACTCCTGATGAAGCCGCATCACGGCGAAACATGTCGGGTGAGGACTAGTATTAGGCGCATTACTTTTAGGCAGGTTATTAGTGCTCTGGTCTGGTGCATGTAAAAATATTACAGTGCAAAACGCGCAATGAGTGTAATTGCACGAGGGAGTGTGTCAATGTCATAGCCTTGATGGCAGTAAAGAGGCAGTGAATAAGCAATGCACATATGAGTGCAGATTGCGGAGACAGGAATATATAATTATTGATTTGGGCCCAAATCAATTCATATCTCCTATTTAAGGACCTATCTCCTCTCTGTGCAGTGCAACTGCATACAGAAGGTGCAACCATTCACCCTCCCCCTTTTCATTCTTTCCCTTCCTTGAAACATTGTTGAGAGGATCACAAGAAATAGCAACTTAGAAACCAGCACAGTACCTGATAGTTTTTATGTTTTGTGGGGTTATGGTTTACTATAGACCATGTTTTAATTGACTCAATAAAGTTTATATCTTTTAGTTTAAATAGGTAGCGCCCCTACAGGGATTTTCGGTCTTGCGACCGGTTGTATACTGTTGTATACTGAGGGTTTACCTCCCGAGGGTCTCTACTAGGGCCCATTTATAAGTGTCCAGCAGCCTAAAGTACACAGTAGAGGTATGGTGGGGGGGGGGGAGGGGGGGGGTTATTTCACCCGGTGGTTAAGTTTAGCTGGGTGAGATAACTGAAATCCAGAAATAGTGCTGCTTCAGCAAGGCATACCTTGCTGGAGATTGTGTTGTTTAAACTTGTATGGGCTGGATTTCCTTGGACTGGGAGACAGGTTGGTAGTGGGAGTCTTCCAGTCCACACCCCTAGTCCACTACAGATATTACCTTTAGCTGAGGAGATCACAGGTGAGGTCAGCTGGGCTATAATCAAGGAGGGATAAGACAACCCCCTGTGTATGACTGGGGGGAGAAAGTGACCCTACAGGAAGGGTTGGAGCAAGAGATCCTGTGTGTAAACTGAGTTTTTTTAGGTGAGTCAGGGAGAAGATCTCTGTATTAGGTAGAGCCCAGATGGACAGGTGTTTATTTTGGTTTATGTTTGTGATGGTGCTGAAGTTATGATCTTATGAGTGCAGGACAATAGCCCCGCGGGCAGCCCGATGTGCACAGCATCATAGTAATCTATGATGCTGTGCTCTCCCGTGCGCATAATGTATGCTGCTACGGGACATATGGCTCACGGACCGTATGTCTCGGAGGGAATACGGTTGTGTGCATGAGCCCTTAGTCTGTTCAAGGGAACTGGGAGGGATTAGAATAGATGCTAAAGACTACATATGAAACTGCATGTTACATATGGGAAGATTACATCTTAAAGGGGTATTATCATCTTATTGATCAGTTTTAATTAGATTATTTTGCCCCCACTGAAAACTTTTTGATATACATTGCATTAAAAATAAGCAACCTATCTCTTTAAAATTTCATTTTTGTATCTGTGTTGTTTACTGGCGCTGCCCATAGATACGGCCACATCTCGCCTGCTGCATCCATGGGCCGCGCCTGCGCACTTCATCTCTGCGATCCTGCAGCTGTCCTGTGCATTTAGACCAGAGCGCGCATGTCTTTATCCCTTTCGGGCGGCCGCGCATGCGCAGAATATCCATCGCGTCTGAGAAAGATCCGCTCATGTGCGGCCGTCCGAACAGTTCCGGCGAGGCAGCAAAGTGAGCGGATGGACGCCTGAGGACCGGGATACTATTTCCTAATAGGTAAGTCTACTGCCCCACTAATCCACCAACGATTATTGAATATGTGCCAATAAAGGGGTTCAGGGGACAGAAAACACTATTGTTTTGAAGGGGACACATTTATCTAATGCAATGAAACAGAGGGGCAGACAATTTGAATAGGAGTGGCACTGGGGGCAACTTTGTGAAATGTAGGGACACTGGGGGCAACTATGTGTAATATAGGGACACTGGGGGCAACTATGTGTAATGTAGGGACACTGGGGGCAACTATGTGTAATGTAGGGACACTGGGGGCAACTATGTGTAATGTAGGGACACTGGGGGCAACTATATGTAATGTAGGGACACTGGGGGCAACTATGTGTAATGTAGAGACACTAGGGGCAACTATGTGTAATGTAGGGACACTGGGGGCAACTATGTGTAATGTAGGGACATGGGGCAACTATATGTAATGTAGGGACACTGGGGGCAACTATATGTAATGTAGGGACACTGGGGGCAACTATATGTAATGTAGGGACACTGGGGGCAACTACAGGTCCTTCAAAAAAAAATAGCATATTGTGATAAAGTTTATTATTTTCTGTAATGTACTGATAAACATTAGACTTTCATATATTTTAGATTCATTACACACAACTGAAGTAGTTCAAGCCTTTTATTGTTTTAATATTGATGATTTTGGCATACAGCTCATGAAAACCCCAAATTCCTATCTAAAAAAATTAGCATATCATGAAAAGGTTCTCTAAATGAGCTATGAACCTAATCATCTGAATCAACTAATTAACTCTAAACACCTGCAAAAGATTCCTGAGGCTTTTAAAAACTCCCAGCCTGGTTCATTACTCAAAACCACAATCATGGGTAAGACTGCCGACCTGACTGCTGTGCAGAAGGCCATCATTGACACCCTCAAGCAAGAGGGTAAGACACAGAAAGAAATTTCTGAACGAATAGGCTGTTCCCAGAGTGCTGTATCAAGGCACCTCAGTGGGAAGTCTGTGGGAAGGAAAAAGTGTGGCAGAAAACGCTGCACAACGAGAAGAGGTGACCGGACCCTGAGGAAGATTGTGGAGAAGGACCGATTCCAGACCTTGGGGGACCTGCGGAAGCAGTGGACTGAGTCTGGAGTAGAAACATCCAGAGCCACCGTGTACATGCGTGTGCAGGAAATGGGCTACAGGTGCCGCATTCCACAGGTCAAGCCACTTTTGAACCAAAAACAGCGGCAGAAGCGCCTGACCTGGACTACAGAGAAGCAGCACTGGACTGTTGCTCAGTGGTCCAAAGTACTTTTTTCGGATGAAAGGAAATTTTGCATGTCATTTGGAAATCAAGGTGCCAGAGTCTGGAGGAAGACTGGGGAGAGGGAAATGCCAAAATGCCTGAAGTCCAGTGTCAGTACCCACAGTCAGTGATGGTCTGGGGTGCCATGTCAGCTGCTGGTGTTGGTCCACTGTGTTTTATCAAGGGCAGGGTCAATGCAGCTAGCTATCAGGAGATTTTGGAGCACTTCATGCTTCCATCTGCTGAAAAGCTTTATGGAGATGAAGATTTCATTTTTCAGCACAACCTGGCACCTGCTCACAGTGCCAAAACCACTGGTAAATGGTTTACTGACCATGGGATTACTGTGCTCAATTGGCCTGCCAACTCTCCTGACCTGAACCCCATAGAGAATCTGTGGGATATTGGGAAGAGAAAGTTGAGAGACGCAAGACCCAACACTCTGGATGAGCTTAAGGCCGCTATCGAAGCATCCTGGGCCTCCATAACACCTCAGCAGTGCCACAGGCTGATTGCCTCCATGCCACGCCGCATTGAAGCAGTAATTTCTGCAAAAGGATTCCCGACCAAGTATTGAGTGCATAACTGAACATAATTATTTGAAGGTTGACTTTTTTTGTATTAAAAACACCTTTCTTTTATTGGTTGGATGAAATATGCTAATTTTTTTAGATAGGAATTTTGGGTTTTCATGAGCTGTATGCCAAAATCATCAATATTAAAACAATAAAAGGCTTGAACTACTTCAGTTGTGTGTAATGAATCTAAAATATATGAAAGTCTAATGTTTATCAGCACATTGCAGAAAATAATGAACTTTATCACAATATGCAATTTTTTTTAGAAGGACCTGTATATGTAATGTAGGGACACTGGGGGCAACTTTATGAATTGTATGGACTCGGGGCAACTTTATGAATTGTATGGACTCAGGGGGCAACTTTATGAATTGTATGGACTCAGGGGGCAACTTTATGAATTGTATGGACTCAGGGGGCAACTTTATGAATTGTATGGACTCAGGGGGCAACTTTATGAATTGTATGGACTTAGGGGGCAACTTTATGAATTGTATGGACCCAGGGGGCAACTTTATGAATTGTATGGACTCAGGGGGCAACTATATGGATATGTAGCAGAGTTAGGTGTGCGGTGGTACATCCCTAGTGATTGCTGTGGAGGGGATAAGCAAGAAATGTCTATATATAAAGTAGTGGTGAGAGAGTACAAGTGGAGGAGTGGAATACACTGATATGCAGCAGAGTTAGGTATGCATGTTATTACTCAAATGTAGTACAGCTCTAATGGTAACAAATCTGCATCTGTGCTGTTCAGTGGTTGTTTTATGGGAGTCAAAAAAACAAATCATATGGATACTAGCAGAGATGCATTTGGGCTGTAGTGAATTACAGTTTCTGCTGCACATATACGGTTTGGAATAGATATGAAAAGTGTTATGTGTAGTTAGTATTCAAGACATCCAAATGGTAGTCACTCTAAAAGACCACTGAGTGATCGGAATCCACAGCAGGACAGATGAGCTTCACAGACACTGCCTGGTGCCAGTCAGACTGATGACTCATAATATAAACATGAAGGAGCACGCTGGACTGAGCTCTCAGTGTGATGTCATAAGGAGGCGTGGCCAGCCTTCACTCTAGCTTTCTAAGCCCGCCCAGCTTTAGAAGCCTCAAACCAGGAAGTGATTTCTGCTGTAACTGCAACTCTGTCTGATTTAGCAAGATGATAACACCCCTTTAATGTGGTAGGTGCTGTGGTGCTGGAGGAGATGAGATGCCCCATGAGAAAGTCACACCCCCTCGACAGCCAGCTTTAATAGAATCTGAAAATCTAGCAGAGCAATTTAAGTAATAAATGTGGAGATCCCCTGGCCACATACAAAAAAAAATCACAGAAATAAAATGAAGACATTAATGCACAAAATAGATATTATAACATCAGAATTAGGGCTTAGTCCATATATAATGCTTGCATCTATTTTGTTAGTGCATTATCTCTTTTTCTGTGATTTTTTTTTCATGTAGTACATGACAATCTCTTTCTAACAAAGCTAGAACCACCCCTGTACCTCACATGGATCCAGAGATTTCCTAATTCATTGATTCAGTTGCTCTGCTACATTTATTGAAAGCTGGCGAGGCACAGGCCCTTACCTGTGCCTGTGCCGCGAGCCGGTCTGAAAACAAATGCGGTCACCGGAAGCAGGCAGTTCCGATAACAGCCCGATGAAGGCCCCCGGTGGCTGTTCTCAGAACTGCCTGCTCCTGCTGACCGCATTTGTGAAAAATTATGGCAGCCCGCATGTGTTCGCAGGCGAACTGGCCATCACTACTGACAAGTAGAGTAGTTAGAGTAGGCTTCCCTATATATTTGGAGGAAAAATGTTAAAGGCTGTTATTGTCTCACTGACAGGATGTCCTAGAGAACATCAGAAAAGCGTACATACGCGATATTAGATTTTTTTTATACTGTATCTTTGTACTTTTTCTATTGTGGTTTTAATATTAAAATAAAAGAGAGATTTTTTGGAGTAAGATAGAAACGTGTGAGAATTGTCAGCTGTTAATTAATCTCAGTGACTGCTGTCAAAGGTTTAGTATGTTAATTGGGAGACAATCCCATAACAGTACTGCACACAGCCTGTCATAGAGCAGAGGGGGCTGCACAGATTGATATATAGATTTATGGGAAAAGATTCAGCAAAACTTGATATTTATCAGCTCAGTAGCCATGTGGGTGGTCCTATCAGTGACTCACAGATCTGTGTATACATAAGGCTACTTTCACACTAGGGTTTTTAATTCCGCTATTGAGATCCGTCATAGGATCTCAATAGCGGAAGAAAATGCTTCAGTTTTGTCCCCATTCATTGTCAATGGGGACAAAGCTGAACTGAATGAAACGGAATGCTACAAAATGCATTCTGTTCCATTTGGCTGACTTTCAATGATGTTCATGACGGATCCATCATGGCTATATGACATAATACAACCAGATGCCTTCATGACGGTTGCATGCGGTTGTATTATTGTAACGGAAGCGTTTTTGCAGATCCATGACGGATCCACAAAAAACGCTAGTGTAAAAGTAGCCTTAGGCCTCTTGCACACACTGCCCGTGCCAGTGCCAGTGCGGTCCGCAATTTGCTGTCCGCAATGCACTGGCACCGACCATGGGCCAGCTGCATGCAGATCGCGACCCCATTCACTTCGTAGTGCTTCCGTTACGTTCCACACCGCATCTTCAGATTTGCGGACCTATTGAAGTGAATTCGTGCTATACATATCACTGTGTTCCTTTGGAAATTTCCTTTCTTGATTTGAATCTGACAGCTTCACCAGACACAGGGAGGATTATTACATCCACTTATAGAAAAATGATGGCAGGTAACACTGTACTCCATGGTAACTCATGTCATCCTGCACATACAATTAAAAGTATACCTGTAGGTGAACTAGTCAGAGCAAAGCGGAATTGCACATGTGAACAAGACTACCAAAAATAATCCACTGACATAGTTCAGAGACTAATGAGACGCAGTTATCCTGACTGGAGTGTGAACAGAGCCTTAAAACTGGTTAGTCAGAGAGACAGAACTGAATTACTCAGAGATGTGGACACACCAAAAGGGAAACCACAGGATAGAAACAGAGCGGTGTTTTCAACCCCATATAGTCCACAATACAACAAAGTTTGTCAAATTATGAAAAAACATCTGTCAGTTCTTCAAATGGACCCAGGTTTTGCTGAAGTAGTCAGTATGGGAATTCAGTGTGTAGCGAGACAAGCAAAGACATTGGGTAATACTTTATTCCCCAGTTTATTTTAAGATAACAGCACTGGCAAAAATAAAACGTGGTTACAACATAAAGGTACATATAAATGTGGCCACAATGTCTGCACCTGCTGCTCTGTTATTTACGTATCAAAAGACTTTACTTCTTGCACAGAGAACCAAACATATATGAACAAACAATATATTAACTGTAAGGGCTCTTTCACACCTGCGTTATTGTCTTCCGGCATAGAGTTCCGTCGTCGGGGCTCTATGCCGGAAGAATCCTGATCAGGATTATCCTAATGCATTCTGAATGGAGTGAAATCCGTTCAGGATGCATCAGGATGTCTTCAGTTCCGGAACGGAACGGTTTTTGGCCGGAGAAAATACTGCAGCATGCTGCGCTTTTTGCTCCGGCCAAAAATCCTGAACACTTGCCGCAAGGCCGGATCCGGAATTAATGCCCATTGAAAGGCATTGATCCGGATCCGGCCTTAAGCTAAACGTCATTTCGGCGCATTGTCGGATACGACGTTTAGCTTTTTCTCAATGGTTACCATGACTGCCGGGACGCTAAAGTCCTGGCAGCCATGGTAAAGTGTAGCGGGGAACGGGGGAGCAGTATACTTACCGTCCGCGCTGCTCCCGCAGCGCTCCAGAGTGACGTCAGGGCACCCCAGGCGCATGGATCACGTGATCGCATGGCACGTCATCCATGCACATGGGGCGCTCTGACGTCATTCTGGAGCGCCCCGGGAGCCGCGCGGACTGTAAGTATGCCGCTTCCCTGCTCCCCGCTCCTACTATGGCAACCAGGACTTTAATAGCGTCCTGGCTGCCATAGTAACACTGAAAGCATTTTGAAGACGGATCCGTCTTCAAATGCTTTCAGTTCACTCGCGTTTTTCCGGATCCGGCGTGTACCTCCGGCAAGTGGATTCCCGCGACCAATCGGCCGCCCTGAGGATATCCTGCAACCGAGCTCCAGAAGTCAACATGGAAGTGGCCGAAGCGCTACGCGTGGAATGAGCCGTAAAGGCGGAAGTGTCCACTCCGGCCAGAGAAAGAATCCATTTGACCCAACGGGCCAAAGTGGTAGTAGACACAGGGGCGAACAGAGAGCGATACGAGAGGAAAAGATTTGGACAGGCGAGAGAGCAGTGCGCTTGGGTCCTAAATTCATACTCGCGAAGGCATGCGACTGGACACAAGTCTGGCCTCGCCGGAAAAGCCGGGTAAGAGACCGAACGAGAGGATGTCTTTGTGTGCCTAGAAACTAAAAAGGACACCCCATCTGGCGTGAATGACCTAGCAGCAAAGTCCAAAGCCTGGACGTCGGAAACCCGTCTGCAAGACGCCAAACACAGGAGAGAAACCAGCTTGGCCGAAAGTTGGCGCAGGGAGAGATCCGTGTTGGAAGGCCAGGAAGAAAAAAGCGATAGAACCTAAGAAACGTCCCAGGTAGAAGTATATCTAGGTTTAGGGGGTCGAGACAGGCGTGCACCCTTGAGAAGGCGGCACACAAGCGTGTGTTGCCCAGCCGGGCGGCCATTGACTCCTTGGTGAGCTGATGAAATTGCAGACCTGTACATGTTGATGGTCCGGTAGGCACGGCCCTCCTCAAACAACGCCGTCAAGAAACGAAGGACGGCTGGAACAGGTGCTGATACAGGATGCAGGTCCCGTCCCACGCACCAACTAGCCCAAGCCTTCGATATGAGCGTCGAGTGCCGGGGGCCCAAGCGCTGGCCAGCAGGCGTCTAGTCGAGACCGGAAGTCCTTGGAATACCCCGGGAACCCCGAGATCCTCCAGGCCAGGAGAGGCAGGGAGAGACTGGCCGGGGGGACCTAAGATCAGGTCCGGAAGGGCCGGCAACAACCTGGGAATATCCACCGTCAACTCCAGTTGAGTTGAGGGAACCATGCTTGAGACCTCCAGAACGGGGCCTTCAGAACCAACTCGGACAACTGCCGCTTGACCTGAAGGAGCACCCTGGGAATGAGGGCAAATGGAGGGAAAGCGTAGAGAAGCGCGCTGGACCAATCCTGGAGAAACGCGTCCGCCGCCGGATCCGGCCTCCAGCTGTAGAACCGCGGAAGTTGGGTATTGAGCCGGGAGGCAAAAAGGTCCACAGACGGAGGGCCCCACAGAGAGCAGATATCCCCGAAGACTTATACCTTGAGCTTCCAATCGCTGCTGCCTGCCCAATGGCGAGAGCTCCAATCCGCCTCGATGTTCTTGGAAAAACAATAGTTTCAAAAGTCCTTCGCCAACCGCGCTAGTAAGGCGGAGCGAGTGCTGCCCAAGTGGTTGACATACCTCACCGCAGACACGTTGTCCATACGCAGGCGAATGCAAGCATTCACCGTGTCGCTCGTAAAACTCCGGATTGCAAAGGATCCAGCCAGCAACTCGAGGGCATTGATATGGAGGTTGGACTCCTCTTGAGACCACAAGCCCCCCGTGGACACCCCGTCGCAGTGGGCTCCCCATCCGAGTAGGCTGGCATCGAAGTCCACAGTGAACTCCGGGCAAGAGCCGAAGATGGCCCTGCCGTTCCAGGCCGATAGGTTGTGGATCCACCAAGACAGTTCGTCTCGTGTCTCGGCATCCAAAGAGATGACATCTGCATAAGAGGCCCCCCCGCGAAGATGGGTGATCTTCAAACGCTGTAGGGCCCGATAGTGGAGGGGCGCCGGGAAGACAGCCTGGATGGATGCTGATAGGAGGCTGATTATGTGGGCCAGATGGCGCAGAGAAAGGGCGTAAAGTGCGTCGCAATGCTTTGCGAATTGCGCGCACCTTCTCCAAGGCGAGGCTGAGGGACTCGGCCTCCGAATCTACCAGGAAACCCAGGAATTCTATGCGCCTGGATGGTGACAGGCAGGACTTCTCCCACAGCAGCCTCCCCTTTATTAGTGACCTCCACAGTACCCCATCTCGTTAACAGTGATTTCCACAATAGGCCGCCCCCTTAACAGTGACCTCTTCAGAGCTCTGTTCCCTTAACATGTGACCTCCACAACACCCTTTCCTCTTAACAGTGACCTCTACAGCACCCTGGCCCTTAAGACTGACCTCCATAGTGGACCTACACAGTGCCCGCCTCTTTAACAGTGACCTCCACAGCATCCTGCCCCCTTAATAGTGACCTCCACAGCGGCCGCCCCTTCATTAGTGACCTTCACAGTACCCAATCTCCTTAACAGTGATTTCCACAACACCCCGTCCCCTTAACAGTGGCCTCTACAGCAATCTTCCCCTTAACACTGACCTCCATAGCGGACCGTCCCCTTAACTGTGACCTCCACAGCAGCCTGCACCTAGGGTGGCCTGAGGTCCGGTTTTAGGCTGGACATTCTGTCTTTCAGACTCCCTGTCCTCCGTCCAGCGCAGGGCCTGGACGGACACAGGGGTGTTCTTTTGAACAGCTCACTCTCAGACAGCAGCACTGTGCTGTCTGAGCATGAGCTGCAGGGAGAAAGTTGCCCTCCCTCGATCCTCTGCATCTGACAGAAGTTGAATTTCACCTTCATTTTATTAATCCTCATTGGCTGTGGAGTGGGATGGGCGTGGCTTAGGGCAGGGTTTTTAACTCCGTCTTTTGAGGGTGGCCTGAATGGCCACCCTACCTGCCCCCTGAACTGTGACCTCGACACCACTCTGCTCCCTTAACAGTGTCATCCACAGCGCCCTGTCTCTTTAAAGCTGACCTGCAGCACTGAAAAAAAAATGGCTGGGTTGTTATAGAAACCTGGTGTAAAACTGTGTGTATGTGGAGACTAAGGGTCTGCGAGCTTCTATTGGCTGATCAGGGACATGTGACCGTGTGTATGGCAGTTGGGATATGAAGAGAAAGACCTGCAGGCTTCTATTGGCTAATGTAGGTCATGTGGAATATCTCAGGAACGGTACATGCTGTGACCCCAGGCCCCCCCCCCCCCCCAAGATTTATTTCCAGGTAGCAAGGAGTATACCAAGTTTTATTGAAATCGATGGTTGCGTTTTTGAGTGATCGCAGAACATACATACATATATATATATATATATATATATATATATATAAAGAAGGACATATATATATATATATACAGAAATCCAAAAACTGTATATAGATGGATCAACAATAATGAGATCTCATAGATGCCATATTTCAAAATATCCCACCTTGTTAATGTTATCACTGTATAAAATTTGCCTGGAATTATTTTTTTCTATATTAATGCTAGACTCATATGTTCATAGAGATAAAGGGGGTACATATCAAAAATGTAAATACATCCCTTTTTTTGCCACCCCACCACCTTTATATACAGTAAGTTTGCCACATGCCACAACCTAACTTGCCAAGGATGTAGGGTCTTTAGAGAGAGGATCTCTGCACAAGTTGTTACCACCCGTTAAAATAAGGGATGTTGTCAGCTTGGGCTGGGTCCCATGTCTCTAATAACCTTAACCCCTTAGTGACCACCCATACGTGTTTTTACAGCGGTCACTAAGGGGCCTTAGGCTGGGCTGCCGCTTTTTTCACATGAGAGCCATGGCCGATCCGTGCTGTTTAACACTTTACATGTCGCGGGCAAAGGCGCCCGCCGCATGTAAAGTGCTCACAGAGGGAGCGGACTCCCTCTGTCTCCCATCGGCACCCCGCAAATGCGATCAAAGGGTACCGATGTGTGGACTATTAAGTAACTTCCAGCAGGGAAAGTGCATTGCATTTTAAAAGCAATCAAAATACCATTTGTTATAGTACCATTGTGGGACTATTAAGTGGTAAAAAAAATACATTTATTAAATAAAAAAATTCCATTAAAAAATACCCTTTTTTCCATTGAAAATACACTTTTCAATAAAAAAAATTGCAAAAATAAATAATCCCCATATGTTTGGTATTTCCGCGTCCATAACAACCCGTACTACATTAATATCACGCAAATAATCCTCTACGGCTAATGCCGTAAAAAAACGGACAGAATTGCTCATTTATTCTTAGTTGTCACCAAAAAACTTAATACAAGTTGTCCTGTAAAAATCAAGCGCTCACACAACTCCATAGAAAGAAAAAAAAAAAAGTTATGGTTCTTGGGAAGCAGCAATGCAAAAACATTTTTATTGCAAAAAGTTGTAAAACGTAAAAAAAAAATATGTATTTGGTCTGACTGTAATCATACTGAACCAGAGAATAAAGATATTATGTTATTTATACCTTAAAATGAGTGCTGTAAAATTTATAACGAAAAAATGCAGTGGCAGAATTGCAGTTTTTTCCATCTCTCTCCCAGAAAGCGTTAATAACAGTTAATCAGTAATGTGTACCCCAAAATGGCACCATTAAAAACTACAACTTTTCCCGCAAAAAAACAGCCCTCATACAGCTATATAGATAAAAAAAAAAAAAAAAAGTTATAGCTCTTACAACGTGACGATGAAAAAAGTTCGAAAAAACGCTTGGTCAGTAAGGCCAAAAACAGGCTGGTCACTAAGAGGTTAATGGTCTGCCCCTGTGGTACAGTATGTACGACTTTGTTTATACTGTAAACTGCATGGCCAAACATGGTGTGAACCCCACCTAACAAGTGTGAAGATACAAAGGGAATTCATCTTTGCACCCATTAGATTCAGACTCATGAGTGTACGGTAATTGGAACTTGTTTTTTCTAGTGACTTTTAATTATTTGGTTTTACATTATTTGGCTTGATCACAATTCTGACTAAATATATCCTTTACTTCTTGAAGAGAAATTTTAGTGATATCATGCCAATCCATCGAGCTCCAATACTCACCCATGGAGACCTAACTGCTGTGCACGTAAAAGAAGTGGAAAAGAGACTAGTATTCTTCCTTGGGACTGGAAATGGAAAATTACTAAAGGTGGGAAACTGGCATAAATGTTTTATTGTGTAAGTGTGAAGAAGATACTGTATCACTGAAGTTGTGTGTACTGTCTACATGATAGAAAGAGGACAACTATGCACAATGACAATTTATATAAATGCAATTAAATAAAATTATGTTCCTAGGACCTGGAATGATGTAAGACTGTATTTTCTATTCTTAAAGGGGTTGGCCACTTTCTGGCTTTTGTTGACCAATATGTAAGATGATTATATGGCATTTACTAAGATAGCCTTTGTTGAAATTCTGTTCCATTCCCTACATTTCATAAGGTCTGCTCCCTTGTTTACAAAGCCTTTTGTGCTGTCCATACAGAGGTTCTGTCCATAAATTGGCCACTAATGGAGGGTCATGTGACCAGGCAAATTACCTCCGTGTGATGCCTTCTCCATTCATACACACTGCACCTGCACTAACTCCCAACTGAACAAGTGCAGATAGCAGGTGCAGTGCATTGAAATGGAGAAGGCATCACATGGAGGTAATCTGCTTGGTCAGATGTCCCTCCTTTAGCAGACATTTTATGGACAGGACCTCACTGTGGATAGCACAAAAGACTTTGTAAACAAGGGGGCATACCTTATGGAATATAGAAAATGGTGCAGAATTTTAACAAAGATTATATTAGTAAGTGCCATATAATAGTCTTACAAACCCATTGGTCAACAATAACCAGAAAGTGGCCAACCCCTTTAATTAAAATGACTTCTTGGATCTTATCTGAATGTTTGGCATGAGCAATAATATTGTTTTTCTTTGCACAAGTTTTATGAATTTCCCTCAAAACAGCATTTTAATTGATTTTAAGCATAGGATATTACTACTGGCACAAGACTTGAGTTGTAAGGAGGAGTAGCCATGTCCACAGAGAAGATTATGACATTTCTAGGTCCTCCTTCATCTTCAGTGTTTCCAGATCAGGATATTAATGTAGCAGAGCAAGCAGGAGTCGATACTTGCAAGTCACTTACAAGTGTTTGTGTAGTTGATCTCAAATGTTATCCTTGCATTTTGCTATGTGGCCTTCTCTAGTCTATGCTTATAGCCAGGGTTGTAACTATGATTCATACGGCCTCATAGCTGCATAAGATGGGGCCCTCACCACCATGTGTAAAAAAAAATAAAACAGCAGCATTGGTAGCAATAATTATAGGTATGGTATGTATAATAATAGTGTGATATATCAGAAAACCCACATGTAGCAAAAAGCCACCATACTGTTATTTCCCCAAAAAGTACAAACATGTTCTTGCACCTAATTACCGCCAGATGACACCCCTTCTCTTCCTGGGCAATAGTTATATCCATGCTTCTAGCCATCCCAGTTGTGTGGAAATTGAAAGATTGCTTGAATCTGTAAATCAATATATGGATCAAACACTATGGTGTCATGTGTTTCTTTACGGTAATTTATATTTTAATTTCCTACATTTTAGACTCAGGTTACTTTAAACTCAAATTACACTGCAAACTGCCCAGAAGTATTGTACACATTTACAAATGAAGCTCCGGTATTCCATACCATTCCCATGGACCCTGTTGACATCAACTATCTATATGTTGCCACTGTTAAAGAAGTAAGTAGTATCCTTTTTTTAGCAGCTGGGGTACCATTTTTTTCTGTGGTGGTTGGCCATACTGGTGTGTGTTTATATGTGGATTTCTTGATACTGCAAGATACGGTAATTGTTATCGTCAGATATTACAATGGTGGAGCACCAAAGTATGGGTGGTTCAAATACCAGACCATCAAGTCGTTGCATTAATACACAGAGATGTGCTGATCAAAGTTACTCATGCTTCAAAAGTATCTTCAATATATTTGTAGCTTTATTCTTCTTGATAAAAGACATATAGTTCATGCGCGGCGTTTCTGGGGACACCCCCCTTATTTATTAGTAAGAGAGCGTGACCCCCGAAACGTCGCGCATGAGCTAGTGTGGTACAGCTCAGCGTCCTCTGAACAAAAAGTGCCTGTGAGCCATATATGTATTTTATCAAGAAGAATAAAGCTACAAATATATTGAAGATACTTCTGAAGCGTGAGTAACTTTTTCCTCATACGCCTGATCAGAATACCAATGAATGGTGGCTGAATTGTATGTGAGAAACTGCAAGTATAGAGTCAAAGTGAGACTCATTTGTCAGCCTATTATTTGCACACAGGGGAGTGCTCTGGTTTAATATAACTGAACTTATGATGAAAACATTTAGCATTTCGGAAGATCTATGATCACAGTTGTGACATCAAAAGCATTTACACATTAAGATCGTCATCAAAATCTGCTGAATCATGCACATTATTGAAGCGTGTAAGGCTGGTTTCACACGGGCATTGCGGAAATAGATGCGGGTACGTTGCGGGAACATGCACGATTTTTCCGCGTGAGTGCAAAACATTGTAATGCATTTTGCACGCTCGTGAGAAAAATCAGCATGTTTGGTACCCAAACCTGAACTTCTTCACAGAAGTTCGGGTTTGGGTTAGGTGTTGTGTAGATTGTATTATTTTCCCTTATAACATGGTTATAAGGGAAAATAATAGCATTCTTAGTACAGAATGCATAGTACAATAGGGCTGGAGGGGTTAAAAAAATTTAATAAAAAATATAACTCACCTTAATCCACTTGTTCGCGCAGCCAACATCTCTTCTGTCTTCTTTCTTCAGGACCTGGGTAAAGGACCTGTGGTGACATCACTGTGCTCATCACATGGTCCATCACCATGGTGATGGATCATGTGATGGACCATGTGATGGGCGCAGTGACGTCACCACAGGTCCTTTTCAAGGCAGAAGAGAAGCCGGGCTGCGTGAACAAGTGAATTAAGGGGAGTTAAATTTTTTTTATTTTTTTTTTAACTCCTCCAGCCCTATTGTACTATGCATTCTGTTTTAAGAATGCTATTAATAATAAAGATCGGGTCCCCATCCCCATCGTCTCCTAGCAACCGTGCGTGAAAGTCGCACCGCATCCGCACTTGCTTGCGGATGCTTGCGATTTTCACGCAGCCCCATTCACTTCTATAGGGCCTGCGTTGCGTGAAAAACACACAAAATAGAGCTTGCTGTGAATTTCACGCAACGCACAAGTGATGCGTGAAAATCACAGCTCATGTGCACAGCCCCATAGAAATTAATGGGTCCGGATTCAGTGCGGGTGCAATGCGTTCACCTCACGCATTGCACCCGCGTGGAAATATCACCCGTGTGAAAGAGGCCTAAGGAGATTTTTGTGGAATACTTTTACTTTGACTACAGTAATTCCGGATCATATGGAGCTAGACAGTACAGTATAATTTTCATGCGTGACTGGAATTTGCCATTAATAATAAAAATACAATTCTTTAAAAAATGACCTGCCCATTATTTAAAAAAAATGTACTTCTTTATCTAGATAAAACGTCTGAAGATTGCAAATTGTGAACAACGTGAATCATGTAATGATTGCTTATCAGCAAATGATCCACATTGTGGATGGTGTCCTTCAGAGAACAGGTTTGTTCATTATCCTTCTTTAATGCTTTAAAGACTGTCATCTAATCGGAAGGAAACATTTCTTACTAGAGTTTAGTAAGAGAAGGACTTTAAAGGTGCAGCTCACATCACATTTTCTGCCTCCATCTGACACCAGGAAAAGCTCCTGACATTTACAGTGGGATATGTCATCCGTAGCCTCCAATTGATAAAATAAACCTATTCCATAAGGTATAATTTTTTTTTCGAGTGATGCCTTTGCATAGAAATTGTACTCTACACTCATTTGGCCTCCATCAGGTGAATGGAGCCCAAAAGATACAGTTAGTGTACGTTACAGGACCTTTTTCCAGCATCTACACCAAGTATAGGCCTATAAGTTACCGTGAATAGTCACTAATATTTTAGGATCTATACAAGAAAGATAAATGTCTGTAATCAAAATAATATTGTATCTTGAGTACGAGATTCCGTTTTTGACTCAACTTATTGGAGATATAAAGAGGTTTCAAAGGCAGGCAGCTAGATTAATAAATGGGATCAGAAGTCTCTCATAATGAGTGGGTATAAAAATCTGATTTTCTTCAGGTTGAAAAAAGAAGCCTTTTAGGTGATCTTATTGTCATGTAGAAATATATATGCGGTCAATACAAAGAACTGGAATTTATTCATTCCAAGGAATTTACAAAGAACCAGGGCACATTCTTTGTGTGGGGAGGAAAGACAATATAGACATCAATGCAGGAAAGGATTCTTTACAGTTAGAGTATTTAAACTATGGAATGCTCTACCATTTGGGGCAGATACTATATCTGCTTTAAAAAATGGCTACATGCTTATCTAATAGCAAAAATAAGAAAAAATAGCAAAAAATAGGAATTGATAGGCATTTCTCAATTATTGATTATTAATACATGTTAATACATAATACATGAAACATGCTCTATAATAGCTCTGTAAACATATTTTTACATGATGCATACACAGTAGCGACATTAAATTATGCAGCTACCTATGACTGTTCACAGCAAATAAGAGGTGCCTTTATTCAGAAAGATATCAGAGTCACACATGCAGTAACACATGACATGGTTATGATTATGCTTAGTTTATTCACAATGCACATGTGTGTCATTACAAGGATTCACTGTGCCTCTTTGTAATATTCCAGCATGCCTCCCAAGTGTCCCTCTTTTGGAGGGACAGTCCCTCTTTTAAACCCAAGTCCCTCTTTGACCCTTAAATGTCCCTCTTTTTGACCTGGGGAATTAATACATACGGTCGTGTGCATGAGGCCTAAAGGTTAGAACCTTTTTGATCTGCTTTGTTATCACATGAATTATTTCTTTTTATTTATTTTAGTAAAAAGTAACAAAGTTATAACATATAATGATCAATCGTACACAAGTAGGAAGTTGAATATCTAAGTTTAGACGTGCTCAGTTAAAAAAAAACCTTTAATTTTATAGATGGGTAATAGGCTGAAACAGCCCTAGTGTGAATCACTTACACAGACTAATACCATGTCAGATGCTTCCAGAGAAAAACAAAAAATAATGAAGTTTTTTCCATCAAGGGCCAAAATGCAAAAGGAGGTATATAAGCAATGCTGGTGGGGGTATATGGGTCATTGAGGTAAACAGGGGTCAAGAATTTGTCCCCAGTTCTGACCCTATGGCTTGCTCAGCCCAGGGACACCTCCTGATGGGAGGGGGGTGACCTGTCCCTGTACCTAGACCTATTGCACCCCTAAATTGCCCTATATCCAATATCATAAGCTAGACTAATGAGATAGTCTCTGAGGATGCTTATGGACGGACACTTAGAAATATAATGATGTATAGAAACACATAAACCCCTACGCATTTCTACCGCAACTGCAGCTCATCAGGGGGTAATAATAAAGTTGTGCAACATAGATGGTAGTCCCGAAAGAAAAAAGATACTTAGCTCCCATATATGATTAGGTCCAGAATGTAGTAGTTTCCGCATCAGAGTGAGATATACTGATGGGAACTTGGACAGAGCGTACGCCGACTGATGAGGGAGCTAACACTCTGAGACTTCAGTTTATTGCAGCCTTACATTATTTAAAATGGCAAATAAAAGTCCTTTTACACAGACCAATAATTGGTCCGATTATCAGGGATGATCTATGTAAAAGTGCCAGCAAACACCCAATGAACGACTAAACAACTGTACAACTGCCTGTAACATCCTTCCATGTAATAGGACCCAAGCTCTGATTTCAGTTTCTCTTATTTCCGTTAAAATAGGTGTACCATGAAGACTGAATGTGGAGCATCCACAGCACTGGGGAAATGGATAGGAATTTCAGATGGATTTGGAAAATGCCTGAAAATTAAAGCTTTTCCCAAAGATGGAAAGGTGTAATACTTAATAGTACATTTTTTACATTCGTATTGTAATTGTTATTCTTTCTGTAAAGTCTATACCATATGAGCCACTCGCGGGCTTGTGGATTCAACGACCCTAAAGGTTTTGTATGTTTTTATACTTCCCTTTTATTTATGTTTAATTATTGATTTGTTTATTATTTTTAATACTTTTTTTTCAAAACTCTTTTAACAACAAAATGAAACAAAGAACCTTGATTCTCAAATTGGGGTGAATAAGGATTCTTTCACACTAGCAGAAGGATGGATCTGACAGGCTGTTCACCCTGTCGGATCCGTCCTGCCGCTATTTGGCCGTGCCGTCGGACTAAAAGTACTGCATGTCCGACTTTTTAGTCCGGTGGCCTCTCACCGCACACTGCCATGCTGCGCCGGAGCTCCACCCCCGTCCCTATTTTAGTCAATGGGGACGGAGCTGCAGTCCGGCGGCACGGCGAAATAGCGGCAGGACGGATCCAACAGGGTGAACAGCCTGTCAGATCCGTCCTGCCGCTAGTGTGAAAGTACCCTTAGCTGTGTAATTTAACTGTTATTGGGGTGTCCACCTGCCTGACACACTAACTATTTCAGTACCAGAAAGAACAGGCTATGAATGTTAGTGCAATGCACAGTGATGGACACCGAGATACACTCTCACTGCAGGCAAGGATATAGCTTATTTAACAAACTTCATGACAAATTAATTCGGAACAAAGCAATTTTTTTGAAAAATTTGGAGAAGTGTCCGTATCAAATTTTTTAAAACTTCGCTAATCTCTAGTCATCAATATCAGATTGGCAGGGGTCCGACACCCATTATCCCCGATCCCCAATGAGCCGTTACAGGATAACGTTTGTTTCCTTGTACCACAAAGCCTATAGAACAGGATAAGAACAGGAGCCGAACAGGATTAATCTGTGTGCCCTTGAATTATACTGCCTATAGGATTTACAAAAAAAACTTAAAAATTACTTTATTGAATTTGCTGCGGAGTGGCAGGCGCAAAACTGTGTGCGCTGGTATCTGAAGGGTTAATTCGCCATTTTTATCAGCGATGGCACATCATCTTCTTGTATAGTCAGAGCTGGAAAGTAAAGGAACGCCCCAATCTAGAGCGCGAAAATCCAGCCTTTCCCAGAGAGAACAGCCGCACAATACAGAAAGAGGAAGTGGAGACTCTTCTCCCCCCCCAAAGCCCTTCCTCCTTCACCATTTGGTATTGCTCATCAAGGAAGCAAGATGGCGTGTCCGCTGAAGCCAAACTGGAGCAATATGTGCTACGGCAATGCACTGCCGGAGTCACTCGGCACTGAGCCACAGGTATGAGTTTCACAAATAGTCAGGAAATCCAAGCCAGGGTCCGAGGCTTTCCCCATGATGGCTGGCTCGGCAGAGGCAGTCGGAGTTACCACTCTGCCGCCCAGGAAGAGAGGCACTTTTGAAGACCTCAACCCAATTGTGCCTAAGGAGGTGACGGCCCACGCCGCCAAAATGTGGGACCATAAGCGAGCCATTCAGGACTGGGCCATCCGCATATGGGAACGACCGCAGCCTCGAGATCCTCTCCTGGAGCGAAGAACTGGGTCAGTAGTCTGGTTCTCAGTCCAGTGAGACAGTGGTTTCCTCTTAGATGAGAAAACTGGATGGGAGCTCTTTGTGGGACGGTGCTCCGTAAAACGCCATTACCTGCTGCAGGCAAGGCACAGTCTTTACTAAGGAGACGTTGTGGAGTACACCCCTATGGAGTCCCTTCAGGGGCCCTTTGCCATAGCTGTGATCCTTATGACGAAATCCCTGGTAGCCTTGACGGCATCGGAGACGTGGCAGGAGGACCCAACTGCTGTCGGGAGGGTGAGCTGGCTGCAGGAGTCGGTAGATGGTGTGCTGCGCTTCCACAAAAAGCCTCTGCCAGAGCCGGAGCCGCTCATTCCCAGATTACCTCTTCTGCCCACGTACCATTTAGGATACGTGTCCAGAACCACTGTCAGTGTTTTATTCACACAAGTACTTTTTTCCTTTTGCCCTCGGGGGAGGCGCCCGTTGCACAGGGCCTAGTTGCAGCTCAGCCTGAATGAGGCTGAGCTGCAATACCACACACAGCTGTTATACTATGTACGGCACAGTCATTAGATTGCTGCCAGGAGCTGTCTGCGCTCATCAGAGCTCCAGTGAGAGTGGGGGCTCCTCAGAACAGCTGATTGGCGGAAGTGCCTGGACTCAGACCTTCACCGATGTGATAATGATGACCTATTTTGAAGATAGGCCATCATTATCCTTTCCTGTATGAGGCCTCGTCCACATTCAGATTGACATCCGTGAAGATATCTGTGAAGAATCCATGTTTGGTCTGTGTGTCTGTTTTTACCCTCTGTGTGTCATCCGTAATTCAGACACTGCACAGCTAAAAATTAGTCACCCGTGCCATCCGTGTTGATTTTCATGACCCCTTGATAGGCTAGGTGTCATGCCTCCCGTTCCATGCATAGGGGACTGCAAATTGCGGTCCCCAATGCACGGGCATCATCCTTGTGGCTGCCGCAGACAGATGCCGACTCATTCAACTTGAATGGGTCTGTGATCCATCTACACCACAAAAAAATAGAACATGTCCTATTTTTTGCAATTTGGAGGCATGGACAGAAAACCACGGAAGCATTCATCGTAGTGCTTTCATAGGGTTCTGTGCCTCCATTTCTCACCCGCACCATCCGGATTGCAGACCTATTCAAATGAATGGGTCCACATCCGTAATGCAGTGCACAAACGGCCGGTGCCCGTATATTGAATGAGCCCTAAAGCTAGGTGCACTTATATTAGTAAATGCACGCCAGCAGCCTTCCTGGTCATAGAAGTGGATATGCACATGTTTGTATAGATGAAGGGTGGGTACTGAGTAAAACTCAGGATGTAGAATGTTTCACAATATTTTCAGACTTCTACATGTATTTTGCAATTCCACATCGCTCCCACGTGAACTTCACATGTTTCTAACAATATTATTTGCTGATTTGATTATTTTAGATTGCAGTAAGCATTGAGAAAAACCCTTCACTGTTTGATCGCAATGCGCCCTGGAATTGTGAAATTATAAATAAAGACACAAGAGAAACCCTTTGCTCAGGCAAAAGTGAGGCTCCATCTTTGAACTGTTCCTGCCAGTTATCTGCACAGAAAACATATGAAACAGGTACTGTGCATCAGTTCTGCTATGCGCCTACTAAGTGTAATACCCTATTTACTAAGGCTACTTTGACAGTTTTCTGCGGATCCGTCATGGATCTGCAAAAACGCTTCCGTTACCATAATACAACCGCATGCATCCATCATGAACGGATCCAGTTGTATTATGTTTTCTATAGCCATGACGGATCCGTCATGAACACCATTGAAAGTCAATGGGGGACAGATCCGTTTTCTATTGGTCAGAGAAAACTGATCTGTCCCCATGGACTTATATTGTGTGTCAGGACAGATGCGTCTTGCTCCGCACCACATTGCGGACAGAAAAACGCTGCTTGCAGCGTTATTCTGTCCGTGATGGGAGGGCAACAAAATGGAACGGAATGCATTTTGGTGCATTCCGTTTCGTTCAGGTCAACTTTGTCCCTATTGACAATGAATGGGGACAAAACGGAAGTGTTTTCTTCCGCTATTGAGATTCTATGACGGATCTCAATAGCGGAATTGAAAACGCTAATGTTAAAGTAGCCTACGATAAAACTTTATTTGGATGTACTGAATCTTGTCACTTTTGTGTAAATGGACAGCACAACAGAACGGAAAAATGCAAATATCTATATGAGGCTAATTTCAGATGAGCATGTCCACTGCTGAAAACATGCTCTGTGTGGGAGTGTAATTTCCCATTATGGACTCTGCTCTTTCCACAGGACTGCACGGCATTTTACTGATTTATAAAGCTGTGTGTCTCTGCATGACCTTGCATCTACTGAATTGTACTGAAATAATGCTGTCAGGTTATGCAGAGATACACCGCATTATAAATCAGTATAATGCCGTGCAGTACTGTGAAAGGAGCAATGTCCATAACAGGAAATCACACTCCCATATTGAGTGCTGTGGACACGCTCTTCTGAAATTAGCCTAAGGCCTCATGCACACGACAGTATTTTTTCACGGTCCGCAAAAACGGGGTCCGTAGGTCCGTGATCCGTGACCGTTTTTTCGTCCGTGGGTCTTCCTTGATTTTTGGAGGATCACGGACATGAAAAAAAAGTCGTTTTGGTGTCCGCCTGGCCGTGTGGAGCCAAATGGATCCGTCCTGAATTACAATGCACCTGAAGGGGTTAATTGTACTATCATATCCCCCTGTAAGAGATCAGGGCTGCCAGGCAGCAGGGGGCAGACCCCCCCCTCCCCAGTTTGAATATCATTGGTGGCCAGTGCGGCCCCCCCCTTCCCTCTATTGTAATAATAGGTGGTGGCACAGTGTGCGGCCCCCCGCACCCCCCTCCCTCCCTCTATTGTAATAATTCGTTGGTGGCACAGTGTGCGCCCCCCATCGGCCCCCTCCCCCTTCCTCCCTCTATTGTAATAATTCGTTGGTGGCACAGTGTGCGCCCCCCCCCGCCCCCCCCTTCCTCCCTCTATTGAAATAATTCGTTGGTGGCACAGTGTGCGCCCCCCATCGGGCCCCCCCTCCCTCTATAGCATTAACAACATTGGTGGCCAGTGTGCGGCCTCCCATCTCCCCCTCCCAATCATTGGTGGCAGCGGAGTTCCGATCGGAGTCCCAGTTTAATCGCTGGGGCTCCGATCGGTAACCATGGCAACCAGGACGCTACTGCAACCCTGGTTGTCATGGTTACTTAGCAATAGTACAATAGTAAAAGATTCATACTTACCTGGGAGCTGCGATGTCTGTGTCCGGCCGGGAGCTCCTCCTACTGGTAAGTGACAGTTCATTTAGAAATGCGCCGCACAGACCTGTCACTTACCAGTAGGTGGAGCTCCCGGCCGGACACGAACATCGCAGCAGCCAGCAGGTAAGTATGAATCTTCTACTATTGTACTATTGCTAAGTAACCATGGCAACCAGGACTGCAGTAGCGTCCTGGTTGCCATGGTTACCGATCAGAGCCCCAGCGATTAAACTGGGACTCCGATCGGAACTCCGCTGCCACCAATGATTGGGGAGGGGGGGGGGGGATGGGAGGCCGCACACTGAGGACCAATGTTGTTAATGCTATAGAGGGAGGGGGGCCGATGGGGGGCGCACACTGTGCCACCAACGAATTATTACAATAGAGGGAGGGAGGGGGGGCCGATGGGGGGCACACACTGTGCCACCAATGAATTATTACAATAGAGGGAGGAAGGGGGGGGCCGAGGTGGGCGCACACTGTGCCACCAACGAATTATTACAATAGAGGGAGGAATGGGGGGACGGGGGGGCGCACACTGTGCCACCAACGAATTATTACAATAGAGGGAGGAAGGGGGGGCCGCACTGGCCACCAATGATATTCAAACTGGGGAGGGGGGGGTCTGCCCCCTGCTGCCTGGCAGCCCTGATCTCTTACAGGGGGATATGATAGTAAACTTGAACGGAAAGGAAGAAAGATCCAGCACCTTGTTTTTCTTGCTTGATGTTTATTCCACAAACCAAATGTACAGCGGTGATAGAAACCTCCAAAAATAAGCCCCAGTACGGTCTACATGTTTCGAACCAGATGGTTCTTAATCATGACCTCCACAGTAAATTTCCAACACAGTGTGTATATAGAAAGGTGAACACAGAAATCCCTCCCCCATTAAACTAGCAGGGCGGTGCTAGTTATCTCAGGTGTTGTAATTAAAAGTGCTAACAGAAATTTAAGTGCACAAAAACACATTCAGAATTAAAAATTGAAATCCAAAATGAGCCATTATGAACAAACATTCTATAATATTATTGCATCCAGCAGGTAGGGAGGAGAGAAATAAGAGTGCAGTCACGAGATATAAAAAATGAACAAATATATGAAAAAATCTGAAAAAGCTCTGTCTGAACACTCCTCTGCATCTAAAGAAGCTCTGTCTGAACACTCCTCTGCATCTGGAAACGCCCTGTCTGAACACTCTTCTGTATCTGCTGGGTGCAATCCATTTTAGTTCAATTAGGCTATACAATAATATCCTTCAAAGTTGCAACATGGTGTAGTTGTTAATGCTATCAGTAAATATACATAAGTTCCTTTCTCTGGTTTAGTCCTGCAGGGAAAAGACCAGAGAAAGGAACTTATGTATATTTACTGATAGAATTAACAACTACACCATGTTGCAACTTTGAAGGATATTATTGTATAGCCTAATTGAACTAAAATGGATTGCACCCAGCAGATACAGAGGAGTGTTCAGACAGGGCGTTTCCAGATGCAGAGGAGTGTTCAGCCAGAGCGTTTTTAGATGCAGAGGAGTGTTCAGACAGAGCTTCTTTAGATGCAGAGGAGTGTTCAGACAGAGCTTTTTCAGATTTTTTCATATATTTGTTCATTTGTTATATCTCGTGGCTGCACTCTTATTTCTCTCCTCCCTACCTGCTGGATGCAATAATATTATAGAATGTTTGTTCATAATGGCTCATTTTGGATTTTAATTTTTAATTCTGAATGTGTTTTTGTGCACTTAAATTTCTGTTAGCACTTTTAATTACAACACCTGAGATAACTAGCACCGCCCTGCTAGTTTAATGGGGGAGGGATTTCTGTGTTCACCTTTCTATATATACACTGTGTTGGAAATTTACTGTGGAGGTCATGATTAAGAACCATCTGGTTCGAAACATGTAGACCGTACTGGGGCTTATTTTTGGAGGTTTCTATCACCGCTGTACATTTGGTTTGTGGAATAAACGTCAAGCAAGAAAAACAAGGTGCTGGATCTTTCTTCCTTTCCGTTCAAGTTTATATGCTTGGGTCTCATCCCATCCGTGCACTCTTAAAACTGTTGATGCAGGTGAGCTGGACTTTTACTATTATTTGTTGGATATGATAGTACAATTAACCCCTTCAGGTGCCGTACCTGAAGGGGTTAATTGTGCTGATCACGGCCCCCTGTAAGAGATCGGGTGCTGCCAGGCAGCAGGGGGCAGTCTTGTACACAGTTTGTAGTGTATTCTAACTAGAAGCGTCCCCATCACCATGGGAACGCCTCTATGTTAGAATATACTGTCGGATATGAGTTTTCACGAAGTGAAAACTTAGATCTGAAAAGCTTTTATGCAGACGGATCTTCGGATCCGTCTGTATGAAAGTAACCTACGGCCACGGATCACGGACACGGATGCCAATCTTGTGTGCATCCGTGTTCTTTCATGGACCCATTGACTGGAATGGGTCTGTGAACCGTTGTCCGTCAAAAAAATAGGACAGGTCATATTTTTTTTGACGGACAGGATACACGGATCAAGGTCTCGGCTGCAAAACGGTGCATTTTCCGATTTGTCCACGGACCCATTGAAAGTCAATGGGTCCGCGAAAAAAAATGGAAAACGGCACAACGGCCACGGATGCACACAACGGTCGTGTGCATGAGGCCTAAGTAAGGGCTCTTTCACACCTGCGTTCTTTTCTTCTGGCATAGAGTTCCGTCGTCGGGGCTCTATGCCGGAAGAATCCTGATCAGTTTTATCCTAATGCATTCTGAATGGAGTGAAATCCGTTCAGGATGCATCAGGATGTCTTCAGTTCCGGAACGGAACGTTTTTTGGCTGGAGAAAATACCGCAGCATGCTGCGCTTTTTTTCTCCGGCTAAAAATCCTGAAGACTTGCCGCAATGCCGGATCCGGAATTAATGCCCATTGAAAGGCATTGATCCGGATTCGGCCTTAAGCTAAACGTCGTTTCGGCGCATTGCCGGATCCGACGTTTAGCTTTTTCTGAATGGTTACCATGGCTGCCAAGATGCTAAAGTCCTGGCAGCCATGGTAAAGTGTAGTGGGGAGCGGGGGAGCAGTATATTTACCGTCCGTGCGGCTCCCGAGGCGCTCCAGAGTGACGTCAGGGCGCCCCAAGCGCATGGATCACGTCATCCATGCACATGGGGCGCTCTGACGTCATTCTGGACCACCCCGGGAGCCGCACGGACTGTAAGTATACCGCTCCCCCGCTCCCCACTACTACTATGGCAACCAGGACTTTAATAGCGTCCTGGCTGCCATAGTAACACTGAACGCATTTTGAAGACGGATCTGTCTTCAAATGCTTTCAGTACACTTGCGTTTTTCCGGATCCGGCGTGTAATTCCGGCAAGTGGAGTACACGCCGGATCCGGACAACGCAAGTGTGAAAGAGGCCTAACAGAAGCCGCCGGAAGAGCTGAGCTATTTTGTTGATAATCACTGAGGGATTCCCTACCTCGATTATGTAAGTGACAGAAGCATAATTACCAAATTCTAACTACTGCCCTACTTCTGATTTACTGATATATGGAAATTTTAAGTTGTAAACTGTTATTCGAAAATTGTATCTACTGGAAATCTAGTATCTTTGCAGCATTTTCTTGCTTTGGGAAGTATAATAAAACTGCCACAAAATACACTCCACTTGACATATATCTAAGTAGCCTTTTCCTGTCTATACACCATAAGGCCTCTTTCACACGACCTTATGTTTTCTTCAGTGTTTTGCGGTCCGTTTTTCATGGATCCGTTCTGCTTTTTGTTTCCATTGTGTTTCCGTTTCTGTTCCGTTTTTCCATTCCGTTTTTCCATATGGCATATACAGTAAAAAAATTGGGCTGGGCCTAAAATTTTCAATAGTGCATACTGCCACGGTGTGTCTGGGTCATCTGCCTCGTCTTCCTCATCTCCCTCTTGCTCCTCTGGCTGTTCCTGCTCCTCCTCTTCTGTCACCTGTGTAGAAAAACCACCCATTTCACAACACAACAGCTAATAAGCCCTTTTTCTTTTTCTCCACTAATACACGCCAATAAAGGCTTTAGAACATATAACTGCGGCCGTGAATGGCAAATAATCCTTATGTATTACGCCAAAAATGGCTGTAATTTTCTCACTTCACCACACAATGGCTAATAAGCCCCTATTTTTTCACCCACTAATACATGACAAAAAAAGGCTTTAGAACATATAACTGCAGCTGTGAACAGCAAATAATTTTAATTTTTTTGCCACTAATACACGCCAAAAAGGGCTGTAATTTTCCCACTTCACCACACAACGACTTTGTCAGCTTCGATTCGCTTATCTCTAATTGTGAGCCCAAACTAGGTATGGCTCGAAACACAGAACAGGTGCAGCTCTTTCCCTTATACCTTATGTCTGTGAAGGCTCCACTCCTGGTTTTGGCTCACCATCACTGATCAAAACAGTGACGTGTGAATGAGGCTTTAAGTGGAATGTTACTTCTTTGAATCCTTTTAGAAGCTGAGGTTTCCAAAATACATGTATACAATTGCTATTTGGTGTGTATTTTACAGGTGTTTACTGCTGAAAAAAGGAATACACAAAAAAAAGCGCCTTTTAATTTAGAGGCTGATTTCTGATTTTTCTGCTTGCTGTGTGAAGCTAGTCTAATAACCTGTTTCATAGGCAGCTGTTGTCTATTAGGACTCAAGCACACAATCGTGGTTTTGGTCTGCATTTTTGGCAGATTGGATGCAAACCCATTCACTTCAATTGGGCTGCAAAAGATGCAGACACCACACGGGAAAGTCTGTTCCGGGGCCCAGCAAAAATAAGAACATGTCTTATTTTTGTCCATTTTACAGACAAGGATAAGACATTTCTGAAGGAGTGAAAAAAAAATGGCAGCAGGCTCTCGGCCGATATCTGTGTTTTGCAGACAGCAAAACCGCTACGGCCGTGTGCATGAGCCTTTACTTTGATGTTTGCAATGCAACTAAATTATGTATGTAATCTCTGTAGGCAGTGCTAGCATATACCAGTCCATATACTGTAGCTGTAATTATGCAGGCATCTAAACGATAAATGAAGCATATAAAGATATACCTGACAACGAAGAGATTTGTGATTCTATTCTACAGCCACGTTAACTGCCGCAGCAAAGAGTGGAAGCACAGCTATCTCAGCACAGTTCCAGTTTCAAAAGTGCTCACAGTACACCGAATTCAGGTACATGACTATTGATATTCAGTATCTGCAGAGGAAATATTGTGAGATGGGGAAACGGCTCTCATTGTCTGAACACTGTTTGTATAGATTAAATTAAATCATCAGGACTGACATTCTGCTGTTTGGCTGGCGTTTTGCTCAGGATGAATACTAATGCACAAGACCAGTTATGTGAGGGGGAATACTGTAGAGCTTTGCAAAATTGTAAGCGGTTGTGCTGCATCGGCAATAACAGGTAAGGTGTGGCAGTTTAGTTGTGCCCACCAGTAGGTAAATTACTGCACTTTCCTCCTGCATCCATCGGAGGGCGCCGTGCTGTGTAGCACAAGGGTCTCAGCCTTCGGGCTAGGTGCATGTAAATTTATTGTATGTTCCCAGCATTTGTGGTTGTGTTTATTGCCATGTTTAAGTAAAATTCTGTTTTGGCAAAAGCTGGTGTTGGGGTTGCTTTCCTAGTTCATGACTTCTCTGTATCCTGGGGAGCCCACCCCAGTACACTGCTTACAATATGATTGCCTCTGGCTAGGACTGAAGGACAGCATATTTATTGATCTACATTTTGTGTAGTATTTTGCATTTATATCTTATGGCCTGATGTCAAGTGGGATGAATTAATTTAGGTCTTCACAACCAAATCTCAATACTCCATGCCTGAAACCAGGGGTGGACTGGGTAAAAGTGGCTTTGGAAAAAAAAAAATTAAAAGTTGCAGGCGGGTCCATTTTGAAAGAAGGCAACATATTAGGCAGGGGAAACATAAGTAGGAGGCCCAGCAATACCATAGGGCAGTGAAATATACCTTTCCTAGTTTAAACAAATACCACAGTGCAGCACAAAATACTGCCATCTGTGCCACAATATTCAAGTATATAGCTGTCCTGAGGATGTCCATACAGTTAAATTCAGGAGGGCTGCTGGCCAGGTGAGTAGGGGATAATCAGATCATTATGTACCCAGCTTGCGGATGTGAGGAGGGCTTGAGTGGCCTCTCTAGGCATCGGGCCATTGGGAGATTTCCCTGTAGGGTCCAATCCACCTATGCCTGAAACCCATTCATGATTTTGTACTCTGTTTTAAAGGGCCTGTCTAGAATCAGAAAAATAAGGCTTCTTTCGTTCAAAAACAGCACCTCCCCTGTATTGCAGCTCAGCCCTATTCACTTTGACGGAGCTGAGCAGTAATACCAGACACAAACCATGGACAGGTGTGGAGCTGTCTTTGGAAGAAGGCAGCATGTTTTTCTGTTCCTGGACAACCCCTTTAAGTCTCTTCCCCCGTTTTTTTGCATTTTAAAACACATGTAGAAAATCCCATGCATTTTAAATATTTTTCCAAGAGTTTGAATATATGTAATTTTGTACGTGCTATATTTCTGGTGTATTTTAAGTACCATAGATAAACCAATGAAAACACCAAAAAAGTGCCATATTTTTTTATATTTTAAAAAGACCATTTAGCCTAAAAAACTGCTATCACCAAAATGCTGTGCATGTGTACTTTTACAACTTTTTACTATAGAGGGGTTATCCAGATATACATTTTTCCCTTTCCCTGTGCTTCACCTGCCAGCGCCTGCAATTTACTAATGCACTTGCGCTCCTTTATTTGTCTCACTCCAGAGATCAGGAGAGTGGTAATGCGACTGTGCCATCTGTGGAGACTGTGGAGGAGATTTATCAAACTGGTGTAAAGGAAAATAGCCAACCATTCAAATTTTACCTTTTTGTTTTTCATAGCTCCTACGGAAAATGAAAGGTGGAATCTGATTGGTTGCTATGGGCAACTAAGCCAGTTCAACTTTACACCAGTTTTATAAATCTCCCCCCTGTATTTCCTCTGACCAGGCCTCCCATGATGCCCAACCGAATGGTCATGATATTAGACCCATGTGATCTTTCTCTACAAGCAAGGTAGGCAGTAGAGATGAGCTAATTGAAGTTGACGAAGTGGAATTCGATCCGAAGTTCAGGAAAATTTTTATTTGCACCAGATCCGAATTTCCTCACGCTTCGTGGTAACGAATCACATTTTTTCCTAAAATGGCTGCTGCATGTGTGAGGACATGGAGCAAGGAACTCTGGGATGGTGGGATAACCCATAATACCATGCATGCAGCCAATCAGCAGCCAGCCAGCCCTGTGATGTCATAGCCCTATAAATAGCCTCAGCCATTTTCCAGTGTACTTAGTGCAGGGAGAGACGTCAGCAGGCGCTAGGGACAGTGCTAGAAAAAACTTCATTGTGCTAAAAAAAACTATATACAAGTGCAGGGAAAGTTTATTCAAGCTGTAGGGAAAGGATAGGGAGGAATCATTCCACTGCATTTATGTAGAACAGGGTTCAGTAGGGGAGGTTACAGCCTGGGTAATAAGAACAATCCTAGTACACCTTGCTGCACTGACTGGAGATCCAAATTGCTACATCTCTGTAACTCCAGCAAACCGTTCTTGTTATTAGGGTGCAAGTGCTGTTTGATACAGACATTAACAGTGTTTATTACAAGGAAATATTTATATGTCTTATTTGCCCTTATGCGGTGCAGTTATATTTTCGAAAGCATTTTTTGGCTTGTATTAGTGGGAAAAAAGGGCTTATTAGCCGTTGTGTAGTGCGAAAATTACAGCCCTTTTTGGTGTGTATTAGTGGCAAAATAAAAATATATTTGCCGTTCAGTGGTGCAGTTATTTGTTCTAAAGCCCTTTTTTGTGTGCATTAGTGGCACATTAGTGGCAAAAGTTAAATATAGTTTCAGTTCAGCGGTGCAGTTATATATTCTAAAGCCATTTTTGCCATGTATTAGTGGCAAAATAAAAATGTATTTGCTGTTCAGCGGTGCAGTTATATGTTCTAAAGCCCTTTTTGTCGTGTAATAGTGGCAAAATAAATTTGGCGTTTAGCGGTGCAGTTATATGTTCTAAAGCACTTTCTGTCGTGCATTAGTGGCACATTAGTGGCAAAAGTTAAATATATTTACCGTTTAGCGGTGAAGTTATATGTTCTAAAGCCCTTTTTGCCGTGTATTAGTGGAAAAGTTATATGTTCTAAAGCCTTCTGTGGCATGTATAAGTGGAAAAAAATAAGTGCCTATTTGCCATTCAGCGGTGCAGTTATATGTTCTAAAGCCCTTTTTGCCGTGTATTAGTGGCAAAATAAAAATATATTTGCAGTTCGACTGTTCAGTTACCATATTTTTTGCCCTATAAGACGCACCTAGGTTTTTGAGGAGGAAAATAAGTTAAAAAACATATTTTGAACCAAAAGGTGCGCTTTTGGTTGGTTTTGAACTAATGGTGGTCTGTGGATGACACTATTATGGGGGGTCTGTAGGTGACACTGTTATGGGGGATCTGTGGGTGACACTGTTATGGGGGATCTGTGGGTGACACTGTTATGGGGGATCTGTGGGTGACACTGTTATGGGGGATCTGTGGGTGACACTGTTATGGGGGATCTGTGGGTGACACTGTTATGGGGGATCTGTGGGTGACACTGTTATGGGGGATCTGTGGGTGACACTGTTATGGGGGATCTGTGGGTGACACTGTTATGGGGGATCTGTGGGTGACACTGTTATGGGGGATCTGTGGGTGACACTGTTATGGGGGATCTGTGGGTGACACTGTTATGGGGGATCTGTGGGTGACACTGTTATGGGGGATCTGTGGGTGACACTGTTATGGGGGATCTGTGGGTGACACTGTTATGGGGGATCTGTGGGTGACACTGTTATGGGGGATCTGTGGGTGACACTGTTATGGGGGATCTGTGGGTGACACTGTTATGGGGGATCTGTGGGTGACACTTATGGGGGATCTGTGGGTGACACTTATGGGGGATCTCTGCATGGCTCTTATTGGGGTCTCTGGATCGCACTGTTATGGGGATCTGTGGATGACACATATATAGCATCTTATGCTATGTGTCATCCACAGATCTCCTCCATAACAGTGTCCCTGTAGTGTGAATGACCCCCAATACAGGGGGTGGGGGTCGCATCTGGTTTTATAATGACAGCAGGGCCCGTGCAGTGACTGTATTCTACTACACGGGCCTCGCTCACTGTATATAATCTTATCTATAATTGTAGGCATTGTTAATATATAAAAGTTCAGGGTAATCAGCGCCTGTATTACTTACAAGCGCTCAGTAGCAGAGAGGAGGGAGGAGGCAGGCCGGGAGTATGGGCGCTGGCAGCGTGAGTCACATCGCACTGCTATTTTTTTGTGGGGGGGGGAGTGCGTCTAATAGGGCGAAAAATACAGTATATGTTCTAAAGTCCTTTTTGCTGTGTATTAGTGGCAAAATAAAAATATATTTGTCGTTCAGCTGTGCAGTTATATGTTCTAAAGCCATTTTTGCCGTGTATTAGTGGCTAAATAAAAATATATTTGTCATTCAGCTGTGCAGTTATATGTTCTGAAGCCCTTTTTGCCTTGGATTAGTGGCAAAATAAAAATATATTTGCCGTTCAGCTGTGCAGTTATTATGTTCTAAAGCCCTTTTTTGCATGTATTTGTGGCACAAAAAATAGTATTTGCCATTGTGTGGTAAAGTGAGAAAATTACAGCCCTTTTTGGCGTGTATTAGTGGGAAAAAAAGGGCTTATTAGCTGTTGTGTGGTGAAGTGAGAAAATTAGACGTTTTTGGGGTGTTTTATTTATTTATTTGATCTCACAGTATGTCAGACAGAGTAGTGCAAGGCCTTGCACAGCGGAGTGGCAGAGGCCTAAATGTTTCTGGCGCAAGCACAGGTCGCAGCAGCGTAAGGGGTCATGGCAGCTGGAGTCACAGCGAGAGGCCTGAGCTCCTGGTGTCATCTAGCGGTCGTGTTTCGACCAGCAACCCAGCGGTTCTTGAATGGTTGAGTCGGTCATCCACTTCGTCCAAAGTGATATCAGACACCCCCAGCCAAGAGTCAGTGGGTTCTTCAGACACAACTCTTAGTTGGCAAGGCCGGGGAGCAGGCCCTGTGCCCTCACCTGTCCTCAACCTGCCTCTGTCCTTTTCTGTTCCCTCAGCCAGAGAAGTATTATATGCTGTGGGCTCAGCCCCACTATACAGCGAAGACAAGCTACTAGAGGACAGTCAGCAGCTACTGGTCAGCCAAGATGTCGAGGAGACATCCGCCGCTTCCTCTGCTTGGTGGCTAGGTAGTGATGAGGAGACTGTCATAGGAGCTTGTGTTGCGAGCGGTGAGACTCCTGACCCAGAGATGTTTGAGGAGGACATCAGTGACATGCAGACAGTACTCGATGATGATGATGATGATGTAGCTGATCGCACTTGGGAGCCGGGTGACGAAGGGGCTTCATCATCAGGAGAAGAGGGTGGCAGCTATCCCGTGAGGCAGTGGCAGAGCCAGTAAGTTGCTAGTATGGCCGGGACTCAGCAGGGAGGCAGCAGTGGGAGGTCTGGAGCCAAACGTGCTCGGGGTAGACCACCCGCTTCGCAGGAGCCTACCTGCCCGGAAAGTAGTGGTGCACAGGTTCACGGAAGCAGCAGCGGTAGCAGTCTGTTAGTGTGGAGTGTTGGGGGTAAAATCACCTACTTGGCGGTGTGGCAGTCTTTTTGTTAAGCCGCCGGAGAAGGTGAACATGGCCATATGTAGAATTTGTGGGCAGAAAGTGAAGCGTGGCCAGGGTGCCAATGTTGGCACTAAGGCCCTGCGTCAACATATGCAGCGTCACCATAAAGTGGCCTGGGAGAACCGTGGCTCAGATGTAGTGGTTCAGCCTGCTGCAGCTACTGCTGCATCACCCATTGGCAGTCACCAGGTTTCAGGCAGTCAAGGCTCCACCACCTCAGCCAAAGTGAGCTGTCTGTCCTTCCCATCATCTGCTGGTCCTGATGCTCCTGCTCCTCCTTCTCCTTCTCCTTTTACTCCTCGTCAGTCATTCCGTCAGCAATCGATCACTGAAGCGATTGCCAAGAGACAACAGTATGCATACACGAATCCAACGGCACAGAAGCTGAAGGTGCTCCTTTCCAAGTTCCTGGTGCTGCAGTCCCACCCTTTCCAAGTGTTGGACTCTGCACCTTACATAGAACTGATGGCTTGTGCCGAGCAGAGGTGGAGAGTCCCAAACAGTAATTTCTTTGCCAAAAAGGCAGTACCAGCCCTGCACACACATGTAGAACAGAAGGTGGGCCAGTCCTTGAGCCTGTCGGTGTCTGCCAAAGTGCACGGCAGCGCTGATGTGTGGAGCTGTAACTACGGTCAGGGACAATACATGTCCTTTATGGTCCACTGGGTGAATGTGGTTTCTGCACAGCCACACCAGCAACTTGGCCAGGTGACACCGCTTCCGCCGCCATGTTCTCACGCCGTTGGTCCTGCGACAATGTCCACCTCTGCCTCCTCATCCTCCACCGTGTCCTCAGCCTCCACTGCAGGGACAATTCACAGGGCCAATCCAGCATGCCACATGTGCAGAACATGGCGGTGTCGTGCTGTTCTGCACCTCGTTTTCCTGGGTAAATGGAGTCGCACAGGGGAGGAACTGCACCGTGTCCTTCACCAAGAAATCGAATCCTGGCTTTCTCCGCAACAACTGAAAATCGGAACCATGGTGACCGACAACGGGAAGAGCATGGTGTCAGCGCTGCATCAAAGAGGGCTGAGTCATGTGCCCTGCATGGCACACGTGTTCAATCTGGTTGTCAAGCGGTTCCTAAAGTTTTCTACCCATCTGCAAGACATCCTAAAAATGGCCAGGAAACTTTGCATGCACTTCAGCCACTCGTACACTGCAAAGCACATCTTCCTTGAGCTGCAGCTGCAGAATGGCATCCCCCAACATAGGCTTATATGCAACGTTTCCACTCGTTGAAATTCCACTCTCCATATGTTGGACCGACTATACGAACAGAGGCCATAAACGATCTCTTGATGATCCAAGCAGACAGGAGTACTCCTCTGTGTAACTTCAATGTCAGCCAGTGGCAGCTCATGCGTGACACCTGCCATTTGGTCAGACCCTTTGAGGAGACAACATTATTTGTCAGTCGCCAGGACTACGGGATGAACAACGTCATTCCACTGCTTCATGTCCTGTAACAGATGCTGGTAAATCTGGCTGGTCAGGGGACTGGAGACGTGGCGCCTAGATCTCACGGCCACATGAGCCCTGTTGGGCTGAACTGGAGGAGGAGGACATTGGAGCACAAGCAATGTGTAGCAAAATGGGTGATTTTTACACACAGGGGACAGGAGAGGAGGAGCAGGAGAAGCCAGAGCAGCTACAGGGCGATGAGGAAGACGAGGCAGAGGACCCAGACACACCATGGCAGTATACAATGGAGATGGAGGCAGGGTGTCCCTCCGAGTCACTTGCGCAAATGGCCTGACGCATGCTCACTTGCTTGCGTAGTGACAGCTGAATTGTCACCATTTGGCAGAGGGATGACTTCTGGCTCTCCACCTTGTTGGACCCCTCGCTACCAGTAAAAAATGGTGGCCTTTTTTACACCCGCTGAGAGAGAGGAAAAACTGAACTACTACAGAGCCATCCTATGTAGTCAGTTGGCCACTGTCTATCTGCGCCATCGTCCATCCTCTCACAGGTCTAACCAAAGGGGCCCTCTGTGCTCACGTTTCTCTGCCATGGCTGCTGTGGCAGGGTGGGGGTAGAAGCAGTTCCAGCTCCATCAGCAGCAATTTGAGTCTAAAGTCGCTGATGAGCAGCTTTCTTCACCCGCCTAGTGAAGAGAGTACTCACCAGTAGCAACAGCTAGACCTGGAGCAGGACCTGAACCAGCAGGTGGTGGAATACTTGGACAGTGCCCTGCCACCCCACATTGAAGATCCGCTGGACTACTGGGCAGTCAAATTGGATTTGTGACGGCAACTAGCACAGTTTGCCCTGGAAAAGGTGTCCTGCCCGGCCAGTAGTATGGCATCAGAGCATGTGTTTAGTGCGGCGGGGGCCATAGTTACCCCAAGAAGAATTCACCTGTCCACCCAAAATGTGGAGAGACTGACCTTTTGTCAAGATAAATCAGGCGTGGATCAGCCAGGATTTCCACGCACCAATGCCTGATCCATCAGACTAAATCATCCATGGTGCCACACCAACACTTTGACAAAAGAGACCGGTTACTTCTGGCTTCCTATCTCAGCCACTATTCTGATGCTGCCACCTGCCTGATGCCACCCATCTGATGCCAAGTGCTCCTTCTTTCATCCACCATCTTCAGCTGGTACTGGTATTGCCACCCACCTCCCCACTCTGTCACCGGGTCACTCTGTGGTCTCCTGATGCTGCTGAAACCTCCACACTGTCATTGTGCCACTCTGTTGCCTCCTGATGCTGCTGCCACCTCCACACTATGTCACCTTGCCACTCTGTGGTCTCCTCATGCTGCTTCTACCTCCACACTGTCACCTTGCCACTCTGTGGTCTCCTCATGCTATTGCCACCTCCACACTGTCACCTTGCCACTCTGTGGCCTCCTCCTGATGCTGCTGTCACCTCCGCACTTTGTCATTGTGCCGCTCTGTGGCCTCATGATGCTGCCAGCACCTCCACATTGTCATTGTGCCACTCTGTGGCTTCCTCCTGATGCTGTCACCACCTCCAGATTCTGTCATTGGGCAACTCTGTGTTCTTCTCATGCTGCTTCCACCTCACAACTATGTCATAGGGCCACTCTGTGGACTCATGCTGTTCCCACCCTCCACACTTCATGACTGGGCCAATATTTTGCATTTCGGCCTGGCTGACATCATTATTAATTTGACCCTTCTTCTGATCTGTCAGAAGGAAGAAAAAATTATACACATACACACAACGGATCCTGTCTGTGTAGCAGCTGTAAGGCCTGTATGGTCCAATCAGAATTGGCTTATGATTTGGTAGCCAAAAGCAGGAGTGGGTACAAAAAACAGAAGACGTGCAAATATTCCGTTCATGTGTCATTTCTGTTTTGGATCCACTCCTGTTTTTTTTTGTTTGTTTTTTGCATTAGCAATACTGATGGATTACTGACCAAATGCTGACCGAGTGAAGGCGGATGCTCAACAGACAGGATCAGTTTTTTGGGGGGTTATTGTTCTGACGGATCAGAGGAAGGGAAAAATAATCAGTGATGTCAACACAAACTTACTGCTTACACCCTCTCCACTCTCTCTAGTATAAGCGTTTAATAGAACAGGTCTGTAGACATCTATGTGGAATCAGCTGATGACGGTGTAACCGGGGTGCACTTCTTCTTGGCGCTAACATCGACCTGTAAGGCTGAGTTCATACTTAAGTTATTTGGTCAGTGATTCTAAGAGCGACACCTGTCATCTGCATGGCATACGGACTCACAGTATTTCTTTACCAAAGCAGACTCCCTATGCATGTTACTGCAATGGAAAGTGTTCTACACCACTATAAAGGCTCTCTGCTGCCAGGAAATAGCAGTTTTTTAAACGAAATTTGCCACAAATATATTTGGATCGAACCAAATTTTTTCAAAAATATTTGTCGAACCGGCAAATCGAATTTTTGAAAAATTCGCTCATCTCTAGTAGGCAGAGTCCACTGCTTGTTATATCGAAGCTGTGTGGGAGGAAGCATTAGAAGGAGACAACAAGGGGATGATGGAGGGTGCAGTGGGTGGAGTTTTTGGCCCAGGGAAGAGTGTTGAAGCCTGGCTGATGTTACAACGTACAGCCCTAAGGGATGTGTTGTGCCTGCTGCTCATCTACACCCACAACCTGCCACCCACAGGTGCTCAGCGGGAGCATGGAGATTGAAGTGAAGACTCTCTGTAGGAAACTAGATGAGGTTGCATTTTATAGCATCTTGCACAACCCCTTTAACATCTGGCTGCAGTGTTTTACAATAACAAAAAATCTTTTTTTTTTTTTTTTTATAACCTTACTTATAACCTAGTCCTTATTTTTCTAAAATACATCTTCCACAGATATATGTCTGTGTTTACTGAGATATATTACTTTGTGTTTCCTACAGTTGCTTGGATTGCATATCAAGTGGTTGCCTATGGTGCACCAAAACATCTAAGTGTACATCCCCACTGAGTCAATGTGAAAATAATGATTATGTAGATGAGGTAAGTGTAATGAGAAAAAATAATAGTAAATTGTGACAAAATAAAGAAAATGTGAAAGTTATTGGTGAAAAAATGATCTGAGCTTATTTGGAATCATATGTCTACGGCTACACAGCGACTTATATCATGCGACAAAAAAGGGTAGAGCTAAACAGTAACATTTGTCGCACGACCTCTTGTCGCTGAAAAGTCATGCAACATTTTTGTAATTTTGGTCAATAGTGTCGCATCAACTGTGACAGTTGCTAAAAATTTGTACTTGGAAGGATCTTTTGCGACTGTCGCGTCAGTCACAGCATGTTGCAATTGCATTGCAACACCATTGACTATCATTACAAAATGATTTTAGAGTTTTTTTCCCTGCCCTTTTTTTTGCACACAATTAGGGATATTTATTGTTTTACGTCAATAATGTGGCATAAAAAATTTGCCGATTATGATCTATGGCATTTGCGACTTTTCACTTCTCTTGTCACTTTTTAAAGATTGTGAGAAAAGTGGGTGGGGCTCGGGGAGGTGAATTTCCTCCCAAGGACTGATAGATTTAGGCCTCATGCTCACGACTATATCCGTTCTGCAAATCGCGGATCTAAAAAATACTGATGCAGTCTGTGTGCTGTGCTCATTTTATTTGCGGACCCATGTGCTTTACTCATCCGTATGTCAGTTCTGCAAAAAAGATAGAACGTGTCCTATACTTGAACACAAAATGCAAACCATGGGGCCATTGAAGACAATGGGTCCGCAAAAAATGCAGATGCAACACGGACAGTATCCGTATTTTGTGGATCCACAAAATACATACACTTGTGTGTATGAGACCTTACTATTATTTACACCCAGCATTGGCGTAAATCATATGTGAAACCTACAAAAAAGCAGCCAATTCACACCATGTGCTAATAAAAATAATCCTTAATAATTACACAGTTACAAGAGATTAAAAATCAGTATGCTAGAAAGACGGCACAAAAAGACTGTTAGATGTTGTAACAGGATATAGCACCATGTGGCACATACTGAATGCATAGGAAGTAAAACTATGTAAGAAGGGTCTAGGAATCATAGACAAAATACATAAAGTAATAAACACCAGTGTGGCTAAGTACAAGAGATCAGTGTCGAAGGCACATTGCAACAACCACAACTATATGCCAATAATGTCCACAGATAAGTGATAAACAAAACTGTCAACCATGGTAAACTCTGAAACCAGGATGGTGCCCACCCCGATGCACGTTTCACCATATCTTCAACCATCTATTTATACAGAAGGTGTTAGCAAAATGCCTGAAAAATAGCAAGGGCTACAGCACGCTGCATTCTTAAAAATAAATTAAAAGAAAACCTTGAGTCTTTTATAATGTTCCCTATTAAAACCATATTTTTTTTTTTATGCTCCCGCCTTAGTTACTGAGTGGCTAGAATAATATTTGATCTGTGTTTTTTTTTCTTTTTTCCTTTCTCTCTTATTTGGTGGCGGTGGGAATTGTAGAGAGGGGAGGGGTGTTCTGGGTGTAGAGATCTGCTGTTTGCAAACCATGGAATAATGTAAAGAGAGGGTGGGGGGGTGAGGTTTAGCTTGCGGATGGTTTGCGATGCGTCTCATGGGGCTGGTAGTGGATGATAGAGGGATTGAAGGATTTTTTTCTTTGGGCTACCTCTAGCGGATTTGATGTCTGTAAGAATTGTAACTTGGAATGTGCAGGGGCTTGGTGATAAAACTAAGAGACAAACTGTTTTTTATTTAATTCATAGACATTTGCTAGCTATTATATGTCTTCTGGAGACCCACTTGACTGAGGAATCTGCCCCCGCGGAACAATAGAGGATGGGTATAACAAGCATTCTATTCTATGTATACAAGACACTCTAGAGGAGTGACAGTTCTTATTCATAAAAAAGTAGATTTTGTTTGTGAATCATCTTCTGTTGACAAGCAGATTAGTTTTTTGTATGGGAAACTTTATGGAATGTCTTGCATTTTGGCTTTTATTTATATTCCTCCTCCCTTTCATTTTTGTACACTTAGTCGTCCACTGCTTTTTATGGAACAGTGGCCGGAATGTCCTACGTTAGTTAATGGGGACTTTAATTGTGTCATGGACCCTAAGGTGGATAGGATTTCCCTAGGAGGGGGCGTACCCTCTGTACCTAGTCAGGGCTCCTCATTGGCACGATTTTGGCTTTGTTGATGTCTGGGGGTCTCTGGGACAGGGGAGAAGAACTTATTCCTGTGTTAGTAAATCCGGGAATTGCGTGTCCAGGATTGACCTGGTGTTAATTACTCAAAGATACTTAGGTTGTATAAAGCAGATGAGATATGAAGCCAGGTCACTTTCAGATCATGTACCACTATGTCTAATTAAACAAGAGATGTCCTATTTTGGGGCCGTTAACTACAACTCTGCAAAGATTTAATCGGAGTGGCATACGTTTAAGGCCTTTAGGAGGGGGGAATTTGTTAGTAATATCTCTAACCTAAGAAGGGGATATGGAACCAGAGAGAGGAGTTTAAGAGAAGCTGCTACATTTATGGCAAACCAGTTCTTTAAGAACAATACAGAAGAAAATAGAAGGGCCATGCAGAGTGCAAATCAGCTATATTCTGACTTTCTTTTGGAAAAAGCCCAACAGAAGTTATTCTTTATGGGACAGAAATATTTTTGTGAATCGGTTAGGCCAGGAAAGCTGCTTGCTAAGGTAATCAGTAACCAGTAGAGAATTAAAAGCAAATTAAGGAGGAACTCCTTAAGCATTTCTCTGAGATATATCAAGCACGTAATAATATCTCTATGTAGATGATGGATTCTTATTTAAATTCCATCACTCTCCCGGTGATTACTGAAGTTCTGAGGGAATCCTTAGAGCAGTGGCATACATAGAGAAATAAGGGCCCCATAGCAATGATCAAATCAGGCCCCCCACACAGGACAGAAGGGTTTCTACCTAAACCCCTTTCATTGACCCTTGGGCCATTTTTCCACTGCTTCATTTGCTAAAAGTTGTTCCTTTAGAGGGTACAGTCCAGACCACCTCCAGTAGATTATCTCCAGTAGAAGAGGAGATAATCTCAACTAAGACTGGGTCCGCTCTTGCCCTGGGCCCCATAGCAGTCGTATGGTCTGCCGCTATGGTAGTTAAGCCCCTACCATAGAGGCAGACTTTAACCTGCAGGAGTTAGAGGCAGAAATTAAATCCTGTGTAGGAACTCTTCCCCTGAGTCAGAAGGGTTTCCATATTAGGTTTACCGAAAGTATGGTGAAGTTATTCTTCCCTGTCTTTTAAGGGTATTTACTGAATGTAGAAGGTGGTAGTTTGCCGTAATCAATGTCAGAAGCAGTAATCACATTAATAAAAAAAAAAAGGGGTAAAGATCATCTAGATATGGGGTCATATAGACCGATATCGTTAATGAATACTGATGTGAAGCTTCTGGCAAAGATTTTGGCTACAAGGCTTACTAGGGTAATACCTTCATTAATTCACCTGGATCAAAACATGCTTATTCCAAATAAAGGTACCCATCATAATCTGCACCATTTATTTGCAAATCTACAGGCATCTGGGAGGGGGTCCCGCTCCATCCTGTCCTTACTTAGATGCTACTAAAGCGTTTGACAGGGTGGAGTTGGAATTCCTCTGAAAGGTGCTGGGAAGGATGGGATTTGGTAAGAGGTTTGTAAATATGATCAAGCTCCTGTAAACTGCTAAACTGAATGTTAATAGGAGCATGGCAACCTATTTTAGGTACCCGTCAGGGTTGCCCACTTTCCCCATTATTATTTGACATTTATATTGAGCTCTTAGCAGCTAGTGTAAGACAAGATACCACGATCGAGGGATTTGGGGTACAGTGGGTAGAAGATCGTATCTCCTTGTATGCAGATGATGTTTTATTCTTTATAGATCACACTAATCAAACTCTGCCAAGAATTATTCACACAGTTAAATACTTTGAGGTTTCAGGATTAGATATTAACTGGTCGAAAACTACTCTCTTGCAAGTGGATAGCTTTGAATTGTTAAATGAGGCCTCTTGAGGGTATTGGTGGTCGCTGATTCATTTGAATATCTGGGATCGACAATAACATCAAACACAGAGGATTTTATACAATTGAACTTAATGCCATTGATTGTGAAAGTAAGATCATGACATGGCTCAGACTTCTATTGTCTAGAACCAATAGAATATCATTAGTCAAGATGGTTGTCTTACCTCAATTCCTTTATGTTTTAAGGAGTTCTTCTACATGGATTGGGGACAAGTTCTTCAAACTAATTGAAAGTATTATTAATGATCTGGGGAAGAAAGCGGGTAAGGATGAAGATGGAGTACCTTTATAAGCCCTTGAAGGAGGGAGGGTTGAACCTTCCCTACTTCAAGGGCTATTTTTTGGCAGCGCAGTTACAGCTGTGTTATGATTGGGAAAAAAGTCCTTTGGGCAGAATGTTAGTTAGACTATCCCCATACGATAATATATTTACTTTGTTGGAATCGGGGCAATTGAGATATGCTGAACAAGAATATCAAGCGATTGGAAAGCGATTTAGTAGGTGCAAATGGCTGGGGATAAAAGGATCTCTTTTTTTACTCCCCTTTGGCATAATTTTTATCTACAGGACTTTTTTAACTTGTCAGTGGATCAATTCTGGCAAAAAAATATTGTCTATGTATCACAGGTGGTGAGGAATAGTTCCGTTTAGTTTTCTATCTGAAAAGGGTAATTTGGGATGTTTTAGGTATTGTTAGTTACGTTCAGCACTGGTTATCACAAAAGAAAAGTCTCGGTTGGAAATAAACACTTGCACGTCTCTGAATAATGTGGTGGGAAATCGAGGCCAGAACGTCAAGGTTTTTTAATTATATAAGCTATTAACCAAGATCTGTCTTAAGAAGATCTGTTCTCCTGGCCAAAGGCATGGGGAGCTGAGTTTCTGACGATTGTTTGAGATGATTGGAAAAATATTCACGACAACTTGAGATATGTATCACACAATTTTAATCATACACTCACCTAAAGAATTATTAGGAACACCATACTAATACGGTGTTGGACCCCCTTTTGCCTTCAGAACTGCCTTAATTCTACGTGGCATTGATTCAACAAGGTTCTGATAGCATTCTTTAGAAATGTTGGCCCATATTGATAGGATAGCATCTTGCAGTTGATGGAGATTTGAGGGATGCACATCCAGGGCACGAAGCTCCCGTTCCACCACATCCCAAAGTTGCTCTATTGGGTTGAGATCTGGTGACTGTGGGGGCCATTTTAGTACAGTGAACTTATTGTCCTGTTCAAGAAACCAATTTGAAATGATTGAAGCTTTGTGACATGGTGCATTATCCTGCTGGAAGTAGCCATCAGAGGATGGGTACATGGTGGTCATGAAGGGATAGACATGGTCAGAAACAATGCTCAGGTAGCCCGTGGCATTTAAACGATGGCCAATTGGCACTAAGGGGCCTAAAGTGTGCCCAGAAAACATCCCCCACACCATTACACCACCACCACCAGCCTGCACAGTGGTAACAAGGCATGATGGATACATGTTCTCATTCTGTTTACCCCCAATTCGGACTCTACCATTTGAATGTCTCAACAGAAATGGAGACTCAGCAGACCAGGCAACATTTTTTTAGTCTTCAACAGTCCAATTTTGGCGAGCTCGTGCAAATTGTAGCCTCTTTTTCCTATTTGTAGTGGAGATGAGTGGTACCCGATGGGGTCTTCTTCTGTTGTAGCCCATCCGCCTCAAGGTTGTGCATGTTGTGGCTTTACAAATGCTTTGCTGCATACCTCGGTTGTAACGAGTGGTTATTTCAGTCAACGTTGCTCTTCTATCAGCTTGAATCAGTCGGCCCATTCTCCTCTGACCTCTAGCATCAACAAGGCATTTTCGCCCACAGGACTGCCGCATACTGGATGTTTTTCCCTTTTCACATAATTCTTTGTAAACCCTAGAAATGGTTGTGCGTGAAAATCCCAGTAACTGAGCAGATTGTGAAATACTCAGACCGGCCCGTCTGGCACCAACAAGCATGCCACGCTCAAAATTGCTTAAATCGCCTTTCTTTCCCATTCTGACATTCATTTCGGAGTTCAGGAGATTGTCTTGACCAGGACCACAACCCTACATGCATTGAAGCAACTACCATGTGATTGGTTAACTAGATAATCACATTAATGAGAAATAGAACAGGTGTTCCTAATAATTCTTTAGGTGAGTGTATATTAGTACAGTTTAATATTGTTCACATGATATATATCAATCATATTTTGTTGAATAAATGTGGTTGCCCACAATGTGATCTTTATATGGCTGATTATTTTCATATGTTCTTGTCTTGTCTAGAGTTAAAAGAATATTGGGGTTCAGTTTATAAGGTTACTTTCACACTCATGTTTTGTGCGAATCGTTCATGGACAGATCCATTCAGATAATACAACCGTCTGCATCACAGCTTATTACTCAAAAACTGAAGTTGCCGATTCCGTTTACATCACAGTGCTTGATTCTGAATGATCTATCTAAGGTCAATTGCGTTAAGCCTAAAAAGATACTGCTGATTAGAATAATGTTTTTGGCCAAAATATTATTTACACAAGCTTGGTTCTCATGAAATACTCCAAGGTTTAACTCATGGATAAATCTGGTGAAAAAGTTGAAAAGTTATGAAAATATCTTATATAGGGAAAGTAATACTGGGGAAAATTGGAGTAATATCTGTTCATCATGGAAGTTCTAGAGAGATAACTTTTGGTTGGTAATTTGCTTAGATGTTATGGTTATTTTCCCTTTTTAATCTTTTCCTTTCTCCCCACTTCCTCCCCTCTTCCCCCCGTTGGCCTTGGTCACGGAGGGAAAATGGGATGAATCGCAAGGGGAAAAAAGGGGAAAAAAGGGGTAAAGGTAAGTAATAATAATTTTTTTTTATTTGCACGGATGTTTTGGTAATTTAAAAAATAAAATTAAAAAAGCATAATTTTATTAAATCTGTTTGAAAATTAACAATCCAATATATTTGGGATCTAATATTATGCCGACTATAAAAACCCTCTTCTCCTGATGACGAAAAGTATGTCGAGGGGGCCACCATTCCAGTCTGACAGGGTAAGCACATTTCAGTGATTATTGATGTTTAGCATTGCAGTTAGATAGATAGGGAAGTATATTCTAGCGGTGTTATGGGCAGTTCTGAATAGCACATCAGTGTTTGTTACTTGTATATGGTATTTTTCTCCATTGTGCATATTTGTATTGTTTATTATTCAACCTTTATTACACTGTTGTTAAACTTGTTATACTGTAATAGATTGGGTACATATTTTCTACTTCAGAGGGCATATGTGTATGGCTCCTTGCAGGTTTTTATGGTTGGCATAATATTGGATCCCAGATATATTGGATTGTTAATTTTTAAATGGATTTAATAAAATTTTATGTTTTTATTGGGGAACATGAAAGACTCAAGTTTTTTTTTCTATTAATTGAGTTGGTTCCGTTGCAAGCTTGGGAATATATAAATTTGGACATATTTTTTGTAGATTATTCTTGAAAAGAAGCCAGAAAGACTAAAAATGCTAAAACGAAATCATCTTTAATCCACACTCCCATGGTATGCAAATTAGCGCTTGTCTCCTTGACTTGTAACTGTTATTTTGCATATGGTGGTGGAACATGGGTTAAAGATAATTTTCGGCAAATTTACAAGTGAGAAAAAAGGCACAAGAGGCACTTAAGGAGCAACATGACCGAATAGGTAAAGAGTGGACTTTCAGTCAGACCTCTCCAACTTGCTGGACCTGTGGGGGGAAGAAAACCGTACTTGCTCTCCACTTTTGGCTTCTGACTCCTTTAGAAGAAAAAAAGGGGGGGGGGGTGAGCACTCAACACCTGGACCATAGGATACAGGATATATTTATTAAGATAGGACCTACCAAGTCCAATGAATAAAAAGCAATCGCAAATGGCATACACTAAAATACAATAAAAAATGGTACCAATATAAAAATATGCTGATGATGGGGTGGAAACCTTATTGATACATCCTGGACAGTAATATCACTTAAAGGCACCTAATTCCTATAAATGAAAAAATCGCATATAATAATGGCACTGTTGGTATTTGTTGTGCCGCAATCTGTAGTCCATACTATTCAATATCTGATTCCTAAAAGTAAGAAATGGCATACATTAAAGGCACTGGTGGTATTTGTTGTGCCACAATCCGCAATTCAAATGGAAGTGTCCCAAAGGTATCTGTAAAGAGTCACTCCAGGTGCTGGTTTATTTCTTAATGCATACAGGTGTATAATTCCAGCACTATGACACGATAAGTCCCTCCAAAGGTTATCCTCTTCCAGCTATTGATATAGCCGCCCAAAACGGTAAGTTTTAAATCACTACTGTTCAAATTAGCAGTCCAGGTTCCTACCTGAGTCCTGATACTGCGTCCCGCTGTTGTATCTCACGGTCCTTCCACGAGGTGCGTGCAGTGTCGGTCGCTTCGGCGTCTCGCCTTGCACGTCTCAGACATATGACGTCACACTATCGTGGGACTGGATAAGTAGGATCAATGTCTTAGTAGTAGCGTCCATTACTGTATACTGGAACGGTAGTTGTAGATGAAAATTCTCCTATCACATGGCCATGCAATTCCTTAATGAAGGTTCCGTAGATTGGGTGGGCGCTTCTTCCTAACTTTAATATTAATCCACTCATGTTTGGCTTTTAGTCCCTAAATCTAGTGACAGACTGGCATGGCTAAACAGGAGGGGAGAGTAGCTGAAGTTCACAGTTTAATATCATTCTCTGTAATTCAACCACAGTGTTATGGAAGCATCAGAATTTGATCTTGCGCTTTATCTTCACAGAACAAATGCATATTGATTGAAGAAAATGCAGCACAGGGATCTTCAGCTAATGTAAGGTTATACAGTCTGTAGAAAAAAAGACTGATTTTATATACATACATAGGGGGCATTTATTACACAAGTTGCAGATATTGTTGCATGCCATATGGTATTTCAGTGGGTGCACTTAACTGCTTTTTTGCAAATGGATTAAAAGTACTTTTCTTCCAGAACTAAATGAAAGATATTATTACATTCAGCTGAGTTAGGCTACTTTCACACTAGAGTTTTTGCTGGATACAGCAGGGTCCAGCAAAAATGCTACCGTTACTGATAATACAACCATCTGCATCTGTTATGAACGGATCTGGTTGTATTACCTTTAATATTGCCAAGACGGCTCTGTCATAAACTCCATTGAAAGTCAATTGAGGACGGATCCATTTTTTCTGCCACAATCTGCCACAATAGAAAACTGATCCGTGTCCGTTTTCTATTGTGGCAGAAAAAATGGATCGTCCCCATTGACTTGCATTGGGAGTCATGCCTAATCCGTCTTGCTCCGCATCCCAGGACGGAAAGCAAACTACAACATGTTGCAGTTTGCTCTCTGGTATAGGAACGCAACTAAACGGAACGGAATGCATTTTCGAGCATTCCGTTCTGTTCAGTTCAGTTTTGTCCCTATTGACAATGAATGGAGACAAAACTGAAGTGTTTTTTTTCTGGTATTGAGATCCGTCATTGAGTGTGAAAGTAGCCTTAGTCCTACACAGTACTGTATCTGGTTAATCAAAGAATTTCCTGGTGATGAACTCCCTTTAACTTAAAGGAGTATTCCCATCTCAATGATCACTTTTAAATCTGTTAATGATTTGACAGCGATCATTTTTGTAAATACATTTAATTACCCAATTTCCACCCTTTTTGAGAAAATAAGTCCCCTCTTACCTGATCGTTGTGTTTTGTCTCCCCTGGTTACGGCCAACTTTCCTGTTGAATCCCACCGGGCCGCGCTTGCGCAGAAGACTGAAGATTTTCTCCTGGCCGGGCCGCACAATGTCCTGAACGCGCAAGCCGCCATACAGGCCAGGAATAAGTCACCATGGCGCATGCTCGGCAGCGTGTGCGTTCAGGACATTGTGAGGCCCGACCGGGAGAAAATCTTCAGTCTTCTGCGCAAGCGCGGCCCGGCCGGGAGAAGACGTCAATCAAACCAGCCGAATCCAGGAAGAGAACGTCGTGCTCAACGAAGGTAAGTATGAAAAGTGAAGATGGGAATACCCCTTTAAACTCCATTTATAAAATGACACTGAATACCCATTCACATCAATTCCACCTTCTCAGTTAAGAAAATTGCATTTCCTGTGTTCTGCTGATAAGGGTAGGAAACAGAAGATGAGCAAACCCCATACCACAGGTTTGGCATGTGCTGTGTATGTATGTATGTATATTGTGTATTTCTGTATAATGTATATTTTCTCTTCTTATACAGTAACTCAGGCACACAGCAGAGGTGTGAGCCCAGTGCCAGTATGGCATTGTATAGAGGCCGTTTGGTTCCTGTTGGGTGCTGTTTGTACAGAGATATATGATTTTGTTTCCTGGCAGATTCACACAGAATCTGACATAGTAAAAAAAACTCTGCATTATTCTGTATAGGGTTAGGAGGCACCCACTCACATGCATAGCAGCCATACTATCATTCCATACGAAATAGAGGCATAATACAGCCATGTACATGAGGCCACATGGGGTTTACTGAAGTTGAGACTTAACTGTTGGATGGTTTAGTAAGACTTCAGCATTGTGCTGGGTACTGCCAACCAACTCCTCCCACCCCCACCCCATACACATGGACTGTCTACTCAGGCAGGCATGCATGTCCTGGCAGTGGTTCATTGCCCCTGGGAAGAAAAGGATCATGTCTGTTGAAATTCAGAATGCAGCAACCTTCATTCCTCCAATATCTACCACAGGGGGAAAGTCAGGCCTAATCTAAGGATAGGCTATCAGTAGTATGATTCTATTATGATCTTAGCAGTGTGCCATAACATTAAATGATAGAAATTTCTTTAAAAGTCCCGTAAGGAATTTTCTTATCTGTATTCACTACCCTAAACACTGTAGTTGTGCCCCATATACCTGTTTTTCGTGACAGAACTTTCCTTCTCCTGTTCTCAGCTTCAATGTGCCCTGGCAGAATGTTTACATGCAGAACTTCCTGTTTTCATCAGCCTTCTGCTCGCTTCTCTTAACCATACCCAGCATACATTGCTCTGTAATGTTTCAGAGGGCTTGCTCCACTTAATAAACATGGAGGGAAGGTGTAGGGGGCATGACTTCTGCAGAGGGATTAGTGTGGCAGGTGGAGCAAGTCCTGAAAAACCGTATAGAGTAAAGCAAGCTGAGTTTAGTTAGAAAACACAACAGGAAGCAGATGAAAACCGGAAGTTCTGCATGTAAACATGCCAGGATACAGTAGAGCAGAGATCATGGGAAGGAAACTGCTGGCATACATAACATGGTTTTTGGGCTGCTTTGGGGAGATAAAAAAAAATTCTTGGGACTGTAGAGCCCCTTTAAGCTTTACATATATAAAAATAGACAAATTGAAATAAATATAAGAAATTAATCTTCAAATAATTATCATTGTATCATTGTAACATACATACAAACATCTGTGCCATAGAGAAAATTTGCATTCAGAATATTAATACTGTACTATCTTTATGTCTTGCCTTCCCCAGGTCACCATTGAGTTTGTAGAAGTTGACAGGGTTCTTTCAGTGGGAAAGAAAAATGTCCTCATTGGTGGTAAAAATTGCAGCGGCTATCAAGGGTCTTATTATTTGGTACCAGCAGCTGCAAACCTCAGGTGTAAGTATGTGCATGCATGAACAGGATACTTGTTTAAAGTGGTTGGCCACCTTTTCTTTTTAGGAGGGGGGGGGGTGGCAAACCTTCCCAATGGCCAGACCTGAAGCATATTTACCTGTTTCCAGCTGCTGGATCCTTGCTCCTTCGCTCTCTGTCCTCGGCTGCCTCACTCGGATTCCCTGCTGTAAACATTCACTTTGATGCCAAGGGAAGCAGATAAGGCTGGCAAGCAGTGGGGAGCAGGTGAGAATGCTTCCATTTTGGAGGTCTAGCCAAGAGGGATGTTTGCCAAAAACCACCTAAAAGGTGACCAACCCATATAAGACTTTAGATATTGTACAATGACACACCTAAGGGAACAGACACACATTCAGGTTTCCTGATGCAGTTTTGCATACCAAAAACAAGGAGTGACTTCAAAACAGAAAAGTAATATACACTCACCTAAAGAATTAATAGGAACACCTGTTCTATTTCTCATTAATGCGATTATCTAGTCAACCAATTACATGGCAGTTGCTTCAATGCATGTAGGGTTGTGGTCCTGGTCAAGACAATCTCCTGAACTCCAAACTGAATGTCAGAATGGGAAAGAAAGGTGGGCTACAACAGCAGAAGACCCCACTGGGTACCACTCATCTCCACTACAAATAGGAAAAAGAGGCTACAATTTGCACAAGCTCACCAAAATTGGACTGTTGAAGACTGGAAAAATGTTGCCTGGTCTGAGGAGTCTCGATTTCTGTTGAGACATTCAAATGGTAGAGTCCGAATTTGGCGTAAACAGAATGAGAACATGTATCCATCATGCCTTGTTACCACTGTGCAGGCTGGTGGTGGTGGTGTAATGGTGTGGGGGATGTTTTCTGGGCACACTTTAGGCCCCTTAGTGCCAATTGGCCATCGTTTAAATGCCACAGGCTACCTGAGCATTGTTTCTGACCATGTCCATCCCTTCATGACCACCATGTACCCATCCTCTGATGGCTACTTCCAGCAGGATAATGCACCATGTCACAAAGCTTGAATCATTTCAAATTGGTTTCTTGAACATGACAATGAGTTCACTGTACTAAAATGGCCTCCACAGTCACCAGATCTCAACCCAATAGAGCATCTTTAGGATGTGGTGGAACAGGAGCTTCGTGCCCTGGATGTGCATCCCTCAAATCTCCATCAACTGCAAGATGCTATCCTATAAATATGGGCCAACATTTCTTAAGAATGCTATCAGCACCTTGTTTAATCAATGCCACGTAGAATTAAGGCAGTTCTGAAGGCAAAAGGGTGTCCAACACCGTATTAGTATGGTGTTCCTAATAATTCTTTAGGTGAGTGTATGTCCTTAATATCTCCTAACACGATCCACTCCTGATTTTGGCTTCCAAGCTTCATCAGAAAACCTAAAGGTGTGGGCATACCCTAAGGATGCATTTACGCGACCGCATGAATTTTGCAGTCTGCAAAATATGGATGATGTCCGTGTGATGCCCCTGTTGCATTCGTTTGTTTTTTTTTGTGGATAAAACGGACAAGAATAGGACATGTTTGTTTTTGTTTTTTTGCGGCCCCATTGAAATGATTGGGTCCACGTCCAATCTGCAAAATATGCAGATCAGATAAGGACCAAAAATAAGGTTGTATGAATGGGGCCTAAGGGGATGAGACCAGATGGTAAGGCCTGCCCACAGAAGCCATGTGTATGATACATTTTATTTATCTGATTGCACTATAATAATTTCTCTTTCCATAATTTTCCTTTTAGATTGGAAGTTTCCCGTCATATAAATAGCACACATGCCGAGATCACTCTGCCAGAAAGTCAAAATGAAGTCAAGAGACTTTGTGTAGATTTTCATGGAAATTGTTACAACAAAAGTATTTCATATGAATCAGCGTCATGTGCTGCCATTGTTCCAAATAATACCTGGCTCAGGTAAGATTACCAAAAACACATTTTACAAGTGTATGTCTACAGTAATAATATGATGAACACTAGAACATGACAAATGACTAATTTCTTTTGACCAGGTTTCTAACACAAGTAAAAATGCAATTTATGGTGTTTTCTGTACATGTTTAGCCTATGGAGAAAAAAGTCATGCCTTCTGAATTCTACTTTAAAAAAAAAAAAAATAATTCCAATGACCCGCACAATGCCATTAAACCTTATGAGACTGAAACGCTGCATATGTCACATTTTTTAGAAGACTCCCAGACAAATATGTGACCACAGCACTTACAGCTCATGCACACGACATTATTTTTCTTCCAGGTGCGGATAACCATTCATTTCTATACACCATGTATTCCTATGGGGAGAATTGTAACACATACAGGTGAAACTCGAAAAATTAGAATATCGTGCAAAGTTCATTTATTTCAGTAATGCAACTTAAAAGGTGAAACTAACATATAAGAGACTCATTACATGCAAAGCGAGACATTTCAAGCCTTTATTTGTTATAATTTGGATAATTATGGCTTGCAGCTTATGAAACTCCAAAGTCGCAATTTTGAGGTATCCTTTGCTCAGGGGATATGGATTAATTAGCTGACTACAGTGTGACACTTTGAGCCTAGAATATTGAACCGTTTCACAGAATTATAATTTTAAGCTGCATTAATGCAATTCCTTGTAAGTTGCATTGCTGAAATAAATGGACTTTTGCACGATATTCAAATTTTTCGAGTTTCACTTGTACATGGTTAAATGGTCACTAACTTTCCAAACAACTTTGCATAAATCAATTGTACAAGTGAATATAAGAATCTTTGTAATATATCTTATTTGAGAAAAATTCCTTATTCTAGAGTTATCAGCTGTTTTCGTCCCTCCCTCCATTTAGTAGCTAATAATAAGTCTTCTATCTCACCCAACTGCTTTATTCACATATATACTGTTCAGTACTTTTCTCTAATGTCCTATATGGAGCTACTGAGTGAGTGAGAGAGATTTAGTTTGAGGAGGCTCAGAGTCTCCTCAAAATTATAATGTAGACTGTAAAAAAGAAAACCGCTAAAACATGCCAGATACAAGTCAGATCATGGTCATATATAATGCTGTCACTCATGTATACACACATTACAGCTTATTCTAAAACGTTATCTGAAAGTTTAAGTACGTTTTAACTTTCTGTGCAAAATTTTTCTGTCTTGGAAAGTATTTCCATAGAATTTTCTACATATATTGTGGATTTTCAACATGGAGTTTTATCATAATCAGCAATTTTATGTGAATTTCTGCATCAAAATCAACAATCCAAATCCATAGCACATATTCCATAAAATCTCCAGTAACTCCGATATGTTTTTTTGCTGTGGAAGTTTTTACAGATTCTGTGGGGTATTTTTATGCCACATGTGAAGGCACCCTTATAGACATTCATAAGTAATGAAAACTCCATGGGCCAGATTTATCATTAGCTCAGGTCAGAATAATGGAGTGAAAAAGTCATAAATTTGCGACTTTTTTCTGCTCTGCACTATGCTCGCCAGTTTTCTGAATGTGGGCGTGTTTTCTTATGTAAATGAATCTCTAGACAGATTTACTATTGGGACTATTTAAAAAGTCGCAAAAAAGTCGCAATTTCACTCCAGTGAGGACCATGCTTATCTTATAAGACTTTTTAATAGAACATGCGACTTTTTCATAAAAACGTGCAACTTTTTCGTAAAGATGTGCGACTTTTGTAAAGCTGCTTACTGACAGATAAACTGCTACCGTCAAACCACATTTATTACAGTCTTAAAGGGCCGATCATAAATCTGACTTGGCTAAAACTGACTTTAGCCATATGTTAAAGTGGAGTGAGCTGTCAGAGTCGTGATAAATCTGGCCCCATGTGTCTGTTCCTATTACTCTATCTATCTTATGTCTATATACATTTTTATTTTAGTGGTGGTCGAAAACTCAGGCTATCTGGTAGAAATCTGGACTTAATAGATGGTATCACCATTTCAAAGAATGTGATTCTAAAAAACGTAAGAGCAATAAATTCACTCTCAGAATACAAGATTGTGTTAAAAGGGCTCTCTGTATATTTGATGTATTCTTGCATCTGATGTGATTGTAAATTGTGTTGAAAATATTTGCAGAAATGTAAAAATGGCCATAGACAAAACAATTATGAATTCTAATGATTTTATCATTGTTTATTTATGGGGTACATAAGTGGTCAGGTGAACTCCTTTCCGAAGCACAGGGACATAGCTGAGCACTTATCTCACCTGTTATCTGCACATAATATAGAGCTTCACAGTACAGATACTGTCCGAGACCAGAGTTTACATAGGGCTCTGTATTCTCATACAAGCTGTTCTGCAGTGTCATTAGGAGGACGGATTTCATGCTCATAAATCTGACAGCGGCCATTTTAACTCCTTCACTGATTGTCCCCTAGACAAAAACAAGCCATTATAAATAACTAAACTAAAGAGTTTATTTATAATAGCATGTTTTTCAGTATTTTCATTTTTTTCTTTCCTGGAGAACCCCTTTAAGTGTAGATTGTGCAATGCCATATTACTAGCTTACTTTCCTATAGAAGCAATGATTCTTTCTGAGGCAGAATATCTCTGTACATAAGAAGTCCTATGGAACATGCCCCACTTTTTTCCCATTAGATTTCCATATCATCTGACAGCAAAAAAAAAACCTGTTCCTGCCTGAGTATGAAATCAGACAGTAGGGTCCCAGATAATAAGTCAATAGGTTTTGTACAATACTACGGTCTGTGCAACCAAACTTTGTATGGAGCTGTAAAATTTATATTTTGCCCCTTGGAGGATATCATGAAATGAAGCATGATATACAATGTTTATGGGGTATCTTTTGTATCTAATACTTGTGTATTACCACATTATACCATGTTATTTGTGTTTTACAGAGGAATGAGTGCTTAGGAGATTCATCTCACTGCTATTTTATAGCTCCAAAAATAGGTGAATCTGCACAGACTTACCATGTGAAACTAGCCATTCAAGAAAGTACTGCGACGTGTGGAGAAATCATTTACAAGGAGGACCCTATTTTCATAAAATTTGTTACACTAAATAAAAATGATAATGAGATTGAAGTCATAATAGAGGTAAATGTAATAGTATAATTTTATTTTACGGTGACCAAACATGATCTGTGGAATGTAGTAGCCTTTTTCATGTGCTAAGCGCTGCTATAAAACGTGTCTGGCACACAAAGGGTACTGCGGATGCATCAAGGCTTTACCTGCCCAATGACAATCTGGGTGATCAGAATATAGTATAATCCAGCACTGCTAACATCAGCCAAGCCGGATCACACAGGTGTACTGACAAGGGAGAAACTCCAGCATATTGGAGGGAAGGATGCAGAAGTGATCTAATGTAGCTCCGACCTTGATACAGTCCATGGAGTGGTGAGAAGTGCAGTTTACTTAAAAAGTCCATGGATGTTAGACTGTAGCTTTAAAAAACCAAATTAGGTGAGATCAGAGACCCAGCCGCACTACAGACTGGTTACACAAATATACGTCAAAGGCCTCATGCACACAACTGTGCCGTTTTTTTAGGTCTGCAAACCGCGGATCCGCAAAAACCGGAAGCCGTCCATGTGCCTTGTGCAATTTGCGGCCCATTGTAGACATACCTATTCTTGTCTGCAAAACGAACAAGAATAGGACATGCTATATTTTATTTGCGTGGCCTCAGAACGGAGCAACGGATGCGGACAGCACACGGAGTGCTATCCGCATCTTTTGCAGCCCCATTGAAGTGAATGGGTCCGCATTTGAGCCGCAAAAACTGCGTCTCAGATGCGGACCATAACTACGGTCGTGTGCATGAGGCCAAACTTAAAGGGGTTGTCTGCTTCAACAAATGGTATTTATCATGTAGAGAAAGTGAATATAAGGCACTACTGTATTGTGATTGTCCATATTGTTTCCTTTGCTGGTTTGATTTATTTTTCCATCGCATTATACACTGCTCGTGTCCATAGTTACAACCACTCTGCAATCCATCAGCGTAATCCGTGCTTGCACACTATAGGACAAAGCGCCGGTCTCTCTGATGATTGGGACTGCAGAAGTGTGCATAGGGTGGAACTTTCTACTATAGTATGCAAGCACGACCACAGGGTGGTCGTAACCATGGAAATGGGCAGTGTAAAATGTGATGGAAACGAATCAAGCCGGCAACGGAGGTAATACGGACAATCACAATACATTACAATAAACCTTTCTTCAGTACCTTTATGCTAATGTTAGCATATGATGATTATTGAACACTGCTTGATTCAAGTTTCATTAATTTACAGAAAACAGAGGATGAACTGGAAATCCAGGCTCATGAAATCGAAGTCCAAATACATTACATCGAAGAGGTACCAAGCTGGAACTCATGTAATATAACAGCTATCAATCAGAAATCAATACATTGTAAAGCAAGGAAGGTTTCAAAAAAAAAAGTAAATTCTGAAGAAATATGGATTGAGGTAAGTTACTACAATCTAACAACCAGGTAGTAAATTGCATAAAACAGCATTGATATGAGAAGCTCTTCTCATTTTGTCATTGACTTGTTATACCTAAAAGTATATATAACGCACCGCTGAGTGTAGTGGTCACATTGATATATAGCAATTGTTTAAAAAAGTCACTCTGCAACACAACCAGAGCAAAAACCTCCTCAAGAACCGCGATGGCCAGTTCGCAGTGTTTGCCAACGAACACATGCGGGCTGCCATCTTAACTCATGAAGGCCCCCGACGGCTGTTCTCGGAACTGCCTGCTCCCGGTGACTGCATTTGTTTCAGACCGGCTCCCGACACAGGCACAGGTAAGGGCTTACCTGTGCATCGCCAGACTTGTGAGTTAAGATGGCAGCCCGCATGTGTTCATTGGTGACCACTACGAACTGGCCATCACTGCTCAAGAATGAACAATATAACAACCAGGACCCATGTAGCAGATAGAAATATCAACCCCCAATTGTATGGGATTCCTGCATTTCCATCATATGACACAATAGGTCCAATTGTCCTGAGACTAGTACACGTGTTCAAAGCAAGTAGAGTACCATGTAGAGCAGATCTGCAGACCTGGATGCAAGGCGGTTCTAGGTGAAATGGGGCCCTGGGAAAAAAACAATAAGGCCCCCCCCCCCGCCCCATGACACTTGCGGACTTTAACGCCCCGTATTGACTCTGGAGATTTAATTTGTGGATGTTCATACAGAAGAAACTGTATATTGTGTGGCACAGTGTAGAGGTATACTGTATATTGTGTGGCACAGTGTAGAGCAGGCATGTCCAAACTGCGGCTTACAGCTATTAGGGCATGCTGGGAGTTGTAGTTTAGCAACAGCTAGAGGGCCGCAGTTTGGACATGCCTGGTGTAGAGGTATAGGAGAGGGATAGCAGAGCAGGGAGAGGATGGTGCTGCTACTAGGGGGCTCATACAATGGGGAGTAATAAAGCCCACCATAATGCCTGCCCCCAATAGAAATAATTCTCCTTATAATGTGCAAAAAATACCCCCTTGTAATGCCCCCAGTTGAGCTAATGTCCCCATAGTGCCCCCATAATGTGCCAGTATAAAATACCCTTATATAGTGCCCCCAGTAAATGCCCCCATAGTCCTCCTCTCCCCCTCCCTCCTAGTGCCCCCCCATAAAGTACCAGTATAAAATGCCCCAGTACATGCCCTCAGTGTCCCCCATAATTTGTAAGTATAAAATACCCCTTCTTAGTGCCCCGTAGATGACCCCATAGTACTCCTTTCCCCCCTTTCCCATAGTACTCACCATAATGTCTCCCAGTATAAAATGCCCCTATACATATAAAATACCCATTCTTTGTGGTCTCAGTAGATGCCCCTATGGTTCCCACCAATAATGTGCCAGTAAGAAGTGCCCCCATAGTGCCACTCAATAATGTGCCAGTAGAAAGTGCCCCCAATAATGTGCAGTAATAAGTGTCCCCTTAGATGTCCCCCAATAATGTGCCAGTAAAATGTGCCCCCATAGATGCCCACCAATCATGTGCCAGTAATAAGAGCCCCCCATATCCTGTGCCAGTAACAAGAGCCCCCCATATCCTGTGCCAGTAACAAGAGCCCCCCATATCCTGTGCCAGTAACAAGAGCCCCCCATATCATGTGCCAGTAGCCAGAGGCCCCCCCATGATGTGCCAGTAGCCAGAGGCCCCCCCATGATGTGCCAGTAGCCAGAGGCCCCCCCATGATGTGCCAGTAGCCAGAGGCCCCCCCATGATGTGCCAGTAGCCAGAGGCCCCCCCATGATGTGCCAGTAGCCAGAGGCCCCCCCATGATGTGCCAGTAGCCAGAGGCCCCCCCATGATGTGCCAGTAGCCAGAGGCCCCCCCATGATGTGCCAGTAGCCAGAGGCCCCCCCATGATGTGCCAGTAGCCAGAGGCCCCCCCATGATGTGCCAGTAGCCAGAGGCCCCCCCATGATGTGCCAGTAGCCAGAGGCCCCCCCATGATGTGCCAGTAGCCAGAGGCCCCCCCATGATGTGCCAGTAGCCAGAGGCCCCCCCATGATGTGCCAGTAGCCAGAGGCCCCCCCATGATGTGCCAGTAGCCAGAGGCCCCCCCATGATGTGCCAGTAGCCAGAGGCCCCCCCATGATGTGCCAGTAGCCAGAGGCCCCCCCATGATGTGCCAGTAGCCAGAGGCCCCCCCATGATGTGCCAGTAGCCAGAGGCCCCCCCATGATGTGCCAGTAGCCAGAGGCCCCCCGTCTCATGTGCCAGTAGCCAGAGGCCCCCCCGTCTCATGTGCCAGTAGCCAGAGGGCCCCCCCCCCGTCTCATGTGCCAGTAGCCAGAGGGCCCCCCCCCCGTCTCATGTGCCAGTAGCCAGAGGGCCCCCCCCCCGTCTCATGTGCCAGTAGCCAGAGGGCCCCCCCCCCGTCTCATGTGCCAGTAGCCAGAGGGCCCCCCCCCCGTCTCATGTGCCAGTAGCCAGAGGGCCCCCCCCCCGTCTCATGTGCCAGTAGCCAGAGGGCCCCCCCCCATCTCGTGCCAGTAGCCGCCAGTATTGTACACATATATAAAAAAAAAAAAAAAACACTTATACTTACCTCCATGTCAGTGATGCGATGCAGGTCTCTTCCGGCCTGTGTCCTGCGCTTTTCGGCTCAGGCGGCGCGATGACCTGCATCGATATCTGATAGGCTGCCTGCCTAGTGCCTTTAGCCTATCAGAGGAACAGGGAAGGGACACACCTCTCCCTCCCCTGCCCCACAGCACAGCAACATCACTGTCCTGAGGACAGCGATACAGATGACTATGGAGATGAGTGCTTCCACAATGAAAGCGCTCATCTCCCTGTGTGACTGTCCTGCCGCCGTTGCCCCCACTTGCCTCCACAAAAATATAGTTAGTGCTGGCGGGGGCCCCTAAGGACTTGGGGGGCCTGGGGGCAATTGCCCCCTTGCCTATATGGAAGCGCCGACCCTGCCTGGATGGATATTTCACCAGAGAGAGAACAGGGCTGGGTTGGATTTCTTTCCCTATTCCGCCCCCACTTTGCCTAGTATTTTCTTCCAGGTAAAACCCTCTGGAAAAATGTCACTTGAGCTGCTTTACCCTAGAGCCAACCATAAAGCAGGTGATACCAACCGTCTGGGCTCTAATACACAGGGTTTCTCTATTTCACCATACAGCACATTTCACGGGGGCAGGGTGGGAGGTTCAGGCTCAGACAGCTAGCTTCCCAGGCTTTCTGACACTGACTGACAATCTGAGACCTGATTTTATTCCACAGTAATGACCCCAGCAGTAACACCTGAGATCACCTCAGGCTAGGAGAAATAGTCGTGCTGGAAGGGTGTGGACTGATGGATCCTACTTCCACCTACCCACCAGACCAAAAAAATCCAGCCCAGAATCCAAACTACACTTTCCTAAAACTACTGCAGCTTTCAGGATTTCATTTACCTCTCCCAGCTGAGGATTCTGGGTGAAATGCACACCCTTTTCAGCAATATATATATATATATCTATCTGGTCGTATAAACTGGTTGTGGATGTTTAAACAAGAGTGATATTGTGGTGTAACACAGTTCCTTTTTAAAAGACCTTTCCAATGGGCTATATGTTTCCTTCCTGTAGCCTGTATCCACACTGTTTATACTGTCCTAAATGCAATTAAAGGGGTTATCCAAAGCTGTGACCCCCCCAGCTCCCGCCCCCCTGCCCACAATGCCTGGGCCTCAAACAAAAACAATACTTACCTGGTTCCTGATGCCTGTGTCCTCCCAGATCCCATCACGGCCACCGCTGTATCTCCCCAGGTGATGTCACAATGGCCTGCAATTGGCTGCAATCTCCCAAGTCTGCGGAGGTTGTGATCTGCACGAAGGGCGAAGCAGCCGCAGCCGTGAAGGGATCCGGGAGGAAACAGAAGTTGGGGACCAGGTAAGTGTTGTCTGTATGAGGGGAAAGGGCATGGTGGGGGTGGGGTTACAGCTTTGGATGTTATTGTAGCCCAAACATTGGCCGGTAGATTGCCTAATGGATAGAAATGAGCGAATCGAGTTATATCCCAATCCAAATTTTTGAGTGTCACACAAATTTTCAGGTCAATTGAAGCACTTTTGATTCTGGTACAATCAAGTCAGAGCTGAATTGAACTAGTGAACCAATTTGGCCAAATATAATCCGAAGCTAATTTTAAGCAATTCGCTCATCTCTAATGGAGCCAAGGACAAATGAATGTACAAGGTGGGATAAAATCACCAACACCTTAAAAACTGATGTGCTATGTGTTTTTGTGTTGCTAAACAGGGAGATAGTTTGCTTATTGGATACCGTGAATCGTAATTTTCTAACATTAGAATGTACGTAGTGTATCGTGTGAGATTTTGTTAGATTCTATATAGTATGTATACAGTATGTGTATGCCCTCAATGTAACAGATTTTCTTGCAGAAGTTTCTGTGACTAAAAATATGTTCTCCATTCAACTGAATGTGGTTGTTTTGGTGACAAGCACATGGATTCCTGCAAGTCCCATTCAGAATTTTCAGTCACAAAAATTTCTGTAACTAACTCTGACTTGTGTGAAGACACCCTTATACAGGGTGGCCCACGAAAAAGTAGCCCACCTCCAGCGATAATATGACAAGTTAAACGAGCAAGTGGATTATAATATTTTTTTTTTAAGTACCCACAAGTCACAAAAGATGCTGAAAGTGGTCCCGGTTCACGTCTATGCATCTTTGGGCACGTCGGATTATGTTGGCCGATACTGCTTGTGATGCTGCAGAAGAAGAAAAATGTCCTGCTTTTCCCAACACGATGGGGCAACATGCCGCACCTCACCGAACTCGCTGGCACTGTTTTATGAACTGTTTATGGAGGAGCGAACTGTGAGCAAGGGGTTATGGCCACCACATTCCCCAGACTTGTCCACAAGTGATTTTTATCAGAGGGAAAATGTAAACCAGAAAGTGTCCGCTAACAATCCACATCCCCTGGAGGAACTAAAGGAAAACATCACAAACACTATCCACAGCATCACAAGCAGTATCAGCCAACATAATCTTATGTGCCCAAAGATGCAAAGACGTGAACGGGGACCACTTTCAGCATCTTCTGTGACTTGTGGGTAATTGAAAAAAACACTTGCTTGTTCATCTTGTCACACTATCGCTGGAGGGGGGCTTCTTCTTGACATCTTTTACCTGTTGTACAGTAATTGGCTCCTGGTCCTAGAAGTAGGTTAGTTACAGCATTGTGAGCACTTGACTACTCTAGAATTATGTGCATAACAGTCAGTCAGGCTTCATTGAAATTAATACCCCCATCATCCTACTCTTCCCCTTTCCCATGCCATTCCTTTCCCTTTGGTAATGTACTTGGTCTCTTCCAGTTTGCCATTACAACTAAATAATGTATAGTATCAAGATACATTTTCACATGAGGTTTTATAGAAATACTTGGAGACCCCTATACAATTACCGATCAGTGCTTCTTGTTAGCTATAGTCTAGGAGCTGTCCAGGATTAAAATAAAACAGTCTTCTTTTTCCAGAAACAGTGAATTGTACATGGGTTGAATCTGGTTTTGTCCAATTCACTTGAGTAAAACAGAGCTGCAATACCAGAGACTGGAAATCATCACTGTGCCTTATTAACCCTGTAATAATAACTCATTTCATCATTCTTTAAGGTTATATTAGGCAACTTTAAAACGGAAATAAAAGCACTCAACCCAAGCACTGCTCCATATTATTTCATCTTCCTGGTTATTCCGCTTCTTGTAATTGTAGTTATTGGTAAGTATTTAGCTGGAATTATTTCAGTCTAATTGTTCTTATCACTTTGATATCAAACAGAATTCAATGAACAATACATAGGCTGGTAGTGTATGCATTAAAGTGAACAGGGTTGTCTTAAATAGGGATTTTTACCATAACATTCAGGTACAGAATACTATAGCTACTTATGATAAACTGATGAACAACTGGAATTTGCTTAACTGTTTGATACAGTTAGAAATACATGACATATTGTGAAATGATAAAATGTTACATAATAGAAATTGCATTGATACATTTGCTGTAAATAATTATAAAGCTGAAAATGCATTCAAATAACACACAAGAATACCATGAGCAAATGTAAAGTTGTCTAATACAAAAAGCAGACCCCTGAATCCAAATACCTCTCATTGTTGCATGTAGTCAACTGAGCACTACTTCCATACTCATGGACATGGGGTGAATCACCCTTATATTTCTTTATTTATCCAATTAATCGCGGAAAAATCCATAGAAGTACAAAAACATACATAACCAGGGATGTTGAGATGCACCTCACGCTATCCTCCTCCCCTTGGCACGATGTTTCGGGAGAAACCCCCCTCCTCCTTATGCAAGAGTAAGGGAGGGGGGGGGGTGTTTTCCCAAAACATCAGATAGAGGGGAGAAGGATGGAGTGATATGCATCTCGGCGACCCTTGTGGTGTATGCAGTAGATTTTTTTTCTAAAATCTCCAACTAAAGCGTTTGTCACCACTGACCTGAAAACATTCTGAAGCAGGAAGGTTGAGTTTGATGAGAATTTACCATTTTTGTGTTAATAGATGATTATCATTAAAATTCTAAAAAAAAAATCTGGATTGTTAATATTTTTTTTTTAGAATTTACAGTTTATTTTTAATTTTAGTAGTACTATGCCATTGAAAATTAAATAAAAATTATTGTCCTTCTGTAGCAGTCAACACAAATGTTAAGACCTCCTAAATAGACAGGTAAACCATGGTCAATTTACTCCTGCTGTGAGGGGAAGTTGTTATCTGCAGGGTAATCCTTATTCTAATAGTATGTGTAGAATTGGGATAAAAGTTTGACAGTTCTATTGTTCTGTTGATTGCCTAAATAAAGTTGACCACAAAAAAAAACATTGCATTTGTCAGTGTAATGTGTGATCCTCTAATTGAGTTGCTTATCCCCCCTACTCTCTCTGGTCAGAGCGAATGGTCTGACTGAGAAAGTAAAATGAGCTGGGCTAAAAGTCCAAACAAAGGGGATAACTAAAGAAAAAGGACAGGAAGCAGAATACAGTCAGTGACTTCAAAAATAATATCCAAATAGCCATCCACCCATTTTTATTTATTTTTTTCATTGAAGAAAACACACATAGAATATTCACATACACTGTAGACTGTTAATATGTCATTAAAAAATGATGGAAAGATTACTATTGCCACCCAGGTTTCCTAGCATCCTAGTTGGCAAATCTTCTTAGTGATGAATAAACTGTTTGGTAGTACAAAGCTGTATGACCACCCTTGATGGCCGCGCTAGTAAAACCCCAGAAACAGATATTTCTAGGATATTAGTAGTGTGGCTGAATCAAAGTTTAGCCATTTAAAAAAAAGTAAAATGTCAAGTCAAATATTTTTTTATTTTAAAAGGGTTGTCCGTTTTTTTTCTACTGATGAACTATCCTCAGGATAGGTCATCAATGTCAGATCAGTGGAGGGTCAACTCCCGACACCCCTGCCGATCATCTGTTTTCAACAGAAAAAAGCGGACAACCCCTTTAATAGAAGTGCACTTCTAAGATCAGCAATTCCTGTGCTACTTCTGGAGTATAAAGACCAAGGGGGTAATTAATTAAACTGGTGTAACGTAGAACTGGCTTAGTTGCCCATAGCAACCAATCAGATTCCACCTTTCATTTTGGACAGCTCCTTTGGAAAATGAAATGCCCATTGGTTGCTATGGGCAACTAAGACAGTTCTACGTTACACCAGTTTGATAAATGACCCCCAAGACTATATAGCATATGTAATCAGACTGCTTGATATCAAATCATTGTGTTAAAATATTATGTACGCTTCTACTATATTAATTTTGGAAATTTGTGAGGTTTAAAAGTAAACACTTTTGAAAACTGCAATCATATAGATGTATAATATAACAATATATTCAGTAATTCAAGGGACACATCACATAAGCTGCTTAAAGAATTGTAGCTGTTGTATGCCCCATCTTAGTAATGTGTATTAAATGTCCTCTATCATATATACAGCTGCCATTTTCATCACAAGACACAAATCCAAAAAACTGAGCCAGAAACTGAGCAAAGAGCTTGAAGAACTGGAGTGTGAAATAAGGAAAGAGATTCGTGAAGGTGCGTTTGCTCAGCATAAACCTTGACAATGGCCTGACTTGTTATTATGACTATTTTCTATACTTTATCTTTCCAATACATTGTATGGGAGGGTAAGGGTGGTAATAATATGCACAGTACACAATGTCTGCATGATGAAAATGGAAAGAGATAATGTAACGCTCTTGGGACCCAATACAAAAGCTGTTACAGAGCACTCGCCAGCCATGTTTCATATAATATTGGTGCCTTCTTATGTGGCAGTGGGACCTTGGGCTTCCTCAGGCACCATGGCTTGGGTGTGAATGCAACCTCTGCACCTTCTGATAGCTACCCCCTTTAGTTTTAGCAGGTTAAGGGCTTATGCGCACGACCATATGTATTTTGCGGTCTGCAAAAAGCACATCTGCGAAAAATACAGATGGCGTCCATGTGCATTCCGTATTTTGCGCAACGGAACAACTGTCCCCTAATAGAACAGTCCTATCCTTGTCTGTGAAGCAGACAATAATAGGACATGTTCTATATATACAGTGAGGAACAGAAGTACTTGAATACCCTGCGATTTTGCAAGATCTCCCACTTAGAAATCATGGAGTGGTCTGAAATTTAACTTGTAGGTGCATTCCCACTCGGAGAGACAGAATAAAATAAAATAAAAATCAGGAAATCACATTGTATGGTTTTTAAAGAATTTATTTGTCTTGCACTGTTGAACATAAGTATTTGAACACCTGAGAACAGAAGCCTTTGTTTGCAATTACAGAGGTCAAACGTTTCCTGTAGTTCTTGACCAGGTTTGCACACTGCAACAGGGATTTTGGCCCAATAATCCACACAGATCTCCTCTAGATCTGTAAGGTTTCGGGGCTGTCGCTGAGCCACATGGCATTTCAGCTTCCTCCAAAGATGTTCTATTGGATTTAGGCCTGGAGACTGGCTAGGCCACTCCAGAACCTTGATATGCTTCTTACGGAGCCACTCCTTGGTTATCCTGGCTGTGAGCTTCGGGTCATTGTCATGTTGGAAGACCCAGCCACGACCCATCTTCAATGCTGACTGAGGGAAGGAGGTTGTTGCTCAAAATCTCACAATAAATGGCCCCATTCATCCTCTCCTTAATACAGTGCAGTCATCCTGTCCCCTTCGCAGAATAGCACCCCAAAGCATGATGTTACCACCCCCATGCTTCACAGTAAGGATGGTGTTCTTGGGATGCAACTCATTCTTTTTTTTCCCCCCCCAAACACGACTAGTGAAGTTTAGACCAAAAAGTTCTACTTTGGTCTCATCTGACCACATGACTTTCTCCCATGCCTTCTCTGGATCATCCAGATCAGGCATGCTCAACCTGTGGCCCTCCAGCTGTTGCAAAACTACAACTCTTGTCTCTGGTGTCTTTTGACAGCTCTTTGGTCCTGCCCATGGTAGTAGTTGGCGTCTAACTGTGGGTGGACAGGGGTCTTTAGAGAGCTCAGACAGGTGCTACTAAGTTAGATTAATGAGTGGAGTAGGGGTGGACTTTTTAAAGGCACAGTTACAGGTCTTTGAAAGCCAGAATTCTTGCTGTTTCTCAGGTGTTTAAATATGTTCAGCAGTGCAAGACAAATAAATTCTTTAAAAATCATACAATGTGATTTCCAGATTATTTTTTATTCTGTCTCAGAGTGGGAATGTACCTAAAATGTGAATTTTAGACCCCTCCATGATTTCTAAGTGGGAGAACTTGCAAAATTGCAGGGTGTTCAAATACTTCTGTTCCTCACTGTGTATCTATATCTATCTTTTCATAGGACAGCACTGAAGATACAATGTAAAGTAGTCAGTGTACAGATTGTATAACAGTGTAAGGCCTCGTTCACATCAGCGTTCAGCCTTTCCATTCTCCTGCTCCGTTATAGGAGCAGGAGAACAGAAAGGACGGATTGGGCACATAACTGAGGCGAGCGGAGCCTACGGACCCCATAGACTATAATGGGGTCCGTTAGGTTTACGCTCAGAAAATGATTTTGGAGCGGAGACAAAAGTCCTGCATGTTCTAAATTTGAACACTGAAAAGGAAACGTGTATCAAATTTACGTTTTTCTAATGGATTCATCAAGTTCATGAATCGAAGTGTGGATTCACTTTGTACCTTTGTTTATAGGGCACAGATACATAGAATCTAAATACAGTCTAGGTATGCTGCATGTACAAAGCAACATAATTTTTTTTTTCTTACAATGTGCAGATAGTATTGTACCCCCCTCCCTCCCCCCCCCCCCCCCCCCCCCCCCCCCCCCCGAGCACAGCTATCACTGACTGACATCTATCTCTGTATACATACTTACACAGAGAATGCTACCAATCACTGATAACACCTTCCCTGTGTACAACTATCAGTGACTGACAGCTATCTCTATATACACACTTACACAGAGAATGCTATCAATAACAGATAAGACCCACTGTACAAATAAAGTTTTATTGATTCTTTTCCCATAAATCTATATGTCAATCTGCTCAGCTCTTACTGCTCTATTACATGCTCTGCATTTCATGGTGATAGGTCCTCTTTAATTCTGTATTGAGCTAGAATTATAAATAGCCAAAACCCTGAGCTTGCAGTAACAAGCAAATATTCACTTATGCCACGTTGATTAAAATAATGTCTAATTACCATAGTTGGCTATTTCTTTCCACAAATTTAAAGCCATACAGGCTTGCTATCATATAGCAGAGAGTTTGCCCCTCTACTCTTCTGCTCCTCACAGCAATGTGATTTTCTTTCCATATGTGAGGAGGACATCTTTCATACAGGTGACAGTAATGGGATTTCTGTGGCCCCACCCAGTTGCCCACAGGTAGCATTACTGAGACGGAGCCTAGACTCCTTGGCCTCTTGTATAAGTTGGCTCAGCAGGTGACAGGGACAAAGAATAGTAGCCAGGAGTTATTAGACATTTGCTTGGATGACATATTCTGGCGGGAGCTAATGGACAGGAATTGGCTGAAAGAGTTGTATTACAACTGACATTTAAGACATGTAAGTAAGATCAGTTTGGTTGGTGGGACCCCCCATTAATCTCAAGAATGGGTGGATTCTTAGGTGGCCACACATGCATGTGAACCCTCCATTGACATCAATCAAAAAAAGATATGATCTTGAAAGTTTGAGTAAAAATTTTCATTCATAGATATTATTTTTGTGCAGGTTTTGCAGAACTACAGACAGATAAAGAAGTTGTGACCGTGGAATCAATAGGGACCATTCCATTCTTTGACTACAGGCATTTTGCTTTAAACACTTTATTTCCTGAGGTAATTTGTGCTTTTTAACACACTAATAATCTTTGTGGTGGGCCACCTTTTGGGGGGAAGGGTGTTGCTGCTTGGTACTGGCTCCTTTGCTCCCCGTCGTCAACTGGGTGTCAAAGTGGATGTTGACAGGGGGGCCCCCCTTCGAGGAAGCTGAGGACAGGATCAAAGAGGTCAGGACCCAGGTACGCATGTTTCCCTTTTGCAAATCTGATATAAACCCCCAAAAGGTGGCAAACCCCTTTAAAGGCAATTAGATATATAAACCTGTTGTCTAGTTTTTTTATGGTCGACTCCTAAATGCATATTTTGTTGGGGAATATTGTAGGCAAATCTCTGGTTATTTCAGTCTTATGTCAGAGAATAAACTGGGAAGCGCGTATTCAAGGATAAAGGCAGAAAATAATAGAGTTTATAACATTTCAAATAATAACAGGGTGACAAAAAGGACAAATATGTATAATAGAAAAGTATTTTGTTACACGGAATAGGGTTCAAAAGATGAGCATATGATGAATTATTTTATGGGTTTAGCTTTATATTCACATAATTACAAACCACATCATAAACTTAGGTGAAGAGTAGACTTTATCTGAATCTAAGAATAAACCCAAGAATAAGTCAAGCCATACACCTAACTATTAATGTAGCTCAAAATACAATATAAACCTAATTACAAACATTTCAGATTCTGTCACATGCCATTTTTCGGCAGAATCTGCGACTTCTTCCCCGCCCAGGTCTAAAAAAAAGGGGTTGTGGCGTGGGCGTGGAAGGGGGTAGGCCGGAAGGCCCGCTTAATTCATAATTTTCTACACCTGTTTTAGGCGTAGAACATGGTCTAAATTTAAGACAGCAAGGAGGTTGGCTTTACATTTAGAATCGGCAGTGAATACACCGAAGTTAGGTAGAGGCCGGCGCCTCTACATACCTTTTGGCGATCTACCACCAGCACAGGGACTTAAGACTGGCGTCTAAAACACCGGTCTTAATAAGGGACCCTAATAGATGGCAAAACATGATTTGAGTTCTGTCATAAGCGCTAACTGCATACAGTGTCATCAATGTATAAGGGAATGCAGTGAAGCTTCCTCTACTGGTGGCTGCTGATTATATTATAATTTGAAATATTAATTCTATGGGGCACATTTTAGACGCTGATCTTAATAAAGCCCTGCAGTGGCGGTGCTTTATTACATTTAGACAATTTTCTATGCCTAAAACAGGTGTAGAAAATGGTAAATGAGATGGGCCAACCAGCCCATCCCCTTCCCTGCGCACACCATGCCCACATTTTTTGACTTGGCGTGAGTGGGAAAAAGTCATAGATAGCTGTGCAAAGGAACTCATTTAGGCATAAAATATGGTATTGTTAAGGGTTCATTCACACGTCCGCAAAATGGGTCCGCATCCATTCCGCAATTTTGCGAAACAGGAATGGGGCCGGAATGTGCTGTTCGTATCCGCATTTGTGGATCCGCACTTCCGTTCCACAAAAAAATAGAACATGTCCTATTTTTGTCCACAATTGCGGACAAGAAAAGGCATTTTTTATGAGAGTGCCGGCAATGTGCGGTCAGCAAAATGAGGAACGCACATTGCCGGTGTCTGTGTTTTGCGGATCTGCAAAACACATATGGACATGTGAATGGACCCTAAGGCTGGATGTTTAAGTGAGATGAACAGAGAGCTGGGGTGCTGCTTGACAACATCCTTTTGCTTTTGAGTAGCATATTCATTGCAACCAATCTGTCTGAGAGAAATCTGTTGTGGAGGGCAAAACTGGATTGGCCCTGTACACAGAATGAGAAAAGCATTTTGGCCACAGTGAAACTTTTATTATAAAATCCATTAGGTTTCTATAAAGATAGCTGTAGAATAGATGATAGGAAATCATCAAGGCATACATTCATACATTTTATGATTTTATAACTTTGATGGCATTAATTAAAATCTTTTTATCCCTAGGGTGACAAAACTAAACAAGATTTATGTGAAAAACTATGTGAAAATATTCCATCAGTGAGTAGAATCTTTGCACTGTAAAGTTACTACAGAATTGTGAGCTTCCATCTTGTACAGTGACATCCACCCTTTTGTGAAAGTAGATGTGCAGTTTGATGTTGCAGCTACAAGTTCAGGCTGTTACCATTGATATGTTCTAAATTTGAACACTGAAAAGGAAACGTGTAGCAAATTTACGTTTTTCTAATGGATTCATCAAGTTCATGAATCGAAGTGTGGATTCACTTTGTACCTTTGTTTATAGGGCCAGATACATAGAATCTAAATACAGTCTAGGTATGCCGCATGTACAAAGCAACAGAATTGCAGCGAACTGAACTAGATCACTTAGTGGCCAGTTTATTTTGAGTACAGCTGGAGAAGGTCACCTGGGCCGACCATTCCCACTTGCTTAAATGGGAGCTGAGCTGTAGTATCGGCATTGTCACTACACAGTAGACGGAGACTTGTGCTTCAGACCATGTCCACTGTATAGTTTCTGGCACCAGCAGCTTCCTTGAACAGCGGATCTGGGGAAACGGTGCCAGGTCCCCCCCTCCCCACCAGCTGATATTAAGGACAGGTCATCAATATCTAAATACCAGGAAATCCCTTTAATCAGTAATCTTTTTTTTACCCTTAATCATAAAAGCTATGGTCTGGTTGAGACTTAAACATCATATCCCACCATTATCTGACCTGTAGAAACACATTCCTTACCATCATTACTATCACTGTATTTTGTGTAGTGTCCATATTCCATACTATACCTGCACCTAATGCAGACTGGCACCCTGATATTTCATTATCCAAGTCTGTTTGAGGAAAAAATGAGACCATACCAACCCAGCCAACTGCCACTTTTCTTTCCATGGGCCAACTATGATAATAAAATATGATCTTTTTGCTTATAGCCATTCCAAACCATAAAGTCAACTCAAGATGAGGAAATAGTAAATACTCTGAAGACATTATTCGAGAATCAAAATTTCCTGGTTCTACTCATCCACACCTTGGAAAAACAGACTGATTTCTCAATCAAGGACCGGTAACTACATTAATTTATATATTTTCCCTTAAAAAATTTGCTTTTATTGTGCTTAAATTCTACTTTCATTCAAATGTCTTATTCAGCTTTTTGGCTGAAGTGAACAAAGAAATTCAGGTGCAATGACAGGGAACGGCGCCGCCCCCCCCCCCCCCCCCCATCATTGAAACCCCTTAGATGCCGCGTTCAATGCTTATCATAGAATCTCACAGTCACATTGAGGTCTTTGAGGGCATAATCAGAGTTTAAAAACAAAAAAATACATATCGTATTTTTCGCCCTATAAGACGCACCTGGCCCATAAGACGCACCTAGGTTTTTGAAAAGGAAAATAAGAAAAAAATATTTTGAACCAAAAGGTGTGCTTTTGGTGGGTTTTGAACTAATTGTGGTCTGTGGATGACGCACTGTTATGGGGGATCTGTGGATGGCACTGTTATGGGGGATCTGTGGATGGCACTGTTATGGGGGATCTGTGGATGGCACTGTTATGGGGGATCTGTGGATGGCACTGTTATGGGGGATCTGTGGATGGCACTGTTATGGGGGATCTGTGGATGGCACTGTTATGGGGGATCTGTGGATGGCACTGTTATGGGGGATCTGTGGATGGCACTGTTATGGGGGATCTGTGGATGGCACTGTTATGGGGGATCTGTGGATGGCACTGTTATGGGGGATCTGTGGGTGGCACTGTTATGGGAGGGGATCTGTGGATGGCACTGTTATGGGAGGGGATCTGTGGATGGCACTTATGGGGGATATGTGGATGACACTTATGGGGGATATGTGGATGACACTGTTATGGGGGCATCTGTGGTTGACACTGTTATGGGGTGGATCTGTGGATGGCACATATATAGCATTTTATACAGTGTCCCTGTGTAGTCATCCTCAACACAGAGGGTGGAGGCCGGCAACTGGTGTTGAAATCGTGGCGGGGCCTGGTGCAGTCACTGTACTCTATTACACCGAGCCCCGCACATAGCAGTATTCATATGAAAAAGGTAGACAATCCATATGTAAAGTGTAGGCAATCCATATGTAAAGTGTAGAAATCCTCTGCGGTAGGGCAATCCACCTAGTACTCACTATGAAACTCCAGTACTAGCAGGCAGGCTGGCCGGTCACTCACTTCGTCATGTACATGCTCCTCCCACTTTTTTAATGAAGCAGGCGGAGCATGGCCCTGATGACGTGAGTGACCGGCCAGCCTGCCTGCTAGTACGGGAGTTTCATAGTGAGTACTAGGTGGATTGCCCTACCGCAGAGGATTTCTACACTTTACATATGAATACTGCTGTGTGCGGGGCCTGGTGTAATAGAGTAGAGTGACTGTACCGGGCCCCACCGCGATTCCAGCAGTTTCCGGCCTCCAGCCCCTCCTCACTGATACATCGCAGGCCGCGCTGTCCAGCATCGGTGCCCGCGATGCATCAGTTTTAGCAGAGTAATTGCAGCATTCGCCCCATAAGACGCACTGCTATTTTCCCCCCACTTTTGGGGGCAAAAATGCGTGTCTTATGGGGCGAAAAATACAGTACTCATCTCATCCATTTGCTCACGGACAGGCCGTCGTAGCCATCTTGATTGAAGAAAATGCGCCAAATCTCACGCATGCTGACGTGATGAGGTCACCACATCACCACGATGCCCGGGCGCAGTGACGTCACTCAGTGCATGCAAGATTTAACGCATTTTCAAGAGCAAATGGATGAGGTATGTATTTTTTTGTTTTTTACTGCCATTTCAGGGGAAATTGATTCGTTACCACAAAGCGCTAGGAAATTTGGCTTCATGCAAATTTCATTTTTCCTGAAATTCTGCTCGAAGTCCAATTTGTTAACTTCGATTCACTCAACACTAGTAATTATATATTGGAAGCAAATCATAACCTGTAATTCTTTATTGTTTTATTAGATGTATGTTTGCATCCTTCCTGACCATTAACTTTCAGAGTAATCTACTCTATCTCACTGGGCTACTTGAAAGACTGATTAAAGATCTCATTGAGCAATCAAGTAACAAACAGCCAAAGTTGATGTTAAGACGAACAGAGACAGTTGTTGAAAAGCTATTGACCAACTGGATGTCTACTTGTCTGTATGGCTTTCTGAGAGTAAGTAACACTTTTTCTTTTTTTCAGTGCATGCCAAGCTAGCACTTCTTTAGGCATAGTTCATATTTTAGTGATTTGTTCAGTGATTGTGAGCCAAAACCAGGATTGGAGCCTACGTAGAGATGAGCTACAATGGAAAGATTTGCAGCTGTTTTGTGTTTTCAACCTGCACCTGGTTTTGGTTCACAATCACTGACCAAATCAATGATGTGTGAACTAGGCCTTACAGGTGAAACAAAAAAATCTAGAATATTGTGCAAAAGTTCATTTATTTCAGTAATGCAACTTAAAAGGAATTGCATTAATTCAACTTAAAATTAGAATTTTGTGAAAAGGTTCAATATTCTAGGCTAATTAAGCTAATACCCCTTGAGCAAAGGGTACCTAAAAATTGTGACTTTGGGGTTTCATAAGCTGTAAGCCATAATCATCCAAATTATAACAAATAAAGGCTTGAAATATCTTACTTTGCATGTAATGAATCTCATATTAGTTTCACCTTTTAATTTCCATTCCTGAAATAAATGAACTTTGCACGATATTCAAATTTTTCGCGTTTCACCTGTATGTGAAGCTAAATCTGCTTGCTATCAAGTGGTTGCAATCACTAGAAAATCTGTTCTGTGTGCCCAAACAGTGTATTCTAATCATACTTAACGTTGAGATTACAGCACTAAAAATGAAAAGTTGTGAAATTGTGGAAATCACAAGATCAATAGACATGTTAATGATATGCAAATGATAAAAAATGGAAACAAAATATTCAAAACATCTTGATTTATTCAATAATGATTATGAATACCACGCACAGAAATACAATCACTTACACCTTGGCATAGTATCAACAAGGTTATTAATAGTTGTCTGATAAAGGTGCTGTTATGCTGAATGCACTTGGGCAGGCAAATTATCAAGATCTGCTGCTGGTAGCTCCCTTTGCAATTGTGGACCACTGACATCCCAGATGTGCTTGATGGGAGACAAGTCTAGACAGGGGTGCACCTAGCCTTTCTGCTGCCTGAGGTGAAAACTGAAACGGCGCCCCAACCTCCCAATGCCAATTTCTTAACCTAACCCTTCCCTCCAGTCCTACTGTTAAAGACATACTTGGAAAACCGTACATACAAAGCTATAAAACATACAGGGTAATACAGCGCCAAATACTGTGCTTCCCAATACTATACTGCGGAAACAGATAATCCCCCTTCCGCTGCCCCCTTCTTGCCCCTACCTGGTGCTGCCTGAGTCAATCCCCTCACCTTGCCTCATTAGTGGTGCACCCCTGAGTCTACAGAGGCTGCAGTCCATGTTAGCACGTTTAGGCCACACAGGCTGCTCACAGTAGCATAGAATATAGACCTCCATTGCAATCTTGCTGTGCACCATAATAGCCTTTTAGAGTGGTGGTGTGAGGTTAATGGAACACCTGTAGTTGGATGTCTGGCTCGTAACCCAATGTCATTCAAATGCATTCTGATGGTTGTTTAGACACTGCTCGCCCCCCTAGGCTTCAGATATGACGTCCAATTGCACTTGCAGTACACAATGGATCACTATGCACCATTCCTCTAAACAGACGATCCATTCAAGCAAGGGTTTAACTCTGTGCACCTCTTGCTGTCATTCCAGTTCATGATTGTTCTCATAACCACCAGGCCATGCAATGTTGAACAGTGCTAACATATCGGCCTAGGCACATAATGACAGGGGCAGACTGGCAACTTAAAGTGGCCCTGGAAAAAAATACTAAAAGTGGCCCCGTTTTGTAGTTGGGTGCAAATTGATGGAAGGCAGGCACCCCAACAGAGCCAAATACCACAGTCCATCACAAAATAATGCCAGCAGCACAAAATACATCCCCAAAAACTTCCACTGGCTGGCTGTGAGGAGTGCCCAGGTGGCCCCCTGGGCATTGGCCCACCAGAAAAATTCCCTATAAGGTCTATGGCCAATCCGCATAACGATCTTCCAGAGAGCGAAACCAACATCTCTCAGTTCAGAGTTCCTGTCCCTTTCCGTTTGTGACAAGTGGCGACAAGTTGCAAATTGACCAACAAGAGACATTGCACATTCATCCCACACGACTTGATCCAATTTTTGATGTTTCATGAAAAACTTTGCTTTCAATTCTACTTTTATGCCCTGAATTAGAGCAAGGTGCTTGAAAATTTGATTATTTGCATATTTTAGCAACACCTGCTACTTCCTCAATTTGCATAACCATATGGCTTGTCTTTCTTGGTGCTACAATTTCAACGTTAATGAGTGTATATCATGTCAAAGTTGCTTAGTTCTCTTTTAATGTTAATAGAGCACACCCTTGCAATGGCAATGTCCAAACGGTTTGTTCTGTTGGTGATGTAGCTAATTGCATCCCTGCAATTGCAAGCTTCGCATTATCTCTGCTTCTACCTTGTCCACCCCTGCTCTTTTATTGGCCAGCCTTGTTCACGTGAGCAATGCTGGCCAAGCCAAGGGCAGCAGGAAGTGTGTTGGGCAACCAAATACACAATATACAGCAGGCAGTCTGAGAAGCAGTGCAGACATCTTAGATTGCAGGAAAAGAGCCATTAACGGGTCTACAACTAAAAAGATTAAAAGAAGGGCACCATGAAAGTGCTCTGTTTGTTCCCAGTTAATATAAAAACATTTTTTGTTGAACTGGAGGGTCACTTTAACCACTTGCTGCAAATGGACGTAGATGTATGTTCTGATTGCATGTAAGTTGCTGCAATCAGACATACAGCTACGTCCGAACTGTTAGTGTCACAGCCCCAAAGTCTCCATTCTCACTGAGCAAAGACATGGGAGAAGCTGGCAAAGGACCAATCAGAGTGGTCCCTTGCCAGCAATCACTATGATTGGTTAGTAATCATCTGAAGAAATAGGGAAAGGCACCACTCACCACACTCGTGGAATCTTCTTTTATACTGTACAGAGTAAGCAATCGGAGCATAGGCAGTGTTAAAATGCATTCAGGCTCTGATTTCATGCCTGGAATAAGGTATGGCCCCTTTTGTACTCCCTGTGCCCCCGATGCCCACATCTTGCCTCTGCACTGTGTCATACTGCCCCCCCCCCCCAGCCTTACTGCATTGAGATGGCGGTGGCTCAGGAATGGAGCTGCCGCCATCAGCGTCCCGATGGTTACCATGGCAACTGGACGCCAACATGTACTGAAGTCTGACAGACCCTGCCATAGGCAGCGTCTGATCAGGCCTTCTGTCAGTGTAATGCCTCATTCGCAAGTCCGTTTTTTGGTCAGTGATTTCCATCAGTGATTGTGAGCCAAAACCAGAAATGGAGCCCCCACAGACATAAAGTATAAGGGAAAGATCTACACCTGTTTTGTGTTTAGAGCCCCGTCAGTTTTTTTGGCTCCAAATCACTGCAGTAAATCACTGACCGAACACTGACATGTGAATGAGGCATAAAACTGACAGTACAGGGAGTGCAGAATTATTGGGCAAATGAGTATTTTGACCACATCATCCTCTTTATGCATGTTGTCTTACTCCAAGCTGTATAGGCTCGAAAGCCTACTACCAATTAAGCATATTAGGTGATGTGCATCTCTGTAATGAGAAGGGGTGTGGTCTAATGACATCAACACCCTATATCAGGTGTGCATAATTATTAGGCAACTTCCTTTCCTTTGGCAAAATGGGTCAAAAGAAGGACTTGACAGGCTCAGAAAAGTCAAAAATAGTGAGATATCTTGCAGAGGGATGCAGCACTCTTAAAATTGCAAAGCTTCTGAAGCATGATCATCGAACAATCAAGCGTTTCATTCAAAATAGTCAACAGGGTCGCAAGAAGCGTGTGGAAAAACCAAGGCGCAAAATTACTGCCCATGAACTGAGAAAAGTCAAGCGTGCAGCTGCCAAGATGCCACTTGCCACCAGTTTGGCCATATTTCAGAGCTGCAACATCACTGGAGTGCCCAAAAGCACAAGGTGTGCAATACTCAGACATGGCCAAGGTAAGAAAGGCTGAAAGACGACCACCACTGAACAAGACACACAAGCTGAAACGTCAAGACTGGGCCAAGAAATATCTCAAGACTGATTTTTCTAAGGTTTTATGGACTGATGAAATGAGAGTGAGTCTTGATGGGTCAGATGGATGGGCCCGTGGCTGGATTGGTAAAGGGCAGAGAGCTCCAGTCCGACTCAGACGCCAGCAAGGTGGAGGTGGACTACTGGTTTGGGCTGGTATCATCAAAGATGAGCTTGTGGGGCCTTTTCGGGTTGAGGATGGAGTCAAGCTCAACTCCCAGTCCTACTGCCAGTTTCTGGAAGACACCTTCTTCAAGCAGTGGTACAGGAAGAAGTCTGCATCCTTCAAGAAAAACATGATTTTCATGCAGGACAATGCTCCATCACACGCGTCCAAGTACTCCACAGCGTGGCTGGCAAGAAAGGGTATAAAAGAAGAAAATCTAATGACATGGCCTCCTTGTTCACCTGATCTGAACCCCATTGAGAACCTGTGGTCCATCATCAAATGTGAGATTTACAAGGCGGGAAAACAGTACACCTCTCTGAACAGTGTCTGGGAGGCTGTGGTTGCTGCTGCACGCAATGTTGATGGTGAACAGATCAAAACACTGACAGAATCCATGGATGGCAGGCTTTTGAGTGTCCTTGCAAAGAAAGGTGGCTTTATTGGTCAATGATTTGTTTTTGTTTTGTTTTTGAATGTCAGAAATGTATATTTGTGAATGTTGAGATGTTATATTGGTTTCACTGGTAAAAATAAATAATTGAAATGGGTATATATTTGTTTTTTGTTAAGTTGCCTAATAATTATGCACAGTAATAGTCACCTGCACACACAGATATCGCCCTAAAATAGCTAAAACTAAAAACAAACTAAAAACTACTTCCAAAAATATTCAGCTTTGATATTAATGAGTTTTTTTGGGTTCATTGAGAAAAATGGTTGTTGTTCAATAATAAAATTAATCCTCAAAAATACAACTTGCCTAATAATTCTGCACTCCCTGTATAGTGCATTGCAATAGATGACTATTGCAGTGCACTGTACAGCAATCAGACCCACTGGATCTTCAAGATCCAAGTGGGACTTGGTAAAAAACAAAAAGTTTTAAAAAAAATACATTAAAATAATTCCAATAAAAAAATCAAATAAATGGCTTTTTCCCATCTGCTCCCTGTTAGTTTATTAAAAAAAATGAAAAAAATTTAAGTATACATAATTGGCATTGCCAACAACCTGCCCTATAAAAGGATCACATTACTTATACTGTACCCCGTGTCCTACAAAAAAACAAGCCCTCACACAGTTGCATTGGTGAAAAATTCTTATGTACCCCAAAATTGTACCAATGAAAACTACATCTTGTCCCACAAAAAAACAAGCCCTTACATAGCTCAGTCAACAACAAAAAATTAAGTAGGAGTGTAGTTTCCAAAACACATAATTATTTTTTTTTGTGTGCGTGCGCTGACTATGTCCAGCCACTGTTAGTGCATCGCCCACCACACCGCTGAGTTTGAATCGTTTTTTTTTTTTTTGGGGGGCTTTTTTTTTTTATTTAGTTTTATTATTTTTTTTCTGTTAGGTTAAGGGTAGTATACGTGAACACCCGTCCCCCACACACACACGCACACTAAATAAAGTTTTACACACACACACACACTTCCCCATGGCCCGCAAGACGTTCTCGACCGAGGAGGCATACGGCCTGCTTGTCTCCGACTCCTAGAGCCCCAGTGAGGACGAGGATGACCCCACTTTCCTCTTGTCATCCGCGTCTTCCTCTAGTGATGATGATGAGCCTCCATGGCAGTGGAGACGCCGACAGGCAGAGCCAGGGGGCCCCCATGCCAGGGACCCTGTACCCCACATTAGTATGAGCCGCCCTGGGGCTCGTACTAGTTTTCCAGCCCACCAGATAAGTTCACCTACTGGTGAACTTGTCTGGTGTACCCCAGAGGATTTTGATCCCATGATTCCTGACTTTGTTGGCCAACTAGGAATCCAAATTTCCACAGTGGGCTTCACTGAATATTATTATTTATTTATTTATTTTTCAGTGATCACTTTGTGAATCTGATGTGAAGCAAACTAACTTGTTCGCCCAACAGTTCATTGCTCAACACCCGGGCTCCTTTTTAGCTAGGTCCGGTGGCTGGACTCTGGTCAGTGCAGCCGAGATGAGGACGTTTTGGGGCCTCGTGCTGCACATGAGCCTAGTCAAAAAAAACAGTGTCAGGAAGTACTGGAGTGGGGACGTCCTCTACCAGACCTCACTCTACTGTATGGCCATGACACGTTCCTGTTTTGAGGCAATTCGGAAATGCCTGCATGTCTCATTGCTTTCAAGGGGAGACTCGACTAATTTTCCGCCAGTATGTTCCCTTTAAGCAGGCGAGGTATGGCGTGAAGCTGTACAAACTTTGTGAGAGTACCTCAGGGTACACCTACAAGTTTTGTGTGTACGAGGGGCGAGATTCCCGTATTCAACCCCCAGAATGTCCCCCACTCTGGGTGTTAGCGGGAAACTTATATGGGACCTTATGCACCCACTGCTAGATAAGGGTTACCACCTGTATGTAGATAACTATTATACTAGTATACCCTTGTTCCAGTCCCTCGCCGCCAGATCCACGTCCGCTTGTGGGACCGTGCGGAAAAATCAACGCGGCCTCCCTACCCACCCCCTCCAGGTACCTATCCTCAGGGGTGAGACCCGTGCCCTTACCAGTGGAAACCTGTTGCTGGTCAGATATAAGGACAAGAGGGATGTCCTTGTACTGTCCACATTTCACGGTAACGGCATAACCCCTGTCCCTGTGCGAGGTACCGCGGCAACGGTCCTCAAGCCCGATTATATTGTGGACTACAATCGGTATATGGGAGGAGTTGATCTCTCTGATCAAGTCCTCAAGCCATATAATGCCATGCGCAAAACCCGGGCATGGTACAAAAAAGTTGCAGTCCACTTGGTACAGGTTGCCTTGTACAACTCTTTTGTGTTGTCCTGGATCACTGGCAACACAGAGGAAATTCCTGCAGTTCTATGAGGCAGTCCTCAAGGCTCTGATCTTTTCTGACCGGGAAAGAGCAGGCCGGAGTACCTCGGGAACTGGAGGCGCCTGGATCGTTCCTGGCCAACACTTTCCAGGTGTGGTCCTCCATACTGGAAAGAAGGGATGGTCCCCAAAAAAGTGCAGAGTGTGTCACAGGAGGGGGATACGGAAGGACACCACCACTCAGTGTGACACGTGCCTCGATCATCCGGGCCTCTGAATTGACAGTTGCTTCAGGGAGTACCACACTTCCATGGAGTACTAAATTTATAATCTCCTTCCCCAATTTTCAGATGAACACAGTCCAAAAAATAAAATAAAAACGGTGTAAAGAAAGCAAATTTTCTGTCACCTTACATCACAAAAAGTGTAATAGCAAGCGATCAAAAAGTCATATGCACCCCAAAATAGTGCCAATAACACCGTCCTCTTATCCCGCAAAAAATGAGCTCCTACTTAAGACAATTGGCTAAAAATTATTTAAAAAAATGACTCTCAGACTATGGAGATACTAAAATGTTTTTTTTTTGTTTTAAAAAAGGACATTATAGTATAAAACCTAAATAAATTTTAAAAAGTAGACATATTAGGTATTGTCACGTCCGTAAGAATCTTCTCTATAAAAATAACACATAACCTAACCCCTCAAATGAACACAGTCAAAAAAATATAATTAAAAACGGTGCCAAAACAGCAATTTTTTGCCAAATTTTCCATTTTAATCCATTTTTCCGTTACAAAGCAAGGGTTAACAGTCAAACAGAACTCTACATTTATTGTCCTTATTTTGTAGTTTACAGAAACACCCCATATGTGGTCGTAAAAGGCTGTATGGCCAAACGACAGGGTGCACAAGGAAATGAGCGCCATATGGTTTTTGGAAGATTTTGCTGGACTGTTTTTTGGACACCATGTCCCATTTGAAGCCCCCTTGATGCACCCCTAGAGTAGAAACTCCATAAAAGTGACCCCTTCTAAGAAACTACACCCCTCAAGGTATTCAGAACTGATTTTACAAACTTTGTTAACCCTTTAAGAGTTATTGGCAAATGGAGATGAAATTGCAGAATTTAAATTTTTTGACAAAAATTGAATATAGAGCAACCAAAAATCATATGTACCCTAAACATTGTCCCAACAAAACTGCCACCTTATCCCGTAGTTTCCAAAATGGGGTCACTTTTATGGAATTTCTACTCTTGGGGTGCATCAGGGGGGCTTCAAATGGGACATGGTGTAAATAAACCAGTCCAGCAAAATCTGCCTTCCTAAAACCATATGCCATACCTTCATTCTGTGACTGTGTGCCCGTACAGCAATTTACGACAAGTCCTCCAGGCACCACCTTCCCCGCTCCGTTCTCAGTGTAGCTGTGGGTCCCTGAGGTGGGACCCAAACCTATCAGACAATGGGGGCATATCCTAACTACATGCCCCTATTGTCTCAGATGGGAATACCCCTTTAAGACCAAAACTGTCTGCAGAGGCAAAGGGTTAAGATCTCCTAGGTTATTGAAAGCTCTTGTCACACCCTCTTCTTGAGTTAGTCTTGAGGTGATTGGCTGAAGGTCTATGGGTGTCATCATACACTGGCTGTCCTCGTGGCCTACATTGCTGGAGGGGCGGAGGAAGGGGCTTAAAAGGGCTCTTGATACCAGAGATTGGAGGCAGAAAAGGACCATGCACTCACTTAATCCTACATTTGCCTTTTTATAAGGGTGAATTTTGCTGCAGTTCCTACATGCTAACCCCCACTTGATTAAGGTGGAAAAAAAACATATCAGCATAGTAAGAGGAAGCAGAAGTGTTATTTCCTCCAGAACCTGTCCCTGACCAGCAGAATAGACGGGATGGTTTTTTCAAAGAACAGTGAAATGTTTGTGGTTAAATATTTTATGAAAGCAGACACCTTCAGACCTCAAAAACTGTGCATGAGCATAAATACACAATGTTGCTAGTCAATAATCTCTTTGTCTTGTCACATACAGCTAAAATGCCTTTCTTTTCAAAAAGATATATATATTTTCCCCTTTATTAATCACTCTCGTATAGGAATCTGTGGGAGAACCATTGTACAGTTTGGTTTCTACATTAAATCAGAGGATTCACAGAGGCCCAATAGATGCAGTAACATGTAAAGCTCTCTACACTTTGAGTGAAGACTGGTTGTTGTGGCAGATAACAGAATTTAGTAGTGTGGTGAGTATTATTTACTACCTGTTCATTTTAACAATTACTTCATCTAGTTATGCCAGAAGGTGTATTTTAAAGGGGTTATTCCGGTTACCAAAAAATTCACTTCATTTTTTTTTTTATGACATAACACTTACTGATAGAAGGTCATCATCCATGATCCCCATTCTGGCACTAGAGATTTCACCCACGTGAAGTAGAGTCAGAGCTTCCTGGGGACGGCAACCCGACCCCAGTATCACATGACTAAAATCAGGACAGACTGCAACTCCGTCCCGTTGTCAGCGGTGCCACCAGTTACCTCAGATAAAGGGGCTGTACAGACTTCAAATGACTGCCCCATGGAGTCGTATGATAACTTTTGTGCCCGGACACTAAGTAAGTGTTTGTTAGGAAGGAGATGGCAGTAGTGCAAGGAAGCCAGGAGGATGCCAGAAAGATCATGCAGGTCCCACCTCCAAACCAAGAAGTTCCAGGGCTATAGAGTCTGAAGAGTAGTAATCAGCAGAGCCTTCCACTTAGTGAAAACAGAATTTGTACAATGTTGCATACATATCTTAAACCGGCTAAGCAGTTGACTATCCCTGGATATTAAATTCTAATAAAAATCAGTTGTGCGGGGGCATTAAACCTGTACCTATAGAAGACCTGCCCTCAAATATCCCCCCCGTCATTAAAATAATCTATGCATTATAGTATATTTCCAAATAATAGTCATAGATTTACCATGTAAGGCCTATTTCACACTTCAGTTATTTGGTCAGTTATTTCCATCAGTTATTGTGAGCCAAAACCAGTAATGAAGCGTGCTTAGAGATAAAGTATAATGGAAAAATTTCCTCCTGTCCTGTGTTTTTGATCCGCACCTGGTTTGGGCTCACAAAAACTGATGAAAATAACTTACCAAATAACTGAGGTGTGAACTAGGCTTAAACCAATATACAAGGGCCAAATAATGTTGCCACATATTACAACCACATAGTGTCTGATAATGCCATGATACTATTTTTCCATTTATAGTAGGTATAATACCACTTTAATTTAGAATGATTCCCATTTCTCAGCTCTATTGTTTGCATGTGAAATGTTGTGCAGCCATTTTTTATCAACCATGTTTGCTTGATGGATATGCACCTGTGACTATGAATATGAATGTGCTAGTCTAAATTTTCTTGTAGTATATATTGAGGGTAGCGCCTCTTTTAGACTGAGCAACGCCCATCTGCCTGGGGTTTCTGAGCAGAGTATAAATGTAGCTGGTTCCTACTATGCCCTGAAAATGTAGGCTTGGGTAAGTCCAAGAGAGGGGGTATATTAGTGTTAGATACCCGTCTGCGGAAGCCACCTTGACACCTGGTAGATGGGCCCAACACACGTTTGATCAAAAATGTGCGCAGAGAGCTTCTATTTTTCAATTTATAGTAGGTATAATACCACTTTAATTTAGAATGATCCTCATTTCTCAGCTCTATTGTTTGCATGTGAAATGTTGTGCAGCCATTTTTTTATCAACCATGTTTGCTTGATGGATATGCACCTGTGACTATCAATATGAATGTGCTAGTCTAAATTTTCTTGTAGTAATGCCACCATACTGTCACTGAATTAAAAACACTACATACAGACCAATATTACAACCATACAGAGACCAGATACTAGATACCAGTTTGACACAGGCAATCTGCAGACCACATAAATTAATACAGTACAGTTAAATCAATAGGATACATCTTTTCTGATTGAAGTTGTACATTTTATTTTCTTCTCCATTCGACAAACCACTATGGAAACTTCTCCTGCTGACTACAGAGTTTGCTGATCAGACCTCTTCAGTGCATCACTTCATCTAATTTCTATCCCCTATAGCAAAAGATCCACACAAACCTATAACACTGCCATTGTGCTGCTGCCAATACTATGCCGGCTGCGTGTGAGGGCCGAATAGGATGCCGGTGCGTAGTGGGAAAATGACCAATTTTTCCGCGCGAGTGCAAAGCGTTTTAATGCGTTTTGCACGCGCGTGAAGAAAATCGGCATGTTTGGTACCCTGACCCGAACCCGGACTTCTTCACAGAAGTTTGGGTTAGGTGTTTTGTAGATTTTATTATTTTCCCTTATAACATGGTTATAAGGGTAAATAATAGCATTCTTAATACAGAATGCTTAGTAAAAAGTAGAGGGGGTAAAAATAATAAACAAATTTAACTCACCCCATCCACTTGGTCGCGTAGCAAATCTCCTCTTCTTTCTGCTTTCTTCAGGACCTGGCTAAAGGACCTTTGATTACGTCACTGCGCTCATCACATGGCCCATCACCATGGGGATGGACCATGTGATGAGCGCAGTGACGTCATCAAAGGTCCTTTAGCCAGGTCCTGAAGAAAGAAGAAGAGATCCGCTATGTGACCAAGTAGATGAGGTGAGTTAAATTTGTTTATTATTTTTAACCCCTCAATGGACATTTTACTAAGCATTCTGTATTAAGAATGCTATTATTTTCCCTTATAACCATGTTATAAGGGAAAATAATAAAGATCGGGTCCCCATCCTGATCGTCTCCTAGCAACCATGCGTGAAAATCGCACCGCATCCGCACTTGCTTGCGGATGCTTGCGATTTTCACGCAGCCCCATTTACTTCTATGGGGCCTGCATTGTGTAAAAAACGCACAATATAGAGCATGCTGCGATTTTCACGCAACGCACAAGTGATGCGTGAAAATCACTGCTCATGTGCACAGCCCCATAGAAATGAATGGGTCCGGATTCAGTGCAGGTGCAATGCGTTCACCTCACACATTGCAACAACGCGGAAAACTTTCCCGTGTGAAAGGGGCCTAAGTGTCTCCATTAATGTACTAACAATGCTGCTCCATGCCTGTAAGCCATCATATTGTTTTTTATCCATTGTTAACTGCTTATAGTTACTTTACGCTATGGGGCCAGGATGACATCTATTTTCATCTCACTTCATTGGAGCATTCCCACCATCCTTCTAAGATATTAGGTTCAGATTGTATGATTATTTTGTGGTAATTTCCTTACAAACCACCAGCATATAAAGCATTATGGATTTGACAATGGAAAATCCAGCCATTTTAAAGTAGAATTCAATTTATTATCATTATAGCAATACAGAATTGTACAGTACAATGATACACTATCATGCTAGATGCATGGTTAGATCAGTAGCAGTCTGTATGTTGTATTCATATTCTGGTTAGTGTTACTGGTGTGACCAGTTTAAGAGCCTGTAGAAAAAACCTAGAATCTAGTGGCTCTGGTGCAAATGTCCCTGTGCCTTTTTACATATGCCAGAGGCTGAAACAAAAAGTGGTTAGGGTGTGTATAGTCAGAGGGAATGTTGCATGATTTCTGCAAATATCTTATTGTAAATGTCCAATATAGGTGGTAGGGCAGCTGCAATGATATGCTGGGTGGTTTTCACCACTCTCTGCAACATCCTTATGTTCAACAGCAGTAGCGCTACCATACCAGACTGTGATGCAACTGGTTAGGATTCTCCCCACTGTAGACCTGTAGAAGTTGCAGAGGATGTGCTGTGACAGGAGGAAAGTGAAGGCGTTGTTGGACTTTTTTTTTTACTGATGTAAGAAGTGACCAAGTAAGATCCTCAACTGCTTGGACACCAAGTAACTTATAGAGGTTGTCTAACTTTAGCAAATGGCATTTATCATGTAGCCAAAATTAATACAAGCCCCTTACTAATGTATTTTGATTGTCCATATTGGCTTCTTTGCTTTCTTGATTCATTTTTTCATTGCATTATACACTGTTCATATCCAGAGGTTACGACTACCCTGCAATCAAACAGTGGTGATTGTGCTTGAGCACTATAAGAAAATCGCTGGCCACCAGAGTATGCAAGCACGGCCACTGCTGCTGAATTGCATTTGTTCGTATTCCCTGGATATCAGCAGTGTATAGTGTGATGGAAAAATGAGTCAAGCCAGCAAAGAAGACAATATGGACAATCACAATACATTAGTAAGTGCCTTGTATTAACTTTCTGTAGATGATAAATAACATTTGCTGAAATGAGACAACCCCTCTAAAACTGCTCACCCTTTCCACCAATGTCCCATCAAAGCTAAATGTTGTGTGCATTCTATTCCCCTTCCTGAAGTCAACAATCATCTCCTAGAATTATTATAGATATTTTATGGCTTTATGAAAAAAATGGTAAGCATAGATTCACAAAGTACAGACATGCTTTATAGATACATATACCCTAGGGACAACTGTTATCCACTGGAAATGTTTTCCAACCTCGAGCCAAACCTATAGTAATGTAATTCTGATTGACGGGGTTGAGAGATTCCATGTGCTTAACGGAGGCCAGGAAGTTGCCACTTGAACCATGTGCCTGACGACATGAGAGGAGAACAATGTGAATAGCCCCTTATTTGTTGTGTATGGTTCAGACAAAAAAAATATATGATTAAGTGCTCTTGCATGGCAAGACCACTTATTGTTATCTCACATATATATTATTATTACTATAGCCAAATTTACCACCCTAACTCCTCCCACAGTTTTTACACTACATAGACAGTAATATACCAAAATGTGCAGATTGGTGTGCCATTACTTTGTGGAACGTTTTGCCGAATGGTTCTCGAAATATCAGCGTTTTTGTGGCGAAATTGGTTCCATAGGAATGAATGGCGGAATGTTCAAAACTAGAGTGTGAGCTGACAAAAGCTAGAGTGTGAGCTGAAAAATTAGGACATGATTTATAAACTCCCTCCCACCTACACAAATCTTATATCAAAACGTTCAGCTATCCCTGCTGCCACTAAAAATGTCCATGGCTAAGCCATAGTCCTGATAGTTTTCACAATATGACCATTTGTTTGCAACTCACGCGGCTCATTGACATTCATTGAAACTCCACTCTAGCCAAATTTGAAGAGACTGCGACTGTGCCTTCATTTTTAATATTTCAGAGACATACTATGCACAAAATGTAGGTCTGGGTCTTGTGATTATCACAATATAAATCTTTTCGCTGTAGGATTTATCATTTTTAAACTACAACCGTTTGAAGATGGCAACTGCCAGTGAAGTGAGCAAGTTGGGGCCGTTTGTTTTTAACCGCTCTTCTCTGCCCTTGCTGTAGAGTGAGTTGCCATAGCAACCCAGGTGTGTGAGCAGCCAGCAGAGTGACAAAAGCTAGAGTGTGAGCTGAAAAATCAGAATATGATTTCTAAACTGCCACCACTCCCTCATTTTCAAGCCCACCTACACAAATCAGCTGCTAATGATTTTATAAATGTATGTTTTAATGTAACTGTGAAGCACTTTGGGCAACAACATTGCAATTAAATGTGCTATATAAATAAATAAAAGTTGAAATGCATTTCTAACTCTATTAAGCTTGCCATGTGTACTTTTTAAATTTGATCAATCAATTGGTTAGTGTAATGTTTACTATCTTTACTCACTCCAAACACTCCACACAGTTACTCTGCCCAGTTCAATCTTTCCACAGTTACTCCAGCCACTACAACAACACAACAGTTACTCAAGCCACTCCACCCAGTTACTCCGCCCACTCCAGTTGTAGACTACTGGTGGAGGCAAGAACAATTCACACAATTTCCCCAGAAATTGTAGCTTTTATAGTTTAGAAATATAATGCAATTATGACATCAATATCACATCAGTTGCTATAAATGAATGATGCAGTTTATTGTTGTTTTAGGAGCTAAATGTCCATTTTCCAAAAACATCAGAACACGAAGACGAAGATACCAGTCAATATCTTAAAGTAACAGTTTTAGATTGTGATACAATTGGACAAGTGAAAGAAAAAATTCTTCAATCTTTCAAGATTAATAAAGGATATTGTTTTGAACATCCACTTTGTGATATTGGTTTAGGTAAGATCTCAAGATATGTTTGTATTAAGAGTTTAGCACTGTCTCAATTAAGGCAACCACGATGCTTCCTTTACACAACTAAATCATTTTTGCTCTTACTATACAATAGCTAAGGGATGGATTTAAATGATTTGATACATTTTGAAAATATTTTTACTGTTTTACAGTTTTTATTTTTCATGGCGTAACCATGAAAGTAATTGCAAAATATGTGCATATGCCTTTTGTTTAAAAAGGACCTTTCATCAGAAAAAAGTGTGTGCAATTCTTATGCTACCTTATCGGGCTGCTGCCACTGATGTCCGGACACTTTCTTTTTTTTAAAAAGAACCCCCCGTTCACCCTCTGTGCTCCCCGTTTGTTTTGTCGCCTCATATGCAAAGTGAGGCGACTTGGTTATAGTAGGAGTTGACATTTTAGTTCTGCTGGGCGTGGTTATCTTCTCCCTGGCAGCGAGCGCATCTTATCGCAGAGCCCCTCTCTTAGCCAGGGAGAAGGAGCTCAAGTTCTCGCGAGACAGACAAGCTCGGTCTGGAGGTCTACAAGCTCAAGCGAGAACTTGAGCTCCTTCTCCCTGGCTAAGAGCGGGGCGCTGCGTTTGGATGCACTCGCTGCCAGGGAGAAGATAACCGCGCCCAGCAGAACTAAAATGTCAACGCCTACTATAACCAAGTCACCTCATTTGCATATGAGGCGACAAAACAAACGGGGAGCACAGCAGGCAAACGGGGGGTCCTTTTGAAAAAAATAAAGTGTCCGGACATCAGTGGCAGTAGCCCGATAAGGTAGTATAAGAATTGCACACACTTTTTTTTTTTTAATGAAAGGTCCTCTTTAAAGATGGCTTGTCATCTCTCTGGTTTGTTCTAGTAAACAATTGTATCATCCATAAAATTTCAACTCTGGAGACTTGTTACAGAAGCGGATGCAAATCCGCTGTGCCACTGAACTGACTGACTTGGGGCTACTCCTAAGGAAGTTATCCTGGCATCTAGAATGTAGTCTTCCCTGCAGGCAAACCACCAAGTGGCTACCTCCTGAAGTAATTTCACTCCAGAGGCTGCTGACCCATGGGGCTCAAAAGACACCAGTGGGAAGTAACAAGGTATCAGGCAAAAACAGTAGTCGGGAAACAATCCAGGCAGTGTATGAGTAATCCAGCAAACAGTCCAAAGGTCAGTGCAGGTAGCGCAGATTCAGAATGAGGAACAGAAAGAGGTCAGGTCAGGCAGCAATGTGGCAAATACTGAAATAAGCAGAATTCTGTACATGGGCAGACAAACAAGACAATTGTGGACCTTTGCAGGAAACTAGCTAATTAGAATCTATTGCTCAGGCACCTTCTCACAGTGGAGTTAAGGGGTTGTCCCACAAAAAATATCCTACAGTTTTCAAACTAGCACCTGGGTCTAAATACTTTTGTTATTGCATGTAATTAAAAATGTCACATAGCCACAGAGTTATTTCTTAACATGTATCTGTGTAGCGCCACCTGCTGTTTTTGTTTGTTTTTCTTATTTCTTTGGTCTATTTACTGACAAGGCTGCACATGCTCAGTTTCATCCTTCAACTTCCTCCTGAGCTGTGATAGGGAGAAAGCTCCAGAAGAAAGACACGCCTCCTGGGAAAGTATGCTCCCCTTGAGCTGCCACCTTCATAAAAATCTAGCAGAGCAGTGAATGGGAGTTCTCTGGGTCCATGTGAGGTACAGGGCTGGTTCTAGCTTTGCTAGAAGGAGTTGTCATTTACTATAGGATGTCTTTCATTTTTTACATTTATCATGGGATAACCCCTTTAAAGGGATTGTCTCACTTCAGTAAGTGGCATTTATCATGTAGAGAAAAGTAATACAAGGCACTTACTAATGTATTGATATTATCCATATTGCCTCCTGTTCTGGCTGGATTCATTTTTCCAGCACATTATACACTGCTTGTTTCCATGGTTACAGACCACCCTGCAATCCATCAGCAGTGGTCGTGCTTGTACACTATAAAAAAAAAAAGCACCATCTTAAAGTGAGCTCCCACGGTCCAGGCCACCAGTGAGAATAGCGCTTTTTCCTATAATGCGCAAGCACAACCACCACTGATGGATTGCAGGGTGGTCTGTAACCACGGAAACAAGCAGTGTATAATGTGATGGAAAAATGAATCAAGCCAGCATAGTAACCAATATGGATAATAAAAATATATTAGTAAGTGCCTTGTATTAACTTTCTCTACATGATAAATCCCACTTGCTGAAGTGAGACAACCCCTTTAAATACCCTAAGGTGGCCAGCCTTTGTCTCAGAAAGACTGAGGTAAATAGATACTGAAGACATGTCCAGAGGGACATGGAACCATTCGGACTAATTTACCAGAACTCTGCATTTTCCATTCCATTGTGATACCTCACAGATATATATGGATAAAGTAAAATCTGGGTGTTAACATTTTTCTTGTCAAAGTGTGTAATGCTGTTGGCTGGACACCCAACTTCAAAACTGGACTTCATCTACGGCAGATAGGTAACAACAATGTCTCTAAGTACTCATATACCCCCAGGACTTACATTAGGGCAAAACAATGTAACATCCACACAGTTGCATGAAAACATACTACCAAACGTATTAATACTAACAGGTAACAAGACTGCAAGAAAATTGGAACTCACCAGTAGATGACTACAACAGGATGGTAATGGTGGAACGAATGGATGATGATGAAACAAATGGATGATGGGGAATGATTAGAACTGATGAATAAACAGATTCCAGCTGACCCTTGGTTTAGATTTCGCTGTATCTTTGCCACTGATCCTTACTGTCCCTTAAGAAATGTCCCTAATTTGTAATACTGACCCTAACGCAAACAACATGAGGGCAAAGAGACAAAAAACTCAAACTGAAAAGCAAGGACACTTTTCCAAATCAAGACACGTTTCCAGAAACAAATCAAGACAGTTTCCATGCACAGTGACAATGATATATTCCCTCAATGTACTAGCCTGTAAGAGCAGAATGCTATATTCCCCAAAACTGGGTAAAATCGTTGACTTATATAACCATCCGTACCAAACATTGCCTCATAAGAGTACGACCACACGCTACGTACCGTGTACTATGTGGCCGTGCAGGCCGCAGCTGGCTCTTGTTAAACTAATGAGAACACACTGTTTAGTCCATTGTATTATTAATTGCTGCGCAGCACTGTCAATACCACTGTGGTCATTAATAATGTAGACCGACAAACCAGTACTGTCTTCCAGCTCTGGTCAATACAATAAGGGGAATTTTTAACATCAGTTCTTCAGGTATAGCATTGCTTTAATTTGCACCAAATAAATAAAATGTCACTTAATATACAGTATTTGGTGCATTTTAAGACTTTCTATGCCAACCCTTTACTGGAGTAAGTGGCAGTATGGCAGTAAATATAGAAAAAAGATTGCGGTACTAACCACTGGAAATCTTCTTTATTCCAAAATAACAATTAAAAGCGGCATTGTGGTATGTAAAAAGGCAACTGCTGTTTCGTGCACTGGTGCTTCTTCTGGGATTTGTGCCATGCTGTTAACCATTTCATTACCATCACACTAAAAACAGCAATTCAATTCATTCAAAGGTGGCATTTCTATCATTAAGACCTGAAGGAACCATCACATTAATTTTGATAATTAATATTGCTTCCTTCCTAAGCAATTCTTTGTGTCCCTCACCCCCTGCGCCCAAAGTGTGTACGATCTGCAGGCCTGCAAACCAAAGTATGTGTGCATCTCCATTACGCATGTTTTTTACATGCTCAATAAGTCGAGGTGTGCCTCGCCCCTTAGAGATTGATCTCAGATGTTCTCTAAATCTTTCATACAGACCGCAAATCGTCTTTCCAATATAGAAATAATTGCATGGGCAGAAAATAGCATATACCAAATACTTTGTTCTGCAGTTTATAAAGTCATTTACTACCTAATCAACACCTCCCATATTCATCTGCCTGAAGCCGCAATTAAAGTGACAATATGAACAATGCCCACGTTTGAAGGTACCTCTAGGAGCCATTCTATCCAACCAGGTAGTATGTGGTCTGGTATATCTGCTCCTAACTAGTACATCTTAAATGGTTTTACTTCTTCTGAAAGAGATGATCGGTTGTCCTTCCACCAATTCACCTAACCCTGCATCTCCCTCAAGTGCTTATATCCCTGTAAATGACTCTCTGGCCTCATGCACACTACAGTATTTTTTTGCGGTCCGCAAAAAGGGGTTCTGTTGTTCCGCGATCCGTTTCTGTTTTTGTTTCCTTGTGTCTTCCTTTATTTTTGGAGGATCTCCAAACATGAAGGAAAGTAAAAAAAAAATCTAAGTTTAGTTTGCCATGCAAATGATAGGAAAAAAACAGACGCGGATGACAATCTTGTGTGCATCCGTGTTTTTTCACGGACCCATTGACTTGAATGGGTCCGCGAACCGTTGTCCGTGAAAAAAAATAGGACAGGTCATATTTTTTTCATGGACTGCAAACACGGATCACGGACGCGGATGACAAACGGTGCATTAGCAGAGTTTTCCACTGACCCATTGAAAGTCAATGGGTCCGCAGAAAATCACGGAAAACAGAACAACGGACACGGGACACAACAACGGTCATGTGCATGAGGCCTCGTTTGAATGAACTGCATTGCTGTTTTTAGTGTGGTGGCAATGAAATGGTTAACAGCATGACGTGGGTGCACCCAAGCAAGGCCCAATGGTAGTGCCATCACCTTTCCATGTACTCTGCATCCTGTACCGCAATGACGCTTTTAATATTTTTTTTGGAATAAAGAAGATTTCCAGTGGTGAGTTCCACAAACTTTTTTCTATATTTACTGCCATTTACTACGCTAACATCGCTGAGCACCTATACCGCTGTTTTGTACACACACTCCAGGTCCCGGTGAAGGTGGTGGGAGTTGGTTGCTGTGCAGATTCTTGCGTTGCAGTGCTGCTCGTTGCCTATACTGGAGTAAGATTGCAACCATTTTTGTGACTTTTTGAGTGGTTTAAGTTGAGTGGCATCGAGTGGAGTGCACAAATAAGGCCAAAAAGTCATAAAACCATATTTTGCAACTCTTTGACACCAGAATTCTGGAGTGCAGGACATTATAAATTCCCTTCAGTGTCCCACTGCTGTTACTCCACACCTGGTGTACCAGCATTGAGTCATGAGGTAATAAACTGCTTTATTAAGGCTACTTTCACATATGTTTTCCTTTCAGGTTTTGGGATCTGGCACAGGCTCTCAAAACTGGAGAAAAACTCTTCAGTTTTGTCCCCATTCATTGTCAATGGGGTGAACAAACCGGAACAAAGTGGATCAGAATGCATTCCGTTCTGTGATCGGGCACATAACCGCTTTTTGTGTCCAGCATGGGAAACTCGACAAGCCAGATATGGCAGCTAAAACCATTCTAAGTCAATGGGCGCCGGATCCGGTTTCATTTTGATATAATATAACCGGATCCGTTCTGAACAGATATAGCCAGTTGTATTATGTGAACTGATGCATTTTACTGTGGTTTTGAGGACCCCTGCCGAATCTCAAAACCAGACAGCAAAAACACAGATGTGAAAGTAGCCTTAGGCTGCTAATGCTCTATACTTTATTTCTACAAAATCTAACTATAGAAGAATGGTCGCACGTCTGTAGTTTTTCTGTAACTTTGTTTCACTTCTATTACCAGAGCTTCACCACGGTCAGACATTTAAGGAGCTCTCAGACATAGATTCTTCTAATGTAATGATGGACGGTAACATCAAAAAGTTAAACACCATAAAACATTATCAGGTAATTATATACAAAAAGGTCACTTCTAAGTCACTGTTTTCAACAAATGTATTTAAAGTGGTACAAACTGAAGGGCCATATAAAAAATAACTGGCATAAATAGTATCAACATTTGTTTAACCCGTTAAAGGGGTAACTTGGCCAGTACTGTACAAAGCAGAAATGCAATCACCTATTTCCCCTCCAGTCCATTTCAGAGCTGTGGGCCGGTCTGTGCTCCTTCCAGCCCCCGGCTTGTAAACTTCCGGATGGGGTTACATGCACTTGCAGGGAGACCATACAAGTATTTTCAGTGCACACTGGCTGTCACTAGGGTTGAGCAAATCGAGCTTCAGATTATAGATCCGAAGTCGATTTGTTAAAAAACTTTTTGGACGTTTCCGTGTACAGCATTAAAATATGTGCTCAGTTTAATAGAAATCCGAAGTCTGCTTCAGTACTGACGTACCCGTCAGTACCAAAGCCGACTTCGGATTCCTATTTTAAAATGTTTTTAACCCTTTTTACCCCAGAGTTTTTTTGTTTTTGCATTTTCGTTTTGCGCTCCCTGCCTTCCCAGAGCCAAACCTTTTTTTTTTTTTTCGTTCACACGAGGGCTTGTTTTTTCCAATACCACTATTTCATATCATATATGATGTAGTGGGACCAGTTACTTTCATCCTCCAGGTCAGAAAGAATCTTGAAAAAAAAAAAACTAGAAAAAAATCAGTTTTATTTTTTCGTACCATATTTTGACCCTGTAACTTTTTTGTAGGTATGGAGCTGTGTGCCATTTTTTTAAGAACCATCTGTACTTTTCATTGATTCCATTCTGGGGTGTATACGACTTTTTGATCAATTTCTATTTATTTTTCTGTTGCAAGTGAAGCGACCAAAATAATCTGCCATTTGTACGTTTTTTCCTGTTTTGCCATTTGCCCTTTGGGTAAAATATTTTTATATTTTTATAAAAGGGCCCATCCCTCTGTCTAACCACTGCTGTCACAGTTGCTATTGTTTTCTCTGTACAACATTAGAGTTTGGCCTCTTGCACACGACCGTATGTCTTTTTTTATTTATTTTGCGGTCTGCAAAAAAACGGATTCGCCAAAAAATACGGATGCATTCCGTGTGCATTCCGTTTTTTGTGGACCGGAGCATCTTGCCCCTAATAGAACAGTACTATCCTCGTCCATTATGCGGACAATAATAGGACATGTTATATGTTTGAATGGAACGGAAATATGGAAACGGAAGGCATACGGAGTACCTTTCTTTTTTTTTGCGGATCCATTAAAATGAATGGTTCCATATACGGACTGCAAAAAACGGAACAGAAACAGAAAAAAAAATGTTTGTGTGCAAGAGGCCTTTAAGTGACTACTGAAGCTTGATTTATTATTGCTATGTACAGTCTTATGGTATGAGCTCCCCATAGTGATGGTTGCAGGCAGTCATTTTAATGTTACTTGAATGGAAGAACCAGCTATGGAGCTCTGTAATACAAAAAGGGACGCTGACACTTATAAAGATACATTCTGAAATTATTCAACTGTTTGGCCAATTTATATTCAATAAACCCCAAAAAGAGTACATTAGTATGTGTGAATAATCTACTGTATAAACAAGAACAATCATTATGTGTCTTATTTTTCTCTCATTGACTCTATATGAAGCAACTGTTCGGTTGCTCATCATTGGTAGATTTTTCTCTATTTTTATAAATTATCTCCACATGTAAATGCACCTACACAGGATAAGTGATTGATTGCTGGGCAGGTCCGACTGCTGTAATGTACCCGATTTCCCGTGTGAATGAAACAGTATGGACCACTGCTCCATTCACCTTTATGGGACTGACAGAGATAGCGCTCATGAACCACAGATACATTACTAGGAATATAAGTATACATTATTATATTCCTGAAATTATGTTTTCATTTTATTTACATTATGCAGCTAGGGACATAATCCTAGGTTCACCCTATAGAACAGTAGAGATGTTGGTTGAGATCCTGTCCTGTGAGATTAGGAAACCGTTTCCTCAAAAAAATATTGCATGGACCTGTAATATGTTCTTGTGAAGTTGACCTTACTGCAATCAAACTCCAGTTATATAGAATAAAATCAGTTAGATTTTTTACATTACCACTGTTAAATAATTAATTGTTCATGATCTTGACAATTTTTTCTAGATTGATAATGGCGCAACAATTAAACTCATTGTGAAAAAAAATGGTGACCTACCAGGTAATGTAATAATTACTGTACATCTTTCAGACTGCGGTGGACTGATTCTTGAGAATAAATTCTTTGTTCCATTATTAGTGTTTTCAGCCTCAGGCCTTCTGCACACGACCGTAGGTGTCCCTGCATTTGCGGGAGATGCAATACCGTTTCGTGTGCATTCCGCATCTCGGATGCGGACCCATTGACTTGAATGAGTCCGCAAATCCGGAGATACAGAACGGAAGCATGGAACGGAACACTTCAGAAGCACTACGGAGTGCTTCCGTGGGGTTCCATTCGGTACTTCCGTTCCGCTAAAAGCTAGAACTTGCTCTATCTTTTTTTGTGGAACGGACGGATGCCGACCCAATGCACGGAACGGAACGAATACATTCGCGTGCAGGACGCCTTACAATGCATTTGAAAAGTCTTCAGACCGGTTAACTTTTTCATGTTCATGTTACGGCCTTTTGCTAAAGTAAGAAATAAAAATCTAGTTTTCCCAATCTGCACTCAATACCCCATAATGAGAAACAGAAAACAGAATTTTAGAAATTGCTAATAAATTATTAATGAGGTAAACTAAAATTTTGCACGGATATAAGCATTCAGACTCTTTGCTATGACATTTCTCTTGAACTTTGTAAATAGAACAAAGCCCAGCAATGTATAAACAAGTAATCCTCCTGCATAAAATCAACACGTTTCAACCATAAAACAGGTCTTCTTCATGGATTTATAGTATAAAGTATTCAGATACAGGCATATAACTGCAACACAAAAGGCATCATATATATGATTATGTGCACACTATGCACTTTAGCTTACATAGGCAGTACAACCAGAAAACTGAAGGTGCGTTTTCTTGAGCAGCTGAATGCTATCACCAACAAAAATAAAAATCGTAACATCTCTGGCGCATCTAAACACTTTTTGGAACAACATAATAGTAAGGTTGCGTCCCTCAGTTTAATTGGTGTAGAAAAAGTTAAATTATACAAGCGAGGGGGCAGCTTCAAAAAATTATTATTGGAGAGAGAAGCTTTTGGGATTTTTACCTTAAACACAGCTCACCCTTATGGAATGAATTATCATACAGATATTTTATTACATTATTAATATATGATTGTTTCGTGTCATTATATGATTTACTCTTTTTTAGTGCAAGTCAGTCTTCAGCCACAGGCATGGACTTCAAGAGTTAATATTATCTACATTTTACCCTACACCTGTACCGCAGGCTTTCCTTAACATTTTCAATAGATTTTATCCCCCCCTTTTTTGCTTAAAAAGTAGTTATATGCCTGTATCTGAATACTTTATGCTATAATTCCATGAAGAAGACCTGTTTTATGGTTGAAACGCATTGATTTTATGCAGGAGGATTACTTGTTTATACATAGTTTTTTTTATGAAGAAATAAAGAATCATTGATTTTACTCACTGGATCCATTTGGACTTTTTTGCCATTTCCCTTGAAATGGCACAGATCTGTAGAAGGGTATAAAAAAAAATTCTGCTCCACTGAAAGTTCAGTGGCCCCCATAATTCTTAAATTGAAGAAGTTTGGAATAATCAGGACTTTTCATAGAGCTGGCCACCCCACCAAACTAAGTAATCAGGAGAGAAGGGCCTTGGTAAGAACAGTGACCAAGAACCCTATGGTCACTCTGGCTGAGCGCCAAAAAATGCAGATGAGAGAAACTTCCAGAAGGTCAACCATTACTGCAGCACTCCACCAATCTGAGCTTTACTCCTCAGTAAAAGACACTTGAACGCTGCCTGAAATTTGCTCCTAAAGGACTCTCCGACTGAGAAAGAAGATCCTCTAGTCTGATGAAATCAAGATTGAAATCTTTTGGCCTCAATTCACAGCGTTATGGAGGAAGCCAGAAACTGCTCATTGCCTCCCCAATACCATCCCTACAGTGACACATGGTGGTGGCAGCATCATGCTGGGGGGATGAAAACTTTAATTTAGTTTAATTTTAGCACAAAGCCATTATATAACAAAATGTGAAAGAGTCTGAAGACTTTCCGAAGGCATTGTCTATGTTGCTGTAAGTGTGCTTGTTGAAAATCTCAAATGAAATTTATGGCAGAAAGGATTTATGTAAGGAAACAAACAGAAGAGAGATTGATACCACAGAATATCAGTACAACAGTCAGGGGCGTCGTTGGGTCAAAACATTTGGGGCTGGAGCCCCGGATGTTTTTTCCAGTGGCCTGAATGTTTATGCTGGTGGGATTTTTATTTTATTTTATTAGGCTATTCCTAGCCGTCTGGGCAATCCCACAGATCATCCTCCAACCCCCCTTTTACTTGTTCTACTACTTGCAGGCTGAGCGGGCATGAGTTCAGAATTTCCGTCACTTCGGTCGCAATTCTGTTCTGTTCGCATGATCCAGCGAGACCCGCCGTGAGAGGTCACGGGTCTCGCAGGATCACGTGTCACAGAACAGAATTGCGGACAGAAGTGACTGAAATTCTGAATTCATGCCCGCGCAGCCTCCAGGTAGCAGAACAAGTACAAGGGGAGTTGACGGGTTCCAACTTGCGACACTTGTTGATGGGTTCCTTCACAGATTACAACTGATTCTGGCATCCCTGCAGCACAATCTGTGATTAGTTTATAGTTGGGGAGTTTGCTAAATTTTAAATTAGGCTGACCATAGGTTAGGATGATCTGTGGGGTTGCCCAGACGGCTAGGCCCTTCACTGTAGTTATTAACCCCTTTCAGCAGTCCTCTATTCACTGAAGGGGGGACTGCTAAAAGGGGTTAATAACTACTGTGAAGACCCCCCCCCGGTGGTGATGAGGGCGTGGCTTCAAGGGGTGGGGGCGTGGCTTCACGGGGGCTCATGCCATAGATGTCTTTAGACCCTAGCATCGCCCCTGACAACAGTGAAACAAAAAATTGTAGTAGGAAATTCAAGTCTGGAGTTCTGTACCTAATTGACCACACCATGGTAAAAGAACAGTGCCACTCCATTCTTTGTTAAAAATAAAAATAAAAAATTAAAGGCCATGGACACCTTGTAAGTGTGTATACATAGATTGCTGTCAGTCATTGATAGTTGCACACAGGGAAGGTGTTATCAGTGATTGATGGCAATCTCTGTGTAAATGTGTACTGTACAGTACAGTCGTGGCCAAAAGTTTTGAGAATTACATAAATATTGGAAATTGGAAAAGTTGCTGCTTACGTTTTTATAATAGCAATTTGCATATACTCCAGAATGTTATGAAGAGTGATCAATGAATTGCATAGTCCTTCTTTGCCATGAAAATTAACTTAATCCCCAAAAAAACTTTCCACTGCATTTCATTGCTGTCATTAAAGGACCTGCTGAGATTATTTCAGTAATCGTTTTGTTAACTCAGGTGAGAATGTTGACGAGCACAAGGCTGGAGATCATTATGTCAGGCTGAGTGGGTTAAAATGGCAGACTTGACCTGTTAAAAGGAGGGTGATGCTTGAAATCATTGTTCTTCCATTGTTAACCACGGTGACCTGCAAAGGAACACGTGCAGCCATCATTGCGTTGCATAAAAATGGCTTCACAGGCAAGGATATTGTGGCTACTAAGATTGCACCTCAATCAACAATTTATAGGATCCTCAAGAACTTCAAGGAAAGATGTTCAATTTTTGTTAAGAAGGCTTTAGGGCGTCCAAGAAAGTCCAGCAAGCGCCAGGATCGTCTCCTAAAGAGGATTCAGCTGCGGGATCGGAGTGCCACCAGTGCAGAGCTTGCTCAAGAATGGCAGCAGGCAGGTGTGAGCGCATCTGCACGCACAGTGAGGCGAAGACATTTGGAAGATGGCCTGGTGTCAAGAAGGGCACCAAAGAAGCCACTTCTCTAAAAAAAAAAAAAAAAAAACATCAGGGACAGATTGATCTTCTGCAGAAAATATGGTGAATGGACTGCTGAGGACTGGGGCAAAGTCATATTCTCCAATGAAGTCTTTCCGATTGTTTGGGGCATCAGGAAAAAGGCTTGTCCGGAGAAGAAAAGGTGAGCGCTACCATCAGTCCTGTGTCATGCCAACAGTAAAGCATCCTGAGACCATGTATGGGGTTGCTGCTCATCCAAGGGAGTGGGCTCACTCACAATTTTGCCCAAAAACACAGCCATGAATAAAGAATGGTACCAAAACACCCTCCAACAGCAACTTCTTCCAACCATCCAACAACAGTTTGATGAAGAACAATGCATTTTCCAGCACGATGGAGCACCATGCCATAAGGCAAAAGTGATAACTAAGTGGCCCGGGGACCAAAACATTGACATTTTTGGTCCATGGCCTGGAAACTCCCCAGATCTTAATCCCATTGAGAACTTGTGGTCAATCCTCAAGAGGCGAATGGACAAACAAAAACCCACTAATTCTGACAAACTCCAAGAAGTGATTATGAAAGAATGGGTTGCTATCAGTCAGGAATTGGCCCAGAAGTTGATTGAGAGCATGCCCAGTCGAATTGCAGAGGTCCTGAAAAAGAAGGGCCAACACTGCAAATACTGACTCTTTGCATAAATGTCATGTAATTGTCGATAAAAGCCTTTGAAACGTATGAAGTGCATGTAATTATATTTCACTACATCACAGAAACAACTGAAACAAAGATCTAAAAGGAGTTTAGCAGCAAACTTTGTGAAAACTAATATTTGTGTAATTCTCAAAACTTTTGGCCACGACTGTACATAGATAGCTGTCACTCACTGATAGCTGTATACAGGTGAGGTGTTATCAGTGATTGATATCATTCTATGGGGGAGAGTTATCATTCCCTGTGTGCTTGAAAAGTGGAGTTAAAAAGTCACACCTGTTCCTTTTTTTAACTGTGACGTTTAAAAAAATGGTCGCATCTCCTCTTTTTTGCCGTCCTCACTTTTTTTTTTATGGGGCGTGGCTAGGGTGGGAAAGAGTAACAGCGGCCCTCAGCTGTTGTAGAATGGGGCTTGGCTAGGGTGGGAAAGAGTAACAGCGGCCCTCAGCTGTTGTAGATTTCTGGTTAGGCGCACAGACTGCAGGAGGATGTGCCTAATTTATGATGAGGCATTCACCTCATCATAAATTTGGAGCATCCTCCAGCAGCACAGGGGATATCAAGACAGGTGCAGAAATCCCTAGTCTTGATAAATCTCCCCCATATGTATACAGAGAGAGCTGTTAGCACCTCCCCTGTGTACAACTATAAGTGACTATCAGTGATTGATAGCATTCTCTGTGTAAGTGTGTATACAGAGAGCGCTGTCAATCACTGAAAGTTGTACATGGGGAAGTGTTATCTGTGATTGATCGCTTTCTCTGTGTGCGTATGTATAGAAAGATATCTGTCAATCACTGATAGCTGCACACAGGAGATATCTTTTCAGTGATTGATGGCATTCCCTGCATAAGGTCAGTCACTGATAGCTGTACACGGGGGACATATTATCAGTGATTGATAGTATTCTCTGTGCAAGTGTGTATACAGAGATAGCTGTTATTCACTGATAGTCGTACACAGCGAAGGTGTTATAACTGATTGATAGCATTCTCTGTGTAAGTGTGTATACAGAGATAGCTTGTCAGTCACTGATAGTTGTACATGGGGAGGTGTTATCTGTGATTGATAGCAATCCCTGCATGTGTATACAGAGACTGCTGTCAGTAACTGATAGCTGTACACAGTGCAGGATTATGAAAAGAATGATAGCATTCTCTGTGTGTGTGTGCATAAAAGCATAGCTGTCAGTTACTTATAGCTGTACAGGGTTGACATCTTATCAGTAATTGAGAGCATTCTATGTGTAAGTGTGTATACAGGGATAGCTTTCAGTCACTGATAGTTGTACACAGGGGTGGTCTTAAGTTAATAAAAAGCAGAGATATAAATATATAAATTACAAGTTTCACAGAATTGTTCCCACTTAATTATATATCAATCTGTTCAGCTCCCCCAGCTCTTTAATAATATATATGCTGACCGCAGAATACATTGCATTTCGAGGAGACACGCTCTCTTTAAATCAGTTTGTCTGAGCTCCAGTGCAAAGATAAGCTACTAGGCAGCTCCTCCTTAGTTTTCCCTGGAAAAGGGACAAAGCAGCCAGTAATATAATATATGTAAAAAAGTATCAGTTGCAGAGGACAAGCAATTGAAACGTTTTAATAAATATCGTTTCATTTTGGAAAATTAGAATTTTTAGCCCACAATATGTGCATTGCAATATTAAAAATTGGTCCTTAAAGAGAAAATATTGCAGACCACCAAAGACCGCCTACAGTCACCTGAACATCCATTACATGGATAATTTCCAATGAGGAGCGAATATTTAAAAAGCAAGAAAGAAAAGCACTCTGTAAATGCACATGATACTTCACTAAACATTCTTAAAACAGAATAGTATGGAACATTAAAATAACGCTGCTTTACTCTATACTATCTTTAAGAAAGGCAGACATACTAAATACTAAGAAATTCTAAAAATCCATATAACTATTTTGAAAATTCAACTATCTACATAAATTGCTATGGCAGTAATATCAATTATAAAGAAAAATTTATTAAATTAGAAATGTATGCAAAATAGATGCATTTTCCCTAGTGTAAACTCCTAAGCCTAGCATACTGTATCATTATGATATGATTATTTAGCATTAAATGTTTCAGAAAAACCCACAACCCCCTTGGTAAGGTTTTAGAACCCCTAATATGGTGAATCTAAAGCAAAACATGCAGGTGTTCATACTAACAAAATAAAAAAGGAAGTAACATATATTGAGAAGCTGTCCGAGACACTCTGCATGCATCGCATTGTGCTACATCTTACGTTTACTGTCTGAATACATAGAATGATAATTATAAGCATTTTGTATAAGGTAAACTAATGAGATGAAGTGAAAACTGCAAAGGAGGAAGTTCACTGACTACAAGTACTGTACACAGAGCAACATTTTCACAGATACGCACTCAATCTTTGCACTTTCTCTACCCCAATTAAGGCTACTTTCACACTGGCGTTTTGGCTTTCTGTTAGCGAGATCCGTTCAGGGATCTCACAAGCGATCCAAAATGGATCAGTTTTGCCCTAGTGCATTCTGAATGGAAAATAAGCTCAGAATGCATCAGTTTGCCTCCGATCAGTCTCCATTCCGCTCAGGAGGCGGACACCAAAACGCTGCTTGCAACGTTTTGGTATTCTTCTGACGAAACTGAGCCAAACAGATCCGTCCTGGCACACAATGTAAGTCAATGGGGACGGATCCGTTTTCTATGACACAATCTGGCACAATAGAAAACGGATCCGTCCTCCATTGACCTTCAATGGTGTTCAAGACGGATTTGTCTTGGCTATGCTAAAGATAATACAAACAGATCCGTTCTGAACGGATGCAGACGGTTGTATTATTTGAACAGATCCGTCTGTGCAGATGCGTGACGGATCCGCACCAAATGCAAGAGTGAAAGTAGCCTAAGACATACAGTACAGACCAAAAGTTTGGACACACCTTCTCATTCAAAGAGTTTTCTTTATTTTTATGACTATGAAAATTGTAGATTCACACTTAAGGCATCAAAACTATGAATTAACACATGTGGAATTATATACATAACAAAAAAGTGTGAAACAACTGAAAATATGTCATATTCTAGGTTCTTCAAAGTAGCCACCTTTTGCTTTGATTACTGCTTTGCACACTCTTGGCATTCTCTTGATGAGCTTCAAGAGGTAGTCACCTGAAATGGTCTTCCAACAGTCTTGAAGGAGTTCCCAGAGATGCTTAGCACTTTTGCCTTCACTCTGCGGTCCAGCTCACCCCAAACAATCTCGATTGGGTTCAGGTCCGGTGACTGTGGAGGCCAGGTCATCTGGCGCAGCACCCCATCACTCTCCTTCATGGTCAAATAGCTCTTACACAGCCTGGAGGTGTGTTTGGGGTCATTGTCCTGTTGAAAAATAAATGATGGTCCAACTAAACGCAAACCGGATGGAATAGCATGCCGCTGCAAGGTACTGTGGTAGCCATGCTGGTTCAGTATGCCTTCAATTTTGAATAAATCCCCAACAGTGTCACCAGCAAAGCACCCACACACCATCACACCTCCTCCTCCATGCTTCACGGTGGGAACCAGGAATGTAGAGTCCATCCGTTCACCTTTTCTGCGTCGCACAAAGACACAGTGGTTGGAACCAAAGATCTGAAATTTGGACTCATCAGACCAAAGCACAGATTTCCACTGGTCTAATGTCCATTCCTTGTGTTCTTTAGCCCAAACAAGTCTCTTCTGCTTGTTACCTGTCCTTAGCAGTGGTTTCCTAGCAGATATTCTACCATGAAGGCCTGATTCACACAGTCTCCTCTTAACAGTTGTTCTAGAGATGTGTCTGCTGCTAGAACTCTGTGTGGCATTGACCTGGTCTCTAATCTGAGCTGCTGTTAACCTGCAATTTCTGAGGCTGGTGACTCGGATGAACTTATCCTCCTCAGCAGAGGTGACTTTTGGTCTTCCTTTCCCGGGGCGGTCCGCATGTGAGCCAGTTTCTTTGTAGTACTTGATGGTTTTTGTGACTGCACTTGGGGACACTTTCAAAGTTTTCCCAATTTTTCGGACTGATTGACCTTCATTTCTTAAAGTATTGATGGCCACTAGTTTTTCTTTACTGAGCTGCTTTTTTTTTTGCCATAATACAAATTCTAACAGTCTATTCAGTAGGACTATCAGCTGTGTATCCACCTGACTTCTCCACAACGCAACTGATGGTCCCAACCTCATTTATAAGGCAAGAAATCCCACTTATTAAACCTGACAGGGCACACCTGTGAAGTGAAAACCATTTCAGTTGACTACCTCTTGAAGCTCATCAAGAGAATGCCAAGAGTGTGCAAAGCAGTAATCAAAGCAAAAGGTGGCTACTTTGAAGAACCTAGAATATGACATATTTTCAGTTGTTTCACACTTTTTTGTTATGTATATAATTCCACATGTGTTAATTCATAGTTTTGATGCCTTCAGTGTGAATCTACAATTTTCATAGTCATGAAAATAAAGAAAACTCTTTGAATGAGAAGGTGTGTCCAAACTTTTGGTCTGTACTGTAAGTGTAACACCATCTTATTTTTTACCCCTGGCAACAAAAAGGCTGCCTACAGCCCCAGCATTAATTTGCTAATTCTCTGTTATTCATGCAAATCATTTTATAATTTCAAAGTTTAGAGACGAACATGATCTAGCCTAAGAAAATTGGAAAAGGACAGCTAGTAGCTAAACACTAAATGCAAACTTTGCATGACAGCAAGCAGGCTACACAATATGACCACAGAGCAGAAGTCACACACACAGACCTACAAACAGGCTATGGCAGCATGATAAGCGGCTGCAGCTATGCACAAAACACAAAGAACTAAGACATTTGTGGAGGAAATTACTGGGTTTCTCAATAGTCACTTCCTCTGGAATGTCCTGATACAAGCAATACTAGACCAAGCTAGTATACTCCAAACGGTGAAGTTAAGGCCTCTTTCACACTACCGTATGGCTATTTCAGTGTTTTGCGGTCCGTTGTTCAGTTTTTTTGTTTCCATTGTGTTTCCGTTTCCATTCCGTTTTTCCGTATGGCATATACAGTATACAGTAATTACACAGAAAAAATTGTGCTGGGCATAACATTTTCAATAGATGGTTCCGCAAAAACGGAACGGATACGGAAGACATACGGATGCATTTCCATATGTGTTCAGTTTTTTTTGCGGACCCATTGACTTGAATGGAGCCACGGAATGTGATTTGCGGGCAATAATAGGACATGTTCTATCTTTCAACGGAATGGAAATACAGAAACGGAATGCATACGGAGTACATAAAGTTTTTTTCACTGAACCATTGAAATGAATGGTTCCGTATACGGAACGCAAAAAACGGCCCACAAAATGCAAAAATAAAAACGGTAGTGTGAAAGAGGCCTAAAGGAGTTGTCTGAGATGAGCTTTTTTAATTGAGATGAGATTTTTTTAATTGGGGCACAAGCTGTAAAAGGTGTAACATATCAAAATAAGTATTTCTTACCTGCTGAATCGCTTGCAGCTCAAGCGCTTCTGTTTCAGTAATTCCCATCGGTCTTTGTTTACAACAACATGTGACTGCTGCAATCAATGACTGCCTATGCGACCAGTGATTGCCTGCAGTGGCCACATGCTTTTGACATGCTATCAAAGCTGCAGCCCTGTAAACAAAAAACGTTCAGAGGACTAGAATCGTACTGGAGCAGTGGGAGATTTGGCAGGTAAGTCATGCTTATTTTGTTATTTTACACCATCCCTTGCCTGTGATTAAATTTTTGCTAATCTCGGACAACACCTCTAAACTGATCACCAACATGTTAATACAAATTTTGAAATTTATTTAGGAAATTATTTTACCTTCCATAATTTATCAATGAGAATACACACAGTGCATGTTATGTTGGCATATGATGGCAGCACTACAGTGATATATTGCAATTGAGCATATAGCTTAAGGCTACTTTCACACTTGCGGCAGAGTGATCTGGCAAGCAGTTCCGTCGCCGGAACTGCCTGCCCGATCTGGCAAAACGTATGCCAAATGATGGCATTTGTAAGACTGATTAGGATCCTGATCAGTCTTAAAAATGCCTGATCAGTCAGAAAAATGCATTGAAATGCCGGATCAGTCTTTCTGGCAAAACAGATCCAGCATGCGCAGACCGGAAGGATGGATCCAGCATTCCGGTATTTTGAATGCCGGATTCGGCACTAATACATTCCTATAGAGAAAAAAAATGCCGGATCCGGCATTCAGGCAAGTCTTCAGTTTTTTGGGCCGGAGATAAAACCGTAGCATGCTGTGGTTTTATCTTTTGCCTGATCAGTCAAAATGACTGAACTGAAGACCTCCTGATGCATCCTGAACGTAATGCTCTCCATTCAGAATGCATGGGGATATACCTGATCAGTTATTTTCCAGCATTGAGCCCTTTTGACGGAACTCAGTGCAGGAAAAGAAAAACGCAAGTGTGAAAGTACCCTTAGACATCATGAAGATGAAAATGTCATATATGCAATCTGTCATCCATATTCAAACTATGATAAACCTCTCAACATTTACCTAAATGCCTTCTGTGTATTTTTGTTTAGATATGGAATATTCCAGGGACCATTATTGTCATTTGGTAAGTATATATAGTTATACATTATATTATTAATAATGTGTGGTTATGTTAGGCCAAAAAATAAAGGTTTGCAGAATGTCTGTCTGATTTCAATGTTCTTATGTAGAAGAAAAAATATGTGGTTATTGTATTCTATGGGAGAGGGGTACATACCCCTAAAAAGTGATCTATCTTTATTTTAACACACACCAGAAAAGTAGCATACACCACCGTGTATTGCCTTTATCTTGGAAAATTACTTGTATTGCCCCATATTGTTTTTTTCTGGGTATAGTATTGTATTGTAATATTTGCCACTAATGACCAAGAAAGTTCTCGCAGTGTGAAGGTAATAACAGCTCAAACCATTTGAATACTGGTTGGGCTTACATTAAAGCCTCCAGCTTAGCACCTAGAAAGTGTGATGTCAACAATATAACTGTGAAACATGAACTGACAGCAGAAAAGCACAATTTGAAAAAGTGAGAAAAGTATTCCAGTAATAATTTCATATATATAGTCCAACAATGATAAAAGTAAAAGGTCATGCAAGTAGTATTCGGACACACCCCTTAAATAGGCTTTTGAGAGTAAAATATGACCTGTCCTATCCAGGAAAAACAAGACTCATATCTCTAGCTGTTATACAACCTGAGATATGTGAGGTGGAAGCAATCCTCTCCAGGCAGCTGTGTTCTCAGGAGGAGCAGGAGAGGACAGGCAGTAGGGGTAGTGCTGACAAGCTGCAGGCAGAGGAGGAGTGGTATAGATCCTCCTTTCACTGTGTAACTGTACATTGTCCCACCGTTGTACTGCTCCATTATTGGAGTAGAACAGTGAAAATAATAGGAATGGAGTGTCACACACACACAGAGGGTAGGGTAGTGGCCACTGAACTCCACCCTCACCCCTGTCCCGCCTACTTGCCTCGCAAGTCCTAGCGACAAGGGACAACTGGTCGACAAATCCTTAGCTAGGATAGTGCAGGGAAGACAAACCACACATAAACAGAAAGGTCAAACAAGCCGCGTCAAAACCAAGAGAGCAGAAAAGGTACCGGAGGAGCAAGCAGAGAATCGTCAGGACAAGCCGAAGTCAAACGAGGAGAGCACGCCAAGACCAGAGGATGAGACGGACGGGAAATCGGAACCCAAGCAGGAACAAACAAACCAGATGAGTATCATGCAGGAAGGACCTAAATAACAGGCAATCTATGGCCAGCAGATTGCCTGTTTAAATAGAGCGCTGGTGGAGTCATGTGACGTGCCAGCGTCACATGACTCATGAGTTCTGATGCAGCCGAGCGCCGAGTGATCAGCTCGGCGCTCAGCCCTATTGCGGTTGTCATGGGAACGGGCAACGCTGGGCACGCTGATGACACGAGCGCGCCCCTGCTGTCCCCGCTTCCCAGAACACCGCATCGTGACATGGAGTTTCTGCCAAATGACAGAAATCAATGCCAACAGATGGATCCCAACAGCTTCAACAGATCTTGGAGCCTCTGATGAAGATATAGTTACATAGTATAGCTGAAAAAACACATCCATCTATCAATTTAAACCACGGTATGGGTAGGGATGTGAATTAATGGAAGGGAGTGAGAAGCCAGAATTCAACCCATTTTCATAAGCATTAATGTTATTTACATCTTAGAATTCATGTAAACCTTTTTAAACTGTCTACTGTTACTGCTGTGACCACCTCTGAGGTAGACTATTCCACAGATTCACAGTTCTGATGGTGAAGAAGCCTAAGACCTTTGAATATGTAGAATAGTCTACCTCAGGAGGTGGTCATAGCAGCAACAGTTCAAAAACGTAGTTTAAAAAAATGACACCCTCTGTGCGTGTTATCAATCCCCCCCCCCCCCCCCCACCACCACCTCAAATTTGCTCTACGATTGTCACATATGGGGGTGAGTCTTTCTTTTACAGAAAAGGAGATGAGCGTTTGCGTCTGTACGTAATTAGGCTGTTTTATTGATGTTTATTGTACGGATCACAATATCAAACCTGTTGAACCAAACACACTAACATCAATGAAGTTTACATTTAACACTGTCCCTCCTGCCCATTAGCATAAAACATGAACTATGCTTCTCTAGTGATACCATTACATGCAGTAATAGCAATAACGAAATTATGACTTTCGCATATACTAGACAGAGGAAAAAAGTTTCCTTCAGTCACTGACTGTCACTATAAACTATCATTTTCAATCCGTTTTATGAAATGAACAAGCACGACAAACCAGAGCAAACTGCCCCTCTGCATAGGACTGCAGTTCAGGGGCAGCACTGCAATAGGTGTAGATGTATTTCTCATACTATTGTGGTTCTTTGCTTCTCCTTAAGAGCTCATTCAGTCACACCTGTTCACACAAAATCATATTTGGGTGCATTTTAATATAAAAATAAAAAATTAGTTGTGTTTTTTTAATGCTGCAAAACTCAAAATATGATCACATTACTGGTAAGAAATAACACCCCATAGTAAGCTACCCGCCTTTTTACACATGTAAACTTGATCGTTCTTGTTTGGTGGGAGTGGTTGAAACCTTACCTATCCACAGGATCAGTGGAGGTCTGCCCACTGAGGCCCCCAACGATCACCAGAATAGTGGTCCTGTGCACCAGTATGAATGCAGCAGCTGTACTTGCAATCTCCGCCTGTCCCACAGATAATGAATGGAATGGCGGAATGCTTGCTCAACCTGCCACTCCATTCATACAGGCGCCCAAGACCTGTGGATAGGGGATAACTTGATTTCATAGCACAACCGCTTTAATCTAGTATTTTGGTATCTGCAGGAATAACTTTAGGTAGAATGTAGAAGCATTTTTGTTATACTTTTAGTACGAAAACCCCGTTGCACTCATTAGAGCAAAATGTGCAGACTAACATCAAAGATTGTTTTACTGTTTTCTTTCAAGGAAATGCCTGAATCTGGGGAAATAGAACTACAAAATCATGAAAACAGAGGCAAACACAAGTTTAAAGTAAAGGAATTATATTTGACAAAGCTGCTTTCTACAAAGGTATGCAATAAAACAGACAAAATATAGGAAATAAAGTATTATCTAAGGGGCTGTTGAAGTTATCCCACCGCGTGTCTTTTGCTGTCTTATCAGAGAGCAAGCTATAATTGAAGGAGAGAAACTGAGCTCTGTAATATATAGGCTTATATTATTTGGAGTAGGAATTCTGAAAAAATAAAAATAAACAGCAGAGCAAATCCCCACAGGACTCCTAGAAAAGAAAGTAAGAGTCCTGGTTACCGGCCAACACACAAAACAGTAACAGCTAGCCTTCTGCATACACACTGATATAGGGAGAGCTGTCAATCACTCCTTGTGGGTGAGTAAAAAGAATGGAGGGCCACAGCAGCGTCTCGCCAGAAAACTTCTTTATTCAGGAACACTCCTCACAACAAGGCATATAAAAAGTAGTTTGCAGCAACGTTTCGGCTAGGAGTAGCCTTTGTCAAGCATGTTAACAAGTTAAAATCACAGCCTATAAGTAGCACATGACAGGCCCACCCACACCGCTAAGCAGCCAATAAGATTCAAATTTATGTATAACACACCTGTGCATGAAATCAATGGGGACCGACATGCTGAAATAGATTAGCCAGCTGTAGAAAAACGTACCTATGTGAGGCCATCATATACATGGCTCCTCCGTCCCTCCAGCGTCCCATGATCAGCAGTGCGCATGTCTGCATACGTCATCGCATGCGCCACCACGCGGCGGCGCGCGTATGACGTGCCCAAGTGAATCCGAATGCATAGTCCACGCCGGACAACTTACATCATCAGGCGGCGGCTGACTAGCGTCACAAGGCCACTCCCACCTGGCGTTACGGATTGGAGTATGCATAAGGACTCAAATGGGGCTGTACATGGAGGGCGATCGCACCACTGTAGTACATGAACAGTGTGCAAAAAACGCTCGCCAAGGATAACAACAATCAGGCATAGAAAGCGCACTGCCATTAATACTAGCGCAAGGAAGGAACAGGGAGACATGCAAAAACACATGGGCATCACATAGGTACAGCAGGCATAATAAAGAGAACAGGAATCACTAGATATTGGTGACACATAGTATTTTCACTGTGCACAGGTTACCATTGATAAATAATATATCATACACAGGTGTGTGTAGACAAAACTACAATGATAATCATGATGCTATAAAGCGGTGTGATTAAGGCACATAATTAAAAAAACAAAGCAAAAAATACTGTAACAGAGGAGAAATATGAAGTCAGCCATATAAAAAGGCGGTCTCTGAGACTAGGGTTCCGTTTGTGTCCATCTTCGGCCGGGATAGCGGCAATATTGCCAATATCCTCAGAAAGGAATGGCATATACTCCAACGGGGTTTGCCAGATATAGAAGAGTTCAAATCCCCGCCGCTGATGGCATACAGACGGAACCCTAGTCTCCGTGATAGACTGGTTAAATCCGATGTAGGTGGCCAGTCACCGACACAAAAACTTCTTGCACCGCGAAAAAACGGGACTTATCCATGTTTATCTTGCTGTAATTGTGGTAACGTTCTCAAAGGTGAATATTTCTCCCACCCTTACAGTGGGAAAAAATATAAAATCAAGGGCTATTATACCTGCAGGTCACGGGATGTGATTTATGCCATCCAGTGCCCCTGCAGCCTTATTTATGTGGGAGAGACCACTATGGAGATTAGAGAACGTATTAACAAACACAAGAGTACCATACGCAAGATGAACATGGATAAGCTTGTTGCGAAACACTTCGTGGAGGCAGGGCATTCTGTTAACCAGCTTCGCTTTAGAGTTATTGACAGTGTGGGCCCTTTACGGAGAGGGGGTGACAGGGATGTGATATTAAGGAAGAAGGAACTCAAATGGATCTACACACTGAAATCCCTACAGCCATTTGGTTTAAATCTTGAATTTAATGTGGCTGGTATCAGCTAAAATCTGGATTTAATCAAGAAATATATTTTTTATATGGCTGACTTCATATTTCTCCTCTGTTACAGTATTTTTTGCTTTGTTTTTTTAATTATGTGCCTTAATCACACCGCTTTATAGCATCATGATTATCATTGTAGTTTTGTCTACACACACCTGTGTATGATATATTATTTATCAATGGTAACCTGTGCACAGTGAAAATACTATGTGTCACCAATATCTAGTGATTCCTGTTCTCTTTATTATGCCTGCTGTACCTATGTGATGCCCATGTGTTTTTGCATGTCTCCCTGTTCCTTCCTTGCGCTAGTATTAATGGCAGTGCGCTTTCTATGCCTGATTGTTGTTATCCTTGGCAAGCGTTTTTGCACACTGTTCATGTGCTACAGTGGTGCGATCGCCCTCCATGTACAGCCCCATTTGAGTCCTTATGCATACTCCAATCCGTAACGCCAGGTGGGAGTGGCCTTGTGACGTTAGTCAGCCGCCGCCTGATGATGTAAGTTGTCCGGCGTGGACTATGCATTCGGATTCACTTGGGCACGTCATACGCGCGCCGCCGCGTGGTGGCGCATGCGATGACGTATGCAGACATGCGCACTGCTGATCATGGGACGCTGGAGGGACGGAGGAGCCATGTATATGATGGCCTCACATAGGTACGTTTTTCTACAGCTGGCTAATCTATTTCAGCATGTCGGTCCCCATTGATTTCATGCACAGGTGTGTTATACATAAATTTGAATCTTATTGGCTGCTTAGCGGTGTGGGTGGGCCTGTCATGTGCTACTTATAGGCTGTGATTTTAACTTGTTAACATGCTTGACAAAGGCTACTCCTAGCCGAAACGTTGCTGCAAACTACTTTTTATATGCCTTGTTGTGAGGAGTGTTCCTGAATAAAGAAGTTTTCTGGCGAGACGCTGCTGTGGCCCTCCATTCTTTTTACATGCCATTGGACCGCATTAGATCTGCGTTCCCCTGCCCAGCTGCTGCGTATTCACCATTCCTGCTCTTCATAAGCCGTTTGTGTTGCTGCTCCTGAACCAATCTATTTTCCTTGTGGGTGAGGTCATCAGGACTCTCATGGTCTCCTCTAAGAGTCCTGTCAGGATTTACTCTGCTTTCTACTCAGAAATGATATAAAACTGTATATCACTATATATCCCTCTATTATATCAGGCTCTGGGGGCACCAGAAATCACTTAAAAGGTTCACGTTGACTTTTTATATATGTACAGCTTGCCTAACTGACTACACTTAGCAGAGAATGTATCAAGATTGATGCGCCTAATTTATTAAGAGGTGTAAGCTTCAGTCAAATTTATGAAAGCTATGTGTTGTTACTAGGCTGAGGGAGGCCACGCTCCCTCCACAGAAAAATGGACCAAGTGGTCATGGTGCTTTAATTAACTCTTTGTTTTAATGCTAAATTAGTAACAGGTTGATGGGGATCTAGCAGAGGAAGAATCTTTTTGAGATCTCAATTAGAGAGGAGCGAATTTTTGAAAAATTTGATTCGGCTGCTCGGCCAAACTTCATCAAGGAATTTGATTTGTTATGAATTGCCTTCTAATGTATGCAGCAGGTGCAATGACAGGGAGCGGCGATCACATTGCCCCCACCCTCCCCCGGCCATTTAACCCCTTGAATGCCGCGTTCAATGCTGATCGCAGCATCTGAGACTCACATTCCCCTGTTAATCCTATAAACTGTCCGTCTGTGCTGGTGATGTCACTGGGCCCACTGTTAGGTATATGTCTACACTTAGCATAGAGAGGAGAAGCCCGGGACATCACCGGCAGTAAACAGAGCCTTGCACTGCATGATATAGCACGGCAAGGGGGAGCATCGGACCAATGAAATACTGTGATGCTCCACTCATATATAGTAAAAGAATAAAGAAAAGCTCATATCCAGGTTCAGCCCTGAACCCAGAGAACCCCTTTAAGTTGTCTTCATTAAAGGAGTCACTCATATTCAAGTGTTTTATCCCAACTACCAGTAGATAAAGATTTTCAGCCTCTGCTAGGTCCTTCTTTAACCAATAGTAAGGTATACATACTTAGGCGCACATGAGACTTCGTGTTATAATAGGTACTTTTTGTTTCTGTTTTAACATAAATTAATAAAATTACGTTTTAATTATGATAACCACTACTTACTGTTCTTCCCTAAAAGCACAGGAAAAAACACCAGCATTTACCCTACATGTGAACTGACAGGAAGCAGCTGCTGCTTCAGAGAAGTGAGATCCCACTCTGTAGTGTGTGCTGCCACCCGGTGGCTATATTATATAACAGCCTCAATTAACAGCTATGGGGAACATTGGCTACTGAACAGGACTTCAATCCCTTCTGTTATGTAGCAGCTGCTGATGTAACTGGGAAACAGCGAAACACGTTTTATCCCTGGAACACACATTTATATATGCCCCTGCACATATAGGTTGACATGCAAAAAGATTATTTCTACTTTTTTGTATGTCATTAACTAATTTAATGAGTATCTTAATTTTATATACAGAGTAACATGTTCAGCTGGGCATGTATTCCATCGCATCTTCCCCTGTAAACAGAGGAACCTTACAATCTAGTGTTCTCGTTCACATGTAAGTGGGTTGAAAACAGCCTTGATCTCACCCTACAAGAAAAGTGTTTTCCTTAGGCCTCTTTCACACGACCGTCTTTTGTTTCCGTTTTGCAGGCCGTTTTTTTGCGTTCCGTATACGGTCCGTATACGGAACCATTAATTTCAATGGTTCCGCAAAAAAACGGAATGTACTCCGTATGCATTCCGTTTCCGTATTTCTGTTCCGTTGAAAGATAGAACATGTCCTATTATTGCCCGCAAATCACGTTCCGTGGCTCCATTCAAGTCAATGGGTCCGCAAAAAAATGGAACACATACGGAAATGCATCCGTATGTCTTCCGTATCCGCTCCGTTTTTTCTGAACCATCTATTGAAAATGTTATGCCCAGCCCAATTTTTTCTATGTAATTACTGTATACTGTATATGCCATACGGAAAAACACAACGGAACAGAAACAAAAAACCGGAACAACGGATCCATGAAAAACGGACCGCAAAACGCTGAAATAGCCATACGGTAGTGTGAAAGAGGCATTAGGGCCAGTTCATACAACTGATTTGAAATACACGTTTAAAAAATCAACAGGGAATCCACATGTCTTTTTTCAGTATGGAAAAAAAAATCTGAGTGGAATACATGAGACCAGTAGTCTTGTTGGAAGTTCCACCTGTGCCTGACTGCATTCTTCCTGCCAACCTAAAGTGTGAAGCCACGGGCCAAAAAGATCTTTTTGTAAGGTCTTTTTACACACACAAACAATAATACAAAAACTCTAGGGATAATTTGGTATATGCTTTGAATTGTAGCTGATCTGACTGGAGAAAGCCCATGAAAACATCAGAAAAGTATAAAAACTGCATACAGATGTTTTCTTCATGACATTTTGAACCCATGGACGAGCTGCTAGAGGGAAACGACACTTTATGCTTTGAGTACCTTCTTTTTACTTAATTTCAAGAACACCACCGAACAAACCTGAGAGTAAATAGTCTGACATTCTAATTAACTGTAATATTAGTCGTTAAATGTAATTATTTATTTTATAATACAGTAGCTGAAAATGAAAAAAGAACACATGGAAAACTTAATGCGATCGAGCTGAGATTGACAAAGGTGGTGGTGCACCCCTTATTTTTAGGTTTTGCAGCAGGGTATAAGTTGAGGCAGGGTCACATTAATACTGGGTGGTATCTCCCCTTGCTATGATACAGGCTGATACTCTGGCATGGTAATGGTCATACAGATACTGGGTATTCTGTGCTATATCATTTCAAGCACTTTTAATTTGGATCCATATTTCAACAAAGGTGGTTGTTAGCTGACGTGCATGCAAAATTTGTCGCAGATATTCTTGATACAGAAGGCGTCTGTTGATTGAGCTGGCCATGGTGCATCCCGATAGTTATCATGTCCCTAATTTTGCACCAGAAGTAATAATGCCTCCATAGTGCCCACAGTAGTTATAATTCCCCCTATAATATGTGCATGTACAAAAAATACCCCCTTGCAATGTGTGCTAGTACAAAAATGCTCCCTTATAATATGTGGCAGTACAAAAATACCCCCTTTTGTGTGCCAATACCAAAAATGCTCTTTTATAACGTGTTCCAGTACAAAAAAAAACCTATTAGTGCCCTCTGTAGAACAAATGTCGCCATAGTGGCCACCTTAGAATGTGTGCCAGTACACAAATGCTGTCTTATAATGTGCGCTAAGTACAAAAAAAATTACTCCTTATGTGCCAGTAAAAAAATGCTCCCTTATAACGTGTGTCAATACAAATAAACGACACAGTTTTAGTTCAGCACATAAAGTATGAGTAATACCCAATATACGGGACAAATGTAACAAAGGAAATTGGCTCAGTGCTTTAGTAAAACCACATACCCGTGATAAAAGAGGCGTCTGGCATCCACCCTTTTGTACTTAGATAAGTCAGAGTCTGATTTTATCAAAGGCTAGGTTCACTACTCCAGCAGAGTTTCCAGCAGGAACCTCTATCACAGACTCTGTAAAAAATACTTGTAAAAAAATGCTACGTGCAGCCAGGACCAAATTAAGGTTGGAGGGGGCCCCCATAATTTTAACTGTGCATCCATAATTGCTAATGGCCACACAATTTTGCCAGTATTACCAACAGAATAGTGGCTAATTGACAATCTTTTTGAAAACCCCACCCACATGGTTTTTAGCATGTCATCACATGGAACCATACCCTTAAGCCGAATGCACACGGACGTTTTTCACGGCTATGATCTATACCAATGTATTACTGTACTGTGGTGGCAGCAGGGAGCGCACGGCGTCATAGCAACCAATGACGCCGTGCGCTCCTGCTCTCAGCAGGAATCCAGGCCGCGGTTCCACGGACCGCTCACGGCTGTGAAAAACGGCCGTGGGCATTCGGCCTTATGCCACCGCTTTTCAGCCTGGCAGATTCCATGATGAAAACCTATCAGATTGTATCATAGTTAACAGGATTTCATGCAACGCAGGCCCCATAGAAGTGAATGGGGCTGCGTGAAAATAACAAGCATCCGCAAGCAAGTGCGGATGCGGTGCGATTTTCATGCATGGTTGCTAAGGTGACGATCGGGATAGGGACCCGATCATTATTATTTTCCTTTATAACATGGTTATAAGGGAAAATAATACCATTCTTAATACAGAATGCTAAGTAAATTAGGGATGGAGGGGTTGAAAAAAAATTATAATTAAACTCACCTCATCCACCTGTTCTCGCTGCCCGGCTCATCTTCTTTCTTCTTCTTTGATGACCCGGGAGGAAAAGGACCTTTGGTGATGTCACTGCGCTTATCACATGGTCCATCACCATGGTGAGGGACCATGGTGATGGACCATGTGATGAGCGCAGTGACGTCACCAAAAGTCCTTTTCTTCCCAGGCCTTCAAAGAATAAGAAGGAAGACGAGCCGGGCTGCGCGAACAAGTGGATGAGGTAAGTTTCATTTTTTTTTTTTTTTTTTTTAACCCCTCCATCCCTAATTTACTAAGCATTCTGTATTAAGAATGCTATTATTTTCCCTTATAACCATGTTATAAGGGAAAATAATAAAAATCTACGCAACACCAATCCCAAACTTCTGTGAAGAAGTCTGGGTTTGGGTCTGGGTATAAAACATGCCGATTTTTCTCACACGCGTTCAAAACGCATTAAAACGCTTTGCACTCGTGCGGAAAAAATCACGCATTTTCCCGAAACGCACCAGCATCTTTTCCCGCAACGCCGTTTGAACCCAGCCTTACAGGGAGTGAGTATAAGGAATGAATTTCAACGACTAGTATTTGACAACTATAGAGGAAGATAAACCACTAACCTCCCCTCCATACACACACACACACACTAGAGCTCCACCCCTTACATTGTGACATCACCGAGGACCTCCCCACTTCTCCTCTGCACTGCTGAGCTCTCTCGTCCTGCACTGGTCACATGATGATGACATTACACAATTTCTTCTCCACCTGGTATCTTCTCTGTGCAGCTATGGGCCTGAACATACTAATCAATTATATGTGTGGTCTGTGGATTGGATATATTTGAGTACACGGGCACCCAGAGACTAGGTGAATCGACTTAGTGATCATGTGCCCAACAAAGGGGACCATGTGGTGCCCCTTTCAGGAGTCCAGGGTGATGTGCCCTGTGCAGTCACACATCCCTTCCCTAAGGCCAGCCCTGAATGGTGAAATCCATAATGGAAAGCTGCCAGATCCCTGGCTTATTCCAGATCTTTTGCTGTGTTTTTTCTGTTACTAGAAGGGGAACGGAAGAGCATTTCAGATGTGAACCTAGTCTTAGAGAAACATTTCACTGAAAACATGTAACATTGAATTTTTTTTTATACCGAATTCTAATATTCTATGCAAATCTGAACTCTAATTGGCAGTTCAGCTGTACTAATAAAATAACTGTTCTCACATCTGTTCCATTTCTCAAGTAACCAGTTGATCTCTTTTAGGTTGCTGTACATTCTGCTGTAGAGAAGCTGTTCAGAAGCATTTGGACAGTCCCTCACAATAAGCCTCCGATGGCCATAAAATACTTTTTTGATTTCTTGGATGCCCAAGTTACAATAAAAAAAATCACTGATCCTGATGTGGTACATATTTGGAAGACAAATAGGTATTTCTTCTTTGATATGTTGTTGAACATGCAAATAGCAAGTAACTAAATGTAATATTATCCTTTATATTTAACTGCAACAAATAGGGCAAGCTATGGATATAAAAACTGAAGCATGCCAATAATCTGTAGAAGATTTTCATTCTGTTTGTGAATGGGGTTTGTTAAAACTAAAAAGGGACATAACTATAACTGACTAGGTCCCACAGCAAATTATTGAACGCCCCCCGTCCCCTTAATGCAGACCTCAGGAGTGGTGAGTAATATCAGTGCTAGGACTAGTCACACCATACCCACCACTCCCTGGGACCTGAAAATAATATAATTTGTCCTCCTCTTTGGCTCCTTCCTAAGTTCGCACCCTATAGCATCCTCTCCCCCTGCTTCCATGGTAGCTATGCCCCTGATTACACATGTCAATGCAAGTCTATGGAGAGGGGAGGGACAGGAGTAAGCAGGAACTCTGAGACTGGCACAGCTACATAGAAAGGCTATAGCTCAGCACAAGTACTTCATTCACAACAATACAGATCAGTACTTCTCTGTGATGTCCTCTGTTATCCTGAGACTGCTTCTAAGTGAAATAGAGAAGTTAGGAAGAAGATTCTCCTCAATATTATATGTGCAGTTGGTTGCAACTAGTCTCTGCCCACCAAGTCTGAGAGAACTACAAGCCAGATATTCAGCATGCACATGGGGGAAATAGTGTTATTCCCCATGTACACACACTGAACTATTGATAAACGCAAAGTTTGTTAAAAGCTTATTGATGCTCGAAAATATGCTACAAATTTGTGATATGTATCAGCTGATACATAGTCATATTCCTAAACTTATTATTTTCATTCTCTATTATCCCTAGTTAGTACCCTTTTTGAGGCAAAAACTTAGTATGCCACCCCCCTACAAATAACTGGCATAAATACACTGATAAATTGGCCCCTGTAAATACATTTAGTACGTGATAAAACTGGCTATCTGCAGCCACCACTAGAGGGAGCTTAGTGCATAGGAGTTTATACATTTATGATTGTACTTGAAGGGGTTTTCTGGGATTACTATAGTGTTTAACAGGTATGCACATGTAATTGCCTGCCTCTACATCTTCCCATGCCTTTATTTTTCTTTTCTGATCACTATAAAAGAATAACTGTGGGAATAATCTACTAAAAGTTATGACACACAAACCTCTATTGGCAACTATTACTTTACATGTCCTCTCAATTAAACATAGAAATGATACAAATGACACAGATAAAGAGGGCCGCTTAGATAAATCTTGGGCACTACCTAATTTAGGATTACTTGGTTTTACCTGGGATACTCAGATATTGTGTTCTCGTTATGTTTTATTATAGTCTTCCTCTGCGGTTTTGGATTAATATATTGAAAAATCCACAATTTGTCTTGGACATAAAAAAGACAGCTCTTCTGGACATCTGCTTGTCAGTGATTGCTCAGGCTTTCATGGATGGATTTTCTCTTGCAGAGCATCAACTAGGAACGGTAATGTATAGCGGCATGCTGCGGTTTTATCTCCATCCAAAATTCTGGAACACTTAACTGAATGCCATATCCGGCATTTTTCCCCATTGACATGCATTAATGCTGGATCCGGCCCCAAGTATTCCGGCAAAACGGATCTGGCATTGCGGTCTGCAAAAAAAAATGCCGGATCCGTTTTTTCCAGATGACACTGGAGAGACGGATCCGGCATTTCCATGCATTTGAACAAATGCCATCAGTTTGCATGTGTTTTGACGGATCCGTCAAGCAGTTCCGGAGACGCAAGAGTGAAAGTACTCTTAGATGTCCAGGTTTAAATCAGGCATTTGTGGTGAACTTCAGAAGTCATATATTTTTGAGGTAATAGTGCGGGTCTGTTTAAAGAGGTTTTCTGGGATTTTGATACTGATGACCTATCCTCTGGTCCAACATCCAGGACCCCCGATGATCAGATGTTTGAGAAGGCACTGTTGCTCCAGTGACCACCGCGGCCTTCTCTGTGCTTACCAAGCACAGCGCCATACACTGAAGTGAATGGGGCTGAGCGCAATACCAAGCACAGCCACTATACAATGTATCAGTATCAAAATCCTGGAAAACCCCTTAAAAGCGGAAACCAATAGTTCCTCCTTACTGAGGTTCAATTTGCTCAGTATGTGTGGGGTGTTCACCTAATAATCTCTTTATATGACCTCATCTTGATTTCCAGATGGAAATCTGTCACCATGAAAATCATGGTTAAACCAGGCACAATGTATTGTAGGGCTAGCTCAGCTGAATGTAATAATACTTTTCACTTAGTGGTCCGTTGCTTCATTCTGGAAAAAAGTATTTTTACTGCATATGCAAATTAGCCATTAAGTGTACTGAGGGTAGGTCCAAGACATTCTGTGCACTTTAGGCTGAGTTCACATCACCGTTATTTTTCTGCCCTGTCCTGGGCCTTTTATTGAATTTAATGAATATGGAATTCATTTGTATGTGATAACCAATGTCACGTACTGTATATTCTATTTCTCTATTCAGTCAGCTCCAACTAACAAGCTCCTTTATGCAAAAGACATCCCTTTGTTCAAAGAAGAAGTTAAAGCTTACTATAAAGAAATTCGAGATACTCCTACATTATCCTCCACAGAGTTGACCGACTTCTTGACTTCAGAGTCAAAGGTAATAGCCAAGACAAGAGCACTTGCATATTTTCTGTACATATATGTATACTGTAATCCCTTAGTGTAGTTTACTAGATAAAGAGGAAATACAAAATGGAAATATCTGACAAAAAGGATTGTATGTGGTGTGTATTAATATGAATGTTTTAGTATAATAAAGAATAGTACATACAATACAGTAGTTATGCCCAGATGTGCCCCTTCACAGTAGTTATGCCCAGATGTGCCCCTTCGCAGTAGTTATGCCCACATTGAACCACCTCACAGTAGTTATGCCCACATTGTACCCCCTCACAGTAGTTATGCCCACATTGTACCCCCTCACAGTAGTTATGCTCACATGTGACCCTTCACAGTAGTTATGCCCAGATGTTACCCCTCAGAGTAGTTATGCCCAGATGTGCCTTCTTCACAGTAGTCATGCCCAGATGTACCCCTTTCACATTAGTTATGCCCAGAAATGTTCTTTTCACAGTAGTTATGCCCAGATGTGCACCTTTCACAGCAGTTATGGCCAGATGTGCCCCTTCATTGTAGTTATGCCCATATGTGCCCCCTCCTTCACAGTTGTTATGCCCAGATGTACCCCTTCACAATAGTTATGCCCAGATATGTGCCCTTTCACAATAGGTATGCCCAGATGTGCCCTTTAAGAATAGTTATGCCCAGATGTGCCCCTTCACACTAGTTATGCTAAGATATGTGGCCCCTTCACAGTAGACATGGCCAGATATGTACCCCCTTTACAGTAGTCATGCCCAGATATGTGCCCATTCATAGTAGTTATGCCCAGATATGTGCCCACTTCACAGGAAGAAAAAAAACTGTAAATACTCACCTAGTTCCTCCTAAGATCATCACAGCCCACCCTGTGCTCCCCAGCAGCAGGCAGGATACTGTCATACATCGTGTTGCTGTGCTGTGTAGAAGGAGGCTAATTCCCTGGTCTGCACCACTCCTCCTACACATCCCGGCAGTGTGAAGTGTCGGCAGCTGAGCTGAATGGTGAAGAAGGGAGAGAATGGCTTCCAGCTTCATTGTCACAAGCAACTGTGTCTGTGTCCTATGGATACAAAGACAGCCGAGAGCAAGACATACCTCAGCTGTTCCGGGACCGCAGGACAGCCACCGAAATCAGGGACTGCCCCGCGGGATCCAGGATGGTTGGGAAGTATGGATAAATGGTTAAATATTTCTACATTTATAGGAGAATGCTGTTACTTGGGGGTTTGTTGCAGATTTTGCAGTGGATTTCACTGGAAATTGTTATCCTGCAGATTTAAAATCTGTACCGCAGGCCAATTTCTGCACGTGTTCCATGCAGATTATTTATGTAGCGTGCAGACGAGATTCTTCATCCAATTTGCTGCTACAGTAAAATGCTGCAGATTTTCCTCCACTATTTTGTATATTGCCATTATGGACGTACCCTAATTGTTTTTGAATGTGCATCTGTGGATCAGAAGCCTTTTTCTATGTGGATAACAATAAACCACTTATACTGAACTGACGTTGTTTTCTACATTTCAGAAACATGAGAATGAATTTAAAGAAGATGTGGCTGTGAAGGAACTTTTTAAGTATATCGAGAAATACTTTGATGTGGTATGTAGACAATTATAATGTACTTTGTGGGGAATTTATTAAGACTGACATTTAACATTTTTAAGATGTTGCACATATTAACCATATTTTTTGAAACTGCACATATGGCATTATATGTTTGGTACAACATGATGAAACTGATGCAGATTACACTATTATTGCCTACAAAAATACTAGAATCTCTGGCAGGATGGCAAAACTGCCTGAGGAATGGAGCAGAAACAATGGGGGCATCTAGCAATGCATTTACGCCACTAATTTGGAGTAAATAAGTTGCAAATTATGGCGCACGCCATATGTGCACTATTCTGAAGTGGCAAGAAAAGGTGCAGGGCTTGGAGCTTAAAAAACTGGTACCAGGGTCAAAATTATATCTGTCAACGGCATTTAACATTAGATTTACCGGTATGTTCGCATAACTAAAATCTGCCGCTTGTAAAACAGTGTCAGGTCAGTAGGCTGAATTGCCTCTGTGTTAGGCCTCATGCACACGACCGTTATTTTGGTCCGCATCCGAGCCACAGTATTTGCAGCTCAGATGCGGGGACCCATTCACTATACCATAGTGCCGCCAGGGGGGATTGGCCATAGACCCTACAGGGAAATTTCCTGGTGGGCCGATGCCTAGGAGGTCCACCCAAGCCCTTATCATGGCTGCCAGCCGGGTTCATAAGGAATTGATTATCTCTTTTGCATCTGACCAGCAGCCACAGGTGCCCTCCTGAATTCAACTGTATTGACATTCTCAGGATAGCGATACAGTGGAATACTGTGGCATTGGTGGCAGTATTTTGTGCTGCACTTTGGTATTTGGTTTAGCTGGGGCAGTATATTGCTCAACACTATGGTATTGCTGGCCCCGCCTACTTATGTTGTTCCTAATTATGTTGTCCCATTTTCCATCAGATTGGGCCACTTTTACCTTTTTTTTCCAGGGCCATTTTTAGTTCCCAGTCAGCCCCTTAATACAGCACAAGATCCTGCCTCAACAGAATCAAATATCACAGTGCAGAGGGATGTCCGATAAGTTGGCTACCTGAATATAAACACAACATTTCAATGTAATCCCCCTTGACTTCAACACACTTATTCCACTTCGCCACTTTGACCAGATGATCTTCCAAAATCACGGCCTCCACTTTATGGCACATTTACTCTGAAGACGCTTCGACAGGTCGCCCTGAATGGGGGTCATCATCAATTGATTCCCTACCCAATTTAAACTGCTTCGCCCAAAACTTTATTTGGTAGTAGGAAGATACATCATCACCATATACAGAATTCATCCTTTCATGGATTTCTTTAGGCTTCTTTTTTTCCTTTGTAAGGAATTTAATCATGGAACGAAGCTCCAGATCCCTCACTTTCTTTGTACTGCACTTGCCCTCCTGTCACTTCCAACACTTTCATCAGACTGAACTGCTACTGTGTGTGTTACATGTCCAGACATGTCTCAACCTGCACAGACAAGGTAGCTCTCCAAGGGCTCATGCACACGACTAAAGCCTGTTTTGCGTTCCGCCTTTTTTACGTGTCCGTAATGCGGACAAGAACAGGACATGTTCTACATTTTTTCAGATGCCATGGAATGGATGGAATTTTGAGGCCCCTATGAAGTGAATGGGCCGTATCTGACCCGCAAAAAATGCAGATCAGATGCAGACAAAAAATGTGTTTGTGTGCATGAGCCCTAACACTAACAGAACATGCTGGGGTAGATAACTTATTGAACATCCCTTGTAATACTACCTCACCTGAGGAAGCGATACAGGTTAAATCAGGAGGGCACCTGCAGCCCCTGGCCAGATGCATAAGTACCTGACGTTTCTAACATTAAAGGGGCTGTCTGAGTTTTGTGGAAAATAAATAAATAAAGCAGTGTAAATCTGATGGTCAGCAATATATACATGCAGTTGCGTGTAACAACAATCTGTGGGGGCGTGTAACAACAATCTCTGAGGTTTTCCTCATAAATATTTGTGGGAATACCTTTCCCCTCCCCCTGCTCTGCAAAAGGAGTGAATAAAAGTGCTGCCCTGTCTGCAGCCTGACTGCTGGGATACTCATGTTGTATGTGTGGGACGACGTCCCAGACTCCCAGCTGTACAGTACAGTCGTGGCCAAAAGTTTTGAGAATTACATAAATATTGGAAATTGGAAAAGTTGCTGCTTAAGTTTTTATAATCGCAATTTGCATACACTCCAGAATGTTATGAAGAGTGATCAGATGAATTGCATAGTCCTTCTTTGCCATGAAAATTAACTTAATCCCCCCAAAAACTTTCTACTGCATTTCATTGCTGTCATTAAAGGACCTGCTGAGATCATTTCAGTAATCGTCTTGTTAACTCAGGTAAGAATGTTGACGAGCACAAGGCTGGAGATCATTATGTCAGGCTGATTGGGTTAAAATGGCAGACTTGACCTGTTAAAAGGAGGGTGAAGCTTGAAATCATTGTTCTTCCATTGTTAACCATGGTGACCTGCAAAGAAACGCGTGCAGCCATCATTGCATAAAAATGGCTTCACAGGCAAGGATATTGTGGCTACTAAGATTGCATTTCAATCAACAATTTATAGGATCATCAAGAACTTCAAGGAAAGAGGTTCAATTCTTGTTAAGAAGGCTTCAGGCGTCGGCGTCCAAGAAAGTCCAGCAAGCTCCAGGATCGTCTCCTAAAGAGGATTCAGCTGCAGGATCGGAGTGCCACCAATGCAGAGCTTGCTCAGGAATGGCAGCAGGCAGATGTGAGCGCATCTGCACGCACAGTGAGGCGAAGACTTTTGGAAGATGGCCTGGTGTCAAGAAGGGCAGCAAAGAAGCCACTTCTCTCCAAAAAAAACATCAGGGACAGATTGATCTTCTGCAGAAAATATGGTGAATGGACTGCTGAGGACTGGGGCAAAGGCATATTCTCAGATGAAGCCCTTTTTCCGATTGTTTGGGGCATCAGGAAAAAGGCTTGTCCGGAGAAGAAAAGGTGAGCGCTACCATCAGTCCTGTGTCATGCCAACAGTAAAGCATCCTGAGACCATTCATGTGTGGGGTTGCTTCTCATCCAAGGGAGTGGGCTCACTCACAATTTTGCCCAAAAACACAGCCATGAATAAAGAATGGTACCAAAACACCCTCCAACAGCAACTTCTTCCAACAATCCAACAACAGTTTGGTGAAGAACAATGCCTTTTTTCAGCACGATGGAGCACCGTGCCATAAGGCAAAAGTGATAACTAAGTGGCTCGGGGACCAAAATGTTGACATTTTGGGTCCATGGCCTGGAAACTCCCCAGATCTTAATCCCATTGAGAACTTGTGGTCAATCCTCAAGAGGCGAGTGGACAAACAAAACCCCACTAATTCTGACAAACTCCAAGAAGTGATTATGAAAGAATGGGTTGCTATCAGTCAGGAATTGGCCCAGAAGTTGATTGAGAGCATGCCCAGTCGAGTTGCAGAGGTCCTGAAAAAGAAGGGCCAACACTGCAAATACTGACTCTTTGCATAAATGTCATGTAATTGTCGATAAAAGCCTTTGAAACGTATGAAGTGCGTGTAATTATATTTCACTACATCACAGAAACAACTGAAACAAAGATCTAAAAGCAGTTTAGCAGCATACTGTGAAAACTAATATTTGTGTCATTCTCAAAACTTTTGGCCACGACTGTACAATGACGCACACAGGTGTACAATGCTCTGCAGACACCTCCTCACAGCCAGCAGAAGAGTACAGAGGAAAGACCTACTTTAGTCTTTGTCAGCTCTGTGTTTGCAGGGTGAGGAGGGAAGATCCTGTATAGAGCATTTGTCTCTTCAGTGCCCAGAGAAGAGGAAACCCTGCATCTGCTTAGTACCTGATTCTGTGCTGCCGATGGTAGAAGTGGTTAAACTTTGCGGAAGAATCCAGTAGGAGGGGAGACACAGGGCAGATCCGGCAGTGCTGGGATCCGTGGCTTGTCACTTCAACCAGCACAGTCTTCACAGGGAGGTTCGGTGCACCAAGGGAGACCTGCTCCTCCTGCTCCCTCAGCTTCTTTCCCTGCTCTGATGACATTCCGTGCACAAGCCTGACATCACAGGTCATGTGACCTCAGCTCACTAGGAGAACAGGGCCACTGTAGATGAAGGAAGTGAACTGAAAACCCATTACATTTGTTTAGTTAGAAACATACAAAGAACAAAAAAATAACCTGGGCAACACCTCTAATACTGTGGTGGATTTCTGATGCATGTAAATAGGGTTGGAGAAACCCCATTTATAAGCATGGGATGTGGATTTCACAAAGATAAGGCACAGAATCCAAACTAAGGCCTGCATGAAACTGACATGTGTGAATATACCATTAGATGTTGAAAGGATGGCTTAATTGGCACTGGCTTCCTTTCACAGACAAACATTATTTAGTTTTGTACACAATGTAAAAGAGAACCTGTTTGAGCTGCAGACGGCATGTCATAGAGCAGGAGACGGTCCTATCAGTGATGACAGGCTTCCCTCTATGACTGTGTATACACAGATAGCTGTCAGTCACTGATAGGACCGTCTCCTTGGCTTCAAAGACCAGAACAAGCAGGAATTTAAATGTGTAAAATACAAGTTTTACTGAATATTTTCCTACAAAATTATATATTGATCTGCTTAGCTCTATAAAATGCTGCTTGCATATTAATTCACATTTCATGGTGACAGGTTCCCGTTAAAGTCTTGGCAGTAACATGGTGATAGAATGGATTGGGATAGTTACTGTTTTCCTAATTTACTTACATTTCAGATTATAAGCACCCTGGAGAAGGAGACTGGCTTTGACTCAGAAGTGAAGGAGTTGCAGAAGCTGAAAAAAATACTTGCAGACAAAAATAAATGTGCGTGGGAATAGTGACGCCACAAGTATATGCAGCATTGATCCTTAATCTACATGGACAGATGAAAGTCTGGCTTTTAGATCTGAAGATTTTATATATATATATATATATATATATATATATATATATATATATATATATATATATATATATATATATATACACACATTTTAAAATATATGCTGCTTACTTCATATTGTGAACTCTGCTTTACAATTAAGTTATCGTTTCTATTTTCCTGGAAATCTTGAATAACAAAATGTTATTATAAATGTAATATTGTAAATTCTCAAAAAATAAAAAGTATAGGAAAAGACAGCTTACTCGTCTCTTTGCCATTCTTTAGAAAAATGGGCAGAATGACTAGAAGACTTTTTTTGCTTGCTTGATAATGAGGAAAGGAGAGGACTAAGGAGGTTAAAAAGTGCCCATGTTGCCATAAATGGTGCATAGGTGTAGATGCCTCCTCTAGGACACTCTTCTGGATAATGGGATCCTGTGATCCCCGTACATCGACTGTGCAGCAGCTTTCTCTGTTGAATTGAATAGACATCTTGGTACAAATGTCTCGAGTGGAGTGAATGACAGGTATGGACTGGTTGCCAGGGATGTCTTCCTTGGTTATTGTTTAGGTAACACCTCTTTACCTCTGTAAAACTTTGTAAAAACCAAGTGTGAAACTGATGTACCACTCATACTGAATAGATTTCACAGCATGCATATCATATTGTCTATTGTGATACACACAAGCTCCACTCCTTTCTGTGGCCAGCCCCTTCCTCATTGTCACAGCCCTATCAATCAAAGCAGCCAGGGAGAGGCTGTCCACAAAAAAGAGTGGAGCTTGGGTACAACAAGAGCAATGGCGACGTCCTCATTGCACCAAAGACCTAATTTACATAATAGGAAAAAGTATCATAACTCAGGAACGGAACCTTAGATCAACAAAAAAAAACATGGGCCTACAGAATTGAATAAATGGCAAACCCAAACTATAATACTCCTGCTGCCTGTCAGTCAGAACATTAGCAAAGCCAGTCTCCTGCAAAGACAGCCTGTATTATGTGATCATCTTGGGAAATTGTGACTTTTTTTTTTAATTTTTTTTATAGCTGCCCTGCTTTAGTGTAAAATTGTTACCACTTAAAGAATTGTATAATAGTATATGAACTTATAATCTTACATTTTATAAATCAAATTTTTTGGTTGGCGAGCTCCAAAAGCTTACTGAAGTATAAAAGTGTAAAGGACCTAAATTGCCATGTTTTCTAAGGGCACATGCAAATCTTCATATTGTACTTCCCTACTACCCCAGAGTAGTACCAAGCAAAAAAATAGCACCCATAGTAGTCTGTGGGTCCTTGAAAAAGTTGTCCTTGAATAACCATGGCCAGGAGAGACGAAATGACAAATGACCAAGCGGCCGACACTCCACTGTTTCCATAATTTTTATGAGGTTGCTGATGAGGCGGGTATCACAGGTGTCTTAACGATACCCAGGGAGCGCCACAGAGTCTCCAGTAATGGCGATAAAATTTGGCAGTTATAGTGGAATACACTATGAAAAAGTTACACTTACTTCACCGGGGAGGAGGGTATAGGATAAAGCTCAAGACACCTATACCTCAACCTCCCCCGCCGAGGTCGCTTCAAATGATGTAGTAATAGCTTCCTGGTCCCCAAAAGGATGACACCGGGGCTCCAATATGGTTAGGAAGTCTTTTATTAATTCAGCTCGACGCGTTTCGGGAATATATCCCTTTTTCAAGAGCATATACATATAACACAAAGACACAAACTTATATAGGGGAATACAAACACATGGTATAGGGTCATCCTCCTTAGGGGAGGGGAAAAGGTCAAAGGAATGGGGTTACTTCCTGTCCATTGTTTCATCCACTGCTTGTAGTCAGAAAAACCCGATCTCTTCAAGAGATTCCTATTAGTTTTTTGTAAAGAATTCCCAATATATTCATAAATAGGCAGTATTTAAATGCCTGTCCCTAAAAATCAAAGAAGTGCCATGCGTTCCACCGTGGAACGCAAAAGTTTCCCCAGTCTATATGACATTATGGAGCTCAGTATTGAGCTTGGGGCAGATGGAGACATGCCTCCTAGGTGTTGGTGAGTCGATGCGCTTCAATCTGTGAGCACATCGACTGGGGCTATTAATGGTGTGGGGCTTTGCTTTGGAGAAAATGCTCCGATGCGTTCCACTGTGGAACGCACCAGACAGGAAGTGAACTATATCAGTTCTGATGCGTTCCACAGTGGAACGCATCGGACAGGAAGCAGTCTGCATCGGCTACAAAGCGCTCCACTGCGGAGGACAGGGGCGGATTTGAGACAAGAAAAGTACGCCCCATTCACCTGAAAGTGGGAGGGTAGATGTGTTTCATCTGTGGGTGGGCAATACTGTTCCATAAACATATAGGGATATACAAATAGATATCAAATATATATGCATATAAGTGAGATTGGATGTGTGAAGGAAATAAGAACTATACATAAATAAATAAATAGATTACTTAAAAAGTAAAATAAAATAAAGAACAGACACCTATAAAATATATATAATATATAAAAATATACATGATATATACATGAGAGGAGGGTACCTAAAATATAGATAATCAAGGGATTCGCTTAAGCCAAAAGGAATTAGGGTATTAAAACGGAAAATCCAATACATCTCCTTCCTACACAGTTGTTGGAAGGATTTCGGGACCCATTCAATGGGAGTCAGACGTAGGAGTGATGTGTCGCCATCATGTTTCTGTGCAAAGTGTCTTGAGATACTATGCTTGTCATACTTTTTCCGAATATTGGAGCGGTGGGAATTAAGTCTTTCTCGGATGCTTTGGGTGGTCCGACCTACAGTACAGACCAAAAGTTTGGACACACCTTCTCATTCAAAGAGTTTTCTTTATTTTCATGACTATGAAAATTGTAGATTCACACTGAATGCATCAAAACTATGAATTAACACATGTGGAATTATATACATAAACAAAAAAGTGTGAAACAACTGAAAATATGTCATATTCTAGGTTCTTTAAAGTAGCCACCTGATTGCTGCTTTGCACACTCTTGGCATTCTCTTGATGAGCTTCAAGATGTAGTCACCGGAAATGGTCTTCCAACAGTCTTGAAGGAGTTCCCAGAGATGCTTAGCACTTGTTGGCCCTTTTGCCTTCACTCTGCGGTCCAGCTCACCCCAAACCATCTCGATTGGGTTCAGGTCGGGTGACTTTGGAGGCCAGGTCATCTGGCGCAGCACCCCATCACTCTCCTTCATGGTCAAATAGCCCTTACACAGCCTGGAGGTGTGTTTGGGGTCATTGTCCTGTTGAAAAATAAATGATGGTCCAACTAAACGCAAACCAGTTGGAATAGCATGCCGCTGCAAGATGCTGTGGTAGCCATGCTGGTTCAGTATGCCTTCAATTTTGAATAAATCCCCAACAGTGTCACCAGCAAAGCACCATCACACCTCCTCCACCATGCTTCACGGTGGGAACCAGGCATGTAGAGTCCATCCGTTCACCTCTTCTGCGTCGCACAAAGACACGGTGGTTGGAACCAAAGATCTCAAATTTGGACTCATCAGACCAAAGCACAGATTTCCACTGGTCTAATGTCCATTCCTTGTGTTCTTTAGCCCAAACAAGTCTCTTCTGCTTGTTTCCTGTCCTTAGCAGTGGTTTCCTAGCAGATATTCTACCATGAAGGCCTGATTCACACAGTCTCCTCTTAACAGTTGTTCTAGAGATGTGTCTGCTGCTAGAACTCTGTGTGGCATTGACCTGGTCTCTAATCTGAGCTGCTGTTAACCTGCGATTTCTGAGGCTGGTGACTCGGATGAACTTATCCTCCGCAGCAGAGGTGACTCTTGGTCTTCCTTTCCTGGGGCGGTCCGCATGTGAGCCAGTTTCTTTGTGGCGCTTGATGGTTTTTGTGACTGCACTTGGGGACACTTTCAAAGTTTTCCCAATTTTTTGGACTGACTGACCTTCATTTCTTAAAGTAATGATGGCCACTCGTTTGTCTTTACTTAGCTGCTTTTTTCTTGCCATAATATAAATTCTAACAGTCTATTCAGTAGGACTATCAGCTGTGTATCCACCTGACTTCTCCATAACGCAACTGATGGTCCCAACCCCATTTATAAGGCAAGAAATCTCACTTATTAAGCCTGACAGGGCACACCTGTGAAGTGAAAACCATTTCAGGTGACGACCTCTTGAAGCTCGTCAAGAGAAGGTGGCTACTTTGAAGAACCTAGAATATGACATATTTTCAGTTGTTTCACACTTTTTTGTTATGTATATAATTCCACATGTGTTAATTCATAGTTTTGATGCCTTCAGTGTGAACCTACAATTTTCATAGTCATGAAAATAAAGAAAACTCTTTGAATGAGAAGGTGTCTAAACTTTTGGTCTGTACTGTATATACTGTAGCCCACAAGGCCATTCCAGCATGTAGACTATATTTGTAGTGCCACAGTCCATGTAACTCGAAATGGGGACTTTTTCTTTCGAGGAGTTGATGGTAACCTAATTTGCGCCATGGGTGATGGTGAGGCAGCATTTGCACCGTGTGTGCCCACGTTTGTAAGATCCCTTGGGTTTCTCTACAGATCCCAGGGGTTTTATTCTGAAAATAGTGGCAGTACTAAGTTTATTTAGCTTCGGACGGGATGGTGCTAGAATCTGCTTTAAAGTCTTGGCTCTACGGAATGTCATGTGTGGTATCTTTGGTATTGATTTACTCAAAATGGGGTCCTTTAATAGTAAAGGCCAGTGTTGTTTTAAAATTGCTGTAATTGAGTTGTGAGATGATGTGTATCGGGTGATGAAATTATAAATATACTGATTGTTCTCACTGGGTTGCGTTTGATGTTTCGGTCGTAGACACTCTGTCTGGGTAGTTTTCCCGACTTTATTGATGGAATCTGAAATCAGGCCCTCTGGATATCCCTTCTCTAAAAACCTAGACTCTATAATTTTTAGTTGATCTCTTAGAGTCGCATCGTTGGAGCAGTTTTTTCTGACCCGCCTCATTTGGCCATACGGTATATTCCGTTTCCACTTGTGGTAGTGGCAGCTTTTGTAATCCAAATAGCTGTTGACATCGACTTCTTTAAAGTATGTGCTCGTCTCAATTCTATTATTGTTGATGGTTAATTTCAAATCGAGGAAGACGGTAGTCGAGGGATCCATCTGCGCAGTGAATTTCAAATTCCAATCATTGTGATTAATGTATGAAATGAAATTGTCTAATGTGTCTTTGTCCTTCCCAGATGAAAATGATGTCATCGATGTACTGTCTATAAAGTTTAATGTTGGGATGGTCCAGTAGGCCAAACATTTCTTCGAATGCCCCCATGAACAAATTAGCGTAGGATGGCGTAAATTTCATGCCCATCGCTGTTCCACGGTTTTGAATATAAAAACCATCGTTATAGGTAAAATAATTATGATTTAGGATAAAATTTATTGAATCTAAAATAAAACGAATTTGTTTAGGTTGCATATAGGGGTCCATAAAAAGAAACTTATTGATTGCTTGAATGCCCAAAGTGTGTATGATATTACTGTACAGAGAAGACACGTCTAAAGTTACCCATATCATCTCCTTACACCATTTGAAGTTTTTCAATATTGTGATAAGTTGACTGGAGTCTCGTAGATAAGATGGTAGATTTACTACAAACTGGATTCTAAAAAAGTTGGGTCGCTAAACAAATTGTGAATAAAAACTGAATGCAATGATGTGGAGATGGCAAATGTCAATATTTTATTTGTAATAGAACGTAGATGACAGATCAAACGTTTAATCCGAGTAAATGTATCATTTTAAAGGAAAAATACGTTGATTAAAATTTTCACAGTGTCAACAAATCCCCAAAAAGTTGGAACAAGTAGCAATAAGAGGCTGGAAAAAGTAAATTTGAGCATAACGAAGAGCTGGAAGACCAATTAACACTAATTAGGTCAATTGGCAACATGATTGGGTATAAAAAGAGCTTCTAAGAGTGGCAGTGTCTCTCAGAAGCCAAGATGGGTAGAGGATCACCAATTCCCACAATGTTGCGCAGAAAGATAGTGGAGCAATATCAGAAAGGTGTTACCCAGCGAAAAATTGCAAAGACTTTGCATCTATCATCATCAACTGTGCATAACATCATCCGAAGATTCAGAGAATCTGGAACAATCTCTGTGCGTAAGGGTCAAGACCGTAAAACCATACTGGATGCCCGTGATCTCTGGGCCCTTAAACGACACTGCACCACAAACAGGAATGCTACTGTAAAGGAAATCACAGAATGTGCTAAGGAATACTTCCAGAAACCATTGTCAGTGAACACAATCCACCGTGCCATCCGCCGTTGCCAGCTGAAACTCTACAGTGCAAAGAAGAAGCCATTTCTAAGCAAGATCCACAAGCTCGGGCGTTTTCACTGGGCCAGGGATCATTTAAAATGGAGTATGGCAAAATGGAAGACTGTTCTGTGGTCAGACGAGTCATGATTCAAAGTTCTTTTTGGAAATCTGGGACGGCATGTCATCCGGACCAAAGAGGACAAGGACAACCCAAGTTGTTATCAACGCTCAGTTCAGAAGCCTGCATCTCTGATGGTATGGGGTTGCATGAGTGCGTGTGGCATGGGCAGCTTGCATGTCTGGAAAGGCACCATCAATGCAGAAAAATATATTCAGTTCTAGAACAACATATGCTCCCATCCAGACGTCATCTCTTTCAGGGAAGACCCTGCATTTTTCTACAAGATAATGCCAGACCACATTCTGCATCAATCACAACATCATGGCTGCGTAGGAGAAGGATCCGGGTACTGAAATGGCCAGTCTGCAGTCCAGATCTTTCACCTATAGAGAACATTTGGCGCATCATAAAGAGGAATGTGCAACAAAGAAGGCCCAAGACGATTGAACAGTTAGAGGCCTGTATTAGACAAGAATGGGAGAGCATTCCTATTTCTAAACTTGAGAAACTGGTCTCCTCGGTCCCCAGACGTCTGTTGAGTGTTGTAAGAAGGGGAGATGCCACACAGTGGTGAAAATGGCCTTGTCCCAACTTTTTGGGGATTTGTTGACACCATGAAATTCTGATTCAACATATTTTTCCCTTAAAATGGCACATTTTCTCAGTTTAAACTTTTGTTCCGTGATTTATGTTCTATTCTGAATAAAATATTAGAAGTTGGCACCTCCACATCATTGCATTCAGTTTTTATTCACGATTTGTATAGTGTCCCAACTTTTTTGGAATCCGGTTTGTACATATTTCTGTAGGAGACAATCAATATAAGCGGAGAGGTTGGATGTGATAGGGTCTATCCCTGATATTATTGGTCGACCGGGAGGATTGGTCAGTGATTTGTGAATTTTCGGTAGATAATAGAAATATGGTATACACGGATGTTCTATCAAGAGATGTTTCCTTTCTTTTTTTGTAATGATGTTATCCGTGTATCCTTTTTCTATAAGGCCCTCTAGTTGTTTTTTATAGGAAGTTGTGGGGTCTGTTTGGAGTTTGCTGTAGTATATGGTGTCTGAGAGTATGTTCATGGCCTCTCTGTGGTAATCTTCTGTATTCAAGATCACTACCCCCCCTCCCTTGTCTGCATTTTTGATAACTATGTAGCGGTTTCGGGACAGTTCGATCATGGCCTTTTTGGGGTTTTTTGAAAGGTTGTGTCCACCGGAAGGTGTACCGTTGTTTTTCTCTGAAAAGGACAGTTTTAGGACGTTCAAAACTAGATTGTAGAAGGTCTCGATGTGGGACCCTCTGCTCTCCAGAGGATAATAGTTGGATTTGGGCTTGAGGGATGAATGTATGGGAGTGAGAAAAAGTTATTCGACTAGGTTATCAACATCAACATCAACATCGTCCTCGCTTGAAATGACCTTCGGAGGTGATCAGTGGATGGTTGGCCTAATCATGAAATGACGTTGTAGTGTAAGTTTACGGATGTACTGATATAAATCAACAAACAGTTCGAAGAGGTCTGGGTTATTATTAGGGCAGAATGATAGACCTCTACTTAAAATTTCAATTTCCTCTTTGTTTAAAATATGTTGCGAGAGGTTAAATTTACCTTTGGACCTCAGATGCTCCGGTGGATAGTCTACGTTACACAGTGAGGTGGGCACATTTTTTTGCTGGCAGGATCCCTTGTTCCTCCCTTTTCCTCCCCTGCAGCCCCTTCTTCTATGTCTGGTCCTAGTTTTCTTTTCAATTGGTTCCGAAGCTGGCTGTAAAAGTGAGTGATATTTTCTTGTGGGCGTAGGGGAAGTGGAATTTTGGATCGAATTGGGGGATTGTGACGTAAAATCAGAGTGAGTATTTGTATACTGGAAAGTATTGATCTGGGAGGGGTGGGGATGGGAGAGAGTTGATGGAGGGGTGGGTTCTCCGAGAGGTTGTGAGGTAATTCTAAAAAATGATCCGGGCTGGGGGGGATTCACTGTAAGTGTACACATTAGGATTGGTATTGGGGGCTATTTCTCCAGAGGGGAAAGGGGATGGGGACCTATTGTTGGTATGCTCCAGTGAAACAGCAGATGTTTGCATTGGCGAAGGGGTATTAATATTGATCTGAGTCCCATCGTGTCCATGGTCTTGGTTCCCAGTGTACAGTATCGTATCCGATGGAGTCGTTTCTATGTGATCGGTATGTATTTCATTTGATCCAATTGCAGTGGTGGATGGACCCTGAGCTCTTTTTTTGATGTGTGTATTGGTGGAATAGGTGACGGTTTTATGGAGGGGGTACCTTTTAGAGGGCAATGGGATTGGGATTGGGATTGGGGCCCGCTCTAGTTGTTGGTGGGAGCGACGCCCATGCTTACTATTATAAAAAGTTCTGGTCCTCATGTTGGTTTTATAAAATATTGGTATGGGGGGTGAGGGCCTATGTGGGGGTGGGTCTTTTGGCACAGGGCCGATGGTCAACTCTACTGACTCTTTTTTTCTGTGGCCATAATTGTGTATTGAGGTCCCTCATGTCTCGAATAAGTTTTCTACATTTCCTAAGGACCGTGGTGTACTCTTGTTTGCGTAGGGAAATCCCATCTGGGGTGAGGGTTTTCTGGGATAAGGTCCTCCTGGGGTCTAGGTGGAGTTTAATGCGAGACCATAGTTTATTGTACAGTGATTAGCGTTTCATAATAAGTAATTTCATAGACTGTATAGAGCATTATTTGGTTATGTTTGTCCATGCAAGTATGAAGTTATCATCATCTGAGAAGGTCGGCTTCAAGCGTGAGCGTAGGCCTCTTGGTATCAGACTTAATTTCAAGTAGATCTAAAAAAAAAGGCAGTCTAATTTGTGATGGAGATAATTCTGTATGTCACTTCTATATAGTTTTGATTCGTGTATGGTTGATTATCAGTTCGATTATCGGGTGTTTCGAGTGATATGATCAGTGAATTTTCGATCAGAGGTACAGGCATCTGTGGTGGTGGGTATAACCCAATGTCACTTATCTCCAATATGAGGTCCTCTTTTTTGATTATGATGTTCCATCTGTGTAGTTCGTCAGAAATTCTTGTCACAAAGGTTGGTAGATCCTCCAATAGATACGTGGTTAGTCCCGAGTCAGCCTCTTGTCTTCCGACCGAAATGTACAAAAATAGGGGGGTGGGGGTAAGGGAAATGAAAAAGGCGCCAAGGGATGACCACAATATTGAAAAGAATGTATATAGAATGTGTATAAAATGTGAATGGGAGCTACATAAACAGCATAAACTAATCAAAAATTACAAAAAAAAGTTTGCCTGGCTACATTTATAAAAGAAAAATAACTGAAAATAATGTACACAATAGATATAACATATGGACTAAGCCTTCACTCTGATATGATAAAACATGGGACTCTTACCCAATATACACTGAACAAAAATATATACTCAACACTTTCGGTTTTGCTCCCATCTTGCATGAGCTGAACTCGAAGATCTGAAACGTTTTCCACATACACAAAACGCCCATTACTCTCAAATATTGTTCATAAATCTGTGTTAGTGAGCACTTCTCCTTTGCCGAGATAATCCATCCCACCTCACAGGTGTGGCATATCAAGGTACTGATTAGACAGCGTCTATATTGCACAGGTGTGCCTTAGACTTCCCACGATAAAAAGGACACTCTGAAATGTGCAATTTATATCACAAAGCACAATGCCACAGATGTCGCAACGTTTGAGGGAGAGTGCAATTGGCATGCTGACTGCAGGAATGTCTACCAGAGCTGTTGCCCGTGCAATGAATGTTCAATTCTCTACCATAAGGCGTCTCCAAAGGCGTTTCAGAGAATTTGGCAGTACATCCAACCGGCCTCACAACCGCAGATCACGTGTAACCACAACAGCCCAGTTCCTCCACATCCAGCATGCTCACCTCCATGATCGTCTGAGACCAGCCACCCGAACAGCTGCAGCAACAATCAGTTTGCATAACCAAAGAATTTCTGCACAAACTGCCAGAAACCATCTCAGGAAAGCTCTGCATGCACACCTGTGCAATATTCATGCTGTCTAATCAGCACCTTGATATGCCACACCTGTGAGGTGGGATGAATTATCTCGGCAAAGGAGAAGTGCTTACTAACACAGATTTAGACAGATTTGTGAACAATATTTGAGAGTAATGGGTGTTTTGTGTATGTGGAAAACGTTTCAGATCTTTGAGTTAAGCTCATGCAAAATGGGAGCAAAACCGAAAGTGTTGGTTTATATTTTTGTTCAGTGTATTTTGATCAAAGCACATCTGTGCCTGCCTACCAGCGCCAAGGTGGTCTCAGGTCAGGCAGCTCCTACACTAAACCTACCCATGCCGTTGGGCATCTATAGGTGAAACTCGAAAAATTTGAATCTTGTGCAAAAGTTCATTTATTTCAGCAATGCAACTTAAAAGGAGTTGCATTAATGCATCTTAAAATTAGGATATTGTGAAAAGGTTCAATATTCTAGGCTCAAAGTGTTACACTCTAGTCAGCTAATTAATCCATACCCCTGAGCAAAGGGTACCTGAGATTGTGACTTTGGAGTTTTCATAAACTGTAAGCCATAATCATCAAAATTATAACAAATAAAGGCTTGAAATATCTCACTTTGCATGTAATGGGTCTATCTCATATATTAGTTTCACCTTTTAAGTTGCATTACTGAAATAAATGAACTTTGCACAATATTCATTTTTTTTTTAGCTTTACCTGAACATTCAGGAGAGAGCTACACTGTTTCTATAATGCAGGAGTTACAAGAACAGCATAAGTTAAAGAACTACGCTGTTTGCATAGCTCACATTTACTGCTATGGGACTTGCAGGGGTTAAAGGGGTTTTCTGGTTTGCATCAACATCCTGTAAAATAATCATTTATGATGGTAGCTGTAATTATGTAATGTATTTCTTTTACCTTTATTGCTCCTATCTTCTGGGTTGTGGTCACATGACCATGTCCCTGCAGCTCTTTCTCATTTCCTGTCATGTTATGTCCATGGGCGTGTCAGCAATAGGGGAGTGTCTATGTAACTAGCTGGGGGTTGTTAGAGGCAGTGCTAGAGCTGTGGCAGAGATAGAAGTGCATCATGGGTTTGGTTGGATACCGCAACAGGAAGTGCTACAAATTGGAAAAAAGCATAGGGAAGATGTACATGAGGTAAGCAACTATATGAACATATCTGTTAAGATATAACAGATCTTAGAAAATCAATTAAGTGACCAGACACTGTGATTTAGCACACATGGTGGCATAATAGTCCTAACTTTTTTGTTTGGCCACAAGAATAATTTTTGCAATGTTTTTACATAACACATAGGGTTATTTATTAATATGTTCTTTAACCCTTTCAGTACTGAGCCACTTTTCACCTCAAATCCCAGGCCGATTTTTGTGCGCAGCTGTTCTACTGCTTACCACATAGTGCCAGGAGCCGTGTTCAGCAGTGATCTGCTGCCAGTGTTTCCTTTCAGCCATGGCCACAGCATGCTTGCTGCTCGTTTCCTGCAGCATTTCCTTAAGGGCCGGCGCGCGTCACTTCCTGTGTTTTTAGGGGTTGTATCACGTGACCTCACTAATCCTAGCCCTCCTGCACATATATAAGTGGCTCAGCCCCCTTCCCAGATGCTTCAGTGTCAAGGTCCTTGTGTCCTGCTAAGGTTCCTGATATCCGCTTGTGTTCCTGACTTGTACTTGTGTTCCTGGATTCTGCTACCCGTTTGATCCCTGCCTGCTTGCCTTGACTCTCCTGTTGCCGACCTGGATTGACTGACCTATACCTGTGCCGCCTGCCCTGACCTATTGCCTGTCTGACTTCGCCTCTGCCTCATCCTTCGGTCCTGCACTGTTGCTCCTGGTAACAACTCAGCCTGCTGACAACGCCTGTACCTCTGGTACCTCCTGGTCCGCCTGGACCAGCTGCATCGTGTACCTAGCCTTCTCAAGAGGTAGCAACCTGGTGTTCCCCTTGGGAAAGTCTATCCCCACCATCAGGGGTACTGTGAAGATCGAGGGGTTCACTTAGACCTTAGAGGAGGTAGGACATGTGGCACAGTAGGTTCACACCCGCTGGTTCGTGACACTTATTCAACCATTCTATGATTGTTTTCTTGTGACACACTGTACTTCATGAGAATGGTAAATTTGAGTCGATATATTTCACCTTTATTTATAAAATCCAAAATTCACCCCAAAATTAAAAAAATTCACAATTTTCAAAATTTGAATCTCTACTTTTGAGACAGATATTAATACCTCATGAAATAGTTATCAATCAACATTCCCCATATGTCTGCTTTATGTTGGCATAAATTTGTAAATGTCATTTAATTTTTTTAGGATGCTAGAAGGCTTCGAATTTTAGAAGCAATTTTTCAAGTTTTCAACAAAATTTCCCAAACCATTTTTTTAAGCACCAATTCAGTTATAAAGTGATTTTGAGGGGCTTACATAATGGAAACCACCCATAAATGACCCAATCTTGGAAACTACACCCCTCAAATTATTAAAAACTGTAACAAACTTTATTAACCCTTGAGGTGTTCCACAAGAATGAACCCCTTAAGGACCGGGCTCATTTTTACCTTAAGGACCAGGCGATTTTTTGCAAATCTGACCAGTGTCACTTTATGTGTGAATAACTTTAAAACGCTTTTACTTACCCAAGCTATTCTGAGAATGATTTTTCGTCACATATTGTACTTCACGACACTGGTAAAATGGAGTAAAAAAAAAAATCATTTTTATTTATAAAAAAAATACCAAATTTACCAAATATTTGGAAAAATTAGCAAATTTCGAAGTTTCAAATTCTCTACTTCTATAATATATAGTAATACCTCCAAAAATTGTTATTAATTTACATTTCCCATATGTCTACTTCATGTTTGGATCATTTTGGGAATGCCATTTTATGTTTTTGGGACGTTACAAGGCTTAGAAGTTTAGAAGCAATTTTCCAAAACCCACTTTTTAAGGACCAGTTCAGGTCTGAAGTCACTTTATGAGGTTTACATAATAGAAACCACACAAAAATACTACACCTCTGAAGGTATTCAAAACTGATTTTACAAACTTTGTTAACCCTTTAGGTGTTCCACAAGCGTTAATGGCAAATGGAGATAACATTTCAGAATTTAAATTTTTGGGCAAATTTTTCATTTTAATAATTTTTTCCAGTAACAAAGCAAGGGTTAACAGCAAAATAAATCTCAACATTTATTGCCCCGATTCTGTAGTTTGCAGAAACACCCCATATGTGGTCAAACTGCTGTCTGGGCACACGGCAGGGCACAGAAGGAAGGGAACGCCATATGATTTTTGGAAGGCAGATTTTGCTGGACTGGTTTATTTAGACCATGTCCCATTTGAAGCCCCCCTGATGCACCCCTAGAGTAGAAACTCCCAAAAAGTTACCCCATTTTGGAAACTACGGGATAAGGTGGCAGTTTTGTTGGTACAATTTTAGGGTAAATATGATTTTTGGTTGATCTATATTACACTTTTTTTTGAGGCAAGGTAACAAAAAATAGAAATTCTGGAATGTCATCTCCATTTGCCAATAATTCTTGTGGAACACCTAAAGGGTTACCAAAGTTAGTAAAATCAGTTTTGAATACCTTGAGGGGTGTAGTTTCTAAGATGGAGTCACATTTTTTGAGTTTCTACTCTAGGGGTACATCAGGGGGGCTTTAAATGGGACATGGTGTCAAAAAAACAGTCCAGCAAAATCTGCCTTCTAAAAACCATATGGTGTTCCTTTCCTTCTGTGCCCTGCAAACTACAGAATCAGGGCAATAACTATTGAGTTTTGTTTGGCTGTTAACCCTTGCTTTGTTACTGGAAAAATGGATTAAAATGGAAAATTTTCAAAAAAAAATTGCTGTTTTGGGGTCGTTTTTATTTTTTGTTATTTACACTGTTGATCTGACAGGTTAGATCGTGTGCTATTTCTATAGAGCAGGCTGTTGCGGACATGAGAATACCAAATATGACTGGGTTTTTGTTTCAGTTTTACATAATAAATTTTTTTTGCAAAAAATGATTTTTTGATAGTGTATCCACATTCTGAAAGGCTTTTTTTTTTTGTCTTATGTATGTTCTTATTTTTTTAGGCATGAAATGTCGGTTTGATTGGCACTATCTTGGGGTGCATATGACATTTTGGCCGCTTGCTATTACACTTTTAGTGATGTAAGGTGACAAAAATGGCTTTTGACACCGTATTTATATAATTTATTTTGTTGTGTTCACCTGAGGGGTTAGGTCATGTGTTATTTTTATAGAGCAGGTTTTTATAGATGCAGCGATAACTAATATGTATACTTTTATTTATTTAAGTTTTACACAATAATATCATTTTTTAAACAAAAAAAAAATCATGTTTTAATGTCTCCATAGTCTGAGAGACATATATATTTTTTTATTTTTTTGGGCTATTGTCCTATGTAGGGGCTCATTTTTTGCGGGAGGAGGTGGCGGTTTGATTAGTACTATTTTAGGAGGCGCCTAACTTTTTGATCGCTTGCTTTTACACTTTTTGTGATGTGAGGTGACAAAAATTGCTTTTTTGACACAGTTTTTATTTAAAACATTTTTATGGTATTTACCTGAGTGGTTAGGTCATGTGATATTTTTAAAGAGCATGTTCTTACGGACACGGCGATACCTAATACGTATATTTTTATTTATTTATTTTACTTTAACGCAATAACAGCATTTTAGATTTAAAAAATAAATGTTTTAGTGTCTCCATAGTCTGAGAGCCATATTTCTTTTACTTTTTGGGCGATTGTCTCATGTAGGCACTCATTTTTTGCGGGATGAGGTGTCGATTTAATTGGTAGCATTTTGGCAGCACAGATGTCAGCCGTTTCAAGCAGAGTGTCAGCAATGTGCTGATACTCTGCTAACCGCTCGGCCATCCTGGAAATGAGAGAGGGGGCGGGCGGATGATTGCCGTCTGCACCGCCAGCACTGCCAGAGGGGGTTAAAAATGAAAAGATGTGTAATTTTTATATTTCTGATCTCCGCGGTCACAGACCACAGGGATCAGAAACTTCCGAAAGCAGGTTTGAACCGCAGGGCGCCCCCTGGTGGTAAAGATGTAAATGATAATGAAGCTTTATTTTCTGTATCTGCTATTTTTCATGAAGATCTATATGACTTGATCAAACGATTTGAAGAAATGCATATAAGTAGTGTGGAGCAAAGCACAGCTCCAACTCAGTGTTTGAATGTGCAGGAGAATATGATAGGGCTAGAGTGCGTACCACACATTCCAGAGGTGGATATGCAGTACCCACTGGGTTTTATGGTTGCTGGGGAAGTGTCCAATGTGGGGATTAGCGTATCGGTGCCCCTAGAGGTCAGAACTGATAATGATGACACAAGTAATATAAGTGACGCATGTGCCGTGGCCGATAGCAAATCAGAGAAAGAAGCTACCTGGTCAGTGTCTTGCGGAATTAAAGTAGTTGCTAGTAGTAGCCTGTGGGTTTTTTGTCTGTCAGACACTGATGTTGGACGAGAGATTGCAATCTCCATCCTTGTCTATCTCAAATGCGTTTGATGGCGTTGAGGTCAGGGCTCTGTGTGGGCCAGTCAAGTTCTTTCACAGCAAACTCATCAAACCATGCTATTGGACTTGTGATGAAACTGACACTGCACAGCAAGTGCAACACCCCTAACACTACAGGGAGCCTGCCTACAGCAGAATAAATGCCCTGATAACTTTGTGAATTAGTTAACTCTAAGTAGTCCCTATTGGCGGTCTTGCGTTCACTGGTTAGCTGCTAGCAGGTATAGTGAATAGGGCGAGAACCAGATGGTAAATAACATGAAAGCCAAACCAGAAACAAGAATCCATAACTGTAAGAAGCAGAGTCAAAACCAGGAATGACAAACAGAACAATAACAAAAGGTATGACAGTAGTTGGGATAGATGAATCGGGTCGAAAACGCAGGATTTTTTTTTAATTCAGAGAAAACTAGCCTACAGGAACCAGGTTGAAAATACAAAGCTCGAAAAGTGCAGTCCCACAGCATCATTTACGTAGAGCACAAATCTCATCGATTGGCTCTCAAGCCAAGCCTCCTGCCTTTCAGGCCATGTCCTTTCCTACAGTCTGGCATTTGGGGAAGAGATTGTTATAGGACCTTGCTTTGTGCACAGTCATGCTGGAATAGAAAAGGGTCTACCCCATGTTTCCAAAAAGCCAGAACTATAAATTTAAGATTCTAATTCACTGGAAGAAAGTTGCCTAGGCCAACCCTTTAAAAGCGACCCTATAGCATTATCCCAGTTTGCACAATGTAGTCTGTCAGATAATGTTCTACTGGCATTCACCAAACCCAGACTTGTCAATCAGACTGCCAAATAGAGAGAAGTTATTCATCACCCCACAGAACTCATTTCCACTGCTCTAGGGTCCAGGAGCAATGTACTTCACACCGCTTCATTCAACGCTTGTTATTGTGCTTGGTGATGCAAGACGTGCACGAAGCCCCCAGCGAACTGTTTTTATGCTGATGTTAATGCCAGGAAAGGTTTGGAACTGTTTTATGCACTATATACCACTAGGTGACCCCACTAGATCTATGTGGTCTGCCACTGGTTCCTAAGTGTTTCCACTTTGCAATAATACAGGGATCAGCAACCTCCAGCACTTCAGGTGTTTTAAAACTGCAACTCCCAGCATTCACACTTGCTCAGCTGTTCTCAGAACTTCCACAGAAGTGAATGGAGCATGCTGGGAGTTGTAGTTTGACAACAGGAGTGCCAGAAGTTGATAGCTACAGTAATAGCATTTACAGTTTATCGTGGAATATTTAGGAGGGGAGACATTTCACAAACCTGACTTGTTGCAATGGTGCCAGCCTCTTACAGTACCATGCTCAAATAATTAAAGAAACTAACATTGATACAAAAAGTGCTCAAAATATTCAGTAGTCAGGGTTAGGTAAAGGTTCAGATAGCTACGGCTGGGTATGGCCAGACAAGTCTCAAATAAGTCAGTGGGGGGGTTTTAGGTGCAAAGACAGCATATATAACTAAAGGACAAAATAGTGTATTTAGCATATATAACTAATTTCCTAGGAACTCTGACCCTATAGATCTAGTCTTATCAATGGGGAGCACCTCAAGTGGCTGTTGTCGGCGCACGCTCCCTGAGAAGAGCGACCTCCAGCTGGAACCTCGGACCTGTACTAGGTTACACTGTTGCTCACTACACCCTCATAGCCCCAACGCCAAGTTGATTCCCAGATACTCGTAGTGTTCAAGTCAGCTTGTAGTTTATGGATATCTTCCATATACTGAACAGTACTATACAGCTTGATGTCATATACAAAAATAAAAACATTGCAATTAATCCCATCCTCTATATCACTGTAAAGGGAAGTTCCTATATTGGGTATATATATATATGTACACACAGTACAGACCAAAAGTTTGGACACACCTTCTCATTCAAAGAGTTTTCTTTATTTTCATGACTATGAAAATTGTAGAGTTACACTGAAGGCATCAAAACTATGAATTAACACATGTGGAATTATATACATAACAAAAAAGTGTAAAACAACTGAAGAACCTAGAATATGACATATTTTCAAAGTAGCCACCTTTTGCTTTGATTACTGCTTTGCACAATCTTGGCATTCTCTTGATGAGCTTCAAGAGGTAGTCACCTGAAATGGTCTTCCAACAGTCTTGAAGGAGTTCCCAGAGATGCTTAGCACTTGTTGGCCCTTTTGCCTTCACTCTGCGGTCCAGCTCACCCCAAACCATCTCGATTGGGTTCAGGTCCGGTGACTGTGGAGGCCAGGTCACCTGGCGCAGCACCCCATCACTCTCCTTCATGGTCAAATAGCCCTTACACAGCCTGGAGGTGTGTTTGGGGTCATTGTCATGTTGAAAAATAAATGATGGTCCAACTAAACGCAAACCGGATGGAATAGCATGCCGCTGCAAGATGCTGTGGTAGCCATGCTGGTTCAGTATGCCTTCAATTTTGAATAAATCCCCAACAGTGTCACCAGCAAAGCACCCCCACACCATCACACCTCCTCCTCCATGCTTCACGGTTGGAACCAGGCATGTAGAGTCCATCCGTTCACCTTTTCTGCGTCGCACAAAGACACAGTGGTTGGAACCAAAGATCTAAAATTTGGACTCATCAGACCAAAGCACAGATTTCCACTGGTCTAATGTCCATTCCTTGTGTTCTTTACCCCAAACAAGTCCCTTCTGCTTGTTACCTGTCCTTAGCAGTGGTTTCCTAGCAGATATTCTACCATAAAGGCCTGATTCACACAGTCTCCTCTTAACAGTTGTTCTAGAGATGTGTCTGCTGCTAGAACTCTGTGTGGCATTGACCTGGTCTCTAATCTGAGCTGCTGTTAACCTGCGATTTCTGAGGCTGGTGACTCGCATTAACTTATCCTCCGCAGCAGAGGTGACTCTTGGCCTTCCTTTCCTGGGGCGGTCCGCATGTGAGCCAGTTTCTTTGTAGCGCTTGATGGTTTTTGTGACTGCACTTGGGGACACTTTCAAAGTTTTCCCAATTTTTCGGACTGACTGACCTTCATTTCGTAAAGTAATGATGGCCACTCGTTTTTCTTTACTTAGCTGCTTTTTTCTTGCCATAATACAAATTCTAACAGTCTATTCAGTAGGACTAAAAGCTGTGTATCCACCTGACTTCTCCACAACGCAACTGATGGTCCCAACCCCATTTATAAGGCAAGAAATCCCACTTATTAAACCTGACAGGGCACACCTGTGAAGTGAAAACCATTTCTGGTGACTAGCTCTTGAAGCTCATCAAGAGAATGCCAAGAGTGTGCAAAGCAGTAATCAAAGCAAAAGGTGGCTACTTTGAAGAACCTAGAATATTACATTTTCAGTTGTTTCACACTTTTTTGTTATGTACAGGTCCTTCTAAAAAAATTAGCATATTGTGATAAAGTTCATTATTTTCTGTAATGTACTGATAAACATTAGACTTTCATATATTTTAGATTCATTACACACCAACTGAAGTAGTTCAAGCCTTTTATTGTTTTAATATTGATGATTTTGGCATACAGCTCATGAAAACCCAAATTTCCTATCTAAAAAAATTAGCATATTTCATCCGACCAATAAAAGAAAAGTGTTTTTAATACAAAAAAAGTCAACCTTCAAATAATTATGTTCAGTTATGCACTCAATACTTGGTCGGGAATCCTTTTGCAGAAATGACTGCTTCAATGCGGCGTTGCATGGAGGCCATCAGCCTGTGGCAGTGCTGAGGTGTTATGGAGGCCCAGGATGCTTCGATAGCGGCCTTAAGCTCATCCAGAGTGTTGGGTCTTGCGTCTCTCAACTTTCTCTTCCCAATATCCCACAGATTCTCTATGGGGTTCAGGTCAGGAGAGTTGGCAGGCCAATTGGGCACAGTAATACCATGGTCAGTAAACCATTTACCAGTGGTTTTGGCACTGTGAGCAGGTGCCAGGTCGTGCTGAAAAACGAAATCTTCATCTCCATAAAGCTTTTCAGCAGATGGAAGCATGAAGTGCTCCAAAATCTCCTGATAGCTAGCTGCATTGACCCTGCCCTTGATAAAACACAGTGGACCAACACCAGCAGCTGACATGGCACCCCAGACCATCACTGACTGTGGGTACTTGACACTGGACTTCAGGCATTTTGGCATTTCCCTCTCCCCAGTCTTCCTCCAGACTCTGGCACCTTGATTTCCGAATGACATGCAAAATTTGCTTTCATCCGAAAAAAGTACTTTGGACCAGTGAGCAACAGTCCAGTGCTGCTTCTCTGTAGCCCAGGTCAGGCGCTTCTGCCGCTGTTTCTGGGGAATGCGGCACCTGTAGCCCATTTCCTGCACACGCCTGTACACGGGGGCTCTGGATGTTTCTACTCCACACTCAGTCCACTGCTTCCGCAGGTCCCCCAAGGTCTGGAATCGGTCCTTCTCCACAATCTTCCTCAGGGTCCGGTCACCTCTTCTCGTTGTGCAGCGTTTTCTGCCACACTTTTTCCTTCCCACAGACTTCCCACTGAGGTGCCTTGATACAGCACTCTGGGAACAGCCTATTCCTTCAGAAATTTCTTTCTGTGTCTTACCCTCTTGCTTGAAGGTGTCAATGATGGCCTTTTGGACAGCAGTCAGGTCGGCAGTCTTACCCATGATTGCGGTTTGGAGTAATGAACCAGGCTGGGAGTTTTTAAAAGCCTCAGGAATCTTTTGCAGGTGTTTAGAGTTAATTAGTTGATTCAGATGATTAGGTTAATAGCTCGTTTAGAGAACCTTTTCATGATATGCTAATTTTTTGAGATAGGAATTTGGGGTTTTCATGAGCTGTATGCCAAAATCATCAATATTAAAACAATTAAAGGCATGAACTACTTCAGTTGGTGTGTAAAGAATCTAAAATATATGAAAGTCTAATGTTTATCAGTACATTACAGAAAATAATGAACTTTATCACAATATGCTAATTTTTTTAGAAGGACCTGTATATAATTCCACATGTGTTAATTCATAGTTTTTGAGAATGAGAAGGTGTGTCCAAACTTTTGGTCTGTACTGTGTGTATATGTATGTATGTATGTATATATATATATATATATATATATATATATATATATAATGTAGAGAAAAGAAGGCAGCACTCCAATGGAAAGTGAAAAAGTGGACGGTTTATTCACTCATCAGCTCAGCGACGTTTCGGCTCTCACTATGGAGCCTTTTTCCAGCTGAGTAACATGTGCCAAATTACATCTATATATAGTGCAAACAATTAATCAGGTACAAATTGATGTAAAATATAATAAAGTGCAAATGCATACATATTACAACCATAATATCAAGTTGATCAATGTGACAAAGTAATTCAAAGTAACAGCATTATAAATATATTCATAAACGTTTCGTGCTGTGAAGGAAACGATACAAAATCGCAAAAACTTCATAATTGTTAATTAAAAGTGATCAGTGAACATATGTGTAAAATATAGAAAATTAAAACCTTAGAATGAATCACATCAGGCATGGTGGACGTGATGGGAGCTTGTTGGCGTCCGGAAAGGAACACGGCGCATGCGCCGTAACCGCCGCTATCGCGAGATTCACAATTATAATACAAGAGGTAGAAACCACATCAAAGATGGCCACTATAGAACATAACTTCAGGGCGCATGCGTGTGCCGGAACACCGCCCATAGAATTTTGACAGGTACTATTATAGTACACGAGCGCCGCAGCAAAAAGCAGAAAGGGCTGATGGAGACATCAGGGGCCGGCGGGTCAACGTCGGTCACCAATGGGGTATCTGTATTTACATGGTGGTACGGTTATCACACCGTCATCACCAAGTAATCCAGAATTACAGCGCATCCGCTCCATGGCCCTCAAAGCAGTGTAGCGGAATCCATGTAAAGAAACCACCATCTGCCAGAGGGGCATGGAAAAAGCTGCATCGGGGCTCATAATATATCAATATCATATTTGTATAATAGGGCAGTAGCCGTCAGCGTGGGTGCAACCAGAGTCCCAGGAGGGGCTAGGGTTACACAACCTCGCAGACAACAACTGTCCAAGAGTATCCATAATACATACTGTAAAATACAGAGAAATAAACAAGTGAATAGAGGTCGCCAACAAGATTCCTACAGTCATCGCCAGATGTGAACATTTGTATGCTGTATTTCAGAATCATATCCTACAAAAAGAGAAGGAAAAAGAAGAAAATATTTTCTGTTATTGTATAGCACATGTAGTTCTCCACATACATTATCAGACAAAGAGAGAAAGAACATAAAGCATGACTAGACAATCCTAAACTCTACATTTAAACCATGCGGCTTGAGGGTGCCAAGTGTGTAGATCCAGTAGAGCTCGCGTTTTTTTAAAAGTTTTACTCGGTCACCACCTCGCCTAGAGAGAGATATCTGCTCCAAGATTCTAAACCGCAGATCATTCTGTGTATGTTTGGCTTCAGTAAAGTGTTTAGATACAGGGAGATCCATTTTTTGTTTTCTGATGGAGAACCTATGTTGATTGAGACGAGTCTTGACGTCCCATGTCGTCTCCCCGACACATAGGAGGCCACATGGGCACGTCAATAAATAAACAACATAAGAGGAGTCACATGTTAGGTACTGTCTGATCTTAAACCTCTGACCAGAGGTAGGGTGCACAAAAGAATCGCCTCTCTGCATCAATTTACAATTGATGCAGTTGTAACAGGGATAACACCCTTTGCGGGTGGAGCCAAAGTAGCTTTCGCATGTCTCCCTGTTGGAGCCAATATCTGATTTGACCAGTCTATCACCTAGATTGGGACTACGTCGATAGGAGCATAGGGGTGGTAGTTTAAACTCTTGCACTTTATCAAAGTTGCTAGTAAGAATTCGCCAATGCTTTTTAATTATAGCAGCAATTTTGCCACTATTGGTGCTGAACTCCGATATAAACGGAATTCGGGCCTGGGAACATTTATGGTTACCAAATCCCTCTCTGATAACATCTCTGGTGAGTGGTTTGACTCTATTAATCTGATCATGGATCAGTTTTTTAGGGTACCCGCGTGTCTGAAATTTGGATCCCATTTCTTGCAATCTTTTATCAACTGTAACTGGATCTTGGACAATTTTTTTGACCCTTAAAAGCTGACTAAAGGGAAGAGACCTAATCATAGGCTTAGGGTGATGACTGTCATAACGTAACAACGTATTTTTATCTGTCGGTTTCACATATAAATCCGTCACTAATTTGTCATTGTGGATGCTAACTTGAGTATCCAGAAATTGCAAAGAGGTCGCTGAATGTAAACTTGACGCTAGGGTCAATTGAATTAAAAAAACTGTGGAACGCGATGAGGTCCTCCGTGGCGCCGACCCAAACCAGGAAAATATCATCGATGTAGCGCCACCACCCCAGCACATGGCTGAAGTGGTGGCTCACATAGACGACAGACTCCTCAAGATGTGGCATGTAAAGATTTGCATAAGTCGGCACCACGCTGGACCCCATCGCAGTCCCACGTAACTGTAAAAAGAAATCATCCTGAAATAGGAAATAATTTCTAGTTAAAATGAACCTCAACAAGGAAATCAAAAAACGTTGACAGATGATACTATAGTCGGTTTTATGTAGAACCTGTTCAACAGCCTGTATGCCCAGTTTATGTTCTATAGAGGTATAAAGGCTTACCACGTCGAAAGACGCCAATAATGCCCCCTGTGGAATGTGTATATATATATATATATATATATATTAGTAGTAAATAACTGACTGTAAACTTTATTTGTTTTAATAAATATATTTTATTGTTATAATACAGTATATAGAGTCTTCAGCCACCGCCGCAGTTCAGTATAGGCATGCACGCAGTTCAGGAAAGTTAAAGAAACAGGTAGAAATAGGTTATGCATATCCACTAATATTATTAATATCAATCCCAAATATGAATAATTAATATTTCCTATAACAACCACTAACAAAAAATTAAAATAATAGGGGACCTATTCTTTCCCATATGTTTATAGACATGGACTGCTTGTCTACGTGCTGGATTTTATACACCTGTACTAATGGGACTAAATAAAACATCTGAATGCAAGGATTAAGAGGTGTGTGTCCCATAATTTTTGTCCATATAGTGTAGGTGCTGCAGTAGTTTAGGCAGAGGTGCTATGTACTATCATTTTTTAACTGTGTAATGGCTTGGATGTATGGCTTAAAGGACATGACTGAATCAAAGGTTATCAAAAGGAAGATGAGCTATTAGGCTACTTTCACACTGGCGTTTCTGGGTCCGCTTGCGAGATCCGTTCAGGGCTCTCACAAGCGGCCCAAAACGGATCAGTTTAGCCCCAATGCATTCTGAATGGATAAGGATCCGTTCAGAATGCATCAGTTTGCCTCCGATCAGTCTCCATTCTCTGGAGGCGGACACCAAAACGCTGCTTGCAGCCTCCATTCCGCTCTGGAGGCAGACACCAAAACGGCTCCGTCCTGACTTACAGTCAATGGAGACAGATCAGTTTTCACTGACACAATATGGTGCGATTGAAAACGGATCTGCCTCCCAGTTTAAGTAAAAACGGATCCGTTTGCATTATCATGCATTATTCATGTTAATGCAAACGAATCCGTTCTGAACGGATACAAGCGTTTGCATTATAGGTGCGGATCAGTCTGTACAGATACTAGACGGATCCGCACCTAATGCAGGTGTGAAAGTAGCCTTAGCTGTAATTGATAGATCTAGTAAGGGGGTAGAGTATCATAAATGGAAAGATAATAGGTCAGATTTACAAATATCGTAGACAGGCTGTCTAGACATGCAGCAAATCTTTCACAGTGGCTCATGGGAACTGTACAGTTTCCATGGGGTGTATATCTGTCGCATATTGAGGCGCAAAGGTTATTGGTGCAGCAATCTGCGACTTTTTCCCGTTCATGCCAGGTCTAAAAAAAAGGAGTGTGTGATTATGTAACCTCAGTATTTTCTGACGGACAAGAATAGCAGGGCTGTGGAGTCGGTAGATAAATGCTCCGACTCCTCAGGTTTTTTGTACTTCCGACTCCTCTGTATTTAATATGCGAATGTATTTTATACATTCCTTGAAGGAAAGAAAGAAGTTCTTCTAAGCTCTTCTAGCACAGAGAGGTAGTTGGGCAGAAGCTGCTGCCTTCTCCTTTGTGTGCTGATCTTCTGCTGAAGATAGGGCAGTGGGAGGATCCAGGAAGGGACATTTATTTTAAAACATGATTTCCCTAGAAGAATCCCATAGTCATGTTTAAAGTTTAAAGGGACACTGACAGGGCCAATAAGCATATTGAGGTATATATATGGCACTACAGGTCTTATAATGGGTATTACAATCATATAAGTATCCCCCCTGTCCACATTATACATACAGTAAACTTTTATAACCTGCTCCAACGGTCGTCAATCTGCCCAAGGGGCGGTGTTTCACCTCTCTTGCGCCCAGCCAGCCTCCCCAACTGCCGCTTTGAAGCGCCGCCCAGCTCATGAATATTCAGTTTGCTGGGCGGCTTCTGCGGTCCCCGCTCTGAAGCGCTTCGCTTAACAGTGCCCGGCGCATGCGCCGGATCTTGTGAAGTCCGGTACAGTAAGCGCCGCCCAGCTCATCAATATTCACTTCGCTGGGCGGCGCTTACTGTCCCCGACTTCACAAGAGCCGGCGCATGCGCAGGGCACTGTTCAGCGCAGCGCTTCAGAGCGGGGACCGCAGAAGCCGCCCAGCAAACTGAATATTCATGAGCTGGGCGGCGCTTCAAAGCGGCAGTTGGGGGAGGCTGGCTGGGCGCAAGAGAGGTGAAACGCCGCCCCTTGGGCAGATTGAAGACCGTTGGAGCAGGTTATAAAACTTAAAGTTTACTGTATGTATAATGTGGACAGGGGGGATACTTATATGATTGTAATACCCATTATAAGACCTGTACTGCCATATATATACCTCAATATGCTTATTGGCCCTGTCAGTGTCCCTTTAAGATAACATTCTGAGTTTACACGTTTTATAGCCTTAGCTGAATGACAGCAGTTTTTCCAATGGTTTACAGCTTCAGTCTTGAACTATTGACCCTCCATTCCCTTCACTTATACAAGTGTCTCTAGTCCTGCAAAACACATATTTACTTAATCCCTTATCAGTGAGAGGCGAGGCTAACCATGGGCATTGTGTTCCCTGTAACATCAGAACACAACACAATGGAAAGTATATGTATTGCCACTCCTAATTGTGCATTGCGTGCCATATAGTGAAGCATATGAAAAGCATGCTTCTTCACATCACTGAACGAGTTTGTTTTGCGGTTACGTGAGGCACTGCATGCATTGGCCTTTATTCTTACAGTAGAGAAGTCATTAATTATAACTGTTTATGAATTCGGACATTTAAACTTGCTTTTTTTATTTTTTTATTCCAATTTAAATTTAGTAGGAGTCGGAGTCGGTTCATTTTTTGCCGACTCCGACTCCAGGTACCCAAAATTGACTCCGACTCCTCGACTCCGACTCCACAGCCCTGAAGAATAGTTCAGTTCTATGAAGGGACAGCTGTTCCGTTCCGTAAAATACGGAATGCACAAGGATTTGAATTTTTTGCAGATCCGTTTTTTTTTTGTGGACAGCAAAATACATACGGACGTGTGCATGAGCCCTAACTCAGAGGCTCACTTGGCTTTCTACCTTGGTCTAAAGTCTCTATGGCCTGTGTTGGATAAGCCTTCATTATTTCCCAGAGTTCTCCTGCCAATCCACAGGGTAGCTATACAGCCCTGGTCTGCTACTAAGGAGGTCCACGCCTTCAGGAATATATATTAGTGCTGAGACCCCTTCTTTGGGACAATCTCATGATCCCACCTTTGATCTCCTCCCCAGATTCTCAATTCTGGAAATCACATGGAGTCCGTTGTCTTGGTGATGTTTACCAGGATGGCACCATACGTACATTTAACCACCTCCAGTCTAAACACCAGCTCCCTAGAGCCGCTTTTTACCACTACCTGCAGCTCAGGCATGCCCTAAATGCCCACTTTCCTGGGACGCAGGTAGCCGTATCCACCTACCCCCTTTTAGGAATATTTTGGTCCCAGGGACCCCGAGGCTTCATTTCAGCCTTGTATACCCACCTACTCGACACTAAACTGAACCCAACTCACCTCAATGTAATGGATAAATGGAGAGCCATGATCCCTGATGTATCAAATGAGGATATCTCAGACATCTTGGAGTCACGTCTTGGGGTCTCCCCAGCTATCAATAACCAATTTATTCAGCTTTGTATCGTACATCAGAGCTAACCATCTCCCTCCCAATTGTATAGAATGGGAAGCCTCTCCCACAGTAATTGTCATCGGTGCTCTGAAGAAAATGCAAACTTTTGGCACCTAATCTGGGACTGCTGCTATATCAAAAGGTTCGGGCAGGATGTCAATGATCTATTATCTACACTGGTGAACCTACCTCTACCAGTCCACCCTACTATATGTTTATTTGGCATCCTTCACTATACTAAGATATTTCTGAAAGAAGCACTATTCTTGGCACGAAAAGCCATTGCACTTCGATGGATGGGAGATAGGTGCCCAACTCTCAACCAATGGAAAACTTTAGTGAACACTATTATCCCATATGAACACGTTGTATATAAACAGAGGTTGCGACTCTAAGTGCAACATGATCTGGGGATCATGGTGCTCCTCATCTTTGACGCAGTACTCTGTACAAACGTTCATTAGTACATTGAATGCCTTGTCACGTCACATCACGCTCTGCTGATACTCAGATATAATATGTGGTTCTCTGGATAATATCATGTATCTCTACTGTAAATCCCTATATATATATATATATATATATATATAATGTTTTATGAAACAGAAAAATGTTGTAATTGTTTTATTTGACCTTTTCAATAAAAAAAAAGAAAAGTTGCGTGGTATATGGGCAGGCCCGTCTCGCCTGTTTTAGGTGTAGAAAATGGTTTGAATCTACACCAGTAAGGGAGCTGGCGTAGATTTAGACAGAAGGCGGGTATGCCTAGGTTATGTAGAGGCCATCGCCACCGCCAAGGGTATTAAGACTGGCATCTGAAACGCTGGTTTTAATAAATGACCCCCACAGCTCTCAAAAGGGACATATATCAGAAACACGCAGAAACAGCTTTGCGTAAAATTCGTTTAATGTTATCACAGTTTCCTATATGAAATATTTAGCATAGATTTCACATTTTCGATATCTGTAGAAGGTTCACACTCTAGTGCCTGCAACAATAAATACGTTGAACGGTCTGAAAACCTTGCTACCCTGTTTCACTAAGCTCTTCTTCCTCCCGATTCCTTTGCTGGTGCACAGAGCTGAGGTTTTCAGTCTTGCTACGTTCTGCAGGAGGACCAAGTTCTTCCAGTTGCTTCTCCTGAGTCATTTCTAGTTCCTCAAGTCTTTTTCGTAACATAGAAATTTCTCTTTGATGCTGTTCCTCCTGGAAATGGATCAAATACAAAATTTCGGTATATCTGTTTTACAGTGGCCAGATATTACATGCATGAGAATGAACATATGCATTAATTTCCACTAACACATACTAGTAGGACACTGCATACTTAGACCTTGGCTTTTTTTTTTTGTGGATAGCAGAATGTGCGCATGTCCAGTTTTCAGACCACTGTGCCAAGACGAGCACATTTGCTAGAAAAACTATTGGGGTCATTTATCAAACTGGTATAAAGTAGGAATCTGATTGGTTTCTATGGGCAACTAAGCCAGTTCTACTTTACACCAGTTTGATAAATGACCCCATATCACTTGTGCATTACTCCAAACTGAAGCTTGCGTAGCATAAGCTTTTTTTCCTTTATTAAGAGACAATGGGAGGGTGTGCAGTGCAGAACAGAGCCATTTAAAGGACCCCTGTATCCCAGGGTCTTAAAACATGGGACCTCTGGCTTTGTTTTCAGCACTTTTCTAGTTAGGAAAGTGTCAAGCATTTTTCATGAATGAATCAAGCTTTGCAGTATCCAGAAGCCTTCCCACACATTCGTACATGTCAGGAAATGTGCTGCAAGACTTCAGAAATATGTGGCTTGGCTTAGGACTATATTTTTATAACCATTAAGGTTATCTGGTGGTTCTGGAGAATAAATGTGTACTGCTGCTGTCAGCCGCATTGAAAAACACACATCTTTGAGATTACTAGTTACCTGCGCATTTTGAAAAGAAAACGCCTCTGGAACGATTGTGGATGACAGGTAACTGCTTGGATTCAAGAACCCAGAGGCTCCAACATTTGGACCAAGTATTAAAGTGCGGAATTCGTTATGTCGTCGCTGAAGATCCTTCATTCTTTTCTGAAGACGTACATGGTCTTCTTGGGGTATATTCTGCCTATAATAGGGGTGGATATTGAGAAGAATTGAACATGTCTGGTCACAGGATACAGCTGCAGAACACTTGGATTGTTCATTAGGACGTGCTTCAGAAAGAAGGGCAGTAAAACACATTGCCAATTCTCTGTGCTCTGACTGACACAGTTACTTGTTATACTGCACAAGGATGGAGTGTGCATACCAGTAACAGTACTGGAAAGAGGAAGATTGCAGGAAGTTCACATACCAGTAACAGTACTGGAAAGAGGAAGATTGCAGGAAGTTCACATACCAGTAACAGTACTGGACAGAGGAAGATTGCAGGAAGTTCACAGTGGTGATGCAGAGGCTGCTCATCCTTTTAAAAGGGATGGCCACTTTATTACAATTTTATACCAGGGAATATTACCAAGCATTATATCTCACTTACTCATATGTCCATTACAAGTTCTGGGCTGTTTTAACGATTTATGAATCCCCCACAGCGAAACATACTCCCCCCCCCAAATCCCAGTCCAGTAATAGAGTGGCCAAACCCTTTGACTTTTTTTAAATTTCTTACTTCTATACTGATGCTGTACTAGTGAGAATTAGTAATTACAATTCCTGTGGAGATTTCTGTCTGGGATAGTCATGGAGTAGCTTGGGGATCTAAAACATTCACATCTATGTACACAAACATCTGCCACTACTGAGGGCAGTTATGATCATGACATTAATGTCAATTCAAGTCGAAAAATGGGCAGCACTCCATAAAATAAAAATAGAAAAAAAGTTTATTCACCCAAGCAGGACATGCGACGTGAGTTTTGGGGTCTTCACCCTGTCACCTAAAGCTGGAAGTACTGCCTCGTTATTTGTAAGGTACATATCGTGGCGGAGAAGCAGACCTCTGTGAGGAGTTGCACCCGGTCTGACTGTGCTGCTGCTATATTTGTGAGTTTATATATATATATATATATATATATATATATATATATATATATATATATATATATTATATATTATATATTAAAACACTACAGTCCCATAGTCTGGGGCTGCAGCTTATATACTGTTGTACACTAAAGAACATTTTATGAAATGTCACTGTGATGTCAGAAGATTTATGAAAGAACATCTACACTTTAGGTAAATTAAAATGTATGCTTTAAGAAATCAGCATCAATACAAAAGAAGAAAAAAAAAAATAGTGGATCAGGAACATGGATCAAAGGTCAGAGTATCTTAGATATTCATATGATCTAATGTGTTTGAAAACTGTTAACAAATGAAAGGTCATATGTCAGCAGTGTATAGTGTAAGCAACGCAGAGTACTCATTTGCATTCGGACACTGTGCTTCCACATACCAGAAGTAAAATGAATTGAGAGGACTCCACTTTGAATCCTCTCCATTATGTGAGTGAGCTTCAGGAGTCCTCCCAATGTATTTTACTGCTGGTTTGTGGGAGCACTGTGTCGGAATGCAAGTAAGCATTCCCCGTGTAATAACAATTCTGGAGCATCTATTCTTATGTCTGTATGTTGTCCCATTCCTCTGTTATTTCTACTAGAAGTGATGACTGAATTGCTAGCAGTCTGCAGTAAGGGTACAGAGGGAGGTAACCAGTTGGGGGGGGGGGGGGGTACCTGCACAGACTCACTCTATCCAATCAGTGCTGCCATTGTCAGTCTGTGCAGGTACACCCCCCCCCCCCAAATGGTTACCTCCCTCTGTACCCTTACTGCAGACTGCTAGCAATTCAGTCATCACTTCTAGTAGAAATAACAGAGGAATGGGACAACATACAGACATAAGAATAGATGCTCCAGAATTGTTATTACACGGGGAATGCATGGAGCTAATAAAACAGACATGTCAGGAGTGGTGAAAGGTCCTCTTTAAGCTATGATAAGGATACTCTCTCATCTTTGGGGGTATAAGAACCTATTGTTTGAGAGTAACATTACCATTTGCCATGTAACCACCATACTATCCAAGACCACCCAGCTTTCCACAATCAGCCTGATTTTTCAATCTACTCTGTAGACTGGTCTGTCACACATACACATTAAGGCCTTTACAAGAACAATTGTCCCAAGAATTTATTTCAGTTGTCAGATTCCAAAAGAGGTGGACCATAATTACTACTCTGGCTGTCGTTTGCTATGGGTTCTAGGCGAAACGGCAAGTAGCACTAGAAATAAGGTACACGATTTGTTTAAGTACTGCACTATATGTTTTGAAATAAACCAATTTATTACATTTCTGCTTGTCTTAAAATGTCATATTGTACAATTTTGTTGGCAACATTTCAGAATGTAAAAAAGATCTTGTGGATGGACTACATTGGTAAACAGCTTATCTGTTCACTTTCTGCTCAATAAAATAAAAACCTCCCGGAAAACACTTTAGTTGTCAAATCCCAACAATATTTAACAGATTGACAAACTGACTGTCTGAGGATCAATGCAAGGCTCTGATAGTTTGGATTTTAATCAACGGTATTTTTTTTTTCTCCTCGCATAAACAGCTATAAAAAGGTATTCAGCAACTGCCTATCTCCCTCTACATACTGAAATGACAAGCAAGTTGGCTGTCTTGAACATAAATGTTTATTGAGAATGATGGATGTTGGCAGAGCAATCGTCTGCATGACTAAGCCAGCATAAGGCCACACATATTGGTTGCCAGGTACGGTGCAATGGCACAGACAAAAATAAATAAAATCAACTCACCTATTTAACACAGATTTTTCAGTCTCAAGTTCCTCTTTCTTTGCCTCCAAGAGCTCAATTTTTTCTTTCAATTTTCTGCATCTGTTCTCATGTATATGTTTTCTCTGCATGAGTAAAGAAAGTGTTACAATCATTACGTACAAAGTCTGGAACAACCCAGATGGTGCAAATATTAAAAAGATGCAGATTTTATTTCAAGTGATGTGCATCAAAGTGTAACTGTCAAGTTTTAATGAAAAAAATCCATTTTAGCATATGTTACTGCTGCAGCAGCATTATGCATAAAGCAATCTTTAGTTTCTTCAGTTACCACTGTTTTCCTTGAGTTTTCCCCTTGGTTACGGCTGTTTTGAACCCTACAATATGAGGAACTTCTCAAGATGGCTCCTCTGCCAGTTCTCTGAGGCCAAAACGGCTTTCCTTCACTTCACATACACACTTGCTGTAGCCAGCAGCTCCCTGCCAGCCAATCAGATTGGATTACTGAGAGACACGCCTCCTCACTCTGAAGCTTAATGCAGGCATGCAGTGTGGAGGATCACCACTAGAGATGAGCGAATTTCCGGTTATGAAATTTGTTTGCGATTCGTTTACTGGTAAAAGGTGAATTGCATTATGGATTCTGTTACCACGGACCATAACGTAATTCTATGACGGAATGCCTTTAGAGGCATTCAGTTATTCATTCCGTCATAATAGAGGACTATGGGCTGCAAAATGGATCTGTCCCGTTCCCGTTATGCAGGAGAGAACTCCCCTGCATAACTGAAACGGAACGGATCCGTTTTGCAGCCCATAGACTTCTATTATGACGGAATGAATAACGGAATGCCTCTAAAGGCATTCTGTCATAGAATTGAGTTATGGTCTGTGGTAACGGAAGTCATAACGCAATTCACCTTTTACCAGTAAACGAAGCGTGAACGAATTTCAAAATATGAAATTCGCTCATCTCTAATCACCACTCTGTCTTCTGTTTACACTAAAGGGAAGACAGACAAGCCATAGCAACGGTCTTTCAAGGGATCAGTAGAAAGGGACAGGGGACAATAATGAAGGCTATTATTATAAGGTAATTACAGATCTTTTGACAATCAATCATTGACAGATGAACTCAGGTATAGCCTAGCTCTAATAAACTAGCAAAATAAAAAAATATGAGAGTTACACTTTAAATATTGGTGGTTTATGCCAGTGTAATTAAGTCTTCTGCACACAGCTTAAAACCATAAATATGCTTTTTAAAAGACTGGATAAGGGCATGTTCACACATGGCACGTTTGTTGCAGAAACAGTTGAATATGGTTTGTAAAAATACATGCTACAGAAAAAACCCAATTATATATTACCAGATTTCATTCGCAGAAATCTCTACATGAATTCTGTCCTTCAGTGAACATACTCTTATCAGCCAAAAAGATGCAAATAGCTTATCATGGTATTTCCATTACAGAACTGATTTATAGGTCTTAAAGGTTTTTCGCAGCCTACAGATACTGTTGTCCTATTCTCTGGATAGGACATGAATATCAGATCGGTGGGGGTCTGACACATGCAAATGCTTTATTTTTTTTATACATATCTGTGGATGGCTTTTTGCAGCTGAGAGTTGGTCGGGCCCCCTTCCCTTACTGATCTGATATTGATGTCCTAGCCTGAGGATAGGTCATCATCATCTACAGACTGAAAAATGTTTTAATTTGTATACTAAATCTTTTAAAAAATGCTCAGAAACTAGTGTTTCCACATGTGATGATGGATCACTATTAAGTCCAATACAGATTTCCGGCATGGCTCCCCACTTTCATAAACAGGAATAACACAATGATTCCACACAAGATTTGTTGAGAAATACCTGATGTTACATGACATCATCTATCTCATAATTAAAATCTGATTGAAGCAGTGCTGACCAACAAGATATATTGGTGTCCAGTGATTTAAATGGGTATTAGGAGTCCCCCCCCCCCCCTCACAGCAGAGATATACTTTAAGAAAAATGTAGGATGGGTTAATGTCCTATGTTGCCCATTATCTGACTAACATCTAATACGGATGAAGTGGAGGTAAGGTGAAGCTGTACTCCACCAACAGCACATATACATACGTGAATATATAACATCTATATTTAAAGTAAAAATTGCCTCTTTGCTTCCCTAACTTATAGACCGCATGCAAAACCCAGACGATCAAGTCCTTTAGAGCGTCAGGGTTAAGTTAGGCAGGGACTAGGTACAAGTTCCAGTTGAGGTCTCAAAACGGCTGCTCTGCTTTTGTGGGTGTCAGGGCTTAGCAATCATTATTTGGACACCAGTCCGAAAGATTTTAGGGCAAGTATGAGATCCCTCCGATATCAGCACTCAATTTCATGCCCTTAACTACACCCACCCAGAATATCATTGAGTTGATTTGCTTATGCACCCGCTAAAACAGTCAGAAGCAGCACTAGATTTTGTTCAAGCTTTTAATTTTTACCATATTAAAAGTTTTAATCACTACATTTAATCTCTACATGTGAGGGAATGGGGGAACATTAATATTTGAGTCATGCACTGAAGGACTGAACCTTTGGTCTGAGAAGTAGAGATATATACATACATGTAAAGGGAGCCCTTTTGACAATGAGAATCTAAATCTGTAAAAGGTAGGAATCTAATTACCTTCTTCTGAGCCTCAGCTGCTCTTTGTATTTTCTCTTTAAGATGCTTATATTTTTCTTGTAGCTGAGACAACTCCTCCTGCAATGTGTGTTTTTCTTGTAGCCATTCTACCTGGTTACCTTCTAATTCTCTACACAAAAGAAGGAAAAACTAAGTGGTCAGTCAGAGATATATACACAGACTGCTTCAACTACATTTGTATATAGGAATATCCTTAAAGGGATACTCCGATCTCAGTCATTCATGGCTTAGAACAGAATACCAGTTGCACAAAGCACCCAGAGTGGACAGGGCTATAGAAACAGCCAAGCAAGTGTTTCCACAACTGTGCATATGACAGATACTTCATTCTCAGCCATATGAAAAACTAAAAAGGTAGAAATAACCCTTTAAATATGCAAAGCAAAAAGCATAAAAATTTAATAAAAAACACTGGGATCCATATGGACAGAAACTTGTGCCCACTTACAATTCATTACAAGGGTAGTATTCGTATGCTTTGGACCATCAAAGGGGCCGCCAATGAAGCTGATCACAGGGTGTCCCTGTCAACGGTTTAGGAACCCAACAAGTGTTTCTAAGGGAAATAAGCATCACACAGTTCCAGCTGAAACCAAAGAGCGGTCTTGGGTCATTCAGAGCAAAAGACTCCCTTTGTAGCCACTCTAATGCTAATAGATGAGTCAAGGCCCAACTCTGTTTTCTCAGACTTTTCAGTCCACACATACTGGAATTTTCCAACCACAGATCTTGACGAAAATCCAGATATTTCTGCGTATTTCACACCTATACATTGAAATTGTGCGACTTGTGAATGGGGTTTCGCGGCAAAGAGTTTGACCCTCACTGCTCTGTTATTGTGAATGCCTATCCTATGACAGGACCATCAATATACTTAAAAACCTATTTAAAGTTTATCACAAAGGTTAAAACGGTTTTCCACAAGGGTGGGACACAGCTTCCAGTACTCCAGCTGATCAGCTGTTTGAAGGACCTGCAGAGCTCAGGAGACCACTGCGGCCTCCTTATACAATAACAAACACAGTGCTATACATCGTATAGTGGCTTTGCTTGGTACTGCAGCCCAATCACAGTCACTTGAATGGGGCACCAAAGCCATGTGACTGATGGACATAACTCCTCAAACAGCTGATAGGGGGGTGTCAGACCCCAAGCTACCAGCTATTTATGACTTATCCAGGGGATTTAAACCCAGAAAACCACTTTAACACTCCAGCTTTGCATCAGGATTTTGGTGCAGGAGCAGGAAGCAATGGAAACATGCATGGCTCATGTCATCTCCTGCAGAAGCATGTATTTGACCATACTGCCGCACAATCCAAATAAAAAAAACTCAAGCAGGCTTACCTTTCTGCATCTTGTTGGACTTTTTCTGCCTGACCTCTAGCACAGCGATTTTCTTGTTTGAGTCGTTCTACCATGTCCCGGAGATTTTCATTAGCACGTAATAAATTGTTTTCTGACTCGGACAGTGACAGTACCTGAGTTTTCAGGTCACTAATTTCCTACATGTAAAACCAAACATGGAACAACTGAAGACTTCTGCTCTGTAAAGTGAACACATTTGACCTCTTCCCACACCACAATATAATAGTAAGTCACAATACGCAGGTTGTTCCTGCAGGGACTGCCATACTATTATGTAAGGGTGCCCACTGTAGCTAACAGTCAGCATCCTGTTGTAATGGCGTGAATCAGAAATAATTCTGATCCTAGTCATTAACCCTTTATATGCCAAGGTCAATAGAGATGGCAGCATCTAAGGAGTGTAACAGAAGTAGAGACTTCCCTAAATTTCCCACATGATTGAATTGCTGTTTTTAACCATTAACACCCTCTAGAAAATTATAATTAAAGCACCCCAAAATGCTATAAAGCTATAAATGTGACTTGTCTAGGAAAAAAACAAGTCCTCATGATGCTACACTGATGGAGAGCTGTTTAGATGTAGCTATTCAATTAACTGAAAGCTTACAATTAATTATTTATTGAAAACTTTAAGACAATAGGAGAATTCTGCTTTGGAATGGTTTGGAGATTCATGTCTGACCATTTTGGTTACATTTTAAAATTTTGCTGAAGGCATTACAACAGGACATATCTAAACCTAATGTTTGGAAACCATTGCCAATGGGATATCAAAGCAGGTCAGCACTCTAAAATAAAAGTTGAAAAACAATTGCTGCAATGAATCTTTTTAAAAACCAAAACAGACCATTTCTATGCATATAATTAGAGTTGAGCAAACCTGCCTTCTGGCAGGTTCGAATTTGGGCTCAGGTTTTTTGTGAATTACGTTATGGATTCCGTTCTAACGGAATCCATCACGTAATGTAATGCCGGCATGCCGCATAATACAAGTGTATGGCCAGCTCCTAGGGTTCCGTTCTGCTGGTAATACACTTGTATTATGATGGCATGCAAAACAGAATGCCTCTAAAGTCAATCCGTTTGGCATGCTGACATTGAATTAAGTTATGGATTCCGCGAGAACGCAATCCATTACGTAATTCACTTAAAACCCGAACTCAAACCTGTCAAAAGGAAGGTTCGCTCAATTCTACATATAATGATAGTTACCCGTTTTAAGTCCACTTCTTCAAGTTTCTCTTTTTTTATTTGCTCTGCATAGGACACTTGATGTTGGAGTTTTGACCTATCAGAGACATGCAAAACAATAAAATACAACCACAGAGATTATTCAAATGCATGATTTACCATCAACCAAACACAATGCAATCAAAAGGGTTGGTTTTGATATTGAAGGTCGAGCCTCAGGATAGGCCAACATACCACACCCCTGCCAATCAGCTACGTGGCCAGGAGTCAGTGCTGGAACTACACAACTGCAATCGTTGTGTATTGGATGGAGTTAGTAACTGTAGCGCTGCTTCCACAGAAGAGGATGGGAGTGGCACTGCAGTATCCATCTTCATCCGCTGCACAATGAATGGAGCTGTGCAGGCTGCAAAAATGTTTTCACAAGAAGCCCCCTTCTATTGTCTGATTCCAGAAGACAGGATTTTAATCATTGAATCTCCAATGCAGTAAGGAAGTAAGAAATGCTATAAGGAAGCATGGGCCATATAGGGGCAGCACTAAAGAAAAAAAATAAGTGAATAATGGGGTTAGCACATAGTTGGGGGATGTAGTAGTGGCACACTGACAAAAGGTCAAATGAGGACCGCTGCTTCCCTGCGTGCATTAACTTTACGAAAGTTGATATAGTGGGCAAAATTTTGCCCAAGCTTTCTTTTGCTTTAATTCAGGTCACTTTCTCTCTCCATGAGCATGTGTTGATGAGAAGGTCTGCAGGGAAACTGTAAGGCCGGCTGCACACGTTGCAGAATATGCACAGTTTTTCTGTGCAGATTCCAATGCGGAAAAAATGCAGTGTATTACAGTAACAGCAAAGTGTATGATATTACACAAATCTCATGTACACTTTGAGAATTTTTTTCTTTACGGAAACTGACCTGCTGTGCAGATTTCCAAAACTGCAGAATGTTAATTTTCTTTGTAGTTTTAGTTGCAGATTTCGCCCTTTTCAATGGGAGCAAAACTGCACCTAATTCGCACCAAAATCTGCAATTAGAAATTGCAGATTTTAGTGCGGATACGATGCAGAAATGCACATAAATCTGCATGGATATTATGTGCATTCACCTGCACTTGTGTGCAGGTGGCCTAAGGGTACATTCAAATGTGGCAGATTGGTTGCAGAAATGTATGTGAAAAATGAAACATTCATTCTGTACATCTGAATGAGGTTTCTGCAGCATGTGCATGTATTTCTGCATGTCCCGTTTGAAATGTAAAGATGTTAGTAGTGTTCCCATCTAATAAATGTTATGGTGCATCATAGGATATGACATAATATTATTACAGTGGACAAAGTTCCTTTCAGTTTTTCCCCAGCTCCATTTTGCTGCAATGAACCCAATGTGCAGGGAACTGCATACAGCTCCATTTAAAAGGGAATGGGTCAGCAGTTCTGACCCTGCTAAGCAGCAGACATCACTAGGTAGGGGTTGGGGAAAGCAGTACAAACATACCTTTTGTGAAGCTTTTCTCATAAGAAGTAATGTGAATATGATGTTTTATTCTGTCAAAGTCTGCTCCTGCAAGCAAATGGAGCTTCACAGTGAAGGGCTCTCTGCATTGAGCTGCTTCACAGCTCCTCAACTCTAGATAAATAGTTGCAGTGATCGCCTGGTTGGATACTACAGCGGTCATTCCCAGAAGAGGGGACCTGAAGCAGCACAATGCAGAGAGCACTTCACAGGGAAACCATGCCCTGGGTTCTTGCAAGAGCACAGTCTGGCAGAATAAAACATGATATTCACACTACTTCTGACAAGAAAAACCACAAAAACTGATGTTTGTACTGTACAGTGCTTAACTAGTACTGTCAGCAGATTAGCATTATCAAAACTGCTGAAAGACTCCCTTTAAATGAGCCGGATCATGAGTAAATAGGAAATGAGTGTGTCACACATGGTAATGATCATACCTGGAAGATTTATTGAATTTAGTTACCACTTTCAGCAGTACCAAGAGGGACTTCAAATGTTTCCCAAAGTAGTGCTCTTTCATTCCTTACTCCACGTGAACAACATTAAAGCCACCTAACCTTAAACTCAGAAGTTCTCTTCTAGCAGATTCCTCTGCTAACTGTGCAATGCAACATTTTTCTTCCATCTGACTGATTTCAGAATTCTTATGTTGCTCTTGCTCTTCTTTATACTTTTCTAGTTCCGTGATTCTGTTTTCCAGTTCAAGCCTAATAGGAAAAACAACCCATGTGAATAAAAAAAAGCCATAGAACAAATATTAATTCAGTAAAGACAACACTCAGATTGGATATTTTTACAGCCTACCTTTCATCTTGCATTATGGCAATTTGTTGAAATCCTGCTTCTTTAGCTGCTTGTACTTTACGTATTAATTCCCGTTCCTTTTCAGCCAGTAACTCTTTCTGGTGGTCCATTGATGCTTTAAGAATTTCATTTTCTGTCTCTAGTGCTGAAGATTGAAAACTTGACATAATTAATTATGCTTTAAAAACAACTGAATGGAGGGCATTTACTAAAGATCAGTGTTTCACTCATCAGTCTTAATAAAAAGTCCACTGACCAATTTATTAAGAGGTGCACGTCTTTTAATAAATTTGTCTGTCTGTGCACCAGAAACTAAGCTCAGCCTACTTTTTTAAGTGTCGAGAGTGGCGGAAAACACAAAACAGCTGCAAAATTTTGGGCAAAATTTGCTACTTTTTTTATGCCAAATATTTGGTGTCAAACTTTTGTAAATCAGCCCAAATATATATCAAGGCTTCAGCAACACATTTAATCTGAAAACTAAAAGAGGAAATTAGATGACCTATTTTCAGTTTTCTTCAAATTTTCATTACATATCATTACTGCAGAAAAAATTATAATATATAAATATATGTATTCCAAAATCATATAGATAACTTTTCAAAATTATGGTAAAAAATAAATAAATGGTCTTCTGTAGAGATGGTCCACAAAAAGAGGGGGCTCATATGCAAAAAGGAAATTAACCTGGTATTATCTGGTGGAGTATCAGATTCACCACCGATGCCACGTAGGGACAATAAGTAGAATATAGGTGCCATTTACACTATGAAAAGTATTATACAACAAGATAACAGACAAAATATATTTTTAAGCTACAAGAGATTTATTACCATCAAGCTGACTTTGAATCCTGTCTTTGTCTTTTTTAGCGTCATTGGTTGTTCTGGTAGCTTCTAATTTTATATTGTCAATTTCAATTTTTTGGGAATGTTTGAGCTCTTCAATCTAAATGTTAAGAAATACAAAAAGATTATAAAAAGATTATTAAAAGCTGAAGGTTAGCATGACTTCAGATTAAGGCCTTATTCACACGTCCATGATGACTTCTGTGACAAGAGGGTCAGTGGTTCATTCATGAGGTCTGTGAATGATTTGTGTTCAGAGCTGTCCCACTGAAGTGAATGGGACGGCAGCGTTGTAATTACACTGCTTGCCGCTGCAATGTCAACAGCCAGCAGGTAAACAGTGAAGAGAACATAGCGCTTGTATGAGCACTGCATTCTCTTCATACAGCTGATCGGCAGAGGTGTCAGCAACTGGGCCCCTGCCGATCTGACACGGATAACCTATCCTGAGGAGAGCAGAGGGCCCATGCACAGGACAGCCAGCCTCAGGAGTAATAGACAGGACGCAGCACCAGCTGAAGACTGAAAGGGCATTTACACTGCATAATACTGGTCTGATTGCCATAACAATTAACGCAAGACTGAGCAACAGCAGTATTAACATGTTCTCAATCTGGAGAAGCTCTGTGCTGATGACTGTGGGATATACAGCTATCTAATTTTATATTGATTATGGTATTGCTTCAGTAAAATATTACATACATTTAGGGCTGCAACGAGTACTCGATAAAATCGAGTAATTCGACAAAAAAGAAAAAAAACAAAAAACCTTGATACAAATTTTTGTGACCATGGAGTGAGAGTGAAGAGCTTGCTATTTCTCTCGCTCCGTGGTCTCCCGCTGGCCCGCTATACTCACCTTTTCAGCAGGAGGCCTCAGGACACCCCACGGCACGTCTATGGTCCCGTGCTGCACTGACCTCCTGACATACACACGCTGTGACCTGACGCGCTGTGTGACGTCAGGCCCAGATCATTGCGGAACGATGGAGTGTCGGTAGCGCCCCTTCTGGAAAGGTAAGTTGGTGACAGCGAGGGGGTGGGGGCGCAACTAAGGCCGGGCACCTGAAGTGCACAGCGTCATAGCAACCAATGACGCTGTGCACTCCGGGTGTCAGGAAGAGGGCAGGCTGCATGGACAGAAGCTCTGTGTGGTAGCTGCAGCTCCAGCTTGCAGGGGGCGTGTCCTCGAGATCCCAGGATAATACAAGAAAGGAAGCAAAAGGTGCCCATAAATAGTGCCAGCCAGAGTACCCACGATAAAAAAGGGTGTCTGAATGCTTCTATGACTAGTGCCAATTTGTGTCACCATATATGATGGCAGCTAGAGAACCCTTCTGTATAGTGCCAACTAGAGTGCTCCCATAAATGGCTCCAACCAGAGAATCACCATTAATAGTTCCAGTCAAAAGGCCACCAGGAACAGTGGCCCCCATCAATAGCACCAGCCAAAGTGCCCCCTATCAATAGTGCCAGCCACAGTGCCCCCCATCAATAGTGCAAGTGGCAGAGACGATGGCACAAGGGGGAGTGGAGCTAATGGCACTGAGTGGGGAGAGCTGAAGGCACTGGGGGAACGGAGCTGAAGGCACTGGGGGATAGTGCCTTTTACGATTAATCGATAGAATACTCAATTTCTAAAATAATCGTTTACTGCAGCCCTACATACAGTGAAGAGCTAATGATTACATTGATGTTCCATTACAACTATAAGACGCATCATTACTGGAGCATTAGAGGAGGCAGTTTAATTGCACTTTGATGTTATTTTCCCATCTCAAAGCCGTTATATAGCTACAAGATCAGACACTATCATCACTGCCATTATCCTGCAATAATATTATGCCGATGTTAATATACATTGATTAATCCTGCATTTATCATTGGAGGAATCGAATTGTTTGCAGAGTTTGGAGGAGAAGTATTTTTACAGCCTATACTAGAGATAGACTTGTACTATTACTGTGTAACATGCCTTATACCTATATGTATATATACACATATTATGTGTATGGACTGGCCATATATTTTAGCAAAAGGACCTGGCTTCTCACTCCATGGTCACTCACTCCAATGTTTCTGTGGGTCGTTAAAAGATATCGACAGTATCCTCCATAACAGTGACCTCTACAGCACCCCGCCCCTTTAACAGTGAACTCCACAGTTCTCCACCACTTAACACTGACCCCCCCCCCCCCTTTAGCTGCCCTGCCACCTAAAAATGGGACCATTACAGCAGCCCGCCCCTTTAACGGTGAGTTTCACAGCACCCTACTCCCTTGACAGTGACCTCCTCAGGGGCCTGCCCCCTTAACAGTGATCTCCACAGTGCCCACCTCTTTAACAGTGACCTGCACAGTGTCTGCCCCTTCAATAGTGACTTCCACAGTGTCCCCCCTATTTAACAGTGACCTCCACAGCGCCCTGTCTTTTTAACAGTGACATCCACAGTGCCCGCCCCTTTAACAGTGACCTCCACAGTCACAGGGCTACATGACGACATGTGTTGTGCAACATTTTGTCTCAACAACTTTTATAATGATTGGCTATGGTGTCACACTGCGACATGTGGCGACTGCGACGCGACAGTCACAAAAAAAAAAAAAATCTATCCAAGATGGATGCATGTAGCAGCGTGGTTGTGCTCTATGGGTCATACGACTTATTGTAGTCCTGTAGCCCTAGCCTAAAGCTGACCTACAGCAGTGAAGAAAAATGGCTGGGTTGTTATGGAAAGCTGGAGTAAAACTGTGTATATGGAGACTAAGGACCTGCAAGCTTCTATTGGCTGATAAGGGACATGTGACCGTGTGTATGGCAGTTGGGATTTGAAGAGAAAGACTTGCAGGCTTGTATTGGCTAATGCAGGTCATTTTTTGGGAATATCTCAAGAACGGTAAGTAGGGATGAGCGAACTCGAACTGTATAGTTCGGGTTCGTACCAAATTTTGGGGGGTCCGTGACACGGACCCGAACCCGGACATTTTCGTAAAAGTCCGGGTTCGGGTTCGGTGTTCGTCGCTTTCTTGGCGCTTTTGTGACGCTTTCTTGGCGCTTTTTGAAAGGCTGCAAAGCAGCCAATCAACAAGCGTCATACTACTTGCCCCAAGAGGCCATCACAGCCATGCCTACTATTGGCATGGCTGTGATTGGCCAGAGCACCATGTGACCCAGCCTCTATTTAAGCTGGAGTCACATAGCGCCGCCCGTCACTCTGCTCTGATTAGCGTAGGGAGAGGTTGCGGCTGCGACAGTAGGGCGAGATTAGGCAGATTAACTCCTCCAAAGGACTTGATTAACTGATCGATCTGCAGCTGTGGATCATTGAGCTGCTGATCCTCAATTGCTCACTGTTTTTAGGCTGCACAGACCGTTTGTCAGTCTCATTTTTCTGGGGTGATCGGCGGCCATTTTGTGTCTTGTGGTGCGCCAGCACAAGCTGCGACCAAGTGCATTTAACCCTCAATGGTGTGGTTGTTTTTTGGCTAAAGCCTACATCAGGGTGAAGCTGTCACACCAAGTGCATTTAACCAGCAATAGTCTGTTCATTTTTTGGCCATATACAAAATCAGGGGCAAGCTGCGCCTGTCACCAAGTGCATTTAACCCTCAATGGTGTGGTTGTTTTTTGGCTAAAGCCTACATCAGGGTGAAGCTGTGACACCAAGTGCATTTAACCAGCAATAGTCTGTTCATTTTTTGGCCATATACAAAATCAGGGGCAAGCTGCGCCTGTCACCAAGTGCATTTAACCCTCAATGGTGTGGTTGTTTTTTGGCTAAAGCCTACATCAGGGTGAAGCTGTCACACCAAGTGCATTTAACCAGCAATAGTCTGTTCATTTTTTGGCCATATACAAAATCAGGGGCAAGCTGCGCCTGTCACCAAGTGCATTTAACCCTCAATGGTGTGGTTGTTTTTTGGCTAAAGCCTACATCAGGGTGAAGCTGTCACACCAAGTGCATTTAACCAGCAATAGTCTGTTTATTTTTTGGCCATATCCCAGTCTAATTCTGTCACTAAATCCATACCGGTCACCCAGCGCCTAAATACTAGGCCTCAAATTTATATCCAGCTAAATCTGTCCCTAGTGCTGTAGCTGGGCGAGTTATTTAGTGTCCGTTCAAGCACATTTCTTGTTCTGGGTTGAAATACAATTCCCAATTTAGCAATTTCATAATTTAGTGGTTCCTGCTATATCAGAGCTATTTGAAATCTATCCCAAAAAGGGTATATAATATTGAAGGTGCACATAGGGTCATTCAGAATAACTTCACACACACCCGCTACTGTGTATTTCCAAGTCTAATTCTGTCACTAAATCCATACCGGTGACCCAGCGCCTAAATACTAGGCCTCAAATTTAATTCCCTCTAAATCTCTCGTTACCCACCGCTGTACTGTTGTTGCTGGGCAAGATATTTAGTGTCCGTCAAAGCACATTTTTTGTTCTGGGTTGAAGTACAATTCCCAATTTAGCAATTTCATAATTTAGTGGTTTCTGCTATATCAGAGCTATTTGAAATCTATCCCTAAAAGGGTATATAATATTGAAGGTGCACATAGGGTCATTCAGAATAACTTCACACACACGCTTCTGTGCATTTCCAAGTCTAATTCTGTCACTAAATCCATACCGGTGACCCAGCGCCTAAATACTAGGCCTCAAATTTAAATCCCTCTAAATCTCTCGTTACCCACCGCTGTACTGTTGTTGCTGGGCAAGATATTTAGTGTCCGTCAAAGCACATTTTTTGTTCTGGGTTGAAGTACAATTCCCAATTTAGCAATTTCATAATTTAGTGGTTTCTGCTATATCAGAGCTATTTGAAATCTATCCCTAAAAGGGTATATAATATTGAAGGTGCACATAGGGTCATTCAGAATAACTTCACACACACGCTTCTGTGCATTTCCAAGTCTAATTCTGTCACTAAATCCATACCGGTGACCCAGCGCCTAAATACTAGGCCTCAAATTTATATCCCGCTAAATCTCTCGTTACCGCTGTACTGTTGTTGCTGGGCAAGATATTTAGTGTCCGTCAAAGCACATTTTTTGTTCTGGGTTGAAGTACAATTCCCAATTTAGCAATTTCATAATTTAGTGGTTCCTGCTATATCAGAGCTATTTGAAATCTATCCCAAAAAGGGTATATAATATTGAAGGTGCACATTGGGTCATTCAGAATAACTTCACACACACCCGCTACTGTGTATTTCCAAGTCTAATTCTGTCACTAAACCCATACCTGTCACCCAGCGCCTAAATACTAGGCCTCAAATTTAAATCCCTCTAAATCTCTCGTTACCGCTGTACTGTTGTTGCTGGGCAAGATATTTAGTGTCCGTCAAAGCACATTTTTTGTTCTGGGTTGAAGTACAATTCCCAATTTAGCAATTTCATAATTTAGTGGTTTCTGCTATATCAGAGCTATTTGAAATCTATCCCTAAAAGGGTATATAATATTGAAGGTGCACATTGGGTCATTCAGAATAACTTCACACACACGCTTCTGTGCATTTCCAAGTCTAATTCTGTCACTAAACCCATACCTGTCACCCAGCGCCTAAATACTAGGCCTCAAATTTAAATCCCTCTAAATCTCTCGTTACCGCTGTACTGTTGTTGCTGGGCAAGATATTTAGTGTCCGTCAAAGCACATTTTTTGTTCTGGGTTGAAGTACAATTCCCAATTTAGCAATTTCATAATTTAGTGGTTTCTGCTATATCAGAGCTATTTGAAATCTATCCCTAAAAGGGTATATAATATTCAAGGTGCACATTGGGTCATTCAGAATAACTTCACACACACGCTTCTGTGCATTTCCAAGTCTAATTCTGTCACTAAATCCATACCGGTCACCCAGCGCCTAAATACTAGGCCTCAAATTTATATCCCGCTGAATTTGAATACAATACATTGGGCCAAATAATATATTTGTTGTTGTGGTGAACCATAACAATGAGAAAAACATCTAGTAAGGGACGCGGACGTGGACATGGTCGTGGTGGTGTTAGTGGACCCTCTGGTGCTGGGAGAGGACGTGGCCGTTCTGCCACATCCACACGTCCTAGTGTACCAACTACCTCAGGTCCCAGTAGCCGCCAGAATTTACAGCGATATATGGTGGGGCCCAATGCCGTTCTAAGGATGGTAAGGCCTGAGCAGGTACAGGCATTAGTCAATTGGGTGGCCGACAGTGGATCCAGCACGTTCACATTATCTCCCACCCAGTCTTCTGCAGAAAGCGCACAGATGGCGCCTGAAAACCAACCCCATCAGTCTGTCACATCACCCCCATGCATACCAGGGAAACTGTCTCAGCCTCAAGTTATGCAGCAGTCTCTTATGCTGTTTGAAGACTCCGCTGGCAGGGTTTCCCAAGGGCATCCACCTAGCCCTTCCCCAGCGGTGAAAGACATAGAATGCACTGACGCACAACCACTTATGTTTCCTGATGATGAGGACATGGGAATACCACCTCAGCATGTCTCTGATGATGACGAAACACAGGTGCCAACTGCTGCGTCTTTCTGCAGTGTGCAGACTGAACAGGAGGTCAGGGATCAAGACTGGGTGGAAGACGATGCAGGGGACGATGAGGTCCTAGACCCCACATGGAATGAAGGTCGTGCCACTGACTTTCACAGTTCGGAGGAAGAGGCAGTGGTGAGACCGAGCCAACAGCGTAGCAAAAGAGGGAGCAGTGGGCAAAAGCAGAACACCCGCCGCCAAGAGACTCCGCCTGCTACTGACCGCCGCCATCTGGGACCGAGCACCCCAAAGGCAGCTTCAAGGAGTTCCCTGGCATGGCACTTCTTCAAACAATGTGCTGACGACAAGACCCGAGTGGTTTGCACGCTGTGCCATCAGAGCCTGAAGCGAGGCATTAACGTTCTGAACCTGAGCACAACCTGCATGACCAGGCACCTGCATGCAAAGCATGAACTGCAGTGGAGTAAACACCTTAAAACCAAGGAAGTCACTCAGGCTCCCCCTGCTACCTCTTCTGCTGCTGCCGCCTCGGCCTATTCTGCTGCTGCCGCCTCGGCCTCTTCCTCCGCCTCTGGAGGAACGTTGGCACCTGCCGCCCAGCAAACAGGGGATGTACCACCAACACCACCACCACCACCTCCGTCACCAAGCGTCTCAACCATGTCACACGCCAGCGTTCAGCTCTCCATCTCACAAACATTTGATAGAAAGCGTAAATTCCCACCTAGCCACCCTCGATCCCTGGCCCTGAATGCCAGCATTTCTAAACTACTGGCCTATGAAATGCTGTCATTTAGGCTGGTGGACACAGACAGCTTCAAACAGCTCATGTCGCTTGCTGTCCCACAGTATGTTGTTCCCAGCCGGCACTACTTCTCCAAGAGAGCCGTGCCTTCCCTGCACAACCAAGTATCCGATAAAATCAAGTGTGCACTGCGCAACGCCATCTGTAGCAAGGTCCACCTAACCACAGATACGTGGACCAGTAAGCACGGCCAGGGACGCTATATCTCCCTAACTGCACACTGGGTAAATGTAGTGGCAGCTGGGCCCCAGGCGGAGAGCTGTTTGGCGCACGTCCTGCCGCCGCCAAGGATCGCAGGGCAACATTCTTTGCCTCCTGTTGCCACCTCCTCCTTCTCGGCTTCCTCCTCCTCTTCTTCCACCTGCTCATCCAGTCAGCCACACACCTTCACCACCAACTTCAGCACAGCCCGGGGTAAACGTCAGCAGGCCATTCTGAAACTCATATGTTTGGGGGACAGGCCCCACACCGCACAGGAGTTGTGGCGGGGTATTGAACAACAGACCGACGAGTGGTTGCTGCCGGTGAGCCTCAAGCCCGGCCTGGTGGTGTGTGATAATGGGCGAAATCTCGTTGCAGCTCTGGGACTAGCCAATTTGACGCACATCCCTTGCTTGGCGCATGTGCTGAATTTGGTGGTGCAGAAGTTCATTCACAACTACCCCGACATGTCAGAGCTGCTGCATAAAGTGCGGGCCGTCTGTTCGCGCTTCCGGCGTTCACATCCTGCCGCTGCTCGCCTGTCTGCGCTACAGCGTAACTTCGGCCTTCCCGCTCACCGCCTCATATGCGACGTGCCCACCAGGTGGAACTCCACCTTGCACATGCTGGACAGACTGTGCGAGCAGCAGCAGGCCATAGTGGAGTTTCAGCTGCAGCACGCACGGGTCAGTCGCACTACAGAACAGCACCACTTCACCACCAATGACTGGGCCTCCATGCGAGACCTGTGTGCCCTGTTGCGCTGTTTCGAGTACTCCACCAACATGGCCAGTGGCGATGACACCGTTATCAGCGTTACAATACCACTTCTATGTCTCCTTGAGAAAACACTTAGGGCGATGATGGAACAGGAGGTGGCCCAGGAGGAGGAGGAGGAGGATGAGGAAGAGGGGTCATTTTTAGCACTTTCAGGCCAGTCTCTTCGAAGTGACTCAGAGGGAGGTTTTTTGCAACAGCAGAGGCCAGGTACAAATGTGGCCAGCCAGGGCCCACTACTGGAGGACGAGGAGGACGAGGATGAGGAGGAGGTGGAGGAGGATGAGGATGAAGCATGGTCACAGCGGGGTGGCACCCAACGCAGCTCGGGTCCATCACTGGTGCGTGGCTGGGGGGAAAGGCAGGACGATGACGATACGCCTCCCACAGAGGACAGCTTGTCCTTACCCCTGGGCAGCCTGGCACACATGAGCGACTACATGCTGCAGTGCCTGCGCAACGACAGCAGAGTTGCCCACATTTTAACCTGTGCGGACTACTGGGTTGCCACCCTGCTGGATCCACGCTACAAAGACAATGTGCCCACCTTACTTCCTGCACTGGAGCGTGATAGGAAGATGCGCGAGTACAAGCGCACGTTGGTAGACGCGCTACTGAGAGCATTCCCAAATGTCACAGGGGAACAAGTGGAAGCCCAAGGCCAAGGCAGAGGAGGAGCAAGAGGTCGCCAAGGCAGCTGTGTCACGGCCAGCTCCTCTGAGGGCAGGGTTAGCATGGCAGAGATGTGGAAAACTTTTGTCAACACGCCACAGCTAACTGCACCACCACCTGATACGCAACGTGTTAGCAGGAGGCAACATTTCACTAACATGGTGGAACAGTACGTGTGCACACCCCTCCACGTACTGACTGATGGTTCGGCCCCATTCAACTTCTGGGTCTCTAAATTGTCCACGTGGCCAGAGCTAGCCTTTTATGCCTTGGAGGTGCTGGCCTGCCCGGCAGCCAGCGTTTTGTCTGAACGTGTATTCAGCACGGCAGGGGGCGTCATTACAGACAAACGCAGCCGCCTGTCTACAGCCAATGTGGACAAGCTGACGTTCATAAAAATGAACCAGGCATGGATCCCACAGGACCTGTCCGTCCCTTGTCCAGATTAGACATTAACTACCTCCCCATAACCATATATTATTGGACTCCAGGGCACTTCCTCATTCAATCCTATTTTTATTTTCATTTTACCATTATATTGCGATGCTACCCAAAGTTGAATGAACCTCTCCTCTGCCTGTGTGCTAGGCCTAAATATATGCCAATGGACTGTTGCAGTGGTGGCTGACATGAAGCCTGATTCTCTGCTATGACATGCAGACTAATTCTCTGCTGACATGAAGCCAGATTGTCTGTTACGGGACCTCTCTCCTCTGCCTGGGTGCTGGGCCTAAATTTATGACAATGGACTGTTGCAGTGGTGGCTGACGTGAAGCCTCATTCTCTGCTATGACATGCAGACTGATTCTCTGCTGACATGAAGCCAGATCCTCTGTTACGGGACCTCTCTCCTCTGCCTGGGTGCTGGGCCTGAATATATGCCAATGGACTGTTGCAGTGGTGGGTGACGTGAAGCCTCATTCTCTGCTATGACATGCAGACTAATTCTCTGCTGACATGAAGCCAGATTGTCTGTTACGGGACCTCTCTCCTCTGCCTGTGTGTGTGCTGGGCCTAAATATATGCCAATGGACTGTTGCAGTGGTGGCTGACGTGAAGCCTCATTCTCTGCTATGACATGCAGACTGATTCTCTGCTGACATGAAGCCAGATCCTCTGTTACGGGACCTCTCTCCTCTGCCTGGGTGCTGGGCCTAAATTTATGACAATGGACTGTTGCAGTGGTGGCTGACGTGAAGCCTGATTCTCTGCTATGACATGCAGACTGATTCTCTGCTGTCATGAAGCCAGATTGTCTGTTACGGGACCTTTCTCCTCTACCTGGGTTCTGGGCCTAAATTTATGAAAATTGACTCTTACAGTGGTGGGTGACGTGAAGCCTGATTCTCTGCTATGATATGAAGACTGATTCTCTGCTGACATGAAGCCAGATTGTCTGTTACGGGACCTTTCTCCTCTGCCTGGGTTCTGGGCCTAAATTTATGAAAATTGACTCTTACAGTGGTGGGTGACGTGAAGCCTGATTCTCTGCTATGATATGAAGACTGATTCTCTGCTGACATGAAGCCAGATTGTCTGTTACGGGACCTTTCTCCTCTGCCTGGGTTCTGGGCCTAAATTTATGAAAATTGACTCTTACAGTGGTGGGTGACGTGAAGCCTGATTCTCTGCTATGATATGAAGACTGATTCTCTGCTGACATGAAGCCAGATTGTCTGTTACGGGACCTTTCTCCTCTGCCTGGGTTCTGGGCCTAAATTTATGAAAATTGACTCTTACAGTGGTGGGTGACGTGAAGCCTGATTCTCTGCTATGATATGAAGACTGATTCTCTGCTGACATGAAGCCAGATTCTCTGTTACGGGACCTCTCTCCTCTGCCTGGGTGCTGGGCCTAAATTTATGACAATGGACTGTTGCAGTGGTGGCTGACGTGAAGCCTGATTCTCTGCTATGACATGCAGACTGATTCTCTGCTGACATGAAGCCAGATTCTCTGTTACGGGACCTCTCTCCTCTGCCTGTGTGTGTGCTGGGCCTAAATATATGCCAATGGACTGTTGCAGTGGTGGCTGACGTGAAGCCTCATTCTCTGCTATGACATGCAGACTAATTCTCTGCTGACATGAAGACAGATTCTCTGTTACGGGACCTCTCTCCTCTGCCTGGGTGCCGGGGCCTAAATATCTGAGAATGGACTGTTCCAGTGGTGGGTGACGGGAAGCCAGATTCTCTGCTATGGAACCTCTCTCCAATTGATTTTGGTTAATTTTTATTTATTTAATTTTTATTTTAATTCATTTCCCTATCCACATTTGTTTGCAGGGGATTTACCTACATGTTGCTGCCTTTTGCAGCCCTCTAGCTCTTTCCTGGGCTGTTTTACAGCCTTTTTAGTGCCGAAAAGTTCGGGTCCCCATTGACTTCAATGGGGTTCGGGTTCGGGACGAAGTTCGGATCGGGTTCGGATCCCGAACCCGAACATTTCCGGGATGTTCGGCCGAACTTCTCGAACCCGAACATCCAGGTGTTCGCTCAACTCTAACGGTAAGTCCTTCCCGGACACCCGATTTACATATATAAATATATATATCTATCGTTTATTAAATAACAGCCTCCGGCAACGCTACAGAACACCCATCTGTGTCTGACGTCACTGGGCTCACTGCAAGACGGAATTCTCTGCTTAGCATAGTGATGTAAAGCCCGGTACGTCATCGGCACAAATCAAAAAGAGCCTTGCGCTGCACAATGCAGCATGAAAGCATCGGAGCAAGGAAATGAACCTTTGCTCCACTAATATGTAGTCTACAAATAAAGAACAGCTGAAATCCAGGCTCAGTCTTGGACCTGGAAATCTCCTTTACATCCATCAGAGCACTTTTCCTGGCCATGACAGCTTTCCTGACCTGTGGAGTCAATTTATGTTGTGGATTTCACCTATTGCAATGCAAAGGGTGAAATTTGCAGCTAATCAGCAGCAAAATCTGTGATCTATCCACATGTGATAAAACATGGGTTCAGAGTTCTTCATACAACATCCAGACAATCCACATGGAGCTTAACAATTTTATAAATTAACACAGCTCCCTGATACATACACAGTTGGCATTTACCTTAGGCCTTATGCACGTGACTGTATCCGTTTTTGCAGTCTGCAAATCATGGGTCTGCAAAATATGGATGCATTCTGTGTTGCATCTGTACTTTTAGAAGACCTATTAACTTCAATGGGTCAGTGGTCCATATGTATAGGACATGTTCTATCTTTTTGCGTAACGGACATATGGATTTAGAAAGCACATGGAACATCCGTATGTCTGTTCCACAAAAAGATAGAACATTTCTGCAAAATGCAGTCAATGAACCCATTGAAAACAATAGGTAAGTAAATAAAACACATACGGTAAACAGACTGCATCTTTATTTTGCGGACTGTAAAACGCATACGGTTGTGTGCATGAGGCCTAACCTGATGGCCCAGACAAGACACAATTGTATCCATTTCTCAGATGAAAGCAGGGCTATTACTTTATGTTTTTTCATCCACCCAGAATTGAAACATGCAATAGATTATTAGAAATAGACATGAAAAAATGGGTTCACCTGATTGGGACTCCCTTCCCTCCACAAGCTCTCTGTCAGAGCAGCTCTCCCTCTGGCGTATCAAGCCATCCATATATTTGATGAATGGCCATTTATCTGAATACAGCGGCCTCTGTAGGTAAAATGTCTGGCTGGTCATGGCTGCAGCCTGACCCAAGACGAATGGCTGATGCCACGGCTCCACTTTGGGTTATCGGTCATTAGACAACCCTTTAAAGAGATTGTGTCACTTCAGTAAGTAGCATTTATTATGTAGAGAAAGTTAATAAAAGCCCCTTACTAATGTATTGTGATGGTCCATATTGCTTCCTTTCATTTTTCCATCACATTATACACTGCTCGTTTCCATTGTCACGACCACCCTGCAATCCATCAGCAGTGGCCATGCTTGCACACTATAGGAAAAAGTGCAGTTCTATGTGCACTTCCATGTTCCTGGCACTACCACCACTGATGGATTACATGGTGGTAGTAACTATGGAAATGAGTGGTGTATAATGTGATGGAAAAATGAATCCAGCCAGCAAAGGAGGCAATATGGACAATCACAATACATTAGTAAGTGACTTGTATTAACTTTCTCTACATAATAAATGCCACTTGCTGAAGTGAGACAGCCCTTTAAAAGCTTCAGTTGCATAACAATGCCTTTGGTACCAAGTACATAATCCACATATATAGCTTACTTTACTAGTGAGAGAATGCACATCTCTTTCAGCTCTGTGCAGCTTCTTAGTTAGGATATCATTTTGTTCTGAGGATGCCTGCAACTCATTCTCCAGACGTTCGAGCTGCAGTTTCAAAGACTGCTTTTCGGCCTAAAGAAGACAAAATGGACATGATGAAATATTTAAAAAACGTAGGTCTCTATAGAGAATTCTAGTCCTGTTGCTCTGTATCATCTGAGGGACTTGCACAGTTTTTGCCTACTAGCTGGCTTGGCACATTATGACTGAATCACGTGCCTGCAATATTTTCAAGGTTTATTAACATTAAAGGGGTTGTCTCACTTCAGCAAATGGCATTTATCATGTAGAGAAGGTTAATACAAGCCACTTACTAATGTATTGTGATTGTCCATATTGCTTCCTTTGCTGGCTTGATTAATTTTTCAATCGTATTATACACTACTTGTGTCCAGCAGTGGTGGCCGTGTTTGCAAGTGCCAGCCTCTAAGGTAGCGGGGACCCTGACAGCGCAAATAGGCAGGCATGCATAGTGCTCCTGTCCCGGCCATAATCCCTGTATATTTCAATGGGAAAATGAATCAAGCCAGCAATGGAGGCAATATGGACAATCACAATACATTAGAAAGTGCCTTGTATTTACTTTCTCTACATTATAAGTGCCATTTGCTGACATGAGACGACCCCTTTAAAACATTTCTGTACAGAAAACAATTACAACCTCAAGAGATCGGAGAGCTGCTTGAGTCTCAGTCATCTGTCGCACTTGTATCCTCTGGACATTTTCTGCTTGCACACCATAATGCTCTCTCTCTGCTCGCAGCTCTTTCACCTCAGCTTTTAAATCCTCCAATTTTTGGCTTAATAAGACTTTCTCCCCCAGCAGAGCCTCTAAACGTTTGCCATCTCTTGAGGAATCAATACTTATTATTTGACTATGAAGCTCTTCTTTATCTTTTTCAAGCTGAGCAACCTACAAAAATAAGAGTATCAAAAAAGGATTAAAAATCATCACAATGAAATATGGAGTATTGAAGATTTTCTGTCTTTAAAGAGGACATGTCACCTTTCCATGTCTGTTTTAGTGGTTACTTGCCTTCCCCCTGTAATAACCATTCTGGAGCATCTTTCCATGTTACTCTATGTTGTTAAATTCCTCCCGGAATTGATTAATAAATTACTAGCTGTATACAGTGAAGGTCCAGCTGGGTGTTACCATTTGAGTCTTTGCACAGTCTGATACTATCCAATTAGTGCTGTAGTATTAGGCTACTTTCACACCTGCGTTTAGGTGCGGATCCGTCTGGTAACTGCACAAACGGATCCGCACCTATAATGCAAACGATTGTATCCGTTCAGAACAGATCCATTTGCATTACCATGAACAAAAAATAAAAAAATAAAATGGAAGGCGGATCCGTTTTTAATTGCACCATATTGTGTCAGTGAAAACGGATCTGTCCCCTTTGACTTACATTGTAAGTCAGAACAGATCCGTTTGGCTCCGCATCGTCAGGCGGACATCAAAATGCTGCAAGCTGCGTTTTGGTGTCCGCCTCCAAAGCGGAATAGAGGCTAAATTATGAATTCTGAACGGATCCTTATCCATTCAGAATGCATTGGGGCTAAACTGATCAGTTTTGGGCTGCTTGTGAGAGCCTTGAAACGAATCTCACAGGCGGACCCAGAAACGCCAGTGTGAAAGTAGCCTTAGATTGTGCAGGGACTCAACTGGTAACACCCAGCTGGAACCTCATAGCAAACAGCTAGTAATTCATTGATAACTTCCGGAAGGAATAATAAAGGAAGGGCACAACATAGAGTCATGACAATAGACGCTTTAGAACTGTTATTGCATGTGGAATGTAACTAGTTACTAAAACAGACATGTCTCAGGAGAGGAGACCGGTCCTCTATACTAAAGTAATACAGGAATCAAGAGATATGGCAGCCCTCATTCCAAAGTGCCTACACTAAAAACTTTACTAGACTAGAGAGTTTACAGTAAACTCCCCTCCTCCAGTTCCCAAGAGTCACTATAAACAGGCAGAAGAGGAAAGGATCATATTCCCCAAATAAAAAATGTTCAAGTAACAAACTCCCCCAATACAGCCTCAGATAGGATAAGTTAACCAATAATTCAGAATACCTAGGGGGACATTTATTAAGATTATTAAGGATCCATTCACACGTCCGCAAAATGGGTCCGGATCCATTGTGCAATGTTATGGAACGGATCCGGACCCATTCATTTTCAATGGGGCCGGAAAAGATGCGGACAGCACATTTCCGTTCCACATCCGCCCTTCCGTTCTGCAAAAAAACAGAACATGTCCTATTCTTGTCCACAGACATGGACAAGAAAAGGCATTTCTTTTAAAAGTGCCGGCCATGTGAGGTCCGCAAAATGCAGAACGCACATGGCCGGTGTCCATATTTTGCGGATCCGCAATTTGCAGACTGCAAAACACTTGGTGACGTGTGAATAGACCCCAATTCACCAGTCTCACTCTGTGGACCACTGGTGTCAGATGAGCCACAATCAGTAACAGGAGCACACCCCCACGCACCAGAGCTGAAATCTACGCCAACTAGGAACAGATGCAGATTTTAGGTATAATTGTGAGCATGGCACAAGTGGTCAGCATGGCACAATACCTCCAATAATTATAATTATTGCGCTGAGTGTACCTATATTATATAGTTATTTTAAAACATAACTTTTATTTTGTCGATATTTAGAATATAAAGACACTTATATTGAAACAATGTTTGTGTTACACTGCTTTCTTGGGGGAGTGTCAGGCGTGACAAAAAGATGCCAATTTTCCTAACAGCGTTTTTTTTGAACCGGGGTCGCTTTTAAACAAATATTCGGGTGGGTTGCTCTGCCTGAGTTCTATCCCTACATATACTAGTGGTGATGAGTGGGGAGAACCCTATCTGGCTGTATTCCGGGCACCCGCCCTTACAAGGGCGCCCACAACCGCTGGAACCTCGGATCTATCGCTGTTTCACCTTGACAACTCGATTCCCTATAAACTGTCTGACGCGTTTCACCACTAGGAGCAGTGGTTCTTCAGGGACAAAAAGACAAAACCGCCGGGGCGCCTAGTGCAGTGGCAGCGCTCCCGCATGCATATCAAGGCAGTGGCCACTGCACTAGGCGTCCCGGCGGTTTTGTCTTTTTGTCCTTGAAGAACCACTGCTCCTAGTGGTGAAACGCGTCGGACAGTTTATAGGGAATAGAGTTGTCAGGGTGAAACAGCGATAGATCCAAGGTTCCAGCGGTTGTGGGCCGCCCTTGTAAGGGCGGGTGCCCGGAATACAGCCAGATAGGGTTCTCCCCACTCATCATGACTAGTATATGTAGGGATAGAACTCAGGCAGAGCAACCCACCTGAATATTTGTTTAAAAGCGACCCCGGTTCAAAAAAAACGCTGTTAGGAAAATTGGCATCTTTTTGTCACGCCTGACACTCCCCCAAGAAAGCAGTGTAACACAAACATTGTTTCAATATAAGTGTCTTTATATTCTAAATATCGACAAAATAAAACTTATGTTTAAAAATAACTATAATATAGGTACACTTAGCGCAATAATTATATTTATAGACACCTCTGAGTCATAATACACTGGGCCACGACTATAGACTTCCTGACCTTGAGTATTTTTTATTACTAAAATACCTCCAATAAGTTAAAATTTTTTGTCTAAGTGGGTCTTGCATCAAATTGTGCTACTTTTTGATGCCATAACACTGGTGCAGCAGATTTAAGAAATGTGAACCCAACACTATGGGTAGCATTAACCAGATCTTGACCACCTGTTGACTATAAGTGTCAGGGTGGCAGATCTTCATCTATACACAGAAGTATTAAAACATCTGTGTAGAGATCACACGCCTATAGACAGACTCCCCATAAAGAAGCAGGGACATTTTTTATTGTCCCTGCCTTCCCCATTGCTCTATACACTAAGCTCAATGAATGCAGTCAGTGTATGGTGATCAGAGGGCCACAATGCTGCTTCCTGTTCTGGTCCCAGTGCTCATGTGATCACGGGGGGCCAGGAGCCTATGGAACTGGCTGGATCAGACCCAGATCAGCTGCAGTGTGGCTGTAGATTGATCTACCACCTTTCTGGGGCTGAAATCAGCAATAAAATAAATAAATAAAATGTAACGTTAAATGTCCCCAAAAGGTCTTGTATAAACTTATTGAGGGCACAAACTTTAAAATAAGAAAAAAATTAAAAGATAAAAATAAAATAATAATATTAAAAATGTCAGGGCAGAGTATAGAGATGGACTGTACGGTCCCCTATTCTCTCACTAAATTACTCCACGGTTTGGTAGGGTCACTTAGGGAGAGAAAAGGGACACTACAGTCCATCACTATACTCTGCCCTTTGAGCAGAAAGATACATGAGATATCCATTGCTGATGAATTGTATGTTTCTTCTGAACCTAAAGGATGAACTAGTACTGTCTATAGTGAAACACAGGATTTTTCATCCAGCGATCATTGATCTTCCTGCTGGACTGGTTTTTGTCATTTTATAGGATGTGTTCCTGATTCAATCCGTGTTTTTGTTATCCGAATTTTGATATTGGAGCTTCATACGATTTATATATATATACATAAATAAATTAATGGTTAAATTTTAATAAGGTGACATTGTGCAGTTTTGGTAAGCGACACTAGGGATATCTACTTGGCAGGGGTAGAAATATGTACTTGGAAGTGATACGTGTAAGTATCCATCACTTAATTGGAAGAAAGTGAAAGTATATACCTATATTAAGGGGAATACTACCATCAGTGAGGTCCAGTAGGTTTTTATGCCAATAATACGCAAAGGCCAAGTAACATCTTTATGGACCTCTGGTTCTTTTTGCTTATGCATAACATTAAGTGGGCTTTGGAAAATGAAATCTTGCCTGAGCTTCAAATCTGATGTTTTGTTCTTCTAACATTCGATGTTGTTCTTCCCTCTGGTGCTCAAGCTGAGCTGTAAGGATACCATTTTCATATCGAAGTTTGTTGTATTCCCCTCTGTATTTTTCAACTTCCTGCAAATATTAAAAACAAGATTATAGAAATGATAAAGAGTTTTCATATCAGCAGCCTCCAAATGTAAGTTCTGTCACACAAGTGAAACACGAAATCTGCATCTTTTTGTACAGCGGTGGTGGTCAACCCATCAGGGCATATAATGGACATTATTAGAGGTGGTAGCCACTCATGTCCCCTCACCATTATTTAGAAATAGAGGAAAGTTGCTGCAAAGTGTGATGTTCAAGCTGAAGATGCAAGAATACAATTTTGGATCCGTTTGCCTCCGCATCATCAGGCGGACACCAAAACGCTCCAGAGCGGAATGGAGGCGGAACAGAGGCAAACCGATGCATTCTGAGCGGATCCTTATCCATTCAGAAAGCATTAGGGCAAAGCTGATCAGTTTTGGACCGCTTGTGAGAGCCCTGAACGGATCTCACAAACGGAAACCAAAACGCCAGTGTGAAAGTAGCCTTAACTGACAGGAGCAGGTTCCTGCTGTCCATATCCATCAAGAAAAAGAGAGGGCTAGCAGAGCATTGCAGACATTTGGTGTGAGACATGCCACTTTAAAAGCCAGGGCAGGAGGGACAAGAACCAGAGGTATCCTTATCACCTTTTTATTGATGATGTTATCCTGAGCTTTAAAATTTAAGATTACACTTACCGGTAATCACTTTTCCATAAGCCCATGACAGCACCCTTGAGAGACCGCCTCCATCCAGGACAGGAAACAGGAACTTTCGTGGAGAGCTCATAAGGAGGAGCATGGCCCCGAGACCACCAGTTAATCGCAAGAACTTGTCCTAGACCACACTCTTCTCTTTTTTTTTTTTTTTTTTTGTATATGTATATATATATTTTTTTTTTATTTTTTTTTTAATATATATTTTTTTTTTTTTGTATATATATATATATATATATATATCAGGGTGGGAATAAACCCGGGTGCTGTCATGGGCTTATGGAAAAGTGATTACCGGTAAGTGTAATCTTAAATTTCCCTTTCGCCCATGACAGCACCCTTGAGAGACGACTAGAATAGAAATCCCTTTATTTCTTAGGGTGGGACTACCGCCTGGAGGACTTTCCTACCGAAGGCTAGCTGTTCTCTATTGCCTAGGTCCAATCTGTAGTGACGGAAGAAGGTGCCAGGCGACTGCCATGTGGCTGCTCTACAAATCTGCTCTAAGGTAACGTCAGCCCTTTCTGCCCAAGTGGTGGAGACTGATCTTGTAGAATGAGCACCAAAGTCCCCCGGGGGAGCCTTTCCAGCTGAAGAATAGGCCAAATTAATGGCTCTCACGATCCATCTAGAAAGGGTTTTAGAAGAGGCTGGGAGGCCCTTATTTTTCCCACTAAACTGAATGAAGAGTTTTGAGGTTTTCCTCCACTGACTAGTAACCTCCAGATAATGAGATAGGCATCTTTTTACATCTAAACAGTGCAGTTTTTCCTCTTTTTCATTTCTCGGATCTTGGCACAGGGAAGGAAGGATAATGTCCTGCGTTCTATGAAACATAGAAACCACTTTCGGTAAGAAGGAAGGGTCTGGTTTAATGAGAACCCTATCATCTAAGATGTTAGTGTAAGGAGGCGAGGTAGAGAAGGCTGAAATCTCACCAACCCTCCTTGCTGAGGTAATTGCCACAAGAAACGCTGTTTTGAAAGACAAGATCTTTATAGGTAACTGTTTAAGTGGCTCAAAGGGAGGTTCTGTGAGGCTAGTGAGGACCAAGTTGAGGTCCCAGGGGGGAATTGAAGGTCCAGGTATAGGCCTAAGCCTGCTGATGGCTTTAAAGAATCTTCGGACCCACGGGTGGCTAGCGATGGGAGAATCAAAGAACGCACTCAAAGCGGATACCTGTACTTTAAGAGTACTTGGCCTCAAATTTTTTTCATGTCCAGCTTGCAAAAAATCTAAAATCCTACACATAGGTGGGGGATTTAAAGGATTCATTGGATCCTTGGCAAACTTCTGGAAGGTGTTCCAAATCCTGAGATAAATAGAGGAGGTGACATCCTTTCTGCAGGATAGTAAAGTGGAAACTACGCTCTTGGAGAGTCCTCTACTTTCTAGGATTTCCCCCTCAAGAGCCATGCTGTTAGGTGTAACTGCTTCACACTCGGATGATTGACTGGTCCTTGGGATAGAAGATCTTGCCTCTCCGGGAGAATCCAAGGGTCCGTCAAGGATAGCTTCCTCAACCAGGTGAACCAGGTTCTTCTGGGCCAGAAAGGAGCAATTAAGATCACTGTTGTTCTTTCTTGTCTCAGCTTCTGTAAGAATCTTGGAAGAAGCCTTAATGGAGGAAAGGCGTAGAGGAGCTGGTTCGGCCAGGGAAGGGAGAAGGCATCTATCCCTGTTGGTGAATCTCTCGCGCTGAGGGAAAAGAAACGATGACACTTTCTGTTTTCTCTGGTGGCAAACAAATCCAGATGAGGACGACCCCAAAGTCGAATTATTTGATCGAACACCATTTGGTTCAGACACCATTCCCCCTGGTCTAGTGCATTTCGACTTAAGAAATCTGCCACCTTGTTTTCTGTACCTTTTAGATGTATTGCCATAAGGGACGGCACAGAAGGAATTATGAGGGAAAAGATATCCGTTGTTAACTGCATAAGATTTTCTGATCTGGTTCCTCCTTGTTTGTTCAGATAGGAGACCACTGTGGCGTTGTCTGAAAAAACCTTTATAGATTTTCCCTGTAGTAAAGGAAGAAACTCTTTTAAGGCGAAAAAGACCGCCCTCAGTTCCCTCATGTTTTGGGAGTCTAGACTCTGCTCTCTTTCCCAAACACCTTGCCTTAAGTACCCTTGGCAACAGGCCCCCCAACCGGAAGGACTTGCGTCGGTGGTAAGGGTAACAAAGTCTTGTTGGAACCAAGGGAGCCCCTGGGACAGGTTTACGGGGTTCAGCCACCAGTGAAGGGACTGGATCACTTGGGGGGTGAGTGTGAAAGGTGTATCTAATGGGCGGAGGGAACCCTGCCACTCCTTCAGAATTTGCCACTGTAGGGGTCTGGAGTGAAGAAGGCTCCAAATGACCGCTGGTATAGTGGAGGTCATTCTGCCCAAGACCGCCATTGCTTGTCTGATAGTAGGGTTCTCTGCCGATATCAGGGACTGAACCTGTTGTATTAATCTCTGAATCTTGTCCTGGGGTAGAATACAGAGTAGTTTCTTTGAGTCCAGTATCATCCCTAAAAAGATACAAACTTGGGAAGGTATTAAATGGGATTTTTCTCCGTTTATTTGCCAGCCGAGGTCTTCTAGGATCTGCACTACTTTTTTGAGGTGTGCTTCTAGAATGGATTTTGACTCTGCTACCACCAGGAGATCGTCTAGGTAAGGAATTAGTAAAATGTATTTTTCCCTTACATGAGCCATGACTTCTGCCATGACTTTCGTGAAAAGTCTGGGAGCTTGAGAAATCCCAAAGGGAAGGGCTGTGTATTGTAAGTGCTGGATGTGACCTCCTATAGAAACCGCGACTCTGAGGAATTTTTGACAGTCTAGCCGAATGGGAATGTGGTAGTACGCATCTCTTACGTCTATCGTAGCCATGAAGCAGCCCCTGAATAGATGTTTTATGACTGATTGGATCGACTCCATTCTGAATTTTTTGTAAGAGAGGAATTGATTTAAATCCTTTAGATTTATAATAGTTCTGAATGTTCCATCCGGTTTGGGGACCAGAAAAAGGGAGGAGTAAAAACCCTCGCCCTTCTCTGCCTCCGGCACAGGAATTAGAACATTTTTCCGAAGTAGGGATGCAATCTCTTGTTGTAAGGCTAGATTTTTCCCCGGGTTTCCTAGAAAATTCGTGATTTTGAATCTGTCCGGTGGGGGGGAGACAAACTCTAGACAAAACCCTTCCTTTATAACGCCTAAAATCCAGGGACTTGAGGAGATTTTTTCCCAGGCGTAGAGGAAGAGAGAAAGTCTGCCCCCCATGGGAGAGAAACAGTCATTGCTGTGATGGTTTAGAGGTTGAGGAGGATTGGGAACTGAAGAGAAACCCCTTGCTTTTCCTATTCTTGTTGTCAGCTCTGAAGTCTTTCCTCTGCCCCCTAAAAAAATCCTTCTTGTTTTTGCGAAAAAAACGTTGTTTTTTCGGGGGTCTGGAGACAGGGAATCCTTTTTTATTGTCCGAGGCTTTATCCAAAAGGTCGTCTAAGACGGATCCAAAAAGATAATCGCCCTGACAGGGAATTGCACAAAGCTTATTTTTAGATCCCGTGTCTCCCGACCAACCTTTTAGCCAAATAGCTCGTCTGGCTGAATTTGAAAGAGCAGCTGACCTAGCATTTAATTTTAAAGCATCTGCTGATGCATCAGAAATAAAGTCTACTGCTTTAAGTAGAGTGGGGAAAACGGCTAACAATTGATCTCTCGGGGTCTTGTTCTGAATGTGAGATTCCAATTCTTCTAGCCATAATTTCAGAGACCTAGCAGTGGATGTGGCGGCAATATTTGGTTTGAACGCTTGAGCTGAGGTCTCCCAAACCTTTTTTAGGTAAACCTCTGCTCGCTTATCCATAGGGTCTTTAAGAGAACCCAAGTCCTCAAACGGAAGGGCCGATTTTTTTGCAACAGGTGCATCCAATTTAGGAGGTCTGTCCCAGTTTACTGAGTCTGCCTCGTCAAAGGGATATTTCCTTTTTACATTTTTTGGCACAAAATTTTTTTTATCGGGTCTTTTCCATTCCTTCTGTATTAAAAACTTTATATTCTCGTTAACGGGAAATACTCTAGATTTTTTCTGCCCGAGATCACCAAACATGATATCCTGAACGGATCTTGGGTCTTTGGGTTCGTCTACTTTCATAGTCGCACGAACTGCTTTTAGTAAAGCTTCCGTATCATCGGGGGAAAAAAGTGGCCTGCCCGTGGATTCTTCATCCTGGGACGAGTCTGGGCTATCTAGGATTTCTCCCGTATCACTATCCTCTAAGGGATCTGAGTCAGATCTATTAGCCGTGCTTGATCTGGTTCCCAGGGAGGTAGAGGCTACAGCGGGAAAGCTCTTTTTGAAATCTTTCAGGGAATCCGAGACCTCCGTCTTCACCATCTCCCTAATACTCTGTAGAAGGGATGGGGACTCCTCCTCCACTAGTTTCTCAATACAACTTTGACATAGCTTTTTCAACCAAGAGGGGGCCAGTTTCTTTTTACAGACGGCACACTCCTTCCCTCTGGTCTTTGAAATTGCCTTTCTAGGGCCCTCTTTTGTAGTCTAAATGCAGGAAGAAACAAGAGGGAAAGGAGATTTAGCCTAAAAAATGAAATAAATGGTGGGGAATGATCCCCCTTACCCCACCAGGAGTACCGGTCTGATCTCATGACCCTCCTGTTGATCGGCGCGTTGGGCACTCTCCTCCTCCATACTGCTGTGGGATAGAGAGTGACTCCCCGGATCCAAAGGAAATCTGGCTTCCTGTAAGGCTGGCTGGCTGGCTGGGCTGCTGCTGACCGTGCGCCTGTGGGTCCAATCTCCTCGGTCTGGTCCTGCTGGAAACCCTCTGCGGCCTAAGTAGGAGAAGGCACTTCCTACTTCCGGAACGCACGCTACGTGCGTTCCAAAAACCGGAAGTCTCTACCGAGACCCGGATCTCGCTGGGATCGCGAGATTTTGGTTCCCCCTGCGTGAGGCGAGAAGAAGGCCCCGGCCCGCCTGAGCACTGTCAGGAAGGACCGGCGTGCCGAACGCACCTCTCGGTGAGCCCGGGACTGCAGAGTATCGCCAGCGCAGCGTAAGCCAGACCCCAGCAGCAGACACCAGACTCCGGCCGGCGGCTCCTAGAGGAGACTTATGCCGGAACAGGTAACCCCACTTTAGAAAATTTCCTCCGGGGCCCTGCAGCCTAGCTTTCTCTCCTCTTCTCCACGAACCGTCTTCTGTCTAGGACAGGAAACAGGAACTGGTGGTCTCGGGGCCATGCTCCTCCTTATGAGCTCTCCACGAAAGTTCCTGTTTCCTGTCCTGGATGGAGGCGGTCTCTCAAGGGTGCTGTCATGGGCGAAAGGGAAATACAAGCTATTCCTACTATTGTAATCCTGCCTGTGCGGATGAGATGCCTTGAGCATAGGAAGAGTCATTCTATTGTCAGAGCTTAGTGGCCACTCAGTGAGAACACTGAAACATAGATCGTGACATTGCACATCTTTTTTTTTTATTTTTAATAAATGACAGTAATCAGTAAATACAGGTAGCTTAAAAATGTTGATTCTGAACGTCATTTTTGTCTTTCTATTCTTGCACTCCCCCTTGTACCTGCAAATGGGTTGAGCACTGCATGCTGATGAAAGGAAGAGTCCTATCCATTGTATCGCACAAGCTTGCATCAGCATACAGTGCACGACCTGCTTATGGGCATATAGCAGGGAAATGCTAGTGAGTTTATATTAGACCTGCAGATCATCTAGGCGATTGTCGGGAAAGAATCGTTTCTGCCCGGCAATCGCCTGCTCAATCTCCTCTACAATATGGGGACAAGAGATCGCTATGCCATTGCTCGTCCCCATACTGAATCACTGTTTGCCGGCAGCAGATCGTGATAAAACAGCCCGATCTGTCGCTGGTAAACAATGATTTTTAAACCTGCTGAAAGATTCCAATTACCGGATGAATGAGCATTTGCTTGCTCATCAGGTACTTGGCAGCAGTATTACATTGCCAGATCATCGCTAACGAGCCTTCATACAAATGCTTGTTAGTGATGATCTTAACGATTATCTGCAGGCGTAATATAAGCTTAAGAAGAAAAGAAAATGACCAATTTAAAAATTCAGTCCTTTTATATTTTTGCTGATTACAGTAGGGGTGTGTGCATGTGCGTGTGTGTGTTTTTGTTGGGGGGGGTTTCGAAGGAGTAAAAAAAATTTTTTTTTAAAAAAGCTGATTTTCTGATAACGAATTCGTTTTAAACAGAGTAGCCTGTTTATAGACCTTTACAATACAGTAAAGTAATGATGACAACATGCATCTCCACTTCACTAGCAAAAATCAGTCAAGTATAACAGAAAAACACCATGGCATTGACCTTCAAAAGATCTGAATTCAAATACGTATCACAGGTAGACCTACGTCATTGAGTTTTCTAATATGTTCCCGCATCGGAGCTTCTAGTTCCTGCTGGATTTGACGTTTCAGCAGCTCCAGTCTCTGAGGCGACAGCACCTAATAACACAAGTGTGGGGAACAAAGAAGAATAAATTCAATAACTGAGGCATCAATGTCCCCTGTGAGAGGGTGCAAGAATAACTACTGTATTGGTCATTGCTGAATATCTGTCTATCCGCATACACTGCAGTAGCGGTGGGACACAAATCTGGAAAATCTCTACAATCATTTTACTATAATTATCAGTCACCTTTTTTTTTTTTTAAGTGCACCTGCCATTTCAGTTTAGTATTAATATAGTTTAGGGCAGGCATGCTCAACCTGCGGCCCTCCAGCTGTTGTAAAACTACAACTCCCACAATGCTCTGATGTAGGCTGATAGCTGTAGGCTGTTCAGGCATGCTGGGAGTTGTAGCTTTGCAACAGCTGGAGGGCCGCAGGTTGAGCATGCCTGGTTTAGGGTCAGGGATGTTGAGCATTTTTGCAATATACTTTACTATTGACATGTGAATTTTGGACTAGAAAGAGGGTGTAAATGGTCTCTGAAGCAACACTGTAAATGAGCATTGCTAAGGAGAGTCCATCGTCAGTGTTCTACTGAGTGCTAAGGAGGACTATGTGTACATACAGAGGGCTTCTCAGCCTGCCTCTTATCTCACCACCCCAGCACCTGTCTCACTATACGTACCATAACTATAACTGTCCCTGCCTAGCTAAAAGGTGGCAGCTCTGTATAGGTCTCTCTTCCTTGGGCTTCTCTCTTCGTTACTGAGTGCAGGGACAAAGGAAGACAACAGGATTTCCAGAGCTTAGCATTGAAAGTACAGTAAGTATACAGTAACACAGAACGCTGCGTCCCTACACCTCTCCCTATCCTCCTAGCACTAAGAGATACACTGGGAAGACAGGGAGAGGAGCTGGTTTCAGCATTCTGCGCTGACAGTAAGCATGCCATGTTACTGTACACTTACCTCAGCCCCCCTAGCTTAAACCCCCTTAATGACCAGACCACTTTTTACAATTCTGCACTACACTACTTTCACCGTTTATTTCTCGGTCATACAACTTATCACCCAAATGAATTTTACCTCCTTTTCTTCTCACTAATAGAGCTTTCATTTGGTAGTATTTCATTGCTGCTTTTTTTTGTTATTAATCACTTTCAGTTGTAAAATTTACATTTCTATATAAATTTTTCTCTAAATTTATTGTTCTACATGTCTTTGATAAAAAAAATGCAATAAGTGTATATTTATTGGTTTGCGCAAAAGTTATAGCGTTTACAAACTATGGTACAAAAATGTGAATTTCCGCATTTTGAAGCAGCTCTGACTTTCTGAGCACCTGTCATGTTTCCTGAGGTTTTACAATGCCCAGACAGTAGAAACACCCCACAAATGACCCCATTTCGGAAAGTAGACACCCTAAGGTATTTGCTGATGGGCATAGTGAGTTCATGGAAGTTTTAATGTTTTGTCACAAGTTAGCGGAAAATGATTGTAAGAAAAAATAAAAACGGAGCTCACGAGCGGACCGACGAACGCTAGTGTGAAACTAGCTTAACTTCGGATCCCCTGAACGCTTGCTCCTGTGTGCGCGCGTTCACAGGAAATCTCGCCTCTCGCGAGATGACGCGCCGGCGCGTCCAGAAGGAATAACCCGGCCGCCCGCAGGACGCAATCCTGCGTTAGGCGGTCGGGTAGTGGTTAAATAGGAGCCATTTTCTACGAAAAACCACATTGCGAATCCACACTGTGCACAACGTTTTTTTCCAATGTGTTGCAGACTAAATACGCCCTTCATAAGAAAATGCTATAAAAAAAATAAAAAAAAACTCTGGCAGCACGTTCAGTTGCTATGACAAAAGTGGTCCCAGAAGAGCTAAGAAATATCAGGTGGATGCTTACATATTCAGTTACATGAGACGAGAATATTTACAGCATGAAAGTGGATCCATCCCTGTAAGAACAGCACATTAACGATATAGGTCTGACTTCTGACACAAAATACATCTTACTAATAGGAGCACTGAAAGTATACAGCAGACTTTTAGTTAGGAGTCCGGTATATTCATGAGGGAGCGTGCCCCCTGCTCATCAGGGTGTTGGCAGGCTGCTTTGTACAGCAGACTGAGGGGCGCCCCCTTATAAGTAGGAGTCTGCTGTATTCCTTTAGTGCTCCTATTAGCCAAATGGCACTTACGTTTATGTGCTTTTATGGCTACCAGTAAAATGGAATAAAATACTACTCTTACACAAAAGAGCAGCATATTAAGCTGAAAGATCAGCTTCAAAATGGCTGTCTCACCTGGAATATTGGTGGCATATTGCACTTATCACTAGAACAAACCTCCCGAAGAGAATGTGAGAACACAACGATTGTGTGGCTGCCCTCCAATTCTTTCTATGAGAGTACGGAAAAAATAGAATAGCACAGGTTCCGCTATTTCCAGCTGTTCCATAGAAGTGAATGGAGCAGTGGCCACATATGCGCAGTGCATTCTCCAATCACTTCTACAAGACTTCAAAAAATACCAAGCTCGCCAAAGAAATTATTGGTGGGTGGCTGTGAACGAGCAGTGTGCTCCCTGAACTTTGGGTGCTCCATTCTAGAGATATGTGCAGGCCCCAGAGGTGGGATACGCACCTATCTTACATGGGTGGCATATTGTAGCGATATGCCGCCAATGTTTCAGATGAGACAACTCCTTTAACCCCTTAAGGACTCAGCCCTATTTCACCTTAAGGACTTGGCCATTTTTTGCAAATCTGACCAGTGTCACTTTAAAGGGAACCTGTCACCGGGATTTTGTGTATAGAGCTGAGGACATGGGTTGCTAGATGGCCGCTAGCACATCCGCAATACCCAGTCCCCATAGCTCTGTGTGCTTTTATTGTGTATAAAAACCGATTTGATACATATGCAAATTAACCTGAGATGAGTCCAGTCCCTGACTCATCTCATGTACAGGACTCATCTCAGGTTAATCTATTTTTTCCAGTAACAAAGCAAGGGTTAACAACCAAACAAAATGCTATATTTATTGCCCCGATTCTGTAGTTTGCAGAAACACCCCATATGTGGCCGTAAACTACTGTACAGGCACACAGTAGGGTGTAGAGGGAAAGGTGCGCCGTATGGCTTTTGGAAGGCAGATTTTGCTGTTCTGGTTTTTTTGACACCATGTCCCATTTGAAGCCCCCCTGATGCACCTCTAGAGTAGAAACTCCATAAAAGGTACTAGTTTAGGGTACATATGATTTTTGGTTGCTCTATATTACACTTTTTGTGAGGCAAGGTAACAAGAAATAGCTTTTTTGGCACCGTTTTTTTATTTTTTTATTTACAACATTCATCTGACAGGTTAGATCATGTGGTATTTTTATAGAGCAGGTTGTCACGGACGTGGCGATACCTAATATGTATACAATTTTTTTATTTCTGTAAGTTTTACACAATAATTTCATTTTTGATACAAAAAAAAAAAACATGTTTTAGTGTTTCCATAGTCTAAGAGCCATAGTTTCTTTTTATGTTTTTGGGCGATTATCTTGTGTAGGGTATGATTTTTGCGGGATGAGATGACGGTTTGATTGGTACTATTTTGGCGTACATGCGACTTTTTTAAATCACATTTATTACCTTTTTTGGGAAGTAAGGTGGGCAAAAATTTTATTTTCTTATATTTTTATTTTTTTATGGCGTTCACCGTGCGGTGAAAGTAACATGACTGTTTTATAGATCAGGTCGTTACGGACGCGGCAATACCTAATATGTGTAGTGTATTTTAACTTTTTAATTTTTATTCAGTGATAAATGTGTTTGTTTGTTTTTTATCTTAACTTTTTTTGGACCCAGACCCAATTGGTTCTTGAAGATCCAGTGGGTCTGATGTCTGTATAATACAGTACACTATATAGTGTATTGTACTGTATTTTACTTACACTTTGTCTGAACAGATCTATGCCCTTAGCACAGATCTGTTCAGCACCATGGACAGCAGGATGCCTGAGAAGGCGTCCTGTTGCCATGGGAACCTTCCCCACCTGCTCAGTTGTGGCCACAACTGAGCAGATGGGGAAGGGGAAGGAGGGGGGCTCCCTCCCTCTGTGACCCCATCCTGTCTGGGGGCTGCAAAGGCACAGCAGCACCCCCAATGGGAGAGGGAGGGAGCTCCCGACTGTTAACCTTTGTTCTTCCATATCGCGGTGACATCGCATATACCACTGGACGCCAATGAATATTCAAGAGGAGGCAGGAGGGGATCGCGATCCCGCCTCCCGCACCGTCTGCAACCCCCCCGGCACTACCCACCGACATAAAATCATTCAGCGGTGGGGGGGGGGGAAACTTTATTTGGGGCATTTTAAAGTTGATCAGAATCTGCAGAAAGCGCAGCAAAATGCAGGTCTGAATTGACCTGCGGTTTGCTGCGATCGCCGATACGGGGGGGGGGGGCGTTGTGACAGGATGCCCGCTGAATGATTTCAGCGGGGATCCTGTTTCGATTAACCCCCGAAGCTCTGCAATCTCATTTTAAACTCATGACGTACCAGTACGTCATGGGTCCTTAAGGACTCGGGAAACATGCTGTACCGTACATCATGCGTCCCTAAGGGGTTAAGCCTCATTCACTTGAACTTTAGAATTGCTGCATCTTGTGTATCAGTAACAGAAAAATAAAAATAAATGATAAAAACGGTAATGCTATTCTTCCCAGTGCCCTTTATCTGTGGAGGGTGAAATGATCCACACAAAGTACATGATGTGGTAATGTGAATGAGGTCCAAGCTTACTTGCAGCTTCAGCTCTTCTGCTTCTCTTGTTTGATCCAAAAGTTCCCCTCGCAGTTCAGTAAGTAAGAGCTGGAATTTTTCCTGCACGTTCTGCTTCTCTGCCGACAGCTGTTTACATTCATTCTGAGACATCATGAAGTTAGCCTGCAGCCTGCAAGAACAGAAGTATTCACACTGACAAGGTACCCATTGGGCACAATAATAGAAAAAGGGGTTGAAAATAGATTTAAAGGGTTTATGTCATCAGAAAAATCATTATGTAGCTGGCTGACATTAGCAATGTGCTAATGTCAGCAGAACATAACTGTATGACATATCTCCCTGCCTGCCGCTGTTTGCACTAAATAATGACTTTTATAATATGCAAATGAGCCTCTAGGTGCTAGTGGGGCGTTGCTGCAGCACCTAGACGCTCCGTCCTCTCAACGTTTGGCACTCCCATGTAAAGGTGATTCACATCCTCGGTTTCCTCCGTGCCCCGCAAATCCCGCGCCGGCACTAATAGAATATGCCTGTTCTTGTCCGCAATTGCGGACAAGAATAGGACATGTTCTATTTTTTTTCGGGAATGGAATTGCGGACCCGGAAGTGCGGCTCCGCAATTCTGTTTCCGTGCTGCCCCATAGAAATGAATGGGTCCGCAATTCCGTTACGCAAAATGCGGAACGAAATTGCGGATGTGTGAATGGGGCCTTAAAGATCTGATAAAAAGAAAACCCCAGAGAAAATAAATCACTAAAATCAGATACCTCCTATCTTCAGATCTTTACGGTTACTGATAGCATAGACTTTGATCGCATGCCCCAGGTTACTGCAGGCAGCAGGGACCTTACCTGGAATGCTCAGCCTTCAGGGTTTCATAGTTGGTCCTGTGATTTTCACATCTCATCTTTTCACTGATTAACAGTTTATGCAGCTCAGTGTCTGTCATATGGGCACTGCCACCCAGCTGGGGAGGCAACACAGGCATGGATTCCATCTTGATTGTGCCCACTGCTAGGTAAAATGGCACTAAATAAGAGACAGCTGTGGGTTTACTTTCTTTCTGTCTTTTACATCATCTCCCAGAGGAGGAAATTACCTCTGTACCTAGAAGGTAAAGGGAGGGGCAGAGAAACAAAGCACATGCACTCTGATCATCAGGACAATCATATACTGCATACAATGAATTAAGAAGATTTCAAGGGGTCGAGCCCTACTTGTTAGCAGGGTTCCTTGGCACAGGTTACAATGTGTCCCTCTTGCTGGTAGCCCCAACAATACACTCTTATTTGAAGGCAAACCGGGCAGTAAGTACTCACTTTCTCTGTAGTGCCATCATAGGGGCATTGAGCATTACGTAGTGCCTATTCATATTAATGGGTTGTATGAGTAATGAAGGACAGGACAGGTGCTCCAGAGTGAGAGATGCTTTTTTTAACCTCTGTCCAAGAGTTGACGTTGGGTTATCACAGGAGTATTCTAAAAAATGAAAATCAGACACCATGTAGTGCAGGGATGGCCAACCTGTGGCTCTCCAGCTGTTGCAAAACTACAACTCCCATCATGCCCAGACAGCCTACAGCTATCAGCCTACAGCAGGGCATGGTGGGAATTGTAGTTTTACAACAGCTGGAGAGCCGCAGGTTGGCCAGCCCTGATATAGTGCATGACAACCCCTAACAAATTTAGAACCAGCCCTGTAGCTCACATGGATCCACAGATCTCCCCATTCATTGCTGCAATCGTTCTGCTAGATTCATTTCAAGGGGTGCAGGGCTCCAGACTAAAAAAAAATCAAGGAGCCATTGGCTCCTAACCTGAAATTTTTAGTCGCCAAACTTAAAATACATATAATTACGGTATAAAAAAAATAAACACACACACGTCTTACCTAGGTTTGACTCGATTTCGATAACATAAAAAAGTATTGCGATACTCGATACCATGTGAAAAAATAAATAAAACGCCAAAAAAGCAGTGTGCATTCCATAATGGATCAGTTCGATCCAAATTTTTGTTGGGACAAGGTGACTGCATAGGAGATATTTTTTAATATTTTAATAGTTCACACTTTTTCAGGCGTGGCGATATGTAATTTTTTTTATTGTTCATATATTTTATATGTAAAATTGGGTAAGGGGGTGATTTAAACTTAATATTTTGGCGTTTGTTTTTATAAACTTTTTATTTAATACCTACCGGTATTTCCCCCCTTAGGGGCTAGAACCTGGGATCTTTCATCCCTTGTCCTATTCCCCCTGATAGAGCTCTATCTACCTACCGGTATTTCCCCCCTTAGGGGCTAGAACCTGGGATCTTTCATCCCTTGTCCTATTCCCCCTGATAGAGCTCTATCAGGGCGAATAGGACTTCACACTCTCCCTGCTGCCCTGTGCATAGTGCACACAGCAGCAGGGAGCCGACTATTGCAACCAGGGCTTCTGTAGCGTCCTGGCTGCCATGGTAACTGATCGGAGCCCCAGGATTACACTGCTGGGGCTCCGATCAGAAGCTGCCACTGCCACCAATGATAATACTTGGTGGATGGGGGGTTGGGGGCGCACTGCACCACCAATAATTATACTTAGAGGGGGGGGGGGGGGTTGGGGGCACACACTGTTTATGCTTAATACTTGAATGGGTCCGCAATCATGGAGATGCGGAACGGAAGCACGAATTGGAACCCCACAGAAGCACTATGGAGTACTTCCGTGTAGGGTTGTTTCGGGTATCAAACTTTCGATATCCAATACGATACTTTTAGCCCAGTATCGATACGATACTGGGATTTGTCTTTTATCGATACTAGGCTGTGCTACTGCACAGCCCAGTATCAGAGAACATGGACTGCGCTGCTCTCAGCGCGGCCATGTTCCCTCAGCAGCACGGGGAGAAGGAAGCAGTCTCTCCCTCCCTCCCCCCTGTACTGCTGCTGCTGCCTCCAATGAGAGTGCAGAGGGGCAGAGGAGGGGAGGGGCTGTGGCCACTGCGCCGGCAATGATAACTAACGTTCAATACGTTACAAATGCAGCTAGCGGCAGAAACACATTGCTGGAACCCGACCTCTGACAGGGCTCTGCTGTGCCACACCTGAGGGTTTAACTGCCGCTGATCGCAGCGCCCTGTCAGAGGTCGGGTGCTGGCAATGTGTTTCTGCCACTGGCTGTATTTGTACAGGGTGGGCCATTTATATGGATACACCTTAATAAAATGGGAGTGGTTGGTGATATTAACTTCCTGTTTGTGGCACATTAGTATATGTGAGGGGGAAACTTTTCAAGATGGTGGTGACCATGGCGGACATTTTGAAGTTGGCCATTTTGAATACAACTTTTGTTTTTTCAATATTAAGAGGGTCATGTGACACATCAAACATATTGGGAATTTCACAAGAAAAACAACGGTGTGCTTGGTTTTAACGTAACTTTATTCTTTCATGAGTTTTTTACAAGTTTCTCTTTGTTTACAGCCATTGACATGTCGCCGAGGTTAACATGCGCGGAGCGGATAGAAATTGTGTTGATGTCTGGTGAACGCAGTCAGGGGCGTACATATAAATCACTGGGTCCCATAGCAAGAATCTTAATTGGGCCCCCATTGCTGTATGTACTATATATCTGTACACACTGCATCTATTATAACTCGTACTTCACATATCAGTACACTGCTGTATATACTATATATCTGTACACACTACATCTATTATACCTTGTACCTCACGTATCAGTACACTGCTGTATAGACAATATACCTGTACACACTATCTATTATACCTTGTACCTCACATATCAGTGCACTGTTGTATATACTATATATCTGTACACACTACATCTATTATACCTTGTACCTCACGTATCAGTACACTGCTGTATAGACAATATACCTGTACACACTGTATCTATACCTTGTACCTCACATATAAGTGCACTGTTGTATATACTATATATATATATATATATATATATATATATATATATATATATATATATCTGTACATATTGCATCTATAATACTGTGTAATATACGCAGTGTGTGTGTATATATATATATATATATATATAAATATACACACACACATACAGGGCTATAATAGGTATAATAGATGCAGTGTGTACAGCTATATGTGGTCATTTATATAGTATGGTCACTGTGTGTCAGGTACATGAGTTAGTGGTCACTGTAACTGTCTGAGGTATTATATATGAGTGAGCAATGAAAAAAAACAGGGCATGGGTGGGGGGCAAATGAAGAGAAAAGTGGAGGACCTCCTCTTACCACTCCAGTCTGTATGGATCAATGCAGAGCTGATTGTCAACTTCTAATACTTGCTATTAGGGGTTAAAGGACCTGTGATGATGTCATCACAGGTCCTGGCAGATATACCTTTCAAACCTGGGAACTACACCATTTTTGGTGCAGTTCCTTTGCTAGATCCTGCAGGACCTGTTGTGTTGAATATGATGTCATCACAGGTCCTGCCAGATGCACTGTTCTAACCTTGGAACTACACTTTACACTGTGCAGTTCCCTTACAGGACCTGTTATGACATCAAAGGTCCTTTAGCTTTAGGAAGATAGACAGGGGCAATTAGGGGGCAGGGCCTCTCCTCCACTGCGGGCCCCCCTTCCTCATGGGCCCCATAGCAGCTGCGTGGTCTGCCTATATGGTAGGTACGCCACTGAACGCAGTAACCGGGTCATTGCAGCAGATTTCAATGCAAGACAGCCTACGAGACCACCCATCTCCCATGCTACAGTTAGCAAACTGCTTGCTAAGTTTCATGAAACTGGTTCAGTGTTGGATTTGCCAAAATGTGGACGCATGAAATCTGTCACTAATGAAGAAACATCAGTGGCTGTCCTAGCTTCATTCAGCAAGAGCCCACAGCGTAGCACTCGCCGCATGTCACTGGAGAGTGGCATTAGTCGAACATCCCTTAGGCGGATATTAGCTACTTACAAATGGCACCCTTACAAACTCCAGCTACTGCAGCATCTCAACGAGGATGACCCAGATCGGCGCACTGAATTTGCAGAATGGTCAAAACAAAAATTGGAACAGGACCCTCAGTTTACGCAGAAGATTTTGTTCAGTGATGAGGCAAACTTTTATGTGAATGGTGAAGTTAACAAACAAAACCATCGCTATTGGTCTGACACTAACCCACATTGGATAGATCCCTCCAAGACTGTTGGAACCAAAAAATTGAAGGTATGGTGTGGTATATGGGGTACAAAGATAGTGGGGCCATTCTTCATCAATGGAAACCTCAAGGCCACTGGATATGCGAAATTGCTACATGATGATTGGTGTTTCCCTCTTTATGCACTGAAGCTGGCACGTTCCCTGAGTTTTTCCAGCAAGATTGTGCACCACCACATTATGGGTGTCAGGTCCGAGCATTCCTAGATGAACAGTTTCCTGGAAAGTGGATTGGTCGTCGTGGGCCAGTTGAATAGCCCCCAAGGTCTCCCGATCTGACCCCCTTAGACTTTTACCTTTGGGGTCATCTGAAGGCAATTGTCTATGCTGTGAAGATATGAGATGTGCAGCACCTGAAACTACGGATACTGGAAGCCTGTGCTAGCATTTCTCCTGCAGTGTTGCTATCAGTGTGTGAAGAGTGGGAGAAGAGGGTTGCATTGACAATCCAACACAATGGGCAGAACATTAAACACATTTTATAAGTGGTCAGAAACTTGTAAATAACTCAGGAAAGAATAATGTTACGTTAAAACCAAAGCACACCATTGTTTTTCTTGTGAAATTCCCAATAAGTTTGATGTGTCACATGACCCTCTTCCTATTGAAAAAGTTGGATTCAAAATGGCCGACTTCAAAATGGCCACCATGGTCACCACCCATCTTGGAAAGTTTCCCCCCTCACATATACTAATGTGCCACAAACAGTAAGTTAATATCACCAACCATTCCCATTTTATTAAGGTGTATCCATATAAATGGCCTACCCTGTATATTAAAGGTTCAGTATCATTGGTGGCGCAGTGCGCTCCCCCAGTATTAAAAACATTGGTGGCAACAGGGTCCCCTCTCCTCCTCTCATTGGTGGCAGTGGCAGCTTCTGATCAGAGCCCCAGTAGTGTAATTGCGGGACTCCGATCGGTTACCATGGCAGCCAGGACGCTACTGAAGCCCTGGCTGCAAATGGTAAGCTACCTGCTGCTGTGTGTACTATGCACAGGGACAGTGTGAGGTCCTATTCACCCTAATAGAGATCTATTAGGGTGAATAAGACAAGGGATTAAGGCTTGGTCTACACGGTGACATTTGTCGCGCGACAATTTTTATAATGGTAGTCTATGGTGTCGCACTGCGACATGACAGTCCCAGAAAAATCCATCTTGAATGCGACACCATAGACCACCATTATAAAAATTGTCGCGCGACAAATGTCAAGATGGATTTTTCTGGGACACGTCGCAGCATGTCGCAGTGCGACACCATAGACTACCATTATAAAAATTGTCGCGCAACATTAATGTTTCGCGACACATGTTGCAGTGTAGTTGTGCCCTATGTGTCGCGCGACACATGTCATCGTGTAGACCTAGCCTAAAAGATCCCAGGTTCTAGCCCCGAAGGGGGAAATATTTAAGTATAAATCACCCAATTTTACATATAAAACATATACAATAAATAAAATGTTTCATATCGCCACGTCCGAAAAGTCCAAACTATTAAAATATTTAAAAAATATCTCCTATGCGGTGAACTCCATAAAAGAACAAAAAATAAAATAAAAACTGCGCGATTCGTCACCTTGTTCCCCCCAAAAAATAGGATCGGACTGTTCGATTATGGGCCGGACGTTCCATAAAATGCGAAATGCACGCTGCTTTTTGGGCATTTTTTTTTTTTTCGCGTGGTATCGAATGGTATCGAGTATTGCAATACTTTTTTATGGTATTGAAACCGAATCTAAATTTTGGTATCAAGACAACCCTACTTCCGTGGTGTTTCTGTCCGTGCCTCTGCACCGCCACACAGACATTGCCCATGCATTGGGGACCGCATATGCATGCAAACGGATGCACAACGTTCATGTGCAAGAGGCCTTAACCCGAAAGCACGCGGTTCTGGATTTTCCACCATTTAGATGCAGTGGTCACACTTGAACATGGCATCTTAAGTATTAAATGCCTACAACTGGCATTATTGTTGGTCGCAGACATGAGCCACGGGCCTCTGCTGTTTGAAACAGCAGAAACCAGCTGGCTATGGCGCCCACCATGTTTAAAGACCCTCCCAGCGCTGGGAGCCTAAGGGTTAAATAATAAAAAATAAATAAAAAAACTTAAATGTTGATTTACTAAGGCTGTGTTGACATACAGTCAGGTCCATAAATATTAGGACATCAACACAATTCTAAAATTTTTGGCGCTGTAAGAAGGGGGGTGCCGGCAGGGCACAGCAGGAGATGAGCGCTGTGCTTCCATTGTGGAAGCGCTCACTCATCTCCAAAGTCATCTCATCTGTATCGCCGTCCTCGGAACAGCAATACAAATGTCTGTAATGCGGCAGGGCAGGGAGAGGTGTGTCCCCTCCCTGTTCCTCTGATAGGCTACCGGCCTATCAGAGGCCGATGCAGGCGGCGCGATGACGTCATCGCGCCGCCTGAGCCAGCGAGGGACACAGGCCGGAAGAGGCTGCATTGCATCCTGGACGAGGTAAGTATAAGTTTTTTTTTATATGTAAAAATGACAATCCTGGCACAGACATGAGGGGGGCTGCTGGGCTGGCACAGACATAAGGGGGGCTACTGGCACTTGACAGCGGGGGGCCCACTGGCACTTGACAGCGGGGGGCCCACTGGCACATGATGGAGGGGGCTCTTATTACTGGCACATGATTGGGGGGCATCTATGGGGACACATCATTGGGTGGCACTATAGGGACATCTACAGAGGCTAAAAAGAAGGGGTATTTTATATGGGGGCTCTGTATAGGGGCATTTTATACTGGGACACATTATGGTGCGTACTATGGGGAAGGGGGAGAGGAGCACTATGGGGTCATCTACAGGGGCACTGAGAAGGGGTATTTTATATTGGCGCATTATGGGAACATTAGCTCAACTGGGGGCATTACAAGGGGGTATGTTTTGCACATTATAAGGATAATTATTTCTACTGGGGGGCATTATGGTGGGTTTTATTACTCCCCCATGGTATGACCCACATGTAGCAGCACCAGCCTCTCCCTGCTCTGCTATCCCTCTGCCCCTTAATCCTTATTATGAAATCTTTCTCATTAGGATAAAACACATCATCAGCTCCGCCGAGGCCCCCGGCCAAAGTGTGGAAGTGGCGTCTGAGATCCCCAAGGGCCAAGCCAAGTAATTGTAAGTTTTCATGTGGAATATGTTTGTTATACAAATATAACATACACTGTGCCACACAATATACAGTATCCCTCTACACTGTGCCCCACACTATACAGTATCCCTCTACACTGTGCCCCACACTATACAGCTACACTGTGCCCCACACTATACAGTATACCGCTACACTGTGCCCCACAATATACAGTATACCGCTACACTGTGCCCCACAATATACAGTATACCTCTACACTGTGCCCCACAATATACAGCTACACTGTGCCCCACACTATACAGTACGCCTCTACACTGTGCCCCACAATATACAGTATGCCTCTACACTGTGCCCCACAATATACAGTATACCGCTACACTGTGCCCCACAATATACAGCTACACTGTGCCCCACACTATACAGTACGCCTCTACACTGTGCCCCACACTATACAGTATGCCTCTACACTGTGCCCCACAATATACAGTACGCCTCTACACTGTGCCCCACACTATACAGTACGCCTCTACACTGTGCCCCACACTATACAGTACGCCTCTACACTGTGCCCCACACTATACAGTACGCCTCTACACTGTGCCCCACACTATACAGTACGCCTCTACACTGTGCCCCACACTATACAGTACGCCTCTACACTGTGCCACACACTATACAGTACGCCTCTACACTGTGCCACACACTATACAGTACGCCTCTACACTGTGCCCCACAATATACAGTACGCCTCTACACTGTGCCCCACACTATACAGTACGCCTCTACACTGTGCCCCACACTATACAGTACGCCTCTACACTGTGCCCCACAATATACAGTACGCCTCTACACTGTGCCCCACACTATACAGTACGCCTCTACACTGTGCCCCACACTATACAGTACGCCTCTACACTGTGCCCCACACTATACAGTACGCCTCTACACTGTGCCCCACACTATACAGTACGCCTCTACACTGTGCCCCACACTATACAGTACGCCTCTACACTGTGCCACACACTATACAGTACGCCTCTACACTGTGCCACACACTATACAGTACGCCTCTACACTGTGCCACACACTATACAGTACGCCTCTACACTGTGCCACACACTATACAGTACGCCTCTACACTGTGCCACACACTATACAGTACGCCTCTACACTGTGCCACACACTATACAGTACGCCTCTACACTGTGCCACACACTATACAGTACGCCTCTACACTGTGCCCCACACTATACAGTACGCCTCTACACTGTGCCCCACACTATACAGTACGCCTCTACACTGTGCCCCACACTACAGTACGCCTACCCCACACTATACAGTACGCCTCTCCTACACTGTGCCCCACACTATACAGTACGCCTCTACACTGTGCCCCACACTATACAGTACGCCTCTACACTGTGCCCCACACTATACAGTACGCCTCTACACTGTGCCCCACACTATACAGTACGCCTCTACACTGTGCCCCACACTATACAGTACGCCTCTACACTGTGCCCCACACTATACAGTACGCCTCTACACTGTGCACCACACTATACAGTACGCCTCTACACTGTGCCCCACACTATACAGTACGCCTCTACACTGTGCCCCACACTATACAGTACGCCTCTACACTGTGCCCCACACTATACAGTACGCCTCTACACTGTGCCCCACACTATACAGTACGCCTCTACACTGTGCCACACACTATACAGTACGCCTCTACACTGTGCCACACACTATACAGTACGCCTCTACACTGTGCCACACACTATACAGTACGCCTCTACACTGTGCCACACACTATACAGTACGCCTCTACACTGTGCCCCACACTATACAGTACGCCTCTACACTGTGCCCCACACTATACAGTACGCCTCTACACTGTGCCCCACACTATACAGTACGCCTCTACACTGTGCCCCACACTATACAGTACGCCTCTACACTGTGCCCCACACTATACAGTACGCCTCTACACTGTGCCCCACACTATACAGTACGCCTCTACACTGTGCCCCACACTATACAGTACGCCTCTACACTGTGCCCCACACTATACAGTACGCCTCTACACTGTGCCCCACACTATACAGTACGCCTCTACACTGTGCCCCACACTATACAGTACGCCTCTACACTGTGCCCCACACTATACAGTACGCCTCTACACTGTGCCCCACACTATACAGTACGCCTCTACACTGTGCCCCACACTATACAGTACGCCTCTACACTGTGCCCCACACTATACAGTACGCCTCTACACTGTGCCCCACACTATACAGTACGCCTCTACACTGTGCCCCACACTATACAGTACGCCTCTACACTGTGCCCCACACTATACAGTACGCCTCTACACTGTGCCCACACTATACAGTACGCCTCTACACTGTGCCCCACACTATACAGTACGCCTCTACACTGTGCCCCACACTATACAGTACGCCTCTACACTGTGCCCCACACTATACAGTACGCCTCTACACTGTGCCCCACACTATACAGTACGCCGCTACACTGTGCCCCACACTATACAGTACGCCGCTACACTGTGCCCCACACTATACAGTACGCCGCTACACTGTGCCCCACACTATACAGTACGCCGCTACACTGTGCCCCACACTATACAGTACGCCGCTACACTGTGCCCCACACTATACAGTACGCCGCTACACTGTGCCCCACACTATACAGTATGCCGCTACACTGTGCCCCACACTATACAGTATGCCGCTACACTGTGCCCCACACTATACAGTATGCCGCTACACTGTGCCCCACACTATACAGTATGCCGCTACACTGTGCCCCACACTATACAGTATGCCGCTACACTGTGTAGGGGTTAGGCTCCTTTCACACGTCCGCAAAATGGGTTTGCATGCGTTCCGCAATTTTGGGCCTAATATAGGTGCTGGGGAGTTTTTTTGACACTCGCCCTGAGAGAAATTTTACCTGGAAACTGCACTGGTCAGGTGTGTGTCATTCCCTCATTATCCCAATTACAATGAGCAGATAAAAGGTCCAGAGTTCATTCCAAGTGTGCTCTTTGCACCCCATGCCATCTCCCTTCTGCATGGGGCTGCAGTGCACCTTGCCATTCTCTGTTATGGGGCTGACATAGACAGAGCGCAATCTCATAGAAGTGAGCGAGTGGTGGAACAACATATGCGCTGCACCTCCATTCAGAGGGCCGATTCGGGGACCCCGTTCTCAGGATTGCTATGGATCCCAGCAGTCAGACACCCCAGGATCCCACATGGCATTTTTTATTTTTTTTTGTGGAATAACCTCTTTAACCATTAGTGCTTTTAAAGCATATTCCAGCAGTTGGAAACCTATGGCACTACAGCTGTTGTGAAACTACAACTCCCAGCATGCTTCATTCACTTCTATGGGAGTTCTGAGAACAGTCAAGCAAGTGTGCATGCTGGGAGTTGTAGTGCACAACAGCTGGAGTTTTCTGAGCCCTGGTATATTCACACATGGCAGAAGAGGGGTAACCTGAAGCTTCTGGGCCCCAATACAAAATGTGTAAGAGGACCCCCACCTACCATGTGAGGACCAGCAGGGCTCGGGTATGACTTCTACCTGGTCACCCATTACAGCTATGCTCCTGTGTGGCAGATCCGATGTAAACATTTCTGCAACCAAGAATCAGCCCCATTATCGGGCACACGAATGTCGGCCAGTCACACACTTGAGAGTACCCTGGGGTTGAGAAATCTCACTGTGCAGAGAAATCTCACTGCATAGGCAATGGCATGCAGGTGAAGAACTGGAGCAAGCGTCCTGTTCCCATAGCAACACCGCCCCCCAGTAGGTACACCAACCCGCCTACAGAGAACTGCGGGCACCCACTGCACAGTTGTGTGCCCCCTTCCTTTACATACACCCCGAGCACTGTACATGCACTCACCAGCCCTTGTTGTCCCTGACAGAAAACAGAGTCTCCTGAGGAGAAGTAGTTCATTCCTGAAACATTTTAAACATGGCGCCGTAGCTCCTCCCTCCCGAGCTTTCCTTCAAGGAATCGGGGTGAACGGACGTGGGAGGGTAAGGTGAAGCCAGAGCGGAGACATTTCTGAGAGCAGAGTCTAAAGCAATCCTTAGCTCTAGCAAACAAACACAGCTCGGTTTGGACATGCGCAGTGGGGACCAGTCGATGTGTGGTAATGCGCGGGAGGGCGCGCCGCGCGCATTGAGCGGGAAGACAGGCGGGCTGCGCTGTACACTGCCCACCATACACACTCGCCAGCATGGAGGTTCATTGCTATCCTCAGGCTATGCCGTAACTATATGACGGCTGTTTCTGCAAGGGCTTCTTCTCATAGCTATTGAAAATGACAGACCACAGGAATTTTGTTTCTGTAACAAATCTAGTAACTTCTAATACAGAGTGTTATTAAGGGTGCACCACCAATGAGGCCATCGCTTCAGGTAGGGGTATGAGGGGGGCAGCGGAAGGGCAATGAGCTCTTTCATTGTGGAAAAGGGGGTTTTAGGTTAAGAAATTGGCATTGGGGGGTGCTGTTTCAGTTTCACCAAAGGTCCTTTTCCTCCCAGGTCATCAAAGAAGAAATAAGGGCTCTTTCACACTTGCGTTCTTTTATTTCGGCATAGAGTTCCGTTGTCGGGGCTCTATGCCGGAAGAATCCTGATCAGTTTTATCCCCATGCATTCTGAATGGAGTGAAATCCGTTCAGGATGCATCAGGATGTCTTCAGTTCCGGACCGGAACGTTTTTTGGCCGGAGAAAATACCGCAGCATGCTGCGGTTTTTGCTCCGGCCAAAATTCCTGAAGACTTGCCACAAGGCCGGATCCGGAATTAATGCCCATTGAAAGGCATTGATCCGGATCCGGCCTTAAGCTAAACGTCGTTTCGGCGCATTGCCGGATCTGACGTTTAGCTTTTTTAGAGTGGTTACCATGGCTGCCGGGACGCTAAAGTCCCGGCAGCCATGGTAAAGTGTAGTGGGGAGCGGGAGAGCAGTATACTTACCAGAGTGACGTCAGGGCGCCCCAGGCGCATGGATGACGTGATCACATGGCACGTCATCCATGCGCATGGGGCGCTCTGACGTCATTCTGGAGCGCCCCGGGAGCCGCACGGACTGTAAGTATACCGCTCCCCACTACTACTATGGCAACCAGGACTTTAATAGCGTCCTGGCTGCCATAGTAACACTAAAAGCATTTTGAAGACTGATCAGTCTTCAAATGCTTTCAGTACACTTGCGTTTTTCCGGATCCGGCAAGTGGAGTACACGACGGATCCGGACAACACAAGTGTGAAAGAGGCCTTAAAAGACGAGACTGGCAGCGCGAACAAGTGGATGAGGTGAGTTTAGTTATTCGAATTTTTTTTTTTTTTTTTAATCCCTCCATCCCTAATTTACTTTGCATTCTGTATTAAGAATGCTATTATTTACCCTTATAACCATGTTATAAGGGAAAATATTAAAATCTACAGAACACCTAACCCAAACCCGAACTTCGGTGAAGAAGTCCGGGTTTGGGTCTGGGTACTGCATAAAGTGTGAAAGAGGCCTCAATGTGCCGTCAGTATTACAGGCAGGTCTAATTTATCGCTGTGTACATAAATGTGCAGTGAACCAAGACTCATAGTTAGGCCTCTTTCAGACAGGCGTTGTGGGAACACCCGCGATTTTCCGTGCAAGTGCAAAACATTGTAATGCGTTTTTCACTCGCGTGAGAAAAATCGCGCATGTTTGGTACCCAAACCTCTTCACAGAAGTTCGGGTCTGGGATCGGTGTTCTGTAGATTGTATTATTTTCCCTTATAACATGGTTATAAGAGAAAATAATAGCATTCTGAAAATAGCGCTGGAGGGGTTAAAAAATAAATAAAATTAAACTCACCTTAGTCCACTTGATCTCGTAGCCCGGCATCTCTTTTGTCTCCTTAGCTGAACAGGAACTGTGGTGAGCATTCATTGCAGGAACAGGACCTGTGGTGACGTCACTCCGGTCATCACATGATCCATCACCATGGTAAAAGATCATGTGATGACCAGAGTGACGTCACCACAGGTCCTATTCAGCAAAGGAGACAGACGAGATGCCGGGCAGTGCGATCAAGTGGACTAAGGTGAGTTAAATTATTTTTCTTTTTTTAACCCCTCCAGCGCTATTGTACTATGCATTCTATATTCAGAATGCTATTATTTTCCCTTATAACCATGTTATAAGGGAAAATAATTATCGGGTCTCCTAGCAACCGTGTGTGAAAATCGCACCGCATCCGCGGATGCTTGCGATTTTTGCGCAACCCCATTCATTTCTTATGCAACGCATAAGTGATGCGTGAAAATCACCGCTCATGTGAACAGCCCCATAGAAATGAATAGGTCGGGTGCGGGTGCAATGCGTTCAACTCACACATCGCATCCGCGCGAAATACTCGCCCGTGTGAAAGGAGCCTTAGGGTCCATTCACAAATCCGCAATTCCATTCCGCGGAACGGAATTGCGGACCCATACATTTCCGGGTCCGCAATTCCGATCCTGAAAAAAATAGAACATGTCCTATTCTTGTCCGCAACAGCGGACAAGAATATGCATATTCTCTTAGTGCTGGCAATGTGCGGTCCGCAAAATGCGAAACGCACATTGCCGCTGTCTGTGTTTTGTGGATCTGCAAAACACACACGGATGTATGAATGGACCCTTAATCCGTTCTATTAGCTGTAGAGTTACTGTGCATCAGTATTACAAGCCATTGTTACTTTTAGGCAGATTAGCCTGGGTACCAGATTTAGAGTCCATTCACACGTCCGCAATTTAGTAATCCGCATCCGTTCCGCTAAATTGCGGAACAGATGTGGACCAATTCATTCCACAAAATATGCGGACAGCCTTTAGTGTGCTGTCCGCACTTCCGTTCCGTTATGCGGATCCGCAAAAAAAAAATAGAGTATGTCCTACTATTGTCTGCAAATTGCGGTCCGTGGTCCCATTGTAGTCAGTGGGTCCGCAAAAATGCGGAAATGTGCAGTATGTCATCCGCAATTGCGGATCCGCAGGAAATATAAAAAAGTAGGTCTGCCCCCTGAACTTCAGAACCCAGGAAAGCAGTGTATTGAGAAGGAGGCAAGATTGATTAGAGCAAAAATGTCGTCTTATGATGTGGAAAAACTCATCGTATTGATCCAGGAACGCCCATCCCTATGGGACACCCGATCTGATGTCTATCACAACCGTGCCAAAAAGGAAGAAATAGCAACAAAAGAAAGGAAGAAAAAAAGGAAGAAATAGGGAAGAAATAGCAAAACAACTAGTCACATCTTCATGGTCTTCAGCATCAATCCTGAAAAAAGAAAAGATTTGTGAGTATTTAAATTTATTGATAAAGTATAATGTGTATTTTAAAGTATTGCTTCATACTTTTGGTCCCTGAGTGGGCCATATGTCTTGGAACAGCATAGATGGTGTACATTTGCACATATTATATGCTTCTTCATGACATATGCCAACTTACTTTTGTGTACATATTGTAAATTACTGTATATATTTTTTGTGCTAGAGGCCTAGTCTGAAAATGTCTTGCATTGCATACATTTAAAATTCCCTTTCTTCAATGCATAACTTATTGCATGGCAACGATGTCTTACATGTAAAAAAATAAATAAAAAAATTATACTTTAATAACCACATTTTATTCAATATTTTCAAATATTTTTTATATGAATTGATTATTAGGGCTTATGCTCGCGGCCATTCCGTTCATTGGGGACTGCCATATGCAGCCCACAATACAGCCACGGCCGAGTAAAGGCCATTTGCATGAGCCCTAAAACTAGAAGGATGTTTGTATCAGACTCGGGCCTCTTGCGCACAAACGTATTTGTTTTTTTTGCGTTCCGTATACGGAACCATTCATTTCAGTGGATCCACAGAAAAAATGAAAGGTACTCCATATATCTTCCGTTTCCGTATTTCCATTTTTCCATTCCATTCAAAGATAGAACATGTCCTATTATTGTCCGCATAACGGACAAGGATAGTACTGTTCTATCAGGGGCTAGCTGTTCCGTTCCGCAAAATACGGAATGCCCACGGACATCATCTGTATTTTTGGTGGATCTGTTTTTTGCAGGCCGCAAAATACTGAAAAAGCCATACGGTCGTGTGCAAGAGGCCTCATACACACGACGAATGCCCTCCGAGACATATGGTCCGTGAGCTGGCCATATTTCCCAGAACAGCATTGATCATTTGCACAGGAGCAATATTACACTTTGAGCCTTAATTCAAATTTTGTCTTGTAATTTTTAATTAATTATTATAAATTAATAATAATTTGTAAAATATTATTGTCTTTTTAGTAAAACTGATCAAAAAGTGCTGGAACACCTGCCGGGACCAATTTTGCAGAGAAATTTATGCTAAACAGAGAAGTGGTGATGGTGTACTAAAATAAAAAACATATATGTACTGTAGGAAGGCGCAAGGGTCCATCATTGACGGAAGGTATGTGTGAACGAGATTCCTGGCCTCGGCGAGGTAAGAGCCGGTAATTTTAACAGGGGGTTCAGACCTGAGCGTTCCGAAACGAGCGCTCTGTATGCGCGATTGTACGGGCGTTTGCAATCGCGCATACAGAGACAGGCGTGCACACATTGTCGCGCGTTCCCGAATATCTATGTGCGGGAACGCGCGACAAACGCCCCCAAAAAAGCTCAAGAACTTGTTTGAGCGTCGGGCGTTTTACTGCGCGATCGTACGCGCTGTAAAACGCCCAGGTGAGAACCATTCCCATAGGGAATCATTGGTTTCTCCGTGTTGAGCGTTTTACAGCGCGTAGGAACGCGCTGTAAAACGCTCAGGTCTGAACTTAGGGTTAGTGTCAGCGGCAGTTAGTGCTGACTGACACTATTTGTTAGTTAGTATGGCTGTAGAGCCGATCCGGGCCAGCTCTTATTGGGAGCAGCAAAAAGGGCCGGGTGGGTGGCTGCTCCCCACACTCCAGGCCCGGTTTTGGCTGATATATAAAAACCCAGCCAGCAGTCTCAGCTGAGTGGATTATCCTCCACATCACAGTGAAGCTGTGGAGAAGCTGTGGTTTTGGGAGCTCTATGCGCTAAGGTCTGAAGGCTGTGTGTCAGGCGAGCAGGCCGACTTTCTGAGGCTGAGCATTCACACGGGTGCGAACTGACACCCAAGATACCAGGTGAATGTTATTTAGTTGTTTCTGTGTGTGAACAAGCACCAAGCCGGAAAAGGGACTATTGTGTTATATTATGAGTGTGAGTAAACACTGAAGTTTGATTTAAAACCTGGTCCATTGCCTGTATATTGTGTCCGCTAACCTGCCTACCAGAGCGAATCCCCACAGTACACAAAACATTTTCTATTCTTGAAACCGATTGTAGAATTAAGACCGTAAGTCAATTTTAAATTATATATTTATTGTCTATGTTAATGTTAAAATATTAAATCATTATATTTTTTTAACAGAACTGTAGATAATCTGACTCTCAAGAATTCGGGTTCCAGACCTCAATCCACACAGGAGGCAGATCATCAGGAGGATATGCCTGAAGAATCTTCTGCTACTGAACAGCTCCAGCCTTCAGAGCCTATTGAACCATGTCCTGTAAGGCTGGGTTCAGACCTGAGCGTTTTACAGCGCGTCCCTACACGCTGTAAAATGCTCAACAGGCAAGAACCAATGATTCCCTATGGGAATGGTTCTCACCTGAGCGTTTTACAGCGCGTAAAACGCCCCAAGAATCGCGCTGTAAAACGCCCCAAGAAGTACATGAGCTTCTTTGGGGCGTCTTGTCGCGCGTTCCCGTACATAGACTTCAGCGGGAACGCGCGACAATGGGCGTTCGCTTGTCTCTGTATGCACGATTGCAACCACCCGTACAATCGCGCATACAGAGCGTACGTTCAAGTACGCTCAGGTCTGAACCCAGCGTAACAGAAGACTTCACTGAGGCCACCGCAGAAAGGACCAGTTTGCCCTTCATCTGGCAGACGAAGGCGACGTCCACTGATCGCTTCCGATTTAGGTCTTCGAGGCCAGGTTGATACTATGGTCCTCGAATATATACATTGGAATCGATCAGACAGCAAGGAAGAAGTGGCTTTTAAAAGGCCTTGCTTCCTTCCTTGCGTCATGTGCCAGATGAATGGAAAATGCGGTGCATTTCTGCGGTGGCCTTACTTATTGATCAATTTGCTGGGCCTCAAGAGCCACATGAAGTGGTTAACTGTTTGGAAAAATCTGAGACAGAATGCTAAACATTTTAACCTCTCCTTTCTGTCTTAACAGACCAGACCCCCAAATTGTGCACACCCCTGGCTCTTTTTCAAGGAAATTATTTGATTAATAATTTATTTTTTTGTTTATAATAAAAAAGTTATATTGTTAATAGTTAATATTGTGTGTGTATGTTATTAAAAGTGAGATATTTTAAAAAAGTATATTTTTAATATTGATGACCTATTTAGGTCATTATAATTAAATAAATTTTTTATTATAATTTAAGATTTTAATAAGGCCACATGCACACGGCCATTGCCAGGCTGTGGCCGTATTGTGGCCCGAAAACAGCATGTCCACAATATGCAAGCACTGGACGTGTGCACCCCGTATCACGAATGCGGACCCATTCCACATCCGGAAGGTGCTGTGTGGAACGGAAGCATGGTTTGGAAGCCCACGGAAGCACTATGGAGTGCTTCCGTGGTGTTCGTTCTGTACAGTCCTCCACACCGCAAAAAAATAGAAAATGTTCTATTTATTTGCGATGCAGACGGATCACAGACCCATTCAAGTTGAAAAGGTCTGGATCCGTCCTGGTCGCCACACGGACGTTGCCCGTGCATTTGGGACTGCAAATTGCGGTTCCCAGTACATGGACCGGCAGCACAATGGAGAATCATCTTTTTAATGATACGGTACATTTTAATCACACCAATGCTTGAGCAGCATTGGGTAAACAATAGAAGTTATCATGTCCCCTCCACTTTTAGGTTCAGAGTTGAACCCGGACATAACCATATTTCCACCCAGACAGCCCCCTGACAGGAGCATTTCATGCTGTGATGCCCTGCGCTTGATCGTGCATGGAAAGGGTTCTTTTAGTTAAAAGTACATACTGCCAGGCAGATTCTTCCGGCAAACTGTGTGTTTGGGAACATCACCTACACTAATGTGCGGGCTTCTGCGCTGCCCTAGCTAAAAAGGCTAGGGCAGTGCTGAACCTAGCCCATCAGAGCCGGTGATGTCACCAAACACACTGCTTGCAGGAAGCATCTGCCTGGCAGTGTGTTTTAACAAAAATAACCCTTTCCATTCGCGATCAAGTGCAGGGCAAGGGAGAGCATCGCAGCATGAAATGCTCTTGTCAGGTGGGCTGTCTGGTGGAAAATGATGATGTTATATACTTACCTTTCCATTACGCCCCATGACATCACCTGTGAGAAATCCGCCCCTTCCGGACAGGAAACAGGAACTTCCCAGATCTTTAAATAGGGTTCACCACTCTCTATCCTCAGTTTCCTCCTGTTACTTGTCCTTAGGGGGATGCATCTTTCCCGGATTGTTCAGGGGGCCTGCAGGGCTTCTAGGGTTTATATGCCATACCTATTAGAAGTTCCTGACAGCGTAAGTCTCCACTAGGAGCCGCTGTAAAAGTCCGGCATATTGCGGTCCTTTTTTTTTTTTTTTATGCCATGGGGGGGGATGCCTGGCGGTCACCTCATTACCTTCATACCTGGGGCTGAGTGAAGTTCCAGAGGGAGGAGGTCCTCTCTCCCTGGTTTGGCGTGCTCCTACAGGTCCTGTTTCTGGTGCGCATCCACAGGCGTGCCAGAAGTGATGTGTGTTCCACATGTAACAGAGAAGGGGAGGGGCTAAAAACATGGCGGGCGTTGGGCAGCCCATGAAAAGAGCTAAGTTGGAAGGAAAGGTGGATACAGCCTGGGCAAGTTCAGAGGACGGCGAGACTTTCCTTCCAGTCCCCCTCAAGTGTATCGGCATCATGCAGGAGGAACGGGATGCTCAGCAGCGCATGGAGAAACAGGAGCAGCACACAGAAACTGGCATGGTACTCCTGGGAGGGGTTGTACCCTAGCCTCCCTTTGGGGCTATTATCTCTTTATAATATTCCCCCAGGAAGGGCTACACACAAGTCAAAAGGGAGAGAATGTGGGACTTGTAAAAAGAAGTTGAGCCCGTCTTATCCAAAAGCCTGCTGTGAACCCTGCCAGGACAAATTGGTAGCGGAAGAATCCCTATCTTTGTTATAGAATATACAGAATCTGGTCAGGATGGAAGTCCATTCCTCTGTGGAACAATTAAAAAAATTGCTTCTGGGTTCTTCCAGGCAGAGGAAGGCTCAAGAAAGAGAATTAGACTTCTTAGAGGGAGTGGGAGTGGTAGAAAGCAAAGACTCCTCTTCTGAGGACCTTACGGGAAGGCCCCTGTTTAAAGTGGAAGACAGGGACCTTCTTTTAAAAGCAGTGAGGACCACCATGAAGATAGAGGATGAAAAAGAGTCAAAGTCCAGCTAGGAATTAATGTTTGACAGCCTGAAACCAAGAAAGGCCAGAGTATTCCCTGTTTAAGTTTGTATTAAGGAGTTGATAAAGAGGGAATGGAACAAACCGGATAAAAAGTTTTTTGTTCTCAGATCGGTTAAAAGGATGTCGCAGACTGGCATGATGAGGATGTCGCAGACTGGCAGGAGGTTCCGAGAGTAGATGCTCCAGTTACGAAAGTTAATAAGAGATCAACGCTTCCATTTGAAGATCTGGGCTCCCTTAACCTCTTACGGACACCCTGATATCCGAGTCCTTAAGGACACCGGGCGTACAGGTACACTCTGTGTATTTCCGATGCTGCAGCTTGCCCCCCCACACACACACTGTGGCTGGCACTCTTAGCGTCCGGCCACTGTTAGCGCATCGCCCACCCCACCACTGATCAGCGAGTTTGAATCGTTATTTTTTGAGGCTTTAATTTATTTATTTTTGTCTGTTAGGTTTACGGTGGGTTAGGGTAGTGAACGTGAACACCCGTCCCCCCACACACATTCACATTAAATAAAGTTTTACACACACACACTCCCCTATGGGCCCGCCAGACATTCTAGGCCGAGGTGGCATACGCCCTGCTTGCCTCTGACTCCGAGAGCCCCAGTGAGGACGAGGATGACCCCAATTTTTTCTTGTCATCTGCGTCCTGCTTATCATCTAGTGATGATGATGAGCCCCCAAGGAGGCGGAGCAAGGGGACCCCCATGCCAGGGATCCTGTGGCCCACACTAGTATGAGCCGCCCTGGGGCTCGTACTAGTTTTCTGGCCCATCAGATAAGCCCCCTACCAGTGAACTGGTGTACCCCAGAGGATTTTGAGCCCATGATTCCTGACTTTGTTGGCCAACAAGCAATCCAGATTCCCCCAGTGGGCTTCACTGAATATGACTTTTTTTAGTAATTTTTTTCAGTGACCACTTCAGTGAATCTGATGGTGAAGCAAGTGAACTTGTTCGCCCAACACCCAGGCTCCTTTTTGTCTAGGTCCGATGGCTGGACTCCGGTCGGTGCAGCCAAGATGAGGACGTTTTGGGGCCTCGTGCTGCACATGGGCATAGTCAAAAAACCCGGTGTCGGGCAATGCTGGAGTGGGGACGTCCTCTACCAGACCCGTATTGAAGCCCCAGAATGTCTCCCCAATCAGGGTGTTAGCAGAAAACTTGTGTGGGACCTTATGCACCCACTGCTAGATAAGGGTTACCACCTGTACTTGGATAACTTTTATACTAGTATCCCCTTGTTCCAGTCCCTCGCCGCCAGATCCACGTCCGCTTGTGGGATCGTGCGGAAAAATCAACGCGGCCTGCCTATCCACCCCCTCCAATTACCTATCCCCAGGAGTGAGACCCATGTCCTTACTAGTGGAAACCTGTTGCTGGTCAGATATAAGGACAAGAGGGATTTCCTTGTACTGTCCACAATTCACGGTGCACAGCAATGGTCCTCAAGCCTGATTATATCGTGGACTACAATCAGTATATGGGAGGAGTTGATCTCTCTGATCAAGTCTTCAAGCCATATAACGCCATGCGCAAAACCCGGGCATGGTACAAAAAAGTTACGGTACTTGGTACAGGTTGCCTTGTACAACTCTTTTGTGTTGTCCCGGAGTGCTGGCAACACAGGGAAATTCCGGCACTTCTCAAGGCCCTGATCTTTTCTGACCGGGAAAGAGCAGGCCGGAGTACTTTCCAGGTGTGGTCCCCCATACTGGAAAGAAGGGACAGTCCCAAAAAAAGTGCGTCACAGAAGGATACCACCACTCAGTGTGACACGTGCCCCGATCATCTGGGCCTCTGCATTGACGGTTGCATCAGGGAGTACCACGCTTCCATGGAGTACTAAATTTATAATCTCCTTTCACAATTTTAATTCTATTTGGCCACAATCGCACAGAAAAAAAAAAACTATAGCTCTCAGACTTTGTAGACACTAAAACAATTTTTTTTTTTTCAAAAATGATATTATTTTGTAAAACTAAAATAAGTTTAAAAAAGTATACATATTAGGTATTGCCGTGTCCGTAAGAACCTGAACTAGAAAAATACCACATGACCTAACCCCTCAGATGAACACAGTCAATAAAATAAAAAAACGGTGTAAAAAATGCTTTTTTTTTTTTACACCGTTTTTATTTTTGGGACTGTGTTTATCTGTGGGGTTGGGTCATGTGTTATTTTTTATAGAGCAGATTCTTACGGACGCGGCAATACCTGTCAGGTTTTTTTTAGCCGATTGTCTTAGGTAGGGGCTAATTTTTGGCGGGATGAGAGGACTGTTTTATTGGCACTACTTTGGGGTGCATATGACTTTTTGATTGCTTGCTATTACACTTTTTGTGATGTAAGGTGCCAAAACAGAAACTTTTTGCCAAATTTTCAATTTTAATCCATTTTTTTCTGTTAGCAAAACAAGGGTTAACAGTCAAACAAAACTCTATATTTATTGCCTTGATTCTATAGTTTTCAGAAACACCCCATATGTGGTCGTAAAATGCTGTATGGCCAAATGGCAGGGCGCACAAGGAAAGGAGCCGCCATATGGTTTTTGGAAGGCAGATTTTGCTGGACTGGTATTTTGACACCATGTCCCATTTGAAGCCCCCATGATGCACCCCTAGAGTAGAAACTCCATAAAAGTGACTCCATCTAAGAAATGGAGATGGAATGGAATATAGAGCAACCAAAAATCATATGTACCCTAAAAATAGTCCCAACAAAACTGCCACCTTATCCCGTAGTTTCCAAAATGGGGTCACTTTTTTGGGAGTTTCTATTCTAGGGGTGCATCAGGGGGGTTTCAAATGGGACATGGTGTAAATAAACCAGTCCAGCAAAATCTGCCTTCCAGAAACCATATGGTGTTCCTTTCCTTCTGCGCCCTGCCGTGTGTCCGTACAGTAGTTTACGACCACATATTGGGTGTTTCTATAAACTGACAGAAATAGTGTGGTGTTCAACAGGCAGGAAAAGCTCAAACCCATATGCAGTTATGCACATATATACACGGGAGCAAATCCTGCACTTGTGGCCCGTTGCTAATGGCGATCCCCAGCAAAATTGCATACAGTGGAGGATGCCTGCAGCGGACCACAAGTACCACAAGAGACATCCTACACAAGATAGCAATTTTGTGGATGTGATAAACAGTAAAACAATCTAATAACAAGGACAGGTGCACTCTGCAATCTTACTAAGCCCTCAAACTGGTGTTGAAATTGAGAGATTAGCCAACATGTCCTACTATGAGGACATGTCTGAGCCCGAGCACCGCGCCAAGGTTTCTCAAGTAGCTCGGGTCCTAACACTCACCTACCTGAGCCGTGTGGGCGAATTACAGGAGTGTGAGGACCGATTCACAGACCACTCACCAGTTAACTCCAGCATCTACTATGCCAGCAATTGGAGGAGGGAGGAGTCTGCAAGTCCCACTCAAGACTGGCTGGTATGGCCCAGGCTTCACAGGTGCACCTAAATGTAGCCTGTAGATGGATAACAGGCATATTTAAATCGGAGTTTATACACCTCCATATACAAGCCAGCTTAGGCTACTTTCACACTAGCGTTCGGGGCTCCGCTTGTGAGTTCCGTTTGAAGGCTCTCACAAGCGGCCCGAACGGATCCGTCCAGCCCTAATGCATTCTGAGTGGATGCGGATCCGCTCAGAATGCATCAGTCTGGCACCGTTTGTCCTCCGGATCCGTCCAGACTTACAATGTAAGTCAATGGGGACGGATCCGTTTGAAGTTGACACAATATGGCTCAATTTTCAAACGGATCCGTCCCCCATTGACTTTCAATGTAAAGTCAAAACGGATCCGTTTGCATTATCATGAACCCAAAAAAAAATATAATAATAATTTTTTTTTTTTCATGGTAATGCAAACGGATCCGTTCTGAACAGATCTAAGCGTTTGCATTATAGGTGCAGATCCGTCTGTGCAGATACCAGACGGATCCGCACCTAAACGCAGGTGTGAAATTAGCCTAACAGAAATAGCGTGGTGTTCAACAGGCAGGAAATGCTCAAACCCATATGCAGTTATGCACATATATACAGGGGAGTAAATCCTGTATATATATATATATGTAGAAAAAATTAGGGCAGCACAGTGGGTTCAATCAATAGAAGGGTGCACGGCTCAAAGGATAAGCAGTCCTTGTATACAAAATATAAAAAAAAGGCAGCACTCCAAGGATAAAATGAAAAAACAATCACCTTTTATTCACCCATGTGGGCAGCGCAACATTTCGGCTCAGCACTAGAGCCTTTCTCAAGCTCTAGTGCTGAGCTGAAACGTTGCGCTGCCCACATGGGTGAATAAAAGATGATTGTTTTTTTCATTTTATCCTTGGAGTGCTGCCTTTTTTTTATATTTTATATATATATATATTTATATATATATATACAGTACAGACCAAAAGTTTGGACACACCTTCTCATTCAAAGAGTTTTCTTTATTTTCTTGACTATGAAAATTGTAGATTCACACTGAAGGCATTAAAACTATGAATTAACACGTGGAATTATATGCATAACAAAAAAGTGTGAAACAACTGAAAATATGTCATATTCTAGGTTTTTCAAAGTAGCCACCTTTTGCTTTGATTACTGCTTTGCACACTCTTGACATTCTCTTGATGAGCTTCAAGAGGTAGTCACCTGAAATGGTCTTCCAACAGTCTTGAAGGAGTTCCCAGAGATGCTTAGCACATGTTGGCCCTTTTGCCTTCACTCTGCGGTCCAACTCACCCCAAACCACTGTGGGGGCCAGGTCATCTGGCGCAGCACCCCATCACTCTTCTTCATGGTCAAATAGCCCTTACACAGCCAGGAGGTGTGTTTGGGGTCATTGTCCTGTTGAAAAATAAATGATGGTCCAACTAAATTCAAACCGGATGGAATAGCATGCCGCTGCAAGATGCTGTGGTAGCCATGCTGGTTCAGTATGCCTTCAATTTTGAATAAATCCCCAACAGTGTCACCAGCAAAGCAGCCCCACACCATCACACCTCCTCCTCCATGCTTCACGGTGGGAACCAGGCATGTAGAGTCCATACGTTCACCTTTTCTGCGTCGCACAAAGACACGGTGGTTGGAACCAAAGATCTCAAATTTGGACTCATCAGACCAAAGCACAGATTTCCACTGGTCTAATGTCCATTCCTTGTGTTCTTTAGCCCAAAACAAGTCTCTTCTGCTTGTTGCCTGTCCTTAGCAATGGTTTCGTAGCAGATATTCTACCATGAAGGCCTGATTCACACAGTCTCCTCTTAACAGTTGTTTTAGAGACGTGTCTGCTGCTAGAACTCTGTGTGGCATTGACCTGGTCTCTAATCTGAGCTGCTGTTAACCTGCGATTTCTCAGGCTGGTGACTCGGATGAACTTATCCTCCGCAGCAGAGGTGACTCTTGGTCTTCCATTCCTGGGGCGGTCCGCATGTGAGCCAGTTTCTTTGTAGCGCTTGGGGACACTTTCAAAGTTTTCCCAATTTTTCGGACTGACTGACCTTCATTTCTTAAAGTAATGATGGCCACTCGTTTTTCTTTACTTAGCTGCTTTTTTCTTGCTATAATACAAATTCTAACAGTCTATTCAGTAGGACTATCAGCTGTGTATCCACCTGACTTCTCCACAACGCAACTGATGGTCCCAACCCCATTTATAAGGCAAGAAATCCCACTTATTAAACCTGACAGGGGACACCTGTGAAGTGAAAACCATTTCAGGTGACTACCTCTTGAAGCTCATCAAGAGAATGCCAAGAGTGTGCAAAGCAGTAATCAAAGCAAAAGGTGGCTACTTTAAAGAACCTAGAATATGACATTTTCAGTTGTTTCACACTTTTTTGTTATGTATAGAATTCCACAGTGGCGTAGGGATCGCCATAGCAACCATAGCAGTGGCTATGGGGCCCTACGCCACTGGGGGCCCGTCCGGACCGCATAATTATAATTTTTTTCTTATTAACACAGGACACACAGGCAGCCAGCCAGGCCCGACCGCTCGCCCAGTGTAGTGGGAGCGGTGATCGGGCGGTCCGCGGCTCGGGCCTGGCTGGGGGGAAGGAAGCCAACAGGAAGGAGGAGCTGTAGTAGGAGCAGGCGGGCCCGGGCCGGGGCGCACTGTCTGCCGCACCGCACGCACAAGGAAGGAGGAGATACATGACATGAGGTAGGCGGTGGAGGGGGGCGTAGCGGAGGCGGAGCCAGGCTGGCACCAGTGCCGCAGTGCGTGCAGCCTGCAGGAAAGATTTCCTCCGGCTCTGCCTCCTAGAGTCCTAGTAACTAGAGGAAGGAGGACTCAGGAGGCGGACTCAGGCGGGGCCGGAGCGGGCCGGGGGGGGGGGGTTTACCTGTTGTGGAGAGTGGAGGGACTAGGGAGGGTCCCGCCGGCCGCAATGGCGCCAGTCAGATTCGGCGCTATGCGGTTGATATGCTAATCTGACAGTGACTGCCCAAAACCAGTCTGGACTGTCTGGCTGAGTAGAGCAGCTCTCAGATCAGACTCAGAGAAAGTGAGAGAGGGGAACCCACCTCACAGTCACTCCAGAGTCCAGTCCAGTCCTCAGCTCAGTCTCAGTGGAGTCAGTCAGTGCCTGCCTGGTCTCCAGACAGTCTCCAGTGACAGACTCAGTCCTGCCGTTGGTCGTGCCACTCCAGTCTGTGCCTGGCTGGCACCTGCTGTCTGTGTGACTACAGGGTGACTCTAAAAGTAAGTGATGTGATGTGAATATGTGATTCATTTGATTTGAATTTAAGGAAATGAGATTATTGAGAATTTATGATTTCTGAGTTAATCTAAATTCTTAAGAGTACTTTCACACTTGCGGTAGGACGGATCCGACAGGCTGTTCACCATGTCGGATCTGTCCTGCAGCTATTTCGCCGTGCCCGCGGACCGCCGCTCGGTCCCCATTGACTATAATGGGGGCGGAGCTCCGGCGCAGCACGGCGGTGCACGGAGAAATTCGCCAGACTAAAAAGCCTGACATGCAGTAATTTTAGTCCGGCGGCCTTTCTCCGTGCACCGCCGTGCTGCGCCGGAGCTCCGCCCCCGTCCGCATTATAGTCAATGGGGACCGAGCGGCAGTCCGCGGGCACGGCAAATAGCCGCAGGACGGATCCGACATGGTGAACAGCCTGTCGGATCCGTCCTGCCGCAAGTGTGAAACTGCTCATGGCGGTGGGAGATCTAGGATGGGTGTTTGGGTGGGAGCTCTGGAAGGGGTGGTGGAAGGCCCGATAGATATGTGGGGGGGGGGCCATACATTTTTTTTGCTATGGGGCCCATGCATTTCTAGCTATGCCCCTGTAATTCCACATGTGTTAATTCATAGTTTTGATGCCTTCAGTGTGAATCTACAATTTTCATAGTCATGAAAATAAAGAAAACTCTTTGAATGAAAAGGTGTGTCCAAACTTTTGGTCTGTACTGTATATATAGGGGACATGTTGGCTAATCTCTCAATTTTAACACCAGTTTGAGGGCTTAGTAAGTGCACCTGTCCTTGTTATTAGAGTGTTTCTATAAATTACAGAATCAGGGCAATAAATATTGAGTTTTGTTTGGCTGTTAACCCTTGCTTTGTTAATGGAAAAAATGGATTAAAATGTAAAATTTGCCCAAAAATGTAAATTCTGAAAATCTAAAATTTCATCTCCATTTGCCAATAACTCTTGTGGAACACCTAAAGGATTAACTAAGTTTGTAAAATCAGTTTTGAATATCTTGAGGGGTGTAGTTTCCAAAATGGGGTCGTTTTTGGGTGATTTCTGGTCCTTAAAAAGTGGGTTTTGGAAAATGTCAGAAAAATTTCAAGATTTGCTTCTAAACTTCTAATCCTTGTAACGTCCCCAAAAAATAAAATGGCATTCCCAAAATGATCCAAACATGAAGTAGACATATGGGGAATGTACATTTTTGGAGGTATTACTATGTATTATAGAAGTAGAGAAATTGAAACTTGGAAATTTGCACATTTTTCAAAAATTTTGGTAAATTTAGTATTTTTTATTATAAATAAAAATGAATTATTTTGACTCCATTTCACCAGTGTCATGAAGTACAGTATTTTCGCTCCATAAGACGCACTCCCCCCCCCCCCCCCCAAAAAAAAATGGGGGGAAAATGCCCATGCGTCTTATGGGGCAAATGCTAACAGTTTAACATCGCAGTCTGCGATCTACGAGCAAGTGGGGGAGGGACTGGGAGGAGGAGCTGAGGGCCGGCAATTGCGGCGGGGCGGTGCAGTCACTGTACTATAGCCCCGCCCAGCCGCTCCAGTGCTGCACAAATATAAAATGTCTTATTCAATTAAAAGTGATTACACATGCCCCCTCACTCCTATTATTACGTTCATCCTAACAGCTTCAGTAGAATGCCGGCAGGCCGGGCGGGCGGCAGCGTAATTCCCTGATGTCACGTGCCTGTGCCGCCTATTTTATGAATGAAGCAGGTGGCGCAGGCAAGTGACGTCAGTGAGTAACGTGCTGCCTGCCTGCATTGTACAGAAGCTATTAGGATGTACTGTACTATTAGGAGTGAGGGGGCATGTGTAATCACTTTTAATTGAATAAGACATTTTATATTTGTATACTGGAGCGCGGGGGGGGGGGGGAGTTTGTGGATAACATCCATGGATGGCACAGTTAAGGGGTGGGGGTCTGTGGATGGCACTGTTATGAGATGGGGGGGGGTCTGTGGATGGCACATATATAACAGTGGGGGGTTCAGTCAGCAGAACCCTATGCAGGTGCATATTGCTATGGCGAAATACAGATACAAACGCATATATAACAGTGCCAGCCACAGATCCCCCCCTGTAACAGTGCCAGCCACAGATCCCCCCTGTAACAGTGTCCGTCATCCACAGATCCCCCCTGTAACAGTGTCCGTCATCCACAGATCCCCCCCTGTAACAGTGTCTGTCATCCACAGATCCCCCCTGTAACAGTGTCCGTTATTCACAGATCGCCCCATAACAGTGTCCGTCATCCACAGATCCCCCCATAACAGGGTCCATCATCCACAGATCCCCCATAAGTGTCCGTCATCCACAGATCCCCCCATAATAGTGTAATAGTGTCCGTCATGCACAGATCCCCCCATAACAGTGTCCGTCATCCATAGATCCCCCATAACAGTGTCCGTCATCCACAAATCCCCCCATAACAGTGTCCGTCATCCACAGATCCCCAGTAATAGTGCCATCCACAGACCACCATTAGTTCCAAACCCACCAAAAGCACGCCTTTTGGTTACAAATATTTTTTTTCTTATTTTCCTCCCCAAAAACCTAGGTGCGTCTTATGGGCCAGTGCATGTTATAGGGCGAAAAATGCGGTACAATATGTGACGACAAAACAGTCTCAGAATGGCCTGGAGTAAGTAAAAGCGTTTTAAAGTTATTCACACATAAAGTAACACTGGTCAGATCTGCAAAAAATGACCTGGGCAGGAAGGTGAAAATTAGCCCGATCCCTAAGGGGTTAAGGATCTAATGGATAAAAGGGCAGACACTTATCTTAAAAAAAATTGGGAAGCATCTACTTCTTCCTTTAAACCAAATATTGCTACAACTTCAGTCACTAGGACAAAATCTGGTTAGGGGAGTTAGAATCACACATTGCTAACAGAACCCTGAGGGGACAACTTCTAGAAGCAATCCTGACACTGACAAAAGCGGTAGATTTTATTTCGGATGGGTCAGCTGATGCTCTAAGGTTATCTGCCAGATCAGCCGCATTATCAAATTCGGCCAGAAGATCTTGTTGTGGCAGGCCAAGGGTCAGCCACGTGATGATCGTTGCCTCGTGTTCAGGTGAATGACGTAGACGGAGGAAAATGACAGAAGTCTGAGTATAGTTCAAAACCTTGTCTCAACGTAAAACATGATTGGTTTACAGACATTTCAATAATGGCTTTTGAATCCATCTATTGATTGGTTAGTTATTTTTCAAGTTTCACTTTTACAAAAATGTGTTAACTAATGAGTTTAGATTTTAAGCAAGAGAGGCATAATTTCCCTGGAGTAGTACAAATGTTATCTTATCTTAATACACACAGTTCACTTCTATAGGTTTTTTTAGCTTATGCTTGTTCTTTTCAAATGTCACCACATTATATCACATATACAGAGAAAATGAAAAACATCTTATGAATTTTATATCCACTTTCAGAAAAGCTGGATAATTTCCTTAACATTTCCCTCCTTTTTTTTCAATTTTTCTGTTCACGTGGTAGACGTTTTTTCCTTCTGAAGGCTTCATTGTATCATGTGTGTCTTGGTAACTACTAACCTGCCTGAACAAACAAATGACCCCTTCAGACCGTACTTCACAGAGTATACAGATAAGCTGCATAGACCATGCGATGCAAGCATCGATTCCAGTCTGTCTAGTAGTTGTCATTTGATTAAGCATACATACATTTTATTAAAACCACATACGACACACAAACACACTATCTAAGTGGATGTAGGTGCAGCATTGTTGTTCCATGCATCATTGTCCATAGTTCTGGATACACCTTCTTCTACTCCTGTGTTGGAATCTCTAGGATCTGGTAGGGTCAGCTATACCTGCTAGAAGCATCAGCAGTAAGCCTAAAAGTTTCTGTGTAGCTGTGGTCCTCTGTTGTAGAATCAGGAAGATGGACATCATTTGGGCGTTGCTGTCCCTTGGTTGGACAGTGCTGTCAATCATGGCATATCCCTTGACCAATATGGTGAGTAGGCCTGGAACCGCCTTGAAAGTCCACCTCCGTCCTCCTCAAGTCAACGTTATGGACACTTTGGTGATGGAAAACCTGGGACGGACACTTCCTTCCTGCAAAAGATGAGTCTCCATCCGAACTTCCACTTAGGACCTAGAGCTACTTAATACAGAACAGAAAGTAATAAAGCAGTAACCGTACAACATGAGTGATTCCATCTTGGACCACCACTATAGTGACTCCATACTGTTGAGAGTGTAGAGCTTGTGTGATCCCTAGGGTCTTCAGTATGTGTCCCATTATCTCCTCAGTGAAGTGGGTACCTCTGTCTGACTCTATCACCTCTGGAATCCCATATCTGCAGACTACCTATGAAAATATTTTCTTAGCAGTATTTTTGGCTGTAGCCATAGTTACTGGCCAAGCTTCTGACCAGCCTGAGAATACATCAATGACTACAAGGACATACTCATATGTGCTCACCTTGGGTAGCTGTATGTAATCCACCTGCACTCTTTGAAACGGGTACAAGGGTTTGGGAGTGTGTTTCTTGGGGGTCTTTACAAACCTCCCAGGGTTATGTCTGGCACATGTAAGACAACCCTGAACAAACAAACAAAGAGGGTCTGAATTCCAGGTGCAAACCAATGTTCTAACACTAGTGCGCTCATAGCTCCTTTCGACAAATGAGTAGGGCCATGTGCTAAATTGGCCATCATCAGATACAAACTCCGAGGCAAACATGTTCTGCCATTTACCTGCCAGAGCTCTCCTGTCTTCGTGGCCCCCGCCTCCATCAATACCTTTTTGTCCTGAGGCGTTATCTGGGCGTGTAATTCCTGCAAGAGCGACAAATCTGGCATAGTTGGAAAAAACAATGTCAGGAGCGGCAGACCGGCTGCTTGTTTGGCTGCTTGGTCTGCTTGAGCATTTCCCACAGCTAGCGGATCATCTTGCTTCACATGGGCTGGCACTTTAACAATGGCTACCTCTGTGGGCAGCTCTAGGGCCTCTATGAGGCTCTGTACTGCTTCTGAATTTTTAATTGGTTTGCCCGATGAAGTCAGAAATCCCCTAGTTTTCCAGATAACACCAAAGTCATGTGCTACCCCAAAAGCATACCTGGAATCAGTGTAACAATTTATTCTCAGTCCCTTACCCATTGTACATGCGTCAGTGAGTGCCTTCAACTCCGCCTCCTGTGCAGACGCACAAGATGGGAGTGTTTTTTGTATGATTACCTTACCATCCTGGATTACCGCATACCCGATGACAAAGTGTCCTTGTTCGTCATTCCACCATCTGGAGCCATCTACAAAATACTCAGCATCAGGGTTAGGTAATGGTGTTTCAGTAACATTTGGTAACTCTTTTGTTTCTGCAATCATCAATTCATGACAGTTATGATTTGCAACTGGATCAGACATTTCTACTACTCCCACCCCACCCCTCCTCTTCTAAATCCACTGGCATCAAAGTAGCTGGATTTAGAACAGTACATTGCTGTAAGGTAATGTGGGGACTGAGGAGCGTCATCTCATATCTTGTGATTCCGGCTTGAGACAAATGTTTCAGTTTGGTGGAGTGTAGAAATTCAGCAACTGAATGTGGTGCTTGTAAGGTAAGAGGGTGTTGCAGTACCAAGTCTTCCGTCTTTAGCACCAATTCAGAGGCAGCAGCGACAGCTCTGAAACATGTGGGTAGTGCTCTGGCAATACAATCCAAACTGGTAGAATAATATGCTATAGGCTGCATACGATCCCCATGTTTCTGCGTCAGTACACCTGAGGCAAATCCCCCTTGCTCATGACAATACAACGTGAAAGTTTGTTTGTAATTGGGGATGCCCAATGCTGGTGTTGTGGTTAGAGTGAGTTTTAATGTATGAAATGCACTCACAGCTCCTGGTGTGAGTTCAAAGGTCTCTCCTTTGAGGCAGTCATATAGTGGCTGCATCATCTGAGAGCAATCCTTAATCCAGGGGCGACAGTAACTGACAAGTCCAATAAAGGCACGCAGAGCCCTTGGAGTACTTGGCAGGGGGTGCTGCTGTATAGCAGTAACCCTCTCAGTTGTGAGGTGTTTAGTACCTGGAGAAATACAGTGACCTAGGAAAATCACAGTAGATTTACAAAGTTGCAGCTTCTCTTTGGAGGCTTTACAACCATTTTCAGCAAGGAAAATAAGCAAAGATAAAGTTTCTTCTTTGCACTGTTCAGAGCTGTGGCAACAAAGTAACAGATAATCAATATATTGTAAAAGAACAGTGTCCGGTTAGGCCGGCTGCCAGGACTGCAACACAGAGTGTAGAGCAGTAGAGAAAATATCAGGGGAATTGGAAGCCCCTTGTGGTAAAACGACCCATGCATATTGCTTGTGACGAAAAGTGAAAGCAAAATAGGGCCAGCATTCTTCATCTAAAGGAAGAAAGCATTTGCAAGATCAATGATAGAAAAAGATGTGGCGTCTATGGGCACTTGTGGTGTATTTATGACAGTTACAGCATTCACTGCCCTTAAATCATGTACCATACGATAGACTGGAGGCTGACCCTTCACAGTCTGTTTCTTCTTTACAGGAAATAGGGGTGTATTAAAGGGGCTTTTTATAGGGATTATTAACCCTTTCCCCAACAGATCTTTCAGATCATTTGCAATGGCATCTTCCTGTGAAGAATTTAGCGGGTACTGACGCACACATGGCGGCTTAATGCCAGGTTTCAGCTGCACAACCACCGGATTTACTGGTAGTCTGCCCACATCTGTCTTGGAAGTTGCCCACAAATGTGATGGCACTTCAGACAGCCAATCTGGGGGTGTATTCTGAGAGGTAGAGGAGGCACTAAATGTAATTAAGTACATAAGTGCAAACAGAGTCTCTTCAGGCACAGGGGCTGTAATTCGGGGTTTGTATGGACTATCTGAGCTTACAAACACACATGTGACAATAGATAAGGCATCATGAATATTATGTTTAACAGGCTTTGTTAGTGGGAGTTTAACAGTTGTTCCCTCAACCCCTTGACAATAGATGTAATCTGAGGAGATAAGCTCTTCAGGCACATATTTTTCTTGTATTAGGGTATGGGCTGCTCCTGTGTCTACCAAAAAGTCAATTGAATTCCCCGTGTCCTCACATGTGGATGTGATGATTAGTTGTGGACCTGGGATTGCGTCAAGGGGGTAGTTAACTTTGAGGGAACTCACAGGATTGCCTTCACTTCATTGAGAGGTCCGGGCAATAGCCTGACCTCTCCGGGGACATTTGACTGAGTAATGCCCTTTTTTCCCACAATTCCAGCATGTTACTTGGTCCCAGTTACGTGGAGACTGATCCCCACCTGGTATTCTTTCCTGAAACCTGCCCTTAGGTTTAAAAGGTTGGTTAGCCATTATTGGCTTTTTTTTTATTTTGTAAGTCTAGCTCAGCTCCCTTTGCTATGGCCACTAGGTCAGGGAACTGGCAGGTCCGCCAATCAGGGCGAGCCTTCTGCACAGCATCCTGTATGGGTGCTTTTAATCCAGACATAAATGTATGTTTTAGTAGTCTCATGTCCTTACTGTCTCCTATCTCATACCCATAGTCAAGCCAGAGCTGTTCTAAAGCTGTGGCATAGTCAGCTACAGTCTGCTTAGCGTCTTGTGATTGCATCATAAAAGTGTCAGTCTGATTGTCCTGTCTTTTACCCAGGGTTTAAGGGCCATGATAAATTCCTGGCCTGACTGGTCTGTGGCCTTATCCACTGGGACAGTACCAGGGGCCTTTGCCATCATTTGATTCTTAAGTACTTCCCCTCCTTTAGTCTCTAAAAGACTCTCCAGATCCACCCAAGTGGCTTCATATGCGGTCTGGATACTTTCCAATTTACGAAGGAAAGTACTGGGGACAGTACGGGGGTCTGGCAAAGTGTTACACATAGCCAGTAACTCACTAGGAGTCCATGGCCTATAAACCTCATAATGATGTGTTTCCAGTTGCCCAGCTTTTACTGTGGGGAGGGTCTTATTGACTAATGGGTATAAGCCCACACGAGAGTGTGGCTTGGGCCTCCCACAGGCTGAGCCTCTCACTCTTGTGTCTGGGTTCTGTTGTCCACAATTAGGACAAGTCCACCCCTCCGGGCTTTTATATGGAGGTGGTGCTGTGGGAGGGAGAGATTTTTGTGGTTTATGGGGGATAATACACCGTACTTCAGAAGGGATGTTTAATTCTTTTGTTGGCAATTTAATTTCATCCCATATTTCATACATAGTCCCTTTGTCAGTGTCTTTTGCCTTATGGGCAGTCAAAGTTATTCCCTGGGCTACATCATACCACATTGTGGCCTGGTCATATATGTTATGGTCTTCCAACCACCCCTTAAAATTAGTAAGAAATATCTGCCATACTGGTTCATCAAATGTTCCATTCACACCTGCTCCTAATTTCTTTAGCATTTGTCTACAGTCTTTGGTTGCTTCAGTGCCCTTTGCGCATTGCATAATATCAATTGCAGAGACCCATTTCTCTGCTCCCTTCTCAGAGGAACGCTTACTCTGTGTAGCTCCCATCCCGTGGGTGGCTCCTTGTAATTCACTATCCAGGTACTCACACACCTGGTGAATTACAACAGTGCTGTGGACACACTTCCGAGGCAGCACTATCAGTAGTGCCGTGGACACACTTCCGAGGCGGCACTACTAGTGGTGCCGTGGACACACTTCCGAGGCGGCACCAATTTTCCTACTACCAGTGGTGCTGTGGGCACACTTCCGAGGCAGCACTGATCCACTGGTCTGGCAATACTACAATATAGTCTTGCCCTCACACAAGGTAATTCACACGTCCTCTCTGGGGTTACTCGCTGGAAACCCCTTAAACCCCTCTACGTTCTTTCTATGGCACAGAAAGCAAACAAATACTGAAATCCAAATGATTATAACTGCAACCACCCAATCCAAACTGGTATCATAATACCCACACGTGTATACACTGTACAGCACAGGAATTGGCAACAATACAGTAATTCTTCCTCACACAATATCAGCAGGCACTCAGTACATGTGAAACCACACAGTATGACATAACATTGGAACAACCCCTGACCTCAGGCGCCTTTTCAGGTACCAACAAGGAACTGCAGGGCCCCTATCCAAACTTAATCTCAGACACTCACACGTTCGTACATTCATACACCTAAAGACAGTTTTGCACATATAGGGGAAATAATACATTCACCAGAACACGGTACAGGCACCACACGTTCACACACCACACTGCAGAACAGCGAGCAGAGCTCAGGAGACAGGTAGTAACACAATGGGTTACTTACTGCGGTCTTCCTGGGTCCTGGTCTCCGTGTCGCGATCTGCAGCTAGGAGTGTTGTTGTGGTGCCCGCATTCTCCACCAGAAAATGTTGTGGCAGGCCAAGGGTCAGCCACGTGATGATCGTTGCCTCGTGTTCAGGTGAATGACGTCGACGGAGGAAAATGACAGAAGTCTGAGTATAGTTCAAAACCTTGTCAGGACCCTAAAGTAAAAGTGTCCTGCACCCTTTATTTATACACAGTTCAAAGGGTGTAACCCCTCAACGTAAAACATGATTGGTTTACAGACATTTCAATAATGGCTTTTGAATCCTTCTATTGATTGGTTAGTTATTTTTCAAGTTTCACTTTTACAAAAATGGCCCCATAGAAGTGAATGGGTCTTCAGTGAAAAAACGCATTGCATCTGCAAGCAGGTGCGGATACAGTGCGTTTTTCACTGATGGTTACTAAGAGATGTTGTTTGTAAACCTTCAGTTTTTTATCACGCGTGTGAGAAACGCATCAAAACGCATTGCACTCGTGTGGAAAAAACAGCTGAACGCACTCGCAGACAAAGCTGACTGAACTTGCTTCCAAAATGATGCGAGTTTCACTGAACACACCCTGAGCGCATCCAGACCTAATCCGTATCGTTTGTGTGAAAGAGGTCTAAGTATGCATGCTGGGAGTTGTAGTTTCACAACAGCTGGAGTGCCGAAGGTTGCTTACCCCTGGGCTAGATGTTTCAGAGCCTTGGCTGCTATTAGATGTTAACTCTTCATCCTCCAATCCACTCTCTTCTGCTCTTCTTCATGACACTGGATCCTGTCATGCTATCCTCTGGGTTATCATGGAATACCCAGGTGGACCATGGACCTGCTCTGCCATGTACACTGTGAGGTAGACAGTAGACATGAGTGACAGATGGTGGCTTCTTCTCGTGTTGTATTATTAGTAGATGGGGGTAGGTGATGTGACCGGTATATGACGGCTGGCAGTGGTACCCATAGTTCATCACACATTATACTGGCATGTTATAAGAAGATTAGTTGTGTGGAAATTCTAGTCAACGGAGAAAGGGAGAAACTATTAACCCTTTCTACCCTGGGCCAGTTTTCGCCCTCCTGCCAAGGCCATTTTTTGGCAAATCTAACATGTCATTTTATGTGGCAATAACTTAGGAACACTTTTACTTATCCAAGCCATTATCAGATTGTTTTTGCGTGACACATTGTACTTCATGACAGTGGTAAATTTGAGTCAATATAGTTCACCTTTATTTATGAAAAAATACGCAATTTTCAAAATTTCAATTTCTCTGCTTTTAAAACAGAAAGTGTTTATTACTTAACATTCCCCATATGTCTACTTTATGTTGACATCATTTTGAAAATGTCATTTCATTTTTTAGGATGTTAGAATGCTTAGAATTTTAGAAGCAATTCTTAATATTTTTAAGAAAATGTCCAAATCCCAGATTTTTAAGGACCAGTTCAGTTCTGAAGTCACTTTGTTAGGTATTCCACAAGAATTAAAGGAAAATGGAGATTACATTTCTAATTTTCACTTTTTTGGCAGATTTTCCATTTTAATCAATCTTTTTCTGTAACACAGCGAGGGTTAACAGTCAAACAAAAGTCAAAATCTACTACCCTCATTCTGCAGTTTACAGAAACACCCCATATGTGGTTGTAAACTGATGTAAGGGCACACGGCAGGGCACAAAAGGAAAGGAGCGCCGTATGGTTTTTGGAAGTCAGATTTTGCAGGACTGCTTTTTAGACACCATGTCACATTTGAAGCCCCTTGATGCACCCCTACAGTAGAAACTCCCAAAAAGTGTCCCCATTTTGGAAACTACGAGATAAGGTGACAGTTTCATTGGTATTATTTTGGGGTACATATGATTTTTGATCGCTCGTTTTTTGTGAAGCAAGGTAACTAAAAAATGTTGTTTTTTTTTGGCACAGTTTTCATTTTTTTGTGTTTTACAACGTTCATCTGACAGGTTAGATCATGTGCATTTTTAGTGTGTCTATATTCTGAGAGCCATATTTATTTATTTTTTTGGGCGATTGTCTTAGGTAGAGTCTAATTTTTGGCGGGATGAGGTGACCATTTGATTAGTACTATATTGGGGTGCATATGACTTTTTGATCGCTTGGTATTACACTCTTTGTGATGTAAGGAAACAAAAAAAACTTTTTTTTAGCACAGTTTTTATTTTTTATACGATGTTTATCAGATGGGGTAGCTTATGTGAAGTATTTATAGAGCCAGTGGTTACAGATGCGACGATACCTAATGTGTGTGTGTTTTTTTGTTTTGTTTTTATTATAAAATCAGGGGAAGGGGTGTTTTTTTTTTTTTTTTACTTGAAACTTAATTTTTTTATTATAAACATTTATTTTTTTACTTTATTTTTGTCCCACACTGGATCTCCTAGGCTTCCAGAGAAGTCAGGTCTCGGTGCCTCTGCAAGGCATCGGGCTGCCTTTTCACCCATTGGGTCCCTGTCACCCAAAGGGATCCCTCACCCGCCGCAAACACCTTCTATGCTGCGGTAAGTGCTGACTGGGGCATAGAAAGGGTTTTGCTGGCAGATACAGCAGGGGCCCAGCTATCAGTGACTGCCAGGCCCTCGCACTGATCTGGATCAGCATGATGTAATAGTACGTCAAAAGGTGGGAAGTCACCTGCCGCTATGATGTACTATTACGTCATATGTCAGGAAGGGGTTAATTGTGACTGCTGGCAGTGGATGAGACAATACAGACATGAGGGGCTGATTTAAATTCTTTTCACTATTATAAGTTTTTTTGCTAATGTGAATGGAAATAATATATATATAGTGGATCCAACACTTCCTGAACTTTATGGCAGCCATTTTGGCGCATAAAAGGTAGTATTTAGTGTTAGGACCCATCTTACAGAGATCGCCTTGACGTACAGCAGACGGGCTCAGATGGTTTTGTACAAAATGCATTGGCCAAGCATCTCACTTTACAAATAAGCATAGCATTAGCACTATAATATTTTTTGTGACTATGGCATTATTGTACTTTATCTGATTTGCAGGGTGCTGTTGCATTGTCTTTATATATATATATATATATATATATATATATATACACATATATCAAAATACATGTTTATAGGTTTTCATATGCCTGTAAACAATGTCTAATTGGCACATGCAGATATCAGAAAGCACTGATTATTGAGAGATAAGCAGCACAACAGGTAGGTAGGTACCACTTCAAGTAGTGTCTATGCAGTGTTGCTTATCTTCAAATAATCAGGAGCAGATTGAAATATAAAGCGGCCCTGGAAAAAAATCTACACGCGGCCTCATGTTCTAGGTGGGTCCAAATTGGCAGTAGGTGGGGCCAACACACGTAGGCGGGGTGAACAAATAGTGAGATGGGGCAAATAGTGGGTGGGGCCAATGCAACAGTCCAATAGCGGGCAGAGCCTCAACAGTAGGTGGAAGTAGTGCCCAAGCAAGCGAGGCCAGCAGGTGGAGGAATCACACAAGTAGGTGCTATATACTGATGTAGTTACAGCTGATTCTGGAGGGTAACACTGTGATACAAATGTCCTAAAATCATTACTGACGGGTCTGGCTTCTAACATCCTTAGCTTTGACAGCTGTACACTGCCAGGAAAGTTACCATCCTCTTCATCGTGTCTAAGAGCAGTGGACAGGACAGCAGCAGTTGGCAGCACACAGGGCATTACTAGGACCTGTGCTATGTAGCTTACTTCTGGGGAAGGTCAGTGCCACCCTTGAAGAATTTGTACTCCCACACAGGGTTGTCAACCATCCAGAAATTCCTGGATAGTCTGTAAAACTAAATGTACTTTTTCCAATGTACATGAAAAAGGTTGATCTGTCTGATAGCTCACTCTCGAGTGCTAATGCATTGATATCAGTATATTGTGCTATAGACATGTATTACTTATAATCTTTAGCATTCATTGTGGTTTTCCAATTTGTCCTTTAAAAAACATTGGCTGGCCATGATTATTTTTATGGTTAGCAACTGTAATGATATTGGATTTGGATCCGCATTACCACTTGAACAGATTTGATTGGTGGTTACTCTTAAGCTCATTAGCTAAGCTGCCCTACTGGTCTTCACCCTTTAACACCTATGCAAGGATCTAAACTTTGCTGCAGGGAAACCACCAGACTGCTACCTCTTGCAATAGTCTCTGTTTAAGTGACAGTTGACCTACACGGGTCAAGAGAGAATGGTGCAGAGCACCTAGGAATAAGGCAAAACTGTATTCAAGGACAGGCTGAGGCCAGCACAGGCAGAGTAAGAGCCGTCCGAGGTCAGGCAGCTCAGGGTCAGTACAAAGATCAGACAGAGTTCAAGTCAGACAGTGAAGTGTCAAATCGACAAAAGTCTGTACACAAGATGGGCAAACAAGCTAATGTTACTCCTGTGTAGGAAACTAATCAACTAGAACCTATTGGTCAGAGGGGAAGGTACTTTAATTCTGGTGGTTAGTCATTTGCTGGGGAAGCTTTAGGATGCACATGCACTGGCACTTGCAGCAGCAGTGTAGGGCCCAGATTATCCGGACAGGTCTAATTGTCTGGTCAAGTCAATCAACAGGCAGGAGGGCACATATTCACCTGTGGAGACAACCCCTCACAGGTGAGGAATTCTGGTAATGAGACAAATTGATTCATTACAATCGATTTGCTCATCCCTAATACATACATATATAGATATATACAGTAAAAATAGATACATCTAGATGTCGGTGTACATGGCTACGTAGGTTTATGAAAAAGAAACCAAGACACTAGGAATCTGCACACAGGTGAGGAGGCAGCACATTGCAGGAGAAGACAAATGACATATGTCCTCAGGAGGCTTGATCTTCTAGGCTCACATATTACAGGCAGCATCAGTCAGATGTAACTGTCTTTGGTAGTACAAAATCTCTGATTTTGATGGGTTGGTTAACCACCTAATGTATATGGGGTCTCCCAACAGGAGTATTGAGCATGTTGTATTTCAACTGCCCAATTTTTTTTTTTTCTTAGGAGATAAGCCAGCCAGAGGTGTCTGTCAAAGGCTTTCTTCCCCATTCCCTAGGCCTGTGATGGCTAACCTCCGGCACTCCAGCTGTGGTAAAACTACACACCCAAGATGCACACTTGCTTGGCTGTTCTCAAGACTCCATAGAAATGAATGGAGCATACTGGGAGCCATAGTTTCACCACAGCTGGGCTGCTGGAGGTTAGCCATTACCTAAGGGCCAAGCCGACCATGGATATATATGGGACGATCGGGAGTAATAGCTGTTGGCTGACAGTTCTGTTTTATAGTTCATGGATTCATAAGTGTGTGGAACATCTGCAGCATAACATACAGTAAAATGATTGCGAGGCTAGCCTGGCATCCCCCAAAGTTGGACCTGTGACTACTATTTGCGACTAATCCTGTGCTTGCATTTTTGCTTGGTGTTCATTACAGCCCCTAGATCTGCTGCAAAGAGCAGTTCTCACTGTGGAGGATATTTGGTATCCATACACGATACCGATTATGACTCCAGAATTCCTCCCAAATAAAGAAAAATGTCTCTAAGCCACATTGTAGTTACCATGTAATTCTGTTCTGGTATGTAATGCTTTCATTTCTGTGTTATATTTTAGGGAAAAGTGAAATTTCCTCTGATAACAGCCAGGTGCAGACTCCCGCACAGCTGCCGGGCAGGTACATAGTACTCTGACGCTCCCAGTTAATTAACATTGGGAGCATCAGGCATTCCTACCAACCAGCCCGGAGGACAATTCTGGATTTCAGCAGCTGTGCTGTGATCCCGAGGGCGCAGACAGAGTTGAAAGCAATGGTGAAGCAGGGAGTTGTCAGCTTCCCACTCCACCATTCACTGCCTGTGCGCTCTCTACCAGCAGGCACAATGCAGAGCTAATCCCCTGACCTATGCATTCTCCTGCCCAGCTGAGAAGGCGCAATGACATCACTGCATCACTCCTGCATCTGGGGAGAGGATAATATGCTCCAATCACTCCATCCCTTAGGACGCAGAGACAGTTGCTTGTAATGGTGAAGTAGGGAGCAATCAGCTCCCTCATTCAGCTCAGCTAACGGCACTCCCCACTAGCAGGCAGAATTTGGTCAGACATCCCTCTGCTGGTCTGTGTAGGAGGAACATGCAGGGTCCGGAATCAGCCTGTACGCTCCTCCTACACAGCCCAGCAGCGCGATGTGTGACTGCATCATACCTGCTTCTGGGGAGCACAGGGCGAGCTGTGATGATCATCGGGGGAGCTAGGTATTCACTGGGTTTTTGTTTTTTTACTACTGTGAAGGGGGGCACAATGTGGGCCTGACTATTGTGAGTGGGCATAACTACTGTGAGGGAGCGCATGTGGGCAAAATTACTGTGACGGGGAATAGTGAGGGCATTACTATTGTGTGGTGGCACAAAGGGGAGTAATTACTATGTGGGGCCATTAAGGGGATTGGGTGTGTATAGTTATGCTTTGGGCAGTTAGAGGCGTGGCCTAGTATAAAAAATTTGTCGCACATATTGGCACTTTGGCACTTTCAAAAGTTGGGAGGTATGTAGATGCCAAAATTTATCAATATTGTGAGACCTTTGGCGCAAATTATGGCAATGACGACTCTTGCCAAACGGACTTTAAAAATTACACTTATGATAAATCTTTCCCTATGTGTGCACAAATTATGAAAAAGCACTAAAAAAATTGCCTTAATGGCAAAAATAATTAAGTTTACCTGTTTAACCATAGTTAGCAGACAATTGCTAAAAATGGTCTGCCCATTAAAGGGGTTGGACATCCACTGCAGGGGCAATATCGTATGACATGGCTTCTATTCAAATGAATGTCCTGTAATACAAGGTTGGTTCGAGTCCACCAGAACAGGAAATGCCCCTACAGAGCATCACTCTGTAGTGTCTCATAGAAAGGGGTCTTGAGCGAGAACCTCCATCTATGATATACTGTACATAAACCCCCTAATAGGACATACGAACAGCGGCTGCCTTCAATCCTTTTAAGGCCCAAAATAAATGTGGGGTTAAAAAGAACCTGTCATGTTGTAAATAGTTTCTGAGCTGAAAGCAGCACGTTATACAGTAGATGCTGAACAGGAATTTAAAGTGTACCTAAACCTAACCTGAACTGATGGACACCAATTTTGGCACTTAGGTACATGGGGTGTCTGGGAAGGTTTTCGTAAAAGTCTCTGCTCTGTAGAACGTACCCTTCCTGAGATATTCCCTCCCAAAATATATCGGCCAATAGGAGCTTGCAGGCTCTTCACTCGTATCCTAACTGCCATATGACCCTTATTAGCCAATAGAGGATGGCATGTCCTTCAGTCTTCAGATACACACAGTTTTACATCAGGTTTCCATAACAACCATTTTCCTTCACGGTTATAGGTAATTGTTAAGGGGGCGGGGGCACTGTGGAAGTGACTTGGGCAGGGCGATGTGGAGGTCACTGTTAAAGGGGCAGGGTGCTGGGGGGGTCAATGTTAAGAGGACGTGGTGCTGTGGGGGTCACTGTTAAGAGGACGTGGTGCTGTGGAGGTCACTGTTAAGGAAGCGGGAGCTATAGAGGTCACTGTTAAGGAAGCGGGAGCTATAGAGGTCACTGTTAAGGAAGCGGGAGCTATAGAGGTCACTGTTAAGGAAGCGGGAGCTATAGAGGTCACTGTTAAGGAAGCGGGAGCTATAGAGGTCACTGTTAAGGAAGCGGGAGCTATAGAGGTCACTGTTAAGGAAGCGGGAGCTATAGAGGTCACTGTTAAGGAAGCGGGAGCTATAGAGGTCACTGTTAAGGAAGCGGGAGCTATAGAGGTCACTGTTAAGGAAGCGGGAGCTATAGAGGTCACTGTTAAGGAAGCGGGAGCTATAGAGGTCACTGTTAAGGAAGCGGGAGCTATAGAGGTCACTGTTAAGGAAGCGGGAGCTATAGAGGTCACTGTTAAGGAAGCGGGAGCTATAGAGGTCACTGTTAAGGAAGCGGGAGCTATAGAGGTCACTGTTAAGGAAGCGGGAGCTATAGAGGTCACTGTTAAGGAAGCGGGAGCTATAGAGGTCACTGTTAAGGAAGCGGGAGCTATAGAGGTCACTGTTAAGGAAGCGGGAGCTATAGAGGTCACTGTTAAGGAAGCGGGAGCTATAGAGGTCACTGTTAAGGAAGCGGGAGCTATAGAGGTCACTGTTAAGGAAGCGGGAGCTATAGAGGTCACTGTTAAGGAAGCGGGAGCTATAGAGGTCACTGTTAAGGAAGCGGGAGCTATAGAGGTCACTGTTAAGGAAGCGGGAGCTATAGAGGTCACTGTTAAGGAAGCGGGAGCTATAGAGGTCACTGTTAAGGAAGCGGGAGCTATAGAGGTCACTGTTAAGGAAGCGGGAGCTATAGAGGTCACTGTTAAGGAAGCGGGAGCTATAGAGGTCACTGTTAAGGAAGCGGGAGCTATAGAGGTCACTGTTAAGGAAGCGGGAGCTATAGAGGTCACTGTTAAGGAAGCGGGAGCTATAGAGGTCACTGTTAAGGAAGCGGGAGCTATAGAGGTCACTGTTAAGGAAGCGGGAGCTATAGAGGTCACTGTTAAGGAAGCGGGAGCTATAGAGGTCACTGTTAAGGAAGCGGGAGCTATAGAGGTCACTGTTAAGGAAGCGGGAGCTATAGAGGTCACTGTTAAGGAAGCGGGAGCTATAGAGGTCACTGTTAAGGAAGCGGGAGCTATAGAGGTCACTGTTAAGTTTTTTGGTTTGGTTTTTTTTTTCAACAAAGGGGGAAAAACCACAAACATTTTATTTAACTATTTAGTGTTAAGTAAATATTTTTTTTATTCATAGAAATTTGTAGAAACAAAACATACAGGATCTACATGGAAATCACACATACATGTATACATATGTATAAGTCTTACTATCTGCATGAACACTATGAAACATATTTACACCTTCCTAGAAACGATAACAGTTCCCCATGCAAATGGGCAGTTGATTTTCTGAACTGAACAGTTCTTAAAGACATTGTCCAACCTTGACAACCCCTGTTCATGTGGAGGTTCCCATTGGGCAAGACTAGCTTTTATCACTTGTAGAGCTGGATGCTTAGGGCATATATTTCATACAGGTATTCTGCAGGTTAAATGAATATTACCCACACTCACTGAAGTGGGGTGTTCATGTAATGAGCAGAATGAGATATGCTCTTTGCAGTGTAGAAGAAGGTCCCTACTGCGGCAAACCATGGCCTAGCATAAAGAATATGAAAAAGGTTTATCCAAAAAACTACTCCTTTCAGCTAAGGGAGTGTTTTACATTTAAAGGGAACCTGTCACCAGGATTTTGTGTATAGAGCTGAGGACATGGGTTGCTAGATGGCCGCTAGCACATCCGCAATACCCAGTCCCCATAGCCCGAGATGAATCCTGTCCGTGAGAGGAGTCAGGGACAGGACTCATCTCAGGTTAATTTGCATATGTATTAAATAGTTATTTTTTTTTCACAATAAAAGCACAGAGAGCTATGGGGACTGGATATTGCGGATGTGCTAGCAGCCATCTAGCAACCCATGTCTCCAACTCTATACACAAAATCCCGGTGACAGGTTCCCTTTAACTTTACAGAACAATAACAGTTCACAAATATATATTATAAACAACCATGTATAGCACAAACGTGGACATGAAAGTTGCGCATTCAAGTAACAAATCACCCAAAACACATTCATGCTGGCTTCTTGTCATTGGCCATACAGAGACTATCATAGAATTGGCAACCACCACAAGTAATATATTCAATCCTACTTAAAACAGAGGAGCAAATGTATCTGCATGGCATTGGTTTACTTGTTATTATCAAGTATTTTTTTTTATTTTACTATAGATATATTATAGTATGTGGGCTTTTTAGGTATGTCGGTCATTGCCTTCCATTGGAAGCAATGGGAGACTGAGTCTGGTGTGGAATCAGCATACAAAAACTCATGTGAATGAGGCCTTAATCCTCCAAGTCACTGTAAGAAATATCAAATATATCCATGCTGAGCTTCAGCACAGAAAAAAGGAGATATTTAAATCTTGTATTTTAAAAAGATTTTTTTAAACTGCATCACTTTAATAAACTTAAAAACACACAAGAGAAGAAAATTATGAATATTTGTAAGAAACACATCAAACCAGTGCTTGCCCAGACGGATTTGTACTCTAGTCCTTAAAGGGGTATTCCCATCACAGACAATGGGGGCATATCGCTAGGATATGCCCCCATTGCGGGATAGGTGCAGGTCCCACCTGTGGAGCCCGTACCTACAATGAGAAAAGAGCGGGGAGAGTTGTGGCTGGAGGACCCCGGGTTTCCTAGTGTCCATCCACCACCAAGCGCTGCTCTCCTAATAGTGAATGGGAGCGCATCGCGCATGCGTGGCTCAGCTTCCATTTGTTTCTATGGGGCCGACGGAATTAGCCGAGCCAGCGCTCCACTACTTTCCCCGCTCCATTATCTGTGTCGGTGCGGGTCACAGAGGTGGGACCCCCACCTATTAGACAATGGGGGCATATTCTAGCGATATGCTTCCATTGTGTGTGATGCAAAACCCCTTTAATGTTGGTATAAAATCACAAAAATATAACAATGGCATTTAAACTGCGGTTCCCAGCACATCCTTCTGCAGTCCCTCCCTCACAAGACATGCTGATCACAGGAGTCCTGCATCTGGGAAGCCCTGCGATCAGCAGTTATCTACATGGTAACCACAAGGCCATGAATGCCTACTAAAATAATTCCACAATGTTCATGCATATCAATCAGCATCTGTGGCCCTTTAGGCGGGATTCACATAACTTTTTGCAGAGTTTTCGTTGCATGTTTTAAACAGCTTCTTTTGTGGTCAAAAATGCTGCGGCCAAATGATACTTAAAATAGAGACACTTCCATCAGCAAGGGAATGTTTTTAAACTCAATATTCATAGAAACATTATTTTTTTTTTTTAAGAATTTTAAATGATAAGCCCTTCTAACTAGATGGATAATCTATTGTCAGTTTAATGCTGCTGCTAGGAGCGGAAAAGATCTGATTGGCATGATAATAGTAGGTGAAGAATTTCTAGATGAAGAAATCCATTGTTCTAATGGTAGGCCTAGATAAAGATGCCCCAAGAAGAGGATTGCACTTATTAGTCACTCATCCAACTTCCCTCTCTAGTTAGTGATGGCGCAACAGAATTAAGTGGGACCATCTATTGTGCTAAAAGAGCAAGAAAAAAAAAAAAGACAGAAAACCATGTTTTTTGTTGTTGTTGTTAATATTTATATATAAATGATCATTTTTTATGAAAATGTCTCTTTAAAGGCATTTTTGTTTATACAGTTTTGGAGGGGTTTTGGCTGTAAAAAAAAAAAAAAAAAAAAAAAAGACACCATCAATATCTGAATGGTGGAGTCCAACACCCCTGCCGATTAGCAGTTTCAGGGTAGCTTTGGTGCTGGAATTATACAGCTCTGTCTTCTGTGCAGTGGACGGAGCTGGTAACTACAATGCGGTTTCCATTCATCTCAATGACTGCACCACTGCAGTTACCAGCTCCATCCACTGCACAATGGACAGATCTGTTTAGTTCCCCCCCCCAATAAGATATTCATGGCCTATCCTGTGGACAGGCCATTGGTATTAATTCTGGACTACTCCTTTAATGCTTTGAGCTACAAGGAGAGTCCATGTATGGAATGACTAGATTTGTGGTGGTCTAAAGACGATAACGGCTTTTTGGTAAAAATACATGGTGGACACACATTGTATATAACATGTCGAGTTTCTAACCCCACAACAGATGACCCCCTCAATAGAAAATATGAACAAGTAAGTAGTGAACAAGGCAAAATGGCCTTTATTTGTTTTAAGGGCATTTCCTGAAAAAGAGTCAGTAGCTTTAGTCCCATTATAACAATACAGTAGAGGTAATTGGACTGTTATGGCAGCAGAATCAAACTGGAGGCATCTCTAGTAAATGCTATCATATGTGTAGAGACACTTAGCAGCCTGCACAGCAGTAATATTGTAAATTGTGTTAGAAATACTACAAACCCTGTATACCCATACGTGCTTGTAAATGGGGATATTACCATTCACAAGACTACAACATCTCTCCAGCCAAAGAGGGAGAGGCAGAGAGTAGTCAGCATATGTAAGACTTGGATAAACTGTATAAAAAGCTAAGTTCTGTAACATAAGACTGAGCTGTTACAAAGGGTGCAAAAATCATTTGTATAAAGTGGGGACATTTTTAACCCTTGGCCAATTTGGTCCTTTTAAATGGTCTTTTTCTAGGATCCATTGCACCAAGCCAGAATAAACGGATAAATTATCTCGCTATAAAGTGTATCAAAATACAGAATATAGAAAATACACTTTCTTACTTTAAAAGTAAGCAATATGCATAAAAGTTACTGCAGAATGAAATTGCTCTGTTCACAGTTTAGAAATGTGCAATTAGTGACTTCCCAAAAAAAAAAAATTGTGAAAGTCTAATGTAATGCAAATCCTCAAGTTGAGTATGAAGAGGTCAAGCTGCAGCAGTGCAAATCCTTTGTGTAAACATGGCCGATATGGAAAATTAGTGTGTACTCGCACAGTGTGGTCATATCGCGTTTTTGCTCGTTCTTTGGCCGTGCGACCATCTTACACATTGGTGGCATATCGTTAGGATATGTCAACAACTTCAGATAGGTGCATGTCCCAGAGGTGAGACCCACACCCATCTCTAGAATGGGGTCCCCAATGTGAAGGTGCTTCTGTATGGGAACTCCCATATAGCTGATATGACAGGTGACTGTACTTATGCTCTCCATTCAATTCTATGGAAGTTCAGGAAATATCCTAGCCAGCTCTCTCTGCTTTTTCAGAGCACCCACAGAAGTGAATAGAGAACATGCTGTGCATGCACTCTCCCTCGCTTTGGGTGTGCCTTTCTAGAGGCAGGTGTACCTATCTGACATTGGTAGCATATCCTAGTGATATGCCACCAATGTGTAAGATGGACCAACCTCTAAGTAAATGCATTAATACTTAGGCCCTTTCACGCAGGCGCAATGTTATAAGGGAAAATAATAAAATGAATAGAACACCTAACCCAAACCCGAACTTCAGTGAATAAGTCCGGGTTTGGGTCTGGGTACCACATTCAGTTTTTTCTCACGCACATGCAAAACGCATTGCACTTGCACAGAAAAAACAGAACATCGGAACGCAATCACAGTAAAAACTGACTGCATTTGCGTGCCTACTCACACAGTTTTCACTGCAATGCATCCGAAGCAAATCAGGAAAGCCCGTGTGAAAGAGGCCCTAGTCATAAGCACATGCAACATTGCGATGTTACCCCATCACAAACAATAACCACAGTGACCACAATTGCTACTCAATCATGTCCAATACCACTGGTACCAACAAGTATGAGATTTGAGTCTTGGCCACCCACTTACCCTTTGTGTCTATTAACATTGGAGAAGACAATTAATAGAAATCCAGATTCATAAAATTGTGTTTAACTTGCTGCTCTAAAAGTTGTTGGCCCATCAGGGACACTGATGGTATAAGGTGTGGGTCCATATCTAGTATCTGCTCCTATGTCCAGAACCGGGCCCCCAAAGTGAACACAGAGTAGGCACTCTCCCACCGAAAATGGACAAGCACCCATAGAAATGAATGGAAAGCACGACCCACATGCGTAGTCTGCTCTCATTCACTTCAGGGGCACCATTCTAGAGATAGGAGTGGGACCCACACCAATCTGACATTGATGGCATATCATAGTGATGGGCCATCCCCTTTACCACCTAATCTAATTATTTTTCTCAGGCACTTCCAAGGCAGTATGGAAAATGGTAGTGAATTTTTGTTTCCTACAGTGATCAATATCTGTGATTGCAGTGTCTTAGATGAAACATTTTGCATGTGTGCTACCCATAATAGAAAAGATGAGGGAAGTACTAGAAAGGAGAGGAATACTCGTGAATATATGTCAAACCTGCTATAAATGAGGGTTAGCACTGCGGGCAGGCCATATACACCACAGAACTACCATATCTGCTTGCGGTATAATTTTCTTAGATGTCACTACGTAGTTTGTCCAGTTACAGTATCATTGACTCTGTGAACATTCATGCATTTCCTAATAAATTACTACCGATCTGTGTGTTATGTGCAGCAGTCTAACACTAAGAGATGATGACCACAAGATGCTTAGCAGTGTAGCAACAGAAAAATGCATGAATTTCTGTGATGCTGACCATTCATACTATTCATGCATGGTAGATATGTGGCTGAAATTACTGCAACTGAAAATGACTTTCATACAAGTCATTCTGAATCTGCCATGTGTGAATATACCCTTACAGCAGTTCTGGTGCAAGTGTGCGGCCTGCAGGCAACAGATGGGTAGAACTGTGAAGAATGTCGTCAAGAAGACCTGCGTGCCATATGATGGCGCACAGTCACATATTACTGAGATTTAAGCCAAAGTGTCTCAAATCCGTAAAGATAGCCTTACCCTTTCTGTGGTACCTTAATTTTGCTTCACGCAATCAAACTAAATGCTAAAAAAAAAACTAAAACTAATTCTTAAGATCCACTCATTGACATTACTGACAAAAACCTAAGTTGGATGTTTTTTTTTTTACAGTGTATAGTTTTTGGGAATCCTCTCTGTGTCAATTCAACAGCTAAACACAAACTTTTAAAACACCACATTTGAAAAGAACGCAATCATATGTACAACAAAACTCCATTAGGTTTACTCTCGAGTTTGATAAGACGCAGAGATCTAAATTATGAAAATCACCAAAAACAACTTTGGTAGTCCATGTGCATCCAGACAACAGCTTTGATAATGAAGATGTTGGGGAGACTTTTCTCATTCCCAATACCAGATTCCCCTTCCGGAACTGTCACTTTAAGAAAGGAAATCCAGATATGAACGTTTAAGGCAAAATTTGAAAGTGCGCATGCCAAAATTAGTTTAAGAAAAAAATAAAAAATAAATCAAATGGTAAAATTGTTTGGAAACTGGCAAAAATGTCCACATAGCCAATTTGTAATGCAAGGAAATAATGGTGCACACAAGTATGAGCATTCATCTCGGTAGGATGATCCGTTCAAGGGCACATCCTATGTGATCCCAGTTTTTATAAAGAATTGCAAAAAATGTCACTGCAAAAAAAGTGCATAAAATGTGGAAACGGCTCTTCATCATTGGAGCTGTAAACTTTGCAATGGTTGACACACACACCAGGACAACAGTGATTAAGGCCAAGAGTATGTTTATGCACTTCCCCAGGAGGATTTTGGCGTTCACAGATTCAGACTGTACAGATAGCTGCTCCTGCTGGTGAAGCTCCAATTTAGATACTCGAGTCTGACAGGATTCCAAAGCCTCCTAAGAAAGAGACAGGAAAAATACAATGAATGCATATACTACTAAAAAGTATCAAGAATTCTTGCCTCTAAGCTTTTACATCCCAGTATCTGGATATAGCAGTAAATATTAACTCCCACCCCAGAACAGAGACAGGAGACATAGAAAGTTTATTTACAGCCTCTGATATGGTATAGGACTCTTGTACATTTAAAGGGGATCTCAGAGATTATAGCCCTTTTTACTATTGCCAGGTGGGATGCAGAGATAAAAAAATATATGACTGACCTGTCACCGGTGTTCAGGTTCCAGATCCAAGCTCCCTTCTACAACACTGGTGGTGACAGGTCTTTTTTTTATTTTTATTTCTGTATCCTACCTGGCAATATCAAAAGGGATTCCCGGTCTTGAGGACGCTTTTTAACTACAGCTTTATACGTAAATAAAGAAAATATTTAGAGTGGAAATATGCTGTGAGAATATACAGCTTCCGAGAAAATAGTGTGGCAGCTAATAAGGTATTTCTACGATTTAGGGTCTATTCACACGTCCGTGTGTGTTTTGCGGATCCGCAAAACACGGACATCAGCTATGTGCGTTCCGCATTTTGCAGACCGCACATCGCTGGCACTTAATAAAAAAATGCCTAAAAAAGGCTGGCACTTTTTTCTATATTGCGCAAGCAAGTCTATTACTGATTGATTGCAAGGCGGTCATACCCATGGAAACGAGCAGTGTATAATGTGATGGAAAAATAAACCAAGCCAGCAAAGGAAGCAATATGGATAATCACAATACATTAGTAAGAGCCTTGTATTAACTTTCTCTACATAATAAATGGATGCGGACAGCACACACATAACATTTGTGTGCTGTCCACATAGAAATGAATGGGTCTGCAAAAAATGCAAACCGAAAATACGTTTGTGTGCATGAGGACTAAGTGTGTATACATATGTACATAGCTCTCAGTCACTAAAGTCTTAAAGGGCTGTCTTACTTCAGCAAGTGGCATTTATCATGTAGAGAAAGTTAATACAAGGCACTTATGTATTGTGATTGTCCATATTGCCTCCTTTGCTGGCTTGGTTCATTTTTTTCTATCACATTATACACAGCTCGTTTCCATGGTTACAACCACCCTGTAATCCAGCAGTGGTTGTCGTGCTTGCACACAATAGGAAAAAGTGCCGGCCTCTCTGGTGACCAGGACCGTGGGAGCTCACTTAGGCTGGTGATTTTTTCTATAGTGTGCAAGCACAGCCATGCTGCTGGACTGCAGGGTGGTCGTAACCATGGATACTTTCTCTCCATCATAAATGCTATTTGCTGAAGTGGCAAAACCCCTTTAAGGAGGCTGCAGCACTCCGTGAGCTCATTGGTGTCATCGTATACAGTATATTGGTCACATGGCCTAGGCACAGCTCAGTTGCACTGAAGTGAATGGCTGAGCTGTAATACCAAGCACTGCCACTATACAATGTACGCTGCTGTGCTTGGAAAGCTGTGAGGAGGCCGCAGCACTCACTGGAGCTCCTGTGAGCGCAGTGGCCTCTTCAAACAGCTGATAAGTGAGGGTGTCCAGTCAAACTACTGCTGATCTCATATTGATGACCTATCCGGAGCATAGGCCATCAATATCAAATTCCTGGATTCCCTTTAATGAATGAACATGTTTCCTTTAAGTGAGGTCAAGCTGCTTTTGCTTCACTCGGTGACCTCAAAGGTACCTGAAGATAATGCAGCTATTTTATAGATACTTTATTCGCATCAAAGTTTTGGTAAATGTTCTGTTTTTCTGCACCCAGAAGAGAGAAGGTATCCTAGGCCAAAGAAAACCTACAGGAAAGCTATAACAAATGTGAAACTACATGTGGTATACAACTGCATATATGGAAAATCGCTGAAATCATTATGTGCTATAGATGTTTATTTTTTTTTATTAGTCTTACAGTGCAAAGAATGCATGCTGCTTTCTACAGGCAATTGGGTTTACAGTGGGATTACATATTCTGGTTCTATACTGCTACAACACTTTATATGCTCTGCCTGAGGAGGTGGTGATGGTGAGTACAATAAAGGAATTCAAGAGGGGCCTGGATGTATTTCTGGAGTGTAATAATATTACAGGTTATAGCTACTAGAGAGGGGTCGTTGATCCAGGGAGTTAGTCTGATTGCCTGATTGGAGTCGGGAGGAATTTTTTATTCCCCTAAAGTGGGAAAATTGGCTTCTACCTCACAGTTTTTTTTTTGCCTTCCTCTGGATCAACTTGCAGGATAACAGGCCAAACTAAATGGACAAATGTCTTTTTTCGGCCTTATGTACTATGTTACTATATACAGTCAGGTCCATAAATATTGGGACATGGACTCAATTCTAACATTTTTAATTTGAGGGTATTTACATAATCATCAAATCAGGTGAACGGTGTAGGAATTACAACAGTTTGCATATGTGCCTCCAACTTGTTAAGGAACCAAAAGTAATGGGACAATTGGCTTCTCAGCTGTTCCATGGCCAGGTGTGTGTTATTCCCTCATTATCCCAATTACAGTGAGCAGATAAAAGGTCCAGAGTTTATTTCAAGTGTGCTTTTTGCATTTAGAATCTGTTGCTGTCAACTCTCATGATGAGATCCAAAGAGCGGTCACTATTAGTGAAGCAAGCCATCATTAGGTTGGAAAAACTAAACAAACCCATCAGAGAGATAGCAAAAACATTAGGTGTGGCCAAAACAACAGTTTGGAACATTCTTAAAAAGAAGCAACGCATTGGTGAGCTCAGCACCACCAAAATACTCAGAAGACCACGGAAAACAACTGTGGTGGATGACCGAAGAATTATTTCCCTGGTGAAGAAAACACCCTTCACAACAGTTGGCCAGATCAAAAACACTCTCCAGGAGGTAGGTGTATGTGTGTTAAAATCAACAATCAAGAGTGAATCACCAGAGTGAATACAGAGGGTTCACCACAAGATGTAAACCATTGCTGAGCCTCAAAAACAGGAAGGCCAGATTAGAGTTTGCCAAACGACATCTAATAAAGCCTTCACAGTTCTGCAACATCCTATGGACAGATGAGACCAAGATCAACTTGTACCAGAGTGATGGGAAGAGAAGAGTATGGAGAAGGAAAGCATACCACCTCATCAGTGAAGCATGGTGGTGGTAGTGTCATGGCGTGGATATGCATGGCTGCCAATGGAACTGGTTCTCTTGTCTTTATTGATGATGTGACTGCTGACAAAAGCAGCAGGATGAATTCTGAAGTGTTTCGGGCAATATTATCTGCTCATATTCAGCCAAATGCTTCAGAACTCATTGGCCCAAAGCATACTGCAAAAGCAATCAAAGAGTTTTTTAAGGGAAACAAGTGGAATGTTATGCCATGGCCAAGTCAATCACCGGACCTGAATCCGATTGAGCGTGCATTTCACTTGCTGAAGACAAAACCGAAGGGAAAATGCCCCAAGAACAAGCAGGAACTGAAGACAGTTGCAGCATCTGGTGATGTCTATGCGTCCCAGACTTCAGGCTGTAATTGACTGCGAAGGATTTGCAACCAAGTATTAAAAAGTGAAAGTTTGATTTATGATTATTATTCTGTCCCATTACTTTTGGTCCCTTAACAAGTGGGAAGCACATATGTAAACTGTTGTTATTCCTACACAGTTCACCTGATTTGGATGTAAATACCCTCAAATTAAGGCCGAATGAACACGGATCCTGATCAGTGATGTCATCACAAACATAGACGTTTTATAAAACAGGCCTAACAGCTATATGTTATGTGGAGATGCAAGGCAACTAATCGCTAGCAACCACTCTGATTTATCAGGTCTTAAAATAATGTTCAGCCTGCGCTAATTAAGGCTAGAGGAGGGGCAAGGGTGTAGAAAAACATTCAAGCCATGCTTTTCTCAGTCTTGTACTGCCATATTAATTTAATTTTTGTAAAAATGTGTTTAGGAACATAACCTCTGCTGTCCAGTTTCACTAAGAATCCAGACAATGCTGAGAAATTGCCTGTACTTACCTTGCAGATCCAGCACTGCCACTCTGTTTCTTCCGGCTAGGCAGTGATGTTTGGTGGTGTGACGCCACCTATGCAGCCAAGTAAAACAGCCCAGCCAGGAGAAACAGCAGGCTATTGCCCAATCATGTCAGGTTTCTTACTAAAACTGGATTACCCATTTAACTGCATATTCTTCTAGTACAGACAAGCGTATTGCATTTGCCTGACCCTTTTACAGCAATAGATTAAAGGGAACCTGTCATCAACATTGTGAGACTGTAATGCATTGTACCTGAATATCCCTGGATCTTTCATAAGCCTGGTAGGCAACCTTTTCTTCAATGCTCGCCAGATCCTGCTTCAAGTTGGTGGTCTCATGCTGGTGGAGGTCAGTCAGATCATTCAGTTGGTCTTCAAGCCTTTCAAACCTAAAAAATGAATGCAGGTGGATTAAAAGCTAAAACAGACTTCACAATATTTGAAAAGATTTTTCTCACATATAACAGTCTACTCAAGGAGGCTGCCACTTAAAAAGGTTGTCCCTAGAATGACATGAGAATGGAGGTCCCGAAGTGGCAGTCAAGCATGCGGCTGCTCCTTTCAAACTTTGTGGGACTGACGGAGATAGACAGTGCTCAGCCCCATTCAAGTGGGGGGACACAGGATATTCCTTCTTGTGATCCTGCGGATAGGTGATGTGTTGCTCTTGGGGCAGCCAATGTAAGGCCCCCTTCACACGGGCGTTGCGGGTGAGGGCCGGATACGATGCAGGTGCGTTCAGGGAAAATCATGCGAGTAAGCACACGATTTCAGTCAGTTTTGACTGCGATTGCGTTCCGTTTTTTCCACATGAGTGCAATGCGTTTTGAGAAAAAACTGAATGTGGTACCCAGACCCGAACTCGGACATTTTCAATGAAATTCGGGTTTGGTGTTCTGTAGATTTTATTATTTTCCATTATAACATGGTTATAATGGAAAAAATTTGCATTCTTTAATACAGAATGCTAAGCATAATGTCAATTGAGGGTTAAAAAATAATAAAAACATAACTCACCTCATCCACTTGCGCAGCCAGGATCCTCTTCTTTGTTCTTCTTGAAGGACCTGCAAAAGGACCTTCGCTGACATCATCGCGCTGACGTCAGTGAAGGTCCTTTTGCAGGTCCTTTAAGAAGAACAAAGAGGAGAAGCCTTGCTGTCCGATCAAGTGGATGAGGTGAGTTATGTTTTTATTATTTTTTAACTCTCAATTGACTTAGCATTTTAGCATAATACTCTGTATTAAATAATGCTATTATTTTCCATTATGACCATGTTATAATGGAAAATAATAAAGTAAATGGGGTCTCAAGTCATACATCCCTCGTCTCCTTAGCAACCATGCGTGAAAATCGCACCGCATCCGCACTTGCTTGCGGATGCGATTTTCACGCAGCCCCATTCATTTCTATGGGGCCTGTGTTGCGTGAAAAACGCAGAATATAGAACATGCTGCGATTTTCACGCAACGCACGTGATGCTCATTGCTCATGTACACAGCCCCATTGAAGTTAATGGGTCAGGATTTAGTGTGGGTGCTATGCGTTCACCTCATGCATTGCACCCGCACAGAATACTCACCTGTGTGAAAGGGGCCTAAGGGTGTTTTCCAGGATTTGGAGATTGATGGCCAGCCAGATCGATGGGTATGAAACACCCCTGCTGACCAGCTATTCCCAACTAGCTCTAGTACTACACAGCACCATCCACAGTGTACTGGACGGAGCTGGTTACTGCAGTGCTGATCCCATTCACTTTGATAGGATCAGTGCTGCAGTAACCAGCTCTGTTCACTACACAGTGGACAGAGCGGTGTAATTTTGGCTCCGGAGCTACTGGAGAATAGATTATCGATAGGGGTGTGAGGAATCCGATATTGATGACTTATTCACACAATAAGGGCTCATTCACACAATGGTATAGTCGCCATGTCGGTCTTGTGGACCACAAACAGCGGATCCGCAATATACACCCACTGACTTGAATGGGTCTACGATCTGCAAGATACAGAAGAAAATAGGACATGTCCTATCTTTTGTGGAGCGGAGGCATGGATCAGAAGCTCATGGAGAGACTCTGAAGCTCTTCCATGGGTTTTTGGGTCCATGTCTCTGCACAGCTAAAGATAGGACATATCCTATTTTTTTGCCATACTTTGCAGAACGCGGACCCATTCAAGTCAATGGGTCCGCATCCAAAGCACGGATTTGTGGTCCGCAACACAGGCACAGTGACCATACGGTAAGGTGAATGAGCCCTAAATAGTAAAACCCTGGACAACCCCTTTAAAATATTCTCAATGAAACATCAAGAAATGGAATATTCCTTCCAAGGTATGCACAACAGGCTATTACAATAATGTACAAATGTAACAATAGATCTAGAAGTGACTACATCTGCAGATTATACTAAACATAATGGAATTAGTAGCATTAAAAACATTAGAAAAACCTACACGTTTCAAGCGTGAAAACTGCTCTTAGTCGTGGTCAGACCATCATGCACACGACCGTAGAACACAGATACTGGCCATGTGCGTTCTGCATTTTGCGGAATGAAACGTCCTGCCCTCTATAGAACAGTCCTATCCTTGTAGATGAAAAGCACAAGAATAGGACATGTTCCATCTTTTTGCTGGGCCACGGAATGGACATATGGATGAAGACAGCACATGTGCTGTCCGCATCTTTTGCGGCCCCATTGAAGTGAATGGGTCCACATCCGATCTGCACAAAATGGTGATTGGATGCGGAAAAGATATACAGTCATGTGACAAATAAAGGAATTTTATGGATCTGTGCTGGGAACATACACCTTTTTACACTGGACTTTATCAGGTGGTCAGCCCTGCTTTCAGTTCTGTGCACAAAGACGAAGTAGGAATAAAGAAGCAATGGACTAGGGAGAGCCGTCCCTCATATTTTCAATTTTTTTTTTGGGGTTTACACTCCAAAAAGGAAGCAATAAAAACTACAGCTCTCCCTGCAAAAAATGAGCGATGATTATGGCGATGCAAAGGAACAAAAAAATGTTTTCCCCAAAAAGTTTTTTTCAGTATTAAAACACAAAAAAACTATATAAATGTGGCATCAATGTAATCATACTGACCTAGAGAATTAATTACTGTAGAAGGAAACATAGTAAAAATGAAACCCATAAATCTGCATTTCTTTTCCCCAATTTCAGCAAAGTGCGGACCCATTAATTTTCTATGGGGACAGAATGGATGTGGACAGCACACAGTGTGCTGTCCGCATCCGCATTTGCGGAGTGCTGCCCTACTCTTCGGGTCCGCAGCTCTGCAAAAGATAGAACATGTCCTATTCTTGTCCACAGCTTGCGGACAAGAATAGGCATTTCTATAGGGGTGCCGGGCGGATGTGTTGCGGATCCGTTTTTTGCGGGTCCGCAACACACCACAGACGTGTAAATGGAGCCTAAGACTGATCATGTACTGGTATTATGCTAATGAGGTGATAGGGCCGGGCATCCTCACTCTTCTGATACCTGGCCCTGAAATCTTGCATGTGCCAGAGAGAGAATACAATCTGCACACGCATAGCTGATCTTAGGTTAAATGAGCTATAAATGTGCATATGACGAATCCAATTCTAGTTTTCTATGAATGGAGTTAAGAAATAAAAGAAATACAGAAGTGCCTCTTTAAAGAGGACCTGTCTCCTCTTCTGATATGTCCGTTTTAATAGCTACTAGCATTTTGCATCTAATATTATGAATCTTTGTTGTTCCATTCCTTTATTATTCCTGCTAGAAGTTATAAATGTATTACTAGCAGACTGCAATGAAGGTCCAGATGGGGTGTGTCCCTGCATAGTCTCATAATATCCAATCAGCGACCCATCCCCAACTGGTAACATCCATCTGGACCTACATTGCAAACTGCTAGCAAGTCATTCATAACTTCTAGCAGGAATAATAAAGGAATGGCACATCAGAGAGTCATAAGAATAGATGCCCCAGAATTGTTATTACATGTGGAATGTAACCAGTTACAAAAACAGACATGTCATGTAATATACACCACAAGGGATCTGAAAGCACACAAGATGCACATGCAGTGTGGTGATCACAAAGTGCATAGACAGTAAAGCATTTTGCAGGACACTCGTTTTCAGGAATTACGCCTCTGCACAGGATATACAGGCCGATTGCTGAAACATTAGGAGTTTATATTTAATAGAAAACATTTAGAAGGAAATCTTTAAAGGAAATAAACTCTTGGCTCTGAATCGGAAACCCTTTTCCAGAATATGGAATGTATTATTTAATACTCAATTACTTTACTGTACTGACGGGATACAAAAATGAAACGTTATTATCAGTACAGAAATTGTTTCATCCCAAGATGGCTTGCTTTATAGGCTGATTTAGCTTTCTTGTAACTAATGGACAGAGAAGGGGCGTTCACACTCCTCAATGTCAGTTACCTCCGGCCATTTACATCCATCAATTCCAGAGACCATCCTGTTATACCCACAATTAAAGATAATTAGAAATCTTACTCTGTTCTCCAGCACCATGCTCTGTGGTGCTGGTCCGAACCTCCTGCCTCAGCTCATTTACAAACTGCAGTGGGGACGTCACGTGACCGCAGCAGTCTAAGGCCCCTTTCAGACGAGCGAGTATTCCGCACGGGTGCAATGCGTGACGTGAACTCATAGCGCCCGCACTGAATCCTGACCCATTCATTTCAATGGGTGTTTTTTTTTTCCACGCATCAGTTCTGTGTTGCGTGAAAAACGCAGCATGTTCTATATTTTGCGTTTTTTACACAGCCCTGGCCCCTCAGAAGTGAATGGGGCTTCTGTGGAAAAACGCATTGCATCTGCAAGCAAATGCAGATGCAATGTGCTTTTCACTGACGGTTGCTAGGAGATGTTATTTCTAAACCTTAAGGCTGGGTTCACATGGGCATTGTGGGAAAATGCACGATTTTTCAGTTCGAGTGCATAGCGTTTTAATGCGTTTTGCACGCGCGTGAGAAAAATCCGCATGTTTGGTACCCAGACCCGAACCCGGACTTTTTCACAGAAGTTTCGGTTTGCGATTGGTGTTGTGTAGATTTTATTATGTTCCCTTATATAACATGGTTATAAGGAAAAATAATAGCATTCTTAATACAGTCTTCTTTCTTCTTCTTTGAGGACCTGGGAGGAAAAGGACCTTTAGAGACATCACTGCTCTCATCACATGGTCTATCACCATGGTGATGGACCATGTGATGAGCGCAGTGATGTCACCAAAGGTCCTTTTCTCCCAGGTCTTCAAAGAAGAAGAAAGAAAACGAGTCGGGCTGCGCGAACAAGTGTATTAGGGGAGTTTAATTTTTTTATTTATTTACTTAGTATTCTGTATTAAGAATGCTATTATTTTCCCTTATAACCATGTTATAAGGGAAAATAATAATGATCTGGTCCCCATCCAGATAGTCACCTAGCAACCATGCGTGAAAATCGCACCGCATCCGCACTTGCATGCGGATGTTTGCGATTTTCACGCAGCCCCATTCTCTTCTATGGGGTTTGCATTGCGTGAAAAACGCACAATATAGAGCGTGATGCGTGAAAATCACCGCTCATGTCCAAAGGCCCATTGAAGTGAATGGGTCTGGATTCAGTGCGGGTGCAATGCGTTCACCTCACGCACTGCTCCCGCGTGGAATTCTCGCCCGTGTTAAAGGGGCCTACATTTTTTTATCACGCACTTGAAAAACGCATTGCAGTGGCGCAGAAAAAAACTGAACGCAATCGCAGACAAAACTGACTGAACTTGCTTGCAAAATGGTGCAAGTTTGACCGAACGCACCCTGAACGCATCCAGGGCCAATCCATCATGCTCGTGTGAAAGAGGCCTAACTTTGGGGACAGTGATTGAATCCAGCAGTCACCTGCACGTCACAGTGTCGGTGATATCCACAGTGATGCATAGGTGTACGGCACATCCCTCTTGCAGTTCGTAAAGAAGTGGCAGCAGGAGGTCGGAGGAGAAAGGGGCAAGTATAAGATGATTTTTATTTTAGGCTATTGCAGGGCTTTGTCTGAGAATTTTAATTATCTCAGACAATTGTATTAAAAATGACTTTCAGCGTGGCATCTTTCAAGTGAGGTGGTCAATAAATTTCTTGTATAGTGTATTACTGTAGTCCAGCGGCGGCATGAAGCGCACGGCGTCATAGCAACCAATGACGCCGTGCGCTCCTGCTCTCAACAGGATGCCAGGCCGTGTTACCACGGACCGCTCTCGGCCGCGTGCATTCGGCCTTATGCAGCAGTAGTCCACAGAAGCTCACAAGTGCTGCAGTGTGTAAAAATTATGCATCCTTGGTTTCTCCACTTACTACTGTTTGTTCTGGTGCGATTTACTTTTTTGTTGCATTTTTAGGCAAAAATCGCCAACTCCAGATGGTGCATTGAAGTCTATCAGAATTACTGAGCGCAGCACAAACAAGCTTTTTTTGTAATAGCATTCTGACACTTGAGACTCATTTTCCGGGTCATAATTTTATATTACAGCATGTTCTGGGAGTGGCATTCTTTCACCTCATTTTCTGGCGTTCGGCCCATAGACAGTCTTGGGTTTCGTTTTTTTTTTCCACTGCTTAAAAAAAACGCAAGTGTCAGTGTGTATTGTGTTTAACAGCATTCGAGCATTTTTTTCTTTTTTTTTTCTTACCAATGCATTTTGCCCCATGCTGCAGGGGAAAAAAATAAAATTTTAATAATACATGGGGATTCATATTTCCCTATATAAAAATGCAAGCCATAAAAAAAACACCATTAAAAATGCCAGTTGTCCAAACACACTATTTGTCCCAAAACACCACAAAACCGTTTAAATAAAACAAACAAAAAAAAAAAAACACCACAAAAGTCAGTTGTTTTTGGGTGCATTTTTGAGCAAATAAAAAGCCTGAGCCCAAGTACCCTCTGGATATAAACCGCAGTATGCAGCTAGTTGTGTCCGGCCAGTTCTCTGCCGGAATGAGTATGGATCTCCAACAGACCCCATTAGACTTAATTGGGCTGGTGGACATTCCATACGCATCCGGCAGTGCCGGATCCGGAGAATTCCAGCAGGCTGTTCTCTAATGGAGCAACCTGCAGGAATTCAAACCAAAGTTGTGAAAGTAGCCTTAGGCAGATTTGGTCATTTAAGTTACAAGAGGTCTCTTCTTATAATAAAAGCTATCCCAAGATTTATAGTTATTCCCTATCCACAGACTAGAGGAGAAGTGTCTGATCGGTGGCATCCCCATGAGAGTGGGAGCCGTGTCACCAAGTATGAATGGGGCAGTGGTCGAGCACTGTATTCTGGTATCTCTGGCAGACTCAGAGATGAATGGAGCAGACATGAAATAGGGAAGAAGGCTGAAAGCTTGGGACAAGCCCTTTAAGGATGTGGTCCATAAACCTTTACTGGAAAGTGAATTAGACTTTTATTGTATTGTTGGGAGGTGTCATAAACAAGTCATTGAACAGCAGATCTGTTTCAGTTTCAGGCAGCGGAGTCTTACCTAATGAGAACATCTTCCAGAAACTTCCAGTTCCACACCCTGAAGAAACAATTCCATCAAATCTAACTTATTGCCTATAGTGGTATTTAGTCATCAGCCATGATGGGGTGAGCTGTCCTCCTTATACAGGGCCGACAGCAGGGAGAAATGGGCCTTTCTGTAAGGCTCTATTCAAATCTCCTCTTTCACTTTCCTTGGAGGTACACATCGGGAGTATTCCCCAATGCCACTGTATAGGCGTAGAACTGTGCAGTATTGCCATGCCTTTACCAGTCACTCCTGCCAGAGCTATGTGGTCAGTTGAGATGTGATAAATCTAGTGGCCCAGGACCATGGTAGCAAACAAGGAGATCCTGAGGCACATTGTGTTCACTGGATACCGCCATACACAAGTACAGCAACACTGCCCTGGATATACAAAGGAGCAGTCCAGCAGACGGGTGCTTTTCTTATTAAATGTAGCAGCGGTGAGTTAAACTTTGGACTTGAATGATCCCAGTCATGGCGCTGACTAAGCAGTTCATATAAGGAAAGGTGAGCTGATATGATACCTAATAAAATGAGCTTTATCTTTTGCAGCAAGCAATTACCTCCTTAGATGGGGAATACCTTGTGGTTTGCAAACAACAGTACGTGCCCAGAGCACAGGAATGACTTGATCATAAGATTTATTTCATTTGCAATGATTCATAAAATGATATTTGTAAAGCTATAAAAAGAAATTACAAGGGCCTTGTTGTGGGCAAAAGTCTATCGCTTCATAGAGGATTAAATAGTCTGCTTTTCCTCTATTCAAGGGAAAGTAATATTATTAGGGCATAGAAGGTTTCTTGGGGGCTATAAAATGAAACAAGATTTACTAAGCAAAATTGTCAGGAATAAAAAAATAAATAACTAATGGAGTCATTTATCAAACTGGTGTAAAGAAGAACTGGCTTACCTGCCTATAACAACCAATCAGATTCCACCTTTCATTTTCCAAAGGAGCAATCAGAAATTAAACATTAAATCTGATTGGTTGCTATGGGCAAGTAAGCCAGTTCTACTTTATACCAGTAAAATGTCCCCATAAAAGTTCTGAACGGATACGGTTGTATTATCTTTAACATAGCAATGATGGATCCATCATGAACACCATTGCAAGTCAATGGAGGACGGATCAGTTTTCTATTGCGTCAGAGAAAACGGATCTGTCCCCATTGACTTGCATTGTGTGTCATGACAGATCCGTTTTGCTTCACATCCCATGACTGAGAGAAAACCGCAGCATGCTGCGGTTTGCTCTCCGGTATGGGAATGCATTTTGGAGCATTCCGTTCCGTTCAGTTACGTTTTGTCCCAGTTGACAGTGAATGGGGACAAAGTTGTTGACAGTGAATGGGGACAAAACTGCAGCATTTTTCTCCGATATTGAGATCCTATGACGGATCTCAATACCAGAAAATGTAAACGCAGCTGTGAAAGTAGCCTTAGTCATCATTTACACCGGAAAGCTGGAGTAAATTATGATCAATGTGCCAGGTCAAATTAGGGGTTTGGGACTAGGGATGAGCGAATCGTACTTTGGAACCGAACCAGAGTTCAGGAAATGTTTTTTTACAGTAGAAATACATTTTTTAAGTTAGCACCTGAAGTCTCGCGAGACTTCACAAAGTAATAACTTCGGCTCACTGGAGCCAATAAATTCTAATACTGTACAGAGAGCTCGCTCCGTACAGTATTCAAATCACTGTACTGTTTCATCCCAAGTCGATTCGCTCATCCCTAATTGTGAGCAGTTTTATTTATTTTTTCTACACTAGAGAACACAAGTAAGGGGATGATAAATTCTCCCCATTGAGGGACATTTATCAAGACTGCCGCTCCCATACGCCTTTCTTGATCCCTGTGCGCTGGAGTCAGATGCACCTAACATGTTAAGAGGCAGATGTCCCTTAGGAAATTGGGCGCATCTCTGGTAATCTGTGCGCTAGAAACTTAAGTATTCGCCAGCCAGGGGCTGGAATATACTTCGGCTATAACTTACGCCAGTTTTGTTGGAAGAGTCCTGCAATGATGAGCTGATCACAGGGTGTGCCTGCTGCAGAGACCTCCAGCCAGCGCATGTAATCTGCGGAGGAACAATACATTAAATGTTTCCCTGCAGGGCCACCCTGGGACCAGTCAAGCATTACACAGTTAACACAAAGGGCAGCCCACCTGATGCATGGACATGCTGGGTCCTCTAAAGGTAGACGCTCTTGGTAGCCACTCTTCAGCTAATAAGGACGGTGAATGGCGGTTAGCTCAGAATTCCCTTATATAGTATTTGAAAAACAAGTTTCCTAAACCATTTCCATTCGACAGCAATAAATGTCATAAGCAATATGGAAAAACACATGGCATGCGACATTACCTGTATTTTTCATCTTGTAATGTCTGTGAAATAATAGCACAGTCCCTTTTAAACTGCACTTTCAATGTCTGAATGTCTTCTGCCAGCTGAGACTGAGCATCTCGTATTTCTCTCAGCTCATCCAGAAAGACCGCAAGATCCTGACCGTCATTGGCACTTGTCCGCCCAGCATCAAACGGCTGGTTTCCATTGCTGTCTGCTGAACCAGATGTCCCGCTAGAACACTCATCATCGCTTACATACTTGCCTTTGGTCACTATTGTGGCACTACCACTGAGATTTCTGGAACTGTTTTCTGGGTGAAAGTCATCGAGAGAATTCTTTAGCTGAGCAATGTTATCGGCACTTCCAAACTTATTTCTAATGAGGTTGGCAAACTCCCTTGACTTGTTAAATACAAACATTGGCGGAGTCAAGGACACCCCCGGCATACCCGCTTTACAGGATTCCACTGGTGCAGCAGCCCGAGAACCGCTGGTGACATCTTTTAAAGAGTGTTGTAGATCTTTCAGGTTATCTTTGGAAACATCCTTGGTACTTTTGGTGGCAGGGCCATTTTGCTCTAGCTCCTTTAACTTTTTATGGTACTGTTCTAGTTTTTTCTGCAGCTGCGCTATAGAATGAGCAGATTTCTGGTTCTTCTTTTCAAACACCTGTTTGATTCGACTTGCCTGTTGTTTATCAGCGCTATTCACCAGTTTCAAGTATTCTGCCACATTGCCATCACGGGCACTTTGTTCAATTTTGATCTGTTCTGTGACTTTCAGAATTTTCTGCTTCAGACTGTCAGCAGAGAACTTGACTTTGTGGAAGTCTAGAATGCCATCAGGTATATCGAAGTTAAGGTTGGTGTCAGATCCTCCACGTCTGATGTTCAGTGGCAAGCTGAGGGTGTTCATATCAGACCTGTCCACCTAGAAAAAAACATGAATGTTACTCAACTTGGAAGACATTCATCTTCATAAATACTAACCAGGGTGGAGCGTGTTTTTTGGGACTTTAAACTCTAATTGTTATCACAAGTCCAATTAACACACAGCCTTCTCAAACAGTTGATCGGCAGGGGTTGGGTGTTAGACCCTCCACCGATCAGATACTGATGGCTTATCCAGAGGCTAGGTCAGTCATTCGTAAAATGATCTAAAAAAAAAAAAAAAAACTTTAAGGATAGGCTACTTTCACACTGGCGTTTTGGCTTTCCGTTTGTGAGATCCGTTCAGGGCTCTTACAAACGGTCCAAAATGGATTAGTTTTGCCCTAGTGCACTCTGAATGGGAAAGGATCCGCTCAGAATGCATCAGTTTGCCTCCGATCAGTCACCATTCCGCTCTGGAGGCGGACACCAAAACGCTGCTTGCTGAGTTTTGGTGTCTGTCTGACGAAACTGAGCCAAATGGATCCGTTCTGACACACAAGGTAAGTCAATGGGGACGGATCCGTTTTCTATGACACAATCCGGCACAATAAAAAACAGATCCGTCCCCATCGACTTTTAATGGTGTTCGAGACTGATCCGTATTGGCTATGTTAAAGATAATACAAACGGATCCGTTCTGAACGGATGCAGACGGTTGTATTATCTGAACGGATCCATCCATGACGGATCAGCACCAGATGCGAGTGCGAAAATAGCCATAATTCCACACGGACAAAATTGGTAATTTTTTCCCCCCAGAATGTAATCCACAATCAAAATACAACAATCAGTTTTCCTTTGAATATAATTTAAAAAGATTTGACAAAATGCCCATGGTTTTTCCTCCACTGATTGCAAATGTGTTTGATATTTCTTTCAAGAGGATTTTAACAGTGTTCCCCATTGAAGTCAACATGGAAGGGATAGAACACCTTAAGGCCACACGATCAGGATTGCGTGCGGAAAATCCGCACTGTAGGTCATGTACATTTTATTTGAAATTCTCAGTGCACACAATGCAGATTTTTTCCGCGCATTTTGACCTGCGGGGCGGATTTTAAAATTCACAGCATGTCAATTTATTTTATTTTTCCTGACTGGATTTTCTTCATTCACTTACTAAAATACGCACCGAAACCGCACCAAATCCGCATGCAAATCTGCACTAACTGATGCGGATTGGCCGCACAGATTTGCCTGCGAACACCTGCGGATTTCAGTGCGGATGCTCCGCACATGAATCCTGAATGTGTGCATGTACCCTAAGGGTACTTTCACACTAGCGTTTTTCTTTTCCGGCGCTGAGTTCCGTCAAAAGGGCTCAATGCCGGAAAAGAACTGATCAGGCATATCCCCATGCATTCTGAATAGAGAGCATTACGTTCAGGATGCATCAGGATGTCTTCCATTCAGTCTTTTTGACTGATCAGGCAAGAGAGAAAACCGTAGCATGCTACGGTTTTATCTCCGGCGAAAAAATACTGAAGACTTGCCTGAATGCCGGATCCGGCATTTTATTCCATAGGAATGTATTAGTGCCGGATCCGGCATTCAGAATACCGGAACGCCGGATCCATCCTTGCGCAGACCGAAAAAAAAAAAGGTGAAAAAAAATAAATGCCGGATCCGTTTTGCCGAATGACACCGGAAAGACAGATCCGGCATTTCAATGCATTTTTTTGACTGATCAGTCTTAAAAATGCCTGATCAGGATCCTGATCAGTCTAAGGGCCCTTTCACACCTGCGTTATAGTCTTCCGGCATAGAGTTCCGTCGTCGGGGCTCTATGCCGGAAGAATACTGATCAGGATTTTCCTAATGCATTCTGAATGGACAGTCCGTCCTTCAGGATGCATCAGGATGTCTTCAGTTCCGGAACGGAACGTTTTTTGGCCGCAGCAAATAGCGCAGCATGCTGCGCTTTTTGCTCCGGCCAAAAATCCGGAACACTTGCCGCAAGGCCGGATCCGGAATGAATGCCCATTGAAAGGCATTGATCCGGATCCGGCCATATGGTAAACGTCGTTTCGGCGCATTGCCGGATGCGACGTTTAGCTTTTTCTCAATGGTTACCATGGCTGCCGGGACGCTAAAGTCCTGGCAGCCATGGTAAACTGTAGTGGGGAGAGGGGAGCAGCATACTTACCATCCGTGCGGCTCCCGGGGCGCTCCAGAGTGACGTCAGGGCGCCCCAGGCGCATGGATGACGTGATCGCATGGATCACATGATCCATGCGCATGGGGCGCTCTGACGTCATTCTGGAGCGCCCCGGGAGCCGCACGGATGGTAAGTATGCCGCTCCCCCGCTCCCCACTATTACTACTTTAATAGCGTCCTGGGTGCCATAGTAACACTGAAAGCATTTTGAAGACGGATCCGTCTTCAAATGCTTTCAGTACACTTGCGTTTTTCCGGATCCGGCGTGTAATTCCGGCAAGTGGAGTACACGCCGGATCCGGACAACGCAAGTGTGAAAGAGGCCTTACTCATGCTATCAGTTGGCATATGTTTTGCCGGATCCGGCAGGCAGTTCCAGCGACGGAACTGCTTGCCGGATCACTCTGCCGCAAGTGTGAAAGTAGCCTAATGGTATTCTGGACAGTTTTTGGTAGCATTTCTGCCAAAAACTTGATCTGCCTATGTTTTTTGTCAGGCGGATTTTGTCCGTGAGAACCTATTATTGTGCAAAAGTAGTAAAAAACATGCACAAACTGATACATTTTTGGTATTGCCTGAAATCGCACTGACCCACAGCAACATGCTAGTTATGCTGCATGGTGAACGTTGTAAATTTAAAGTGCTAAAAGAAATGGAGGAACTGTTTTTTTTCCCCCCATTATCACCTCAAAAAAGATAATACTTGTCAAAAGGCTATATGTAGTCCCAAAATGGTGTCACAAATAAAAATGCTAATTTGCTCCACAAAAAAACAAGCCTCAGATGGCAAAGTTGACAGAAAAAATAAAATAAAAAATTACGGCCAAACAAACCCAACAAAACTGCCACCCAGGGTCTTATTTCATACTCCTCCTCAAAAATACTTTTACTGTAAAACATGTAGAGCAACTTTAGATCCTGCATATTTAATAAACAGCAACGCATTAAACTCAATGGCATTGGCTCTCATACTGAATCCGTGAGCCTAGCAGATGAAGTCAGATGCTCTCTTTTAGTGCATAGATATAAGCAACTTGTAGCATGAAATGTCACTAGTCCACCCTGCTATTTAGAAGCAGAATCCGCTAAGCAATGTACAGTACTTACAAAATATTTATTGTGCATGCTTGTATAATTGCTTTTTTTTTATATAATCAGCGGTACACATGTGAAATAAAAGTCATTAACAGTTACACGTTTTTTTTATTTTTTATTAACGTTTGGCTTGATTGGAGAAGCCCTTTGAGGTTTTATGCAGTACATTTTAGTAATTTACACAATACCACAGACATATAATTAGGGTACTTTCACACTAGCATTTAAGTTTTCCGGTATTGAGATCAGTCGTAGGGGCTCAATACCGGAAAAAAAACGCTTCAGTTTTGTCCCCATTCATTGTCAACAGGGACAAAACTGAACTGAACAGAATGGAATGCTCCAAAATGCATTCCGTTCCGTTTAGTTGCGTTCCCATACCGGAGAGCAAACCGCTACATGTTGTAGTTTGCTTTCCATCCTGGGATGCGGATGCAAGACGGATCCAGCATTACCCCAATGCAAGTCAATGGGGACGGATCCATTTTCTCTGACACAATAGAAAATGGATCCGTCCCCCATTGACTTTCAATGGAGTCCATGACGGATCCGTCTTGGTAATGTTAAAGATAATACAACCGGATCAGTAATGGAAGCGTTTTTTGCTGAACCCTGCCAGATCCAGCAGTGTGAAAGTAGCCTTAAACAAGTCCCAGCTCAAATATGCTTACCATGCAGTCTCCTGGCAATCATAATATAAATGGGAGACGCCCTGCTTTTAAGTAGCCCTAGTTCCACATGTCAGTGCACACCTAGAGACTAGAATTTGCTACCTCACTACACAGTATAGAAAAATGTTACATCTCAAACCTTTAAATCTCTGTCACTTAACATCTTTCTCAGAAAGATAGCTGCTGTATAGATGTACACAATCTCACATTCTACATCTGTGCGGCTCAAGCTGCCAACTTATGGGAAATGCTGTTCAGCTAGTGTTGCAACAGGCAACACTGATTGTATGAGGACTAAAAATACAATTGTGTGCATGAGGCTTTAAAAAAAAATATTTTTTTCCCCTCCAGTTTAACCTGTTAGGGACATAGGGTGTACAGGTACGCCCTGATGTCCTGATACTTAAGGACACAGGGCGTACCTGTACGTCCTGTGCAGTTCCGATCACCACCGCCGCCCAGCGGGCGGTGATCGGAACAAGGTGCCTGCTCAAATCATTGAGCAGGCACCTTGGGTCAATTGGCAGGGGTTTGCAGCTTTTACTGGAGGTTGCGGCGGTGGGAGGTGCCATTGGGTCCCCGTGCGGCTGTAAGGGGGACCCGATGGCAAGATGCCTTCCGGTGACGAGTCTGTGAGATGCAGCCCCCTGGATCTTGCAGGCCGGAAGCTGTATGAGTAATACACACTGTATTACTCATACAGCCAATATTGGAAAGCATATTGGAAAGCATTGTAAAGGGGATCAGACCCCAAAAGTTGAAGTCCCAAAGTGGGACAAAAAATAAAGTAAAAAAAAAAAAAAAAAAAAAGCGAAAAAAATTACGTTTTCCCCCCCAAAAAATTTAAGTTTAAAGTAAAAACAAAAGACAAAAAGTAATTTCCCCCAAATAAAGTAAAAAAAATAATAATTAGACATATTGGGTATCACCGCATCCGTATCGGCCGGCTCTGAAAAAATATCACATGACCTAAACCCTCAGATGAATACCGTAAAAAATAAAAAAAATGCTAAATAAACCATTTTTTTGTCACCTTACATCACAAAAAGTACAACAGTAAGCGATCAAAAAGTCGTATGCCCACCAAAATAGTACCAATCTAACAGTCACCTCATCCCGCAAAAAATGAGCCCCCACCTAAGACAATCCCCCAAAAAATTCAAAAACTATGGCTGAGAATATGGAGACACTAAAACATCATTTTTTTGTTTTAAAAAAGCTGTTATTGTGTAAAACTTAAGTAAACTTATAAAAAAAAGTATACATAGGTATCACCGCGTCCGTAATGACCTGCTCTATAAAAAATATCACATGACCTAACCCCTCAGATGAACACTGTAAAAAAGGCAATTTTTTGGCACCTTACATCACAAAAAGTGTAATAGCAAGCGATCAAAAAGTCATATGCACCCCAAAATAGTGCAAATCAAACAGTCATCTCATCCCGCAAAAATTATACCCTACCCAAGATAATCGCCCAAAAACTGAAAAAACTATGGCTCTCAGACTATGGAAACACTAAAACATTATTATTATTTTTTTTTAAAATAAAACCAGTGTGTAAAACTTGCATAAATAAAAAAAAAAATAGTATACATATTAGGTATCGCCATGTCCGTGACAACCTGCACTATAAAGATACCACATGATCTAACCGGTCAGGTAAATGTTGTAAATAACAACAAAAAAAAAAAAGCTATTTCTTGTTACCTTGCCTCACAAAAAGTGCAATATAGAGCAACCAAAAATCATATGTACCCTAAACTAGTAATAAAACTGCCACCCTATCCCGTAGTTTCTAAAATGGGGTCACTTTTTTGGAGGTTCTACTCTAGGGATGCATCAGGGGGGGGGGGGGGGGGTTTTCAAATGGACATGGTGTCAAAAAACCAGTCCAGCAAAATCTGCCTTCCAAAAACCATATGGTGTTCCTTTCCTTCTGCCGTGTGCCCGTACAGCAGTTTACGACCACATATGCAGTGTTTCTGTAAACTACGGAATCAGGGCCATAAATATTGAGTTTTGTTTGGCTGTTAACCCATGCTTTGTAACTGGAGAAAAAATATTAAAATGGAAAATCTGCCAAAAAAATAAAATGTTGAAATTGTATCTCTATTTTCCATTAATTCTTGTGGAACACCTAAAGGGTTAACGACGTTTGTAAAATCAGTTTTGAATACCTTGAGGGGTGTAGTTTCTAGAATAGGGTCATTTCTGGGTGGTTTCTATTATGTAAGCCTCACAAAGTGACTTCAGACCTGAACTGGTCCTTAAAAAGTGGGCTTTTGAAAATTTCTGAAAAATTTCAAGATTTGCTTCTAAACTTCTATGCCTTGTAACATCCCCAAAAATAAAATATAATTCCCAAAATGATCCAAACATTACATATGGCGAATGTAAAGTAAATCTGACCATTAGGTTGATGGTGGGCTCTAAGATTACATCTACTGAACATCTGTAAAGACCGGAAGACACCTGGGTTACGGTAGGACAACCGGTTACGCTTCAGGTGCCGCCGTGTACCAAGAATTTATTGTGTCATTGTGCACTGGATTGTTAATATGTGTTATATTTAGGGACCCTTTTTCTATTTGAACTAATTAAAAGTTACATTTTAAGATCACCACTCCATACTTTCCTTGTACTCTGTATTTATAGGTGATCTAGCAATAGAGTATAAAAAAATAAAATAAAAAATTCTACCATATCGCCCAGCCCTAATAACATTTTGTCAATGGGTTGTGTTAGTATTACGGCTTAGTTTGACCCCGAATAGCCTATGCTTCAGTACTAATGCAACTCCCTGAGGTGGAGCTTTGCTTAAAAAGAAATTACAACAGCCAAAAGTCTAAAGGCAAATATAGTAGTTTACAGAGATTATGTGCCAAGCTTCAACTGCAAACTCTATACAATCATCCACAGCCCTTAGTTTACTCCTGAAACTGTATGCTGGGCATGACTATTTTACCAAGTATCAGCTGCACATCACATGAACATTAGCAGATAGCAAGCGCTTTACTATGGAATCAGAAATGAAAACAAAAACCTGCCTGTCTTCTATAATAAGCACATTTAGCTGCTGAGAAAGGCTGAAGTGGTATGTTCTGGCTGCACTTGCACAGCTAATATCCAGAGCAATTGTGAGCACAGCAGCTGATTGTGGGAGTGCTGGGAGTCAGATAAGGAGAGCAAGAAATATACAAAGTGGTCGCAACACAACAGTCCATCTAATATACAAAAAAATAGACGCAGTCAGTCAGTGTTCACTTTAAGAGTCCATTCACACATCCGCGAAATGGGTCCGCATCCATTCCGCAATTTTGCAGACTGGGTGCAGACCCATTCATTTTCAATGGAGCCGGAATGTGCTGTCCGCATCCGTGGATCCGCACTTCCGCATCAGTGCTTCCATTTCCCAAAACAATAGAACATGCCCTATTCTTTTAGGGGGCATGTTCATTTTCTATTATAGTGCCGGCGATGTGCGGTCCGAAAACTCTTGGGCGTGTGTTTTTTTTTAATTATTATAATGTGTTTCTGCTGTAGAATTGTAGATAATATTTATGTATTTGGCACATATATGGCATGTATTGCCATGGACCGTTATCTTCACAGAAAACAGGATACCTGAGAAGTATCAGGCACCTCCAGAATAGGCTGTATATTGGCAAAAGTGAATGTACCTGAAAGCACAAAATACAGAATCCCACTCTAGATCTCGAGGAATTTTAATAGTGTTTTTTTCCTGATAATAATAGGACATTTTAATGAGAACACAATAAAAGTATAAGTTTTATTTAATCAGTCAGAGAGGAACTAAGGGCCACAGAAGGTCCTAGAGACCTTTGAAATTTTTCTATTTATATAATAGTGTGGTCACCTCCTGAGAGACCTATATGTATGTTGGTCGCATGAGTTTATGACTAGGCTCATGTTGTAAGTTTAAAGTTAAAGTTATTATTTCGTTTAAAGGGAACCTGTCACCAGTTTTATGGTGTCCTAACTAAGGGCAACATAAATAAGTGACTGATTCTCTTAGCAAAATGCTGGGTCACTTTCTTTAATTGACCAGTCAATCGGCCAACATCTTGTATTGAAAAGCTCCAGCTGATAATGATGCGTCATGAATATTTATGAGCTCCTGACTCTCCCCGCCCACCTGCTGCTGATTGACAGTTATTTTCCATATGAATCAGCAGCAGGTAGGCAGGGGAGTGGCTATAGCTGTTAATTAAATAAACGCTGGACTCACTATCATCACGCTGGACTCAAATCAGCTCATTAGCATGCGGCATCTTTGTGTGTATATTATGAGGTGACCATCTGTCACACCAGTAAGTGAATACATCTAAGGCACTTTTTAGTAGTTAATGATTGTATATAATTAGTTAGATTATAATCAAATATCTACATGACAGGTTCCCTTTAATAAACAGGCCATGGCCATTTACCTCCACTCTCTGGGCGTGTGTTTTTATTAATTATTATAATGTGTTTCTGCTGTAGATAATATTTATGTATTTGGCACGGACCGTTATCTTCACAGAAAACAATGTAATGAAGACTTACATCACATATCCAGGATTAGACCATAAAGTGTATAATGTCCATAAAAGTACTTTAAAACCTGTCACCCGGGACTTTAAAAACACAGCATACAGAGGGGGATTAACATGCAGCAGTGTGAGTTTTGGCAAGTTTTTTTTTTTTTTTTACATTTTCCACGTCATTACCTTTACTTTTTTAATGTATATAATCCTCCAATTTTCAAACAGATCACTAGGTCTAATAATAGGTAATGATTTCCTGTTCTGCACAGCTAACTTTTCAGTAGCGATTATCATTATCGCCACAGACAGAATTGCAATGTATCTGATATTCACAATAGGTGATAACACAACTTATCTACTCCCTCCTGACCTCTGCAAAGGTCACAGACCATGCCTAGAAAACTCTCCTATAGAGGTCAATGAAGTCCCCTTTGTATAAGGCCCATGTAGCTGCTCTCAAAGGACATGAAAGGGCACATTTATTAACCACTTTAGCCCCCCTAGCTTAAACCCCCTTAATGACCAGAGCACTTTTTACAATTCTGCACTACACTACTTTCACGGTTTATTGCTCAGTCATACAACTTACCACCCAAATAAATTTTACCTTCTTTTCTTCTCACTAATAGAGCTTTCATTTGGTGGTATTTCATTGCTGCTGACATTTTAACTTTTTTTATATTAATCGAAATTGACCGAAATTTTTGCAAAAAGACGACATTTTTGACTGTTGTACATTTCTATATACATTTTTCTCTAAATCTATTGTTCTACATGTCTTTGATTAAAAAAAAATGCAATAAGTGTATATTTATTGGTTTGGGTAAAAGCTATAGCGTTTACAAACTATGGTGCAAAAATGTGAATTTACGCACTTTGACTTTCTGAGCACCTGCCATGTTTCCTGAGGTTCTACAATGCCCAGACAGTAGAAACACCCCACAAATTACCCCATTTCGGAAAGTAGACACCCTAAGACAGGCATGCTCAACCTGCGGCCCTCCAGCTGTTGCAAAACTACAACTCCCAGCATGCCCGAACAGCCTACAGCTATCAGCCCACAGCAGGGCATTTTGGGAGTTGTAGTTTTACAACAGCTGGAGGGCCGCAGGTTGAGCATGCCTGCCCTAAGGTATTTGCTGATGGGATTAGTGAGTTCATGGAAGTTTTTATTTTTTGTCACAAGTTAGCGGAAAATGATTTTTTTATTCTTACAAAGTCTCATATTCCACTAACTTGTGACAAAAAATAATTTTTTTTACATGAACTCACCATACCCTTCACGGAATACCTTGGGGTGTCTTCTTTCCAAAATGGGGTCACTTGTGGGATATTTATACTGCCCGGGCATTTTAGGGGCCCTAAAGCGCAAGAAGTAGTTTGGAATCCAAATGCATAAAAATGCCCTGTGAAATCCTAAAAGTACTCAATGGAATTTGGGCCCCTTTGCGCATCTTGGCTGCAAAAATGTGTCACATGTCACACATGTGGTATCACCGTACTCAGAAGAAGTAGGGCAATGTGTTTTGGGGTGTCTTTTTACATATACCCATGCTGGGTGAGATAAATATATCTCTCTAAAAGACAACTTTTCCCATTTATTTTATACAAAGTTGTCATTTTAGAGAGATCTCTCTCTCACCCAGCATGGGTATATGTAAAAATACACCCCAAAACACATTGCCCTACTTCTCCAGAGTACGGAGATACCACGTGTGACAGTTTTTTGCAGCCTAGGTGCGCAAAGGGGCCCAAATTCCAATGAGTATCTTTTAGGAGGGCATTTTTAGGCATTTGGATTCTCACGCTTTAGGGCCCTTAAAATGCCAGGACAGTATAAATACACCACGAGTGACCCCATTTTGGAAAGAAGACACCCCAAGGTATTCTGTGAGGGGCATGGCGAGTTCATAGAAGTTTTCTTTTTTTGGCACAAGTTAGTGGAAATTGATTTTTTTTCTCACAAAGTCTCCCTTTCCGCTAACTTGTGACAAAAAGTTAAATCTTTCATGGACTCAATATGCCCCTCAGCGAATACCTTGTGGTGTCTACTTTCCGAAATGGGGTCATTTGTGGGGTGTGTTTACTGTTCTGGCATTTTGGACGGGGCTAAATTGTGAGCAACCCTGTAAAACCTAAAGGTACTCGTTGTACTTTCGGCCCCTTTGCGCACCTAGGCTGCAAAAAAGTGTCACACATGTAGTATCGCCGTACTCAGAATAAGTAGGGCAATGTGTTTTGGGTGTATTTTTACATATACCCATGCTGGATGAGAGAAATATCTCTGTCAAATGACAACTTTGTATAAAAAAAAAATGGTAAAAGTTGTCTTTACCCAGCATGGGTAAAAAGACACCCCAAAACACATTGCCCTACTTCTTCGTACGGCGATACCACGTGTGACACTTTTTTGCAGCCAAGATGTGCAAAGGGGCCCAAATTCCAATGAGTACCGTTTAGGGGGGCATTTTTAGGCATTTGGATTCCAGACTTCTCACGCTTTAGGGCCCCTAAAATGCCAGGGCAGTATAAATACCCCATAAGTGACCCCATTTTGGAAAGAAGACACCACAAGGTATTCTGTGAGAGGCATGGTGAGTTCTTAGAATATTTATTTTTTTGGTACAAGTTAGCGGAAAATGATTTTGTAAGAGGGAAAAACAAAACAAAAACAATTTTCCGCTAACTTGTGCCAAAAAAAAAATCAAAAATATTCTAGGATCCGTACACACATGAATTTGGCACTGGGGTTTTTCCTACCACCACTGTATGTTCCTAGGTAGTGTACATTTAAGTTTCTGCTGCATGGACTGCCTTGAGATATACCAAATGTATTAACAGGCCTGCACCTCTTAAGAAATAGGACGCATTCTGAGCCGAAAGACTTTATACTATTTGCATTGGAAGGTTCAGCTTCCTGGAAAAGTGTATGGCATAAATGCGCAGCCGTGTGCCAAAGCCTGGTGCATTTTTTTAAGTAAAACTAAGCCAACTTATAGATAAATATGTGACATGTCTAGTCTAAGTTTATCATCAAGCATCAACCACTATGATAAATTTGGTGCAGGTAAGGACTGTCTGTCGAAGTTTACACAGTCTTACCTTTAGACAGTCTTACTAAGGCCTCTTACCCACGAACATTAGGGCTCCAGTCAGCAACACGGGCGCCGACCGTGGGCCAGCCGCATACGGATCGCAGACAAGTTCTATCTTTTTGCAGAACAACACCACAGAAGCACTCCTTATTGCTTCCGTGGGGTTCCGTTCCGTGCTTCCGTTCCGCACCGCATCTACAGATTTGCAAACCCATTTAAGTGAATGGGTTCACATCCGTGATGTGGAATGCACACAGCTGGTGACCAGTGTATTGCGGAACCGCTGTATGTGATCCGCAGCACGGGCACGGAGCCCTTATGTTTGTGGGCAAGAGGCCTAAATCTACTCTAGTATTTAACATTTAGATACAATTGTATCTAACTGGTATCAGTTTGTATACATTTTCGATGGTACATAATACTAAAGTATGGCATCATTGACAACCAAGCCAACTGGATATAATATAAAAGCGGTACGAGTACAAAATATTGTGGGGTGGAGGGCAATCCATGTTTTACAATGGTGATTTCCCAACTCCCAACATCCCCACTCATGAGCCGTTTTCAGGCCCTGCTCCATACGCTTTGTAGTGGCTGTGCCTGGTCCTGGCATCACAGCTAATCTACAGGATGGGTGATCATGCGTGCCGCTGCTTCATTTACTCCGGGACCAGGTTCTTGTGATCACTGGGCTCCCAGCATCACATACCTTTTACCAATCCTGTAAATAAGTTCTTAAGGTGTCACAACCACTTTCAATAGACAACTTAGTACACAGAATTGAATATTTGAAGCCAACAATGAGACTACTAATAGATCTTTAAAAGAATGATTTACATGCCAAAAAAATGGTTTGTACAAAATGTCCCCTTTCCCCTCAACAGACTGCTGAACTGGAGACACCACTAGACATTATAATGGCACATTTCCTATTATTATGTAATCAGGCAAAAGTACAACAAACTTCTGACGCCAAAGAAGTAAAGTAATGCTCACACGCCAATAACTGCACAATGTAGAGTCTTAAGTGTGCACCTTCCGGTCATACAGTACAGGGGACCTTTTCAGCACAGGAAAGGTGATTATCCACCAGCATAATCCAGTAAAGCACCACATCACTGAACAAGAACACCATGTCCTCTCTTGACACCGAAGACTTGCCTTGTAAATGTTCGTATCAGCCACACACAACTATGGTATTTTACCTACAGCAAACAAAGCATAATATTTTATGTGCTTTGAATATGGTTATAGATTGTAGCTTGCAAATAAATCTAAAAAAATATCTATGAAACTATGCAAATATACTGTAATGAAATGGTGCACTATATGCTGCATTCATGTATTTCTAGGTTAGGAATTCCTCCACTAAAGCAAATAGCAGATGTCCTTACAGGGTGGCACTTCCGAAGTAAAGGACGTATCTCATTACTGGTCCTAATGAGGAAGTATTATAGGTCTTTCCAGTTCTAGTGAGTTTATGAAGATGTGGATGTGAACTTGGCATGTATGAACTTTTACTTTTAGGATGTGTGGTGCGTGTAACTTTCTGCTTGGGTCACACTTTTGTCCAACACTATAACATTTTATGATTTTTTTAAATGAAAAACTGCATTTTGACATAAAATTGTATGATGGTGCCTGTGTGTAAAAAGTGCAGAGTGGCATTTTGACAATGTGTCAGGCATATACTTACAGAAAATATATAGGTATCGGGAACCCATCACCAGGATTTTGGGTATAGAGCTGAGGACACGGATTGCTAGATGGCCGCTAGCACATCCGCAATACCCAGTCCCCATAGCTCTGTGTGCTTTTACTGTGTAAAAAAACGATTTGATACATATGCAAATTAACCTGAGATGAGTCCTGTACGTGAGATGAATTAGGGATAGGACTCATCTCAGGTTAATTTGCATATGTATGAAATAGTTGATTTTTTTTACACAAAAAAAAAAAAAAAAAAAAAAAAAAAAAAAAAAGCACACAGAGCTATGGAGACTGGGTATACCCAAAATCCAGGTGACAGCTCTATACCCAAAATCCAGGTGACAGGTTTCCTTTAAGACATTTTCCGAGATTTAACATTGATTACCTACCAAAAAAATAGGAAAATAAAAAATGTGGCTCCTATATTTTTTAAATGTAGGACCCAAAAGGTGCCCAAGTTATTTTTTAATTTTGCTTGAAGCTAAATCAGTCGTCATGTCCTTAAAAAGAACCGGTCAGCAGATTTCAAAATACAAACTGTATACATTATTAAAACACCTTTTAGACCTGACAAGGCTGATGTACTAAGGCTACTTTCACACTAGCGTTCGATCGGATCCGTTCTGAACGGATCCGATCATAATAATGCAGACGGAGGCTCCGTTCAGAACGGATCCGTCTGCATTATATTGGCATATAAAAGCTAAGTGTGAAAATAGCCTCGTACGGATCCGTCCAGACTTTCAATGTAAAGTCAATGGGGGACGGATCCGCTTGAAGATTGAGCCATATTGTGGCATCTTCAAACGGATCCGTCCCCATTGACTTACATTGTAAGTCTGGACGGATCCGCATGCCTCCGCACGGCCAGGCGGACACCCGAACGCTGCAAGCAGCGTTCAGCTGTCCGCCTGTCCGTGCGGAGGCGAGCGGAGCGGAGGCTGAACGCCGCCAGACTGATGCAGTCTGAGCGGATCCGCATCCATTCAGACTGCATCAGGGCTGGACGGAAGCGTTCGGGTCCGCTCGTGAGCCCCTTCAAACGGAGCTCACGAGCGGACCGACGAACGCTAGTGTGAAAGTAGCCTAAGTTACTAAGTTTCAATACATAAGTGATTTGTCAATCTAAGACCATGTTAAACTCTGCAGAAGCATACCATGCGCCCAAACTGCATTGCCTGAGGCAGACAGAAGTCTTTTCTTTCTCAGGCCTCCTGCACACGACCGTAGGTGTCCCGTTGCCATATTGCGGACCACATATGCGGATCCGCAATACACGGGCACCGTTCTGTGTGCATTCCTGCATCACTGATGTGGACCCATTGACTTGAATGGGTTTGCAAATCCGAAAATGCGGAATGGAAGCACAGAACGGAACCCTACGGAATGCTTCTGTGGGGTTCCGTTCCGTGCTTCCGACCCGCAAAAAGATAGAACTTTTTGCGGGCGGATCACGGACCTGTTCAAGTTAAAGGGATCTGGAACCGTCCCTGAGGCCGCACGAACATTCTCCGTGCATTGGGGACCGCAAATTGCAGTCCCCAATGCACGAAACGGAACACATACGTTCGTGTGAAGGAGGCCTCAGACTGCGAGAATCCACAAGGAAAATTACAGTGTTTTAATTTTATCGAGTTTTTCCTGTGGCTGTATGCATATACCTTATGAATGCAGAAATGTAAGAACTCTGCATAAATAAGTATTTAATAAGATATGAGTGTCCTCTTACTGCCCCAAACATTTTTTATTTCATTTTTATAAAAATATGCAATAAAATATTATATGAAATTATGAATCAGAATGTTAGATCAGAGCATTTTAAAGAATTGCACAGTCGTGGCCAAAAGTTTTGAGAATGACATAAATATTAGTTTTCACAGAGTTTGCTGCTAAACTGCTTTTAGATCTTTGTTTCAGTTGTTTCTGTGATGTAGTGAAATATAATTACACACACTTCATACGTTTCAAAGGCTTTTATCGACAATTACATGACATTTATGCAAAGAGTCAGTATTTGCAGTGTTAGCCCTTCTTTTTCAGGACCTCTGCAATTCGACTGGGCATGCTCTCAATCAACTTCTGGGCCAATTCCTGACTGATAGCAACCCATTCTTTCATAATCACTTCTTGGAGTTTGTCAGAATTAGTGGGTTTTTGTTTGTCCACCCGCCTCTTGAGGATTGACCACAAGTTCTCAATGGGATTAAGATCTGGGGAGTTTCCAGGCCATGGACCCAAAATGTCAACGTTTTGGTCCCCGAGCCACTTAGTTATCACTTTTGCCTTATGGCACGGTGCTCCATCATGCTGGAAAATGCATTGTTCTTCACCAAACTGTTGCTGGATTGTTGGAAGAAGTTGCTGTTGGAGGGTGTTTTGGTACCATTCTTTATTCATGGCTGTGTTTTTGGGCAAAATTGTGAGTGAGCCCACTCCCTTGGATGAGAAGCAACCCCACACATGAATGGTCTCAGGATGCTGTACTGTTGGCATGACACAGGACTGATGGCTAGCGCTCACCTTTTCTTCTCCAGACAAGCCTTTTTCCTGATGCCCCAAACAATCGGAAAGAGGCTTCATCGGAGAATATGACTTTGCCCAGTCCTCAGCAGTCCATTCACCATATTTTCTGCAGAAGATCAATCTGTCCCTGATGGTTTTTTTTGGAGAGAAGTGGCTTCTTTGTTGCCCTTCTTGACACCAGGCCATCTTCCAAAAGTCTTCATCTCACTGTGCGTGCAGATGCGCTCAAACCTGCCTGCTGCCATTCCTGAGCAAGCTCTGCACTGGTGGCACTCCGATCCTGCAGCTGAATCCTCTTTAGGAGACGATCCTGGCGCTTGCTGGACTTTCTTGAACGCCCTGAAGCCTTCTTAACAAGAATTGAACCCCTTTCCTTGAAGTTCTTGATGATCCTATAAATTGTTGATTGAGGTGCAATCTTAGTAGTCACAATATCCTTGCCTGTGAAGCCATTTTTATGCAACGCAATGATGGCTGCACACGTTTCTTTGCAGGTCACCATGGTTAACAATGGAAGAACAATGATTTCAAGCATCACTCTCCTTTTAACAGGTCAAGTCTGCCTTTTTAACCCAATCAGCCTGACATAATGATCTCCAGCCTTGTGCTCGTCAACATTCTCACCTGAGTTAACAAGACGATTACTGAAATGATCTCAGCAGGTCCTTTAATGACAGCAATGAAATGCAGTGGAAAGTTTTTTTTTAGGGATTAAGTAAATTTTCATGGCAAACAAGGACTATGCAATTCATCTGATCACTCTTCATAACATTCTGGAGTATATGCAAATTGCTATTATAAAAACTTAAGCAGCAACCTTTCCAATTTCCAATATTTATGTAATTCTCAAAACTTTTGGCCACGACTGTACATACTTTTGAGGGCTTGTCAGGATTATTATCATCATTATTTATAAGGCAGGGAGGCCAATAGGACATGAGACTGTTGAAGCCAGTGTTTGGCTGCAGCAGACATGTGTGGTTTCCAGGCATATCCCCACTGCAACTGGTTCGTGATGGAGTAAATTTTTTTAAATTTTCTAATAGCTTCCCTGCCTTTAAAAATTAACTATGACTTCATCTAAGTTACCGTATTTATTGCCAATTTATAGCTAAGAGCCAGCTGCTCACCTTCCACCTCCGTGTCCACTCATGGCTTTAAATGCTTGGTACTGTCCCACAGAGAAGTTCCTGTTGAATTACATTCTATATATATGTAGATACTATTACTCTTCAAGGCTTTGTAATCTGTTAGTCACAGAATATATATATATTTTTCTGTAGGATACCTAAACATTACATTTCACACCTAAAATTAGGCCACTCCTACCCTGCCATCCAGTCGTGAAGAAATTGCGTCATTATTGTACCCACAAATGCACATTCTGCAAGACACATTTCAAAAGCTGCCTCATGCAAATCGTTCTGCTAATTGTTAAATTTAGCCATCTGTCCTTAGAGGCCTGTAACTGTTAACAGAAGGCAGAAAAACACTTGTGCATTTACGTATCTCTGAACGGAAAACAGAGCAGGCATCCTGTACCCAGCAGTACTCAGAATATCCTGTTTATTTCACTATTTATACCACTTTTTACCAGTGTAGGTGTTATCCATGCCACCTTCATGGAGTAAGATTTACTTTTTTGGGATGTTGTTTTCCCATTTTTAAAGTGGTATTCTCATCTCGTCAAGTAAGCACTTGCTGGGGTGGCCGGTGTTAGACACATCCGAGCGGCCAGCACTCCGCTCCCACAGCAGTGAATTATAGCGTTTTCCAGTACATGAGAGGCCAAGATGGGTATAACCGTTTAACCTTTAGTATTCTCTAACAGGAACTCTTTAAATATTGAAAAAGTATGATATTATGAAGAAGGATGCGGGACTGCATAATTCGGAAAAACTGTCCTTTACTGCAGCTTTACGTTGTCATAAAAGGTATCAAAATGTGGGGCAATTTGTCACTCGTTTAAAAAAAAAAAAAAGTACACTGCATCCAGCTCATCAAAAGGGGCATGACTTAGTGGGTAAGAGGCATTGCCCAAGATGAAATTTGCCCAAAAGGGTGCATAATTTTGGCACAAAATTCTGTCACAAAGAAAGCCAAACGATAATTAGTGTAGAGTTAAACAAGTGTCCATCCATGCAGCAGATGCGTCATCCAGCATTAGCCACTGGGATAAACCCGGTGCAGGTCTACATGCCCTGGGGTCCTTTTCTACGCACTCATAATTAGGCCAATTATCGGGGGCTGAGGGCTGTGAGGCCTGTATAAAAAGGGGCCGTCAATCACCTGATGAAGAGTCAACTAATTTATCGGGTGACTGTCTTTCAGCTAGTACCTGAAATCATTGTTTCTGTGCAGCATATCGTACTGTCTAAGCAGAGATCTGCCACCCAGGAACAATGATCTTCTATGGGGACAAGCAGTCATTGTATCGATTGCATGTTCCCATACAGCAGAGGTGATTGCTGCATGTCAATGAGGTCCTCATCTCCCCTGACAATGAGGCAATTATTGGGAAAGTTTGGTTCATTCCTGATAACTGCATCAAAGATCGTCCATGAAAATAGACCTTAAGTTTATGTTATCTACATTTAGTAAATCTGCAGACTTTGCAAACTAAAACCTTCGGTTTATCGGAACCAATACATTCTAATACTGTATGGAGCGCTCGCTTATGCAAATAGACTTCGGATGTTTCATCCGAAGTTGATTCGCTCATCCCTAAGCAGCCACCATGGGGCATAGACACAATGGACAGGAGGGGACCTCATTCACTTCTATGGGAGAAGTCTGTAACCTCTGCAGAAGTCTGGAGGGAGCTGATACGCTGTGATATCACCTATGGTATATGGTGGATCCTGTGTTACATTAACACATCTGTCATTGTAAGGCTACTTTCACACTAGCGTTCGGCTGTCCGCTCGTGAGCTCCGTTTGAAGGGGCTCACGAGCGGACCCGAACGCTTCCGTCCAGCCCTGATGCAGTCTGAATGGATGCGGATCCGCTCAGACTGCATCAGTCTGGCGGCGTTCAGCCTCCGCTCCGCTAGGCGGACAGCTGAACGCTGCTTGCAGCGTTCGGGTGTCCGCCTGGCCGTGCGGAGGTGTGCGGATCCGTCCAGACTTACAATGTAAGTCAATGGGGACGGATCCGTTTGAAGATGCCACAATATGGCTCAATCTTCAAGCGGATCCGTCCCCCATTGACTTTACATTGAAAGTCTGGACGGATCCGTCCGAGGCTATTTTCACACTTAGCTTTTATATGCCAATATAATGCAGACGGATCCGTTCTGAACGGAGCCTCCGTCGGCATTATTATGATCGGATCCGTTCAGAACGGATCCGATCGAACGCTAGTGTGAAAGTAGCCTAATCTTGGCTGTAATAAGCAGGTAACTGCAGTAATGTTCTGCACAGACCAAGAAGTGGAGCCTATTATTAGGCTTAGTGGCCAGTGGGAAAACTGCAGGGTTTTGACATGAAAAGTTAAAAATAACAGAAAAAATTCTAAAAACATAAAAACTTTATTATCTGACACATTCCCTTTAAGTCATCTCTATGAATAAAAGGTCTCTAATTTATCTGTAACAAGTCTTCCTCCCTTAGCTGGTTTGTGTACTGTACCCATGGGTGAAAATTTTATATTGTATTTGACGGATCATAAAGGTCTAGGCCAGGAATCAGCGACCTCCGGCACTCCAGCTGTTCCTAGACTACAACTCCCAGAATCCTCTTATTTATTATTCCTTTTTATTGCTCAGTTTAGTTTATTTTTTCAACGACATTCTTGTGAGTCTCACATAATCTAGGTCATCCCAGCATTCCTATAACTGAAAGGTTACAAATAACAGTAATCTAGATCTAATGGACACTATTCTAAAGTTACTATTGGCGGAGGTCTGTCTACCGGGGCAGGGAGAAGCAGATCATGTCCTTCCGACCTGCATCCTTCTGCATGGGAAAGACTTTAGTACATGATATCATCACATTCTCATAGCAAGAGGAAGCTACACCACAGCAGTCATAAAGATAAATGTAACCAGAGTGGTCCGGCACAGTATGTCTGAAGTCAATACATAGCAGGCTACTGCACAACGGTTCCAGGAAACGGCCTACAATATGGAATATTTCAGCAGCTCAGTTATAGGAGGTCTTTAATGCATGAGGTGTTTCCCTAAAATATAGCTTTCTGCTTAATAAATACTCTTGAAATAAAGTATGTATTGTCAAAGAGCAGCTGTGCTAGGCTGGGAATCCCTCTTCTATCAGTTCGCTGGCCGTCCACATAAACTTTGACACCCTACCAACAAAGGAGTTTTCCAAAGGAATGCACTTCCTTCATAGTGACAAACAGCAAAGAAATTTCCGAGTATACAAAAGAGATTATGTGAAGATGAATGAGGAACACAACCCCTTAACCATTTTCTAAATGCCAAAGAGGGTACCTCGCAGGTGGAGCGGCAGCTCATTTTTAAAGGTAATCTGTCACCACGAAATCCCCACCCCCCACCCCAATTACCATAATTGCATACTGAGGACTCCCAATCTCTGTCATACAATGGAGAGGACTCCTAACCCTACATTCACACAAAAAGACTGTTAAAAACTGACAAGTTTACAGATTTTCATTCATGGCCCTTTTGTACATCCATTTTATAGCCATCTGCACGATTTTAACAGCTGTTGAACGTGTATTGATTTCAATGGGGTCTGTGTGGCCGTAAAAAGGTCCAAAAATATGACATGTCCTATTTGTTGACGGACGCTTTTCACCTGCCTTTAAAAAATGGCCATGTGAATAAGAATGGCCGTCACACAGTCATTTTCCACGATTGTGTAAATGTGGACTAAGTGCTTCAGCGCACATAACGTTTGCGGGCTGACTGTGGGGATATAGATAATTACAGATTCCTATTCTGTGTCTTTAGAGCTATTCAGACATTACAGTAGCTCATGGAGGGTTCCATTGTGACACATTCCCTATAATGAAGCAGAGAGAAATACATTTATGCCCCTCAATACTCCATTACAGCAGTTATTACTTTTATCAGAACCTCACCCAGTGCGACAGAGGAAATCATGTTTTCTTCATATAGTTGTATACTTTCTGAATTCCCCATGGCAATGTCCAGGGAAAAAATAATGCTAAAAATTATCAGTAGCAAAAACAATATAAAAAATTAGAATTTGGTCTTGGGCTTTGTTTTACAGTTTTTTTGTTTTTGTTTTTTACCACCAGTATAAACACGTGCATTTTTTGCACGTTGCCAGGTTTTTGATGACTTTATACTCTTCAGAAATGCTTTGTGTTAGCTGTTTCTACAGAGGATGGGAGGGGAAAAAAAAAGCCGAAAAAAACTCCACTGCTTCATGCCGCTTTAAAAAAAAAAAACTGTTTTATTGCTCTCATTAAGAGAAACAATGAGGCCGAGTTCACACTTAGAAGGCTGCGGTGCTTCTCGCTGTTTACCGTGGCCCTCTCGCTGTTTTCCGCAGGCCCAGTGATGTCACGACTAGTATCACTAGCCCTGGGCGGGAGCAAGCTCCATTCAAGTGAACAGAGCTTAGCTGTGCCCAGGCCAGTGATACTAGTCGTGACATCACTGGGCCTGCGGAAAACAGTGAGAAGGCTCCTGGAGCACTGCTGCCTTCTCAAAACAGCAGAATATCTATATATACTCAGTAGTGTATGCAGCAGGGGTGCACAACTTTTTTTGGTCTTGGGGCCACATTGTCACATTGCACTATTTCAAGAGGCCACAAAAAAAAGTGCTGGTTTGCATCGGCCTATTACTCAGGCTAATGCAAAGTGACTGGGGAGGAATGATCACTACCACAGTCATTCCTCCCTCATTCACTTCTATCGATTATCGGTAGCACATTCCTGATTACACAGGGAGATGTGCTGACGATAATTGTACATATTTCATCCTGATAAAATATGCAAATCAGCAGACAAACGAGTGATTCCTTGTTTATCGGCTGATCATACCGGCCAGATATCAGGAATGAGCGCTCCTATGAATATCGTGCCGTGTAAAAGGGGCTTAGAGATTTCCTGGTAAAAAATGATTTTTAACACGCTCCAGCAGCATGGGCCTGAAACAGAAGGTTCATACTGTCCTGCTCCCCGTCGCTGCTTACATCCGGTTGGATATGGGCATAGTCACATGTACCTCTCCAGTCAAAGACTGGCCTCAGTGGTGATGTGGCCACAAGCAGCGTGTCACCACTAAAGTCAGTCATAGAGGTACTCCGAGACCGGAGGATGGAGACAGCAAGAGCTGCACGGAGCAGGAAAGTAGGAATCTTCTCTTTCAGGGACTATGCTAAAATCATTTTAACTAGGAAACTCCTTTAAGTGGCGACATTTCCTTCCTGCCTCCTATTCACAAATGAGCGCTTTCCTTCACTGCAGAGGACGGCGCTCACTGGTTCTTACTGCCTCCTGCACCCCCAGATATACTGTAGGTGCCCTGCAATAACCAGTAAGCACTTTCCCTGAGGGCTCACACACACGGCCATTGTTTTAGTCCGCATCCGAGCCGTTTTTTGTTTTGTGGATTGGATGTGGACCCCTTCACTTCAACGGGGCTGCAGAAGATGCGGCAGCACTCCATGTGTTGTCTGCATCAGTTATTTCCGTTCTTCAAAATGCAGAACACATATGGCTGGTATCCTGCGGACCAAAAGGAAAAGGTACGGTCGTATGAGACCTTACTAGCCGGGAAAGCACTTATTGGTTAACCCTTTAATGACCAGGCCTAAAAAGGCCTTAATGACCAGTCACTTTTTTGTGATTTAACGCACGTGGTTCAAACACTTGTAACTTTATTTTTTGGACGACCAAAATAACTTTTGCAGCTTTTTATTACATAACACAGGGCTTTTTAATATATTTATTAGGGGGGGAGGAAACAGAATAAAAATGACTACAAAATTCTACAAACTATAGATCATTATTTAAATATGCAAATAATTATAATTAATTCCCTATATGTGTTAGATCATTTTATTATACAATATGTATAGTTTCACAACAGTTTTTTTTTTTTTTTATTCCTCTGGATCAACTTGTAGGATAACCAGCCGAACTGGATGGACAGATTTCTTTCTTCAGCCTTATATAATATGTTACTATGTTACATGAATGGGGGGATAATTGTAATGGTTTTGGTTGGTGTGGGCATTTATGTATTTTACTATTTTTTCTTTTTTTTTAAATATATTTCTGCTACAAAAAAGACCTTTGGGGGACACTGACTTTTTAAATTTTTTTATCATCACTTTATTATTTATTTGTTTTCTTTTACATCTTTTCGCAAAAATTTGCATTATATATATATATATATATATATATATATATATATATATATATATATATCTATCTATCTATCTTTAAAAGACCTCTAGGGGACACAGACTTTTTTTTGTCGCACTTTTTTCCTTTTATTTGTATTTTTTTATTGTGGTAGCCGCAGCATCCTCCTTTAAACCCCCCCCCCTTCTCCTGCTGATTGACAGGGCCAGGGAGCGCTCTCCTCCCCCAACTGGCCCTGTCTGCAATTCAAATCCCGCGCCTGCACCTCATTCGACGCAGGCGCTCTTAGAGAAGGACGCTCACTTCCTCAGCACTCCCTCAGTGCGCCTGCGCCGATGACGTCTTCTCTTTCGGGTTTAGAGGTGATGTCATCGGCGCAGGCGCACTGAAGGAGTGCTGGGGAAGCAACCGTCCTTCTCTCAGAGCACCTGCACTGAATGAGGTGCAGGCGCGGGATTTGAATTGCAGACAGGGCCAGTCGGGGGAGGAGAGTGCTCCCTGGCCCTGTCAATCAGCAGGAGAAGGGGGGGGGGGTTTAAAGGAGGATGCTGCGGCTAACACAATAAAAAAAATACAAATAAAAGGAAAAAAGTGCGACAAAAAAAAAGTCTGTGTCCCCTAGAGGTCTTTTGAAATACAGACAGGGCCAGCCGGAGGAGGAGAGCGCTCGCTGGCCCTGTCAATCAACTGGAGGAGGGGGCGTTTTTTTAAAAGGAGGATGCGGCGGCTACCAGCAAGTAGACGCCCTACTTGCTGGTGGTGAAGTAAATTTTTTATGAAACGAAGCCACAGAACAAGGTAAGAGCCCTATATAGGGAATAGTTGTCCAATAAGGATTTTAATATGCCCAAAAATGAAAAATGAGTTTTGGGGGGGTGACAGAAGCCCTTTAATATGGTAGTGCTGCTAAAATTTACATTCATCAAAAGGTACTAGTGATTTGTACATAAGAATGCCTGCAGCTGTCCACATGACAATTTCTCAACATCTCTCAAATTTGTACTTAATATTGCTTTGTTTAGCTGTAAAGCATATAAATAAAAGTCTATGGTTAAAAAAAAATATACAGAAATCTACAATTCTGTTTTTCGTTGTAGTGACATGGAAATCAAAAAGCATGTTCCCAGTAATTAAATCACTCGAATCACCCTGAGCAAAAATAGCAAATAGCTTAGCAACAAATTGGAAACCTCTTTAGAGACAACCATTTCAAAAGCACTTTGTAACATGTACAACACGCAGTATGCAGAGCACGCCTGGGTATCGACAACCTAGAGAAATCTTCATTCACTATATGTCACACATATGAGAAGCTTTGGATTACACTTACTATTACACAACAGTCTATGAAAAAGGAGAGTACAAGCAACTTCCTCACGGTTTCCCTCGCCCCAATTTTGATAAACAACCCCCATCATCTCTGCCTACTATTCTCTCAGCAGAATAATTACATGTATACCAGTTTAAGTGATGGCAATAAGTCCTGCTAAGTTGTTTTGTATATGGCAAATGTGCTCGACATTGAACCTGCTGAATGAACAGATACAAGGCTATTGAAGCCTGCTTGTAGTCTGCGTGGGTCTGGTTTCTAAAGGGCACAATCAGCTTAAAAGGTTTCTGTCACCAAAAATACCTAAATTAAACTGGCTGACATTAGTGATGTGCAAGTGTCATCTGAACCTAACTAGCCTATTCCTAGTTTCATCTATGCCCCCGTTACTCCATAAATGTAACTTTTATAATATGCAAATTAGCCTCTAAGAGCAGGGGGGCATTGCTCCTAAAGGATCCGTTCTCCCACCTGTCACCTCCCTCCAAGTCTTGATTGACAGGGCCAGGCAACGTTCGCATCCTCCTGCCAGCCCCGAGTGCATGGAAAAATCGTGCATGCGCCATGCCATTCAGTATTCAGTGCAGGCATAGTGAAGAAAGGACGCTTACTGGCTGCAGACTTCCTCACTGCGCCGAATACTGAACGGCACAGCGCCGGCAGGAGAATGCGAGCGTTGCCTGGCCCTGTCAATCAAGACTTGGAGGGGGAGAACAGAGCCTCTAGAAGCAGGAGCAACACCCCACCCCCGCCCCCCTCCTAGAGCCTAATTTGCATATTATAAAAGTTAGATTTATGGAGTAACGGGGCATGGCGAAAACTAGGAATAGGCTAGTTAGGTTCAGCTGATATTAGCACATCTCTATTGTCAGCCAGTTCAGTTTAGGTATTTCTGGTGACAGAAACCCTTTAACAGATTGGTGGTTCCTTCTCCACAAGCTAGAAACTGGGGTTTTGAAAGCAGCACTGCACATCCCATCAGTACATCAATTCTGCCATGTTGCCAAGATGTTTAACATGTCCGTCATTTTAATTTTTAATTGTTGATGTTACTTTTAATTTTCCATGCCAATATCTATATTTAAACGAAAAATCCTGCAGTTTTCACACTATCTACTAAGCCTAATAACAGACGCCACTTCTCGGTCTCTACAGATCACTTTACTGCAGTTAACTCATTCTAATCCTGCCTGTAACAATATCACCTCTGTGTATAGATAAGACAGGATCACCCAGTCACAATAGGTGATTCAGAGCTCATCTACTCCTTCCTTGTACAATCACCTCTGCACAGGTAGCATGCCTAGAAAATGATCCTATGCAAGTCAATGCCGTCTGCTCCGATATTGATGAACTATCCGAAATAATAAACACTTTTTTTTTTTTTTTTTTTTTACCATTATCTAAATAAACACTTGTGGGGCTTGGTCCCCTAGGTAGCACAGGCATATAACTTGGTGTAATCACATTCAGGTGTGGAGAGGTCCAGGTGTACCGGGGTACTGAAATATTAACCCTTGGATGACTGACATTTGGATCCCCCAAAGTATACAAAAATAAGGTGGTAAACACAGTCTGGACCTAATCTGTAACCACATTGGGAACAATCTCAGAGTGGTTCGCTCTGCATGACAAAAGAGTTGGCTCCCTAGGTGCCCCTAGTCGAGCAGAACGTCACCTTCTGCTTTATTCTCACATTTCTATTTGCTTGGCATAATCGCAAACCAGATGTTAAAATCCACTTGTACACATACTATACAGTACACATCTGATAGTAAAACTGGATATGAGTCACAGGAAAAATGTTGTGGTTTACACAAAAAAGGTACCCAACATTTACTCCTAAAGGTTCATGATTCCTCACCCCCAAAAGAAAAAGACCCAGAACACTTTGCATAAAAAAATTCTACCATACTATTCTGTTTGCTGAATATTAGCGGGTCATTTTAATCTGGTAAATATAAAAATAAATAATTCTTATTACCTCTGCTATAGGTAGAGTTACTAGGTTATGAGGTTAAGGGAGACCGCTACAGACCTAAGGATTCCCTAACCAAAAGCAGGTGAAGACACAGAACATTCATTTACCAGCTAAAGTAAAAGAGAGAAGATAAGGAGAGGCAGCGGCACCCAACTGACGATTCTCACATAGTGTATCAGTGTAATGGCTCCGAGGGAGAGGGTACAGCACCAAAAAAAATTTAAAACTGGATTTACAGTATATGAGCCGACTGAGCCAATTATGGGGAAGGAAGCTCAGTGAAGGAGATTGCTGTATTTACATGCACGCAGAATGAATTTTCGTCAACCACATCAAAATGGGATAAATCTGGGTTGAATATCCCTTGCGTTTCTGAACCCAATAGGGCTTTCTTCACCTGTCTTGATGTTCCTTGCGCTGCCCGAGGACGCACCTAATTAGACATCTATGATTGCTCAGAGGTTCCATAGATATCTGGCTTCATTTGTACCAGAAAACTGGCGTAAATAAAGATAAATATGTCATGACTGCTGGCCACACACTCTTTAGGAAGAGTGGCAAGGGCACCGCAAAAACCCTTTCAAAAAGTGGAAGTTAAAAAGTTGCAAAAACATAGTTTGCAACTATATAAACGCCTCTTGCGGGCAGAATCCGTTTAAAGAGGACCTTTCACTAGTTTAAAAACCAACTATATCAGTGGGCAGAGTGGCGCCCAGGGGTCCCCCTGCACTTACCAGTATGTCTGGGGGCCGCTCCGTTCGCCCGGTATAGGCTCCGGTGTCTGCAGCTCCCTCTGTTGTACTGGGCAGAGTTTTTGTATAAGGCGTGTCCCTTGCTGCAGCGCTGGCCAATCGCAGGCTATGAGCTGTGCGCTGCGATTGGCCAGCGCTGCAGCAAGGGAACACGCCTAATACAAAAACACCGCCCAGTAGAACAGAGGGAGCTGCAGACACCGGAGCCTATACCGGGCGAACGGAGCGGCGCCCAGACATACTGGTAAGTGCAGGGGGACCCCTGGGCGCCACTCTGCCCACTGATATAGTTAGTTTTTAAACTAGTGAAAGGTCCTCTTTAAGTGGATTCTGTCCGCAAGAGGCGTTTATATTGTTGCAAACTATGTTTTTTTTTTAAGGAACCACCTGACCTCCTAATGTGTATATGGGTGCCCCAAGTCTCCCTAGATGGCAGATGTCAAGGGCAAAAGTCGGATTTCAACAATTCAATTTTTTTCTTCTTCATAAAAGCATGTACCACCAGACAAGCATGTGTTTTAGGAGCCTTCAATGCAGGGGATGAGTCTATTATTGGGTGTGTTAGTATACTTGGAAGATCACTCTCTACCTAAACAAATGAATCTCACATAAATTGGCATGGACACTCATGGCTTGCTGTGTGTTATTAGCGTTAAAAAGTGTAAAATATGGGGGGCGTGGCCAGCAGCCAAGATGGCTAGACGTGCCCAAGCAGGGCTCAGTGGCCGGCGCAGCACTGCAGGATAAATCCTGTACTCCATCCACTCCCATCGCAGCAGAGAACTAATTAAAAGTGCCCCGACTCCGATCAAAGGCAAGTGAGCCATAATAGAGACGGCCTGAGTCGTCCTACAAAGATTCGGTGGAGCAGGCGCGCACACCAGCCGCACGTGTGTCTGGACAGATCCCCAGCTGGAAGCACTCCCAGCGCAGCAGTGCCCCTGACTGAGGTGAGAAGAGAAGGGAGGAAAGCCGATCCGGGCGGAGAGAGAAAGGATCGTGGGAGAGGGGGGACAGAAGATACAGCGCACTCGCTGACTTTCCCACCAGTCGGCCATATTGCCAGCCGCCGGCTAGTATAAGGAAGGGGGGAGAGCTCTAATACAACTCGGCATTCAGCAGCACAGGAGACCCCAGAACCCTGCAGGGTACAAAAAGAGACTGTTACCGGCACTTAACTCCACAATCCTGACATAGGAGCTCTAAAAATCTGATTTGCACAACCTCTGCAGACCTCCCCAGCAGTATACACTGTTTCAAGAAGGCCCATTAAGAGGCGCACAAGGGGAGTACAACTCCATCTTAGACATATTAACCCCTCAAATATCAGAATAATGGGGCCACAAAAAGCTCAAAACGTGGCAGTTAGGATGAAAGAATTTGCCAGACAACCAGAAGAGGCACCGCAGTCCCCTTTGCCGCAGAGAAATATGCATACTAGAGCCAGTACAGCGTCAGACAATGCAGCCCCTGGTATGGCACCTGAGGAGGCTCCAGATGAACCCACTCTTAAACAAGTAACAGCACAGGTCCTGGAAGCCATCACTGCCTACAAGACATCTCTAACAGGAAAACTAGACGAGGTCAAAATTGACTCAGGCCTCCTTCGACAAGACATGCACAACCTGAGGGACAGAGTCCAACACACTGAAGAGCGTATATTCCAAATACAGGATGCTACGGCCAATGTTCCTAGGTCTATTTCTGAACTCAACACCAAAGCAGATCTCTGAAGACAAAAAGTGGACGACTTGGAAAACAGGCTCCATAGAAACAATATAAGAATCATCGGCTTGCCAGAAAAAGCAGAGGGTCGGTCACCAGATGAATTCATAGAGAACTGGATAAAATAACTTTTTCCTGATGCAAACTTCTCAGCGGCCTACGCAGTGGAATGAGCCCACAGGGTACCAGCCAGACCACCACCTCCTGGGGCCCCACCTCGACCTATGCTCGCAAGGTTTCTAAATTGAAAAGATAGGGACAAAATATTGAGATTGGCCAAAAGACAACAAAAAAAAAAATCAAGTATGACAACACCAAGGTCTCCATCTTTCCGGATTTCTCCATGGAACTGTAGAAACAACATGCCACCGTCATGGATTTCAAGCGGCGGCTGAGAGATGCCAACATACCCTACTCCATGGGTTACCCAACAAAGCTACAAATAATAGATGGTGATCGAGCGGTCTTCTTTACCTCTCCTGGAGAGGTTAACAAGTGGCTAGCCCTACGAAGAAGGTCACCAAGTCGATGAAGTCCTTGAAACCAATTGCTGAAAAGTCACCTGATGGCACCAGGGGACTGGCTATGCCAAGTTGATGTGCATCGAACATTCTTATATTCAGCTTCTGGTTTAGAACTATATAGGTCCCACTTATTTACTTATCCAGGGCCGCACTCACTATACTTTTGTGCATAGATGGAAGTATCATGGCAGTTGATGTAGCCGGCATGCCTCTGTCACATTAACACTAGAGACAGAGGCATCCCGGTTTTACTGGCCCAGAGTCTGGTAGATGGATAGCTATACCAGACATAACAATTAACCAATATTACGTTGTTAAGAGTTAACGTTTTCGTGGTTTCGTTGCTATTGTTAAGACGTTTATGGTCATCCAAATAAACCTGTCCAGAGTTACCATGACCATTGCAATATGCTTACCTCCTTAGGTTACATACAGGCACAAAATTCCATGGCTGAATTGAAAATTATTTTGTGGAATGTCAAAGGATTAGGCTCTCCACAAAAAAGATCAATAGTACATACTTTTATCAGAAACACTAACCCGCAAATACTATGTCTCCAAAAGACACCCCTCACACCTAATACATCACGGGTACTATATTAAAAAAAAAAAAAAAAACACACACACACACACACACACACACACAACACACAACACATGGGTACAATGGCCTGCACATTCCTATCACTCCTCGTCCTCAAAGGGGGTATCCCTATTAGTGCACAAGCAATTAAGATGAGAGGTAAAAGAACAAAACCATAGATACGGTATGCAAATATGCCTTCATACTTATTGACAATGCACATTATGTTTTAATCGGCATCTACAACCCTCCCCCGGGATCCATGCAGATTTTACATCTAGCAGCCACGTTTTCAGCTGCATATCCACACGCCAAAATACTTTGCATGGGAGACTTAGATATGATGTTAGATCCCTCACTGGATTGTTTCACGGATGTGGTAAGCCCACCTAAAACAGGGAACCCGTCACAACTTAGCAGATTCTTAACAGAGTTTAGATGGCTCGACCTCTGGAGGTCTAAGCATCCTAGATCTAGAATATACTCATGTCACAGCAGCAGTCATAACTCCCTAACCAGGATAGACTTTATATTAGGTAATGAACCAGCACTACTAAACTTGAGGTCTATAACATACATGCTCTGAGGAATTTCAGATCACTCGCCAATTTTTGGCACACTGGTTCACAGCACCCCCTCAGTCATGTATAGATTGAACATACATCCATTCTTGTTGAGTCTTATGGGTGCATCAGATGGGATATCATACCAACTACAGGAATTTCTTAAAATGCGCAAAAATGAACCTAAATACTGGGCTGGTATGGGACACTTTAAAAGCATTTCTGTGCGGGGCACAGCATTCCAATATATCCTATATTAAAATAGACACTAAAAGATCTGAACTGGGGCTGGTATCCTGGTGCACCACACTGGAACAGCGGTATTAGTCACCCGACTGAGGCCAACAGAACGGGATGACAATATTTGGCAATACTTAAGGATAAAGCAGACAGGAAACTATTCTTTATGAAACAAACTGCTTTCGAGCTAGGAAACCAATCGGCTAAGCTACTGGCCCAGTTAATTCGACATGACTCACGATCTACAGCAATTTTAGCTATTAGGGACAACACAGGGTAGAACTTAGAACCCAAGAAACCATCCTTAAATGCCTTCACACATTCTTATAGTGATTTATACAGGTCTAATATAACGGTTTCTGAAATGGAAATAACAAAATACCTAGAAGACATTTCCTTCCCCAAACTCACTACAGTCCCCAACTGGATCGACCTACAGTACAGACCAAAAGTTTGGACACACCTTCTGATTCAAAGAGTTTTCTTTATTTTCATGACTATGAAAATTGTAGATTCACACTGAAGGCATCAAAACTATGAATTCACACATGTGGAATTATATACGTAACAAAAAAGTGTGAAACAACTGAAAATATGTCATATTCTAGGTTCTTCAAAGTAGCCACCTTTTGCTTTGATTACTGCTTTGCACATTCTTGGCATTCTGTTGATGAGCTTCAAGAGGTAGTCACCTGAAATGGTCTTCCAACAGTCTTGAAGGAGTTCCCAGAGATGCTTAGCACTTGTTGGCCCTTTTGCCTTCACTCTGCGGTCCAGCTCACCCCAAACCATCTCGATTGGGTTCATGGTCCGGTGACTGTGGAGGCCAGGTCATCTGGCGCAGCACCCCATCACTCTCCTTCATGGTCAAATAGCCCTTACACAGCCTGGAGGTGTGTTTGGGGTCATTATCCTGTTGAAAAATAAAATGATGGTGCAAACCGGATGGAATAGCATGCCGCTGCAAGATGCTGTGGTAGCCATGATGGTTCCTAAACAGTGTCACCAGCAAAGCACCCCCACACCATCACACCCCCTCCTCCATGCTTCACGGTGGGAACCAGGCATGTAGAGTCCATCCGTTCACCTTTTCTGCGTCGCGCAAAGACACGGTGGTTGGAACCAAAGATCTCAAATTTGGACTCATCAGACCAAAGCACAGATTTCCACTGGTCCAATGTCCATTCCTTGTGTTCTTTAGCCCAAGCAGTCTCTTCTGCTTGTTGCTTGTCCTTAGCAGTGGTTTCCTAGCAGATATTCTACCATGAAGGCCTGATTCACACAGTCTCCTCTTAACAGTTGTTCTAGAAATGTGTCTGCTGCTAGAACTCTGTGTGGCATTGACCTGGTCTCTAATCTGAGCTGCTGTTAACCTGCGATTTCTGAGGCTGGTGACTCGGATGAACTTATCCTCCGCAGCAGAGGTGACTCTTGGTCTTCCTTTCCTGGGGCGGTCTGCATGTGAGCCAGTTTCTTTGTAGCGCTTGATGCTTTTTGTGACTGCACTTGGGGACACTTTCAAAGTTTTCCCAATTTTTCGGACTGACTGACCTTAATTTCTTAAAGTAATGATGGCCACTCGTTTTTCTTTACTGAGCTGTTTTTTTCTTGGCATAATACAAATTCTAACAGTCTATTTAGTAGGACTATCAGCTGTGTATCCACCTGACTTCTCCACAACGCAACTGATGGTCCCAACCCCATTTAGAAGGCAAGAAATCCCACTCATTAAACCTGACAGGGCACACCTGTGAAGTGAAAACCATTTCAGGTGACTACCTCTTGAAGCTCATCAAGAGAATGCCAAGAGTGTGCAAAGCAGTAATCAACGCAAAAGGTGGCTACTTTGAAGAACCTAGAATATGACATATTTTCAGTTGTTTCACACTTTTTTGTTATGTATATAATTCCACATGTGTTAATTCATAGTTTTGCCTTCAGTGCGAATCTACAATTTTCATAGTCATGAAAATAAAGAAAACTCTTTGAATGAGAAGGTGTGTCCAAACTTTTGGTCTGTACTGTATATGCTTGAAGGAAGTACTGCAAGCTATAGCAGATCTCATGGGAAATCCCCAGGTCCAGATGGGCTCCCCAAAGAGATCTATACCAGGTATGCAGAGGTGTTAGCTCCCCAACTGTTGACCACTCTTCTTCACTCGGCTCTGGAGACAGGACACCTACCAGAATCATTTAGGGAAGCCACTGTAGTACTTTTACTTAAACCTGACAAGGATCCTTCAGACTGTGGGTCCTATAGGCCCATAGCACTGCTAAATGTGGATTATAAAATCCTAACTAGAATTTTAGCCACACGCCTTAACCAGGTAATCCTCTCATTAGTTCACGAGAACCAGACTGGCTTCATGCCAGGGAAATCCACCACTGAAAATATAAGAAGGGTACAGGTGGTGATACAGCTGGGACACTCTATAAATGCAGACTGGGCGCTGGCCTCACTGGACGCAGCCAACGCGTTTGATTCTATAGAATGGCCATATTTGATTGGCTGTTCCTCAGATGGGTGAGCATTCTGTTCAATAACCCAATAAATAGGCTATTAGAAAATGGAGAAATGTCAGACAGCTTCCCCCTCCATAGAGGGATAAGGCAGGGTTGCCCCCTTTCACCACTTCTATTCACCTTTGCAATTGAAACCTTGGTCATTAGGTTGAGAAGTAGCAGTAATATAACAGGACTAATCATGGGGGAAAGGGAGGTTCGAATAAGACTGTAAGCTGACAACATGATTCTATATCTGTCATTGCCTGACTTGTCTCTCCATAATGCGGTGAACCTAATAGATGAGTTTGGGAACTACTCAGGCTTGAGAATTAACAGGGGGAAATCAGTGTACATGCCACTGGGCAGGACAGATTGGAGTGGACCCTCCCAGGTTTCCCTACTGAAAGTGGTGGACACCTTCAAATACCTAGGTGTCAAAATTACCAGGCGACACTCCCAGGCACTGTCACTCAATATACTTCCATTAATTGAACATATCCGGAATAAAATTTGGAAAATTTGAAAGCCGTTGCCCATCTCGGTGGCAGGGCGTATTATTCTTCCAAAAGTGTTGTATACTGCCCTGCACTCTGAAGGTGTCTATACCCAAATTAATTAGATGCTATGACTAGGATATTTATATGGGCCAGATGCTGTGCTAAACTCAGTTTAAATACAGTAAAATGCCCAAAAATAGATGGAGGTATGGCCTTACCAGACTATTTTATACACTGCCTGTCCCAAAAAAAGTTGCGACCTGGATTTAACTAAGCAAATAGTTATGAGCCTCCTATTGGATAATTACTGCATGGGCGACTATCTTTCAGCTGGCAATAAATTATTTAACCCCAACTGATGCAATGAGTTGCTTCTCATTTCTTAAACAACCAATGTCGAAAGACACATCTCGTGGTCATGGAAAAGAGGTTAGTCATTTTGAGAAGGGTCAAATCATTGGCATGCATCAAGCAGAGAAAACACCTCAGGAGATTACAGAAACTACTAAAATTGGGTAAAGAACTGTCCAACGCATTATAAAAAACTGGAAGGATACTGTGGACCTATCATATTCGAGGTAGAAATGTGGCGGGCAAAAATCCTGAATGATCGTGATGGGCGATCAAATCGAAGAAAAACAACAGTAGAACTCAGGGTTATGTTTAATAGTGAAAGTAAGAGCATTTCCACACGCACAATGCAAAGGGAACTCAAGGGATTGGGACTGAACAGCTGTGTAGCCGTAAGAAAACCACAAATCAGTGAGACAAACCAGAAAGGAAAAAAAAAAAAAAAAAAAAAGGCTTCAATTTTCTAGGGAGCATAAAGATTGGACTCTGGAGCAATGGAAGAGAAGGTCATGTGGTCTAATGTGTTGAGATTTACCCTGTTCCAGAGTGATGGGCGCATCAGGGTAAGAAGAGAGGCAGATGAAGTGATGCACCCATCATGCCTAGTGCCTACTGTACAAGCCTGTGGGGGCAGTGCTATGATCTGGGGTTGGTGCAGTTGGTCAGGTCTAGGTTCAGCAAAAGTTTGTGCTCCAAGAATGAGGTCAGCTGACTACCTGAACACACTGGGCCAGATTTATCATGACTCTGACAGCTCACTCCACTTTAAACATATGGCTAAAGTCAGTTTTAGCCAAGTCAGATTTATGATCGGCCCTTTAAGACTGTAATAAATGTGGTTTGACGGTAGCAGTTTATCCGTCAGTAAGCAGCTTTACAAAAGTCGCACGTTTTTATGAAAAAGTCGCACGTTTTTATGAAAAAGTCGCATGTTCTATTAAAAAGTCTCATAAGATAAGCATGGTCCTCACTGGAGAGAAATTGCGACTTTTTAAATAGTCCCAATAGTAAATCTGTCTAGAGATTCATTTACATAAGAAAACACGGCCACTTTCAGAAAACTGGCGAGCATAGTGCAGAAAAAAAGAGCAGAAAAAAGTCGCAAATTTGTGTGCAGTTTTAGCGTTTGGGACTTTTTTACTCCATTATTCTGACCTGAGCTAATGATAAATCTGTCCCCCTGAATGACCAGGTTATTACATCAATGGATTTTTTTCTTCCCTGATGGCACGGGCATATTCCAAGATGACAATGCCAGGTTTCATCGGGCTCAAATTGTGAAAGAGTGGTTCAGGGAGCATGAGACATTTTCACACATGGATTGGCCACCACAGAGTCCAGACCTTAACCCCATTGAGAATCTTTGGGATGTGCTGGAGAAGGCTTTGTGCAGCAGTCAGACTCTACCATCATCAATGCAAGATCTTGGTGAAAAATTAATGCAACACTGGATGGAAATAATTCTTGTGACATTGCAGAAGCTTATCGAAACATTTTTTGATGGGACAAGCAGTGTATATTGCTTATCAGGCCAACTACGGCTCATACACACCTGGTTTATGACACAGGACTTTCCCATATCAGAGGACTTCTTAAAGTCCTACCTTAAATGTAATACCTTATGGGCCGTATTAAAAGGACCAGCTAAATTCCAAAAGCCAATACTACCAGTACACAAACTAGCCCAGACGGTCTGGAAAGAAGCCAAAGCACTAGCCAAGTTTACTGAGGTAGCCTCGGGAATACCTTTGTGGGATAATCAGATTATACCGACTATGCAGGAAGTAATGGGAGCGGACAAATGGAAAATCGGCGGGAGCCAGGACTCTAGGTGACATATATGAACAAGCTATTATGATGACATTCGAATCCTGACTCAGAAATATGACTTGCCACGTACCCATTTTTTCTCCTATCTGCAACTTAGGGCTGCAGTTCAGAAAAAAATCCCATACAACAGCATCAGAGTATCCAAGTATCCACTTATAGGAGTCGTCAATAGGCCCCAAAGGGTTAGTATCGGCAATTTACTCACATTTCGTTCAAGCAAAGATTAGTGCAGAACCTCTACCAGTAATTGAAAAATGGAAAAGAATGATATCCACACTTACAAATGAAACAGATTTATTAGTCGCATCTACAAGTATCTCCTGCAATAAATAACAAAATAATTCAACTCTATATTATTCATCAGTCATATCTAACACCAACTAGGATGTACAGGATGGGCAGAAGAGTTTCCACTGCATGCCCGAGGTGTGGGGAACTAGAAGCAGACTTCTGGCACATGATCTGGAGCTGCAGCCCGATAGCCACATTCTGGAGGGAGGTGATGGATCTTCTTTCCTCACTACTGCCGGTCCAGGTGCCATGCACTCCTGAGGTCTGCCTGTTGGGTATACTAAGTGATGATAATTGGGATCACTATATGACAATATTCCTAAAGGGAATCTCTGTTTATGGCACGTAAGTTTATAGCGTGGAGATTGTACAGTCCTAATCCACTGACTGACCAAGTGGAAATTACAAATAAATCAGATTCTACCCTACATAGTATTAGTTTAGAAAAATTTGACAAAGTATGGGGCGTATGGTGTGGGGCAGCACAAACTATGTATTCAACCTCGAGATTGCGACAGGCAATCGCAACAGCTCGAGGGGATATGGCTCAACAGGTGTAACAGGAACCCTGTATGCATCAAATCACTATATTTCAAGTGTTATTAAAAAGTAGATGGCATTGCAATGGCCGGTCAGAAGAATAGTTAACTGAATTATTGTTATTAGTTTTCAGTTTTTTGTTGTTTAATGAATCAAGAAACTAGGACCATACAGGTCTTGAATCTATCCTGTATATTCTGTACTTGATAACATATGTGTATATTGATGTAGTACTGTTAACTTTGTCAATAAAGACTGTTTAAAAAAAAAAAAAAAAAAAAAAAAAAAAAAAGAAGAAGAAAGTGTAAAAGAATGCACACTGGTCATAAACATACTGCTCACAACCTCCATAGCAGGGCGTTCCTACTGTAACATGTGGAACATTATTCCTGCTATAACAGTACTTGTGTGATATGACAACTGCATAGTACCGTAGATGACCTCTCTAGGTCCTTCACCTTTACTTTTCCATAATACAGTACTTGTTTGGTCAGTTCTCCTTAGGCCTTATGTATACAGAGCCACACCGCATCTGCTGGCTTCTATACTCTCCCCTGGAAGCATGGTTTCCTGAGGGAGAATAACTCTGTACATATGATATCTGATTTAAACATGCCAGAGATTACGGAATGTGACGGAGAAAACCCTGTATGCCTCCATATGCATGGATGGACATTTCTAACTTTATTACGGGTGGTTTCACACATTTCCTTTCAAAAATGATACATTTGCGTTTTTTAACCACTTCAACCCCCCTAGCTGAAACCCCCTTAATGACCAGGCCACTTTTTACACTTCTGCACTACACTACTTTCACCATTTATTGCTCGGTCATGCAACTTACCACCCAAATGAATTTTACCTCCTTTTCTTCTCACTAATAAAGCTTTCATTTGGTGGTATTTCATTGCTGCTGACATTTTTACTTTTTTGTTATTAATCAAAATTTAACGATTTTTTGGAAAATAAATGACATTTTTCACTTTCAGCTGTAAAATTTTGCAAAAAAAAAATAAAACGACATCCATATATAAATTTTTCGCTAAATTTATTGTTCTACATGTCTTTGATAAAAATAAAAAAAAGTTTGGGCCCAAAAAAAAAAAAATGGTTTGGGTAAAAGTTATAGCGTTTACAAACTATGGTACAAAAATGTGAATTTCCGCTTTTTGGAGCAGCTCTGACTTTGCAAGTACTTTGCAATCAAAATGTGTAAAAGATGGCCTGCAAAATCCGAAAGGTGCTCTTTGGAATATGTGCCCCTTTGCCCACCTTGGCTGCAAAAAAGTGTCACATCTGGTATCGCCGTACTCAAGAGAAGTTGGGGAATGTGTTTTGGGGTGTCATTTTACATATACCCATGCTGGGTGAGAGAAATATCTTGGCAAAAGACAACATTTCCCATTTTTTTATACAAAGTTGGCATTTGACCAAGATATTTCTCTCACCCAGCATGGGTATATGTAAAATGACACCCCAAAACACATTCCCCAACTTCTCCTGAGTACGGCGATACCACATGTGTGACACTTTTTTGCAGCCTAGATGCGCAAAGCGGCCCAAATTCCTTTCAGGAGGGCATTTTTAGACATTTGGATCCCAGACTTCTTCTCACGTTTTCGGGCCCCTAAATTGCCAAGGCAGTATAAATACCCCACATGTGACCCCATTTTGGAAAGAAGACACCCCAAGGTATTCAATGAGGGGCATGGAGAGTTCATAGAAATATTTTTCTTTTGGCACAAGTTAGCGGAAATTGGTTTTTTTTTTTGTATTTTCTCACAAAGTATCCCTTTCCGCTAACTTGGGACAAAAATTTCAATCTTTCATGGACTCAATATGCCCCTCACGGAATACCTTGGGGTGTCTTCTTTCTGAAATGGGGTCACATGTGGGGTATTTATACTGCCCTGGCATTTTAGGGGCCCTAAAGCGTGAGAAGAAGTCTGGAATATAAATGTCTTAAAAATTTTACGCATTTGGATTCCGTGAGGGGTATGGTGAGTTCATGTGAGATTTTATTTTTTGACACAAGTTAGTGGAATATGAGACTTTGTAAGAAAAATACAATTAAAATAAAATATCTATTTCCGCTAACTTGTGCCCAAAAAAAATGTCTAAATGGAGCCTTACAGGGGGGTGATCAATGACAGGGGGGTGATCACCCCCCTGTAAGGCTCCATTCAGACGTCCGTATGTGTTTTGCGGATCCGATCCATGTATCCGTAAAAAACATACGGACGTCTGAATGGAGCCTTACAGGGGGGTGAACAATGACAGGGGGGTGATCAGGGAGTCTATATGGGTGATCAGGGGTTCATAAGGGGTTAATAAGTGACAGGGGGGGGGTGTAGTGTAGTGGTGTTTTGTGGTACTTTACTGAGCTACCTGTGTCCTCTAGTGGTCGATCCAAGAAAAAGGGACCACCAGAGGACCAGGTATATTAGACGCTGTTATCAAAACAGCGTCTAATATACCTGTTAGGGGTTAAAAAAAAAAAAAAATCACATCTCCAGCCTGCCAGCGAACGATCGCCGCTGGCAGGCTGGAGATCCTCTTACCTTCCGCGCGCGTTTACAGGAAATCACGGCTCTCGCGAGATGACGCGTATATGCGTCACTCTGCGCAGAGCTGCCGCCTCCGGACCGCGGATCTGCGTTAGGCGGTCCGGAGGCGGTTAAAGAGCAAAAAGCACCGTAGGCAGATGTTACATATCGGACAATAGGAAGTGATAAGACGCCCTGCACCTAATTCTACAAGAAGGCCAAAGAGGAGCCAAAATTGGCTGGTATAGTGTTAGCTCTAGACAGCCGGACCAAGATTACACCAGGCTTAGGGCTCATGCACACAGCCTAAAGTGTTTAGCAGTCCGCCAATCACAGATCCACAAAACACTGATCCTGGCCAAGTGCATGCCGCCATTTTTTTATTTTTTTTACTCCTGGAGAAATGTCCTATCTTTGTCTGCAAAACAGACATAAATTGGACGTTCTATTTTTTTTTTGCGGGGCCGTGGAACAGACATACGAGTGTGCTGTCCGCATCTTTTGCAGCCCCATTGAGATGAACGGGCCCGCATCCGATCTGCAAAAAACGCAGATCGGATGCGGACTAAAACTACAGCTGTGTGCATGAGCCCTTAGTACATTTGGGCCACAACTTTTGGCATTTTTTCTTTCAATCAGGCAGTTTTCCTCAGCGTGCGGCAAAAAATGCACGCTGTTTTTTGCAACATACCTGTATTTCGGGTGCATTTACTTCTAGCAGAACTGAATTACATAAATTACAGAGTAGAGTTACATTAATGTCATTTAAGTTTGCTGTGTGTTTTCCCTGGCAGTGACGTGTGCCAGCATTCTTAGGGCACTGCCACATTTTCAGGTTTCTTAATGCAGTTTTAGAAGATCATAAAAGGAGAGAAAGTATAAAAGGACAGATACTACTTCTGCTCTTTCTTGAATCCTCTCCTAGACTTGAATGTGTGGCAGCAGCCATAGATTTCATTATAGGGAAATAAAAAGGTGAGGAAAATTTTCAAGGAGTTTTTACTCCTACTGAGGCTTCTATTGCTGCCTGACATTCGCCCCCTTGACAAAACTACTGAGAAAGTTGAGGAGGAGGAGCGTTGGCATGTCAGTATACTAGCTGTAAAAGCTGATAAAGGAGGTTTTAGCCGGTGGGGGCGAGTAGGTTTAAACTGGTTAAACAAGTCTTTTCATACCTCACTTTCCTCTACATACAAAATCCTAGTCACAGCATTTACCATAAACCGTAATGCACGAGGTAACATGTTAGTTCAGACTATGTCACTTATGGAATTCGTTCGTGCAGTGCGGAGCATGGAAGCAGCTGTATCAGCATGACCGCAGCCTAACCTAAAATCACTCTACATGAGGTATACATGAGACACCTCAGCTGGCCACCATACAGGATGGGGCCCAGAAATATGGCACTCAGGGAGATGGATCGAATAACATGGGAGACATAGTGTGACGACCATCGCCAAGCCCCTCCTTGCTGCAGAAAATAAGATCTTCCTTGCTAGGAAGATGACTGAATGATTACATGAAGCATCTGTGCCTGGCATCAGTAATAAGGGCGATTATTCCCGTTCACCAGTCAGGTGGCTGACGCAGGATGGTGGTTGTTCCATGGAGCGTCAGGGCCTCTGGGTGAGAAGACAGCAGCCTATGGCCCTTATGCAGCAGACAGATGTTACACTTCTTTTATTGCAGTAGTGGTTTGGCTTGCTGCCACTCCTCTGCTGGTATGTGCCACACATGCTATTAAAAGGGATTCTTCGAATACAGTTACCACAAGATTAAAGCTGGCCATGCAAATGAGCTCAATGCTGGCTTAACCCGCTGATTTCTGGAGCACCAGATGACCATCTAATGTGTTTTGAGGCATCCGACTCTCCCCAAATGGGATCAGATAGTTGGATTTCAACATGTTTGGTTCCTTTTGTACACAGAGAGACAAGGGGGGGGGGGGAATGTATCAAGCCGTGCACCTGGAATTCTGAGGTTTAGAAAAGTGAAGAGGACCTAAAATAAACGCAAATTATAGTGCAAATATGGCACGTGACATTTAACGTCACCATTGTGGAATAAAACACTGATGAATGCCCCTCCATATCTCATGTGCATCAGACATCCATTATCTGCAGATCTCACCAAATGTACCTGGATCTGCCAACTGTCTGCAGATTAATAGCTCATGTCTGTGGCCAGCTTTTAGGTGGAAGTGTGGCAATACTGAGGAATGAACAATCGTAAGAACGCTCGTTCCTGATAATTGACTTTTGGAAAGGCTCTGCCGATCACTTAAAGGGGTTGTCTCACTTCAGCAAGTGGCATTCATCATGTAGAAGTTAATACAAGGCACTTACTAATGTATTGTTATTATCCATATTCCTTCCTTTTCTGGTTGGAGTCATTTTTCCATTATACACTGCTAGTTTCCATGGTTACAGACCACCCTACAATCCATCAGTGGTGGTCGTGCTTGCACAGTGTAGGAAAAAGCGTCAACCTCTCTGACGGCTGGGACCATGGGAGGGCACATTAGTGTGCAAGCACGACCACCACTGATGGATTGCAGGGTGGTCTGTGACCATGGAAACGAGCAGTGTATAATGTGCTGGAAAAATGAGTCAAGCCAGCAAAAAAAAAAGGCAACATGGACAATCACAATACACTAGTAAGTGCCTTGTATTAACTTTCTCTACATAATAAATGCCACTTGCTGAAGTAAGAAAACTCCATTAACAAACGTTCAAACACATGCTCACCCAAGTGCACCCAAGTCCTCAATGGCCAGAGGGGAGTAAGCCACTGCCAAGCACCTCTGGCAGCAGCTTATCCTTCATGAGAACAAAGGTTGGGGCATGTTAAACTCAAACATCCCCGATTCTTCTGTCCTACAAAATGTTTGGTGCAGCGCTTAGTTTAGAATGACAAGGCAGTCGCGCTCCTCTGATCACTGCAGCCCCTTCAGATGATCTATAGGGGTGTCGGGAGTCAAACTCTCAATCAGATACTGATGGTCATCAATATTTAAAGACTGGGGGGGGGGGGGGTAATGCATGGGCCCCTCATACTAGTCAAACTTACCCTGCTCCCTGGCACACGTGTCGCCACCGCTGCATCACCCCACCGCTGCATCACCCTGTCGCGTAGACCAAAACATCCAGTGACAGGGGCAGCTGGGAAGGGGGGAGATTTAGCCAATAGCAGGCAGCGACGAGGACGAGCCTCCCTTGCATCACCCTGGAGATGCAGTGGCCGTGCGGACATCAGAAGCGACACGAGTGCCGGGTAGCGGGGTAAGTATGACCAGTATGAGGGGCCGGGGCATTAGGGGGACATTACAGGGGTTGGATAACCCCTTTTAGGAGGGGCACTGTGGCCATCAGAAGGATTAGCTATTGTTATTGTGATATCTTTGGACCAGTCACTAGCGTGAAAATATCATATACAAAATGGTTATTTTTGGGTCTCACATACATACATATATCCTAAAATGTTCAGAGCTATTGCTAGGCAAAGTCTGGAGAAACAAATCGGAGCCCAATGCCTCACATCCCTGTCTATCTGGGGACTTTCGGGCTATGGTCACATAGCAAAAATCTGCCGCATATAGTCGGATGATCTGCCTCTGTGAACAGTGTGTTTTTGGCAGTGGAAACGCTGCCAAAAGAAGTGCACAAAAATTATAGCTATTTTAGCCCTTCCACATTGACTTCAAAAGGGGAACACAGCAAAAGCCACTTCAGAGAAGTAACATGCCAATTCTGAATCAAATCAGCAGTGGAAACAAGCACATGGTGCAGTTTTCCCCATTAAAGTCAATGGGAAGCTGTTGGCATTTTGATCGCAGATTATGCCATGGAAAATTGAAATCGTTGTGCATTTTTTGCCATGTGAACATACCCTCACAAAGCAAGATCTATACTTCATGTGTTGGTGGAGCTGACATTTTTTCATAAAAAGATTTTGACACGCAAGTTGACAATACAAAACACAGTAAAACGTATACAGATCCAAGAGTCACTACACTTGATAGGAATGGGGGGGGGGGGGAGGGGGGTCTGCACGACTCCCTCCAGCATGTAAATAATGTGACATAAAGCCAAGACAATTCTTCGTCAGTCAGTTTTTTTACATTTGCTGATCTAGCTGTACTGCCTATTAATAAATCATCTCGAGTGTCTCTTTGCTGCTAAAACGCTGTAAAGGATGCGCGATATGCACTTTTATTATCATGTCTGCATCAGTTGACGCAGCAAAAAAGCATCAGAACAGGCCACTTAATATTTCTGGAAGATGTGATTCACAGCGTTATCTGAACATATGCCAAGTCATCCAGAACAAAATACGAGGCTAAGCAGTCATCTCATTTACATACATTGGGATCGAGAAAAATAACTCATTTATGATGTCCACCTTATACGCTAGAAGATCAGAGCACAACCCCGGGAGAGAATGGAGACGTCATAGTGCGCATCAGGTGCACACTACCCCAAGGTTAACCCAAAGTATTAGGGCATTTCTGTTAGCACACACTTATTCCAGCTCACCTCCCTGGTCATTGAATACAGTCCCGGTTCCAGAAGCCTGGGGTGTGACCCCGCCGCAGTCAGCACAGAATTCAAAGGAAAAGAACGGCTCCGGATTCTCATAGAGGTCCTCTAAAAACCATCTTCTTTATTCAAACATATAGTTTACAGCAGATACATCCACCCGGTATACAGACAGTTAAGGGCATTTCAAAAGAAGTGTTACTGCAATACACATGCAATAAAATAGTGATAGGTTTTGTTTACAGCCATTGCATTTCTGTCTCGGGTGGCCAAAGCTCTGGTCCACCTTCTCCTGCATTCAGTGGTGGTCCGCCATGACCAGTAGCTTTTGTTGTATCTCATGACCTAGATAGAAATGTTTACCTAGTTGTCTGCTGCTGTCAATGGCTTCTATGTGCATCTAGATCTTTATCAAACACATCCCTCAAGCAGTACAAACACATATTGTAGTGCAGTTGGCTCCACATGGGGCCTCCACGCACTTCCAGGTCCACCACATTCTGAAGAATGCGCCTAATTTTACTGTATATGTATTGTTGGGAACATTAGAGGTAGAAGAAGGTTCAGCAGGGCAGCTTATTCAGATCCATACAACAGATTCACAATACAGACAAGTACACAAGGCTTAAAACATTTTACGTGCTTCTCTCCTCAGCACACCCAGTAATAGCTGGTGTGTGGTGGACATTGTGCTACATAACAGCTCATAGCTGGTCTGTGGTCTCATCGCCCAGAGCTGTATCAGTCATGGCCCCCTGAACAGAGATGTTCCTGAAATGATACATACAACCTGCTCCATTGATGACCACCAAGCGTAAAAGCTAAGCGCTCATCTGGCCCTACAGGCAACAATAACGGTGATCAGGAACTCTTCAATGTAAGGTCTCCGGTCACGGTGTCCACCAGCTTCTTGTGACTCATCCTATAGAAGTCACTCCGTGTCCCGAGAGCCCTACCATATCAAGAACACTTTCTATTTCAAAGGCTTTAACACTCTGTTCCAGCAAAATGCTAATGTTCTGCAGCACGGTCTTTACCAGGCTGTCACACTGAATTATGGGAGACATGAAAGATTTGGATTGATATTTTAATTAGTATTATACAGCCAGATTATTACACATGTCAGCAACTGTGCACAAACCATCATACATATCAAAGGGGCTGTGGTGGTGGATACCCCAGTGATTGCTATTGACAAGATAAGCAGTAACACACCCGCATATGTGATTGCTTATTGAATCCAATGAAAAAACCACTCTAAGCCACCTGTATACACTGCGGATTATGCGCAGTGCTACTGTACAGAATATGAGAACTGAAAGACCTGTAGCCATTACAAGATGGGACCACTCCTCATATCTATAGTTTACATTCCTTTGTTATGCTAATTGCACAGAAGTGAAACTTTATTTTTGTATAATGACCAATGGAACAATGCCACAAGCCTCGGGGGAAGGGGGGGGGGGGGACGCCCCCTCTGATGTACTGTACATATATACTGCTTAACCTCCTCCGGACCGCCTAACGCAGGATCGCGGTCCGGAGGCGGCTGTCCCAGGCAGAGTCACGCATCTACGCGTCATATCGTGAGACGCGAGACTTCCTGTGAATGCGCGTACACAGGCGAGCGCGTTCACAGGATCGGAATGTAAGAGTGGATCTACAGCCTGCCAGCGGCGATCGTTCGCTGGCAGGCTGTAGATGCGATTTTTTTAACCCCTAACAGGTATATTAGACGCTGTTTTGATAACAGCGTCTAATATATCTGCTACCTGGTCCTCTGGTGGTCCCTTTTTTACGTGGATCGACCACCAGAGGACACAGGCAGCTCAGTAAAGTAGCACCAAGCACCACACTACACCCCCCCCCCCCCCCGTCACTTATTAACCCCTGATCACCCCCCTGTAAGGCTCCATTCAGACGTCCGTATGTGTTTTACGGATCCGCAAAACACATACGGACATCTGAATGGAGCCTTACGGGGGGGGGGGGGGGGTGATCAATGACAGGGGTGTTATCACCCCATATAGACTCCCTGATCACCCCCCTGTAAGGCTCCATTTAGACATTTTTTGGGCACAAGTTAGCGGAAATTATAAGAAAAAAAAAAAAAAAAAGTCTCATATTCCACTAACTTGTGTCAAAAAATAAAATCTCACATGAACTCACCATACCCCTCACGGAATCCAAATGCATAACATTTGTTAGACATTTATATAGACTTCTTCTCACGCTTTAGGGCCCCTAAAATGCCAGGGCAGAATACCCCACATGTGACCCCATTTCGGAAAGAAGACACCCCAAGGTATTCGCTGAGGGGCACATTGAGTCCATGAAAGATTTAACTTTTTGTCTCAAGTTAGCGGAAAGGGAGACTTTGTGAGAAAAAACAAAAACAAAAAATCTATTTCGGCTAACTTGTGCCCAAAAAAATAAAATAAAAAATCTTCTATGAACTCGCCATGCCCCTCATTGAATACCTTGGGGTGTCTTCTTTCCAAAATGGGGTCACATGTGGGGTATTTATACTGCCCTGGCATTTTAGAGGGGCCCTAACCCTGGGTTCACACCCGAGCGTTCTGAAAGGAGCGCGATTGTACGGGCGTTTGCAATCGCGCAGAGACAAGCGAACGCCCATTGTCGCGCGTTCCCAAAAAACTATGTACGGGAATGCGTGACAAGACGCCTCAAAGAAGCTCAAGAACTTTTTTGAGCGTAGGGCATTTTTCAGCGCGTAAAACGCTCAGGTGTGAACCCAGCGTAAAGCGCGAGAAGAAGTCTGGAATCCAAATGTCTAAAAATGCCCTCCTAAAAGGAATTTGGGCCCCTTTGCGCATGTAGGCTGCAAAAAAGTGTCACACATGTGGTATCGCCATACTCAGGAGAAGTTGGGCAATGTGTTTTGGGGTGTCTTTTTACATATACCCATGCTGGGCGAGATAAATATCTTGGTCAAATGCCAACTTTGCATTAAAAAAAAAGGGGAAAAGTTGTCTTTTGCCGAGATATTTATCTCACCCAGCATGGGTATATGTAAAATGACACCCCAAAACACATTGCCCAACTTCTCCTGAGTACGGCGATACCACATGTCACACTTTTTTTCAGCCAAGGTGGGCAAAGGGGCACATATTCCAAAGAGCGCCTTTAGGATTTCACAGGGCATTTTTTACACATTTTGATTTCAAACTACCTCTCACACATATGGGCCCCTAAAAAGCCAGGGCAGTATAACTACCCCACAAGAGAACCCATTTTGGAAAGAAGACACCCCAAGGTATTTCGTGATTGGCATAGTGAGTTCATGGAAGTTTTTATTTTTTTGTCACAAGTTAGTGGAATATGAGACTTTGTAAGGAAAAAAATAAAATAAAAATCATTTTCTGCTAACTTGTGACAAAAAATAAAAAGTTCTATGAACTCACTATGCCCATCAGCGAATACCTTAGGATGTCTACTTTCCAAAATGGGGTCATTTGTGGGGGTTTTCTACTGTCTGGGCATTGTAGAACCTCAGGAAACATGACAGGCTGTGGCGCTGTCCTATCAAAGCGCAGAGCATCACAGCCAAGGAGATGGGGAGTTATTTTTTCTCCCTGGCTGTGATGCTCTGCGCTTTGATAGGACAGCGCCACAGCCAGGGAGAAGGAATGCACATTGAGAAAAAGGGCAGTCTCCTCCCCATTGCTCTGATGCTAGCAATTAGCTTACAGAGCGGGAGACTATAACGGGGGCACAGCGGGCGAACGGAGCGGCGCCCAGGAATAATAGTAAGTGCAGGGAGATCCCTGGGCGCCGCTCTACATATCCTGATTGTTTACAATGTTTGGACCCATGAAAGGTCCTCTTTAAGGCCTCATGCACACACCCGTTGTGCGGCCGTTCCATGCATTTTACTAAGCATTCTGTATTAAGAATGCTATTATTTTCCCTTATAACCATGTCATAAGGGAACATAATAAAATCTACAGAACACCTAACCCAAACTTCTGTAAAGAAATCCGGGTTCGGGTCTGGGTACCAAACATGCAGATTTTTCTCATGTGAGTGCAAAACGCATTAAAACGCTTTGCATTCGCGCTGAAAAATTGTGCATTTTCCCGCAACGCACCCGCGATGCCCGTGGGAAAGAGGCCTAATAGAGCTCTATCAGGGGAATAGGACTTTAAACTCTGCCTGCTGCCCTGTGCACACAGCAGCAGGGAGCTTACCATGGAAGCCAGGCTTCATGCACGCCGTGGATCTGAACTCCCTCAGACACAGCCTGAAGAAAGGCCCGAAACATTGCAATAAATGTTAGAAATGTACCACGGGTGTTTAAATTTTAATGAAAATAAACTGGGCTTTTGAAGATCGCTCTTTTGGTTTGCTGTCTCAAACTCAATAGCCAGGGCTTCAGTAGTGTCCTGGCTGCCATGGTAACCGATCGGAACGCCGCCATTACACTGCTGGGGATCCGATCACAACTGCTACTGCACCACCAATGAAGAGGGTGGAGGGGACCCTGTGGTTACTGCCACCAATTACTTTAATACTGGGGGGTTAGGGAGGGCGCACTGCGTCACCAATAAAGATAACTAACCCATTATTACAAATACAGGTGGTGGGTGCCGGTGGCAGAATCACATGCTGAGGGGTTAACTGCCGCAGATCGCAGCACCTTGTCATAGAGGTCGGGTGTCGGTTATGCGATTCTGCAGCCACCACCTGTATTTGTATTAATAGGGAAGTTAACATTATTGGTGACGCAGTGGCCACAGCCCCTCTTCTCTCATTGGTGGCAGCGGCATAGTGGGGAGGGACTTCCTCCTTCTCCACTGTGCTGCTGAGGAGAACATGGTGCGCGCTGAGAGCGCGCCATGTTCTCTGATACTAGGCTGTACAGCCTAGTAACGGTAAAAGGCAAATCCCGGTATGGAATCGATACCGGTACAAAAGTATTGATTGGGTATCGATAGTTCGATACCCGGTGCAATCCTAGGGACAATATACAAAATGCACATGGAAGTTATCTGTATTTTACTGATCCGTTGTGGGCGGACTGAAATACGCATGCAGCTATGTGCATGAGACAACAAAGGAACATTTATAAAACCATTAGTATCCATAACTGTAGATAATACCAGTAGGGCCTGTTCACATGTGTCAGAAACGCCTTTAGTGGCCTCTGTTCCAGATATCATATCAAAAACTGCATAGAGAGAGAGAAAAAAAAAAAAAAAAAAAAAAAAACACACTTGCTCTCAAACGAAAACCAAATACACGCCATTATAGACAATGGGGTGCATTCAGCACTATTCAGTAGTTATACGAGGAATCCAACATTTCTATTTTCCTAGTTTTGCTCCTACAAAGGAGGAGGAGGAGGAGAAGGAAAATAGATGGCACCAGTGTAAAAGAAGCCAAATCACTACAGAATTTGGTGACTGTTCTGCTTGGCAGGAAACACCAACCTCCTGATGTGGGAAGAGATCACGGGGCAGATTTACTAATCCTATAGATGGCGGAAGCTCAGCCAGGCTGCCTGTCCCTGCACCCAAGTCTATCACCGGGGCTCAGGCTCAATGAGAAATCAGGACAGACATTTTTCTCGGTCTATACCAACTATTGGGCAGCTTACTTTCAGACAGATTTATATATTGGAATTGTGGCTCAATTTTGGCGCATAATGGTGCCTCTTAGGCCCCACCCCCTTTATCACAAATCTCACCCAAGATCTACTCCCTTGCCAAGCATGTCTGAAAGGAGTCTGAAAAACGCTAGATGCGCCAATTTGTACCTCTTTTAAAAGAGATTTTTGAGGGAGACACATTAGTAAATATGGGCTACAGATGGTGTAAATGTAGACAGAGGAGCACATTTACTATAGTGTCGGGGCCTGTTTTTATGTGGGAAAAATGCTGTTTTAGGCTACTTTCACACTAGCGTTCGGGTGTCCGCTTGTGAGCTCCGTTTGAAGGCTCTCACAAGCGGCCCCGAACGCATCCGTCCAGCCCTAATGCATTCTGAGTGGACGCGGATCCGCTCAGAATGCATCAGTCTGGCAGCGTTTGGCCTCCGCTCCGCTCAGCAGGCGGCCACCTTAACACTGCTTGCAGCGTTCGGGTGTCCGCCTGGCCGTGCGGAGGCATGCGGATCCGTCCAGCCTTACATTGTAAGTCTCAGACGGGTCCGCTCTGAACGCTAGTGTGAAAGTAGCCTTAGACTATTTTTTTTTTTTTGTCACATTTACTACTGAAAATGCACCTATTTTGGAGCCATTTGCGCCTCGCTTCCCTGTTTTGATTTTACAGCTATTTTCCAATCTATGTAGGTGTGCCTTATTTTGAGCCCGATTTAGTCACAAAAACAGTCTAATCTCTACTCCACTCCAGGGCTCGCATGCTTTTCTACATATGTTTTGAATGGCGAGTTGCGCCACATTTTGCCTAAAAAGTCGCCCTTTTATGGAGACGTACACCTACTTTCAGGTCACTTGCCCAACATTTTCACGAGCATACTAATTAGACCAGTCTTAGCAAATATCAACCTGTCGTATCTGTTTATCACAGGGGCTCAAATTGGATGTATTGGGCGAATGTAATGCAGGGAGACAATTTTCTCTAACTCAACACTACTATCGGTTGGCTTACTTTAAGACAGTATTTTATGCCATAAACAACGCCCCTCCCATAAACCACACCCCTTCTCGAGTGAGTTAGAAAAACTGTAGCTGCATCAATCTGCACCTCCTTTTTAGCCAGATTCAAGGAGCAGACACATTAGTAAATCTGGGTCCACATGCTGGAGTCTGAGCTCCCTTTGAGATTTTCTAAAGCACGTGTCTATTTGCATTAGAGTTGTATGGGGTTCCAAAGAATTTAAGATGCTTTTTGTGACATGGATGCAGAAAAACAATCCCAGCAAGTTCCATGTCTCCTCCATACAGTCTCTATGGTGGTGTACGGAGGCTGTATGACACCATACTAAAGGGCCAGTGTGTACAAGCTCCTGCTGGGCTCCATGCAGACGCTCCACTGACTATACAGAACTCATATGAGAAGCAATAAATGGAGGAGGAATGTGTTCTAGATCATTATGGTTCCAGACAACTTCATACGTTGGCAGACCTGTCACAATGATAATAATTGTCTGTGAAATGCATACTAACCTGTCAGATCTAATAAATCAGGCAGTATTTTCACTCAGTCTCCACAGTAAAAACTGTTGTGTGCTATCCTTCAGATACAACATAGGCCTTCTGAACACACCAGTATCAGTCACATTCCAAAGACCTAGGTAATGCATTCTTCATACATGTGCTGCATGTCGGTACACTTTTCTCCTAGGGGCTCATGTACATGGCGGTTTTACCACTCCTTTTAGTTCCGGGATTAGGGCCTCTTTCACATGAGTGATACAGAACATTTCAGGGTCTGCTCAGTGAAAACTGATGGTTTTGCATGCAAGCTGAATCAGTTTTGTCTGCGAGTGTGTTCATTGTTTCAGTTATTTCCATCAGGATTGCATCCACTTCCAGTCGCATGAATCAAAACTGAAGAATAACGGTCATGTGCATACACTTATTGAAACGAATGGGTAGGTATTTGTTGTCTCTATGGTTTTTATTGCAAAAATGAACCGCATTCAGACAGAAAACTCACTTGTATGAAACAAGCCGTAAAAAGGGACTGTGCCATAAACTACTTTTGACTCTAAAGTGTATTTTCATCAATTACTCTCCCTCTTGGATTGTTTTCATTTACCTCATTTGCAGTTTTCTCTTATCCCCCATGCTTGACTCCTGGTTTGTCATGTGTCATCACGCCTTAGGGCAGATGTGTCCTGACACCAGCAGATCATGTGACACTAATCGCGCCCCCTGTTCTTACCTATGACTCTTCTGCTTCCCACTTTACAAGGCTCTAATGCAGGACGTAACCTACAGCAACTGACTATGAAAACTGATTCATCACCGGGTGCAGTGGTAGGCTGATGACTTTAGAATAAGGCAGACATAGGACAGATATGGAAGTAAATGAGGCTGGCCATGCCATTTTTTATTTTTCAGTTGAAGTACTCTAAATACATTTTTCACATGTAAAAACCTTACCAAAAATGCATGCAGTTGTTAACGTGGTTTCAACTGGACCCAACCACACTGTCTGAATACACCCTTTTTAGATGACTTTCACACCTGCGGCCGGATAAAAAAAAAAAAAAAGTCAGATCCCATTATAGTCAATGGGTTCCAGGGGGAAGGCGGCACTATCTGGCAAAGCTGAATCTGAAGAACTCTGGCAGGTTGTTCTCTACTGTAACAGCTTGCCAAACTTCCCTGCCGCAAGTGTGAAACCTGCCTTAGGCAATAGGATAAGAATATACTAACATTAGTGCAGTCCTCTGGATGATACAACGACTATAGTGTCAAGAAAGATCACAAATCCATCGAGCAAATCTTCAGCTCTGTGGATTTATTCCGCTAACCCGGTCCCAATTATATATGTCTACTAGCAGCTGATCAGTACACAGCATGTGACAGCTTGCTGTAGTCATTGGACTTGCAAATAGAGAACTTGTGCAAAGGTTGGTGGAGTTAACCCCTTGCATGTTACCGTACACAAACCTTGGTGATATGAGGCCATTAATACACTGTATTAAAGCACCCCTCTCTCCGATAAACTCCCCAACAGTCCACTACTGCAGGCTCACTCTTCTCAATCCATACTGGTATTTCAGCTTTCAATCAATTCCTTCATTCTGACTCAAAGTTCACAAAGCCCTCATCTAGAAGAACCCCGACTGACTCAAACACTGCACATTGCTAGATGTTTAGCTAGATTATACCTTTTATAGATGGCACCCAGCTCGGAATAAGACCATAATGGAAAAGCTAGGTCAGGGGAACACTATTCCCTGGGCTGGGCATGAGTCCACTTCTTTAGCCTTGGATAAGGAGGTTATATAACAATAGAGGGTTCTCCTGTCGCTCTAACAATGGCACACAGGCTGGCATGAGTCCACTTCTTTAGCCTCGGAGAAGGAGGTTATATAACAATAGGGGGTTCTCCTGTCGCTCTGTAATAATGGCACACAGGCTGGCAGGGGAATTCTCAGCCGGTGGACATGGATGCAGTGTAATATCACACATATATCGTCACATGTGTACTAGCTTTCTTTCACCTAACCTTCACTTATCCAATGCTGCTCTGCTAAACGAGCATGTGGAGCTGGAAAGCCTCATGTCAAAAATCCCTGGGGACTAGAATAGGAGGAAACAAAGCGATTAAGCAGTCAGTTACCTTCAAACATGACTATTTTTGTCACCCATGTGACTAAGCAAAATGAGATTCTGACAGAACAAAAGGGAGAGAAGGCCTCACAGTATACAATAGCACTTGAGATATCTGCAGGAAGTCTGTAACATGTTTTTACATTTCTGGCCTTACACAGCAGATAGCTGTCGGCAAACAGCTCTCCCCCCCCCCCCCCCCAATACATACATTGGGCGCGGGATCCTAGCCTGGATGTTCACGGGTTGCACCCAAGGCTGTCTGATTGCATCATGCCCCATGTGTGTGATTTATAGTGCTGTGTGCCCCTGCCAGACTGTAATGAATAGTACTGACATAAATCATTATAGCTGATGTCTAGCAGGGACACACAGCACTATAAAATATTCTAATGCCATGCAGTCACCTTACAAGAGCAGAGCTGAGGACTGGAACAGCGTGTTCCCTGTAGTCTGAAACTGGCCTAAGGGTACGACCTACGCGGAGCATCCCAGTGTCCCTAGCACAGCATAGCCGTGTGGTTGTACCCTTAGCACTGGAGATGTTTGAGGTAAAGAAGATGGAATCATTTATGTACAGTATATAAGATTAGAGATAGCCTACACTTGATACCTGTTATATGTATGATCATCATATATCCCTAATATACCTTACTCACAAAAAGTTAGGGATATTTGTCTTGTGGGTAAAACTTACTGTGACCTTCTCTAAACTTCTGAATGAACAATGTCCAACTGTTCAATGCTTCAGTACTTTTTGCACAATAAATTTCCAGGTTCAAATTAGAATTGGTGTTTAACCACCTAACTGTTTTGCCCCAGTCCAGCTCCAGCAGTGGGAAAAGTAGCTAACTGGAGGGGGAGGGCTGCTTTAGGGTGCATTCACACGACCGTATAAATGGATCCGTATCCGTTCCGCAAATTTGCGGAACGGGTGCGGACCCATTCATTTCAATGGGGCCGCAAAAGATGTGGACAGCACACCGTGTGCTGTCCGCATCCGTTGTTCTGTTCCGTGTGCTGTCCGCAAAAAAGATAGAGCACGTTGCGGTTGCGGACAAGAATAGGCATTCTCTTTATAGCGCCGGCCATGTGCGGTCTGCAAAATGCGGAACGCATACGACCGGTATCCGTGTTTTGCGTGTGAATGCACCCTTAGATGGTGATATCTCCTGAATGGTAGCAGCTAGAAACATGCTAGAAACTGGTCTTGTTTGAAAGCTGACAGACCAGGGTTTCATACCAAGCAACAGAGGAGAAATCACTGTTAGGAATAGAGTCGAGAATAATCGCGGGCAAAACCAGTTTTTACTTTCATTTTCAGAGGCATTCACAGCATCCCGATTTCTATCAGTGATATCTTCCCCTGTACTGAACATATTGCTGTCATTCTAATATTGTCTTAATGGCAGCTTTCAAACAAGAACAGGTGCATGTTTCTAGCTGCTACCATTCAGGAGATAGCAGCATCTAATGCAGCCCTCCCCCTTCCAGTTAGCTACTTTTCCCACTGCTGGAGCTGGACTGGCGTAAAACAGTTAAAGGGGTTGTCCGGGTTCAGAGCTGAACCCGGACATACCCTTATTTTCACCCCGGCAGCCCCCCTGAGCCTGGCATCGGAGCATCTCATGCTCCGATGCGCTCCCGTGCCCTGCGCTAGATCGCGCAGGGCACAGGCTCTTGTGTTTACAATAACACACTGCCGGGCGGTAACTTCCGCCCAGCGGTGTGTTCGGTGACGTCACCGGCTCTGAGGGGCGGGCTTTAGCTCTGCCCTAGCCGTTTTACTGGCTAGGGCAGAGCCAAATCCCGCCCATCAGTGCCGGTGACGTCACCGGGGTTCCTGTCAGCCCCATAGAGAGCCCCGGTACGTCACCGGAACTCAGAAAAATGCCTTTGCCCTGCGCGATTTAGCGCAGGGCAAAGGAGAGCATCGGAGCATGAACTGCTCCGATGCTCATGTCAGGGGGGCTGCCGGGGTGAAAATGGAGGGATGTCCAGGTTCAGCTCTGAACCTGGACAACCCCTTTAAGGGGTTAAACAGTTCTCCTCATCATGCTGTTCATATTTTGACAAACTTGTAAAGAAACTGCAGCACTCTCTTGTCTTCAGTATCCAAAGCTTTACTCACCAATACAGTGCGACGTTTCGACCTGTGGTCTTTCTCAAGCAACTAACAATGTGAACATAATCAAATACATATCTACCCTCTCAAAAGGTCACATGCCCCAATTGAGTATGCTAATTACCAATTACATATGCAAAGTGTGTACCACCTCTCTCTGTGATCCCCAACTCTAGAATCTACTTCTTATCACCTTATTCAAATCACAGTCCATCATACACAATGTGATACAAAATGTATTAAAATCAGAAACCGTGCTTACTGCAATTTCTGCTGGCATACTGGGGAGCACATCCTAGAAGACACCATCCTGTTAGTATTCATCATGAGACCAAGACGACACATAACAATTGAACATCAGTACTTCGCCATTGCGAGGCTTCAAGCAGGATGTTCTCAGACGGAAGTGGCCACTGAGCTTAGAGTGGCACAGAGTGTCATCAGCAGGTTGCAACAGAGACTGAAAGAGTCACAGAAAGGCATAGAAGTTGATGTCCTTTGGCCACATCCAACACTGATGACCGCTTATGAACAATGTCCTGTGGAACAAGATGATGAATGCCACACAACTCCAGACACATTTAAAGGAAACCTGTCATCACTTTCTAAGCCTATTTATCCTCACTTTTCTACAAATACTTTTTAATACATTAACAATGATATTAAAATCAATTCTGAATGAGTTCAGAGAAAAACCTAAAATAAATGTTCCAGCCATATATGTAAATTAACCTTAGATGAGTCTGGTGTCCTCCATGCTTCAGAGAGGAGTCCAGTGTTCTCTGACTCTCGTATGCCCATAAACGGCTCATCTCCACCCCTTTTCTTCCAAGCCTCGCAGCTACGCAGTAAACACTATAGGATCAGTAGTAGTGTTGATCGCAAATATTCTAATTGCAAATTTTTATCGCAAATATCGGCACTTTCAGAATTCGCGAAGATCTAGAAAATAGTGCTATATCTATGCATTCGCGAATATTCTAGATTTTTTTCATCAGTGAGTGAGGAGACTGGTTCTGCACATGCGCAGGATTTTGGACGTGAGTTTGGGAGAAGGGTAGGATCTTTAGATTCTGTCACTCTTATAACGGGAGGTGATGAGGTAAGCATTAAATTTACATAACTTTAAAAAAGCTAAAGTGGACTGTAAAAGAAGTACTTGGAGGTGTTTAAAAAAAAAACCCTAGGATGATTAGGGTGGAAGAGAACTATGCTAAGGTAGGCCTCAGTGCTGTTCACTGATGAAACTTGATTTAGGGTCCATTCACACGTCCTGTTTTTTTTCATCCTGAAAAACGGTCCGTTTTTTGCGGATCCGTTGTTCCTGAAAATGTTTCCGTATGTCATCCGTTTTTTGCAGATCCGCAAAAAACGGGAGCATGTATACATTTCAATAATCAAATAAAGTTGTTTGGATTTCTTTGAAAAAAAATTGAAAAAAAAATAAAAAATAAAATTTGTTATGTGTTTCCAGGAACGGAATCTGCAAAAAACGGATGACATACGGAATGACATCCGAATGTCATCAGTTTTTTGCGGATCCATTGACTTTGTATTGTACCAGGATCCGATTTTTCAGGACAAGAATAGGACATGTTTTATATTTAAACGGACATGCGGAACGGAACAACGGAAACGGACAGCACACATTGTGCTGTCCGATTTTTTCCAGGACCCATTGAAAATGAATGGGTCCAGATCTGGTCCTGATCTGTTCCTGAAAAAACGGAACAGATCAGGAAAGAAAAAACGGACGTGTGAATGGACCCTTACACTGAGCAGAAATAATGGCTGCCAACGATGTTGGAGACGTCACAGAGTGCTATGCATCTGCCTTTGGTGGTGTTACAGGTGTGTCTAGTCAATACAGAACTGCCCTACACTTTGTGAATAATACAGTAACAAGCCTATACTAATGAGTAACATCATTAATCCAGTCATTGTGCCTCTGCATGAACAACACAGGCCTACGTTCATCTTCATGGACTACATTGCACCAGCTCAACAAGGGTTGCATCATTAGGGAACGGCTGCTGGAGACTGGTTTACCTCAAATGGATTGGCCTGTAGTTTCTCCAGACCTGAATCCCAATGAAAACCTATGGGATGAGCTGAGTCGCGGTGTAGAGGCTCGTAACTCTGTACCCAAAAACCTCAATGACCTGAGGGCTGCCCTTGAAAAAGAGCGGGGTGTCATGCCTCAGCAGAAAACAAGTTGACTTGTGAACAGCATGAGATGTTGTTGTCAAGCTGTAATTGATGCTCCAGGCGACATGACAAGGTATTGAGACATTGACATGCACAGACATCATCCGTATTTTTTGCAGATCCGTTTTTTGTGGATCGCAAAATACAGACGGTCGTGTGAATGAGGCCTTAGGGTAATAAATATAGAGTTCTGTTTGGCTGTTAACCCCTTGCTTTGTTACTGGAAAAAATTGATTAAAATAGAAAATCTGCCAAAAAAAGTAAAATTCTGAAACTTCATCTCCATTTCCCATTAATTCTTGTGGAACACCTAAAGGGTTAACAAAGTTTGTAAAATCAGTTTTGAATTCCTTGAGGGGTGTAGTTTCTAAAATGGGGCCATTTATGGGTGGGTTCTATTAAGTAAGCCTCACAAAGTGACTTCAGACCTGAACTGGTCCTTAAAAAGTGGGTTTTGGAAATTTTCTTAAAAATGTCAAGATTTGCTTCTAAACTTGTAAGCCTTCTAACTTCCCCAAAAAAATAAAATGGCATTCACAAAAGGATCCAAAAATGAAGTAAACATGGGAAATGTAAAGTAAATTTGGAAAGTTAGGAATTTTCCAAATGTTTTGGTAAATTTTGGATAAAAAAAATAAATATATATTGACTGAAATTTACCACTATCATATCGAGTACAATGTGTCAGAATGGCTTAGATAAGTAAAAGCAGTCGAAAGTTATTACCACATAAAGTGACATGTCAAATTTCCAAAATACGGCTTGGTCTTTAAAGGTGAAAAATGGCAGGGTCCTGAAGGGGTTAAATGCCCTACTTTCATGATATAATATCAATGTAGTATGAACTTTTTACATTTTCCATAAATTTCACCTAAAAGCCAAACATCCCTAACTTTTTGTGAGTAGTGTAACACTAGTAACACAATACAGCACTGTACATTATAACATTGGCCGGTGTAAATGCACAAGATGATGAAAGTGTGGTTCATCATTGATAATAACTGGCCATTCATAGATGAAAAAGATTTGTAGTAAAACGAGCTAGTACAACTGAAGTAGGATTGGAGATAGGTCACACGAAGTCCCAATGAAGAGGAGGCCTGCTATATAATTAGACTCTGCTTCAGGCGGCCCGGGAGGACTTGGAAACACTAGTGACCTGGGCGGTGCAGATAAGGATTGAACACAGCCCCCTATAGCACAGGAAAGACCAGCAAGTTCCTGGAAAATAGAAGCAGTCCTCGCCCCAGGGCAAGTCTCTTCACAACACGTCTCACTGGATGTGGCTGTGCAGATATGTAACTCCCAGTGAAAAAGAACATGTCAGCATGTGGAGGCAGCTGGGAGCGGAGACCCTGCACAGGTATTCTACAATGCCCCAAGTCGAGTTCCTGGGTAGTATCAGCCAAGGAAGGGAGTCCATATAAATACATACATAGCAACTCTGTCAGAAACATAAGAACACCAGGATGCAGAGAAATGTCTTTACTACATATTACATCTGTGGGAGTCTGACTAGTTGGCACCCTTGTCTACCAGCTGACTGAAGGTGCCACAGTGCTCAGAGTGCCACATTCTCTTCATTGTTTACCAGGCACAGCCGCTACACCTGGAGGGGCACTCACCAAAGCTGATCGTGGGGGTGCCAAGGGTCAGACCTCCACCAATCTGATATTGATGACCTATCCTAAGGATAGCCCATCCACATTGAAGTCCTGGAAACCACTTTTAAGGCAACATGCTGTAGACTTTAGAAGCCAATAGCCAATTAAACCCTGTCATTAATAGAAGGCCACCCAAAACATAAACATGGTTCCTTGAACTTCTCAAGCCCTGACCTATGGAATAACAGACCGATATTTCTTTCAACTCCCCCATACATGCTAAGTTTTAGTGAGCGTCCATGTGTTGTCAATGAGGAGAAATGAGAAAGCCTCTACCACCTATGGTGGCTTCTCTCCCCTGACATCATCTGTTGGGGAAGTGGGGGGGGGCTCCCCACACAATTTAGACTGGCAGGTCCAGCCGACAAGATACTAACGTGTAAGGGGGCCTTAAAGTGACCCTCCAATCCCTGTTCTTGGGTTGGCCAGCCTTGTTCACGTGAGCAATGCTGGCCAATCCATGGGCAGCAGGAAGTGTATTGGGCAACCAAATACACAATATACAGCAGGCAATCGGAAAAGTGGTGCAGCCATCTTGGAAGAAAGAAAAGTAGCCCGGAAATTCATGGATCTGCTACTAAATAAAAGAAAAGGAGGCCACCAGAAAAGCGTTTTGCTTGTTGCCAAGTTAATGTCAATTTTGTTCTTGAAACGGAGGGTTGCTTTAATATTTAAGCTGTCCCGGCAATCAACGAATCAATGTTATCCCCAGGGAAAGCTCCGTTCATTCACTGGAATACATGTACTGTAAGTGTTGATGCACATGCTATGGGCCCTTCAGTGTCACGGCCGATCTATCGGATGCACTACTGACGTTATTCTCTCTAAGAAATATTGCTTTTCAGGACTATCTTTCAGCAACCTCACTGAAGAACGTTGCAACCAATCTCTTCCTAACTGAAAATGGCCACTTCCACCTTACACTGAAGATGTGTGATTTCGTGCCAGTTTTCTGTTGTAGTTTGTCTGTTCAGTCACTTTTCTGTCTGGAGAATAGACAAAGAGCTATGGACAGCCTGGCAGTGCCAAGTACAGTGTAGCTGGTGCGTGCGATGTAACACATTGTGACCCTGCAGCAGGTATGCCAGTCCTAATAAATCTCCCCCAATACGTTATGCAGCGGGGCATCCTAAATCAATTCAGTGGCAGGCACAGTCCATTATTCCTGCTTGAGGAAACAGCGCCTGGCTGAAGAATTTGTACAGGCAATTACATCAAGCAGGCACATTTACCATTACAAATATTAAAGTCCTCAATTTGGTACTTACCTGTTTAGGGTCCTTTTACAGGGGCCCAAAACAAGCGCTTATTGATAATATAGCATCCAATCAGTGCTCATTTGCTCTGGACCAATCACCGGCAATGTATGCGCCCAAATGATGGTTCGAATTGTACAGTTCTGCCATTTTTGGGAGCGCGTCCACATTTACATGCGCTTGTTATTACTGACCGCTCCATGGTCTCCCGCCGGCCGTCACCTCACTGCACTGTATCCTGACATACACATATCGTCAGGACATAGTGCACGTAAGCGTGTGCGACGTCAGGAGGACATTGCAGTGCGTGAAGAAGAGGCTGGAAGAGCTGTGGAGCGGCGCCCCTACATGAAAGGTAAGTATTTTATTTCACTGGTGCTGGGGACTGATGGCTAGGAGGGGGAGGCGATGGCACTGGGGGGGGGGGGGGGGACCTGATGGCAGCATGGGGGTAGCCTGAGGACTGATGGCAGGGGGTCCAATGATGCTGATGAGTTTTTATAAAGAAAAACGTTCTTTTAAGGGCTCATTTACACGGCTGTTGCCGTATTGTGGCTCGCATACAGTGGGTCCGCAATACAGGGGCACCGGCCATTTGCACCCTGCATCACAGCATACCCATTGTTGGCACGGCATCGCTTTAACTACAGCGCATGCACCGGCGCAAAACCAGCGGTAATGTTGTCTTTGCCGGCACATACGCAGTAGTTAAAGCGATGCCGTGTCAAGAATGGGCATTGCAGTGCGCATGCTCCGGCCCAGCGATGCAGTGCGTAGATGCGGGATCTCGGCCGGACCGAAGGATGACGCAAGGGGAGCAGCCTGGGCTCCAACACAGTGACCGCTGCCCCTGGGCACTTGCGAGTGCTCATTTGCATATGAATCAAAGTTCGCTTTTCTAACTTCTGCAAGTCTAAAGAAAATGACAAAGGTACCATAACATTCATGTATAGGACAATGTAAGCACTGTATATGGCCATATGGGGGTGACAGACTCCCTTTAAGGCACCAGTGACAGTCTGGCTTAAAATCCTTGGCACCATCATCGCCCCAATCCTCCTGTATGACAAAGTCTGGGGCTCAGACTGGGCAAAGTGGGATTCTGGGCCAACAGAACTTTTCCACCTAGAATTCTGCAAACACCTTCTCCAGGTCCACAGGAGCACCTCAAACAGCGCCTGTTGAGCAGAACTGGGCATATTCCCACTCTACTTTGCTGTCCAGAAGAGGGCGCTATCATTCAGAGCCTATCTGCATAACAGCAGTCCCAGCTCCTACCATCACAAAGCCTTGCTACACCAAGAAGCCCCAGAAAAACAAAGCACCCTGCAACAAGTCACCCAAACCCAGCATGCCCAAGCCACCAACCAATACAGCCTGGCAAAGGGGGAAATCCAGAGGACGATACACAAGGGTAAAGAGGAGTATATCAGCGTCTGAAGGAACGACATATGAACATCACAGAAGCTGACAGTATACCAGAGCCTACAGAGGGAGTACAAACTGGCCCCATATCTGGAGAAACTCCCCAATCCAAGAGACTGACAGATCCTGAGCCGCTACAAACTAAGGCGCCCGCAGCCTGCTCATTGTACAGAGGTACATGCCCAGGGAGAGCAGACTGTGCCAGCAGTGCGACCGGGAGGCCGTGGAGGATGAGGCTCATTTCCTGCTGCGGTGCCCCAAATAGCAGTGCGGGATTCTCACTTCAGGAGACTGTCTGATCTCTGCCCAGACTTCACCTCCATGGAGGAAGAAGAGAGACTCGCCATACTGCTGGGGGAAGCACAGCGGCCACAAGCACAATATAATACTGCCTGCCATAGACTGAGAGGAGCCTGATAGATATATAGAGCTATGAGAGAGAAATAGTAGATACAGTAAAATTCATAGATAGATATGAGGTAGATGGATAGCACCTCTGAGACATTTTGCGAGGGGACCGACAGATGAGACTCCTAACACATGTGTCACAGAACATGACCCCAGCTGTTGTAATGGGTCTCATGGGTGACACATTCCTCACATGATGACACAGGTCGCTGAGGAGAAAACCTGATCTACATGATGCCCTCCTAGTGACAACCATGGCAGCCAGCACCACACAAGATAATGAAGCGACAATTAAAGGCGCAGGATGAGTCACAGGCACATACACCGCACATGTGTACACACGAGCACACGTCAGTGGACACCACACAGCAGCCCTATAGGGGCTCCATGTTCTGCGCCTCAGGAGGCAGCATACACTGGGCAACCTCCCGGGGAGCAGGCAACATGAGGGCTCACTGCGCCCCAAGCAAATTCCAATACTCTTGTGGAACTACAGCTGCCAGCATGGACTGCCAGGAAAGCAGATACGGCATGGGTATAATCACTAATCGCTCTCTCACCCTGGTCTTGGTCCTCTGGTGCCTCTCAGGATCCGAGTAAGTCCGGTCCACGGCTATCCCTGTGTCGCTCCCCGGCATGGTGTCTCGCTGAAGATCCTGCTGCCTGCCCAGGAGGAATGGTGAGGGATGTTAGAACGGGCACCCTGCCTGGCACATAACCAGAGAAGCAGGCAGCCGGGGATACCCAGCCACAGCCAGCACAGGGCTCTCGGTACTGCACCGCGGTGTGTGCGCTCGCAGTGAGTATGTCCGTGTGTGTATCAGGGTGGATCATAGCCCCGCCCCCTGCATGCTGCACCCTTTCGCTGCTGGAGGAGAGCAGTGCGCGCCACTTGCCAGGCTGAGGAGACACCTCAGAGACAGTGAACTGCCAATACAATAAAACCTGTACATACCCTGTGCCTGCTGCAGGTGATGGTCTGCTGAAGACAGCATTTCCACCTTAAAGAACAGATATTTTAGAATAAATTAGAATTTTCAGTGGGTTATAAAATGTAAAATAATGTATCTAGATGGGTTATTTGATGAAGATGCACCAATCCATATATCCCTCTCTGTAAGGGTCCATTCACATGTCCACAATTCTGTTCCACGTTTTGTGGAACGTTATTGCGGACCCATTCATTTCTATGGGGCCGCACGATGTGCTGCCCGGATCCAGAATTGCACTTCCAGGTCCGCAATTCCGTTCCCGAAAAAATAGAACATGTCCTATTCTTGTCCACAATTGCGGAGAAGATTAGGCATTTTCTATTAACTGCCGGCGATGTGCGGTCCGCAAAATGCAGAACGCATATTGCCAGTGTCCCTGTTTTGCGGATCCAAGGTTTCGCAAAACACACACGGACGTGTGACTGGACCCTAAGGCACAATGGTAACCTCAAGACCTCCTATTACATGGACGGGCTGTGAAATGCAGGGCTGGCTAACAGTTTCCTTTGGCTAGATGGCTGCCAGGCGTGCCTATGCAGCCCCAAGAGGACTGAGTTACAGTGAGCAGGAATTGAGCCCAACATGTCCGCCGCGTTTATTAATCCTCTTAGACAACTTTTGCGCCTCACTTGTTAGGTGGGCATGGCTTAAAAGGACAAGGGGGTATGTCTCAAATTGTGATAAATGGCACCAAAATTGAGCCAGAATTTGGGTGCAACATTCCAGGGCAAAGTAAGCCAACTAGTAGGTGGTATAAACTTAGACGAGACACTCTAAGGCAGCATTCACACAACCGTATACTTTTTGCGATCCGCAAAATACGGATACCAGCTGTGTGCTTTCCGCATTTTGCAAACCAGTATGTCCTGTCCTTTCTTAGAAATGCCTATTCTTGGCCACAAAATGGACAAGAATAGGACATGTTCTTTTTTCTGTGGGGCCGCGGAATGGACTTACGGATGTGGAGAGCACACAGTGTGCTATCCGCATCTTTTGCAGCCCCATTGAAATGGGAACGGAGGCAGACAGAAACTACAGCCGTGTGAATGTCCCCTTGAGATGAGGCAGATTTGTCATCCAGCATCAGCCTCTACGATAAATCAGGTGTGCTTTCATCTCAATTTCAGACAGTATTAGTAAATCTGCCGCATTATGTTTCATATCAATGAAATAGTAAAACTTTTATTCAAAAACATGTTTTCATCCAGATGTTTTCATTTGTTTACGGGGAGAAGCAGCAGCGGGGAGCGGGGTAAGTATGTTCCCTGTGAGGGGCCCTGCACCTGGGGGGGGGGGGGGGGGGCAGTTTATGATATTGGATAACCACTTTCAGAGCGGGCTATTTGCCCCCTTCCTGACCAGGCCTAATTTTGCAAATAATTTTCAGAGATTGTTTTCTCGTGACACATTGTACTTCATGATAAATTTGAGTCAATATTTTTCACCTTTATTTATGAAATAATCTCAAATTTACCAAAAATTTAGAAAAATTCGCAATTTTCAAAATTTTCATTTCTCTGCTTTTAAAACAGAAAGTGATACTTAATAATATATTTATTACTTAACATTACTTAACATTCCCTATATGTCTACTTTATGTTGGCATCATTTTTAAAGGGAGGTGGATATTTGATTATAATCTAATTAATTATATACAATCATTAACTACTAAAAAGTACCTTAGATGTATTCACTTACTGGTCATCGAGTCCAGCGTATATTTAATTCAGAGCTATAGCCACTCCCCTGCCCACCTGCTGCTGATTCATATAGAAAATAACTGTCAATCAGCAGCAGGTGGGCGGGGAGAGTCAGGAGCTCATGAATATTCATGACTCATCATTATCAGCTGGAGCTTTTCAATGCAAGATGTTGGCAGATTGACTGGGTCAATTAAAGAAAGTGACCCAGCATTTTGCTAAAAGAATCAGTCACTTATTTATGTTGCCCTTAGTTAAGACACCATAAAACTGGTGACAGGTTCCCTTTAAGGACCAGTTCAGGTCTGAAGTCACTTTGTGGGGCTTACACAGTGGAAACCCCTATAAATGACGCCATTGTAGAAATGACACCCAAGTTACTCAAAACTGATTTTACAAACTTTGTTAACCCTTTAGGTGTTTCACAAAAATTAAGGGAAAATGTAGATGAAATGTCAAAATTTCAAATTTTTGGGCAGATTTTCCATTTTAATATTTTTTTTCTTTAACACATTGTGGGTGAACAGCCAAACAAAACGTAATATTTGTTTCTTTATTTATCTATCGTAAACTCATGTACGGGCACACGGCAGGGCGCAGAAAAAAAGGAACGCCATATGGTTTTTGGAAGGCAGATTTTGCTAAACTGGTTTTTAGATGCCACGTCCCATTTATAGCCCCCCTGATTCACCCTTACAGTAGAAACTCCCAAGAATTGAACCCATTTTGGAAACTAGGGGATAAGGTGCCAGTTTTATTGGTACTATTTTGGGGTACATATGGTTTAATTGCTCTATATTGTGTTTTTAGTGAGGCAAGGTAACAAAAAATGGCTGTTTTGGCACTGTTTTTATTTTTTACAACATTCATCTAACAGGTTAGATCATGCGCTATTTTTATAGAGCAGGTTTTAACGAATGCAATGATATAAAATATGTCTACTTTCTTTATTTGTTTCAGTTTTACATAATAAAGCATTTTTGAAAAATACTTTTTTTTGTGTCTCCATTTTCTGAACACCATTTTTTTCCCCCTGCCAATTGTCTTGTGCAGGGGCTCGTTTTATGCAGGAAGAGTTGATGTTTTTTGTTGGTACAATTTTTGGGTACATATGATTTTTTGATCATTCATTATTACACTTTATGGGGCAAGATGACCAAAAAAATGTGTTGTTTTAGCACAGTTTTTATTTATTTATTTTTACAGCGTTTATCTGAGGGGTTATGTTGTGTGATACTTTTATAGAGCACGTTGTTATGTGATGTTTTAGTGTCTCCATAGTCTGAGAGCCATAGCTTACATAGATTTTTTATTTTTTGACCAATTGTCTTAGGTAGGATCTCATTTTTTGCAGGGCATATGCCTTTTTGATCGCTTGGTGTTGCACTTTATGTGATGTTATGTGACAAAAAATAGTTTTTTGGCACTGTTTTTATTTTTATTACGGTGTTCATGTGAGTGGTTAGGTCATGTGATATTTTTATAGAGCTGGTAGTTACGGACGTGGCGATACCTAATATGTATACTTTTTAAATTTATTTCACTTTAACACAATAATAGCTTTTTTGAAACAATAAATTATGTTTTAATGTCTCAATTCTGAGAGCTATATTTTTTTTATTTTTTGAGCGATTTTCTTACGTAGGGGATAATTTTTTGAGGGATCAGGTGACAGTTTTATTACTACCATTTTGCGGGACATACGCCTTTTTGATCACTTGGTGTTGCACTTTTTGTGATGTAAGGTTACAAAAATGGCTTTTTTTTTACACAGTTTTTTATTAATTTTTTTGTATGGTATTTATCGGACAAAGTGGATCATGTAATATATTTATAGAGCCAGCCGCTATGGACGCGGCTGTACCATATATGTCAATTTTATTTTATTTTTTCTATTTTTAACATTTTTTTATTATTTAATTGGGGATTTTTATTTATTTTTTTACATGTGAAACCTTTTTTATTTTTAAAACACTTTATTTTTTATTTTTTATTTTACACTTTGTGTCCCCTATTAGGTCATACAAGACCTCTGGGGGACATTTAACTTTACTTTTTTTTTTCACTATTAATTTCTCCTGTAACTGGGTCTGACATAGTAGCCCCAGTTACAGTGGAAATACACCCCCCCAGAGAGTCTGTACAGCAGTATACAGTGTTGTACAGCCTCAGTGCAGAGCTGATCGAAGTCTATGGAAGACCCAACAGCTCCTGCACTCCCCCGGCCCCGACGGTCAGATGACCACCAGGCCGGGATAGGAAGTGGCATAGTGCTTCCTGATCTGTATACACAGCGCTCGCAATAATGCTTGAAGAAATCCATGTGCTTGTCACTAAAGAACCCCGTTCAAATAAATGGAACTGATTTTCAGGCACAGGAAATACACTGCCTGTCCAAAAAAAAATCTTGCATTGATGATGATAGAGTCTGACTGCTGCACAAAGCCTTCTCCAGCACATCCCAAAGATTCTCAATGGGGTTAAGGTCTGGACTCTGTGGTGGCCAATCCATGTGTGAAAATGTCTCATGCTCCCTGAACCACTCTTTCACAATTTGAGCCCGATGAATCCTGGCATTGTCATCTTGGAATATGCCCGTGCCATCAGGGAAGAAAAAATCCATTGATGGAATAACCTGGTCATTCAGTATGTTCAGGTAGTCAGCTGACCTCATTCTTGGAGCACATACTGTTGCTGAACCTAGACCTGACCAATTGCAGCAACCCCAGATCATAGCACTGCCCCCACAGGCATGTACAGTAGGCACTAGGCATGATGGGTGCATCACTTCATCTGCCTCTCTTCTTACCCTGATGCGCCCATCACTTTGGAACAGGGTAAATCTGGAGTCATCAGACCACATGACCTTCTTCCATTGCTCCAGAGTCCAATCTTTATGCTCCCTAGCAAATTGAAGCCTTTTTTTTCTGGTTTGCCTCACTGATTAGTGGTTTTCTCACGGCTACACAGCTGTTCAGTCCCAATCCCTCGAGTTCCCTTCGCATTGTGCATGTGGAAATGCTCTTACTTTCACTATTAAACATAGCCCTGAGTTCTACTGTTGTTTTTCGATTTGATTTCACCAAACATTTAAGTGATCACCGATCACGATCATTCAGGATTTTTTTCCTGCCACATTTCTTCCTCGAATACGATGGGCCCCTACTATCCTTCCAGTTTTTAATAATGCGTTGGACAGTTCTTAACCCAATTTTAGTCGTTTCTGCAATCTCCTTAGATGTTTTCTCTGCTTGATGCATGCCAATGATTTGACCATTCTCAAACATACTAACATCTTCTCCACGACCACGAGATGTGTCTTTCGACATGGTTGTTTAAGAAATGAGAAGCAACTCATTGCACTAGTTCGGTTTAAATAACTTATTGCCAGCTGAAAGAGAATCGCCCATGCAGTAATTATCCAATAGGAGGCTCATAACTATTTGCTTAGTTAAATCCAGGTGGCAACTTTTTTTGGGGGGACAGGCAGTGTATCTTCAGCAAAATCTGCCACGTGTGAAGTCACCCTGAGGCTGCATTCACATGACAGTGATAAAAAAAAGTCTGTTTTCTCTCTGACGCCTTTCTGAAAAACAGGCATTAAAAATGCCTCATAAATTGTATGGGGGCTGTCAGGCAGTGAAAACGGACAAAATGTCAGATTTATTAATGTCCGTTATTCACTGCCCCTGTGTGAATAGAACCGTAGACTGCAGTGGTTCTGAAAAGAGATTTTTTTTCGTGTGAATGTAGCCTAACAGTTCCTGTACTATATATGCTACTTTTGTTGAAAATTGCAAAGTGTGATCACTTTTATACTACATGGCCCTGTCAATCAAAGTGCAAAGGGAGCTGCAGAGCCTCTAGGTATAACGACAACGCCCCCATTGCCCCCAGAGGATCATTTGCATATATTTAAACTTCATTTTTCTCAGCAATGTGGGCACATATGACCATGGAACCAACACAGATGTCTTCAGCTGCCAAGTGCACATGTAACAGTTCAGCTTGTGTCATAGTTACAAGTCTGCTGACAGGTGCCCTTTTATGCCGCTAAATTTTAGGCCTCTTTCACACTTGCGTTGTCCAGATCCGGCGTGTACTCCACTTGCCGGAATTACACGCCGGATCCGGAAAAACGCAAGTGTACTGAAAGCATTTGAAGACGGATCCGTCTTCAAAATGCTTTTAGTGTTACTATGGCAGGCAAGACGCTATTAAAGTCCTGGTTGCCATAGTAGTAGTGGGGAGCGGGGGAGCAGTATACTTACCGTCCGTGCGGCTCCCGGGGCGCTCCAGAATGACGTCAGAGCGCCCCATGCGCATGGATGACGTGCCATGCGATCACGTCATCCATGCGCGTGGGGCGCCCTGACGTCACTCTGGAGCGCCCCGGGAGCCGCACGGACGGTAAGTATACTGCTCCCCCGCTCCCCACTACACTTTACCATGGCTGCCAGGACTTTAGCGTCCCGGCAGCCATGGTAACCATTCAGAAAAAGCTAAACGTCGGATCCGGCAATGTGCCGAAATGACGTTTAGCTTAAGGCCGGATCCGAATCAATGCCTTTCAATGGGCATTAATTCCGGATCCGGCCTTGCGGCAAGTGTTCAGGATTTTTGGCCGGAGCAAAAAGCGCAGCATGCTGCGGTATTTTCTCCGGCCAAAAAACGTTCCGGTCTGGAACTGAAGACATCCTGATGCTTCCTGAACGGATTTCACTCCATTCAGAATGCATTAGCATAAAACTGATCAGGATTCTTCCGGCATAGAGCCCCGACGACGGAACTCTATGCCGGAAGAAAAGAAAGCAGATGTGAAAGAGCCCTTAGACAGCATTAGTAGATCTACCCCTAAGTGTCTTGTCCTCACTAGTCACATGGTCACCCGGGCAGAAACAGGACATTACAATACAGCATCCTTAAAACATATAACTGCTAATTTGGAAAACAACTGAAAAGGCAGAAATGCTTATTTTCAGAAATAAAGCATTTTCAGAGCTGGTAAAACAAGCAGATCATATTTATTCAAGGGATAAGAGGGTCACTAATGGGCAAAAGGACTATTCGAAATGAATGTACAATGTCGTCACTTTGGGTAAACAGTAAAATTACAGACTGAATTATCATGCGTCGTAAAGAATGGAATGAAAAGCTAATTACACAAACTACATCCTGTTCCGTAAAACTGGATGTAAAATTACCTATCTCTGCAGATGACTTCATGTATGTGCTGATGTTCTAAATATAGGATTTAAAGAGTAGGTGCACCTTTCAGATGATTTTGCAATGTATATATGATCTAAATAAAAACATGAGTAAGGCTACTTTTACATTAGCATTTTAGTTTTCCGGTATTGAGATCCGTCATAATGTCTCAATACCGGAAAAACGGTTCAGTTTTGTCCCTATTCATTGTCAATAGGGACAAAACTGAACTGAACGGAACAGAATGCTCCAAAATGCATTCCGTTCCGTTTAGTTGCTCTCCCATACCGGAGAGCAAACCGCTACATGTTGTATTTTGCTTTCCGTCCTGGGATGTGGAGAAAGACAGATCCGGCATGACCCCCAATGCAGTGACGACAATGGGGACAGATCCATTTGACACAATCTGCCACCATAGAAAACTTTCAATGGAGTTCATGACGGATCCGTCTTGTCAATGTTAAAGATAATACAACCGGATCCGTTCATAACAGATGCAGATGGTTGTATTATCAGTAACGGAAGCGTTTTTGATGAACCCTGCTGGATCTAGTAAAAACGCTAGTGTGAAAGTAGCCTAATGCTGTAAAGAAATGTCATAACTTGAAAGGGTTGTCCCTCCATTACTTGTCATATTCATTTTATAGATCACAAACAAATTAACCTACTACTTCGCCTACTTAAAAAAAATCCAATGAAGTATTATGACATTTACTTATATGGTATGGCACCACCTGGTGGTCAAAGTGTATAGCAATGTGCATGTCCATCTACTGAGCTGAGGGTTGCTGGTCACACATGCTCAGTCACTGCCAGTTCGCTGCATAGTTATCCCTTGTTCACTGCAGTGCAACTAACAGTAGTAGTTTTCTGCAGGGAAGACACCATTTTAATAAGCTCCTCTGAGAACTTCCACCTAATGTGTCCTGTGCCGGTGGTCACACATGCCCTCTAGCTCAGTTACACTACCTGGATCCTTTCATACACAGGTAGTGTGATTACTACATTTGTACGGGTCTTCTAAAAAAAACAGGTACAGACCGGGCAGCCTTCATTGTTATTTCTGGGATTTTGCCCCTTCTGCCCTTACGTGGTGTAGTTTTCACCTTTATCTTTGGTTCTGGTATGTACCGTATATTGCTCCTACGGTTGTGTTGCATTTGATGCTCTGGTATCTATACGTACCTTTAGATCGTTGTTACATTGCTAATGGATATTTTGAACATTGCCTTTGACATGTCACAATTATGATGTCACATGTATTTGTGTGTACATACAGTATACCCGCACCTCTCAATATATATTTACACATATGCTTGAAAAAAGGCTTGTAATTAGCAAAAATGTTGAATCACTTGACGTGATAATGGATTAAAGCTTCTTTTTACCCTGCAAATTAAGGATATGGGTTAGCTTCCCCCCTTTTTGGATTATGGCTACCATTACTCCACCTCCAAATGACTGCATCACTAAATCGATCAGCCATTTTGGATTCTAGGAGGACTGGGACAACCTCTGTTGGAGCAGTAATAGAAGCCTGGGCCATATTGGCTATTTGCCAGAAATAGATAAAGCTAATAAAGAAATGGACGCATAAACACCCAAACAACAACTTGACAGGACAGCTTATAGACATCAGGGTTCATTTACACAGGCTTTATGACAGATTTGTGGTGTATACAAGTGAAAAAAGTTGGAGCAAAAAATCTGGGACATTTTATATTTTACATACTTTACACCACTTGTGACACTTTTTAAAATAAGGGTCAGATCTTAATGGAAGAGGTGGGGTCACCACGGCCTCACACCTTTACTATAATTAACACCAGAGAATATGTGTAAATTCTAACCGAAGTCTACTCCAGATTTCGGTTTCAGGCGTGCACCTCTTAATCTTAATCGGATCTTCCTCTAGTGGGCATTTTACTAAGGACGGGTTCACACCACTGCTATTTTTTTCAATAGTCCAGCTCCATTAGAGGAGCAGAACAGCGGAAATAAGTAAGAGAATAGGCACATAGGGCACCTAACTGACCAGAAGAGAGCTGAACAGACTGCTATGACTCTAATGGAGTCCACTCAGTTTCCTTTCAGAATCCTGTTTTGCTTTACCAGACAAAAAAATTCCTGCATGCAGCACTTCTTTTTCTGGTCTTTTTATCAGAATCCGTGACGGAGGCCCCAGTTATGAACTCGCGAAAAGACAGAGCATATACAATATATATACAGTATCTGTAGCCACTAACTATATATTTATAGCTGTTAACATAAAGAATATTGTTTAAAAGAATTTTCTTCTAAAATAAAGCTGCAAAATGTTAGTCAGGTATTCAGAAATGACATAAATCCTATAACAAATCACGTCTGTTGTTTCATAATGTATTTTCTCTGCATTTGTAGGATGATCTCCCAAAGATTTATCCAGACTTAAAACCCAAGTAAGATTTGGCTTACAATCAAAAGCTTGTATTTTTCCATCAGCTTCTAAAATTGCATTGTTCTTCACTGTTCAAGCCCACATTATCCCCTTCTGCTGTGCGTCGACTGTTTCCTTTTGTTTTTGCATGAAATTATCGCAATCTGTAAAAGGGCAAAGCAGAGTTTGAAGCTATAAATACTATATTTGGAACATCTTTTTATTTATTTTTTTACAAAGGATTAACACATTGCAGGACATAAATACCTGAGATAAGTAAAGCAGTGAAGCAAACAGAACAAGGTGTCAGAATGCACCCAGCATAATGTGCTCATAAGCATGCTGTGTGAGCCAGCCTGACACCACTTACTGTTTTATACTTGGCTAAGTGTCAAATTCTGTCAGTAAGCCCGGGGTTACACGGCGACAAATGTCACATAGCCAAAGATGATAGCATCGCAATGCTACTCTACTCTACATCACAGTTGACTCGACCTTGACCTGACAGTTGCAAGAAGTACAGCAGGTTTGGATTTTTTGGTACTGTTGGGTCATGGTTGTGGCAATTTACATTAATTTTCGCTAGTTGCCATCATGTAAACGCTTTACTGTTGTCTTTGACCATGCAGCACGTCTCGCAACCAAAGTCGCTGTGTAGACCAAACCTAAAGCCACACTTAGGCCTCATTCACGAGACCGTATTTTCAGTCCGAGTCTGATCCTCTTTTTTTTTTTTTTAGATCACACATGAACCCATTCATTTGTATGGGGCTTAAAAAAATTTGGACTGCACGTGGATGTCAACCATGTGCTGTCCCCATCTGTGCCGGTGTGCCACAAATTCTAGAACTTGTCCTATTCTTGTTCATTTTGTGGACAAGAATAGGCATTATGACAATGGGTCAAAATAGCTAATAATATGGACCGAGCACTCACATCCAGGTATCAGGTTAGGGCTCTTTCACACTTGCGTTTTTGTCTTCCGGCATAGAGTTCCGTCGTCGGGGCTCTATGCCGGAAGAATCCTGATCAGGATTATCCTAATGCATTCTGAATAAATTGAAATCCGTTCAGGATGCATCAGGATGTCTTCAGTTCCGGAACGGAACGTTTTTTGGCCGGAGAAAATACCACAGCATGCTGCACTTTTTGCTCCGGCCAAAAATCCTGAAGACTTGCCGCAAGGCCGGATCCGGAATGAATGCCCATTGAAAGGCATTGATCCGGATCCGGCCTTAAGCTAAACGTCGTTTCGGCGCATTGCCGGATCCGAAGTTTAGCTTTTTCTCAATGGTTACCATGGCTGCCGGGACGCTAAAGTCCTGGCAGCCATGGTAAAGTGTAGGGGGGAGCGGGGGAGCAGCATACTTACCGTCCGTGCGGCTCCCGGGGCGCTCCAGAGTGACGTCAGGGCGCCCCAAGCGCATGGATCACGTGATCGCATGGCACGTCATCCATGCGCATGGGGCGCTCTGACGTCACTCTGGAGCGCCCCGGGAGCCGCGCGGACTGTAAGTATACCGCTCCCCCGCTCCCCGCTCCTACTATGGCAACCAGGACTTTAATAGCGTCCTGGGTGCCATAGTAACACTGAACGCATTTTGAAGACGGATCCGTCTTCAAATGCTTTCAGTACACTTGCGTTTTTCCAGATCCGGCGTGTAATTCCGGCAAGTGGAGTACACGCCGGATCCGGACAACGCAAGTGTGAAAGAGGCCTTACAGTAAAGTATTAATTTATAAAAAAAAAAATCTAAAACACATAAAACAATTTAAAACTAGAGAACGGTCATTCAAACAAGAAACCGGAGGTAATCTCTGCAAATTCAAAACACTTGAAATGGAAATAATGTTACTGCAGGCACATTTAGATATATATTGGATAGCAGGTAGAATTATATTGTGTATACCTAGCAATGTCATAAATATAGTCCTCAGAAATGACACATATGGCCCCCTTTCAAGGATATATCCCCTTTAAAGGCAGAGTTATAAGTTTCTTCAGTAGATAAGATATATGATTTGCCCAGCTTGTAAAACCTCAGTCACAGCATGTGTTAGTATACTGGCATAAATGTGCGCAATATGTGGCGCACAGGACTGACAGAATCTATGGTGGAGGTGCTCACAGTAAAGAGGAATCACCCTTCCTCTGGAATAGTAATAAATAAGAGCAAAAAATACTGGGCACTCTCACTGTACACGAGACCACATAGTTTATTAAAATGTTGCAGTTATGAACAATGATATTAATACATAAAAATCAATACAATGCATAAAAAATATATAACACTATAAAATACAATTGATAAATCAGGATTAATAAATTACTCAAAAAATTGTGTGAATCTTCTGGATGGTTCAGGTGAGAAAGTCCTTCTACTGCTTATAAAGTCTGTTAATAAAGTGCAGTAAAGTGCAGGTTCCCCCACTGAGGAAGGGGTAACAAACCCCGAAACGTGTTTGGTGCAAAGACCCCCTGACGGACGTCAATAATATCTGCTGAGATACCTCCAGTGCTTATTCAACACTGAGACGCACACTTTAACAGGACCGTCGCATAGTGGCACAAGGTGCACTTACACGGGCAAAGGAAGTCCAGCGCGGAATAGGGAGACAGCATACCCACTGAGTGCCGGCTCTTAAATTCAAGAGGGATCGAGAGGAGCTGTAGAAGCACGGACGAGGGCCGGACACAGCCATCAACTGTACCGGAACATAAGCAGGACAAAGTACCCATGGGAAATAACTAACTAACCCCAGCTGAACAGTGAGTATAGCGCCGCATATTTATCACTGCAACTAATCTGCAAATCTATCACTCTCCTAGTCGGAAGAGAGTTGAACTGTGGGATTATATATCCCAAAGGGACTGTACTACTGCACTTTATTAACAGACTTTATAAGCAGTAGAAGGACTTTCTCACCTGAACCATCCAGAAGATTCACACAATTTTTAGAGTAATTTATTCATCCGGATTTATCAATTGTATTTTATAGTGTTATATATTTTTTATGCATTGTATTGATTTTTATGTATTAATATCGTTGGTCATAACTGCAACATTTTAATAAACTATGTGGTCTCGTGTACAGTGATACTGGCATAAATGTTAGTTATATAACACAACGTGGTACGGCGTGGAGTCCAGCTCTCCGTTGGCCTGGACTGCCTTTCGCTTGTTGGGGAAGGAAACTAATACGAAAATCGTCTGGAGAGGTAATCATGGTATCGGCAGTCCAGGCCGAGTGGGACGCCACGGAGAGCTGGACTCTACGCCGTACCACGTTGTGTTATATAACTAACATTTATGCCAGTATACTAACACATGCTGTGACTGAGGTTTTACAAGCTGGGCAAATCATATATCTTGTCTACTGAAGAAACTTATAACTCTGCCTTTAAAGGGGATATATCCTTGAAAAGGAATGATCTGTGTCATTTCTGAGAACTATATTTATGACATTGCTAAGTATACACAATATAATTCTACCTTAAAGGGGTATTATCATCTTAATGATCACTGTTAAATCTGTTAATGATTTAACAGTGATAATTTTTCTAAATATATTTAATTAACAAATCCCCACCCCTTAGAAAAAAATAAACCTATACTTACCTGACTGTTGTCTTCCGTCTCCCCTGGTTACGGCCACCGCTCTTCTCAGGAATCGCGGTGGCCGCGCGTGCGAAGACGTCTTCTTTTCTTCTCCCGGCCGGCCGTGCGCTGTACCGAACGCGCATGCCGAGTCCGCGCATGCGCCCTGGTGACTTCTTCCTGGCAAGTATACTATACTGGCCAGGAAGAAGTCACCAGGGCGCATGCGCGGACTCGGCGTGCGCGTTCGATACAGCGCGCGGCCCGGCCAGGAGAAGACATCAATGAAGATGGAGCCCGCCCCCTGCCGAAACCAGGAAGTGGATGGCGCGCCGGGAGCAGGTAAGTATAAACCTGCATCTTGAGAAAACCCCTTTAAGCAAGACACTATACCTGCTATCCAATATATACCTGAATGTGCCTGCAGTAACATTATTTCCATTTCAAGTGTTTTGAATTTGCAGAGATTACCTCCGGTTTCTTGTTTGAATGACCGTTCTCTAGTTTTAAATTGTTTTATCTTTTTTAGAATTTTTTTAATAAATTAATACTTTACTGTAACCTGATACCTGGATGTGAGTGCTCGGTCCATATTATTAGCTATTTTTATGCATTTTGTCTCTGTTGATGTGGTGGATCAATAGGATCTCGTAGCACCTACCGTGTTATTGTGGGGCGAGCCACCATATCAGTTTTTTATTCATTTTGACAATGGGGCCTGCAGAAAGTGCGGGATGCACACAGCTGGTATCAGAATTTTGCGAACTGCAAAATGGATATAGCCATGTGAATGTAGCCTTATTCAGGTTTCAAAGAGGGTCCACTGCTGGACCTTCTTGTGTACATTAGGCATAAGTACATCCTTGGGCATTGCTGAATGTCCAAGCAGTCAGTCGGCCAATGTGTCCAAGAGCTTGTAAAACCGCACCTGGTAAAGAGCTGGGTAAGAGACCATACAAATAGATTTTCTCTGTATTTTCTGAAATGCGGTGAGCTCTGAAGTAGACTGTTGCATAGTAACATCCCAATAATAACATGAAGCACCTAACACATAATGTATAATAGGTTATGTAACATCAAAGCAGGGATCTTAGGTAGAAAAAATAAATTACAAGAAAAAAGTACAGAATAGTGTACAGCTGTATAACTGACTGCTGATGTTATACCATGGATATATTACCAGAGAAGAACTCGGTTGGTGGTGAAAAGGTGATCAGCAGTGATGTCTAGGACAACAGAACACACCCAACACACCCAACACCATCCTTCTTACGGCCACTTTTACACGGTCAGTATTTTGCATCAGTATTGGCAAGCCAAAAACTGGACCCACTCTTGGTTTTGGTTTTCAAATATTGATTAAGGCTAGTTTCACACTAGTGTTAAAATCTTTCAGCACAGGCATAGCCTGCCACAGTTCATTGGATCAGTCATAGCACCGCCAGGCCCCATTGACTATAATGGAACCTGGAGGATATCTGGCCTGTTTCCTGTAGTAATCCCAGGGTTTCGAAGGACAAAAACCAGGGCTTGTAAGAACAGTTTTTTGTCCAGCCGAATCCTAGCACTAATGCAGGAAATAGGCCAGATACCCCCAAGTCCCATTTTAGTTAGTAGGCTCCAATGGGCTATGCCGTATACGATGAACTCCGGAAGGCTATTCCTCTGCTGTAACAGCCTGCCAGATGATTTTAACACTAGTGTGAAACTAGCCTAAAAATACTGACCAAAGACAGACTGTGTGAAAGTGGCTAAAGGCAGCTTTTTTGTACTTTCACACTTGCGTTTTTCTTTTCCGGCATAGAGTTCCGTCACAGGGGCTCTATACTGGAAAATAACTGATCAGGCATATCCCCATGTGTAGCGGAGTGCAATATTAGAATCCACGCTCTCCGCTGGTATAACAGGTAAATCCACAGTCAGCGCTGAACAGTACGGCAATATTCCCAATCCTCCCAATAACCGGACGAAACACAGTCTGGGAGTCAACAACCCGCTTTATTCACAAGCTTGTACATTTATACAGTTCCCCATGCCATTGTACACAAACTCCCCTCCCCTCTGTCTGTAACACAACCTTCTTACATTATAGTCCAGAAGTGGCTAGGTTTGCCACAATGCTCCCCCAGAACCAAGCCGGCATACACAGTCTGATCCCAACGGATCGGCTTGGGGATGTCCGGGAGAGTACTCACAGATCACTTTTCCAGTTCCGTTTGTCTGGATAACCCGTCGGCGTTACCGTTATGTTTCCCTGGGCGGTAGTGGATGGTAAAGTCATACGGCTGCAGCGCCAGACTCCAGCGCAGCAGCCAGGCATTGTCTCCAGCCACACGGTTTAGCCACACCAACGGGTTGTGATCTGTGAGTAAGGAAAAAGGTTGTCCATATAAGTACGGCTGTAACTTTTTGAGGGCCCACACCACGGCCAGGCACTCCTTCTCAATGGCGGCGTAGCTTACTTCTCGTGGCAATAACTTTCGGCTCAAGTAAGCTACGGGGTGTTCTCCGCCATCGGCTCCAACTTGGCTCAGCACTGCTCCCAATCCAAACATTGAAGCATCTGTGTGAACAAGAAATCTTTTAGTTGGATCAGGAGCAGCAAGTACGGGAGCATTAGTTAGAGCAGTCTTCAGTTGTTGGAATGCCTGATCACACTCTGGGGCCCAGACAACCTGTCGAGGAAGATTCTTACGCATCAAGTCAGTCAGGGGTTTGGCCAGGGCGCTATAATTGGGCACAAATTTTCTATAGTACCCTGCGGTACCCAGAAACGCTAGCACTTGGGTTTTTGTCCTAGGAGTGGGCCATTTAGCTACAGCTTCCACTTTAGCTGGTTCCGGTTTCTGTTGCCCGCTCCCCACCCGGTGGCCCAAGTACTGCACTTCGGCCATCCCTATATGACACTTGCTGGGTTTCAGCATTAATCCTGCCTCTCCAATACGATCTAGGATGGCCCCTATGTGTTGTAGGTGCTCTGCCCAGGTCTGGCTGAATATAGCGATGTCATCCAAGTAGGCACAGGCGTATTCCTGGAATCCGTCCAGTAACCGATCGACCATCGGCTGAAAAGTTGCCGGAGCGTTTTTCATCCCGAATGGCATGACCCGAAATTGATACAGGCCAAACGGGGTGACAAACGCCGACTTGGGGATGGCATCCTCGGCTAGTAGAATCTGCCAGTATCCCTTACATAGATCTATGGTAGTGAGATACTGGCCCCGTGCCATCTTATCCAGCAGCTCGTCTATCCGAGGCATCGGATAGGCATCAGACACCGTTTTGTCATTTAGCCTCCGGTAGTCGACACAGAAACGTGTCGTGCCGTCCTTCTTGGGTACCAGCACTACCGGCGATGCCCAGGGGCTATCGGAAGGTTCGATAACCCCCAGCTGCAACATCTCGTCAATTTCAGTTTTCATATGGGTTCTGACTGCTTCAGGGACGCGATATGGAGTCTGCCGCATAGGTAGCTGTCCCGGGGTTTCGACTCGGTGAGTGGCCAGCGGAGTGTACCCAGGCAAATTGGAGAAGGTAGCCCCTTTAGCTACAATCAGCTCTTGTACCTGGGCACGCTCCTGAGGGCTTAGCCGCTCCCCCAGCTGAACCCCCTTGGAGGGCTCTGTCTGTTCTTCCTGTTCTAATAGGTCAGGTAGGGGCAGATTCTCCTGATCCTCAGAGGCTGAGGCGCATATCGCCGCCACGTCCTCTATCCTCTCATGGTAGGGTTTGAGCATGTTTATATGGAGCATGCGTCTCTTCCCTACCCCTGATCAGGGGCCAATCACATAGGTGGTGTCACATCTCTGTTCCACCACCTGGTACGGGCCTTGCCAGATGGCCTGCAGGTTGTCTGTGCGGACGGGTTTTAAAATCAAAACCTTCTGCCCCACTTGAAAGCTGCGGTCTCTGGCTCCCCTATCGTACCATCGGCGCTGGCGCTGCTGGGCCGCCCGGAGGTTGGTGCGCACAGTCTGAGTCAGCGCCTCCAGATGGTCCCGGAACTCCAGTACGTAAGATACGATAGGGGCTCCATCTGGGCTACTCTCACCCTCCCAATGCTCCCTAATTAGGTCTAACGGCCCTCGTACCCTCCTTCCAAACAGTAATTCAAAAGGAGAAAACCCTGTCGATTCTTGGGGTACCTCCCTGTATGCGAAGAGCAGGTGGGGTAAAAACTGTTCCCAGTCTTTGTGCGCTTCTCCAAACGTACGGAGCATTTGTTTCAGCGTACCATTAAATCTTTCGCATAGCCCATTGGACTGGGGGTGGTAGGCAGAATTTATTATTGGCTTAATGCCACATATCTTCCACAGTTGTTGGGTGACCTCGGCAGTGAATTGGGTGCCCCTATCGGATATTATTTTTTGGGGAAACCCTACCCGGGAAAATATCTTCATTAAAGCCTCGGCCACCGTTTCAGCATGGATATTAGTGAGGGCTACGGCCTCAGGGTATCGTGTGGCATAGTCCACTACTGTTAAGATAAACCTTTTCCCAGAGGGGTTGAGTTTGGGTAGGGGCCCTACTATGTCGACGGCCACCCTACTGAAGGTTCTGCAATAATAGGGAGGGGACATAATTTAGCTTTGGGGCGGTCACCTCGCTTGCCTACTCGCTGGCATATATCACAGGATGTGCAGTACTGCCTCACATCTTTAGAAATCCCTGGCCAGAAAAATGCATGGGTTAACCTATATCGGGTACGGGTCATCCCTAGATGCCCAGACAAGGGAATATCGTGCGCAATCCTAAGTAGCTCTTGCCGATATTTCTGGGGAACCACTAACTGTTTGGTGGTCACTGTGACTGACCCCCCCACTCCTCTTTCAGCAATACGGTACAGTAGCCCCTTCTCCCACGTGTACCGCTCCCCCTCTAACCCAGCCTGGTCGGTGTGTACTCTGTCCCTATATATCTGTAGTGTGGGGTCTGACTTTACCTCTGCCTCAAATGTAGTTGGGGTATCCCAGGACATACGTGTCGTGTGGGGGTCATGGTCTTTTACCTGAGCCTCAGAGTGTGCTAGTGGAGCCGTGATGCGAGCCTGCTGCCGTGTGGTCACTGGATGAGCTTCCTGGTGTGGAGCCTGGGGTACAAAAGCAGAGGTCATCTGGCCCAAGTCATTCCCCAGTACAACATCTGCTGGTAGATTTTGCATGATGCCCACTTCCACAACCCCCTCTCCCGCACCCCAATCCAAATGCACTTTAGCAGTGGGTAGTCGGTACACTGCTCCCCCTGCCACCCTTACGGCCACTGATCCGCCAGGGTGAGCGGAACCTGGAACCAGATGGGGTGCGATCAAGGTTAGAGTGGCTCCGGAATCTCGGAGCCCTTGTACTTCCTTCCCTTCCAGGGTCACCAGCTGGCGATGGTGCTGCCTGTTGTCGGTGGCTCGAACGGACATCACCTCGTGTAATACCCCTAGAGCAGTGGTGGCGAACCTATGGCACGGGTGCCAGAAGCAGCACTCGGAGCCCTCTCTGTGGGCACCCACACCCTGGAAAAAATCTGAGTGTACCAATATGCCTTAGACCTTTCCTGCCATTCATCAGCGCAGGGCGCACCATGAACAGCACAGGCAGCGCACTGAATGTAGACAGGCTATTATAGCTACTACATGATAAAGTACATGAAAGGTATACTATATTGGACTGTAGGATTCAGGTTAACTTGCCGCGTTGGCACTTTGCGATAAATAAGGGGGTTTTGGGTTGCGGTTTGGGCACTCGGTCTCTAAAAGGTTCGCCATCACTGCCCTAGAGGTTCCTCGGCTTGCACACTCCACATCTCTTGGGCAGCTGGCTTCCGCTGATAATGGTGGGCAGCAGCCCTTGGTGCCGGATTCGGTCGAGCTTGGTTCCAGGCGGGTCTGCCTCGATTTTGGGTGCACTCACGGGCCATATGCCCCCACTGTTTGCAGGTGTGGCACTGGATATTGACATGTCCATTATACCTGGAGGGTGGTGGTAGGTTCCCTGGGGACGGGCGAAGAGGAGATGCAGTGGGAGCGTGAGGGGGTGGAATGCTGGGTGGTCGCGGGCGAAGAGGAGATGCTGCGGGTCGCGGGTAGCTCTTGGGGAGGGTTACCTGATGCCTTCTCGCATCAAAATGCTGATCGGCTAAGCGTGCCGCTTCTGTTAGGGTGAGAGGCTTCCTGTCCCGCACCCATTCTTGTGTCTCTGGAGACAAACCGTTGAAGAATTGCTCCAACAGCATTAACTGTCGCAATTCTTCCATAGTAGTGGCTTGGCTGGCTTGTATCCACCCTTGTGATGCTTGGTCCAGCTTGTGTGCCCACTCAGCATGAGAATCTTTCTCTGGTTTTCACAGGTTTCTAAATTTTCGCCGGTATGCTTCTGGGGTAATGGCATACCTCTCTAATATCGCTCGCTGGGTACAGCGCAATATGCTTCTGCTGCCCGCCCTGCTAGCTTGCCTGCCAGCAAGGGGACCCATACTGCCAGTTCCAAGTCATGTAAATCACACAGCCTTTCTAAATCCTGTAAAAACCCATCAGTCTCATCCTTCTCCTCGCAAAATACTTTAAAGGCATGATAGGGAATTTGGGGTTTTACCTGGCTGTAGAGTGACCCAGTCGTGGATTCCGCTCGGGACGGTGCATGCTGTGGGCTGTGTGCCATCACGTACTCCTGCACATTTGCCATTACCATTTGCATCATGGCCTCTGATATAGGCTGTGGCAGAAATTCCAGCCTGGTTCTCATTTCCCTCTGGTAGAGTGTCTCCTCCATGGCTGCTGGGGGTGTAGCGCTGCGGGCTCGGTCTCCCTCCATCAGCTCGGCAATTAGTACATCCTTGGGTTTGTTGCTGGCTACTTTACCCCTGGCTTCCAATAGCTCTTTCAATGTCTGCCGTTTCAAAGCAGCATAATCAATCTCCATTCACCTCGTTGTTCGTTTCTTTGTTCCATACGAATTGTCCTTCACTTTCCTTGTTCGGTAGTTTCAATTTACACGAACACCGCTTTTCGGCTGTAAGGTTGGATCCCGTCGCTTGCCACCAATTGTAGCGGAGTGCAATATTAGAATCCACGCTCTCCGCTGGTATAACAGGTAAATCCACAGTCAGCGCTGAACAGTACGGCAATATTCCCAATCCTCCCAATAACCGGACGAAACACAGTCTGGGAGTCAACAACCCGCTTTATTCACAAGCTTGTACATTTATACAGTTCCCCATGCCATTGTACACAAACTCCCCTCCCCTCTGTCTGTAACACAATACACAAAACCAAATGAGCCTTGTCTGAGACGTAATTAACCAACACAATAAGCATTGTCTGAGACGTAATCCACAAAATACAATTACCAAACGTAATGGACTAACTTGAACCCTGGCATACACATATACAATGTAACCGAACACATAATAACATACATAATCTTTAAGACAGCCTGAATGCAATCTGCTACCCAGTCTAAAAGGGGCAGTAGTAGCAATATAAAATACCACATTCCCAAATATTGCATTCAAATGTACGGACAACCTTCTTACATTATAGTCCAGAAGTGGCTAGGTTTGCCACACCATGCATTCTGAATGGAGAGTAATCCGTTCAGTTTGCATCAGGATGTCTTCAGTTCAGTCATTTTGACTGATCAGGCAAAAGAGAAAACCGCAGCATGCTACGGTTTTCTCTCCGGTGAAAAAAACTGAAGACATGCCTGAACGCCGGATCCGGCATTTTTTCCCATAGGGATGTATTAGCGCCGGATCCGGCGTTCAGAATACCGGAATGCCGGATCCGTCGTTCCGTTATGCGCATGCGCAGACTGAAAAAAAGGTGAAAAAAATAAATGCCGGATCCATTTTGCCGGATGACATTTCAATGCATTTTTTCGACTGATCAGGCATTTTTAAGACTGATCAGGATCCTGATCAGTCTTACTAATGCCATCAGTTAGCATACATTTTGCCTGATCCGGCAGGCAGTTCCGGCGACGGAACTGCTTGCCGGATCTCTCTGCCGCAAGTGTGAAAGTAGCCTAAGCTGCATATTAAAGAGGTTATCCCATGACTAACGTAAAAAAAAAAAAATCTGACATAATCTAGAACATGGTTATCTCTTTCCTAAAAAGCTAGAACCAGCCCTGTACCTCACATGGATCCAGAGATCTCCACATTCATTGCTGTTTTCATATTGGGATTGTACACACATGTGCAATCCCAGATACAGGAGATGACTGAGATTGTAGCAAGAGCATGATTATTAGACTCTTGAGCTGAAGAGACTCCATTGACTATAATTGGGTCTGCTCAGGAAGCTGCTCCTTTAGTGAACAAAAACGGCTTGCATGCAGGGCATTTTTGTCTGGTCTTTTTGACAGAATTTGTGACAGTGGCCCAAATTTAGATATATGACTGGATAGTATTAGATCAAAGTATAGCATCAGATGAACGATTAACACACAAATACAGAGCAAGAACCAAGATTGCTACATACATACAGCACCAGAACCAAACCTATAAGTTAAACACAGCACCAGAATCAAGCCAATTAGTGAAACACAGCACCAGAACCAAGTTCACTACATATATACAGCACCAGAACTACGTTCACTACCTACATACAGCACCAGAACTACGTTCACTACCTACATACAGCACCAGAACCAAGTTCACTACATATATACAGCACCAGAACTACGTTCACTACCTACATACAGCACCAGAACTACGTTCACTACCTACATACAGCACCAGAACCAAGTTCACTACATACATACAGCACCAGAACCAAGTTCACTACATACATACAGCACCAGAACCAAGTTCACTACATACATACAGCACCAGAACCAAGTTCACTACATACATACAGCACCAGAACCATGTTCACTACATACATAATGCCCCAGAACCATGTTCACTACATAACCTTGGTTCTGGTGCTGTATTTGACTTATACTCTTGGTTCTGTATGTATGTAGTGAATAGCGTTGAGCAAACTTGTGGTTTCAAGTTCGGCGTACAGTATTTGGGTTATCTAAGAACTCCCTTATGGTTTCTGCTACCATGGTAAGTTATGGTCCGTGGTAGCAGAATCCATAACAAAATTTTTAAAATCCGAAACCACAAGTTCCACAAGTTTGCTCAACACTATTCACTACATACAGAGCCAAGAGTATAAGTCAAATACAGCACCAGAACCGAAGTCACTGCATGAATACAGCACCAGAACCAAACCCATAAGTCAAATACAGCACCAGAACCATGTTCACTACATAATACAGCACCAGAATCATGTACACTACATAAATACAGCATTAGAACCATGTTCACTACATAAATACAGCACCAGAACCGTATGTATTTTTGCATTATAAATAAAATATGGAAATGTAAAAAAAAAAAAAAAAAAAAAAAAAAAAAAAAAAAAGAACCGTGTGTAGTACATATATACATCACCTGAAAAATTCAGTACAGTTACCATTTAAGAAGTCAGGTCAGCCCTCGCCATATAAGCTCGAAACTACAGCTCCCAATAAGGCCTGAAAAGCAATAAAGGGATGCTGAGAGTTGCTGTTTCACAAAACAGCATGCTACCACCCATGATCAGCTGTAGATCATCCAAGTGACTACTCCTGAGTTCTTCTCCATCTGGTTCAGGCCATCTTGATCTCCCGGCCTTGACTCATCTCTGCAGATTTTGCCGAGAAGATGTCTTCAGCTTCTCTTTTTATCAACACATTGGCACCCTGCATACTAACACAAACTTAGTGCCACATGCTGTGCCCTGAACATACCAGCAGCTTTAGGGCTCATGCACACAAAAGTATTTTCTTTCCATGTCCGTTCCATTTTTCTTGTGGACCATATGTGCAACGTGCCAGTCCCAGGGGTAGAACAAGTAAGGTTTACGGTGGGCCGAAGTGTACAAACAGTTCATTGGTTACTCACGGTTTAGTAGACGCCTCACTGGGCCAGCAGTGCAGTGAAGGGGAGAACAGCACTGGATTCTCCGGGGCACACTCTATTACAGGGGACTCCGGCCAGGTAGTGATTGAGGTGCCCTTGATGGTGAATGGGTGCTGAGTGCTTGTGCGGCTGGGCCCTTGACTTAGGTATTGTCGTGACGCCAGCGCCTTGATGGTGCAAAATGTGGAGAGTGGTAGTAGTATGAAATTAGAAGAAGGAGGCAGGTTTAAATCCAACTGGGAACTTTACTATAACCAGGTTCTTGATAACAGTTTACATCCAGTAATAATACAGTCTCTGAAACACATGCAAGTTGGATGTGATGAATCCCAGTAACAGGCTGTACTTGTAGTAATGTGTCAGGCTAGGGTAGTTAGTTATGTACTCACTAATATTCAGCTCTTTGCCTTGCTTCTGTCTCAGTTGAGGTAGTTCAAGTCTTATGCCTCATTCACACGTTAGTGTTCGGTCAGTGATTTCCATCAGTGATTCGTGAGCCAAAACCAGGTCCGGCTCTAAACACAGAACAGGCAGAACAGGAGCAGATCTTTCCCTTATACGTTATGTCTGTGGAGGCTTCTCTTCTGGTTTTGGCTCACAAATCACTGATGGAAATCACTGACCAAACACTGAAGTGTGAACGAGGCCTTAATCTTCTACTCACAAGTGATGTAACAGAAATCTTATCTGCCCTTAGAATAACCGTGAGGCTGCCAGAAGCAAGTAAGTCCAAGACCTAGATACAAAGGCGCCTAGAGCCCAGAATAATGGCTTTGTCCTTACTTTGTCTTTGTCCAACAATAAACTTGACGAAATTCACTTGCTACTCCTGAAGAGTGAATGGTAGAATATAGACTTTTCTTCTGCCTATCTTCCTGGCTTGATACTGAGACACACGATGGCTTCTCTGAGCCATAGAGAGAGCTGAGAGGAGAGGGGACCTCTCCTTCCCCCTAGCTCCTCACTCCATCTCCTCTTTTTTCTCTCACCAACTCCCTAACTAGGCCTGAACTATACTATATATATGCTAGTGCTATCCCCATCTAGTGGTGGAATGTATGTAGTGCACCTGACAGCCTGGTAACAGGGATTTCACATAAGAAAGCAATATAGCATGATATAACATGTGACACAATAAGCTTTTGCAGTGCCCACGTAAGCTAGTGGGACACTGCATATGCAGGACCATTCATTTCAATAGGTCTGCAAAAAAATGGAAGTTACTCTGTGTGCATTCTGTTTCTGTATTTCCGTTCCGCAAAAAAATAGAACATGTCCTACTATTGTAGTACTGTAGTACCGTTCTATTAGGGGCCAGCAGTTCCGTTCTGCAAAATACGGAATGCACACGGATGTCATCTGTATTTTTTGCGGATCCGTTTTTTGCGGACTGTAAAAAACATACGGTCATGTGCATGAGCCCTTAGTGCCACACACAAGGCCCTCAATGGTAGTGCCACATACTCGTGGCCTCTTTATATCGTGTCATATGCTGTGTTCTCTGAATATAGTTATATCAAGGGGAGGAAAACAGAACTGGATCGCACATCCACAATGCTATGCTTAGATCTAATCAAACTCGCTTCTCAGCACAAAATTAAAGTGTACAGCCCCTATACTGCATGCTGTACAAGAGGCATTAGTGTACGTTTTGATCAAAAGGTTGCTGTTTGACTGCTGGGTCCTGCTGCCTACTAGGGCAGTGCCACTTTGTCACCGCATTGTGCTGCGCCTTTTTGTCAGAGTAGGTCCCACTCAAAGCTGCGACCTTGGCGTGGTGAGTGGGCTTATGCTTTTTGATCAAAATGTACACTAATGCCTCTTGTACAGCATGCAGTATAGGGGCTGTACACTTTAATATTGTGCTAAAAAGCAAGATTAATTAGATCTAAGCATAGCATTGCGAATGTGTGATCCAGTTCTCTTTTCCTCCCCTTGATATTCTCTGAATACTCTGAACACATACCCTGTGTCCTCTGTATATAGTGCCATATGCTGTGTCCTCTGTATATAGTGCAACATATTCTGTGCCCTCTCCCTCTGTATATAATGCCACATGCTCTGTGCCCTCTGTATATAGTGCCATATATATATTTTTTTTAAATGTATGGCACAAAATAAATATGTAATTATATTAAAAGATATATATATTATATATCTATATATATATATATATATATATATATACACTACGTGCAGAATTATTAGGCAAATGAGTATTTTGACCACATCATCCTCTTTATGCATGTTGTCTTACTCCAAGCTGTATAGGCTCGAAAGCCTACTACCAATTAAGCATATTAGGTGATGTGCATCTCTGTAATGAGAAGGGGTGTGGTCTAATGACATCAACACCCTATATCAGGTGTGCATAATTATTAGGCAACTTCCTTTCCTTTGGCAAAATGGGTCAAAAGAAGGACTTGACAGGCTCAGAAAAGTCAAAAATAGTGAGATATCTTGCAGAGGGATGCAGCACTCTTAAAATTGCAAAGCTTCTGAAGCGTGATCATCGAACAATCAAGCGTTTCATTCAAAATAGTCAACAGGGTCGCAAGAAGCGTGTGGAAAAACCAAGGCGCAAAATAACTGCCCATGAACTGAGAAAAGTCAAGCGTGCAGCTGCCAAGATGCCACTTGCCACCAGTTTGGCCATATTTCAGAGCTGCAACATCACTGGAGTGCCCAAAAGCACAAGGTGTGCAATACTCAGAGACATGGCCAAGGTAAGAAAGGCTGAAAGAAGACCACCACTGAACAAGACACACAAGCTGAAACGTCAAGACTGGGCCAAGAAATATCTCAAGACTGATTTTTCTAAGGTTTTATGGACTGATGAAATGAGAGTGAGTCTTGATGGGCCAGATGGCTGGATTGGTAAAGGGCAGAGAGCTCCAGTCCGACTCAGACGCCAGCAAGGTGGAGGTGAAGTACTGGTTTGGGCTTGTATCATCAAAGATGAGCTTGTGGGGCCTTTTTGGGTTGAGGATGGAGTCAAGCTCAACTCCCAGTCCTACTGCCAGTTTCTGGAAGACACCTTCTTCAAGCAGTGGTACAGGAAGAAGTCTGCAAGGTAAGAAAAACATGATTTTCATGCAGGACAATGCTCCATCACACGCGTCCAAGTACTCCACAACGTAGCTGGCAAGAAAGGGTATAAAAGAAGAAAATCTAATGACATGGCCTCCTTGTTCACCTGATCTGAACCCCATTGAGAACCTGTGGTCCATCATCAAATGTGAGATTTACAAGGAGGGAAAACAGTACACCTCTCTGAACAGTGTCTGGGAGGCTGTGGTTGCTGCTGCACGCAATGTTGATGGTGAACAGATCAAAACACTGACAGAATCCATGGATGGCAGGCTTTTGAGTGTCCTTGCAAAGAAAGGTGGCTATATTGGTCACTGATTTGTTTTTGTTTTGTTTTTGAATGTCAGAAATGTATATTTGTGAATGTTGAGATGTTATATTGGTTTCACTGGTAAAAATAAAAAATTGAAATGGGTATATATTAGTTTTTTGTTAAGTTGCCTAATAATTATGTACAGTAATAGTCACCTGCACACACAGATATCCCCCTAAAATAGCTAAAACTAAAAACAAACTAAAAACTACTTCCAAAAATATTCAGCTTTGATATTAATGAGTTTTTTGGGTTCATTGAGAACATGGTTGTTGTTCAATAATAAAATTAATCCTCAAAAATACAACTTGCCTAATAATTCTGCACTCCCTGTATATATATATATATATATATATATATATATATATAATATATACTGTATATATAAAATTATACTTCTGATATATATGAATGCATACTACATGGGAAACTAGTACTGAGGTGTTTAGCCATAATATATTTTCAGCAGCTTAAAGGGGTTGTCTCTGTCACAACCAGACAGCTGAGAAGCTCTGACAGAGGCCTTTCAGAACCTCCTCCTTGAGTTTTCTTTGTTGTGGTATTCAGTTCCTCATCTCGTTAGCCTCTCTCAGCTGTCATGTAGTTGGACTGATTGCTTCCCTTAAAATTCCTCCCCATAATGCTTTACTGGGCGGCTTATACTTCTTCCTGGAGTGTGTGTGCATGCTGATCCTGTTTCCCAGTCTGCTACAAAGTTAAGTGCTGTACATTTATCTGTTATTTTCTGTTTGCTGGATCCCAGGTGACCCTGACTCCCTCCGTGTCTGGTGTAGGGAGCCGGTGGTCGTGTCCCCTCACTATTATAGGGTATTCAGGGGTTATATAGTCGAGGTACGTGGATATGCAACCATCCACCTTTGGGATCTTTGCATAGGCTGAGCAGCCAGGGAAAGTGCGAGGTCTTGTGCAGGGGTCTCCCTTTTGGTTCCTTAGCTTTGGATCCAGTGAGTCATATATGCATGTTGCTTTGTCTTGCTTCCTGTACACCGTCCGTGACATTATAAGCCGCCAAAACCGTCTCAAGCATGGATCCGGTTTCACTTTTGGCTGAACGCTTCCAGGGTCTTTCATTGGAGGTAGTAGATCTCCGTAAGACTTTTTCTCAGCTTCAAGTGACCGGTTCAGCTTGCGTTCATGGAGTTTGTTCTGAGCCTAAGATCTCGCTCCCGGATACGTTCTCCGGGGGTAGTGAGAATTTTGTGTGGTTTAGAGAGGCTTGCAAACTCCATTTTTCGCCTTCTTCCCCATTCCTCTGGTGTTGAGGAATGGAGGGTGGGGATCAATATATCGCTGCTCAGGGGTAACGCTCAGTCTTGGGCCTTTTCGCTGCCGGAGGGGGCACGGCCTCTCCGTTCAGTGGATGAATTCTTTTTAGCCCTGGGTCAGATATATGATGATCCGGATCGTATTGCTCTGGCTGAGTCTAGACTACGTCTATTATGCCAGGGTAAACAATCCGCAGAGATATACTGCTCAGAATTTCGGAGATGGGCAGCTGATACTGGTTGAAATGATGCTGCACTCCAAAGTCAATTTTGCCATGGTCTTTCAGAGGGATTGAAAGATGCATTTGCCTTTCATGAGAGGCCTATTTCCTTGGACTCTGCTATGTCTCAGGCCGTTCGTATTGACAGGCGTCTTAGAGAGAGAGGAGAGATATCTCCTTCCTGTCATACTCAGTCCCAGGACAGTGCAGCGGTCTCATTCTGTGCGCAGGGGTCTCGGTCGCTGTCAGCCCCTTCTGAGCAGGAGCAGGAGCCCATGCAGCTGGGGTTGATTGCTTCTGACAATAGAAGATTCAGCTCGCATGGGAGGGTTTGTTTTTGTTGTGGAGGTATAAATCATTTGGCAAATGTTTGTCCCTCTAGGAGATTCAGGCAGTTTTCTGGGAGTAATAAAGAAACAAACAGGAAAAAATCTTTTAAAAATGTTCCGTCTGTTACTATTGGCAGGGTTGAGGCGGAAATTGAAGGTTTTCCGTTTGCTTGTAGTTCCCGTTTTGTCCTGCCTGCTAGGGTGGCGCTAGAGAGCAAGAGCATTTTTTGTGAGATTTTTGTGGATAGTGGAGCAGCGGTCAATCTCATTGATAGTCAATTTGCAATAACTCATGGTTTCCAGGTGTGCACTTTGGGAAAGGATATTCCTGTTTTTGCTATTGATTCCGCTCCACTTCATTAAAGGGCATAGTTCACAATATCCGTTTAATTGTGAGTGATGCTCATGTTGAGGATGTGTCATGTTTCGTCTACTTCTCTAGTGTTGGGGCTACCCTGGCTCACTAAACATAATCCCACCATTGATTGGCAAGCGAGGCAAATAAATGGTTGGAGTGACTTTTGCAGAGAGAATTGCCTCACAACATCTGTTTCTGAGGTTGCTACTAAGACTGTACCATCTTTTCTCTCTGGATTTTCGGATGTCTTCTCTGAGAGTGGAGTTCAGGATTTGCCCCCGCACAGGGAGTACGATTGCCCTATTAATCTCATCCCAGGTGCCAAGCTGCCTAAATCTCGTTTATACAATCTTTCCCAACCTGAGAGGATCGCTATGCGTGTTTATATCTCTGAGAGTCTGAGAAAAGGACACATATGACCCTCGAAGTCACCTGTTGCCGCTGGTTTTTTCTTTGTTAAGAAAAAAGATGGTTCTTTAAGACCTTGTCTGGATTTCAGGGAGCTGAACAGTATCACTATACGTGACCCTTATCCGCTTCCTCTGATCCCGGACCTGTTTAACCAGGTTGTTGGGGCTAAAGTCTTTTCCAAATTAGATCTAAGAGGGGCATACAACCTGGTCAGGGTCAGAGAAGGAGACGAATGGAAGACGGCCTTCAATACCCCTGAGGGCCATTTTGAGAATTTGGTTATGCCTTTTGGTTTGATGAATGCCCCAGCCGTTTTTCAGCATTTCGTGAACAGCATTTTTTATCATTTGATGGGAAAATTTGTATTAGTGTATTTGGATGACATTTTGATTTTTTCTCCTGATTTCAAAACTTATAAGGAACATTTACGTCAGGTCTTGCTCATCCTGCGGGAGAATAAATTATATGCGAAACGGGAAAACTGTGTGTTTGCGGTTCCAGAAATTCAATTTCTGGGGTTTCTTCTCTCCGCTTCTGGTTTTCGCATGGACCCCGAGAAGGTCCGCGCTGTGCTTGAGTGGGAGCTTCCTGAGAATCAGAAGGCGCTGATGCGTTTTTTTGGGCTTTGCCAATTATTACAGGAAGTTTATTTTGAATTATTCCTCTATTGTTAAACCACTCACTGATATGACCAGAAAGGGGGTAGATTTTTCTTCTTGGTCAGTAGAGGCGCGTAAGGCTTTTTCTAATGTCAAGGAGAGTTTTGCTTCCGCTCCCATCTTGGTGCAACCTGATATTTCTTTACCCTTCATAGTTGAGGTTGATGCTTCTGAGGTGGGTGTGGGGGCGGTCTTGTCTCAGGGTTCCTCTCCTGCCAAATGGCGACCGCGTGCCTTTTTCTCGAAAAAACTCTCCTCCGCAGAGAGAAATTACGATGTGGGAGATAGGGAATTGTTGGCCATCAAGTTGGCTTTTGAGGAATGGCGCCATTGGCTAGAGGGAGCCAGACACCCTATTACCGTATTTACTGACCATAAAAATCTGGCCTACTTGGAGTCAGCCAAGCGTCTGAACCCGAGACAGGCCAGATGGTCTTTGTTCTTTTCTAGGTTTAATTTTGTTGTCACGTTCCGCCCTGGTGTTAAGAATGTGAAGGCAGATGCCCTGTCACGTTGTTTTCCGGGAGGCGGGAATTTTGAAGGTGTGGTGGTCTCTGCTCTTTTTTCTGAATTGGAGGCAGAGGTGCAGGCAGCCCAGTCAGAGGCTCCTGATCTTTGTCCTCCTGGGAGGTTGTTTGTGCCTCTCGCTTTAAGACACAAGATTTTTAAGGAACACCACGATACGGTCCTTGCTGGGCACGAGCCACACTGGATCTCATCGCTCGGAGATTCTGGTGGCCTGCTCTTCGTAAGTCGGTTGAGGGTTTTGTGGCAGCCTGCGAGACTTGCGCTCGTGCCAAAGTCCCTCATTCACGGCCATCAGGTCCTCTCCTTCCCTTACACATTCCTTCCCGTCCTTGGACACATCTGTCCATGGACTTCATAACGGACCTGCCTCGTTCCTCGGGGAAGACTGTGATTCTGGTGGTGGTGGACCGTTTTAGCAAAATGGTGCATTTCATCCCTTTTCCTGGTTTGCCCAATGCTAAGACGCTGGCTATTTTCAGTGGCCCCGTAGTGAACGAATGGAGGGCTGCTGCGCATGCGCAGTGTGACCTCCACCACTTTCGGGACTCCATTCTCTCGGACGCACACCTTTTTTAACTTGTGTATCCACTATTTTCTGTTGGGAAAGGTGGCAACCCTAACAGAACCCCCACTAAGGACCTCTATAAGCCTGCTTACTGCAGCAAGCCCAGCCTCAGACAGTGCTATAAACTTTAGAAAAAAATATTGTTTTCTTTTCATCGCGATATTCTGACTCTCTGACCCCTACAGACATGTGTGGGGGCTCATTTTTTGCAGGATGATCTGTCGTTTTTGGCAATCATTTTGGGGTGCGTATGACTTGATCACTTTTTATTCAATTGTCTTTGGAGATAAAGCGATGAGAAAATGGCGAAATAGCCTTTTTTATTTTTCTGTTATGCCATTTCCTATATAGGCTAACTTTCACACTTTTTACATTTTAATAGTACAGGCATTTTCACATGCAATAATGTTATGTGAAATTAGACCATGGCATCTGAGTGGTTAAATGTCCAGGTGAGCATTACTGCAGATCGTTGACATTTGCCTCAAGTACCTGCTGTATGAAACAGCAGGCAACCGGTTGCAATGGCGCTTGCTCCGGTGTAAATCTGTGAGGGAGGGCTGGAATCGACAGAATGTGACTGTATTGTTAATACATTATTACAAAATTTGGGGCAATATGCGAAGCGCAAAACACATACGGTCATGTGAATATAGCCTTAGGGTTAGGTGTCAGCATAAGGGTTAGAGGTCAGTATGGCATAGTATTAGTATTGGGGGCCAGTATTAGAGTTAGGAACAGTATTAGGGGTCAGTATTAGGGTTAGGAGTCAGTAGTGTTAAAGGTCAGTATTAGAGTTAAGGACAGCATTAGGTGTTAGTATTAGGGTCATGGGTCAGTAGTGTTAGGGGTCAGTATTAGCATTAGGGACAGTATTAGGGTTACGGACAGTGTTAGGGGTCAGTTTTAAGGTTAGGGGGTCAGTATTAGGATTAGGGGTCAGTACTAGAGTTAAGGGTCAAGGCCCAGTATTGTACTGGAGCCATATACAAATATATGACATGCTTATTTCTAAATTCATCCTGCCCAGGGGAGTACAGGACAGTAAAAGTACCCCAGTAACAACACTTTAAAAAATATCCCCATTTTCAGGTCCAGCACATTGACTCAATTTACAATACTGCCAACAAAATGCCCCCAATTACCAGCACAAGGCCTTTAATAAACAATACTGGCAGCACAGGGCCTTAACTGACAGAATTTGTAGAAATCCATATACAGCTAGCTCCCCCTAGTGGTGTCTAGGAAGGTAGGATTTAGGATGAAGGATAAACATCATGGGAGATGAGATAAGCATCACTTATGTCAGATGAGGAGTGTGAGATCTCACGCGTCCATCTTCACCTCTCGTTGTCTTCTAACAGTCTGAGGACCACTGAGTTGGTTTAGATTCAAGTTCAAATCCAGTGATCCCATTGGCTGCTGAGCAGTGACATCTAGAAGAGGAAATTTAAAGGGACAGGATGCTTTTATCTTACTGCAGTGCATATCCTGTATGTCTGATGTCATGAATCTGTGGAGATAATCTGCGGGGCAGGCTGCTATCACTCCTCATATCTCCATGTAACGGGCGTAATATCTGATCAGTGTTATATCCTACATATTATTACACTATTATGTGCCAAGAAGCATCTAAATAAAAAATTACAGTTTTTAAAAATATTTTTGACCCCTTCCTGACCAGGTTATTTTGCATCTCTGATTATATAATCGGTTTCTTTGATGAATATTCCCCAAAAATTCTTCTTTTGGTAAAAGATGGGGGAGGAGAAGGTTTTGTCTTCTCACTTATGTTTTCACCATTGGCTCCAATCTATGGCAATGATCAGGAAGCTGGAAGATCTTCCAGCTGCACACCCTGCGATATATCATCACCAAAAACAGAGCCTGGAAACTATAGGCCGGTAAGTTTAGCATCTGTTGTGGGTAAACTGTTTGAAGGTTTTCTGAGAGATGCTATGTTAGAGCATCTTAACCTGAAATAAGCAAATAACGCCATATCAGCATGGCTTCGTGAGGGATCGGTCATGTCAAACTAATTTAATCAGTTTCTATGAGGAGGTAAGTTCTAGACTTGACAGCGGCGAATCAATCGATGTCGTGTATCTGGACTTCTCCAAAGCATTTGACACTGTACCACATAAAAGGTTAGTATATAAAATGAGAATGCTCGGACTGGGAGAAAACGTCTGTAAGTGGGTAAGTAACTGGCTCAAAGATAGAAAACAGAGGGTGGTTATTAATGGTAAATACTCAGATTGGGTCACTGTCACTAGTGGAGTACCTCAGAGGTCAGCATTGGGCCCTATTCTCTTCAATATATTTATTAATGATCTTGTAGAAGGCTTGCATAGTAAAATATCAATTTTCGCAGATGACACTAAACTGTGTAAAGTAATTGCCACGGAAGAGGACAGTATATCACTACAGAGCGATCTGGATATATTGGAGGCTTGGGCAGATAAGTGGCAGATGAGGTTTAACACTGACAAATGTAAAGTTATGCACATGGGAAGGAATAATGCAAGTCACCCGTACTTATTAAATGGTAAAACACTCGGTAACACTGACATGGAAAAAGATCTAGGAATTTTAATAAACAGCAAACTAAGCTGCAAAAAACAGTGTCAGGCAGCTGCTGCCAAGGCCAATAAGATAATGGGTTGCATCAAAAGGGGCATAGATGCCCGTGATGAGAACATCGTCCATAGTGCAGTTATACAGTGCCTTGCAAAAGTATTCACGCCCCTGGACTTTTTTTTTTGTGTTTTGGTGCCTCACAACCTGGAGTTTACATGGATTGTTTGAGGATTTGCATATTTTCATTTACAGAACATGTCCACAACTTTGAAGATGTTTTTTTTATTTTTATTGTGAAGCAAAAAACAAATAGGACAAAATAACAGAAAAAGTCAATGTGCATAACTATTCACCCCCCTAAATTCAATACTTTATAGAGCCACCTTTTGCGGCAATCACAGCTCCAAGTCGCTTTGGATAAGTCTTTATGAGCTTGCCACATCTTACCACTGGGATTTTTTCCCCTTGCAAAACTGCTCCAGCTCCTTCAAGTTGGATGGTTTGTACTTGTGAACAGCAATCTTTAAGTCTGACCACAGATTTTCTATTGGATTGAGATCTGGGCTTTGACTAGGCCATTCCAACACATTTACTTGTTTCCCCTTAAACCACTCAAGTGTTGCTTTAGCAGTGTGTTTGGGATCATTGTCCTGCTGGAAGGTGAACCTCCGTCCTAGCCTCAAATCACACACAGAGTGGTACAGGTTTTGCTCAAGACTATCCCTGTATTTAGCACCATCCATCTTTCCCTCAACTCTGACCAATTTCCCAGTCCCGGCTGCTGAAAAACAGCCCCACAGCATGATGCTGCCCCCACCATGTTTCACTGTGGTGATGGTGTTCTTTGGGTGATGTGATGTGTTGGGTTTGCACCAGACATAGCGTTTTATTTGATGGCCGAAAAGTTAAATTTTAGTCTCATCAGACCAGAGCACCTTCCTCCATACATTTTGGGAGTATCCCACATGCTTTTTCACAAACTCACAATGTGCCTTTTTGTTTTTTGCTGAAAGTAATGGCTTTCTTCTGGCCACTCTGCCATAAAACCCAGCTCTATGGAGTGTACGGCTTATTGTCATCCTATGTACAGATACTCCAGTCTCTTCTGTGGAACTCTGCAGCTCCTCCAGGGTTATCTTAGGTCTCTATGATGCCTCTCTGATTAATTGCCTCCTTGCCTGGTACGTGAGTTTTGGTGGGTGGACGTCTCTTGGCAGGTTTGCTGTTGTGCCATGCTCTTTCCATTTGGTTATTATGATAGATTTGATGGTGCTCCTGGGGATCATCAAAGATTTGGATATTTTTTATAACCCTAACCCTAACTTTTATTTCTCAACAACATTGTCCCTTACTTGTTTGGAGAGTTCCTTGGTCTTCATGGCAGTGTTTGGTTAGTGATGCCTCTTGCTTAGGTGTTGCAGCCTCTGGGGCCTTTCAAAAAAGGTGTGTATATGTAATGGCAGATCTTGTGACACTTAGATTGCACACAGGTGGACATCATTTCACTAATTATGTGTTTTCTGAAGGCAATTGGTTGCACCAGAGCTTTTTATGGGCTTACTAACAGAGGGGGTGAATACATATGCACATGCCAATTTTCTGTTTTCTATTTCTAAACAATAGTTTTATTTATATATTTTTCTCATTTCACTTGACCAACTTAAACTATTGTGTTCTGATCCATCACATAAAATTCAGATTAACAAAACATTGAACTTAAAGGGGTATTCTCATCTTTAAGATCATATCTCACATGATCCAACTGATGCCCTCCGTCATTTTTCTAATTTAATGTCATTTTATGTCATTAAAAAAACTCACCTATGTTCTAATTATTCTGTTTATGTAGTGTCACAGTTGTATCCTGTTTCCAATGGATACGGCCCGCTCCTCTGCCGCATCTCTGGGCCGCGGCTGCGCAGAGAGGACCTTTGTTTCACCAAGGCGGCTGGTCTTTCTGTTACTCGGGAGCGAGCACGCCGGCTGCCACGCATGCGCATTAGAACATTCACAGCTAGGGAGAGGATCGGACGGGCCGGGACAACAGACGTGATGGTAGAGCGCTAGGCTTGTTGCGGGGGTGGGGCTTGTTGCGAGGCTCGGCGGGGGCGGGACTTGTTGCAAGCTCGGCAGGGGCGGGCGGAGATATTGAAGGTGTATTGAAGGCACTGGGGGTGGCTGCTGGAGGCATATTGGGGGCTGCTGGAGGCATATTGGGGGCTGCTGGAGGCACTGGGGGGCTGATGGAGGCACTGGGGGGACTGATAGAAGTGTATTGGAGGCACTGGGGGTGGCTTATGACGTACGGACTGAGCTCTGAGTGATGTCATAAGGAGGCGTGGCCGGCCTTCACTTGAACTGCCTTAGCCCGCCCAGCCTGAGAAGCTTGGAAAGCAGGAAGTGAAATGCAGAGCTGCTGCAGGTGAGGCTCAAATAGCAAGATGAGAATACCCCTTTAAGGCTGTAATGTCACAAAACACGAAAAAGTCAAGGGGGGGGTGAATATTTTTGCAAGGCAAATACACTCAAAAAAAGCCCTTTTTTGAGTGTATTAGTAATACAAAAAAAGTATTTGTCGTTGTGTGGTGAAGTGAAAAAATTACAGCCCTTTTTGGTGTGTATTAGTGGCAAAAAAATAAATATTTGCCGTTCAGCGGTGCAGTTATATGTTCTAAAGCCCTTTTTGTCATGTATTAGTGGCACAAATAAAAGTATTTGTCATTGTGTGGTGAAGTGAAAAAATTACAGCCCTTTTTGCCATTTATTAGTGGCAAAAAATAAAAAAATTATTTGCCGTTCAGTGGTGCAGTTATATGTTCTAAAGCCTTTTGTGGCATGCATAACTAGAAAAAAGTAAGGGCCTATTTGCCGTTCAGCGTGCAGTTGCAGTATATGTTCTAAAGCCCTTTTTGGCGTGTATAAGTAGAAAAAATAAGGGCCTATTTTCCATTCAGCGGTGCAGTTATATGTTATAAAGCCCTCTTTGGCGTGTATTAGTGGAAAAACAGGGCTTATTACCCGTGTGATGAAGTAAGAAAATGACAGACTTTTTGGGGGTGTTTTAATTTCCTTTTTATTTATTTATTTGATCTAACAGTATGTCAGACAGAGAAGTGCCAGGCCCTGCACAGGAGAGTGGCAAAGGCCTAAATGTTTCTGGTGCAGGGACAGGTCGCAGCAGAATAAGGGGGTGTTGCAGCAGGAGTCGCAGCAAGAGGCCCTGAGCTCTCTGTGTCATCTAGCGGTCGTGTCTTGACCAGCAACCCAGCGGTTCTTGAATGGTTGACTCGGTCATCCACTTCGTCCCAAGTGACATCAGACACCCCCAGCCAAGAGTTTGTGGGTTCGTCAGACACAACCCTTAGTTGGCATGGCTCTGTCCTTTTCTGCTCCCTCAGCCAGACAAGTATTATATGCTGTGGACTCAGCTCCTCTATACAGCGAGGACAAGTCAGAAGCTACTGGCCAGCCAAGATGTGGAGGAGACATCTGCCGCTTCCTCCGGTAGGCGGGCAAGTAGTGATTAGAAGAGTGGCGTGGGAGCTGGTGTTGCAAGCGGTCAGGCTCCTGACCCAGAGACAGTTGAGGAGGACATCAGTGATACTCGATGTACTCGATGATGATGATGTAGCTGATTGCACTTGGGAGCCGGGTGAATTAGGGGCTTCATCATCATCAGGAGAAGAGGGTGGCAGCTTGCCCGTGAGGCAGCGGCGGAGCCAGCAAGTCGCTAATGTTGCCGGGAGTCAGCAAGGTGACAGCGGTGGGAGGTCGGGAGCCAAACGTGCGCTTGGTAGACCACCCGCTTCGCAGGAGCCTACCTGCCTGGAAAGTAGTGGTGCAGGGGTTCACGGAAGAAGCAGCAGTAGCAGTCAGTCAGTGCAGAGTGTTGGGGGTAAAATCACGTACTCGGCGGTGTGGCAGTGTTTTGTTAAGCCGCCGGAGGAGGTGAACATGGGCATTTGTAGAATCTGTGGGCAGAATCGGAAGGGTGGTCACGGTGCTAATGTTGGCACCACAGCCCTGCATCAACATACGCAGCGTCACCATAAAGTGGCTTGGGAGAACTGTAGCTCCGATGTGGTGGTCCATCCTGCCGCTGCAACCGCTGCATAACCCAATGACACACACCCGATTTCAGGCTGTCAAGGCTCCACCACCTCAGCTGAAGGGAGCTGTCTGTCCTTCCCATCATCTGCTGGTCCTGATGCTCCTGCTCCTCCTCCTACTCCTCGTCAGTAATTCTGTCAGCAATCGATCACCGAAGTGATTGCCAAGAGACAACAGAATGCGTGCACTCATCCAACAGTGCAGAAGCTGAATGTGCTCCTGGCCAAGTTGCTGGTGCTGCAGTCCCTCCCTTTCCAAGTGGTAGACTCTGCACCTTTCAGAGAACTGATGGCTTGTGCCGAGCCTAGATGGAGAGTCCCAAGCCGTCATTTCTTTGCCAAAAAGGCAGTACCAGCCCTGCACACGTATGTAGAACAGAAGGTGGGCCAGTCCTTGAGCCTGTCGGTGTCTGCCAAAGTGCATGGCAGAGCCGACATGAGGAGCTATAACTACGGTCAAGGACAATACATGTCCTTTACGGCTCACTGGGTGAATGTGGTTCCTGCACAGCCATACTAGCAACTTGGCCAGGTGACACCGCTTCTGCCTCCACATTCTCATGACATTGGTCCTGCGACAATGTCTGCCTCTGCTTCCTCATCCTCCACTGTGTCCTTAGCCTCCACTGCAGGGACAATTCACAGTGCCTCTCCAGCATACCACATGTGCAGGGCACGGCGGTGTCACGTGACAACTCAAAATTGGAACCATGATGACCAACAATGGGAAGAACATAGTGTCGGTGCCGTGTCAAGGAGGGCTGAGCCATACGCCCTGCATGGCACATGTGTTCAATCTGGTTGTCAAGCGGTTACTGAAGTCTTCCACCCACATGCAAGATATCCTAAATGGCCAGGAACCCTTGCATGCACTTCAGCTACTTGTACACAGCAAAGCACACCCTCCTTGAGCCGCAGCTGCAGAACGGCATCCCACAACATAGGCTGATATGCAACGTTTCCACCCGTTGGAATTCTATCCTCCATATGTTGGGCCGACTATACGAACAGAAAAAGGCCATAAACTATTTCTTGATGATCCAAACGGACAGGAGTACTCCCCTGTGTAACTTTGATGTCAGCCAGTGGCAGCTCATGCGTGACAGCTGCCGTTTGCTCAGGCCCTTTGAGGAGGCCACGTTATTTGTCAGTCGCCAAGACTACGGGATGAACAACGTCATTCCACTGCTTCATGTCCTGGTACAGATGCTGGTAAATCTGACTGGTCAGGGAACTAGAGACGTGGCGCCTAGATCTTATGGCCACATGAGCCCTGTGGACATTGGAGCACAAGCAATGTGTAGCGAAATGGGTGGTTTTTCTACACAGGTGCCAGGAGAGGAGGAGCAGGAGCAGCCGGAGGAGCTATAGGACATGGAGGAATACGAGGCAGAAGACCCAGACACAACGTGGCAGTATGCAGTGGAGATGGAGGCAGGGAGTACCTCCGAGTCACTTGCACAAATGGCCCGATGCCTACTAATTTGCTTGCGTAGTGACAGCCGAATTGTCACCATTCAGCAGAGGCATGACTTCTGGCACTCCACCTTGTTGGACCCTCGCTACCGGTCCAAAATGGGGGTCTTTTTTACACCCGCTGAGAGGGAGGACAAACTGAACTACTATAAAGATCCTATAAATCCTATGTAGTCAGTTGGCCGCTGCCTATCTGCGCCATTGTCCATCCTCTCGCAGGTCTGACCGGGGGGGCCCTCTGCGCTCACGTTCCTCTGCCATGGTTGCTGTGGCAGGGTGGGGGTGGGGTAGGACCAGTTCCAGCTCCATCAGCAGCAACTTGATTCTAGAGTTGCTGATGAGCATCTTTCTTTACCCGCCTAGTGAAGAAACTACTTACCAGGAGCAGCAGCAGCTAGACCGGGAGCAGGACCTGAACCAGCAGGTGGTGGCATACTTGGACAGCACCCTGCCAACCCACATTGAAGATCTGCTGGACTACTGGGCAGCCAAACTGGATTTGTGGCCGCAACTGGCAGAGTTTGCCCTGGAAAAGCTGTCCTGCCCAGCCAGTAGTGTGGCATCAGAGCGGGTGTTTACTGCTGCGGAGGCCATAGTTACCCCAAGCAGAACTTGCCTGTCCATCCAAAATGTGGAGAGACTGACCTTTGTCATGATGAATCAGGCGTGGATCAGCCAGGATTTCCACCCACCAATGCCTCATGCATCAGACTAGATCATCCATGGTGCCACACCAACACTTTGACAAAAGAGACCAGTTTCTTCTGTCTACCTGCCTCAGCTACTATGCTGATGCTGCCACCCGAATGATGCCACACATCTGATGCCAAGTGCTCTTTCTTTCACCCACCATCTTCAGCTGGTACTGGTATTGCCACCCACCTCCCCACTCTGTCACCTGGTCACTCTGTGGTCTCCTGATGCTGATGCCACCTCCACACTATGTCACCTGGTCACTCTGTGGTCTCCTGATCCTGCTGCAACCCCCCACACTATGTCACCTTGCCACTCTGTGGTCTCCTGATGTTGCTGCCACCTCCACACTATGTCACCTTGCCACTCTGTAGTCTTTTGATGCTGCTGCAACCTCCACACTATGTCACCTTGTCACTCTGTGGTCTCCTGATGCTGATGCTACCTCAACACTGTGTCACCTTGCGACTCTGTGGTCTACTGATGCTGATGCTACCTCAACACTATGTCACCTTGCCACTCTGTGGTCTCCTGAGGCTGCTTCCACCTCCACACTGTCATTGTGTCACCCTGTAGCCTCCTCCTGATGCTGCTGCCGCCACCTCCACACTCTGGATCAATGCGTCCTCCAAAAAGAGGCCCAGTGGACTTTTATGCTGGGTATGGTCCATCCCCAAGGACTTAATGACCATATTTCCTATGTCTGCTTTATTGACTAGATTGTGGACAAATATCTAACACCTTCATTCATTTGTCTTTTTTGACCATGTGGTTTACTTGCCACTTTCTGTTTGAACACTGGACCACTCCTATCACTCTGGACACACATGACTTATATGTTGACAGTCCTTTGTCTGGTCCAGTTTATATGGCGTTATTAAGTGCAATGTTTTACCTCTTGAGGGTTACTTTATTTATCCCCTTTTTTGTTTGTTTGTTTAAAGGGGTTGTCCGGGTTCAGAGATGAACCCGGACATACCCATACTTTCACCCAGGCAGCCCCCCCTGAGGCTAGCATCGGAGCATCTCATCCTCCGATGCGCTCCCTTGCCCTGCGCTAAATCGCGCAGGGCACAGGCTTTTTTGTTTATCATAACCAGGGCCGGCCTTAGGTGTTCAGGCGCCCTGTGCGAGCTAACCTTGTGCGAGCCCCCCCCCGCCCTGTGCAAGCCCCCCCCCCCCCCGTAGTAGTAGATGTCACCCACAGTCCTATGTAACACCACAAATAACACATAGCTCTCTGAATACAGATAACACAGTGATGGCTCTCTGATTTCTGATAAATGTAGTAGTGTTACCTCCGGTCCTATGTAAAAACACAGATAACACTAGTTCTGATAATGTGGTAGTGTTACCTGCAGTCCTATGTAAAACCACAGATAACACTAGTGCTGATAATGTGGTAGTGTTACCTGCAGTCCTATGTAAAACTACAGATAACACTAGTGCTGATAATGTGGTAGTGTTACCTGCAGTCCTATGTAAAACCACAGATAACACTAGTGCTGAATAATGTGGTAGTGTTACCTGCAGTCCTATGTAAAACCACAGATAACACTAGTGTAGATCATGTGGAAGTGTTACCTTCGTCCTTAGTGTGCCTCCCTGTGTCTATCGCACGGACTCCATGCTGGCGCTGACTCCTCTTCCTTCTTCTCCTTCTTGCCCTGCACAGAACATCCTGATGCAGCTGCGTCAAGACATAGGAGCACTGTGGGCATGCTGATGGTGACACACAGGGAAAGACACACACAGGGACGGACAGTCACACACACACACACAGGGACGGGGACACACACACATACAACAAATACGATCACCACACGGCTCCTGCCTGTTTGCTTTGGTAAAGCCGTGCCAGGGCTATGCCAGGCTTTAGCAGAGTGGGCACAGGACAGTGGACACAGGGCACGATATGTATGCGAGCACAGCTGAGCGAGTGCAGGGCAAGGGCCCGCATACACATTGCTCCTCCTGCCTGTCATACCCCCCCCCCCCCACCGGGCATTTTGGGGGACATTAGGGGTTGGATGAGGCGGAGTGTGCACATAGCCACCAATCATATCCCCCCCCCCTCCTTAAGGTAACTGATGTGCTGGGGGGAGGGGAATATTATTGGCGGCACACTCAATATCAGCAGCGAGGAGTTAAAGTCCAACCCTTAATGGCCCCCAAAATCCATGGGGGGGGGCTTGATGTAGTAGCAGGAAAGCACACACTGTCCCCCTATCCTCTATGAGCCCCTCCCCCCTCCAATGGCACATTTCTCCCCTCCATGGGCCAGTGGCAGCAGCAGCACGTCTCTCCTTCTGTCGCCCCCCCCCCCCCATTTCTTCCCACTCAATATTTGGGTTAACAACCAAACAAAACTCAATATTTATTGACCTGATTCTGTAGTTTGCAGAAACACCCCATATGTTGTCGTAAACTACTGTACGGGCACACGGTAGGGTGTAGAGCAGGGGTGCACAACCTTTTTTGGTCTGGGGGCCGCATTGTCACATCGCTCTATTTCAAGGGGCCGCAAATAAAAAAATGTTGATCGGCACTCATCTGCCTATTACACAAGCCAGTGCAAAGTGACTGGGGAGGAGTGATCACAGTCGTGCTGCAGATAATCGGACATCTTTCATCCTAATAAAATATGCAAATCAGCCGACAAATGAGCAATTCCTTGTTTATCGACTGATCAGCTGCACGATTATACTGGCCAGATATAAGATATGAGCGCTCCTATGAACACTTGTTCCCAGTAATTGTCCCAAATATCGTGCTACAGCATAACCCCTGAAACCGAAGAGTTATACTTACTTGCTCCCTGCCTCTCTGGTTCTTCGAATTGCCTCCGCTGTTTACAACTGGCAGTGCATGGTCATGGTCATACACCACTCCAGACAATGACTGGCTTAGGCGGTGATGTGGCCACAAGCAGCGTGTCACTGCTGAAGCCAGTCATTGACTGGAGCCGTGCAAGTGACCATGGCCATGCACTGACAGGTGTAAACATAGCAGGAACCGGAAGATGGAGGCAGCGGGGGCAGTGCAGAGGACCAGAGCGGAGTGGAGCAGGTAATTATGAATTTATGATTTCAGAGGCCATGCTGCAGAAACTTGTTAAAAATAATTTTTTACCAGAAAAGTGTTGACATTTCCTTCCATCCTGCCTCCTATTTATAAATCAGCGTTTTCCTTCACTGCAGAGGACGGAGCTCACTGGTTACTACCATCTCCTGCCAATCCAGTTATAGGCGCCCTGCAGTAACCAGTAAGCACATTACCTTGCTAGTGGGGAAGGCGCCTATTGGTTAACGCTTGAATGACCAGGCTCGAAAAGGCCTTAAGGACCAAAGACTTTTTGTGATTTAGCGCGCGTGGTGGTTCAAATGGTTGCAACTATCTTATTTGTTGGACTACCAAAATAATTTTTTGCAACAATTTGTATTTGGGGGAAACTGTACAAAACGTTTTTTAAAAGTATATTTTTTTCAAACTATAGCTCCTTATTCTTTAAATATGCAAACTGACACCAAAATAAATTATTAGAATTAGTTCTCTATTTTGTGTAGGCCGTTTTGCTATATAATATGAAAAGTTTCACGTGAATGGGGCTGTAATGGTGACGGTTTTGATTGGTGTGGGTGTTTTTTATTTTATGTATCTTTTTTTTTTAACTTAATATATTTCTGCTACATAATATGTCCCCCAAGAGGTCATAAAAAGACTTTGAGGCACACTGTCACTTTTTAAAATTTTGCACTTTTTCATAAAAAGACTGTGGTGGGACAGTGAACACTCTTTTATTAAGCACTTTTTCCTTTTTATTAAATTTTTTAATTTGTTTAGTTTTCACATTTTTTTTAAATCATTTTTTAACATTTTTTTTTTATATATTTTTACCACATAATTTGTCCCCAAGAGGTCACTGAAAGACCTTTGGGAGACAATAAGTGACTTTTTTTTTGTACTATTACCACTGTAACTGGAGCATCCAAAGGAGCCCCAGTTACAGGGAAACCAGCCTGCTGTGGAGGCTTTGTACCAGGGCAGTGCTCCTCTGTTCCCGAGACACCCAGCGATCACATGATCGCTGAGTCCACACTGCAGAGTGCTCATAAAGGAGAAGGCAGAAGCGCTAATAAAGCGCTTCTGTCTTCTCCTCGGGTTCCCCGCTCTCACTAATAGCCGGGGACCCTTTCTGCTCCTGCTACAGTGCAGGAGCAAAACCTGTGATCCATCTGCTGTGCGGCACTCTGTGCAGGAACACAGCTGATTGCAGGATCAGCTGTGTTTCTGCCCAGCAGGGCGGGGGCCGCAAACCATGGCTCTGGGGACCGTGGGCCGCAGGTTGTGCACCCCTCTCGTAGAGGGAAAGGAGCGCCGTGTGGTTTTTAGAAGGCAGTTTGGAATACCCCTCAAGGTATTCAAAACTGATTTTACAAACTTTGTTAACCCTTTAGGTGTTCAACAAGAGTTATTGGCAAATGGAGATGAAATTAAAAAATTAGAAATTTTTGGCAAATTTTCCATTTTAATCAATTTTTTCCATTAACAAAGCAAGGTTTAACAGCCAAACAAAACTCAATATTTATTGCCCTGATTCTGCAGTTTGCAGAAACACCCCATATGTGGTCGTAAACTACTGTACGGGCACACGGTACGACATAGAGGGAAAGGAGCGCTGTGTGGTTTTTAGAAGGCAGATTTTTCTGGACTGGTTTATTTACACTATGTCCCATTTGAAGCCCCCCTGAAGCACCCCTAGAGTAGAAACTCCATAAAAGTGACCACATCTAAGAAACTACACCCCTCAAGGTATTCAAAACAGATTTTACAAACTTTGTTAACCCTTTAGGTGTTCCACAAGAGTTATTGGCAAATGGAGATGAAATTTCAGAATTTCAATTTTTAGGCAAATTTTCAATTTTAATCCATGTTTTCCAGTAACAAAGCAAGGGTTAACAGCCAAACAAAACTCAATATTTATTGCCCTGATTCTGTAGTTTGCAGAAACAACCCATATGTGGTCGTAAACTACTATACGGGCACACGGTAGGGTGTAGAGGGAAATGGAAGGCAGATTTTGCTGGACTGGTTTATTTACACCATGTCCCATTTGATGTCCCCCTGATGCACCCCTAGAGCAGAAACTCCATAAAAGTGACTCCATCTAAGAAACTACACCCCTCAAGGTATTCTAAACTGATTTTAAAAACTGGTGTTCCACAAGAGTTATTGGCAAATGGAGATGAAATTTAAAATTTGTAATTTATGGCAAATTTTCAATTTTATGCAATTTTTTTCCAGTAACAAAATAAGGGTTAACAGCCAAACAAAACGCAATATTTATTGCCCTGATTCTGTAGTTTGCAGAAACACCCCATATGTGGCAGTTTTGTTGGGACTACTTATAGGGTACATATGATTTTTGGTTGCTCTATATTACATTTTTGTGAGGCAAGGTTACCAAAAATAGAAATTCTGAAATGTCATCTCCATTTGCCATAAACTGTTGAGGAACACCTAAAGGGTTAATAAAGTTTGTAAAATCAGTTTTGAATACCTTGAGGGTGTAGTTTCTTAGATGGGGTCACTTTTATGGAGTTTCTACTCTAGGGGTGCATCAGGGGTTCTTCAAATGGGACATGGTGCCCCCATAAAAAGGCCATCAAAATCTGCCTTCCATAAACCATATGGGGTTCCTTTCCTTCTGCACCCTGCCGTTTAGTCATACAGCAGTTTACGACCACATATCAGGTATTTCTGTAAACTTCAGAATCAGGGTAATAAATATTAAGTTTTGTTTGGCTGTTAACCCTTGCTTTGTTACTAGAAAAAACTGATTAAAATGGAAAATTTGCCCAAAAATTGCTGTTTTGGCCACAGTTTTTATTTTATAGGGTATTTTTATAGAGCAGATTCTTACGGAAGCGGCAATACCTACTTTTTTAAATTTATTTAGGTTTTACACTATATTATCCTTTTTTAAACAAAAATTTTTTTTTGTATCTCCATAGTCTAAGAGTCAGTTTTCTTTTAGTTTTTAGCCGATTATCTTAGGTAGGGGCTCATTTTTTGTGGGATAAGAGGACGGTTTTATTGGCACTATTTTGGGGGGCATATGGCTTTTTGATCGCTTGTTATTACACTTTTTGTGATGTAAGGTGACAAAAAATCCCTTTTTTTTGCACCGTTTTTATATATATTTTTTGACCGTGTTCATCTCAAGGGGTTGATACCTAATATGTCAACTTTTTTATTTATTTTAGTTTTACAAAATTATATTTTTGACAAATATTTTTTTTGTTTCAGTGTCTCAACCATAGTTTTTTTTGATTGTCAGTGGCTAAATGAAATTAAATTTGGGGAAGGGGATTATAAATTTAGTATTCCATGGAAGTGTGGTACTCCCTGAAGCAACCAATAATGCAGAGGGGATTGAGGCATGGGAGCATTGGACGTCTTACGCTAGGCTCCGCCCCCCTCCGCTGCCCCGGCGCAATGGCTGCTTGCCGCTCGCCGCTCGAACGCCTGCTGACTGTCGGACTGCTCTGAGATGGCGTCCGTGAGTGTGGCCGTCTGTTCCAGAGGTCCTGGACGCTGATCCTTGTCTGCCTTACCTTACTTACTTTGAGAGGTTGATCCTGCCCGAGGTTGATCCTGCCCGTTGTAGCCGAAGAGGGGTTCTTCCTGGTCCCTGCTTGCTGCTGCCACCACCGACGCCGAGGTGTACACCCGCTGCTGGTATATCCACTGTTCCTGAAGGTCTGCTGAGAGGTGAGCCTTGGTGACCGGAGTGAAAATTCGTATACTCACTGCTGGTATATCCACTGTTCCTGAAGGTCTGCTGAGTGGTGAGCCGTTGTGACCGGAGTGAAAATTCTTGGAGGTGACTGTCTGTGGGGTCGTGGCTGGGTTCGGCTCCCCCCACCCCCCCCCCCGCTCTCCATATGTAACATATGTTTAAAACTCCAATGTGTATGTTTGCTGCTGTGGCGACAGTGGGTAAGATCCTGTGACTATAGCTGATTGGTGGATAGTCGGCCCATTGCTGCTGTTATGATTATAGCCGAAACAGTTTGAGGCCGCCACCGACTGAATAGTAGTGGGCGCCGATACCTGCTTTGAGACACCGGCAAGTATTAGAGGCGCTCATGGAGCATGGATCTGCACTAGAGTGAATAGGAACGTGGAGAGAAGGGGAGGGAGAAAAAAAGAGAAAAAAAAATGGGGGAAAAAAAATGGGGGAAAAAAAATGGGGGAAAAAAAATGGAGAAGGTTGGGGGTTTGAACTCCGGGCTACAACCCCTTATAACCCGTTTTTGAGATTTCTTTCTAAGTACTAAGTTAAACTAACCCTATTGGACTTCCTTGAACTAACTAACTAACTTTGTTTCCTCTGCTTCCCCCGGTACTGCCTGTTTGGATCACACGCTTGCTGTGCTGCCCGCTGTCCTGTGGGTCCCAGCCTGTGAGACACTGAGACGACGAGATGTTGGTCTGGTAATGGGACATGTTGGGGGTGCCCCCAGATATTATCATGTCACTGCCTGGATCCGTTGATTTGTCTGGCAGTCTGTTACTGATACTGTTTCCCTGCTGTTAGTGTGGCGAGTTTTTCTGGATTGTTGAGATTGAAGGGGGCTGTTTGGGGGTGGAGGATGCAGTCACTATTTCTCCCCCCTTAGGAATGGATAACCTATTAACGGTTGACTTCTCTAATACTTCCACCCTTAACCCTCCGCTGGATTAAATCTGGACTAACAGACTTTTACTTCTACCTACGTTTTTTTTTTTTTTTCTCTATCTTATGTTGAAGATTTAACAGACAAGTGGATACTAACAAAGTTCTGTGTTATTTTTTCTTAACGTCAGAGGTGACTTTGCGTGTTTCTACGGAAAAAAAGGATAAGGATAACATCTTTAACTTTGGACGTTCTTTTTTATTTTTTATATTGTTTTCATCCTCCTCCCCCTCCCCCTCCCCCTCTCTTCCTGGTGTTTTTATTTTTATTTTTATTTATTAACAAGTTGTGGATATTTTGTTTATTTTGATCTGGTTTTCTGCGACCTGTTGTGGGTGGGTCGACGGGAGGCGAGTAGGGGAGGGAGGTAAGGAGACTCCAAAATGCCACCCAAGAAGGGCCCTACGGGGGGTAGCAATAGGAGATCAGCTACGGGAGTGGAGATTGGGCCCAAACAGCAGGGCTTAAATAAATATTTAGCTCCAAACTCACCTGGTCTTGGGTCCCCACAAAGGGAGAGAAGGATAGAAACAGGGTCTCATGATTTGGTGCAGGATAGTGGGATTCTGGGGGGAGGGGGGGAGAAGGGAACAGTAGCTGCATTCACAGAAACTGATGCAAAGATGATGAAAGACATACTTTGCACTGTCTCGAGGATGGAGAACCTAATGGGGAATATGGTGACCCAGATCGGGGCAGTGCAAATGGACGTTAGCATAATACGGGTTGAGATGGAGAAGATAAGGCAGCGCCTACATGAGATGGAGGATAAGGTTCCCGTTTTGGAACATTCGGTACAGAAATTGGAGAAAGAGGTGGTCCTGTTAAAGGAAATGAATACTAGGATGGAACAAAAAATAATAAGTCAAGAGGATAGATCAAGGAGATCCAATATAAGATGCATAGGGATCCCAGAGCGCGTAGAAGGTGATAACTGTACCGAATATATGGAGAGATGGATAAGGGAAAATTGTATGGAAGGTGCTCTATCTCCATTGTTTGCTATTGAAAGAGCGCATAGGGTCCCTACAAGAAAGAGGGTTCCAGGAGAATCTCCTAGACAGATATTGGTTAAATGTCTATTAGGCAGGGACCGTGATAGAATATTAACCGATGCAAGAACCTCCGAAAAGTACCAGATACAGGGTGTAAAGATAAGGTTATTTCCAGATTATTCTGCACACACTAACGCCCACAGGAAAGAGTATATTGTTGTTAAGAAAAGATTAAGGGAAGCAGGTTTGAAATATAGTCTACTCTTTCCGGCAAAATTAAGGGTGGAATATAAAGGTAGGACTGTTTTCTTTCAGACTCCGGAGGAGGTTAGCAATTGGGCGGACGGGGAGGGCCTATGAGGCCGGGGGATGCGGAGAGGGAAGGAGCTAGTATGCTAAGTTATGGAGTCGCCCCGACTGCTGGATAGCAGGGAGGGGGGCTATTTAGGATGGGAGGGAGAGGGAGACGTGTTTTTTTTTTTCTTCTCCCCCTCTGCTAGATGGTTAGGATTGTTTCGCTGAATACGAGGGGTTTAAGGGAGAGAGTGAAGAGGTATGCTATCCTTGAGTGGATGAAAAGGTTTCTGCCAGCCATCATTTGCCTACAAGAGACACATTTGGATAAGGAATCTTTAAGATGGTTGCAGAAGAGATGGATAGGGGAAAGTTACCTTTCTGTATATACTACTTACTCAAGAGGGGTCTCAATTTTGATCCATAATAAAATAAAATTTGAATGTCTGACGTGTGAGGCCGATGACTGTGGCAGATACCTCTTTCTATATTGTAATATAGAAGGGGTTAAAATGGTAATTGCAAACATCTATATTCCTCCACCGTATAAGTCAGAGATTTTATATCAACTGTATGGATTCATGTTGGATAGACAGGAAGCTATAATGATTGCGATTGGAGACTATAATGCAGTTATGGATCCACTCAGGGATAGATCCTCTAGCAGAGGGGGAAGAACACAAAAAGTAGATTTTTATAAATTAGCCCACGAATTTAACTGGATTGATGTTTGGCGCCTCCAGAATCCGGATGAAAACATGTATTCCTGCTACTCCAAAACACACCAAACCTGGTCTAGAATAGATATGGCCCTGGGAAATAAAAATTTGATGTCCTACAATAGGATTAAAATAAAGTATCTCCCCATGGCTCTATCAGATCATAATGCCGTGGTAATGGAACTAGACTTGAATAAAAAGAAGGCCTCACTACCGTTTAAGTTTAACTCCCATTGGTTACCAATGATCCCAGATAAAGAAAGTATAATGGAAGAATTAAAAATTTTTTTTAGGGAAAACAACTACTCCGCAAGTAAGTTAATTGTTTGGGATACGGCTAAAGCATATCTAAGAGGATTGCTTTGTAAAAAAGTGAACCACTGGAAAAAAACTACTAGGGAAATGGGGATTGCTTTGGAAAAAAAAATCCAGGAATTAGCAATAACATGTATGAGATATCCCACTGACGATAATAAGAAAATATGGGAGGAAGAACAGGAAAAGCTAAAGGTATATCATATGGAGAGAAGTAGGAAAGAATTAATTTTTCAAGGGATCCGGATGGCCACAGAGGGAGAAAAAGTTGGTAAAATCTTGGCAAATATAGCAAGAGATCAAAGAGAGAAATCCCGGATAGGGGCGATTAAAAATAAAATGGGTGAGACAATTAATACACCAGAAGGAGTTAAAGAGGTGTTTTTAAAATATTTCCAGGAGGTATACAAGTCTAGGGCACAATATTCAAAACAAGAATTAGACTCGTATTTAGAACATATTCCTCTTAGGGAGATATCCCAGGCCCAAAAAGTATTTCTAGAAAAAGAAATATCAATTGTAGAAATAAATAAGGTTTTAGGGCAGGTAAAATCTGAAAAGGCACCAGGATGTGACGGGCTCCCTTTTGAAATTTATAAAACCTTCTCCCAGGTGTTAGTACCTGAACTAAAAACAACATTGGATGAGGCTAAAAAAACTGGGGACCTACCAGACTCTATGAAAGAGGCAATTATAACACTAATTCCAAAAAAGGGCAAAGAACAACTAGACCCGGGATCATATAGGCCAATATCACTTTTAAATACCGATGTTAAAATTCTGGCAAAAGTTTTGGCCGATAGACTCTCAAGGGTGGTTAAGGGTATAATAAACCTAGATCAAACAGGTTTTATACCGGGTAGAACGATATACTCAAATATAAGAAGGTTGTACTTAAATATTGAAGCTAATAGAACAGAAGCGGGGGAGAAAGCCGTACTATCATTGGATGCCCAAAAGGCATTCGACTGTATTGAATGGGAATATCTATGGGCAGTATTAAAAAGGGTCGGTATAGGGGAAGGATTTATAAGATGGATACAGCTAATATATCAGGACCCGCGGGCCAGAGTGATGGTGGATGGGAGCTTGTCCCTGCCCCTTGCCCTATACCGGGGCACTAGGCAGGGATGCCCTCTCTCTCCACTATTATTCGCTATCGCGATCGAACCTATGGCATGTATAATAAGAAACGATAGGGAAATTAAAGGCTTTCACTATGAGGGTGGGGAAGAAAAATTGTTAATGTACGCGGATGATATTTTATTATTTATGCACAATACTGGAGACCAGTTTAATAGAGTTATAGATATAATAGATAAGTTTGGTTGTTTTTCTGGATTAAATATTAATTGGGGGAAATCATATATGTTGATGTTAGGGAGATGCACAACCACAGGGCTCCTTAAAGGTGCAGGTGTTGGGAAAACAAGAAAACTTTAAATATTTGGGGATACAAATCTCTGGAAACATAGGAGAATATGAAAAACTAAATGTACTTCCCCTAATAAAAGAACTTAGGGCTAAAATACATGTCTGGCGTAGATTACCAATTTCAATACAGGGTCGGGTAAACTTAATAAAAATGGTCTTTCTCCCCAAAATATTATATGTTCTTCAAAATGCCCCAGTCAGGTTGTCGCAGGATACCTTTAGATTGCTTGATAGGTTAATGGGAGATTTTCTTTGGAAAGGTAAGACTCCCAGAATAAAGAGAGAGATACTTCAGCTCCCAGTGAGAGAAGGTGGACTCGCAGTTCCGAATTGTTTTTTTTATTATATAATTACACAATATGGTCAAATAAAGAGTAGTTTGGATGGGTTGGTGGGTAGTCAGGTAGTAAATAGACTGGGATGGAAAGAAGAATGGAACTTTTTAGAGGTGTTGGAATCGGGCACACTGGGGGGAAAAAATACAGGAAATAGAGTTTTAAATTCAATGGAATTTATATGGGTGGAGATTAAAAAAATATTAGAGATTAAAGGGTTTTTGCAATATACACCTATATGGAAAAATATTAACCTTAAGGAACTGCAGGGGATTAAAATGTATATTGACTGGGAGAAAAAGGGGATGAAATACTTAAACCAGATATTTGAACAGGGTAAATTGAAAGACTTTAATACAATGGTTAGAGAGTTTGGTATACCGTATAAGGACATATATAAATACTTTCAGCTTAGGAATGCATTGAGGTCAGTTATGCAAGAGGATAAATATAAGATGGAAAGATCTGAGATATTACACAAATTTACTAATCTGGGTGAAAGAAGAGGAATAACGGCAAAAAGATATAAGATATTGATGGGGGGAAAAAAGAAACGGGTTACAATATTAGCTAGGAAAAAATGGGAGAATGAATTGGAATTCTTTACGGAAGAAAAATGGAACGATGCATTAAAGAATTATTCTCGAGTCTCAAACAGGGGTTCACATAAGATTTCACAATTTTTTGTGGTTCATAGGTTGCATAGATCCCCATGGATATTGAAAAGAATGGGCGTTAGATCCTCGGATGACTGTGTAAAATGTGGGGGAGAGAGAGCTGACTTAATGCATTGCTTCTGGAGATGTCCCAGATTGTTTAGATATTGGACAGAAATAACAGATACTATATATCGAATTTTGAAGGTTCAAATATCAGAAGATCCGATGACGTGTATTTTGGGGGCAACCGAACATCTGGGTCTAAATAGAGACATAAGTATGGTCCTTAGTAAGTTTCTATTCCAAGCTAGACTCTTAATACTTAAGAAATGGGTAGGGGTTGATCCTCCAACAGTTCGGCAGTGGGAAAAAGCAGTAGAGGACATGATTAAAGAAGAACGGGTGATGGAGGGCCTTAGTAGAAAAGGAAAAACTACGAATGAAATATGGAAGAGCTGGTCACTTTAGGGCTGGATAGATAGGGTTTGTGGTTTTTTTTGTATTGCACGTCTCCCCCTCCCCCCCCCCTAAGGGGAGGTGGGGGGGAGGGAAATTGGGGAGTAAAAATATTTGGGTATGTATAAAATAAGAATGGAATGTTTTTCTTTTTCTTTTTTTCATCCTTTTCTGATGGCTCAAAGGAAAAAAAAAAAAAAAAAAAAAGAATAATTTTTATTCAATCTATAGATGATTATTTTTGAGACGATGGCAATAAAGGGATATTTAAAAAAAAAGGGGAAAAAGAAGAGGGAGGGAGGAGGAAAGGGAAAGGAAAAATAAATATTGCCATATATTGTCATTATAAATAATACCATATATTGTCATTATAAACAGTGATGCACTTGGGTGGGGGGGTCTGGGGGGGCTGGGGGGGTAAAAAGTTAATGTGAATGATTATTGTAATGACCCGTTGGACGGTCTGACACTGTATATTTAATGTGTTTTGTATAACAATAAAGAAATATAAAAAAATAAATAAAAAAATAAATAATGCAGAGGCCCGGATGATCGGGGCACGTGTCACACTAAGTGGTGGTGTCCTTCCGTATCCCCCCTTGTGACACACTCTGCACCTATTTTGGGTCCGTCTCTTCTTTCCAGTTTGGGGACCATATCTGGAAAGTGTTGGCCAGGGACGATCCAGGCGCCTCCAGTTGTGTAGGTACTCTGGCCTGCTCTGTACCTGGCATGTCGGTCCCCTTGCTCCGCCTGGCGGCTTCTCCGCCAACTTGCGGGTTCATCATCATTGCTAGATGATGAGGAGGATGCGGATGACAAAAGGAAAGTGGGGTCATTCTCGTCCTAACAGGGGCTCTTGGACTCGGAGGCAAGCTTGGGCGTATGCCTCCTCAGCCAAGAACATCCGGCGGGCCATAGGGAAGTTGCTATGTGCTAACAGTGGCCGGACGCTAAGAGTTCTGGCCACAGTCAGCGTACGCAAAAAAAACTAAAAATGTGTGTGGGGATGGGGGCAAGCTGCAGCACCCCTGGCGGGTCTAGGGTCACACAGCTGTGCTGTGGACCCCAGACACCCAATCAGGGTGATGCAACAGTTAAACTTTTTTTTTTTTCCCCTAAACTTTCCCAGAATATCCCTGCCTAACCTAACCTTTCCCTAACATGTCCCTATGTACCTTTTAGTGCCAGATGGCACTGTGGACGGTCAGAAGGGGGGTGCTGGGCAGAGATGGGGGTTGCTGGGCACAGATCCGATGCTGCTCCTCTCTCCATGGGCTCCGGACACAGAAAGGAAGAGGAGGCAGAGCCGCAGTAATTTTAAACCTCCCACCCGCCCTGCAGCCAATCAGAAGCGATCCTGAGAGGTGATGTCACCATCACCTCTCAGGATCGCAGGATGGTAAATGGTGGTGTATTATTACACCACCGATCACCATCCTGTTCCGGGTTATCGGGTCAATAACCCAAAAACGCAGCAAACCGCAGGTCTGAATTGACCTGCGGTTTGCCGCGATTGCCGATACGGGGGGGGGGGGGGGAGGAGGGGCACAGGACCCCCCCTGCATTGTCCCAGGGTGACTGCTGATTGATTTCAGCAGGCACCCAGTTCCGATCACCGCCCGCCGCGCGCGGCGGTAATCGGAAATACACATGACGTACTGGTACGTCATGTGTCCTTAAGTACCAGGGCATCATGACGTACCGGTATGTCATGTGTCCCCAACAGGTTAACTAAGTGCAGGAACCAATACGGAACGTAAGTAATGCATAGGATAAAATAATCAACTAAGTGACAGACAGATGCAAGCAACAATATACCAGAAATAGCAAGATAACAGTAACAAACACACTGAGTCATACCAGGAGAGACAGAGCCAAAATCAGAAGACAATAACGTATATGATACCAAAGCCGCATCGATACCAAGAAGTCACGTCAGGTTCCAATTTGTTAGGCAAAAGCAGGGCCAAAATCCAGGCAACAATCATCTGATAACCAAGAGCAAAACACACTAATGCAGAAGACCTAAATTCACAGACAACTGTGGCCAGCAGCAGTCTCTTATATTAGGCCACACATAAAGTCACATGGGACATCCGAAATCAAGTGTCCCATGGGACATCATCACGTTGGCAGTGCCGTCGTTTCCTGAAGTTGGCTGGTGCTCCTGTACTTATAGGCTTGGCATAGTCGCTATAGAGACGGGAAGCTGGCGCTGTTTCACCCTGGTTTCTTATGAATAAATGTAGCACTGTACTCACACATTACAATATATATCTGAGTGTAACTTGTTCACAGAAGAAGTACTAATAAAAATAACATGTGCATACTCAGACCCCTGTTCTCCGTGCAGCTACCTTTATACCCTGTTAATGAAGATTTCAATCAATATGTATACAATATTTTGTCAGCCAGATAGGTTACTCTGGACATGCAACATTGCCAAAAAGCTGCTAACATCATTCCCAAATATGTATGCAAATGTTTCTGGAGCTTTTCAGCACTGGAGATACGAGGTAGAGAAGTGAGAAGCAGGTCTGTGGAGTTCCTGTCACTGTTCCCATTAAAGTATGTTATAGCCTGAAATGACTTCTTATAGGGAAAAATAAATTATAAACATGCAATTGAAATATTAATAAAATCTGCAGTGAGTTTCGAGCACTTTTATAATGATCTGGTTTAAGGATTTTTCAGCTGTGGTCGGTTAGCAATGCAGTCTTATCTTTATATTAAATATCAACCCTTTGGCCTTTTATCAAATGCTCAGCATGTGGGTGGCCACTTTTCAGATCCTTTTTCTGACAAAGAAAGCAGAAGTAAGATGATATTAATAGTTTTTTTGAGCTATAGTAAACAGTAAAATAAAAAGGGTCTACAGTGGAGGTTTTGTGCCATAACAGAAATTATTTTCTGATGGAAAATTTATTATTTCATATTCATGCGAATACGGAGAAAAGAGCGCAATCTATTACATCTTATGGAATACATTTCAGGCAAAATCAACATACAAATAGCTATAATCATTAAAAGTGTCCAGCAAAATAGATAAGGGAAGCACTTACAGGCGCTTCCCCCCAAACACTAACCAGCAGAAAAAAACACACTACACAAAGTTTTTGCAAACATCTTGCAGCTTACTCCTTCAGTTAACATCCAGACTGAACACACAGCAAAGGTGAGCCTTATGTCATTGCAGCATTGCTCTTTAGAAGCTGGGACCTACCTACCCGAGCTCCCCACCTCAACGACCGAACATAAAAATAAGGAGGTTTGGGTAAGTGGAGTGTTGCTTATCCATAGGTAGAAATCTCAGGTCTCTCAACCTCTACGTTCTACTTTGAACCTACAGCTCCTCACCTATTAACCTGTCCATAAACACTTTCTCTCTCTTTTTTTCCACCATGCAGCCCCCATATCACCCCTATGCAGGTAAGACCTCCCCTCTACCTAGACCTACTAGCTCCACTGGCCATTAGGTCAACACTCAGCACTCATTTCACAATCTCTTTTGTAAACACCTAATTTAAACATCTAATCCTATGCTAAAGCTGTATGGTCCCAGTTACAGATTCTTCATAACTTATATAATATATCATGTGTATGGGGCAAACTCGGACAAGAAAAAGATGAATAGAACAATTTTTTAGTATTTCTTGTGGTGCTGTGTGATCAATCCTAAATAGCATTGGATAAAAAGAGATATAACATTGCAAGCGTTAATATTTATTTAATAGGTGTATACTGATACTATAGGTGTGCATGCACCTATAAGCACAAAGTCATCTGAACCCAACGACTTTGGCAGGACTAGCCTACTATCTTTTGTGTCTTGAGAAATGCCAGCTCTCCCCTAATGGCAGATGTCTGGCAGCAGACAACCTCTGTGCTCACTGAAAACACATCTATGCTCTACCAAACTGAGAGTATGTGTAAGACCTGACTATAACAGTATTCCCATTGACCAGAAAAAATGTACATATGTCTTCAAAGATAGTATGGTCCTCTTGGAAAAGAGTCAAGCAATTTGGATTTAAGTACCAGCCCCGAACAATGAGTCTAGTACCCCACTGAAGCTGCAGCATTCCCAGGGTGTTATCTGAAGCTGATCTAGACAGATACATAGTTAACTCGGCTCCCTGCTCCACTATGGAAAATAACTGCCGGTGAAAGGAACTGCCGGGCAGGTGCACCCCCCCATCCTTTGCGCCTGGGGCACGTGCCCCGTCTGCCCCCCATCGCTATGCCCCGATAAATCAGATGGACCTATCAGCCAATCCCCCTTTTCCACTAACACCACCACAGGGGTTTTTATGTTTAAACAATTTTATTGTGTTTTAGATTTTAACATAACAATAAAGCATGTTATTCCCAGCAGGGAATTAATATATTGTTAAAAGGCATATACACAAGTGCATTTTTCAGTACCCCCTGGTGTATTAAATAGACCATACATGCTAATCACAAAGTGCAAGTTAATGAACCTTGCTTCTAGGTTTCCAGTAAAGAATGTAAAGTGATTGCGGTAGGAGAGAAGAGGAGTAAAGATAGTGATTAAGATAGAAGAAGAAGAAGGAGAAAGAAGAGAAATGGGGGAGAAAAAGGGGGGGCATAAACGCCCCCTGTTTTAGACCTGGCGTGAGTGTGGGAAATTCACAGATAACCTTTGCGCTGCATTTTGCGACAGATGATCTGTTGTATCTGATAGTAAATCATCCCCATAATGTCTGGGGAGTACCTCTTAAGTGCTCGTAAAATCAATGTGCGTATTATGTGGTCATTCATGCCTCCCACGTTCCACGTCAAACATTTCAACTGACTGCTAGCCAAATTGCCAAATGACATGATGCCTCCTAGTTAATAGGTCAGAAGCAACAGGGAAGTCAAGATCACAGATAGAAAAAAATATATCAATAGTAGACATTGCAATGTCAAAGCAGTAGAATTACCCCAATAACCACCCACCCTGCATCCCACAGATACAAAAGAAAAGATGAGCTTCCACCTTAACAAAAACTATGTAAGGCTAGGTCTACACGACGACATTTTTCGCACGACAATAAGTTGCATGACAGATAGGGCACAACTACACAGCGACATTTGTCGCGCAACATTTTGTTGCACCAATGTCGCGCAACAATTTTTATTATGGCAGTCTATGGTGTCGCACTGCAACATGCGACATGCTGCGACTGCGACACGACAGTCTCAGAAAAATCCATCTCGAATGCATTTTCTGCGACTGTTGCGTCGCAGTCGCAGCATGTTGCAGTGTGACACCATAGACTGCCATAATAAAAATTGTCGCGCGACATTGGTGCAACAAAATGTTGTGCGACAAATGTTGTGTAGAACTAGCCTAAACTGGACCTCTGTCTCTTAAATTAAGATGCCCTATAAACCCCAATAAACCAGTAAAAGTAAGTCTACTTTCACACTTGTGTTTTGGCTTTACGTTTTTGAGATCCGTTCAGGGCTCTCACAAGCGGTCAAAAGCAGATCAGTTTGCATTCTAATGCATTCTGAATGGAAAAGGATCCACTCAGAACGCATCAGTTCAATCAGTCTCCATTCCGCTTTAGAGACGGACACCAAAATGCTGCTTGCAGCGTTTTGGTGTCCGTCTGATGAAACTGAGCCAAACGGATCCGTCCTGGCACACAATTTAAGTCAATGGGGACGGATCTGTTTTCTATGACAGAATCTGGCACAATAGAAAATAGATCCGTCCTCCATTGACTTTCAATGGTGTTCAAGACGGATCCGTCTTGGCTATATTAAAGATAATACAAACGGATCCTTTCTGAACAGATGCAGAGGGTTGTATTATCTGAACGGATCCGTCCATGACTGATCCGCACAAAATGCGAGTTTGCCAAAAGTTGAGCACATTGTTGTTTGAGTGCACGAATATCAGTTGGTATTGGAGCAACTGTGGCAACTGTATTTTCCAAGGTCCACACATGAGTTTCAACCTCAGCCATATGGCCGCCGAGTTTGTACAAATCTTGTTGCAAAAGCAATATGTTAGTTTTGATTTAATCAATTCTGCTAGTGAGTAAAAAGTGAGACTTTATGCAATCGGCACTAGAACTGTTTATACAGTTTATCAGATGGTGGGGTGATTCCTCAGAAATGGAATGTTGAAGGTCTATGTCTTCAGATGGAGCAGAGGATTCCAGTTTTTTTTCTCCTGAGAGATGGACTGCCTATAATTATCAAGCTTTTGCTGCTTTCACTCTGTGGGTTCTTTGGGGGGGGGGGGGGGGGGGGGGTTGGCACAGAGCGTTACAGACTTGGAAAGCAAAAAAGGTAGCTCAGATCCAGTAATTACAGTAGGATTAAGACCAGGGGCGAACAAGCAGGTCCCTTTAAATATGCATATATATCTTTAAAATATAGGTGCTGGATATAGTCAGGCAGGGGCTCAGTGAAGCTACTGTGAGATGTTCCCCAATATCAAGAAACAGTCCCTAGTGCCACTCCAGAGCAAAGTTACTATAGATATAGATAAAGTCTATAGGGCCATTTGACCTACCTCCATTCCTTGAGTAATCTATGTTGCGTGGTCAGCAAGATGGCGGTCTGTCTTCTGTTTAGGCAACTGTTCTGCCACTGGAGTACACAGCCAGGGAAGTAGAGTGGGCACAGAATTTGCCTTCCCTGGAATGGAAGGATGCGCCAATGCTGCATCCCTGCCACCAAAGTTGCAGCGCGAGATATTTGCAGGTGCGAGAAGGAAGTCCTTACCCTAATGGCTGCATCTAGCAGCTGAAGCGTGCTTTGTCAGTGGCCTGGTTCCACAGCTGAGTGCGTACAGCAGAAACTACCGTACAAGAAATACCATCCCCGATGGTGTGAGGGATCTCCTACTATGACAGGCAGGCAAACAAGATGGGTCTCAAGCAGGATAATGCCTGCAAGGAAGCAGTAGGTAATGGAGCTCTAAGATGGCGTGTGTGCTCTGCTCAACACCTAGGCCCCACCCGAACCGGTTTTTGGCCAATTAGAGCTGTATTCACTGTTCTACAGCTTCAGAGCTGAAATCTCCCAGCATTCCTTTCTCGATCGGCATCTGCACAGAGGATGGTCTGGTGATTTGCATAGTGTGACTGCTCCAGCTGTACTTACTGATCCAGATATATTCTTAATGTCAAACTGTTGAACGCCACAATGGAACTTGATGAACTCCACTAAAAGTCAATGGGACCTTGTTGGCCCATTACTGGACCCAGCAGAGCATTGTATGAACATAACCAAAGGCACTTTTTTAAAGTGCATAAATTCAGTTAAGAGATATTGGCTTGGAGTCCAGGAAAGAATGTGTTCTTCTCAGTTACTTAAAGGGAATGTGTCACCTATGCATTGTTCTGCCAGTTAAATCAGATAGTGACACAAATCGTTTCTCTAACTATATTAATTTTAAGATTGTAGATCTTCTGAACACGATTATGGGAGCTGCCATCTTGCCTGAGTGTCACAGCTGTAAGTGAGCAACACACAGTAAATAGCAACTGACCGGACCCAAACTAGGGAGGATAAAGGGTGACCCCTGTCAGACCCTAAAAGCTCTCCCTAAGCTGCTATGCACATGTCCAGATCCATATGGTGTATCGAGACATGCCCGCGTACCTCAGGCTGATGACCACTGAAACCCCTACAATAGTGGAAGGGGCACGGCCACCGGTGCCCTGCTCAGTATATGGATGGAACCGGGGTCGCCTCGGATCCAGTCAGCAAAGAAACAGAAACACACAATGTCTGAACACTTATCTGAAGGAGCTGCGGCTGCAGTGAAAACAGATCCAAAGTCAGCAGACAATATCCAAAGTACTTGCTTCAGCAGAACACAGATCCAGTGAAAAGATATCACACAGGTGAAGCTACTCAAGCGAGAGATACAGCTCAAATGAAAAGTATAATCCGCACCTCTACAAAGGAGGAGGGGTGATTTAAAGGCAGCGAAATCAAACACAGGAGAGACAGCTGGGAGGAAGGAAACCGAAAGTAAAGACCTCATCACAGGGGCGGAGAAACAGGGCAGAGGGAACTCCTCCAAGCTCTAGTAGTGACATCATCACAGGGGTGGAGAAACAGCTGTGAGAACGTCTCAAAGTTCTGGTAGTGACACTAAGCTGTTGTTAACAGCATTTAGAGATAAGCTTTATAGAAGCCACAATGGGCCATAGACACAATAGTCACAATGGAGACCTCACTGACTTCTATGGGACAGTTTTCTAGGCATGCTCTGTGACCTGTGTAGAAATCAGAAGGGAGTAAATAACCTGTAATATCACCTATTATGAATTGTGGCTCCTGTGTTATCTAAACAGTATATAGGTGATATCTATCATTGTAATTCTGCCTGTGATGATAAAGAGGTGACTACTAAAAAGTGATCTCAACAGGTCAAGTGCCATAAATTATTAGGCTTATTGCAAGAAAATTTAGACTAAAACCTTCAGAATCACAGGTGCATATCCATGAAGCAAACATAATTACAAAAAAACTAAATGGCTGCACACCATTGTATATGCAAACAATAGAGCTAAAGAATGGGGGTCATTCTAGTTAAAAGTGGTACAATACCAACTATAAATGAGTAATGGAAGCTCTTAGCGCACATACGCGTCGGGCCCACCTACCAAGCGTCACGACACGTATGTGCGCTAAGAGCTTCGATTACTCATTTATAGTCGGTATTGTACCACTTTTAACTAGAATGACCCCCATTCTTTAGCTCTATTGTTTGCATATACAATGGTGTGCAACCATTTTTTTTATTTTTTATTATGTTTGCTTTATGGATATGCACCTGTGATTCTGAAGGTTTTAGTCTAAATTTTCTTGCAATATTTTGGGGGTGGCACCCCTTTTAGACTGGACACGCCCATCTACCTGGGACTTCTGAGCAGAGTACTTTTGTAGCTGGTTCCTACACAGCCCTGAATATTGGAGACTTTAGTAAGTCCAAAGTGAGGCAGTATTTTTAGTGATAGGGACCCATCTGCAGAAGCCACCTTGACGCTTGGTAGGTGGGCCCGACACGTATGTGCGCTAAGAGCTTCCATTACTCATTTATAGTCGGTATTGTACCACTTTTAACTAGAATGACCCCCATTCTTTAGCTCTATTGTTTGCATATACAATGGTGTGCAGCCATTTAGTTTTTTTGTAATTATGTTTGCTTCATGGATATGCACCTGTGATTCTGAAGGTTTTAGTCTAACTTTTCTTGCAATATATTGGGGGTGGCACCCCTTTTAGACTGGACACGCCCATCTACCTGGGACTTCTTAGAAGAGTACTTTTGTAGCTGGTTCCTACACAGCCCTGAATATTGGAGACTTTAGTAAGTCCAAAGTGAGGCAGTATCTTTAGTGATAGGGACCCATCTGCGGAAGCCACCTTGACGCTTGGTAGGTGGGCCCGACACGTATGTGCGCTAAGAGCTTCCTTTACTCATTTATAGTTGGTATTGTACCACTTTTAACTAGAATGACCCCCATTCTTTAGCTCTATTGTTTGCATATACAATGGTGTGCAGCCATTTTATTATTAGGCTTAGTGACCAGTGTGAAAACTGCAGGATTTTATGATTTTATTAATATAGATAGTGACATGGAAAATTAAATATCACATCCCCTATACTATGTTTAACGTGAAAACTCGATTAAAAAAATAGGTCATTTTTTTAAATCACACTTTATTTTTTTTAAGCTTCACAAAGACAATCTCTTACCATATACCCAGGCTATCATGTTCGAAGGCAAAATATATTTCTAAGAACTGCTATAATGTTAGCACAATTTCATTTTATACCTCTTTGCATGTTATGTCAACTTGACTAGTCCAGTCTTTATATAGGGTATTTCCTAGGTTTATAATGTGCAGTTTATGATGCTGACACCTACTATTAATAAATCTCCCAACCATCAATCAACTCTTCATGACAATTCTAAAATACAGAACATGGTAATTTTGTTCTTCGCCTCTTAGAACTGAAATCTGCTTGGGCTTTTATAATTTGTTCTTGCTCAGCACCATTGAACACAAAAGGGTCATTTCTTTTTATTGAATAATCTAATTTTTCTAAACATGTCATCCTCAGTCTGTAGCTTATCATCTACTTCCTACAATGGCTTTTTGCTAGCGAGTGGTTCTCAGATAATTTTCCATCTGAATTTGCCAAACAGTCTGGGGAATATTTCCCTCTGTAAATATTTATCCTCGTCCTCTTTCCGTGTGGCTGGCATTTAGAAATGTTTTCTCGCTGCTACTATTTGAATATCCATGTTATGCAATTATGTAAGATAATGTAAGATGGTCAGATAGCATATAATATGGTATGATAGTAGCAGAATTCAAGCATACTGGTCACCAGTGTTTAATGCCAGAGAATTCTTGTACAAGCCATTTACAACCCCAATTAAAAAAAGTTGGGGTGGTGTGTAAAATGTAAATAAATGTGAGTAAAGACAGAATCTAATGATTTTCAAATCTCATAGACCCATAATTTATTCACAATAGGACATAGAACATCTCAGATGTGAGGCATTTTACCATTTTATGACAAAAAATTTAATCATTTAGAACTTGATGGCAGCAACACATCTCAAAAAAAGTTGGAAAAGGGACAAGAAAAGGTTGGAAAAGTAAGCAGTACTAATATAAAAACAGCTGGAGGAGAAATTTGCTACTAAGCCACATGGCTGGTTATAAGAAGAGCATATTAGAGAGGCAGATTCTCCCACAAGCAAAGATAGGCAGAGGTTCACCAATCTGCAAAAAAAACTGTGTCTAAAGATTGTGGAACAATTTCAGAAAAATGTTCCTCAATGTAAAGTTGCAAAGACTTTGAATATCCCTCTTTCTACAGTACATAAAAACAAAAGACTCAGATAATCTGGAGAAATTCATGTGCGCAAGGCACATGACCGCTGGTCAATATTGGTTTGCTCATGATCTATGGGCCTTCAGGCAGCATTGCATTAAAAACCAGCATGATTCTTACTGGAAATCACTGCATGGGCTGAGGAACACTTCCTGAAATCATTGTCTGTGAACATAGTTTGATGTGCAATCCACAAATACATAGTAACATAGTTTATAAGGTTGAAAAAAAGACATCTGCAAGTCAAAGCTGTATTATGCAAAGAAGAAGCCACGTGTCAAAATGATCCAGAAATACCACCGTCTGCGCTGGGCCAAAGCTTATTTGAAATGGAATGAGGCAACATGGAAAACTGCTCTGTGGTCAAAATTTGAACGTTTGAAACCACAGATGCTGTGTCCTGGATGAATAAGAACCTTCACAGACATCAAGCTTAATAGATCTTACTGGAACCTTACAGGTACACAGAAGAAACTTCACGGATCAAAAATATATATAATCTTATCTCACAATATTCACAAGTGCACACAACCTACGTCAAAGGAATGGGAATGCTTGCAGCCTGTGTCATTACAAAAACAATGTTATCTCCACAAAAAACAACTACTATAAACCTATGCATTCTACTATACCATCTTTACTTCAGTCTCAATTATAAGTAATTTGCAATAATTACATCTTGCAATTAAAATACAATGATATAATTGCTAATGGATCTCAGATACATTCTCCCCCTATAAAATGCACATTGCTTAGTAAATGTTAGCTCATAGACAACAGTCACGCTTCATTTATCCATTGTGCATGGCAGTAGACAATTCAGTTATTTGCATTGCACAATCTTGCTTTTGCCATAACCAAGTTCTGTGTCTGGCAGCAATAAAATTTTGCTTAAGGATCTGCCATTGGTTAACACATTATTTCGGTTTCAGAAATTATAATTAGATATATAAATAGGCTAGATCATGGATTTGTGTATCTCATTAATGTCAAACCTGCTTTCTAGAACTGCATGCTGCCTCCCAATTCTTATTAATGGACATCTGAGTCTAGAAAGAATGTTCCAGACATAGAAAAAGACAGCAGTATTGAATAGTGACATAAGAGAACTTCAACAACACATATCTAAAAATCCTACAGCGAGTGACACAAGATTAAGCTTTTCCCATACCAGTGTCAGTAACAAAAAAAAGGAGGAAATGTAGACGAAGGTGGACCACGTAATTATGACACCTCTTGGCACAATATCATGACCTCAGTAGGTATAGGAAAATGCTTTTTTTTGCAGAGTTGCAAGACTCCCTTTTCAAGTCTAATAAGCAATAATCAGAATTTGCAATATACACTCACCTAAAGAATTATTAGGAACACCTGTTCTATTTCTCATTAATGCGATTATCTAGTCAACCAATCACATGGCAGTTGCTTCAATGCATGTAGGGTTGTGGTCCTGGTCAAGACAATCTCCTGAACTTCAAACTGAATGTCAGAATGGGAAAGAAAGGTGGGCTACAACAGCAGAAGACCCCACCGGGTACCACTCATCTCCACTACAAATAGGAAAAAGAGGCTACAATTTGCACGAGCTCACCAAAATGGGACTGTTGAAGACTGGAAGAATGTTGCCTGGTCTGATGAGTCTCAATTTCTGTTGAGACATTCAAATGGTAGAGTCCGAATTTGGCGTAAACAGAATGAGAACATGTATCCATCATGCCTTGTTACCACTGTGCAGGCTGGTGGTGGTAGTGTATTGGTGTGGGGGATGTTTTCTGGGCACACTTTAGGCCCCTTAGTGCCAATTGGCCATCGTTTAAATGCCACGGGCTACCTGAGCATTGTTTCTGACCATGTCCATCCCTTCATGACCACCATGTACCCATCTGATGGCTACTTCCAGCAGGATAATGCACCATGTCAAAAAGCTCAAATCATTTCAAATTGGTTTCTTGAACATGACAATCCGTTCACTGTACTAAAATGGTCCCCACAGTAACCAGATCTCAACCCAATAGAGCATCTTTGGGATGTGGTGGAACGGAAGCTGCGTGCCCTGGATGTGCATCCATCAAATCTTCATCAACTGCAAGATGCTATCCTATCAATATGGGCCAACATTTCTAAAGAATGCTATCAGCACCTTGTTGAATCAATGCCACGTAGAATTAAGGCAGTTCTGAAGGCAAAAGGGGGTCCAACACCGTATTAGTATGGTGTTCCTAATAATTCTTTAGGTGAGTGTATATGAAATTATAACCCAGATTATATAAAGAGTAAAAACAATTAAATAAGATAGGTCATCATGAAAATATTAATAATTATGATGGTGCAACAATAGAATAAAATAGATAATATTAATGAAATAAATTATGAAAAAAATGAAAATAGTAATAATACTATTATTAATAGTAGTATAAAAGATTATTATAAATGTAAATTAATAGCCACTTTGTAATAGGTGCTGTACACTGTCTATCTATATGTGGTGTGTTATGGAGTGGGAGCCTAGGGACCCAACCTGCTCAGAAGCCCACCGGGGGATTCACTTTTACCCCTGTGGGCCAGCTTGAGCCTGGCCAAAGCCCACAATGAGTAATGTGGTTGAGAAAAGTGCATCTGGCACTTAAGCAGCGGTTAAAAAGGACCTTTCATCTTGCAAAACATTGTGAACTAAGTATCATGATATGTACAGCGGCGTCCAGGGATCTCACTGCACTTACTATTATCCCTGGGCGCCGCTCCGTTCTCCTGCCATATCCTCCGGTATGTTCGGTCACTTGGTTATAGTAGGAGGAGACTGCCCTTGTTCTCCTGGGCGTCTCCTTCTCCTAGGCTGTAGCGCTGGCCAATCATAGCGCAGAGCTCACAGCCTGGGAGAAAAAAAACTCCCAGGCTGTGAGCTCTGCGCTGCGATTGGCCAGCGCTACAGCCTGGGAGAAGAAAACGCCCAGTAGAACAAGGGCAGTCTCCTCCTACTATAGCCAAGTCCCCTTAGTCTCCACCTACTATAACCAAGTGACTGAACATACCGGAGGGCATAGAAAGAGAACGGAGCGGCGCCCAGGGATAATAGTAAGTGCAGTGAGATCCCTGGGCGCCACTGTACAGATCATGACACTTACAGTCATGTGAAAAAATTAGGACACCCTTTGAAAGCATGTGGTTTTTTGTAACATTTTTAATAAAAGGTTATTTCATCTCCGTTTCAACAATACAGAGAGATTAAAGTAATCCAACTAAACAAAGAAAACTGAAGAAAAGTCTTTTCAAGATCTTCTGTAAATGTCATTCTACAAAAATGCCTATTCTAACTGAGGAAAAAGATAGGACACCCTCACATGTATTCCCTCTTAAATTGGCTCAGATCTCACACAGGTATATCACACCAGGTGCACATAATTAGTAGATCGTTACTCTGCATGTTGAATGAGGCTTGCCCTATTTAAACCTCAGACATTTAGTTTGGTGTGCTCCTGACTGTTGAAGTGAGAGTGAGCACCATGGTGAGAGCAAAAGAGCTGTCAGAGGACTTCAGAAAAAAGATTGTAGCAGCCTATGAGTCTGGGAAGGGATTTAAAAAGATCTCAAAAGATTTTGAAATCAGCCATTCCACTGTCCGGAAGATAGTCTACAAGTGGAGGGCTTTCAAAACAACTGCCAACATGCCCAGGACTGGTCGCCCCAGCAAGTTCACCCCAAGAGCAGACCGCAAGATGCTAAAAGAGGTCTCCAAAAACCCTAAAGTGTCATCTCGAGAACTACAGCAGGCTCTGGCTACTGTTGATGTAGAAGTACATGCCTCTACAATCAGAAAGAGACTGTACAAGTTTAACTTGCATGGGAGGTGTGCAAGGAGGAAACCTTTGCTTTCCAAGAGAAACATCGAGGCCAGACTGACATTTGCCAGAGATAAAGTTGACAAAGACCAGGACTTCTGGAATAATGTTCTTTGGACAGATGAGTCCAAAATTGAATTATTTGGACACAACAGCAGAGGACATGTTTGGCGTAAACCAAACACAGCATTCCAAGAAAAGAACCTCATACCAACTGTGAAGCATGGAGGTGGAAGTGTCATGGTTTGGGGCTGCTTTGCTGCAGCAGGACCTGGTCAGCTCACCATCATAGAATCCACAATGAATTCTACTGTGTATCAGAAGGTGCTTGAAGAACATGTGAGACCATCAGTTAGAAAATTAAAGCTGAAGCGGAACTGGACCATGCAACATGACAATGACCCAAAACATACTAGTAAATCAACCAAAGATTGGCTGAAAAAGAAGAAATGGAGAGTCCTGGAATGGCCAAGTCAAAGTCCAGATTTGAATCCCATTGAGATGCTGTGGGGTGACTTGAAAAGGGCTGTACGTGCAAGAAACCCCTCAAACATCTCACAGCTGAAAAAGTTCTGCATTGAGGAGTGGGGTAAAATTTCCTCAGACCGATGTCGAAGACTGGTAGATGGCTACAAGAACCGTCTCACTGCAGTTATTTCAGCCAAAGGAGGTAACACTCGCTATTACTGGCAAGGGTGTCCTATCTTTTTCCTCAGTTAGAATAGGCATTTTTGTAGAATGACATTTACAGAAGATCTTGAAAAGACTTTTCTTCAGTTTTCTTTGTTTAGTTGGATTACTTTAATCTCTCTGTATTGTTGAAACGGAGATGAAATAACCTTTTATTAAAAATGTTACAAAAAACCACATGCTTTCAAAGGGTGTCCTAATTTTTTCACATGACTGTAGTTCACAATGTTTTGCCAGATGAAAGGTCCTCTTTAAAGCACAATGTTCTATGTGATCTATGTTCTGCAAATGTTTTTTTTGTTCAAGAAAAGGGACAGCCACCTAGTAACAGCTAATGGATGCTGGTGGCCGCCTTCATCTGCTGTTGGAAAAAAGCGAGATCTTACAAGAGCTCAAGTGCTTGAGCGAGATCTCATAGGGAAAGTGTTGTGAGAGCAGGGATTTCCTCAGAATTTTTTCCCTAGAGATCTAATGAGTTATCCCTTCTTTCCGTCCACCTGAGATTATAGCTAGTATTAAGAAAAACATCATTAGAGTTAACATTTTTAACAGTTTAAAAACTGAAACTATGAAAACTGTAATAACCTCTTTAGTTCAGAGCTACTATAAAATTAATGTGCTTTTTTTTTCTTTGACTGCTAAAGTTACGTAGTTACATTAAGCGCGTGAATAATATAAGTCCTTGACTTTGACAGCTTATATTTCTGTATTAGAAGCTGAACAGTCTTGTGTTTCTTGCATGATGCTATTCTCTATTTCTTGGGTTCTATTTTCTGCTGGGAACCTTGTCTCTGTGTCTTTTGTTGGCCTAAGAGAATGTATACAAAAAAAAAAATCTATATTCTGCTACCAACTAGAAATAGCTGGGTATTGGATTGGGTGAGCTGCTGTTGCTTAAGTGGCTGCCCCTTCCCTTGAACAAAATCAATTTGCAGATCATAGTTTCCTGCAAACTGTGCTTTGTTCTGCAGGAGGACAGCAGCCTAGCACAAGCTACTGGGTAGAGTAACACACACCTGGTGGTAGCATTCATAAAGTGTAGGCCGTCCAGTTCTGTTAGATGCCAGTAAAATTTTATGAAGGTTCTTTCTGAAGACTATCCTTACTTCTGTGATTAAGGCTAGATTTACACGATGACATTTTGTCACACCAATGTTGCGCGACAATTTTTATAGTGATAGTCTATGGTGTCGCACTGCAACATGCGACATGCTGTGACTGCGACGCGACAGTCGCAAAAAAGCCATGTTGTGCGACAAATTTAGCAGTGTAGTTGTGCCCTATCTGTCGCCCTAAGGCCTCCTACACACGACCGTATGGATTTTACAGTGTTTTGCTGTCTGTTTTTCACGGATCCGTTGTTCCGTTTTTTGTTTCTGTTGTGTTTCCGTTTCTGCTCCGTTTTTCCGTTCTGTTCTTTTGTATGGCATATACAGTATACAGTAATTACATACAAAAAATTGGGCTGGGCATTAAATTTTCAATTGATGGTTCCGCAAAAACGGAACGGATACGGAAGACATACGGATGCATTCCCGTATGTGTTCCGTTTCTTTTTGCGGACCCATTGACTTGAATGGAGCCACGGAATGTGATTTGTGGGCAATAATAGAACATGCTCTATCTTTCAACAGGACGGAAAAACAGAAATACGGAAACGGAATGTATACGGAGTACAGTCTGTTTTTTTGCGGAACCATTGAAATGAATGGTTCCGTATACGGAACGCAAAAAACGGCCCGTAAACGGAAAAAAAAAACGGTTGTGTGAAGGAGGCCTAGGCTCTGAAGTCTACTTGTTTCTGAGTCTCAGCAGCTTTCCTAATCAACTCTGTGTCTGTCGACACAGTTGTGGTACGGTTTTGAACGTTCACATAACCATATGAGGCAGGGCTGTCTTTACCAAGGGGAAAAAGGGGCAGCTGCCCCGGGCCCAGTTGCTCCTGGGGGGCCCAAGGCAGCTGCCTCTTGAGCCCTGCTAGCTACTGCCCCGGGTGTCAAGCTGTCAGCTACACAGGGGGTGCTGCCATGCCATGCCTGCCGGCACTGAGTCCAGGCATCGTACTGTGTTAAAGTTGTGATCTAGGACCTTAATGACATCATCACCATGTGACCAGTAACCTAGCAATTACTGGTCACATGGCTATGAGGTCATCACAGGTCCTAGCAGAAGTGTTGCAGAAGTAAACTGTGGAGCTTTTTTGTGTGAAGATTACATCAGAAAAAGGTGACAGGGGCTGTTATGTTAATATACTGTAAACTACTGTATAGTGGGGTGCTGTATACTGTGTGGAAGCCTGTATACTGTGGGGGGCTGTATACTGTGGGGGGCCTGTATACTGTGGGACTATATACTGTGTGGGGGCTGTATACTGTGTGGTGGGCTGTATACTGTGTGGGGGCCTGTATACTGTGTGGGGGGGGGGTTGTATACTGTGTGGTGGGCTGTATACTGTGTGAGGGCCTGTATACTGTGGGGGAGCTGTATACTGTGTGGGGGCCTGTATACTGTGGGGGGCTGTATACTGTGTGGGGCTGTATACTGTGTGGTGGGCTGTATACTGTGTGGGGGCCTGTATACTGTGTGGGGGCCTGTATACTGTGTGGCGGGCTGTATACTGTGTGGGGGCTGTATACTGTGTGGGGGCCTGTATACTGTGGGGGGCTGTATACTGTGGGGGGGCCTGTATAGTGTGGGGGCCTGTATAGTGTGGGGGGCCTGTATAGTGTGGGGGGGGGGCCTGTATAGTGTGTGTGGGGGGGGCCTGTATAGTGTGGGGGGGCCTGTATAGTGGGGGGGGGGCTGTATAGTGTGGGGGGCTATACTGCTATACTGTATACTGTGGGGGTCTGTATACTGTGGGTGCAGTATAGTGTGGAGTGCTATACTGCTGTACTGTATAGTGTGGGGGTTGTATCGTGTATAGTTTGGGGTGCTGTATACGGTGAGGTGCTATACTCTGAGGTGTTGTATACTGTGGGGTGCTGTATACTGTGGGCTGCTATACTGCTCTACTATATACTGGGGGGTACTGTATAGTGTGGGGTAGTAAACTGCATACTGTGTGGTGCTGTATACTATAGGGTGCTATACTGCATACTGTGGGGTGCTGGGGTGCACTGTAACACTATGGTGAGCCGAGCCCTGGTCTCCTTCCTGCAGAGCGGTGCCCACTTACAGCCCAGAGCACTGATCCTGAGCCGCTGGAGTCTTCAGAACTGGAAGTATTTACAGTCATTCACTGGACTCTACCAGGTGTGTGGATTTTTTGTGAGTGTTGTGGTGGAGGGAGTGATTGCCTGCTAAGGTGTGGGAAGGCGGGATCCAGGGGGCCCAAGTAAATTTTTGCCCAGGGTCCAATAAATATTAAAGACGGCCCTGATTTGAGGGCTTATTTGTTGTGGGACAAGTTGTATTTTTTTTAATGGCACCATTTAATTTATCATGTCTTGCACTGGAAAAAAAATCTTTGTGGGGTGAAATTGAAAAAACAAAACAAAATTCCAGCAAGGTTTTGGGGATTTTGACAGTACTGTGTTCACTGTGTGGTAAAAATGACAAGACGTCCTTAGGTAAATACGAATACCAAACTAAAATAAAAAAAATAAAAAAAATCATATAAAAAAATGTTACATTTATTTGAATCACTATTTTCTGACAGCCATAACTTTTATACATTTCCATTCACAGAGCTTTATTAGGGCTTGTTTTTTGTGGAACGAACTGTGGTTTTTACTGGCACCATTTTTGTGGTATGTGCGACTTTTTGATCACTGTTGGTCAATCTTTTTTGGGGGAAAAGGTACACGAAAATTATATTTATATTTTAATTGTTTTTTATTGTTTATTTATATATGTAAAATTGGGAAACTTTTAATATTTTTATGCTTTATTTTTTTTTAATACTTTTAACATAAAAACATTTAACCCCTTTAGGGGTGCTGGAACCTGGGATCTTTCAATGCCTTGTCCTATTCACTCGAATAGAGATCTATTCGGGTGAATAGGAATTTGCCACTCAATCTACTGAGCTATGCCTTGTGCATGGCACAGCACGGCACTGGACAGCAAGAGACGTCATGGGACAGCACGTAGATTGGTATGACAGAAGTCCACAAAGAAACAGGTAGGGTGTCACTGCTCACTATTCTTACTATAATACGGTCGGATAATGCGCCTCAGAACAGAGCCTTCTCATCACTACTGGCGGTGATCAGCCTTCAAAGTTTGAAAATTATGTCCATAAAAAAAGAGAAAAAAGACGGCACTCACCATCGTAGTCAGAATATCTTCTTTTATTCCATCGAAAAGATAAAAGCTGAATAACAAGGCAGGGGCGGACAATGCAAACACCACACAGGCAGTAACAAGTGACAACGACCATTTTGCGCTAGTGTGCTTCCTCAGACCTCTGACATAATCACTCTGTTACGTCCCTCTTTTTATTCCAGTTACCAGAGCCGTCATAACAACCAACAACACTTCTGGGAACCGGCTAACTTATATATCAGACAAATACATGCGTATTAAAATACAATATCATGCTGCTTTTACAAAAATACACTCAAATCAGGCCCAAAGGGACCATTGCTCCTTAATGCATTACCACCTTGCCTCCTTACATAACAGAGTGCAATATGTATCTCCCCCTTGTGGACGGTATGGGACCAGTTCTGTCCCTGAGAATCTCAAAACATTAGGGTTACCTCCATGCACAATCCTTACATCAGCCAGGGGCACCCCTTACATGAACTAATCGATCTCAAATGCTGCCTCAACCTTTCACATAGACTCCTGATCATTTTGCCTATATATAATCGGCCACACTGGCACATTATCAGGTAAACCAAATATATATTTCATAAGGTATTCTCTCTTGTTGGTCAAGTCTTTTATGCTGTCCACACAGAGGTTCTGTCCATAAAATGGCTGCTGATGGAGGGTCATGTGACCAGTAAATCACTCAGTCTCCTCCATTTAAGCACACTGCACATGCAATAAAACTCTCACCATTGCAAGTGCAGGTGGCAGATGTGGTGTCTTTGAGTGGAGAAGGCTAAATGATGTGTCTGGAGTTATTAATACCTGGTTACATGACCCGTCATCAGCGGCCATCTTATGGACAGATCTTCTGTGGACGGCACAGAAAGTTTGCCCAAGAATGACATGGCATATGAAACACAGAAAACCGCACAAAGGCTATATTAGTAAGTGTCATATAGTCATCTTACCTACACATTGGTCAAAAGTAGCCAGAAAGTGGACAACCCCTTTAAGGTATTAACCTTATAATATAGTCCTCCAAAATTCAGGTATTTTAACTGGGGGTTGTACTTGCAAAAGGAGCAACTGCCACATCTGCGGCTCCCCACAGGTACAAAACCTCTCAACTAATATTTTACTATTTTATTAATTACTATGACAGCCCTGGGAAACCTCAGCAGGCCCCAGGCTGTCATGGGAACTGATCAGAGCCCCATGATTTCACTGTGGGGGCACTGATTGGAAAGCAGAGAGAGCCACATCCCTCTGCTTTATCTCACAGATGCTGTGATCGCTTTTGATTGCGGCATTTAAGGGGTAAAAAGACAGGGTTCGGCGTGATTGCGATTCCCCATAAGTGCAGTCAGGTGCCTGCTGTATTATACTTCAATAGGCCGCTCCATACAAACCCACATACATTATCACGTACAACTGTTTGAGAAGGCACCAACACTTGCAGAAGTGCCACAGCCTTCCATCGGCAAACCAAGCATAGCGACGTACATTATATATCGGCTGTGCTTGGTATCGTAGCTCAGCCCCATTCACTTGAGAAAGCTGGAGAAGGACACGGCGCTGCTGCGTTCTCAAACAGCTGATCGTCTGAGGTCCTGGCCCTTCAGAGGATATCAGTGTTAAACTCACACAAAACCCCTTTAAGGTCAGCAAAAAGTTTCATTAAAGAAAATGTCTCAGTATTGGAAGTATTTTTATAATAGTTTATCAAGCCAAATATTCCAGAGTTCCATGGTTTATAAAACAGGAAGTATATTTACTCATATGGTGTCTATACTAATTTAAAGTTGAAGTCCAAATATTCTTCTCTGTATTTATAGGCGAAGAGAATTCTTCCTTAGATGGAAAGTGAATTCCTAAACAATTATAGTGTATGCTGAGCTGTATATACACCGATGCTGAAGAAATAGTGTAGGCAAATGTATTTTTGTTCATGTTTTTCCCAGACTCAGGACACTCCCCCATCCCTAAACTGGTACCTGGCATGGAAAGCCATCATTGGGGCCGCCTTACTTATGTAATGTCATGATACCCATATATCTAGTACCAGTAGCAGGTAAGGCCCACTCCTTTGTTTCACTCCATGTGCAACAGGTTTTAGTCCACTCAGGCTCGGACTTGTCCCGGGTGGGCCCATGAACAAGGTGGGTTCCTAGTCCTCCAGCCCCTGCACAAGTGGCAAAGCAGACGGACTGCACTACATACAGATAGGCACCGTACAGCATCTCAACCAGCCTATGTCCATATAAAAATTGTGTAGGTGGTGGCTGAGGTGACTTTCAGGTACAGAGGAAGGCGAGCCAGTATCATCTTTCATTCAGGACCCATGGTCTTGAAGTCCGTGTAGGGACCCTCATAATTAATCATTTTGTATTGTCTTGCTGCTGCTCTGCAGGGGCGGATTGGTCACAGACCTTACAGGGCAATTTAACTGTGGGCCAATGCCCAGGGGGCTGCCTGAGCCCTCCTCACGACCAGCCAGTGGAAGTTTTTGGGGCTGTATTTTGTGCTGCTGGAGGCTGTATTTTGTGGTATTTGGCTCTGTTGGGGTGGTATAATGTGCCCACAATATGGTATTGCCGGCTCCGTCTACTTGTGTTGGCCTTGCCTTTCATCACTTTGGACCCTACAAAATGAGGCCACTTTTAGCATGTTTTCCAGGGCCTTTAAATTCCCAGTCCATTCTGCCACTGTGTAACTGTGTAGCTTTACAGTAGGCCCCCATAATTAATTTTACTGATGGGCCGATGCACCCGAGTCTGACACTGATTCTACCCTAGCAGAGTACATTTGTAGCTGCAGCCATTTTGTTTTTTGTAATTATGTTTGCTTCATGGATATGCACCTGTGATTCTGAAGGTTCTAGTCTAAATTTTCTTGCAATATATTGAGGGTAGCACCTCTTTTAGACTGAACACGCCCCTCTACCTGGGACTTCTGAGCAGAGTACATTTGTAGCTGGTTCCTACACTGCCCTGAATATTGTAGGCTTAAGTAAGTCCAAAGTGAGGCAGGATATTTAGTGATAGGGACCCATCTGCGGAAGCCACCTTGATGCCTGGTAAATGGGCCCGACACGTATGTGCGCTAAGAGCTTCCATTATTCATTTATAGTCGGTATTGTACCACTTTTATCTAGAATGCCCCCCATTTCTTTGCTCTATTGTTTGTATATATAACGGTGTGCAGACATTTTGTTTTTTGTACTGATTTTGCCCTATTCATATGGACTGTATTGTACTCTAGCTGCAAATCTGTGTAAATTCCGACGCAATAATCCATACTAATCCTCTGCACACACATGACTTAAGGTGTCATAGAGGGAACCTGTCCTTCAAGCTTGCTAAAACTTGTACTAGTCAATGAATTCATCTGTGCATTATTTTGCTAGGGTATGTCCAGTCAGAGATCTGACTAGTCAACTGTTAGTAAATGAGATACGTAAAGGTAAGTCCAGGTATTTTAACTGCCATAGACAGAACTCCATTAAAACATAACCTTTATTATATCTTTAAAATAAGGATATAGGTAGGGAGGGATGGTATAAGGGGACAAGCTCACCCTATTTTATCCCCATTCCTAGCCACCCTGATATGAGTGATTCTTTATCAGAAACCTATCTTGTCAGCCCTAGGAAGTCCCTGGTATGAAATAATATATTAATAAAATTCATTAGAACGTAATTCTTCTGAAACTTGTTGAAAGTAGTACATTTCTGCTATCTGCCTTGTAAATGATGTCACGACAAGTGGACCGTATTTCTGGATTAACTTGTGCGTGAGTTGAGCCACTGGCCGGGGCTCCTCTGCTTATCCTTTCACACAATACATTATGTGCAATGGACTATACTTTGGAGGAAGGAGTGCAAACATGTACAACCAAAGACAGTGCAGAGCCCCACACCTGCAATCCCAGGGATTCTGATCATCGTCTGTGTTCCTAGAGGTACTTTTTCCTTTTACAAGGGTGCAGTCTATTAAGCTTAAAGAGGACCTTTCACCGATCCTGACATTGTGAACTAAGTATACAGACATGGAGAGCGGCGCCCGGGGATCTCACTGCCAGGGGCGTACATACAGGGGTCGCAGGGGTCGCAGTTGCGACCGGGCCCGGCACTCCAGGGGGCCCGGCCGCCTGTGGACCCCTGGCCCCGCCCTGCAGTAGTGCTGTGCCTGCCTGTATAAACCAGGCGGCCGACCCGGGGCCCGTCTCCCAGTGTTACGTGTTATGTGCTACGTGCCAGCCCTACCCTCCTTCAGTCTCCTCCCCCTGATTCTCCCCCTGAACTACTGAAAGTAGTTAGGCTACTTTCACACCTGCGTTAGGTGTGGATCCGTCTGGTGTCTGCACAGACGGATTCGCACCTATAATGCAAACGCTTGTATCCGTTCAGAACGGATCCGTTTGGCTGCAAGCAGCGTTTTGGTGTCCGCCTCCAGAGCGGAATGGAGGCTGAACGGAGGCTACTTTCACACTGGCGTTTCTGGGTCCGCTTGTGAGATCCGTTTCAGGGCTCTCACAAACAGTGCAAAACAGATCAGTTCATCCCCAATGCATTCTGAATGGATAAGGATCCGCTCAGAATGCATCAGTTTGCCTCCGTTCAGCCTCCATTCCGCTCTGGAGGCAGACACCAAAACGCTGCTTGCAGCCAAACGGATCCGTTCTGAACGGATACAAGCGTTTGCATTATAGGTGCGGATCCGTCTGTGCAGACACCAGACGGATCCGCACCTAACGCAGGTGTGAAAGTAGCCTAACTCTGCTACTGGTGGAGGGATGTTGGGGGGGCGGCGACGGGGAGGGCGGCCCCATGGTTCAGTTTTGCACCGGGGCCCCATGGATTGTGTGTACGCCACTGCTCACTGCACTTACTATTATCCCTGGGCGCCGCTCAGTTTTCCCGCTATGCCCTCCGGTAACTAAGTTATGGTAGGCGGAGATTTCGGTCACTAATTTATGGTAGGCGGAGTCTGCCCTTGTTCTGCTGTAGCGCAGGCCAATCGCAGAGCAGAGCTCACAGCCTGGGAGGTTATTTTCTCCCAGGCTGTGAGCTCTGTGATGCGATTGGCCAGCGCTACAGCAGAACAAGGGCAGACTCCGCCTACTATAACTTAGTGACCGAAGATACCGGAGGGCATATTGGGAGAACGGAGCGGCGCCCAGGGATAATAGTAAGTGCAGTGAGATCCCCGGGCTCCGCTCTCCATGTCTGTATACTTAGTTCACAATCTCAGGATCGGTGAAAGGTCCTCTTTAATTTACTAGATTCTTTGCTGAAGTTTCTTTGTTGAAGCACAGTGTGTTAAATTTTTTAGTGCTTGCAGAAAAAATATACTAAAATAAAAATGACATTAAAATAAAGCCTCATATATCACAAAAAAGGGCCCAAAAATGATTTACATAAAAGAACAGAAAAAAGTGCTGGCTGCCATGCCTTCAGCAGTTATCTGTGTATGTGCATTTCCTGTAGTTAGTATTCAAGCTGTTATAGCTCTATCTTGTGGCCATTTGTGAAAACAGTTTCTAGCTATCCAACATTAAATTATTTGTATGCCCCATGAGATCTACTGTATCTATAGCATATGACTCTGGTGACATCATTAAGTTAACCATATTTTCCAAGATTAAAAGAAGAACATGCATCATCTATAATCATCCTCCTCACCCAGACTTAATGTGGCATCGCTGGTATGTTTAGGTTATTAGATAGCATTGTAAGATTGTACACTGCCCGTCCCAAAAAAAAGTCGCCACCAGAAATATTTTGTTGGACGACCTTTAGCTTTGATTACGGCATGCTTTGGCATTGTTTCGATAATCTTCTGCAATGTCACAAGATTTATTTCCATCCAGTGTTGCGTTAATTTTTCACCAAGATCTTGCATTGATGATGGTAGAGTCTGACTGCTGTGCAAAGCCTTCTGCAGCACATCCCAAAGATTCTCAATGGGGTTAAGGTCTGGACTCTGTGGTGGCCAATCCATGTGTGAAAATGATGTCTCATGCTTCCTGAACCACTCTTTCACAATTTGAGCCTGATGAATCCTGGCATTGTCATCTTGGAATATGCCATCAGGGAAGAAAAAAATCCATTTATGGAATAACCTGGTCATTCAGTATGTTCAGGTAGTCAGCTGACCTCATTCTTGGAGCACATACTGTTGCTGAACCTAGACCTCACCAACTGCAGCAACCCCAGATCATAGCACTGCCCCCACAGGCTTGTACAGTAGGCACTAGGTATGATGGGTGCATCACTTAATCTGCCTTTCTTCTTACCCTGATGCGCGCCCATTACTCTGGAACAGGGTAAAACTTAACTCATTAGACCACGTGACCTTCTTCCATTGCTCCAGAGTCCAATCTTTATGCTCCCTAGCAAATTAAGGCCTTTTTTTATGGTTTGCCTCACTGATTAGTGGTTTTCTTACGACTACACAGCTGTTCAGTCCCAATCCCTTGAGTTCCCTTCGCATTGTGCATGTGGAAATGTTCTTACTTTCACTATTAAACATAGCCCTGAGTTCTACTGTTGTTTTTCTTCGAATTGATTTCACCAAACGTTTAAGTGATCGCCGATCACGATCATTCAGGATTTTTTTCCCGCCACATTTCTTCCTCTTCCCCACTATCCTTCCAGTTTTTATTAATGCGTTGGACAGTTCTTAACCCAATTTTAGTAGTTTCTGCAATCTCCTTAGATGTTTTCTCTGCTTGATGCATGCCAATGATTTGACCCTTCTCAAACAGACTAACATCTTTTCCACGACCACGAGATGTGTCTTTCGACATGGTTGTTTAAGAAATTAGAAGCAACTCATTGCTCCAGTTGGGGTTAAAAACTTGTTGCCAGCTGAAAGATAATCGCCCATGCAGTAATTATCCAATAGGAGGCTCATAACTATTCGCTTAGTTAAATCCAGGCGGCAACTTTTTTTTTTTTTACAGGCAGTGTATATTCATTAATTTTGACATGCTGTACTGTATGTAACCTGTATTTCATGCACATGTTTGTGTTTACACAGCTTTGTACAGTAATGTGTCATAAATTGGAAAGGGGTAATCCTAAAATATAACATTTAATAATATTGCAGATAAAAAAACGAGAGAATCCTAAATATAGTGTGCAAAGACAAACCTTGGGATAGAGGGTGATGAGCCCCCACTTTACACAAAGATAATTATCCCAAATGAAAACAAATAATCATATTAAATATATAGTGCACGGCGGCACTAGTAACCAGTAGGTCCTACCGGTACCATGGGACGGAAACCAGATCGTTCACCACCAGCTGTATTCCTACGATACTTCTCCACGGATGATGTACAATGAACAAGTAATTTCTGGCAGTGATACACCGTTGTGCAGGGTCCCTGTACAGGCCCTATGGCTGGCTAACAGAATAACCCTAATACTAAATATGGGTAGCAGCCTCACCACAGGGCACTCGTCCTAACAAGGACGACCCCGTCCGGAACCTGTCCCTGAAGGTCTAAGATACTATATGTCCCTAAAAATCTACGAAACACTCCCTACACGCATGTTTCACCGCCAGGACAATAAAGCAGTTCATCAGGGGAGATGGGAAAGAAGTACTGGGGATCAATCTCTCCAATAAATTATTGAGCTCTAGACACCAGGTGGACGTGATAGGTCAGCTAGTAAGAGAGGTATACCAGGATGGTGGAACCCTCAAGGGGAAGTCTCTTGATAGAGAGATAGTGAATCATGCAGAATACAGATAAGTAGGTCTGCACATGGAACGCCAACTTGACTGGCGTTCCCACCACATTTAAATAGCTACCTTGTTGCCGCTGCAGGATATACATCGTCAATAAGCGCATCCGCGCGCCTGCGCGCCTGCTTAGTCTCGCGACATCGCTCCAGCCAGCTGTAATAACAGCGGCACTAGAGGCAATACAATGTAACTATTGCTCCTATGCACTCGCAGGTGGTGAGGCGATCGGACCTCACATCACCACCGGAGTGTACTGGCCCCCAATCGGACCATCAGTTGAGAAAGGTATTAGGGCTACTTGTCATGTAGAAGACAAAATAGGCTCCTGGGCAGTGATACAAACACACAATACGGTTTATACTATTTAGCATTATGAAGATCTTCAATAAAGCTTCAATAAAGATGATAATGAGGAAACAATATAAATAGTCAGGCAGATCTGAGTAAGGGTGGTATCGGGGGGCAGCAGCTGATTCACAGGAAACAACTATAATTCAGTTGTTCATTAAGACCTGTCGGCGTAACTGTCCGTAAAAGGAAGATCCAGCGTGCCTCACGCTGCAGTAGGATCTTATCCCAGTCTCCCCCACGTTAAGGGGGGGGGGTGACTGCTTCGATACCCATTACTTTAATAACCCTGGAATCTCCTTGATGAAAATCGCATACGTGACGAGCCACGGCCGTGTCTCGTCGCTTTTCTATGTCAAGAAGGTGTTCTCCCACATGCCTGTGGAGCTCACGTTTGGTTTTTCCAATATATTCTTTTTGACAGATACACGTAATTTTGTATATGACGCCTACAGTCCTACATGAGATAAAATCTCTAATGTTGAAGCTGCGTCTGAGGTTGCTGCTGAAGAAAGTTTTCCCTGTAGTAACACTGTCACAGGCCACGCAGCCACTGCATCTGAAACAGCCTATAGGGCGGCGGCTAAGCCAAGTGTCAGGTGCAGCAGGTGGTGAAAAGTGACTATGCACTAGCAAGTCCTTGAGGCTCTTGCCTCGCCTGTATGTCACCTGTGGGTAGTCATGTAGAACATCACAGACATCTGGGTCCATCAAGAGGATAGGCCAATGTCGGTCAAGAATCTCTCTTGATTTCTTAGTAGAACCATCAAATGTGGTGATGAAACGTATCTTCCTGTCTCCATCCTGCTTTTTTTGGGGGACCAGGAGTGTGTCTCTAGGGGTATGGGCCGCCCTCTGGAAAGCCTTTTTCAGGACATAATCTGGGTAGCCCCTAGCCCGAAATCTCTGCCGGAGATCTGCAGCCTGATCTTTGAATTCTTGCTCCTCTGAGCAGTTCCTACGCAGGCGCAGGTACTGCCCATAGGGGATTTCTCTCTTCAGAGGCAAGGGATGGCTACTTTGGTGAAGGACCGAATTCGTTGCTGTAGCTTTCCGCAAGATATTTGTAGAAAGCCCCCCCCCCCACATTTCTTGGATATACGTACATCCAAAAAGGGGAGTGAGTTATCATCGATCTCGTAGGTAAAACGGAGGCCGATAGTGTTGTTATTGAGGGATTCCACAAAGAGCTTGAAAGCCGAGTGACTGGCATTCCAAACTATGAGAATATCATCGATGTACCGGGCCCATAGGATTATGGGCCCGGTCATCGAATCGCCCTCGCCAAAGTCAGTCGTGGCCTCCCACCAGCCCGGGAGCAGGTTTGCGTAAGACGGCGCACAGGAACAACCCATGGCCGTACCCCTGAGCTGGTGGTAGAGGCGACTGTCAAACATAAAAAAATTATGTGTGAGCAAAAACCTAAGCAGTTGGAGGACAAATTCATTATGTGCCATTAACTGTTGCCCACGCATGCCCAGGTAATAGCTAACTGCCCTCAATCCTGCCTCATGTGGTATTGAGGAATAAAGGGCCTCAACATCCACACTGGCTAGGAGAGAGTTGTCATCATTGCACAGCCCATCTACCCGCTTCAATAGATCCATAGTATCGCGGGTAAAAAACGGGAGAACGGTAACAAATGGCATCAGTATCTGGTCGATATAGACCCCTATGTTCTGTCCTATGCTTCCAATACCGACCACGATCGGCCTCCCTTTAAGTGGTCTGAGGCCTTTGTGGACCTTGGGGAGACTGTAGAACGTGGCCGCTATTGGATGCCTTGGGTACATGAAATCAAATTCTTCTTGAGAAATTAGATTCTTTGCCCTACCTACAGACAAAATATCCCTAAGCTCAACCAGATAAGGGGCTGTGGGATTCGAAGTTAATGTCTGGTAACTACTTCTGTCCTTCAAGATCTGTTCACACATAGACTGGTAACTGAGTCTATTCATAATCACCGTATTTCCGCCCTTGTCGGACGGTTTTATCACTATAGTCTTGTCATCTCTCAAGGCCTTAATCGCATGGTGTTCTTCTGAAGAACAGTTATTAGATCTCTGTGTTTCTTGCATTTCCATAATGTCAGCAGTGACAAGTTGCAAGAAAACGTCCAGACATGATACATCTCCTGCCGGTGGCATTTTATTACTCTTATTGCGCAGGGGTGTGAATGGACCCAGTTCTTGCAAGGTATGTACATCTGCTGACAGGCTATGCAGTAGTTCAACATCTGGAAGTAAGTCTGTAGGTATACCTAAGTAATGACATTTCTTCCTATCCATCATTTTAAATTGCTCATGCCAACGAAGCTTGCGTATAAATAGATGTAGATCCTTTACCCATGTGAACGTATCGTGCTGGCAAGTTGGAACAAATGAAAGTCCCTTAGATAAAACATGCCATTTAACTCTTAGAGAGGGTACGGTTGGAGAGATTGATTATCTCGGGGCCGACTGATCCCGGCTGTTGGGGCGGTTCCTCGGGTGGTAATTGACCCCTTGGTCTAAAAAACCACCTCGGTTGACACCAGTCGTGCCTCTACCTCTTCCTCTACCCCTCCCTCTTTTGTTATACTTTTGCTTGTTTCTGCTTGAATTGCCACCTGATTCTCTGTCACTATCGGACAGGTCAGTTTCCGTTGTAGAAATCTCAGAAATACTCTCTTCTTGACATAGAAAAGCAACGAGACACGGCCGTGGCTCGTCACGAATGCGATTTTCATCAAGGAGATTTCAGGGTTATTAAAGTAATGGGTATCGAAGCAGTCACCCCCCCCCCTAAACGTGGAGGAGACTGGGATAAGATCCTACTGCAGCGTGAGGCACGCTGGATCTTCCTTTTACGGACAGTTACGCCGACAGGTCTTAATGAACAACTGAATTATAGTTGTTTCCTGTGAATCAGCTGCTGCGCCCCGATACCACCCTTACTAAGATCTGCCTGACTATTGATATTGTTTCCTCATTATCATCTTTAACAGCTTTATTAAAGATCTTCATAATGCTAAATAGTATAAACCGTATTGTGTGTTTGTATCACTGCCCAGGAGCCTATTTTGTCTTCTACATGACAAGTAGCCCTAATATCTTTCTCAACTGATGGTCCGATTGGGGGCCAGTACACTCCGGTGGTGATGTGAGGTCCGATCGCCTCACCACCTGCGAGTGCATAGGAGCAATAGTTACATTGTATTGCCTCTAGTGCCGCTGTTATTACAGCTGGCTGGAGCGATGTCGTGAGACTAAGTGAGATCGCGCATGCGCAGGAGGGTGCCGGTGTCTGAGGCACTTCCTTGCGCTCCATACCTCGTTTCTGATCCTGTAATATGCGCTGCGCTGACGTGCAGGCGCGATGATGCGCTCATTGGCAATGTATATCGTGGGTGGCGGCAACCAGGTAGCTATTTAAATGTGGTGAGAACGCCAGTCAAGTTGGAGTCCCATGTGCAGACCCACTTATCTGTATTCTGCATGATTCACTATCTCTCCCATGGTACTGGTAGGACCTACTGGTTACTAGTGTGTAAAGTGGGGGCTCATCACCCTCTATCGCAAGGTTTGTCTTTGCACACTATATTTAGGATTCTCTCGTTTTTTATCTGCAATATTATTAAACGTTATATTTTAGGATTACCCCTTTCCGATTTATGCCTTCACTTCTGGTAATCTAGAGCGCAGATTCATATCAGTTCTGAGCTCTCATTCAGTTATTTATAGTAAACAGTAATGTGTCATAGCCTATTGCCACATGCTGATGTACAATAGTAACCTTACCTTGTGGCTGTACCCTTTGGCATTGTGCTGAAACATCTAACTAATGCTAGGTTCACAACTGTGGTGTATTTTGTTTTTCTGTTCATAGTAAGCATATGACACGACTTTGCAGCTTGCAGCTAGCCACAGATGCCCCATCCGTGGCAGTCAATGGCCGCATGATTTTACTGCAAAATTGTACAGCCATTGGTTGCTGCAGGTGGGTGTGGCATGGCTGTATGTAGACAGTTGCAACGTGCACCCTTAGGAATAGAAAAATGAAGATAGGAAAAAAATATGGACGAGTCAGAGCCCTCATTTGATGGACTCTTTTGACTATAATGAGGTCCGTCAGGTTTTCACTATGGTGTCCTTCATTCTGTCAAACAAAATAGCACAGAATGCTGTGGTAGTTTGTCCTGCATTTTTGCCAGAAACTAGGTTCTGACCAAGACTGTTTTAATGGGGGGCGGAGCCAGCAAGCCATGGTGTAGGCTAGCCCAGCTTTATAAGCTTTATTCAGCAGACAAAGAACCCACGATGGGGAAAACTCTCAGATACAGAGATGGGGCGACAGGGAACACCCTGAAGATGAAAAAGACACAGGGAGACCTGAATAAATTCCTTAACAGAAGATCTTCCTCGCACCCTGAGAGCGGCAAGATGGCGCGCGAGGCACGAACTAACTCTGAACAGGAGGGCGCCGATTCAGATGCCGACAGCTCAGATGCTCAAGCTTACAATAGAGGTGAGACAGACTCTCTTCCTCTCACCCGAAGCTTCCTGCAACAATCGCTAGCCCAGGCCCTTACCCCGGTTATGAAAGAACTTTCTGACATTAAAGCGAGTTCCAGCAGCTTGGTCACTGGGTTGAATACCTGGAAGAAAGCCAGTCCAACATGAAGCAGGAGTACAAAATCACCTGGCTGCTATGTCTAAAATGATTAACGCAGCCTATGTGCACCTGGAAGATCAGGAGAATAGAGGGCGGAGGAAAAATGTCCGCCTGAGAGGAATACCTGAGACGGTGCCGGCTCAAGACCTGACGGACACAGTGCGCCTCCTGTTTGCCCTCCTGGTGGGAGAAGACCAGGCTGCCGCCATTGTCATTGAGAGGGCTCATAGAGCTCTTAGGCCTAAACCCGCTGCGGGAGACCCACCCAGAGATGTTGTGTGTGCATTAATGAACTTTTTTGACACTACCGCCGCCCTGAGAGCGGCTAGAGAGAAGGGTGATGTCACTCTAGATGGGCACAAGGTGCTCCTGTTTCAAGATCTGGCGGCGAGTACGCTGGCTAAGCGTAGGAACCTACATCCGCTAACCTCGATGCTGAAGGACAAGAAACTACCGGTCCAATGGCTGTTCCCTTTCGGCTTAAGCACCGCAATTGGGGGGAAGCAGTTCACTGTGAGACTCCCGGAGGACTTACCGCCTGTTTGGGAGGCCTTGGGAACAGATGCCCTGGACATTTAGTCTTGGCTCCCCTGCAGCCCGATACCGGATCTCCCAAGCCTGCCGCAGCCAGAGGGTTGGCGCTTGGCGCAGAAAAAGAGATCCCCGAAGAAGAGGGTCCCTTGATTCGTTATCTACAGAGGCTTTGGAAGCGCACTCTGACGTGAGACTCTGATTGCCGCCATTGAGACCGCTGCCGCATCTTCCTCTTGCAGGACTTAGGTTCTACATAGCCCTTGCCTGTTTCCTTCATCAAGGAGCTATCCCCTCTCCACTCTCCCCTACTGTTATTCTGGCCTCTGCTCTTGTTCCTACCTATCCCTCCCTTACCCCCTTCTCCCCCCTCTGTCCCCCCCGCCCGCATTTTACTTGTCTCCCGATCGTTCTGAAGGTCGCTCATAAAAATTGGCCAACCCGGGTTAAGTTGGGGCCTCGGGCGGGCGGTCGTTCTGAGATTGCGATGTAGAGCGCCTATTTCATGATTTGTGCCTTCACTCTGTATTGTTTACATATGTCTGCTACCTGCATTATTTGTAATGGGCTTAGTGTGTGAGACCTGGTATTCGGGCACTTCCACACTAATTCCCCCCTACCGAGGTCTGAGACCTCCTAGGTAAAGCTTACCGTTTTAGTATATACCTCAAGAATCCTATCTATTGCAATGTTTATACAAACCGGATTCCCAAAAAGTTGGGACACTATACAAATTGTGAATAAAAACTGAATGCAATGACGTGGAGGTGCCAACTTCTAATATTTTATTTAGAATAGAACATAAATCATGGAACAAAAGTTTAAACTGAGAAAATGTACCATTTTAAGGGAAAAATATGTTGAATCAGAATTTCATGGTGTCAACAAATCCCCAAAAAGTTGGGACAAGGCCATTTTCACCACTGTGTGGCATCTCCCCTTCTTCTTACAACACTCAACAGACGTCTGGGGACCGAAGAGACGAGTTTCTCAAGTTTAGAAATAGGAATGCTCTCCCATTATTGTCTAATACAGGCCTCTAACTGTTAAATCGTCTTGGGCCTTCTTTGTTGCACCTTCCTCTTTATGATCCGCCAAATGTTCTCTATAGGTGAAAGATCTGGACTGCAGACTGGCCATTTCAGTACCCAGATCCTTCTCCTACGCAGCCATGATGTTGTGATTGATGCAGAATGTGGTCTGGCATTATCTTGTTGAAAAATGCACGGTCTTCCCTGAAAGAGATGACGTCTGGATGGGAGCATATGTTGTTCTAGAACCTGGATATATTTTTCTGCATTTATGGTGCCTTTCCAGACATGCAAGCTGCCCATGCCACACCCATACCATCAGAGATGCAGGCTTCTGAACTGAGCGTTGATAACAACTTGGGTTGTCCTTGTCCTCTTTGGTCCGGATGACATGGCGTCTCAGATTTCCAAAAAGAACTTTGAATCGTGACTCGTCTGACCACAGAACAGTCTTCCATTTTGCCATACTCCATTTTAAATGATCCCTGGCCCAGTGAAAACGCCTGAGCTTGTGGATCTTGCTTAGAAATGGCTTCTTCTTTGCACTGTAGAGTTTCAGCTGGCAACGAAGGATGGCACGGTATATTGTGTTCACTGACAATGGTTTCTGGAAGTATTCCTGAGCCCATTCTGTGATTTCCTTTACAGTAGCATTCCTGTTTGTGGTGCAGTGTCGTTTAAGGGCCCGGAGATCACGGGCATCCAGTATGGTTTTACGGCCTTGACCCTTACGCACAGAGATTGTTCCAGATTCTCTGAATCTTCGGATGATGTTAGGCACAGTTGATGATGATAGATGCAAAGTTTTTGCAATTTTTCGCTGGGTAACACCTTTCTGATATTGCTCCACTATCTTTCTGCGCAACATTGTGGGAATTGGTGATCCTCTACCTATCTTGGCTTCTGAGAGACACTGCCACTCTGAGAAGCTCTTTTTATACCCAATCATGTTGCCAATTGACCTAATTAGTGTTAATTGGTCTTCCAGCTCTTCATTATGCTCAAATTTACTTTTTCCATCCTCTTATTGCTACTTGTCCCAACTTTTTGGGGATTTGTTGACACCGTGAAAATTTGAATCAACGTATTTTTCCTTTAAAATGATACATTTACTCGGATTAAACGTTTCATTTGTCATCTACGTTCTATTACAAATAAAATATTGACATTTGCCATCTCCACATCATTGCATTCAGTTTTTATTCACAATTTGTTTAGTGTCCCAACTTTTTTGGAATCCGGTTTGTACTCTGTTTTATACTTGTTGCCCTGTGTCACCCTCTGACTACTCTCCCAGCTCATCCACTCAGACACCTATATTATCATCATGTCTGACTTAAAGATTGTGTCATTCAATGTGAATGGCGTGAATAACCCGCAAAAAAGAAGTCAAATTTACCACCTGCTCCGAAAGGAGAGTTCCGATTTAGTGCTACTACGGGAGACCCACTTTAGACACTTGCACATACCTAGAGTAGTAAGCAAACATTTCCCTGTGTGGCATCATGCCTCGTACTCCTCAGCAGCCAGAGGGATTTCCATAGGTCTGGGGCAGAATATGCCCTTCACTATGACATCTAAATTGGCTGACCCTGATGGACGTTATTTATTTCTGAAAGGCAGTGTGGCAAACTCCATGTTCACTCTGGTGAACCTGTATGCACCGAATAGTGGGCAGATCCCCTGGTTGCTTCGCACGGTGGGGATTCTTAAAACCTTTAGAGAGGGGCACCTCATCATAGGGGGAGACCTCAATCTCACGCTAGATTCATCCAAGGACTCAACTTCTTTAGGCCGACCTCCCTCTAAGAGACAAATGAGAAGACTTCTTCTCACCTTCACAGACTTAGGGGTCTCAGATGTCTGGTGCCTTCTCCATGCTGAGGAAAAGGACTACACCTTCCACTCACGGACACACAATACATATCAACGTCTGGACTATTTACTCTTAACAAACCAATTGCTGTCTTCAGTAATGGAGGCCAATATTGGGAACATAGTCATATCTGACCATGCGCCAGTGAGTGTGAAGGTGAGGTTTCACGCAATCCCACCGAAGTCCTGGGTATGGAGATTGAAAGAGACACTTTTAGAGGACGAGTCACACAGACGAGCTGTAGAGCAGTGCCTTAGGAACTATTTTAGAGAAAATGTCAGAGATCTCGCCAGCAAGACTACTCTCTGGGAAGCACATACGGTAATTGTCAGAGGGGAGCCTATAAGTTTGGGCACCAAGGTCAAGAGAAATAGACAGAAACAGTTAGACTCCCTCCTCCAGCAGATCTCCACACTCGAGACTCTGCATAAGTGTCACGGCTGAGGATGGGGAAAACCCTCAGCCGTGCGAGGCCCGTAGATGTTAAGCGCTGCTTGGCCAGGACGACAGTATTAGGGAGCAGGTCACCTCCTATCGCGTCCCTAAACTGACCCTGACTCCTAACCATATGAGTCAACCCTGAAGGTGGGGGGGCTCATACACCGTATGCCTTGGGGTCCCTGCTAGCCCTCAGGATTGCCCTGGAACAAGGAGCAGGGTAAGACGACCTGTTCCTCCTAGGCACGGAGGAACAGGAGTCTCACTAGCCAAGCTGCAAAGGGAAGAGAACATAAACCGCCTATGGATATGGCAAGAGGATGAAAAGCACTACCACACCTACCTGCCACAGACACACAGACTGGATCCTGTGCAATACAAGCTAGTGTCCACACCCAAACACCAATGGACACAGCACACACACAAACACACAGGAACCCAGATCCATAGGTGCATAACATAACAAGGAAAACATCAAGTGGACATCACATAAACTTAAGAATCACAATTTGTTTATTACCACAAGGGTGGCCCCCACTGGCAGATTGAATACACAGGAGGATGCTCCAGCTAACCATGGCTGAAGTACCCCCCTGAACTGCACTATACACTGAGGCTTTATAGGGCCAAGTAGTCACACCCACACAGACACACCCAGTGTTCACACACACAGAAGGGAATTAACCCTTCCAACACCAGGAAGTGTAGTGAGACAACATAAAGGGAAATACACACAAATACACACTGCAGCTGTTACCGATGACAATGACATGTGTGGCAAACGTGCCCTGGGAGCCGGCCAAAAGGCCGAGACACTGCCACCACATGTACATCAAACCAAACGTTGCCACGGGCAGCTACAGTGAAGGGAAAATGTCACAGTGCACACCAAACATAACACCAAGTGCACACCAGACATACAGAGTGCATACATACACGCACACAACTCCAAGGCAACCGCACACATACCTGTTGTCCGCACCTGAGGCAGACAGCAAAGTGCCCCCAGCTGCGGTTGACACAACAAACCAAAACGCGGGCTACTGTATGCGGCTCCCAAGGAGTCACGGCCATAAACATGGTCGTGACAATAAGAGAGCGAGGTCAGGTAAGGTCTTGGAGTCGCTAAAACGGCTGAAACAAAAGGTTACTGACCTACTAAACGTACAGGCGGCTAGAGCCCTAAAGACCCTGCGTTTTAAACAATATCTACATGGGAACCTTCTAAAGGGACAATGGAACAAATCCTTTATCCAAGCCATTAAATCGAGATCAGGCTCATGACTTATCAACACCCCAGCGATAGCCCAAAAGTTTCGCTCCTTCTATTCGACTTTGTATAACCTTCCGGCACCCTCCACTAGCCAGCAGCTTGACGATCGCATCACGGAGTTCCTAGGCTCCATTAACATCCCGAGCCTAGCCACGGAAGATGTACGCGGGCTGCTTCTGCCATTTCTGGTAGAAGAGGTAGACCAAGTCCTCTCTTCTATTCCTTCCGTTAAGAGCCCAGGGCCTGTAGGTTCTCTGACCCTGCAAGCCCAGGAGGCACATATAACAATTATCCACAAAGAGGGAAAGGATAAAGAGGCAGTTACAGACTGATATCGCTTCTAAATACTGACCTAAAATGGTGGGCTAAATTGCTCAACAACAGAATTTCGAAGTTGCTTCCTGGGCTGGTGGGTGAAGAGCAAGTGGGCTTTGTTGCAGGCAGGGGGGGCAGACATAACATCAGTAGAGTGATACATGTGACCACACACGCTATTAAAACTAAGTCACCCCTTGTGCTCCTAGGCACAGATGCTGAGAAGGCGTTCGATAGGGTCAGTTGGAACTATATGAGAAGGGTATTGAATGCATTTGGCCTCCCAGAGGACTATATAAGAGCCATTTTTACACTGTATTCAGCACCATCTGCGAAAGTGCTGGTCAACGGGGCCCTATCAGATGCCTTCCAAATCAAAAATGGTACCCGCCAAGGATGCCCGTTGTCCCCCCACCCTGTTCATCCTCACCCTGAAGACGCTACTACTAAAGTTCCGCCAATCCCCCATGATTAAAGGAGTGAAATTGGGAAATCACACACATAAGATGGCCGCCTTTGCGGACGATTTACTGCTCTTGTTGACAAACCCTGAGGAGGCCCTGCCGGAGGTTATGCGGATTTTCGAATCCTTTGGGCTAATCTCAAACTTTAAGATAAACTTTGATAAGTTGGAAGCCTTAAGTATATCTTTGCCACCTGCCCTGCGAACTAGGGTCAAAGCCCTCACACAGTTTAAATGGCCTTCCCAGGCAATAAAATACCTGCGAGTCATGATCCCACTAGATACCAAGCTCTTATTTCGCCTCAATTTCCCCCCGCTACTTTCCAAAGTCACCTCTATTCTCTCAAAAAGCTCCTCGCCTTTCCTCACCTGGCTAAGCAGGAAGAATGTCTTAACCACCTACATTCTGCCATTACTTATGTATACTCTAAGAGCCCTGCCTATTTCAATACCCTGTAACTTCATAAACAAAATTCAAACCCTTATGAGCAAGTATCTCGGGGCTAGTGTCCGTCCTAGAATGTCCCTCCGCCTGCTCTCTCATAGGAAAAAACATTTCTCTCCCAGACATCCCGACCTATATCCAGGCCATTAACCTAGAAAGATGGCTTAGGCTGACCAGACAGGAGACCCACTGTATGCACATAGACTTAGAATTGGCCCTGCTAGGCAAAGATTCATTCCACAGACTGTGGATACCTGGAAAGGTAGGAGAGGGGGCCAAAATAGACGGCGAGCTTACCAAGGGGCTGTTACACGTCTGCCGCAAATCAAAGGAGCTTAACTCTGGTCAAGCTTAGGTTTCTCCTTTGGCTCCTTTATCAGTTCTACCTACCCTTATTTGTCCACAAGTTAAGATTCCATCTGAAATTTGGCTCTCAATGACCCGACACAGACTAGGTAACTTGAGATCCTGGGAAAAACTTAATTCAAGGGAATGACTTTGAAAACATCTGCAGGCAGTTTAAGTCCTCTAAGTTTATTCCATTACCAGACCCGACGTGATTAGAAAACTTCATATTACTGCCAAATCTGCCCCACAAGTGTACCACCCTCATATATAGGCAAATTCTCAGTGCAAGGGACTCAAAATTGCCACCGTGGGTAGCTGATTGGGAGAGAGAACTACACCCACTTTTTTATGGCTGCAAAACTCCTAATTCCCCTGAAATAGAGATAAGTTGATCCTCTGACCATGGATATGTGGCATGACAGGGTTCACCAGATGTGTCAAATGGAGGAACTGATAGGATGGACATATCACAGTAGAGACCGCTACCTGCTGCTCTGGCAACCCTGGCTGAATTACAGGGCAAGCCTCCTTGATTCTCTGCACTCAGGAACTAACTAGAAATAAGCACTGGAAAATGTTCTTTCTTGGGATCTCCTAGACCTACCCCCCCAGGTTCATTCTTAGGGGTACATTGACTAAGGTTCGTCCGCTCAACGATATAGAAGATGTGAATAGTTATGGTCTCATTGCTATTTCTGAACGGATTGTAGAATACAATTTAGGAAGGGATGACACAACGTTAGGGCTGTTAGTTCTGGTTGATTGTTTATCCTTTTTATTTTATTTTATTTGTATGTAATTTCTGTACTTTATGCCTGTGCTATAAGGTCATTCACCTGCTGGGTCCTAGATGAGTGATTTTCTCATCCTAGCCTGTATTGTTAGGCTGTGCCTTCGAAGATATCTGCCTTGATTTATTTACGATGTGACGCTCTTAACATTGTAACTGTGCATCACACTATGATCTCTGTTTGTCTAATAAAAAGACATTTCAAACAAACAAGACTGTTTTAATTCTATTCTTTCTTGCTTTAATTCAAAACTTAACTTGAAGTTTGAAATATGCAATAAATTATGCCCCTTTATGTTATAGGTGCACAACCTATTCTGATCCAAGGGCCATATTATCATATCGAACCATTCTGAAGGGCCACAATAAGGCTAGGACTACACAACGGCAAGTCTCAGAAAAGTCGCCAAACAAAAGAGAGCTTCTATTTAGCTGCCAAAGAGCCAAATGAAGAAAGGTTACAGGCAAGTCTATCCACCCCACACCTCCCTGAGATGATGTGGGTCTCCACTCTTTTGTGGTAACTGTTTAACATTTAGCAACTACTATAAACTACAGTGGAGATAGCCATATGCATAAAGATCCACCTCTAACTCATAATCTCCTTTCTGGAGTTCCAAATGTAGGTCAATGAAACCCCCAATTCTCTGGATATATGAGGTCCCTATGATGGATACACAGTGCATCAGTAATACTTGCTTGTCCCATCTCCTGAGCTGTGTGCTACTCATCTGTAAGAGGCAGCCCTGAATCAACCAGCAGCATTTCCAGCACTTATATCTATGCAGACTGTCATGTTTCCCTCCGGCCACCAGAGGCCACTGTGACTAAACAGGAACCTGAGTTGTGCTGGCCAGAGGCTAAGAAAGAGTTAAGAAGTTTTTCCCGGGCTGCTCTAGAAGTTGCTGGGGCCTTGCTGAGATAACAGGGAGAGATGGACTGCTGAGAGATAACAGTAAAAGACTGTAGCAGCAGGAGGCTATATTAGCTGAGATTTTCCTGACAGCTGTGGAGCTGCACACAGAGGACTTCACTGTGTGTTCCAGAGGAGTGGGACCGTGTGTAGAGACCAGTACAAGCCGGATCCTTCCTGCCAGAGCTGGAACTAGGTGGAGATCTGCATCTTTTGTGACCAGAGAGAGAAAGACAGACAAGCAAGCGACTGGACCAGGAGCCAGACTGCATCTTATTGTACCCAGGAGAATCTGCAGAACTGTGAGTGGCACCGGTGCTTTCCTGTGATAGGTTATAGAGTCAGACTTAGTCAGTGCGCTGTAGAAGCATCCCCTGGGTAGCAGGGGTAGATAAGAAATTGGTAGTGAGAGTAGCTTGTAAGCTGACTGCTTACTGGTTAGCTCATTCTGTGTATATGCAAAACTCTATTGCCATTGTTTTTGATTTATGTTCACCTGTTAATACCATTCCTGTCATTGACCTATTGTGCCGCTGGTGCGGTGGTACTGTATTGTTACTCAGGTTTTCCGGCAGTTTCATTTTGCTCCTTAATAAAGCCGGTTTTTGCTTCAGTACTGCTGTACTGTACTTGAATCCTGCTTTGCGGTCTCTCCCTCCTCTGACCGCTACACATCTAACCAAAAATATGCTTTTCTATGTGTAGATGGTTGGGGCCTCCGAGAATGGCATTGTGTGACGCACCTCGGGTCTAGGGTAAACGTTCTTGAAAAGGAAACATCATTTGTTTTATGGTTCAATCAGTTTTTATTGGTTTATCCAAGCAGATTGACAATAATAATTACCGAGTATTGCAAGAGGTAATTGTGAAAAACACATGCAATATAACAAAAGATACAAGACACGTGTAATATTAGTTAGTATCCGCCTATGAAACATTTGAGAACATAGTTATAATAAGGAGAACTAAAATAAAAATAAAAAGTAGGAGTAAAAAAAAGGGAGAACAGATGGGGAGACAGGACAGAGACACTAGGTAAGAAACAAGGGTACCGGGAGAATACGTGGAGACAGGATACACCATATCCAAGATGATAACGTCTAGAGAGCCTAAAGAATCAGGAAAGAGAGACGTCTCTCAACCAAGCCGAGAAGCGCTGGGAGGTTCGGAATTGGATTCAAGACTCCCATGCTACAGTATAGACCGGGCCAGATAAACTTGCGTTAGCACTTAACTCCTCTAGGCGTGCCAGGGCATCCAGAGCAGTTGCCCAAGTAGTCCTCTGCAGGCTCTCTGTTGACTTCCACCTTCGGGGAATAATCTGCCTCATGGCAAGTATAAAAAATCTTAGGATACCCTTCTTAACATGTTTTATTCGCCCTGGGAAAACTGAGAGCAATGCTAACAGAGGAGACGGCGATATAGTAGTCCGGTAAAGATGGTTAAATAGAGAGAAAACATCTTTCTACAGAGGAGCCACTCCAGGGCAATCCCACCATATATGTGCCATTGTACCCACATCCCTTTGGCATCGCCAGAAGATATTCGGTACTGATGGGTAGAATTTATGTAGTTTTACAGGAGTCCTAAATCACCTGGTCCAGATTTTGTAACTAAAGGGATTCTGTCACCTCATTTTCGGTTATAGAGCTGCGGACATGCATGGCTAGATCGCCGCTAGCATGTCCGCAATATACTGGTCCTATAGGGATGTGTCCTTTTAGTTTGTTAAAAAAATTATTTTAGAGATATGTAAATGAGCCTTGTAAGGTGCCCAAGAGGCTGTATGAACCTTCCTGGTGCCCAGCCACGCCCCCTGTGAAGGAGCCCAGCACCGCCTATGTCCTCCGAATCTCCTCCTTTCGTCACAGTTAGATTGCCGTAATCTTACGATGTGCGAGCTTGCGCATGCACAGTTCCTTCACTGAGGCTAATGCCAGCACAGGGTAGGAACACTATACCGGCACTCTATCGTTTTGAAGATTTTTGACAGTAATCGAGTGTACAGCTGAGATTGCGAAGCTCGGCAAATTTTTAAGGAATCAGGAAGTGCTGGATGTCCATTCAATACCGTGAGCGGTCCAGGCCTTGAGACCAATTTTAACTTGGGAGAAAATCTATCCTATAGTGTGGCTAAGGAGGACAGCAGTGGAGGTAAATGTAAATGTGGGATCTGGCTACGCCAATCTGCCGGAAGCCAAAAGAGTCCAGGCACTAAGTGAGGAGACACATCTCTTTCAATTTCCACCCAGAGCTTCGAGGCAGAGTTATGAACCAGGTCAAGGACGCAGTTTGTGATAGATGCCCTGTAATAAGTAAGAAAATTTGGTAGGCCTGCTCCCCCTGAGGACTTAGAGCGTGTCAGCAGATCATAACTAAGTCTTGGTCTCATGCCCTTCCAAACAAATCGTGTGGTGATTCTTCTAAGGCGGGTAAAAAATGAGACAGGAAACTGGCACAGAATTGTTTGAAATAAATACAAGAGTCTAGGGAGAATATCCATTTTTAGGGTATTGATTCTATCAAACCAAGATAATTGTAGGGACTCCCATTTATGGAGGCTGGATTCAATAGGTTTGATCAACGGAGGAAAATTAAATTTAAAGACATGTTCGGTATTGGCAGGTAAGTTAATTCCCAAGTATTTAACATATTGTGAGGCCCAACTGAACTGAAAGGAGTCCTTTAGATAAGTAGTTAGTCTGTTGGGAAGAGTAATGTTTAGGATTTTCGATTTATGGGTGTTCACCTTAAACCTGCTGAGACTGCCAAATACCTTGAACTCTAAAGGGAGACTGACTCTGGGAGAGGTTAAATATATAAGAAGATCATCGGCAAACAGGGACAATTTATGTTCAGATTCACCTATAACCATACCTTGAATGGATTGATTAGCTTGCAAAGCATTCGCCAAATATTCCATGACTAGGATATACAAAAATGGCAATAGGGGGCATCCTTGGCATGTGCCGTTGCGAATAGGGAAGGGAGCTGACAAGATGCCATTGACGCGTACCTTCGCCGATGACAACACCAAATTTTGCTGTGAGGGTGAACAAGAGCTAAATCTTCATGTCAGTGTTTTCTTCAGTTTCTCTGTTTAATACATGTGTGATAAAACTCTGTAGACTTATTGCTCAGAAGGGTCTCCGAACCATTTTATAAATTACAAAAGGATTTAAGGCAACATTAGTAATGTGACTCTTAAGCTGGCTGACGCACTACGTGAAGGAATGATGAAAAGAAGTGCCGGAGGCAGAAGATAACTCTTGTGTTTGCTGTCACGGTGATGTAAAGGTCCATTTAGAGAAAAAAGAATATCTTTAGTGTTACACCATATATGTTATAATAGACAGTCCAAATTGTTAACATGCAATTCATCAGTATAATTAACAGGGCAGTATAGACATGAGAATAGCCGGGTAAGGAATAATGGCAGACCACAATACTAACATAGACAAAGGAAGACATAGTTTATATAAAGAATAATAATACAGGTTGCTATGTTGTAGAAAAACTATAGTCATAGACATGAATAGTAACACAGCATAGTCCAGTATACTTTATTATAATGCCTGTCTCCATCTGCTACATCACTGATAAACTACTGACAATAGCTTCCAGTCTTTGGGGCACTTACTGTATGCACAGGCAATACTGAAGGTCTTAAGGGTACTAGGTTTTCTACACACATCTTCACAAGTCACATACAAGATATTAATCCAGGAGGAGGATGAATGGTGGCAGAGGTATCCTGATCAGAATCTAAGTTTTTCTATTTTGGGGAAGGAAATGCTCTGTAATTTCATAGCAGCAAAATGACACTGCAGACACGGTATTTAAATATATGTACAGAGAAATCAATGAAGGCATTGAGAACTAAGTATCTGGTGACTGATTAATCAATGATTTAGTAGTTAAGCACCAGTAGACAAGACAATGACAATGAAGGATAAAATAGCTAAGAAATTGCCATGACTGAACATGGCATGATGTCAATAGAGAGGTTAATAATAGATTGATTGAATACACGCAAAGACATTCAATGATCAAGCAGCAAAAGAGAACCTATATACAAGGTGAATACATGGTGTCATATTCCACCACTAACCACAGAACACAAATAAGAAACCAAGACACAATTGATAAAAATAAATTAGTTGTCTTTATTTTTAATAAAACATTGTTTTTGGAAATAATATGGCCACTGTGTTTTACATTACCTCTCTTAGACAATCAAAATTAGTTAACACAAATTAACTGTTTATAAAAGACTTTGTCTAAGACCCCAACTAGTCTGCTCAAGGAGCGACTGTTACCCCATCGCCATCAGCAACAGCTAGATGGCTAAACCCCCGTAGCCAACTCAATAAAAATTTTCAATCCGACATTAAAAATGTCTAAACTGTTTTCCGACAAAGAGCTCTTATCCAAGTTATAGAGCCCGGGGATAAAACCCTCTAATTCGGAATGCCTACAAGTGAAACAATTAAAACAGAGCATGACTTTTTCAAGGTTTTTGTTAATTCTCTTTTTTATTTTTTCCAGAAAACATAAATGAGTAGACTTCCATTCCCATTTGGAAATAATGTCAGAAAATGCCAACAAAGTCGAAGGCAAAATCCTTTGAATAATTCTCAACCTACAGGTATAATCATCTATCAAAAGATGGGTCTTTACAAAGCCCAAATCACTGCCACCTACATGCCGAATTAATAAAACTGGGGGAGGCCAGTTTCAGTATAAAGCTTTATTTAGTGCGGTTCCAGTCAAAAAACGTTTTCGGCTGAATAGCCTTCTTCAGTGTAACTGGAAAGGCATATAAAGTATCACAATAAATACGTGTACAGTAATCACAATACATGTGTATACAAGCTTACAATATTTGATTTGTTTAAGGAAAAATTCGTACACTGTATATAGTGTTACAAATAGGTGCGGAATAGACAAACAGCACATAACATATCGATAAACATATGTACATTTGATATACATATGACTGTATTAATGCAAATTAACCACATGACTGTACTAATGCAAACTAACCACATGCAGTATCAACCACATGTACAGGGAGTGCAGAATTATTAGGCAAATGAGTATTTTGACCACATCATCCTCTTTATGCATGTTGTCTTACTCCAAGCTGTATAGGCTCGAAAGCCTACTACCAATTAAGCATATTAGGTGATGTGCATCTCTGTAATGAGAAGGGGTGTGGTCTAATGACATCAACACCCTATATTAGGTGTGCATAATTATTAGGCAACTTCCTTTCCTTTGGCAAAATGGGTCAAAAGAAGGACTTGACAGGCTCAGAAAAGTCAAAAATAGTGAGATATCTTGCAGAGGGATGCAGCACTCTTAAAATTGCAAAGCTTCTGAAGCGTGATCATCGAACAATCAAGCGTTTCATTCAAAATAGTCAACAGGGTCGCAAGAAGCATGTGGAAAAACCAAGGCGCAAAATAACTGCCCATGAACTGAGAAAAGTCAAGTGTGCAGCTGCCAAGATGCCACTTGCCACCAGTTTGGCCATATTTTAGAGCTGCAACATCACTGGAGTGCCCAAAAGCACAAGGTGTGCAATACTCAGAGACATGGCCAAGGTAAGAAAGGCTGAAAAACGACCACCACTGAACAAGACACACAAGCTGAAACGTCAAGACTGGGCCAAGAAATATCTCAAGACTGATTTTTCTAAGGTTTTATGGACTGATGAAATGAGAGTGAGTCTTGATGGGCCAGATGGATGGGCCCGTGGCTGGATTGGTAAAGGGCAGAGAGCTCCAGTCCGACTCAGAAGCCAGCAAGGTGGAGGTGGAGTACTGGTTTGGGCTGGTATCATCAAAGATGAGCTTGTGGGGCCTTTTCGGGTTGAGGATGGAGTCAAGCTCAACTCCCAGTCCTACTGCCAGTTTCTGGAAGACACCTTCTTCAAGCAGTGGTACAGGAAGAAGTCTGCATCCTTCAAGAAAAACATGATTTTCATGCAGGACAATGCTCCATCACACGCGTCCAAGTACTCCACAGCGTGGCTGGCAAGAAAGGGTATAAAAGAAGAAAAACTAATGACATGGCCTCCTTGTTCACCTGATCTGAACCCCATTGAGAACCTGTGGTCCATCATCAAATGTGAGATTTACAAGGAGGGAAAACAGTACACCTCTCTGAACAGTGTCTGGGAGGCTGTGGTTGCTGCTGCACGCAATGTTGATGGTGAACAGATCAAAACACTGACAGAATCCATGGATGGCAGGCTTTTGAGTGTCCTTGCAAAGAAAGGTGGCTATATTGGTCACTGATTTGTTTTTGTTTTGTTTTTGAATGTCAGAAATGTATATTTGTGAATGTTGAGATGTTATATTGGTTTCACTGGTAAAAATAAATAATTGAAATGGGTATATATTTGTTTTTTTGTTAAGTTGCCTAATAATTATGCACAGTAATAGTCACCTGCACACACAGATATCCCCCTAAAATAGCTAAAACTAAAAACAAACTAAAAACTACTTCCAAAAATATTCAGCTTTGATATTAATGAGTTTTTTGGGTTCATTGAGAACATGGTTGTTGTTCAAGAATAAAATTAATCCTCAAAAATACAACTTGCCTAATAATTCTGCACTCCCTGTATTATCTGCATAGAGCACTGTAAACCAGACTACTCCCCCTTATTGTATTTCTGTATATTTTGTATATATTGACCTTTGTAAACCTCGACCTTTGCTTTCAATGGATAAAGTACTAATGACACCTCTATTCCGATTTTAGAGCAGATATTGAACTTCATCCAAGTTCACTAACAAGAGATGACTAGATCATATCCTTTTAAGATTCATCCCTCTGGTGGCCATTTATAGGTAACTATATCAGAAAGTGCACCATTAACTCTCCCAACTCTCAGCCGCAGCGCCTCCCCAGCACAGAAAGCTGTTGACACTGCATAGAGACCTAGCGCATGCGCAGCTATAGAAGCAGCCGGCCGATCCAACACCCGGCGCATGCGCAATGGTAGAAGAAGCAGGCCGCTAAAACGTCCGCCCAGACACGGCAAGCGCATGCGCAGTCCCTCACTGAGAGTTCAAGACGCCATCTTGGCTTACCCAGAAGCACGCCAGCCAGCATCCGCCCCCTACCACGCAGCGCAGCCGAACCTCCTCATAAAGGGGAACGGAGACACAGCAAACACCATGGCTACCCGGAGTACAGGCCTCAGCCTCCCGGACCACGTGCCTAAGGGACATAGAGCCCAACCAAGAGCAGCGTATCCTGCCACCCACTGAGGGAATTTAACACCACACAGCTTTGCACACCTTGCGGCCACAATCCGGGTAAGAACAGATGATTATTGCCACATTAACATTGCATGTACAAAATTGCCTCTCCACCTGTGTACTTGTTGCTATTCTGATATCCTGCATGACTATGTCTGTCGACAACTTATACGGAACTGGACTCTGCACTTGGCTGAAATAGCTAGATGCAACAACATGAATTTTAACCCTAGAGCATACATATTATATGCCCTTATCTGTATACGCTATGTCAGATTATGCATTGACATGTCTTGATATGTCTTTGCTACATTTACCAATTGGTTACTGCATGGGGCTAGACCAGCCAGATGCAGGAACAGAGTTTCAGTTCCACAGTACACGTATTACAGGGATCCGCTATTTTGTGCCATATCAGAATTTGCTTTTATTTCCTTAATTCCACCAACTACTGTCTATTACCCCACTTTAAATTGGGTTGAGCACGGAATGATTCACCACAGAACAAACCCACGACCAAAGCCACCTACCCACCACGGATTACCCCGATGGAGATATGTTATGTGCTGTTTGTCTATTCCGCACCTATTTGTAACACTATATACAGTGTACGAATTTTTCCTTAAACAAATCAAATATTGTAAGCTTGTATACACATGTATTGTGATTACTGTACACGTATTTATTGTGATACTTTATATGCCTTTCCAGTTACACTGAAGAAGGCTATTCAGCCAAAAACGTTTTTTGACTGGAACCGCACTAAATAAAGCTTTATACTGAAACTCAAAGTGGAGTACAGGATTCCTTCTATATTACATATATCTGGTTTGGGAACCATCTCCTAATACCCACGCTATCCAATTGGAGAACTATCCAACCTTATAACATCATCTAATGTCAGGAATACCTTTCCAGAAGATATGTATGTTCTTACCGAAACCAAGGTTATCAGATTTAAACCTCAACCTCGAGCGGTTACAGGCTTCGGAAACCAGTTCTGACCCCAAAATCCAAATGTTCTTGACATCTGAAACAAAGAATCAATTCTTTAATAGTAATTCTGGCCTTACGTAAAGTTTGAATCTGTTAGAATTCCATCTGCCCAATCTCTTTATGATGTTAACTTGAAGATCCAGGTTGTTTGCAGAGGTCGCAGCACCTATGCGAAAATAATTTGAAAAGAATGAGACGATACCTTGGCGCCCCTTAAATTGAAATGAGACTTGCATTTATCCAACATGTAATTGAATTGATATCTAGTCAGTGGGGAGTTGTTGACATGCATGAATAATGGCCCAGTAGAACCAGACCGAAAAATTAACCAATTTCTCAGAGCCCGAAACGGGCAAATAACAGAATCCTGAATTCTATTTAGAGATACCCAAGTTCCGCGACCTGTTTGATCGGTTTTAGATTTCTTTATAAATATGCAAACCTTGCTATCATATAATTTAATATCAGATAAATACAAATACAAATTTGGAAATGCGAAGGGCCCTAAAAAAGGCCACTACAAAAACTGTGCTAAAAAGATAAGCCTCGTAAGCAGAAGAACACACACAGGGTAAGTAGTTAACAAATTTTTTAAGGTAAACAGGACATAAAGGAATAGTTCTATCTTTAATTAGGGCCAACTTGTCAGCTCCCTTAATGAACTGTTTCACACAAAAATTAAAAGAAAATGGGGGTAAATTGAGAAATTTTTAAAGATACGAAACGCCTGTCAAAATTTTCTGGACATGTCTCCCAGACTTACCAGACTTAATGAGGTCTAAAACGAAATGGATACAAGAAGAAGGATCAGAATCCCATGTCTTGTAACTGTTGACCCTGCAAAAAGTCGCCCAACATCTCCAAGCGGCCAAATACGCGGCCCAAGTATTACTTGCGAGTGCGTTTCTTAATAAATCAAAGATCAGGAAAGAATTAGGTCCCACAATTCCGGTGGACACGGGATCCCCTCCAGATCTGCTTCCGGTATTAGCTTCCTGAACACCTGGAATTCCTGCCGAGATAAAGAGTCGGTAATTACATTCTGCTTACTTTCTACATATTTAGCCTTAAGCCAAATATTGTTTTCCAAACATAACAAAACTATAAATCTCAGAGTTGTCGTTACTTCGAAGGATTTTGCAGACAAACAATTAATAGAAAAAACTACACCCTTATTGTCCAACAGTAAGAGGATCCGCTTGTTTTTGAAAGACTCTCTCCAGATATTCAAGGAAACCAATAACGGGAACAGTTCAAGGCAGTTTATATTTTTCATAAAAGGTTTGTCTCGCCATGTGCTAGAGGCCAAGTTTCAGCAGACCACTGCATGTTGAAAAACGCACCGTATCCCACTGAAGCAGCTGCATCAGTGAATAACAACTAGGAATCCAAATCAACAAACTCCTCTTGCCAAATAGAACATCCATTGTAATTCTCCAGGAAATGAAGCCAGATACGGATGCCATCTTTTAAACCTGCTGTAAGCCTAATATGATCATGCGCTTTCTTTTTTTCCTGCAATGGATGCGTAAAGACGCTTGGAGAATACCCTACCCAAGGGAATAACTCTAGAGATAAAATTCAAAGATCCCAGCGCAGACTGCAGAATCTTCAGAGTAGCCTTTTTACAATGTAACAAGAAAGTAAAAACTTTTTTTTAAGCGATAATTTCGGCCGGGATCTTAAACAGCATGTTGACCGAATCTATTTCAATGCCCAAAAATTTTATAAAAGTAGTAGAGAGAATGTTATTTTCCTCGGCTAAAGGAACATTGAAATAGGAAATAATATGCCTAAATGTCTTCAATAAATTAGCACAATCGTCCGACTGGGCATTGCCAATGAATAAAGTCATCCAAATAATGCAGAGTGTAACCTCCCCTATAATGCGTCTCCAGCATCCATTGCAGGAAAGTGGAGAAAGCTTCAAAGTATTAACAAGATAGGGAAAAACCCATATGTAACGCCATGTCATAATAATACCGACTATCCAAATAAAATCCCAAAGAGTTATAACCGATGGATTTATTGGAAGCAACCTAAATGCAGATTTGATGTCAACTTTAGTGAGCAACGCGTTTGGTCCTGCTTTCCTTAAAAAAGACAAAGCCTGATCAAATGATGCATAGTGAACAGAAGCTGCATGCCTATCAATGGAATCATTAAGGGAAGCATTATTTGGATACGATAAGTTGTGTATCAAGCAGAAGGGGAAATCCTAAAGTTACTGAAAGGAGAGGAAGAGAAGGGACCTTCTATTCTATGCTCCGCAATTTCATTATGAATTTTTTCCAAAACAAAAGCTTTATTAATATTAACCGAAACATCTTACTACAGATTCTATTGCCTCAAGTCAGAGTTAGCTATTGGTCGACCCCCCCCCCCCCTGCTCCCCCTCCCCTTTCTTCTTTATGGTTTTGTTACCGTTTCTTATTATTTAAAATAACTGATTATTCAGTTGTCCAACATATTTGTTTTGTGTCTTGTCAAGAAGGCGTGTATTCCATGTTTCCTGTGTTGTCAGGCATAAGCCTCTGAAACAACTTTTTCTCTTCATCTACTTCTTGCATGGACTCAGTTTTGCTGTATGTGATAAAACACTGTCATGTATTTTTTGATTTCTTTCGGACAGACTGTTTAATGTAAGTGTATGCTCTTTATTATTGTCACAAACAACTCAATAAAAAGAGATTTGTTAAAAAAAAATATTAACCAAAACAGCATTTTTAACTATAATACAAGCAGAACCCTTAAATTCCGGTACATAGAAGACAGCAGAAAAACCTTCAGTTAGAAGAAGGGCCTTCTCCCTGTCTGGAAAGAATTTTATACATTGAATTAATCTTTCCAGATTCAGTGGAGTCACCTGTTTTATTGCCATCTTTATTACCAATTTTTTTTAAGCATTTGATAGCGGGATGAGCGCATGCGCAGAAAGAGCATTTATGCCTGTATTTGCAATTCCCTTGCCACTTGCAAGAGGATTCATTATGGGCAAAGCAGAAGCCTTTTCTAGGAGATTGGAGGCGAAAATTATGCGAGTGTTGAGGCAGCATACGATTAAGCCTGTCAGAACTTTTGGGTAACAATAAAGTCCATAAGTATAAGGCCTATATAAGAGTATGGACATGAGCCTAAGGGACAACCATTTTGTCTTATTTTAAGGCAGAGTGAATTCTGGATTTTTTTTTTACTCTGAAATTGCTAACCTAAGGTTTACGATATATACCAAAGCGTTTACCTAAGTCTGTTTTGTGAGAAGGAGATGTCCCAAGGTCTAATGAAATGTAATTGCCTAGATAAGACAATGTATTTGAGTTCTGATGATTTTAGTGAATAGAATGACTCTAATCTTTCTTTGTGGTTTTTATATTAATCAATGTAGGAGTAGATTGATTTTATATTATCAATTTTAATAGGTGTGCTGAATATATAGTATATATATAAGAGTATGGTCCTTATAGCTATGTTCAGTATTAAGAGTAGAAACGAGGTACAAATTCCTCTGTCATTTTTAGAATCTCTCTCAGTGTAACACACAAATTAATTATTTCTTTCCTTGAGATTTTCTTGAATGGAGAAATATGGACACAGGTGATCATGAACAAACCCTGTCGCTTCCAAGAACAATGGAAATAGGAATAGAAATAGCCCTATGTATCTTGATTCAATTAGGTCTGGTCAAAAGATTTAAGGATGAACCAGGTGGTTGACGAAGTATAAAAACCATTGTCTATTCAAGATCTTCTCAAGGTTTTGTCTGAAACCTTAGATAACATTTATTGCTAGTATATTAGATAAGAGAAATATGCGAGTGATTAAATTTTTGTATGGAATACTAGTGCCATCTAGTGTTAGGGTAAAATACTAGAGGGAGGTTATATTGATTATAAAGTGAGGTCACTAGTTACTGATAAAACTTGGCCAAGCCCTTTCTAATATAGGATAAAAAGATGGTATGGGCTGACAGAAAGGATCGATCTCGAGAGCTATCTAGCTCTCTCTCTGAACATCATCAAAAGACCAGATCCAGCCCTGACCACCTTTTCAATAATTGGAGGCAGCCATCTTAGAACCATTGAAACTGATTTCTGATAGCTGACATTTTGGTATAGTATAACCTTACCTATATTTTATAGGATAATTAATTAATATAATACATATCTATATATATTCAATTAACCATACTTTGTGTATAGTAACTGTTTTGGAATAAGATTGGGGTGTACCTGCAGCATCATCCTGAAAATTAATCCAATACAGGGAGATTGAAAATATACTAGTGAAAACACGGTATTATCTCCAAGGAACTGAATTCAGTTCTAGACCAGTATGGTTGATAATATATATATATATATATTTATATAGATAAAAGATAAACCAGATTTGGGTTTAATCAGACATTTGTCGGCTGAGAGAAATCAAGTACTAAATAGATTTTAAATATAATTGAGGGGTATTATTATAAGAAGGCATAATTGTGTATATATATATGTTCTCAATTATTTTTGTCTTTATCACTATTTTGCAAATCATTGATTGAATTTTATTATCGCCAATTTTATTATATATATTATTTTGCACTATAAATTGTATTAATAAATTACATATATATTTTGTCTGTAACAGGGTTTTGTCTTCAATTCAACGCAGATCACGAGCTTGTTTTAGCTTGATATTTATGATAATAAGTTAGAATCTCCTTTATTACCGATTTTAATTTATTCACATAAATAATATAGACTGTCAATCGGAGACAGCATAAATATTCCGACATTAATCTGGAGGTCCCTACCGAGATCTGCTTGTAATAGAAACAAAGTTTTGGGGTGCAAAATATATATTTGATAAAGTTATTGTGGTACTTGTAGTGCAACAAGTAAAAATATGTCTGATAACAATGGCGAGGCTAGCCAAGGCATGCAGGCTGCTGCTGCAGTGGTAAAGACTGATATGCATGATAGAAAAACTCAAGAATTAATTGAATATATTGTGATGGGTCATATGCATGACAGGTTGGATATTAAGAGAGAGTTAAAGGATTGGAGGGTTGAATTGGAAAAGAGAGCTGTAGAATATGCAGATGATGTCTGGTCTGATAAATCCCGGTTTGCTGATTATCTCTGTCACATTTCCCAAGCTAAACATAAGAAAGATAAGGATTCATTAATCCTTCAATCTTGGCCTGAATTTGTATATTTAGTTATTGAAATAGCAAAGCAATTAGAAAAAGCAAAATATAAAAATGTTGAACGGGCATATGAAATTGATAAATTTCAAAAAGATTTATCTGAAATGGAAAATAAGGCGGCCATGGTTTCTGGTGAATTAGCACAATGGTCTGCTAAATTATCAGAATATAATGACAGAGACAATCAACAGCAAGAGGTTATTAGGACTCTGGAATGGAAATTAAGTCAGGCTACTAATGAACTGTCTAAATGTCAATTGTCTATGGTGGATCTAGATGAGGAATGTAAAAAGTTGTATAAGGACAATAGAAATTTACAAACAGAGTTAGATAACCGGGATCTTGACCCTCTTCAATTCATACAGCCTAAGGATTCTAATAGAGTGAAGGTAAAATATTCCAGGGGGGAATCAGATGCAGAAAGTAAATATGACAACCCCTTTAATGGAGAATTAATGGCTCTGAGAGAACATTCTCTTCCTAAATTAAGACCGATTTCACCTCCTAGGTCCTCTAAAAGTTCAGTACAGAGATCTTATCAACCCATGATAGACACTACTAAAGTGATCAAGTTTCTCAAGGAAACTGTGGGTCAATTTGTTAAAAAGGGATCACCCTCCATAATAAGTCATTTTGAAATATATGAGGAGGCCATGAAAACTTTACATTTAGAACAGGACATACAGAAACTTGAATTTATTACCTGGGTATTCGAACCAAAACACCGGTATTTCTTTAATTCCCTTAGAGATATGGGTAGGGATTCTTGGTCAGATGTGGTCGCAGAAATAAAAACTGAATTTGGTCCCTATAAGTCCGCTACTGCTGCAAGGAGGGCCTTATTTACCCTGAATCAAAGTCCCAGGGAATTTTTGTCAGTCCTCAAAAATGCCTATAGTTTATCCGAAAAAGATCCCAATTTTGAAGGTAGTGAATTTATCCAGTTATTTTATGACGCTTTGCCCAATAAAATAAAATTTATTTTGGCCAGGGATTACCATCCCAGAAAGACTCTGGATTGGTTACTCACTGAGAGTACAACTCTGTACGCTGCAATACAAAATTGTGATGAGTCTCCTGATAGAAAATTTAAAAGAGCGAGTGAGGAAATAGCAGAAACTCACATAAAAAGAGATCAGGGAAAATTTGAAAGCCCAAAAAGAAGTTATGCTGATGTGTTAAAAATTCCTAGACCTTCCCAGCCAAATAAAATTCAGCCTAGGCCAGATGGGAATAAGGGTCCAAATGTTGCTGAAAAGAACCCAAACCACCAGAAGGAGTTTAGAAATAGACGGTTCCCTCCTTTTCAAAGATATCAAAATAATTATTATAGGGGATATCAACGTAGGCCAGAAAGGGCTCAAAGTGGTTCTGAGTCAGATGGTTCTGGGAGATCACAATCATATCGGTACCAAAATCAATCTCCCAAAGATTATGGGAGAAAGAGAAGTAACCTATATGATCGAATGGATCAAATCCAAGATCAGTTTGGTATGTTGATGCAACGGATGGAGGAATAGTCTAAAACAATCACTGCTAACCCTAAAAATCCTTTTTTAGGGGTAACCCCTCTTGTAGAGAATCCTCCCCAAATATAAAGGGGGAGAAGCAGGTAAGTATGTCAAATGTTGCAGAGGTTGATAACTTAAATGTATGTAAAGTGGAGCAATCTAACATAATTGTCTTTCCCTTTAAAAGGAATTTAACCCTTACAAAGCCACATGGCAAGGGGGAGGGGAAACCTGTTTGTTCTGTCTTACAGCACACAAAGTCTTCAGCTGCACAGATGAAGGTATACGATCCTGCTCATAAAAGGAAGGAGGAGGAGTTGAGGACAAGTATAACTGCTGAGCAGGAAAACCATTTCAATAATCATGCCAAATATCTTTGTTCCATACAGGAAATAGATAATAGATATTATATGAAAGTTGAATTATTTGATAATTTCTCGCCAATAATAGCCTTGATAGATACAGGTAGCCAAGCAACTTTATTATCTGTAAAATACTTCCAACAATTGCAGGATGTATCTTCTAACAGGTATAAGTTAAAAAGTTTTAATGCTAACCTGGTAAGTGTCTCAGGCAATGCCCTCAAGGTTTTAGGTAAAGCTTGGCTGGATTTTAAAGTAGGAAACAAAGTAAGTAGCCATCCTACATTGATTGTGGATATGCCCATTGATAGATTAATTATTGGCATTGATTTCCTGAAAAGATTAAGTCCAGTTATTGATTTTGTTAATAAGGTGATATGGTCTCAAGTGAGGATGCCCATTAATTATGAACAATCACAATCCTATCACAATAGGCGTAACTGCCATGTGATAGAGGAAAGGCCGGATTCCATTGAGGTACATTTCCGAAATAGCCAAGTCCCTGATGTCTCTTTCCTGCAAATCACTCCAAATTCCACTATAGGTGAACAGGAAGATAACACCATATGTGTGTCTCCTGAACGAGTAAAAGATGTCTGTTTGGAAGGGGATGTTCTTACAATCCACCTATACCCAGAAACTACTGACCCTATTGGGTTTAATGGTCACGAACAATTCCTAGTGGGAATGGAAAAGGTGGATGATGAGATGTTCTTCCCAGTACAGGTGAATGACTTAGGAAGAACAAGGAGGGCTAAATTGGATTTGCGCCATGAAAATAGTTATATTAGTAGGGATCTACTAAATCAAATAGCCAATTCTAAAGTGATTCGATATCCAAATCCACAGGATAATTGGATACATGACTTAGATAATGATTCTGATGATCATAATATAATTGCAAAATGTATATTAACCATTTCTATTGCAGGAAAATCGGCTACTCATTTATTCCTGGTGCTTGATGAACCCAGATATCCTATGTACATTGGCAACGATATTTTACATCGTTTTGCTATCCATGTGGATATAGTGAATTCCACATTGTGGACACGATTAAAAGGGAATCCTGATGGGTTTACGGATGATCATGAAGCACTCAAGTCATCCCAGATACTGCCTTATGCAGTCAGTGTATTAGTGCCACGAGATATAATCATCCCTCCAGGTACTAATAATTTCCTGTTACCCATTCAGGTGTCAAAAGGCCAAAAATTAAAGAATGGTGATGCATTGATATGCCTATCAAACAGAATGCAACTATTAGGTATTTCAGTAAATCATACCCCTATGGTGAATTTACAAACCTTTAAAACCCAAATAATTGTGAATAATGGTATGCCAAATGAAGTTCATTTGTCTAAAGACACTATCATTGGTATGGCATTAGATTCAGATTATTATACTTTTGGGTTTCAGAATATAATTATTGGCCTAATACCTGTATCGTATCTAACAGAAGAACAATTGGTTGAACAAACATTTTTTTCTTCTCCTGAAGGATTGTTCACCATTAGTTCAGTATATCCTTTTAATCTTGAAGAAGGTACCTGTAAGGTAGAGGAATCCTCTCTTACCTTTGATCATACAATCAATGAGCAGGAAGCCCAGGAATATCATGAGTTTGCTGAAAAAGCAGGTAAGTCAAATCATGACCTCACTGACAGGTTGGAGGAAACCTATGAAATAGGTCAACCAGAAGTTTTCCCAGGGTTTATGGAAATGGTCCAGCAACAAATCTCATTAGCTGATGGATGCTCCAATGACCCAGAGCGACAACAACTAAAGGAAGTTCTCTTAGAATTCAAGGATATCTTTGCTAAAGATTCCTTTGATTGTGGTCTGACTGACATACACATTGCCAGGATCCAGACTGATCCTGAGGCACCTCCCGTTTATATCAAGCAATATCGTCTTCCACTAGCTTGTTACGACTCGCTAGCGGAAATAATCCAAAATCTCAAGGAGAGAGGTATTATAAGACCAGTGCACAGTTCTTATAACAATCCTATTCTTGGAATTCTTAAACCAAAAGGTCAATGGCGTTTATGTGCTGATCTTCGTCAGCTAAATAAACGTGTATATATGTCCGGCTGGCCCGTGCCATATATAGACCGATGCTTGGTACAAATGCAAGGCGCTAGGATCTTTACCACCTTAGATTGTGCTCAGGGATATTGGACCATCAAAGTGAGCCCTGAAGATCAATACAAATTAGCCTTTACTTTTGGTAAAGAACAGTTTGCATGGACTAGACTACCGTTTGGGTACATAAATTCAGGTCATGAATTTGCGGTATTTTTACATAAGGCTATGCCTGATGCCACAGAAAGAGGAAATTTAACTTATGTAGATGACATTTTGATGAAAAGTACTTCATTTGACCAGCATATCCAAGAAATTAGGCATGTACTGAATCAGTTGAAAGAGGCAGGTGTGAAAATTTCTTTACAGAAAGCCCAGTGGTGTCGAACTAAGGTAAATTTCCTTGGACATGAGGTTACCTGTGAAGGCCTGAATCCCCAGAAGAAAAAGGTGGAGGCTGTTATGAAATCTAAAACGCCTACCAACATTAGTGAATTAAGATCATTTCTGGGTATGATGAATTACTCCCGTAAATTCATTGATAACTATGCTGATATTAGTAAACCATTGCTGACATTGTTAAAGAAAGGTGTACCCTGGACATGGGGGGAGGATCAGGAACAAGCTATGTCTGAGCTTAAAAGGAGACTCACCCAAGCCCCATGTCTAGATTATCCAGAGGGGGGTAAACCCTTTTATCTGGAAACTGGTTTTACAAATCTTAGTATTAGTGCTGTCCTATGCCAAAAACAGGATAAATTGCATAAAGTTATAGCTTATGCAAGTAAATCACTGTCACCAGTAGAAATAAAGTTTAGCGACTGTGAAAAAGCTTTACTAGCCACAGTCTGGGCACTTCAAAACTTTAGAAGTTTTGTACAGGGTGAGAAAATCATTGTTGAAACGGCCCATCAACCCCTACAATATCTACAGAGTGATAAAATTAGGGATGGTAACTTGTCTAACAGCAGGATCACTGCTTGGACCTTGTCTTTACAAGGATGGCCGTTGGAAGTTCAGTATAAGCAAAATAAAAAGTGTCCAGTAGCCCAAGGACTTGCTGAATTGCATGATTGCGCCGCTAATTCTCAAACAGAAGAGCTGGTAGATGATTTTCTAGAGGAACAAAAATCTTCCCCTTACAAAGCGTATGAAGACGACTATTGCTCTCTACTCCCTTGTGCGTACATAGATGGTTGTGCTTACCACACCATTGTAGGGGACGGAAGAAAACTAGTGGCAGGAATTGGTATCACGTGGATAGATGGGTGCCCGAGTATTTCAATAGGTTATAGTATTGGTGCTAAGAGTAGCCAGGTAGCCGAATTAGCAGCTGTCTACCAAACCGTTAAAATTGCTATAGAGCACAATATAAAGGAATTCGTCATTGTTACTGATTCAAATTATGTGCGGAACAGCTTTGTAGAATATATGCCCACATGGAAGAGGAGTCATATGTTACGGTCCAATAACAAACCAGTGAAACACGCCAAGTTGTTTTGTACCATAGATGAGCTAGTCCGACATAATGATCTAACCATTTATTGGAAAAAGACTAAAGGTCATTCCAAAACCCAAAATAAAGATAAAGAGGGTAATGACCTAGCTGACAAACTAGCCAAACAAGGAGCCATAAATGGTGATCATGTGAATATAGATCATCTACTAGAGATGATTCCCATTGACGCTATCACTAGACAACAGGCTAAGGCCCAAACTGAAAATAGTATAGTTCAGTGGAGCCAAGAATCTTCTAGTGAGGATCTGATCAAAAGCCAGAAGGAAGATCTTATATTGGGACTCTTCTATAAACATATTGAGGATCCTAATAATAATCCCATATCGGAGGATAATTATACCCAAAAAGAAGACCTCCGATTACTTATGAAATCCAAATCCCAATTTAGTATTCAGGATGGGTTATTAATGAGAACCTCTAAAGATGGTATTCAGCAGTGGGTAGTTCCTACTACATTTAGAGGTTTAATGTTACAGCATGCCCATGATGCACCTACAGCTGGTCATCGTGGAGAAAAGATTACATATGAGTCACTACGTGATTATGCCTACTGGCCTCATATGTTAAAGGATGTCCAGAGTTATTGTCAAGGTTGTTTGGTATGTGCGCAATTTCAACCGCAAGGTCCTAAACATCGTGCTCCACTTCAGAAGAAAGGTTTTTCCTTACCATGGTCTGACATCCAAATCGATTTTATTGGTCCTGTTACCCGGTCATCCCGAGGAAATAAATACATGTTAACCGTCACTTGTGTGTTTACAAAATGGGTAGAGTGTCTACCGGCCCGCAATAACACAGCCGAGACCTGTGCATTTTTGTTGATTAACCATGTATTTTCCAGATTTGGGTTACCATTAAGGATTGATTCAGATCGTGGATCACACTTTGTAAGTGAGGTAATGGCGAAGATGTGGAAGATGTTGGGTGTGAAGAGAAAATTACACATTGCTTATCGTCCAACATCTAGCGGATCCGTTGAGCGCTATAACCAGTCTATTGTCAACATCCTTAAGAAATATGTTAAGGAGTCGGGTAAAGACTGGGATATAAGGTTACCATTAGTACTCATGGCCATTAGAGCTACTCCAAGTACGGCTACCCAGATGTCACCTTTTGAGCTGATGACAGGGAGAAGAATGGTACTTCCTCAACATCTGTTGTATCGCACATCGGATCATAACCTGATCAATGCAGCCACGACACATCAGTATGTGGAGGACCTTCGTAAGTATCTTCAACACGCGTTTGCAGAAGAATCTTGAGAAAGCCGCCGTAAGTAACAAAACTTATTATGACTTGAAAACGACCAAAAAGGAATATGAGGTAGGAGATAGAGTGTATCTCTATAACTTTGCCCGGGATCGGGTAAAAGAAAGAAAATTTCTCCCATCATGGAAAGGTCCGTATGATGTAATTGATAAAATATCACCTGTAGTTTATAAGGTGAAAATTAATACCAAAGATGGTTTCATCGAGAAATGGGTCCATGTAAATCAATTGCGAGTATGTCATCCAAGATCAGAACTGAGAATCATAGAAGACGACGCTGAATAAGAGAATGAATAAGGATGCGTTAATCTGATTTCTCTCAGTTCACAGATGTTCCAATTCTGGTGTTTCCATACAAAGCATTTTACATGGCAACGCTAGGGAAACTGTATATCTTAAAAGATTAAAGAATATATATTCATACTTTAATTTTATTTTATAGAAAAAGGACGGGCGGAACCAGACGTGATTCCTGGCGATGATGATGACAACAAAGATGCAGATATCGTGCAGATGGTGTTGATTCGAGAGGTCCAATTAAAGACGGAAATAATCATCAACCCGAATCTACAGTCGTGTTTCAGATGTCCCAAGATTGTGAATGATGACTAAGAAGATTGTACTTCAAGAATCTTTGCGAAATTGGATCCAAGGACATTCATTGGATGAAGATACCGGATATCACTATTTTAGCTTGGGAGAGGAACCAAATTGGTACATTATGCATGGGAACAAAGTTACAGCAATAATGGCATGATTGGTGCCAAGTTTTGCATTTTCTTACATGCTAAAACCATTGGACACAGGATCTCTGTGATAATATACTTTTCCAGGATTGACTTTATGATGCGACAAAAGACTCAGATAAAATATTGATGAACATGAAAATTCTTCCGACCTTCTCCCAGTTAGGTCTTAAGGGGATCCTTGACTAACGTGGGAAGAAGGGGGGGGGGATTTGTCAGAACTTTTGGGTATGAATAAAGTCCATAAGTATAAGGCCTATATAAGAGTATGGACATGAGCCTAAGGGACAACCATTTTGTCTTATTTTAAAAGGCAGGGTGAGATTTTTTTTTACTCTGAAATTGCTAACCTAAGGTTTACGATATGTACCAAAGTGTTTACCTAAGTCTGTTTTTGTGAGAAGGAGATGTCCCAAGGTCTAATGAAATGTAATTGCCTAGATAAGACAATGTATTTGAGTTCTGATGATTTTTAGTGAATAGAAAAACTCTAATCTTTCTTTGTGGTTTTATATGAATCAATGTATGAGTAGATTGATTTTATATTATCAATTTTAATAGGTGTGCTGAATATATAGTATATATATATAAGAGTATGGTCCTTATAGCTATATTCAGTTTTAAGATTAGAAACGAGGTACAAATTCCTCTGTCATTTTTAGAATCTTTCTCAGTGTAACACACAAATTAATTATTTCTTTCCTTGAGATTTTCTTGAATGGAGAAATGTGGACACAGGTGATCATGAACAAACCCTGTCACTTCCAAGAACAATGAATTGAGATAGCCCTGTTTATCTTGATTTAATTAGGTCTGGTCAAAAGATTTAAGGATAAACCAGGTGGTTGACGAAGTATAAAAGCCATTGTCTATTCAAGATCTTCTCAAGGTTCTGTCTGAAACCTTAGATAACATATATATATTTAGGGTATATTGCTAGTATATTAGATAAGAGAAATAAGCGAATGGTTCAATTTTTGTATGGAATACTAGTGCCATCTAGTGTTAGGGTAAAATACTAGAGGGAGGTTATATTGATTATAAAGTGAGGTCACTAGTTAATGATAAAACTTGGCCAAGCCCTTTCTAAGATAGGATAAAAAGATGGTATGGGCTGACAGAAAGGATGGATTTCTAGAGCTCCCTAACTCTCTCTCTGAACATCATCAAAAGACCAGATCCAACCCTGACCACCTTTTCAGTCATTGGAGGCAGCCATCTTAGAGCTATTGAAACTGATTTCTGCTAGCTGACATTTTGGTATAGTATAACCTTACCTATATTTTATAAGATAATTAATTAATGTAATACATATCTGTATATATTTAATTAACCATACTTTGTGTATAGTATCTGTTTTGGAATAAGATTGGGGTGTACCTGCAGCATCATCCTGAAAATTAATCCAATACAGGGAGATTGAAAATATACTAGTGAAAACACGGTATTATCTCCAAGGAACTGAATTCAGTTCTAGACCAGTATGGTTGATAATATATATATATATTTATATAGATAAAAGATAAACCAGATTTGGGTTTAATCGGATATTTGTCGGCTGAGAGAAATCAAGTATTAAATTGATTTTAAATATAATTGAGGGGTATTATTATTTAGAGGGCATAATTGTGTATATATATGTTCTCAATTATTTTTGTCTTTATCACTATTTTGCATATCATTGATTGAATTTTATTATCGCCAATTTTATTATATATATTATTTTGCACTATAAATTGTATTAATAAATTACATATATATTTTGTCTGTAACTGGGTTTTGTCTTCAATTCAACGCAGATCACGAGCTTGTTTTAGCTTGATATTTATGATAATAAGTTAGAATCTCCTTTATTACCGATTTTAATTTATTCACATAAATAATATAGACTGTCAATCGGAGACAGCATAAATATTCCGACAAGCCATAATCCAACGTCTTTGAAACCCCAACGAAGGATAACTGGTATATAACTCCTTCAAATAATTATAGGAAGGGGTTAAGAGTGATAGGGGGACACAAGTCACCAATTGTAGCAGGAAGGGGTTAATGTCAATGTTTTGATGTGGGGCATTAGCTACGTCACATTGCCAGGACGACTTACTTGATATTGAGCCTATCAGATGTTCCCAGGAGCAGCGGCCACTTATGACGTAGAAGAGAAGGAGGTCGAGCAGCACACGCCAGCGCAGAGGATAATTGGAGACCGAGCACACACAGGTGGGCGGAGCATGGGCGTGGAGGAAATACGTCACAGGGAAAATACTATGTGGATTGGCCACCGCCTCTGTCAATAGGAAAATAATATCTGATGCTGATAGGAGCGCAGGGATGGGTGGCACCTCTATCCTTTTAAAAGGAGTAACCTGTGGGCGCGCGCGCGTCTATACCCACATCCCCTGACGAAGCCACATAGTGGCGAAACATGTCGGGAGGGGTGTAACAGTGTAGCGTTTGTACATTTTAGACAGGAACAGTGGGAGAGTGAGGGAGCCACAATAAAGGCACAGTGCTATCAACTTATTGTTACTAAGTAGAGGGAAGTCTGACCGCACATATTCAGCCACTGCACAGGGCCAGTTTAGTTAATAATAAGAACGGGGAGTATTAACGCATCTGCAAGTGCGCATTTAGCAGATGGTGAGTGCACAGTCAGCGCACAGTGAAGACAGTTAGTAGCAATCCGTGCTGCAGCTGCACACTTAACAATCATAGGGGGAACTCAATAGCAAGTGGAGTACAATACTCAGATTGCAAATACGGCTATCCTATAATGGGAGCATAATGGGAAGGTGCTAATTGGAGCCTGTAAGCACGGAAAAACTATAACATACAGAGTATATGTCACCTCGATATTCCATGTGCAGTGGACTAGTAGTGGATCAACAACCTCCCAAAAATAAAGGGGAAGGAAAAAAATATGACCGGTCTATCTGTAGGCAAAAATCAATAACAAACAGATACAAAATAAATTAAAAAATACACAAAAACTATAAGAGGCTACCTAAAGTGTGTAATTTAATGTGCCTCGCTGGTGTACCCTATAGATATAAAGGAATATCTCAATACAGCTAAGAACTAATTAGCATATAGAATAACTCTATATCATCTCACTGCATCCTGACAATTTTAAACATTTTTGTGTTTGTGAGTCGTAATTTGATAGAAATAAAGATAAGTTTATAAATTAATTTAAATATTAGTTAGCGACCCCTACAGGGATTAGTTGGTCTAATAAGACCATAGAAAAATTTATATTAATATCCCGAGGGTCTCTAAAAAGGGTTTTTGAATATTCATTATGGGCAAAGCAGAAGCCTTTTCTAGGAGATTGGAGGCGAAAATTATGCGAGCGTTGAGGCAGCATATGATTAAGCCATAATCCAACGTCTTTGAAACCCCAACGAAGGTCAGGGTAAACCGCCAGTTTTTGACGGAAAGACTCGTCATAATTAAAACAAGCGGAACCTCCAAAACTCCTATATGCCTCCAACACAGATTCCAACTGATGAAACAGACCACTGCATAGAGACGGTGTCTCACCTAGAACTGCGGCAAAAATACAAAAAGCCTGAATCCAGGCAAAAAATGCTCTTCTGAGTGCTTCCTTTCTTTTTTTCGTCTTCTTCTTTTTTATCCTTAGCAGAGGGCAAAAGAGACAATACATTTATATATTTACGGTTCCATATTTTTTCCTTTGTACTCACCGATAAATGAAAACCTAGTGGAGACATTTTGCAAAGCAAAGTCTCCTTGAAAGAAATGTCTTTAACACCACTATTATCGTCCGTACAAGGGAAAAAACATTTGTCCCCAGCATTCCTATGTTGCTCCATGATAATCTGACCATCAGAAGCAGTAGATTAAACAGGGGGGGACCAAGGTACGTCTAACCCCCGCACAGTGTCCCTCCCCTCCAAAAAAGACAAAAAATCCCTGAAAAACTAAAGATTAGGATTAGAGGAAAGCACAGACAGATCCTCAGAAACTGAAGCAGAGACAGGGATAGCAGAAGACAAATAGTTACCCTGAGAAGTTTTGCTAGTGGATGGAACTGGTTCCTCCAAATGCATATTGTGCTGCAGTTGAGTGATGAAGGGGGCGCAAGCAGAAGACGTTAGTCCTGCAGAGGAGGGATGAGAAGGCTGCCGGTGGTTAAACGATCTGCTCGCGCCAGGTGGCGCAGCAGTTTTCTTCTGTTTTAGCCCTTTGGAGTGTCGGGGAGGTGAAAATTTACGCTTTACCTTCCGAAGTCTCTTCCTACGAGGAGAAGTAGGTGGGTCCGCTGCAGCAGGAGGATCGACATCGATAACCTCTGAACTCCTAACTGGCTCTGCGCTCTCAGTGGGGAAAGCAGCGCAGCCAGAGGATGGAGATTGCAGAGAAAGATCAACGGCACTCGGCTGAAGCATGAGGCAGGATCGCAGCCAGTCTTCACCACGCTGGGATGCGGCTCTCTCTACAAGCTGTCTCATAAGGTCCTCCATCGCAGAACAGGTCCTGATCCTTCGCTGTCCAAAATGGTATGCACAGCAAGTAACCGAATTTTCCTTCTCTTACAGGTAACTCGTGCTGACCATTTACTGCAAGCCAATCAAGGCCTCCACGTGCCCACGAGTACAAGTACAGCCCAGCACACATTACAGGTAAGCACAATAACTTAACCCTTTCAGATCCAATTCAACCCTTGCACATACCAACATACATGACACCATGTCCCCCCTTTTGTATTAGCAAAAGGTTATCTCAAAGTAAGACAAGACATAACTCAATAGAAAATGCAGAATATAACTTAGTGGCTGAGAAAAGGTTCACATGAGGCAGTTTGGTAAAGTCTTTGCTGCCTCGTTCACATTTTCATGTTCATGATGACATTTTTGACAAGATGATCAGTGTTTTATCTGTGAAGATGTCCATGAAGGATCCGTGTTTGGCCCAGGAATCTGTTTTTCTCCCTCCGTGTGTCATGTGTCTTCATGTGCACTGCTAGGCTGAAAAACATTTTTCAGAGCATCTCCTAGCAATGGTCATCAAAATACACTGACAGAACAGAGAAGCCATCTGTGTTCTGTCACCGGTTGTTCAGACTCATAAACTTCAATGGTCATGTTTGGTCTGCATAATGGACCAACTTGTCTCTATTGTTTCTTCACTGACCCACTGTTAGTAGAAAACCACTGATGTTTGAATAAACACATTAAAATCAAAGGATCTGTGTGCTGTCAGTTGAGGACATGGACAGCACAGACCAGTGATTCATTTAATTGTGAATGGGGCCTCAGACTGTAGAAAACCACTATATTCCCCTCCCATCATATTAACCATAGGTAAGAATTACCTTGCAAATGAAGAATTGTTCTAGTTGTCTTTGTGTCTGTCCATGACATGAATGGATGCCAAAGTTATTTTTTTACTCATTAAATGAAAATCAATGGTGACCAGATAGCATTCTCTTCATCTTATAGATGCATGCAGAAATACAGACAAAAAAACAAATTCTCTAGTGTCAGGTCTCTTAAATGGGTTGTCTGGGTTCAGCTCTGATTTTCACCCAGACAGGCTTTCTGACATGAGCATTGGAGCATTTCATGCTCTGATGCTCTCCCTTGCCCTGAGCTGTATCGCGCAGGACAAGGGCTGTGTGTTTATATTTTTTTACAGTTTTAGGTGGAGGCTTCCGCCTAGAAGTGTACACGGTGACGTCACCGGCACTAATGGGCGGGCTTTAGTGCTTCCCTAGCGGTTTTACAGACAAGGCCAGTGCTAAAGCCCGGCCATTTGTACCTGTGACGTTACCGGGCTCACTTCTAGGCGGAAACTGTGGCGAAACCAACCTCGCCACTGGGTGCTGGAGAAGCCTGGTTGCCAGCCTCTTGCCCCAGGATTATGGGCCCTCTCATCAGCCCATGCTAAACTTAAACTCTATGGCGATTTGACTGTGTTTGTGGCATCTGAGCGCTGTTTGAGTGCTCAGATCCAAGCCATCTGGGGATATGTTAAATGTCTATGTTTACTGTAATGGTTGGGACATTGTATAATTGAATAGTGATGTCTGTCCTATTGTCCCCACGTGTGTATTGGCGATTTCCCTTTGTCCTGAGAGATAATTGAATTACTCCTCAGTTGTCTCCAGGACAGAAGACATTGTTTAAAACTATGTATTCTCCTGCCTGTGATAATTGCATCAACCCACTGTGTAAGATAATTGTATCACAGGCAGAGGGGAGGATTTTGTATGGGAGTTTTTAAACTGTAAAGCTGTAAAGGATTGGCTGCTAGGTCATGTCCTCAGTTCCCAACCAGATCCACAGGGGTGGTGGGGTGGTAACCTTGTTGAAAAATGTGTATGTAAGTCAATGCTTGTGTGTTCAATAAAGAGTTCCTGTTTTACATTCAACCTAGAGCATCGTCTTATGTGTATGGGGATTGCTATACGCTGTATACTCCTCTGGCTATAACTTCTAGCTCTTGTAAGAGCTGTTCATGCTCTCTGGATTTAGGAGGTTCACCCACTGGAGCCTGGAGCCTTGTCGTAGGTCCGGGGGGGTAGGAGACGGTGAGACCTCAACCAAGCTTTGGCGGTTCCTGGGGGTCTGCAGTGCTTACGGTGTCAAGGGGAATGCTTGGAGTCCTCAGGAAGCACTAGGAGAATCCATCGACGGAGGTACCCGGTCGGGGTGCCAGGAGATCCGTTACAGAAACCTTCGCCTAGCTTACCCTTGGAGAGCCCATTACATCACCAGATCTTCAGAAAAAGTATGAAATTCTCCTATGCTCATATCAGGAGGGCTGCCTGGGTGAAAACAGGGACAACCCCTTTAAAGAGGACCTGTCACCAGTTTTTAGTTAAGTATAAAAGCTATACGTCACACTGAAGCCCATGTTCAGTAGATGTCATATCGCTTATTTTTTTCATGATATGCTTCTCCGTTGCGCAGCTGTGCCCCTCGTTCTGTTTAGGCGCCCTGTATGCTAATTAATAGCATCGGAACAGGGAGGAAGAGACTGCCCTGTTTCTTATTGGGTGTCTCTTCTATCTGGCCGTGGTGCTGTACAATCACAGTGGACCGCATCACAGCCAGGGAGAAGGTGAGCTGTTTTTTCTCAATGGCTGTGACGCGCTCTGCTGTCATTGGACAGCGCCACAGCCAAGGAGAAGAGACGCCCACTGAGAAAAGCTGATATCTCCTCCTCCCTGTACCAATGCTATTAATTAGCATACAGGGTGCAGAACGAGGGGCACAGCGACGCAACGGAGAAGCATATCATTTGCGATATGACATCTAGGGAACATGGGCTACAGTGTGAGGCGTCTCTTTTATAAAGTAAAAACTGGTGAAAGGACCTCTTTAATGAACAATATTAACATATCACGAGAGTGGTAGTGTTGATGTTAACTTCAATTGCAGTTAACTAAGGGCGCTTTCATATGAGGCAAAGATCAGGACTTTTCGGGGATGAGTATTCATACAATCAATAAGATAATTGGTGCATGTAAGACCGCATTCACTTGGAGTCTATCGCCAGTGGAATAAGACTCCCATTGAAAACAAGCACCACTTAAGGCTACTTTCACACTTGCGTTCAGAGCGGATCCGACTCAGACGGATCCGCTCATATAATGCAGACGGTGGCTCCGTTCAGAACGGATCCGTCTGCATTATATTGTTAAAAAATTTCTAAGTATGAAAGTAGCCTGAACGGATCCGTCCAGACTTTTACATTGAAAGTCAATGGGGGACGGATCCGTTTGAAGATTGAGCCATAGTGTGTCATCTTCAAACGGATCCGTCCCCATTGACTTACATTGTAAGTCTGGACGGATCCGCACGCCTCTGCACGGCCAGGCGGACATCCGAACGCTGCAAGCAGCGTTCAGGTGTCCGCCTGCTGAGCGTAGCGGAGGCTGAACGCTGCCAGACTGATGCATTCTGAGCAGATCTGCGTCCACTCAGAATGCATTAGTGCTGGACGGATGCGTTCGGGGCCGCTTGTGAGCCCCTTCAAACGGAGCTCACAAGCGGACACCCGAACGCTAGTGTGAAAGTAGCCTTATTCAGCTGTAGTTTATTGCCACAACTACACTAAGGCTACTTTCACACATGCGTTAGGTGCGGATCCGTCTGGTATGCGCACAGACGGATCCGCACCTACAATGCAAACGATTGTATCCGTTCAGAACGGAGCCATTTGCATTGCCATGAACAATGCAAACGGATCTGTTTTGACTTACATTGAAAGTCAATGGGAGGCGGATCCGTTTCCAATTGCACCATATTGTGTCAGTGAAAACGGATCCGTCCCCGTTGACTTACATAGTAAGTCAGAATGGATCCGTTTGGCTCTGCATCGTCAGGCGGACATCAAAACGCTGCAAGCAGCGTTTTGGTGTCTGCCTCCAGAGCGGAATGGAGGCTGAATGGAGGCTAACTGATGCATTCTGAACGGATCCTTATCCATTCAGAATGCATTGGGGCTGAACTGATCCGTTTTGGGCCGCTTGTGAGATCCCTGAAACGGATCTCACAAGCGGACCCAGAAACACCAGTGTGAAAGTAGCCTAAGAAAGACATGTCTGTTCTTATATAGCATGGGTAGAGATTCTATCTTTAACCAGCTCAGCTCCCCTAGCTTAAACCTCCTTAAAGACCAGACCACTTTTTACAATTCTGGACTACACCACTTTCACCGTTTATTGCTCGGTCATACAACTTACCACCCAAATGAATTTTACCTCCTTTTCTTCTCACTAATAGAGCTTTCATTTATTTGGTGGTATTTCATTGCTGCTGAAATTTTAACTTTTTTTGATATTAATCGAAATTGACCGAAATTTCTGCCCAAAAACGTTTTTCACTTTCGGTTGTAAAATTTTTCAATTAAAACTACATTTCTATATACATTTTTCTCAAAATGTATTGTTCTACATGTCTTTGATAAAAAAAATGCAATAAGTGTATATTTATTGGTTTGGGTAAAAGTTATAGCGTTTACAAACTATGGTGCAAAAATGAGAATTTCCGCATTTTGAAGCAGCTCTGACTTTCTGAGCACCTGTCATGTTTCCTAAGGTTCTACAATACCCAGACAGTAAAAACACCCCACAAATGACCCCATTTCGGAAAGTAGACACCCTAAGGTATTCGCTGATGGGCATAGTGAGTTCATGGAAGTTTTTATTTTTTGTCACAAGTTAGCGGAAAATGATAATTTTTTGTAATTTTTTTTACAAAGTCTCATATTCCACTAACTTGTGACAAAAAATAAAACCATATCCCTCACGGAATACCTTGGGGTGTCTTCTTTCCAAAATGGGGTCACTTGTGGGGTAGGTATACTGCCCTGGCATTTTAGGGGCCCTAAAGCGTGAGAAGTAGTTTGGAATCCAAATTCGTAAAAATGCCCTGTGAAATCCTGAAAGTACTCATTGGAAATTGGGCCGCTTTGCGCATCTTGGCTGCAAAAAAGTGTCACACATGTGGTATCGCCGTACTCAGAAGAAGTAGGGCAATGTGTTTTGGGGTGTATTTTTACATATACCCATGCTGGTTGAGAGAAATATCTCTCTAAAAGTCAACTTTTCCCATTTTCTTTATACAAAGTTGTCATTATAGAGAGATATTTCTCTCACCCAGCATGGTTATATGTAAAAAGACACCCCAAAACACATTGCCCTACTTCTTCTGAGTACGGCGATACCATATGTGTGACACATTTTTTTGCAGCCAAGATGCGCAAAGGGGCCCAATTTCCTTTTAGGAGGGCATTTTTAGACATTTGGATTCCAGACTTCTTCTCACGCTTTAGGGCCCCTAAAATGCCAGGGCAGTATAAATACCCCACATGTGACACCATTTTGGAAAGAAGACACCCCAAGGTATTCTGTGAGGGGCATAGCGAGTTAATAGAAGTTTTTTTTTTTATCACAAGTTAGCGGAAATTGATTATTTATTTATTTTTCTCACAAAGTCTCATTTCCGCTAACTTGTGACAAAAAATTATATCTTTCATGGACTCTCCATGCCCCTCAAAAGTGATCTTTTTATAGCGCCGCAGCGATTTTACGGTGTTTTTGCAGTGATCAGAAAAAAAATAATTTGGTCACTGTGGTGGGGCGGACTGAACGCAAGTGTGCGCACAAGATCAGACCTGATCTGGCGAACACTGCGTTTTTTGTAGAGCCTATAGAACATGTCCTATTCTTGTCCGCAATTGCAATCTATATAGTTCTGGCAATGTGCGGATCCGCAAAATGCGGAAAGCACATTGCCGGTGTCTGTGTTTTGCAGATCCGCGGTGTCCGTGTTTTGCGGATCCGTGGATTCGCGGATCCGCAAAACACATACTGACGTCTGAATGGAGCCTTGCAGGGGGGTGATCAATGACAGGGGGGTGATAAGGGAGTCTATATGGGGTGATCACCCCCCTTTAAGGCTCCATTCAGACGTCCGTATGTGTTTTCCGGATCCGCTGATACGTGGATCCGCGGATCCGCAAAACACATATGGATGTCTGAATGGAGCCTTACAGGGAGGTGATCAATGACAGGGGGTGATCGGGGAGTCTATATGGGGTGATCAGGGATTAATAAGGGGTTAATAAGTGACAGGGGGGGTGTAGTGTAGTGGTGCTTGGTGCTACTTTACAGAGCTGCCTGTGTCCTCTGGTGGTCTATCCAAGCAAAAGGGATCACCAGAGGACCAGGTAGCAGGTATATTAGACCCTGTTATACAAAACAGCTTCTAAACTACATTTTAGGGGTTAAAAAATCGCCTCTGGCAGGCTGTAGATGCAGTCGTTTACCTGCCGCTCCTGTGAATGCGCACGCCTGTGTGCGTGCGTTCACAGGAAATCTCACGAGAGGACGCGCCGTCGCGTCCAGGAGGGACAACAGGTCTGCCGCCAGGACGCAATCCTGCGTGCGGCGGTCCTGTAGGGGTTAAGCTCTCTCATTGATGGGATGTTGGAAGATTTCCAGTTCCCTGCAATCAAGAGTTTAGCTGTGAGTAAAATGTATCCTAATTCTGACTCTAACCCCAATACTGGCCCCTAACTCTAATCCTAACACTAATCCTAATCCTAGTCCTATGTTAATAGTACGCCTAACCCTGATACTGTCCCATAACTCTAATGCTATGCCTAACTTTAATATTGGCCCCTAACCCTAATATTGATGCCTAGCCCCAATACTGACCCTAACCTCAATACTACTCCATTACTCTAACACTGGCCCCCAACTCTAATACTGTCCCTAATGCTATTACTGTCCCTAATGCTGATACTATGCCTAACCCTAATACTAATACTAGCCCTAATACTAATCCTAACCTTAACATAACCTTACCTACAACACCCAATACCTCACGTACCTCCCACAGTGACCATAATATATGACTGTCCATATATATCTGTACACACTACATTTTTTATACCTCACAGCTGACACATAGTATACACACAGAGTACTGATATGTCAGGTACAAGGTATAATAAATGCAGTGTGTACAGATATATAGTATATACAGCAGTGTACTGATATGTTTGCGTACAATGTATAAAAGATGAGGTGGGTACAGATATATAGTATATACAGCAGTGTACCCACAATGTAAAATTCTAGGAGCCATTGGTCAGGGTGATCTACATATCAAGGTCAATGGGAACTTCCCCTAGTGCTGACTGCAGGTAATTAGAATTTTATCATACTTATATGCCATGTATCAAGCAATTTGGATGATTTTCCATTAATGGCCACTGCTCCGCTCATCTTCATAGAGAATCTAAACTCTAAATTATTCTGTGTCCTCACTCTCGTGTCTCCAGCAACTTGGCATCATGTCTGTTATTATTATGAGCTCCTTTCATAAATCACATTATATCTTATGACTCCTGTAACAAGCATCTTAACATACTTAGGGCTCTTTTTGGTTCCTTAGACCAATACTAGAGGTGAGCGAATTTATAGTGGTGTAGAACACTGTGCCTTGCAGTAACACGCATAGGGAGTCTGCTGTGGTAGTGAAACAATACTGTGAACAGTGGCGTACCGCCAATAGAGGCAGGGTACACCACTGCTATGGGGCCCGCAGCACCAGGGGGCCCGGAGCACTCAGAAGTCCCCGCCCCCTGCAACTGCACTCACTGCAGGCTCAGAGGCGGTCTGCCCACTTATAATTGGCTCCCAGCGCCGCCGATAATACACGCCCCCCCCTTCTGTCTGACTTCTCATTGACTGTGCGCTCCCTAGGACCCAGCCTCGCTCCCTCGGCTCGTGCGTCTGCTGCGCCTGCACTGCTTCACATACTGGGCCAATCAGCATTAGCAGTGTGCAAAGATCCTGCTGCTGATTGGCCCAGCCAGTGCAGGCAGCAGGCGCGCACCCAGCATGCAAGAACTTTAGAGCGAGTTGTGCTGCCCGCCCGCCAGCATCACCAGTGCCACCCAAAACCGTCATCTCACAGCCAGTCCGGACCTGTGCCACTGCCAGCCCGTCCACACAGTAGGTCTGCCCCAGCCACTATCTTTACAACCGGGATCATTAATGAAAAAAATGTCTGTACTAATAACAGTCTCTCTTAGCACTGGCGTAGTTGACTGGGTAAATGATTGGGCAGTGGGCCCCACAGAAAATTTTTAAACAGGCCCCCCAGCAAATTTTTGAATGCCCCCCCCCCCCCAGCTGTTTGGCACCTCTGACCGGCAGAGACACTTGACTTCTTCCCTAATACAGTCCAAATTCCAATTATCGTCCAAAAGACAAGTCATGGAAATATATGTATACTGTAGTATGATATTTTGACAGTAAAGGTAAGAATAAAGGTCTTCTGGTTAGTACAGTATACTTTCTATATTTCCATGACTTGTCTATTGGATGATAATTGGACTGTATTAGGGAAGTCAAGTGTCTCTGCTGGTCAGAGGTGCCGGACAGCTGGGAGGGGGGCAATTCAAAAATTTCATGTGGGGCCAGTTCAAAAATTTCCTGTGGGGCCCAGTCATTTCTAATTACGCTAGTGCTAATAGAGACTGTATAAAACGTTCCAGTTCCAGAACTTCATGTATGGGACTTTCTGAGGGCATGCCTTTACAGGCAGCTTTATAGGCATTCCATTATTCATTCTGTCATAATAGAAGTCTAGGGCCTGCATAACGGATCCGTCTGGTTTGCGTTATGCTGGAGTCCTCAGTAGGTCATGTATACATTTCTTTAATGGCAAATGGGGGTGTGACAGGGGAGGAGTCAGGGCAGGAGGTGGGATGGGCCAATGTAGTGGGTGGGGTTAGGGGGTCCAATTCAGATTCTTGCTATGGGGCCCAATGATTTCTATGTACGCCCCTGACTGTAAGTCAGTATGACATTTAGATGACACAAGTCGCTCTTAGAATCACTGCACACTTCACTTATTTGGGCAGTTACGGGGCCAAAACTGACCAAATGTGAACTTACCCTTACAGGTTAGCGTCAAGAAGAAGCGCACTTCTTTTTACACCGTCGTCAGCTGATTCCACATAGATGTCCTTACTCTGATCCATCAGAACAATTACCCCCAAAAAACGGATCCTGTCTGTGGAGCCTACGCTTTCACTCGGTCAGCATTTGGTCAGTAATCCATCAGTATTGCTAAAGCCAAAAAAAACAAGAGTGGATTCAAAACAGAGATGACACGTGAATGAAATATTTGCATGTCTTCTGTGTTTTGTACCCACTCCTGCTTTTGGCTACCAAATCATAAGCCAATTTTGATGCAATATAGGGACCATGTCATGCAGTCCTTACAGCTGTTACATAGACAGGATCTGTTGTGTGTTTCATTTTTCCTTCCTTCTGACATATCAGAAGAAAGGTCAAATAAATTATGATGTCAGCCAGGCCGAAAGGCAAAATAGTGACCCAGTCATGAAGTGGGCAGGGTTTAAAAAGCATAAGAAGCCCACAGAGTGGCCCTATGACATAGTGGTGAGGTGGAAGCAGCATGAGGAGACCAGAGAGTGGCCCAATGTCAGAGTCTGGAGGTGGCAGCAGCATCAGGAGGAGGCCACAGAGTGGCACAATGACATTGCAGAGGTGGCAGCAGCATCAGGAGGCCACAAAGTGGCACAATGACAGAGTGTGAAGGTGGCAGCAGCAGCATCAGGAGGAGGCCACAGGGTGGCACAATGACAGTGTGAAGGTGGTAGCAGCAGCAGCAGCAGCATGAGGAGATGACAGAGTGGCACAATGAGTGTGGAGGTGGCAGCAGCATCATGAGGAGGCCACAGGGTGGCAGAATGACAGTGTGGAGGTGGTAGCAGCAGCAGCATCAAGAGGCCACAGAGTGGCACAATGACAGAGTGGAGGTGACAACATTAGGAGGCCACAGAGTGGCAAGGGGACATACTGTGAAGGTGGCAGCAGCATCATCAGGAGGCAACAGAGTGGCACAATGATAGAGTGTGGAGGTGGCGGCAGCAGCAGCATCATCAGGGGGATGCCACAGGGTTGCAGAATGACAGTGTGGAGGTGGCAGCAGCATCAAGAGGCCACAGAGTGGCACAATGACAGAGTGGAGGTGACAACATTAGGAGGCCACAGAGTGGCAAGGGGATATACTGTGGAGGTGGCAGCAGGATCAGGAGACCAGAGAGTGGCAAGGTGACATAGTGTAGAGGTGGCAGCAGCATCAGGAGACCACAGAGTGATCTGGTGAGGTGGGTGGCAATACCAGTAGCAGCCCAAAATGGTGGGTGAAAGAAGGCGCACTTAGCATCATATGTGTGGCATCAGGCGGTGGCAGCATCAGAATAGTAGCTGAGGCAGGTAGCCAGAAGAAACCGGTCTCTTTTGTCAAAATGTTGGTTTGGCACCATGGATGATCTAGTCTGATGCATCTGGCATTGGTGGGTGGAAATCCTGGCTGATCCACGCCTGATTCCTCTTGACAAAGGTTAGTCTCTCCACATTTTGGGTGGACAGGCGAGTTCTTCTTGGGGAAACTATGCCTCCTGCCGCACAAAATACCCGCTCTAATGCCACACTACTAGCCGAGCAGGACAGCTTTTCCAGGGCAAACTCTGCCAGTTGCGGCTACAAATAAAGTTTGGCTGCCCAGTAGTCCAGCGGATCTTCAATGTGGGGTGGCAGGGTGCTGTCCAAGTATGCCACCACCTGCTGGTTCAGGTCCTGCTCCAAGTCTAGCTGCTGCTGCTCCTGGTGAGTAGTTTCTTCACTAGGCGGGTGAAGAAAGCTGCTCATCAGCGACTCTAGACTCAAGTTGCTGCTGATGGAGCTGGAACTGCTCTTAACCCTCCCCCCCGTGCCACAGCAGCGATGGCAGAGGAACGTGAGCGCAGCGAGCCCCCCTGGTCAGACCTGCAAGAGGATGGATGATGGTGCAGATATGCAGCAGCCAACTGACTACATAGGATGTCTCTATAGTAGCTCAGTTTTTCCTCCCTCTCAGCGGGTGCAAAAAAGGTCCCCATTTTGGACTGGTAGCGAAAATCCACGGTGTGTCTGGGTCGTCTGCCTCGTCTTCCTCCTCTGGTTGCTCCTGCTCCTCCTCTCCTGTCACCTGTGTATAAAAACCACCCATTTTGCTACACATTGCTTGTGCTCCAATGTTCTCCTTCTCTTCCAGTTCCGCCCCCACTGGGCTCATGTGGCTGTAAGATCTAAGCGCCACATCTGCAGTCCCCTGACCAGCCAGATTTACCAGCATCTTATCCAGGACATGAAGCAGTGGAATGACGTTGTTCATCCAGTAGTCCTGGCGACTGACAAATAACGTGGCCTCCTCAAAGGGCCTGAGCAAATGGCAGGTGTCACGCATGAGCTGCCACTGGCTGACATCGAAGTTACACAGGGGAGTACTTCTGTCTGCTTGGATCATCAAGAAATCGTTTATGGCTTTTCTCTGTTCGTATATTCGGTCTAACATATGGAGGGTGGAATTCCAACGGGTGGAAACGTTGCATATCAGCCTAAGTTGGGGGATGCAGTTCTGCCGCTGGAGCTCAAGGAGGGTGTGCTTTTCAGTGTACGAGTGGCTGAAGTGCATGCAAAGTTTTCTGGCCATTTTTAGGATGTCTTGCAGATGGGTGGAAGACTTCAGGAACCGCTCGACAACCAGATTGAACACGTGTGCCATGCAGGGCGCATGGCTCAGCCCATCTTGACGCAGCGCCGACACCATGTTCTTCCCGTTGTCGGTAACCATGGTTACCGTGCACATGTGGTATGCTGGAGGGGCACTGTGAATTGTCCCTGCAATGGAGGCTAAGGACACGATGGAGGATGAGGAGGCAGAGGAAGACATTGTCGCAGGACCAACGGCATGAGAATGTGGAGGCAGAAGCGGTGTCACCTGGCCAAGTTGCTGGTGTGGCTGTGCAGCAGAAACATTCACCCAGTGGGCCATAAAGGACATGTATTGTCCCTGACAGTAGTTATAGCTCCACACGTCGGCACTGCCGTACACTTTGACAGACACCGACAGGCTCAAGTACTGGCCCACCTTCTGTTCTACATACGTGTGCAGGGCTGGTACTGCCTTTTTGGCAAAGAAATGACGACTTGGGACCCTCCACTTCGGCTCGGAACAAGCCATCAGTTCTCTGAAAGGTGCAGAGTCCACCACTTGGAAAGGGAGGGACTGCAGCACCAGCAACTTTGCCAGAAGCACATTCAGCTTCTGTGCTGTTGGATGAGTGCACACATACAGTTTTTTCTTGGCAATCGCTTTGGTGATCGATTGCTGTCGGAATAAATGACGAGGAGTAGGAGGAGGAGCAGGAGAATCAGGACCAGCAGATGATGGGAAGGACAGACAGCTCCCTTCGGCTGATGTGGTTGAGCCTTGACAGCCTAAAATCGGGTGTGTGCCACTGGGTGATGGAGCGGTTGCTGCGGCAGGCTGGACCACCACATCGGAGCCACAGTTCTCCCATGCCACTTTATGGTGACGCTGTATATGTTGACGCAGGGCACCCTGACCACGCTTCCCCTTCTGCCCACAGATTCTACAAATGACCATGTTCACCTCCTCTGGCGGCTTAACAAAAAACTGCCACACTGCCGAGTAGGTGATTTTACCCCCAACACACCACACTGACTGACTGCTACAGATGCTGCTTCTGTGAACCCCTGCACCACTACTACTACACTGCTGCCACCATACTGACTCCCGACCACGCTAGCGACTTGCTGGCTCCGCCACTGCCTCGCGGGCAATCTGCCACCCTCTTCTCCCGCTGATGATGAAGGCCCTAATTCATCCGGCTTCCAAGTGCAATCAGCTACATCATCATCATCGAGTACTGTCTGCACATCACTGATGTCCTCCTCAACCGTCTCTGGGTCAGGAGCCTGACCGCTCGCAAAACCAGCTCCCGCGCCACTCTCCTCATCACTACTTGCCTGCCTCCCGGAGGAAGCAGCAGATTTCTCCTCCACTTCTTGGCTGGCCAGTAGCTGCTGACTGCCCTTTAGTAACTCATCCTCGCTGTATAGTGGAGCTGAGCCCACAGCATATAATACTTGTCTGGCTGAGGGAGCAGAAAAGGACAGAGGCAGGTTGAGGACAGGTGAGGGCAGAGGGCCTGCTCCTGGGCCATGCCAACTAAGGGTTGTGTCTGATGAAACCCACTGACTCTTGGCTGGGGGTGTTTGATGTCACTTGGGACAAAGTGGCTGACCGAATCAACCATTCAAGATCAAGAACTGCTGGGTTGCTGGTCAAGACACGACCGCTAGATGACACCGGTAGCCCAGGCATCTCGCTGCGACTCCTGCTGCCACGACCCCTTACTGTGCTGTGACCTGTCCCTGCGCCAGAAACATTTAGGCCTCTGCAACTCCCCTGTGCAGTGCCTGGCACTTCTCTGTCTGACATACTGTTAGATCAAATGAATAAATAAAAAGGAAATTAAAACACCCCAAAAAAGTCTGTCATTTTCTCACTTCACCAGACAACAGCTAATAAGGTGTAATAAGATTGTTCCTATTACCCAGGCTGTAAACTTCCCTACTGAACCCTGTTCTGCTTCAATACTGTGAAATGATTCCTCCCTATCCTCTCCCTGAACTTCTACACAGCAAAATATAAATTTTTAAGTGTTTTTTACCACTGTCCCTAGCGCCTGCTGACGTCTCTCCCTGCATTAAGTACACTGGAAAATGGCTGAATCCAAGATGGCTGAAGCTATTTATAGGGCTGCATGCATGGCATTGTGGGTGATCCCTCGTTCCCAGAGTTCCTTAAACCATGTCCTAACACGTGCAGCAGCCATTAAAAAAAAAATAGCGATTTGTTTCTATGAAGCGTGTGGAAATTCGGATTCGGTGTGAATCAAATTCTTCCTGAAATTCTAATCAAATTCCACTTTGTCAACTTCGATTCGCTCATCTCTACTCCAGACCATTATCATCTATGGGTTATAACAACTGGGGTAAACCACAGAGACAGAGGGGTTCATAGTCTAGGGGCAATTTTTTAGGCTAGGGATCTCAATATCAACTTACTTGCTGAGGGAGAGGAAGGACCCATAAACATGTGCCCGACAGCACCCTCGTCGCCTGATTCCTCATCAGACGAATTACAGATTATAAACCTGCCTGATAGGGTGTTGACTCATGCAGAGATTAGCATCTTAAAAAAAAGGTCTATCATTTGTTCCCACTCTCGCCTTTGATTTGGAATGGTCAAGGACCTAAACTTATTCGTTAGAAAGTTGTAGTGGAAGAAATTCTTTTTGAATCATGACAGGCGACAATGTGCTGAACTGGGTAGAGACATTACTGATCTGGCTGATATGAGGAACCTGGTGGACCTCCTGAGCGAAAATGAAGACCACGGGGGAGGGAGCCTTTACATCCATTAAAAAACGCTCCCACCTTAATTTTCCAGTCGGTGTCACAATGATACCACCCCGATGGATATTTTTCTTAAGGTGGTCATTGACGAACTGGTACACCTGGAAGGGTTAAAATGTGGTCGAAGTAATATAACCAAGGATGAATTAGTGGGACTTTTGTCACTTTAAAGGGACACCTCTATCGTGATTAAGGCAGCGGATAAAAGGGGCAATATTGTAGTGCTGGGACATGAGCAATACCTTAACATGTGCCTTGATATTTTTTAAAAGACAGGGATTGTTACAGTGTGCTTTTCAGCCAACCCTACTGGGCAATATCTAAAAGAGCTGAATGATATCTTGACTCCCACACTGGTATCAAATCTCATCAGTAAAGCAGAGTTTCAGGTACTTCTACCCACACACCCTCAGCTAGCCTGTTTTTACAGTCTGCCTAAAGTCCATAAGGGGCTACATCCTCTTAAAGGAAGGCCCATAGTATCTGGCACAAATAGCCTCACATATCAGATCATTAACTATGTTGACGTCATTCTAAGACCCTTCATATTTTCCCTTCCCTCCTATGTGAGGGATTCTATGGAGATTGTAAACAAATTGCATGGCCTCTATGTTGAGGAGAACACCCTCCGTGCCAGTCTCCCTCTACACTTCCATTCCCCACAAGGAGGGACTTGGGGCCGCACAATATTTCATGCAGAAACATGGCAGGGAGTTCTGGCCCCATAAACAATTTGTTATCTATCTATCTCCTTGCCTTCATCTTACATCACAATGTGTTTCTTTTCAACCATTTCTTCTACCATCAGCTCAGGGGCTTGGCCATGGGGAGTCCATTCACGATCTCTTACGCCAATCTGTTCCTGGGCTGGTGGGAGAAAGAGGTGGTGTTTGGGGAGGGGCTTATGGAATGGTCTTCTCACATCTCGGTGTGGCTAAGATACATCGATGATGTTCTTATCTCTTGGAATGGTACTCAGGAGGAGTTCAGTAAATTCGTTAGGGCCCTCAACATCAATAAATGTGGTCTCTTTTTCACATCTGAAATTAACAGATTACCCTCCTTGATCTGACCATAATGAATGCCAATTACGGCAAGATCCACACTAGCCATTTTTTGTAAGAAAACGGCGACCAACCGTTTTTTACACTGGGACAGCTGTCACCCTCTCCCTTTAAAGAGAGGTATACCCAAGGGACAGTATCTCCGGGTTTTGCAGTAACTGTTACTTTATTTCAGATTTCCAAGCAAAAGATACAGACTTGGAAAACAGGTTTTTGCGAAGCGGCTATCCCTGAAAGGTCTTAGCCTCAGTCTACCATCATCCGCTATCATGTACGCGCGAGTCCCTGCTCAACCCTAGAAGAAGGGAAGGTAATGATGAGCAAATTTGCCTGATAGCAACCTTCAACGCAGCAAATGTTCTTGTTCAGGATATTCTATGTAAACACTGGAGTACTCTCCAGATAGACAATGATGTCAGACATTTGTTTGGGGATGCTCCCGCTATCACTTTTCGTAGAGGTTGCAATTTAAAAGATTGTCTTGTTCACAGTTTCTATCAACCCACCTACTGAGTACATGGTTAGAGAACTCTGCTACAGGGACATTTCGCTGTGGGAGTTGTGTTGCATGTGACTCCATTCAGTTGGGACGCACTTTTGTAAGCACAACTATTTCCACATACAGTATTAGATCCTTTGTTAATTGTAGGTCCTCTGGCCTGGTCTATCTGTCCACTTGTGTATGTGGCTTGCAGTACATAGGCAAGACCATCGGTGAGTTCCGCCGCAGAATTGGAGAACATCTGAATGATGTTAAGAAAAAAGTAGATACTCCAATTTCGCGCCACATCAACACATTAAACTCGGGTGACATTCGATCAGTCTTGTTTCAGGGGATAAAGATTGTGAGACCCTCTTATAGAGGAGGTAATTTGGATCAACGGGTCCTCCAAAAGTAGGCCCAGTGGACTTCAGGCTGGGTACGGTCCATCCACAAGGACTTAATGACCATATTTCCTACGTCTGCTTTATTGACTAGATTGTGGACAAATATATAATACCTTCATTCATTTGTCAACTCCTCTTGGCATGATATATGGTTATTCCCCATTGGAGGACTTTGGCTTGTATAGATAGCCTTATTCTGCTATTCTGCATTCATGGGCTAATTAATAACATATTTTACCTATTGTGTTCTTTATACTCTCCCTATTCATTACACTGCTCTATTAGTGGATATCAAAATTATTTTCCTGCGGTTTTACATCAGCAACATTTTTATCTCCAAGTGTCTTTTTGGACACTCTAATTAGATTGGTTGTTATTTTTGTTGCAAGTTCTTCTTATTTTATCTTGGACATATTAGGTATGGTTTATTTTGCCTTATTTTGATCGACACCATGTATTAGCCCACCTGGTTTTATACTGACATTCTTGTTGTTGGAGGACATATTAGACAGTATTTGACACATCTTTTTGAACATCAATGTTTGACTTTATGTAGCCGTCCCTAAAGATTAATTCATACTTATAGGGCCTTAATATACTTTGTTCTATTGCCTTTTTGCTTCGGTGTACTTCCTGTCCTGTTCTCTAGATTGATGCTGCATGATATATCTTAGTTCAATGATCATCTGCCATTGTATCCCTTTTCTTTCTTACCTAGTTAGGGGCAGGTGACTCATCTCGTGTGGCGGTACGATTTTGGAGAGTGAACGAGCAGGTTTATCCCGCCTCTCCGCCGTCTGATTGGCCGGACGTCACTCTTGCTCCTCCACGGGGGCGAGGGCGGCTCTCCCTCTTTTTAACCCGGCTTTCTAGGTGGCCGCTTTACGGCCGTCCTAATTCCGGTCACGCTGCCTCAGACTACTAGTGTTGTAGCGCTCTCTTAGCTATACTTACCACATGCACACCAGTAGCTCCTAAAGAAACGCATTGAGCTTAGACACAATATGTGGAAGCTTTAGCTAGCTACTCTCGCTAGATAGTTAGGGTAATTGCCCATACCTACCCTCGGGTCTATGGACACTTAAACCACAGTAACCACCAATTCCTAAGAGGATTTATGTTTATGGGGCTGGTACCTGAGGGCCGTGAATTATATTGCCCATGATGGGTACACATTAGCCCTCATCACCCTAATCTATTAGTGTTTTCTGTACTATGCGGTATCATTCAGACAATTATGTCATTTACTAGACCCCTCCGAATTAGTATTTTTCTTTTTTGACAGTGTGGTTTCCTTGGCACTTTCTGTTTGAACACTCAATAGGTCTGAGTTATATATACTGGACCACTCCTATTACTCTGGACACACATGAATTATATGTTGTATGGTCCAGTTTATATGGGGTTATTAAATGCCATTTTTAACCATTTGAGGGTTACTGTATATATCCCCCTTTTTTGTTTGTTTTAATTGATTAGCAACAACCAGGGGCGTCGCTAGGTTAAAACATTCGGGGCCTGGGCCCCGGATGTTTTGTCCCATGCCCCGAATGTCCTGCCTGCCTGCTAGATGCAACTGTATTGCCGTACACAGAACGGCAAATACAATTGAATCTTATACTGGGAACAGGCGAAGGACCTTTGGTGACATCACAGGTCATGTGATCAGCAAAACAGGCTGTGATAGGATGACCTGGATGATGTCACCATCCAGGTCATCCTATCACAGCCTGTTTTGCTGATCACATGGCCTGTGATGTCACCAAAGGTCTTTCGCCTCTTCCCAGTTCAGGATTGGACCGGAGTCAAGAGGAGAAGGAGCCTAATAGTGATGTCTGTACAGGCGAGGTAAGTGAAGGGAGAGGCAGAGAAATGCTGGGAGTTGTAGTTATTTAACTGGGATGTATTTTAGGGCTGAAGGGAGGGATGTTATTGACATGGAACTGTGTGCTTGAGGTGGCTGGGGGAGGGAGGGATGTTATTGACATGGAACTGTATGTTGAAAGTGGATGGTGGGGGGGAATGATGTTTATGTACATGGGACTTAATGTTTAGGGTCCGTTCACACTTGCGTTTGGTGATCCGCTTGTGAGATCCGTTTCAGGTCTCTCACAAGCAGCCCCAAATGCATCAGTTTAACCCCAATGCATTCTGAATGGATGCGGATCCATTCAGAATGCATTCGTTCGGCTCCGTGCGGTCCCCCGTTCCATTTTGGAGGCGGACCTCAAAATGCTGCAAGCAGCGTTTTTTGTGTCCGCATGGCCTTGCGGAGCCAAACGCATCCGTCCTGACAATGTAAGTCAATGGGGACGGATCCCTTTGCATTGACACAAAATGGTGCAATTGTAAACGGATCCGCCCCCCATTGACTTTCAATGTAAGTCAGGACGGATCCGTATTGGGACTTAGAAATTAAAATCGAATACAAACAAATTGGTCCTGAACGGATGCATTCGTTTGTATTATATCGGTGCGGATCCGTCCTGTACAAGTACATGACAGATCCGCACGAACGCAAGTGTGAAAGTAGCCTTAGGGGGTGATGTTTACATGGGATTGTGCGTTGGAGGCGGCTAGGGAGGAGGTGATGTTATTTACATGGGACTGTATGGTGGAGGGAGGATTATAACTGCAGGGGGCACTGCAAATCCAGGGGACATTATAGGCGTTCTTATTACTACTGGGGGCTCTATAGGAGGGTCTTGTAGATCTGCCTTATTTCTACTAAGCGCACTATGGGGGCCTTATTACTACTGTGGGGTCTGTAGGGAGCTTTATTGCCACTGGGGGAACAATAGGGGGCCTTATTTCTACTAGGGACTCTGTGAGGGTATTATTAATATGGGAGGGCATTGTTGAGGAGCATTATCACGGTTGGGGCAGTGTTACTAATAAGGGCATTCTAGAAGGGAATTACTATTGGTGGGACTATGAGGAGCACTATTACTATGGGGGGCAGTAATGTTTCTTTAGGATAGTATTTGGGGGTATGGGGGGGGGGGGTTGAGGTTTTGGCATAGAAAGCAGCAGGATAACACTGTGGGGACTCCAGTTGGGGGATAATGATAGAAAGTGAGGAAGCTAAGATGTCTGTGTGTCACACTCTGCAGAGACGAGGCGGCTGAGAGAAGTTGTCCAGACCGAGAAGATGATGACAGAGAGAAGACGTCACCTGGAGGCCCTGGATGTGACAGGTAAGTGCCGCTGTATAGCAAGTACAGCATAGTGCGGGGGGGGGGGGGGCATATTTATTGGGGCTTGTGCCCCGGATCTTTTGAGACCCTAGCAACGCCCCTGGCAACAACTAAGATTAGTTCTTATTTTAGCGCCTCACTATACAGTGAAAATTAATAACTTACTTTGCCATAGACAGCAGCGGTGAACAGGAAGAGAGACAGCATATGTGCACTTCGCACGCAGCTGATCGGCTTGGGTGCCAGGTGTCGGGCTGTCATCCAGTTGCAGGAAAGTATTTAGAACGGATCATGCAAGTAGGTAGGGACAGTGGTATGGGTTTTATTTAGGGCTTCACTATTTCTACTATGACATTAGCCCTAACTGCCAGGATTTTAATTTAAAGGTGTTGTTCACCTCTTAGGAGTATTTGGGCAGACCCACTTGCAAAGGGAAGCACACTCCCCTCAGCTGGGTCCAGGCTCCTTTCCCCCCCTTCCCTGCCGTTGCTCCATCACTCAGGCCCCCCACTGTCAACATTTGCTTTAATGCCGCTGCAGCCAATGGCTGGCCTCACCAGAGACCCTCCCCCCTTGTGTCAACTGGTCAACATCAACTGGTCAGATGACGCAAGGGGAACCTGAACAAGGCTGTGGCAGTGGGGGATGGAAACAGCCAGAACCCAGTGGCAGGTTCACTTAGGAGGGAAGGTCTGCCCAAACACTCCCAAAATGTAGTGACAACCCCTTTAACCACTTCCAGACCAGGCCATTTGCCCCCTTCCTGACCAGGCCTAATTTAGCATTTTAGAAGCAATTTTTGACATTTTTTACTACATATGTGGTGGTATACCGCTGTATGGGCATACGGCAGGGCTCAGAAGGCAAGGAGCGCCATTTTAGAGGGCATATTTTTCTGGAATGGTCTTAGGGGGCTATGTTTCATTTCAGGGTGTAGTGAGCACTTTGACACAACAGGCATTTCATAGAATTTTTAACCCTTGGCTGTGAAAATAAAAAATGACATTTATTTTTTACAAGAAAATGGTGCTTTAGGCCCAAACTTTCTTTTTCACAAACGATAACAGGAGAATATCCATCCACAATGTGCAACCCATTTTCTCCTGAATACAGTAACACCCCAAATGTGGTTATAAACTGTTATTTGGGGATACATCAGGGCTCAGAAGGAAAGGAGCGGCATCTGGATTTTCGAACATGGAAATTTCTGTCATGGTTTTTAAGAGCAATAACTTTAGAAAAATTTTGTTGACTGAGCTGCATAAGGGCTTATTTTTTGCGGGACAAGCTGTATTTTTATTGGCACCATTTTGGGGGTGCATTTGGCTTTCTGGTAACTTTTTATAAAAGTTTTTGGGAGTTTTTTTTTTTTACACCGTTCACTTAATAGGGTAGATAATGTGATATTTAGATCTGTTTACGGATTCAACAATACCAAATATGTCTAGGTCTAGGTTTTTTTTTTACACAATAAGAACATTTTTGCAAAAAAAATCTTGTTTGCAATTTTCTTAGAACCATATTTTTTTTTTAATGTTATGGCTATGGTCTTGTGTGAGGGCTAATTTTTTGTGGGATGAGGTGACATTTTTATTCCTACCATTTTGGGGTGCATATGACTTTTTGATTGGTCAACATTATGTCTTTTGAGAGGTGAGGTAACTAAAAAAGGAGTTTTGGCTAATGTTTATGTTTTTTTCTTTTACGGCGTTCACTTGAAGGGGTAGATCATGTGATATTTTTAAAGAGCCGGCCGTCATGGACGTGGCAATACCAAATTTGTCCCCCAAAGAATTTCTTCTATTTTTAACATTTTTTTTAATGACTTAATAAACAGAATGGCAGCCCATGTTCCCCTATTCTACGACATTCCAACACAGTTGAATGGAGTAGAGGTCACACATGTGTGTCTGCTGATCCTTTCAAATGGGGGTGTCTTGAGTTGATCAGACATTTATTCCCTATCTTGCCAATAATGAACCAGTTCTTGTAATGTAACAACCCCTTAAATTAGCAATGTCTTACTATAAGTTTGTATCAGCTCTGTCTGTGCTCTCCGCCTCAGATTCCACCAAACATAGAGGACAAAAAAGTCCTGCATGCAAAGCTTTTTTCCACTGAAAAAAAGCCTCTCAAGCAGAGATCCAACAGACTCCATTACAGCTAATGGTGTTTGTTCGGCTTTGTTTTGTGCACTTTCATTATTTTCGTTGCTATGCTCCTCTAATTGAGCAGAACAACAGCAATTACTAGTGTTGGTGTGAACATGCCCTTATCTAGAACTGAAACTTTAATCTGATCTTTCGTAGCATTGGAGAATAGCCAGGAAACAGTATATAAAGATTATCTACTCTCCATAGATAGCAAGACACTACAGTACAACATGTGAAGTGGTGTGATCAGCAATGGAGGATCTACTGAACTACAGTAGAAAGATAAAAATGTCATGTGTGCATAACTACTAACTGCATAATTTCATATTTGGAGTATAGTACATTTTCCACAAATGAAAGGGTGATTGTTGCCCTCCTGCTGCTATAATGAGAATGTATCACTGCATTCTGCTACATTCTACTCCCATATTTATGAGATAGACACTTTTGACCAAATGTAACCTCTGTTGAAAAAACATTGTGGGCAGTGGGTACTGCTGCTAATGCCAAACAGGGGTTCACAACAGCAAGCATTAGCACTACTTCTACTGAACTGTACCAGACTACAGTTCCCAGAACCATTTGGCCTCTTTCGCACGGGCGTCAGATTTTTTGCCCGGATAAGAGGCGGGTGCGTTGCGGGAAAATGCGTGATTTTTCCATGCGAGTGCAAAACATTGTAATGCGTTTTGCACTCGCGTGAGAAAAATCGCGCATGTTTGGTACCCAAACCCGAACTTCGTCACATAAGTTCGGGCTTGGGATTGATGTTCTGAAGATTGTATTATTTTCCCTTATAACATGGTTATAAGGGAAAATAATAGCATTCTGAATACAGAATGCATAGTATAATAGTGCTGGAGGGGTTAAAAACTAAATAAAAAAAAGTTAACTCACCTTCTCCTCTTGATCGCGTAGTTCCCGGTCTCTTTACTTCTTGAATGAGCTGTGGGCTAAATGACCTGTGGTGATGTCAGATCACATGCTCCAATCACATGGTCCATCACTGTGGTGATGGAGCATGTGATCTGACGTCACCACAGGTCCTTTAGCCCACAGCTCATCATTCAAGAAGTAAAGAGACCGGGAACTACGCGATCAAGAGGATAAGGTGAGTTAACTTTTTTTATTTTTTTTTAACCCCTCCAGCACTATTATACTATGCATTCTGTATTCAGAATGCTATTATTTTCCCTTATAACCATGTTATAAGGGAAAATAATCCAGTGAATAGACTGTCAGCTAGCAACCATGCGTGAAAATCGCACCACATCCGCACTTGCTTACGGATGCTATGCCATTTTCACGCACCCCATTCACTTCTATGGGGCCTGTGTCGCGTGAAAATCGCACAATATAGAGCATGCTGCGATTTTCACTCAACGCACAAGTGATGCGTGAAAATCACCGCTCATGTGCACAGCCCCATAGAAATGAATGGGTGAGGATTCAGTACGGGTGCAATACGTTCACCGCACAGAAAACTCAGCCGTGTGAAAGGGGCCTTTGTCCCTCAATTCTCTACCAAGGAGAGGCTGAATGAGCTGAGCAGGGTTTGGAAGAGGAGACCAGAGAGAAAAAGGAGCACATGGCTAATGGTGGCTCCAGGTCTGCAGAGTGCAGGGAGAGAGATTAACAGTGAGAGCCACCTGCAAGGAGAGAAGGAGATTCCTGACAGCAAAGCAGTTCCTGAAAGGAGATGACTTGGCTCTAGAGAAGCATCAGTGAGTTGCTCACAGTTCCCTGGATTTCTTCAGACTTTAAGCCCCCCCACCCCTCCATTTTCACCCCTGAGTCTGAATGCTGCAGCCCTAAACTGGATCCAGGTGCGACAACAGCCTTACTGCAAAAAAGAGTATACATTACCATACCTCCCAACTTTTTGGACGATTAAAGAGGAACACGTATGGTTCACTGTGTGAAAGATCAATTTTTTTCTGCATATCTATCCACTTCAATAGTATTCTTTTATGCAATAGTGCAAAAATTACCGGGATATAGAAAATAATAAAATCCAATTTGCATCAAATAATAAAATAAAATACACAGCAGGAAACCAGACAAACATTTTTCTGGATGAATATTGTAAATGTTACCATGCTAAATTATACTTCAGATCAAAAAGAGGGACATTTAAGGATTAAAGAGGGAGCAAGGGACTTGAATCACAAGTAGGGACCATATCTCCGAAAGAGGAACACTTGGGAGGTCTGCATTACTGGGACTTGTTCCTCTATTGAGAAGTTAAGGAGACTGGGCCCTTGCGGTTGGACTTTGTTTATAGTATTGCTGCAGATATAGTAAATTATGCATTATTAGGAGGAGACAGTGGCGTACCGCCAATATAGGCAGACCAAACAGCTGCTACGGGGCCCGTGGCAGGGGGGCCCAGTGTGGATAGAAGGCCCCGCCCCGTACAATGTCTCCAGTTGTGTATTATGCTATTGCCACAGCCCTATTGCCACATCTGCGGTTCAGACGAGCCCTGCTTCTCCTCTGCTCGGCCTCCCTTACATACATTGTGTGCACAACACAGTGCACAGATATCCTTGACCCTGACAGCCAGTCCTGCAGCCAGGTGAGCTGGGCACTGCACTGGCCAATCAGCATTTAGCAGTGCTAAGCTCCTGCTGCTGATTGGCCAGTGTAACAGCAGACAGAACTGAGTGGGTGGGACATGGCACTCTTCAGTGTGATACTGCACTGCCTTGCTCAGTGAAGCCACTGGACTCCAGCCCCCAGCATCACCGGCAAGTCTCTGAGACTTTCCACTAAAGATGGCCTTGCAGTTCGCCCGGTGGTCGTTTCGTGGTGAACTTTGCTCGTTCGCGATTCGCCAACCATGCGAACATATAGCAATATTCGCATGCGCCATATTTTTTTTGCATAGCGGCGAACTTTGACCTATGACACATCCATCAGGTGGGACAGGACAGCCAATTGAGACGTTTCAGCACAGGGACACACCCCTACCCTATAAATAAACCCGATCTGGCAGCCATTTTACATTCAGTTTTTTGCCAGTGTAGGGAGAGGTTGCTGTGTGGAGCAGGGACAGACTGTTAGGGACACCAAACGCTAGTTAATAGTCTTTTAAGGACTGGCATAGGTGTGCTATCGATAGGTGTGCTAACCATAGGTGTGACATACAGAGGGGCGTGATATACTTATAATATACCTTCTAACATAGAAAGTATATTATAGTGCATTTGTATTGTGCAGCAGTTGTGTGCGGTTCTGCTGCGATACTGCAGCTAGATAGAGGGACAAACGCTATTGGAATAACTAATTGCAACAGGTGTGATATACCTCTTTGCCCCCCCAAAAAAAAACTGATAGAGGGGTGTGATATACCTATAATATACCTTCTAACAGAAAGTATATTATAGTGCATTTGTATTGTGCAGCAGTTGTGTGCCGTTCTGCTGAGATACCGCAGCTAAATAGAGGGACAAACGCTATTGGAATAACTAATCACAACTGGTGTTATATACCTGTTTGCCCCCCCAAAAAATCTGATTGAGGGGTGTTATATAACTATAATATACCTTCTAACAGAGAAAGTATATTATAGTGCATTTGTATTGTGCAGCAGTTGTGTGAGGTTCTGCTGAGATACCGCAGTTATATAGAGGGACAAACGCTATTCGAATAACTAATTGCAACTGGTGTGATATACCTGTTTCCCCCAAAAAAACTGATTAAGGGGTGCGATATACCTGCTTCCACAAAATACCGATTGTAGGGTATGATACATCGGCTTCCACGAAATATTGATTGAGGCCTGTGATACACCAGGTTCCACCAAATATTGATTAAGGGGTTTTATATACCAGCTTCCAGCAAATACACATTACTGGGTTCTATATACCTGTTTCCACAAAATACTGATAGAGGGGATTGATATACCGACTTCCACAAAATATTGATTGAGGCCTGCGATACACCAGCTTCAAACAAAATATTGATTAAGGGGTTTGATTTACCTGCTTCCAGCAAATACTCATTATAGGGCTCTATATACATGTATTTGTACTGGCCTGCAGTTAAATTGATATCCAATGACCGTCTAATATACCTCCAGCCACATAATCACTTGTGCTTTTCTGTATGTTGAATGAATAATTTTTGGGGCCTGTAGTACACTGGCCTGCAGTAAAATTTATATCAAATGACCATCTACTATACCTCCAGCCACATAATCACTAGATCTTTTATGTACGTTGAATGCATAATTTTTGGGCCTGTAATCTAACTGGCCAACAGTAAAATTGTTATACGGTGACCGCCTAATGTAAGTCCAGCTACGTAATCACTTGATGTTTTCTGTCCGGTGAAGGAATCATTTTTGGGGCCTGTAGTACACTGGTGTCACCGCCAAATCTCTGAGAAGCTCTGACAGACGTTCTTCAGTACCTCTTGCTTGAGGTTCTTTTGTTTTGGTTTCGTTTTGTCATCTCATTTCCCTCTCTCAGCTGTCATCTAGTTGCACTGATTGCATCCCTTTATATCCCCTCCCATACTGCATCACTTTGCGGTTTATACAACTTCCTGGATTGTGCTCACTGTAAGATGCTGCAACTGCTGGTTCGTCATATAAGTCTGTTCCTTTATTTGTGTTTTCCTGTTGGCTTGATCCTAGGTGACCCTGACTCCCTCCGTATTAAGTGTTTTGAGCCGGTGGTCGTGTCCCCTCACTATTATAGGGTTTTCAGGTGTCACACAGTCTAGGTACGAGGGCATGCAAATATCTATCATAAAGATCTTTGCATGGACTGAGCAGTCAGGGAGAGCTCTAGGGCTTTTATAGCGCTCACCCTTATGTTCCTTAGTTTGGGATCAAGTCAGTCGGATATTTATTTGTGTCTTCAAGTTTTCTGCAACACCATCCGTTACAACTGGCCTGCAGTAAAATTGATATCCAATGAGCGTCTAATATACCTCCAGCCACATAATCACTTGATGTTTTCTTGTCCGGTAAATCATTTTTGGAGCCTGTAGTCCACTGGCCTGCAGTAAAATTGATATCCATCGACCGTCTAATATACCTCCAGCCACATAATCACTTGATCTTTCATGTACGGTGAATGCATAATTTTTGGGGCCTGTAATCTAACTGGCCAATAGTAAAATTGTTATACGGTGACCGCTTAATGTACTGTACCTCTAGCCACATTATCAATTGTTCTTTTCTGTACGGTGAATGAATAATTTTTGGGGCCTGTAGTCCACTGGCCTTTATTAAAATTGATATCCATCGACCGTCTAATATACCTCCAGCCACATAATTACTTGATCTTTTATGTACGGTGAATGCATAATTTTTGGGGCCTGTAATCTAACTGGACAACAGTAAAATTGTTATACGGTGACCGCCTAATGTACCTTCAGCCACATTATCAATTTTTCTTTTCTGTATGGTGAATCAATAATTTTTGGGGCCTGTAGTCCACTGGCCTGCAGTAAAATTGATATCCATTGACCTTCTAATATACCTCCAGCTACATAATCACTTGATGTTTTCTGTTCGGTGAATGCCTAATGTTTGGGGCCTGTACTCCACTGGCCTGCAGTAAAATTGATATCCAATGACCGTGTAATATACCTCTAGCCACTTCATCACTTGATGTTTTCTGTCTGGTGAAAACCTAATCTTTGGGGCCTGTACTCCACTGGCCTGCAGTAAAATTGATATCCAATGACCGTCTAATATACCTCCAGCCACATAATCACTTGATGTTTTCTGTCCGGTGAATGCCTAATGTTTGGGGCCTGTACAATTGGTGGAGGATGCGGGCAAGAGCAGTAAGGCTGACTTGAACGCCGATATTTTTAGTTTCTGCATTTTTCAGGCACTGTTGTATGTCGTACATTAAAACAGGTGTATTACAACCAGTGCCCCACGACAAAATGGAGGCTGTTGTGAAGGCCCTCATGGAGGCTAAACATGTGACGGCTTTGCAGACAGCTGGAGCAACCCCGAGTGTCCACGATGCTCAGAAAGCATTCCTAAGATGACCCGCGCAGACGACATTGAAACCTACCTTGCGATGTATGAGAAAGTGGCCATCAGGGAAAAGCTACCCCGTGACCAGTGGGCTGCGGTTGTCGCTCCATTCCTGGCATCCGATTCCCGGCGGGTGTATTTCGACTTGCCGGACAATCAAGCGGCTGACTAACAAAAAGTAAAGGATGAGATTTTGGCAAGACTGTGAGGTTAATGTGTTGGTCCGGGCCCAGCAGGTACATCAGTAGGGGTTTAAGCCGGCTGAGCCTGCGTGGACCCAGTATTATGACTTACTACACGTCTTGCAAAAGTGGCTACAGCCTGATGTGCTGAGTCCCACGGCTATGCCGGATAGACTATTGGCTGATATGTTCTGGAGGGCGCTGCCACCCCCTCTCCAGCACTGGATCGGCCAGGTGTCTCCTGGCAACACCCTAGAAATGGTGGACCTGGTGGAGCGCTACAAGGCTACTAAGACTGTTACAGTTTTTTTTTTTTGGGAGGGGGCAGTCAAACCCCATAAATCTCCATCCCAGACCCGGCGACTTGTACCAACCATACTCACCCGGGGTGTACCCTCTATGGACCTGGCTCCGATAGTCTGCAGGCCATGTAAGAGCTGACTGTCCCCATCAGGTGGAACCCATGGATACTAACTATGGCTACCATCAGTCGCTATATTCCAGGAAGCTGTGTGCAGCAGGTACCCCAAAAACTCTAAACCACTTGTGCCAATTGGAGGTAGGAGACACTCCAGCGGAGGCTCTGCTGGACTCAGGGAGTCTGGTGTCCCTAGTAAGGGCTCCCCTGGTATGGTCAGTGGAGTATACTGGCTGGAAAGTCAGGGTCATGTGCATTTATGGAAACTTAAAAGATTATCGTATACAGATAGAGACAAATGGACGGCACTCACCAACTTTGCGCTGTAACAAACTTTCCTTTATTTTCGGTACAGAGCGGACGTCATAAACAAGTGTGTACCAGCTGAAAAGGCGACGGCCGTTTCGCACCTTAGTGCTTCATCTTGCCCTTAATCAATTGAAACCTCCACCTGCTCTTTAAGAGATTCAGCCTGTGATGCGGTATTACCTGCGCCCGACAGGTACTGCGCTCACCCGGCGCCTACCCCCGTGCGTCAGAGTAAGCCGCGTCAAAGAGAAAGACATACAATTAAACATAACTTTAAAAAAGTACCATAATGCTACAAATATATATGTAACCTATTGAAAACAGAGATTAGGTCCCTATAGGAATACCCCCATGTGGATTTTATCATTCAAACCCAGGGGTCCTATTGCGTTAGTACGTGCTTTCTCTTCTAAGAAGCTCCTTGTGTCTATCGCCCCCTTGCGGTAAACTCTGTACTACCTCTATCCCAGCAAAGCTGAGGGTGAGATGGTTACCTGCATGCTCCTGTCTCACATGATCTATCAGTCGTGCGTAGCCTTTTTCCGTGGACAGTGAATTTATATGCTCCCGGATCCTCTCCTGGAAACACCTGATCGTTTTGCTATATAGAACCTGCCGCAAACACATTTTAATAAGGTACACCACGTATTTACTTTTACAGGTGATGAGGGTATTCACTTTGTGTTGTATCCCTCCAAACCTTAAAATGTTCCATTGGGGATTCAACCTGCAGCACGAACAATGTCCGCACCTACGGTTTCCTTTCGGAACCATACTGGGTACACGAGGCTCGGCAACGAGCAATATCAGAGGAGATGCAGCTAATGTTGCTGCTAGACGTCATTGAGGAGTCAGAAAGTGAGTGGGCCAGTCCTATAGTATTGATACCCAAGATGGAAGGGACGTTGCGTTTTTTTTACAACTTTCGAAAACTTAACATGGTTTCCAAATTCGATGCGTACCCCATGCTGTGGGTGGATGCAGGGCCGTCTTTACCAAGGGGCAAAAGGAGCAGCTTCCCCGGGCCCAGTTGCTCCTGGGGGCCCAAGGCAGCTGCCTCTTGAGCCCTGCTAGCCACAGCCCCGGGTGTCAGGCTATCAGCTACACAGGGGGAGCTGCCATGCCATGCCTGCCGGCACTCCAGCCATCGTACAGTGTCCGTGAGAGCTGTGATCTAGGACCTTAATGACATCATCACCATGTGACCAGTAAACTAGCAAAATTACTGGTCACATGAGGACGGCAATACAGTTGGATCTATCTGGCAGGCAGTACATTCGTGGCCTGGGACAAAACATCAGGGGCCCAGGCCCCTAATGTTTTACTCTAGCAACGACCCTGGCACAATGATGGGGAATGGAACCCCCTCAGAGTCTGCGTTAGTGTCTGAGATTAACATTGAGGGCTTTCAGGGGTTACTCCAGTAAAAAATGGCCACCGCGGTCATCCTGACAGAAGACACAGCGTGAAATCTCGTGTGGTGATGTGATAACGAGGTATCTTCAATCAAGTTGGCCACGGCGGCCTAATTGAGCAAAAATGGATGAGGTATGGCCACGGCGGCCTAATTGAGCAAAAATGGATGAGGTATGTATTTTTTTTGTTCACCATTTCAGGGAAAATTGATTCACTACCATGAAGAGCGAGAAAATTCGGCTTTGCGGCTAATTGCATTTCTCCAGAAATTCGGATCAAAGTAAAAAAATTTGTCTTTGATTCGCTAAACACTAGTCAGAATATAGCGATGTAAAGAAAAAATGCAGTTTTTTTTAAATATTAAAACACAAGAAAAACTATATAAATGTGGTATCGCTGTAATTATACTGACCTGGAAAATGAAGGTAATAGGTCATTTTTACAGTGGGAACACCGTAAAAACGAAACCCTTAAAACTATTGGGAATCACATTTTTTTTCCAATTTCACCACATTTTGATTTTTTTTTCCAGCTTTCAACTACATCAAACCATAACAGACTGAGTAGGGATGCTAAAAGCAAAAACAACAAAAAAACATTTATTTAATTCTTCAAAAATTAACATGAAAATAGGTGAAATTAAAACCCAACTTCCAATCGGTAGCACATCCACTAGCAAGTATGGTGACTACCACTGAAGATATAAAGTTACATTGGGGAGGCACAGGGAAAATGAACCCCCACACCAGGACCAAATCTGATGATAGGTGCAATGGACTGTGCACCAAGGCTAGTGTTTGGGTGTGCAGCTGTCACAGACGCAGCTAATCAAACACCCAAAACCACCGTCAAAATGAAAGCAATTGCACTGGGAGGCGCTGTAGATACAAAGAACTCTTTAGTCTCCAATTTACAAATGCCAGTATGGCAGCTGGTAACAAGTCCACCCCAGTGTCTCAATAGCATCGCCTGTCTGTTCATACCGTACTATTTTCCCTTGTCGCCCTAAATTTGCTCCAGATCCGAATAACCTAGTATCACAGCTCTACGCGTTTCTGCATCCTTATGATGCCACGTGATGTGAGATTAAGTCCAGAGCGGATTACAGTGCAGATCGGCATTGATAGATGCGCCATCCCTCTCTCACAGGGGCAGCGCTCCGGCACTGTGATGGCCATGAAACAGCCGCCACAACTAAAGATATTTTGTAAGAGATAGGCATCTTACTGGTGGCCTTTTACAACAAGTTGATCAGCAAGACTGAGTTTGAATTTCTGCTACCCCCATTTCCCAAATTGGCCTGTTTTTATGGCTTTACCGAAGATCTATGAGGTCTTACACCCTCTAAAAGGGAGACCTATTGTATCAGGTACTGAGAGCCTGACCCATCCAATCAGTACTTATGTCGACACAATCCTCAGGCCATTTGTTGTGTCTTTACCATCCTATGTTCGTGATTCCATAGAGGTCTTCAAGAGGGTGGATGGCCTCCATGTTGAGCAGGATGTCTTTTTGACTAGCTTAGATGTGGAGGCATTGTATAACTCCATACTGAACAATAAGGGCTGTGAGACGCTTGGGAGTTTTTTAACGTGAAAGGGGAACCCACCTCTGGCTCCATCATACGTTCAAATTGAACCTCTAGCAATTCATTTTAAAGCACACTTTCCTTTTCAACAATAAAATCTACCACCAGGTGAAGGGCATTGCGATGGGGAGCCCATGTGCCCCCGCGTACGCAAAACCTTTACTTGGGTGGCTGGGAAAGGGAAATTGTGTTCGTGGAGGACATGAATGAGTATGTTTCAACGATAGTTTTGTGGCTGAGGTACATCGACGATACACTGATCTTTTGGAGGGCTAGTGAGGAGTCTTTTGTGGATTTGTTAGTTGTCTCAATATCAACGATTGGGGGTTATTTTTCACTTTTGAAATACACCCCTCGACTGTGACATTTCTAGATCTCACCATTTTCAAAGATCTGGGTGGCAATATCAGCACACATCTCTTCAGGAAGAAAACAGCTACAAACAGTTTGTTGAATTGGCTCAGTTGTAATCCTGCGGCCCTCAGTCGAGGGATCCCAAAAGGCCAATATTTACGTCTTTGACGCAATTGTTTAATTTACAAGATTTTGGGCTGGCTGCTGGGGATCTTAGGCAGAGATTCAAAAGTCGGGGTTACCCCGAAGATGTGCTGTGTCAGGCGTACCATCACGCCCTATGTAGCAACAGGCAAACCTCGAATCTGATGAGGCGTATCAAATTTGCATAATAGCAGATTATGACGAAGCCCATGGACCCGTCAGGCAGACCCTCACACAATTTTGGGGCATTCTTCAGACGGACCCTGATGTAGGCCATCTTGTGGGGGCTTTCCCTCAATCACATTCAGGAGAGGCAGGAACATCAGGGATCGTCTTGTTCATAGCCTCCATTACCCTAATGCACAGCCTATCAATCCCTTTGGTGATCAATTGGTGCGGACGTTCAAATGTGGACGTTGCATTGCATGCAACTCCATCAAGAAGGGTAGAACGTTCTCAAGTACCAATACAGGTCCAACGTTTTTTATCAGGTCCTTTATTAATTGTCGTTCTATGGGCCTGGTATATTTAATAAAATGTGAGTGTGGGATACAATATGTAGGCAAGACTGTGAGGGAATTTAGGAGGCGCGTTGGTGAACATTCAAATGACACCAAAAAGTAGGCCGACACCCCGGTGGCCAGACATGTGGCAGAACATCATGCCAATGATCGGAATGTCATTCGCTTTTAAAGGGAACCTGTCACCGGGATTGGATTTATAGGGCTGAGGAAATGGGCTGCTAGATGGCCACTAGCACATCCGCAATACCCAGTCCCCATAGCTCTGTGTGCTTTTATTGTGTAAAAAAACTATTTGATACATATGCAAATTAACCTGAGATGAGTCCTGTACGTGAGATGAGTCAGGGACAGGACTCATCTCAGGTTAATTTGCATATGTATCAAATCGTTTTTTTTACACAATAAAAGCACAGAGAGCTATGGGGACTGGGTATTGCGGATGTGCTAGCGGCCATCTAGCAACCCATGTCCTCAGCTCTATACACAAAATCCCAGTGACAGGTTCCCTTTAAGGAATTAAAATGATCAGACCCTCTGTGAGGAGAGGGGATTTTGATAAGCGGGTGTTACAAAAGGAGGCAAAGTTGATCTTTTGTTTGGACACTACGTCCTAGGAGTTTAAATGACCATATATCATATTTATGTTTTTTGTAGTCATACCCCCTCCAAATTGTCATTTTTTTGCCAACCTAATGGGTATAAACCTTTGCAAGGTCTGCTAGTGTTGCTATTATAATGTTGTCTTTCCTGAGGATACTACCGCAACATCTTACTAATTTTAGTGTTCCTTGGCACATATAGGTATATCTCTATGCACTGGATATACTGGCACAAATACATCCCATGCCGGGCTGGTCAGGTATCAATTTCCCATTCATTTGTTTATCATTGTGTCATTATTTCAGGCCTCCGCTAGAGGTCCCTGTGTTACTCAGGGAGCTATGTGCTCCCGTGGAGCCTCCCTCATTTGATGATAGCAAGGGTCCGGGCCGTACACTTGACCTTCAGTGACGGCTGCGCTGCGGACTTGATTGACGGCAGTAGATAGCCCACTTTTGACTTGTGAAGTAGGTGGAGCTATCACTTATAAATATCTTTAGTTGTGGCTGCCGTTTCACGACCATCACAGTGTCGGAACGCTGCCCCTGTGAGAGAGGGGTTGTGCATCTATCAATGCCGATCTATACTGTAATCTGCTCCGGACTTAAGCTAACATCACGTGCTCCTGATGATCATAAGGATGCAGAAACACGTAGAGCTGTGATACTAGGTTATTCAGATGTGGAGCAAATTTAGGGCGAGAAGGGCAAATAGTGTATACAGACAGGCCATGCATTGAGAGACGCTATGGTGGACTTGTTACCAGCTGCCATACTGACAGCAACAGTGGTTACTTTTCCCACACTCTATTTGTAAATTGGAGAAAAATAGAGTTCTTTGTATCCAGGGCTCAAGAGGCAGCTGCCTTGGGCCCCCCAGGAGCAACTGGGCCCGGGGCATCTGCCCCTTTTGCCCCTTGGTAGAGACGGCCCTGTTTGTATCTACAGCGCCTCCCAGTGCAATCAATTTCATTTTGACGGTGGTTTTGGGTGTTTGATTAGCTGCGTCTGTGACAGCTGCACACCCAAACACTAGCCTTGGTGCACAGTCCATTGCACCTATCATCGGATTTGGTCCTGGTGTGGGGGTTCATTTACTTTATATCTTCAGTGGTAGTCACCATACAGTCACCATACTTGCTAGTGGATGTGCTACCAATTGGAAGTTGGGTTTTAATTTCACCTATTTTCACGTTTATTTTTGAAGAATTAAATAAGTTTTTCATTTTTTTCGCTGTTAACATCCCTACTTACCGCTTACTATTATGGTTTGTCAAAGCGGTCAGGGGATGCGTAGCTTTGTATAAGTGACTAGGGAAGTGAGCCAGTATTCTTTCTATTTAAGTCTTGCAGGGATGGCAGGATTTCTGGCGGGAGGATTCGACACTGCTAACTGGGATAGTGAGGCCAGACTGTTTTTTTTTCAGATGCTCACTTGCCAACGGAAACTAAATCACCCAGTATTTCTAGTGCTTTCAAAATACTTAACAATATTTATAAATATCATATATACTAATTGGCTATCTCAGGAAAAATTAATTATATTGTATTTATTAAACACACAATTAAAGATATATTGCCACATGATTAATACAAAAGTCATAAAATTTATATTGCAATAAAATACACTACATGTAATAAATACTATGAGGTCTTGGTCCCATCCACTTTTATAGCATGCGGAGCTCTTGCATATATAATACATTTATATAATACACTTATATTTTTGAGGACATATGTTGCTGCAACACTAGAACTGTTAGTTTGTTATTCGTTCTTCTGTTAGTTTCATATATTCCACGATGGTACAAAATAATATATATTAGTTACTTACTTTAGATACATGTGTTATGTTTTTCCACGCATCTTATACTGTGTCTTTTGCATTGTATCAAAGGAACTTATGACAAATTCTTGCCGCTGTGAATGTTCCAAAAATGTCTTGTTTTGCATCCGAAGGGATATATATTACAACTGTGTGATTTCTTTATATATAAGCATAAATGCCCACAGACTTCCCCTTTTATAACAAATAGACTTATGCAAGTAAGTCTGTCCAAATGTGGCTTACACCGTGTTGCCGACACTGGCACTATATTGCAAACACTGGCGCTTTGAAACCACTGCGGTAAGATTGCGGTAACGGCAAATAGAAAGCCTCCACGTGGGATATGATAGAAACTTTTAAATACATAAAGGGAATCAACAAGGTAAAAGAGGAGAGAATATTTAAAAGAAGAAAATCTGCTACAAGAGGACATAGTTCTAAAATAGAGGGGCAAAGGTTTAAAAGTAATATCAGTAAGTATTACTTTACTGAGAGAGTAGTGGATGCATGGAATAGCCTTCCTGCAGAAGTGGTAGCTGCAAATACAGTGGAGGAGTTTAAGCATGCATGGGATAGGCATAAGGCCATCCTTCATATAAGATAGGGCCAGGGACTATCCATAGTATTTAGTATATTGGGCAGACTAGATGGGCCAAATGGTTCTTATCTGCCGACACATTCTATGTTTCTATGTTTCTACTGCTGTCAGTTACTTTTTCACTTGTGCTCTCATAGATAGTGTCAGTGCCAAGTCGGGTCTCTCTTACCACAGTTGTCCTCGATAACAGGTAAGATCTTTCTCACCGCAAATGTCCTCGGCCGTTCAGCTGGGTCCCGTACTTGTTTTCCTATTCAATTGGTGCGCATGCGCAGTGTGATTCTCTCCACGCTGAACCTCTGAAGGTCAGATATACAATTGGTATCGTTACGTGGACATTAAAAGTTATCTCACTAGGGTATATCTATATGTGCATATAGTGTTTATCCTGATAATCATGCTATAAACAACCATGATAAAAACAATACAGATATATATGGATTGATCTTGTTGGTAGGGAGATGGGAGAGAGGGCGCAGGTCATGTCGATGCGCTGGTAAACAGCCTGACATTGACATAACGTGTGCCTCTCCCTACCACCCTCGTCGTATATAAAACCAAAAACTTCCAGTTCTGCATTGAAACCATATGGCATAAAGGACCCGAATTCAAAGATCTTCCTTGATTCCTGCCTAGACATTTTGGATATAAAGTCCCCTCCCCTACAATCTCCTTTAACTGATTGTATCGCACTATATTTCAGCCCCATTGGATTGCTAGCATGGGATGTTTTAAAATGATGTTATAAGAAATGTTCTCATATCCTTTTCTTATAATATTTATATGTTCCTGCAATTCGAATCTTTAAAGCTCTTCCTGTGCGACCAATATATTGTTTGGAGCCTGGGCATTCAATGATATAGATAGCCACTTTCGTATTACATGTTAAAATCTCCTTTTGTTTCCCAACTAAAGTTGTTAACTGTCGATTTAATTATCTTAGTTTTCTTTGGGAATTTTGTTACTTAGCAATTTGTGCACATTCCACATCTATGGAACCCGTTCATGGTAATCTATGTTACACTCATAGAGTTGTTTGTTATTTTCCTTATCGTTGGGGCTACCTGAAGTGCCATACTGGGAGCCCTGGTAAATACAATCAGAGGTTGGTCTGGTAATATGGGGTTTAAGATTTTATCTTCTTTTAATAAATACCAAGGTTTATTAATTACTTTTTTTATAGCTTTATACTCAGTACTAAATATTATAATTATTTTTGACACTTCTGTCTTCTACTTGACTGTATGGGCTTTTTCTTGAAAGAAAGTTTTTCTGTCTATATGCCTAACTTTCTTTAAGAATTCCTCAAGATGTTCTATAGGATACTTCTTCTCTAAGAACTGAAGCTTCATTTGCTCTGCTTCTATCTCAAATTGTGTGATTTGTGTACAGTTTCTTTTTAAGCGTCTAAATTGACTTCCTGGTACTTCCAGTAGCTTTCTGGGTAGGTGGCAGCTAGTATATCTTATAAAACTATTGTTTGAGACTTCTTTCTAATAAGTGCTGCAGATAAGGGATTTTTCACCATTCTAATCTTTAGATCCAGGAACTCAACATCTTCCGTACTAATTTGCGGCACGAATTTGAGGTTTAGATCATTGCAGTTCATTTGTTTTATGAACTCCAACAATTCAAAATGGGGTCTATCCCATATCAGCAGCATGTCGTCTATATGACGCCAGAGCACAAGGCCCGTCCCCAGCCTGGGATTGATGGTGTCTTGTTCCTAAGCTGCTATAAATAAATTGGCATAACTTACATCTGATGTAGCTAAAATCCAATGGGGCTGGCACATCAAACTTTCTAAAATTGCAATAATTGAAGTGGTATCTTTTAAATGTGATGGAGTTGTTATCACATATGGTTATAAGATTCTGTCCAAATATTAGGAGAGATTTGAAATAAGGGACCCTATACCTGACACAATTGGTCTTCATGGTGAGTTGATGGGATCTTTGTGGATCTTGGGGATGCAATAAAATACTGGAAGTCATTTGGGAGTTCCCAGAATAAAATCATATTCCCTTTTGTTTAAAATACCCTTTTCAAATGCTACTTTATATAATCCAGATAATTCCTTATCAAACATTTCCACTGTGTTGTTTTGTAAAACCTTATATGTTTCAGGCCTTGTGCTCTGGCGTCGCTATATAGACGACGTGCTGCTGCTATGGATTAAAGGAGATTGGAGGGGAGGGGACTTTATATCCAAAATGTCTAGGCAGGAATCAAGGAAGCTCTTTGAATTCGGGTCCCTTATGTCATATGGTTCGAATGCAGAACTGGAAGTTTTTAGTTTTATATAAGGGACGGGGGTGGCAGGAAGAGGCACGCGTTATGTCAATGTCAGGCTGTTTACCAGCACATTGACATGACCTGCGCTGTCTCTCCCATCTCCCTACCAACAAGATCAATCCATATAATGTATCTGTATTGTTTTTATCATAGTTGTTTATAGCATGATTATCTGTATATGATAAACAATATATATGCACATATATATATATATATATACCCTAGTGAGATATCATTATGATCTAATAAGTAAATGAAGGTGTGAAATCACAGCCTAGGTAGAAGGTCTTGAGTCTCATCCAGATTTATCTTGAGTCCCATCCATGTTTTATTATAGGCCTAGAGTACATATAAAGATGACAACGGTTGCATTTTTTTATTAATACCACTGAGGAAGGAACTTCGTTCTGAAACGCGTCTGGTTAATGAGGACAACAGATAAAATAATTTTAAGCTACAATACACTACCTGGTGTACTTTTAATGTCCACGTAATGATAACAATTGTATATCTGACCTTCAGAGGTTCAGTTTGGAGAGAATCACACTGCGCATGCGCACCAATTGAATAGGAAAAGCAAGTACGGGACCCAGCTGAACAGTCAAGGACATTTGAGGTGAGAAAGATCTTACCTGTTATCAAGGACAACTGCGGTAAGAGAGACCCGACTTGGCACTGACACTATCTATGAGAGCATAAGTGAAAAAGTAAATAACAGTTGTAGATATACACCACGTGGAGCCTTTCTATTTGGCGTTACCGCAATCTTTACGGTAAGAGCAGTGAGACTATGGAACTGAGGAGGTGGTGATGGTGAGTACAATAAAATAATTCAAGAGGGTGAATTTCTGGAGTGTAATAATATTACAGGCTATAGCTACTAGAGAGGGGTCGTTGATCCAGGGAGTTATTCTGATTGCCTGATTGGAGTCGGGAAGGAATTTTTCCCCCCTTAAAGGGAACCTGTCATGTGGATATTTGATTATAATCTAACTAATTATATACAATCATTAACTACTAAAAAGTGCCTTAGATGTATTCACTTACTGGTGTGACAGATGGTTACCTCATAATATACACACAAAAGATGCTGCATGCCACATGCTAATGAGCTGATTCGAGTCCAGTGTGATGTCATTGAGTCCAGCGTATATTTAATTCAGAGCTATAGCCACTCCCCTGCCCACCTGCTGCTGATTCATATGGAAGCAAACTGTCATTCAGCAGCAGGTGGGCGGGGAGAGTCAGGAGCTCATGAATATTCATGACTCGTCATTATCAGCTGGAGCTTTTCAATACAAGATGTTGGCAGATTGACTGGGTCAATTAAAGAAAGTGACCCAGCATTTTGAAGAGAATCAGTCACTTATTTATGTTGCCTTAGTTAGGACACCATTTTTTTTTGCCTTTCTCTGGATCAGCTTGCAGGATAACAGGCTGAACTGGATGGACAAATGTCTTTTTTCGGCCTTATATACTATGTTACTATGTTACCGCAACGGTTTCAAAGCGCCAGTGTTTGCAATATAGTGCCAGTGTTGGCAACACAGTGCAAGCCACATTTGGACACATTTACTTGCATAAGTCTATTTGTTATAAAAGGGGAAGTTTGTGGGCATTTATGCTTATACTGTATATAAAGAAATCACACAGTTGTAATATATACCCCTTCGGATGCAAATCAAGACATTTTTGGAACATTCACAGCAGCAAGTATTTGTCATAAGTTCCTTTAATACAACGCAAAAGACTTTGACACAGTATAAGATATGTGGAAAAACATAACACATGTATCTAAAGTAAATAACTAATATATATTATTTTGTACCATCGTGGAATATATGAAACTAACAGAAGAACGAATAACAAACTAACAGTTCTAGTGTTGCAGCAACATATGTCCTCAAAAATATAAGTGTATTATATAAATGTATTATACATGCGAGAGCTCCGCATGCTATAAAAGTGGATGGGATCAAGACCTCATAGTATTTATTACATGTAGTGTATTTTATTTTATTGCAATATACATTTTTATTAATTTTGTATTAATCATGTGCCAATATATGTTTAATTAGTGTGTTTAATAAATACAATCTAATAATTTTTTTGTGAGCCAATTAGTATATATTGTCTAAAATTAACCATTGCTCTGGTGGTAGGGAGCAGACTGTGCTCCGTATTAGTGGATCTGGTGAGCCCAACTGCTTTCTAGTTTTTTATACTTATAAAGATATATCAGGGGTTGGTGGGAGATCCAGTCACTGGAAACCTACTTGAAGTTAAAAATTGTTCCAAGGGGGTCTGAGGATCCCTATCTATCCAGTCACACGGATATGTTCACCAACCTTTCTGGCGAAATGGGAGAAGGAATCTAGTAATTCCTCTCTTCATTTGATGAGTTTATTACTTGAAGGGGAACATACGGTTTATCAGAAAAACACTGACTTTAAAAGACCAAATTCTCCAATCACCCGGACTTCCCATGTAAAGAACAAATGCTCCAACAGACTATTGAGGAATTCACCTCTCAACTCAAAGAGAGGAAGCATTATCAGTATGTTAGGGATACAACTGATTTTCACGAGGGTCATCTGTTTGATTATAATTTAAAACAAAACAAGGTATTGGAGGTAGAGACCGAGCCCTCTTCTTCTGAAGGTGAACCGGAGGGGAGTCTGTTAAACACTCTTCAATGAAGCATCAGGCTTCCATCTTTAATCGGGGAAGATCAAGAGGCAGAGGAAGAAGGGTGAGGGGCACATTCACAAGGGGCAATTTTTTAGGCAGGGACCCCCCAGTGTACGACTATTTGCTCAGAAAGAGGAAATGATTAAGTCATCACCCTTTCAATACTCCGGTACATGTGATGAGATGCAGATCATCAATTTATCTCAGAGACAACTGAATAGTGCTCAGATCATGGTTTTGAAAAAAGGCTTGTCATATGTCCCTACAAACAGGTTCAACCTCTTCAGAGGGGTTAAAGATTTGAACCTGTTTGTGAGACGTTTGAAGTGGAAAAGGTTTTTTTGCCACTCATGATAGAAGGCAATGTGCTGAGTTGGGGATCAGCATGGAGGATTTGGCAGATGTGCAAGTTCTTGCTGGTCTGTGGGAGGTGTGTAGTAGGGGGCTCGGAGAGGGGCCCTTTATGAATTTAAGATCACCCTCAACCAAGAATCCACCGACGGACGATCAGACGCCAATTCATGTGTTCCTCAGATTAGTCACGGATCAGTTGGCCACCCTTGTCAGACATGATTTTGGAAATACTAATCTGACCAAAGCAGAGTGGTTAGCTTTGTCGGCTCTTGACAATGACAAATCTATTGTGATAAAATCATCTGACAAGGGGTGCAACATGGTGATTCTGGATATTGACCAATACACTGCGATGTGCTTGCAGATTTTAAGTGATAGAACATGCTATGATATCCAATCTGCAAACCTGTTTGTGAGTGATCACAGTGAGCTGAAGAACATCTTAATGGTCGCCTTCCACAACAAGTTGACCAGCAAGACTGAGTTTGAATTTCTGCTACCTCCATTTTCCCAATTGGCCTGTTTTTATGGCTTACCGAAGATCCATAAGGGCTTAGACCCTCTAAAAGGAAGACCTATTGTATCAGGTACTGAGAGCCTGACCCATCCGATAAGTACTTATGTCGACACAATCCTCAGGCCATTTGTTGTGTCTTTACCATCCTATGTCCATGATTCCATGGAGGTCATCAAGAGGGTTGAGCAGGATGTCCTTTTGGCTAGTTTAGATGTGGAGGCATTGTATAACTCCATACTGCACAATAAGGGCTGTGAGACGCTTGGGAGTTTATTACGCAAATGGGGAACCCACCTCCGGCTCCATAATATGTTCATACTGGACCTCTTGCAATTCATTTTGGAGCACAACACTTTCCTTTTCAACAATAAAATCTACCACCAGGTGAAGGGCGTTGCGATGGGGAGCCCATGTGCCCCCACGTACGCAAACCTTTACTTGGGTGGCTGGGAAAGGGAAATTGTGTTCGCAGAGGACATGAATGAGTATTTTTCGTCGATAGTTTTGTGGCTGAGGTACATCGACGATATACTGATCTTTGGAGAGGGAGTGAGGAGTCTTTTGTGGATTTTGTTGGTTGTCTCAATAATAACAATAGTTTTTTTTTCACTTTTGAAATACACCCCTCTACTGTGACATTTCTGGATCTCACAATTTTCAAAGATCTGGGTGGCAATATCGGCACACCTCTATTCAGGAAGAAAACAGCTACAAGTTTGTTGAATTTGCTCAGTTGTAATACTGGGGCCCTCAAACAAGGGATCCCAAAAGGGCAATATTTGCGGGGGATCTTAGGCAGAGATTCAAAAGTTGGGGTTACCCCGAAGATGTGCTGCGTCAAGCGTACCATCACGCCCTATGTAGCAACAGGCAAACCTTGTTGAATCCTCGTACACGATCTAATGGGGCGGATCAAATTTGCATAATAGCAGATTATGACGAAGCTCATGGACCCGTCAGGCAAATCCTCACACAATTTTGGGGCATTCTGCGGGCGAACCCTGATTTAGGCCATCTTGTCGGGGTTTCCCCCTCAATCACATTCAGGAGAGGCAGGAACATCAGGGATCGTCTTGTTCATAGCCTCCATTTCCCTAATGCACAGCCTATCAATCCCTTTGGTGATCAATTGGTGGGGACATTCAAATGTGGACGTTGCATTGCATTCAATTCGATCAAGAAGGGTAGAACGTTCTCAAGTACCAATACAAGTTGCACATTTTTTTTATCAGGTCCTTTATTAATTGTCATTCTATGGGCCTGGTATATTTAATAAAATGTGAGTGCGGGATACAATATGTAGGCAAGACTGTGAGGGAATTTAGGAGGCGCATTGGTGAATATTTAAATGACACCAAAAAGGAGGCCAACACCCTGGTGGCGAGACATGTGGCAGAACATCATGCCAATGATCGAAATGTCATTTGCTTTCAAGGAATTGAAATTATCAGACCCTCTGTGAGGAGAGGAGATTTTGATAAGCGGGTGTTACAGAAGGAAGCAAAGTGGATCTTTTAAAAATACTCAAAAGAAGGGGCCCGCTCACCTCTGTCCCCTCACGGTAGGTGCTCTAGTCCAGAAATTGAATCGCCCCTCAAAGAAAATTCTGAATGGAAAATTGGATTGGCACTCATATATGGAATATAAACATGGTTTATTGGATATAATTAAACTAAAAGTATTGTCACCTGTCACATACATTTTCAATAAAATACAATATAAATGCAATAAATCATATGTTAAAATCTAAAAACATCAAAAAGTATAGTGCAGGAACCGATGGCAACAGATGTCTCTGGACCTATATGGTCCTAGCTGTTATATTCAATAGACAATGGTGCCGCCGGTTTCTGTCACCCTGAATGGTATTACCCTCAAACCACGATTTCCATGTATTATTCCGACTTTCACTGATTTCAAAATAGAGCAATTTTCAACAGAACAGTCCACAATGCATACAAACTGTTGCTGAGCATCCAGGCAATATCCTGGACTAAAGACCCCGAATCCCATTTGGAGCAAAAATGCACTTTTCTTGTAAAGAGAAGGACTTCCTGGATACCTATTGGAAAAGAGCGGACACGTTATCCCGCCACACGTTATCCCGCCAGCGCTCAGAAACAAGTGGCTGCATACCTCACGTAGGAACATCACGTGAGAAGCAGCAGTGAAGAGACACGAGGGACGCTAACACCTCATCCGGGACGCCGGCGCATCAAGCGGCATAAAAGACTATCTACTGGTCCCATCGAGCAGAGCGCAGGCGGAGGTAAGCCCACACTTGTGGGGAAATACACAGGAGGTATAACATTCCTCTAATCTAAGTGACATCGATCACAGTTATTACTGCTGTTATATGAGAAAAGAACAGAGCTACCAAGTTGCACTATATGACATAAAACACAGTGGATTTACTAATAGCCCTCTACTAAAGAACTTATCTTGCCGGCAAATACAAATAGCGGACAATCAGCCAGCAACAGTATCAGCTGTGAAAATTGTTACATTGTTTTTTGAAAGTTACCGTGGAGGAACCATCTTAAGCACGGACTGTTAACATTGGTCTGCAACAGTTTGTATGCATTGTTGACTGTTCTGTTGAAAATTGCTCTATTTTGAAATCAGTGAAAGTCGGAATAATACATGGAAATCGTGGTTTGAGGGTAATACCATTCAGGGTGGCAGAAACCGGCGGCACCATTGTCTATTGAATATAACAGCTAGGATCATACAGGTCCAAAGACGTCTGTTGCCATCGGTTCCTGCACTATACTTTTTGATGTTTTTAGATTTTAACATATGATTTATTGCATTTATATTGTATTTTATTGAAAATTTATGTGACAGGTGACAATACTTTTAGTTTAATTATATCCACTAAACCATGTTTATATTCCATATATGAGTGCCAGTTCAATCCAATTTTCCAAAGTGGATCTTTTGTTTGGACACTGTACATCCTAGGGGTTTAAATGACCATATATCATATTTATGTTTTTTGTAGTCATACCCCCTTCAAATTGTCATTTGTTTGCCAACCTAATGGGTATACACCTTTGCAAGGTCTGCTAGTGTTGCTATTATAATGTTGTTGTCTTTCCTGAGGATACTACCGCAACATCTTACCAATTTTAGTGTTCCTTGGCACATATAGGTATATCTCTATGCACTGGATATACTGGTACAAATACATCCCATGCCGGGCTGGTCAGGCTGCAATTTCCCATTCATTTGTTTATTATGTCAGGCCTCCGCTAGAGGTCCCTGTGTTACTCAGGGAGCTATGTGCTCCCGTGGAGCCTCCCTCATTTGATGACAGCACGGGTCCAGGCTGGGCACATGACCTTCAGTGCCGGCTGCGCTGTGTACTTGATTGCCGGCGGTGGAGAGCTCACCTTTGACGTGTGGGGTAGGTGGAGCTATCCCGTATAAATATCTTTAGTTGTGGTGGCCGTTTCCGTTTGTATAATCTTTAACATAGCCAAGACGGATCAGTCTTGAACACCTACTGAAAGTCAATGGGGGATGGATACGTTTTCTATTGTGCAATATTGTGTCAGTGAAAACGGATCCGTCCCTATTGACTTACATTGTGTGCCAGTACGGATCTGCTTGGCTCAGTTTCGTCAGACGGACAAACGCTGCAAGCAGTAATTTGGTGTCCGCATCCAAAGCGGAATGGAGGCAGAACGGAGCCAAACTGATGCATTCTGAGCGGATCCTTATCCATTCAAAATGCATTAAAGGGGTATTATCATCTTAATGATCACTGTTAAATCTGTTAATGATTTAACAGTGATCATTTTTCTAAATATATTTAATTAACAAATCCCCACCCTTTAGAAAAAAATAAACTTATACTTACCTGACTGTTGTCTTCCGTCTCCCCTGGTTACGGCCACCGCTCTTCTCAGGAATCGCGTTGGCCGTGCGTGCGCAGACGTCTTCTTTTCTTCTCCCGGCCGGCCGCGCGCTGTACTGAACGCGCACGCAGAGTCCGCGCATTTGCCCTGGTGACTTCTTCCTGGCAAGTATACTATACTGGCCAGGAAGAAGTCACCAGGACATTGCGCGGACTCAGCGTGTGCATTCAGTACAGCGCGCGGCGAGGCCGGGAGAAGACATCAATCAAGATGGAGCCCGCCCCCCTGCCGAAATTGGGAAGTGGACGGCGCGCCGGGAGCAGGTAAGTATAAAATCGCGTGTTGAGAAAACCCCTTTAAGGGCAAAACTGATCAGTTTCGGACTGCTTGTGAGAGCCCTGAATGGATCTCACAAACGGAAACCAAAACGCCAGTGTGAAAGTAGCCTAAGTTGTGTTCTCCATTAGTTGACCTTCTGCATTGTGCATGTGGATCTTATGCTTCTGTGCTCCCGACACACAGTTCTTGTGCTGTTCTCACTTCCAGAGGTGGTTTCGAACAGAGCCTCTGTGGTCAACTGTTTCATGGCTAATACTTCCATTTTACAATATTAATACTTAAACAGGGTTATTATTGGCACGATTATTGCAAAAAAACATTCGTATGATTGCCATTTCCCAATATTTGGCCTATGTAAATGTGCCACCAGTCACCTGATGAATTTTCATTGGGTGAAAACATCATTGATGTGGACACTAAAATCATTGTTTCTGGGCAGCATGTGTGCAAAGAGGGATCTCTTTCCCAGAAACAATGAATCTTTATGGAGACAAGCGATCACAGTACATATCGCTCGTCTCCATACAGAGGGGTTCATTTTCATTACAATCAGTCAATTATTTGGAGCAAATGGTTTGTTTCCAATCATTCCCATCAAAGTCGGCTTGTGTAAAGGGGCCTTTGCAATCGAATTGAATAGATCCTGCAGATAACAAACTAACTTGTGTCAGAAGTGGCATTCTATTGTCACATTGAGGCTGGGTTCAGACCTGAGCTTTTACAGCGCGTTCCTACGCGCTGTAAAACACTCAACAGGCAAGAACCAATGATTCCCTACGGGAATGGTTCTCACCTGAGCGTTTTACAGCGCGTACGATCGCGCTGTAAAACGCCCGACGCCCCAAGAAGTACATGAGCTTCTTTGGGGCGTCTTGTCGCGCGTTCCCGTACATAGACTTCAGCGGGAACGCGCGACAATGGGCGTTCGCTTGTCTCTCCATTGTCGCGCGTTCCCGCTGAAGTCTATGTACGGAAACGCGCGACAAGACGCACAAAGAAGCTCATGTACTTCTTGGGGCGTCAGGCGTTTTACAGCACGATCGTACGCGCTGTAAAACGCTCAGGTGAAAACTATTCCCATAGGGAATCATTGGTTCTTGCCTGTTGAGCGTTTTACAGCGCGTAGGAACGCGCTGTAAAACGCTCAGGTCTGAACCCAGCCTTAGGCATCTGCTTGCAATAGGTCTGGCTGAAAAATCTGGATTCAATAATTTGGTCACAGGATGTATGAGGCCTGTGCTGTATTATGGACTTTGCTGTTTCACTACATATATCTCTAAGTCATATACATCTATCAATCATAATAATGCAAGTATTCAGGGTGTAATGTGAGTATCAGGTAACATTGATGCAGAAATACAGTATTTTCAGCAGGTCTATATAGACTGTGATACAACGTTTCCCATCCTACTTCATCTCTGTGTTTTTTATACAAATACAGTTTCAGGGATAACTCATTAAAGTTGCCTGCACTCCTGAAAATGCTGCTATATATGGAAATGCCTGGGTCTGGGGAACATTAGAACTAATGTGCGGCCTATTAACTTATGTCGGATCAGTGGCATGCTTAACAAATGAGGCTGCTATATAGGGATCTTATTACGGCTGACACATACAGTTCTTAGTTCTATTTTGCATTTAAATAACTTCTAAACTGTTTGTATTTAATAGGACAAACACATATCCGGCAGATTATGGGTATTCTTTGAATATCTTTGTATATGGCTTCCCATTGATACATGAAAAGACTGCTTATACAATATAAATCCTTTCTTTAACTCCTCTGTATTGAGTATCCTAACCCTCTTCCATTATAAGAATGTTACTGATCTACATTCTAAATGAAATAATAACAAAAAGACGCTGATGTAGTCATTTCACGAGAGCTAATATTACAAATTACGGAGTGCTCTTCAAGAATCCAGTCATGAAAACGTAATTCTGTTTTTACCACAGAAACATAAAAGAGCAGCTTTGTAAAATTCAAGATGCAAGCTTGACAAATACATGAATATTTATAGAACGGCACAATAAATGTTTGTCTTCCCACATCCAAGCTCATCTGCATGTTTGAAATGATGACTACATATTGTATTAATATTCCATCCTTTGGAGCATCCAGTGTACGGGATGAAATACACTGTGCTATGCTTAGTGCCTTAGAGGAGGTGCATGACCAAATGATTCAAAGAACACCAAAGGCAGAGATTATGCACCACACTTTTAGGCCCTGCCGTAGGCATAACACAGTGGGGTGGATTTACCCATGCTGTCTAAAAGTAAGTAAGTAGTCATGAACTGCATGGGATTTATCACAGTATATATGAAAGTCCAGCTCACCCTTAGGCCTCATGCACACGACCTGCTTTTCGGGTCCGCAGTACGAGCCGCAGTTTTTGCTGCTCGGGCGCGGACCCATTCACTTCAATTGGGCCGCAAAAGATGCGGACAGCACTCCCTGTGCTGTCTGCATCCGTTGCTCCGTTCCGAGGCCTCGCAAAAAAAAATATAACATGTCCTATTCTTGTCCGTTTTGTGGACAAGAATAGGCATGTCTACAATGGGCCGCCCGTTCCGTTCCGCAAATTGCGGAAGGCACACGGACGGCTTCAGTTTTTTGCAGATCCGCGGTTTGCGTCGTGTGCATGAGGCCTTAATCTGATCCGCTTGCACGGAACGAATCAAGTAGATTCCACAGTTCAAACGATAAGAAGGAAGAGTTAAATCACGGTTACAGAATTGTGTCAAGGCGACCGAATTCACTCGCAACTTCCCTGTCACCTTCCTTTTTTAAATGGAATAATAAAAACAATGCTGCGGATACATGGATGAAAGATCAGGGTTTTTTCAAATGTGGGGTTCACCCATGCAAATGTTGTAATTATGTGAAAAACATAACCCATTTTGAGAACTCGATGCATACTGAAATACTCCCAATCAAATGTTATATTAATTGATACACCAGTGGTGTCATTTATGTGATTCAGTGCGTCCAGTGTGATCTCATATATGTGGGCAGCACCTCCAGGAAATTTAAGGCGAGACTCCTGGAGCATCTGAATTACATTATGAACCCACCGGAGACAGGCATTTCCAATGCAGCCGGTCATTTCATCACAGAGCATAATCGCAAAGTGGGCAGTTTCTGCGCATTTGCCATTGAGAAAGTGACAATCCGAGGCGGTAATATAAAAAAAACGCATCCTACAAAGGGAGGCATATTGGATGCTCCGATTGAACACCAGATGCCCCCTAGAGTTAAATAAAAGAAAGGAATTAATGTTTATTTATTAATAAGCTTTATGGGGTCTCTGGTGTAGTTTATAGTATGTTTATGTCATTTCTAGCATTTTTTCACACCAAGCTATAGATTGCTAATTAGGTTATTTAATTATTTTTATATCATAATTTTATGAAATGCACCTTTTATCCTGGTGTGATTTGTATATTTTTAGATTTATTCTTTATATATATGTTTATTATTTCTTTATTTTGGTATGTATATTTTTATTTTTTATATGCATACTTTATATTGAATGCAAGCTATTTATATATGTGGTAGAAACAGGGTGTGGGCCCTCTGCTGCTTCTGGGAGAGGGGTGGTCTGTTCCCTCCCTCCCTCCTCCCTCCAGGTGGGTGGGGGGGGGGAGGGTCAGACTGACCATTCTTAAACTGGAGCGACAGGGGCCATACACGGTTCCGACTAAGAACGCCAAAGTTCGAAACGCGTCAACTGTGCAGGAGTGTGTGAATTGGTCCTTATTTGTGAAACCAGTGTAAAATCTGCTGAGCTTCTTCTGCTCTATAACATGCTGACTGCAGGTTGCACTGCCTTCTGTGATGACAGGTCCTCTTTATTATTCACAATGCTCAAGTTTTTCAATAACCTGGTCTTGAGTGTTGTGACTCATGAGCCCTGACATGGGAGTACAAATAATGAGAAGGTTTTTTCACTCATTTGAACCACTTGACATATTAGCTTGATCACTGTTTTTCATCAGTTTCCTGTCTAGTGTGTCTCATATCATAATAAATCCATTTAAATATAGGAAAAGTAAGCTTGTATCTATATGTGGCTGTGGAGGAAGGGGTCCTGTTAAAGGAGCTCATGGCAGTGTTTTGCCTTATTTTAAGCAAACATGTTAAAGCCATACATGATGTAAGGTGCAGCTTACTTGATGGGTCGGATCTAAGGCAATTGACAATCTTTGCATACAAGCCCCTGAGATGCTTACCTGGTATAAATGATAACATATTTTTTCTAATTTCATAGGAACTCAGCATGAGCTTAATCTGGAACTTACAGGGGTAACTTGTAAGGGGTCAGACTTTATTATAGGATTTTGTGTATACATTGATACCCACTCAAGAATGGGGGGAGGAATCAGTTGGATACTAATAATGGCTTCACTTATATGTGGCAACAATCTTGATGGTTGCAAAATACTTACCAGAGGCAACTGTCTTAATGGTTACAAAAACACCCAAATATCCCAAAAACGCAATGGAGAAATTTTTCTAATCCTTTTTAATATTTAAAAAGTGTAAACTTAGACCAGGAAGCCAAAGATGTGCCAAATATTAATAAGTGGCTCATGCTGTATTATTAAAATATTCATCTACAGAATTTGGCTGTAAGCCAAGCTGAAAAAAAACTGCTAAAAATGCCACAAAAAACACTGTCCAAAAATACAATATGTCAAACGTCCACTACACTAGTTTCTTCCAGATAGAGTTTTGCAGCCTTTTTCAGCTCTTCTACAGCATTTTAATTGTTTTTATTCTCATGTTTTTTGCAGTCAGATGTTACTTTAAAGTCTATAGTCACATTACATTACACTGTTGTGAAGGCCTGTATGCTGCAGGAGGAGTGGAATGGGAAAAGTTACAGTTCTTGTATCATTTATTTATAGGAGCAAAACAACTAAAATAATGGCAGTTCCAGATCCGGAGGTTAACTGAAACTAACGGCGTCCAATGGACTCCACTTTCTGTAATGGAGCCCATCAGGTTTTCTTTAAGGAGTCCTGTATTTTACCAGACAAAATAGTCCTGCATGCAATCCAATGTTTTTTACGGAATCTGCACTGGAGGCCACTAACAGAACTAGATCTGAACACAACCTAAAAAGTGCTTTGGCTTCGAGATAACTTTTATTTTGGTTACACCAGATATAGATATCGCCGCCCTCTGCTGACCTTCCATTCTCTGCTCACCTGTGTCACCAACTGTTTTGCAGCTGTCTCATACTGAATTAATGGATCAAGTACAAAGCTCTTTCTTTTCCCTTGCTCGTGGCTTCACTCCAGCTCCCGTGTCTCTTATTATTTCTGGTGAACTTTGACTCTTCCCTTTCCTTCAGTTTCTTATTTCTTCTGCATAATGTTACCGCTGTCATTTGGAATAATTTCAACAGAATACATGGACATACTAATAAAAGAAACTCATATAAGTCTATTTCATTTAGCCACTAATGCGCTGTTCCAAGATCCATTATGCACACTATTTATATTACATTAATCTATTTCATGCCTAGTATATGTCTATATACAGTACATGTATTACTTTGGTATGGCTTGGACACTCTTTTGTCTGGCCAACGAATCGTTATTGTAAACGAGGGACCCATCTGTAATATACTCAGATGCCCTCAGCAATGTGAGACTATAGTCTATTAAAATAGAAATACGCCATCATCATTTATTTTGTGCTGCCTATTGCACATATTTCAGGAGGCAGTTTCCGAAGTGCGAGAGATACAATTACACTTCTAATAAACTGTCTGCTGAATGTTTAATATGCAGAAGTAAGAAGATACAAATATTAAGTGGGAAAATCCCTTTTCGGTTTACAGCAAAGTAATTTACTTTTAAACAGAGACATTACTTACAGGGTAACTGAGTTTTCAGAAAGCTTTTGATATGTCTTACAGACAAAGGTTTTAATCAGTGGGAGGTTTGATAGCTGGGAACCCCACCGATCGTTAGAACGAGGAGAGAAAAGCGCTCGCATATATCACACCCTCTCTACTCTCTGAATTGAGAAAGGCCCATAGACTTTCTATTGAGCCCATCCCCTGGAGTAAGGAGAGAGAGTGAGATATACAAGTGATTCTTTCTCCTTGTTCTAGTGTTCTCCCCACCGATCAAAACCTTTGATATAATTGCATGGCATATCAAAAGTTTTCTAACAACTCATTGACCCCCTCAAAGTAAGGCCTGTCTCATTCATCATTTTGTAGGCCAGTTTCTACAGTACATCAGCAAGGGAGCTGGTGAAGATTTTAGATCGATTACACATGATTCAACTCATGCTGAATATAGGACTACAAATAGCTAAAAGGGGTTGTCCAACCTAGAAGCTGACGACCCTTATGGTCCCTATGTGCGTCCCATAAAAAAGCACACTCCCCTGTTCGCAGTCATCGTTCAAGCAGATGTGACTGCTGAGGCCTGTGAGTGACGGCAGCGGTCACAGGACTAAGCTACTTCCTGGTCCTGCAGGGACTGGAAGCAGTGAGAAAACAGGGCAAAGCAGTACCATGGACAGGTGAGTGTGTGTTTTCTTTTATGGGGCAAACGTTAGGACGGTATGGATTGTTGGCTCCTACTTCACACAACCCCTTTAATACGGAACTTTAAGATTCGACTTTGATGTGGATTCTCATTCACCATTTGCCAAGTATTTTGTGTTGTTTTTACAGGAACTGCATTTTTTATCTAAAAAAGCTGTAGCAAGATATAATTTTAAAGTCTATAGTAAAATATAGAAACCACATTAGAGGTGGTGTCACACAGCTTTTGTGGCAGTTTTTGATGAGGTTTTTTGAGCCAAAGCAAGAAGTGGATTGGAAGGAAATGAGAAATATAAATGAAGACCATATCCCTTTTCTTCCTGCAGGATCCAGCTTTGACTCAAAAACTTCATCAAAAACTGTGTGACACCACCCTTAAAGCATTTTAGTTGATGCCATATTTTGGTGTTTGTGATGTTTTTGCAAGGCATGCTTTGGGTATGGTGTTTATTTCTGATGCTTTCACATAGGCTTCTCTATACTATGTGAGCCTAGGGGAGATATTGGCTCTCTTTAAGGACACCTACTGTGTATGGAGACTTAATGGCAATGGCAAGTCCTCTGCACTTCGATTTAAGAGATTGACAGGGCCAGGCAGGCATGATCACATTTACACTCCCTAATGTCAGTCGCTATTGACTGCGACATCTAAGAGGTTAAACTGCTGGGATCAGCGACTTTGCTGATAGAGCTGGAGCCCAGGTTTCATACAAGAGCTGAGCTCCTGCCCTCTGCTGTGGCCTAGAATAAAGCCCCTTGATGAACACTTTAAAAAGCATATCGAAAGTCATCACTTTAAATATAGCGCCTGCTTGCAAGCACAGCGGGTGCCATAGACGCCGGGTTTCTGCTGTTTCATACAATAGACACCCTGGATTAATGTCTGCAATCGGCGATAACATAGATCACACAATTTTAACCCCTCAGATGTCATAGTCAATTGTGACAACGGCATCTGAGTGGTGAAAAAGTGGGAGCCACGTGCTTTTGTGCGGGTAACAGCTTCCCCTCGCTGAGATTGGGGAAGCTGTTAACTTGTAATGATGGGCAAGAGCCTGCTGGAGGCTCTGATGCCTATCACAGGAATATTTCAATGCAGGCCTGCAGGTGGCAGCACTGCATTGAAATGTAATGAATTGTCTATTCAGTAATGTTCTAAAATCCATCAGTGAATAGAAATGGCAATCCAATGATTGCTTGTTATAGTCACCTAGGGTAAAAGTAAAAAAAATAAAATAAAGGTTTTTAAAAAGATAAAAAAAAGATAAAAATTTAAATCACCCCTTTCCCCAAATTTAAAATACAAATAAAGAATAAAAAAATAAAATATCATAGGCATTCTCACGTTCGAATTCGGCCATATTATTAATATAAAATATTTATCCCATGCGGCAAACAGCGTAACAGAAAAAAAAAATGTCCTCTTTAAAGGAACTTTAGTATACAGCATAATATATTGTTACTTGGCATCCTGGTCTCCATTTTTTGTAACACAAAGGAAAGACATTTCAGAGAATCCTGTTCACACATCATACCGTATTAGCGTATTTCTTATAATTTACTGTGAGAAATAGGCAGTATTTGCAGAAAAAAGTATCACATTTTAAAGCTGTAATGATAAAGTTTGTGCCATGACTACATCTGAATGAACCTATAACAACGTAATGGCTAAAAAAAAATTCACACAGTAATGTAATTAGAGGTAAAGGGAAACACTGTGACATGCATCTCATTGTGAAGGACCTTTCACAGTCTACATTATTGAGGGAAACATTATTCAAAATGAATAGGGCATTTTTCAAAAGCGACTCATTTGTCACAGTCCGTATTATTGCACAAACCTGAAGAAAAGAATCTTAGCGAGGACACTGTGTTCCTAGTCAGCTCGTTATGTCCTTATCGCATCTCTAAACTGCACAGATAAGTATTGGATACAGTACTCCTTGATGAAAAAAGTAAAACCAACATCTCAGGCCTTTGAAAGTAAGCATTGCTTATGCTCCACTCAGTACATTTATAACAGTATAAATGTGCATTCAATAGAAAGGTACCTATTATGTCACAGATTTTGTGATGTGCTAAAAAAATGAATGGATTGCACTTCTACATTATGTTTAACCCCTTAATGACCTATGACATGACATTCGTTACTGCATCATGATGTACACAGTATGTCATGGAATAAAAGTGTCACTGCAAGTGTACATGCCTTGACACTGGCATGCAAACGGCAGTCACGGACAGCTGAGCTGAGCACTCCCTGACATTTGATCGCTGTGATTGGTCAGCCAGATTTGACAGACCAATCGCAGCATGAGCCTGCTCGGTGGCAGGCTGAAATCCTGCAGCACAGCTCCGATCTCCTCAACCTGTCAGTGAGTGTGGAGGAGAAAGGAGCTGCGCTGTTGTTGAATCCCTGTAGCCTCCCAATGTCACGTTCCCTCCAACTCAGAATGTCTGAGTGGTAGCAGCAGAGTGTCAGCTGTAACATACAGCTGACACACTGATTCTACGGCTGACATCGGTGTGGCACTCATGTTGGCTATTTAACCCCTGCCATGCTGTGGTCTGTAGGGACCGAAGTATGGAAGGGGTTAACAAGGAGGGAGATCCCTCTCTCTCCATCGGGTCGCTGCGCTGCCGTGGCAGCGTCCTGATGGTATCTAAGCCTGACAGAGTACACAGTGTAAAAATATATATATTTTTTTAATCTAACTTTTTCCATATCCACACATTTATAATTGGTTAAAAATGAATGAATAAATAAATAAATAAAACACACTACACATGTTTATATTGCCATGCCTGATCTATAAAAGGATTATGCTACTTTTCCTGCATGGTGAATGCCATAAAACAAATTAAAAATATGATGGAATTGCAATTTTGCCCACCTCACGTCCCAAAAAATTGCATAAAAAGTGATCAAAAAAGTTGTATGTACCCCAATATAATACCAATCAAACAGTTACCTCAACCTGAAAAAATAGCCCCTACATGAGACAATTGCCCAAAAAATAAAAAAATATGGCTTTCAGAAAATGGTGGTTTCCACTATGTAAGCCCCACAAAGTGACTTCAAAACTGATCTGGTCCTTAAAAATGTGGATTTTGGAAATTTTCTTCTAACTGCTTCTTAAATGCTAAGCCTTCTAATGTCTTTATAAAAATAAAATGCTATTTACAAACTGATGCCAGCATAAAGTAGACATGTGGGAAATGTGAAGTAATAACTATTTTGTGAGTTATCACAAGCAAAGAAATTCAAATTTGGAACATTACAAAATGTTAAAAAATTTCTGTAAATTTAGGAAGTTTTTTTATAAATAAAGGTAGTTTATATCAACTCAAATTTGCCACTAACATGAAGTGCAATGTGTCACAAGAAAACAGTTTCAGAATGGCTTGGATAAGTAAAAGCGTTCAAAAGTTATTACACTATAAAGTGGCACATGTTAAATTTGCAGAAATCAGCCTGGTCGCAAAGTTGCAAAATGGTCTGGCCATTAAGGGGTTAATATCAGGAAAACATAAACATCATAGCAGTGGTCCTGATAATAGATAATTATATGTGTAGTTCTGTAATTCTGATCATTCTGCATTTGATATATTTAATTTTGGAAACCCTAGTTGCCCTCTTGTCTACAGTTATCATGAGATTAGTGAGTTCTTTTTATTAAGACTGAAATCTGCATGGAGTTTGTATGTTCTCCCCGTGTTTACATAGGTTTCCTTCGGGTGCTCCGGTTTCATCCCACGCTCCAAAGACATACTGATAGGGAACTTAGATTGTGAGCTCCATTGGGGACTGAATAAGGCATAAGCAAATACAGCAGCAGTTATATCATATAAAAGCAGACAGTATAAAGTAAAGAAGCAGTCATCTAGCTATGCTCAAATCTTGGTAAGCTCTCCTTCTGCGTAAATGGCCAGGATGAGAAATAACAGAGACAGAATAGCACATTCAAAAGAGGTTTTAGAGCTTAACCTAAGTGATATGCAGGTAGTATTTATACCATCAATGCCCTGCTAAGATGGGCATAGAATATTCCAGAATATTTCTTAAAAGGTGTGTGTTGTGCACAAGTATAGCATTAGCAAATACATCTGCTATCTATGCTAGAGGTTTACAAGTGGTAGAAACAAAAAGAGCAAAAATTAAACATTCCATACAATATATATGTCAGGATCCTGTATGTACATATTGTTCTCGGTTGTTTACTTTTAAGTGATGGTCTCCTCAAAAGGACCTGTTGGACGAACCCGTGCTTCAAGGCTTGCTTGTGACTGCTGCAGGCCAATTTTTTTACACTCTGTATTGACATTACTGGAGCTGTAACTACTCTGCGTGCAATTGTATGTGATTATTTAATGGTCAGATATGTGGAGTTGCAATTGTGTGAATAGTTCTGTGAAGTGGGATTTACGGTGTGTAATGTTATTAGTGTTTTGGCAATAGTATTCTTTTTCTGTACTATATGGGCACCAGAATCTAGGTAGTGTGTGCTCTTCAGGTCGAGACAGTCTGCTGTAAGCATTATAATTTGTAAAATAAAATACCATGGACCCAAAAATGCACAAGTGGGAAACACACCACAAGAAATGCTCTACTTTCATTATCCCCTATTAGCTATCTGCTATGTTTTGTTTTTTTTGCCAAAGTTTTTATGGTGGTCTTTCAAGTACTTTCTTGAGCCAATGCCAAATGGATTCAAGAATAGCAGGAAGAAATACAAACAAAGAACTTATAGATATCCTTTCTGTCAGATCCACGTCTTTGACTCAAAATACTGCATAAAAAACTAGTGATATTTAAAAAAAGCCATGGATTAAACCAACCTCAGGGTGGTTTCACATATACAGTTTTTTTTTTGGGGGGCATTTTTCACTGTTTTTTACTGGTGTATTTAATGGGCTTTTTTTATTTTTTATGCAGTAAGTTATTACTTTAACTTATATAGTGCATTATGAAATTTGTCCTGACGGTGTCAATACCTATCACTGACCCTGTTGTGCCTGGGGTCAAAAGGTCGCAGCTGGTGGCTACGCGCTCGGTTTCTCAAGAGATTGCTCCATGACCTAGTGGTGAGAATAGATTTTGGTCCAGGTTTTCCTGTTTAGGTTTGCGATCCTTTTTGTCCCATTTAAGAATCTGTCGCTTTCATTTCAGCTGTTCTGTCAGCCACTCCCAGCTGCTATATATTCTCCCTTTCTGCTTTCCTTGTTGCCAGCTATAGACCTTCTTTCCAGATCTTCTATTCTGACCTTTGGTGAAGTTGTAAAAACTTGCTGTGGAACTGTTGGAAATGGAGCTGGTCAGATCTCCGGTTCTCTCCTGTTGTTGTCTCCCTTCGGGAATTGTTTATTGTGTTTGTGTTGTTTGTCCTTTCCCTGTTGTTTCCCTAGGTGTCAGTGGTGAGAACTAGTGCTCCCACCGCCCTATTCACTACCTAGGGCTTATTTCAGGGTAAGCCAGGGACAAGGCACGTGATCGGTGCACGGGTTTGCAGCCTGTCTAGGGACGTCTGGGCAGCCAGGTGCCAGTGATAGGTGACTTAGGGGTCACCACTCCTCCCTCTCCCTAGTGGAAGGGTACTCCTCTCCCTCCCTTCTGCGCCGCACTTCTCTCACCGACCATATCAGACGTGATAGTATTACATACCAAGTTTTTTTAGGGGGACAATTTTGTTTAAGCATAATTTTACATTTTAATTAACATATCAAAACATACATCACATTCAGGTGGCATGTAAAGGTGGCAATATTCATTTAAACAAAACATAAACTAAAGAAAGGCGCACTCTCCGGCAGTCTATGCGCCTAACCAGAAATCTACAAATGCTCAGGGTTGCCGTTGATTTCTGTCTTCATTTACACAAGAAAACTGACGTAAATGAAGATAAATTTGTCACTAAGTCTGGATACGTCTCCTTCACTGCTCTTGCCACATCCCATTTTAGAAAAGTGGCGAGGACGGTGAAAAAGAGGAGATGCGACAATTTTTTAAAAGGTTGCAGTTGCAACTGCGACTTTTTAATGCCACTTTTCAGGCGTAAAAGGGAATGAGAAATCTCCCTCTAAAAGTCTAAAACCACTTGCTGTTTATTATATACAAAAAAACACACATGGTATAATGATGTATAAATCTTGGTATACTGCAGTTAACCCTATTAGATGGTATTTGTGGATTATTATTTGATGCATACATTCTTTGTATCTGTAACACCACATTGTATGCACCTTCATTTACACAAGCACCTGACTAATTATGGTTTATATTCCTACCTCTATATTTTTGTTATATTAATATCTATTTTAGTATTTTTTGGCTACTTGTTGCTGTAACAGGTTCACATTCCTGACGATTATTTCGTAATACAGACCTTACTTGGCACTTTTCTTCCAGGAAATGAGAAAGTTTCTTTGAATACTTAATAGCTGATTTATGTATGAACAGGTTTTAAAGTCTACCTGACATTTGTTAGGCATGTATCAGAGATGTTACTGTTGCACTAGAACTATGTAGTACTTATATGTGTTATACAGTCATTAAAGGGGTTATCAAAGTTATTTTTTTGTTTTCACTAAGAAAATCTAAGGGATTGTGAATACACTTCATCTACAGTGGCCCTGTTCTTCTAGTTAGATGAGGGTCACTTGACCTGTGATGTCAGCTTCTTTCGCTGCTCTGATAACTTCACCTCACTGTGAAGGTTGTGCTGGTTAGAGCAACAAGCCACGCCCCCCCGCACTGCCCGTTCTGCTGGCTTAGCTCTCTGCCCTGTGTCTCCCCTCCCACTGGATTCTTTGGCGAAGTTTAACCCCTTCAACGAGATGCAGCACAGACTCAGGGTTGGAGGCTATGCCTCAGGTGCTGAGCACCTGCAAGGTTTCCTCTTCTATAGGCACTGAGGAGATAAATGCTATGCACAAGATCTTCCCTCCATCCTCACCCTGTAAACACAGAACTGACATAGACTGAAGGAGGTCTCTCCTCTGTACTCTTCTTTCAGCTGTGATGAAGTGTCTGCAGCGCATTGCACAAGAACAGCTAGGGGGAAGATCATGTGTATATCAGCAATGTCATTGTACTGTGTAGCTGGGATTTGTAGTCCCACGCATACAACATGCAACATGAGTATTTCAGCAGTCAGGCGCAGACAGGGCAGCAATTTTATTCACTTCCTTTGGACTTTGTTGACCCCCCCAAATATTCATGAGAAAAACCTCATAGATTATTGTTACACACCCCCACAGCTCTTCAACTAAATGTCAACAATGGGCCAGAACAGAACTACAGAAATGAGTAAATATGATTTTTTTTTTTTATCGTTCACTATCAGATTTACAGTGCTTTATTTTTTTTTTTACATACCTATGACAACCTTTTTAATAATGTATTGCTAATTAAAGCTGTATTCATTAATGCAAAGTACTGAGATACATATCATCACTTAATAAGTGTTTCATTCAGTCCCATTGCCACAGGTGTATAAAATCAAGCCCTTATGTAGTCTGCCTTTACAAACATTTGTGAAAGAATAGTTCCTTCTTAAGAACTCACTGAATTCAAGCATGGTACTTTAATAGGATGTCACCATTATAACAAGTCAGTTTGTGAGATGTCTTCCCTCTTAGATATTCTACAACATGGATGTCAAACTCATGGCCCTCCAGATGTTGCAAAACTACAACTCCCATCATTCCCTGATAGCTGTAGTATGCCCAGGCATGGTGGGAGTTGTAGTTTTGCAACAGCTGGAGGGCCACGAGTTTGACATCCCTGTTCTACAATAAACGGTGAGTGGTATTATTGCCAAGTAAAAGAAACAACAGGAATTCAGAAATACAGCAACCATGAAGTGTTGGACCAAGTAAAGTTACAGAGCAGAGACGCATAGTGCATAAAAGTCGCTAGCACTTTGCTGACTGCAGAGTTTTGCACCTCCTGTGGCATTGACATCAGCACAACCACTGTGTGCCAGGAGCTTCATGGCATGGGTTTCCATTACCAAGCAGCTGCATGCATGGTTAAGTGAAAGTAATAGTGATGATGATGATGATGGAATCTTTCCTGTGCAGGTTTTAGCTGGGGAAGAAGAAGCTCCTCCTGCTGATCAGAATGTTCCTGATTTAGTATCTAGGGATAATTTTGACACAGCACTATTGAGAGATCCCATTCTGGTCAATGCTCAGGAAAGTGTGACAGTAATAAATGGTGTACCACAGGAACCAGAAGCTGACAAATAATATTCACATTTTGATATGAATAGTGATCTCTTGTACAGGATTACCAAAGTTAAGAGTGCAAGTGTGGAGCAGTTTCTGGTACCAAAACTCTACCAATGTTTGGTACTTACCATGGCACATAATCATGTACTTGGGGACATTTGGAGACTGGTAAAACACAAGAGAGGGTTCTCCAAAGGTTTTACTGGCCTGGGATATATCAAAAGTGAAGAATTATTGAGAATCATGTCCCACATGCCAGATAAGTGCCCAGCAACACATTTCCGTAGTTCTTTTGGCCACTTCTACTTTCTGTCATTGAAGTGCCATGGATTTCGTGGGTCCCATAGTCAAGTTAGCCAGAGGACACCAGTATATGCTTGTTGTTTTGGATTATACCACCCGGTATCCTCAAGCTGTGCCCTTAGGAAACATGGTATACAAAAATATTGCTTTGGAGTTATTTTATATGTTCCCCCAGACAGGGATCCCTAAAGAAATACTTATGGACTAGGGTACATCATTTATGTCAAAAGTGATGAATGAACTGTGCAAGTTTAAAATTTCACACACACATACTGTACCTTTGTGTATCATCCCCAAACAGATGGCTTAGTTGAGAAGTTTAACAAGACCCTGAAGCTTATGTTAAAAAGGGATGAGAGATGGATGCCATGATTGGGACTGCCTTCTAGAAGAGAGGACCACAAGCTTCTACAGGGTTTTCTCCCTTTGAGTTAGTCTATGGCTGTCACTCGAGGGGTCTGTTAGATATTGCCAAAGAGACGTGAAAAGCAGAATCTACTCCATATAAAAGTGTCATATAGCACAGATGCAATCAGTTAGCCACAGTTATGCCTATTGTCAAAGAGCATCTGCAAAGAGCCCAAGAAGCATAAAGCAGAATTTATATTCTGCCTGCAAAAGTAAGGAATTTTAATCCAGGGACCAGAGTCCTTATTTTAGTGCCCACGATGGTAAATAAGTTATTTGCAAAGTACCAGGGCAACCATGAGATGGTAGAAAATGTGGATGAAGTAAACTACAAAATACACCAACCAGATAGAAAAACATTTCAGATTTATCATGTTACCCTGTTTAAGTCATCGAAAGATAGGGAATCATTGGTGGCTGTAAATACCATGGTTAGTGGGATGTCATTATCAGTTCCTTCTGTCAGAATAGGAGAGTCCCTGTCAGTACACTAGCAGCAGGTGGTAAAAGAATTCCTTCAGAAAAACAGAGGTACATTTTCTGATTTACCAGGCCGTACACGCCTAATAAAGCATCATATAAAGACTGAGCCAAGCTATACAGTGGCAGGGTTGCCAACTATCCAGAAATTCCTGAACAATCTATAATATAGTTTTCATATTTGCCCATACAAATGTTGGTTGTTTAGGCATGCTGGGCTTGGGTGTCATTTAAGAGTCTAAAAGTGAGTGGTGTAGCCCCATTGTGCTAATCTCAAGACCCAATGATTTTAGAAAATTGAGTGTGATTTCAACATTTGATGTGTACCCCATGTCCAGAGTAGACAAGTTGATTGAGAGACTTGGGAATTAATGGTATATGACAACTCTCGATCTCACAAAGGGTTACTGGCAGATACCAGAGGCCAAAGAGAAACCTGTGTTCGCCACTCCAAAGGGGTTGTTCCAGTATGTTGTGATGCCACAATATGGAGCCCCTGCTACATTTCAGAGCTTGATGGATCTGACCTTATGGCCACATTGTGATTACACAGCTGCCTACCTGGATGATGTGGTCATTTTCAGTTCAGATGGGAAAAGTCACCTCTGCAAAGTACAGGCCGTGCTAGATTCCATTACTTATGAGGCCTTACTGTAGACCCTGAGTAGTGCAGTGGGCTTAGAGGAAACAAAGGACAGATACTACACCATCAGCAAAGGAGTAGTTAAACCCCAAGTACGGGGCAATGCAGAATTGGCCAAGATTGTTAACAAAGAAACAAGTCAGAGCGTTTCCTGGTATCAAAGGTTATTACCAGTGGCTTGTGTTAAATTTTGCCTCGATTGCAGCACTATTAACGGACTTGACAAAAGCCGGGAAGTCAGTATTGGTGAAATAAACCCCAGAGGCAGAGAATGCTTTTCACATCCTAAAATCTGCTCTGTGTCAACAGCTGGTACCCATTTTTCCAGATTTTAGGAGGGAGTTCCTGGTTGAGACCGACACATTAGATACTGGCTTGGAAGTGGTTTAGTCACAGGTAGTAAAAGGTGAGGAACATCCAGACAGCCCCTCTGGAATAGACATTTTTGTAAAAGCTTTGCAGTATTTTTTTTATTTTTTTTTTAAAGGTACAATTGCATAAAATCTGTGGTAAAAAATATATGCCATTGTTGGTGCTGAAAAATATACTTACTGTACGCTTTGTGGGGACTCGCTCTGGCAGGCAGGTCAGCAGACGTAGTATAGAGGCAACAACAAAGTCTTTGAATTGAACAGTTAAGTGTTTATTCACACATTAAGTGAATAATGACAAAACAAAAAGTTTGCTTCAAGGAAAACAGTCACCTTGTGATTCTGGTGTTCGTTCACACCATGCAGCAAAGAAGAAGTCTTTGGACAAAGCCTTAACCCCTTAGGGACACAGCCTTTTTACACCTTAGGACCAGGCCATTTTTTGCAAATCTGACCAGTGTCACTTTAAGTGCTGATAACTTTAAAACGCTTTGACTTATCCAGGCCGTTCTGAGATTGTTTTTTCGTCACATATTGTACTTCATGACACTGGTAAAATGAAGTAAAAAAAATTATTTTTTTTGCACAAAATAATACCTAATTTACCAAAAAATTTCAAAAATTAGCAAATTTCAAAGTTTCAGTTTCTCTACTTCTGTAATACATAGTAATACCCCCCAAAATTGTGATGATTTTACATTCCCCATATGTCTACTTCATGTTTGTAGCATTTTGGGAATGATATTTTATTTTTTGGGGATGTTACAAGGCTTAGAAGTTTAGAAGCAAATTTTGAAAATTTTCAGAAATCTTCAAAATCCCACTTTTTATGGACCAGTTCAGGTTTGAAGTCATATTGTGAGGCTTAGGTAATAGAAACCTCCCAAAAATGACCCCATCTAAGAAACGACACCCCTCAAGGTATTCAAAACTGATTTTATATACGTCGTTAACCCTTTAGGTGTTGCACAAGAGTTATTGGCAAATGGGGATGAAATTTGAGACTTTCATTTTTTTGTCTATTTTTCCATTTTCACCCATTTTTTCCACTAACAAAGCAAGGGTTAACAGCCAAACAAGACTGTATCTTTATTGCCCTGACTCTGCCGTTTACAGAAACACCCAATATGTGGCCGTAAACTACTGTACGGCCACACAGCGGGGCGTAGAGTGAAACGTGCGCCGTTTGGTTTTTGAAAGCCTGAATTTTATGGACTGGATTATTTACACCATGTCCCATTTGAAGCCCCCTGATGCACCCCTAGAGTAGAAACTCCCTAAAAGTGACCCCATCTAAGAAACTACACCCCTCAAGGTATTCAAAACTGATTTTACATACATCGTTAACTCTTTAGGTGTTGCACAAGAGTTATTGGCAAATGGGGATGAAATTTGAAAATTTCATTTTTTTGCCTTATTTTCCATTTTAACCCATTTTTTCCACTAACAAAGCAAGGGTTAACAGCCAAACAAGACTGTATCTTTATTGCCCTGACTCTGCCGTTTACAGAAACACCCCTCAAGGTATTCAAAACTTTACATACATTTTTAACCCTTTAGGTGTTGCACAAGATTTAATGGAAAATAGAGATACAATTTCCAAATTTCACTTTTTTGGCAGATTTTCCATTTTAATTTTTTTTTTCCAGTTACAAAGAAAGGGTTAACAGCCAAACAAAACTCATTATTCATGGCCCTAATTCTGTAGTTTACAGAAACACCCCATATGTGGTCGTAAACCACTGTACGGGTACACGGCAGGGCGCAGAAGGAAAGGAATGCCATACGGTTTTTGGAAGGCAGATTTTGCTGGACTGATTTTTTGACACCATGTCCCATTTGAAGCCCCCCTGATGCACCCCTAGAGTAGAAACTCTAAAAAAGTGACCCCATTTTAGAAACTACGGGATAGGGTGGCAGTTTTGTTGGTACTAGTTTAGGGTACATATGATTTTTGGTTGCTCTATATTACACTTTTTGTGCGGCAAGGTAACAAGAAATACCTTTTTGGCACAGTTTTTTTTTTTTTGTTATTTACAACATTCATCTGACAGGGTAGATCATGTGGTAATTTTATAGAGCAGGTTGTCATGGACGCGGCGATACATAATATGTATACAATTTTTTTTATTTATGTAAGTTTTACACAATGATTTCATTTTTAAAACAAAAAAAGTTTTAGTGTCTACATAGTCTAAGAGCCATAGTTGTTTCAGTTTTTGGGCGATTATCTTGAGTAGGGTCTCATTTTTTGCGGGATGAGATGACGGTTTGATTGGCACTATTTTGGGGTGCATATGATTTTTTGATCGCTTGCTATTGCACTTTTTGTGATGTAAGATGACAAAAAATAGCTTTTTTTACACCGTTTTTATTTTTATTTTTTTACGGTGGTCACCTGAGGGGTGAGGTCATGTGATATTTTTATAGAGCCGGTCCATACGGACGCGGCAATACCTAATATGTATACTTTTTTTAAATTTATGTAAGTTTTACACAATGATTTCATTTTTGAAACAATAAAAATGTTTTAGTGTTTTCATAGTCTAAGAGCCATAGTTTTTTCAGTTTTTGGGCGATTATCTTAAGTAGGGTCTCATTTTTTGCGGGATGAGATGACGGTTTGATTGTTACAATTTTGGCGTACATGCGACTTTTTTGATCACTTTTATTACCTTTTTTTGGGAAGTAAGGTGGGCAAAATTTCTATTTCATCATAGTTTTAATTTTTTTATTTTTATGGCGTTCACCGTTCGGGTAAAGTAACATGACCGTTTTATAGATCAGGTCGTTACGGACGCGGCGATACCAAACATGTGTAGGGAATTTAATTTTTTTCATTTTTAATCAGTGATAAATGTGTTTTTTGATTTTTACTTTTTTTTTACTTTTTTTAACTTTTTTTTTTACCCAGACCCACTTGGTTCTTGAAGATCCAGTGGGTCTGATGTCTGTATAATACAGTACTGTACTCTATATAGGGTACTGCACTGTATTTTATCAACGATGTCAGCCGTTTATACCAGGGTGCCAGCAATGTGCTGGCACCCTGGTATACCCACTGTACACCAACGATTACGCAATGGGAGGCGGGCGGGGGATCGCGATCCCGCCTGCCGCACCGCCCGCCTCCCGCACCGCCCGCACCGCCCGCAACCCTCCCCCTGCACCACCCGCCCACATAATATCATTCAGGGGTGCAGGGGGAGGAATAACATATATATTCTGGGCATTGTAAAGTTTCTGAAGGGATCAGAAACGTCAAAAAGCGCATCAAACCGCAGGTCTGAATTGACCTGCGGTTTGTTGCGATCGCCGACATGGGGGGGTCACGGGACCCCCCCGCGCATTTAGCCTAGGTGCCTGCTCAATGATTTGTGCAGGCACCTTGTTCCGATCACTGCCAGCCGGGCGGCAGTGATCGGAACAACACATGACGTACCGGTACGTCATGTGTCCTTAAGTACCAGGGCATCATGACGTACCGGTACGTCATGTGTCCTGAAGAGGTTAATCCAGGCCCAAACTCCCATGTCCCAACACAGAGACTGACAGAGCTCCACTGTCAGAGAGGAGTAATCCACTTACAGCTGACACTGCTGGCTGGGTTTTTTATAGGCCAGTCAAGACTCAGCCTGGAACGTCGAGAGTAGTCACCCTCCCATCACTTTGGCTACTCCCAGTAATAGCCGTTCCGGATCATCTATACAGCCATACTAAAATATAAAAAGTGTCAATCAGCATTAGCTGCCGCTGACACCTGAAAATACCGGCTCTTCCTTCACCGAGGCCAGGAACCTCGGTGACACATACCTTCCGTCAATGAAGGACCCTCGCGCCTTGCTACAGCTTATTAACTGTAATTAAGCTACGAAACAGTTTCTTTGAGGGAAAAAAACTCAAATGCACTTATTAACTGTACAAGCTTTACAACAGGTATTTGGAGAAAAAAAATAAACTGCTGCAATTGCACAGTGTCCACTGCAGCTATGATGCTCCTGGACATATATTCAATCTACCTACCTTAATGTATCTTCACAATACCTAACACTGTCCATGTAAGCCCCAAATCTGACTATCTTGTCTCTAATTGCTGTGCCTGTGACATATCCTATCACATCAGAGGCTGAGCTCAGAATGACATCTTTGCTTGGAAAATTACATAAACATACATTACATAGTACCTTATACAGGGAGTGCAGAATTATTAGGCAAGTTGTATTTTTGAGGATTAATTTTATTATTGAACAACAACCATGTTCTCAATGAACCCAAAAAACTCATTAATATCAAAGCTGAATATTTTTGGAAGTAGTTTTTAGTTTGTTTTTAGTTTTAGCTATTTTAGGGGGATATCTGTGTGTGCAGGTGACTATTACTGTGCATAATTATTAGGCAACTTAACAAAAAACAAATATATACCCATTTCAATTATTTATTTTTACCAGTGAAACCAATATAACATCTCAACATTCACAAATATACATTTCTGACATTCAAAAACAAAACAAAAACAAATCAGTGACCAATATAGCCACCTTTCTTTGCAAGGACACTCAAAAGCCTGCCATCCATGGATTCTGTCAGTGTTTTGATCTGTTCACCATCAACATTGTGTGCAGCAGCAACCACAGCCTCCCAGACACTGTTCAGAGAGGTGTACTGTTTTCCCTCCTTGTAAATCTCACATTTGATGATGGACCACAGGTTCTCAATGGGGTTCAGATCAGGTGAACAAGGAGGCCATGTCATTAGATTTTCTTCTTTTATACCCTTTCTTGCCAGCCACACTGTGGAGTACTTGGACGCGTGTGATGGAGCATTGTCCTGCATGAAAATCATGTTTTTCTTGAAGGATGCAGACTTCTTCCTGTACCACTGCTTGAAGAAGGTGTCTTCCAGAAACTGGCAGTAGGACTGGGAGTTGAGCTTGACTCCATCCTCAACTCGAAAAGGCCCCACAAGCTCATCTTTGATGATACCAGCCCAAACCAGTACTCCACCTCCACCTTGCTGGCGTCTGAGTCAGATTGGAGCTCTCTGCCCTTTACCAATCCAGCCACGGGCCCATCAAGACTCACTCTCATTTCATCAGTCCATAAAACCTTAGAAAAATCAGTCTTGAGATATTTCTTTGCCCAGTCTTGACATTTCAGCTTGTGTGTCTTGTTCAGTGGTGGTCATCTTTCAGCCTTTCTTACCTTGGCCATGTCTCTGAGTATTGCACACCTTGTGCTTTTGGGCACTCCAGTGATGTTGCAGCTCTGAAATATGGCCAAACTGGTGGCAAGTGGCATCTTGGCAGCTGCACGCTTGACTTTTCTCAGTTCATGGGCAGTTATTTTGCGCCTTGGTTTTTCCACACGCTTCTTGCGACCCTGTTGACTATTTTGAATGAAACGCTTGATTGTTCGATGATCATGCTTCAGAAGCTTTGCAATTTTAAGAGTGCTGCATCCCTCTGCAAGATATCTCACTATTTTTGACTTTTCTGAGCCTGTCAAGTCCTTCTTTTGACCCATTTTGCCAAAGGAAAGGAAGTTGCCTAATAATTATGCACACCTGATTTAGGGTGTTGATGTCATTAGACCACACCCCTTCTCATTACAGAGATGCACATCACCTAATATGCTTAATTGGTAGTAGGCTTTCGAGCCTATACAGCTTGGAGTAAGACAACATGCATAAAGAGGATGATGTGGTCAAAATACTCATTTGCCTAATAATTCTGCACGCAGTGTAGACAAGTCAAAATCGTCCCTCCTAATTGGCTGTGAGGCTGACTGCACATGCATGATGAGAAAGCCCACCGGCTAAGACACTACCCAGGATCATATTATCCTCCTTCTTCATATTCTCTGCCCCTTGATATGTAAAATGGTGGGTGCTGTTTTGCGCAATTTGTGTGAACCAAATTACCAAAACTTCAACTTTGCTTGGAAGTAGAATTTTTGGGGCAATTTGTAATGAGATTGATATTTTTTTTAGAATAGACTCATTCATCTCTATATTTTTTTCACTTAAATATCACCAACATATTCTGCAGCATTGTACAGCACTTTTCTTCACTCACATTGCATTATATACATAACAAGATATTTAATATTGCACTTGTCAGCTTTGCTGTGTAGACTGGGACAGGGTCAGCAGAGGGCAATGGATACAAAAACAGTTATACTGTTCTGTTGTATTCCACTTCAGGAGACTGTAAAGTCTATGACATTTCTCTGTCTATTACCTACCATTCCTTTTAGCTGCCATAAAGCACTCACAACCTACAGTACTCTACTGTCTATAAAGACAATGCAGGAAGGAAGTGTCTGTTTTACATATGGCCACCACAGGAAAGTTTTAAACAATAACTAGTGTTATAGCTACACTAGAGCAGATTACAGCTTTCATTTTTCAAAAGTCCTTTAGAAAATGAAAAGTGAAATCTGATTGGTTGCTATAGACAACTAAGGCACTTTCTTTGCACCAGTTTTGATAAATATCCCCCAACCTTTCTCTTATATGAACTTCCATCTAGTGAATGAAACTAAAATAAAATACATAGCATATTCCCTTTAAAAAACATGGTTTACAATGAATAGGGATGATGATCATACTGCTTTAAAATGTATGCATGGCAGGTGACTTTTCCTGCACATAAACCGAAAATGATATACGCAAATATGCAAATTAGAAATTCCAGTCTTAGGACTGTATTACACCAACAGATTATCTGACAGACCAATCATTGGTCAGATGCCTCTTTACACACACAGATCTTTTGTTTTACACTCCAGCCATTGGTCTGATTGGACAGAATTTGGTCAGATAATCTGTTGGTGTAATACAGCCTTTAGACTTCCTAAGCTTGGTTTCATAAACAGTGGTTGTTTTTTGTTGTTGTTTTGTTTAGATATTCTCCACTGCAGACAGAAGTAGATCCATGGATCCAGCATGAAGGTGAAGTATAAGTCCTATCCCTTTTAAAAACCACTTCTGGCTTTGGCTTAAAAATAAAAATAAACTGTCTGAAAACTACCACAAAAACAGCATATTTTTTCCTAAAAACACTATAGGTTAAAGGACCCAGGACTCTTATGGTTATAATTTTTCTTTTTCTGTGTTAGGATAACCATATACTGTAATGATTACACCATTGCTTAGAACAAAAATTGGCAGACACTGGAAATCTTTTATATTTTATCTAGTGTAGACCACTTTTGTGACTAGCTAGTTTGCAGGATTCCTCCGAGGAAGCAGGCCACAGATCTCCAGTGCAGAATTCATGTGTAGTACTTGTTTTAATATTAATAACTTGTTTATTTTAGTAATCTAGTTAGACATAGAAGTATATGAAAACCAGGAGATAAGAATGTACTTTAATTATGAATACTAAACTTTAAAAAGTTAGTCAAAACTGGTGTCAAAGTATATCTTTCATATATACAGTATTGGAAATTTATTTTATCTCCTGTAACTTCTTAAGGCATATATGAGCATAGATGAATAATTACCATCCATGGCATGACCACCATGTGTAGGCCAACGGTACATAAATGTTTTAGAAATCTAGATCATTTCTTTATCAGATATCACAGGTATTTTAAACCATAGAAGAATAATAGACTATATTGAAGATTGAGATAATGTAGACAAAAAATCTAGTCTAAGTGGCAAATCTGCTGCAAAACAATAGCTTCCATAAAGCCTTAGATTTGACTACAATTGAGCAATTTCTACTGGGATCCAACTGAGAATATTGAATTGTACAGTAATCACAATAAGAAAATTACTATAATGATAGGACCCATCACAGTGCCATAATGAGTTATGCAATAGTAGTATGTAAATAGTGATTGAAACACAATAAGGAAATGTGTCATTTAGGGATTTATTTTGCTAAGATGAAAACAATATGTCCTATTCCCAGACTTACAGTACATACTAATGAGAAGGGAAGTTAGGGGCTCTGATTTGCTTCATTTGTAGCATTTTGTGCTACACGGTTTTACTGAAAATTGCTGTAGTTTTACAACACACTGCCTCTGTACACTGCACTCCTGTAATGAACAAATATCTTTGCTACCTTTGCTCATAGAGCTCCTGATGACACATCACTTAGATGTAGAAACGCGGAGCAAGACATATACTGTGTATATATATATATATATATATACACTCACCTAAAGAATTATTAGGAACACCATACTAATACGGTGTTGGACCCCCTTTTGCCTTCAGAACTGCCTTAATTCTACGTGGCATTGATTCAACAAGGTGCTGATAGCATTCTTTAAAAATGTTGGCCCATATTGATAGGATAGCATCTTGCAGTTGATGGAGATTTGAGGGATGCACATCCAGGGCACGAAGCTTCCGTTCCACCACATCCCAAAGATACTCTATTGGGTTGAGATCTAGTGACTGTGGGGGCCATTTTAGTACAGTGAACTCATTGTCATGTTCAAGAAACCAATTTGAAATGATTCGAGCTTTGTGACATGGTGCATTATCCTGCTGGAAGTAGCCATCAGAGGATGGGTACATGGTGGTCATGAAGGGATGGACATGGTCAAAAACAATGCTCAGGTATCCCGTGGCATTTAAACGATGGCCAATTGGCACTAAGGGGCCTAAAGTGTGCCCAGAAAACATCCCCCACACCATTACACCACCACCACCAGCCTGCACAGTGGTAACAAGGCATGATGGATACATGTTCTCATTCTGTTTACGCCAAATTCGGCGTAATCTGGAACAATCTCTGTGCGTAAGGGTCAAGGCCGTAAAACCATACTGGATGCTGTGATCTCCGGGCCCTTAAACGACACTGCACCACAAACAGGAATGCTACTGTAAAGGAAATCACAGAATGGGCTCAGGAATACTTCCAGAAACCATTGTCAGTGAACACAATCCACCATGCCATCCGCCGTTGCCAGCCGAAACTCTACAGAATCCACTTCTAAGCAAGATCCACAAGCTCAGGCGTTTTCACTGGGCCAGGGATCATTTAAAATGGAGTGTGGCAAAATGGAAGACTGTTCTGCGGTCAGACGAGTCATGATTCGAAGTTCTTTTTGGAAATCTGGGACGCCATGTCATCCGGACCAAAGAGGACAAGAACAACCCAAGTTGTTATCAACGCTCAGTTCAGAAGCCTGCATCTCTGATGGCATGGGGTTGCATGAGTGTGTGTGGCATGGGCAACTTGCATGTCTGGAAAGGCACCATCAATGCAGAAAAATATATTCAGGTTATAGAACAACATATGCGACCATCCAGACGTCATCTCTTTCAGGGAAGACCCTGCATTTTTCAACAAGATAATGCCAGACCACATTCTGCATCAATCACAACTTCATGGCTGCGTAGGAGAAGGATCCGGGTACTGAAATGGCCAGTCTGCAGTCCAGATCTTTCACCTATAGAGAACATTTGGCGCATCATAAAGAGGAGGGTGCAACAAAGAAGGCCCAAGACGATTGAACAGTTAGAGGCCTGTATTAGACAAGAATGGGAGAGCATTCCTATTTCTAAACTTGAGAAACTGGTCTCCTCGGTCCCCAGACGTCTGTTGAGCGTTGTAAGAAGAAGGGGAGATGCCACACAGTGGTGAAAATGGCCTTGTCCCAACTTTTGGGGGATTTGTTGATACCATGAAATTCTGATTCAACATATTTTTCCCTTAAAATGGTACATTTTCTCATGTTCTATTCTGAATAAAATATTAGAAGTTGGCACCTCCACATCATTGCATTCAGTTTTTATTCACGATTTGTATAGTGTCCCAACTTTTTGGGATCCGGTTTGTATATATATACTCATGGCGAGGTAGAGATGTATGTATGATGTAACTGGCTGATTTGCTACATGTAACACCAGTTAATAAGTAATAATTTGTAAACTTTTTTTCATAACTGTATATATACATTACAGAGTGTTGGCGAGAAATACAAAAGTAATGTAAGCATTGTACCTGGGCATTTTCTGTCACAGATCTCTCTGATCCGATCCGAGTTCCGACGCTTCAAATCGGACCATTTTTTAAATATGGCCATCCGAGGGTGATTGCCCTTAAATTTCCTTTACAGCTCGGAACGGATCTCACTCACAATGGCCTGCTTCTCTGCGTGGACCTGGGTGCGGTCGTAGCCCCGCTCTAACATGAGCTGCAGGATAAAGACGCAAGCATATAATCCCAATTTTTTTAAATACAAGTATTGAAAATAATGTCCTCAACAAAACATCAAAAAGTATTTTAGTCTTTGAACGGGAAATATTAGATTTAATGTTACCGTTATAAGATCGGATTGTATTGCGATTGTATGTGTGTGGGGTCTGAGCTATCGGATATTGGCCAGCTGAGCAGAGATGTACCTGTCTAGTGGAGTGACGGGGTGTATAGCTGGTTCGCCTCCCCGTGGCGCACCCTGGGTAACTCTAAATGAACCAGCAAATCAGGGGCGTTGCTAGGGTCTCAAAAGATCTGGGGCCCAAGCCCCAATGAATATTGCCCAATTCTCTAAATCAACCAATCGCCCCCCCAACCCCTCCCCCTGCAAACACTATCACTGAAGACATTTTACTGTACTTGCTATACGGCTATACAGCAGCACGTACCTTTCAGATCCAGTGCTTACCAGGTGACGTCTCCTCTGATGTAGATCTTCTCTGTCATCATCTTCGCTATTCGATCAGGACAACTTCTCTCAGCCACACCTCGTCTCTGCAGAGTGTGAAACACAGACATCTTAGCTTCCTCACTTTTCTAATGTAAAAAAAAAATAATACAAAAAAAGTCAAGGGGGTGAATACTTTAGCAAGGCCCTGTATATTTGCGAAATATCGCAAAATAAAATATTGCCCCTGCCGCTCATCACTATTAGTGACGTGCAGACAGTAGCGGATGATGATGATGTAGCCGATCACACTTGGGAGCCGGGTGAAGAAGGGGCTTCATCATCATCATGAGGAGAAGAGGGTGGCAGTTTGCGCGTGAGGCAGCGGCTGAGCCAACAGGGTAGTAGCAGTGGGAGGTTGGGAGCCAAATGTGCCCGGGGTAGACCACCCGCTTCGTAGGAGCCTGCCGGCCCAGTAAGTAGTTGTGCAGAGGTTCACAGAGGCAGCGGTAGCAGGCTGCCAGCGTGGAGTGTTGGGGGGAAAATGCCATACTCAGCGTGTCGCAATTTTTTGTTAGGCTGCCAGAGAAGGTGAACATGGCCATTTGCCGAATTGGTGGACAGAAGTTGAAGCATGGAACTGAGCAGTGAGATGGACAGAGAAATAAGAAAAAAAAATACAAAAAAAAACAAACAACAGGTAGCTCTGTACAGATACATTTCATTGAATCCCTCAGTGGCTATAGTCATTTTTTATTTACATGCAATTAAAGTATTCAGATTAATTTGCTCTTTTGAAAACTGTAGAATATTTTTCATGGGACAACCCCTTTAAATTTTTATCTATACTGTCTCACAGAATATATCCATTTTACATGTATGGTAGTCTTCTCTAAAACGAGAGGTGCTGTTCTTTAGCTATATACAATTGCGTAATTGGAGAAGGGGGGGGGGGGCAGCAGGGCATGTGCTCCAGGTGCCAGGGAGATTTCCATCAAGCCACTCTGCCTTGACAAGGACAGCTACATCTATGGCTGTATAAGTTAATATTTTTGTCCCATTGCATCAATGTGTTACATATAGGTTTTGTACACTCCTTCACTGCTAGATATAATCTTGAGTAGATGCTGGAGGAATAAATAAGTAGAGCAGAAGTATTTTAGTCTCTAAAGCTTATGGCTAAGTGAATTTTCACTGTTATCCCTCAATATAACCTCTGGGCACTGCTGAGTTTAATCTACTAATCCATTACTGCACTGACTTTGGGAACATCAAATGTTAATGACTAACTTGCTAAAATTTAAATACTTACACGTCCGTTCAATGAGGAAATATAACAGACAAGCATATGCAAAAAGCTGAATTAGTGGACCTGTTATAATAGTGGTATAATGCCATGAGTTTATTATTAATGCAGTATGACAAATTAGGGGGGTTGACAAAAGATGACACATGATCACCTTGTAAGGGCGGAGGGTATCAATCCCGTTACAGAAAAGAAGGATGGCAGAAAGAGTCAGACAGACACAGTTGTAACTTAAAGCATATTAGAGTTAAAAAAAAGTGTAATAGCTGTGCTTCTTTGTATGCTCATAACTGTGAAGGAACAGCTAGATGCACAGCTAGATGCATTTCACTCAGAAGAAGAGGGTCTCCCTTCTGTTGACTCTTCCAATACTGTATGCATTGACAGTTTTACAGACACACAGGAGCTTCTCAGCTGTTCAGATGCAGTGTAGAAGCAGTTTATCAGGCTCATAATCTCAACTAGCTCTAACACGCCCCCACCTCCTCTCAGCCGTTTTCTGAGTCTCTGTTACCAGGGAAGGATCTTGCAGTGGACTGCAACTTAGGTGGAAGTGAGACCTCTAGTTGCCATGATTTTACGGCTTTTTTTCCAGGTGGATGCAGGCATTTTTAAAAAAAAATGAAGTGATTTCGAAATTTACTAGTCCTTAAGGGGTTAAGACACAAAGGACAAATATAACACTGTCGCTTTAAGAGATAACAACTCACTCTTCCTCTGGCTTACACTGCAGCCAACTACCTGGGCATCGACACTCTGGCTCTGTTCTCCTCACAATGGCAGCAGCTTCCCCACAGCTTCCTCTCTTCCTCTCTGACTTCACAACCACTGGACACTCTCTTATCTATTGCGGTACCTTTGCTTCACGACACAGTCCAAGGTAGCAGTATCTGACTTCACAGCCACTGCGCACACACTTATCCAGAGCGGTATCTCTGTATCTTAGTATGGCACTCAATCTTCCACACAATATTTGTTCAGAAATTAACACTCAATACTTACATGGCATCTCACTCACAGTATTGCACATAAATTTACAGTTTCATCACTGGCTTCTCACAGCAGCTTAAAGGCACAGTACATGGTAAATCACATAGCATAGCACTGTATATCATCATGGGTGTATCTCATCATGAGTGAAATACTTGTATGTTTCTGTGCAGCGAGCCCCTGAGGGAGCTGGATAAGAGGATGGGAGTGGTAGTGGCACTGATCAGATGATGTGTCACAGTGTGCTCCCTCAGGCCATCGTTCCTGGGGATTGGTGCAGTGAAAAGATGGTGCAAGGAAGTATGCCAGAAGTAAAAGTACAAAAGTCTCTTTTTTACTAAATGCAAAGGATAAGTTGCAGTACATCCAGCAGTAGTTTGTACAAAGTGCAATTTCTCTCCCCAGATGATGAGGTATGGTGGCTGACAATGGCACTCTGAGTATACTAGCCAGCAAAAGTCTCTCTCTCATTATTCTCTTGCTAACAGCAATAAGCTGGCACTTGTGGCTAGTGTTGAGCAAAGCAAGCCTTCATCCAAAGTCGCTTTGTTCAAAACTTCGGAATAATACTGTACGGAGATTCGTCTCGTACAGTATTAGAATGTATAGGCCCCCCCCCCCCCCCCCCCCCCCAATGAGCCGAAGCCAAAGTACCTTGGAACCGAAACCGAGGTCTGTTTCAAGTTTTAAAGTGGTTTTCCACTTTAAAAATTAACTACCGAAGTTATTCAATGAAGTCACGCACCATACATTCTAATACTGTGTGGAGACGAATCTCCGTACAGTATTATTCCAAAGTTTTGAACGAAGCGACTTTGGATGAAGCATACGAAGCTCGTTTCGCTCAACACTACTTGTGGCTATAGGTGTCCACTTGAGAATTGCAGGCTTTTGAGCGTGCTTGTCCTGAACTGTGATGATGGTTGTCGTAACTTGTTATCCTCTCACCTGCAGCAGAGTCTGTATAGCTGATAGTGTTGCTCATTCTGCTGACTGTGAATGCTGCAATCTCCCTGGAGTAGTGGTTCTCACAAATTAGCTGGATCTCTAGTCCCCAATGCCCTTAGAGTGGGAGCAGATGGATGTGCCCGCTCACCCTAGGCTTGCCAAATTAAGTGGATGCTCCAATCCTTGTGCCACCCATACGCCATCTGCTGGTATAACAGTGCACAGCATATCAAAAACATTATAAACGTTACATCACAAACCCAAACTTTTCAGATTCCATCAAGTCTGGGGTACTGCACTAGCAACAATAACATTACAGGTCAACAGTTCAACTAGGTCAGTAATGGTGAACCTTTTACAGTCCGAGTGCCGAAACTGCAACCCGAAACCCCCTTTTTTATCGCAAAGTGCCAGCACGGAATTATAATAGCCCACCTACATTCAGTGTGCTGCCTGTGCTGTTCATAGTGCGCCCTGCGCTGATGAATGGCAGAAAACATCTAAGACATATTGATACACCATATACTATTTAAGAGGTACATGGCTGATTTACAACCCTCTTACAAGCTGCATGAAAGCATGCAAAGAATGGCAGGATTAGTGGTCAGCTGGGGATCAGTGATGTTAGTGGGGGACTAAATGGGTTAAGTGTTGCTTTTTAATTTTAAGCCAATCTCTGCCATTTGAATAAAACATTTTATACCCTTGGCAACCCCTATAACATTTGCTAGATTTAACAAAATTAGGGTTATTCACTTTAGAAAAAAGATGACTGACGGGTAGAGTTGAGCGAACACCTGGATGTTCGGGTTCGAGAAGTTCGGCCGAACATCCCGGAAATGTTCGGGTTCGGGATCCGAACCCGATCCGAACTTCGTCCCGAACCCGAACCCCATTGAAGTCAATGGGGACCCGAACTTTTCGGCACTAAAACGGCTGTAAAACAGCCCAGGAAAGGGCTAGAGGGCTGCAAAAGGCAGCAACATGTAGGTAAATCCCCTGCAAACAAATGTGGATAGGGAAATTAATTAAAATAAAAATTAAATAAATAAAAATTAACCAAAATCAATTGGAGAGAGGTTCCATAGCAGAGAATCTGGCTTCCCGTCACCCACCACTGGAACAGTCCATTCTCAGATATTTAGGCCCCGGCACCCAGGCAGAGGAGAGAGGTCCCGTAACAGAGAATCTGTCTTCATGTCAGCAGAGAATTAGTCTGCATGTCATAGCAGAGAATGAGGCTTCACGTCAGCCACCACTGCAACAGTCCATTGGCATATATTTAGGCCTAGCACACAGGCAGAGGAGAGAGGTCCCGTAACAGAGAATCTGGCTTCATGTCAGCAGAGAATCAGTCTGCATGTCATAGCAGAGAATGAGGCTTCACGTCAGCCACCACTGCAACAGTCCATTGGCATATATTTAGGCCCAGCACACACACAGGCAGAGGAGAGAGGTCCCGTAACAGAGAATCTGGCTTCATGTCAGCAGAGAATCAGTCTGCATGTCATAGCAGAGAATGAGGCTTCACGTCAGCCACCACTGCAACAGTCCATTGGCATATATTTAGGCCCAGCACACACACAGGCAGAGGAGAGAGGTCCCGTAACAGAGAATCTGTCTTCATGTCAGCAGAGAATTAGTCTGCATGTCATAGCAGAGAATGAGGCTTCACGTCACCCACCACTGCAACAGTCCATTGGCATATATTTAGGCCTAGCACACAGGCAGAGCAGAGAGGTCCCGTAACAGACAATCTGGCTTCATGACAGCAGAGAATCAGTCTGCATGTCATAGCAGAGAATGAGGCTTCACGTCACCCACCACTGCAACAGTCCATTGGCATATATTTAGGCCTAGCACACAGGCAGAGCAGAGAGGTCCCGTAACAGACAATCTGGCTTCATGTCAGCAGAGAATCAGTCTGCATGTCATAGCAGAGAATGAGGCTTCACGTCACCCACCACTGCAACAGTCCATTGGCATATATTTAGGCCTAGCACACAGGCAGAGCAGAGAGGTCCCGTAACAGACAATCTGGCTTCATGACAGCAGAGAATCAGTCTGCATGTCATAGCAGAGAATGAGGCTTCACGTCACCCACCACTGCAACAGTCCATTGGCATATATTTAGGCCTAGCACACAGGCAGAGCAGAGAGGTCCCGTAACAGACAATCTGGCTTCATGTCAGCAGAGAATCAGTCTGCATGTCATAGCAGAGAATGAGGCTTCACGTCACCCACCACTGCAACAGTCCATTGGCATATATTTAGGCCTAGCACACAGGCAGAGCAGAGAGGTCCCGTAACAGACGATCTGGCTTCATGTCAGCAGAGAATCAGTCTGCATGTCATAGCAGAGAATCAGGCTTCACGTCAGCCACCACTGCAACAGTCCATTGTCATAAATTTAGGCCCAGCACCCAGGCAGAGGAGAGAGGTCCCGTAACAGACAATCTGGCTTCATGTCAGCAGAGAATTAGTCTGCATGTCATAGCAGAGAATCAGGCTTCATGTCAGCCACCACTGCAACAGTCCATTGGCATATATTTAGGCCTAGCACACAGGCAGAGGAGAGGTTCATTCAACTTTGGGTAGCATCGCAATATAATGGTAAAATGAAAATAAAAATAGGATTGAATGAGGAAGTGCCCTGGAGTCCAATAATATATGGTTATGGGGAGGTAGTTAATGTCTAATCTGGACAAGGGACGGACAGGTCCTGTGGGATCCATGCCTGGTTCATTTTTATGAACGTCAGCTTGTCCACATTGGCTGTAGACAGGCGGCTGCGTTTGTCTGTAATGACGCCCCCTGCCGTGCTGAATACACGTTCAGACAAAACGCTGGCTGCCGGGCAGGCCAGCACCTCCAAGGCATAAAAGGCTAGCTCTGGCCACGTGGACAATTTAGAGACCCAGAAGTTGAATGGGGCCGAACCATCAGTCAGTACGTGGAGGGGTGTGCACACGTACTGTTCCACCATGTTAGTGAAATGTTGCCTCCTGCTAACACGTTGCGTATCAGGTGGTGGTGCAGTTAGCTGTGGCGTGTTGACAAAAGTTTTCCACATCTCTGCCATGCTAACCCTGCCCTCAGAGGAGCTGGCCGTGACACAGCTGCCTTGGCGACCTCTTGCTCCTCCTCTGCCTTGGCCTTGGGCTTCCACTTGTTCCCCTGTGACATTTGGGAATGCTCTCAGTAGCGCGTCTACCAACGTGCGCTTGTACTCGCGCATCTTCCTATCACGCTCCAGTGCAGGAAGTAAGGTGGGCACATTGTCTTTGTAGCGTGGATCCAGCAGGGTGGCAACCCAGTAGTCCGCACAGGTTAAAATGTGGGCAACTCTGCTGTCGTTGCGCAGGCACTGCAGCATGTAGTCGCTCATGTGTGCCAGGCTGCCCAGGGGTAAGGACAAGCTGTCCTCTGTGGGAGGCGTATCGTCATCGTCCTGCCTTTCCCCCCAGCCACGCACCAGTGATGGACCCGAGCTGCGTTGGGTGCCACCCCGCTGTGACCATGCTTCATCCTCATCCTCCTCCACCTCCTCCTCATCCTCGTCCTCCTCGTCCTCCAGTAGTGGGCCCTGGCTGGCCACATTTGTACCTGGCCTCTGCTGTTGCAAAAAACCTCCCTCTGAGTCACTTCGAAGAGACTGGCCTGAAAGTGCTAAAAATGACCCCTCTTCCTCATCCTCCTCCTCCTCCTCCTGGGCCACCTCCTGTTCCATCATCGCCCTAAGTGTTTTCTCAAGGAGACATAGAAGTGGTATTGTAACGCTGATAACGGTGTCATCGCCACTGGCCATGTTGGTGGAGTACTCGAAACAGCGCAACAGGGCACACAGGTCTCGCATGGAGGCCCAGTCATTGGTGGTGAAGTGGTGCTGTTCTGTAGTGCGACTGACCCGTGCGTGCTGCAGCTGAAACTCCACTATGGCCTGCTGCTGCTCGCACAGTCTGTCCAGCATGTGCAAGGTGGAGTTCCACCTGGTGGGCACGTCGCATATGAGGCGGTGAGCGGGAAGGCCGAAGTTACGCTGTAGCGCAGACAGGCGAGCAGCGGCAGGATGTGAACGCCGGAAGCGCGAACAGACGGCCCGCACTTTATGCAGCAGCTCTGACATGTCGGGGTAGTTGTGAATGAACTTCTGCACCACCAAATTCAGCACATGCGCCAAGCAAGGGATGTGCGTCAAATTGGCTAGTCCCAGAGCTGCAACGAGATTTCGCCCATTATCACACACCACCAGGCCGGGCTTGAGGCTCACCGGCAGCAACCACTCGTCGGTCTGTTGTTCAATACCCCGCCACAACTCCTGTGCGGTGTGGGGCCTGTCCCCCAAACATATGAGTTTCAGAATGGCCTGCTGACGTTTACCCCGGGCTGTGCTGAAGTTGGTGGTGAAGGTGTGTGGCTGACTGGATGAGCAGGTGGAAGAAGAGGAGGAGGAAGCCGAGAAGGAGGAGGTGGCAACAGGAGGCAAAGAATGTTGCCCTGCGATCCTTGGCGGCGGCAGGACGTGCGCCAAACAGCTCTCCGCCTGGGGCCCAGCTGCCACTACATTTACCCAGTGTGCAGTTAGGGAGATATAGCGTCCCTGGCCGTGCTTACTGGTCCACGTATCTGTGGTTAGGTGGACCTTGCTACAGATGGCGTTGCGCAGTGCACACTTGATTTTATCGGATACTTGGTTGTGCAGGGAAGGCACGGCTCTCTTGGAGAAGTAGTGCCGGCTGGGAACAACATACTGTGGGACAGCAAGCGACATGAGCTGTTTGAAGCTGTCTGTGTCCACCAGCCTAAATGACAGCATTTCATAGGCCAGTAGTTTAGAAATGCTGGCATTCAGGGCCAGGGATCGAGGGTGGCTAGGTGGGAATTTACGCTTTCTATCAAATGTTTGTGAGATGGAGAGCTGAACGCTGGCGTGTGACATGGTTGAGACGCTTGGTGACGGAGGTGGTGGTGGTGGTGTTGGTGGTACATCCCCTGTTTGCTGGGCGGCAGGTGCCAACGTTCCTCCAGAGGCGGAGGAAGAGGCCGAGGCGGCAGCAGCAGAATAGGCCGAGGCGGCAGCAGCAGAAGAGGTAGCAGGGGGAGCCTGAGTGACTTCCTTGGTTTTAAGGTGTTTACTCCACTGCAGTTCATGCTTTGCATGCAGGTGCCTGGTCATGCAGGTTGTGCTCAGGTTCAGAACGTTAATGCCTCGCTTCAGGCTCTGATGGCACAGCGTGCAAACCACTCGGGTCTTGTCGTCAGCACATTGTTTGAAGAAGTGCCATGCCAGGGAACTCCTTGAAGCTGCCTTTGGGGTGCTCGGTCCCAGATGGCGGCGGTCAGTAGCAGGCGGAGTCTCTTGGCGGCGGGTGTTCTGCTTTTGCCCACTGCTCCCTCTTTTGCTACGCTGTTGGCTCGGTCTCACCACTGCCTCTTCCTCCGAACTGTGAAAGTCAGTGGCACGACCTTCATTCCATGTGGGGTCTAGGACCTCATCGTCCCCTGCATCGTCTTCCACCCAGTCTTGATCCCTGACCTCCTGTTCAGTCTGCACACTGCAGAAAGACTGCAGCAGTTGGCACCTGTGTTTCGTCATCATCAGAGACATGCTGAGGTGGTATTCCCATGTCCTCATCATCAGGAAACATAAGTGGTTGTGCGTCAGTGCATTCTATGTCTTTCACCGCTGGGGAAGGGCTAGGTGGATGCCCTTGGGAAACCCTGCCAGCGGAGTCTTCAAACAGCATAAGAGACTGCTGCATAACTTGAGGCTGAGACAGTTTCCCTGGTATGCATGGGGGTGATGTGACAGACTGATGGGGTTGGTTTTCAGGCGCCATCTGTGCGCTTTCTGCAGAAGACTGGGTGGGAGATAATGTGAACGTGCTGGATCCACTGTCGGCCACCCAATTGACTAATGCCTGTACCTGCTCAGGCCTTACCATCCTTAGAACGGCATTGGGCCCCACCATATATCGCTGTAAATTCTGGCGGCTACTGGGACCTGAGGTAGTTGGTACACTAGGACGTGTGGATGTGGCAGAACGGCCACGTCCTCTCCCAGCACCAGAGGGTCCACTAACACCACCACGACCATGTCCACGTCCGCGTCCCTTACTAGATGTTTTTCTCATTGTTATGGTTCACCACAACAACAAATATATTATTTGGCCCAATGTATTGTATTCAAATTCAGCGGGATATAAATTTGAGGCCTAGTATTTAGGCGCTGGGTGACCGGTATGGATTTAGTGACAGAATTAGACTTGGAAATGCACAGAAGCGTGTGTGTGAAGTTATTCTGAATGACCCAATGTGCACCTTGAATATTATATACCCTTTTTGGGATAGATTTCAAATAGCTCTGATATAGCAGGAACCACTAAATTATGAAATTGCTAAATTGGGAATTGTACTTCAACCCAGAACAAAAAATGTGCTTTGACGGGCACTAAATAACTTTCCCAGCTACAACAGTACAGCGGTAACGAGAGATTTAGAGGGATTTAAATTTGAGGCCTAGTATTTAGGCGCTGGGTCACCGGTATGGATTTAGTGACAGAATTAGACTTGGAAATGCACAGAAGCGTGTGTGTGAAGTTATTCTGAATGACCCTATGTGCACCTTCAATATTATATACCCTTTTAGGGATAGATTTCAAATAGCTCTGATATAGCAGAAACCACTAAATTATGAAATTTCTAAATTGGGAATTGTACTTCAACCCAGAACAAAAAATGTGCTTTGACGGACACTAAATATCTTGCCCAGCAACAACAGTACAGCGGTGGGTAACGAGAGATTTAGAGGGATTTAAATTTGAGGCCTAGTATTTAGGCGCTGGGTCACCGGTATGGATTTAGTGACAGAATTAGACTTGGAAATGCACAGAAGCGTGTGTGTGAAGTTATTCTGAATGACCCTATGTGCACCTTCAATATTATATACCCTTTTAGGGATAGATTTCAAATAGCTCTGATATAGCAGAAACCACTAAATTATGAAATTGCTAAATTGGGAATTGTACTTCAACCCAGAACAAAAAATGTGCTTTGACGGACACTAAATATCTTGCCCAGCAACAACAGTACAGCGGTGGGTAACGAGAGATTTAGAGGGATTTAAATTTGAGGCCTAGTATTTAGGCGCTGGGTGACAGGTATGGGTTTAGTGACAGAATTAGACTTGGAAATACACAGTAGCGGGTGTGTGTGAAGTTATTCTGAATGACCCAATGTGCACCTTCAATATTATATACCCTTTTTGGGATAGATTTCAAATAGCTCTGATATAGCAGGAACCACTAAATTATGAAATTGCTAAATTGGGAATTGTACTTCAACCCAGAACAAAAAATGTGCTTTGACGGACACTAAATATCTTGCCCAGCAACAACAGTACAGCGGTGGGTAACGAGAGATTTAGAGGGATTTAAATTTGAGGCCTAGTATTTAGGCGCTGGGTCACCGGTATGGATTTAGTGACAGAATTAGACTTGGAAATGCACAGAAGCGTGTGTGTGAAGTTATTCTGAATGACCCTACGTGCACCTTCAATATTATATACCCTTTTAGGGATAGATTTCAAATAGCTCTGATATAGCAGAAACCACTAAATTATGAAATTGCTAAATTGGGAATTGTACTTCAACCCAGAACAAAAAATGTGCTTTGACGGACACTAAATATCTTGCCCAGCAACAACAGTACAGCGGTGGGTAACGAGAGATTTAGAGGGATTTAAATTTGAGGCCTAGTATTTAGGCGCTGGGTCACCGGTATGGATTTAGTGACAGAATTAGACTTGGAAATGCACAGAAGCGTGTGTGTGAAGTTATTCTGAATGACCCTATGTGCACCTTCAATATTATATACCCTTTTAGGGATAGATTTCAAATAGCTCTGATATAGCAGAAACCACTAAATTATGAAATTGCTAAATTGGGAATTGTACTTCAACCCAGAACAAAAAATGTGCTTTGACGGACACTAAATATCTTGCCCAGCAACAACAGTACAGTGGTGGGTAACGAGAGATTTAGAGGGATTTAAATTTGAGGCCTAGTATTTAGGCGCTGGGTCACCGGTATGGATTTAGTGACAGAATTAGACTTGGAAATGCACAGAAGCGTGTGTGTGAAGTTATTCTGAATGACCCTATGTGCACCTTCAATATTATATACCCTTTTAGGGATAGATTTCAAATAGCTCTGATATAGCAGAAACCACTAAATTATGAAATTGCTAAATTGGGAATTGTACTTCAACCCAGAACAAAAAATGTGCTTTGACGGACACTAAATATCTTGCCCAGCAACAACAGTACAGCGGTGGGTAACGAGAGATTTAGAGGGATTTAAATTTGAGGCCTAGTATTTAGGCGCTGGGTGACAGGTATGGGTTTAGTGACAGAATTAGACTTGGAAATACACAGTAGCGGGTGTGTGTGAAGTTATTCTGAATGACCCAATGTGCACCTTCAATATTATATACCCTTTTTGGGATAGATTTCAAATAGCTCTGATATAGCAGGAACCACTAAATTATGAAATTGCTAAATTGGGAATTGTATTTCAACCCAGAACAAGAAATGTGCTTGAACGGACACTAAATAACTCGCCCAGCTACAGCACTAGGGACAGATTTAGCTGGATATAAATTTGAGGCCTAGTATTTAGGCGCTGGGTGACCGGTATGGATTTAGTGACAGAATTAGACTGGGATATGGCCAAAAAATGAACAGACTATTGCTGGTTAAATGCACTTGGTGTGACAGCTTCACCCTGATGTAGGCTTTAGCCAAAAAACAACCACACCATTGAGGGTTAAATGCACTTGGTGACAGGCGCAGCTTGCCCCTGATTTTGTATATGGCCAAAAAATGAACAGACTATTGCTGGTTAAATGCACTTGGTGTGACAGCTTCACCCTGATGTAGGCTTTAGCCAAAAAACAACCACACCATTGAGGGTTAAATGCACTTGGTGACAGGCGCAGCTTGCCCCTGATTTTGTATATGGCCAAAAAATGAACAGACTATTGCTGGTTAAATGCACTTGGTGTGACAGCTTCACCCTGATGTAGGCTTTAGCCAAAAAACAACCACACCATTGAGGGTTAAATGCACTTGGTGACAGGCGCAGCTTGCCCCTGATTTTGTATATGGCCAAAAAATGAACAGACTATTGCTGGTTAAATGCACTTGGTGTGACAGCTTCACCCTGATGTAGGCTTTAGCCAAAAAACAACCACACCATTGAGGGTTAAATGCACTTGGTCGCAGCTTGTGCTGGCGCACCACAAGACACAAAATGGCCGCCGAGGGGCGTGGCTTCGGCATGGCGGCGTGAGGACGCGTGTAGGGAGAGCTCCGTGACTTGCCTCAGGAGAACTACCACGGAACACCTTCCTAGCTGTCTTTCCGGCCATGACTAAGGGGAGAAGATCGAGGAGTCAGCCTGCGGTCCCCCCTGAACAATCCATCGGCCGTTTCCTCAGATCTGCCCAGCAAGGAGGCTGGGAGTCTCCTGTAATGGCGGCCGCTTCTCCCTCGCTGCGGCCAGCGGCACAGCCGTTTTCGCCAGCACGAACATCGGAGCTCCCTCCCCCACGAGAACGCCGCTTGAGTGAACAGATCCATACTCACTTAGCTCCGGCCTCCCAGCGTGACACCCGACCGGATCCTTCTCTGCGCCACGCAGCTCCACATCAGCCGGATCCTCCAGGTACCGCCACTCAGGCTTGGTCAGGGCCTACTTCCGACGGGAGCCTGCATGCCCGGGCCCCTTCCCCTCACCAGACGGACAATGCGATAACTGGGTCTACACAAGCCCAGGAGCAGTACAGTGCACGTGCCAGCACTCCTATCGCTAGCCCCTCCAGGGATCCCACTGGGGGTTTGCCGCCATCTCTGAGGAATCCTATCCTCACTCAGGGCCACGTGTTACCTGCCCCTGCTACTCAGTCTCCCAGTCAAGATATACCGGCTATCTTCTCTTCCTCGCTGACACAGCATCCAGAAGAGTCTCAGGGGCTCCCCCCTCCCCCTTCCTCCATTGACCGCACGCTGGCAGAACTATGGGAGATGGTGCGGGCGTTACCCACGAAATCCGATCTGGAGGTACAAGTGTCTCGCATTGAGGCCAAGCAAGCCCAGGCCCTGCAGGCAGTCCGCACGGAGGTTCAACAACTGGACGACCGTCTGTCCTCGCTAGAACGCGATCATGCAGCTACAGCCGCTGTGGTTCATTCTCACTCTGCGGTCATGTCTGCACATACCTCTCAACTGCAGGACTTTTCGTTACACCTTGACGACGTGGAGAATAGGGGCCGTCGAAACAACCTTAAGATCCGTAATATCCCGGAATCGGTCCCCAACGATCAGCTACACTCTGTCGTGGTCGACATTTTCAATTCAATCCTGGACGATCCTCCTCAAACGCAAATCGAACTTGACAGAGTTCACAGAACTGCCGGACCCAGAAATCGGGACGTGGATAGGCCACGTGATGTTATCTGCCGGGTACACTTTTATGTTGTAAAGGAGCGTATCCTGCGCAAAGCCTGGGAGAAGAAGGACCTTTTCTATAAAGACATTCCGATTACTGTATTGCCTGACGTTTCTCGCCTAACCCTATCTATGCGGAGAATAGTGAGGCCTCTGCTAGAAGCAATCAAAGAAGCAGGAGCATCATATCGTTGGGGTCACCCGTTTCACATCATTGTCAGATATCCCGACGGTCAATCTATGCAAGTCCGCTCTCCGGCTGACCTTCAGGATTTATTCAGATTCCTTGACATCCGTCCGTTCCCGGTTCCAGATTGGACACTACCCTCCTTTCTACAGGATTTGCCTCAAGGTCCGGATTTTCCAAGACGATCAGCATCTCCTTTCTCGAGGCGCATATCTCCTGGCCGTTCCGGCTCCCTCCGCGGTCACCTTTCCAGGCCCCGCTACCAGCCTCCACGGCGCCTACCACCGTCTCCCCGCTGATCCTTCATCTTGATCCCTACTACGGAGACCTTCTGCCTGTCTTGTTGAGCGGGTCTTCACTAGACAGTTATTCATGTTTCTGTTCCTGAGCCGTTCCACCAATCTTTCCCACCTGGATTCTTGTCTGGGACTATGATGACCTCCATTCCGTGTCCCTTCGGGTCCAGATGTTGTTTACAGTCTTGCGACTTGGATTTTTGTTTTGCCTCTATGTCATCTCCCTGTGCTCTCTTCCTCTTATCTGTCTTGTAGGAGTAATATTATGCATCTGTCCTCTCCCCTTTTCCCTGTCCATGCCACTCTACATTTTAGGAAGGGGTCTCCCAGGTGCAATGTGTTCCGCCTCATGTTTAGGTCACTAGGTGTTCTCCTTATGATTAGGTTTCATCTTTTCCCCAAGCGCCATCCGTTCTACTTCCCCAACTAGGGCACTGTGGGTCCTTTCCTTAGTACTGTTTGGATAGGCCTCTCACAGTTACTATTGTTATAGCAGGTGCTACTGCTTATAGTTAGAACCCGTCCATTCTTCTTTCTCTTCTCTTTCCTTTTATCTTTCCTTCCCTATTCCCTTTTCCCTCCCTTTCCCTTGACAGCTCACTTCTCTCTCACGAAGGTATTGTGTTCATTGTGCTCTGTAGGACTTGTTATTCGTCATGTCTGATATTCTTTTAGTCTCCCTTAATGTACAGGGTTTGAACCTGCCAGAAAAGAGATCTTCTCTCCTGCGTCTCCTTTGGAGAAAAAGAGCTCACGTGGCGTTTATACAGGAAACTCATTTCCGCTCCTCTTCTACTCCACGACTCTGCGATAGACGCTTCCCTCATGTTTACCACAGTTCGGACCCTGACTCTAAGACGAAAGGAGTCTCAATCCTTGTCTCCAACGCAATCTCCTGGGACCTGATTGATTCTCGCACTGATGGAGCTGGTAGGTACCTGTTTGTAAAGGGAAGGTTGGCTGGGACTTTAGTTACATTGGCGTCCGTTTATGCCCCTAACACAGGCCAGGTTAGTTTCCTGTCCAAGACCTTTAGAGCCTTGGAGGATTTCACTGAGGGCCTCTTGATTCTCGGAGGTGACCTTAACATCGTTTTGGATCCTCGCCTGGACTCCTCCAAGGGTCAAGTTTCTTACCCCCACTCCACCACTTCCAAGCTTAAAGAGCTCCTTTTCTCACAGCAACTTACAGACCCATGGCGCATTTTGTACCCGACATCTCGAGACTATACCTTTTTTTCTCACCCTCACAATTCCTACTCCAGGTTGGATTATTTCCTTCTGAACCACGCTAGGCTGGACCTCCTCACTAGGGCGGAGATCGACCCAATAACCTTTTCGGATCACGCCCTGATCTCCATATCGCTCACTTTTTCATCCCACCAAGCCAGAGCCTGGCATTGGCAATTAAATGACTCGCTTCTACAAGACTTACAGGTCTCTTCTGAAATAAGGAAGGACCTGGCTGAGTATTTCGAGACTAACGTGGTTCCAGAGAGTGATCCCCTTAATATTTGGGAGGCCCACAAATGCTTTATTCGAGGTTCCTTTATAAAACTAGGTTCTCAGTTAAAAAAGGAAAGAGCAGCAAAAATAACTTCCCTCCTTTCACGCATCCACGTATTAGAGCAGCAACACAAGCAGACCCTGGACTTGCAGTTGGGTGCCGAGCTCACACAACTCCGAGACCAGGTTCGCTCTCTTTGCCTCTCAAGAGCAAAAGCGACCTTGGTCAAATGCCGTAGACACTATTACGAACATGGGAATAAACCGGGTAGAACCCTGGCCCGGGCTCTTCGGAAAACAAGGCTTTGCTCTTACGTTCCACATGTGTCTACTTCATCTGGCTCTAAGGTCTCCCTTCCGAGGGAAATAACTGAAGCTTTTAGATCTTACTATCACACATTGTATAACTTGGAGGACTCTCATCAGCCTACCGTCCAGGAATCAATGCCCTCGTTGAGGACTTACCTAGAGTCCGCGGGCCTTGCTTCTCTCCCCCCGGAGGCCATTTCGACACTAGAGTCCCCCATATCATTGACTGAGTTACAGGCTGCTATTAAAGATTCCCAAGCGGGGAAGGCTCCTGGTCCAGATGGACTCACGCTACCCTACTATAAACAATTTGGGGACGTTTTATCCACTCATTTTTTAGCTGCCTTTAACTCATTTGATGCGACCCGTTCTCTCCCTAATGATACCCTTAGAGCACACATTACAGTCGTCCCCAAGGAAGGGAAGGATCCGACACAATGCCACAGCTACCGTCCCATCTCTCTCATTAATGTGGACCTCAAACTGTTCTCGAAAATACTTGCTTCACGCCTCCTGCCTCATCTCCAAAAATTAATCCACCTAGACCAAACTGGGTTTTTACCCTTGAGGGAGGCCCGGGACAATACGACGAGAGCTATAAACATGATTTACCAGGCTGTTACTTCTAAGACCCCGTCATTACTCCTGTCAACTGATGCCGAAAAGGCTTTTGACAGGGTTAATTGGAAATTCATGTTTGCAACCCTTCGTCATATTGGACTAGGTGAGAAGATGATGTCCAGAATTATTAATCTTTACTCCAACCCCACGGCAGTTGTCAAAGTGAATGGCCAATTTTCCTCGCCCCTATCCATCCACAATGGAACGAGACAGGGTTGCCCCCTTTCCCCTCTAATATTTGTTCTCTGCCTAGAACCGCTCCTATGTCACATTAGGGGGAACCCCGATATTGCTGGTTTACAGATACTTGGGACCTCACATAAAGTCGCAGCCTACGCTGATGATCTTCTATTTTTCCTATCCAAACCGAGGGTAACCATCCCAAACCTGATGAGGGAGCTCAAAATATACGCCCACCTTTCGAACTTTAAGATTAATTATCAGAAATCAGAAGCCTTAAACATTAATCTCACGTCTGCCACGGTCATGTCGATTGCCGAGAGCTTCCCCTTTAGATGGGCTCGCTCGTCTCTAAAGTACCTTGGAATATTCTTGACCCCCTCACTCTCTGACCTTTACCAGGTTAACTACCCGCCTCTTCTCCAGGCCATAAAGTCTGACCTAGATAGGTGGCATAAAGGCACGTTTTCTTGGTTTGGTAGGATTTCTATCTTTAAAATGAACATTTTACCAAAAATCCTCTACTTCTTTCAAGCCCTCCCGGTCCATATTCCTAGACTCTTTTTTCACAATCTCTTGAAGATATTGTCTCAATTTATCTGGGCTGGCAAGCCGTCCAGGATTGCTAGGTCGATACTTTTCCGGCCTAAACTGGAAGGTGGACTAGGGCTCCCTGACTTTATTTCATACCACAGAGCATCTCACCTCCTCAGAATTGTGGACTGGTGTAGACACAAAGCCTATAAACAATGGATCTCGGTCGAACAATCATTCCTTTCCACTCCTTTGCCTGCTACCCCATGGTTAGGCACCTATGTTCCGCTTGATGCTCGTTTACACCCAACCATAGGTCCCTCACTGAAGGTCTTCTCCTCCATTCAGAACCACCCCAACATCTCTCCTTCCCCCTCTCCTATGTTCCCTCTTTTGGGTAATCCACAATTCCCCCCGGGGTTGGAACATGGTCCCTTTCGAACTTTGGTAAACTGCAACAAATTCAGGGCCCATCATTTGATCGCCTTGAATTCGTGGCTTTCCCCCCAACAAGTCTCGGAGATGTCGGGTATCCCTGCCATTAACCCCTGGCAGTCTCGTCAGCTTAAACACTTCATGGCTACCCTCCTTCCGGCAGAGTCCTATGTCCGTGAAAAAACTGACTTTGAGTTTCTGTGTGACCAATCAGGTGTGTCTCGCCGCACCCTCTCTCGAATGTACTACCTACTACTCAATCCGGCCAATCAACCCCCTCCTAACTTTGTCTCCCAATGGGAAGCGGATATAGATTCCACACTTACATCGGAACAGAGACTCAGGCTGTACACATGCGTTCATAAAACTTCTATTGCCAGCAATGTTCAGGAGGCTGGTTTCAAACTGATGTCCCGTTGGTATAGGGTCCCTACTAGACTCCACTCCATTTTCCCGCATACCTCGCCTTTATGCTGGCGTTGTGGCTCGGAGAGAGGCACTATCCTACACACATTCTGGAGCTGTCCTAGTCTCTCCGGTTTTTGGGACTCGGTCTGGTCGATTACATCTAAATTCACCACATATACCCTCCCTAAAACACCGGGGTTCTTCCTACTCCATCAGTGCGAGATTCCTCTCTCCTCCTACAAAAGGTCTGTGGTTAGACATCTGGTGAACGCTGCAAGAGCCTGTATTCCGTCTCTCTGGAGGCAACCAACTGTTCCCTCTGTGTCCATGTGGATCAACAAAATCCAGGAGACCATGAGAATGGAAGATCTCACCTCTACATTAAGGCGTACTGAGAAGAGGTTTACTAAAACTTGGAGCCATTGGATGGAGTTCTATGATTCAGCGGAATGCAGGTCGCTTCTAGCACAGCCGTGAGAGTGAGGTCTGTTGTTGCCTTTCCGCTCCCCCTTTCCCTCCCCCCCCCCCCTTTCCTTTTTTCTTTTTTCCTTTTCTTTAATTACTTCATCTTTTTCCCCCCCTTTGTTCTTTTTCTTTTCTTTTTTCTCATTTGCATCATTTGTCTGTCTGTGACCTAGCTTGCTCATATTGTTCCACATTTGATGTTGTAGTATCCCATTGGGTTCTTGACCTCTTCGCTTACAAGTTGTCATTTGATTCAATTTCATTTTATTCTGTGATATCGGTCATTCTCTGTTGCATGACTGCACTGATACATGGTACTTGGAAATGGAAATGAAAATGAAAATGAAAACCTAAATAAAGAATTTACAAAATGGCCGCCGATCACCCCAGAAAAATGAGACTGACAAACGGTCTGTGCAGCCTAAAAACAGTGAGCAATTGAGGATCAGCAGCTCAATGATCCACAGCTGCAGATCGATCAGTTAATCAAGTCCTTTGGAGGAGTTAATCTGCCTAATCTCGCCCTACTGTCGCAGCCGCAACCTCTCCCTACGCTAATCAGAGCAGAGTGACGGGCGGCGCTATGTGACTCCAGCTTAAATAGAGGCTGGGTCACATGGTGCTCTGGCCAATCACAGCCATGCCAATAGTAGGCATGGCTGTGATGGCCTCTTGGGGCAAGTAGTATGACGCTTGTTGATTGGCTGCTTTGCAGCCTTTCAAAAAGCGCCAAGAAAGCGTCACAAAAGCGCGAAGAAAGCGACGAACACCGAACCCGAACCCGGACTTTTACGAAAATGTCCGGGTTCGGGTCCGTGTCACGGACACCCCAAAATTCGGTACGAACCCGAACTATACAGTTCGAGTTCGCTCATCCCTACTGACGGGAGATCTAATAACTATATATAAATATATCAGGGGTCAGTACAGAGATCTCTCCCATCATCTATCTATCCCCAGGACTGTGACTGTGACGAGGGGACATCCTCTGCGTCTGGAGGAAAGAAGGGGAAAGAAGGTTTGTACACAAACATAGAAGAGGATTCTTTACGGTAAGAGCAGTGAGACTATGGAACTCTCTGCCTGAGGAGGTGGTGATGGTGAGTACAATAAAGGAATTCAAGAGGGGCCTGGATGTATTTCTGGAGCTTAATAATATTACAGGCTATAGCTACTAGAGAGGGGTCGTTCATCCAGGGAGTAATTCTGATTGGAGTCGGGAAGGAATTTTTCCCCCTAAAATGAGGAAAATTGGCTTCTACCTCAAAGAGTTTTTGGATTAACTTGCAGGATAACAGGCTGAACTGGATGGACAGATGTCTTTTTCAGCCTTACAAACTATGTTACCAGAGAGAACAGTGTTACAAATACTAATAATAATTATACAGCTAGTGTATAAAGAAAGAAGTAACTCTTGTAAAATCTGTATGTTTATGCAAAATAAATGTCTGCTTGTGAGTAAGGAAATGGAACATTTGCAAATTTTGTCCCAGTGCTAAGACACTTTCATGGACTAAGAGAGAGATTATATTTGCATCATATATTTCATGCACCTCAGAAAGAGGAAAGAAGCATGGATGTTACATGGCACTGGAAGGCACATAGCTGAGCTCACACAGATTATCGAGCCAGACAAATCATCCGCAAAAAGTAATAAAGGACAGACGAGGGTTCTCTAAGGATGGCTAACAGATTTCAGCAATGGTCAAAGACACTTGACAAAGCAATCAACAAATCTTAGCAACTACATACTGATGAAAAATAATCACAGAACGCTTAATTCTACAGCTATACTGCAACATGTGTTGTGTGACATTTCATGTAATGTTTTTCAATGGTGTTGCAATGTGATGCAACAGTCGCAAAAAATCCAACCGTCAGATTGTTTATGACTGTCGCAGTAGCAGCATGTCTACTGTCACATTACAGTACCATTGAAATAAATTATGTACGTGAAATGTTGCGTAAAACATGTGCCTTTTTGTTCAGGGGTTACCCAATGATAAAAAGGTTGGGAATCTTTAGGCTTCTAACAAAAGGTCCAAACTGGCCATGAATCAAACCTGGGAATTCTCTGCATCTACGTATCCAGAGGCTACCACTGGAAAACGTGATTTAATTGACTAACAGCAAAGAGTGCACATGTAGAATTGGCTTAAAAGGAGTTTACCACTATGTTTTGGTAGGCCATTTTCAAAAGTAGTTTTAGTTCTGTCTTCATACACGTTCACACAGTGTGCAGTCTGACATTCACCTTTCCTGTCTTCCAAATGAGAGAACTGTTCTATGTAGTCTAACTTGTTTATTGGTCAACAGGTTTGTTTGATTGGCAAAACAGGATTGTTTGGTAAAATTACAAGAATACAAATAGCATAGATAAGTATAATATATAGAATAGCATGTACTGTAACATTTGCATAACACTAAAGAACATGGTAAAATGGCTGCCTAAGATAGGACTACATATCTAGCTAACAGTAGTAACAACTCCCTGAGTAACAATACAACTAGCTGAACAGCTCTGCATAAGATAATATCCCTGAAACAAAAGTAGATCTCTCACCAGATACGCTTTTACAAGGATGGTGGAGTTTGAGAAGGAGATATGCAGAAAGACAGCTCTACTGATATGTCCTGGAGACTTGAGGCTTCTCTTTCCCAGGATGCTTTGCACTCCCACAATGCTTTGCACCACCCTCAATGCAGCAGTCTTTGTAACAAGAAAAACAAAGTGTAATACAACTTAACACCGCTAGATGGTGATATAACCACATTAATCACTACAGAAATACCAAAACTCTGACAGAATAAAATTTTCTAACCCTGCTGGGCAGAACAGGTTTTTTTGTGGCGTTTTATACACTTTTGTATTTTTTATTCATGTTCATGCCGCAAAAACACCAACTTCAGGTATTAGCTGAAGGTCTATGGATGATATGAAATGCAGGACTCAACAGTGTTTACTGCTACTGGTGTTTTGGGATTTTTTTTTCTTCTTTCTGCCTTCTTTTTTATAACGTAGCATGCTGTAGTTCTTGACATTTTTCAGGTGTTTTTACATCTCTTTCACGATTGGAAAAAAGCCAGAAAAAATACAGTTCACACAGCCATTTAGAAAAGAAAAGTCACTAAAAAAGCTGCAAAACCATCTGAACATATTCTGTATTTTTTATTTATTTTTTTACTGATAAAGAATACCAGTGCAAAATTCATGTGTTTATCCCCATTCAAGTAAATGAGGGTGAACTGCAGTACTGGGCACAGCCCATTGATCGACGTGATGCGGTTTCTGGAAATACAAAGCAAACCCATTTTTCTAAACCTAGAATCTCCTACAAGGGTTCAGTAGGCTTGATCACCCCACCATGTTCTACACTGCAGAATTTCTTACCCACTGCCAATTTTGCAGCAGAACAGGATGTCAGTCCAAAAATAACTGTTTTACATAACAGCAAGTATAAAATTATTATAAACTACAAGCAAATAAATCACTACTGAGCAAAAGGGAGTAAATCATATAACTACTGACTTATTCTCAGTAAAGGAATTCTGCAGATCTGCTTTAAGCACAGACCAGGTTACCAGTACATGCCTTAGTATTGATCATCAAAGGGTGTTATGACCTGCAAACATGACAAGCATTTTAGTAGACTGAGTATGAGCTAGTAGATAAAAAGGAATTCATACCGACAAGTGTCACTCTGGAAATGAAAGAACTGCTGTGACTGTGATGTGAATTTCCTCATCAAGTACAGAAATGAGTGTTTCACAGATGCGGCATCATCTGCAGTTACTGTCAGGATTGCCGTACTTATTGTAATCTGTTCAGACAGGCAGACAGAACGTGTCCTGCCAACCATTCTTATGAATTTACAGCTCTGCTCGAATTAGCAATGTGTTTCCTTCTTTTTTAGTGACCCCCTCTAAATTTTAGTACATTTCTGGTAGAAAACAAAACAGTATATACAGATGTGGATACCAGGCGCCTTAAGCCAAGTGGAATTTATTATCATGTATTACTGCTGGGATGAATATGTAGCACAGTAAAGTAATCCCTTTTGCAGTTGTTGTTGTTGTGTCCAAGCTTCTTATGCTAACAACATATTACTTTCACATGGTCGTACGCTCACAAAATTTAGATTTTTTTATCAGATGTATTTGGGATAGGCTCTTGTGCCTGTCCCCCTTGTCAACTATAATCACAGCAGGTGCTGCATATTGTGACGCTTCCTGTATAGTCCAAAAGAGAAACCAAGATGGCATCCAATCACTGAAATGAAGATGATAGATGAACTTTTCTCCAATGATTGTGATTCAGTGTGACCTTCAAATCTAACAAATGAATTATAACATCTCGAATAACTTACATACTGAAAATGTTTGTTCCTTTAAAAATACAATTATGTAAGGGATATAGATTTTTCAAGGGTTCCTCAACGTGGCTTGGGCCATCATTTCTGAAAGTAAATATTTTCAGGCTTTTGTTAAAGGGAGTTAAATTCAGATATGGGTGGCTCTACTCAGTGTGGAGGATTCTGGCTGGGTGCGCGATCAGTTGTAAACCCCTGTTTACCAAATAGATAATGTGAAAATAAAATGATCGGCACTCACAATTTATATGGGTCACACAGAGTATTGATATTAAATTAAAATTTATTTACATTAATAACAAAAACAGACATGATAAAATATGAGTATTGGCCAATACTACAAAATTGCTGAGGATATTAGACCAGGTAAGACTGAGCTGGATCAATTGCCCAAATCAATAGGACTCGCATAAGAAAAACACCAATAGTTAGCAATGAACGTGTACTGAACTAGCTGACTGCCTCAATAAATACTTCTGTTCCGTTTTTACAAAGGAAAATGAAGGAGAAGGACCTCAGTTAGGAAAGAAGACTAATAAATCTTTTGACGCATGTGTCTTTACAGAGGAAGAGGTTCTAAGTCAACTGTCTAAAATTAATACCAATAAGTCACAGGGGCCTGATGAGATACACCCAAAGCTATTAAAAGAGCTCAGCGGTGAACTAGAAAAACCATTCACAGATTTATTTAACCAATCCCTGGCAACAGGAGTCGTCCCAGAAGATTGGAAATTAGCAAATGTTGTGCCCATTCACAAGAAAGGTAGTAGGGAGGAATCGGGCAACTATAGGCCAGTAAGCCTGACATCAATAGTGGGGAAATTAATGGAAACCATACTTAAGGAGAGGATTGTGGACCATCTAAAATCCCATGGATTGAAAGATGAAAAACAGCATGGGTTTACTTCAGGGAGATCATGTCAAACTAATCTTATTGATTTTTTTGAGTGGGTGACTAAAATAATAGATGGCGGAGGTGCAGTAGACATTGCTTATCTAGACTTTAGTAAGGCTTTTGATACTGTCCCACATAGAAGGCTTATCAATAAAGTGCAGTCATTGGGCTTGGAGGGTTGTAGTCAATGGAGTATATTCAGACCAAGGTCTTGTTACCAGTGGGGTACCTCAGGGATCTGTTCTGGGACCCATATTGTTTAATATCTTTATCAGCGAAATTGCAGAAGGCCTCAATGGTAAGGTGTGTCTTTTTGCTGATGATACAAAGATTTGTAGCAGGGTTGATGTTCCTGGAGGAATACACCAAATGGAAAAGGACTTAGGAAAACTAGAGGAATGGTCAAAAATCTGGCAACTAAAATTTCATGTTGATAAGTGCAAGATAATGCACCTGGGACGTAAAAACCCAAGAGCAGAATATAAAATCAGTGAAACAGTCCTAACCTCAGTATCTGAGGAAAGGGATTTAGGGATCATTATTTCAGAAGACTTAAAGGTAGGCAGACAATGTCACAGAGCAGCAGGAAATGCTAGCAGAATGCTTGGGTGTATAGCAAGAGAAATTACCAGTAGAAAGAGGGAAGTGCTCATGCCGCTCTACAGAGCACTAGTGAGACCTGATTTGGAGTATTGTGCGCAGTACTGGAGACCATATCTCCAGAAGGATATTAATACTTTGGAGAGAGTTCAGAGAAGAGCTACTAAACTGGTAAATGGATTGCAGGATAAAACTTACCAGGAAAGATTAAAGGACCTTAACATGTATAGCTTGAAAGAAAGACGAGACAGAGGGGATATGATAGAAACTTTTAAATACATAAAGGGAATCAACAATGTAAAAGAGGAAAGAATATTTAAAAGAAGAAAAACTGCTGCAAGAGGACATAGTTTTAAATTAGAGGGGCAAAGGTTTAAAAGTATTATCAGGAAGTATTACTTTACTGAGAGAGTAGTGGATGCATGGAATAGCCTTCCTGCAGAAGTGGCAGCTGCAAATACAGTGGAGGAGTTTAAGCATGCATGGGATAGGCAGAAAGGCCATCCTTCATATAAGATAAGGCCAGGGGCTATCCATAGTTTTTAGTATATTGGGCAGACTAGATGGGCCAAATGGTTCTTATCTGCCGACACATTCTATGTTTCTATGTTTCTATATAGTCTTTTGTCCAGGATGGTCACAATGGATCAAATGGTCAAAATGCGCATGACAGTTGCTGTCTCACTTTATATACCTAGGTACAAGATAGCTGAATGATTTGCAAACTCTTGTGTATAATTGCAATCAGACCTTAATAGAGCGATAGTTCAGATGGAAAGCAAGTTCGATATGACCGCCTAATTAGAGCCGGCACTGATGTCTCACTCTATATTCAGGTTGAATATTATAAGGTGAGAGTTGTTGAGGTACTCACAGTTTTGCAGTCATAGGTCTCAGTCCGTTGGTCACGGAGTTCAATCTGCCACCTGTTACTCCCTGTGTCACGCTCCTTTGCCACAGTTCTGTGGCGTCTTTATCGTGAGGTTGTATCCAAGTCTCGCTACCTTGTTGCTGTGTTATCGCGAGTGTACCTCCGTCTCTCCGTTCTATACAGCTGGCTGCTCTTAGCAATTCTTGAGCAATTGATTCCAATGCTGTATCGATTCTTTTTCGAAGATATTTACTACCGGTAGTATTCTTGTAACTTTTTCTTAAAAAGGCACTGGAAAATATTGAAAATTGACCAAACGCGTTTCGGAGTATAATTGGGGTCTTACTCCTTCCTCAGTGTTTGTTAAAGGGAGTCTGTCCCGTATTTGATGGCCTCAGATCCCTTGAGAAAGGTCTAACAAGACCGAAACGTTGGGACACATTATGGCCTGAATTTCTTTATGTATAATAATTGAGAATGGCGCGATAAGTCATATAGTGACACTGTTTGAATTTGTTTCAAAATAAACTGCAAGCAAAACGATACTGGTGTGCCGTGGATTATGTAAATTGTCACCAAAATATGACATTGTACACTACTTACATGGCTCTCTAGCACACCTATCCATGATTCAAATGGTACCTTTATAATTTTCTTATGAGTTTCACCAACAGGAAAAGCACACTTTAATCCATATGCAAATGAGGGCTCACAAGTGCCAACGGGCGGCATTCTGTGAGTAGGTGCCGAGGCTGCTCTGCCTTCTTTTTACGTTACTCCTCCACAGCCTCGTCCTTGGCCCGCCCTGCAAGTCCCTTGCGTCATCCACAGGACTGGCCGATATCCCGCGCATGCAGGACATCGGGCACGGCATCGCAACATGTAGTGCGCATGCGCCAGCCTCTAGTCCTCCTGTTCGCTTCTGGTTCACCCTCTAGTCACTGGTTTCATGCCCGTGCCGGCGGTGCACTGCGCACGCACGGTATATCGGCCGGTCCTGTGGATGACGTAAGGGACTTGCAGGGTGGGCCAAGGAAGAGGCTGGGGAGGAGTAACGTAACTGAACAGCAGTCTGGTCTGTATTTCAGTGCAGCTTTGAGTCCTGACAGCGAGAGAAGTAGGAAAATAAAAAATAGTGATCTGGACTCTTTATCTGCAGTACTATGTATGTAGTACTGTAGATAATAATCTAAAATCAGGCTGACAGATTACCTTAAAAATTCAGGTATGAATGGAATCTCACTGCTTTTTAAAACTCATAAAGATGCATGAAGCTTAAATCTATGCAACTACAATGACATTGAAGAAATGTTGTGGCCATTAGCGATATTTATTTTTCACTGACTCATAGAACAGTGGCTTTGGAAGGCAAAAAATATATATATATTGAAATTTTAAACCTTAGGTGTATAGAAATGGATGTGATACAGGTATGGATAACAGCTTTCTGCCCCACACTGCTATGACTAATGAGAGATAAATTGTGCCAAGTTTCAGGTTTTGACAGCAAAACAAAAAAAAAAAACTTCCACTGTAAGAATATTACCTCTCCACTCAAATTATGACCTAATTAGTTATTTAGCAATCTAAATCCTGAACCATTGTTATGTCATGAAAACCTTTGAAGTGGAAGCTATATTGTAGTACTCCACAGCAGTGGTGGAACAAGCGTTTATAGTGTCCCCTCCCATTGGCTACTGAAGTTCAGCATAATAGCTGTTGGGTAGACAGTCTTCACATTTGACCATCCCCTCCTCTGCACCAATCTCTAGTATTCTTATTTGTTATGGAATATCCCCATTTTTGTCCACCACTATCCCTTCCACTAATATGCAGTTATTAGTGCAGAGTTGACCACCTTACCACATATATCATTACAGTGGAAACCTGCCACATAGTGAAAGTCTATCGATGCTAATTGTACCCTAGATCTACAGAATTATCACCAGTTCAGACATAGTCGGTTGTACAAATAAATTCAAAGGCAGAGGAATATTTTTTTTAGATATTGTAGGAAGGCGCAAGGGACCGCCGTTGATGGAAGGTATGTGTCACCGAGGTTCCTGGCCTCGGTGGAGTAAGAGCCAGTTTTCATGTGTCAGCAGCAGTTGCTGTTTCACACCTTACTATTTAGTGCTGTAATAGCTGATCCGGGGCGACTCTTACTGGGAGTAGTCAAAGTGCTGGGTGGGTGACTACTCCCCACGTTCCAGGCTGGGTCTTGACTGGCCTATAAAATACCCAGCCAGCAGTGTCAGCTGGTGGTAATTACCTCTCTCTCTGACAGAGGAGCTCTGGCAATCGCTGGATTGGGATCTGAGCCGTGTGCTAGGCTGGAGGCCTGAGTTTGGAAGGTATGCTCTGCCCTGAGCAATGCCGATCGGGTGTGAACTAACACCTAGGATAACAGGTGACTGTTTTGCTGTATGAACTGCCTAGGGTTGAACGAACACCAAAACGGACTGTCGTACTGTTTTGTTGCCATAAGTGTGAATAAAACACTAAAGTTTTTGAGTTACAAACTGGTCTTTGCCTCTATACTGCGTCCGCTTGTCCTGTCTACCAGAGCAAATCCCCACAATATATAATCAATTGATTAAAGAGGGCCTTTCAGAATAACTTTTGTGGAGCTTTTATCATTAAGAGTAGTGTGAATATGAAGTTTTATCCTGCCAGGTTCTGTTCACTAATTGCACAGAAGGTGAAGCTTTACAGTGAAGTGCCCTTTTCTGTCTCCACTGGGCTGTTCCACGGTCCTTCCCCTCTGGTCTCATAAACAACTGTGGCATCCAAGCAGGAGACCACTAAAACTATCACTTAAAGCAAAGGGGAAGGGTTGGGTTCCTGGGCACTTGCAGGGGCAGAGCCTGGCAGAATAAAATCTCATATTCACACTTCTAGCAATAAAAGCTCCAAAAAAGGCATGTTTGCATTGCCATCCCCAGCCTCTACCTAGCGCTGTCAGCAGTTCTGCTGGGTCAAAAAACTGCTGACAGACTCTTTTTAAATCTCCCTACTCCTTGCCACTTACCCCTTGTGCTGGTCATGCAGCATAGTCTTTTTTTTATTCAGCTTAGGTTATTCACATGTAAAGTTTTTCCCCTGATCAGTTCATCATTCAGATTTTTTCTCAGTTATTTTGCTCATCTGAAAAAAATCAAATGTCAACAGTAATCTCTCACAATAAATATCATTCATACCATGGGAAATATTGTGCTTCTGCATTGCTCCATATGTACACTAAACAATGTGATCATACTGTTTATCACAAACAAGCAAGAACATTCTTCATTCTTGAGGCTTACCTGATTGTTTATACTTCCATAATGATCATTGATCATAAAATTATTCACATAACTACCAATAATTATTTTGGTAGACATTTATCATCCCCTGGATTTTGAGCTCAGCTCACCACTTTTCCAATAAGTGGTTGGAGTAGAGCAGGCAGTGGGAGGTGCAGTCAGGCCATAGGCACATTTATTATAATATACACCACGAAATTGGCATATATTATGCCTGATATGTGCACCAGTTCCCTTACTGGTGAGATTTCAGTTCTGGAGCTCAAGCCTGCTTAGGTGAGCCACAGTTATTGTGGTGCATCTAATGCCATTGGGGAGAGATTAAAGGGGTTATAGGATATGCCCCCATTGTCTGATATGTGCAGGTCGTAACTGTCTCCTAAACGGAGCACGAAAGTGGTGGAGGGCGCACCGCGCATGTGCAGCCACCCTCCATTCATTTTTACGGGGCTGCCAAAAATCCATCCGGCCCATAGAAGTGAATAGGAGTGGTGGCTGGTCATGCGTGGTGCGCTCCCATTCACTTCTATGGGGAGAGCGATTGGTGGTCGCTGGACCGGAGTTCTCCGGCTACCACTTTGGCCCGCTTCTATCGATATGCCCCTGTTGTCTCAGATGAGACAATACCTTCAAGACTGTCATGCAAAATGATGTAAATGTCTCCCAGTAGGTCTGTGCCTGGATTTAGAAATCTGATTTGAGAAACTGGTGACATTGGTCAACAATGGCTGAGCATTTTTTTGTGTACATGGGTAAATACAGGGTTGCCCTTGGATGCTGCCCTGTACAGTACCTTCTATTGAGTCTCAACCCTTTTTTTGAATGTCACATGGTAACCCAAATAATACAATGATACAAATGTACAAGTAGTATTATCAAACAGTTGCCTAAATAACACTATCCAATTAGTAAAATAGGAAATGTAACAGGATCCAATACAGCTTCATCATCATGGGTTTGGGGGTGCAAGCACTGTACACCTAGGTCAATAGGACCAGGTAGTGGTAGTGACAAGTGATGAACATTGTGCAACCCTACAAGTTTCCCACTACTAAGGGATGCCCTGGGTGGAATAAACACCAAAAATGCATTGATATACAATGATCGATTTTGGAAAATGAAACTTGATGGTAACTGTGTGAAGCAGAATTAAGGAATGTGGCGACATGCGTTTTTTAAGATTATTTCTTTAACATCAATAGCTAAGGGCAAGATACTAAATTCGTATTAAACAAAGTAACAAACAAAAGTCACTTTCTTGGAAAGACACCAAGTAAAAACTGGAATCAAGCTGTTAAATTTTTCTGTGCACAAAGCTGTTTCAGTTTCACTGTGACATTTAGGATTTATCTAGCTCTGTGGCATACTCTTTTCAAGAGACGTTCATTGTGTGCTGGAAAATTTTTGTACAGTACTGCTATGTAATTTTGCCTTGCAGTTCTGTTCTAACTCAAGGGATTCCTACATTTTTTTTGTTATTTTTCACAATATTAAACCATTAAATCACTACACAAAAAGCAATAATTCATGTTACAGATGATAAGTATAATAATTGCAATGTTTTCTCATTGCTTAGAATGTAAGGAGTGGGAATACAATTGTAAAATTGACACTACAGTTAAAGGAAGCTTTTTTTCTGTATCTAAACATTGAATAGTTGTTAAAGTTTATAATATGAACTTATAGATATTAAATGTGTTATTAGAAATAATGTTTTATTAGAAAATTACAATTATAAGGTATATCCAGTGTTAATTTACCTTTCTTATCTAATTACATGAAAGGTAGGGCTTAGAAGTTGGCAAGACACAGAATTATATCTAAATCTTGTATCAAACCAGTGGATCATGGACTACTGGAAGATGGGAAAGGGGATTATAATATGGGTGGTTTTGGTTAAGAAGAGTGAGCTGCTAAAAGTGTAATGGGTCTATATTTAGAGGTGTCTGTATTTGTCTATGATCTGTAAGTAAGTGCTTTGATCTGAGATATGTATGGATTTAGGGGCCTTTTTTAAGGTGTCTGGTCTGGGATCTATATATATTGTGTCTGGTCTGGGGTCAGGGTCTGTTTTAGGTCTCTATTTGACAGTGTCTAATCTTGGAGATGTAAGATTTTAAGGGGTACGGGGGTTTGGTCTGGGGTTTTTATTCCTGGAGTTAATATTTTATTCTGGGGTTTGGTCTAGAGCAGTGATGGCTAACCTTGGCACTCCAGCTGTAGTGAAACTACGACTCCCAGCATGCTCCATTTATTTCTATAGCGTTCTGAGAGCAGCCAAGCAAGGGGGGCATCTTGGGAGTTGTAGTTTTACCACAGCTGGAGTGCCAAGGTTAGCCATCACTGGTCTAGAGTCTGGTTATTTGTGTTGCTATAGAAATTGGTGATGGTTACAGAAGTAAGAGGCCAAAAATGTTTTAGCAGCAAACTACAATCATCTGGAGAAGCCATTATGTGAATCTAGGTGGAGAAGAAAAGGAAAAACGACATCTACAATCAAAGAACATGTCAATTGTGAGTCATTAAAGTTATAGAAGATCTGTGACTAGTGTTCAGCGAAGCCGAATTTCCTCATGCTTCGTGGCAACAAATCGGCCGGCCACCACCATCTTGAGTGAAGATCTTGTGTGCAATCCCTTTTGCGGGGATGTATAACGTCACTACACCAGCCGACGTGATGACGCACTAGATTTCGCACTGGATCTACGGTCAAGATGGCAGCAGACGGCTCTTCACTATCAAATGAATGAGGGTAAGTATGATTTTATTTAAAAAAAAATTCCACTGTAATATTGATGTCAGATGCAGCAATCAGCTATGAAAGTGGCATCTGAAGGGTACAATGATAGGGGACTGTGCAATCACCGCTCCCTATCATTGCACCCACTACTTACAAAAAAAGAGGCTTGGCGATGAAGTAATTCGTCAGGAAGCGATTTTTTTTGTAAATTTTGACAAAGCAGCCAAATCGAATTTTTCATTATTTTGCTCATTACTATCTGTGACCTCTCCTAACATAACTATTAGTGTTGAGCAAATCGAAGTTGAAAAAGTGGAATTTAATTGAGAATTTCAGGAAAAATTTGATTCGCCACGAATCCGAATTTCCTGGCAATTCATGTTAACAAATCAGATTTTTTCTAAAATGGCTGCTGCACCTGTTACAAAGTAAGAAGCCCGGGAATGAGGGATCACCCACAATGCCGTGCAGCCAGCCAATCAGCAGCTAGCCAGCTCACAGCCCAATAAAAAGCCTCATCCTGCCTGGTCATTTTACTGTGAACTTAGTGCAGGGAGAGACGTGACAGTCGCTAGAGACAGTGATTAGGAAAGACTTTAATTACAAAATATTAGTTTTGAACAGTTCAGGGACAGAATATTCATAGTGTAGGGATATAATAATGAGGCATTATTCACGCTATAGGGAAGAGAGCAGGGGCCAATAGAACATAGTAACAGTTGGCTAATAGAGAAGCCATTCTATTACACCGTGCTGCACTAATTGGGGTTAAAAAGCCTTCTAATACTACTTTCCCCATCTAAATAAAACCGATTTCAGAGGCAAATTGTCAAAACTCATGCAAATTGAGCATGAGGCCTTTATCACATGGTCCCTATTTAGCATCAGGATATGCTCATGATTTGGAAGCCAAAAGCAGGAGTGGGTATACAGAAGACATGCAAATATCCCATTCACCTCTGTTTTGGATCCACTCCAGTTTTTTTTTTGCCTTAGCAATACTGATGGATTACTGACCAAATGCTGACTATGTGAAGGAGGATGCTCAACAGACAGGATCTGTTTTTTGGGAGCTGTACTTATGACAGATGAGAAGAATGGCAAAATAAAACACAAACTTACTGCTGACACCCTCTCCACTCTGTTGGGGGACACTACTTGTCTCAGCATCTAACAGAACAGGTTCTGTAGAAATCTATGTGGAATCAGCTAAAGACAGTGTAAAAGGAGTACGCACTTTCGCTCTATAGTAGAATCTTGGGCCACTGCATGGTTCTTTATACCCGATGCTAACATTGACCTGTAAGGAACCCGTAACTGACCAAATAAGTGAAGTGTGGCCTGATTCTAAGAGTGACGCCTGTCACCTGCCTGTCATACTGATGCGCAGTAACTGTTTCACTACCACAGCGGACTAGCTATGCATGTTTCTGCAAAGCACAATGATGCATGTTGAGATACACGCTCCCTGCAGCTGGGAAATTGCCTTTTTTTAACATGCTTCGTCACAAATTAATTTGGATCGAATCAAATTTCTTGGGAAAATTCCGAAGAGTTCGGAGTCCGAATCGAATTTAATCTCTAATAACTGTTATAGTAAATACTTGTATGCCACAAAAAAGTATACAAAATGTTTTGTATAGTTCATGATTAATCGATAACTGGGAATTACAATTTGTTTTATCAACAGGACGTGTTCCCGTACATTCTGATATTATCAAGAGATGACTGGACACTATAATTTTTTAGCCCTTTGATGAAAGACTAAAAAACTGTTGTTGACTATAGATGCAGTCGGGTAGAGGGGTAGAAGAGTTTTGGAAACAGTCCAGGGCCTATGGTCTATTTAATCCATCACTGGATAGATCCCTTAAATGGGTTTTCTTGTAAAAAAAAAAATATTGATGACCTATCCCTAGGTGGGCCGGGGTATGACACCTGGGACCCCTGATGATCAGCTGTTAGAAGAGATTGGGTGCTCAGTGAGCACCGCGGCCCCTTTTTAGACCATGTGACATCTTTGAACATCGGCCAAATGGCCTAGTTGCAGCTCAGCCCATGGAAGTTAATGGGGCTGAGTTACAATACCAAGCACTGCCATTGTGCTGTGTAAAGCGCTGTGCTTGGGAGAGATGCTGGGAGCCATGTGTTCTCACCAGAGCTCTGGTGAGCAAGGCAGCTCCCTGTAAAAGCTGATCGGGACTCAGACCCCTGCCGATCTAATATTGATGACCCAACCTGATTATAGGTCATCGTATATTACTGGCGAACCCCTTTGAAGACACCTCAATTCTTATGCGTTATCACAAGGCCAGCACACTGGACTGCACTAAAGCACAGATAATGATATGAGGAGTTTCAGTTTTGTATCTGTTACCAAACTAATTGACAGTACATTCCTCCTCTGATCCAATGTGTCCTTCTATCATGAATATGTTGCGGAAAAATAATGTGAAAATATAGAATTTATAAATTTTTGAGACAAAACCTGAAAAAATGGCAAGGACTATAAATATACAATAGATCTTCTGCAGAACTGTAATAATAAAATGAAGAACTATGTCTACAATTTTTGTTCAAAGTGAATCAAAACAAGAGAAATACTGATAATCTATTATTTATTTTTACTCGATGAGTAATCACATAAACTGTTTTATGTTTTCTCTAAAATTCCCACTGTAGGGAAGATTTCTTTAAAGTGTGTTTTGAATAGTATCAAAGACTTCTCCGATAGAGTTGGTTACAACCAAAGCAATATATTCCATAGGAAATAGATTTTAAACTGTTGCAGAAGAGAAAAAGAAAAAACCTCTGAACACTCTGAAATGTCAGCTTCTCAGGCTTCTTTCACATCACCGTTAAGCCTTTCCGTTTAGGAGCAGGAGAACGGAAAGGACGGAGAAGGCACATAACTGAGCCAAACGGAGCCTAAGGACCCCATAGACTATAATGGGGTCCGTTATGTTTCCGCTCAGAAGATGATTTTGAAGTGGAGACAAAAGTCCTGCATGCACAACTTTTGTCTCCGCTCCAAAATCATCTTCTGAGCAGAAACATAACGGATCCCATTATAGTCTATGGGGTCCTCAGGCTCCGTTTGGCTCAGTTATGTGCCTTCTCCGTCCTTTCTGTTCTCCTGTTTCTAAACGGCGCAGGAGGACGGAAAGGCTAAACAGTGATGTGAACGAAGCTTCACCTTCACAGCAGGATGGCATTAACCTAGTCTGTTTTGCATAGTTTGGTATTAAATTTAATATTTCTGGTCCTAAAGAATTAAACTTACAATTGAAGTGCAAAATAAGACAAAGTGTCTTGAATATACTCTATATAGTGGTTGTAACTGCTGATCTGCTCATGGCAGCATGCCTCAATGAACTATGGTGTGACCTTGTGGGGACTCCGACAAGTTAAGGGACATTGGATTGATTGTAATTAGGGATAAGCGAATCGACTTTGGATGCTTTATCCGAAGTTGATTCACATGAAACTTTGTTGTAATACTGTACGGAGCTCTGTACGGAGTATTAGACTGTATTGGTTCAGATGAGCAAAAGTTATTACTTTGTGAAGTCTCTTCGTGAACTAATTATTACTGTAAAAAACCTTGATACCGAAATCGGGTTCGGTTCCAAAGTACCACTAATTCACTTAGTTATTACGCAATGTCTCTTGAGACTTCGTGAAGTAATAACTTCGGCTCATCTGAACCAATACATTCTAATACTGTATGGAGCTCCCGCATATTTTAAACCTAGTGGCCAGTAAAAAAAAAAGCAAAAATTCTAAAAAACAAAACTAAAAATATTTAACATAAAAACGTTTTTAACCCCTTCAACCCCTTCTTTTTTGGCCTATATAAAACCCAGCCAGCAGTCTCAGTTGGGTGTGGTTTATGCTCCATCTGACAGAGAAGCTGGGGAGTCTCTGTGTTTTGGGAACTGTGAATTTGTGCCATGCTAAAGGGCTGAGAGCCGCATGTCGGGAAACAGGCCCCTAAAGCCTGCTGTGGACTGCGGGTGGAAAACTGCTAACCAGGTGAAGATTTAGTTCTACTGACATTGCATGGTGTGACCAAAGACCAAGACTGTGAACGGTCATTTTGTTTTTCCTTATGTGTGAATAAACACCGAACTGTTTAAGTTAAAGACTTTGTGATTGCCACAATATTTACTATACACACACACATAAGACCTCAAATGTATGTAGTACAGTACTTACTGTCAGTAGATAATCAGATCTGTGAATTTATTTCCTTTAAAAAAAAAGATGCCTGTTCATCAGGGTCAGGTTAAGCTGGAAAATATCAAACAGTAACTTTTATTGCCGTGTTGATAGAAGCACAGTTCAAACGAAGTTCCTGATGACATTTTATGCCCAAATCTGATAACAATTCTGCTGGAAGTATTTAAAGTTAACAATACAATTCAACAAAACGGAATTTCACTCTACTGTTCTACTTTATTTAAGATATACGACATGCGACATTAAACTAGATTTCTGCAAAGCCTATTCTTATTCTCAATATTGGCTTGAATAAATGTCAAACACTAGTGTATATGTTTACTTTGGCATTTATTGCCAATTGTTATTGCACATAGTTTTTTTTTATTTCAGTTAAGACAAATAAATGAGAATGACTTTTACCATGATCAGACCAAAATCTACTCTGGAGACTAATGTTTCAACATTAGATAGTTCAGTGATTGGCGAATTTTTTTTTATGATTGTCTTAATTCAGTATTTAAAGTTTTTTAAAACATTTTTAGATTACTTCTATCTACAAGCTTCATAAAGGCATTACATGAATGGCACTACAAACAGTGTCTCTCCCTCTGAAAGACCTAGGCCATGGAAAGACCAGGTTTGCATGGATTATCATTGATTTCAATGGTGATAAGTAAAGATTTTATCTCCCTTGCAGCCAACAGTTTTCATGGTAATAACAGCTGGTTACAGGGATTTTAGTAGCAAGACTATGAACAGCTCATTGTCAGGATACATCTACAGTAGTTCCTCAAGATACAATGGACAAATGATACAATATTTTCAATATACAATGGTCTTTTCTGACCCATCGTCAGTTGAAACCAGACTCAACATACAAAGTCTCAGACTCAGATCCAACCGGTCACCATGGCCATTCCTCTGGTAAAATATGGGTACTTACATATATGTAAGGACTTGTTTCATCTGTATTATCGTATTTTTCACTTTATAAGACACAGTGCGTCTTATAAAGGAAAGGTGACCCCCTTCACTAATTGCTCCTGAGGCGGATATATGTGCCAAATATGACTATAACCCACCTCACTGTTCTGTAGTTGGCATGTGTCTATTTTAAATATGACTATAACCCCCCTCATCCATAGTAATGCACACATGTACTGCAGTATATGGGTGGATTCCTATGGATGAGGGGGTTATAGTCATATTTAATATAGACACATGCCAATTACAGAACAGTCCCTGGACAGTGTTTATTTTAAATGACTATAACCCCCCTTATCCATAGGAATCCACCCATATACTGCAGTACATGGGTGCATTCCTATGGATTAGGGGGGTTATAGTCATATTTAAGATAGACACATGCCAATTACGGAACAGTAAGGTGGGTTATAGTCATATTTGACACAGTATATGGGTGGATTCCTATGTAAGGCATACATATTAGGACATCTTCAGACATCATCCACAACTCCCTGCTCCGTCAGGCAAAATTCCATCCTCTGTCAGCCCAAACTCCCTCCTCCCTCAGACGTCAGCCAAAACTCCCTCCTCCCTCATCCAAAACTCCCTCCTCCGTCAGGCAAAACTCCATCAGTCCTCCTCCCTCAGACCAAACTCCCTCCTACCTCAGACGTCAGCCAAAACTCCCTCCTCCATAAGCCCTCAGCCTAAACTCCATCAGCCATCAGGGGTCAGACAAAATAAAAATTGAGAAGGTGCCAGCAAAATTTGAACTTTGCGACCCCTGGTTTACAAGACCAGCGCTCTAACCCCTGAATTATGGAGCCATCTGTTGTTAGGAAAGGAATCTCATTCACTTGTAGGCAAACCAGTCTCTAGCGGCTGCTGATGTAACGTGCTGGAGAGAAGCCCGTGTATGTCAGCGGCTGAACATGGCGTGCCTCCATTATACACCAAGGAAACTTGTATCCAGTACTAGTGCCTGGTATTAGTGTCCATAACATATATATATATACAGTACAGACCAAAAGTTTGGACACACCTTCTCATTCAAAGAGTTTATTTTCATGACTATGAAAATTGTAGATTCACACTGGAGGCATCAAAACTATGAATTAACACATGTGGAATTATATACATAACAAAAAAGTGTGAAACAACTTAAAATATGTCATATTCTAGGTTCTTCAAAGTAGCCACTTTTTGCTTTGATTACTGCTTTGCACACTCTTGGCATTCTCTTGATGAGCTTCAAGAGGTAGTCACCTAAAACTGTCTTCCAACAGTCTTGAAGGAGTTCCCAGAGATGCTTAGCACTTGTTGGTCCTTTTGCCTTCACTCTGCGGTCCAGCTCACCCCAAACTATCTTGATTGGGTTCAGGTCCGGTGACTGTGGAGGCCAGGTCATCTGGCGCAGCACCCCATCACTCTCCTTCATGGTCAAATAGCCCTTACAAAGCCTGGAGATGTGTTTGGGGTCATTGTCCTGTTGAAAAATAAATGATGGTCCAACTAAGCGCAAACCGGATGGAATAGCATGCCGCTGCAAGATGCTGTGGTAGCCATGCTGGCTCAGTATGCCTTCAATTTTGAATAAATCCCCAACAGTGTCACCAACAAAGCACCCCCACACCATCACACCTCCTCCTCCATGCTTCACGGTGGGAACCAGGCATGTAGAGTCCATCCGTTCACCTTTTCTGCATCGCACAAAGACACGGTGGTCGGAACCAAAGATCTAAAATTTGGACTCATCAGACCAAAGCACAGATTTCCACTGGTCTAATGTCCATTCCTTGTGTTCTTTAGCCCAAACAAGTCTCTTCTGCTTGTTGCCTGTCCTTAGCAGTGGTTTCCTAGCAGATATTCTACCATAAAGGCCTGATTCACACAGTCTCCTCTTAACAGTTGTTCTAGAGATGTGTCTGCTGCTAGAACTCTGTGTGGCATTGACCTGGTCTCTAATCTGAGCTGCTGTTAACCTGCGATTTCTGAGGCTGGTGACTCGGATTAACTTATCCTCTGCAGCAGAGGTGACTCTTGGTCTTCCTTTCCTGGGGCGGTCCGCATGTGAGCCAGTTTCTTTTGTAGCGCTTGATGGTTTTTGTGACTGCACTTGGGGACACTTTCAAAGTTTTCCCAATTTTTCGGACTGACTGACCTTCATTTGTTAAAGTAATGATGGCCACTCGGTTTTCTTTACTTAGCTGCTTTTTTATTGCCATAATACAAATTCTAACAGTCTATTCAGTAGTACTATCAGCTGTGTATCCACCTGACTTCTCCACAACGCAAATGATGGTCCCAACCTCATTTATAAGGCAAGAAATCCCACTTATTAAACCTGACAGGGCACACCTGTGAAGTGAAAACCATTCAGGTGACTACCTCTTGAAGCTCATCAAGAGAATGCCAAGAGTGTGCAAAGCAGTAATCAAAGCAAAAGGTGGCTACTTTGAAGAACCTAGAATATGACATATTTTCAGTTGTTTCACACTTTTTTGTTATGTATATAATTCCACATGTGTTAATTCATAGTTTTGATGCTTCAGTGTGAATCTACAATTTTCATAGTCATGAAAATAAAGAAAACTCTTTGAGAAGCTGTGTCCAAACTTTTGGTCTGTACTGTATATATGTAATGTGTCAAGACAATAGTCTGTGGTGCCAGCACTTGCTGTAAACATATTTTACATTCTATTACTACGGCTAATGGAGTTTAGGCTGAGGGCTGACACCTGATGTCTGACCCCTGACGGCTGATGGAGTTTGGGCTGAGGGCTGATGGAGGAGGTATTTTTTGACTGATGTCTGAGGGACGGGGGAGTTTTGAGTTAGGAGGGAGGGATTTTTGCCTGACGTCTGAAGGAGGAGGGAGTTTTGGATGAGGGAGGAGGACTGATGGAGTTTTGCCTGACAGAGGAGGGAGTTTTGGCTGACGTTTGAGGTAGGAGGGAGTTTTGGATGAGGGAGGAGGGAGTTTTGGCTGATGGAGGAGGGAGTTTAGTCTGACGGAGGAGTGAGTTTTGCCTGACGGAGGATGGAGTTTTGTCTGACGGAGGAGGGAGTTGTGGATGATGTCTGAGGATGTCCTAATATGTATGCCGTACCTATGGATGAGGGGGGTTATACAGTAGTCGTATCAGTTACTGTAAGCTACCATAATACTGGTACAGTCCCTGGACAGTGTTCCTATTTAATGTGACTATAACTCCCCTTATCCTTAAGAATACACCAATGTACAGTACCTACAGTACATCAGTGTATTCTTTAGGATGATGGCAGTTATAATTACATAACAGTGTCATCCATACATCTCTCATAACAGTATCATCCACAGATTCCCCATAGCAGTGTCATACACAGATCCCCCATAATAGTGTCATCCACAGATTCCCCCATAACAGTGTCATCCACACATTCCCCCATTACAGCATCATCCACAGATTCCCTCATAACAGTGTCATCCACAGATTCCCCCATAACAGTGTCATCCACAGATTCCCCCATAACAGTGCCATCCACAGATTCCCCCATAACAGTGTCATCCACAGATCCCCCATACCAGTTTCATTCACTGATATTCTCAGCTAGTGTCCCCATGACTATGAAGGACACAATGCTGACTGTTCTTTTATTACTATATTTTGTTGAAAACAACCATACTGTAGTCTCCTGCTGCATTCAAATTCAGAAAGATGTCAAAGCAGAAAAGGCTTTGATAAAAATAAGCCAAAGAACATGGAAACAGGGCTGCTGAGAGACATTTTGGGCCGCCTCCAATAGTAAAAATGATGCTGGAGTGGAGGAAACAGGAGGATCATCTGCAAAAAGCAGATAAAAGCAAACACACTGTTCGTGGGCGTACTGCAAAATGGCCACAGATTGATGTGGAAATGAAAGAGTGGATCACACGTCACAGAAACAATGGCTTCCTTCTCAGTATCTACAAAAATGATCATATATGAAGCCAAGCATCTAACTGCAGAGAAAGGCATTGATGAGTTCACTGGATCCCCATCATGGTGCTACAGATTAATGAGGAGATGTGGCCTTTCTACGCGCACCAAAACTAGAATTGCGCAAAAAATGCCAAAATAATATGAGTCTAAGATTCTTTCTTTTCACAAATATGTGCTGGATTCAAGAAAGAGAAATGGCTAGGAAATAGGCCAGATTGGGAATATGGATGAAGTCCCATTAACCTTTGATGTTCCATCGAACAGGACTGTTGATGTGAGAGGCGCAAAAACCTTAACGGTGAAGACCTCAGGACATGAGAAAATCCATTACATGGTTGTGTTGTCCTGCTGCGCAGAGGGGACCAGACTAACACCAATGCTCATTTTCAAGAGGAAGACTGTGCCAAAAGAGGTGATTCCAAGAGGCGTAATTGAGCATGTACATGACAAAGGGTGGATGGACGAAAATGGCATGAGAATATGGGTCGACAAAGTGTGGTCCAAATGTCCTGGGGGGCTTCTGAAGAAACCAGCCCTACTTGTGCTTGACCAGTTTAGGGCACATATCAGTGAACCCACAAAAAAAGAGGTTAAAAAACGTGATCACTCATCTAGCGGTCATTCCTGGGGGGCTTACCAGCCGGCTGCAGCCTTTGAATATGTCAATCAACAAGCCACTTAAGGTTTTTATGCGAGAGGAGTGGAATAAGTGGATGGCTGCTGGGAATCGCGATCTTATACCCAGTGGACGGATGAAAAGGCCCACTATCACCCAAATCTGTGAGTGGGTGAAGTCTTCATGGCAGTCAGTGAAGGATGAAACTGTTCTAAAATCCTTCAAAAAAATTGACATCAATAATGCCCTGGACGGTTCTGAGGATGGTGTCCTGTATGAAGACACCAGTGACAGTGATACCTTTGATACTGAGCCACTGAACTTGAGTTTGTGCAGTAGTGAGGAATTTTTGGGGTTACTAGATGACTAAAGGTGTATTGTTCTAAATCTTTCCCCATCCGTTACCGCAATTACAGTAATAATGTTTCCTAATGCTGCTATTGGCTGTTTAGTAATGTCTACACATTACATGTTATTTTATTAAAATATTTTAGCCCACCTTTTAGTTAAAATTATTTTTTTCCCCATTTTCCTCCTCTGAAAACTAGGTACGTCTTATAAAGCGAAAAATGCGGTAGTTATCTGCTTATTTTTTTTAAATCTTCATTTTCTTTTATCTTCGATGACATTTTGGGGCTTTGGAACCAATTACTCAAGTTACAAAGGTTTCAACATACAATTATCGTTCTGGAACCAATTAATATTGTAACTTAAGGGACCACTGTATTATGCTTAGGGGTTCTCCAGACACCTTTAAGGTCCCTTAATGAGCCAGAAACAAAGTTATGGTGACTAAATTGCTCAGGGTTTTGTTAAAATCATTTTATAGTATAGTTATTATTACTGTTATGGCTCTAAAGCTAACCCCTTAAGGACAGAGCCATTTTTTACCTTAAGGACCAGGCCAAATTTGGAAAATCTGAATGTGTCACCTTATGTGGTAATAACTTTAGAACGCTTTTACTTATCCAAGTCACATTGTACTTCACGACAGTGGTAAATTTGAGTCAATATATTTCACCTTTATTTAACCCCTTAGTGACCACTAATACGCCTTTTTACTGATGTAAACAAAGGGTTTTTTAGCTAAACAGCTGTCTTTAATCAGTCATTACATGTACTCAAAATGGTGCATTAAAAACTATAACTTGTCCTGCAAAAAATAAGACCTCATACAAGTACATTGATGAAGAAAAACAAAAAAATTATAGCTCTTGGAGTGCGATTAAAAAAAATGTGCGTGGTCACTAAGGGGACAAAAAAATACCAAATTTACAGAAAATTCCGAAAAATTCGCAATTTTTGAAATGGTAATTTCTCTGCTTTTAAGACAAATAGTGATACCTCACAAAATAGTAATAACTTTACATTCCCCATAAATCTACTTTATGCTGGCATCATTTTGTAAATGTAATTTTAATTTATTAATTTTTTGGGAATGTTATATGGATTAGAATTTTACAAAAATTTCCAAAACCCGCTTTTTAAAGGACCAATTCAGTTATGAAGTTACTTTGCGGGGCTTACATAATAGAAACCGCCCATAAATTACCTTGTTTTAGAAATGACACCCCTCAAGTTATTCAAATATGATTTTCCAAACTTTGTTAACTCTTGTTGTGTTCCATAAGAATTAAAGGAAAACTGAGGAGACATTTCAAAATTTTACATCTTTTTGCAGATTTTCCATTTGAATGCATTTTTTACTGTAAGGCAGCATGGGTTCACAGTGAAACAAAACTCAATATTTATTACCTTAATTCTGCAATTTACAGAAACACCCCATATATGGTCGCAGACTGCTGTATGGGCATACGGCAGGACACAGAAGGAAAGGAGCAACATATGGCTTGTGGAGGACAGATTTCACTGGGATTATTTTAAGTTGCCATGTCACATTTAAAGACCCCCTGGTGCAATAGAAACTCCCAAAAGGTGACAGTTTTATTGGTACTATTTTGGGGCACATATGATTTTTGATCACTTGGTATTACTCTTTTTGTGAGGCAAGGTAACAAAAAAATGGCTGTTCTGGCACCATTTTTACTTTTTGTATTTTACAGCATTTACCTGATCATGTGTTATTTTTATAGAGAAAGTTGTTTTGGATGTGACAATACCAAATGTCCATTGCTGTGATGTACTATTACGTCAAATGTAGCCAAGGGGTTAAAATAATGTCTAAGTCAATAGTTAAAAATCAGCTTTTTCGAATATTCTAGATTTTTTATCAGTAACCTCCCTTCTTGCTTATGGGCCAATGAGAAGGCTGAAATTTCTTTGTCTGAGCTTAGCAACATCCCTAGCAACCAATAGGAAAGTTGCCTACCCCTTACTATATAAGAACCTCCCCAGCAGCCATTTTCTATAGTTTTATGGAGTTCTGAGAGAGACAGCAGTGTCATTGTTGTGCTTTGTGCTTTACTGTTTAATTACATTAGATAGTTAGTTTGTTAGTTAGCTTATATATATATAATACAGATAGTTAGTGGGAGAGTCAGTGTAGGGTAGATAGCTATATAGTGTATTTAATAGGTTCTGCTGTCCATACATACATGCTACATACATAGTGCTGCATGTATGTATGTACAGTCAGGTCCATAAATATTGGAACATCAACACAATTCAAAAATGTTTGGCTCTATACATCACCACAATGGATTTGAAATAAAATGAACAAGATGTGCTTTAACTGCAGACTGTCAGCTTTAATTTGTGTGTATCTACATCCAAATCAGGTGAACGGTGTAGGAATTACAACAGTTTGCAAATGTGCCTCCTACTTGTTAAGGAACCAAAAGTAATGGGACATAACAATAATCATAAATCAAACTTTCACTTTTTAATACTTGGTTGCAAATCTTTTGCAGTCAATTACAGCCTGAAGTCTGGAATGCATAGCAATCACCAGACGCTGGGTTTCGTCCCTGGTGATGCTCTGCCAGGCCTCTACTGCAACTGTCTTCAGTTCCTGCTTGTTCTTGGGGCATTTTCCCTTCAGATTTGTCTTCAGCAATTAATATGCATGCTCAATCGGATTCAGGTCAGGTGATTGACTTGGCCATTGCATAATATTCCCTTCTTTCCCTTAAAAAACTCTTTGGTTGCTTTTGCAGTATGCTTTGGATCATTGTCCATCTGCACTGTGAAGCGCCGTCCAATGACTTCTGAAGCATTTGGCTGAATATGAGCAGAAAATATTGCCCGAAACACTTCAGAATTCATCCTGCTGCTTTTGTCACCTGTCACATCATCAATAAATACAAGAGAACCAGTTCCATTAGCAGCCATACATGCCCACGCCATAACACTACCACCACCATGCTTTACTGATGAGGTGGTATGCTTAGGATCATGAACAGTTTCTTTCCTTCTCCATACTCTTCTCTTCCCATCAATCTGATCTTGGTCTTATCTGTACATAGGATGTTATTCCAGAACTGTAAAGGCTTTTTTAGATGTCGTTTGGCAAACTCTAATCTGGCCTTCCTGTTTTTGAGGCTCACCAATGGTTTAAATCTTGTGGTGAACCCTCTGTATTCACTCTGGTGAAGTCTTCTCTTGATTGTTTGACTTTGACACACACAAACCTACCTCCTGGAGAGTGTTCTTGATCTGGCCAACTGTTGTGAAGGGTGTTTTCTTCACCAGGGAAAGAGCTCTTCGGTCATCCACCACAGTTGTTTTCTGTGGTCTTCCGGGTCTTTTGGTGTTGCTGAGCTCACCGGTGCGTTCCTTATTTTTAAGAATGTTCCAAATAGTTGTTTTGGCCACGCCTAATGTTTTTGCTATCTCTCTGATGGGTTTGTCTTGTTTTTTTCAGCCTAATGATGGCTTGCTTGACTGATAATGACAGCTCTTTGGATTTCATCTTGAGAGTTGACAGCAACAGATTCCAAATGCAAATAGCACACTTGAAATGAACTCTGGACCTTTTATCTGCTCATTGTAATTGGGATAATGAGGGAATAACACACACCTGGCCATGGAACAGCCGAGAAGCCAATTGTTCCATTACTTTTGGTTCCTTAACAAGTGGGAGGCACATATGCAAACTGTTGTCATTCCACACCATTAACCTGATTTGGATGTAAATACCCTCAAATTAAAGCTGACAGTCTGCAGGTAAAGCACATCCGGTTCGTTATATTTCAATTCCATTTTGGTGGTGTATTGAGTCAAAAATGTTACAATTGTGTCGATGTTCCAATATTTATGGACCTGACTGTATGTATGCTACATACATACATAGTGCTGTGATGTCACAAGTTCATAACAATACTTAGTGCATTAATCAGTAATATGTAGTCAGACCTGTTAAAATGTGAAGTTTCACGTATTGCACCAAAATATTTGCATCTTTAGTGCCGATTTCGCAATCGCGAATATATAGGAGCACTCCATCTGCATATAAAGCCATTGTAATGTTCTGCCGTTCCAACCATTTTCTCGAGTCTCAGGAAACCTCTAGCTGCTTGAAAAATGTAGCTATAGTGACCCACGCCTGTATTTCGCACGCATTACGTGAATATTACATTACAAATATTACAAATTCGAATATTGCCCTGCCGCTCATCACTATTGCTTATACCTATAGTGTATAGTGGTAAATTACTTTTATACACCTTTTTACTACAAAACTAGGAAACGTTCTATATACCATTGTCAGCTGTCTAGGCACACAGCTGTTGGAGGGTTTGAAGCATGTAAAAAAAAAAAAAAAAAAAAGAACTGTAAATAATTCATCATGACTGAAAATAAAACATAAGGGATTTTAATCCACACCCTATCATCACTAACATGATATGGGGATATTATCTATATACTGTATATATACAGTATAGGTAATGACTGAAGTTTTACTCCATTATCTCATGAATTTCAGTAGTCTTTAGGCTGGGTTCACATCATATTTTGTCTTACATTTAATGAATACAAAAAGATATATGTTAAACGGATGTCTCAGATGGATTCTAGACAGTGGCATCGGTCACCATAGAGTTCCACTGTAAAAAAGAATATCTGTTAACGTATATATATATATTTTTATAGAATAGAAGGATATGGAGAGTGAGAAGGGGCTAACTGGCTCTCAATCAGCTCCCAGCTGGAAGCTGGCTCCCATCATTCATGTAAAAATGGCTTATGGAGGTTTTTAGCTATAGGCAGAAAAGATCAAACCTAAAAATTCACATTCATTGGTAGCTTTTTAACAGATAACTTAAAAGATGATGGCAAATGGCAAGTCTTTGAGGCTACCGTATTCTTCACCCTATAAGACACACCTGTATAAGACACACCTGTTCATAAGACACACCTAGGTTTTACAATAGGAGTGGTTAATAAAATACTTGAGTAATATCTGAACAATATAAACATGAACAACAATGAACATCAGCATTTCAACTATCATTAATGGTCAATAACAGATGAGGAGAGACATCTTCTTTTAGGGTACTCCTCTAATCATCAGGGAACCCCAAATACTCCTCAACACCACTTATAAGGAAATAAGTAAAGTGTTACACATGCGCTACCGCAAATTTAATCTCTTTCTCCCCAGTTTAAAAGCCGCAGAGCCGCTTGTGGGTTATTTAAAATGAGTCTACTGCCCTGACTCAACAAATATATATATATATATATATATATATATACAGGTCCTTCTCAAAAAATTAGCATATTGTGATAAAGTTCATTATTTTCTGTAATGTACTGATAAACATTAGACTTTCAAATATTTTAGATTCATTACACACCAACTGAAGTAGTTCAAGCCTTTTATTGTTTTAATATTGATGATTTTGGCATACAGCTCATGAAAACACAAAATTCCTATCTCTAAAAATTAGCATATCATGAAAATGTTCTCTAAACGAGCTATTAACCTAATCATCTGAATCAACTAATTAACTCTAAACACCTGCAAAAGATTCCTGAGGCTTTTAAAAACTCCCAGCCTGGTTCATTACTCAAAACCGCAATCATGGGTAAGACTGCCGACCTGACTGCTGTCCAGAAGGCCATCATTGACACCCTCAAGCAAGAGGGTAAGACACAGAAAGAAATTTCTGAACGAATAGGCTGTTCCCAGAGTGCTGTATCAAGGCACCTCAGTGGGAAGTCTGTGGGAAGGAAAAAGTGTGGCAGAAAACACTGCACAATGAGAAGAGGTGACCGGACCCTGAGGAAGATTGTGGAGAAGGACCGATTCCAGACCTTGGGGGACCTGCGGAAGCAGTGGACTGAGTCTGGAGTAGAAACATCCAGAGCCACCGTGTACAGGCGTGTGCAGGAAATGGGCTACAGATGCCGCATTCCCCAGGTCAAGCCACTTTTGAACCAGAAACAGCGGCAGAAGCGCCTGACCTGGGCTACAGAGAAGCAGCACTGGACTGTTGCATGTCATTCGGAAATCAAGGTGCCAGAGTCTGGAGGAAGACTGGGGAGAGGGAAATGCCAAAATGCCTGAAGTCCAGTGTCAAGTACCCACAGTCAGTGATGGTCTGGGGTGCCATGTCAGCTGCTGGTGTTGGTCCACTGTGTTTTATCAAGGGCAGGGTCAATGCAGCTAGCTATCAGGAGATTTTGGAGCACTTCATGCTTCCATCTGCTGAAAAACTTTATGGAGATGAAGATTTTATTTTTCAGCACGACCTGGCACCTGCTCACAGTGCCAAAACCACTGGTAAATGGTTTACTGACCATGGTATTACTGTGCTCAATTGGCCTGCCAACTCTCCTGACCTGAACCCCATAGAGAATCTGTGGGATATTGGGAAGAGAAAGTTGAGAGACGCAAGACCCAACACTCTGGATGAGCTTAAGGCCGCTATCGAAGCATCCTGGGCCTCCATAACACCTCAGCAGTGCCACAGGCTGATTGCCTCCATGCCACGCCGCATTGAAGCAGTCATTTCTGCAAAAGGATTCCCGACCAAGTATTGAGTGCATAACTGAACATAATTATTTGAAGGTTGCCTTTTTTTGTATTAAAAACACTTTTCTTTTATTGGTCGGATGAAATATGCTAATTTTTTGAGATAGGAATTTTGGGTTTTCATGAGCTGTATGCCAAAATCATCAATATTAAAACAATAAAAGGCTTGAACTACTTCAGTTGGTGTGTAATGAATCTAAAATATATGAAAGTCTAATGTTTATCAGTACATTACAGAAAATAATGAACTTTATCACAATATGCTAATTTTTTGAGAAGGACCTGTATATATATAGGTATTGTAATTGAGATTGAAATACCCACGTTGGTTAAGAGATTAACTTAAGTAGGGAATGTAATGGCTATATAGGCACAGATATTATTAGGGTTCATTCACACGTCCGTAATTTGGGTCCGCATTCGTTCCGCAATTTGCGGACCCATTCACTTTTTAATGGGGCTGGAACGGATGCGAATCCGCATTTCTGGGATCCGCATCTGCATTTTCGGGATCTGCATCCATTTTCTCGGGATCAGTTTTTTCGGGATCCGCAATTTCGTTCCTGAAAAAAATAGAACATGTCCTATTCTTGTCCGCAATTGCGGACCAGAAAAGGCATTTCCTATTATAGTGTCTGTGATGTGCGGTCCGCAAATTACGGATTGCACATTGCAGGTGTCCGTGTTTTGCGGATACGCAAAACACATGCGGACATGTGAATGGACCCTTATTCAAATAATGTTTCTACCTGTACAGAAGATGGAGAATAGATAGTAACTTCATTCTCTTCTTCTCCAGCGAAGCAATAAGTTTTCTCTCGGAGCTCTTCTGGCTCTATTTACTTCGAATGCGCCGCTCCGGCCGGTAGCAGACGCGCGCGTGAAGGAGCCGGCAGGTAAAAGTTTGGGAGCGTGTTGGTGTGACGTCACAACGTTCCTAGGGATGCTTCCAAGGGACAAAATTCATCCAACACGTTTCGGAGCCAACGGGTTCCTTCATCAGGGATAGTATGCGCTTCTGTCCTATGGGTTAAATAGGCGTCCGGTACCCATGACAACACCTGCAGTTCTCGCTGGAGTTTTTTAAATCCCTTTTCAGGTGCTCATCTATCTTGTATCAATATAATCTATTTCAGGTGCTCATCTATCTTGTATCAATATAATCTATAACAGTCTCAGTCCCGTCATTATGTGAAGTATCTACTATTAGAGGGTGGGTGATTAAATTTCCCTATATGGAGTATCTACTATCAAAAGGCGAATAATTTGATTTCTTGGTTTAAGCCTTTTGGTACTAGGCTAATCAGTCTAAATATCCATTTACTCTCACAACGTGACATTTGTTTAATGCTATGCCCTGAATATTTATGGACAAAATGAATGTCGGGAGAGGAGAAAAGTAAAGTTGTAGCAGTAAATACTGGAGCAGTTCATAGATGAACTGTTTAAAGGGACACTGACAGGCCCAATTAGCATATTTAGGTATACAGGGAGTGCAGAATTATTAGGCAAATGAGTATTTTGACCACATCATCCTCTTTATGCATGTTGTCTTACTCCAAGCTGTATAGGCTCGAAAGCCTACTACCAATTAAGCATATTAGGTGATGTGCATCTCTGTAATGAGAAGGGGTGTGGTCTAATGACATCAACACCCTATATCAGGTGTGCATAATTATTAGGCAACTTCCTTTCCTTTGGCAAAATGGGTCAAAAGAAGGACTTGACAGGCTCAGAAAAGTCAAAAATAGTGAGATATCTTGCAGAGGGATGCAGCACTCTTAAAATTGCAAAGCTTCTGAAGCGTGATCATCGAAAAATCAAGCGTTTCATTCAAAATAGTCAACAGGGTCGCAAGAAGCGTGTGGAAAAACCAAGGCGCAAAATAACTGCGCATGAACTGAGAAAAGTCAAGCGTGCAGCTGCCAAGATGCCACTTGCCACCAGTTTGGCCATATTTCAGAGCTGCAACATCACTGGAGTGCCCAAAAGCACAAGGTGTGCAATACTCAGAGACATGGCCAAGGTAAGAAAGGCTGAAAGACGACCACCACTGAACAAGACACACAAGCTGAAACGTCAAGACTGGGCCAAGAAATATCTCAAGACTGATTTTTCTAAGGTTTTATGGACTGATGAAATGAGAGTGAGTCTTGATGGGCCAGATGGATGGGCCCGTGGCTGGATTGGTAAAGGGCAGAGAGCTCCAGTCCGACTCAGACGCCAGCAAGGTGGAGGTGGAGTACTGGTTTGGGCTGGTATCATCAAAGATGAGCTTGTGGGCCTTTTCGGGTTGAGGATGGAGTCAAGCTCAACTGCAAGTTTCTGGAAGACACCTTCTACAAGCAGTGGTACAGGAAGAAGTCTGCATCCTTCAAGAAAAACATGATTTTCATGCAGATCAATGCTCCATCACACGCGTCCAAGTACTCCACAGCGTGGCTGGCAAGAAAGGGTATAAAAGAAGAAAATCTAATGACATGGCCTCCTTGTTCACCTGATCTGAACCCCATTGAGAACCTGTGGTCCATCATCAAATGTGAGATTTACAAGGAGGGAAAACAGTACACCTCTCTGAACAGTGTCTGGGAAGCTGTGGTTGCTGCTGCACGCAATGTTGATGGTGAACAGATCAAAACACTGACAGAATCCATGGATGGCAGGCTTTTGAGTGTCCTTGCAAAGAAAGGTGGCTATATTGGTCACTGATTTGTTTTTGTTTTGTTTTTGAATGTCAGAAATGTATATTTGTGAATGTTGAGATGTTATATTGGTTTCACTGGTAAAAATAAATAATTGAAATGGGTATATATTTGTTTTTTGTTAAGTTGCCTAATAATTATGCACAGTAATAGTCACCTGCACACACAGATATCCCCCTAAAATAGCTAAAACTAAAAACAAACTAAAAACTACTTCCAAAAATATTCAGCTTTGATATTAATGAGTTTTTTTGGTTCATTGAGAACATGGTTGTTGTTCAATAATAAAATTAATCCTCAAAAATACAACTTGCCTAATAATTCTGCACTCCCTGTATATATGTCAGTACAGGTCTTCTAAAGTCTATTAAAATCATCTAAGTAGCCCCCCTGTCCACCTTATAAATACCTTAATATAAAGTTTTATAACCTGCTTGTCCGGTCACCAATCTGCCCAAGGGGTGGCGTTTCATGTCAAAATGCGCCCAGCCAGCCGTTCCCAACTGCCGTTCTGAAGCTCCGCCCAGCTCATCAATATTCACTTCGCTGGGCGGCGGCTACAACTCTCCCGACTCACGATCCTGCGCATGGCCCATTCAATCCTCTGGGCACGTCCTCCGTCCAATCTTCAGCGCATGCGCCCGGCCGGGGGCACATCGCGCCTGCGTACAGAGCGCTGCAGCCTCTGCTTTATGCGCATGCGCCGGGCACTTGAGTCGGGAGAGTTGTAGCCACCGCCCAGCTAAGTGAATATTGATGAGCTGGGCAGGGCTTCAGAACATCAGGTGGGAGCGGCTGGCTGGGCGCATTTTGACATGAAACGCCGCCCCTTGGGCAGATTGGTGACCGGACAAGCAGGTTATAAAACTTTATATTAAGGTATTTATAAGGTGGACAGGGGGGCTACTAAGATGATTTTAATAGACTTTAGAAGACCTGTACTGACATATATATACCTAAATATGCTAATTGGGCCTGTCAGTGTCCCTTTAATGTCCTTTGGTTAACATTCAGGGCCACTATCCTGTCAGTACTGGTGGTACCACAATCAGGGGTGCCCTGACATCATCAGCCTCATTAGTATTCACTTCAGTGAATGGCAGGCAGCAAGTTTACCCCTAAACTATAGACCTGCACTGTTGTTAGGGCAGGATTTTCTGTGCCTAAATGGCTCCTAACAGTATTACTGTTTTCTTTATAGGCATAATATTAAAAAAATAGTAATATAAGAACTCCAGCAATAGCGTTGCAAAAAAGGAATCTTTTAATAGACATTTGCGGCTGTGTACAATTCATGACGTTTCGGCCATATATTGGCCTTCAAAAGACTACAGCAAAAAGGAAAAGAAAGAAAAATAAAGTAAATAATTAATCACATCTTATATATACATATTTATATAGTGTGCCATGGCAAGTGACATGGAATAAGACACACAGGTATAAAGCAATAATTAAGGTCCAGAGGATTCTGTAATCTTGTCCACCTGTCGGTCAGTGGTCGGACATATCCTTGGTGCAGGTAATGTGATCCGGTCCCATCTCCAATGAGAGCATGTTAAGGGATATAACGTTCATGTAAACAGAAGTCCATAGTATGCTTAAAAGTCCGTGAGCATCAGCAGCGTTACAGGAGTGGAGAGCATATATTATCATGATAAAATGGTTTAGGCAGAACTTAAGTAAGATATCCCTATGTTGAAATGGAACACCAGTATATAGAACTACTAAAGGTAAATCCAATTAGCAGCGGATCCATGAATAAATGAGAGGGATTTGGGAGGGGGGAAGAGAGAGAGAGCAGGGCAGGAAATGGGGTAATGAGGATGCATGGTGTATCAAGTTTAGCTATTAGTCATATGTGCTAGGTATCCAGGAAGGATTGTATTGTCATCTGATTCTAAAAAGGTATACATAGTTAACACTGTACAGTTAGATTATGTCCTACCTTCTGCCGCTTTGGGGTAGATATCCAAGATACAGGCATCTGTGTAAATGTGCAATCGCACTGTCTGGGATGCGCCTCTGTAGTTCAGGACGCGCGCCCTTATTTAAGGGAGCGCGTCCGGTAGTAAGGGACATAGCGCATGCGCACTAGGTTCCAGTGCGTGTCACGCCTCGCTACTGTTTCTGGATGAGATCTGGTGTATGTGACATCGATGCACATCAAGCTTCGCTTGAGATGTTAGTGTTGTGCATGCGCAGACAGTATTAGTGCGTATCAAGCCTCTGTCACGGCCATGGTCATGGTAGTGACTCCTGAACCGCATGCGGTTGTCAGCGGTTTTGGTTTGGTTGTCAATCATAGGTGAGGGCTGTGGTATTTGCCTCACCTGTGGTTGCCACTGGCAACAGTATGTATGTGGCAGCATAGCAGTCTGAGCTGTATCGTGGCAGCTTGCTATGTTGTGCATGCGGTTGCGTTTGGTATGTGTGCACTTGGTTTTATGTTATTGTGTGCACTTCCCCTTTTAGTGGTGTTTTCCCTTCCCTGGTGGTGGAAGGGTTAACTCCCTTTCTGTGTGTGTGAGACACTGGGTGTGTCTGTGTGGGTGTGGCCACTTGGGCCTATAAAGCCTCTGTGTTTGGCATGTCTCAGTGGGTTGCTTCAGCCATGCTTAGCTGGAGCAGCCTCCTGTGCATTTCACCTGCCAGTGGGGGGGGGGGCACCCTTGTGGTCATAAACAAACTGTGACTCTTAGGTTTATCTGTGAAGTTTATGTCTTGATGTTCAGTTGATGTTTTCCTTTGTCTCTGTTGATTGCAACTACGGATGTCCTGGTTACCTGTGTGTTATGTGTGCTGTGTCCTCTAGTTGTTCTGTGGACATTAGTAGTGCATGCATGGGTTCCAGTCAGCGTGGCTGTGACAGGTACGTGTGGAACTAGTTGTTCGCCTGTCATATCTGTATGTTGTATGTGTTTCCCCATTCCTTGTAGCTTGGCCAGTGAGACCCCTGTTCCTCTGTGTCCAGAAGGAACAGGCCGTCTTACCCTGACTCCTATTTCAGGGACCGGTCGGAGGGTGAGTTAGGGATCCGAGGTTCCTGAGCATGGGCCCTCCTACCTTCAAGGTCGGCCCATGCAGCTAGGAGTTAGGGTCAGGTTAGGGACGCTTTAGGAGGTGACCTGCTCCCTAATTCTGTCGTCCTGGCCAAGCAGCGCTTAACATCTTCTGGCATCGCACGGCTGAGGGTTTTCCCCATCCTCAGCCATGACAGCCTCGCTCTGAGCCCCATCAGAAATATAAGGGATATCTGGAACGTACGGAATCTCAATGACTGGTACAGAGGGAAAGTACAGAATTAGAGGGTATAATTGGACGAGGACAGGCGTACATAGGAGAAGGGTATAGAGGGAAGATAAAATAAAAGGACATAAGAAACATCAATATAGATAGATGATAATGGTATATGACGTACGGACATATAGACATAAGACATATACAGGTAACATGCCATAACATGAAAAAGGATACTATACCATAACGTGAAAAAGGATACTATGGATGACCCAACATTGTGAAGGGTAGTGTGACTAATTCATCTAAAGAGAAACAACAGAATACATGAGATTGTGGTGGAAATTATATTTCCACATGCTACCACATATATAGATATACATATATAGATATACAATATAATATAGAGGTATCTAAATCCCAGATGGACTTATCGTAGGAGGGTCTATGGAAATAGTGAAAAACCGGAATGAAAAATGTCATATATAAGGTGAAGAGAAGGCATATTGGATGCTGACTGCTAGGTATCATAACGTGGTACCTACTATTGTGTAATCGTGCATAATAATTGGTAATTCAGATAAGGCTGTGTATTTCATAATCCCTATTTAATCCTTTGGGTACCAAGCTGTCAAGTGTATGGATCCAGTATGCTTCCCTCTATTTTAACAATTTGATTCTGTCACCTCCCCTCCTACTTGGTGTCACCTGTTCAATTACTTGATATTTAAGTTGCGAGAGATTGTGACCTGCTGATTCAAAATGTGCTGGTACCGGAAGTAGTAGATTTTTGCGTCTAATATTGGATTTGTGCTGGCATACACGATCGCGTATTTTTTGGGTTGTTTCCCCTACGTATATCTTACCACAGGGACACTTTAATAAGTATACGACAAAATTGGTTTCACATGTAAAAAAAACGCGAATCGGGAAGCTTTTGCCTGACTGTGGGTGATGGAATTGGGGTCCTTTTAGTACATTCGAGCACTGGGAACAATGTATGCAGGGAAAGGTTCCTGTCTTTTGTTTCTGCATGAATGTTTGTCTCAGGGTGGTCTTAGCCGGGCCTATGTCAGCCTTCACAATTAGGTCCCGTAGACGGCGTGTACAGGGTAATACAGGATTTTTGAATTCACTGATATCTGGGTAGGCTTTTTGTAAAAGGGGCCAGTGGTTCCTAATACTGTTGATTATTTTGTTAGCACTTGGATGAAAGGTGTGAACAAAGGGTATCCTATTGGCTACTCAAGTCTGTTTTATTGATTTGAGTTTGGTTGTTTCAAGGAGAAGGTGTTGTGGATAACCCCGCGCTAGGAATCGCTGTTTCATTTCTGTTATTCTGGTTTGTTGAAGTGGGACTGTTTTGACTATGCAGCGTATCCGTTCAAATTGAGAATGTGGGAGTGACTTTTTTGTATTTAAGGAGTGGAAACTAGAAAAGTGTAGTAGGCTATTACGATCTGTTGGCTTTCTGCATAAATCTGTAGTGAGGGAACCGGTAGGAAGTTTGGTAACCATGGTGTCAAGGAAGTTGATAAAGTCAGAGTGATAATGTATGGTAAATTGTAATTCTGGGTAGATGGAATTGAGGAATGTGTGGAATTCCACTAAGGAGTCCAATGGGCCATCCCATATGCAAAAAATATTGTTGATATAACGCTTCCATGTAAGTACTTGTGTGAAAAGTGGATGTGGGTAAACATGGGTCTCTTCAAAATCTGCCATATATGAATTTGCATAAGGAGGCGCCACATTGGACCCCATAGCGGTACCCTGTTGCTGTAAGTAGTAGTTGTCCTGGAAAAGGAAAAAATTATTCAATAGGACGAGCTCAAGTAGATCCATGTAAAAGTCAATTAGATTGGGTTGTATGTCCTGTGAGGAAAGTAGTTTACGAGCTGCGTATAGGCCTTTTGAGTGTTGGATGGATGTATATAGACTTACTACGTCCCATGTGACTAAGAGGGTATTTGTGGATAATGGGGGGAGATTGTCAAGTAATGTTAAGAAGGAGGATGTGTCGAGTAAGAATGATTTAGTGCTTCTAATGATGGGAGTAAGGACTTTTTCCAGCAGAATGGATAGGGGTGAAAGGACAGAGTCAGTAGAGGCCACTATTGGTCGGCCTGGGGGATTCAAGAGATCCTTGTGTACTTTGGGTAGTATATAAATGACAGGCATAGTGGGATTAGATTTGGATAAGAAGGTCACTATCGACTCGTCAATTACCCCCAGTCCAAGGTAATGTTGTAAAACTGATTGTATTTTCTCTGTCACTGATTTAGTCGGTAGGTTGAGTCTAGGGGGGTGTGAAATGACTTATATTGCGTAAACCAAGATCCCGGATGGATATCCGTGATTTTGGTAAGGGGTCTCCTCTGTTGATATTGATAGGATTACCAGAAAAATGGACCTTAAGTCTAATGTTCCTAAATAGTCTCTGTAGATCTATATCGAGTTGGAAAGTATCCAACTGATTAGATGGACAGTAAGAGAGCCCTTTTTCCAATAGGGACATCTCTGCCGGCCCCAGTGTGTGTGAGGATATATTAATCACTAGTGATTGTACCTGTGATCTTGTGGTGATGCCGGAATTTCTTCGCATTGTGGTATTGGTTCCTCCTCTTTGGCTTTGGCCTCTATCGTTACGCTGTGCAATTCATAGTTGAGCAATCGTCGAGATTCTCGCTCTAGGTCGCGTGCCTTGAATTCAGAAGGCAGTGTTTGTAAAAAATTCCTGGAGAGTTTGACTTGGGACAGGATTTCAGAAATCTCCTCCTGTTGGTATGATAATGTGCCACTTGCCATGGTTTAAAATGTAAAAGCAAAACTTTGTGGCACTCTGGCGTCCGTTTGCCGCTGGAAGTCGGGTTCCCACCCCGTTTCAACAATAATATAAGAACTCCAGCAATAGCGTTGCAAAAAAGGAATCTTTTAATAGACATTTGCGGCTGTGTACAATTCATGACGTTTCGGCCATATATTGGCCTTCATCAGACTACAGCAAAAAGGAAAAGAAAGAAAATAAAGTAAATGATATAATCACATCTTATATATACATATTTATATAGTGTGCCATGGCAAGTGACATGGAATCATAGACCCTCCTACGATAAGTCCATCTGGGATTTAGATACCTCTATATTATACTGTATATCTAAATATGTATATCTATATATGTGGTAGCATGTGGAAATATAATTTCCACCACAATCTCATGTATTCTGTTGTTTCTCTTTAGATGAATTAGTCACACTACCCTTCACAATGTTGGGTCATCCATAGTATCCTTTTTCACGTTATGGTATAGTATCCTTTTTCATGTTATGGCATGTTACCTGTATATGTCTTATGTCTATATGTCCATACGTCATATACCATTATCATCTATCTATATTGATGTTTCTTATGTCCTTTTATTTTATCTTCCCTCTATACCCTTCTCCTATGTACGCCTGTCCTCGTCCAATTATACCCTCTAATTCTGTACTTTCCCTCTGTACCAGTCATTGAGATTCCGTACGTTCCAGGTATCCCTTATATTTCTGATGGGGCTCAGAGCGAGGCTTGATATGCACTAATACTGTCTGCGCATGCGCAACACTAACATCTCAAGCGAGGTTTGAGGTGCATCGATGTCACATACACCGGATCTCATCCAGAAACAGTAGCGAGGGGTGACACGCACTGGAACCTAGTGTCCCTTACTACCGGACGCGCTCCCTTAAATAAGGGCGCACGTCCTTAACTACAGAGGCGCATCCCAGAGAGTGCGATTGCACATTTACACAGATGCCTGTATCCTGGATATCTACCCCAAAGCGGCAGAAGGTAGGACATAATCTAACTGTACAGTGTTAACTATGTATACCTTTTTAGAATCAGATGACAATACAATCCTTCCTGGATACCTAACACATATGACTAATAGCTAAACTTGATACACCATGCATCCTCATTACCCCATTTCCTGCCCTGCTCTCTCTCTCTTACCCCCTCCCAAATCCCTCTCATTTATTCATGGATCCGCTGCTAATTGGATTTACCTTTAGTAGTAGGGATATCTTAAGTTCTGCCTAAACCATTTTATCATGATAATATATGCTCTCCACTCCTGTAACGCTGCTGATGCTCACGGACTTTTAAGCATACTATGGACTTCTGTTTACATGAACGTTATATCCCTTAACATGCTCTCATTGGAGATGGGACCGGATCACATTAAGTGCACCAAGGATATGTCCGACCACTGACCGACAGGTGGACAAGATTACAGAATCCTCTGGACCTTAATTATTGCTTTATACCTGTGTGTCTTATTCTATGTCACTTGCCATGGCACACTATATAAATATGTATATACACTCACCTAAAGAATTACTAGGAACACCATACTAATACGGTGTTGGACCCCCCTTTGCCTTCAGAACTGCCTTAATTCTACATGGCATTGATTCAACAAGGTGCTGATAGCATTCTTTGGAAATGTTGGCTCATATTGATAGGATAGCATCTTGCAGTTGATGGAGATTTGAGGGATGCACATCCAGGGCACAAAGCTCCCGTTCCACCACATCTCAAAGATGCTCTATTGAGATGAGATCTGGTGACTGTGGGGGCCATTTTAGTAGTGAACTCATTGTCATGTTCAAGAAACCAATTTGAAATGATTTGAGCTTTGTGACATGGTGCATTATCCTGCTGGAAGTAGCCATCAGAGGATGGGTACATGGTGGTCATGAAGGGATGGACATGGTCAGAAACAATGCTCAGGTAGCCCGTGGCATTTAAATGATGGCCAATTAGCACTAAGGGGCCTAAAGTGTGCTCAGAAAACATCCCCCACACCATTACACCACCACCACCAGTCTGCACAGTGGTAACAAGGCATCATGGATACATCCATGTTCTCATTCTGTTTACGCCAAATTCAGACTCTACCATTTGAATGTCTCAACAGAAATCGAGACTCATCAGACAAGGCAACATTTTTCCAGTCTTCAACAGTCCAATTTTGGTGAGCTTGTGCAAATTGTAGCCTCTTTTTCCTATTTGTAGTGGAGATGAGTGGTACCCAGTGGGGTCTTCTGCTGTTGTAGCCCACCTTTCTTTCCCATTCTGACATTCAGTTTGGAGTTTAGGAGATTGTCTTGACCAGGACCACAACCCTACATGCATTAAAGCAACTGCCATGTGATTGGTTGACTAGATAATCGCATTAATGAGAAATAGAACAGGTGTTCCTAATAATTCTTTAGGTGAGTGTATAAGATGTGATTATATTATTTACTTTATTTTTCTTTCTTTTCCTTTTTGCTGTAGTCTGATGAAGGCCAATATATGGCCGAAATGTCATGAATTGTACACAGTCGCAAATGTCTATTAAAAGATTAATTTTTTGCAACGCTATTGCTGGAGTTCTTATATTATTGTTGAAACGGGGTGGGAACCCGACTTCCAGCGGCAAACGGACGGCAGAGTGCCACGAAGTTTTTCTTATACATTAAATAAATAATATAATTGTTAAGCAGCTTTTTAGAAAGTTTCACTTTCTAGCTTTTATTGTATGGTAAAAGAAAAGCTAGCAAGTTAAATTTTTGTGCACGTAACCCTTACTAATTAAATTATTTTATAGGTCTCTAATGAGAATTGAACCCATACCTTCCACATGGCACTTAGCAAGTTTAGCACTGCAATATATAACCATACTGGTATGAAGATAGTTTTTTTCTGTGCCTAAATCGTATTAATGTTTTATTTAGGCATATTAAATAAATAGTATTACTTTTTAGTATCTTTTTAGGCACAGAAAAGCCTAGCCTTATTGTAATGTGGTTCTATAGTGTAGAGGTAAACTTGATGCCCACCATTCAGAAGCTCTGGGGTTCAATTCCTAACATAGAACTGTAGAAATGAACATCTTTTGTAAAAATTATGGGAGAAAAATTGAACTTTCACTCTCCAGCGTTTTTACAAAGTTAATATTAATAAGGCCCTTACTTTATACAACACAACACTGTAGGTATAGAATAAAACATCAATGAATCTGTATGTAAGCTAAACTAGTAGGTGCTAAAATAAGTAATTTTATTCATAATATCCAATAATTGAAAATTTCTGCTGCAAGTAAGTGTGTCATGGTTCCCTTCTTATTCTGCGGTTGACAGTGAAAGAAACAAATTAAGCAAATACGTTAGTGTTGGGCGAACATGCTTGGCCGAAAACCATTTTGACTCGAGTATAGCAAACACCGCATGTGCTTGAGCGCGATGCTCGAGTCTCCTCCCCGCACGTTTGTTGGCTGCTACGCAGCCAATAAACGTGCGAGGAGGTACTGTTATGCCGTAGTCATGTTGTTTACTGGCATTACAGTGATTGGCTGTCCGGAACGTGTCATCGGGCGCTATATAGCACCCGATGACATGTGGATCTGCTCAGTCTTAGTCAGGGAGAGCTACAGCAGAAGGGACAGATAGTGTAGGGACAGGAATATATTTTATTTTTTCAGGCAGGGTTTACTGTTGAAAGGTGTTAGAGACCCAAAAGTCCTTTTAAGGACTATTGTTTTATCTGGCTGCAATATATATTATTAGCGCAACCTGCACTAAATTGCATGCAATTTTTTGGCCGCTGCTGACAGTGACACAATCTCTGCTACATCTGTTGTGTTACATTTGCGCATCGTAAATATCTGTGACATTCAGCGCAATTGTTTGGCCACGGCTGACAGCGACTTTACCTGTGCTACATCTCCTGTATAACGTTTGCGCATTCTAAATATCTGTGACATTCAGTGTAATTTTTTCTTAGCCGCTGGTGACAGCGACATTACCTGCGCTACATCTCCTGCATAACGCTGAGCTTCCTAAATATCATCTGTGACATTCAGTGTAATTTATTTGCGAACACACTTATAAAACCAGCGCTATTGTTTGTGTGACATATTTGCAAGCATATTTACCATTTAATATGCTCAAGGCGAGCAGTAAGGGACGGGGAAGTGGCCGTGCTGCTGATGGTGCACGCAGAGTCTGTGGCCCTGGGCGCGGGGAAACTGTGCCTGCTGCCAGAGCACAAGAAACACACTCATTCACGATACCTAGCTTCATGTCCCAGTTTGCAGGGTGGCGCAGGACACCTGTCACGGTCCCTCCTATGAGAGAGGTGAGAAGATCGGATAGACTTGCTGCACGTGAGGCTATCTGACAGGTCTATCTGTTTTCCTCTATGTATGTTGTTTGGCAGGATCTCACCTCTCCTCAGGTGCCGCTCATTATCAGTGATGAGGCTCTATTTAGATCCACCTCACACTGCTGACCATGCGGTTGATAGTGTGGCAGGTGCAGCACTATGATGTGCATTTTGCGCTGTGGCATTAGAAGAATTTTAATATCTCTGACTTTTAGTCTAACTGTCTGTTACTCTGTAATTCCTCTAGCGCCGTTCTATGGAAACAGTAGGTTTGAAGAGCACACCAAATGCTTGAAATAACTTCTTTATTAACTTCAACTTTTCTTCATATATAACACTGCCGCCTCCGCAGCAGATAGTCCATGTACAAAACACGTGTTGAAAAGATATCACAAAATGGTATGATTAAGATGGTGGTTCAACTTAATAATCTTGTCATTCAACATAAAATGGTGGATATATTTCTCTCTTGAGCATCTGTACTCTCACTTTAAGTTATTTAAGCACTTTATGATCTCTCTGAGGGGTATATCTGAGGTCTAACTAATATTTCTGCTTGCTCAACTTGGTTTGCAGTATGCAATTGCTTATGATATGATAACGGCTGGTATGAGCCGTTCGCAGTTTGTATGCAATATGTATGGAATTTGGTTTGTATGCTTGCAATTTGTAGTTTGCAATTTGTATGGATTGGATTGCTATTTGTAGTTTTGCAATTGGTGGAACTGCAAGTAAACACATATAACCAGTTCAGTATACAGATCTAATCACATTATTAACAATAGGAACACATCATAACTGTATTAAATACCTATTTTGGCCTCTTTGCTTCCATAAAACTGAACTCTGTCTGAATCTGTGTGTGTTCAGCTCCTCCTTCTGGTGAATAATTATTCTAGCAGCTCCTGCTAGGGGAATTCCCAGACAGGCTGTGTTTGAGGCTGGCTGTGATAGGTGAAAACTCTTGCTGTGTGAGAAGCTGGTTTTGATTGGTCTAGACTTCCGCCTAGTAACAACAGATTAACACTATGCTTTCTGTTGTTTCTGCTGTGTCACTGAGCTTACCTTACACTACAAAATGAATCTTAAAGGCATATTATCTTTTTCTGCTTCTGTGAACACAAAATATAACAGTTATATGACATCCAAAACATGATATCACAGTAAATAACTCTGCTTTTGTCTTTAACACATAAACATAGGAACTGTACACTACGTGCAGAATTATTAGGCAAATGAGTATTTTGACCACATCATCCTCTTTATGTATGTTGTCTTACTCCAAGCTGTATAGGCTCGAAAGCCTACTACCAATTAAGCATATTAGGTGATGTGCATCTCTGTAATGAGAAGGGGTGTGGTCTAAAGACATCAACACCCTATATCAGGTGTGCATAATTATTAGGCAACTTCCTTTCCTTTGGCAAAATGGGTCAAAAGAAGGACTTGACAAGCTCAGAAAAGTCAAAAATAGTGAGATATCTTGCAGAGGGATGCAGCACTCTTAAAATTGCAAAGCTTCTGAAGCGTGATCATCGAAAAATCAAGCGTTTCATTCAAAATAGTCAACAGGGTCGCAAGAAGCGTGTGGAAAAACCAAGGCGCAAAATAACTGCCCATGAACTGAGAAAAGTCAAGCATGCAGCTGCCAAGATGCCACTTGCCACCAGTTTGGCCATATTTCAGAGCTGCAACATCACTGGAGTGCCCAAAAGCACAAGGTGTGCAATACTCAGAGACATGGCCAAGGTAAGAAAGGCTGAAAGACGACCACCACTGAACAAGACACACAAGCTGAAACGTCAAGACTGGGCCAAGAAATATCTCAAGACTGATTTTTCTAAGGTTTTATGGACTGATGAAATGAGAGTGAGTCTTGATGGGCCAGATGGCTGGATTGGTAAAGGGCAGAGAGCTCCAGTCTGACTCAGACGCCAGCAAGGTGGAGGTGGAGTACTGGTTTGGGCTGGTATCATCAAAGATGAGCTTGTGGGGCCTTTTTGGGTTGAGGATGGAGTCAAGCTCAACTCCCAGTCCTACTGCCAGTTTCTGGAAGACACCTTCTTCAAGCAGTGGTACAGGAAGAAGTCTGCAAGGTAAGAAAAACATGATTTTCATGCAGGACAATGCTCCATCACACGCGTCCAAGTACTCCACAACGTGGCTGGCAAGAAAGGGTATAAAAGAAGAAAATCTAATGACATGGCCTCCTTGTTCACCTGATCTGAACCCCATTGAGAACCCGTGGTCTACCATCAAATGTGAGATTTACAAGGAGGGAAAACAATACACCTCTCTGAACAGTGTCTGGGAGGCTCTGGTTGCTGCTGCACGCAATGTTGATGGTGAACAGATCAAAACACTGACAGAATCCATGGATGGCAGGCTTTTGAGTGTCCTTGCAAAGAAAGGTGGCTATATTGGTCACTGATTTGTTTTTGTTTTGTTTTTGAATGTCAGAAATGTATATTTGTGAATGTTGAGATGTTATATTGGTTTCACTGGTAAAAATAAAAAATTGAAATGGGTATATATTAGTTTTTTGTTAAGTTGCCTAATAATTATGTACAGTAATAGTCACCTGCACACACAGATATCCCCCTAAAATAGCTAAAACTAAAAACAAACAAAAAACTACTTCCAAAAATATTCAGCTTTGATATTAATGAGTTTTTTGGGTTCATTGAGAACATGGTTGTTGTTCAATAATAAAATTAATCCTCAAAAATACAACTTGCCTAATAATTCTGCACTCCCTGTATTAAGGCTATTGGCAGGTCCAGCTGTATACACATATAAGCTATACTAGCAACCTAGGACAGGTCTTAGCTGGACAGCTACAGATAGTTTCTGCTTGGAGTTGCTAGTGCTGGTTTGTCTTAGATCTTCTGCATCTCCATACATTTCTAAGCTAAGTACTTGTAGCCTTCTCTTTTTCTTATTATCTGGTGTTTTTTCTAGGCCTCAGGGAGACGCAGGTTCCTTAATTCTGGAAGGAACCAGCTGTCTCATCCCCTGCTACCTATCCTAGGGTTCGTCAGTTTTTGCAGGGCTTCAGGTATCCGTTGTATGAGTATTTCCACCATCAGGATCTGCTCATACTGGCAGGAGTTAGGGAAGGGCCCAGGGATTACTAGGAGGTCACCATCCCTCTTCCTTAACTTTTGAGGCCTAGATTGTTGTCTATTCGTTGTGGTGTGTATTTGGTGTTTTCCCTTCCCCTTAACCAGTGACAACACCACTCTCAAAGTCACACCAGTGCGACCAGGTGGTTGGTTGCATTGCAGCAGATAATGCTTCTAGTCGGTTAAGCACCACCCTGTCTTCCTCAAAGTCCAGTCTCAGTAGCCAAGAGTCTGGTCAACAGAATCCTCACCCTGATCCTCCTTCCTTCCACCATGGGGAGTGTTGGCAAACAAGTTATCCCACACTCGGATATTCCGAGGAGCTCCTGTCAGCGCCATTACTTGATTTGGGCCTCTCGCCAAGCCCGGTTGAAGAGGGACATGTGGAGATCTTGTGCACTGATTCCTAAACTATTGAGCATCCACAGTCAGAAGAAGATGACAGTGGGGAACGGCAATTAGTATTTCACAAGATGGGTGATGATGATAAGACACAGTTGCCAATAAGTCAACGGCAATTAGTGTCTCAAGAGGTTGATGATGAGGATGAGACACAATTGTCAATAAGTGAGGTTCTTGTTAGGTCAACAAGTCAGGAGGATGACCAGAGTAAGGAAGTGTAAAAGGAGGTGACCCAACCTGGGAAGGTGGCAAACCGAGCAAGGACAGCAGTACAGAGAAGGAGGGATCCGCAGCACTGCAACACTGCAACAGGCTGGAAGAGGCAGTGGGGTGGCAAAAGGGAGAAGGCGGGCCACACCAAACAGGCCTGCAACTATTCTTAGGAGCATCCCCTTGCCAAGGGCTAGGTGTTCCGCAGTCTGGCGCTTTTTGAGGAAAGTGCGGACGATAAAAGAATTGTCATTTGCAACCTGTGCCGTACCGAAATGAGCAGGGGCGTGAACACTAGCAACCTCACTACCACCAGCATGATCCGCCACATTGCATTAAATCACCCTAATAGGTTGGCCGAACTCCTGGGTCCACAAACAGTGTCTGCGGATCACACCACTGCCTCCTCTTCCCCTGTGTTACGTGCTGGCCAATCCCCTGTCCAGGACGCAGACCCGGATGCCTTCCGCCCTGCACCTAGACCTTCGCAAGCACCATCAGCTAGCATATCTATTTCTGTGTCCCAGCGCAGCTTACAGATGTCCCGACCCCAGGCCTTTGAACGAAAGCACAAATACCCAGTCACCCACCCACAGGCCATAGCACTAAATGCGCACCTTTCAAAAATTGCTGCCCTTGGAAATTTTGCCATTTAGGCTTGGGGACACTGAGGCTTTCCACCGCCTGGTGGCGGTGGCCATCCCTTGTTACTCAGTCCCCAGCCACCACTACTTTTCCCGGTGTGCCGTCCCCGCCTTACACCAGCATGTGTCCTGTAACATCACCCGTGCCCTGACCAACGCAGTTATTGGGAAGGTCCACTTAACGACAGACACATGGACAAGTGCTTTTGGCCAGGGACGCTACATTTCCCTGACGGCACACTGGGTGAACGTTGTGAAGGCCGGAAGTGAGTCATACCCAGGGATGGCACACATGCTACCGACGCCAAGGATTGCGGGCCCTACTTCCATCAGGATTTCCGCCACCACATACATTAGTGGCTGTAACCCCCCTTCTTCTCCTCCACCTCCTCCTCCACTTCCACCTCTGAATTCTCATCTTGCAGCACCAGTCAGCCATCAGTCAGTAGCTGGAAACAGTGTAGCACTGCATTGGGGAAGCGGCAACAGGCCATGCTGAAACTAATTTGCTTAGGTGACAAACAGCACACCGACGCAGAGCTGTGGCAGGGTATAAGGGACCAGACTGAGCTGTGGCTCTCGCCATTCAACCTACAACCAGGCATGGTTGTGTTTGATAATGGCCGTAACTTGGTGGCGGCTTTGGAACTCGGCAAACTCACACACATACCATGCCTAGCCCACGTGTTCAACTTAGTGGTTCAGTGGTTTCTCAAAACCTACCCCCATTTGCCTGAACTACTGATGAAGGTGCGCCACATGTGTGCCCATTTCCGCAAGTCATCTACAGCTGCCGCCGGTCTGGCAATGCTGCAGCAGTGCTTGCAATTGCCAGCTCACTGACTGTTGTGCGGCGTGAGCATACACTGGAACTCGACGTTCCACATGTTGGCAACGCTTTGTGAGCAGCAGAGGGCAGTAGTGAATTACCAGCTGCAACATGGTCATCGCCTTTCCAGTCAGCTTCCGCTCTTTACAAGCGACGAGCTGGCATGGATGTCTGACCTTTGTGAGGTTTTATGGAGATTTGAGGAATCAACACAGATGGTGAGCGGCAATACCGCTATTATCAGCGTAACCATCCCACTTCTGTGTCTACTGAAAATCTTGCATTCTCACAATGAAGGCGGACGCTTTGCATGTGGAAGAGGTGGAAATGGGGGAAGACAGTACACAGGGTGATAGCCAGACCACCCTCAGTTCGTCTTCTCAGCACAAATTGGATGATGAGGAGGAGCAGGAGGCGGTAATTGCAGTTCTCAATCTTCGGAAGAAGGAAGACGGCGGCGTTAGGGGGGCGGCTTGGAATATATATAAAAATAAGGTAAGATATCCATCTTTAAGAAGTTTATCCGACCAAACCAAGACAATCCCTTTTTATTAAAGACGACGAGATCTTTTATTGTCCGCTCTAATAAAGGGAGGTAGTATAAATTAAATAAATGATCTGGGTCCAATGGAATCTATACTCCCAAATATTTAATCGATGATGGTTGGTGCCTAAACGGAAATGAGGTAACTAGTGTGGGAAAATCCGTCTGAGGGAGGGATATATTGAGAATTTCAGATTTTGTATAATTAACTTTGAAGTTACTTAGATGACTAAAGTGTTTAAATTCACTCAGTATTGAGGGGGGGGGGGGGGGGTTGGGCGACGTATAGTAAGAGGTCATCTGCATATAATGCAGTTTTATATTGGGAACCCCTGATCAAAAGGCCATGAATCGATGGATTCTGACAGACAGCATTGTTCCATCACTAGGACATATAGCAGAGGGGATAACGGGCATCCTTGCCTAGTACCATTTTGGAACGAGAATGATGGAGATAAAAGCCCATTTACCCGTACTTTGGCTGTAGGGTTGGAGTACAGGGCACTTATTCTATTTAAAAACCTGGACCTAGACTAATTTGCCTCAGCGCGGAGTCTAGAAATGTCCAGTGGACTCGATCAAATGCCTTTTTGGCATCTACCGACAACAGACATAGAGGGAGAGCATTCGACCATGCTGCGTTTGTGAGCAGCAAGTACATTTGGAATTAAAGAGGCTAGCCTATCTGCAAGAATGTTAGAATATAATTTAATGTCGATGTTAATCAAGGAGATAGGCCTATAATTTGAAGAGAGGGAATGATCATTGCCGGGTTTTGGCAATACGCTAATGTGGACTTCCAGGGATTGAGAAGCAAACGGGGACTCAGGGCCAATACTATTAAAGTGGGATATGAGGTCCCCAAAGCATTTGTAGAAAGCTGGTGTAAAGCCATCAGGGCAACGGCTTTTCCCAGAAGGTGACTCCTTGATAATCGTCTTCACATCTAATTCGGAGAAGTCCGTTTCTAACACCTCCCTATCCTGGTCAGGGATTGTAGGTAGAGCCGTTTCTGAGACATATCTATCTATACGCAGGGATGAATGAGCCATATCAGAGAATTGGCCCTTAATGCTATACAATTGGGAATAATACGAGCGAAACACCTCCAATATCTCTATAGGGTTATGGGTGGTATTGCCATTTGTTTTCTTAATATGGGGAATAAAGGTTTGTGATGTTCTGGGGTGTAAAAGACATGCCAATGGTCTGCCGCATTTGTTTGAGTATTAATAGAAATAACGTCTCCCCTGATTGTGATATTTTTTATATTTTTATTCTATCATAGCTTTAATGGAGTCCCTAACTTTAGGCAGTTCAATAAGTACAGTAGGGGGACAGTGTTCATTTATGTTGTACTTCCAGGTTATGGGCCTGAGTGAGGAGGTTGTTTAGTTTATGGCCCTTTTTTTTTCAATCTGGCACCATGTGTAATGAAGGTTCCTCTAAGGATACATTTTAGAGCTTCCCACTGTGTTGGCAGGGGAGTGTTGTCAGTGGCGTGTATCTGTATAAAATCACCTATAGTTTTCTTAATGTCAGCCCCACACACCGCGTCTTTAGGGAGAATATCATTCAACATCTAGTTCCATGGCCTATGTATAGCATCAGGTGGCGCCATAGAAAAATAGATTGGGGCATAGTCGGAGAATTATATGTCGCCTATAGAGGCCTGAGGTTTCAACGCTAGGGTGTGATGATGGACAAGAAAGAACACTATATGACTATAGGACCTATGTGGGGGGGGGGGGGGGGGGGGAATGTGTAATCTTTACCTTGTGGATGAAGTATCCGCCAGACATCTACAAACTGTAAGGGAATGGAGATGAGAAAGCAAGGATCTCGGTTGTCTGCGGGGAGCAGCGCCCAGACCAGTAGTAGAGGCCACATGTGGATCTAGCGTGAAATTAAAATCTCTGCCGATAATCCCCTCCACAAAATCAGACAATTGATCCAAGTACGATCTACAAGCAGAAAGCAGTCTCTAGTTAGGCAGATACTTGTTAAGCACAGTAAATAAAGTAGAGTATATCCTCAGTTTTAGAAAAACATAACGACCCTCCCCATCCATTTTGACATCCAGCACTATCCCTTGTAAGGATTTGTGCAGAGCCACAGAGACTCCTCTAGATCTCAAGTCTGGGCTTGGGTTGTGATACCAGGGTCTAAAATGTCTTCTGTAAGAGCAAAACTTGTACCTTCTGTTTATACATGTGATAGAGGATCTGCAACATTTTCTGTGGGTGTTAAATCCCCAAACATTTAGAGATCCAAATTTCAGGTAGTCAGCTTTACAGCTCTCTAAATAAGAAAAGAGGAGAGAAAAAATGAGGGTGGGGGGGAATAAGTAAGACGAGAAAGAGAGAAAGAAGGAGACGGGCTAGAGGACAGTAAAGATATAGGAGTACAGTTAGAAAGATGTAGTATAGTAAAGAAGAGAAAAGTGTTATGTGTATAAAGTCACACCCAGTGATAACACTCTGTGAAAGTCTCGTTCATTGGGTCCTGGCTGCTGGTGGTGCGACAGACCTTTCGGCGAGGTGGTCTGGACTCCCTAGTGGTGCTGTCTCCATCACTGTACCCTCTGGAAGGGAGGGCCAATCTGAAATCTTCACCAGAGGAATATCTAGTGCCGCAGAGCAGTTTGGTAAGTCTCTGGGATGACGGAGAGTCACCGTCCATCCATGAAGGCGGACCTGTAGGCGAAATGGGAATCCCCAAGTATATTCAAAATTATGCTGTTGCAGGACAGACAGTAGGGGACATAAAGCCTTTCTTTTCAGTAGGGTAAAGCATGAAAGATCCGAAAGTATTTGTAGAGGGGAGACTTTATATTGCACCTGGCTGGTGTCCCTGGTGTTTTTCATAATAGCAGCCTTATGTTGATAGTGATGTATCTGGCAAATAACATCTCTGACTCTGTCATGTCAGCTGGCTTATGCCCTAGTGCACGATGAGCTCTATCTAGCTCCAATGGTGTATACCTGGGGAATCCTAAAAGATCATTGAAAATAGAGCACAGTGTGCCATCTAAATCCCCCGGGGCCACTGTTTCAGGAAGGCCTCTTACCCGTATATTATTTTGCCTTCCTCTATTTTCTGCATCATCCAGCATATCTGCAAGGTAGTGCAACTGGAAAGAGTGAACCTCTAAAATGGATTCCTGTGAGTCCTGTTTAGTAGCCACTGTCGTCACAGACTGCTCCAAATCAGTCACCTTTGCCCCTATATAGAGTACTTCGTTTTTAATATTAAAACTGTTTCCAGCCTGGAGATGTATGTCTCCATATCAGCTTTGGTTGGGATAGAGGAGATACATGTATGCAGATCCCTCAATTCTGAAATGGTATAAGTCCCCACATCTCGTTGCATAGTGCTGAGGGTTGCAGCCGCAGGGTTACCCGTATTGGAGACCGGGAAAGTCATCAATGTGGACGGATGTGGAAGTTGACGTTCATATAGGGGAGAGTTCTCCCATTCCCCATCTCTCCACTCACCTGTTGTTACGGTGGTAATGGCAGTTTCCGGCACTTCCAGTGCCGGACCACATAGTGATGCTGTATGAGTCTCTTGCATCAGGAGCTCCCCTGTTACCTCGGGTGCTGACTCCACGTCCAGGTCGGCAGAATCTCTGGCATCTGTTTCCGAAGGATAGGAGGACGCAGGTGTCTCTGCTTGTTCGTCTGTGGCGGCCTCCCAGGAAGATTGTGTCAGGTGTGCGCGCTGCGAACCAGGGGTGAGAAATCGTTTAATACCCTGAGGAACTCTCCGGCTGGCTGAGGGTCGTCTGCATGCTTTTCTTCTTTCTGACTCCCATTATTTGTAGATTAGTGATGTAAGTGCTGATTGTTAGGGTCTCTCCGTTAGTCCTAAGGCAGGAGCTGAAGTGAAGTGCGTCTTTACTCCTCCATAACCAGGCCACGCCCGTAGTTAGTCATATGATAAGAACAAAAACAAGAATTCAAAGAAGGACAATGTTGGATAAGTGAGTTAAGACAGATGGAAATACATCATAAAGTATATTACCATATAGTGAAGCACATGCCACCATGTAGGATACACAAACTGTAATTTTGTGCTCACTATGTTATCATGCTTCAACAGAAGCCAAGAAGAATTTCAGTACTAATTAGCATTCAGATGTATTGTTCTCACGAAAATGTTCTCAGGTAACACTGAGAGCTTCAAATATAAACTGTCATGTCAAATGTGAAATCAAAGGTAGAAATCAAACGTATAGTCAATGATAATGAACCTACTAATTAATGTCATAAATGTAGAAAAGTTGAAATAAAGCATATACAGTATGATCATTGGGGTAACATGGTGTCCCTTCCAGATTTTTGAAGTGCATTACATAGTTGATAAGTTTGAAAGAAATATACTGTATGTTTATCAAGTTTAACACATAAACGTTCCATGTTGATCCAGAGGATGAGAAAAAAAATGCCCAATATTAGGGTTAGAAATTCCTTTCAAACTCCAGTTATGTCAACGACAATAATAAATCCTCGGTTCAACATCATCTCTCGAAAACACATATAATGTGCAATATTAACCCAATCAAAACCTTGCGATGTGCCGTTTTTCTGTTTTCATTCCTAGAGCCATAACTTTTTTATTTTACCATTAACATATGGTTGTACTTTCTAATGGCTCCATTTACTGTTGCATACAATGTAGTGGGAAGCTGAAAAAAAAATCTAAATGAGGTGGAATTAGAAAAAAATGCTATTTCCACCACAGTTTTGCAACATGCCCCCCCCAGGGCCAATATTGTCCCAAGTTTATCGGAATGCCGAGTGGTGTGATGAGGTCTCAATAGTTTTCTGTGTGAGTCACGGTGCTCCCACATGGATACCGTCGCCCCCCAGGGTTAGGCTCCGAGGTAATAAAAGGGAGAGTAATGGTGGAGGTGGACAAATAGTCAAGTCCAGACTTTTATAAAGTTCAACAGCTTTGAATCAACTTGCATCCATACAATGGATTAGCCCATTAGATACAGTAGCAGGGTGAAGGAATGGTAATACTCTGGGGTATTATAGTTTCATGGGATTTGTTTTTATGCTGTTCCTATACGATAATTCTGACCCACTCTTGTGTTTGAGAAAAAATTGCTTTGGAAAAAATAAATCTTTTTTCATTGCTATATTCTGACCCCCATAAAAAAAAATTAGTTATTGAAAGAATATTATCCTTCTCTCTATGCACCCTGATTCCTTTCTGTGTCCCCGAAGACAGACGTCTGGAGAACGTGTCAATGACAGTTATGTCTACACTGCTGTGTGAGGGCTCATTTTTGCAGGACGATCTGTAGTTCTTAAAGTGTGTACGTCTTTTTGCTCACTTTTTATTTAATTTTTTTTGGCGAAGAAACAAAAAAATGGTGAATTGGACATTTTTGTTTTTTTCTGTTATGCTGTTTACTGTGATTTGAACTTTTATATTTTTATTTTTTATATTTTTAGAAACCTTTTTGCTTTAGGCTCCCAAGGGCCTAACAACATGCAATCGTCACATTGCCATTTCTATTTAGCAATGGGATCTGTTTATTCCAATGTAGTGCTGCCACTGGCAGACACAGGTATCTCGGAGTGAATGAATGACTGCGATTGCCGCGTGGTGGGAGCCGTTCCAGGCTGGGAAGCACAGCAGATCTGGGTTTTTGGCTCTCAGATGCCATGGGAACAATTTACCATGGCATCTGAGGTGTTAAATGTCTGAGATCGACATTAGCTAAATATTCCATACAAAGATATACAGTAAAATAACATATACTGTGCTTTTTTTTTTTTTTAAGAATGACAGCCAGTTTGTTATGTAAACACTATCTGCCTATGCAGTGGGATATACTGTAGGATTTTATCAGTGGATTAACCATGTAACCAACAAATAAAATAATCAAATCTTTATTTATACAAAATACAACATAAAAACTACGTGTGCAAAGCTAGAGGCAACCGGAAGATGGTCCATATACAGCAAGGTAAGTTATCAGAGCCATAAATATTATATCACAAAATATATTTTACTAATATTCTAATAAGAAAGCACATAAGGTGAGAGTAAAATAAAAAAAAAAATTTTTTATGTTTTTGAATAGTTCATAAAAACCATTAAATACACGAATGCTACAAAACTCTCAGATGATATCTTCAGGGTTTCTCCATCCTGCCAGATCTTATGTGTGCCTATTTACTCTTAGTTTTTGTGATGTCAATGGAAATCTGTTCATAATTATGATGTTATTGTGAAGTTCTGATATTTTTCGTAAGTTTTGATGTTATCACGAGGTTCTAATGTTATCACGAAGTTCTAATGTTATCATAAAGCTCTGATGTCATTCTGAAGTTCTGGTATTATCATGAAGTTCTGATGTTATTCTGAAGTTCTGATGTTATCATGAAGTTCTAATGTTATCATGAAGCTCTGATGACATTCTGAAGTTCTAGTATCATCATGAAGCTCCAATGTCTTGATGCTGCAGGAAAAGTATATTGTTCTGAGGAATCCTGAATTTCGGGTCTCTGCCTTTCTGTTTTTGTTGCGCTTCCTGAGACATTTTGGAATCCACCATTTTCTTTTCCCATAGATGTTTTCACTTCTCTCCTCTTCCTCACAAATTTTATTGAGATCAAGGCAATTTTGGAACCACCTTAATCCAATGATGTTCTCTTCCTTGTCGTTATCTCCATTCTCCTCCTCTGCATCCTGTATGCACTCTACTTCCTCACTCACCATTTCTTCCTCCTGAGATATGATTTCTAGACTAGGCCAAAACACCTTTCTAAATTGAGTAGGCCAAAATGCTCGCTTTGCCTCCTCAACCATCTTTCTCCATACCTCATCTGAGTCAGTGGCGGATCCACAGGGGGGGGCAACGGGGCAATTGCCCCCCCCCCCCCCGAGCTGGCGGCGGGCGGCGGCGGCTGGGCACAGGGAGATGAGCGCTTCCATTGTGGAAGCGCTCATCTCCAGTCATCTGTATCGCCGTCCTCAGGACAGCGATACAGATGCCTGCCTGTGCTGCGGTAGGGGAGGGAGAGGCGTGTCCCTTTCCCTTCCTCTGATAGGCTGCCGGCCTAGTGCCTGCAGCCTATCAGAGGCCGGCGCAGGCGGCACGATGACGAAATTGCGCCGCCTGAGCCATACAGCGTGGGACACAGGCCAGAAGAGGCCTGCATCTCATCACTGACATGGAGGTAAGTATGTGTTTTAAAAAAAAAAAAAATTATTATATACAATACTTTTACTGGCGGGGGCTGTTATTACTGACGGGGGCTGTTATTACTGGCAAAGGGGGGGCTGTTATTACTGGCAAAGGGGGGGCTGTTATTACTGGCGGGGGCTGTTATTACTGGGGGGCTGTTATTACTGGCAAAGGGGGGCTGTTATTACTGGCAAAGGGGGCGGTTATTACTGGCGGGGGCTGTTATTACTGGCAAAGGGGGGCTGTTATTATTGGTACAGAGGGGCTCTTATTACTGGGGGCTGTTATTACTGGCGGGGGCTGTTATTACTGGCACCTGGGGGCTGTTATTACTGGCAAAGGGGGGCTGTTATTACTGGCAAAGGGGGGCTCTTATTACTGGGGGCTGTTATTACTGGCAAAGGGGGGCTGTAATTACTGGCACAGAGGGGCTGTTATTACTGGGGGCTGTTATTACTGACACAGAGGGGCTCTTATTACTGGGGGCTGTTATTATTGGCACAGAGGGGCTGTTATTACTGGCACAGAGGGGCTGTTATTACTGGGGGCTGTTATTACTGGCACAGAAGGGCTGTTATTACTGGGGACTGTTATTACTGGCACAGAAGGGCTGTTATTACTGGGGGCTGTTATTACTGGCACAGGGGGGCTCTTATTACTGAGGGCTGTTATTACTGGCACAGGGGGTCTGTTATTACTGGGGGCTGCTATTACTGGCACAGGGGGGCTGCTATTATTGGCATAGGGGGCTATTATTACTGGCACATGATTGGGGCACTATAGGGGCATCTACTGAGGCCACAAAGAAGGGGTATTTTATATGGGGTCTCTGTAGAGTACAATTTTATACTGGGACACATTATGGTGAGTACCATGGGGAAGGGGGGAGAGGAGTACTATGGGGTCATCTACGGGGGGCACTAAGAAGGGGTATTTTATACTTGCAAATTATGGGGGACACTGAGGGCATCTACTGGAGCATTTTATACTGGTACATTATGGGGGGCACTAGGAGGAAGAAGGGTGTGGAGCACTATGGGGTCATTTACTAGGGGCACTATATAGGGGTATTTTATACTGGCACATTATGGGGGCACTATGGGGACATTAGCTCAACTGGGGGCATTACAAGGGGGTATTTTTTGCACTGTCACATTATAAGGATAATTATTTCTACTGGGGGGCATTATGGTGGGCTTTATTACTCCCCCATGGTATGACCCCCTAGTAGCAGCACCAGCCTCTCCCTGCTCTGCTATCCCTCTGCCCCTTCTCCAAATCCTTATTATGAAATTTTTCTCATTAGGATAAAACACAACATCAGCTCCGCCGAGCCCCTGGCCAAAATGTGGAAGTGGCGTCCGAGATCCCCAAGGGCCAAGCCAAGTAACTAAGTTTTCATGTGAAATATGTTTGTTATACACATATAGCCTACACTGTGGAGTCTGTTCTATAAGCACCATTGTTTTGTGGCGGCGGACAGAAAATAATCTGAAAGTGCCCCTCCCGAGACCAGGCTCTGGATCTGCCACTGATCTGAGTAATCTTCCTTCTCCATTCTGACGCTATCAAAGTATAAATACCGCCAACTACAACTGTCAAGTGAGTAACTCCCAACCAGCACCTTATAAAGATGCCTAATGTCATAATGCCTGGCAAGAGCTGACATTCTGATTATTCTGGGACACCATAAACCACAGCAGCAGGCACCAGAAGACTAGACTAAACTAATTTACTACAGATTAATTGATCACTAAATTGTCTGCTTGATCAATTAGAATTTGCCCACAGGAGAAGTTCAGCTCTATCATCTAGTGTGAGAAATTCTCTAAAACTTCCATCAGAAAGTATTCTTTTACTGAATGGGGGAGATTGATCAAAACTGGTGTAAACAAAAACTGTCTTAGTTGCCCATAGCAACCAATCAGATTCCAGCTCCATTGGGAAATGAAAGGTGGAATCTGCTTTTGCGCTGGTTGTATTTCTTTACATCAGTTGTAATCTCCCCCAGTATGTATAGAAAACTATTTTTTTTATTTTGCCCATACTATGCCATTACAAATGTAACACAAAATAATGCCCCTCTGTAGCGCTAATCTAATAGGGAGATTAAAGTTCTGCAGGGAAGTGTAGTAATCTCAGCTGCAAGAGTCCATCTGCAAGGTAGTATAATAGGTAATGGACTGGAATGACTGACAGAATGACAGTTCTGTTGTCCTCTTGATACACATGGCATAGCATGACAAGGGCAATGAAAATCAATGAAAAATACAACTTGTCCCATGGGGAACAAAAACTCATAGCTGCATCGAAAAAAATATAAATAATTTTTGAAGTGTTGAGGCCACAGATGACCTGATGCAATATATAGTGGGACATACGACATGAACCCCCAATGATTGTGAGGAAATACAGTAAAGTTAACAAACCATCATTCGATAAACAGTTTAATGGACCAAAAAATTTGTGGAACTTCCAAGCCAGCAGTGTAAAATAAGCTAAACATCAAAACAAGCAGTAACCCAGACCAATATCCACAAAAATGAATATTGTACCAAAACGAATCACTTTGCTAATGTACAGGTTATACACAGTCAGGGTGTGTATTATAAGGTTTAGCAGCAGGAGAGGTGTGCATTATGAGGTTCAGCAGCAGGAGAGGTGTGCATTATGAGGTTCAGGAGCAGGGGAGGTGTGCGTTGAGTTTCAGCAGTAGGAGAGATGTGTATTATGAGGGTTAGCAGCAGGAGAGGTGTGCGTTGAGTTTTAGCAGCAGGAGAGGTGTGTATTATAAGGTTAAGCAGCACGAGAGGTGTGCATTGAGTTTCAGCAGCATAAATACAGCAACAGAATCATGCACATTACATACCGTAAATACAGCACCAGAGCCAAGCTCATTATATAAATACAGCATCAGAACCAAGCTCATTACATAAATACAGCCCTTGAGCAGCAGGAGAGGTGTGTATTATAAGGTTCAGCAGTAGGAGAGGTGTGTATTATAAGGTTCAGCAGTAGGAGAGGTGTGTATTATAAGGTTCAGCAGTAGGAGAGGTGTGTATTATAAGGTTCAGCAGTAGGAGAGGTGTGTATTATGAGGTTCAGCAACAGCAGAGATGTGTATTATGAGGTTCCGCAACAGCAGAGATGTGTATTATGAGGTTCAGCAACAGGAGAGATGTGTATTATGAGGTTCAGCAACAGGAGAGATGTGTATTATGAGGTTCAGCAACAGGAGAGATGTGTATTATGAGGTTCAGCAACAGGAGAGATGTGTATTATAAGGTTCTACAGCAGGAGAGATGTGTATTATAAGGTTCTACAGCAGGAGAGGTGTGTATTATGAGGTTCTGCAAAAGATGATTTTGTCCCAATGCAATCTATAACAGGACTCACAGCTACCATATGCCATTTATAATACTGGTGTCTTCTTAAGTAGCAGAGGGTTTTTTGGACCACTTCAGGCTCCAGGCCCACATACATCTACTACCTCTTAATACTTTATAAATACAGTATGGGACAAAGATGTCTCCACAGCAAACTCAACTGTCTTTGGTTGAACTTGTTATGGTGGTCTTCTTTAAAAGAAAAGTGAATGGCTACAGTGACACATAAGTTGTGAGTGACTGGATTAAATAGTTATGCATACTGAATGTGTCTGTGAATTTTAAAGTGTGTCAAAATCTCTTTTGTTAGCAAGTAAATTGTCATCAATTAATTTTAAATTCTATGGCGGAAGGTGCAGCAACATATCTTGTACCGATCCTGCATCTGGTCTGTTTTGGCAAATTTATTAGCCTACGCAAGATTGATCAATATGCTAGGTACCCTGTTTATAAATTTGGCTCACAATGCACTGGTAAACTGGAGCACAAAGTCGATGTTACTGGTATAAATCTCTCCCTTTGCTTTCTAATCTAACCACATGTAATTCTAAAAGACTTAATTTGTGTGGTGCATAGACTGATTAAGGTAATTTGTGTAAACTGTGGTGATCACAATATGTTTGCACAGGTTATCTGTGATCCAATCTTTAATATCAAAATAAAATGTGGCAGACATCAAAATTGCTTTTGACCTGATTGCTCTGTTAGCTGATTTGTACAGAACAACATCTGGCAGCTCATACCACATATCATGAGAATAACATCCTTTTTGACCTAGATTTCTCATTATTTCATGGTTTATGCATGGAATAAAAATAGAATTAATGAGATGACAGTTTGAGTGAGAATATTTTGAAAACATAATCTAATTAGTGAGTGAAACACATGTATTATTAAATATTCATCCCTTTACAGATGTGTCTCATAGTTAACACACAAGGCAGTCCCAATAAAAATGCTTCGACAGCAATATATTAATGAAAGGCAAAGTATTTCACTTCAGTGGACCAGTTGGTTATCTGTGAAATGGTAAAACAAAACTTGGAAATCTTCTTGTGTATAGTAGATAATGGCATGAGCAGTTCAGTAATGCACTTTTCCTTTGTGAACTTCTCACTTTAGGAGATTTCTTATGTCTCTGCTAACAGCAATAAACAACTCCTATATTCTGTAGATTAATGGAGCCACAAGGAGTATGATTTTCTGCAGTTACACTCCCCTATAACCTCAGCTGGTTTGGATTGCATGGCGTCCTCTCCATTTGCTGATGTGGACACGTGCACCCTTCCATTCACTGCAATGTGACTGCTGACTATTTTCAGAAGTCCCATAGCAGTAGAAGCAGAATAAAATAATACAACACATAAATACAGCACATTAATCAAGCTCATAACAGAAATACAGCATGAGAAGTAAGATAATTACATAAATATAGCTCCAACTTTTCCATTTTCCATTTAAAATATAGGGTTTGGACTATATAGTATAAGACTACCCCTGAATGCCCAGCCCTCCCTGTCTTCAAGACGATCTTCTCCAGTTCAGGGAACTGACTGGGATCTGTGGATGGCACTGTTATAAGGAGGGGGATCTGTGAATGACACTGTTATGGGGAGGGGGATCTGTGGATGGCATTGTTATGGGGAGGGGGATCAGTGGATGACACTGCTATGGGGAGGGGGGATCAGTGGATGACACTATATAGCATCTTATGCTATATGTGTCATCTACAGATCCACCCCATGACAGTGTCATCCACAGATCCCCCTCCTTATAACAGTGCCATCCACAGATCCCCCTAAACAGTGCCATCCACAGATCCCCCTCCCCATAACAGTGCCATCCACAGATCCCCCCCATGAAAGTGCCATCCACAGATCCCCCTCCCCATAACAGTGCCATCCACAGATCCCCCCTAAACAGTGCCATCAACAGATCCCCCCTAAACAGTGCCATCCACAGATCCCCCTCCCCATAACAGTGCCATCCACAGATCCCCCTCCCCATAAAAGTGTCATCCCCAGATCCCCCTCCCCATAAAAGTGTCATCCACAGATCCCCCCATGACAGTGCCATCCACAGATCCCCCTTCCCATAACAGTGCCATCCACAGATCCCCCTCCCCAATGCTCAGAGGAGTATACATTTATTAACTGTAATCCGTAACTTTAGCTTTAATCAGCGCTCATCTCTTTACTAGGGCACCTTACTCTGAGCTCCGGTAATAGGCAGTGTGGGCGATGCTCACTCACTGACGTCACGTGCCTGCGCCACCTAGTGGAAGGTGCATGCGCGTGACGACAGTGAGTGAGCGCCGCCCACACTGCTTGTTACCAGAGCTGAAAGTAAGGTACCCTAGTAAAGAGATGAGCGCTGATTTAAAGTTACGGATTACAGTTAATAAGTGTATACTCCTCTGAGCGGCGAGCCTTGTATATTCTAACCCCCAGGCAAGCATCCCCGTCACCATGGGAACGCCTGGGGGTTAGAATTAACCATCGGATCTGAGTATACCCGGTGTATAAGACGACCCCCAACTTTTGAAAATAATTTCTAGTGTTAGAAAGTCGTCTTATACGCCGGAAAATACAGTAAATACAGCACCAGAACCAAGCACATTACGTAAATACAGCACCAAAGCCAAGCTCATTACATAAATACAGCACCAGAACCAAGCACATTACATAAATACAGCACCAGAACCAAGCTCATTACATAAATACAGCACCAGAACCAAGCACATTACATAAATACAGCACCAGAGTCAAGCACATTACATAAATACAGCACCAGAGTCAAGCACATTACATAAATACAGACCCAGAGCCAAGCTCATTACATAAATACAGCACCAGAACCAAGCACATTACATAAATACAGCACCAGAACCAAGCTCATTACATAAATACAGCACCAGAACCAAGCTCATTACATAAATACAGCACCAGAACCAAGCACATTACATAATCACAACACCAGAACCAAGCTCATTACATAAATACAGCACCAGAACCAAGCACATTACATAAATACAGCACCAGAGCCCAGCACATTACATAAATACAGCACCAGAGCCCAGCACATTACATAAATACAGCACCAGAACCAAGCTCATTACATAAATACAGCACCAGAACCAAGCACATTGCATAAATACAGCACCAGAACCAAGCTCATTACATAAATACAGCACCAGAACCAAGCACATTACATACATACAGCACCAGAACCAAGCTCATTACATAAATACAGCACCAGAACTAAGCTCATTACATAAATACAGCACCAGAACCAAGCACATTACATAAATACAGCACCAGAACTAAGCACATTACATAAATACAGCACCAGAACTAAGCACATTACATATATACAGCACCAGAACCAAGCTCATTACATAAATACAGCACCAAAACCAAGCACATTACATATATACAGCACCAGAACCAAGCACATTACATATATACAGCACCAGAACCAAGCACATTACATAAATACAGCACCAGAACCAAGCACATTACATAAATACAGCACCAGAACCAAGCAAATTACATATATACAGCACCAGAACCAAGCACATTACATATATACAGCACCAGAACCAAGCTCATTACATAAATACAGCACCAGAACCAAGCACATTACATAAATACAGCACCAGAACCAAGCTCATTACATAAATACAGCACCAGAACCAAGTGCATTACATAAATACAGCACCAGAACCAAGCTCATTACATAAATACAGCACCAGAACCAAGCACATTACATAAATACAGCACCAGAACCAAGCTCATTACATAAATACAGCACCAGAACCGAGCTTATTACATAAATACAGCACCAGAACCAAGCTCATTACATAAATACAGCACCAGAACCAAGCACATTACATAAATAAAGCACCAGAACCAAGCTCATTACATAAATACAGCACCAGAACCAAGCACAATACATAAATTAAGCACCAGAACCAAGCTCGTTACATAAATACAGCACCAGAACCAAGCACATTACATAAATACAGCACCAGAGCTAAGCACAGTACATATATACAGCAACAGAACCAAGCACATTACATAAATACAGCACCAGAACCAAGCTCATTACATAAATACAGCACCAGAACCAAGCACATTACATAAATACAGCACCAGAACCAAGCAAATTGCATATATACAGCACCAAAACCAAGCACATTACATATATACAGCACCAGAACCAAGCTCAATACATAAATACAGCACCAGAACCAAGCACATTACATAAATACAGCACCAGAACCAAGCTCATTACATAAATACAGCACCAGAACCAAGTGCATTACATAAATACAGCACCAGAACCAAGCTCATTACATAAATACAGCACCAGAACCCAGCACATTACATAAATACAGCACCAGAACCAAGTTCATTACATAAATACAGCGCCAGAACCAACCACAATACATAAATACAGCACCAGAACCAAGCTTATTACATAAATACAGCACCAGAACCAAGCTCATTACATAAATACAGCACCAGAGCCAAGCACATTACATAAATACAGCACCAGAACCAAGCACATTACATAAATACAGCACCAGAACCAAGCTCATTACATAAATACAGCACCAGAACCAAGTTCATTACATAAATACAGCACCAGAACCAAGCACAATACATAAACACAGCACCAGAACCAAGCTTATTACATAAATACAGCACCAGAACCAAGCTCATTACATAAATACAGCACCAGAGCCAAGCACATTACATAAATACAGCACCAGAGCCAAGCACATTACATAAATACAGCACCAGAACGAAGTTCATTACATCAATACAGCACCAGAACCAAGCACAATACATAAATACAGCACCAGAACCAAGCTCATTACATAAATACAGCACCAGAACCAAGCACATTACATAAGTACAGCACCAGAGCCAAGCACATTACATAAATACAGCACCAGAACGAAGTTCATTACATCAATACAGCATTAGCGCCAAGCTTGTTACATAAATACAGCACCAGAACCAAGCTCATTACATAAATACAGCCCTTGAACCAAACATGGTACATATATTGTGAGGCAGTGACAGGCCTCATGGTTGCTAGGGGAGATATTTGGCAGAATTTACTGTGTCTTCCCCACAATCACCAGGTCTGAAGAAAGACCAAGTGTAGTAATCACCTGGGGATAAAGGAATCCTAAGAGTGAGAGGGGGTGGGGACTTGCACACAGAAGGCTGGAGTGGCTCTGTGTGGTCTGAGCCGGGAGGGCTGAGAGACCACTATCCCCCAAGAGACACTGGTGTGGGAGCAACCTGGAGGCTGCTGGAGGTTGGTCTGTGATATTGTTTTGTTGTTGTGGGGTAAGGTAGACACTTCTGCAGATAGTGACAAAACTCCTGCAGAACCTGTACTTGTCCATTTAAATGAAGGTCTAAGGGAGCTGCACTTTGACCGAAATGGGGAAAAAATATTGCCTATTGAAAACAATAGTGCTGATAAGGTGCATAGCGATTGTGTCAAGTTTGCGGAAAGACATAATGAAAAGGTGATGACAGGTGAAATATATGATGATGCCATGTCCGTGAAGGATGAAAAGGCTAATAAAGTAAATGGAGACTCCAAAGAAATAGAGGCCGAAGAAGCTATGGCCGATGTCTTGAAATGGGAGAAATCCTTGGATGTTCCAGAGACTAAGGTTAGGGAGGAAGGAGCGACTGCCGAAGTGGAAAAAAGCCACTGAAGACGGCCCCAAACCCGAAGAAACCCCTGCTGAGAATAATGGGAAAGTGGTCCAGATGCATGGAAAAGGAGCGAGTTGTAAGAAACCTGCTTTGCTGAATGAGCCCTGCAAGGCTAAAGAGAAAGGGTTGGGACACCACCTTGACTGGGACCAGTTCGGTCCAGAGTTGCAGCAGTCCAAGAAAAGACGTGAGGAGCATGTGCAGAAGCCAGAAAATCTAGAAAGAGAGTACCAGCTCATAAGATGGGCAAGAAAATCTCATTGGTCTTTTCGGCTCTGTAATAAACTCATGAGGGTGACAAACCAAGCTCTGTTGTCCTGGGTCTGGCAGAATAAGGGGAAGACTGTAGGCCAGGTCGATGCCCGTTCACGAGCATCTGGATTTCATGCTAGTGTTCACCCCTAAGGGGTTGAACAAAGGGGGGAGGTATTGGAGGCAGTGACAGGCCTCATGGTTGCTAGGGGAGATATTTGGCAGGATTTGCTGTGTCTTCCCCACAATCACCAGGTCTGAAGAAATTCCAGGTGCAGTAATCACCTGGGGATAAAGGAATCCTAAGAGTGAGAGGGGGTGGGGACTTGCACACAGAAGGCTGGAGTGGCTCTGTGGGGTCTGAGCCAGGAGGGCTGAGAGGCCACTATCTCTCAAGAGACACTGGTGTGGGAGCAGCCTGGAGGCTGCTGGAAGTTGGTCTGGGAAAGCCGCATCTCATCATGGGTGGGAACTGTGGTACGCTTTAGGTGAGTCAGTGAAACCTATGTGTTTAGGTAGAGCCCAGATGGGCAAGGTATGTTATTTTGGCTTTGTATGTTTCTTCATTATGCCGTGTGCCACAATAAAGCACAGTTTGGCCCCTAAATTCTGGTGTCTGTGAAGAAGTGTGTGGTTGCAACCCCCGAAAAAGAGGTAACACCCCACAATATACAGCAACAGAACCAAACATAGCACATATATACAGCACCATAACCATGCAAGGTACAGTGTCAAACTACAGCTCCCAGGTGAAAAGGTATGCTGGGAGTTGTTTCACGAAAGAGAATGCTACCACCCATCATCATGCTGTTACCTATACGAGCGGCTAGAGCACTGATCAGACAGTCAGTAGCAGAATAAACATTTACATTTAGTGACTTACAAAATGACCTCTCCTCTACAGTTCTTCTCTTTCCATCCAGTTCAGACCACCATAGTTGGCTTCTCTAGGGCTATGACGTTTCTCTGCAGAGTTTGTCACGCAGATGTCTTCAGCTTCTCGTTTTACCAACACATCTGTAAAGGGGGAATATTAATCACCAATATTATGCGAATATCGATAATTAATATTCCTCCTTTACATTGGCGAGCCAGGCCCACTGCTTGGATTTTGAAATCTGTGTTTGGTTTTGAGGCTAGAGGTCGGTTGTCCTGTGAATTGTCAGGCAAGAGAGACGTGGTCAGCAGTCTGAGCGTCTAGGAGAGACGTGGTCAGCGGTCTGAGCGTCTAGGACCTGATAATTCGGACAGGAAGCGCGACTCTTCCTCACAGTACCAAACGCAGATCAAAATCTTTAGCAGAGAATCTATGTTCTATCTGTGAATTAATATTTTGCTATTTGCTTTGCACGGTCACTACACCGCTCGAGTGATTGCGAGGGAGAAGAGGATACGTCACTGGAAGAGATCCATCTTCGTGGGAGCAGCGTACAAAGTCAAGCTGGTCGGGAAGAGGCGTTCCGGGAAAATGGACTTCTTCCAAGCAGCTGCGAGGAGGTACGGCCCCAAGGAGAAGATGGATGCTCAAACGGTGAGTATGGACTTCCCCACACTGCAACACTTGAGCAAACACAGTACATTCAATCCCATCCTCCCCACCACATACAAGTCAGCAGAAATGCTGTGGTCCGATTTGTTGGCGCAGGCTTGTAGTTATGACAAGCTTTGTGTTAACAAACGGACGGTGTTGAATAAGGCCACTAAACGGCTTCGGATGCTGGCCAAACTCGTTCATACGTTTGAGGCTAGCATCTGTAAGCCAAAGGAAGTGGCGCTGGTGTCTCAGTCAACAGAGACAATTCCTCCGGCTGTTCACTGCCAGTGCTGTGCCAATAGTTCCGACCAGGTTTCGGCATTGCGGGCACAGCTGGCGGAGAATGTGCAGTCTACTGTTGACCGAGATGCGCAGGTGGCTCGAATACAGTCACAATTAGTGGAAATGCAGAAGCAGAAGGAGGAAATTGAGGCTAAGTTGACCCAGTCTTATACTGAGGTCAAGGCCTTCAAGGAGCGGACTGCCTCTACTAATGTGACGGTAGCCAAATTGAAGGCTCACGTTGCTGTAAGCTCCCAGATAATAACTGGCTTGCAACAGGTCATCACCAAGTTGGTGCCGGCCCTTTCTTTTCCCATAAAGTCAGGGTCGGAATATCCCAAAACTTTGCCCTATGCAGGGCAAATAGGGGGAGAGTAGTCTGTGACAGGCCAAATCACCAGACCAAGCCTGTCCAGACTAACAGAGATTTCTCCCTGACTTTGGGGAAAAGAAACATCGTGAAAAGTGCCTCCCTGAAGATGGAACAATTCAGGGAGCGCGGTTGCAGTGTGGACGGACCTAGGCCACACCGGGCAAACATCAAATGCTTTGCTTGTGGTGGCTTGGGTCATATAGCGAAGCACTGCAAAACACACAGGACAGAAAGCCCAATCAGGTGCTTCAGGTGTGGGAACAAAGGACACATTGCAAGGAATTGCCCTTGTGCAAGTAATTGCAATGTGTCCAGTGATGGGATTCAGGTAGCAAATCGTGCAGCGGGGTCTAGTCAGCTTGGCCATAAAGGGGTAACCTCTTGGCAGAATCATCAGCTGCTGAGGAGCCAGAGTGGCCAAGCTAGGCTAGGCAACATTTGACACCCCTGTACTATTTGTTACACCGTTTGTTCCCCGTACATGTCCATGTTGTGTGTTTTTGTTGTCTGTTGTAACGTTCTCTTTGATGTTGATGGTGGTCCTTGTCTATGAGTGTGTTCCACCAGGCTGATTTATGTAGTGTTGTAATGTCCCGTCTGCTGTCTTGTTTCATTCCGTGTCCCCTTGTAGTGGAGCAGTGTTATACTGTGGATCGAGAACGTATAGGGTCGCGAGCAGATAATATCACACGGGAAATCCTGCTGGTCGGGAGAAGGCATAAGGACCTTCTTCATGCAGCACACAAAGGATGATGTGATATTATTCTGGGCAACCAGGGTCTCGGATCGATACAGATAACACTGTTGTGCTCAAGGTTTTCGGTAGGGCTGTGTTGCGCTGGGGACTGGGGCGGACAGACAACATTGGTGTAATGTTGTGCTGCGCACTTAATTCTAGTCCGAGCAGGTAGCACAGCTCTGATAGGGATTGGACGCGGAGTGTTTGGCAGCAGAGGGTGGACTGTGTTCTTGTGTTGTGGTGTCCTGAGGAGCCGGGGCATACCTATGCCGTTGGTTCTGCGGGCCTCCACAAGATGGGATCACAGGGGGAAATCAGCCTGGGTACACATGAGTGGACAGGGATGCGGTGCCATCAAGATGGTGCTTTGTCCACAGAACTCCAGTTATCCTAACCTAGTAGGGAGGCCATCCTTATCTGTTGGTGCAGAGGGATGTGTAGCAGAGGACACGCCCCTCTGAAGGTAGGGTGTTCAGACACCAGTGTTGGGATAATGAGGAGTCCTGTGAGACAAAGGGCAGCCCAATACCTTTCTCTACCCATGGGTCAAAGGTATTGGTGCTGGGAATTTTTGTACATTTAACTGCACCGTTAGGGGAGAAATTCCCCTGGGAGCACCTGGTATTTTCTTCTGCCATAGGTTTTATATGGAGCGGAAGAAAAACCCAGGAGAGGCCACGGAAGAGGCCAGCTATTCCCCCTGACACTCTTGGGAGACTCCAGAGGATCCCACTGGATTTTGGCAACCAAGCGACCTCTGCCTAGAGGTGTTTTTAGAGATGGAGGACTGTGCCACAATCCAGCGGGAGCATTATTTAAAGCTCTGGAGGAAGATTTGGAGACGTTCGGGTGGAAGAGCATATCACTTGTTTCACCCAGTGAAACTTCTTCTGGTTCTGGTGATCGTCATCTACAGTCGGAGGGTCAAGGGACTTATTGACCAAAATACACCAGAACCAGACAGAACTGTACAGAACTATCCGGAGGAGGAGGCTCAGGACACCACAAACATGGTTCCTGTAGCCAAATATTATTGTATGGACACGTTTTGTTTTCAATGGGGGTTCGGGACGTATAATTTGTACTACCCTGAAACCCCATAGTACATTTATTGATTTTGTTTGTCGGTCGATGGTGTACCCATAGACACTCTAGGTACAAATGTGTGACAGCCCAAAACTTGCCCAACGCACTGCGGTGAGCTATCATTTGACTGTACACATTTGTATCCTATAGTCGTTTCCCATTGACACAGGGGTCTACGACCTACCTGTGTCTTTGGAGGTAGAGAGGAATGCCAGGTTGCATGAGTCTCTATGGGTACACACATGTAATGGAATTTGGTGGTGTTGGGAGGGTTATGAAATGTATTTTGTGTGAATGGGGATAGGGTTAGGTCACGATAGGGACAGGCATCATTCATTTGCCACCTTGAACCCTGGAACGGTGAAGTTCTTAAGGGAAGGGCTGGATGTGTAGTGTGGCGGAGGTGTTCTCCGCAGTAGAATTTAGGTACTATGACATCACCGCTTAAGAGTCTGACCTGCCTTGTAAAGACCTATAAATCTGTCCACGGGAGAACCGCACCCTTCAAGATGGAAACGGATATTTGACTGAAGAAAGTTGGGACTGAGACTGTGAGGGTGAACCCACTCCAGATGCCTTGGAGGCGGGCCATACCTGAAGATCGGCAGAACGACCGAGAGACTGTGGGGTGTGGTCACTCCAAAGTGGGGGTGGCCGACACCAAGAGACGGATGAAAGAAAGGCCAGTTAGACGGCAGGAGTACCAAGAGACTGTGGGGGTGTGGCCACTCCAAAGTGGGGGTGGCCAACACCAAGAGACTGCGAAAGGAAAGACTGCGAGGGTGAACCCGCTCCAGAATCCTTGGAGGTGGGCCGTACCTGAAGATCGGATTACCGAGAGACTGTGGGGGTGGGGTCACTCCAAAGTGGGGGTGGCCGTCACTAAAAGACTGTGGGTGTGTGGTAAGACGATGGTGTATCCTGTGGACGGAGGAGTAGGTTACTGTGAAGGGCAGGTCGGAGGTAAATGGATTAGGGATGTCTAAGTACCTAAAGATCAGTGTACACTACAGTTCTTCCTGAACTTCCACCAAGGATGGGGTTGAGGGGGGAGCAAATATATCTCAACCCGTTCCCCCAATTATATTGTCGTATCATAAAGTCCGACAACAGGGGGATTGTTGAGGAACGGTTGAGCCGTATGCACATATATCCATGCATGCCTGCAAACATGTGCGGGCATGTATGGTATATGTGCATGCATTATCCACCGCATCATGGGATGATGTGCGCAGATGTGCCCAGCATCTGCGCACGTCTGCCCATGGTGATCCCCAGGGGCTCATGTTGGCCCCTGTGGGAAATATGTGTCCCCTGGGAGCCGTGCCCCCTGATAATGTATGTAGGGGCTTGTGCCCCCTTATGATATGTAGGGGCTTGTGCCCCCTATATGTAGGGGCTTGTGATATCTGTGCCCCCTTATATTATCTGTGCCCCCTTATATTATCTGTGCCCCCTTATATTAATGTATACATGTGTATGGATGTGCCCCAAGCATCCATATGCATGTATATTATATATATATATATATATATAGATTCCCCCCCCCCCCCTCCTATACCTGGAGCCAGGTGCATCGGTGTGAATGTGCCCCAAGCATCCGCACCGATGCAATCTGGCTAATTGCATCAGAATGGCCGGACTGGATCCGGTCATCCTGATGCTTACAAAGGACTCGGGTTCAACAGAATCTGAGTCCTTTGTTCTAATTATCTCCAACGTCGTTGGAGATAATTATGCATGATAGAAGAAGGGGAGAAGCCTCCCCTCCTCCTATTATGCGCATTCCGACAGTGCGATTACAATCGCACTGTCCGGAATGCTAAGGGCAGCAGGCGGGAGATCAAAGGCATCTCCCGCCTGTCTGCAGCGCGTCCCCGATATGCGGGCCGGCGCAGTGACGTCATATCACTGCGCCGGCCCACGTGGATGATGGGGGCGCGCGCGCGCCCCCTGGTGGGCGGCGCAGCGCGGGAGTGCGGGCGGCCGGGTTTAAATATCCGGCGGCCCGGCACTCAAGAGGGCAGTTGGAGTGAGGGCCCCCACGTGGAAGAGAGCGCGTCCGGCGCTCCGGAAAAGGCGCCCGACCGGACCCCCCCACCCTGAGCGCAGTCCTTACCCCAAGAAGAAAGCGCAGGCAGCCACCCAGGCTGCGCTGCGCTGCGCTGCGCTGCGCTAATACAGAGGACCCCTGCCGCATCCCCAGAGGAGAGTGCGATCGGCGCTCAAGACGGAGCGGCCCCCCCTGCCCCCCTGGCTGGACTAAGTATCCCCTTTGTTTCCCCTATTATACCATCCCTGTTAACCCCCTGAACTTAACCCCTGACCCCCTGGTTACTAACCCCCGCAGTGCCTGGGCTCCTGATACCAGGCCAGGCATATCTGCATCCCCTGGCTACCCCTGACCCCCCTGGTTACTAACCCTTGCTATACCCCTGGTGACCCAAACGCTATCTCCAGTGACCCTTACATGCTCTCCCCTGATTAACCCTTTCCCTGCCAGGCATTCTGCCCTGGTCCCCCCCCCCCCCCCCCCCCGGACACTTTGTATGTCCGTGCCCTGTTCCCCTGTCCTGCCTGCCTCTGTTGAGTATGCGGTTGCTCTGCAAACAATATTTCATGGCCTGCAAGTATTAACCCCTGCTGAGCCATTGATGTGTGTATTGTCTTGTAACCCCGTAGGGACAGTATAGAGCTAGGTGGGGTGGGTTGTTATACTTGTATGTGTGTATTGTATAGTTAGTTTGTGGGTGGAATTTGGGAACGTGTAGTGTAGTGGAGTACTGTGTATTTAGTGTTGTGTAATTACTGTATTGCGTGCTTGGTGTATTAAATACTGTGTTACTTGTACCCTTTGTGTAGTGTGTACTTGTTAGTGGTAGTAAGTAAGGCGCATGCAGCTAGCATTAGTGATTAGTGTAAAGCATAGCGAAAGTATTGTGTTGTTATTATATAAAGGCATAAATAGGCGGAGTCTTCACTAGACGGCTCCTCCTATTTAGGAATATTAATTATCGATATTCGCATAATATTGGTGATTAATATTCCCCCTTTACAACATCCAACTATTAACTAACACAAGCTCCTCGCACCATACAGCACAGCAGCATACACTGTGCCCCTGAATACAATCTTGTCACATACTTTTTCCCCTGAAAATAATCCACCAAACAAAGGGCCTCTGATTGTAGTGTCTTCTATAGATAGTGCCATATGGTCCATGCCCCCATACTGTGCCACATGTATCTTGCCCTCATACACAGTGCCACATGCTCTGTGCCCCCATACATAGTGCCACATGCTCTATGTCCCAATATGGCGCCACATACTCTGTGCCCCCATACTGCACCACATGCTTTTTTGCACCTTATATAGTGATACATGATCTGTACCGCCATGATCTGTGCTCTCTTATATAGTGAGACCTGCTCTGTGCTCTCTTATATAGTGAGACATGCTCTGTTCCCCCTTTATATAGTGAGACATGCTCTGTGGCCCCTTATATAAGGATCCCTGCTCTGTGACCCCTTATATAGTGAGGCTTGATCTGTGCCCCTTATATAGAGAGACTTGTTCTGTGCCCCCTTATATACTGATGCACGCTCTGTGCCCTTATATAGTGAGACATGCCCTGTGCCCCCCTTGTATAGAGAGACATGCTCTGTTCTCCCTTATATAGTAATATGTGCTGTGCCCTCTTATATAGTGAGACATGCCCTGTGCCCCCTTGTATAGAGAGACATGCTCTGTTCTCCCTTATATAGTAATACGTGCTGTGCCCTCTTATATAGTGAGACATGCTCTGTGCCCCTTTATATAATGAAATATGTTCTGTGCCCCTTGCTCTATGCACCTTTGCTCTGTGATCTCATGCTCTGTGCTCCCATATAAAAACATACACTGTATAATACTGCTTCAGACCAGACCGGCATCTACAGAACGTCACAGGTGGTGTGATGACATCATTGTGCCACCTGCATCACAACAGAGTGCTGAATGGTAGGGCAGGGAACCAATAGCTCCTTTGACCTACCAGCACTGAGGTAGACGCTCAGTTATATCTGCATCTTATGGAAGCAGATACAGTTGTGTGCAGGGGTGCCCAGAAACTGGGTGAATGGACCCAATGACAGGGTACCCAGGAAAGGGGAATATCTGGTGCCCCCTTCAGGAGTGAAGTGTGATGCGCCCTGTGCTGATAATGTCAAACACCCCTATGGCCGCCCCTTGTTCCTGATAATATGTAATATATAAACAAAGTAAAATATACAGTAAAGATGGACTGTTCATATAATGTCAGGACCGCTTTTGCATGTGAAATTCAAAGGGACTTACAATCCCAAAGATTATGTATGGACTGTAAATCGGACAAATATGTTTCTATACCAAATCACAACTGTATACTGTAACGTTTCCATCAGTTTCCATGAGGCAAACATATAGCAAAACTATGAGGGATATTTATTAACCACTTCATTACCAGGTGATTTTTGCATTTTCATTTTTTACTGACTGCCTTCCTGGAGCCATAACAATTAATTTTTCTGTTAAAAAAACTGTAGCTGTATTAAGGCTTGTTTTTTGCAGAAAACGTACTTTCTAGTGGCACTACTTAATATTACATACAATGTAGTTCATTGAAAAAAATTATGCAATTCCACCACAGTTTAATGGGTTTAGTTTTTATGATGTTTCCTATGTGATAAACCTAAAAAAATAAATAAATTCTGAAATGTGCAAGGATTCATTTTTTTCAGGGTGAAGTAGTTTCTATTGATAGCATTTTGGAATGTGTATGACTTTTTGATCACTTTTTATTGAAATTGTGAAGTGAGGAAAAAACACTGATTTGGCCATTTTGATTATTTTCCATTACAGCATAGGACAGCACTGTGCAGGATAAATATTTGTATATTTAAAAAATACAGGCGCTTTGGGACGTTTTATTTTTTTATTTTTAAAATGTGGAAAGGGAGGTGATCTCAATTTTAATATATATATATATATATATATATATATACAGTACAGACCAAAAGTTTGGACACACCTTCTCATTCAAAGAGTTTTCTTTATTTTCATGACATGAAATTATATACATAACAAAAAAGTGTGAAACAACTGAAAATATGTCAAATTCTAGGTTCTTCAAAGTAGCCACCTTTTGCTTTGATTACTGATTTGCACACTCTTGGCATTCTCTTGATGAGCTTCAAGAGGAAGTCACCTGAAATGGTTTTCACTTCACAGGTGTGCCCTGTCAGGTTTAATAAGTGGGATTTCTTGCCTTATAAATGGGGTTGGGACCATCAGTTGCATTGTGGAGAAGTCAGGTGGATACACAGCTGATAGTCCTACTGAATAGACTGTTAGAATTTGTATTATGGCAAGAAAAAAGCAGCTAAGTAAAGAAAAACGAGTGGCCATCATTACCTTAAGAAATGAAGGTCAGTCAGTCCGAAAAATTGGGAAAACTTTGAAAGTGTCCCCAAGTGCAGTCACAAAAACCATCAAGCACTACATTCAGACCGCCCCAGGAAAGAAAGACTAAGAGTCACCTCTGCTGCGGAGGATAAGTTCATCCGAGTCACCAGCCTCAGAAATCGCAGGTTAACAGCTGCTCAGATTAGAGACCAGGTCAATGCCACACAGAGTTCTAGCAGCAGACACATCTCTAGAACAACTGTTAAGAGGAGACTGTGTGAATCAGGCCTTCATGGTAGAATATCTGCTAGGAAACCACTGCTAAGGACAGGCAACAAGCAGAAGAGACTTGTTTGGGCTAAAGAACACAAGGAATGGACATTAGACCAGTGGAAATCTGTGCTTTGGTCTGATGAGTCCAAATTTTAGATCTTTGGTTCCAACCACCGTGTCTTTGTGCGACGCAGAAAAAGTGAACGGATGGACTCTACATGCCTGGTTCCCACCGTGAAGCATGGAGGAGGAGGTGTGATGGTGTGGGGGTGCTTTGCTGGTGACACTGTTGGGGATTTATTCAAAATTGAAGGCATACTGAACCAGCATGGCTACCACAGCATCTTGCAGCGGCATGCTATTCCATCCGGTTTGCGTTTAGTTGGACCATCATTTATTTTTCAACAGGACAATGACCCCAAACACACCTCCAGGCTGTCTAAGGGGTATTTGACCATGAAGGAGAGTGATGGGGTGCTGCGCCAGATGACCTGGCCTCCACAGTCACCGGACCTGAACCCAATCAAGATGGTTTGGGGTGAGCTGGACCGCAGAGTGAAGGCAAAAGGGCCAACAAGTGCTAAGCATCTCTGGGAACTACTTCAAGACTGTTGGAAGACCATTTCAGGTGACTACCTCTTGAAGCTCATCAAGAGAATGCCAAGAGTGCGCAAAGCAGTAATCAAAGCAAAAGGTGGCTACTTTGAAGATCCTAGAATATGACATATTTTCAGTTGTTTCACACTTTTTTGTTATGTATATAATTCCACATGTGTTAATTCATAGTTTTGATGCCTTCAGTGTGAATCTACCATTTTCATAGTCATAAAAATAAAGAAAACTCTTGAATGAGAAGGTGTGTCCAAACTTTTGGTCTGTACTGTATATATATATATAGATATATATAGATATATATAGATATATGTAAATTTATTTTTATTTTTTTAAAGTTCCCCTAGGGGACTTTACCTTGCAATCATTTGATCGCTTCTCCCATAGACTGCAATTATTTAAAATTCAGAGCAGGGGTATTGCTAAAGGGTCATGGGCCCTGGTGCAAGTGTTCATCTTGGGACCCTATTCCCTCAGTGCTTTGTGGCAAGGGGCAGGGGAAAACACCTAACCTTTCTGCTGCATGAGGCAAAAACGGAAACGGCAACCTACCAATGCCAAATTCTCAACCTAAGCCCTTCCCTCCAGCCCTACTGTTAAAGACAGGCTTGGAAAACATTATAATAAAGCACCATTATACCTCTTACATTCAGTGACGTCTCTTCAGAGGCGCATAAAGGAGTTTAACATATGGCTTGGTAAATGGTGTCAAGAGCAAGGATTTGGCTTTGTTTCTCATAATAGCTCTACTTGGAATAGAAAGGAACTGTACAAAAAAGATGGTTTGCATCTTTCTCTCAAAGGAACAAATGTACTTAGTGAACAACTCCAAGAATTTGCGAAAGAGTATTTAAACTAGGAAGGGGGGGCAAAAGAGTGAAAATAAAAGAGTCCAATTGCCCCCCGAAACAATGCCAGAACAGGTCAGATGCACAGAGGTTAAGAAATGATAAGCTCAGAGTCCTCTCTACAAATGCTCGCAGTTTAGGTAAAAAAATCAATGAACTTGGGTCTATAATGGCATCTGAGAATGTAGATTTAGTGGCTGTTACGGAGACATGGTTTAATGAAAGAAATGACTGGGACATAACCATACCAGGGTACTCTTTATACAGAAGAGACAGAGAAGGCAAGAAAGGAGGAGGAGTGGCCCTGTATGTGAAAGATAGCATTAAATCTAACCTAATACAAGTTGGTGAGGCCAACATAGAGTCAGTTTGGGTTACGTTGCAGTTTGCTAATCATGCAGTAACTCGTGTAGGTGTGATATATAGACCACCTGATCAAGTTAAAGAACTAGATGATCTACTAGTTGAAGAAATAGCTAAAATGACAATGAAAGGAGAAGTTATCATTATGGGAGATTTCAATCTTCCAGATATAAACTGGAAAACCAAAATAGCAAGTTCTACCAGGAGAACAGATATTCTAAATTCCCTACTGGGGTTATCCCTACAACAAATGGTTGAGGAGCCAACCCGGAGGGAGGCCATTTTGGATTTGATATTCACAAATGGGGATTCGGTATATGATGTCATTGTAGGCGAAACCTTGGGATCTAGTGATCACCAGTCAGTGTGGTTTAATATAAGAACTGTGAAAGAGTCCCACCACACAAAAACAAAAGTTTTAGATTTTAGAAAAACAGACTTTTCAAAAATGAAATTAGTCATAAATGAGTCCTTATCAGACTGGAACGGATTACATGGAGTCCAGGAGAAATGGGACTACTTAAAAGGTGCATTATTGAAGGCAACAGAAAATTCAATTAGACTTGTCAGTAAAAGCAAAAAAAGGAAGAGACCACTGTGGTACTCGGCAGAAGTGGCCCAAATCATTAAAAATAAAAAGCTAGCATTTTGTAATTATAAAAAAACCCAGAGCAATGAAGATAAGGAAATCTACAAGATTAGGCAGAAAGAGGCCAAGCAAGTTATAAGAACTTCTAAAGCGCAGGCAGAAGAAAAACTAGCTCAGTCTATGAAAAAAGGGGATAAGACATTCTTCAGATATATAAATGAAAAAAGGAAATTAAAACAAGGAATAACTAAATTAAAAACAAAGGACGGAAGGTATGTAGAAGAGAATAAAGGGCTAGCCGACTGCCTTAACGAATACTTCTGTTCAGTTTTTACAAAAGAAAAAGAAGGAGAAGGACCTCCACTAGAAAGGATGACTAATAAATTGTTTGATGCATGTGTCTTTACAGAGGAAGATGTTCTAAGTTTGCTGTCTAAAGTGAAGACAAATAAGTCACAGGGGCCTGATGAGATACACCCAAAATTATTAAAAGAGCTTAGTGGTGAGCTGGCAAAACCGTTAACAGATTTATTTAACCAATCATTAGTAACAGGAGTCGTCCCGGAAGATTGGAAATTGGCAAATGTCGTGCCCATTCACAAGAAAGGTAGTAGGGAGGAATCGAGCAACTATAGACCAGTGAGTCTGACATCAATAGTAGGCAAATTAATGGAAACCCTATTAAAGGATAGGATTGTGGAACATCTAAAATCCCATGGATTGCAAGATGAAAAACAGCATGGGTTTACTTCAGGGAGATCATGTCAAACAAATCTTATAGATTTTTTTGACTGGGTGACTAAAATAATAGACGGTGGAGGTGCAGTAGACATCGCTTATCTGGATTTTAGTAAGGCTTTTGACACTGTCCCACATAGAAGACTTATCAATAAACTGCAGTCATTGAGCATGAACTCCAATATTGTTGAGTGGATTAGGCAGTGGCTGAGGGACAGACAACAGAGGGTTGTAGTCAATGGAGAACATTCAAAACAAGGTCATGTTACCAGTGGGATTCCACAGGGATCTGTACTGGGACCAATTTTGTTTAATATCTTCATAAGTGATATTGCAAAAGGCCTCGATGGTAAGGTTTGTCTTTTTGCTGATGACACAAAGATATGTAACAGGGTTGATGTTCCTGGAGGGAAACGCCAAATGGAAAAGGACTTAGGAAAACTAGAAGAATGGTCAGAACTCTGGCAACTGAAATTTAATGTGGATAAGTGCAAGATAATGCACCTGGGGCGTAAAAACCCAAGGGCAGAATATAGAATATTCGACACAGTCCTGACCTCAGTATCTGAGGAAAGGGATTTAGGAGTAATTATTTCAGAAGACTTAAAGGTGGGAAGACAATGTAATAAAGCAGCACGAAATGCAAGCATAATGCTTGGATGTATAGGGAGAGGTATAAGCAGTAGAAAGAGTGAAGTGCTTATGCCGCTGTACAGAACACTGGTGAGACCTCACTTGGAGTATTGTGCGCAGTACTGGAGGCCATATCTCCAGAAGGATATAGATACTCTAGAGAGAGTTCAGAGAAGAGCTACTAAACTAGTACATGGATTGCAGGATAAAACTTACCAGGAAAGGTTAAAAGACCTTAATATGTATAGCTTGGAAGAAAGAAGAGACCGAGGGGATATGATAGAAACTTTTAAATACATAAAGGGAATCAACTCGGTAAAGGAGGAGAGCATATTTAAAAGAAGAAAAACTACCACAAGAGGACACAGTTTTAAATTAGAGGGGCAAAGGTTTAAAAGTAATATAAGGAAGTATTACTTTACTGAGAGGGTAGTGGATGCATGGAATAGCCTTCCTGCAGAAGTGGTAGCTGCAAATACAGTGAAGGAGTTTAAGCATGCATGGGATAGGCATAAGGCCATCCTTCATATAAGATAGGGCCGGGGCTATTCATAGGATTCAGATATATTGGGCAGACTAGATGGGCCAAATGGTTCTTATCTGCCGACACATTCTATGTTTCTATGTTTCTATGTTTCTAATATAGATGTTGTCTTTTCTAATCTTCTTCATTGAGACTGGACCGCCATGAGGATTTCTTTCAGACATTTCTTGTCTGCAGAGTTTGATAAACAGACATCCTAGTCCCCAACTTTTCTATCACCCTTCTGCCTTCTGCCAATACTGTACCCACGGTGCTCCTCAATACTGTACTGCAATACTATACTGCAGAAACAGTACCTAACAGTGCCCTAAAAATAACTGTGTACAGAAAATAGTGTCCCTGAAACTAATAGTTTAAAAATAATGTCCCCAAAACATAATTGTGATAAGCTGATACCGGGACAGGGTTCTCCCCACAGTAATAGTGCTCTGCAAAGTCCCACCATTAGAAATAATCTCCCAGGGTGCATAGTTTTAACAGTGCCCCCAATAGTAATAATGTCTCCATTGTGGCCATACTAGTAATCATGTTCTCCAAAGCCCCTCGGTATTAATATGTATTCTTATAATGTGTGCCAGTACATATCAGATCCGCTATATCAGTTCCTCAGATCAGACCACTATATCAGATCCCCTGGTGAGACCCCCATCAGAGCTTCATGTTAGACCCCCCCATATCAGACCTCAGATCAGACCCCCTTTAGACATCAATGTTAAACCCCCCCAATTACAGATCTCAGATCCCCATTAGACCTCATGCCGAACCCCCCATATCAGACTTCAGATCAGACTCCCTTTAGACCTCTAAGTGAGACCCCCCTATCAGTTCTCAGATCAGACCTCCTTTAGACCTCCATGTCAGACCCCCCAAGACCTCAGATCAGACCTTAAAAATTAATTAACTTACCTCTCTTGCTCAGCCGCTCCTGTCCAGGCCCAGTTGTTTCCCCTGTATTCTTTGCACTCATCTTCTCTGGGCTCGTACTACGTCCTGACGCTGCACACAGTCAGGAAAGTGCAGTGCGGCACCCGAAAAAGATTAGGCAGGGAGAGGTGAGTGCTTACAGTGCTTCACTCCCCTTGCCTCCTGCAGACTAGTAACCTTAAAATAAATAAAGTTACCTCTCTTGCTCCGCTGCTCCTCTCCAGGTCCGGCCGTTTCCCCTCCATTCTTTGCTCGCTGATCTTCGCTGCGCTGCACTGTCACCTTACTGCTGACACTGTACACAGTCAGGACAGTGCAGCACAGCACCCGAAGAAGATCAAGCAGGGAGAGATGAGTACCGACAGTGCTTCACTCCCCTTGCCTCCTGCAGACTAGTGAACACTTCCATAATGTAAGCGCTCACTAATATTTGTTTTATAAGATGCGTCAGTATGCCACTGGCAAGGGTGGCCCTGTGGGCCCACCTGGCATAGGATCCCAGTTGCAACTGCGAGCTTTATGACCCCTGTAACTACCCTACTGTGTCAGAAATTTGTTATGTTTCTATAAATACCTGTCACAGGCAGGGCTCCATAGGAACATCACTGTAGAAGGCATTATAGCCTCTAGCAGTCTCAAGGCTACTACATTGAATGAACTGCTCACCTGATAGTAATGCAGGAGAGCAGTTCAGGCCACAGAAAGCCACTCGACTGCCATCAGATGGGTTGAATATCTGCAATCTGCGTTATAGTCATTACCTCTGGTTGTCTGCTATTTAAATAAATCACAGGAGGGCTCTACGCATTTCAGGGGATTACAACCCCCTTCATCAGGAGCAGTACAAAGTAAGTTAAAGACAGCAAATAAGCAGTATACAAGTAGGACTTACCATTGAGCTTTATATATCTGTTTGATTAGTACCATGTGTTTTGTGGGTGGTGGAAATTATGTCACTTCCTGTTTGATTAGTACCATGTGCTTTGTGGTGGGTGGGAATGATGTAATTTCCTGTTTGAATAGGACCGTGTGCTTTATGGGGGGTGGAAATTATGTAATTTCCTGTTTGATAAAAAAAAAATGGCTGCACAACTTTACACATACAAACATTAGAGCTGAGAAATGGTGATTATTCTAAATTAAAGTGGTATATATCTACTATAAATGAAAAAATGGAAGCCCCAGGCAGATGGGCGTTGCTCATTCTAAAAGAGGTGCTACCCTCAATATATACTACAAGAAATTTAGACTAGCACATTCATATCCCGTGGTCGGGATAAGGGAAGGAGTCTGGAGATGGCGCTCGGTCTACAGCGTAGTTGTTTGAGCGAGAGCCGGACTTCACTCGTGGGATGCAACCCTGCTTATGGTGGAGACGCGCTCCGGATATGGAACGCACCTGTGACATGCATCGGATCACAATCCGGAAGAGGGGTGGAGCTAAGGCAGGGATCAAGAGGCTGGAGGGAATGGGCAATTGGGTTCATATTAGCAAGTATCGTAATTAGTATTGAAGTTCAATATTGGTATTGGGACTAGGGAATTGCATTAAGCAATTTATTGGTGTCAGATAATGTGTTTTTATAATAGATAAGGCTCATTGGTTGTAGGAACAAGAAGTAACAATCAATATATAATGCAGATATTGATGAATAAATGGATAGGTATTTGTCAATAAATGTATATACATATAAATGACCGGCCTATATATTTTTAAAGAGGGTCTTATAAAGCCATATAAAAAACAAAAAAAAAAAAAAACGTACAACATAGATCATAAATAACCATGTATATACTAAAATATCCATGTATACAAGAAAGTACACATATACATGTATGTAGATAATTAAGATTCCTGTAGGTTAAAAAAATCATAAAAAAGATAAGACATATAGAATGATATATAACAGCATACACACATGTATAAAAGAATGTTGATGAATGGCATTACAGTGGGTCTATTAAATCATATATAAAGGAATAGAGAACATATCAAACTATATATGTCGATATATGACAGCAGATATAGCAATGGATGTAAATATATACAAATATAGGAAAATACATGAAGGGCCAATCAGGATATATATATACAGTACAGACCAAAAGTTTGGACATACCTTCTCATTCAAAGAGTTTTCTTTATTTTCATGACTATGAAGGCATCAAAACTATGAATTAACACATGTGGAATTATATACATAACAAACAAGTGTGAAACAACTGATAATATGTCATATTCTAGGTTCTTCAAAGTAGCCACCTGTTGCTTTGATTACTGCTTTGCACATGCTTGGCATTCGCTTGATGAGCTTCAAGAGGTAGTCCCCTGAAATGGTCTTCCAACAGTCTTGAAGGAGTTCCCAGAGATGCTTAGCACTTGTTGGCCCTTTTGCCTTCACTCTGCGGTCCAGCTCACCCCAAACCATCTCGATTGGGTTCAGGTCCGGTGACTGTGGAGGCCAGGTCATCTGGCACAGCACCCCATCACTCTCCTTCATGGTCAAATAGCCCTTACTTTCAAAGTTTTCCCAATTTTTCGGCTGACCGACTGACCTTCATTTCTTAAAGTAATGATGGCCACTCGTTTTTCTTTACTTAGCTGCTTTTTTCTTGCCATAATACAAATTCTAACAGTCTATTCAGTAGGACTATCAGCTGTGTATCCACCTGACTTCTCCTCAACGCCACTGATGGTCCCAACCCCATCTATAAGGCAAGAAATCCCACTTATTAAACCTGGCAGGGCACACCTGTGAAGTGAAAACCATTTCAGGTGACTACCTCTTGAAGCTCATCTCACTTTGAAGAACCTAGAATATGACATATTTTCAGTTTTTTCACACTTGTTTGTTATGTATATAATTCCACATTTGTTAATTCATAGTTTTGATGCCTTCAGTGTGAATCTACCATTTTCATAGTCATAAAAATAAAGAAAACTCTTGAATGAGAAGGTGTGTCCAAACTTTTGGTCTGTACTGTATATATATATATAGATATATATAGATATATGTAAATTTATTTTTATTTTTTTAAAGTTCCCCTAGGGGACTTTACCTTGCAATCATTTGATCGCTTCTCCCATAGACTGCAATTATTTAAAATTCAGAGCAGGGGTATTGCTAAAGGGTCATGGGCCCTGGTGCAAGTGTTCATCTTGGGACCCTATTCCCTCAGTGCTTTGTGGCAAGGGGCAGGGGAAAACACCTAACCTTTCTGCTGCATGAGGCAAAAACTGAAACGGCAACCTACCAATGCCAAATTCTCAACCTAAGCCCTTCCCTCCAGCCCTACTGTTAAAGACAGGCTTGGAAAACATTATAATAAAGCACCATTATACCTCTTACATTCAGTGACGTCTCTTCTAATATAGATGTTGTCTTTTCTAATCTTCTTCATTGAGACTGGACCGCCATGAGGATTTCTTTCAGACATTTCTTGTCTGCAGAGTTTGATAAACAGACATCCTAGTCCCCAACTTTTCTATCACCCTTCTGCCTTCTGCCAATACTGTACCCACGGTGCTCCTCAATACTGTACTGCAATACTATACTGCAGAAACAGTACCTAACAGTGCCCTAAAAATAACTGTGTACAGAAAATAGTGTCCCTGAAACTAATAGTTTAAAAATAATGTCCCCAAAACATAATTGTGATAAGCTGATACCGGGACAGGGTTCTCCCCACAGTAATAGTGCTCTGCAAAGTCCCACCATTAGAAATAATCTCCCAGGGTGCATAGTTTTAACAGTGCCCCCAATAGTAATAATGTCTCCATTGTGGCCATACTAGTAATCATGTTCTCCAAAGCCCCTCGGTATTAATATGTATTCTTATAATGTGTGCCAGTACATATCAGATCCGCTATATCAGTTCCTCAGATCAGACCACTATATCAGATCCCCTGGTGAGACCCCCATCAGAGCTTCATGTTAGACCCCCCCCATATCAGACCTCAGATCAGACCCCCTTTAGACATCAATGTTAAACCCCCCCAATTACAGATCTCAGATCCCCATTAGACCTCATGCCGAACCCCCCATATCAGACTTCAGATCAGACTCCCTTTAGACCTCTAAGTGAGACCCCCCTATCAGTTCTCAGATCAGACCCCCTTTAGACATCAATGTTAAACCTCCCCAATTACAGATCTCAGATCCCCATTAGACCTCATGCCGAACCCCCCATATCAGACTTCAGATCAGACTCCCTTTAGACCTCTAAGTGAGACCCCCCTATCAGTTCTCAGATCAGACCCCCTTTAGACATCAATGTTAAACCTCCCCAATTACAGATCTCAGATCTCCATTAGACCTCATGCCGAACCCCCCATATCAGACTTCAGATCAGACTCCCTTTAGACCTCTAAGTGAGACCCCCCTATCAGTTCTCAGATCAGACCTCCTTTAGACCTCCATGTCAGACCCCCCAAGACCTCAGATCAGACCTTAAAAATTAATTAATTAACTTACCTCTCTTGCTCAGCCGCTCCTGTCCAGGCCCAGTTGTTTCCCCTGTATTCTTTGCACTCATCTTCTCTGGGCTCGTACTACGTCCTGACGCTGCACACAGTCAGGAAAGTGCAGTGCGGCACCTGAAAAAGATTAGGCAGGGAGAGGTGAGTGCTTACAGTGCTTCACTCCCCTTGCCTCCTGCAGACTAGTAACCTTAAAATAAATAAAGTTACCTCTCTTGCTCCGCTGCTCCTCTCCAGGTCCGGCCGTTTCCCCTCCATTCTTTGCTCGCTGATCTTCGCTGCGCTGCACTGTCACCTTACTGCTGACACTGTACACAGTCAGGACAGTGCAGCACAGCACCCGAAGAAGATCAAGCAGGGAGAGATGAGTACCGACAGTGCTTCACTCCCCTTGCCTCCTGCAGACTAGTGAACACTTCCATAATGTAAGCGCTCACTAATATTTGTTTTATAAGATGCGTCAGTATGCCACTGGCAAGGGTGGCCCTGTGGGCCCACCTGGCATAGGATCCCAGTTGCAACTGCGAGCTTTATGACCCCTGTAACTACCCTACTGTGTCAGAAATTTGTTATGTTTCTATAAATACCTGTCACAGGCAGGGCTCCATAGGAACATCACTGTAGAAGGCATTATAGCCTCTAGCAGTCTCAAGGCTACTACATTGAATGAACTGCTCACCTGATCGTAATGCAGGAGAGCAGTTCAGGCCACAGAAAGCCACTCGATTGCCATCAGATGGGTTGAATATCTGCAATCTGCGTTATAGTCATTGCCTCTGGTTGTCTGCTATTTAAATAAATCACAGGAGGGCTCTACGCATTTCAGGGGATTACAACCCCCTTCATCAGGAGCAGTACAAAGTAAGTTAAAGACAGCAAATAAGCAGTATACAAGTAGGACTTACCATTGAGCTTTATATATCTGTTTGATTAGTACCATGTGTTTTGTGGGTGGTGGAAATTATGTCACTTCCTGTTTGATTAGTACCATGTGCTTTGTGGTGGGTGGGAATGATGTAATTTCCTGTTTGAATAGGACCGTGTGCTTTATGGGGGGTGGAAATTATGTAATTTCCTGTTTGATAAAAAAAAAATGGCTGCACAACTTTACACATACAAACATTAGAGCTGAGAAATGGTGATTATTCTAAATTAAAGTGGTATATATCTACTATAAATGAAAAAATGGAAGCCCCAGGCAGATGGGCGTTGCTCATTCTAAAAGAGGTGCTACCCTCAATATATACTACAAGAAATTTAGACTAGCACATTCATATCCCGTGGTCGGGATAAGGGAAGGAGTCTGGAGATGGCGCTCGGTCTACAGCGTAGTTGTTTGAGCGAGAGCCGGACTTCACTCGTGGGATGCAACCCTGCTTATGGTGGAGACGCGCTCCGGATATGGAACGCACCTGTGACATGCATCGGATCACAATCCGGAAGAGGGGTGGAGCTAAGGCAGGGATCAAGAGGCTGGAGGGAATGGGCAATTGGGTTCATATTAGCAAGTATCGTAATTAGTATTGAAGTTCAATATTGGTATTGGGACTAGGGAATTGCATTACGCAATTTATTGGTGTCAGATAATGTGTTTTTATAATAGATAAGGCTCATTGGTTGTAGGAACAAGAAGTAACAATCAATATATAATGCAGATATTGATGAATAAATGGATAGGTATTTGTCAATAAATGTATATACATATAAATGACCGGCCTATATATTTTTAAAGAGGGGCTTATAAAGCCATATAAAAAAAAAAAAAAAAAAAAACGTACAACATAGATCATAAATAACCATGTATATACTAAAATATCCATGTATACAAGAAAGTACACATATACATGTATGTAGATAATTAAGATTCCTGTAGGTTAAAAAAATCATAAAAAAGATAAGACATATAGAATGATATATAACAGCATACACACATGTATAAAAGAATGTTGATGAATGGCATTACAGTGGGTCTATTAAATCATATATAAAGGAATAGAGAACATATCAAACTATATATGTCGATATATGACAGCAGATATAGCAATGGATGTAAATATATACAAATATAGGAAAATACATGAAGGGCCAATCAGGATATATATATACAGTACAGACCAAAAGTTTGGACATACCTTCTCATTCAAAGAGTTTTCTTTATTTTCATGACTATGAAGGCATCAAAACTATGAATTAACACATGTGGAATTATATACATAACAAACAAGTGTGAAACAACTGATAATATGTCATATTCTAGGTTCTTCAAAGTAGCCACCTGTTGCTTTGATTACTGCTTTGCACATGCTTGGCATTCGCTTGATGAGCTTCAAGAGGTAGTCCCCTGAAATGGTCTTCCAACAGTCTTGAAGGAGTTCCCAGAGATGCTTAGCACTTGTTGGCCCTTTTGCCTTCACTCTGCGGTCCAGCTCACCCCAAACCATCTCGATTGGGTTCAGGTCCGGTGACTGTGGAGGCCAGGTCATCTGGCACAGCACCCCATCACTCTCCTTCATGGTCAAATAGCCCTTACTTTCAAAGTTTTCCCAATTTTTCGGCTGACCGACTGACCTTCATTTCTTAAAGTAATGATGGCCACTCGTTTTTCTTTACTTAGCTGCTTTTTTCTTGCCATAATACAAATTCTAACAGTCTATTCAGTAGGACTATCAGCTGTGTATCCACCTGACTTCTCCTCAACGCCACTGATGGTCCTAACCCCATCTATAAGGCAAGAAATCCCACTTATTAAACCTGGCAGGGCACACCTGTGAAGTAAAAACCATTTCAGGGGACTACCTCTTGAAGCTCATCTCACTTTGAAGAACCTAGAATATGACATATTTTCAGTTGTTTCACACTTGTTTGTTATGTATAATAATTCCACATTTGTTAATTCATAGTTTTGATGCCTTCAGTGTGAATCTACAATTTTCATAGTCATGAAAATAAAGAAAACTCTTTGAATGAGAAGGTGTGTCCAAACTTTTGGTCTGTACTGTATATATATATATATATATATATATACACACACACACACACACACACACACACACGTGTCCCTAGATTAGATAGGGATGGTGTGTGGGAGGAGGAAATTTTGACTATTAGGCTGTACATAGATTGGATTGCTCTTGTGAATCTAAAATCACACAATAGGGGGAGCCCCCGTGATCATAATGAAGGGGTAAACGGCCTCAGGTAGTAACTCATGGGGATACTAAAATTCTCATAAGTTGTTAGGGGGCATGGAATATGGTGATGATTGACTAATAGTTGGAATATTCCAGGGACTCATTCAGTCCAAATGATGTTAGTGTGTTCAACCGGAATATCCAAATATCTCTTTCCTACACACATTCTGGTAGGATCGGGGGATCCACTCAAGGGGGGTAACACAAAGCAAGGAAGAATCACTATTGTGGTGTGTGGAAAAGTGTCTAGAGACGCTATGGGTAAGAACTTTGCTATTGATATTAGAGCGGCGTTCATTCATTTGTTTGCGTAAAGTTTGTGAGGTCCTGCCAATGTACAGTAGATTACACGGACACTGTAACAGATAGACAAAATTGTTGGTGCCGCAGTTCATATTATGCTTTAAATGAAATGTTTTGTTGGAAGAGGGGATGCTTACTTCTTTCCTATTGTGTGCCATCATATTGCTGCATTTGCATTTTTTGTTTTTACATCTGTAAGCTCCTGCGGGGGCTGGGTCTATTTTCCCTTTAAGAATAGATTGTTGGATTACTTTACAGTCTTCTTTTGGGGGAGGGAAGGGGCGATTATGGTCTTGAGAGTCTGGGCTCTCCAATATGTGATTATAGGCCGGGGTGGTAGATCCCTTTTCAAGATAGGGTCTTTAGTATATCACAGTGTTTATTTAATATCTGCCGGATTTTTGTATGTTCTGAGTTGTACCTTGTAATCATACTGTATTGAAAGTTCTTTTGGGAGGACTTTTGGGTGATTGTTAATGTTTCGGTATTCTTCTTTTGTTTGGGTAGGAGGGCTTCTTCTTGATTCAGTTTCAAGGCCCTTTTGGTGGATTCACTTATCAAATATTTTCGATACCCTTTTTCTTTGAAGCGTCGTTTTATTGAAAATAGATTTTATTTTCAGTTTTGTGCGTATTATTGTCAGTCTGTAAAAGTGGTGTACTACTCAGACAACATGGTTCCCAGCAGCGACCTGGGAGGCCAAGATGCATCGAGACTTCCTCCCCATGCTGTTCCCGAACCATTTAGGTGGTGTTTCAGTCAAGAGCACCCGAGCATCCCAATGTGTTCTGCCAGAGCACCTGAGCACTTTGGTGCTCGATCAACACTATTAATGAGAAAGTGAAAATAGAATTTTAAATTTTTTTGCAAATTTACTAAAAAGAAAAAAAAACATTTCTCATGGACATAAGTAGTCAGGCCCTTTGCTATGATACTTGAAATTTAGCTCTGGGGGCCTCCCATTTCTCTTGATCATCTTTGAAATGTTTCTTCACCTTGGTTGGAGTCCACCTGTGGTAAATTCAGTTGATTGAACATAATTTGGAAAGACATACCCCTGTCCAGTAATATGGCTTACACAATGTAGAAAACACATACCGTACAGAGTAACTAATGTTTCAGTCCTTTATAGACCTTTATCAAGTGTATCTGCTGTAAAATATATTAACAGAATTAATGTCTGGATCAATGAAGATATGTCCTACAAACCCAAAATAACACCCAAAGTGATAATCTAGTCAACCAATCTAAAGTCTTTATCCAGACATTAATTCTGTTTATATGATATTTTACTGCAGATACACTGTTGATAAAGGTCCTTAAAGGTCCAAAACGTCCCGTATGGTATCTGTTTTCTATATTGCGTAAACTATATTACCTGGATCATGCTTGGAAATTAAATACACTGTCAATGAAGGACTTATACTTTTGAGAAAGCATACAGGAGTGAAGTGCTGTTGATTTGTGTTTTCCCCCAAACACTGAGTGAAAACAGTCTAGCTTGTATTTCATTCATTTAAATTTCTGCTAACTGTGGGCTTTGCAGTCCAGGACACGGTCCTATTAGTGACTGACAGCTATTTGTGTATACATAGTCATAGAGGGAAATCTGCCCATTTCTGATAGGACCGCCCACTGAACTCCTAAACTCAGAATAAACTGGGATATAAATTTAAAATATAATAAAAGTTATACTGAATGTTTTCCCATAAAACTATATATCAATCTGTTCAGCTCCTCCTGCTCTATAACATGCTGCCTGCAGATTACACTGCATTTCCAAGGATACAGCTTTCCTTTAAATGATATCTGAGAATCTGATAATACAACTAAATGCAGACGTGGGTGGAAGACACAGAGGTCACACAGGTATAATGCGTATAAGTTTTGATAGAACATTTGTATTAGTTATCATTATGTTTATTTTTAGTCTAGTTGTACTCCCATTAATATAAACAGGATAAAGTGCATTTCTTCTGCACGTCAGTATTATCTTCATTTCTTGCTCCTTCATGTGATACTGAGTCCTGACTCTACAGTAGATATATTTAGTAACAGTAGGATACACCCTGTTTCCAAGATAATAGACTTCAGAGGTTTCCTCTTGTGCCTCAGTGAACGTTTGCCCCCAGCTATGTCACTAAAGACATTGTTACAAGAGGCTAAACCTTACTAAAACATTTCTGATTCAAGCTTCAGCTCTTATTTCATAATGTGCATTTTAAAGTTTCATTTTTGACTGATCAGTAACCAAAGGAGGTTAATTAAAATATATTTCCAGTGCAGGGCTGGATAATCCAGATTCTCAAAAGACTAGAAGATCCCTGAGCTGAGATAACCATTTATGAGACTATTCTGATTAAAATGTGATAGCAGCATATTTTATTCAAACAGTTCATTTTAGACTGTCTTTGTACAGAATCTGAATTGTCATAGTCATAGATAAGCTTAATGTAATGTTCTATTACCATCCATTATTTAAAATATACGATAATTCAACTTCTGTCTAGACATACTATTGCTATTATTGAGATAATACATTTTGCAGGAGTAATAATAGAATTTTACTATTTCTGTTCAATGAGATTACCTTGCCTCTCTGCAAGCACAGTCTGCTCCCCAATCCAGAGTGGCCCCAGTGACCAAAGCTAGAACTGGCTCCTGACCAAGCATACGTATCAGGGCAGTGACCCAATCACAAGTCAAGATGCCCAAGTTAAAATGTTACTGACACCATTAGAGTGCCTGTGGTCCAGAGGCCAACATATAGCAATGTCCTGCTGTACCAGAAGATCCTCTGATAAGTTCAGACTCTGATGCTTTAGAGGGCAAACCTGTAAGGAAAAAAACCAGCAAATAAATGGGTCAATATTTCATTACAATTAAAAGCTTAAAATTGAGGAGGAACAGATCTGGAAGTGGAGGCCACTAGGCCTGCATAGACTGCAGCAGTAATTAGGACTGGGGAACTCTATCTAAACATAGTGAAGAATTTAGAATAAGGGTAATATCTAAAGTCAATGTTCCCTGAGTCTGCATTATCATACTTTATGCCACATTTATCAAATGTCTTATGTTGTTTGATAAATTTGTGTCATCCACTATTATCTAGAAAAGCTACTCCAGTTTCTGACTGTAGAGGGAAGTGCATTTTATATATATATATATATATATATATATATATATCCCAGCCTAGGTATTATGCTCTCCCTCTGCCCTTCCCCCATCTGTATAGAGACTGTTTATGACATGGGTGTGTGTGCCATTGTGTATCTGGGGGGATGCTCTCATTTACACATTGGACAGGAATTATTTTCTATCTTTGCCTGTACAGATCCAGTTATCAGTTACAGTGCATGCATTCCGTCACATGGACGAGTTAATGTCATATCCCTGTGCCTTAGGTTGGGGAGGGAAGAGGGCTTTTTAAAAAAGAAAGTCTCAATAATGATAAATCTGGAGTGACTAGCTAACCACACCCACTTTTCCACCTACATTTCAAAACTAGAGTGAGAGATGCAATAATGCAAAAAGTCGCAAAATTTTTGTGCAAGTGATCATAAAAAAAATCACAAAACCCCTATTTTTCTACTTTTCGAAGCCAGAATTCTGGAGTGAAGGCATGATAAATCAGTGCCATAACATGCATAATGAAGAGGTGGTGACCCAAATAACCAGATACAAATATAGTGAAAGGGGTTTTCTAGTGCCTGTAAAAAATCAACTGACAGCTAGAAATGTTATAAAATAGATAGGAAGTGATATGCAATGCAATGCTTAAACTGACGACATTCCAGTACCACCATTCTCAGGCTCCCGGTGGTCTTCACTCGTGGCTGACTACCAGTGTTCCCTCTAAGCCTTGGCAGCTGCTGAGCGGGGTCGGCTCAGAGCTGGGCACAGCGCCATCAAAGGTGGGCGATAGGAAAACTTAAGATAATTGTCACTTCAAAGAGCATACAAACCTTAGCGCCATCCCATACAATACAGTATAACCCCTGCACCATCCCGTACAATATACAGTATAGTCCTCTCTGTGATCACTGGACATTGGTCTCCATATAAAAAACATACAGGGAAAAAAAAATCTTTGATCCAGAGAACTTACATAGAAAAACTAATAACCAAGAGGCTAAACAAAACCCAGTTTCTGACCCTTATGTTAAAACATAACTTTCATTTTATTGCTCTAATACCTAAACACCTAAAGGAAAAAAATAATTTAAAAAAGCTGCTGTTTCTCTAGATGACCTTATGTTGATAGTAGTGGTAATAGAGTCTCAAGGGTCTATAAAAGCATCTACACTGTTTTTACAAATCATTGAGACTATTAACACTACTATCAACATAAGGTCATCTAGAGAAACAGTAGGTTTTATTTTTTTCCTTTCTCTTTAAGTGTTAAAATAGAACTTTAATTAGATTGCTCTAACACCTAAACACCTAAAGGGGGAAAAAAGAAAGACTGTGCTGGGCTGGCGGCGCTGCTGTTGCTGTGGGCTGTAGCAGGGTCGGGGTGAAAAGGGGAGAAAAATATGTTATAAAAAAGTCTGATAAATACCAGTGTGAATGAAGGACTGTTAAAAGGGGTTAATAACTACTGAAGGCCCTTCACAGTAGTTATTAACCCCTTTAAGCAGTCCCCCAGTCACAGTATTTATTAACCACTTCAGCAGTCCCCCATTCACAGTATTTATTAACCACTTCAGCAGTCCCCCATTCACAGTATTTATTAACCACTTCAGCAGTCCCCCATTCACAGTATTTATTAACCCCTTCAGCAGTCCCCCCTTCACTGAAGAGGGGACTAGTGAAATGGGTTAATAAATACTGTGAATGGGGGACTGCTGAAGTGGTTAATAAATACTGTGACTGGGGGACTGCTGAAAGGGGTTAATAACTACTGTGAAGGGCCTTCAGTAGTTATTAACCCCTTTTAACAGTCCTTCATTCACACTGGTATTTATCAGACTTTTTTATAACTTATTTTTCTCCCCTTTTCACCCCCGGCCCTGCTACAGCCCACAGCAACAGCAGCGCCGCCAGCCCAGCACAGTCCCCTAAAGCTGCCTAGGCTACCACTTAATCCAAAACCACTACCTCAGCGAACTCTGTGCCCATGCTCCTCAGAGTTCCCTTCCTTCTCCCACGAATCCTGCAGCGCCAATAAGTGCGCGAACAGCGGTGTGTGTGTGACGTCTGACGTCAGCGGTGTGTGTGACGACTGACGTTATGTAGGCGGCGTCCCGCTGTGCTGAGCCGCACAAGACTACGAGGAGGACGTCGGCGCCGTCACGCACATAAGTCTGACGAGTGACGACAAGAGCTGGCATTTTGCCAGCAGCGTTAGCGAACTAGGCTGAGTGAGCGGGCATTATAAAATTGTGAGCGGGGCCACAATAATTGCTGCGCGGCGGCCCACCCGCGCAGCTTAGAGGGAACACTGCTGACTACCCCACCTGATCATAGAGAGGCACTTATCAGGAACCAACTGAACATTCTCGATAATCCCCTGATCGTGAGCAGAGGTAATATCTGTATTTGCATGAAACAATCATCTCCTATACACGGACACAGGTCAATTTGCTATCCAGAAATTATGATTTTGGTGTCTGTATCAATGACTCTTTTACCTGATAAATGAGCACTTACTGTTTGTATTTAAGTTTGTCCCTGTATCTTCCTGTAGCCTGGCTTTGATGTAATCAGATCCTCCCTTCTTTCTGTGCCTCACAGACATTTTATGCTATGGTACTATTCACATCTCTCTTTTAACCCTGTCTCCTGCTTGTGCATAATTACAAGGATTCAGCCTGAAAATAAACCTCATCTCGATTTTTCATATATGTCTTTCAGTGGAGTTGAAGCTATCTTTCACAGTCCCTCAAGTGACTGATGTCAGTAAATCAAGGAGATTGGCTGAGCGTGGAGGAATCTAACAGCCTCCTTGATTTCTCTTGATTCAGTATTGATAGGGTTAATGACCACTTCCTTTTTCTCAGCTGTTGCTCAGTGGTCATCACTTCTACCCTTTATAGTCTGACCCCTCCCTTCTGACTATGTGGTAGATAGCTTCATTTGGGTTTGGCTGAGCTGGTGTGAGCTTGTCTCTGGTGTTCCTGTTCGTCTATCTCTACAGAAGTTAAGTGTCACGTTTGTTTGTGTTTGTTTTATTCCCTGTTGTTTGTATCTGGGCCTGAGACAGAGACTTCTATTCATCCATCTGGGGAGGAATGGGTTGTCTCTAGTCCTAACCTTTTCCAGGGCCTAATAGGGATATAAACGCTTAGGTATCCTGCATATGGATATTCCTATCTTCAGGGTCTATTCATATTGATAGATAGTTAGGGCCCAGATTAGGGTTGTCTAGGAGGTGACCTTTTTCTTCCCTAGTTTCCAGGCCCAGTTACTGTTCCCCTTCCCTCCTGTGTTCATTGTGGAGTCCCCCCCCCCCCCCCCCCCCCCCACACACTGATCGTGACACTATCTGATAGATATCCTGGTGAAGTACTGGCAAATACAGACAACCATAGCCATATCATTTCACGAGCTTCACAGCCTTGGTACTCAGTCAGGATACTGGTTTATTGTGTGATTGGTGGCACATTTACACAGGGCATTTATCAAGAGCAAGCATTGCATGAGCATTCATTAACAATAATCAGCATGATGAACTTTAGCTCAGTGATTGGCTGCAGCGGTCATGTATACTGCCAGGAGTGTCTGAGCCTTGAACATCAGGGGCTTGTTGAGTAGGTCACAGTGGCGTACCTCCAATGCAGGCAAACCAGGCAGCTGATATTGGGCCCATGGGGGAAGGAGGCCCCGGTGTGGATAAAAGAACCCACCCCCTAAATACATTTAACCCCTTAGTGACCATCCCCCGTGCAGTGGGGAGCGGGGACCCGGCTTTCACATGAGAGCCGCGGCCCTGCTCTAACAGCCTGGACCGGCAGGAGTGCCGATCCTGGCTGTTTAAAACTTTACATGCTGCAGGCAATGGCGCCCACCGCATGTAAAGTGCTGACAGAGGGAGCGTACTCCCTCTGTCTCCCATCGGCACCCCGCAAATGCGATCACGTGGTGCTGATGTGTGTGAAGGCTGCCTGGGGTCTCATGTAGGCCCCAGACCAGCCTTGAGGAATTTCCAGCAGGCTGCGAATCTCTGGCGCAGCCTGCTGGTCAATGTCAGAATAGCATTTCCATTAAAATTCAATGCAGAATAGGGATAGTTGCATTTTAAAAGCAAAAAAGCTGCCTGTTATAGTCATTAAGTGGTAAAAAAAAGCTATAAAAAAATCCCATAAAAAATGATGCTTTTTTTCTGAAAAAAATTGCAAAAATAAAAATCTTCCCCATATGTTTTGTATTGCCGCGTCCATAACGACCCGAACTGCATACATATCATGTAAATTATCCCCTACGGTGAACGCCATAAGAAAAAAATAAAACACAGAATTACAAATTTATTCTTAGTAATAATAGAAACGTAATAACAAGCGATCAAAAAGTGCCATTTGCTCCAAAATGATACCAAAGAAAAATACAAGTTGTCCCCCAAAAATTAAGCCCTCACACAACTCCATATAAAGAAAAAAATAAGTTATGGGTTTTGGGAAGTGGCAATGCAAAAACATTTTTTTCTTTAAAAAACAAAGGGGTTTTATTACAAAAAAGTTGTGAAACATAAAAAACTATATGTATTTGGTATCACTGTAATTGTACTGACCCAGAGAATAAAGATATTATGTTATTTATACCGAACAAAGAATGCAGTAAAATTTATAACGTAAAAACCCAGTGGTAGTTTTGCTGTTTTTCCAATTTCCCTCCTAGACAGAGTTAGTAAAGGTTAATCGAAAAGTTGTGTACCCCAAAATGGCGCCATTAAAAACTACAACTTATCCCACAAAAAACAAGCCCTCATAAAGCTATATAGACAGAAAAATAAAAAAAGTTATAGCTTTTGGAATGCGACGATGAAAAATGGAAGAAAAACCCTTGGTCCGTAAGGCCCAAAACAGGCTGGTCACTAAGGAGTTAATACAGGCTGCCATCCAGAGACCCTGTCAGGCATGTGCCCAGAGTCCCTTTTCTACTTAGCAGTAGTACCTCTTTGATTCTCATACCTCAGAAGTGCCACATTATACAGTATTACTGAGAAGTACCTCATACCTCACCCATGTATAGTACTGCAGACAGCCAAAAATCCCCAATAAAAAAGTACCTCACACAGTGACCATAATGTATAACTGACCACATATACACACTGCATCTATTATACATTGTACCTCACATATCAGTACACTGCTGTATATATTATATTTCTCTATACATTGCACCATTATACTGTATAAGGGTGCATTCACATAACCATGTCTGTTTTGCCCACCGCAAACCACAGATCCGTAAAATACGGACACTGGCCGTGTACATCCTGCATCGTGGTGCGGTCCCACTGACTTCAACAGATCTGTGATCCGCATATTGCAGCCAAAGACAGGACAAGTCCCAACTTTTGCGGCATGGCTGCACAGACCCAGAAGCGCACGGAAACCAGCGCCCATGTTTTTCAGATCCGCATTTTGCAGTCCACAAAATGGATATGGTCGTGTGAATGCACCATAATACATGTGCAATAGAGCAAGGACACTAGTACGGTGGCCAAATATGCAGTGGGTCAGGATAGATGTGTATAAGTCTATGAGTTGTTCGTGATGCCAATTGCAATGTGCGCAGGGTACTGTTGTAGGGCCTTTTAAGATGTTATAACTCACGTACCAGATGAGGAATGCCAGAGTGGGGATAGTGTCTCTGTGTAGTGTCAACGGTGTCTCCTACCTGGGTACGGCTGGACTCTGGCTCAATAAAATGAGTGTTGCTAGTAGGAGTAACTGAGGAACTTTGGTAGTTGTAAATGAGATCCAGACTTGTGATATAATTCAACTTGTCTTTACTGAATGCAGCATAAATCCATACGAGTAACAGCAATGGTCCATTAGGTCCCAGCAGGTATTGGCAATGTATGGCAGGAATCAAATTTTTTTTCTGCATCTATACTATGTGCCTGGAGAATCTGGCAGGTATTTATCTTCTGCTCTGTCTGTCTTCTGCTTGTAATGGGCCTGACTAGCTGAGGAGGAATTTGGCTTCTCCTGGACTCTGGATAGGTACTCACAGTACTGCTCGCAGGGAATGGTTTTTCCTGGAGATCTATAGTTATGGAGGTGCTGCTTGCTTGTCCACAGTCTAGGCTGCAGGGCTTGGACTTGGAAGAGTGATCTTTGGCCTTAGCCAAGGCTCGATCCTGTCTTGGGATCCCTGTTTCTGGGAGCTCCTACTAACACAGCCTTCCCCTAGCCGGGGTGGCTGGTACACTAAAACTAGAACTTTCTTCTCCTCCCCATGAGACAGGACATGGGACCAGCCCACTTCTGCTCACAGAGGGGGGCTAAAACTGGAATGACCTATTCCAGTCTAGCAATACTAAACTGGCTAAGTTCCTGATCACACATTGCTGCCACCTGCTGGTGCACATGGAAATTACAGCATAAAATATGAAACAGGCCTAGAAATACATAAAATGACAGTAATGACAATATAATTAGACAAGATGACAATTTACATACACCTAACATGTTGTAGCGGGGAGAAAGAGTTTGGTAACATACTCCGGGATGTTACACATGCAGTATGTACCTATATATAGTATATACAGCAGTGTACTGAGGTACGGGTGGCTATTTATATGGCGAAGTTGAAGAGGTACTTTGTGCTGCATGCTGATATCAGACATTGCTGGAAAGGTATTTTGAGATTTATCATGGTATGTGTTGGAGAGGGTGTGAGGAATATGGATTAATATTTACTGTCAGCCATGTCCTCACACCCCCATCTGCTGACAGATAACTGGTTCAAAGCCCCAGCTCTGATTGTAATTTGATGCACCTCTTGGCATGCTCAGTGTACATGCAACATAAGTTTCCACCTCGCCCCCCCCCCAGCCACCTGAGTGTCAGTTGGCAAGGAAGAAAGCCCCCAGGGGGTCCAGGCTTCAAGGAGAAAGTCACACCTCAGTCCACCAGTTTGAAGCCAACTGAATCCTGCAGGAAAACCCTCAGCATGGGGTATCTGCCCTTGTCCAGGATCAATGAGACCTCCCAGACATGTTGGAACCTACCTTTCATAAGGAATTATGAATCGCCTGGCCATCGCAGGTGCAAACCGGATACATATTTGTGTCCCGGTGGCCACGAGGTACGTTCACATGGTCTTTGTTTACTGGGATGAGGTCAGGGTAGGGAGATATCCATATCTCCCCATAAAAACCACATAACGGTACCAGGTTTTGGCTCTACTTGTAGCCGGAACCCAGGCAGGTCCATTGGTCCCAGAACCATCTCCCTGTGACCCTCTGGTCTGGAGCTATGAACCCTAAAGGGTTTTGTGGGTCATTTGCTGCCAGCCCAGAAGAGGGGGAGTGGACCCCTCCCTGAGGCCGGGAGGGGAGGGGCTGGCTCCAGGTTAAAAGTCTGGTACCAGTAAGTAGGCGCGTCTTTCTCTGAAGAGGGGTCACATCCTACAAATGTGTTTAGAGGGACCTAGGAAATAGCTGAGATCACGGCCCTTCATGTGGACTCCAGCAAAGAACATCTCAAAGGAACTTTCATCTTACCCGGTAACTGACTTTTACACTGCTTAACCCTGTTGTAACCATATAACCTGTAATCTGTAACCTCAGACCACTGTATATATTGACTGTGTATATTGTGTTAAATCTAGTGTGCTCTTACGGCGATTAAATCTATAATTTAACCTTGTGCTATCTTGTATCATGATCACGAATCCCCAAGTCTGTGTTTTGGCCTAGTTATAAGCTACCGCGGGTTGGTTTCTGACCCTATATAATCCCGTTAGCGGACCGGGCTTATATCAAACGAGAACTGGTGGTAGATACCCGAGCTGAGGAGGCACTGTTTCACTGCGGCAGTGAAAAGGCTCTCTCAGCTTGTTGCCTCTCTGTGCCCGCCTGGACAGGAGGTGTGTGTGTGTAAACTATACCAACCTGACCTTACGTGCTCCACTGGAGGGCGTAACTTCACGTTTTGGCAAACCCGTGATCATACCAGGTCTCGTGAGCTCGACGTGGTTGACGTCAAGCGGGCACGAGGTGTGGTATTCATCACAGAGGGTAATGTATGTCTGACCACATGATTAGGGAGGGTAATGTATGTCTGATCACATGATTAGGCACTTTTAGGTTCCACTTTTATTTCATTTCTTGTATTGATGGTTTACATAGGGGCATGACCAAGTAAAGCAAAATTCGCTTCCGCATTGTGCACCATTATTTTTACATATATGGCTGGTGGGGTTTTTGTGTCAGGGCTGTTTTATAATCCCAGTCCAACCCTGATGGCACACTATTTAACATGCAGCAGCAAACACAGTTCATGGAGCAAGAAGAGGGGTCAGGGAAGGACTGGGAATGGGTAGTGGGTGGGGCAATTGATGATGCATGGGGGCTCAATTCACATTCTTGCTATAGGGCCCAATGACTTCTATGTACGTCCCTGGCAGGTGAGTACTGATGTCAGCTCATTTCTAAATATGCATGAAACTCTAGAAACTATATTAGGCAGCGCTAAAGAACATCCATAAATAAAAAAAGACAATGTAACACCAGGATGGCATCTGCACATGTCTTATTTTGTAGGTTTAACAATTGTGGAATGCCAAATACAAAATGGCCCCAAAGATCCAAAAAGATGACAAGTTCATTTGCAGCTGACTTTGGTGCTCGTCACTTACAGTAATGTCCAATTTCTTATGAGTTGATTCCCAAATATATTATTACACCATAGTGATGATATATACTATGTGTGCAATGATGACAACAATGAAACAAAAAGATGTGCATGTTTCTTTATAGATAGAAGGTAAGTCCCCAGAAAACTTTCCTTCAGCCTTTACCCTCGTATATGATTGGCCCAGCTTGCCAAGATAACTCCTCAGTTATTATACTGAATGCACCTATTTACAATCCAGGACAAATATGATTATGTTATTGAAAATAGAAAGAAAATAGGTTTCCTCAAACAGATGGAAGTCTATGTGATAGATTAGGGGCAGCTTTAGAGCTTATGAGTTAATCTTCTTCTGCAGCAGTTTCACCAAATAGTGTATTCTTTTTAAGATCTTGATACTAACTTTAACCCCTTGAGGACACTTCCCGGTTTGGGGCCCTTCCAGATTCCAGAAGACATAACTTTTTAATTTTTCGGTTGACATAAGGCTTATTTATTTGTAGAATGAGGAATATATAATATATTGGATAACTTTTATTAATTTGTGGGTGGAATAGAAAAAAAAAGTTATTTCACCCATGTTTTTGGAGCTTATTTTTACAGCGTTCACTGTGCAGTGTCAGTAATATGTTATATTTATTCTGTAGGCTGTTAAGGGAACAGTGATACAAAATGTATATGACTTTTGTTATATGTTTTTTAACCTCTTGAGGAAATGGAGATTTTGCTGTTTTTGTCTTTTACTCACTGCCTTGCCAGAGCCATAACTTTTATATTTCAGAGATAAAATCAATAAAATACATGAAAGCTTTAAACACCCCCCACTATACCCCTACACAGCCACCCAATGTTCTTTCCACATAACCCAGTTTTCTACTGTTACAGAAGAAAAGCTTTCCACCTTAGTCTCCAAGTCACACCTCACCACCTGTGTCCTTGACCCAATCCCATCCCACCTCATCCCTAATCTCACCACTATAGTTATCCCTATCCTAACCCTCCTCTTCAACCTATCACTAACCACTGGCATCTTCCCTTCCTCTTTTAAACATGTAACCGTCACTCCCATACTCAAGAAGCCTTATCTGGACCCATCTTCTTTATTTACAGTGGGATGCGAAAGTTTGGGCAATCTTGTTAATTGTCATGATTTTCCTGTATAAATCTTTGGTTGTTACGATAAAAAATGTCAGTTAAATATATCATATAGGAGACACACACAGTGATATTTGAGAAGTGAAATGAAGTTTATTGGATTTACAGAAAGTGTGCTATAATTGTTTAAACAAAATTAGGCAGGTGCATAAATTTGGGCCCCACAAAAAAGAAATGAAATCGATATTTAGTAGATCCTCCTTTTGCAGAAATTACAGCCTCTAAACGCTTCCTGTAGGTTCCAATGAGAGTCTGGATTCTGGTTGAAGGTATTTTGGACCATTCCTCTTTACAAAACATCTTTAGTTCATTCAGGTTTGATGGCTTCCGGGCATGGACAGCTCTCTTTAACCACTTAAGGACCACAGGTTTATACCCCCCTAGTGACCAGGCCCTTTTTTACAAATCGGCACTCCACAACTTTAGCGGTTTATTGCTCGGTCATGCAACTTACCACCCAAATGAATTTTACCTCCTTTTCTTCTCACTAATAGAGCTTTCATTTGGTGGTATTTCATTGCTGCTGACATTTTTACTTTTTTTGTTATTAATCGAAATTTAACGATTTTTTTGCAAAAAAATGACATTTTTCACTTTCAGTTGTAAAATTTTGCAAAAAAAACAACATCCATATATCCATTTTTCACTAAATTTATTGTTCTACATGTCTTTGATAAAAAAAAAAATGTTTGGGTAAAAAAAAAAAATGGTTTGGGTCAAAGTTATAGCGTTTACAAACTATGGTACAAAAATGTGAATTTCCGCTTTTTGAAGCAGCTCTGACTTTCTGAGCACCTGTCATGTTTCCTGAGGTTCTACAATGCCCAAACAGTAGAAAAACCCCACAAATGACCCCATTTCGGAAAGTAGACACCCTAAGTTATTCGCTGATGGGCATAGTGAGTTCATAGAACTTTTTATTTTTTGTCACAAGTTAGCAGAAAATGCTGAATTTTTTTTTAAATTTTTTTTTTTCTTACTATGTCTCATATTCCACTAACTTGCGACAAAAAATAAAAAATTCTAGGAACTCGCCATGCCCCTCACGGAATACCTTGGGGTGTCTTCTTTCCAAAATGGGGTCACTTGTGGCGTAGTTATACTGCCCTGGCAATTTAGGGGCCCAAATGTGTGAGAAGTACTTTGCAATCAAAAGCTGTAAAAAATGACCGGTGAAATCCGAAAGGTGCACTTTGGAATGTGGGTCCCTTTGCCCACCTAGGCTGCAAAAAAGTGTCACACATCTGGTATCGCCGTACTCAGGAGAAGTTGGGGAATGTGTTTTGGGGTGTCATTTTACATATACCCATGCTGGGTGAGAGTAATATCTTGGCAAAAGACAACTTTTCCCATTTTTCTATACAAAGTTGGCATTTGACCAAGATATTTCTCTCACCCAGCATGGGTATATGTAAAATGACACCCCAAAACACATTCCCCAACTTCTCCTGAGTACGGCGATACCAGATGTGTCACACTTTATTGCAGCCAAGGTGGGCAAAGGGGCACATATTCCAAAGTGCACCTTTCGGATTTCGCAGGCCATTTTTTACACATTTTGATTGCAAAGTTCTTCTCACACATTTGGGCCCCTAAATTGCCAGGGCAGTATAACTACGCCACAAGTGACCCCATTTTGGAAAGAAGACACCCCAAGGTATTCCGTGAGGGGCACGGCGAGTTCCTAGAATTTTTTATTTTTTGTCACAAGTTAGCGGAAAATGATGATTTTTTTTCTTTTTTTTTTTTTTCTTTCAAAGTCTCATATTCCACTAACTTGCGACAAAAAATAAAACATTCTAGGAACTCACCATGCCCCTCACGGAATACCTTGGGGTGTCTTCTTTCCAAAATGGGGTCACTTGTGGCGTAGTTATACTGCCCTGGCAATTTAGGGGCCCAAATGTGTGAGAAGTAATTTGCAATCAAAATGTGTAAAAAATGGCCTGCGAAATCCGAAAGGTGCACTTTGGAATATGTGCCCCTTTGCCCACCTTGGCTGCAAAAAAGTGTCACACATCTGGTATCACCGTACTCAGGAGAAGTTGGGGAATGTGATTTGGGGTGTCATTTTACATATACCCATGCTGGGTGAGAGAAATATCTTGGCAAAAGACAACTTTTCAATTTTTTTTATACAAAGTTGGCATTTGACCAAGATATTTCTCTCACCCAACATGGGTATATGTAAAATGACACCCCAAAACACATTCCCCAACTTCCCCTGAGTACGGCAATACCAGATGTGTGACACTTTTTTGCAGCCAAGGTGGGCAAAGGGGCACATATTCCAAAGTGCACCTTTCGGATTTCGCAGGCCATTTTTTACACATTTTGATTGCAAAGTACTTCTCACACATTTGGGCCCCTAAATTGCCAGGGCAGTATAACTACGCCACAAGTGACCCCATTTTGGAAAGAAGACACCCCAAGGTATTCCGTGAGGGGCACGGCGAGTTCCTAGAATTTTTTATTTTTTGTCACAAGTTAGCGGAAAATGATGATTTTTTTTTTTTCTTTTTTTTCTTTCAAAGTCTCATATTCTACTAACTTGCGACAAAAAATAAAACATTCTAGGAACTCACCATGCCCCTCACGGAATACCTTGGGGTGTCTTCTTTCCAAAATGGGGTCACTTGTGGCGTAGTTATACTGCCCTGGCAATTTAGGGGCCCAAATGTGTGAGAAGTACTTTGCAATCAAAATCTGTAAAAAATGACCGGTGAAATCCGAAAGGTGCACTTTGGAATGTGTGCCCCTTTGCCCACCTTGGCGGCAAAAAAGTGTCACACATCTGGTATCAACGTACTCAGGAGAAGTTGGGGAATGTGTTTTGTGGTGTCATTTTACATATACCCATGCTGGGTGAGAGAAATATCTTGGCAAAAGACAACTTTTCCCATTTGTTTTATACAAAGTTGGCATTTGACCAATATATTTATCTCACCCAGCATGGGTATATGTAAAATGACACCCCAAAACACATTCCCCAACTTCTTCTGAGTACGGCGATACCAGATGTGTGACACTTTTTTGCAGCCTAGATGCGCAAAGCGGCCCAAATTCCTTTTAGGAGGGCATTTTTAGACATTTGGATCCCAGACTTCTTCTGGCTCTTTAGGGCCCCTAAAAAGCCAGGGCAGTATAAATACCCCACATGTGACCCCACTTTGGAAAGAAGACACCCCAAGGTATTCAATGAGGGGCCTGGCGAGTTCATCGAAATTTTTTTTTGGGCATAATTTAGCAAAAATTATTATTTTTTTTTTTTTTTCTCACAAAGTGTCACTTTCCGCTAACTTAGGACAAAAATTTAAATCTTTCATGGACTCAATATGCCCCTCAGCAAATACCTTGGGGTGTCTTCTTTCCAAAATGGGGTCAGTTGTGGGGTGTTTGTACTGCCCTGGCATTTGAGGGTCTCCGCAATCATTACATGTATGGCCAGCATTAGGAGTTTCTGCTATTCTCCTTATATTGAGCATACAGGTAATGAGATTTTTTTTTCCGTTCAGCCTCTGGGCTGAAAGAAAAAAATGAACGGCACAGATTTCTTCATTCGCATCGATCAATGTGGATGAAAAAATCTCTGCCCAAAAAAAAAAAGGAGGGGAAAGGCGTCTGCCAGGACATAGGAGCTCCGCCCTACATCCATACCCACTTAGCTCGTATGCCCTGGCAAACCCGATTTCTCCATTCACATCAATCGATGTGGATGAATAAATCATTGCCGGGATTATTTTTTTTTTACATACAAAGTGTTTGCCAAAGCATAGGAACGCCGCCTCCTCCTCAGCTCGTATGCCTCGGCAAACGTATCTGTTACTGCAGAGTAGAAATCTCGTCTTGCAGCGCCGCATACACCGACTTGCGTGTAATCTGACAGCAGCGCAATGCTTCTGTCAGAATGCACATCAGTGCTGCAGCTGCTTGATCGCTTGGTCCACCTGGAAGGTAAAAAAACAAAAAAACAAAAAAGAAAAAACCAGGCCGCAACGCAATAATTTTATTAACATTAACTTTAGAGAACATTAACTTTTCTAAACTTTTGAAACAGAACAATAACTTTTTTGCTTACCGGTGATTTTTTCTTTTTTTTTTTTTTTTTTTACCTTTATTGGACAAACCTCTCCTTCCCCATGGGACAATGTGCAAAGCGCAAATCGCCCAAACATGTGGCGAAGTGCATTATGCACTTTGTCCCAGGTGAAAGGAGAGGTTTGTGGCAGCTCTGTGTGAAAGGGGCCTAAGACCCCTATGTGCCTGTCCTGTGTACGCAATCCCTATGCTAATAGTGTACCTGAGTGTGGAACTTGCGGAAACACTCCCCTATGCATAGGGCAGGCTGATCAGGACAGTCAGGACAAAAAAAGGTGGTGTCACGCCTTATTCCACCCCTGCTACAGACACGACATATTTTTCTTGTGGAACGTTGAGTTGGGGTACCAGGATAGACAGACGGGAAGTGTCTGCCATGTAGCCGGCTCACTACATCAGGGCCTTGGGGCACGGACCCTCCTGGATACAGGATTTCCGAAATGATCTCTTCCTGGAATTTTAGGAAGGATCCTGTTCTCCCAGCCTTACTGTAGAGAACAAAACTATTGTACATCGCCAATTGGATCAAATAAACAGACACCTTCTTATACCAGCGTCTGGTTCTGCGGGAAACTAAATAGGGAGCCAACATCTGGTCATTGAAGTCCACCCCTCCCATGTGAAGGTTATAGTCGTGGACAGAGAGGGGTTTCACAATGACTCCAGTTGCCCGTTCAATTTGGACAGTCGTGTCTGCGTGAATGGTGGACAGAAGGTAAACGTCCCTCTTGTCCCTCCACTTCACCGCGAGCAGTTCTTGGTCACACAAGGCAGCCCTCTCCCCCCGTGCAAGTCGGGTACTAACGAGCCGTTGGGGGAAGCCCCGGCGACTAGGTCGCGCGGTACCACAGCATTGAATTCCGACTATATGTAAGTGCCGAAAGAGGGCCACGCTTGAGTAAAAATTGTCCACGTATAAGTGGTACCCCTTGTGGAATAAGGGTGACACCAAGTCCCAGACAATCTTGCCACTGCTCCCCAGGTAGTCAGGACATCCGACCGGCTCCAGTTTTGAGTCTTTTCCCTCATAGACCCTAAAACGATATGTATAGCCTGTGGCCCTTTCACAGAGCTTATACAGTTTGACCCCATACCGGGCGCGCTTGCTGGGGATGTACTGTTTTATGCCAAGGCGCCCGGTAAAATGTACTAGGGACTCGTCTATGCAGATGTTTTGATTAGGGGTATACGCATCTGCAAATCTGGATGACAAATGGTCTATGAGGGGCCGAATTTTGTGGAGCCGGTCATAAGCAGGGTGGCCTCTTGGATGACAGGTGCTATTGTCCGCGAAATGCATAAAGCACATGATGACCTCAAAACGTGCCCTAGACATTGCAGCAGAGAACATGGGCATGAAATGTATTGGGTCTTTAGACCAATATGACCGCAATACATTTTTTTTTGTTAGACCCATGCTGAGGATAAGGCCCAAAAAAATTTTAAACTCGGAAACTGTGACTGGTTTCCACCGGTAAGGCTGGGCATAGAAGCTTTCCGGATTGGCGGTAATAAACTGTGTGGCGTAGCGGTTGGTTTCAGCCACAACTAGGTCATAGAGATTCGCGGTGAAGAACAGCTCAAAAAACTGAAGGGCCGATCCTAAATGAGCCGTCTCCACGCGAACTCCAGACTGGGCGGTGAAAGGGGGCAGTACGGGTGCGGCGGAATCAGGGGATTGCCAATTAGGATTTGCCAGCACCTCTGGGAGACTAAGGGTTCTACGGACCTGTGAACGCGGTGGCTGTGACGGGGGAGTTATTGCACGTGCCACCGTACCAGCTGGAACTGCCCTTCTGGTGCTCGCCACTTCACCAGGGACTACGGCAGTGCTGGTAGAAGGTCCAGGCTGTGCTGCGCTGCTGGTGTATGCCGCACCATAAACAAGATCAGCGCTAGCACCACTCTGCTGCAAATGAGGATCATCATGCAGGGTAGGCAGAACTCTTACATGGGATCGGGTACGTCTGGCCGTAGCAGGGACCTCTACCTCGTCATCCTCACTAGCCGTTAGAGTGCCACTGCTGTCTACAGGTTCATATTCTGAACCACTGGATTCAGCGGATAAGGCGTCCCCATCGCTTTCATCCATCACGGTCAGAATCCTGTAGGCCTCTTCAGCGGAATACCCCTTGTTTGACATTTTGGGTTCACTAAATTTAGGGGGTATTCCTCTGAGACTACCCAGGAAAAAGAGCAAACCTGCTTAGTAAAAAGGAGTGCTTGCGAAGTAAAGCTGCGATCGCTAATAAAGATCCAAAAAGCTCAAAAGTGATCTTTTATAGCGGCGCAGCGATTTTACGGTTTTTGCAGTGATCAGAAAAAAAAAAATTCTGTCACTGCGGTGGGGCGGACTGAACGCAAGTGTGCGCACAAGATCAGGCCTGATCGGGCGAACACTGCGTTTTTTGTAGAACCTAAGGTGACCCTAATGTACTTATATAGATCTGATTGCGATCAGTATTGATCACTTACAGATACTATATAGTACTAGTGCTGATTAGCGACAGCGATGACGCTAATCAGCGACTAATCGGTGACTGCGGTGCGGTGGGCGCTAACTACCTAACAAGTAGCTAACTACCTGGCGGTGATAAGGGACCCTAACAGGGGGGGTGATCAATGACAGGGGGGTGGATAAGGGGGTGATCAGGGTGTCTAATATGGGTGATCAGGAGCTAAATAAGGGGTTAAATAAATGACAGGGTAATATCTAATGTGTAGTGTGGTGTTTGGTGCTACTTACTGAGCTGCCTGTATCCTCTGGTGGTCGATCCAAGCAAAAGGGACCACCAGAGGACCAGGCAGGAGTTATATCAGACGCTATTTTCAAAATAGCGTCTGACATAACCATTTCATTGGCCGATTCAAAAATCCACAGCCTGCCAGCCAATGATCGCGGCCGGCAGGCTGCAGATGAACTTGTGAACTGCGCACTCCTGTGAACGCACGCTCCTGTGAGCGCGCGTTCACAGGAAATCTCGGCTCACGCGAGATGACGCCAATCGGCGTTAGTGTGACCTGGGAGCGCCGCAGAGATGACGCCTTTCGGCGTTAGTGTGACGGGAGGAGGTTAAGTCACACCACAGATGTAGCTATCGTCTCATTTCACTGCTCCCATTTGCATCCAAACAACACGTCCATCTTGAATTGTCCTCTCATCTCTCATCCCACTCACTTTTTGATCAGCTGCAATCCGGCTTTAGTGGCTCAAACCTCCACTTTTTCTCCTCTTTCGCCTCCTCCTCCACTTCCACCTCCGAATTATCCGTGTGCAGCACCAGTCAGCCATCAGCCGGTAGCTGGAAGCAGTGTAGCACTGCAGTAGAGAAGCATCAACAGGCTGTGCTGAAGCTGATATGCTTAGGGGACAAACAGCACACCACCGCAGAGCTGTTGCAGGGGATAAGAGACCAGACTTAGCTGTGGCTCTCGCCACTCAACCTACAACCAGGCATGGTTGTGTGTGATAATGGCCGTAACTTGGTGGCTGCTTTGGAGCTCGGCAAGCTCACACACATCCGATGCCTAGCCCATGTCTTAAACTTAGTGGTTCAGCGGTTTCTCAAAGCATTCCCCAATTTGCCTGAGCTACTGGTGAAGGTGCGCCACGTGTGTGCACCTTTCCGCAAGTCATCGACAGCATCAGCTGGTCTGTCATTGCTGCAGCAGCGCTTTAACTTGCCAGCTCACCGGCTGTTGTACAACGTGTGCACGCGCTGGAACTCCACGTTCCAGATGTTGGCCAGGCTTCTCGCCTATGGTATGTGCTGGCCAATTGACTGTCGAAGGCGCAGGCAAGGATGCCCCCGCCCTGCACCTGGACCTTCGCAAGCAGCATCAGTGACCACATCCCCTTCTCTGTCCCAGCGCAGCATACGAATGTCCTTTCCCCAGGCATTTGAACGCAAGAGCAAATAACCAGCCACCCACCCACAGGCCATAGCACTAAATGCGCACCTTTCAAAATTACTGGCCCTGGAAATGTTGCCATTTAGGCTTGTGGACACTAAGGCCTTCCGCAGCCTGATGTCGGCGGCCATCCCGTTGTACTCTGTCCCCAGCCGCCACAATTTTTCAAGGTGTGCCATGCCTGCCTTTCACCAACATGTGTCCCGAAGCATCACACGTGCCCTGACCAACGCAGTTACTGGGAAAGTCCACTTAGCCATGGACACATGAACAAGTGCATTTGGCCAGGGACGCTACATTTCCCTGATGGCACACTGGGTTAACGTTGTGGAGGCTGGGAGCGAGTCAGACCCTGGGATGGCACAGGTGCTACCGATGCGAGCCCTACATTGATCAAGGTTTCTGCCAGCACCTATGTTAGTGGCTCCAACCCCCACTTCTACTCCTCCACTTCCACCTCCGAATTATCCGCGTGCAGCACCAGTCAGCCATCAGCCGGTAGCTGGAAGCAGTGTAGCACTGCAGTGGGGAAGCGTCAACAGGCCGTGCTGAAGCTGATATGCTTAGGGGACAAACAGAACACCGCCGCAAAGCTGTTGCAGGGGATAAGAGATCAGACTGAGCTGTGGCTCTCGCCACTCAATCTACAACCAGGCATGGTTGTGTGTGATAATGGCCGTAACTTGGTGGCGGCTCACACACATCCCATGCCTAGCTCATGTCTTAAACTTAGTGGTTCAGCGGTTTATCAATACCTACCCCAATTTGCCTGAGCTACTGGTGAAGGTACGCCACGTGTGTGCACATTTCCGCAAGTCATCGACAGCTTCAGCCGGTCTGTCAGCGCTTCAGCAGCACTTGTATTTGCCAGCTCACCGGCTGTTGTGTGATGTGAGCATGCGCTAGAACCCCATGTTCCACATGTTGGCCAGGCTTTGTGAACAGCACAGGGCAGTAGTGGAATACCAGCTGCTACATGGTCGTTACATTTCCAGTCAGCTTCCGCTAATCAGAAGAGAGGAGTGGGCATGGATGTCTGACCTCTGTGAGGTTTTAAGAAACTTTGAGGAATCAACACAGATGGTGAGCGGCGATGCCGCAATTCACAGCGTAACCATCCCACTTCTGTGTCTACTCAAATGCTCGCTGCTCACAATTAAAGACGACACTTTGCATGTGGAAGAGGTGAAACTGGGGGAGGAAGAAATTACACAGGGTGATAGCCAGACCACCCTTCGTCCATCTTCTCAGCACAAATTGGATGACGAGGAAGAGGAGGAGCAGGAGACAGTTGCCTCCGCTACAGAGGGTAGTACCCATGAAAGTTTAATTCCATCTGTTCAGCGTGGGTGGGCAGAAGAGGAGGAGGAGATTGAGAGTGATGAGGACAGCGAAGTTTTGCCTGTTGGTACTCTGGCACACATGGCTGACTTCATGTTAGGCTGCCTTTCCCGCGACCCACTCGTTATATGCATTTTAGACAACACGGTTTACTGGGTGTTCACTCTTCTCAACCCCTGCTACAAAGAGAACTTCTCATCTTTCATTCCTCAGTTGGAGAGGACGAGCAAAACGGTGCAATACCAGAAGGTCCTTGTTGAAAAATTGCTCCAAAAATTTCCATCTGACAACGCTGGTGGCAGAGTCCATACTTGGGCAACCGAAGAGGGGAGACAAGGGGAACGGCAGTTCCAACAGAGGCAGGACAACACTCTCCAAGGCCTGGGACAGTTTCATGACACCCCGCCAGCACCCTCACCCTGATGCTCTACCTAGTGTCACAAGGAGGGAAATGTTTTGGAAGATGGTGAAGGAGTACGTAGCAGGCCGTGTCAGCATCCTCGGTGATCCCTCAGTGCCTTACAACTACTGGGTGTCAAAGCTGAACACATGGCACGAACTGGAGCTCTACGCCATGGAGGTGCTGGCCTGCCCTGCCTCCAGTGTTTTGTCTGAGCGGGTATTTAGTGGCATTATAACAGATAGGCGTATCCACCTGTCAACTAAAAATGCTGACAGGTTGACTCTTATAAAAATGAATAAGGCCTGGATTGCCCCAGACTTCTTGACTCCCCCAGAGGAAAGCGGATGAACAAAGGCACTTTAAATGTGTTGTTTAATGTACTCAATACACTGTATTCCCATGCACCCCTTCCACCACAAAATAGAGTATATGGTTAAATCTTTGTTTTCTCATCCTCCTCCTCCTCTTCCATCATATCAACATGCTTAATCGTTGTATATAATGCCCTGGCATATATGCCCTGGCATATAATTTTTTACAGGGTCAGCTCACCTGCAGGCCCTCGCATATAATTTTTTAGACGGTCAGCTCACCTGCAGGCCCTCGCATATAATGTTTTACAGGGTCAGCTCACCTGCAATGTGAATAAGGCCATCCATTAAGTGATATACAGGTTGTATAGGAGTACCTCTTCCTTGTAATTTTTGGCTGCACTTGCAATTTATAAAACAAGTAAATATACAGGAAAGGATGTTTCTTAACAATTTTTTTTTTTGGGGGGTTTTGTGCATATTATTGTCAGTCTGTAAAAGTGGCGTGCTATTCGGACAACATGGTTCCCAGCAGCAACCTGGGAGTCCAAGATGCATCAAGATAACCTCTCCATGCTGTTCCCGAACCATTTCAACATATCTCTTCAACAAAGACTTATGAAACACATACATTATGAATCTTCAGAGCCTGAGGAAGTTCAAGACGAAAGGCTACTGGATTAATAATGGCAGAGATCGTATCTGGACCAATAAACCATGGACCAAACTTCCAAGAAAGTACCTTCAACTTAATGTTTCTTGTGGACAGCCTCACAGAATCACCTACTCTTAGGTCAGGACCATTAATACGTTTCCTGTCAGCCATACGTTTACACTTGTCCATATTCCTCAAGTTATTTAGAATTTTACACCATATAGATGACAATGATGACGAAAAACGTTCCTCCTCAGGAATACCAGAAGTATCAAAACCAGAAAATGTGTCAAACTGCGGGTGAAATTGTGTTGAGCACGAATATTCGAATAGTAAAAAAAAATTCCGAATATCGCCACTCCGGGAATTCGCAAATATTTAGAATATAGTGCTATATATTTGTTATATAGAATATTCAGCATTTTTTTCCATCTGAACTCATGATTCCTCTCTGCTTCTTGCTTGTGGGCCAATGAGAAGGAAGCAATGTCAAGTTCACAACAATACTTAGTGCACCAATCAGTAATCTGTAGTCAGACCTGCCAAAATGTGAAGTTGCACGTAGTGCGAAAAAATATTCTAATCACTGCCGATTAGCGCAATTGCGAATATATTGGAGCACTTGACTCTATCTGCATATAAAGCTATTCTAATGTTCTGCTGTGCCAACCATTTTCTCAGGAAACTTATACCAGCTTGAAAAATGTAGCCAAAGTGACCCATGCCTGTATATAGCGTTACAAATTCGCATTACGCGATTATTATATTATAAATAATCTTGGATTCTCTAAATTTGCGAATATATGACGAATATTTTACAAAATATTCGTGAAATATTGCGAATTCGAATATAGCCCCTGCCGCTTATCACTCGAGTGAAACCCATATGCCCCAAAAAACTGCGACTTATCAGTGGACTCCTGTCTACGATTGTTTATAGCAAACTCTGCTAGAGACAAAAATGAAAACCACTCCTCCTGCCTCTCAGAGACAAAACATCTCAAGTAAGTCTCGAGACTCTGATTAGTGCGTTCCGTCTGTCCGTCCGACTGAGGATGAAAAGCCGAAAAAAGGTCAGTTGTATCCCCAGTCTAGTACAGAACGCCTATCAGAATCTGGAAACAAAGTCCCACAATCCGAGACCACGTCGGGGTCAAAAAACACTTGTGCAAGAGTTTTAGCATTAGGTAGGCCCGGCAAAGCTATAAAGTGTGCCATCTTACTAAAGAGATCAACTACCACCAGAATAACTGTCTTTCCTGAAGAATTAGGCAGATCAGTGATAACATCCATGGATAAATGAGTCCATGGTCTGGACGGGATGGGCAACGGAAGTTAGAGATCTAGAAGGCTGAGTATATGTCACCTTAACTCGTGCACAAGTGATACAGGCTAACACATAGCCCTTAACACACATACGCAACCCCAGCCACCAAAATCTACAGGAAATGAGGTCAGCAGTGGATCTGCTCCCAGGGTGTCCCACAAGGACCGTACAGTGATGTTCCTCAAACACCTTGTGACGCAATTCAGATGGAACAAACAATTTCCCAGAGGGACAATAATCCGGTGCGTCTCCCTGAGCCTCTAACACCTTCACCTCTAGGTCAGGGTATAAAACGGATATCACCACCCCCTCCAACAGTATCGGACATGGATTTTCAAAATCACCACCTCCAGGAAAACTATGTGACAAGGCATCTGCCTTGACGTTCTTAAGCCCAGGATGATAAGTGACAATGAAATTGAATCTGGTGAAAAACAAAGACCTTCTGGCTTGTCTCGGGATCAGTCGCTTAGCCGACTCCAGGTAAGCCAGGTTTTTGTGATCTGTGAACACCGTGATCAGATGAATCGCCCCTTCCAACCAATGTCGCCACTCCTCAAAAGCCAACTTAATGGCCAGCAACTCTCTGTTACCCACATCGTAATTTCTCTCTGCGGCAGAGAGTTTTTTTGAGAAGAAGGCACATAGTCGCCATTTACATGGTGACGAGCCCTGCGATAAGACTGCTCCCACCTTGGACGCATCAACCTCCACAATGAAAGGCTGTGATTAGAGTTGAGCGAACACCTGGATGTTCGGGTTCGAGAAGTTCGGCCGAACATCCCGGAAATGTTCGGGTTCGGGATCCGAACCCGATCCGAACTTCGTCCCGAACCCGAACCCCATTGAAGTCAATGGGGACCCGAACTTTTCGGCACTAAAAAGGCTGTAAAACAGCCCAGGAAAGAGCTAGAGGGCTGCAAAAGGCAGCAACATGTAGGTAAATCCCCTGCAAACAAATGTGGATAGGGAAATGAATTAAAATAAAAATTAAATAAATAAAAATTAACCAAAATCAATTGGAGAGAGGTTCCATAGCAGAGAATCTGGCTTCCCGTCACCCACCACTGGAACAGTCCATTCTCAGATATTTAGGCCCCGGCACCCAGGCAGAGGAGAGAGGTCCCGTAACAGAGAATCTGTCTTCATGTCAGCAGAGAATTAGTCTGCATGTCATAGCAGAGAATGAGGCTTCACGTCAGCCACCACTGCAACAGTCCATTGGCATATATTTAGGCCCAGCACACACACAGGCAGAGGAGAGAGGTCCCGTAACAGAGAATCTGGCTTCATGTCAGCAGAGAATCAGTCTGCATGTCATAGCAGAGAATCAGGCTTCACGTCAGCCACCACTGCAACAGTCCATTGTCATAAATTTAGGCCCAGCACCCAGGCAGAGGAGAGAGGTCCCGTAACAGAGAATCTGGCTTCATGTCAGCAGAGAATCAGTCTTCATATCATAGCAGAGAATCAGGCTTCACGTCACCCACCACTGTAAGAGTCAATTTTCATAAATTTAGGCCCAGAACCCAGGCAGAGGAGAAAGGTCCCGTAACAGACAATCTGGCTTCATGTCAGCAGAGAATCAGTCTTCATATCATAGCAGAGAATCAGGCTTCACGTCACCCACCACTGCAACAGTCCATTGGCATATATTTAGGCCCAGCACCCAGGCAGAGGAGGGAGGTCCCGTAACAGAGAATCTGTCTTCATGTCAGCAGAGAATTAGTCTGCATGTCATAGCAGAGAATGAGGCTTCACGTCAGCCACCACTGCAACAGTCCATTGGCATATATTTAGGCCCAGCACACACACAGGCAGAGGAGAGAGGTCCCGTAACAGAGAATCTGGCTTCATGTCAGCAGAGAATCAGTCTGCATGTCATAGCAGAGAATGAGGCTTCACGTCAGCCACCACTGCAACAGTCCATTGGCATATATTTAGGCCCAGCACACACACAGGCAGAGGAGAGAGGTCCCGTAACAGAGAATCTGGCTTCATGTCAGCAGAGAATCAGTCTGCATGTCATAGCAGAGAATGAGGCTTCACGTCAGCCACCACTGCAACAGTCCATTGGCATATATTTAGGCCCAGCACCCAGGCAGAGGAGGGAGGTCCCGTAACAGAGAATCTGTCTTCATGTCAGCAGAGAATTAGTCTGCATGTCATAGCAGAGAATGAGGCTTCACGTCAGCCACCACTGCAACAGTCCATTGGCATATATTTAGGCCCAGCACCCAGGCAGAGGAGGGAGGTCCCGTAACAGAGAATCTGTCTTCATGTCAGCAGAGAATTAGTCTGCATGTCATAGCAGAGAATGAGGCTTCACGTCAGCCACCACTGGAACAGTCCATTCTCAGATATTTAGGCCCCGGCACCCAGGCAGAGGAGAGAGGTCCCGTAACAGAGAATCTGTCTTCATGTCAGCAGAGAATTAGTCTGCATGTCATAGCAGAGAATGAGGCTTCACGTCAGCCACCACTGCAACAGTCCATTGGCATATATTTAGGCCCAGCACCCAGGCAGAGGAGAGAGGTCCCGTAACAGACAATCTGGCTTCATGTCAGCAGAGAATCAGTCTGCATGTCATAGCAGAGAATCAGGCTTCACGTCACCCACCACTGCAACAGTCCATTGTCATAAATTTAGGCCCAGCACTAGTGTTGAGCGGCATGTCCCATATTCGAATTCGCGAAATTTTGTGAATATTCGAAAGAATATTCGTAAAATATTCGCGATTATTCAAATTCGTTATTATTTCGCATATGCGATAATTCGAATTATCGCATAATACATATGCTATGCAAAATTCACATGTGCGCTAATGAAATCGCCTTACGAAGATTCGCAACTCAATTCAATCACTAATGTATGAATGCAATGCCCTTTGCCTCTGTTCTGGGACAAGTGTAGATATTCGCATGTGCGCTAATAAAATCGCCTTACGAAGATTCGCACCTCAATCACTTTCTAGGGAATGTGAGACTTTTGGGAATCAATCGAGATACAGTGGGGGGTGATGACAGTAGTTGACAGAGTACAGATCAATGTAATCTGTAAGGTGGAAAGTAAAATAAAAAATACGAATATTCGTAAATCGACTTTTACGAAGTTCTACGTATTCGCGAATATGGTGCTATACTATATGAATGCACAGGCCTTTGCCTCTCTGTTCTGGGGACAAGTGTAGATATTTGCATTTGCGTTAATAAAATCGCCTTACGAAGATTCGCAGCTCAATTCAATCACTAATGTATGAATGCAAAGCCCTTTGCCTCTGTTCTGGGACAAGTGTAGATATTCGCATGTGCGCTAATAAAATCGCCTTACGAAGATTCGCAACTCAATTCACTAATGTATGAATGCAAAGCCCTTTGCCTCTGTTCTGGGACGTGCCGATATTCGCATGTGCGCTAATAAAATCGCCTTACGAAGATTCGCGCCTCAATCACTTTCTAGGCAATGTGAGTAAGATCTGAGCTGTTGGACCTTTGGGAAACAATCAATTATATGTGTACTGTAATTTTGTGGGGGGGGGGGGGAAACAAAAAACGAATATTCGTTTTTACGAATATATAGCACTATATTCGAAATATTCGCGAAATCGCGAAGTTGCGATATTCGCGAAAAAAATTTGCTTTTCGAATATTCGCGCTCAACACTACCCAGCACCCAGGCAGAGGAGAGAGGTCCCGTAACAGAGAATCTGGCTTCATGTCAGCAGAGAATCAGTCTTCATATCATAGCAGAGAATCAGGCTTCACGTCACCCACCACTGTAAGAGTCAATTTTCATAAATTTAGGCCCAGAACCCAGGCAGAGGAGAAAGGTCCCGTAACAGACAATCTGGCTTCATGTCAGCAGAGAATCAGTCTTCATATCATAGCAGAGAATCAGGCTTCACGTCACCCACCACTGCAACAGTCAATTGTCATAAATTTAGGCCCAGCACCCAGGCAGAGGAGAGAGCTCCCGTAACAGAGGATCTGGCTTCATGTCAGCAGAGAATCAGTCTGCATGTCATAGCAGAGAATGAGGCTTCACGTCACCCACCACTGCAACAGTCCATTGGCATATATTTAGGCCTAGCACACAGGCAGAGCAGAGAGGTCCCGTAACAGACAATCTGGCTTCATGTCAGCAGAGAATCAGTCTGCATGTCATAGCAGAGAATGAGGCTTCACGTCACCCACCACTGCAACAGTCCATTGGCATATATTTAGGCCTAGCACACAGGCAGAGCAGAGAGGTCCCGTAACAGACAATCTGGCTTCATGTCAGCAGAGAATCAGTCTGCATGTCATAGCAGAGAATGAGGCTTCACGTCACCCACCACTGCAACAGTCCATTGGCATATATTTAGGCCTAGCACACAGGCAGAGCAGAGAGGTCCCGTAACAGACAATCTGGCTTCATGTCAGCAGAGAATCAGTCTGCATGTCATAGCAGAGAATGAGGCTTCACGTCACCCACCACTGCAACAGTCCATTGGCATATATTTAGGCCTAGCACACAGGCAGAGCAGAGAGGTCCCGTAACAGACAATCTGGCTTCATGACAGCAGAGAATCAGTCTGCATGTCATAGCAGAGAATGAGGCTTCACGTCAGCCACCACTGCAACAGTCCATTGGCATATATTTAGGCCTAGCACACAGGCAGAGCAGAGAGGTCCCGTAACAGACAATCTGGCTTCATGACAGCAGAGAATCAGTCTGCATGTCATAGCAGAGAATCAGGCTTCACGTCAGCCACCACTGCAACAGTCCATTGTCATAAATTTAGGCCCAGCACCCAGGCAGAGGAGAGAGGTCCCGTAACAGAGAATCTGGCTTCATGTCAGCAGAGAATCAGTCTTCATATCATAGCAGAGAATCAGGCTTCACGTCACCCACCACTGTAAGAGTCAATTTTCATAAATTTAGGCCCAGAACCCAGGCAGAGGAGAAAGGTCCCGTAACAGACAATCTGGCTTCATGTCAGCAGAGAATCAGTCTTCATATCATAGCAGAGAATCAGGCTTCACGTCACCCACCACTGCAACAGTCAATTTTCATAAATTTAGGCCCAGAACCCAGGCAGAGGAGAAAGGTCCCGTAACAGACAATCTGGCTTCATGTCAGCAGAGAATCAGTCTTCATATCATAGCAGAGAATCAGGCTTCACGTCACCCACCACTGCAACAGTCAATTGTCATAAATTTAGGCCCAGCACCCAGGCAGAGGAGAGAGCTCCCGTAACAGAGGATCTGGCTTCATGTCAGCAGAGAATCAGTCTGCATGTCATAGCAGAGAATGAGGCTTCACGTCACCCACCACTGCAACAGTCCATTGGCATATATTTAGGCCTAGCACACAGGCAGAGGAGAGGTTCATTCAACTTTGGGTAGCCTCGCAATATAATGGTAAAATGAAAATAAAAATAGGATTGAATGAGGAAGTGCCCTGGAGTCCAATAATATATGGTTATGGGGAGGTAGTTAATGTCTAATCTGGACAAGGGACGGACAGGTCCTGTGGGATCCATGCCTGGTTCATTTTTATGAACGTCAGCTTGTCCACATTGGCTGTAGACAGGCGGCTGCGTTTGTCTGTAATGACGCCCCCTGCCGTGCTGAATACACGTTCAGACAAAACGCTGGCTGCCGGGCAGGCCAGCACCTCCAAGGCATAAAAGGCTAGCTCTGGCCACGTGGACAATTTAGAGACCCAGAAGTTGAATGGGGCCGAACCATCAGTCAGTACGTGGAGGGGTGTGCACACGTACTGTTCCACCATGTTAGTGAAATGTTGCCTCCTGCTAACACGTTGCGTATCAGGTGGTGGTGCAGTTAGCTGTGGCGTGTTGACAAAAGTTTTCCACATCTCTGCCATGCTAACCCTGCCCTCAGAGGAGCTGGCCGTGACACAGCTGCCTTGGCGACCTCTTGCTCCTCCTCTGCCTTGGCCTTGGGCTTCCACTTGTTCCCCTGTGACATTTGGGAATGCTCTCAGTAGCGTGTCTACCAACGTGCGCTTGTACTCGCGCATCTTCCTATCACGCTCCAGTGCAGGAAGTAAGGTGGGCACATTGTCTTTGTAGCGTGGATCCAGCAGGGTGGCAACCCAGTAGTCCGCACAGGTTAAAATGTGGGCAACTCTGCTGTCGTTGCGCAGGCACTGCAGCATGTAGTCGCTCATGTGTGCCAGGCTGCCCAGGGATAAGGACAAGCTGTCCTCTGTGGGAGGCGTATCGTCATCGTCCTGCCTTTCCCCCCAGCCACGCACCAGTGATGGACCCGAGCTGCGTTGGGTGCCACCCCGCTGTGACCATGCTTCATCCTCATCCTCCTCCACCTCCTCCTCATCCTCGTCCTCCTCGTCCTCCAGTAGTGGGCCCTGGCTGGCCACATTTGTACCTGGCCTCTGCTGTTGCCAAAAACCTCCCTCTGAGTCACTTCGAAGAGACTGGCCTGAAAGTGCTAAAAATGACCCCTCTTCCTCCTCCTCCTCCTCCTCCTCCTGGGCCACCTCCTCTTCCATCATCGCCCTAAGTGTTTTCTCAAGGAGACATAGAAGTGGTATTGTAACGCTGATAACGGTGTCATCGCCACTGGCCATGTTGGTGGAGTACTCGAAACAGCGCAACAGGGCACACAGGTCTCGCATGGAGGCCCAGTCATTGGTGGTGAAGTGGTGCTGTTCTGTAGTGCGACTGACCCGTGCGTGCTGCAGCTGAAACTCCACTATGGCCTGCTGCTGCTCGCACAGTCTGTCCAGCATGTGCAAGGTGGAGTTCCACCTGGTGGGCACGTCGCATATGAGGCGGTGAGCGGGAAGGCCGAAGTTACGCTGTAGCGCAGACAGGCGAGCAGCAGCAGGATGTGAACGCCGGAAGCGCGAACAGACGGCCCGCACTTTATGCAGCAGCTCTGACATGTCGGGGTAGTTGTGAATGAACTTCTGCACCACCAAATTCAGCACATGCGCCAAGCAAGGGATGTGCGTCAAATTGGCTAGTCCCAGAGCTGCAACGAGATTTCGCCCATTATCACACACCACCAGGCCGGGCTTGAGGCTCACCGGCAGCAACCACTCGTCGGTCTGTTGTTCTATACCCCGCCACAACTCCTGTGCGGTGTGGGGCCTGTCCCCCAAACATATGAGTTTCAGAATGGCCTGCTGACGTTTACCCCGGGCTGTGCTGAAGTTGGTGGTGAAGGTGTGTGGCTGACTGGATGAGCAGGTGGAAGAAGAGGAGGAGGAAGCCGAGAAGGAGGAGGTGGCAACAGGAGGCAAAGAATGTTGCCCTGCGATCCTTGGCGGCGGAAGGACGTGCGCCAAACAGCTCTCCGCCTGGGGCCCAGCTGCCACTACATTTACCCAGTGTGCAGTTAGGGAGATATAGCGTCCCTGGCCGTGCTTACTGGTCCACGTATCTGTGGTTAGGTGGACCTTGCTACAGATGGCGTTGCGCAGTGCACACTTGATTTTATCGGATACTTGGTTGTGCAGGGAAGGCACGGCTCTCTTGGAGAAGTAGTGCCGGCTGGGAACAACATACTGTGGGACAGCAAGCGACATGAGCTGTTTGAAGCTGTCTGTGTCCACCAGCCTAAATGACAGCATTTCATAGGCCAGTAGTTTAGAAATGCTGGCATTCAGGGCCAGGGATCGAGGGTGGCTAGGTGGGAATTTACGCTTTCTATCAAATGTTTGTGAGATGGAGAGCTGAACGCTGGCGTGTGACATGGTTGAGACGCTTGGTGACGGAGGTGGTGGTGGTGGTGTTGGTGGTACATCCCCTGTTTGCTGGGCGGCAGGTGCCAACGTTCCTCCAGAGGCGGAGGAAGAGGCCGAGGCGGCAGCAGCAGAATAGGCCGAGGCGGCAGCAGCAGAAGAGGTAGCAGGGGGAGCCTGAGTGACTTCCTTGGTTTTAAGGTGTTTACTCCACTGCAGTTCATGCTTTGCATGCAGGTGCCTGGTCATGCAGGTTGTGCTCAGGTTCAGAACGTTAATGCCTCGCTTCAGGCTCTGATGGCACAGCGTGCAAACCACTCGGGTCTTGTCGTCAGCACATTGTTTGAAGAAGTGCCATGCCAGGGAACTCCTTGAAGCTGCCTTTGGGGTGCTCGGTCCCAGATGGCGGCGGTCAGTAGCAGGCGGAGTCTCTTGGCGGCGGGTGTTCTGCTTTTGCCCACTGCTCCCTCTTTTGCTACGCTGTTGGCTCGGTCTCACCACTGCCTCTTCCTCCGAACTGTGAAAGTCAGTGGCACGACCTTCATTCCATGTGGGGTCTAGGACCTCATCGTCCCCTGCATCGTCTTCCACCCAGTCTTGATCCCTGACCTCCTGTTCAGTCTGCACACTGCAGAAAGACGCAGCAGTTGGCACCTGTGTTTCGTCATCATCAGAGACATGCTGAGGTGGTATTCCCATGTCCTCATCATCAGGAAACATAAGTGGTTGTGCGTCAGTGCATTCTATGTCTTTCACCGCTGGGGAAGGGCTAGGTGGATGCCCTTGGGAAACCCTGCCAGCGGAGTCTTCAAACAGCATAAGAGACTGCTGCATAACTTGAGGCTGAGACAGTTTCCCTGGTATGCATGGGGGTGATGTGACAGACTGATGGGGTTGGTTTTCAGGCGCCATCTGTGCGCTTTCTGCAGAAGACTGGGTGGGAGATAATGTGAACGTGCTGGATCCACTGTCGGCCACCCAATTGACTAATGCCTGTACCTGCTCAGGCCTTACCATCCTTAGAACGGCATTGGGCCCCACCATATATCGCTGTAAATTCTGGCGGCTACTGGGACCTGAGGTAGTTGGTACACTAGGACGTGTGGATGTGGCAGAACGGCCACGTCCTCTCCCAGCACCAGAGGGTCCACTAACACCACCACGACCATGTCCACGTCCGCGTCCCTTACTAGATGTTTTTCTCATTGTTATGGTTCACCACAACAACAAATATATTATTTGGCCCAATGTATTGTATTCAAATTCAGCGGGATATAAATTTGAGGCCTAGTATTTAGGCGCTGGGTGACCGGTATGGATTTAGTGACAGAATTAGACTTGGAAATGCACAGAAGCGTGTGTGTGTGAAGTTATTCTGAATGACCCAATGTGCACCTTGAATATTATATACCCTTTTAGGGATAGATTTCAAATAGCTCTGATATAGCAGAAACCACTAAATTATGAAATTGCTAAATTGGGAATTGTACTTCAACCCAGAACAAAAAATGTGCTTTGACGGACACTAAATATCTTGCCCAGCAACAACAGTACAACGGTGGGTAACGAGAGATTTAGAGGGAATTAAATTTGAGGCCTAGTATTTAGGCGCTGGGTCACCGGTATGGATTTAGTGACAGAATTAGACTTGGAAATACACAGTAGCGGGTGTGTGTGAAGTTATTCTGAATGACCCTATGTGCACCTTCAATATTATATACCCTTTTAGGGATAGATTTCAAATAGCTCTGATATAGCAGAAACCACTAAATTATGAAATTGCTAAATTGGGAATTGTACTTCAACCCAGAACAAAAAATGTGCTTTGACGGACACTAAATATCTTGCCCAGCAACAACAGTACAGCGGTGGGTAACGAGAGATTTAGAGGGAATTAAATTTGAGGCCTAGTATTTAGGCGCTGGGTCACCGGTATGGATTTAGTGACAGAATTAGACTTGGAAATGCACAGAAGCGTGTGTGTGAAGTTATTCTGAATGACCCAATGTGCACCTTCAATATTATATACCCTTTTTGGGATAGATTTCAATTAGCTCTGATATAGCAGGAACCACTAAATTATGAAATTGCTAAATTGGGAATTGTACTTCAACCCAGAACAAAAAATGTGCTTTGACGGGCACTAAATAACTTTCCCAGCTACAACAGGACAACGGTAACGAGAGATTTAGAGGGATTTAAATTTGAGGCCTAGTATTTAGGCGCTGGGTGACAGGTATGGGTTTAGTGACAGAATTAGACTTGGAAATACACAGTAGCGGGTGTGTGTGAAGTTATTCTGAATGACCCTATGTGCACCTTCAATATTATATACCCTTTTAGGGATAGATTTCAAATAGCTCTGATATAGCAGAAACCACTAAATTATGAAATTGCTAAATTGGGAATTGTACTTCAACCCAGAACAAAAAATGTGCTTTGACGGACACTAAATATCTTGCCCAGCAACAACAGTACACCGGTGGGTAACGAGAGATTTAGAGGGAATTAAATTTGAGGCCTAGTATTTAGGCGCTGGGTCACCGGTATGGATTTAGTGACAGAATTAGACTTGGAAATACACAGTAGCGGGTGTGTGTGAAGTTATTCTGAATGACCCTATGTGCACCTTCAATATTATATACCCTTTTTGGGATAGATTTCAAATAGCTCTGATATAGCAGGAACCACTAAATTATGAAATTGCTAAATTGGGAATTGTACTTCAACCCAGAACAAAAAATGTGCTTTGACGGGCACTAAATAACTTTCCCAGCTACAACAGGACAACGGTAACGAGAGATTTAGAGGGATTTAAATTTGAGGCCTAGTATTTAGGCGCTGGGTGACAGGTATGGGTTTAGTGACAGAATTAGACTTGGAAATACACAGTAGCGGGTGTGTGTGAAGTTATTCTGAATGACCCTATGTGCACCTTCAATATTATATACCCTTTTTGGGATAGATTTCAAATAGCTCTGATATAGCAGAAACCACTAAATTATGAAATTGCTAAATTGGGAATTGTACTTCAACCCAGAACAAAAAATGTGCTTTGACGGACACTAAATATCTTGCCCAGCAACAACAGTACAGCGGTGGGTAACGAGAGATTTAGAGGGAATTAAATTTGAGGCCTAGTATTTAGGCGCTGGGTCACCGGTATGGATTTAGTGACAGAATTAGACTTGGAAATACACAGTAGCGGGTGTGTGTGAAGTTACTCTGAATGACCCTATGTGCACCTTCAATATTATATACCCTTTTTGGGATAGATTTCAAAGAGCTCTGATATAGCAGGAACCACTAAATTATGAAATTGCTAAATTGGGAATTGTATTTCAACCCAGAACAAGAAATGTGCTTGAACGGACACTAAATAACTCGCCCAGCTACAGCACTAGGGACAGATTTAGCTGGATATAAATTTGAGGCCTAGTATTTAGGCGCTGGGTGACAGGTATGGGTTTAGTGACAGAATTAGACTTGGAAATACACAGTAGCGGGTGTGTGTGAAGTTATTCTGAATGACCCTATGTGCACCTTCAATATTATATACCCTTTTAGGGATAGATTTCAAATAGCTCTGATATAGCAGAAACCACTAAATTATGAAATTGCTAAATTGGGAATTGTACTTCAACCCAGAACAAAAAATGTGCTTTGACGGACACTAAATATCTTGCCCAGCAACAACAGTACAGCGGTGGGTAACGAGAGATTTAGAGGGAATTAAATTTGAGGCCTAGTATTTAGGCGCTGGGTCACCGGTATGGATTTAGTGACAGAATTAGACTTGGAAATACACAGTAGCGGGTGTGTGTGAAGTTATTCTGAATGACCCTATGTGCACCTTCAATATTATATACCCTTTTTGGGATAGATTTCAAATAGCTCTGATATAGCAGGAACCACTAAATTATGAAATTGCTAAATTGGGAATTGTACTTCAACCCAGAACAAAAAATGTGCTTTGACGGGCACTAAATAACTTTCCCAGCTACAACAGGACAACGGTAACGAGAGATTTAGAGGGATTTAAATTTGAGGCCTAGTATTTAGGCGCTGGGTGACAGGTATGGGTTTAGTGACAGAATTAGACTTGGAAATACACAGTAGCGGGTGTGTGTGAAGTTATTCTGAATGACCCTATGTGCACCTTCAATATTATATACCCTTTTTGGGATAGATTTCAAATAGCTCTGATATAGCAGAAACCACTAAATTATGAAATTGCTAAATTGGGAATTGTACTTCAACCCAGAACAAAAAATGTGCTTTGACGGACACTAAATATCTTGCCCAGCAACAACAGTACAGCGGTGGGTAACGAGAGATTTAGAGGGAATTAAATTTGAGGCCTAGTATTTAGGCGCTGGGTCACCGGTATGGATTTAGTGACAGAATTAGACTTGGAAATACACAGTAGCGGGTGTGTGTGAAGTTACTCTGAATGACCCTATGTGCACCTTCAATATTATATACCCTTTTTGGGATAGATTTCAAAGAGCTCTGATATAGCAGGAACCACTAAATTATGAAATTGCTAAATTGGGAATTGTATTTCAACCCAGAACAAGAAATGTGCTTGAACGGACACTAAATAACTCGCCCAGCTACAGCACTAGGGACAGATTTAGCTGGATATAAATTTGAGGCCTAGTATTTAGGCGCTGGGTGACCGGTATGGATTTAGTGACAGAATTAGACTGGGATATGGCCAAAAAATGAACAGACTATTGCTGGTTAAATGCACTTGGTGTGACAGCTTCACCCTGATGTAGGCTTTAGCCAAAAAACAACCACACCATTGAGGGTTAAATGCACTTGGTGACAGGCGCAGCTTGCCCCTGATTTTGTATATGGCCAAAAAATGAACAGACTATTGCTGGTTAAATGCACTTGGTGTGACAGCTTCACCCTGATGTAGGCTTTAGCCAAAAAACAACCACACCATTGAGGGTTAAATGCACTTGGTGACAGGCGCAGCTTGCCCCTGATTTTGTATATGGCCAAAAAATGAACAGACTATTGCTGGTTAAATGCACTTGGTGTGACAGCTTCACCCTGATGTAGGCTTTAGCCAAAAAACAACCACACCATTGAGGGTTAAATGCACTTGGTGACAGGCGCAGCTTGCCCCTGATTTTGTATATGGCCAAAAAATGAACAGACTATTGCTGGTTAAATGCACTTGGTGTGACAGCTTCACCCTGATGTAGGCTTTAGCCAAAAAACAACCACACCATTGAGGGTTAAATGCACTTGGTCGCAGCTTGTGCTGGCGCACCACAAGACACAAAATGGCCGCCGATCACCCCAGAAAAATGAGACTGACAAACGGTCTGTGCAGCCTAAAAACAGTGAGCAATTGAGGATCAGCAGCTCAATGATCCACAGCTGCAGATCGATCAGTTAATCAAGTCCTTTGGAGGAGTTAATCTGCCTAATCTCGCCCTACTGTCGCAGCCGCAACCTCTCCCTACGCTAATCAGAGCAGAGTGACGGGCGGCGCTATGTGACTCCAGCTTAAATAGAGGCTGGGTCACATGGTGCTCTGGCCAATCACAGCCATGCCAATAGTAGGCATGGCTGTGATGGCCTCTTGGGGCAAGTAGTATGACGCTTGTTGATTGGCTGCTTTGCAGCCTTTCAAAAAGCGCCAAGAAAGCGTCACAAAAGCGCGAAGAAAGCGACGAACACCGAACCCGAACCCGGACTTTTACGAAAATGTCCGGGTTCGGGTCCGTGTCACGGACACCCCAAAATTCGGTACGAACCCGAACTATACAGTTCGGGTTCGCTCATCCCTAGCTGTGATACATCCGGCTGCACCAATATAGGGGCAGAAGCGTAACACTCCTTAACCACAGAAAAGGCTTGCAATGCCGAATCGGACCACACTGAGACCCTATTTCTTAGTCATGTCAGTTAAAGGTCTCACCACTGTCGAATAGTTCTTAATACATTTTCGGTAACAGTTGGTGAACCCCAAAACCAGCATAAGAGCTGTGGCGAAACCAACCTCGCCACTGGGTTTTGGAGAGGGCTGTTTAAAAGCCTCTTGCCTCAGGATTATGGCCCATAGTAACTTTAAAGGAGAAAACAGACCGGCCGCACAGCTTAAATCTGTCTGTAGAATTGTATTTTATGTTATTATGCGTTCGGTTAAATTGTATGTTATGTGAGGGCACCCAGATAGCTAATATTATTGTATTCATGTATTCTGAGTGCCATTCACCTAATGATATGCACTCAGACTTGAGCTATCTGGGGATATGTTAAATGTCTATGTTTGCTGTGGGGGTGTGCCATTGTGTGTTTGGGTGGTGATTCCTGTCTTGTTGTCTCCACATGTGTATTGGCGATCTCCCTTTTGTCCTGAGAGATAATTGGATTGTCTTCGGTCGTCTCCGGGACAGAGGGGAGGAAACCATGATGCATTGTGGGGATGTGTAGTATTTGCAAAACTGTAATAAAAACCAGGCTGGGTGTGCCAGCACATCAGAGCACTGCTTGACCCTCAACACGGAGCCTTGTCTCGTCATTGGGGGGATTCCCTGTATGCTGTTGGAGACTGATTGCCAGGAGTGTAAGCTGACTGATACGCTTTTCCTGTTCGTCTGCTGGCAGCTATCCGCGAGGTTCCAGTTTGGAGTGCTATTTTGTATCCAGTTCGGGAGGTTGGTGTTCTGCAGTAGCTGTGCCTGTCTCTCGAAAAGGGGCATATCGCCTAGACGGATTTTAACCCCTTGTCTGCCGAAACGTGCCGTTACATTGGTGGCAAGCAGCGGGATCGTTCCTACAGCCAGAAGGACAGCTACAGGAGACACCATTTCTTTGGATTCTACAATTTAAGGGCAACGCATGTCCCAGTACAGCAACCCTAAAAGCACCAGGATGGAACCAGCAGTGTTATACGAGGAGGAGGACCTGGATGGCCGGGATGCATTAAGGAAAGGCATCTGGTACCAGGCCCTGGATAATGTACAATACCAGCGAGGTGAGAGTCTCCCCAGTGAAGAGCAGCGGTTGCAGAAGCAAGTGGCCCTGCGGTTGTCCTTCCTGGGAGAGCAGCCCCTGGAGGAATGGGTGATAGAACTACAGCACCGGGTATGGCAGGAGCTATGGCTGGAGGATGCCTACCAGGCGCTTTTGTGGTATGTGGCACAGTTTATACCCTGGACAGCTGAGCATGACAAGCCAGAGGGAGAGGAGTTTGATGGTCCTGGCTTGTTATGGGAGTCCTTTGCAGAGCCTGACTTCGGGAGCCCTGCACAGTCCAGACTTCAGGACATTTTCTATGAGAGGGAGGCTAGGCATGAGTGGGATGACCCCCATGAAGTAGAGAAAGACCTGGCTCACCTAGCAACCCTGGAGTGGGAACTGGAGCAGGACTACCGAGATCTCTTCCACTCCATTGAGAAGGCTCAGCAGGACGGTAAGGTGACAGACCCAGATCCAGACCCATTTAGCTGGGCAGATATTGTAGAGTGTTACTGGGAAGGACCCCAGGTGGCCGGTAGAGATGGGACCGAGGTCTCTCCGCCGGTCCTGCAGGGAATTGGGAGCCCAGTCTTCATTCCCCAGCGGCAGTGTGAAGTGCAGGGAGGGGAGAGCAGCGGCCTCCCTCCCCAGCGGCAGGCTGAGTTACAGGGGGCAGAGGTAGTTGTTCCTGCCTCCAGCAGCAGAGTGATATGCCGGGAAGGCAGTGTGAAGTGCAGGGAGAGGAGAGCAACGTCCTCCCTCCCCAGCGGCAGGCTGAGTTACAGGGGGCAGAGGTAGTTGTTCCTGCCCCCCAGCAGCAGCATGATTTTTTGGGAATTGGGAGCCGAGTCTCCATTCCCCAGCGGCAGACGGAGTTACAGGGGGCAGAGACAGTCGGTCCTGTCCCCCAGCGGCAGAGTGTCCTACAGGGAATAGAGAGCCCAGTCTCCTTTCCCCAGCAGCAGGACACTGTATTGGGAGCGGAGGCGGTCGGTCGCCCTCCCCAGCGGCTGAAAGTATGTATGGGAGAGGAGCACGTTACCCCCTCTTCCCAGCGGCAGCTTAACGCACCAGGGGGAGACAGTAAGCCCCACAACTGTGCAGATGGGACCGTGGTCTCTGCACTTACAGCACATGGGGTAGGGACAGTCAGTCCTGTCCCCCAGCAACAGGACTGTTTAGCCAAAGGGGAGACAGTCGGTTTCTCCCTCCAACAACCAGACTCCAACCAGGCTTCTTCCGCGGTAACGCTGGCACCAGGGCAGAGTACCGCTGATCCCTGCCCACAAAGCAACCTCCACTCCAAGCCAGGGAGCAACTCAGAGACCGGGAGTACCAGCTACAAATATAACCTTGGTGGACTCACTGGACAGAGACAGGCTACGAAATTCAGCAGGTCCAGTATTTTGTTGTGGGTGGCCTGCCAGACTAACTCAGGTACCGACCGGCGTGAGGTCAGGTATCTGGTTAGTCTTCCCTGGGGGGGGGGAGATGTGTGGCAAAACCAACCTCGCCACTGGGTTTTGGAGAGGGCTGTTTAAAAGCCTCTTGCCTCAGGATTATGGCCCATAGTAACTTTAAAGGAGAAAACAGACCGGCCGCACAGCTTAAATCTGTCTGTAGAATTGTATTTTATGTTATTATGCGTTCGGTTAAATTGTATGTTATGTGAGGGCACCCAGATAGCTAATATTATTGTATTCATGTATTCTGAGTGCCATTCACCTAATGATATGCACTCAGACTTGAGCTATCTGGGGATATGTTAAATGTCTGTGTTTGCTGTGGGGGTGTGCCATTGTGTGTTTGGGTGGTGATTCCTGTCTTGTTGTCTCCACATGTGTATTGGCGATCTCCCTTTTGTCCTGAGAGATAATTGGATTGTCTTCGGTCGTCTCCCGGACAGAGGGGAGGAAACCATGATGCATTGTGGGGATGTGTAGTATTTGCAAAACTGTATTAAAAACCAGGCTGGGTGTGCCAGCACATCAGAGCACTGCTTGACCCTCAACACGGAGCCTTGTCTCGTCATTGGGGGGATTCCCTGTATGCTGTTGGAGACTGATTGCCAGGAGTGTAAGCTGACTGATACGCTTTTCCTGTTCGTCTGCTGGCAGCTATCCGCGAGGTTCCAGTTTGGAGTGCTATTTTGTATCCAGTTCGGGAGGTTGGTGTTCTGCAGTAGCTGTGCCTGTCTCTCGGAAAGGGGCATATCGCCTAGACGGATTTTAACCCCTTGTCTGCCGAAACGTGCCGTTACAAGACCCTTCCGATTTTCGGGTCGGTCCCAGTCCAATATAGCACGGACTTTCTCTGGATCCATTCGAAAAGCCGAGAATGACAACAGGTAGCCCAAGAACTGCACCTCCTGTAAAGCAAAAACACACTTCTCCAATTTTGCATACAATTTATTATCTCTTAGGATCTGTAACACCTGTCTCACGTGATCCTGATGAGTATCCACATCTTTTCAAAGGCAAAGGCAGTTGATCCTTGTGGCGAAACCAACCTCGCCACTGGGTTTTGGAGGGGGCTGTTTAAAAGCCTCTTGCCTCAGGATTATGGCCCATAGTAACTTTTAAACCCCTGAACCTATTCCAGGGAATTTTGGATAGGTTTGTCCCCCAAGTTATACTGTTTAAATTGATGTAAGTTATATGTATGGACAATGTAACCTCACAAAGTTGTAACAACTTATAATAAGTGTAACTTGTCAGCTTGGGAGGAATATGCTGGGTGTGGTTCTATTGTCCCATTGTGTGTTTAAATGGTGATGTCTGTCCTGTCGTCTCCACATGTGTATTGGTGATCTCCCCTTTGTCCTGAGAGATAATTGGATTGTCTTCGGTCGTCTCCCAGGCAGAGAGGAGGAAACCATGATGCATTGTGGGGATATGTTGTATCTGTTCTGTGTCGCAGTCTCCCTTCTGGTCCTCTAGGGGGCGGGAACGATTGGTTGCTGTATTTACATTGTGTGTGTTGTGAATTACTGATTGGTTGGATTTCAAAACCCTGTGGGCAGTACTATGTTTGGTTTTTATCAATAAAAGAGGCTGTACTTGAAGTACAGTCAGAGCACTGCTTGACCCTCAACACGGAGCCTTGTCTCGTTATTGGGGGGATTCCATGTATGCTGTTGGAGACTGATTGCCAGGAGTGTAAGCTGACGGATACGCTTTTCCTGTTCGTCTGCTGACAGCTATTTGCGAGGTTCCAGTTTGGAGTGCTATTTTGTATCCAGTTCGGGAGGTTGGTGTTCTGCAGTAGCTGTGCCTGTCTCTCGGAAAGGGGCATATCGTCTAAACAGGATTTTAACCCCTTGTCTGCTGAAACGGTGCCGTTACAATCCTCAAGGTGGACATGTATAACACCTCAAAAAGAGTCTGATCTGTTATTTAATTATATTGTGCAATCAGTAAAACAAGGCACAAGCATCTATGCAAAAATATAAATGATTTATTATACAATAATTTAAAATACAAAGATTAATCAATGTGAAACTCAAAATCTGCAATAATACACAGTGATATGGAGTACCCAAAATTCCCACCACACAAATACCAGCGTATACACAGTACCTCTCAGACAGAAGAATATAATACAATCCGCCTCAACCACAATTTTTAGATATAAATTTAATAAATGTTAATAAAAGATACAAACCCTTGCTCTGCACCTAACTATGACAAATCTCGGATAATGGGGTAGCAATATAAATGATCAAGCCTGGTATTGACTATGGAATGAAATTATTCCAATCAGAGAGTTACCTCTGAAATCAATATTTAGGTCTTTTATTCAGCAATATGCATCTTTGCTAAATATTAACAATATTGACGTAGCGCCTTTTAACACTAGCAGGGAGTTGACTAAATTTAATTTATATCAATACTACACAAAACAAAGTTATGCATTACCGAGAATACAAATAATGTGCAGGGACTAAGGGAAGTCAGCTCTAGGGTACAATCTGGTCATTATGATCTTTCTCCTGGAGTTTCTTTGTTTCTCTGTGTTTTCTCTTTTTTTTTCTTGTTGTTGGTGGTGGTGGTAGTCCCTTTCCTCATGTGTGTGTGGTTTATGATCACAAACTTATCCGTTGACACACCTTCCTAGCTTGGAGTTTTCCAATCAATGTCGGCTAGGCGTGTACATATGATAAGGACTGTGTGTCCTTAATAATACAATATAAAATTATAAATATGTGTTATTGAATTTCTTATACAAAACTAAGGTTGATTATAAGCTTATATAGATATCACAGATTTTCTGCCTCATTAATAAATACCAAACTGTAGAGGTAATTATCACCAGGTACGTCTAGAGAGCACCCTTATCTTATGTCATAAATCCATAAGGAGACAAGAAGGCCTCTTTTCAGACTGGTACATCCATGAGAAGAAATCTTATTAACAGTGTTTTGGAAGTAAATATTCTCCTAGTGAGAAAGATATGCAAGATACTGGATACATCAAGGTCCTTCATAACATATAACAGTATTAAATAAGTTATATGTCCTATTGATTAGCTTATGCTAAGAACTAACTAAACCTCATTATATGAATACACAGATATTATAGACTTTTGCTTCATTAATAGACATTAAATATACAAGTGATAGGTACCAAATGTGCCTAGAGAATCATCTTTTCTTAGCCATAAACTTATAAGGAGGCAAGAATTTCTCCTCTTACACTAACATATTTGCAAGAATAAACACTAATGAGCAGTAACCTCCCCATGAACTTATATTTCACTCTACACGAAGATTCACACAAGATGGTGAATATAATCCAACATGGCTTTTATAGGCCATTAATATCCACTATAACTAGAATAATTATATAAATGTTTTATGCACTCATAAAAAAGCACAACAAATCCCCCTTCATTACAATATAATCTATCGAAATAAAATTGGGTTATATTGGAATGTCAAAAAGGTTTTTCATACGGATTCCTCAAGAACCTGGGTGTTTGTACTTGGTCTGTAATGTTCCAGCCAGAGCTTTGCTAAAGTCTTTCTGAAAACTTGCATCGAACACATCGCTTGGATGGTTAGGATCAATACGCTCTTTTAGGAACATAAGTTCTCGGTTAAATTGTCCGTCACTCTCACAAAGATTTATTGAGTGATTTATTGAGTGAGTCAATAACTTTAAATGTAAGTTGGTGGTGACCATAGTGTCCTCCACTATGGAATATAAGTTCAAAAAATGTTGCTTTACCATCTCTGCATGAATGTCATCAGGTTCTTTTTAGGGAACCGATCTCAAGTTCCCATGTCTTAATAGAGATGGAATTAGCAACTGATACACCGGTGGCAACGACAGCACCTACCAGGCTAAAGATTATGGCGGCTGCAATCGCAGAAATGAAACACTTTGGTCGTTGACTCGTGGAAAACTGTACCCTGGTCAGAGTTTTTCTTGTTTATTCCAGGATCTGTGTTATCCGTTCTTGGGAATAACCAACGTGCATTTGATACCACATCTTTATCTCTAGAGACTGTATCTCGGAAACGTTGAACCGTCCTTCAACGGAGACTCGTGGATCCAAACTGATGTAGATGTTCTGGGATAGAATCCTCTTATTCGTCAAGATTAATCCCGTGGTATTCTGCAGCATGATCCTAGATGAAGGGCCTGGTACAGCGATCGGTTCAGCGTGGAACTCCCTCCCCAAGACTAGGACGATGTAGATAACAGCAACAATCTTTGATGCCATCTTGCGCCTATATTATATTGTATGGCAAATATAAGCACATACATCTTTCCTTTTATCAACCCTACGCTGAAAGAAATTATACTACCATATATCTTCAATTTGGCATAATTTTCTTTCATGAACAGGGCAAGTTCTTGGTTCAGAATTGAGTTAAGAGATAATTAGTTACAGAGGAAAAATACATGAGGATAGGTTAATACACTCGTACTGTATGTTTATACTATACCAATCCTGGGTTTCCGCCTTTAGCTGCAACCTTGATATCTCTTTACTTTTCATCCTATGGAAATCCTTCCATTTGGCGAAATTGTGACCTAGGATGACAAATATGTAATTGATTAATATGCACCCATTTCTCTATAAATTCATCCCCCTTAGGAATTTTGATCTTGTAGACCACAGGTGACAATTTGTCAATGACGACATAGGGTCCCTTCCAGAAAGGCAGGAACTTCCTTTCTTTCACCTGATAGGAAATCTGGTACTCCTTTTGAGTATTCTTCAGATCATAGTAGGTTTTGGCGCTTACTGATGCTTTCTCTATATTCTTCTGGGCAAACACATGCATGCTGAAGGTGCTTGCGTAGAATCTCCATGTATTGATGAGCTGTTGAAGCATTTATCAAATTGTGGTCTGTTGTCCGGTAGAGTAAATGCTGGGGTAACACCATCTTCCTGCCTGTGATCATTTTGAAGGGAGAGAGTTTGGTTGTCGCGCTCGGGGTGGCTCTGATGGCCATGAGAACCAAAGGCAACTTCACATCCCAGTCTTTATTGGATTCATTGACAATTTTTTTTAGAATGTTGACAATGGTTTGGTTGTAGCGTTCTACTCCACCAATAGAGGCTGGCCGATAATCTATATGTAGCTTTCTTTTTACCCCCAGTATCTCCTACATTTTCGTCATCACCTCACTAGGGAAATGACTTCCGCGATCGGACTTGATGCGTTGGGAAAGACCAAACCTGGAAAATACATGGTTAATGAGTAGAGATGCTCACACACTCGAACTTCGACCCATTTTGTGAATATCTGTTGCCTTTTGATGAAGTTGTTACTGTTCCAATAAAGTCAATCTGGATGTCTGACCATGGCATGGACATCCCCCTCTTCATCAGTGGTGCCTGATGAGTGGGTGTTTATGGCTGGAATTGAGGACAGATTTAACATCCTTGACACTATGTGCGAACGTCTTGCAACATATGAGGACAATAAGCGTAATCCCGTAATAATTCATACGTTAACTTCTCACCTCGATGACCAGCAGTTAGGGCATCATGGGCGTGCTGTAACATCAAACCTCGGAATGCCGCAGGTACCACCCATTGTGAGATACCATTCTTCGAGGTTCTTACCAGCAATCCAGCCTGTAACGAGAATTGGGACTTACCCTTCATCAAAATCCGTAACTCTTCTTGGCTTACACAGTCTTCATCAGTTATGGGAAATTCTGTGGATCTTCAATATGTTTGTAAACTATTGAAGAAAACCACAGAAATAAGATAATAATGCACTTAGTAAAGTAGATGCAAGCACTATATATGGACAAAGTCCTCACTCTGATATGATAATATCTGAGACACTTAGTCAATATATTTTGATCAAAACACATCTAAGCCCGCCTACCAAACGCCAAGGTGGTCTCCATGTGCACATGGAGGTTACTAGGAGCAGCACACCATATGTGCAGCATCTGCGCTCCTGAACATAGAAGCCCAACGGCTTAGGTAGGTTTGGCGTAGGACCCGCCTGACCTGAGACCACCTTGGCGTTCGGTAGGCGGGCTTAGTCAATATATTCTGATCAAAATATATTGACTAAGTGTCTCAGATATTATCATATCAGAGTGAGGACTTTGTCCATATATAGTGCTTGCATCTACTTTACTAAGTGCATTATTATCTTATTTCTGTGGTTTTCTTCAATAATATGGCCAGGGACATCCGCACATTTGTATCATATCGTGCAGGATGTTTTTATCTTAGTTTTTTCTGTGATTTTTTTTTTTGTTTGTAAAATATACCAACGACTGGTTCCCCCTTTTGACTCGCGATGAGATCCACACTAGGGGAATCATCTTGGCTCCATTGCACCACATTGGTTTCAGCCTCCTGTCTTCTTGTCGTTGCCTCCGCTTGAACAGTTCCCATAAGATCTTCAACGTTCAGGACTTCTCCATTATTGGCTCCTTGTTTGGCAAGGGAATCTGCCAAATCATTCCCTTCCTTATCCAGACCTAGATATTTTGAATGGCCTTTTACCTTTTTGCAGTAAATGGTAAGACCGTGGGCGATAACCATCTCGTCGATCCTACAAAACATTTTACTATGCTTGACAGGCTTGTTGTTGCATATGTTAGGTATGTATCTATTGGTGGCTTTTCAAGCCAGGTATTTGTGAATGTTAATAACTCACTGTGATTGGTTTAGGAGAGCTTTGGGTATCACTATACAGTTGCAAGAAAAAGTATGTGAACCCTTTGGAATGATATGGATTTCTGCACAAATTGGTCATAAAATGTGATCTGATCCTAATCTAAGTCACAACAATAGACAATCACAGTCTGCTTAAACTAATAACTAATTAAATATTACCATGTGTTTATTGAACACACCATGTAAACATTCACAGTGCAGGTGGAAAAAGTATGTGAACCCTTGGATTTAATAACTGGTTGAACCTCCTTTGGCAGCAATAACTTCATCCAAACGTTTCCTGTAGTTGCAGATCAGACGTGCACAACGGTCAGGAGTAATTCTTGACCATTCCTTTTTACAGAACTGTTTCAGTTCAGCAATATTCTTGGGGTGTCTGGTGTGAATCGTTTTCTTGAGGTCATGCCACAGCATCTCAATCGGGTTGAGGTCAGGAGTCTGACTGGGCCACTCCAGAAGGCGTATTTTCTTCTGTTTAAGCCATTCTGTTGTTGATTTACTGCTACGCTTTCGGTCGTTGTCCTGTTGCAACATCCATCTTCTGTTGAGCTTCAGCTGGTGGACAGATGGCCTTAAGTTCTCCTGCAAAATTTATTGATAAACTTGGAAATTCATTTTTCCTTCGATGATAGCAATCCGTCCAAGCCCTTACGCAGCAAAGCAGCCCCAAATCATGATGCCCCCACCACCATACTTCACAGTTGGGATGAGGCTTTGATGTTGGTGTGCTGTGCCTCTTTTTCTCCACACATAGTGTTGTGTGTTTCTTCCAAACTACTCAACTTTGTTTTGATCTGTCCACAGAATATTTTGCCAGTACTGCTGTGGAACATCCAGGTGCTCTTGTGCAAACTGTAAATGTGCAGCAATGTTTTTTTTTTAACAGCAGTGGCTTCCTCTATGGTATCCTTCCATGAAATCCATTCTTGTTTATTGTTTTACGTATTGTAGATTCCCTAACAGGGATGTTAGCATATGCCAGAGACTTTTGTAAGTATTTAGCTGACACTCTAGGATTCTTCTTCACCTCATTGAGCAGTCTGCGCTGTGCTCTCGCAGTCATCTTTGCAGGACGGCCACTCCTAAGGAGAGTAGCAGCAGTGCTGAACTTTCTCTATTTATAGACAATTTGTCTTACCTTGGACTGATGAACAGCAAGGCTTTTGGAGATACTTTTATAACCCTTTCCAGCTTCATGCAAGTCAACAATTCTTAATCATAGGTCTTCTGAGAGCTCTTTTGTGCGAGGCATCATTCACATCAGGCAATGCTTCTTGTGAAAAGCAAACCCAGAACTGGTGTGTGTTTTGTATAGGGCAGGGCAGCTGTAACCAACACCTCCAATCTCATCTCATTGATTGGACTCCAGTTGGCTGACACCTCACTCCAATTATCTCTTGGAGATGTCATTAGTCTAGGGGTTCACATACTTTTTCCACCTGCACTGTGAATGTTTACATGGTGTGTTCAATAAAAACATGGTAACATTTAATTATTTGTGTTATTAGTTTAAGCAGATTGTGATTGTCTATTGTTGTGACTTAGATGAAGATCAGATCACATTTTATGACCAATTTGTGCATAAATCCATATCATTCTAAAGGGTTCACATACTTTTTATTGCTACTGTATACCCTATAAATATGTTTGATAGAACACTATGTACTATGCTTGACAAAGACTACTGCGTAGTCGAAACATTGCTACTTTTATGGGCCTGTTTGTACATTTTTTCATGGAGTAACTGCAATTAAACAATTTTTGGGAAGAATATGCAGCCGTCATCTACTATTTGAACTTTCTATCCTGAGGATAGGTCATCAATATTGAAAATCCGATTAAAGCAGAGAAAATACTTTAACCCAAATAGCAAATTTTAACCCTTTGCAGTGGTCCTCTGAGGCACTGCAGAGTCATTTATTGGGAACGAATCGAATGTTCCCGATAATTGCCTAATTATGGAGGAGATGAGAGCTGCATTTACATTTAGCAATCACTCCTTTTTATGGCAAAGAATGATTTCTGACACTTTTACACAGGGCAATTATCAGGAACAAATTTGTAAGAGCCATCCCAGATAAGTGCCCCCATCCTCTTCCCATGTAAAAAGGCCTTTACAAGGAAAGATGATGGTGTTATTTTGTATTTAAAGTATGTCTACTAATTCAGGAAATTTGCAGATAGTCTTTCTCAATTAGCAGTGTTACTAGACAGTCTTTGAATAACAAGACTGAAAACAAAACAACTACTGTACAGATTTCCCTTGGATATTAATCTAATTTTCCCAAATGCCTCTAGTTTAATTAAGATAATATGTCTGCTCTACTGTGTGTCTCCAGCACTGATTGCTTTGTAGGCAGAAACAAATACCTGTTTACTATGCGACTGTAATCTGATATGTAATACTGGGAAGCTTATTATATCTTACATTATACCTGAATGATAATGCACATGAATACAAAAAAACACTGTACATTTTGTTTTGATGATCCTTACAATCTATACATTAAAGATCCATCAGTATTATTTATTAATAATGTACAAACCGGATTCCAAAAAAGTTGGGACACTAAACAAATTGTGAATAAAAACTGAATGCAATGATGTGGAGATGGCAAATGTCAATATTTTATTTGTAATAGAACGTAGATGGCAGATCAAACGTTTAATCCGAGTAAATGTATAATTTTAAAGGAAAAATACGTTGATTCAAATTTTCACGGTGTCAACAAATCCCCAAAAAGTTGGGACAAGTAGCAATAAGAGGCTGGAAAAAGTAAATTTGAGCATAACGAAGAGCTGGAAGACCAATCAACACTAATTAGGTCAATTGGCAACATGATTGGGTATAAAAAGAGCTTCTCAGAGTGGCAGTGTCTCTCAGAAGCCAAGATGGGTAGAGGATCACCGATTCCCACAATGTTGCGCAGAAAGATAGTGGAGCAATATCAGAAAGGTGTTACCCAGCGAAAAATTTCAAAGACTTTGCATCTATCATCATCAACTGTGCATAATATCATCCGAAGATTCAGAGAATCTGGAACAATCTCTGTGCGTAAGGGTCAAGGCCGTAAAACCATACTGGATGCCCGTGATCTCCGGGCCCTTAAACGACACTGCACCACAAACAGGAATGCTACTGTAAAGGAAATCACAGAATGGGCTCAGGAATACTTCCAGAAACCATTGTCAGTGAACACAATCCACCGTGCCATCCGCCGTTGCCAGCTGAAACTCTACAGTGCAAAGAAGAAGCCATTTCTAAGCAAGATCCACAAGCTCAGGAGTTTTCACTGGGCCAGGGATCATTTAAAATGGAGTGTGGCAAAATGGAAGACTGTTCTGTGGTCAGACGAGTCATGATTCGAAGTTCTTTTTGGAAATCTGGGACGCCATGTCATCCGGACCAAAGAGGACAAGGACAACCCAAGGTGTTATCAATGCTCAGTTCAGAAGCCTGCATCTCTGATGGTATGGGGTTGCATGAGTGCGTGTGGCATGGGCAGCTTGCATGTCTGGAAAGGCACCATCAATGCAGAAAAATATATTCAGGTTCTAGAACAACATATGCTCCCATCCAGACGTCATCTCTTTCAGGGAAGACCCTGCATTTTTCAACAAGATAATGCCAGACCACATTCTGCATCAATCACAACATCATGGCTGCGTAGGAGAAGGATCCGGGTACTGAAATGGCCAGTCTGCAGTCCAGATCTTTCACCTATAGAGAACATTTGGCGCATCATAAAGAGGAGGGTGCAACAAAGAAGGCCCAAGACGCTTGAACAGTTAGAGGCCTGTATTAGACAAGAATGGGAGAGCATTCCTATTTCTAAACTTGAGAAACTGGTCTCCTCGGTCCCCAGACGTCTGTTGAGTGTTGTAAGAAGAAGGGGAGATGCCACACAGTGGTGAAAATGGCCTTGTCCCAACTTTTTGGGGATTTGTTGACACCATGAAGTTCTGATTCAACATATTTTTCCCTTAAAATGGTACATTTTCTCAGTTTAAACTTTTGTTCCGTGATTTATGTTCTATTCTGAATAAAATATTAGAAGTTGGCACCTCCACATCATTGCATTCAGTTTTTATTCACGATTTGTATAGTGTCCCAACTTTTTGGGAATCCGGTTTGTAGATAATAATGATAATGTAGATAATTGTACAATTGATCATCAATCAGTAATATAATATAATCCTGATCTATCTTGTTGAAATGAAAAGAGTTGTCTCAGTTCAGCAATGGCATTTATCATATAGAGAAAGTTAATACAAGGCACTTACTAATGTATTGTGCTTGTCCATATTGCCTCCTTTGCTGGCTGTATTCATTTTTCCATCACATTATACACAGCTCGTGTCCAGGGGTTATAACCACCCTGCAATCCAGCAGCTGAGGCTGCGCTTGCACACTATAGAAAAAGGCGCTGGCCCCTTTGGTGGCCAGGACTGTGATAGTGCACATAGGCTGGAGTGTTTTCTATAGTGTACAAGCATGACCACCACTGATGGATTGCAGGGTGGTCATAAACATGGAAATGAGCAGTGTATAATGTTATGGGGAAATGAATCAAGCCAGCAAAGGAGGCAATATGGACAATCACAATACATTAGTAAGTGGCTTTTATTAAGTAAATATTTTATCATTATATCATTTTAGGTCAAGAGCTCTAAATCCCCTGCATAGACATACTAATAATATCATAATCTTTATTTATATAGCACCCTTTACAGTTCAGGGGCTCATGTACAAACAGTCAGACTTAAAGGGGTTGTCCCACTTTGCTGTTTCAATCTTACCAGCAGTAAATGTCCTGATAACTTCCTGCTTCTCAGGCAGTTGAGTGAAGGCCACGCCTCCTCATGACTCACCCTCAGAGCTCAGTCCGTGCTCGTTCATGTGGATGAGTCATCCACATGGAGCCTGCAGAGTATGTAAAGCCCATCCCCCTGCTGGGGAATCACTCAGTGACCACTGACCAATGCTAGTGAACTAATGGAGTAACTTGTGGCTGTCCTGCATTCTAATACACTTTTACACATAAAACCTGTGTTACAAACCCATTCTGTGCAGCAAAAACAATAAATCACTACAGCCCAAATGCATGTTAGCTAGTAGCCATATGATCTGTGCTAGATATAGATAGATATATTCACTGACTTATTACCCAGCTTTCCCGATGTCTGATATTATCACTGACTTATTACCCAGCTTTCCCGGTATCAGATATTATCACTGACTTATTACCCAGCTTTCCCGGTATCAGATATCACTGACTTATTACCCAGCTTTCCCGGTATCAGATATTATCACTGACTTATTACCCAGCTTTCCCGGTGTACAATATTATCACTGACTTATTACCCAGCTTTCCCGGTGTACAATATTATCACTGACTTATTACCCAGCTTTCCTGGTGTACAATAATATTACAGACTTATTACCCAGCTTTCCCGGTATCAGATATTATCACTGACTTATTACCCAGCTTTCCCGGTGTACAATAATATTACAGACTTATTACCCAGCTTTCCCGGTGTACAATATTATCACTGACTTATTACCCAGCTTTCCCGGTGTACAATAATATTACAGACTTATTACCCAGCTTTCCCGGTGTACAATATTATCACTGACTTATTACCCAGCTTTACCGGTGAACAATATTATCACTGACTTATTACCCAGCTTTCCCGGTATCAGATATTATCACTGACTTATTACCCAGCTTTCCCGGTCTCAGATATTATCACTGACTTATTACCCAGCTTTCCCGGTGTACAATATTATCACTGACTTATTACCCAGCTTTCCCGGTGTACAATATTATCACTGACTTATTACCCAGCTTTCCCGGTGTACAATATTATCACTGACTTATTACCCAGCTTTCCCCGTATCAGATATTATCACTGACTTATTACCCAGCTTTCCCGGTATCAGATATTATCACTGACTTATTACCCAGCTTTCCCGGTGTACAATATTATCACTGACTTATTACCCAGCTTTCCCGGTGAACAATATTATCACTGACTTATTACCCAGCTTTCCCGGTATCAGATATTATCACTGACTTATTACCCAGCTCTCCCGGTATCAGATATTATCACTGACTTATTACCCAGCTTTCCCGGTGAACAATATTATCACTGACTTATTACCCAGCTTTCCCGGTGAACAATATTATCACTGACTTATTACCCAGCTTTCCCGGTGAACCATTTTTATCACTGACTTATTACCCACCTTTCCCGGTAAAGCTGGGTAATAAGTCAGTGATAATATCTGATACGGGGAAAGCTGGGTAATAAGTCAGTGATAATATCAGACATCGGGAAAGCTGGGTAATAAGTCAGTGATAATATTGTACACCGGGAAAGCTGGGTAATAAGTCAGTGATAATATCTGATACCGGGAAAGCTGGGTAATAAGTCAGTGATAATATCTGATACGGGGAAAGCTGGGTAATAAGTCAGTGATAATATTGTACACCGGGAAAGCTGGGTAATAAGTCAGTGATAATATCTGATACGGGGAAAGCTGGGTAATAAGTCAGTGATAATATCTGATACCGGGAAAGCTGGGTAATAAGTCTTATAGACTTATTACCCAGCTTTCCCGGTCTCTGATATTATCACTGACCTATTACCCAGCTTATATGGGGGGGGGGGGCATCTGTGGAGGGCACTTATGGGGTGGGGGCATCTGTGGAGGACACTTATGGGGTGGGGGGGCATCTGTGGAGGGCACTTATGGGGTGGGGGGGGCATCTGTGGAGGGCACTTATGGGGTGGGGGCATCTGTGGAGTGCACTTATGGGGTGGGGGGGGCATCTGTGGAGGGCACTTATGGGGTGGGGGGGGCATCTGTGAAGGGCACTTATGGGGTGGGGGCATCTGTGGAGTGCATTTATGGGGTGGGGGCATCTGTGGATGGCACTTATGGGGTGGGGGGGCATCTGTGGAGGGCACTTATGGGGTGGGGGGGGGCATCTGTGGATTGCTGCCTGGACTCCTTCTGGGCGTCCTCGGTTGCTATGACGCCGTGCGCTCCCTCATGCTGCCGGAAAACAGTAATACACTGCTATGATCTGTAAGATGTATCACTGTATTCCGGTGGCATGAGGGAGCGCACGGCGTCATAGCAACCGAGGACGCCGTGTGCTCCGGCGCCCAGAAGGAGTCGGCCCGTGACTAATAGGGCCCAGGGGAGCATATCAATCACTAACCTCTGCCACCGTGATCTTCCAGGGCCCTCCTCCCTCCTCCCTCCTCTAGAATCTGCAGGACAGCAGCGTAGCAGGCAGACAGTCTCTCTCCCCGGCACTATCTCCAGCATGCAGGACACGCCTCCCCAGCTTGTAAAACAGCCATGCGTGCGCGTTCTCGAGCGGCCGGCTGGGGAGAAGGTAGGACATTGTGCGCAGGCGCGGCACATACAAGCCCCGCAAGTATCCGGCCGTATCCATGGGATACAGGTAGACAACAGAGGCGCAGATGAAGGCATTTTTCAGGAGAACCGTGCAAGTTAGGAAATGGAAGTTATTTAGAAGATTATTCAAGGACACTTGGGGAAACTGATTAACAGCAATTAATGAAATGGGACAACCCCTTTAACATAGAAACAGACAAGTCAATAACTAGAACAAAAAGAATGAGGGCCCCGCTTGCAAGAGCTTACAATCTATGAGGGGAAAAGGGTGACACAAAAGGTAAAAGTGCTTGTTTTGTACAATGGTCCAACCATCTTGGGAAAATAGGGACTAGATATAAAAGCTGCATGAGCCAGTCACCAGCCGATATCTGTAGTGTTTATGGGTGTGGTGGAATGTTTGGTGGAGGATCATCCATGTAAAAGAAAAAATGCTGGCTTATGTGTGGTAAAACATTTTTAAAAATGGTCAGAATTAAAAAAAACTTAAGAAATACCCAACTTACCGATCCCCCAGTGTTCCTTGTTGTGACATTTCACAGATCCGCTATTGTACTTCCTGGTTCATCTCAACATAGAAATGTGATTGCTCAGCCAACCACTGGTGATAGGCTAAGCAGTGCCATTTCCTGCGTTGGAACAGCAAAGTAATTGGCTGCAGTGATCATGTGTTGTCAACATGATGTCATCAATGCAGCTAAGTAAACAATTCCCATGAGGGAGGACTGGGGCAGCAGTGCTGGAACCAAGGCAGTTTTTCCAATTAGGCACTAAAGGGTACGTGTGTAGAGCGGCAGCCAGCAGGGGCCTCCACCACAGAGGAAATTTTTTTTTTACATTCCTGACTTCAGGGCATCCAGATCACAGAGGGGGAGCAAGTGGGGTTTTCAATGTTGGGCTGCTGCTGCACACTACAACCGCGGCATGACTTACCTGTCTGCAGTGAAGCTACCGGCAGCACTTCAATGGCCTAGGATGAGGAGATAGAGGAACGATTCTCTTTCCTCTTCTCTGCACTGCAGCACTGCAGCACTGTTAAGCACTCACTGTTACTCCACCAATCAGCTTAGTGACACCGAGACATTACTGAGCCTGCCAAGGAGGAAGCAGCTGAGCGGACCCAGCCTGTGAGACTTGCCTGGCCATCTGCACACCTGTCCACCTACCTGCCTGTCCACCTATCTGATTGCTTGCCCGTCCTGCTGTCCAACTGTCCGCCCATTTACAATCCTCTGCCCGCCCATCTACAATCCTCTGAGTGCTGCATCCCAATCCCAGCGCCGGTATGGATTCCCGATCATCATCCCTGTGTAGTCAATTATGCAGAAGATCTACCACTATATTTATACAGTATATATAGTAGATCTCCTGCATATAGTACACATATTGTATATTAGTATATGTAGTACATTTCTGTATAGTGTATATATTATATATGCATTTGCACTATATGCAGGATATCTACTATATATACTACTATATGAAGATCTACTATATATACACTGTATATAGTATATCTCCTGCAGATATTGCATATACAGTATAGTAGTATATATAGTAGATCTTCTGCATACAGTGCATATAAAATATATGCACTTGCACTTTATGCAGAGGATCTACTATATATACACTATATGCAGGAGACCTACTATATATACAGTCCTGATAAAAAGTTTAAGACCACTTGAAAAATGGCAAAAAAATCATATTTTACATTGTTGGATCTTAACAAAGTTCCAAGTAGAGCTTCAACATGCAACAAGAAGAAATGAGGCAATGGGAAAGAGATTTGGGTGGGCTTACAGATGAACAATGGTCAGAGGTAGTAGCGCTTACTCCCACTCTATCTCTCAGTGAGGCGGCACGTCTCTCCCAGCTGTATTTAGTGCATAGAGTATATAGGACTCCGGTATTCCTACATAAAGTGGGTTGTAGGGATAGTCCCAATTGTCCGAAATGTGGTAACGCTGAAGCTGATCTCATGCATATGGTGTGGTCATGTCCTTCATTGACCTCTTACTGGAGAGCAATATTACATCTTGTTAATAAGGTACACAGTACTAAATTGAAAATGGATCCGAAAGTTTGTATTCTGGGACTGCTGCCAGAGGAAAATTTGCAGTCTACAGTAGTCACGGGGATAGAAAGGATGCTGTATCAGGCGAGGAAGACTATCGCAGCAAAATGGATACAGGGGATACCCCCAGAGGTATCGGAATATGTTGCTAGAATGAATGTGGTGGTGCGCCTTGAGAGGGGTGTGTACCAGAAAAGCAAATGCTTGACTAAATTTGAGGCTATTTGGGGTAACTGGATAGATAGGTCAGGATGCTGTAGTTCTTGGCTAGCATTAACAAGGAGTGTTCTGGGTGCCCGATAAGGCTGATCTGGGGAAGTGTCTGTGTATGACCTGGTGATATGTGAAATGTGTGGTGTACGTTTGTTGGTGTCTGATGTGTGATGTGTGACCGTGGAATGTGTGCCATAACTGTATGGGAGCATAGTTCCTTGGGGCTCATTGCCTGTAATATATATCAAAATCAATGGATCAGGTGCCGATATGATGAGGAGAAAAAGACTTAGGAGGTAGTTATGCTCCTATTGCAATGATGTCCTGCTCTTGGAAGGTTGGGGAGGGGAGGGGAGGGGGGTGTTTACAGGGATGTTCGTTGAGGGGGAAAGAATAGATAAGTAAAAGTCTAGACCCATTGTGTAAATTCCTACAATGTCTTACGGTCTTAGGATGTATATTATGTACATTGTGCTTATGTGATATTTTGTACATTTATCCTTTGTACCTGATGTCTTTTTGATGAGTGGATATTTGATTTGACTGTCATTTGATGATGAAAAAGAAAAAATGATAATAAAAAATTATCTGATTTAAAAACAAGAAGAAATGAGAGTGAGACAAAACATTTTTTGAGCATTCAATTAATTGAAAATAACAATTAAACTGAAACAGGCTGTTTTTCAGCTGATCAAAATTTAAGGACCACATGCCTTTAAAAGGCCAAATCTGTGCAAAGATATGGATTCAGTGTCATTTTCTGTCAGGTAGTCACATGTTATGATGGCAAGGGTAAAAAAAACTCTCCCTTTTTGAACGTGGTCGAGTTGTTGAACTGCATAAGCAGGGTCTCTCACAGTGCGCCATCGCTGCTGAGGTGGGACGCAGTAAGACAGTCATTTGGAATTTATTAAATGATCCTGAGGGTTATGGAACAAAACAGTCAAGTGGAAGACCCAAAAAAGTTTCATCAGCACTGAGCCAAATGATCCAATTGGCTGTCCGTCAAGACATTGGATGATCCTCGACCCAAATTAAGGCCCTTACTTGTGCTGACTGCAGCCCCATAACCATCAGATGGTATCTGAGACTGAAAGGCTTCAAAAACAAAAAAATGTCTTCAAAGACCTCGTCTCCTTGAACGCCACAGAACTGCTCGTTTGGACTTTGCAAGAGAGCACCAAACATGGGACATTCAAAGGTGGAAGAAAGTTTTATTCTCTGATGAGAAAAAAAATGTAACCTTGATGGCCCTGATGGTTTCCAACGTTACTGGCATGACAAGCAGATCCCACCTGAGAGGTTTTCTACGCGCCACAGTGGAGGGGGTGCCATAATGGTCTGGGGTGCTTTTTCCTTCAGTGGAACAATGTAGCTTCAGGAAGTGCAGGGGCATCAAACGGCCGCTGGCTATATCCAGATGTTGCAGAGAGCATTCCTCAGGACTGAGGGCCCTCGTCTGTGTGGTAACGACTGGGTTTTTCAACAGGACAACGCTACAGTACACAATGCCCGCAGGACAAGGGACTTCTTCCAAGAGAATAACATCAGTCTTTTGGCCCATCCTGCGTGTTCCCTTGATCTAAATCCAATTGAGAACCTTTGGGGATGGATAGCAAGGGAAGTTTACAAAAATGGACAACAGTTCCAGACGGTAGATGGCCTTCGTGCGGCCATCTTCACCACTTGGAGAAATGTTCCCATCCACCTCATGGAAACGCTTGCATCAAGCATGCCGAAACGAATTTTGGAAGTGATAAACAATAACGGCGGAGCTACTCATTACTGAGTTCATGTTTGGAAGTTGGATTTCTGTTTTGGGGAAGTTTAGTTTTTTTTGGAGGTGTGGTCCTAAACTTTTGATCAGCTGAAAAACAGCCTGTTTCAGTTTATTTGTTGTTTTCATTAAATTGAATGCTCAAAAAATGTTTTGTCTCACTCCCATTTCTTCTTGTTCCATGTTGAAGCTCTACTTGCAACCTTGTTAAGATCCAGCTATGCTAAATATGATTTTTTACCATTTTTCAAGTGGTCTTAAACTTTTGATCAGGACCGTACTACTATATATGCACTATTTACAGGAGATCTACTATATATACAGTATATATAGTAGATATCCTGCATATAGTGCATATTATAGTATATATAGTAGATCTCCTGCATATAGTAAAATAATATATACTTAATCACCAGTCCGCAAGTAATTGCTGCAGGTCCGTGTAGTGTGGTGGGGTAGGTTACACTTTCAAGGAAAATATATAAAAAAAAGTCCGGACCGCGCGTATAATAAATGTAAGGTGTAATACAGATTGTTTTCCTCTTCCTCCCTTCAAAAAGTAACCAAGGTCTGCAGATCTCCTCCTGATGGCTATCCTGCAACTTACAGAGAAAAACAATAGTGTAGATCTGTTGGTTTGTTCTACCCTCTAGTGCACAGATTGTACTTATACTGCACTCCCCCAGTATCAAGCGTATCACAGATTTCCTCTGCAACCGAGTTGATTCTCTGCAAGGGAGGTACGTGTTCACACTCTGTAGCTGAGGGTTGAAGCACGGATTTGGTTATAACATACACCTGGTAGGTTGGTTGGGGTTCCCAATTTCTTTAGGCTCAAAATTTTCTGTGGATACAAGTTGCTCCCACCATAGTGAAGCTCCGATAACAATTTAAAAAGTTTTATTAGTACATACTTACAAACATGCACTTTCAAAGCACACTAGGTGCTTGATTAATGCTAACCTACCAAATAAAAGAGAAGGGGGAGGGGAAGATAAGGTGTGCCCCTGCGAAGCTCAAGGAGCGAAACCTGGATCGGGCAAAGAGAAAAGACGCAGGAATTTTATGCGATTTTAAAGTGCATGTTTGTAAGTATGTACTAATAAAACTTTTAAAATAGTTATCAGAGCTTCACTATGGTGGGAGCAACTTGTATCCACAGAAAATTTTGAGCCTAAAGAAATTGGGAACCCCAACCAACCTACCAGGTGTATGTTATAACCAAATCCGTGCTTCAACCCTCAGCTACAGAGTGTGAACACGTACCTCCCTTGCAGAGAATCAACTCGGTTGCAGAGGAAATCTGTGATACGCTTGATACTGGGGGAGTGCAGTATAAGTACAATCTGTGCACTAGAGGGTAGAACAAACCAACAGATCTACACTATTGTTTTTCTTTGTAAGTTGCAGGATAGCCATCAGGAGGAGATCTGCAGACCTTGGTTACTTTTTGAAGGGAGGAAGAGGAAAACAATCTGTATTAGACCTTACATTTATTATACGCGCGGTCCGGACTTTTACATAGTAACATAGTAACATAGTACATAAGGCCGAAAAAAGACATTTGTCCATCCAGTTCGGCCTGTCATCCTGCAAGTTGATCCAGAGGAAGGCAAAAAAAAAACTGGGAGGTAGAAGCCAATTTTCCTCACTTTAGGGGAATAAAAATTCCTTCCCGACTCCAATCAGGCAATCAGAACAACTCCCTGGATCAACGACCCCTCTCTAGTAGCTATAGCCTGTAATATTATTACGCTCCAGAAATACATCCAGGCCCCTCTTGAATTCCTTTATTGTACTCACCATCACCACCTCCTCAGGCAGAGAGTTCCATAGTCTCACTGCTCTTACCGTAAAGAATCCTCTTCTATGTCTGTGTACAAACCTTCTTTCCTCCAGACGCAGAGGATGTCCCCTCGTCACAGTCACCGTCCTGGGAATGAATAGATGATGGGATAGATCTCTGTACTGACCCCTGATATATTTATACATATTAATTAGATCTCCTCTCAGTTGTCTTTTTTCTAAAGTGAATAACCCTAATTTTGATAATCTTTCAGGGTACTGTAGTTGCCCCATTTTTTTTTATATATTCTCCTGCATATAGTGCCTATAATAGTATATATAGTAGATATCCTGCATATAGTGCATATATAGTAGTATATAATGTACTACTATATGTGCACTATATTCGGGAGATCTACTATAACCTATGGGACCTGTGTCTGGTCACTGCAATACAAGAGAAGCAGACTCTGATGAATTGTTTGTGCCTGGCCACTGTAATACAGGAGGAGCAGACAATACACCAGAGTCTGCTGCTCCTGCAGTATGGTGACCAGACACAAACAATGCACTAGAGTCTGCTCCTTCTGTATCTGGTCATTAAAAAACAGGAGGAGCAAACTCTGGTGTTTTGTCTGTATATGGTTGCTATAATACAGGAGAAGTAGAGTCTGGTGTATTGTCTGCATCTCGTGTATGCATATAGGGGAGTTGTGAGGAATAGCTAACAGTCTAAGGAACGTTTGGCCATCAGCTGGCTAAATTGTATGGACATCAATGGGAGGAAGGGAGCACTAAAGTGCCTAGGGCAGCATGAACTCTAAAGGCGAGTGTGACAGACTGAACCGTCACTGGGGCTGCTGGAGAGGCCTGAAGGCTAGCTTCCTTCCTATGGACTATGGACCCAGAACTATGGAGATCCCCCCCCCCCCCCCCCCTTTCAGTCTCTTGGTATCACAAGGAACTATTAACCCTGATTTATGTGTGAAGTATTATAGGCCATATCGTTCCTGTTGCTCATTAAAGGTACAGGGATGAACCCAGCAACGCAAAAAGGGTTAACTCTGCACTGAGGCTCCCAAGGAATGTTTTAGTTCATTTGTCCCTTTGTTCTATTGTGTTAGTGATGGGATTAAATAGGAGACTCCGGTGTAGAGGAGTAGATCACCCTCTGATATACTCAGGAGATAATCCCATTGCATGTGTCTACTCTCTCCCTATTCTTTCATTAAGACACTGGGGAGGGCATGTCTGTTTGCATGCTGTTCATGTTTGATTAAGTTATGTTGTTAGACCTCTTGAACTGTATATGTATACTGAGTTAGTCATTGTCTTAGTTAACTGTATCACAGGCAGAGTGGGTGTGCCTCTGGCCTGTGGAATTGAAAAAAAATTGTGAGTGCTGGCTGGCATTAAAGTGTCCTGTTCTACCCTTTATGATGTCTGTGCTCATGTTTGGAGGATTAGAGAACTACACTCTGGGGATTGCTATAATCATTATACTCTACATAGTATAATCCCTAGCTCTTGTAAGAGCTGTTCCTGTTTCGCTCGCTGGACTAAGGAGAGGTTCACCCACTGGAAGCTGGAACTCGGCCTTGGGTCCAGGGTGGGTGGAGTACGGAGGAACCCCAAACTAAGCTGCTGCGGTTCGTGGGGTTTGTGGTGGTTATGTTGTCCAGTGCGGTGCTGGTGGTTCTTGGCGAGCACTAGGAGCATCGTTCGATGGAGGCACCCAGTCGGGGTGTCAGGTGATCCATCACAGAGGGTTTACACGTTCTTATGTAAAAGCCGACTGTAGGGAAGGAGGCATTCCTTCTCAACAGTCAACTGCTCGTTCAGTGTAGGAGAAAGTTGCATTTACATGCAGCTATCACCTCCACAGAATGAGGAAAAGGGATCGTTAATAAGATCGCTCATCCTCATACAGCTGCATTGTTTCTGGGCAGCAGATTGCTTTTGAGACCGCACGATCTGCTGCCTAGAAATGATAATTGGTGTGCCTGCATGAACGACAGGATCACTTGATGAACGAGTGTTTTGCTTGTTCATCGGGTGATTCGTGGCTCATTTAGATGGGCAGATTGCCAGTAACAATGAATGTTTGTTCCCAATAATTTCTTTCTTTCCCCAGGTGTGGCTATTATGGTCATTTAACCTTCTCTATTTATTGTTGTTTCTCCCACTATGCTATTGTCACGTACCAGCAGGACAAGAAGTGGATCCTCTGGACCAGAGAGGCGATGGCGCGGGTTGTACTAAAGGACCGGTTCTAAGCAGTTACTGGTCTTCACCAGAGCCCGCCGCAAAGCGGGATGGATTTGCTGCGGCGGTAACTACCAGGTCGTGTCCCCTAGTAACAACTCGACCTCTCTGGCAGCTGATAAGGCGTGGTACACAGGGGGAAGGCAAGAGCGTAGTCGGACGTAGCAGAGGTCAGGGCAGGCGGCAAAGGTTCAAAGGCGAGTAGACGGTAGCAACGGGTTCGGCAACAGGCAAGGCAAACTGACACAGTAGGGAACGCTTTCTCTGAGGCACAAGGCACAAAGATCTGGCAGAAAGCTGTGGGAGGAGAAGGTATAAATGGGCAGTGCACAGGTGCAGCCTAATTAAGTCAGCACTGCCTCTCACAAACCTTAACCCTTAATAACCCCTTTGGACCAGGCACCAATCACTGGTGCACTGGCCCTTTGAATCTAAGAGTCCCGGCGCGCGCGCACCCTAGAGAGCGAGGACGCACACGCCGAGACACAGGAGTGCTGCCTGGGGGCATATGCTGTGAGCGCTCCGAGGCCAGCAGGGGACCCGGAGCGCTCAGCGCAACAGTACCCCCCCCCCTTTGGTCTCCCTCCCTTTTTGGTACCGAAGAACTTGCGGATGAGACTGCGGTCCAGGATGTTCTCCTCCGGCTCCCATGACCTCTCCTCAGGACAGCAGCCCTCCCAGTCGACCAAAAAAAATCTTTTCCCCCGGGAGACCTTGGTCGCCAAGATCTCCTTGACAGAGAATATATCGGAGGTACCGGCAACAGGGGTGGGAGAAACAAGCTTGGGAGAAAAACGGTTAAAGACAGCAGGTTTAAGAAGGGAGACATGGAAGGAGTTATGGATTCGGAGGGAGGGAGGAAGATGGAGCTGATAAGAAACTTGATTGATACGACTCTTGATTTTATAGGGTCCCAAGAAACGGGTCCCCCAACTTGTAACTTGGGACCCTAAATCGGATGTACCTAGAGGAGAGCCACACCTTGTCACCCGGGCGAAATTCCGGAGGAGATCTGCGTCTCTTGTCAGCTTGAACCTTCATACGGGCGGAAGCCTTGAGGAGAGCAGCGTGGGTTTCTCGCCAGATGGAGGAAAAATCCTGTACAAGACTGTCAACGGCAGGTACAGAAGAAGGACTGGGAGACTGCGGCAGAGGTGGAAGAGGATGACGGCCAAAAACTACAAAGAAAGGAGACTTGTTAGAGGCAGAGGATTGTTTGTAGTTGTAGGAGAACTCCGCCCAGGGAAGTAGATCAGCCCAGTCGTCATGGCGTGAGGATACAAAGTGACACAGATAGTCACCCAAAATTTGGTTCACCCGTTCTACTTGGCCGTTAGACTGAGGATGGTACGAAGAAGAAAAGTCCAATTTGATCCCGAGCTGAGCACATAGAGCCCTCCAGAATTTGGAGACGAATTGTACCCCACGATCCGAGACAATATGTTTGGGAAGGCCATGGAGACGGAAGATGTGTTGGAAAAATTGCTTGGCCAACATGGGTGCAGAGGGTAGACCGGGCAGGGGTACAAAGTGAGCCATCTTGAAGAAGCGATCCACCACAACCCAAATAACGGACTTGCCATGGGAGGAGGGAAGATCTGTAATAAAGTCCATGGCGATGTGAGACCAGGGAACTTCAGAAACAGGTAGAGGCAAGAGGAGACCCGCTGGTTTCTGGCGAGGCGATTTATCCCGGGCGCAAATCATACAGGCCTGGACGAAGTCAGAGACATCTTTCTCCAGAGAAGGCCACCAGTACCTTTGGGAGATTAGTTGGAGAGACTTTAGCACCCCTGGATGACCGGCAAAAGGGGAGGCGTGGCCCCACTTGAGAATTCGCAGCCGCTGATGTGGAGGTACGTAGGATTTGCCAGGAGGAAGAAGGCGCAGGTCCATGGGAGCGACTGTAATAAGGCGTTCCGGAGGGATAATATATCGAGGTGTTAACTCGTTGCCCACCACATCAGAGGAGCGAGACAGAGCATCTGCCCTAATGTTCTTACAAGCCGGATGGAAATGGATCTCAAAATTAAAGCGGTCGAAGAACAGAGACCAACGAGCCTGACGGGGATTTAATCTCTGAGCAGACTGGAGATAAGCCAGGTTCTTGTGGTCCGTGAAGATGTACACAGGATGTGTGGCGCCCTCGAGTAAATGTCTCCATTCCTCCAGTGCCAATTTAATAGCCAGCAGTTTCCTGTCCCCAATGGAGTAATTTCTCTCTGCGGAAGAGAATGTTTTTGAAAAGAAGCCACAAGTTTAAGTCTTGCCCCGGGAAGACTTCTGGGTGAGGACAGCTCCGGCTCCAACCGAGGAGGCATCCACTTCAAGAGAGAAAGGCTTAGTGGAATCTGGTCTAGAGAGAACGGGTGCAGAGGCAAAGGCGGATTTCAGGGACTGGAAGGGTTCCTCGGCTTGGGAAGGCCAGGATTTGGGGTTAGCTCCTTTTCTTGTGAGGGCCACGATAGGAGCTACCAGTGTGGAATAGTGAGGGATGAATTGCCTGTAGTAATTCGCAAAGCCCAGAAATCTTTGTATGGCTTGGAGACCAGAGGGGCGTGGCCAATCCAGAACCGCCGAGAGCTTGGCTGGGTCCATTTGAAGTCCTTGGGCTGAGATAATGTATCCCAGGAAAGGTAGGGAGGTCCGTTCAAAAACACATTTTTAAAGTTTAGCGTACAGACGATTTCTCCTAAGACGAGTAAGAACTTGTTGCACATGGACCCTGTGTTGATCCAAATTGGAGGAAAAGATAAGGATGTCATCCAGGTATACGACCACGCAGGTGTAAAGTAAGTCCCTGAAAATATCATTGACGAATTCCAGGAAGACAGCAGGTGCGTTGCAGAGGCCGAAGGGCATCACCAAATACTCAAAATGGCCGTCCCTTGTGTTAAAGGCGGTCTTCCATTCGTCTCCCTCACGGATACAGATCAGATTATAGGCCCCTCGAAGGTCCAATTTAGTGAAAATCTTAGCCCCTCGGAGACGATCAAATAGCTCAGAGATTAGAGGCAGAGGGTAACGGTTCTTGATAGTAATAACTTGCGGGTTCTGTTTGACCAGAGCAGGCTTGAGACAGCGGTCCGAACAGGATGAACCCCAATGCAGGATCTCACCGGTGGACCAATTCAGGACAGGACTATGACGTTGAAGCCATGGCAGACCCAGGAGGAGTTCGGAGGAACAGAAGGGAAGGACAAAGAATTCTAAAGTCTCGGTATGAAATATTCCGATGTCCATCTGCAGAGGCTGGGTACGGAACTGCACGGTGGCAGAGAGTCTCTCACCGTTAACAGCAGAGATGAAAAACTGGCTTGGGTAGACGGATTACTGGAATACGGTACTTGTCAACCAAGGAGGCGTGAATGAAGTTGCCAGCTGAACCGGCATCCAAGAAGGCAGCTGCGAAGAAAGAGGACTTGGAAGAGATGATCAACTGCACGGGTATGATGAGACGTGGAGAGGAAGAATCCACACCTAGCAACGCCTCTCCCACGTTTACTAGGTGCGAGCGTTTCCCGAGCACGGTGGATGGAGAGGACAATCTCTAAGAAAGTGCTCGGTACTGGCACAGTACAGACACAGGTTCTCGTTTCTGCGGCGGCTTCGTTCTTGCGGAGTCAGGCGTGACCGATCCACCTGCATGGCTTCCACGGCAGAAAACCCCGTAGCGGGTTGAGGTGGACGCAGAAAAACGGGAGCCAGACGAGGAAAGCATCTAGGACGAGCTTTTTCCTTTTCAAGGAGGAGTTCCTCTTGTCTTTCGGCTAAACGTTTGTCTATCCTAGTGGCCAGCAAGATGAGGTCACTAAGAGTGGAAGGAAGCTCACGTGCAGCCAGAACGTCCTTTACTTCACTGTTAAGTCCCTTCTTGAAGGTGGCGCAAAGGGCTTCATTGTTCCAGTTCAGCGGCCAGGGTGCGGAACTGAATGGCATAGTCACCCACGGAAGAACCTCCTTGGGTCAAATTTAGTAAGGCAGTCTCTGCGGAGGTAACCCGGGCAGGCTCCTCAAAAACATTCCGGAACTCTAGGCAGAAGCTCTGGACGGAAGCGGTGGCAGGATCTGCGCAGTCCCATAGTGGTGTAGCCCAGGCCAGGGCCTTCCCGGACAGTAAACTGAGAATAAAGACTACATTGGCTCGCTCAGAAGGAAACTGGTCGGACAGAAGCTCGAGGTCGAGAGAGCACTGCGACAAGAACCCAAGAACTGCTTAGGATCTCCGTCATATTTGTCTGGTAGGGACAAACGGATTCTGGAACCGGTGGCAACTGCAGGCGGAGGTGATGCAGCAGGAGCAGACGGAGGAGCTGGCTGTTGCTGAGAAGGCAGGAGCTGCTGCAACATAGCAGTCAACTGGGCCAGCTGTTGACCCTGCTGGGCCACAATGGTGGTGAGGTCCGCTAGGCTTGGCAGGGGAACATCAGCGGGATCCATGGCCGGATCTTACTGTCACGTACCGACAGGACAGGAAGTGGATCCTCTGGACCAGAGAGGCGATGGCACGGGTTGTACTAAAGGACCGGTTCTAAGCAATTACTGGTCTTCACCAGAGCCTGCCGCAAAGCGGGATGGATTTGCTGCGGCGGTAACTACCAGGTCGTGTCCCCTAGTAACGACTCGACCTCTCTGGCAGCTGATAAGGAGTGGTACACAGGGAGAAGGCAACAGCGTAGTCGGACGTAGCAGAGGTCAGGGCAGGCGGCAAAGGTTCAAAGGCGAGTAGACGGTAGCAACGGGTTCGGCAACAGGCAAGGCAAACTAACACAGTAGGGAACGCTTTCTCTGAGGCACAAGGCACAAAGATTCGTCAGAAAGCTGTGGGAGGAGAAGGTATAAATGGGCAGTGCACAGGTGCAGCCTAATTAAGTCAGCACTGCCTCTCACAAACTTTAACCCTTAATAACCCCTTTGGACCAGGCACCAATCACTGGTGCACTGGCCCTTTGAATCTAAGAGTCCCAGCGCGCGCGCACCCTAGAGAGCGAGGAGGCACACGCCGAGACACAGGAGTGCTGCCTGGGGGCATATGCTGTGAGCGCTCCGAGGCCAGCAGGGGACCCGGAGCGCTCAGCGTAACAGCTATGCAGTTTATAGTTTGAGTTTAGATTGTGGATAGCTGGTGTGTGGATCTCAGCTGAGTTCCTGGTGCTGCCATAGCCTCTTGAAGTTAAGTGTTTTCTTTCCCTTTTGTATTTTGTTTTGGTTATTTTGTGTGTTGCATTTCCCGGTCATTTGTATTAAGGCCTGAGGGAGACTCCTGTTCCTCCTTCCTTTTGGAGGAGCAGGTTGTCACAGTCCTGACATTGGTACCAGGGTGAGTTAGGACATTAGGTATTCCTGTGTATGAACTCGCCTACCTCTGGGGTCTGTTCATACTGGTAGTTAGTCAGGACTTTAATTAGGGTTTTACTAGGTGGTGTTCATCTTCTTTCCCTAGTCTCCAGTCCTTATTCTCTTACCCCTTTCCCTCCTATGTTCGGTGTGGTGTTTTCCACCCGCACGCGAACGTGATAATCGGGCTGTGTAAATCCACCTTAGGGACAGCCTTGACTGAAACAGCAGGGGATTACCTTGGTAAGGGTTTTTACCATCCATTTAACATATAGAAAAAACATATATGTTAAACGGATTCCTCAGACTGATGCCATACAGTGGCATTTGTTAACCATAGAGTTCCATTGTAAATAAAAAGTAAATTTTTATTATCATTGTAAAAAAAAAAAGGGTACTTTTTTACCGGACTCTGAAGAATACAATAATGTGGTGTGCTGCATTTGTAGTATCATTTTTTTCTAACGTATATGTGAAACTGAGGCTTAGATCGTGATGTGAACCCACCCTAAGTGTAGCTGGCAATCTAAGACCTGTCCTAGGTTGCTAATATGACTTACATGTTATACAGCTAGACCTGCCAATAATGTTAATACAGTTCCTATGTTTATATATTAGAGACAGAAAGAGAGTTATTTATAGTGACTTCACATTTCTGGAAGTCATATAACAGTTATATATTGTGTTCACAGAAGCACAAAAGATAATATGCCTGCAAGATTCAGTAAATGAATGTAAGGTAAGCTCAATGACACAGCAGAATTAGCAACAGAAAGCACAGAGTTAAACTGTTGTTACTGCCCAGGAGTCTTAACCAATCACAGCCAGCCTCATGCTGAGCCTGTGTGGGAAATCTAGCAGAATCGTCTGGAGTCAGTATAGACAAGAGGAGAGGAGCTGAACAGACAGATCCAGTCAGAGTTGTGTTTTATAGGAACAAGAGGCCAAATAGGTATTTAGAACGGTTATATGATGTTCATATTGTTAATATTGTGATTAGAACTGTATGCTGAACCAGTTATATGTTTGTTTACAGTTCCACCAAACTGCGACCAAACCAAATCAAACCAAACCAAACTGCGCAAATCATAAAAGCAATCATCAGATAATTGCATACAAACAAGCCAATAGCAAATCTCAGATATGCCTCTCAGAGAGAATATAAAGTGCTTAAATAACTTATGAGTAAAGGTACAGATACTGAAGACAGAAATACAGGTCCTTCTAAAAAAAATTAGCATATTGTGATAAAGTTCATTATTTTCTGTAATGTACTGATAAACATTAGACTTTCATATATTTTAGATTCATTACACACCAACTGAAGTAGTTCAAGCCTTTTATTGTTTTAATATTGATGATTTTGGCATACAGCTCATGAAAACCCAAATTTCCTATCTCAAAAAATTTGCATATTTCATCCAACCAATAAAAGAAAAGTGTTTTTAATACAAAAAAAGTCAACCTTCAAATAATTATGTTCAGTTATGCACTCAATACTTGGTCGGGAATCCTTTTGCAGAAATGACTGCTTCAATGCGGCGTGGCATGGAGGCAATCAGCCTGTGGCACTGCTGAGGTGTTATGGAGGCCCAGGATGCTTCGATAGCGGCCTTAAGCTCATCCAGAGTGTTGGGTCTTGCGTCTCTCAACTTTCTCTTCCCAATATCCCACAGATTCTCTATGGGGTTCAGGTCAGGAGAGTTGGCAGGCCAATTGAGCACAGTAATACCATGGTCAGTAAACCATTTACCAGTGGTTTTGGCAGGTGCCAGGTCGTGCTGAAAAATGAAATCTTCATCTCCATAAAGCTTTTCAGCAGATGGAAGCATGAAGTGCTCCAAAATCTCCTGATAGCTAGCTGCATTGACCCTGCCCTTGATAAAACACAGTGGACCAACACCAGCAGCTGACATGGCACCCCAGACCATCACTGACTGTGGGTACTGACACTGGACTTCAGGCATTTTGGCATTTCCCTCTCCCCAGTCTTCCTCCAGACTCTGGCACCTTGATTTCCGAATGACATGCAAAATTTGCTTTTATCCGAAAAAAGTACTTTGGACCACTGAGCAACAGTCCAGTGCTGCTTCTCTGTAGCCCAGGTCAGGGCTTCTGCCGCTGTTTCTGGTTCAAAAGTGGCTTGACCTGGGGAATGCAGCACCTGTAGCCCATTTCCTGCACACGCCTGTACACGGTGGCTCTGGATGTTTCTACTCCAGACTCAGTCCACTGCTTCCGCAGGTCCCCCAAGGTCTGGAATCGGTCCTTCTCCACAATCTTCCTCAGGGTCCGGTCACCTCTTCTCGTTGTGCAGCGTTTTCTGCCACACTTCTTCCTTCCCACAGACTTCCCACTGAGGTGCCTTGATACAGCACTCTGGGAACAGCCTATTCGTTCAGAAATTTATTTCTGTGTCTTACCCTCTTGCTCCAGCCTATCAGAGGCTGGTGCAGGCGGCGCAATGACGTAATCGCGCTGTCTGAGCCAGCGAGGGACACAGGCTGGAAGAGGCCTGCATCGCATCCTGGAGGAGGTAAGTATATGTTTTTTTTTGTTTTTTTTCATATGTAAAAATGACAATCCTGGCACATAAGGGGGGGCTGCTGGGCTGGCACAGACATAAGGGGGGCTGCTGGCACAGACATAAGGGGGGCTGCTGGCACAGACATAAGGGGGCTGCTGGCACAGACATAAGGGGGGCTGCTGGCACAGACATAAGGGGGGCTGCTGGAACAGACATAAGGGGGGCTGCTGGCACATAAGGGGGGCTACTGGCACATGATAGGGGGGCTACTGGCACATGATAGGGGGGCTCTTATTACTGGCACATGATTGGGGGGCATCTATGGGGGCACATCTTACTGGCACTTGATATGGGGGCACATCTTACTGGTACATGATTGGGGGGCATCTATTGGGGCACTTATTACTGGCACATTATTGGGTGGCACTATAGGGACATCTACAGAGGCTAAAAAGAAGGAGTATTTTATATGGGGCTCTGTATAGGGGCATTTTATACTGGGACACATTATGGTGGGTACTATGGGGAAGGGGGGGAGAGGAGCACTATGGGGTCATCTACGGGGCACTGAGAAGGGGTATTTTATATTGGCACATTATGGGAACATTAGCTCAACTGGGGGCATTACAAGGGGGTATTGTTTGCTCTGTCACTTTATAAGGAGAATTATTACTATGGGGGGGCATTATGGTGGGCTTTATTACTCCCCCATGATATGACCCCCTAGTAGCAGCACCAGCCTCTCTCTGCTCTGCTATCCCTCTGCCCCTTAATCCTTATTATGAAATCTTTCTCATTAGGATAAAACACATCAGCTCCGCCGAGCCCCCGGCCAAAGTGTTGTCCTAGATCCCCAAGGGCCAAGCCAAGTAATTGTAAGTTTTCATGTGAAATATGCTTATGTTATACACACATAGCATACATAACATACACTGTGCCACACAATATACAGTATACCTCTACACTGTGTAGGGGTTAGGCTCCATTCACACGTCGGCAAAATGGGTCTGCATGCGTGCAATTATGGGCCTAATATAGGGGCTGGGGGGGGGGGGGATTTTTTGACACTCACTCTGAGAGAAATTTTACCTGGAAACTGCACTGCCTTGGAGTTCCCCGAATCTGAGAAACCAGTACTTGGGCCAGACCTAGATGAACAAGATCCAACACAGCATGTCTAAGAATACGTCCATCAGCATCCCAAGACAGAAGATGACTATGATCCAGAATATTAGCCAGCCTATACAGAGTGTCAAAGATCCTACTTTGAACCACAGTACCTTGAGCAGGACGGTATGCAACAAAGCGATGCTGACCATAACTACAGCCCTACAGAACAGAAGTTACAACCTTAGCTTCAACTTAAAGGGATAACCTTCGCGTCAGAATGGTATTATACAGACTACTCGTCTCCTGGGTAAACAGGCACAGTTTAGCAGGCACACCGAAGAAGTTGCAGTCCACACAGCAGGAACTTCGTCTAACTGACCTCAGCCAGTTTGATTGTCAGGTTGAGGTACAGAACATAAAACATAACAAACTAAAATCCTAAGCCTGTCCGGCTCTAACTATACAGCATGAACCCTCCCTGACCAAGTGCCGGCCTGATACCAAGCAGCTAAACAAAATCGCAAAGTCCATACCTTCCAGGCTGAGAGAGCTGTGTCTGCATTCTCAGCCTTATGTCAGGCTAACACACCTGAGTAGTAATTACCTGACAGCCCAAAACCCGGACTGTGCGGATGGAGTGGGGCCCACCCTTCTCTCCCCACTCCAGCAACACAGGCCCTAAGAACAGGTTTTATGCAAACCCGAGTTGCAGAGACCTCTCCTGAACATTTCCCTGGTTGCTTTTAAATGACAGAAGTGAGAAATCTTGGGCACACATAGACCCCGTCCACTACTTCTCCAGACACTTTGTCACACTACCCTAAGCCATAAATCCCTAAAAGTGATACACCACACATGCAACATAACAACAACACACCAGGTAGTAATGCCGCTAACCAGGCCGCCATAGACTTCGCTAAGTTCTTTGCTAAACGGGAGCTGGTTAGCAAGGGACTTAAGTTCACTGATCACCCCAAGAACTACAGGGCATGGTGAGCCTTCTTCCAAAATGACATAAGGGACTTAGATCTTTACTGCAGTGAGGAGTTAGATCTCTTGGTAAAGTGGCTAAGAAGCAAGTTTGCTGAACATGCCAAAAGAATCAGAGATATTAACATAAACTATCCGGGCAAAGGCCTAAAGATGGTGTGGGAAAGACTTGATAAGTGTTATAGGTCAATAGAAGCTATAGAAAATGCTTTATATAAGAGAATTGATAATTTTCCCAGAATAGTGGGTAGGGGTTACCAGAAACTCAGGGAACTCAGTGACTTGTTTATAAAGGTACAGGTTGCTCAGGCAGAAGGAGATCTGCTGGGGCTAGCATTCCTGGACTCCGCCAGAGGTGTCAATCCGATTGTCCAAAAACTCCCTTATGATCTACAGGATGAAGTGGATCACGCATGGTTCCCATTATAAACAGTTTCATAATGTACCATTCCCCCCCTTCGTGGTGTTTGTAGACTTTGTTACTCAACAGGCAAGGATCAGAAACGATCCCAGTTTTGACTTTACATTGTCATGTTCCACTACCCCTGGTATCAAACCTCATAAAACACCAGTGGCAGTCCACAAAAGTAATGTTGCTTCCACAGGTTCTCCTTACAGGCCGTTTAAGACTTCTGAAGAAGAGAACAAACTCAAAGCTCTTACCAAAGAATGCCCCCTGCACAAGAAACCACATCCTCTACTAAAATGCAGAGCCTTCAGGGAGAAGTCTTTAGAGGACCACAAAGAATTCCTCAAAGAAAACAACATTTGCTTCAGGTGCTGCACTACAACATCGCACTTCACCAGGAACTGTAAGGTCAGTGTGACATTCACAGAATGCGGTAGCACAGAACACAACATGGCTTTACTCCCTGGACCAACCTCTCAGGTATCACCCCAGGAAGAGGAGCATGATGGGAAGCAGATAGACACTAACATAGACACCGCAGTAGTCACTTCTCACTGTAAAGAGATCTGTAAAGGACTCACAGGAGGGAAGTCCTGCTCAAAAATCTGTCTTGTCAGAGTTTATCCGGTCGGTCACCGAGATAAGGCGATCAAGGTATATGCAATATTAGATGATCAAAGCAATCGATCTTTAGCTAAATCCACTTTTTTCGAAACCTCCAACATCGTAGTGCCCAGTTCTCCCTACTCCTTAAGGACATGTGCAGGTACCTTTGAGACGGTGGGGAGGAAAGAAACTGGGTACAAGGTAGAGTCCGTGGATGGCCAGACCTGTTTGTCACTGCCAACCATACTGGAGTGCAATCACATTCCTGACAATCAGCCTGAGATACCTACACCAGAGGTAGCGGCATACCACCCCCACCTGAGGCGCATAGCTCACCTGATACCGGAACTGGACCCAAAAGCCCAGATAGTCTTACTCCTTGGAAGAGACATACTATGAGTTCATAAGGCTAGAGAACAGATTAACGGTCCCCAAAACACTCCATACGCCAAGAGACTTGACCTAGGATGGGTCGACATAGGAGACGTCTGTCTAGGAGGAGCACATAAGCCAACCTCAGTCAACAGTATGCTCATCGCCACACTTTAAAATGGACGTCCTTCCCTATTCCAGCCATGTCACAGTAGTTTCCTGATAAAAGAACTGTCACACAGTGCTCCTGTGCCTTGTCCTTTCACAGATACCTCCTGTGAAGAACACGCCTGCGATGGTGAGCAAGATCACTTAGGGTGCACAGTCTTCCACAGGACAAGAAAAGACAACAGGGTCGCAATGTACATAGAAAACAAGCTGTTCTTGGATATCATGGATCAAGGAATAGTAAAAGACAAGTAAAAAAACTGGGTCGCACCTTTACCGTTTAAACCCCGGAGACAACACTTACCTAACAACAAAGAACTTATCTACAGCCAATTTATCTCCCTCAAACACAGACTTCACCAGAGACCAAAGAACATTTCTTTACCTTCATGGAAAGAATATTCCAGAACAACCATGCAGAAATGGCACCAGCGCTCTAAGTCTCCGAGGAGTGTTGGTACTTACCCATATTCGACTTACCCATCCTTAAAAACCATGGCAGATACGATTAGTATTCGACTCGACAACCAGGTGAGAAGGCGTCTCGCTAAATTATGTCTTACTTTCTGGTCCAGACCACAGCAACAGACTTCTGGAGGTACTTCTACGCTTCTGCTCAGATTCCGTAGCATTTATGGCCGACATACAACAGATATTCCACTGCTTCCTCATCAAGGAAGAACACAGAAACTACTTGAGATTCTTCTGGTACCACAACAATGACCCCAATGAAGACATTGTAGAGTACCGAATGAGAGTGCACCTCTTTGGAAACAGTCCTTCCCCTGCAGTCGCTATCTACGGTCTCAGACATTCAGCCCGAGAAGGTGAAGCACCTCTATCTCTCATTGGCACCGATGTCAGTGCACTCAGGCTGCGGCCTGCCTCCAGCTGGTCCTAACAGACTGCGCAACCTGGTGAATATCAGTGTAGCGCTGGCAGTGGAATATATTGCTCTGAATGAACACTTCAATGTATTTTAGAAGTGATCAAAAGATCGCTTATTATAGTTCCCTTATGGGAAAAAAACACTTTATCGTAGAAATATTAGAAAAAATTAAATCTCCTTCACATATTTGGTATCGGCGCATCTTTAACAACCCGCACTACATAATTATAGTGTAATTTATCCCGTATGGTAAACGCCGTAAAAAATAAATAAATTGCTGAATTGTTGCTTTTTGCTTATTCGACATAAATTTTTTTAATTAAAAACAATAGAAAAATGTTATGTAGCCCAAAACTACAAGTCATCTTGCAAAACTCAAGCCATCACCCAGCTACGTAGCGAGAAAAATAAAAAAGTTATGCGTCTTGGGGTGGGGAGATGCCAAAACATTTTCTTCTTTTTAAAAAAAGGGTTTTGATTGTACAAAAGTAGTAAAACGTAAAAAAAAAAATGTATATGCATTTGTCATCGCTATAATCTTACTGACCCAGAAAATAAAGTTATTTTATTTATGCCTAAAAATAAAAGTCGCTAAATTTATGATGTAAAAACTCAGTGGCAGTATTGCTGTTTTTCGCATGCCTCTCCCAGAAAGAGTTGATAAAAGTGAATCACCTTTAAAAACTACAAAAGCACCTTTAAAAACTACAACTTCAAAAACAATCTCCTTCAAAAACAAACGGCTACGTTAACAGGAAAATTATAGCTCTTGCAATACGACAATGAAAAAATTGCTTAGTCATTAAGGCCCAAAACAGGCGGAGGGGTTAAAAAGTCTAATTTAATGACCCATTTAAATTTGGTGCTGATTCATAGATCTTCTGAGGGTGTCTGCACATTACAATGTATACTATGCAGATTTTCTGAATGGATATTTGTGAGGCCACATTTCTGTACCAAATCTGCACATGGTACTTGCAGGTACTGTATTACACTGCAGATATTCAGTATGAGTGTAATACGCATTGTGTGCACCGGCACTGAATCCGGACCCATTCACTTCTAAGGGGCTGTGCACATGAGCGGTGATTTTCACGCATCACTTGTGCGTTGCATGAAAATCGCAGCATTCTCTACTTTGTGCGTTTTTCAAGGAAAATTAGCTGTGGTGACGTCACTGCGCTCATCACATGGTCAGTCACATGATCCATCACCATGCTGATGGATCGATCATGTGATGGACCATGTGATAAGAGCAGTGACGTCACCACAGGTCCTTTACTCAGGTCCAGAAGAAAGAAGACAGAAGAGAAGCCGGGCTGTGCAAACAAGTAGATTAAGGTGAGTTAAATAATGTATTTTTTTTTTTAACCCCTCCAGCCCTAATTTACTAAGCATTCTGTATTAAGAATGCTATTATTTTCCCTTCTAACCATTGTAAGCCTGCAAAGGGGGGGTGGGGCAGCATACAGTTCTGTTCATTCACGGAGGCACAGATGATATAAAGTACACATCACTTTTTATTTAGGGTCCGATTTCAGGAAGTTTACATCACATGCTTTTTAGTGGAACCCAGGATTTCCAGTATAGCAGTAACAAATCACAAAACAAAAGTCTTCCGGTCTGGGACTAACTAATAACACAAAGAGTTTGTCTCACCTAGGCTAGGGTTGGTAAGCTGACGTTCACACAGCATGTAGTCTGTTCCCTGGTCCTCAGTATTCACAGCACTGTGTGCTGTCCTTGCAGGCTTCCACCTAAGTGAGCCACAGCACTCTGTGTATAGTAATCTAACGAGGTTAACTGCCTTAAGGTGTTTCAGAGCATAACAACAAACTGGCCTGGAAGGAAGGGAACGGTTGCTCCCTCTACCAACCTTAACAACCGTTCCGCATAATCCAGGCCCCATGTATTCCAAAAAGAATCCTGCCTAAACAACTAAGTTTGTTCAGGCCACAGCACTCCCTGGATTACACTTACTTCACCCAGGTGAGAAATCTGGGTGAAATATACCTTCCTTCCACCAGTATTCCACCTGCATGACCACACCATGTTATAAGGGAAAATAATTACCGTACATCTACACAACCTTGAACCCAAACCTGAACTTCAGTGAAGAAGTTCGGGTCTGGGCACCACATTCAGTTTTTTATCAAGCGCGTGCAAAACACATTGCACCCACGCAATAAAAACTGAACAACGGAACGCAATCACAGTCAAAACTGGCTGCAATTGTGTACCTACTCGCGCGGGTTTGCCACAATGCACCAGAGACGCATCCAGAGCCAAAATGTGATGCTCGTGTGAAAGAGGCCTTATAGCACAGCTTTCTGCACTGCATCCTTACTAATATTTGCTTCAATATATACCTAATGTATGTGGTGATTCTCTTATACTAAATAGTGATAAACTTGAAATGATCATTGCTTAATCCCATGTTTATAAAATGATAATAATTATATATTTTTAAAGATTTGCAGTTATAATGGAAAAGTCTTTCTATGCAAGCCCTCTTTGCCATATGAGATATCTTCTTTCTCTTTTCCCTGTTAAGGCCATAGAGGAAGAGCTAGTATACTTATAGCTTTCAAGTAAGTGGAGACATCAATTTCTGCCTGATTAACAAGATGAGCAATAATGAATCCACAAATCACATTACGACAGATACAGGAACACATTAATAGCTTTTATATGGCCCCAAGTGGATCATTGTACATAAAATACTATTAATATTGATTTTAACATTTACGAGTGATCTTGTCAGTGCCAATTTACCTATAAATGACACTTTAAAAATGAAAAAAAAAAAAATTACAATAAAATCACAATAGTAGTGGAGAATGCCAGCAAACACACATCTTTGTCTAAATACTGTATAATCAATATGTTGGCTGCGGATTAAATAGGTTTCCATTAGGCATAGCACGAACAGGGTTTTATAGCACCCACATATAAATAACTTTCAGTAAGATCAGAATCTCAGCACATCTGCTTCTTGCTTTATTCTTTCTCTCTCTCTGTACATGTGCAGCAAGTCTCTGCCCCTTTTTTTCTTTTTTTAACAGTATACTATTAACAACATAACCCTGTGTCTGGAAACAGGCAATCGCATAATGTAGTTGTTGCAACACACAGAATAATGAGCATTATTCCAACATCCCCACTCAACAACTACTTATCCTGTTAGTCTCATAGCTGGCTTGCGGTTCTCAAACTTGTAGAGTTGTGTAGCGAAACCAACCTCGCCACTGGGTTTTGGAGGGGCCTGGTTGCCAGCCTCTTGCCCCAGGATTATGGCCCATACTAACGTTGAAGGAGAAGACACTCCGCACAGCTTAAATCTGTGGAACTGTTTTGGGCAGGAAAGCCATGCTTGCGGCCAGCCAAATGTGACTTCCATGGAATTCGGGAATCCCTGCTCCGATCTGGGTGATTTTTGGATATGTTGTTCACCCAAATCAGAGCTATCCATGGATGTATACATTATGGGGATGTGTGTGGTTTTGAGGTGTTTTCTGTGTGTTGGGAAAAATGTGTGTGTTCTGTCTGTGAGTGATTAAGTTAGCCCATTATGCTTGGTAATTGTATTTTGTTGATTGCGTTACAGACAGAGGGAAGGGGGTTTTGTGTACAATTGCTGGGAAGGTTTCAATACTGTAAATGCATGTGATTGGCTAAAATATAAACTGTCACAGTCTTCTACAAGGACCCCAGGGGGAGTGTCCCTTGCTATGAGACCTGCAAAAGGCTGAAAAATAACCCATTAAAGAGTTGTTGTTTTACATTCAACATAGAGCCTCGTCTCATGTGTGTGGGGATTGCTATACGCTGAAGATTTGCTATACTCCCCTGGCTATAACTACTAGCTCTTGTAAGAGCTGTTCCTGGCTCCTATGGTGGTTTTGGTGTAGAGCGGAGTGCTTGGAGTCCTCGGGAAGCACTGGGAGCATCCATCAACAGAGGTACCCGGTTGGGGTGCTAGGAGATCTGTTACAAGTTGCTTTCAGATATCTAAGAACTCTTTTAACGGTGTTCCAGTCTCTTTGATGTGGTTTGCTTGCGTGCAGAGAATTCCCACTGTTAGTGTGATATCTGGGCAAGTCATGTTGGCTACCTACAATAGTGCCCCCACTGCTTCTCTGTAATAGATCATCTTCTCCTTCTAATTTCAAGTAGGATGGATCCATTATTGTAGAAACACCTTTAGCATCTGACCTTCCAAACTGTTTCAGAATTGCAGTGATTTTATCACCCTGACTTCCATATTCTTCTCTCTGGATCTGAATTCTTAGATAATATGTTCTATTTCCAAGATCCTTTGTTTTAAAATGTTGATTGAGAATTTTAGTCATTTTTGTGATCTCTTCATCTTGATGAGCTATATTCACATCATGCACCTATAGAAGAATGTTAAACAAAACATACAATGCAACAGCTCACTGCAAACCAAATAAAGTACAAAATTGTGTCACAATTGCAAATGCTATACTAATAAGTTAGAGATGCTTGGCAAATCATTTTGTACAAAATTATCTGAGCCCGTCTGCCGCACGTCAAGGCGATCTCTAGTTAGACGGGTTCCTAACACTAAATTCTACCTGTTATGTGCCATGACGGCTACCATATAATTCAGCAAGTTTAGGTTCCACATGCATGCTGGTCCCGCCATAATTTCTGTCATTTTTTTGTGCCAAAATGGCCTTCATTATATCCAAGGAAGGCAGGTACCAACATGCATGCCGGGCACACTCCACACCACTCCCGGCGCCAAATGGCCACCAAAGACTGCAATGAGAGTCCACAAACTATCTCTCTCCTGGTGCCAGATGGCTTCAGTGAGTGAGGGGGAGCAGGCCAAGCTATATACTCACACTAATTAAAATCAGCCTATGGGGCAGACGAGCTGATCAGGAGTGCACGGCTGAGGAGGCAGCCACACCTCCAGTGCAAACTGCAAAGAAAAAAGGGGGGGTCAGTCAGCACATCCCAAATCGCAGGAGCACGTTGCCAGTGGCGTCTCTAGCTTTCAAATTTTGGGGGGGCACACTGGGGGCCAGGACAAAAGTAGGGGGGGTAGCTATAACAACAATACATTTACACAAGTATGCTTAGAAATGCTGCGATACTTTACCCAATACCTAAAACCGCAATAGGGAAGAAAAACCCCAATCACTCAGATTTCAACATGTCCTAGCTGCCTGGGGATTTGTGAATGACACTTATGGAGGGGGATCTGTGGATGACACATACAGTTTTTAGCATTTTATGCTATGTGTCATCCACAGATCCACCCCATATCAATGTCATATCGGGATCCCTCTCCCTATAAGGCCCCATTCACACATCCGAAATTTGCGTAACGGAATTGCGGACCCATTCATTCTTATAGGGCAGCACAACGTGCTGCCGGATACCGAAATGCGGACCCGCACATTGCCGCTGTTACGGACGTCTGAATGGAGCCTAACAGTGTCATCCACAGAGTGGCACAGATTCCCCCCCCCCCCCATAACTGTGTCATCTACAGATCCCCCTCCCTATAACAGTGTCATCTACAGATTCCCCCCTGTAACAGTGTCATGACATCCAAAGACCCCCGAAACCCCTCCCTATAACACTATAAGAGTATCATCCACAGATCCCTCCCCCCCTATAACAGTGTAATGACTCATGACATCCACAGACCACAGATCACCCTCCCACCGCTCACATTTGAACATGATTTCTCTAAACGGTAAAGTAAACACTGTAATCATCCAGGCTGCACTGACAGTAACTTTAAAGGGGTTCTGCACTTTCATTTAACTGATGACTATACTCTGGATAGATCATCAGCTTCTGATCGGTAGGGGTCAGACACCCGGTACCCCCGCCGATCAGCTGTTTGAAAAGGCATCGGCGCTCGAGCAGCACCGCGGCCTTCTCACTGTTTACCGCCGGCCCACTGACGTCACGACTAGTATCAACTAGCGTGGGCGGGGCTAAGCTCTGTTCACTTGAATGGAGCTTAGCCGCGCCCACGCTAGTTGATACTAGTCGTAACTCGTGACATCACTGGGCCGGCGGTAAACAGTGAGAAGGCCGCGGTGCTACTGGAGTGCCGGTGCCTTCTCAAGCAGCTGATCGGCGGGGGTCCCGGGTGTCTGACCCCCGCCGATCAGAAGCTGATGATCTATCCAGAGTATAGATCATCAGTTAAATTAAAGTGCAGAACCCCTTTAACTTTTAAATCAGGAAGATTCTGGGGCAGCTGCCAGCCAGCTCTCCTCTCAGACTCAGTCAGATTAAATCTCTCTAGTTAGAATAAAAAGAGACTTAGTCAGTCCACTCAGTCACTACTTGTAAGTTGTACCTTATTATTATTAAGTTAACCTGCTACACATCGTCACCACTAGGTCAGGCTCAGTCCAGTCTGTTCGGTATCGGTAGGTTAGGGTAGGGTAGGGCCACGCCACACCACACACCGTTTGTTCTCTAGTCTGGGCCTGGCTGGCATAAAGGGCTTTTGCCAACTTAAATTCCTTATAATGTCATATATCAATATATAATGCTCTTGCTCATTTTGGTTGGGCAGTTTCTTAAAAAAACTGACTTTTATAATATGTAAATGACCTCTCTCCCAGCAATTAGGGTGGCTACTTGCTGGTAGCAGCCGCATCCTCCTTTCATAAAGATGCCCCTCCTCATGTTGATTGACAGGGCCAGCAAACGCGCTCGTCCTCTGGCTGGCCCTGTCTGCGTTCAAAATCTGGCGCCTGCGCCGTACCGGTCTTCAGTCGGTGCAGGCGCACTGAGAGGAGGACGCTCCTTACTCAGTGCGTCTGCGCCGGGTGTAGATGTGATGTCATCGGCGCAGGCGCATTGAGGATGGAGCGGCCGAGCGAACGTCCGCCTCTCAGTGCGCCTGCGCCAACTGAAGACCGGTACAGAGCAGGCACCAGATTTTGAACGCAGACAGGGCTAGCCAGAGGACGAGCGCATTCGCTGGCCCTGTCAATCAACATGAGGAGGGGCGTCTTTATGAAAGGAGGATGAGGCTGCTACCAGCAAGTAGCCGCCCTACTTGCTGGTAGAGAGGTAATTTACATATTATAAGAGTCCGTTTTTTTAAGAAACTGCCCAACCAAAATGAGTAAGAGCACTATATATTGATATATCGCATTATAAGGAATTTAAGTTGCAAAAAAAAAAATTACTTTAGTGGGGTGACAGAAGCCCTTTAAGCAGCTGCTGCCAGTAGTCGAATGAATCGGAATCAGCTAGTCTCGACTAGCGGCGCGCTGATTTATGCACAGCACTGCCACTGAGTCTGACTCAACTGGTCAGGTCCTGGGGCCGGGGGCGGAGCTGGGGCGGAGCCGGGGACGCGGTGCGGTGGTGGAGACTAGAGAGTGAGACCGCAACGGCACCGAGTCCGAGACTCAGTCAGATCATCAGATGTGAAGATGATGCCCGGTAGGGCTGCCTAGTTGCCTACACAGTGCGCAGCAGCGCAGCATAGACCAACTAGTACAAAAATGAATGGGGGGCATTTCAGTTGGGGGGGTGCATGGGGGGGCACAGCTTGATGTAGGGGAGGCCGTGGCCCCCTCTGGCCCCCCCTGGCGACGCCACTGCACGTTGCTATGGCTGAGAACAAGACGGTTAAACAAAACATACAATGCAACAGCTCACTGCAAACCAAATAAAGTACAAAATTGCGTCACAATTGCAAATGCTATACTAATAAGTTAGAAATGCTTGGCAAATCATATTGTACAAAATTATTTGAGCCAGTCTGCCGCACGTCAAGGCGATCTCTAGTTAGATGGGTTCCTAACACTAAATTCGTTGCTATAGCTACCCCCCCTACTTTTGTCCTGGCCCCCAGTGTGCCCCCCAAAAATTTGAAAGCTAGAGACGCCACTGGCAACGTACTCCTGCGATTTGGGATGTGCTGACTGACCCCCCCTTTTTTCTTTGCAGTTTGCACTGGAGGTGTGGCTGCCTCCCCAGCCGTGCACTCCTGATCAGCTCGTCTGCCCCATAGGCTGATTTTCATTAGTGTGAGTATATAGCTTGGCCTGCACCCCCTCACTCACTGAAGCCATCTGGCACCAGGAGAGAGATAGTTTGTGGACTCTCATTGCAGTCCTTCGTGGCAATTTGGCGCCGGGAGTGGTGTGGAGTGGGCCCAGCATGCATGTTGGTACCTGCTTTCCTTGGATATAATGGAGGCCATTTTGGCACAAAAAAATGACAGAAATTAAAGCGGACCCAGCATGCATGTGGAACCTACACTTGCTGAATTATATGGTAGCCGTCATGGCACATAACAGGTAGAATTTAGTGTTAGGAACCCGTCTAACTAGAGATCGCCTTGACGTGCGGCAGACGGGCTCAAATAATTTTGCACATATAGGAGAATGTACATCCATTTTCCATCCACACATCTTGTGTATAAATATGGATCTTCTTGACCTCTTTTAAATCCTTATTCCAACAGAACTTTGTTTATTTTGGTATTTTATGCCCTTGCTGATTGTTTGAGGCCATATAGGGATTTTTGTAACTTACAAACAAGATTCTCTTCACCCTTGATGATATAACCTTCAGGTTGAGTCATATACAAGTCTTCTTTAATGTCAGAAAGGTGGTTTTGATGTCTAAATGTCTAACAGTCATTTTGTGTACAGAAGCTACAGCCACGAGTCCTGAATGTGGTCTGCTTGGCAACTGAAGAAAATGTGTCTTCGTAATCTTCACCCTATTTTTTTTTTAATATCCCTTTGCAACCAATCTTGCTTTTAATCTGTGAGCTTTACCTTCAGAATCACACTTGGTCTTAAAAACCCAATTACATTTCATTGCTTTCTTGCCTTGTGGTGAGTTTCCATGTTTGAAGTTGATAAAGGGATTTCATTTACTCATCAGCAGCTTTAATTCATTTCAGTCTGTCTAGGTAATCGTTGCATCGCTTCCCATGACTGTGGCTCTGACTCCGTAAGTATCTTAACTATGTAAGATAACTATTGAGCCAGGAGGACTTTGTTTGATCTAGTTGATCTTTTGTCTTGAGGTTGATCTGGTACTTCTGTTGTGTCTTCAGTTGAAGACTTTAACCAGATTTTGGATTGTGACTGAAGTTCTTGTTTAGGAGGAACTATTGGTGTGATATCATGATGAACCTTGAATGACACATGACTCTCATCAATCACTACATCTCTACTTATTGTTATCTTCTTGGTCTCTAGGTGAAGGATTCTGTAGCCCTTTCGAGAATCATCACAGCCTACCAGAATATCCTCCTTGGCATGGGATTCCCATTTGGTACGTTTTTGGGGAACATATACAAATGCCTTACTTCTGAAAATTCTTATGTGGTGTAGTTTTGGCTTTTTGTTGTTCCATTTTTCATATGACGTTATCTAAGTAACTGTACTTGGTAGTCTATTTTGAATATAGTAAGCTGTCATCATCATTGCTTTAGCCCAATATGTTGAAAGCATACTTCTTCTGCTTTGAAAGAGAGTTTGATTCTTTCTTTCTCGCCATTTTGTTCAGGATTGTATGGTACAGTAGTCTGGAATAAGATTCCATTTCTCTTTAAAATGGTTTGTGTTTTCTCACTTGTGTATTCAGTTCCATTATCTGCACGTAGACTTTTTGGCTTTTGTAACTTACTTCAGAGAGATATTTTTCAAGTTTCTCTGGAACTTCATTTTTGCTGTGAAGTGAATAAACAACGGTATACCTTGAATAATCATCAACAAAAGTGAGAAAATATATTTTGTTTCCAGAGGTGAGTGTACTCATTGGACCACAAACATCTGTGGCTGCTCTGATCTTGTGGCACTATTTTTATGAATTGTTTTCTGGACATTTTTCCTTTAAGGCAGCTTGTACATTTAATCATCTGATTGCATTGGTCTATTTTAACACCTTCAGCAATCTTGTCTCGATTTAGCTTTCTTATTGCTTCTGGGTCTCTATGTGCAAAACGTCTGTGCCATACGTGAACACAATCCTTGTGCTGTTCTTGTTTGGCAGTACATACACTTTCTTTGCATTTTAGTTGCTACAGTTCATCTGTAATTTTTCCTTCCACAAATGTGTACCCTTGTTTTGAGATGATGCAGCGGTCATTCTTAAATGTGACTATAGTTGAGTGGACACCTGGATGTTTGGGTTCGACGGGTTCGGCCGAACTTCACAAAAAAGTTCGAGTTTGGGACCCGAACTTGACCCCGAACCCGAACCCCATTGAAGTCAATGGGGACCCGACTTTTTGAGCACTAAAATGGCTCTAAAAAGTCATGGAAAGGGCAAGAGGGCTGCAAATGGCAGCAAAATGTTGTTAAGAGCATGGCAAGTGCTCTGCAAACAAATGTGGATAGGGAAATGACTTAAAATAACATAAAATACATACAAATTAAAACAAATAATCTTGATCTAGGAGGACAAGGTCCATATGGAGTAGGAGGTTGAGGAGGCGGTGGATGTGGCGGTGTAGGTGGAAGCAGCAGTGAAGGAGGAAGAGGTAGCCAACACTGGTTTTTGTTTTTTTATTTTATTATTTATTTATTTTTGTTCAAATTTGGGCAGACCCCAAAACATTGGGAAATATAGCCTTTGATAACCCCCTCGAGCCATGCTAAACAAACGTTCAGACAATACACTGGCTGCAGGGCAGGCCAGCACCTCCAAGGCGTAAAGGGCAAGCTCGGGCCCATCAGTCAATATGCAGCATCCCACTACGTGTGTGTGGGCATTGCTTGAACATACTTTTTGGTCTTAACAATTGCCTTATACAGTATGGTATAACTTTGTATTTATGTATATGCAAAATCCCTGTTAACAGGCAGATTAGGTGTAATTTATATATCCCACCACTAGATGGGGATAAAATTCAGGTTATAGATATACCTAGGTCAGGCCTAGTTAGTTAGTTGAGGCAGATGACAGTGGGGACAGAGTCAGGTCAGTGTGGAGATCAGTAAGTAGACTGATACTGAGAGAGTGAAAAGTTGCAGATCCAGCACTTCAGCTCTGAGGAAAAGTTTTAGTCCAGCAAGGGACAAAAGGACAGACGTATACATCCAAAGGATAAAAGCCGCAAACCAGGCATAAAGGACCTTTGGGAGATTCCGGTGAAGGATACCATAGCCTCCGGCAACCTCACCAAAATTGCACTGATATTGAAAATAACCCACTGCTTCAAACTAAAACCTGAAAAGCCTAGAAACAGTGGATTTACAGAATCAACTCTGTACCATCAAGAAACTAAATTTTTGTACTGCTGCAACCAAAGACATCTAAAGTAAAAGTTGTGAGTTGCATTTCACCACTGTCTACCTCATTATTACCACTTATGGTTGTACCACCATTAATGGTACTGGCGTCACGACAAAAACCATCAAGGGACTCAGCCGCAACAAGCACCCTAAGCACCCCTAACTTCAAGGGCACCTCAACCACCATCTCGGCTGTTTCTTTCCTACACAGAGCGTGCCCCGGAGGATTTAGTGCTGTCCACCTCAACACTGTGCTGCCAGCCCAGGGATGCTTTCTGCTAACCGTGAGTAAACTGATGAACTGTGTGTTATAATATTTGGCCCCTCATCGGTCCACCATGCACCTCACGTGTTGCCCCTGCGACTGGCTTGCTGCAAGTACGTGTAGGCGTGTGCACACATACTGCTCCACCATGTCGCACGTCCCATGATGTCCATGATCCAATTGGATATCTTCTCTATCAACTTTCAATGTTCTTTTCTGCGCCTACCATGTTGATCATGGTTAGCGGCGAATCAGGGTTCCACGCCGGAGAGGGAGCGTGAGAAAGGGATACCACATACAAGGGAGGTAAATGTATGAAATTAAATGTGATCGAGCGGAAATGTGGGACAAAGTATTGAAGCCGAAGCTTCCAAGTAAAGTAGGGGGTGTGCAGCAATTACCCACTCCCGACTCGGGGAGGTAGTGACAATAAATAACAATACAGGACTCTTAAAATGCACTGTTATTGGAATGATTAATAAAAAATTATAGAGAATGTCACTGTGGTATTTTGGATTTGGAAACGTTAGACAGGAGAGGCTCTGCTGCCGCTTTGTTGACTCTAGATAACTTCTGCCTGATTGCAAATCCCCGTGACGTCCACGATCCAATTGGATATCTTCTCAACTTTTGATGTTCTTTTCTGCGCCTACCATGTTGATCACGGTTAGCAGCGAATCAGGGTTCCACGCCGGAGAGGGAGCGTGAGAAAGGGATACCACATCCAAGGGAGGTCAATTACTGAAATGTGATCGAGCGGAAATGTGGGACAAGTTGTTAAAGTGGAAGGATCGAATAAAAGGAGGTGGCACGCCTCAATTAAAGACTAATTTTAGAAATTTAAGTCCCTGTCACCTATGCAGAGCAGGGGTTCTTCATCGGTAAAAATGGGTTAATGTCACCCACCAATGGAACAGACGATTTTTACAAATTTCTGTCCCTGTCAACTATGCAGAGCAGGGGTTTATTTACGTCAAAATTGTGTTTAATTCACCCACCAATTGAACAGACGATTTTACAAAAATTAAGTCCCTGTCACCTATGCAGAGCAGGGGTTTGTATACGGCAAAATTGGTAAAATGTCACCTGACAATGTAACAGATGATTTTTAAAAAAAATGTATGTCCCTGTCCAGAGCTGTCTTTAATATTGATTGGACCCTGGGCAAAAATTTACTTGGGCCCCCCGGATCCCGCCTTCCCACACCTTAGCAGGCAATCACGCCCTCCACCACAACACACACACAAAAAATCCACACATCTGGTAGAGTCCAGTGAATGACTGTAAATACTTCCAGTTCTGAAGACTCCAGCGGCTCAGGATCAGTGCTCTGGGCTGGAAGTGGGCACCGCTCCGCAGTTCAGGAAGGAGACCGGGGCTCGGCTCACCCTAGTGTTACAGTGCACCCCAGCACCCCACAGTATGCGGTATAGCACCCTATAGTATACAGCACCACACAGTATGCAGTTTAGCACCCCACACTATACAGTACCCCACAGTATATAGTAGAGCAGTATAGCAGCCCACAGTATAGAACACCTCACAGTATACAACACCTCACACTATACACGATACAGCCCCCCACACTATACAATACAGCAGTATAGCACTCCACACTATACCAAACCCACAGTATACAGACCCCCACAGTATACAGTACAGCGGTATAGCCCCCCCACTATACAGCCCCCCCAAACTCTACAGCCCCCCGCCCACAGTCTACAGGCCCCCCCACAGTCTAAAGGCCCCCCCACAGTCTACAGGCCCCCCCACAGTCTACAGGCCCCCCCACAGTCTACAGCCCCCCCCCCAGTCTACAGGCCCCCCCACAGTCTACAGGCCCCCCCACAGTCTACAGTCCCCACACAGTATAGAGTCCCCACACAGTATACAGCCCACCACACAGTATACAGCCCCCACACAGTATACAGTCCCACACAGTATACAGCCCCCCACAGTATACAGGCCCCCACACAGTATACAGCCCACCACACAGTATACAGCCCACCACACAGTATACAGGCCACCACACAGTATACAGCCCACCACACAGTATACAGCCCCCACACAGTATACAGGCCCCCACACAGTATACAGGTCCCCACACAGTATACAGGCCCCCACACAGTATACAGCACCTCAATATACAGTAGTTTACAGTATATTAACATAACAGCCCCTGAGTGTCACCTTTTTCTGATGTAATCTTCACACAAAAAAGCTCCACAGTTAACTTCTGCAACACTCCTGATAGGACCTGTGATGACCTCATAGCAAAGTGACCAGTAATTGCTAGGTTACTGGTCACATGGTGATGATGTCATTAAGGTCCTAGATCACAACTTTAACACAATACGATCATGAGGCCTGGACTCACCCACTGTGTAGCTGACAGCTTGACACCCGGGGCAGTAGCTAGCAGGGCTCAAGAGGCAGCTGCCTTGGGCCCCCCAGGAGCTACTGGGCCCGGGGCAGCGGCCCCTTTTGCCCCTTAGTAAGGGGGATGAATCTAAGGTGGAATAACCCTTTGAGGGAGGACATCAAAGGCAACATAACTGTGTGGGGGTCCATTTAAGGCTACATGCACACGACCGTATGTGTTTTGCGGTCCGCAAATTGTGGATCCGCCAAAAAAACTGATGACGTTCCATATGGCATCCGTTTTTTTTGCGGATCCATTTTTTTTTTTGCGGATCCATTGTAATAATGCCTATCCTTGTCCGCAAACTAGAAAAAAATAGGACATGCACTATTTTTTTTTGCGGAGCAACGGAATGGACATACTGATGCGAACAGCACACGGTGTGCTGTCCGCGTTTTTTGCGGACCCATTAAAATGAATGGGTCCACATCCTATCCGCAAAAAAAAATGTATCGGACATGGAAACAAAATACAGTTGTGTGCATAAGGCCTTAGGGGAATAACTGTGAATAATCTAGTATAACTAGGTGGGGGGCCACCTAAGGTGACATAACTGTGAGGGGGCACTAAAAGAGACATAATTGTGTGTGCGGGGCCACCTAAGGGGGTATAATCTATTAGGGGGGCATCACTGTTTTTGTAGGGCCACCTAAAGGGACATTACTACGTATGTGTGGAGGTACTTGAGGGGGCAAAACGGTGAGGGCAAACTTTGTGGGAAGGCGTCTAAAGGTGCACAACTCTGATGGAGTCTACAAAAGGGGTCATAACTGTGTGTGGGGGCCATCTAGGGGGCATAACTGTGTGTGGGGGCCATCTAGGGGACATAACTGTGTGTTGGGGGCCATCTAGGTGGCCTAACTGTGTTTGTGAGAAGCTGGGCATAACTCTGTGAAGAGGGCCTCTGAAGGGTGCATAACTATTAAGGGGACATCAATGATGGGGCCGTCTAAAGGGGCATAATCTATTATGGGGACATCACTGTGTGTGGGGTTTCTTAAGGGGGCATCATACTGTGTGGGGGGAACTTGAGGGGGCAGCACTGTGTGGGGGCCACTTTATACGGCATAATAGTGTGTGGAGTCTACTTAAAGGGGTTGTCTCACTTCAGTACGTGGCATTTATCTTGTAGAGAAAGTTAGTATAAGACACTTACTAATGTATTGTTATTATCCATATTGCTTCCTTTGCTGGCTCGATTCATTTTTCCATCACATTATACACTGCTCGTTTCCATGGTTACAGAACACCCTGCAATCCAGCAGTGGTGGTCGTGCTTACACACTATAGGAAAAAGCACTAGCCTATGTGTGCTCCCATGGTCCCAGCCACAAGAGAGGCTTATGCTTTTTCCTATAGTGTGCAAGCACGATCCACCACTGATGGATTGCAGGGTGGCCGTAACCACGGAAACGAGCAGTGTATCATGTAATGGAAAAATGAATCCAGCCAGCAAAGGAAGCAATATGGACAATCACAATACATTAGTAAGTGCCTGGTATTAACTTTCTCTACATGATAAATGCCACTTACTGAAGTGAGACAACCCCTTTAATAATATATGTGGAATGAGTGTAATGTGATTTACATCTTTAGATATAAAAGTAGACCTGGCTATAGTCAAAAATAGTAAATGAGCCATAATCCGTGTCTTATCTCACTTTTGGCTCTTAAACATAGACCACTGTGTAAAGTCACATATTTAACCAAATGTGGCAGAAAATGTACCAGCTGCCACAAAACATTACAGCACAAAACTGACATGTGATTTTTTAAATGACCTCCAGGGTCTCTATTATAATACACAAAGTCTATATTATAATACACAAAGTCCATATTATAATATACAGTCTATTTTATAATACACAGAGTCAATGTTATAACACACATTGTTAATATTCTAATACACATCTCAAACAGACTCAGTGTACTATAACATTGAATTATTATATGGACCCTGTCTTTTATAATATGGACCCTGTGCATTATTATATGGACCCTGTGTTTTATAATATGGACTCATGGATCCATGATTACTGTTAGGCGTGGAAGCGGAACATCTGGTGATGTCATCATGTAGAATCTCCAGGCCTGGTGAAGCTCCCAAACTATTTATGATGTCATAATCAAACTCTCGTCTGGCCACACTTATCGTGATGTCATAATGTGTAGAATCTGGATGAGGTCAACCTCTTGTGATGTCATAATGTAGAATGTGGGTAATACCGGCTTACTCCCTGGCATCGGGGTCAGTCTATGTCTGGCTCACCATGTGCTCACGGAAGCGACGCAGAGATGAGATAGATCAAGTGGAGGCAGTTTTGCTCAAGCGAATCAAAGAAGAAGAGGTCGTTCAGCGCAAGCGACGACGAGTGGAAATGGATACAGTAGAGGATATGGAGGTAGAAGGGAGACAGTATGCGGATGACATTAAGATGAAGGACGCAAATGAGGAAGCAGAAGAACCAATGGAGGTCGGGGAGCGGCAGTACTCCGACGATATTGAAATGGTTGATGTTGATGATGACTACCAATTTGACAAAGATGGCGATTGCATCATGACAGACGTCAGCGCCCACAAACAATGAACCCCAAAATAAGGTGCAGGCATTTCTTATAGTATTTATTTATTTATTATACATCCTGGAATTTTTGTAAACTAAACATTATTGTCCATTGTTTTCTAGATCACGGATGGTAACAGACAATGGAGTTTTATATATGATCCTACCTGAGATGATGCATGGAAAGAAGGACAACATCTATGCCACCATATCTACATAGAAACACACAGCTGAACATCGAAACATCACAGCCAAAATTACAGCAAACTCAGTTTAAAAAATCTATATATTTCAATAAACATGTTTGTTATCCATTAATGGTGTTTTCAGTTTCTATGCAACAAGGTTTGTTGATGTTGGGGGGAGGGGCTGTTAATTGGGCAGTTGTCCAAGGCTACTTCTTAATAGGGAGGTCCTAAGGGTTGGTCGGGTGGTGGGGGCAGGTAATTGGGCAATTGTCCAGGGTGTTTTCTTCCTAGGGGAATCATAGTTTTTTTTTTCTGGAGGAAGAGTAAGAGTTAATTGGGCAATTCTTCAGGACCACTTCATGCTAGGGAATTCTAATGGTTGGGGTTGATCTACAGTGGTTAATTAGGCAATTGTCCATTGTCCAGGGCTACTTCTGACAAGGGAAATCCTAAAGGTTGGTCTTAGGAGGGAAAAAGGGGGGGGGGGGGGTAAAGTGTGCAACTCTCCAGGTCCACTTCTTTCTATGCGGGGGATCCTAAGCATAAGACTCTTGTACAGGACTCCATAGAGTCATGGTGTCTTGTCTTTGGTCTAATAAGAAGCTATTGTAATTCAGGTAGAGTAACAGCGTTCTCTTAGTTTGCACATTGTAAATTTTGGGTTCACGTGTGGTCATATCTGATCATATAGATATTCTAAGCTCATCAGCATATAGCAATAGAGGGCAATTCATGTCCTTTTGGGCTCTCAGTGGGAGGTGTGCTTTAGTATACAGAAAAAAACAAAAGGAAGGACCTGTGTAGTAGACTGATCTATTCCATACCACGGAAAGGCAGTAAATACATAGTAATGTGCAAAAGGTTTAGGCAGATGTTGGAAAATTCTGCAAAACAAGAATGATTTAAAATGTACACGTGTAAATTTTTTTTTTTTAGCAATTAATAAAATGCTAAGTGAATAAAGAAAAGAGAAATCTAAATCTAATCAATAGTGTTGAGCGCAAATATTCGAATAGCGAATATTAATCGCGAATATCGCAATTTTGCTAATTCGCGAATATTTCGAATATAGTGCTATATATTTGCTATATCGAATATTCGTCATTTTTTAACATCTGAAAACATGATTCCTCCCAGCTTCTTTCTTGTGGGTCATTGCAGTCTATATGTGTATTTCCGAATATTCGCTATATTGCTATAACTTCATTTTTTAGAATATTCTTCATATTCTAAAACAAGAATATATAGCAATATAGCGAATATTCGTAAAATACCCATATTAGCCAATAGCCATAGCCAACCAATAGGTAAGTTGCCTTATACAGTTAAAAAATAAAATAAAACGCAATATGTGAATAATTCAATAGCATATTATTTGCGATAAATAGAAAAATAACGAATATTCGATTTTGACGAATATAAGACAAATTTTCAATCGAATATTCGTGAAATATCGCAAAATCGAATATGGCACCTCCCGCTCATCACTACTAATCAATAGCGTGACCCCTTGCCTTCAAAACAGCATCAGTTCGTCTAGCTTTACTTGCGCACAGTTTCTGAAGGAACTTGGCACGGAGTTTGTTCCAAAACTTTTTTAGAATGAACCACAGATCTTCTGTGGACGTAGGCTTGCTCAAATCCTTCTGTCTCTTCATGTAATCCTAGACATAGTCGATGATTTTGAGATCAGAGCTCTGTGCAGGGTTTAGATCAAGACTCTGTGAAGGCCATATCATTACTTCCAGGACTCCCTGTTCTTCCCAACCCAACCCCCATTGTGCTGCCAAATTCCCGAGTGGTTATCTCAGAGACATGCGTGCTGCACACTGTAGGAGGGGCTGACGGGTATGAGCCTGGCAAATACAGACATTTATTGGGCACTACATTCCATGGTTAAAATGTCTCTAATGATAACATTGCATGTTTGAATTGCTATTTTGTAGTATATTTTTTATGACACGAATAATATAGCTTCTTTTTCTTTTTGCAATCGACCTTTATTAAAAATCTCCTACTATTTTGTACTTTCAGCTACTACCATACGCAGATCTTCATGTTCCCATTTACTCAGACTACAAACCCTTTGTTGTCTGATGTTAAAGTCAAAGGTGACCCGAAAAAAACGGTCGTGTGCATGAGGCCTTACACTACCTGGTCCTGTGAATCAAAGTGTAGAGGGCCCTGAAGTTGCAAAGAGAGCTGAGTCTCCAGGAGTAACAGCAACACCCCCATTGTACCTAGATACTCGATTGCATACAGTAAATTAAAACATCATTTTTTTAAAGGGCTTCTGTCACCCCACTAAAGTGCTTTTTTTTTTTGGGCTAGTGAAATTAGTTATATTGCGATACATGACAATATAATTGTGTTACTTACTTTGATCCAGCAGTTTCTGCAAAAAACAAAGTTTTAATATATGTAAATTCGGTCTCTACCAGCAAGTAGGGCGTCTACTTGCTGGTAGCTGCTGCAGAAATCCGCCCCCTCGTCGTGTTGATTGACAGGGCCAGCCGGGATCTCCTCCTCCGGCCAGCCCTGTCGGCATTTCAAAAATCGCGCGCCTGTGTTCATTCGGCGCAGGCGCTCTGAGATGAGGAGGCTCGTCTCCTCAGAACTCCCTCAGTGCGCCTGCGCCGATGACATCACCGAAATAGAAGACGTCATCGGCGCAGGCGCACTGAGGGAGTGCTGAGGAGACGAGCCTCCTCATCTCAGAGCTCCTGCGCCGAATCAACACAGGCGCGCGATTTTTGAAATGCCGACAGGGCTGGCCGGAAGAGGAGATCCCGGCTGGCCCTGTCAATCAACACGACGAGGGGGCGGATTTCTGCAGCAGCTACCAGCAAGTAGCCGCCCTACTTGCTGGTAGAGACCGAATTTACATATATTAAAACTTCGTTTTTTGCAGAAACTGCTGGATCAAAGTAAGTAACACAATTATATTGTCATATATCGCAATATAACTAATTTCACTAGCCCAAAAAAAAAAAATTACTTTAGTGGGGTGACAGAAGCCCTTTAAGCGCACATGCAACTGGGTCAGCCAGTTTCATGATTACAGTACAAATCTTCGGGGAGATGCCCTTTAAGCTCTTTTCTACCTGTCCCTACCTTGGAGAATGCATTCTGTGGGTTATCAGGTAGAAGGGCATAGATGGAAGGCAGTAGTATTCCAGGATCAGACTACAATAGGCTTGTTTATAGTATGTATTTCTGGAGACACATACACTATATGTGGACACCTGACCTTCACACCTAAATGAGCTTGTTGGACATCCCATACCATAACTAAAAACAATTGTGACGTTAAACACTGATGTTGGATGAGAAGATCTGACTTACAACCAGGGGAGCACCCAGGAATTTTGTCTAGGGGGGGTCCGAAAGGCAAAAAAATGTGGCATGTGTAGTGCGCTGTGCTAATTCAATTTTTCAAAGCCCCCTTTATATATAAAACTGCAGGGACGGGGTGTAGTGTGTTGCGCTGATTCTTTTACTTGGCGATTCTAAAAGATCTGCAGGAAAAAAAATAAAAAATTGGGCCCCGCCCATTATTAAAAGCCCCTCCTACATATAATAGGCCACTCCAAACAAACACTGTACAGCTGACATTCTATAGTTGCGGCCTGTCTCTACACATCATACAGAGAGGGGAGACCTGTCCTGGCTGCACTGCCTGCTTCACATCATACAATAAACAGCCGGCTGCAGCCAGGAAGCTCCTCTGCTCTCCTCTCTCCCCAGATCCTGCTCAAGGCCTGTGGTTCCCCCCACCATCTGCCACCCGCCCGTGGCCTGCTGCCCCCTTTGGCCGTCCTCACCCAGCTCTGAAGCCTCCTTCTGCAAATGGCAGGGGGAGGAGCCGGAGCATCTCCTCTCCTACATAGCGCCACATACCTCTTACATCCAGTGATGTCACCTTTGTTGTAGACGTTCTCTTTCCTCATCTTTTCCATTCAGACCAGACCGCCATGATGATTTTTCAGCCATCTCCCGTCTCTACATAGATTAACAAACAGACATTAGTTTCCCACATTTCCATCATCTTCATATCTTCTGAACACCCTTTCCTGCCAACCCAATACTATACTGCAGAAACAGTCCCCCTGGAAATACTACTACCACACAGATAGTGCCCCAATACTATGCCCGCTGTGCCCCCAATACTATACTGCAGAAACAGTACCCCTGGAAATACTGCTACCACATAGATAGTGCCCCCTTCAACAATTATTGTCACACAGTGCTCTAAAAAAATAACTGCGCACAGACACTAATAGTATAAAGATAATGTCCCCCAAAAATTATTGTACCCCCGCTTAGTACCCGCTGTTGAGCTAATGTCCCCATAATGTATGCCAGTATAAAATACCCCTATATAGTGCCCCAGTAAATGCCCTCATAGTGCTCCTCTCCCCTTCCCCATAGTGTCGCCCATAATATGCCAGTAAAAAATGCCCCTTCTAAGTGCCACCATATGCCCCAATAGTGCTCCTTTCCCACATAGTGCCTACCATAATGTGCCAGTAAAAAAATGCCCCCTTAGTGCCACCAGATACCATAATGCCCCCATAATGTGCCAATAAGTATAAAGGCTTCTTTAGAGCCCCCACTTCCCCTTAGTGCCCCCAAATAATGCCCTTATAATGTCACAAGATGCCCCATAGTGCCATTCTCCCCTATAGTGCCCCCATAATGTGTCAATAAAAAAAAAGCCCCTTTAGACCCCCCCAGATGCCCCCATAGTGCTCCTCTCCCCGATGGTGCCGCCCCCTAAAGTGCCAGTAAAACATGCCGCTTCAAAGTGCCACCATATGCCCCAATAGTGCTCCACTCCTCAATAGTGCCGCCCTACCCTATAGTGCCTCCCATAATGTGCCAGTAAAAAATGCCCCCTTAGTGCCACCAGATGCCATAATGCCCCCATGTGCCAATAAGAAAAAAGGTCCCTTTAGAACCCCCACTTCCCCATAGTGCCCCCAAATAATGCCCCTATAGTGCCACCAGATGCCCCATAGTGCCGTTCTCCCTTATAGTGCCCCCCATAATGTGTCAAAAAAAAGCTCCTTTAGAGCCCCCATAGTGCTCCTCTCCCCCATGGTGCCCCCCAAATAATGCCCCTATATTGCCACCAGATGCCCCCTAGTGCCGTTCTCCCCTATAGTGCCTACCATAATGTGTAAAAAAAAAAAAAAGCCCCTTTAGAGCCCCCATAGTGCTCCTCTCCCCCATGGTGCTCCCCAAATAATGCCCCCATTGTGCCGTTCTCCCCTTTAGTGCCCCCATAGTGCCGTTCTCCCCTTTAGTGCCCCCCATAGTGCCGTTCTCCCCTTTAGTGCCCCCCATAGTGCCGTTCTCCCCTTTACTGCCCCCCATAGTGCCCTTCCCCCCTTTACTGCCCCCCATAGTGCCGTTCTCCCCTTTACTGGCCCCATAGTGCCGTTCTCCCCTTTACTGCCCCCCATAGTGCCGTTTTCCCCTTTAGTGCCCCCCATAGTGTCGTTCTCCTCTTTAGTGCCCCCCATAGTGCCGTTCTCCCCTTTAGTGCCCCCCAGAGTGCCGTTCTCCCCTTTAGTGCCCCCCATACTGCCGTTCTCCTTTTTAGTGCCCCCCATAGTGCCGTTCTCCCCTTTACTGCCCCCCATAGTGCCGTTCTCCCCTTTAGTACCCCCCATAGTGCTAGTCTCCCCTTTAGTGCCCCCCATAGTGCCGTTCTCCCCTTTAGCGCCCCCATAGTGCCGTTCTCCCCTTTAGTGCCCCCATAGTGCCGTTCTCCCCTTTAGTGCCCCCATAGTGCCGTTCTCCCCTTTAGTGCCCCTCATAGTGCCGTTCTCCCCTTTACTGCCCCCCATAGTGCCGTTCTCCCCTTTAGTGCCCCCATAGTGCCGTTCTCCCCTTTAGTGCTGTTCTCCCCTTTAGTGCCCCCATAGTGCCGTTCTCCCCTTTACTGCCCCCCATAGTGTTGCTCTCCCCTTTAGTGCCCCCATAGTGCCGTTCTCTCCTTTAGTGCCCCCATAGTGCCGTTCTCCCCTTTAGTGCCCCCATAGTGCCGTTCTCCCCTTTAGTGCCCCCATAGTGCAGTTCTCCCCTTTAGTGCCCCCATAGTGCCGTAACCATTCTCCCCTTTAGTGCCCCCATAGTGAAGTTCTCCCCTTTAGTGCCCCCTTAGTGCAGTTCTCCCCTTTAGTGCCCCCATAGTGCAGTTCTCCCCTTCAGTGCCCCCATAGTTCCAGCTCCCCCCCTTAAAAAAAAAAAAATACACCGATACTTACCAGCAGCAACGCGATGCAGGCCTCTTCCGGCCCGTGTCCCTGCTGTGTACTGCCCGGCTCAGGCGGCGCGATGATGACATCATCGCGCCGCCAGAGCCGGCCTCTGATAGGCTGCAGGCATTAGTGCCTGTGGCCTATCAGAAAAACAGGGGAGGGACACACCACAGCACAGATATGGAGATGAGCGCTTCCACAATGGTAGCGCTCATCTCCTACTGCCCCCCCCCCCGCCCCCCCCCCACCACCGCCACCGCCGCAGCCGTAATTACATCCAGGGCTGCTCCGCCTGTGGTGATCGGCGGTGCGGCCCTGAAGGATTAAAAAATTATAATTTTGGCTGGTTGTTCTAGGGGGGGTCCAGACCCGCTGGACCCCCCCTGTAGGTGCGCCACTGCTTACAACCAGTGATCTAGCTAATCCTAATGCTTGATGGTGCAGCCATCTTGGAATAGATGTGAGAGAGTTATTTTTTTTCTACCAGAGGCACTACTTTAAGAAGGGAGTGCCACATAACCCTGTGTGTGTGGGGGCAGGGCCGTCTTTAATATTGATTGGACCCTGGGCAAAAATTTACTTGGGCCCCCTGGATCCTGCCTTCCCACACCTTAGCAGGAAATCACGCCCTCCACCACAACACACACACAAAAAATCCACACATCTGGTAGAGTCCAGTGAATGACTGTAAATACTTCCAGTTCTGAAGACTCCAGCAGCTCAGGATCAGTGCTCTGGGCTGGAAGTGGGCACCGCTCCGCAGTTCAGGAAGGAGACCGGGGCTGGGCTCACCCTAGTGTTACAGTGCACCCCAGCACCCCACAGTATGCGGTATAGCACCCTATAGTATACAGCACCACACAGTATGCAGTTTAGCACCCCACACTATACAGTACCCCACAGTATATAGTAGAGCAGTATAGCAGCCCACAGTATACAACACCTCACAGTATACAACACCTCACACTATACATGATACAGCCCCCCACACTATACAGTACAGTAGTATAGCACTCCACACTATACCGAACCCACAGTATACAGTATACAAACCCCCACAGTATACAGTACAGCAGTATAGAGCCCCCACTATACATCCCCCCCACACTCTACAGCCCCCCCCACAGTCTACAGCCCCCCCCCCACAGTCTACAGGCCCCCCCCCCCAGTCTACAGGCCATCCCACAGTCTACAGCCCCCCCCACAGTCTACAGGCCCCTCCCACAGTCTACAGCCCCCCCCCACACACAGTCTACAGTCCCCCACACAGTATACAGTCACCACACAGTATACAGCCCACCACACAGTATACAGCCCCCACACAGTATACAGTCCCACACAGTATACAGTCCCACACAGTATACAGCCCCCCACAGTATACAGGTCCCCACACAGTATACAGCCCACCACACAGTATACAGGCCCCCACACAGTATACAGCCCACCTCACAGTATACAGCCCCCACACAGTATACAGGCCCCCACACAGTATACAGCCCACCACACAGTATACAGGCCCCCACACAGTATACAGGCCCCCACACAGTATACAGCACCCCACTATACAGTAGTTTACAGTATATTAACATAACAGCCCCTGAGTGTCACCTTTTTCTGATGTAATCTTCACACAAAAAAGCTCCACAGTTAACTTCTGCAACACTCCTGATAGGACCTGTGATGACCTCATAGCCATGTGACCAGTAATTGCTAGGTTACTGGTCACATGGTGATGATGTCATTAAGGTCCTAGATCACAACTTTAACACAGTACGATCATGAGGCCTGGACTCACCCACTGTGTAGCTGACAGCTTGACACCCGGGGCAGTAGCTAGCAGGACTCAAGAGGCAGCTGCCTTGGGCCCCCCAGGAGCAACTGGGCCTGGGGCAGCTGCCCCTTTTGCCCCTTGGTAAAGACGGCCCTGTCCCTGTCACCTATGCAGAGCAAGGGTTTATTCACTGCAAAAATTTTAAAATGTCACCCAAGAATGTAACAGACGCTTTTGCACCCTGCTCCCTCTTCTGCTGTGCTGGTGCCTCTGTGCGACCACAGCCTCTTCATCCGAACTAGACAGGTCACTCGCATGATCTTGATTCCATGTGGGGTCTAGTACCTCATCATCCTCCACATCATCTTCCACCCACTCTTTACCACTGCCCTTCTTGTCGGTCTGCAGAAAGCCGCAGCAGTTGGCACCTTTGTTTTGTCATCCTCAGAGACGTGCTGCGGTGGTCTTCCCATGTCCTCATCCTGAAACATAAGTGGTTAGGCATCAGTGCACTCAATCTCTTCCACTTCTGGTGCAGGGCTTTGTGGATGGCCCTCGGAAACCCTGCCAGCAGAGTCATCAAAAAGCGTAAGAGACTGCTGCATGACTTGGGGCTCAGACTGCTTGCCTGATTTGCAAGGGGGTGAGTTGAAAGACAGATGGCCATGGGCTGTAGGTGCCAACTCTGATCTTTCAGCAGGGGACTGGGTGGGAGACAATGCGAAGGAACTGTAGGCACTGTAAGACCCCCAATCTACTATAGTTTGTACTTGTTCTGGCCTCACCTGATTCGTATTGTCCTAAATGCAGGCCGCAAATGTACTTTCTAGCACAAAAGATGAGCATTTGTCACCCAACAATGTAACAGACGAATTAGTGAAATGTATTTCCTTGTCAACTAGTTAGAGCAGGGGTAAATCACAGCCAAAAATTGGTGAACTTCACCCGACAATGTAACAGACAAATTAGTGCAATGAATTTACCTGTCTACTAGGTAGAGCAGGGGTATATCACACCAGAAAATTGGTGAATTTCACCCAACAATGTAACAGCCAAATTAGTGAAATTTATTTACCTGTCTACTAGGTAGAGCAGGGGTATATCACAGCCAAAAATTTTTGAATTTTACCCGACAATGTAACAGACAAATTAGTGAAATGTATTCACCTGTCTACTAGGTAGAGCAAGGGTATATCACAGCCAAATATTGGTGAATTTCACCCGACAATGTAACAGAAAAATTTGTGAAATTAATTTACCTGTCTACTAGGTAGAGCAAGGGTATATCACAGCCAAAAATTGGTGAATTTCACCCGACAATGTAACAGACAAATTATTCAAATTGATTTACCTGTCTCTGTCTACTAGTTAGAGCAGTGGTATATCACAGCCAAAAATTTGTGAATTTCACCCGACAATGTAACAGACAAATAAGTGAAATTTATTTACCTGTCTACTAGGTAGAGCAGGGGTATATCACACCCAAAAATTGGTGGAGAATGTGGCACAGGAGGAGGAGGAGGAGGAAGAGGGATCATTTCATAGGGTTTCAGGCCAGTCATTCACAAGTGGCTCCGAGGGTGGGTTCCTGCACCCACAAACCCCAGGTACACAATTGTCCAGCCAGGGCACAGTTCTGGAGGATGACTATGTCACCGCCAGTTCTGTGAGAATATCTGGCAGACGTTCTTCTCTACCTCTTGTATGATGTTCTTTGTTTTAGTTTCACTTTCTCATCTCCTTTCCTTCTGCCAGGTGTCACTTATTTCAACTAATTGTCTTCCTTTATAATCCCTCCCATACTGCCTCACTTTGCGGTTTATACTACTTGGATGAGGTGTTCACGGCTGGAGGCTGCTTCTGCTGTTTGTTCAGATAAGTCATTTACTTTATTATGTTTCCTTGCTGGCTTGATTCTAAGTGACCCTGACTCCATCCGTATTAAGTGCAGGGAGCCGTGGTCTTGTCCCCTCACTATTATAGGGTTTTCAGATGTCACACAGTATTAGGTACGCGGGCATGCAATCGTCTACCATACAGACCCTTGCATGTTTATAGTAGTCAGGGACAGCTCTTAGGGTTTTATAGGGCTCACCTATAAGCTCCTTAGTTTGGGATCAAGCCAGTCGCTCGTTTATTTATATGTTCCAGCTATCTGATAACTTCATCAGTGACAGACGAGTTGGAGGATGAGGAGGAGAAGATAGAGGAGGAGGAGGAACCATGTTCTCTTAAAATGAATGCAAAATGAGGAGATGAGCGCCCATGAGTGCAAAGCATGGCCCCCCTCCCTCCATCACACCCCTCCCCCAATATTAATGATTGTTGTTTTGTAATTGCTTTTTTTAAACACATCAATGATGCCGTGCTAAGCCTGAGCGCCTCTGCTCTGGCGCTAGTTTGTGTGACCGTGACATGATGGAGGGAGGGGGGGCAATCTAAATGGGACAGCTCTTAGGGTTTTATAGGGCTCACCTATAAGCTCCTTAGTTTGGGATCAAGCCAGTCGCTCGTTTATTTATATGTTCCAGCTATCTGCTAACTTCATCAGTTACAGACGAGTTGGAGGATGAGGAGGAGAAGATGGAGGAGGAGGACCCATGCGAAGGAACTGTAGGCACTGTCAGACCCCCAATATACTATAGTTTGTACTTGTTCTGGCCTCACCTGATTCGTATTGTCCTAAATGCAGGCCGCAAATGTACTTTCTAGCACAAAATATGAGCATTTGTCACCGAACAATGTAACAGACGAATTAGTGAAATGTCCTTGTCCACTAGGTAGAGCAGGGGTATATCACAGCCAAAAATTGGTGAATTTGACCCGACAATGTAACAGACAAATTAGTGAAATTTATTTACAGTACCTGTCTACTAGGTAGAGAAGGGGTAAATCACAGCCAAAAATTGGTGAACTTCACCCGACAATGTAACAGACAAATTAGTGCAATGAATTTATCTCTGTCTACTAGGTAGAGCAGGGGTATATCACACCAAAAAATTGGTGAATTTCACCCAACAATGTAACAGACAAATTAGTGAAATTTATTTACCTGTCTACTAGGTAGAGCAGGGTTATATCACAGCCAAAAATTTGTGAATTTTACCCGACAATGTAACAGACAAATTAGTGAAAAGTATTATTTTTTTTTGTTAAATTAGTCTTTATTTCAATTTCATTGAAAAAACATCCAAAAAATACATTAATCTAATATTAAAAAAACATAGATATTAACAATTCATAGTAGTAATTTATCTTTATTTATTCCCTCCCACTACCCATAGGGAGAGGAAGGGGGGGGACGTGGAGAAAAAAAAAAAAAAAACACATCCAGCCCTAGAGTAGCCAATTTTTCCATACTTCATCCGAATTTTGTGATTTTTTTAGTGTAACTCTCCATCGCACGTTCTTCTATTATTAAATTATCTATTGCTTTTTTCCACTGTCCCACTGTCGGTGGATCTGCCATTATCCATTTCCTAAGTATAAGAAGTCTGGCTTGAAATAATACTTTATTCATAACCAATCGTATTTTTTTTATCTAACTTCAAATGTTCAGTTGCCCCTAAAATACAAATGACTGGGTCATAGGGCAGCTGAACTTTCAGACGCAAAAATATGATTTCTAATATTTCTATCCAATATCTGAAGAGTTTGGGGCATCTCCAAAAGCAATGTATTAAATCGGCTTTCTCATCCCGGCATTTTAGACACTTATCTGACTCCCTCACACCCATTCTTTTCAACATCCATGGAGATCTATGTAATCTATGCAATATGAAGAATTGTGAAATCTTATGTGAACCCCTATCAGAGACCCTCGCATAATTTCTAAGGGCATCTCTCCATTTCTCCTCCGTAAAAGATTCTAGTTCTTTCTCCCATTTTCTTACGGCCGGCATTATAATCCTTTTTTTCCTTCCCTCCATCAGAATCCCATATCTCCTTGCGGTTATTCCTCCTCCTTCCCCTCTAATAAATTTATCCAGCATATCCGATTTTTCCCTTCTATACCTATCATCTTGATCCACTGTCCGCAGCGCATTCCTAAGCTGAAAATATTTATACATATCTCTATGGGGAATCCCAAATTCCGTTACCATTGTATTAAAGTCCTTCAAATTGTCTTCCTTGAAAATCTGATCTATATATTTCATTCCTTTTTTTTTCCACTCTATATAAACCCTAATCGTTTCTAATTCCTTTAAATTAACATTTTTCCAAATCGGTGTATAGTGCAAAAACCCTTTAATCTCTAATATTTTTTTTAATTTCCCCCCCATACGTAGTCCATTAAATTTAATATTCTGTTACCAGTATTTTTTTCCCCAAAAAACCTGATTCCAGCACCTCTTAGTGATTCCACTCCTCTTTCCATCCCCATCTATTTATTTCTTGACTAACCGCCAAACTTTCTAAACTACCCTTTATATTCCCATATTGTGTTATTAGATAATAGAAAAACAGATTGGGAACCGCTAATCCTCCATCCCGCACTGGAAGCTGAAGGACTTCTTTCTTTATCCGAGGGATAGCTCCCTTCCAAATAAATTCCCCCATTAGGGTATCAAATAGCTTAAAAATATTCTGCAGTATTCTCACTGGAGCATTTTGCAAGACATAGAGTATTTTTGGGAGAAAGACCATTTTTATTAAATTTACCCGACCTTGTATTGACATTGGTAGTCTTTTCCATATATGTATTTTAGTTCTTAATTCTTTTATTAAGGGGAGAACATTTAATTTTTCATGCTCTTCTATATTTCCAGAAATTTGTATACCAAGATATTTGAATTTCTCATTTTTTTCCAGGACGTGGACCCGTGAATCTCCCTGTGATTGACCATCTCCTAATATTAGCATGTGTGATTTCCCCCAATTAATGTTTAAACCAGAAAACAAACCAAACGTATCTATTATTTCTATCACTCTATTGAACTGATCCCCAGTATTCTGCAAAAAAAGTTAAATATCATCCGCATACATTAACATTTTTTCCTCTCCACCCAGATATTGAAACCCTTTAATCTCCCTATCATTTCTTATTATGTTTGCCAAAGGCTCAATTGCAATAGCAAATAACAGTGGGGAGAGAGGGCATCCCTGCCTAGTGCCCCGGTATAGGGCAAACGGCAGGGACAAGCTCCCATCCACCACCACTCTGGCCCTTGGGTTAAGATATATTAACTGAATGCACCTTATAAATCCCTCCCCTATTCCAACCCTTTTTAATACTGTCCATAGGTACTCCCATTCAATACAATCGAATGCCTTTTGGGCATCCAATGAAAGTATCGCTTTCTCCCCTGCATCTAATGTATTGGCTTCGATATTAAGGAACAACCTTCTTATATTTGAATATATTGTTCTACCCGGAATAAAGCCTGTCTGATCTTTATTTATTATTCCTTTAATAACCTTTGACAGCCTATCCGCCAAGACCTTTGCCAAAATTTTTACATCGGTATTGAGAAGAGATATTGGCCTATATGACCCGGGATCTAATTGTTCTTTTCCCTTTTTTGGAATTAATGTAATAATTGCTTCCTTCATGGAGTCAGGTAGATCGCCCAGTTTTCGGGATTCATCCAATGTTATTTTTAACTCAGGTACTAAAACCTGGGAGAAGGTTTTATATATTTCAAAAGGGAGCCCATCCCCCCCTGGTGCTTTTTCGGCTTTTACCTTCCCCAACACTGAATTTATTTCTGCCACTGATATTTCTTTTTCTAAATATTCTTTTTGGGCCTGGGATATCTTACTGAAAGGAATCTCATCTAGGTATAAGTCTAACTCTTGTTTTGAATATTGTACCCTAGACTTATAAAGCTCTAGGAAGTACTCCAGGAACACTTTTTTAATACCTTCCGGTGTACTAACTAATTTACTCGTTTTATCCTTAATTACCCCGATCCATGATTTCCCTTTTTGATTTCTCACTATATTTGCTAAAATTTTACCGACCTTTTCACCCTCCGAAGCTAACCGGATCCCTTGAAAAAGCAATTCTTTCCTAGTTTTTTCTAACTGATATATTTTTGATTTTTCTTCTTCTTCCTCCCAAACTCTCTTATTGAAATCAGTGGGGTACCTTATGCATACCATTCCTGCTTCTTGTAATTTCTTTTCCAATAGATTCCCTTTCTCTCTAACACTTTTTTTCCAATAATTTACCTTTTTTAACAACACTCCTCTCAAAAAGCCGTATCCCAAACCATTAATCTATTGGCAGAACCAGTATTCACTTTAAAAAAAAATTCTAGCTCCTCAATTATACTCTCGTTATCTGTGATCAATGATAACCAATGAGGGTTAAACTTGAACAACGGCACAATACTCTTTTTATTCAAGTCTAGGTCAATTACCATTGCATTATGGTCTGACAAAGCCATAGGTATATACTTAATCCTAATCCTGTTTTGAGAGATTAAATTTTTATTTTTCCGAAAAGCATATCTATTCTTGACCAGGTTTGATGTGTTTTTGAATAACAGGAGTACATAGTTTCATCCGGATTTTGGGCGCGCCACACGTCTACCCAATTAAATTCCTGGGCTAGCTTACATAAATCTACATTTTGTGCTCCTCCCCCTCTGCCAGAAGTTCTATCCCTGAGTGGATCCATAACCGCATTATAATCACCCACCGCAATCAGTATACATTCCTGCTTATTCAACATAAATCCATACAATTGATACAATACATCTGGCTTGTAAGGTGGTGGGATATATATATATTGGCAATTACAGTTTTAATCCCTTCTACATAACAATATAAGAAGAGGTATCTGCCACAGTCATCGGCCTCACATGCCACAACTTCAAATTTAATCTTCCCTCCACCATCCATCTCTTCTCCAACCACCTTACTGATTCCTTATCCAAATGTGTCTCCTGGAGACAGATGATGGCCGGCAGAAACCTCTTCATCCACTCAAGGATAGCGTATCTTTTGACCCTCTCACGAAGCCCTCTCACATTTAATAAAAGGATCCTAACCATCTTCAGAGGGGGAGGAAAGGAGAAAAAAAAAAAAAAAACACACACGTCCCCCCCTCCCACATCCTGTACTTACCCCCCTCCCACATCCTGTACTTACCCCCCTCCCACATCCCGTACTTACCCCCCTATCCAAATAATCACCCCTTCTGCTGACCAGCAGTCTGGGCGACTCCATAACTTAGCATAAAGACCCCTTTCACCTCCACCACCCCCGACCTCAGAGGCCCTCCCCGTCCGCCCATTCACTAACTTCTTCCGGAGTCTGGAAAAAAATGCTCCTGCCTTTATACTCCACCCTTAATTTCGCCGGGAAGAGCAAGCTATACTTTAGACCTGCCTCCCTTAATCTTTTTTTTACAGTTATAAATTCTCTCCTTTGTGCGTTAGTACTAAATGAATAATCTGGAAAAAGTTTAATCTTTACACCCTGTATATGTTTTTTTTCTGAAGTTCTGGCGTCAAATAATATTCCATCACGGTCCTTAGTCAATAAACATTTCACCAATATAGGCCTAGGGTAATCCCCTGGGACCCTATTTTTTGTGGGGACCCTGTGTGCTCTTTCGATAGAGAATAAGGGGGAGAGAGTACCCTCTTTACTATTCTCCCTTATCCATTTCTCCATGAATTCAGTACAATTATCTCCCTCCGCTCGTTCTGGGACCCCCACACATCTTATATTAGATCTTCTTAATCTATCCTCCTGATCAACCAGTTTTTGTTCCATCTTACCATTTATCTGTTTTAAAGATACCACCTCCTTCTCTAACTTCTGCACAGATTGCTCTAGGGTGGGGATCCTTTTCTCCATCTCATACAAGCGCTGCCTTACTTTCTCCATCTCACCTCGTATCACCATAACATCAGTTTGCACTGCCCCGAGCTGCGTTACCAGATTACCCATTAGATTTTCCATCCGCGAAACAGTGCAAAGTATGTCCTGCACCATTCTTACATCTGTTTCGGTATATGTCACTGGGGTTCCCCTCTCCCCCCTCAGGTGTTATCTCATGTGTTGGGCCCTGAAGTCTAACATCTGCGGTTTTTTCTTTTTGTGGAGATCTTGGCCCTGGTGAATTAGGGAGCAAATATTTATTTAAACCCTGTTGCTTGGATCCACTTTCTAGCCCTGTTACTGATCGCCTAGCGGTACTCCCTGTAGGGCCACGCTGTTCCTCCCTTCTTTTTGATGGCATTTTCAATTTCTTAACCTTGCCCCCCCCCCCCCCCCCCTTTACTATATAAGCCCTTGGGGAAAAAAAATCACCTCTATTCCCTTCTCTTCCTCCTCTCTCCCCTCCCCCTACCTATTTTATCAGACAATTAGTTACAAAATTGTTAGTAAAAGTAGTAGTAAGGCAAGGTATTAACCCCTTTAACACAATGATAGGAAAAAAATATATATATATGATCCCCCTTTTCAAATTAGTCATAAACATCAAGAAACAAACAATAAACAATAAGTTAATCCATATCTAAACACTAATTAGTCCAAAGGAGGGGAAGAGAGAAAAAAATAAAAATAAAAAAATTTCACGATGTTAAATAGTCCTTAAGCCTGAGCCTGTCAAAAAGAGCCAGGGACCAAAGGCCTATAGTCCAGGCGTATAAGAAAGCGTAATTAGTCCAGAGAATTTTAGTAAGGTTAGTTTAACTTTGAACTCATAATAGGGAGAGTTTTGGAGGTGTTGAAAGGAGGTTAGTCCCTTTTTGGAAGAACTTCTTCAGAGGATTAAAATCGGGGTCAAAATGGAGGTAGCAATAGGGGCTTAAATGCAAATAAGCTGACTGCTAAGCAGTATAATCCGCGGTCAACAAGGTATATTCACCCCTTTTATTTATTTTTTCTCCCGCTTCTCTCAGTTTTTTTACTTTCTTTCCTCCAAAAATCCTCCAAAGATACAAATAGACCGGCAGCTATACCCTGGAGTCCACAGCTACCAAAGTATCTTCACCCCTTTTACCCTCTGCACAAGGCTCGAAGCCAACAACTACTGTAGAAATCATCGAAGTCCCGCTCCAGCATGCTCAAGAGGGGGGAGGGAAAACATCCCCAAAAGAGCCTTAAACAAGTGTTACAACCTCTAGCACACATGTGTAACTCACGACCTCCTCTGGGTCAGGTCCACTATTCCACTGCACCTACGGCTCATTCCTCAGCACCTGCGGGCAGCGACACCTCCTGACAGCAGCAAACCCGGGTATCAGTGCTCCGATATCAGCGTCAGATATCTTTCCTCACCACCTGCAGACCATGACATCCCCATCGACGCCTCCTTAGCAGACCAGGTAACGGCATCAGTTCTCCGGTATCAGCGTCGGCGTCCCCCTTGCTTGCTTCAGCATAGCGGCTTAGCAGGAGCGAGCAGACCAAACAGCCGGCGTGCCGGGGGAGCGGAGGGGCGGAGCCTAGCGTCACACGTCAGACGCTCCCATGCCTCATACTGAGTGAAATGTATTTACCTGTCTACTAGGTAGAGCAGGGGTATATCACAGCCAAAAATTGGTGAATTTCACCCGACAATGTAGCAGAAAAATTTGTGAAATAAATTTACCTGTCTACTAGTTAGAGCAGTGGTATATCACAGCCAAAAATTTGTAAATTTCACCCGACAATGTAACAGACAAATTAGTGAAATTTATTTACCTGTTTTACCTGTCTACTAGGTAGCGCAGGGGTATATCACAGGAGGAGGAAGAAGGATCATTTCATAGGGTTTCAGGCCAGTCATTCACAAGTGGCTCCGAGGGTGGGTTCCTGCACCCACAAACCCCAGGTACACAATTGTCCAGCCAGGGCACAGTTCTGGAGGATGACTATGTCACCGCCAGTTCTGTGAGAAGATCTGGCAGACGTTCTTCTCTACCTCTTGTATGATGTTCTTTGTTTTAGTTTCACTTTCTCATCTCCTTTCCTTCTGCCAGGTGTCACTTATTTCGACTAATTGTCTTCCTTTATATTCCCTCCCATACTGCCTCACTTTGCGATCTATACTACTTGGATGAGGTGTTCACAGCTGGAGGCTGCTTCTGCTGTTTGTTCAGATAAGTCATTTACTTTATTATGTTTCCTTGCTGGCTTGATTCTAAGTGACCCTGACTCCGTCCATATTAAGTGCAGGGAGCCGGTGGTCTTGTCCCCTCACTATTATAGGGTTTTCAGATGTCACACAGTATTAGGTACGCGGGCATGCAATCGTCTACCATACAGACCCTTGCATGTTTATAGTAGTCAGGGACAGCTCTTAGGGTTTTATAGGGCTCACCTATAAGCTCCTTAGTTTGGGATCAAGCCAGTCGCTCGTTTATTTATATGTTCCAGCTATCTGATAACTTCATCAGTGACAGACGAGTTGGAGGATGAGGAGGAGAAGATAGAGGAGGAGGAGGAACCATGTTCTCTTAAAATGAATGCAAAATGAGGAGATGAGCGCCCATGAGTGCAAAGCATGGCCCCCCTCCCTCCATCACACCCCTCCCCCAATATTAATGATTGTTGTTTTGTAATTGCTTTTTTTAAACACATCAATGATGCCGTGCTAAGCCTGAGCGCCTCTGCTCTGGCGCTAGTTTGTGTGACCGTGACATGATGGAGGGAGGGGGGGCAATCTAAATGTCTGTACTCTGAGTATGTCACTGTATGTGACATGGGAATGGGGCCAGGCCGCCAGGAAGGGTCAGCCGGGGGCTGGCTTGGGGGAATGATGTGCCATGATGGGGGGTAAAATGTGACACAGAACCCTGGCCTCATCCATGATCACATCATTACCCCCTATTGTGTCACATTTCTCCTCCCACCATGGCACATCATCCCCCCCCCCGCAAGGACGGCCCCGGCCCCATCCATGATCACATCATTACCCGCTATTGTCAATAGGGGGTAATGATGTGATCATGAATGTGGCCAGGGCCGTCCGGGTGGGGGGGAATGATGTGCCATGGGGGGAGGAGAAATGTGACACAATAGGGGGTAATTATGTGATCATGGATGGGGCCAGGGCAGGCCGTCCGGGCTGGGGGGGTGGATGATGTGCCATGTGGGGAAGGGGAAGAAATGTGACACAGTAGGGGGTAATTATGTGATCATGGATGTGATCATGGATGGGGCCAGGACCATCCCGGCGGGGGGGTAATGATGTGATTATAGATGTGGCCAGGGCCGTCCGGGCTGGGGGGGGTGGATGATGTGCCATGGGGGGGCCCAAAATGTAGCTTTGCTTGTGTTGGCAAAAATCCTTGCATAGGCCCTGTGAGGGCTACCCTTGTGGTCATCAATGTCATCCAGGTGTCTCCTTCCCTTCCTGTCCTTATTTATATGGAGTGGGCTATGTTCAGGGTGTTTGTATGTCTAGTTTGGTGTTACATGTCTGGTGGTGTTTGGTGTCCAGCATGTTTACTAGACATTCCCCTGTCTCATGTTATTGCAGCTATGGTGTCCTGGGTTCCTGTGTGGTTTGTGGTGTGTGCTGTGTTCTTTAATGTTGGTGTGGACAGCAGCACTAGTGCACGGGTTCCAGTCAGCGTGTTATTGGTTTCGCTTACCTGCCATCTCCTTATGCTGTATGTGTTTCCCTCTCCTTGCAGCCTGGCCTCAGATAGAGACTCCTGTTCCTCCATTACTGGGATGAACAGGTCGTCTCTTCCCTGCTCCTTGGTGAGGGATTACCAGGGCGACTTAGGGTCTCTAGGAATCCAGAGTATGAGTCATCCTACCATCGGGGTCCGCTCACACGGTGAGGAGTCAGGGAGAGGATTATGGACGCTGTAGGGGGTGACCTGCTCCCTTATTACTCCTTTTGGCCAGGCTGATCCCCCTTTACCCTTTGACACCGCACGGGAAGGAAGGGGGGGTTCCCCCACTCCCCACCGTGACAATAATAGAGGCAATGTGTACAGATATAAAGTATACACAGCATATATATATAAAAAATAGATGGAGTGTGTATAGATATATGGTATATCCAGCATTGTAGTGATATATGATGTATGATAGATGCACTGTGTACAGATACTGTATATAGTATACACAGCAATGTACTGATATGTGAGGTACGAGGTATAGATTATATTATACCTCGTACCTCAGTTATCATTGCAATGCTGGATATACTATATATCTCTACACACTGCATGGTAACGACCTTACGGAGCTAAGCTGCAGTGTTAAGCAGGACAATGTGTCTCTACATCAGTGCATGAAGATGTGGGATCTCACATCTTTTAAAAAATACGTGGATAAAAATATGATACCAGGAGGCTTAAGATTAAAAAAGAAACCGACCACAGTATACTCAGACTTAATCCTGTATCTGTGGCAAGATATTTTATCAAATTGTTCCTTTAAATTGATGCAATTGATCATTGAATATGAGGAACTAACTTTGAATGATTTACGTAAAGAAATTAAAGCCACACAGATGGGTCTGCTTTGTCACACACCAAAATCATCATTCATTGAATTTGATGAAAAATGTAAAGAAAATCTCAACAAGCTGGAGGAGAGTTTGATTTAATTCAAACAAAATAAATTTAAAAGAGACCTTATGGATTACAAATCGAATGTGGTGTATTCATGGCCAAATGTGAGGGCAGACACATTCTGTTCGATCCTGTGAAAATTAACCCATTCCAGGAAGAATCAGGTTTCCGGAGTTTTATTCAGTTCTACGGAGATAGAATCTACAGACTCCGCTCCGGACAAATCCGAAATCAAATGTATCCTCTAATTGAAATGCTGCTAATGTATCCACTGATCAGGAAGTGCAGAGGAGAAAACTAACCGCAAAAAACGGCAGGCGCGGAGGAAACACCACAAGAGGTCGCAGATATCAATCTCGCCGCAAGCAGGTATAGACGACCTCCAGGTTATAAATTTTTCCTCCATGACCTTATCCTCTGCACAAGAGACTCTTTTGAAAAGGGATCTGTCTTTTTCACCGACTTGCCATTCTGATTTATACCATACAATCGTTGATGTTAATGTTTGGCAAGAACTATGATCCTAAAAAAAAACATTTTTATACCAGGGAGGATATACCATGTGGTACACAACACGATGATAACGAAATACCATATTGTGGAGGTTGCATCCACTAATGCCATACAATTGGAGGGTGTCATTCACTCAGAAATAGCAGGAACAACATTAGAGTTTGCGGACTTAGCACATATTTCCTCTCTACAGGAAACGTATCAGGAGCCGGAGGGTAGTTCACATCAAAATACTTTGAGGTCCTTTAAAACCTCAAATAGATATTCTTATTCTGTTCAATCTAGATCCCTGGCTCTTGATCGCTTCCAGAATTTAGTTGAGAAGGATTTGTGTTTACTAAATGATAACATCAAACATACAAATATAAAAAATAACAAAAAGAAAGAGGAAAATTATGCACTTAGGGTCTTTATGGATACACAAGATTTAATCATCAAAGAAGCTGATAAAGGAGGAGCGGTGGTGTTGTTGGCTAGTCATGTATACAAATCACAAATTCTGGAAATGTTGGGCAATATTACAATATATTTGCCATTGAAGAATAATCCGCTCCCCTTTATCAAGAGAAACTTAAGAAAACCCTGCAAGAGGGCTTGGATTCGGGTATTTGCAGTTAACGGGAAACTGAGTATATTTATGTAGAGCATCCTGTAATTTCCATCTTCCATACGTTACCCAAGGTCCATAAAGGAGGGTTTCCACCCCCTATGAGACCGATAGTCTCTGGCATCGGCTCATACTCTGAAAGATTATCGGAGTGGGTGGATTCCCTCCTGCGGCCTCTGGTTCCCTTTATGCTAGGTTATTTAAAGGACACGTGCAGTTTTACAATGTTTTGAGGATTTTGGGTGGAAAGAACATTACATGTGGATTATTGCTTATGTAATATCGTTATACACTAATATCCCTCACTATCTCGGAATTGAGGCTGTATGATGGTATTTGGCAACCCATAGTAAATATACAACAGTTCTCCAAGATTTTTTATTCATGGCAATAGATTTTTTATTTTGACATCATTTTTTATGTTCAATGGAAATTTTTATCTCCGGGTTTCTGGAGTTTCAATGGGGGCCAAATTTTCACCATCGATAGCCAATATATTCATGGCATGGTGGGAAAGGAATTTTCTATTTGCAGACACAAATCCCTTTTTTCAATGTATCAATTGGTATGAACAGTAATCGATGATATGCTAATGGTGTGGCAAAGGAAAGAGGCCGACATACTTTATTTTGAAGAATATTTAAAGGGAACCTGTTATCAAATTTATGCTGACCGTACTGAGGGCAGTATAAAGTAGTGACAGAAATGCTGATTTCAGTGGTGTGTCACTCATCAGCTAAAAGTGAGTGGTTGCCGAGAACCAGCATCATAATCATTGCAGCCCAGGCCTTGAAAAGAGTCACGGCCACCTAAGAAGAGTCATGGGTATTCATGAATTCTTGCTCTCCCTGCCCATCTGCTGATGACTGACAGTCTTCTACATAGTTTTCTCCCTTTCTCTCTAGGAGAGAACTGCCAATCATCAGCAGGTGGGCAGGAGAGCAGGAGATTATGAATAACCGTGACTCTTCTCAGGTAGATTTGACTCTTTTCAAAGCCTGGGCTGCAGTGATTATGATGCTGTTCTCGGCAACCACTTGCTTTTAGCTGATGTGTGGCACACTGCTGAGATCAGCATTTCTGTCACTAATTTATGCTGCCCTCAGTGAGGTCACCATAAAGTTGATGACAGGTTCCCTTTAAATCAGGGTATTCCCTCCATAAAGTTCAGTTTACAATGAGATTCTAGATCATAGATCAATAGTTTTTTGGGATTTCTGTTTGCAGGCAGATATCACCATGGCTAGAGTATTAACATGTGTAACATCCTAGAGTTATGTTACGAAACTTTTTTGCCCCGCTACAATCTCTTAAGTGTATTTATACTGTCATCTAATGTGATTTTATCTAATTTTCTCACAAATGTGCATTGAAACCCTTGTTAAATGTATTTGCTGTAATTTCCATGTACACCAGCAGGTGGCAGCAATGTGTTAGCAGAGACTTAGTTCAGTTTAGTATTTCTAGACTGGAATAGTTTATTCCAGTTTAGCTCCCCCCTCTTTGACCAGAGTGGGCTTGCCCACATCCTGCCTCATGTGTGGAGAAGGAAGTTAGAGTTAGTGTGCCAGCCACCCCTGCTAGGGGAAGCTTGTGCAAGTAGGAACTCCCAGATTCAAGGATCCAAAGCCAGGATCTTGCCTCGGCTGAGACATTGATCATCATTCCCAGCCTGAGCCCTTCAGTCTCAGCTGGTGAAAGAAAGCAGCCACCTCCAGTATTCCAGGAAGAAGCATACCCTGTGAGCACAACTGTGAGTACCGTCCAGAGACCAGGAGAAGCCAAATTCCTCTTTAGCTAGTCAGTCCCCATACAGCAGAAGATAGTAAGCGCAGAAGATATTAATTCCTGCCACATTACAGAGCCACAAGGCAGACGACTTATCCTGCAAAAGAGCTCCAGGCACATGATAGAAGCAGAAGATAGATTCCTGTCACACATTGCCAATACCTGCTGGGACTTCAGACTATTGCTGTATCTCGCATGGATTACTGCTGCAACAAGTAAAGATGAGGTTGAACTTTATTCACCGTCTGGATCTCAATTATTGCTGCAAATCCCTCAATTACTCCTACTAGCAATACACTCATTTTATTGCAAGTGAGCCAGGATCCAGGAGTCCAGCCGTACCCAGGTAGGAGACACCGTTGACACCATTACCCCTACCATACAGAGACATTACACCACTCTGGCATTCCTAACCTGGTACGTGAGTTATAACAACCTTAAAGGGTCCTGCAACAGTAACCTGCGCACGCTACAATTGGCATCACAAACAGAACTATAAACTATCATTCACACCTGACCCAGTCATTGCCTATTATTAGCATCAGAGTGCATTATTCCAATCCTGCTCATTGCAGATGTACTTTTAGAAAGGAGGCTGTAGGTAACACCACCCTCTTGGCAACTTCATGTAATCATCAACTAATAATACAAATGGAGAAAGAGAAAAGCCTATCACTTTTGTCACAGGGTATAGTGAAGAATATACAGAGGTATGTAGGATTATCCAGCGGCATTTGCCAGTGCTGAATTTTGCCAAGGAGTGGGGCGATATAGTTTTGGCAGGAGTTAGATGTGTTGCACGAAAAGCACCCGCTATAGGTCAGAAGATCAGCCCCAGTTTATTCTATGATCATGCCAAAACTAAAAAACATACCTGGCTCTCATACAAAGGCAGTTATAAATGTGGAAGCTATAGGTGCATTTGCTGTAATCATATGACGGTATGCAGTCATGCGATTCAACAATATTTAAACTGCAATACAGACTTTGCGATATATGTTATCACTTGCAGAGTCTGTCATTTGCAGCATGTAGATTGTACGACAAAGCAGATCAAGGTCAGAATCCGAAAACATCTATTTGATATTCCCCATTATAAGACACGTAATGTTTCAGTTTACATGTTTAAAGTTAACATTTTGCCACTGTTCATAAAGGGGCTATGGCAGCGTTTGCGGTACAGGGAGTAGAAAAAGTATCTTATCCTGTTAGAGGATGTGACCAGAAACAAAAACTATTGAGCAGGGAAGCTTTTTGGATGTTTAAATTAGGGAGCTGTGTACACAATGATTTGAACAGGAAATATGATTTGGTCCTTCAATATCGATAGAATGTTTTTAATATATAGGATCCCTTTTCTATCGCAATTTTTTCAGGTGTACAGTATGTAGTTTCCCCTTATTTTGGTTAGCATGTCATGGGAATTACTTAATTGTTTTTGACCCACCCTATGCCTATAAGAACGGGGATTTATTTTTATTTCTGTATCATGATGAAGGACCAATATGTGGTCCGAAACGCGTAGACTGTACTTGTCTGGATTTTACCGCAAGTAAATAAAGATGACTTTTTATGGGAAACTGGATCTCACTACTTCTTCAGAATCATTGCATGGCCGTGTCCGGGCCCTTTTCCCATGCCTCCCAAGAAAACAACACAGGTGAGCTCTGCAGTTTGGTTTTTGTCTTGATAATCACATGAAGCTGACACAGAGACACTTACTGTACCTGAGTGCACAGAGCAGGGCATGGCGGCGTTACACTGTGTCGGGGGCTGAGAGGGTGAAGAATTCAGGTTCCTCTGCAGAGCTGAGAGAGTAGAACTCTGTGTCAGAACTGGGGTTTCAGCACTGGAAATGAGGGGTTCACTTCACACCCTAAACACATATTACTGACAGCACAGTCACTTCTCACCTATAGTCATAGTTTCAGCAGAAGTCACTCTAATCATCCTCTACACCAGAGGTAGCGAACCTATGGCACGGGTGCCAGAGGTGGCACTCAGAGCCCTTTCTGTGGGCACCCGCACCCTGAAAAAAGTCTATGGTGTACCAATATATCTTAGACTCTTCCTGCCATTCATCAGTGCAGGTCGCACTATGAACAGCTTGGGCAGCGCATTAAATGGAGGCATGCTATTATAGCTAAATTACAGAGTACATGGAATATATACGGTACTTTATTGGACTATAGTATTCAGGTTAAATTGCCAGTGTTGACACTTTGCGATAAATAAGTGGGTTTTGGATTTCAGTTTGGGCACTCAGTCTGTAAAAGGTTCGCCATCACTGCTCTACACTGTCACTTGCAAGTTGCTTGCAGAGGAATGAAATCCCAACTCCCATGGCACAGGACACTAAAGTTCCTCTGATGGGCGCTAGGCAATCCAATCAGGAGCAGGCTCTGCAAGCACTGCTAATGCTGATTGGCCAGCCCAGCACCCATCAGCGAGACAACATAGAGCACTAGTCAGGACTCCAGCGGGTGCAGCGCTAACCACTGATGCTGTGCCCCGAGGACAGGACAGAGGAAGCAGGGAGCTGGAAAGCAGAGCCTAAGCCCAGGACAGGGACTCAAGACAGGAGCGAGAATTAAGTGTAATTAGGAGGAGGGGCCTTTTGTCCAAGACCAGGCCCCCTTCCTCCAGGAGCCCATAGCAGCTGTGTAGTCTGCCTCCATTGGAGGTACACCGCTAACTGTACCTCTTAATTATTTTTTTTATTTCAATAGAATCTTTATAAGGCCCCATGCACACAACCATATTTGTTTTGCGGTCTGCAAATTGCAGATCTGCAAAAAATATAGATGTGGTCCATGTTATATCCACTTTTTTTGCGTACTGTTTGACTTCAATGGGTATGTGGTCCGGAGATAGTTTCTGTCAATACAAAACTTTCTCCTATCCACAGAATATCTGGGACCACCAATGATCACGAGAACTGTATCCTGTATCCCCTAATGAATGAAGTGGCAGGTCATGCGTGTAGATAGCTACCCTGTTCACTCTCTAAGGGACTGCGAGAGATAGCCGAGTACAATGCTCAGCTATTTCCAGAAGTCCCATAGGCATTGAATCAAGCAGACGGGAACATGGTTGACCTACCATTCCATTTCTTTAGGGACACAGAATCCCCATTCTCATGATTATGGGGAACTATGTACAGTAGATGTTCTCATTAGACATCAGGGCACTGGTCTTAAATATGGCCCTGTTGATGATAAGTCTTTCACTCATGAAGAGTCGGGCCTTCAGCACTCAGGAAAGGAAAAAACCCCAGTGATGGAAACCTCTAGTGAACCATGGCTGCAAGACTGTCCTTCCCCTAGGAGGTGGAGGAAAATGATGGTACGTGACAAGAACGGTATATTTTTCCTTGAATCAATGGTGAATTTCAAGTGAATCGACTTCTACAGAGACCATGCCTGGAATCTGCTTTTTGATGCAGCAGGAAACTCACTTCTTCGGTGAATAAATCTGACTGCAGAAAGTCCAGTGAATGACAAGTCCAGTGGTAAATGCAAAGACCAAGCTTGGAATCTGCCTCTTAATGCAGCAGGAAACTCACTTCTTTGGTGAATGCATCTGTCTGCGGAAAGTCCAGTGAATAACAAGTCCAGTGGTAAATTAAGAGACCAAGCCCAGAAACTGCCTCTAAATGCAGCAGGAAACTCACTTCTTTAGTGAATACATCTGTCTTCGAAAAGTTCGATGAATGCCAAGTCCAGTGGTTATTGCAGACACCAAGCCTGGAATCTGCTTTTGATGCAGCAGGAAACTCACTTTTTTAGTGAATGCGTCTGAATGCAAAAAGTCCAGTGGGTGAGTGCAGAGCCCGGAATCTGCCTTTTGCTGAAGTGCAGATCATCTTATCCTGACACAGAGACCACCGTATCGTTCACTTGTGGTAGAGTCATCACCTCCAGCTGTATCCCATATTCATTACCAGGACACAGTGAGACCCCCGCTCTGGTACAGTCATCTGCAGATATAAAAAATATAACTAATTATGACTGAAGACGGAGCAATGGAAAATTACATGTAAGTGACACACAATTTACTCCCGACCACTGTGGGTCATTGTAATCCTTTTAACTGTATTAAACTTGGGCCCATGTTTCTAACAGCGATACCAATGCTTATCACTGCAATTGACTATTATAGCTGTTATTCTTGTTCTGGGATCCACTGCTGTATCCAACATAAACAGAATACAACTTATAATCATGGGCTGATTTATTTTCATATATCTTTATAGGGTTTGGAGCTCAGTTTTTGTACATACAAATGGCTAAAATTCTGGGAGCCATTGCTCAAGGAGATCTACACATCAAGGGCAATAGGAGCTCCCCTAGAGGTGACTGCAGGCAATTAGAATTTTATCATACTTATATGCCATGTATCAGGTGATTTTCCACTAATGGCCACTGCTCTGCTCATCTTCATGGAGAATCTTAACCCTAAATGATTCTGTGTCATCACTCTGGTGTTTCCAGAACATGGCATCATGTCTGTTATTATTATGAGCTCCTGTCATAAATCACATTACATTTTATCAAGGATCTTACCTTATTTAGGGCTCTTTTTGGTTCTTAAGAACAATACCTTCTAGCAGGGGTTACTGGTAAAAATCAGGAGATGGTTTATTCTGCACCTAATTTTGTCTCAGTCCTCTGGTAATCCGTTCTGCTTCAAATGCCTTCTTAACCCCAGGCTATTTTTATTTCCAGTGGTGACCAATGGATACCGCTGTGTCCAAATTATACAGAAGACACCATAATTATCATGAAGCAGAAAAACAAATCGTCAATATACTTAATGAAGATACAAGGTCTTCTCATGGATTGGGTCCCTTTCTGACACATGCTCCTGGGACACAACTGCCTGATAATCAGGTCTCTAGGACCGAGTTAAAATAATAAATTAAGATACCCCCCTAATTTTTGGGTATAACTATAGACACAGCAGTATTGAAGTTATGGGGCCCATAGGCTAGAAGGCCAATGTTTGTGGGGTGTGATTATCCCGAACCTTTCGTGGTTGTCTAAGTACTTACTACACATACATATATTATTACACGAGAAGACAATATTACAATCAGTACATGAAGATGATCAAACTAGAAAAGTCACTGGTTACTTACCGATACCAGCAAGTCTGTGGGTTCTAGACTTTAACCATGGGTCAGCAGTTGTAATCAGGGGTTGGGTAGAGACTGCAGCTTTGGTGACGTAGAGGATTCAGGTCTGTTTCGGTAATATCAGGCTTCTGGTCAGGGCAATCTCTTGGCCCATCATAGACTCGACATGTCATGAAAAACATGGAGTCGCTAATTGACCGTTTTGTGATCCTGCCATTCTGCAGGCAGGATACTGTATTAGATGGTCTCTCATCATGTTGTGCCATGTGTTCACCGTCATCTGCCAGAAACTCAAAGGCAAATGCTATAGTGAACACCCCACAGTCTTAGGTGTTTCTCTGCTGATCCACGTTGAGAAATTTTAGATGTTTCAGGGGTTCATGGACCACTACACTGTAGATGTTATTAATCTGCTTGCAAACACATAGAGGCAAATTGCTGGTCTTGATGCTGTCAGCCACTAGGATGTCTCCATTTTTGAAGCAGGTGGTCAGCCAATGCACCCTGTCCTTGTCCTAGTGGATTTGTATGGTCTTCTTTAGCACACTGTACCCTGGAAAGAAAATAGCAGTGGCGGGCTGCAGGCCATCAAAGTCCCTAAACTGATTCTGCAATGATGTCATCGTCCAGCATGCCTTCCTGGCCGCTGCTCTTCAGGATGGATATGTGTTTTGGAGACAAGCTGTTCTATACTATGCTTTTGGTATATTTTTCCATGTCATGGCGGATGACGAGTTTTTTACATCTTAAGGCAACTGACCTGAAAAAGCTCCTGGCCTGTGTCATGATGGTTGATTTGTTGGCCACAAAGCTGGAATTCCTCATCAGAGTTCTCCATTTTTGATTCAATTTCCTGAATCGCTTCAGAAGGAATCAGCTAATCGACATGCAGGATGAGCGAGAGTTGACCAGCAGCAGCCGATCAACATAGCGCTGACGCCTATGAATTCTCATGATGGCTTCCAATCTTCTTTCTGAAGTTGTGTGCATCCAACAAGGCATCCAAGCAATTTCCCCGAAAACCTCTCCTCCAGCAGCGAGTCCTGCACCATTCAGGAGGAGGAGTCAAGAGTTTACTAACCAATGGCTGATAAAAGCAACTCCCAAGGCCCTTCCCCCTTATTATTGCCCCTCCCTTCCATCTACATGCAGCAGCTTCCTGATAGTCCTCTTCTCTCTGAGGGCTTAGGTCCCTGTAGTTTATAATCTTCTGTCCTTACTGTAACCTAATCATCTCTCCACTTACTGACCGTCCACTTACCTACAGCAGCAAAATTGAACAGGCAGTGCTGCAGTGTAAAGCATGAGAGAGATACAGAACAGCAGACCAAGTTTATATGGAGACAGGACCTCCTATACACAATGCAACTAAGCTGCAGTCACTTATCATAATGATGATTATGGATGCTGATCATAGGCGTGCGCAGCCTATTGCATTAGGGTGTGCACCCTAAAGCACAAACACACGCCACGCGCGCGTGTATATATATAAGTATATATATATTACACACACATATACACTCTGCATACATGCAGACCCCTGTTATGGGCATCAGTGGATGGCACTATTATGGGGGCATCTGTGATGATGCACTGTTATGGGCATCTGTGGATGACACTATTATGGGGGAATCTGTGGATGACACTATTATGGGGGCATCTGTGGATGATGCACTGTTATGGGCATCTGTGGATGGCGCTATTATGGGGGCATCTGTGGACGACGCACTGTTATGGGCATCTGTGGATGACACACTGTTATTGGCATCTGTGGATGACACTATTATGGGGGCATCTATGGATGACGCACTGTTATGGGGGCATCTGTGGATGACACACTGTTATGGGCATCAGTGGATGACACACTGTTATGGGCATCAGTGGATGACACACTGTTATGGGCATCAGTGGATGACACACTGTTATGGGCATCAGTGGATGGCACTATTATGGAGGCATCTGTGATGATGCACTGTTATGGGCATCTGTGGATGACACTATTATGGGGGAATCTGTGGATGACACTATTATGGGGGCATCTGTGGATGATGCACTGTTATGGGCATCTGTGGATGGCGCTATTATGGGGGCATCTGTGGATGACGCACTGTTATGGGCATCTGTGGATGACACACTGTTATTGGCATCTGTGGATGACACACTGTTATTGGCATCTGTGGATGACACTATTATGGGGGCATCTATGGATGACGCACTGTTCTGGGGGCATCTGTGGATGACACTATTATGGGGGCATCTATGGATGACGCACTGTTATGGGGGCATCTGTGGATGACGCACTGTTATGGGCATCAGTGGATGACACACTGTTATGGGCATCAGTGGATGACACACTGTTATGGGGGCATCTGTGGATGATGCATTGTTATTAACAGTGCGTCATCCACAGATCCCCCCATAACAGTGATCCACAGATATCCCCTTAATAGACTGTTAAGGGGATATCTGTGGATGGCACTGTTATGGGGGCATGATCATCTGTGTGGAATCTGACACAGATGCGGGGGGGATCTGTGGATGATATTGTTATGGGGGGCTGGGGGGATCTGTGGATGACACACACATATATAGCAGCGCCAGCATCTTGTGCTATATGTGTCATGATCATCCACGTACACTCAGCCGGCTTCAGTTTCGCTACTGCGCATGCGCCCGACAGCCTTACATACTAGCGCAGTTATATAAGATGCTGGGCGCATGCGCAGTAGCGAAACTGAAGCGGGCTGAGTGTACGAGCCGGAGCTGGGATCACGCTACAGTAGCCCTTTACTGCGCATGCGGGCTGGGAGCGCGGTCCCGGCACTGAGATCCGGCGTGTCAATAAAGGCGGCGGGAGGCGGGGAGAGCATGATTGGAGACGCCTAGGCCGCTGCCCCCTTGACTTCAAACCTGACTTGAAGCACGGGGCAGCGGCTGAATAAAACATTGATTTCTCAAGGAGGCTAAATGTGGCTAAACGAAGAAAAAGTGCATTAGGAAACTACTATGCAGCACTATAAGGTACTATTAACAGCTTATATCTGTAAAGAATAATTCAAGGCAACTGGACGTACTGTAGATTTCTTGAAAACGCTTCACTTGTTCTTCCAACGAGCTTTCTCAATTCTGAGTGATTGTACAAGAATTCTGGGAATAAATATGTAACTGAATCCACATCTGGTAATTATACCCAGCATTGGGTCAAAGGTGTTGATTCCATTATCCTAATTGGAGTCAGTAGGTGATAAAGACTTCCCAGAAAAAGGTGTCAAGACAGCATTGTATGTGGCAGACAATAGATGTCTAACCCCCCCCCCCACCTCTATTCAAGCTTGGCTTCTCCATTTTTACGTAGATGGCCTCTTTCACGCCTCGTTTGTACCAATCGGTCTCCTTACCCAAAACACGTACTTGACTGTCTTCAAAGGTGTGACCTTTTCCTTTTAGATGTAAGTACACGGCTGAATCTTGACCAGAGGTTTTGGCTTTTGGCTTTTTCTGGGAAGTCTTTATCACCTACTGACTCCAATTAGGATAATGGAATCAACACCTTTGACCCAATGCTGGGTATAATTAGCAGATGTGGATTCAGTTACATATTTATTCCCTGAATTTTTGTACAATCACTCAGAATTGAGAAAGCTCGTTGGAAGAACGAGTGAAACGTTTTCAAGAAATCTACAGTACGTCCAGTTGCCTTGAATTATTCTTTACAGATATACCATGACCTGGATAAATGAGAACCTTCACAGACCTAGTAACAGCTTAATAAGCGATTTTTTTGGTGACAGGTTCCCTTTAAGTTGTAAATAATAAACTTGTGCAAAGTATGTACTAGTATGTATACTACTATCTAATAATCCTTATCTATCACTTGACACTTCACTAACTTACTGGGACAGCCAGGACTCCAGACTTTTTCTTTTTCACAGAAAGTGGCAGACTGCTGGCAGTGCACAAAAGACTGTTTGTAGACAAGATCAGAATCCATTCACTACTGGGCATGGGCAGTTAGACACACTGGGCGCGGGCAGGCAGGCTCCCGCTCTTCACATTCAAAATAGGCAGCCGGCGGCAGCGTAACGTGACGTCACTCACTCTGTCACGCCGTACGCGCATGCTCCTCCCACTATATTAATGAAGCAGGCGGAGCAGGCGCGTGACGTCGGAGTGAGTGACGTTACGACGCCGGCCTCCGGGAGACTGAGAAAAGGAGCACAGCACAACGGAGCAGTGGGGGGGGGGGAGTCTGGACTGGATTACACTACAGATGAGACCAGCAGTATGTACGTCGCTCTCTGACATGATGAAGCTGTGCGGTCGGACACTAGAGCAGGGCGGCTGGTAGGCGGCAGTGGAGGAGGCGGAGCACAGGGGTGTGATTAGGGTACAGCTGAGAAAGCGATCTGCCGCTTCCTGTCCTGGCCCGATGGTTATGTGACCGCTGGAGCCGGGAGAGTACAGGAGCTGTCGGGTCTTCCATAGACCCCGATCAGCCCTGCACTGAGGCTGTACAGAGCAGTATTATGCTGTACAGCCTCTCTGGGGGGGTGTATTTCCCCTGTAACTATAGTATGCTACTATGTCAGCCCCAGTTACAGGAGAAATCAATAGTAAGGAGTCCTCTCCTGCATAACGGAAACAGGACAGATCCATTATGCAGGCCATAGACTTCTATTATAACGGAATGCCTCTAAAGGCATTCCGTTATGCATTCTGTCATAGAATTGCGTTATGGTCCGTGGTAACGGAATCCATAACGCAGTTCTGCTTTTACCACCAAACGAAGTGTGAACGAATTTCAAAACATTAAATTCGTTTCATCTCTAGAGGTGAGCTAACTAAAAAAATCAGTTTTGGCGCAATGTTTATTTATTTATTTTTATGGAATCCATAACGCAATTCTGCTTTTACCACCAAATAACGCGCAAACTAATTTCATAACATGAAATTCGCTGATCTCTACTCACCTCCCAAAAAACATAATGTTAATCAAACAAAAAGTCGCATGTACCCCAAAATGGTAGCAATAAAAACATCACCTCATCCTGCAAAAAACTAGCCCCCACACAATACCATAGCCAGAAAAATATGGCTCTAAGAAAATGGCAACACAAAAGCATGATTTTTTTTATAAATATGTTCTTATTGTGTAAAACGTAAAAATAAAAAAAATAGACATATTTGGTATTGTTGCGTCTGTAATGACCAGATCAATAAAAAATATCACATGATCTACCCTATCAAGTGAACAGTATAAAAAAAATAGAAAAATTACACCAAACAGCTTTTTTTGTGACGTCACCTCCCAAAAAATTAGATATATGCAACCAGAAAGCTAAATGTACCCCCAAAATGGTGCCAATAAAAGCTACAGCTTGTCCCACACAAAATAAGTCCTCACACAGCTCATTCAACAAAAAAAAAAAAGTTATCATTCCATGTTACAAAATATAGATGCCGCTCCTTCCCTTTTGAGCCCTGGCGTATCCTCAAATAACTGTTTATGATCACAATTGGGGTGTTACTGTATTCAGGATACAGTGGGTAGCAAATTGTGGAGGGATATTCTCCTGTTATCTTTTGTGAAAAAGAAAGTTTGGGCCTAAAGCCCCATTTTCTTGTAAAAAAAAAGGAATTTTTAATTTTCACACCCAAGTATAAAAAATTCTATGAAACACCTGTTGAGCGAAGTGCTCACTTTTTGGGGGTTTTCACTGTGGGGTTACCTCAGGGTCTTTTCAAATGCAACATGGTGCCCAAAGACCATTCCCACAAAATCTGCCCTACAAAAACCATATGGCGCTCCTTGCCTCCTGTGCCATGTCGTGTGCCCAAACAGCGGTATACAACCACATATGGGATGTTTCTGCAAACTGCAGAATCAAGGTAATAAATATTGAGGTTTGTTTTGTTGTTAACCCTTGATGTGTCCCAGGAAAAAATGTATTAAAATGGAAAATCTGCAAAAAAATTTTACATTTTTAAATTTCACCTCTATTTTTCTTTAATTCCTGCGGAATACTTAAAGGGTTAACAACATTTCTAAAACCAGTTTTAAATAGTTTGAGGGGTGTTGTTTCTAAAATGGGGTCATTTATGGGTTGGTTCTGCAGTGACCAGGAACGGAGCAGACAAATAGTTTGTAATTTTGTTCGTGACGCCAATTGCTGGGCGCAGGGTACTATCACAGGGCCCTTCCAAGGTGTTATAACTCACGCCCCAGGTTAGGAATGCGAGAGTGGTGTGATTGCCTATAATGTCTCTGTATGGTGATGATAATGGTGTCAACGGTGTCTCCTACCTGGGTATGGCTGGACTGCTGGCTCCTGGCTCCCTTGCAATAAATTAGTGTAGTGATAGTAGGACTAATAGAGGGATTTTGCAGCAGAAATTGATGTCCAGACCTTTAGGTGAAATTCAAACTTGGCTTTACTGAAGATAACTTTCATTCAAGCAAAATACAGCTTTGGTCCTTGGTCCCAGCAGGTTTTGGCAATGGTTGGCAGGAATAAATCTTCTGCACTATACCTCTGGAGCTTGCAGAAAAGAAGTCTTCTTGTTAGCTCTGTAACTGTGGCAGAAATTTAGCTTCTGCACTTATATTTATCTTCTGCTGTATGGGTACTGACTAACTGAGGAGGAATATGGCTTATCCTAGGTCTCTGGACTTTACTCACAGATAAGCTCACAGGGAATGCTTTCGTCCTGGAACTCTGGAGATTGTCTGCTTGCTTGTCATCCAGCTGAGGCTGCAGGGCTCAGGCTGGGGATTTGATCAATGTCTCAGCCGAGACAAGATCCTGGCTTTCGTCCCTATACAGGGGGACTCCTGAACTCTATCACACAGCCTTCCCCAACAGGCGTGGCTGGCACACTGACTCTGACTTCCTTCTCCACCCAAACTAAAGGATATGGGAACAGTCCACACCTCCACAGAGGGGGAGCTAAGCTAGAATAAACCATTCCAGCCTAGATATACTAAACTGTAACTATCTCCTTACCAACGCATTGCTGCCACCTGCTGGTGAACATCGAAAATTACAAGGAAATTTACATTTAACATAGTTTTAAATGCACAGTTGTGAAGACATGAGCAAAATCATATCAGATGACAATATGAAGGCTCTTACAAGATAGTAGCGGGGTAGAGGTGTGTAGTAACACAAATCTGGGGTGTTACAGTTCTATAATGTAGGACCCACAAAGTGACTTCAGAATTGAACTGGTCCTTAAAAAAGTTGACTTCAAAAATCGCTTCTAAAATTCTAAACCTTCTAACGTCCTAAAAAAATAAAAATTACATTACCAAGATGATGCCAACATAAAGTAGACATATGGGAAAATGTTAATTAATTGTGTTTTTCTTATGAGGCATCACTATCTGTCTTAAAAACAGAGAGATTCAAATTTAGAAAACAGTGCATTTTTTTCAAATTTTCATTAACTTTTGGATTTTTTTTTATAAATAAAGGTAAAACATATTGACTCAAATTTACCATTACCATGAAGTACAATGTGTCACGAGTAAACTATCTCTGAATGGCTTGGATAAGTAAAAGCGTTCCAAAGTTATTACCACATAAAGTGACACATGTCAGATTTACAAAATTAGGCCTGGTCAGGAAGGGGGTAAATGGCCCTGTTTGGAAATGGTTAACATTATATGGTGATAATTAGGGTTGAGCGAATCGAGCTTCAGATCATCTATCCAAAGTCAATTAGTTTAAAAATGTACTTTTTAATGCTGTCTCCGTACAGCATTTGCAATGTAGCCTCACCCGAAGTTGCGCAAGACTTCAGTGAATGACTTCAGTATTCCTTTCTGCGTCTTTAAAAACATTTTAAATTAGGAATCTAAAGTCGGGTGCGATACTGAGGTACCAGCCAGTACCAAACCTGACTTCGGATTCCTATTTAAAAAAAGACCCATCAACACCAATAAATGACTCACAAAAGTGAGTACCCGTGCCAAACCTGCACGCAAAGTAGGACACCAAAAAAGGGAAAAGGCTGGCACAAATAGATAAATAAACTTTATTGAGGTCTCAACACAAGACAATATATGATAAAATACAGATAAGGGATAGTATTATGGTGGGTATAGAACACACTGGAAAAAATATATACACGGCACCACTAGTGTATAGGCATGTACATATAATTATAAATATCCAGACTAATTAAATCATGTAGATAGCATAATAAATAACTGAACCGGATATCTAAGAAATATTAAGGCCAAGCCACGGTAAACAAACCAGAATGGAGATCCAGATCTTTGCGGCGCATCCAGGAGGAATAACAGGGCCGCCGCAAAGACGCAATCCTGCGTGCGGCGGTCCTGTAGTGGTTAAAAAAAAATAATTTTAGATTTAGATGCTTTTTGGCACATACAGTGGGATGCGAAAGTTTGGGCAACCTTGTTAATCGTCATGATTTTCCTGTATAAATCGTTGGTTGTTACGATAAAAAATGTCAGTTAAATATATCATATAGGAGACACACACAGTGATATTTGAGAAGTGAAATGAAGTTTATTGGATTTACAGAAAGTGTGCTGTAATTGTTTAAACAAAATTAGGCAGGTGCATAAATTTCGGCACTGTTGTCATTTTATTGATTCCAAAACCTTTAGAACTAATTATAGGAACTCAAATTGGCTTGGTACACTCAGTGACCCCTGACCTACATACACAGGTGAATCCAATTGTGAGAAGAGTATTTAAGGGGGTCAATTGTAAGTTTCCCTCCTCTGTTAATTTTCTCTGAAGAGTAGCAACATGGGGGTCTAAAAACAACTCTCAAATGACCTGAAGACAAAGATTGTTCACCATCATGGTTTAGGGGAAGGATACAGAAAGCTGTCTCAGAGATTTCAGCTGTCTGTTTCCACAGTTAGGAACATATTGAGGAAATGGAAGACCACAGGCTCAGTTCAAGTTAAGGCTCGAAGTGGCAGACCAAGAAAAATCTCGGATAGACAGAAGCGACGAATGGTGAGAACAGTCAGAGTCAACCCACAGACCAGCACCAAAGACCTACAACATCATCTTGCTGCAGATGAAGTCACTGTGCATCGTTCAACCATTCGGCGCACTTTACACAAGGAGATGCTGTATGCGAGAGTGATGCAGAGGAAGCCTTTTCTCCGCCCACAGCACAATAAGTGCCGCTTGAGGTGGGCTAAAGCACATTTGGACAAGCCAGCATCATTTTGGAATAAGGTGCTGTGGACTGATGAAACTAAAATTGAGCTATTTGGCCATAACAAGGGGCACTATGCATGGAGGAAAAAGAACACAGCATTCCAAGAAAAACACCTGCTACCTACAGTAAAATATGGTGGTGGTTCCATCATGATGTGGGGCTGTGTGGCCAGTGCAGGGACTGGGAATCTTTTCAAAGTTGAGGGACGCATGGATTCCACTCAGTATCAGCAGATTCTGGAGACCAATGTCCAGGAATCAGTGACAAAGGTGAAGCTGCGCAGGGGCTGGATCTTTCAACAAGACAACGACCCTAAACACTACTCAAAATCCACTAAGGCATTTTTTCAGAGGAACAAGTACAACGTTCTGGAATGGCCATCTCAGTCCTCAGACCTGAATATAATTGAAAATCTGTGGTGTGACTTAAAGAGAGCTGTCCATGCCCGGAAGACATCAAACCTGAATGAACTAAAGATGTTTTGTAAAGAGGAATGGTCCAAAATACCTTCAACCAGAATCCAGACTCTCATTGGAACCTACAGGAAGCGTTTAGAGGCTGTAATTTCTGCAAAAGGAGTATCTACTAAATATCGATTTCATTTCTTTTTTGTGGTGCCCAAATTTATGCACCTGCCTAATTTTGTTCAAACAATTATAGCACACTTTCTGTAAATCCAATAAACTTCATTTCACTTCTCAAATATCACTGTGTGTGTCTCCTATATGATATATTTAACTGACATTTTTTATCGTAACAACCAACGATTTATACAGGAAAATCATGACGATTACGGTAACAAGGTTGCCCAAACTTTTGCATCCCACTGTAATAGTGTAATAATATGTAGGATATAACACTGATCAAATATTACGCCCTCTGTGTGGAGATATGAGGAGTGACAGCAGCCGAGCCCTGCAGATTATCTCCACAACTTCATGATATCACACATACATGATATGCACTGCAGTGAGATAACAGTGTCCTGTCCCTTTAAATTTCCTCTTCCAGATGTCACTGCTCAGTAGTCAATGGGATTGCTGAATTTGAACTTGAAACTAAATCAACTGTCAGTGGTCCTCAGACTGTTAGAGGACGACGAGAGGTGAAGATGGACGCCGGTGAGATCTCACACTCCTCATCTGACATAAGTGACGCTTATCTCATCTCCCATGATGTTTATCCTTCATCCTAAATCCTACCTGTCCTAGACACCACTAGGGGGAGCTAGCTGTATATGAAATTCTACATATGGGTGTAGTGAGCTCCCCCTAGTGGCTGGTGCAGGATTACCAAATTCTGTCAGTTAAGGCCCTGTGCTGCCAGTATTGTTTATTAAAGGCCCTGTGCTGGTAATTGGGGGCATTTTGTTGGCAGTATTGTAAATGGGGTCAATGTGCTGGACCTGAAAAAGTATTAATAGTGTTGTTAATTGGGGTACTTTTACTGTCTTTTTGGGGTGAGTCCTGTACTCCCCTGGGCAGGATGAATTTAGAAGTAAACATGTCATATATCTGTATATGGCTCCAGTACAATCCAGTGTGCATTATGGGGGAGATTTATCAGAACTGGTGCAAAGGAAAACTGGCTCAGTTGCCCATAGCAACCAATCAGATTACACCTTTCATTTTTCAGAGCTGCTACAGAAAATAAAAGGAACAATCTGATTGGTTGCTATGGGTAACTGAGACATTTTCTCTTTATATCAAATGAGATAAATCTCCCCTCTGTGTTTATGTGCGTGAAGAGGGGATTCTTGCTTCTTGGAAAATGGAGATTTATGTATATCTCAGTTTTCCATCCCTTCTATTCTATTCCTAGCACGTTGCCCTTGTTTCCCATACAACCCGATTATTCTGTGTATAATTACACCTCTTCCAGTCCTTCATATACCCCAGGAGCAACACCCTCGCAGATACTTATATATAAAAATAGTTTACTGATAACATAGAGATGACAAAGCAATGGACATTATACATAGAGATACAGATAACACAATACATAGAGGACACAGCCACCTCCGTTCCTGCCCACCCTGGATGCTAAGCAAATGTGGCTAATAATGTGTATGTATATACAGTATATCCAGAGTCCACTAATATACAGTCTACTGGATCTATTCTTCTAACCAACTCACATCCAGTACCTGACCATTAGTATATGTACATATAGAGAGTCCTGCATAAACAGCGTATATACTACAAATATCTATATGTACACATATAAAGTCTACTGGGATATTATACTTATATACATACCCACATACGCACACGTATAACTTAGCTTGCTCCTGAAATGCTGTTGGTCCAGTGGGTGGCAGGAAGAGCGAGCGCCTCACTCCCAACTTTCACCTATATCTTCCTGTGTCCCAGCCACACCACCATCGACTCCACCCTGTGATCACCCAAATATCTTCGCCCATCTCTTGGTCAAGAGGATGTTGTTCAACTGCTTTTACAGTGTGTCCTTCCTGCCTTAGATGTGCTAACAAGGGACACAATGCTACTGGCCATACTGAATGGGTGAATACCACTGGGTCCAATTATTAGGCATATTTGTGTGGTCATCAGGATGAGGTTCTGGCTGAAAGCCATATTTCCCTTAACAGTGCGGTATTACGTATATGGGCCCTTCTGCTGTAAGGGACACTACAAATACCCAGTAAAGACCGCACTATATATATCTATTGCATGATCATATGTGATTATTATCCTCTTATATGTAACCTGAATGTCCTTCTTTTATCATTTTTTTTATGTTGATACAGATAGAAGTGTCTCTGAGGCTCACCAGACGGTCAATATGGATAGAGGTGCTCGATCACCGCTACACCTAAAGACCGTAAGGGCAAAGTTATAAAAAGAGAGAATTGTGATGGCACACTCGCATTTGGGTTGAATTAAAGGTATTTATTATTATTGGTTAAAATATTTAATTAAAAATATTTAATTAGAAATAAATATAAATAAAAAATGTGAGAAGAAAATGATGGTATAAATCCTTAAAAACTGCAGATAATAGGTGAGATGGTAACTCGTGATGTTGTTTAGGATGAGGTATAAAGTCTGGTTGGACTGCGATATATATATATTCAAATGGGCAATAATGAACGAGATCAGGGTGTTCCTGACAAGGATGATGTTCAAATGTTCAAGTGGTTCTTTTAGTATAGAGTCCGTAGAAGTGTGGTCACAGAAATCATAAGTGCTGCGTAGATTCAATTTTGAAGGATAGTGGCAACCTTTAAAAGGTGTACAATGTCTTTTCATATAAAATCCAATAAAGTATAGATAAAAATGTCCGTGCAAAACTGTTGTGAAAAAATGTGTTGTGCACAACAAAAATACTAAATAGCAAACAAAGTGCCCATTAAAAAAGTTTTTGAACCAGAAAACATAACATATATGTCACATAGGCAATGTTCATGTATTGGAGCACTGTGGGTTAACTGCTATTGTAACCGTGGCAGTTATATGTCCTGTGTTTATCGGGTTGTCCAGGTCATGGAACGTCCGCCTTTTAAAGAGAGTGACTCTCCTGGTAAATTGCTGATTCGCTCCAATTAAGGGCTCTTTCACACTTGAGTTGTCCGGATCCGTCGTGTACTCCATTTGCCGGAAGTGCCCGCCGGATCCGTAACACCGCAAGTGAACTGAAAGCATTTGAATACTGATCAGTCTTCAAAATGCATTCAGTGTTACTATGGCAGCCAGGACGCTATTAAAGTCCTGGTTGCCATAGTAGTAGTGGGGAGCGGGTAAGCAGTATACTTACCGCCTGTGCGGCTCCTGGGGCGCTCCAGAATGACGTCAGAGCACCGCATGCGCATGGATGACGTGATCCATGCGATCACGTCATCCATGTGCGTGGGGCGCCCTGACGTCACTCTGAAGCGCCCCGGGAGCCGCACGGACGGTAAGTATACTGCTCCCCCGCTCCCCACTACAGTTTACCATGGCAAACAGGACTTTAGCGCCTGGCAGCCATGGTAACCATTCAGAAAACGCTAAACGTGGGATCCGGTAATGCGCTGAAACAACGTTTAGCTTAAGGCCGGATCCGGATTAATGCATTTCAATGGGCATTAATTCCAGATCCGGCCTTGCGGCAAGTGTTCAGGATTTTTGGCTGGAGCAAAAAGCGCAGCATGCTGCGGTATTTTCTCTGGCCAAAAAACGTTCCGATCCTGAACTGAAGACATCCTGATGCATCCTGAACGGATTTCTCTCCATTCAGAATGCATTGGGATAATCCTGATCAGCATTTTTCCGGCATAGAGCCCGGACGACGGAACTCTATGCCGGAAAGGAAATACGCAAGTGTGAAAGAGCACTTACCTGTAGGCTTTCAAAATAGTCTTATTGGATATTGCCTATATCGTTAAAGTGCATTCAATACAATGCATATGAGCAATTAAGGGTGTGTTTTACTTTACCCCTCTTCAGCTTATTGCGGTGTCTTCTGTCCTACAAGGACCTGCGTGGCGTCCCACGTGATCGCTTGCCTTACCATGTGATGCTGCACGTGATGATGATGCGGCTAGACGTCACACGGGACCTAGTTGCTGATTGGCCAATCTTGTTTAGCTGTCGGAAAATCTGAAAAGCTGTCGCGGTAGCGAATATTTTTCCTCGAATATTCTTCACTTTAAAGTCTCTGTATCCTTTGTAGTCTTCAATGCTTCCTCAGACCAGACGCGTTTCAGGACACTTTCTGGTCCCTTCCTCAGTGGTCAATTTTTTTATGTTGATTTATTTCTTGATACATTTTTGTAATGATCAAATCCTCTGCAATGACATAAATGGTAACATTTTATTTGCCTGCAGGCACCACTAGAGGGAGCTCAGGACTGATTAATATCTGTACAGTACGCTCCTCTGCTCCCCCTGTGGTGGCTGCAGGCAGCTACAATTTATCATTTTATAGCAAGGCTTTGCAGGGGATTTGGAGCTCTGTATAAGAAAAGCTGATATCTGACTGCTATAAAGATATATATGAAGAAGTTATAAATGGTTCTCCAGGATTTCCTATATTATCACCCCTAGGACAGGCCATCAGTCTGTGATCACGAGGACCCTATACCTGGAAGGACATTCACTGTCTTTATCAGATTAGACTAAGTCTATTTTATGGGTTAACAGATCACGCTATGACTTCTCCAATTCTGGACGAGTACAGGATAGGAACAGGCAGGACTTCTCTGGAGGTAAGTAGCTTCATTGTAAACTCAACCCTTGGACTATCATCCATGAGAAGTGGTAAGTGGACACTTACTGTATTCTCTTCTCTTTAGGACATATACTGCTTTCAGCAATGCATCTATGGACTTGGACCCTTCTCGAGTGAGTATTTTTGGTAATAAGACTCAACTATGAAAACTTGATTTGAACTCTAAGTTTAGACTGATTTGAAGTAAACTCATGATCTGGTTGTGTTCTCTCTGCAGCTTATCCCCGCACCGTGGAGGAGAGAAATCAACAACTGCTCATCTACTCTATGAGATTCCTCCAGTCTCCAATCTTCAAGATGGCGGTGAGAGATCCTACTGTCATATTGTTCTTATAACAGGTTCCACCATGTTCTGTCTATAGATGTGAAGGTTTTATAGGAACGTCTCATAGACGGGTGACTGAATCTGTTCTTAGCGCCTCATGCCAACCAACCTCAATGCTCAGAGGAAATATCTGCCTTTTCCACTGGATAAAGACGATCCAGAGCCTGCATTGATGATGGCAACCCATCTGTGCGAAGACCTGACCGCGGAGAAGGCCAAGAGTAAGCGAAAAGAGGCAGAGACATCCCGGGAGCAGGAGGATAAGTCCGATAAGAAGGAGGAAAAAGAAGAGATGAAGGTGAAACAGAAACTGGATGTGAAGAGGAAGAACTTGAGAAGAGTTCAGCATCAGACCGGAAGAAGACAGAAGATCCGCCAGCCAACCACCTTCCAGTATGTCAACAGCAACCTGAGAGGAAAGAAGAACATCCTCTGGACCATCCTCTCCTCTTCAAACTATTCTGCTAGTGAAGGATGGCAAGGATCTGTAAGACCACCAGCAGCAACCAATTAAAAAAAAATCATAGTAATTAAATTAATACTTAGGCTAGTGTAATAAGCTCAGGGGTAGTAATGTAGTCAATAAATCTATATTAATATATAAAAAAAATTAAAATAAAATAACAATACCCCTTATAAGATCAGGGGGTTTTGATCCAGAGTTCTAGGACTGATCGCCATTTCCCGGTGTCGAGAAGGATTTTTTTCCCTGTGACACGAATTGGCCAAATGTGTCCAGGGTTTTTTGCCTTCTTCTGGATCAACAACTACAGAGATAGGGATCTAGTTTATAATATTATTTTTAAAAATCTATAAAAAATTTGGTAATAATAATAATAATAAATTGAGATATAAGAGTACTGCAATAATATAATAGTAAAATAACAATTATATCATTAGTCATATAATTATAATGATTTCAGCATTTAGGATAATTAACTATAATAATTAATAAATCATAACAGGATTTAGGAGGTTTGATAAAGGGTTCTAGGACTGATGGCCTTCTCCCGGGGTTGAGAAGGAATTTTTCCCCTGTGACACGAATTGGCTGAATGTGTCCAGGGTTTTTTACCTTCTTCTGGATCAACAACTTTAGAGATGCAATGAGCCAGACCGTGGTACGGTTACACGGACGCCAAATTATGCAGTGGGTCAGAATATGAGTTTAATAGTCTATAGTTATGTTCATGACGCCAATAGCAGCGTGCGCAAGGTACTAACACAGGGCCTCTATAAGGGTGTTGTAACGCACGTACCAGGTTAGGAATGCCAGAGTGGTGTAATGTCTCTGTATGGTAGTGGTAATGGTGTCAACGGTGTCTCCTACCTGGACTTTGACTCACAGCTATTTTCTCAGGGTATGGTTTCTTCCTGGAACTGGAGTTATCAGCTTGCTTCTACCAGCTGAGGCTGAAGGGCTCAGGCTGGGGATGATGATCAATGTCTCAGCCAAGACAAGATCCTGGCTTTGGATCCCTATATCTGGGAGCTCCTACACGCACAACCTTCCCCTAGAAGGGGGTGGGCTGGCACACTAACTCAACTTCCTTCTCTCCCCATGAGGCAGGATATGGGCACAGCCCACTTTGCTCATAGAGGGGGGAGCTGTACTGGAATGAACTATTCCAGTTCAGGGACACTAAACTGGCTCTAACTCCTTGCTAACACATTGCTGCCACCTGCTGGTGAACATTGAAATTACAGCAATATACATTTAACAAGGCTTTCAATGCACAGTTGTGAGGATATTCTGTAAAATTACATTTGATGACAAGGTTAACAGATTTTAGCGGGGTAAAAGAGTTTCGCAACACAACTCTGGGGTGTTACATTCCCCCTTACTTCGACTTAAGCCACCCTCAGCTTATGCTTAGGAGGTAGATGAACCAGCTCTGGGGTACCCAAATAAGTACAAAGTGCCCGCATGAGTAGAGTGTCCTAAGTAACAGTTTCCCTCTCGGTATAACCAGTGAACCAAAGTCTGCACTAAGCACTCACTACTGACTGACTTTGAAGTGTTCTGGATCCTCCAAACACCAAAGAAAGCATGGGGGTGTCCTCATGGTGACTATGGGTAGTTAGAAGGCTCTAAGGCTTGAGGTACCATACCTTAGGCAAAGGCTCAGAAGGGGAGGTATTAGCGTCTCCATACACTTCTGGCAGTCACAGAAGGAGGGCATAGTAATACCATGAAACTCCTGGAAGACACACCAGGATGGGGATTTAGTAGTTCCATTACCAATCCTGGCACATATAACAAGCAGGAAGGAGGGGTACCTTATTCCCCTAGCCATTCCCGACGCAGCAGGGTTACCCTTGCTGGACCTGCCTGGGACTTACCACTTGGCCCTACCTGGATACCCGGGATACATGACTCCAGATGTAGGCCATTAGTATTAAGCGTCCGCAGAGGCAGTCCGTATGAAGAGAACAGAGCTGTAATCGAAGGCACAGAAAGCAAGGTACTACTGCTCTGGCTAAAGGCAAAAGTTAGTGTAGTTTCAAAAAAAGTGCTTAAAGATCACATTGCGGCATCTGCAAAAGAGTCCATACAATGGGCACATGGAAAACATTTAAGCAAAATTAGAACAGTATAAGTCACAAAGAGCTCAGGTACACGTTTGAGTCCTTTCTTTGGGTGCAAGCTTGTAACGTTGCATAACTTGTAACAAGTAGAAGAAAAAAAAATCTAAAATAATTTGTAATCCAACATAAGGTATGGTTTGGCTGATAGATGGAGTCCAATAAGTCCAGGCACAAAAGGGTTAGATGAAAAAGGCCCAAAATGTCGACAATAAACAGGAGGCAATGTTTCTTACCAGTCAAAATGTGTCCATGGCTTGGCTCCTATTGTCTCTGTAGCTAAACACTGGTTTCAAAGAATTCCCGATAACGGGCAGGTGGTTTACCTTTATTGGTTAGTTGAGATCTCCACAAGGGCAGTTTCGAGTTTCCAGGGGTAGAAGTAGAGTCTTGGACTTGTGCTGGAGGATCAGCTGTCTGACTTGGAGTAATCTCAGCAACTGGCATCAGGACTCAAATTTGAGGTTGGAGTAACCACTGAAGGGGGTCAAGGATGGAAGGCAACTCTGTTGGAGTCTTACTTTCTGAAGACAATGGCAGCTAAGGTAATGTATCCTCTTCTCTTGGCTGCTCTAGAACAGGTTCCTGTAGGCATTTCTTGAGCCGGTTACGATGGAATCGCTGAGTACCTTTATCCTCTCTCTGTATTTCATAGACCTCTGATGAGGGGATGGCGACTATTGTATATGGCTCACACTCCCAGCAACTATCCAGTTTCCTTACAGGGTGATTGTTTTTTAGCCAGACCTGGTCTCCAGGCTGTAAGGGCTCAGTGTGTGCATGCATATCAAAGTCCTGTTTTTGTTTTTGCTGGGCCTTCTCTATTTTAGAGTCCACAGATTTCTTTGGTGGCCTCCAGATGCTTCTGATGCTCTTTGACCCACTCAGATTGGGGAAGGAGTGGTTCCGAGTCCGGCACAGGGACGTCAAGGGCAAGATCTGCAGGTAGACGGCCATGTCTTCCGAACATGAGGTAGTATGGCATGTACCCAGTGGAGCAATGAGTTGTATTGTTGTACAGGTACACTAGTTCAGTCCATTTGGCCGTCTTGTGAGGCAGCACAGCCTTGAGCATGTTGATCAGTGTCTGGTTCATTTTTTTGCACAGCCCATTCCCCTGAGGGTGGTATGTGGTAGTCCTCAGTTTTTTGCAGTTGTACAAGGCACAAAGTTCATAGAATAACTGAGACTCGAATGCAGATCCCTGATCAGTGAGTATATTGTCAGGACACCCATACGGCAGAATGAAGCTCTTTCACATGGCAGCAGCTGTAGTTTTTGCAGTTAAGTCCTTTACAGGTACAGCCACAACGAACTTGGTATAGTGGTCTATGATTGTCATAGCATAGATCTGCTGGGTTCCAGTTTCACGTGGTCGATTGCCACGATTTCAAGAGGACCTCTACTTACTATTGGATGAAGGGGGGCTTGCTGATCATGTCTTTCCCCTTTTGCCAATGCACAGGTGGGACACTGTCGACATAGGTTTCAATGTCACTTCTCATGCCAATCCAGTAGAAAGTCATCTGATGGTGGCTTCTGTTTTTTGGGTTCCAAAGTGACCAGACCGGTTATGGTACATGTCCATCACCATCTTGGCATCTCTTCGAGGCACCACTATCTGGTGGAGGTGCTCACAGGTGACTGGATCAAGCGTCCTCCTGAGGAGTAGATCTCTGTGTAGGAAGAGTAGTTTCCGTTGTTGCCAAAGGCGAACTAGCTCTGAGTCAGCTCTCCTCTGTCAGATTCTCTCCGGTATGTGTCTACTGTAAAAATAATCCAACAGTTCTCCAATGGCTCTGCTCTCTGATTGTAGTTTAATCCAGAGCTCTTTCTCAACTGGAGGTGAGGGGTCACAAGTCTGTGGAAAACAAGTGACTTTAGAGGTCGGGCGCCTAGTGTGGCATTTCCACATCTTCCCACTGATCATCGGTAGAAATTGGTTCTTTCTGGGCAGGTAGCCTAGACAAAGCGTCAGCATTGTCATTAGATTTTCCAGTCCGGTATTTAATGGTGAAGTTGAAGTTCGCCAGCCTAGAGGCCCATCTTTGTTCTAGAGCTCCCAGACGTGCAGCGCTCAAGTGAGCTAGCGGATTATTGTTGGTGTAGACCGTCAAAGGTGTAGCAGCTAGGTAGTCCTTGAATTTCTCAGTTACAGCCCAGACCAAGGCTAAAAACTGGCTGTAAGTTTTTCTTTCAACAGTCGGAAAGCAGCTTCTATCTCTTCATTCCACTCCACCGGTATTTTGAAATTCTGACAGCCTTTAGGGTGACCTTTCACAAGCTCCTGGATAGGTTCCGCAATCTGAGCGAAGTGCAGGATAAATCTCCTATAGTAACTTGCAAATCCAAGGAAGCTCTTGACCTCTTTGACTGTTTTGGGGGATGGCCAGCTTTGTACTGCAGCTATCTTGTCGGGGTCCAGTCTCCTGCCTTCCGCACTCACAACATGTCCCAGATATTTCACTTGGGGCTTCAGTAAGTGACACTTTGAAGGTTTGACTTTCAGTCCATGTTGGGTCAGAGTCTGGAACACTTCCGCCAAGTGCTGCAAATGCTCTTCGTAGGTCTTAGAGTAGATGATCACATCATCCAGGTACAACAACACAGTCTCAAAGTTTCCATGAGTCTCTGAAATGTCCCAGGGGCATTGCATAACCCGAATGGCATGTTGTTGAACTCGAACAGACCCATTGGGGTGGCAAAAGCTGTTTTTTCTTTATCTTCTGGTCCCAAGGGGACTTGCCAATAGCCACTGGTTAGATCCAGAGTTGAAAAGTAAGCAGCGGATCCCAGAGCTGCCAGGGATTCTTCAATTCGTGGCAGGGGGTACGCATCCTTGTGCGTAATGTTGTTGATCTTACGGTAGTCCACACAAAAACGGATGGTTCCATCCTTCTTCTTTACTAGGACTAAGGGGGCAGCCCAGGGGCTGTGAATATCCTGGATGACATTAGCTGTCTTCAAATCCTGCACCATCTTCTTCACCTGCTGGTACATGGCAGGAGGGACTGGTCGGTATCTCTCCTCGATTGGAAGATGAGTGCCAGTTGGAATGGTGTGCTGTATTAAGCGAGTCTGACCATAGTCCAGAGAATGTTTGCTGAAGACTTGATGGTGTTGTTTGACTAAGTCCAGCACACCGTTGAACTGCTCGGCAGAGGTTGTGGTATCCCCAATGTGTAGTTCAGCCCACCAGGGCTGTTCTGGCGGGTCTTTGGCTTCCTTCACTGTTAGGAGTGATTGTTGGGCCGCAGCAGTGGGATAATCCAGGATATCCTGCTGACGGATGTGGTATAGGCAGGCTACTGGATAGTGCTTTTTTAATTTCACAGCTTCATCACCCAGATTGACTAAGCGTATGGGTACCTTTCCTTGGGACACGGTGACCACGCTCCTAGCGGCTAGGACAAGGGGGTGTTCCTGAAGATGTATTGGCTCCACAAGGGCCTGATAATCTTGACTTTGGATACCGATGCAAGCTTTGCACCATATCAGAGTCTCTGCTCCAGGCTGGAGTTTGATAGGTTGAGCATCCTAGATGCGGACGCAGCAGATTTCACACTGTTGATTGCTGAATTTTTGTTGGGCGGCTAGCACTTGAATGGTCTGGTTTATAACCCATTGAGTTGCACGGGGTGTAGTCAGTAGGGTTTTCTTTAAGGCTTTCAGTACTTCAGGGTAACAGTTGCCGAGTACATTCATCCCCAGGACCACAGGGCAATTATCATCATCTGGGACCTGAATCACGACTACCCCTTGGCATGAGAGTTCAGTACCTTCAATCTGTAAGGTAGGTTCCCAATAACCTAGTATAGGCACTGGTTTGCCATTGGTAGCTATGATGCGGAGCCATGATTCAGGAGGTTGTATCAGTTGGGCTTCATTTCTGCATGTGTCAAATGCTGCTTGGCGGATGGTAGTCACTTGAGATCCGGTATCAATTAAAGCAGGAAACTTCACTCCGTTGATGTCAACTTCCACCACGGGGCAGGCGCCCACATACCTAGGCATAAAGGCTGGATCTTTGGGACCTAGTATTCTTCCTCCTGAGGGGCGGGGTCCTCGACCTCAGGGGATACCCGTTTAACTGACGGCAGTACTTTTGAGTGTGTCCATACCTCTGACAATGCAGGCATCACTGTTTCCTAATATTTTAATAACCGGGGTCTGACAACCTACTGACTGGCTGGCGCCGATATTCTTGTGGACCGGGAGTAGGGCGGTCTCTGTTTGCAGAAGTCCCTTCCCCCACCTTGGGTTGCTGTCGCTCTAGCTGTTTCCTCATCCTCTCCATATTCTCAGCTAAGAGGCAGACTTGAGTGGTCAGAGCTGTTACGGCATCTGGAACGGGTGCCTGAGCCCAATGCTCAGCTATTTGGCTGTGAGTAGCGGGCTGTAGTGTGGGCCCTGCCTTCTTGTTTTCAGGAGGTTCAGCTTGGTGACTTTCCCCTAGGATGCCAATAGCAAGTTCCTTAAAGTCCAAGAAAGGGGTATCTGGGTGTTGAGCTGAAAGCATCTTCAGCTGACGTTTGAGGGATTCATCAAGGACACCTTCCATAAACTGTTCCCTGAGGGTTTGATCTTGTCCCTCTGCTTCATGGGGATCAATCTGAATAACAGCATGCAGGGCTTCCTGCAAAGACAGGGCAAAGTCTCTCAAGGTCTCCTTTGACTGCTCTCGCTTTCCAAAGAAGTGCATTTTAAGTTCAGAGGCAGTCCTAGTCTCAAAGGTGGTCAGGAATCGGGCTAGGATCTGCTCAGCGGTTTTTCACTTTGGCTGGGGCCAGGATTTGACCTCCTGGAGCGTAGCTCCCTGTAACTGGCCAATCAGAATTTCCACTTTCTGATCCTGTGATACTGGATATAGCTTAAACATGGCTAGCATTTTATCACAGAATTTCCTGAGTAAATGGGGTTCTCCTGAGTAACTTAGGAGCCAGGGTGCCCCAAAATAGTATGGCATAGTGAGAGGCATAATGCAGGTGGCTGCCGCTGCTGCTGGTGGATCGCTGCGGTCCAAGTGGGTGCTATCTTCGTTGTCAGATATGGCCCTTGATGCCCAGTACCAGATTAGAGGAATTAATATTGGCTACAATGCAATTTTAGATGCAGGTTGCTATGGGTGACTGCAGCAGAATTGGTGCGTGGATCCTTTAAGAGTAGCTGCGACTGCTTAATTTCGGGAAGTATGGTGCTCTGGCAGACAAATTATAACTATTAACAGTCTTTAGCAAGGTTATTTGCACAATAGTACTCACTCAGATCCAAGGACAGACGCTTCTCCAACATCCAATGCAGAAAATGCTGTATTTTACCTTTTTCAAAATGGCCACCGCTTTACTTCCTGCTTTCTGTATGGGCAGCGATTACTCGGTCCTCCTGGGAACTTGTATTCAGCACTTTTGTTCCTGCTGCTGTAGGAATGCTTTCTCTGTGGAGGCTGTCTGGTTCCCTCCCCTCTGCTGGGTGGAGATATCTGGGATGGTCGCTTAACCCCTGCTCTGCCACTGTGCTGCAGCTGATGCAAGCCCATACTCTTCAGCAATAAGTACATGCAATAAGGTAAATCCTGTTGAGGCACACAATTGGATCCGGTTCTATTGGCACACAGTTGGATCCGGTTGGCAGGGATAAGCACACAATTCGATCCGATCCTGTTCGTGACACCACTTATGCAATGAGCCAGACCGTGGTACGGTTACACAGACGCCGAATTATGCAGTGGGTCAGGATAGGGGTTTAATAGTCTATAGTTTTGTTCGTGACACCAATTGCAGCGTGCCCAGGGTACTAATACAGGGCTCTTTAAGGGTGTTGTAACGCACGTACCAGGTTAGGAATGCCAGAGTGGCGTAATGTCTCTGTATGGTAGTGGTAATGGTGTCACCAGTGTCATCCTACCTGGGTACGGCTGGACTCCTGGATCCTGGCTCACTTGCAATAAAATGAGTGTGGTGCTAGTAGGAGTAATAGAGGAATTTGCAGCAGAAATGAGATGCAGACCTTTGATAAAGTTCAAACTTGTCTTTACTGGTTGTAGCTTTCATCCAAGCAAGGTACAGCATTAGTCTTTGGTCCCAGCAGGTATTGGCAATGTGTGGCAGGAATATATCTTCTGCTCTATCATGTATCTGGAGCTTTTACAGGAAAGGGACGTCTGCTCTAAACTGTGACAGGAATTTGGCTTCTGCACTTTCTATCTTCTGCTGTCTGGGGACTGACTAGCTGAGGAGGAATATGGCTTCTCCTGGGTCTCTGGACTTTGACTCACAGCTATCTTCTCAGGGTATGGTTTCTTTCTGGAACTGGAGTTGTCTGCTTGCTTCTACCAGCTGAGGCTGAAGGGCTCAGGCTGGGAATGATTATCAATGTCTCAGCCGAGACAAGATCCTGGCTTTGGATCCCTATATCTGGGAGCTCATACACGCACAGCCTTCCCCTAGAAGGGAGTGGGCTGGCACACTAACTCAACTTCCTTCTCTCCCCATGAGGCAGGATATGGGCGCAGCCCACTTTGCTCATAGAGGGGGGAGATGTACTGGAATGAACTATTCCAGTTCAGGGATACTAAACTGGCTCTAACTCCTTGCTAACACATTGCTGCCTCCTGCTGGTGAACATGGAAATTACAGCAATATGCATTTAACAAGGCTTTCAATGCACAGTTGTGAGGATATTCTGTAAAATTACATTTGATGACAAGGTTAATACTCTTAACAGATTGTAGCGGGGTAAAAGAGTTTTGTAACACAACTCTGGGGTGTTACAGAGATAGGGATCTAGATTACAATAATAGTAAAACGTCAATAGAAATATTAGTAATAATAATAGTAATTGCAGTAGGTAGGATAATTACCTATAATAAAACATTATGATTAGGGATCAGGGGGTTTGATCCAGGGTTTTAGGACTGATTCCTTTTCCCGGGGTCGAGAAGGAATTTTTCCCCTGTGATATGAATTGGCCGAATGTGTCCAGGGGGTTTTGCCTTCTTCTGGATCAACAACTTTAGGGATAGGGATCTAGATTTTAATAATAGTAAAATGTTAATAGAAATATTAGTAATAATAATAGTAATTGCAGTGCATAGGTTAATTAACTAGAATAAAAAAATATTATTAGGGATCAGGGGGTTTGATCCAGGGTTCTAGGACTGATTGCCTTTTACCGGGGTCGAGAAGGAATTTTTCCCCTGTGACATAAAATAGCAGAATGTGTCCAGGGGTTTTCACCTTCTTCTGGATCAACAGTTTTAAAGATAGGAATCTAGTAAAACATAATTAGAAATATTAGTAATTATATTATAGTACTAGTAATAACTTAGGATAATATAGCAGGGATAGCAGTAGTATAATACGGGTGAATAATAGTAATAATTCTAATAGCATAGGCTCATAATAAATAATAATAGGATAGTCATTAGTGTTAGCGTAGGGACCCACTTGAAGGAGGTTGCCGTGACGTGGCAAGTGGGCTTATACATTTTGATAAAAATGTGTACTAAGAACCTCCTGTCCAGGGGCGGGCTGGGAAAGGGGGACAGGTGGCTAATGCCCCCCGGGCTGATAGATGTTCAAGGCCGCTGCGGCCCCTCAACTCAATTGTATCTGCGTTCACCCCTAACCCTAATACTGACCCCTGATACTGTCCTTAACCTGTTGGGGACACAGGGCGTACAGGTACGCCCTGATGTCCCGTTACTTAAGGACACAGGGGGTACCGCGCGGCCGGCGGTGAACGGAACTGGGTGCCTGCTAAAATCAATCAGCAGGCACCCTGGGAAAATGCAGAGGGGGGTCCTGTGACCCCCCCCTGTATTAGCGATCTCGGCAAACCGCAGGTCAATTCAGACCTGCGGTTTACTGCGTTTCCAGGTTATTCGGGTCTCTGGTGACCCGATAACCTGGAATAGGATGGTGATCGGTCATGTGATAATACACCACCAATCACCATCCTGCGATCCTGAGAGATGATGGTGACACCTCCTTTCTGTGTCCGGAGCCGTAGAGAGAGGAGCTACGTCCAGCCCAGCACCCCCACTGGTTAGGGAGAGCTTAGATAGGCAGGGGAAAAAAAAGTTTTATTTTTGCATCACCCTGATCGGGTGTCTGGGGTGCTGCAGCTTGCCCCCCCCCCCATTTTTTTGAGCCCCTAGACAATCGGCTAAAAAAAAATATAATAATGACTCTGATATAGTGTAAAACCTAAATACATTTTTTAAAAAGTAGACATATTAGGTATCACCGTGTCCGTAAGAATCTACTCTATAAAAATACCCCATGATCTAACCCCTCAGAAAAAAACTAAAAAACTGTGCCAAAACAGCTATTTTTTGGCAAATTTTCACCCCATATGTGTCACGGCGGACGACCACTCAGACACACAGATAAACCAGCAACCAGGCTCTAGGCAAGAAGCAGGGGAAGGGTCACCTCCTAGCTAATCCCTGACCTCTCTCCCTGCACTGCTCAGCGCACATTCAGACCTTGGTGGTAGGAATGATGTGTCCCCGTGCCTGGGCTAAAACACCCTAGATTCCCTGAGATGGTGAAAAGGGGAAATAGGAGCAGCCTGCTTGCACAGAACCTGGATGGGAGAGATGACACAAACACAACAAGACAGCAAACAACAAAAACAGAAACCACACTTATCTTTTCTGAGCTGGAACAGACAACCTTCCTTCCTTGCTTCCAAGGCCAGACTGATTTCTATAACCCGCTCAGAGCACTGGAATTGAGAGCCATTTAAACTAATGACCCCACCCAGTGCACCTGATGGGAGGCGAATCCAGCACGACTCCAAAACAAACACTAAACACGTGCTGCTATTCTGGCCGACCTCCGCACATAATCAGAGCAGGGCATGACAATATGTGGTCGTAAACTGCTGTATGACCAAACGGCAGGGCACAGAAGGAAAGGAACGCCATATGGTTTCTGGAAGGCAGATTTTGATGGCCTTTTTTTTGGCACTGTGTCCCATTTGAAGAACCCCTGATGCACCCCTAGAGTAGAAACTCCATAAAAGTGACCCCATCTAAGAAACTACACCCCTCAAGGTATTCAAAACTTATTTTACAAATTTTATTAACCCTTTAGGTGTTACTCAACAGTTTATGGCAAATGGAGATGTAATTTCAGAATTTCTATTTTTGGCAACCTTACCTCACAAAAATATAATATAGAGGGGGGCGGAGCTTGACCGCGGACTGGATGGCAGCCTGAGAGAGCTCTCTCCTGCCACGTACTTGCACTAACATTGAAATACCCTACTAAATCGCCTGAAATATGGGCAAAATAGGGAGATACCAGCCGAGAGAAGGTGAAGGACCTGCCAGGTCAAAGATGAATCAAGCGGCGGTCACGAAACTCTTTGCAAAGAGACACACGCACTCTCCCGCTTCACAGGCTAAGATGGCACCGGAGCCGACTGAGCAACGAGAATCTGAGGAGGAACATCACTCCAGCAGCGAAGATGAACAGGCCCCAGATGAAGCGCTCACCGCAGCAGTGCTGAAGAAAGCTTTAGCCCAGGCACTGAGACTGGTAAGAGACGACTTGGCTGACTATAAAGACGGACTTACATGCCCTCGGGTTCCGGACGGAGGCCTTAGAGTCGACGTGCTCGGAGCTCACCGCTCACACCTCAGGTCTAGCAGACAGAACAGAGCAGTTGGAGGCCCATGTAAACACGGAGTATACACTGATCGAGGATCAGGAAAACAGAAGCCGGCGAAAAAATATTAGAATCAAGGGACTACTCGAATCCTGGGCATTGGAAGCGCTCCCTAAAGTGGCACAAGAGATATTTGCCGGGCTTTTGGGTCCGGAACGCGCCATGACGGTTGTGATAGAGCGTATACACAGAGCTCTCCTCTCGAAACCAAAGCCCAACGAACCACCACGGGATGTAATATGTGGCCTGCTATCATTTCTAGACACAGCTGCGATCCTTCGCTTGGCTAGAGAAAAAAGCCCTACTTGCTATGAAGGAGTCGAGATTTCCTTGTATCAGGACATTGCTCCCTCTACTCTCCAGAAACGGCGCCTGATGCGCCCGTTGTTAGACAAGCTGCGAGCAAAAAACCTTCAATACACCTGGCTATTTCCTTTTGGAATTTCTATAATGAAGAATGACAAGCGGATCATCATAAAAACCCCAGCTGATCTGGAAACCGCATGGTCTGCCCTGGGCATAGAACCAGTAGAAATACCATCATGGTCGCCGGCGGCGGATCTGGTACGCTTACCTCCCTTGCCACAATCAGAGGACTGGCATATTTTCTCTCGTCCGAAGCCTCAGAGACCCAAGAGGCCCTCAACCCATACCAACTCGCCTCATCACTGAACCCAGGAACTTACTCCTTTGTATTTTTCCTGCGTCATGCCCGCATGAGACACTTGCAACCTGAACATCACTGGTGGATTTATGCCTCACTCGCCGCAAGTGGAGCTGACTAATTCGTCTACAAGAAGTCCTCCTTAAGCGAATATTCAGCTCATCCTTTTGCCTCAGGGCTTTGTTTTAGTCCATTTCTCCCCTCTCTGTCCACTGAGCCCTTTCCCTCCCTCCCCACCTCCCTTTTTTCTTTTCTTTCTCTATGTCATATACAGAGCCTTAATACATCCGTTAACAAATATTGGACCTTCCTATACATGAGACTGCAAGAGCAGAGCTTTAGACCAACTTAGACAATAATATAAATACGATTGTAAAGAGGTCCCTCAATCTGGGGTTAAATACAAGGTATGTGAGAGATGCGAAGTTTTGTTTTCCCCATTCTTCTAATCCACACGCTGTCACTATGCGATAGTGACAGAGTGCATTGAAGTGGCTCGCTGGTATGATGTGGATGACCCTTAGGCCAAGGTTATGATTACCGCTTCTGAAGAGGAAAACGGAACATCACGGTCTATTTGGAAACCATTGTACTCCCCCCCCCCCCCCCACCCTCCCCTGTTTTCCCCTTCCCTCCAAATCATCTCATTTGATATCAGTCCGATAGTATTATGTTAGTCTAGGCAGCATAATGCATGTAGTTCTGTAGATACCTAAATGTGATTGGACTAATGTGACAGATATCAAATCTGCTCCGGAAGTATGCCAGCTACCCACTCTAGCCCCCTCCCACCCTCTAAATGCAACCTTTATCTCTTTTCCCTCCTGAAGCAATGCTGATACTATAGCTAAGGTTTATATTAATTGGTGAGTTGTTACTTATAAATAAAGGAATAGACCAGGCACTCTAAATATGTGGTCACAACCAAGATATTAATTGTAAAATATTTAATTATTTAGTTAAAAATGTCTAATATAACATAGCAGCATAAAAAATACCTACAACATAGGTGAAAGCAATAATACATGTATCAGCATCAAAATTATATAAATGCACAATAGCATAAAAAACAAATTAACAGCGACGGGTGCTCAGCGAAAAATGCAATGGTGCAATCAATAGCAGCAATGATTAGTCATGAAAATAAAGAAAACTCTTTGAATGAGACAGTGTGTCCAAACTTTTGGTCTGTACTGTACGTGTATGCGCTGTTACAGAAAGTCAGTAGTAACATTATATGGGATTGTGAACACTCAAGAATGTTTGGATCTGACAGTATCATCTTGTGATATAGGAGGAACATTATAAGTAAAGACCTATATATGGATTGCGGTTGCCCATGGCTGGACTTTGTTAATCATTGCTGCTATTGATTGCACCATAGCATTTTTCGCTGAGCACCCGTCGCTGTTAATTTGTTTTTTATGCTATTGTGCAGTTACCGTATTTTTCGCCGTATAAAACGCATTTTTCCCTCCCAAAAGTGGGGACAAAATAGCAGTGCGTCTTATATGGCGAATGCAGCTTATTTTGCGATTTGCAAATTTTCGTGCGAATTTTTGCGCAAATTTTAGCGCGATTTTTTTTGCGCAAATTATTTTGCGATTTTCAATGATACACCCGCCGTGATGCCGCGCTGCGGGTGTATCAGCTGTGAGGGAGGAGGGGCTGGGGGCCGGCGTCTGCTTTTATAATGACAGCGGGGCCCGTGCAGTGACTATTCTACTACACGGGCCCCGCTCACTGTATAATCGTATGTCTAATAGTAAATAGTTATGTACATAATTGCATAATGAGCGGAGTACTTACAACAGATCCCCCATAACAGTGCGTCACCCACAGAGCCGCCATAACAGTGCCATCCACAGACCACAATTAGTTCAAAACCCACCAAAAGCACACCTTTTGGTTCAAAATATTTTTTTTCTTATTTTCCTCCTCAAAAACCTAGGTGCGTCTTATAGGCCGGTGCGTCTTATACAGCGAAAAATACGGTATATGATTTATATTCTGATACATGTATTATTGCTGTCACCTATGTTGTAGGTATTTTTTATGCTGCTATGTTATATTAGACAATTTTAACTAAATAATTAAATATTTTACAATTAATATCTTGGTTGTGACCACATATTTAGAGTGCCTGGTCTATTCCTTTATTTATTGACTACTTCCCTGTGGCTGGGTGGGTCACAAAGACCAAGAGCACCTGTTCCATATTGTCTAGCTATAGTGATCCACAGATACTCCATTTTGCAGAGTTGTTACTTATATTATGCATAATGTTATGTGTCTGTACACCACAGGTCAAGACTTGTTCATATATTGAACACTTCTCTCACCCCGTCCTTGAGACACTAATTTGTCCTTTAATTGGCTTCATAGCCTTAAAGTTCATTTTGTTACTACACCCCGTCCCCCCACCTAGTCTTTTCCCTGTCTTCCTTTCTAGCCTTCCGACTACCTGCCCTTACTGGGACCTGGTGGGTCCTTGGCCTTTCCCTACTTCTAGTATCTCCACTTCCTCACCCCTCATTAAACACCCCCCCTTTTTCATGCATTCTTGCTCTCTCTGTTAAAAGGAGTATCCAGGAGTATGAGTGAAATCAGATGTGCAACCTTCAATGTGAGGGGCTTAAATACCCCTAACAAGAGACATCATATATTGGACATGCTCAGGAAACTTAAAGCCTTAATTCTCTTCCTGCAAGAGACTCATTTTAAGAAAAACAAAATCCCCAAACTACCCTCCAAACACTTCACAAACTGGTACCATTTATGTCACGCCTTCTCAGCTTCTAATGGAGTTTCTATAGCAGTACACAAATCTATCCCTATCAAAATTCTGCAACAATACACAGACCTGGAGGGCAGGATACTATTTCTGAGGGCTCAAATATATACTACCAAGCTTACTTTAGCAAATTTGTATGCCCCCAACCATACACAGATACCTTGGCTTTTAGACGCCTTAGGCAAACTTAAGTTGCTTGCGGATGGTCCGTAATCTTGGGAGGGGACCTGAATGTCACTTTGAACCCTTCACTTGATTCCTCAACTTCTAAGTCCAGTGTTTCTCAACGTGCCTTAGCTAAGCTGCAATCTAAATTCTCTGAACTTTCTCTTTCAGACATCTGGCGGCTGCAGAATCCCTCCGCTCATGACTACTCATATTTCTCCTCAGTGCATAACTCACATCAAAGGCTGGATTATCTAATGATTCATGCATCTCTACTATCACGGGTAATGACCACAGGTATCTCGGTTATAACCATATCGGACCATGCACCGGTCTATCTCTCCCTCACTCTATCTAATGCCACCCCCACAACATGGAGATGGCGCCTTAACGAGCAGATTTTAGAAAACATCAAAGCACTTTTGGATATACAAAAGCAAATTTCTGTCTTCTTTGAACTGAACAAAAACTCAGGTCCCACAATCCCAATAGTTTGGGAAACACATAAGGCCTTTGTCAGGGGGCTCTTCATCTCATGGGGATCCAAACTAAAGAAGGAAAGGAAAAAAGTCATAGACGAGCTGTTAGAACAGATAACCATCTTAGAAAAAGAACATAAAAGCTCTAGTTTACTTGAAACGCAGGTGAAACTACAAACCTTGAGAGAAAAACTCCTCACTCACCTACAAAATAAATCAGCCAAAGCTTACCTACATTTTAGACATAAGCTATACGCCCATGGGAATAAGGGAGGGAAGCTTATGTCCACCCTGCTTAAAAAATAAAAAGCTAAGCAACACATTCATGGGATTATGGATCACTCAGGCAAGACAACATCATCCCTCCCAGAGATGGCTGAGGCGTTCCACAAGTATTACTCAGCACTATACAATATAGACAAAACAGGTACTACACAAGTCGAAAACCAAAAGCAAACCTTAATTGATAATTTCCTACGAGACATCTCCCTGCCAAAGTTAGATCAAGCTATGATAAATTCCCTACTTACCCCTATCACACATAAGGAGCTATCCATGGTCCTCGCCTCCTTCCCCCCAGGAAAGAGCCCAGGTCCGGACGGGCTTCCCTTGCTTTACTACAAAAAATTCCAAGACAAGCTCATGCCTCATCTCAGAGATCTCTGTTCCTCGCTGTTTAGAGGAGTCCCACTACCTAAGCAGTCTCAAGAGGCACACATTACCCTTATAGCCAAAAAAGGGAAGAACCCAGAAGAATGTGGAAGCTACAGACCCATATCGCTTCTAAATTTAGACCTGAAAATCTGGGCTAAGCTTTTGTCCCTAAGAATAAAGAAGCTTTTACCTCACCTGATAGGTGAAGAACAATCGGGTTTCGTCCCGGAGAGGGAGGGGAGGACCAACACGACCAAGCTACTCACAGCAATACATCCAGGCACATACTGAAGCTAGATCATTGGTTCTTCTCGAAGTCGGTGCTGATAAGGCCTTTGATAGAGTTAATTGACTCTTCATGCACTCCACTCTCTTGAAATTTGGTTTTTCAACCGCCTTCATAGATGCAACCTTTTCGCTCTATTCCCATCCTTCAGCCTCTCTCCTGGTTAATGACTATTTGTCACCCCCATTCTAGATAACGAACGGTACCAGACAGGGCTGCCCTCTCTCCCCCATGCTATTTGCACTCGTAATGGAAACCTTGCTACAGAGAGTAAGACAGCATCCTCACATTAAAGGTTTTCCTACACCAGAAGGGGAGCTGAAAATTCTGGCTTTCGCAGATGACCTCCTGTTTCTAATGCCTGACCCAGAGGTTGGGCTGCCCTGTCTGGTCAATCTGTTTGAAAGTTTCGGGGAAGTGTCAAATTTCAAGGTGAATGTCACAAAATCGGAGTTACTGAATATATCCCTCGCAAAACAGAGTCTTTTGAGACTTAAGGGAGTTTCGCCTTTCGTGTGGGCCCCTTCTTCCCTCAAATACCTAGGCGTACACATTCCCTCTTCCATAAATAAAGTATATGACATGAACTTTCGGCCACTCCTTACGGAAATCCCCAAAATCCTTACGTACTATGATATCCCTGGATCGGTAGGAAAAATGTCATTCAAACATATGTCCTCCCCAAAGTCCTGTACAAGTGTTACCAATAGCCTTAGCACAAGCCTTCTTTACCAAAATAAGATCACTTTTCTCGATTTATCTATGGAAACAGAAACGCCCTCGTCTGGCTCATGAACTCCTGACTAGACCTATGAGGAAAGGAGGTATCGGTCTTCCAGATACGCAAACATTATACAAGGCGATTCAACTGAGAAGATGGATCAACTTGACTACCTTCTCTGAACCGCAAATCATATCTTGTTGGTCTGCAAAGGCCTACAAAGGAGATTTAATACGTGATATGTGGACCCCCCCCCAAAAACGCGCAACACATATAATCCATCTGACATTAACTTGCTTTTTAAAGGTGCTTCTAACGCCTGGGCTTCACTATCACCTTCTCTGGCTCCTAAGATTTCGCCATTATTGCCTTCCAGCCTAATACCTGTGGTCGTTGGTAGAGAATCTCTGACCTTTAAACCTATGTGGGATCAACTAGCACGCATTCCAGTCTCAAACTTACTCCCGAGCGGAGGGATTCCCAGCCGAACAGAATTGCAAGCATTGCTTCCAAACCTCGCTCTCACGTTTCTACATGTTTCGCACTTCAGCAGGTGTTGCAGAGACTTTCTACAAGTTAATTATCCCTTCAGAGACCTTACTGATTTTGAATTAGATCTATCATCTCCGGTCCCCAAGTTCAACAAGCTTTCTAAAGTATTATCTGCAGTGAGAAGAGTGAAACACTTGAGTAGCCCTGGGTACAGCGCTTCCTGGGAAAAGGAGTTGGGTCTTTCCTTCACTGAGATGGAAATTAATCAAATTCTTCAAAATTCCCATGGCTACTCAAGGTGTATACGTTTGCAAGAATCTCACTACAAAATTCTTGCTCGTTGGCTGGCATAAAACCCCTGAGTTCCTTTATACACATGGTCTATCCTCCACTAGTCAGTGTTGGAGATGTAATTCTCAGGTAGGTACACATACCCATATTTGGTGGGATTGCCCGATTATCTGCCCCTTCTGGTCTGATATAGAGTGCATAATAAGAGATATTATGGGGACACAACTAACGTTGACTCCGGCCTGGGTTTTACTGGGCTGTCCCTTGCCGGACCTCCGTCAATCTTCCTCATCCCTGAATACTCACTTCCTAGCAGCAGCCAAGTCTCTAATCCCCTGAAATGGCTTAATACTGCCCCCCTCACTATCAATGAATGGTTCGAAAAGCTACATCAAATTTGTCGGTTCGAAGAGATGTCCAGTAGATCATGTCGTGCCCACCACAGGTTTCTCACTATTTGGAATGCATGGCTAAAATCATCATATTGTAGGGAAACACGCGCCAACTTTTCTTCCTGAAAATGCTGTGTGGAACAGATTCCTGAGATACTCTTGTACCCCCCCCCCCCCTTATTTGCCCATACCTATCCTCTCCCTTGTTTTTACTAGTTCTTTATATGTACCGAAGTTACTAGTCTCTTGTTATACAATGAGTATGTTGATTAACACACTGTCAACAGATTATACATACCGGTATGATGTAATACTGGTCATACATCGTTTACTGATATGTCATGCTTATCCATTGATGTTTAATGCCCCATGTGGGGTTTGTTTGTATTTTGACATGACCATATTGGATGTCTTATATAGCTATCCAAAATAATAAAAACAAAGATGATAAAAAAATATGTAATATAGAGCAACCAAAAATCATATGTACCTTAAAAATAGTCCCAACAAAACTGCCACCTTATCCCATAGTTTCCAAAATGGGGTCACTTTTATGGAGTTTCTACTCTAGGGGTGCATCAGGGGGGCTTCAAATGGGACACAGTGTAAATAAACCAGTCCAGCAAAATCTGGCTTCCAAAAACCACATGGCTCTCTTTTCCCTTTACGCCCTGCCGTGTGCCTGTACAGTAGTTTACGACCACATATGCAGTGTTTCTGCAAACTACAGAATCAGGGCAATAAATATTGGGTTTTGTTTGGCTGTTAAACCCTTGCTTTGTTACTGGAAAAAAAATGATTAAAATAGAAAATTTGCCCCAAAATTTAAATTCTAAAATTTCATCTCCATTTGCCCATAACTCCTGTGGAACATCTAAAGGGTTAACAAAGTTTGTAAAATCAGTTTTGAATACCTTGAGGGGTGTAGTTTCCAAAATGGGGTCATTTGTGGGTGGTTTCTATTATGTAAGCCTCACAAAGTGACTTCAGACCTGAACTGGTCCTTAAAAAGTGGGTTTTAGAAAATTACTGAAGAATTTCAAGATTTGCTTCTAAATGTCTAAGCCTTGTAACGTCCCTAACAAATATGGCATTCCCAAAATGATCCAAACATGATATAAGGAATGTGAATGAATAACTATTTTTGGAGGTATTACTATGTATTATAGAAGTAGAGAAATTGAAACTTGGAAATTTGCAAATTTTTCAAAATTTTTGGTAAATTTGGTATTTTTTTTATAAATAAAAATTATTATTTTTTACTCCATTTTACCAGTGTCATGAAGTACAATATGTGACGAAAAAACAATCTCAGAATGGCCTGGATAAGTAAATGAAAGGGCCCCTGGTTTGTCTGTGGGTGAATCACCGGCCGGACAACCACTGAAGACCAATACACGTTGATAGGTATAAAATGGTTGCCCGGCCGGTGATTCACCCACAGACAAACCAGGGGCCCTTTCAATTGGTAGCAGAGGATGGTTCACTGACTATCCAGGTGAGTAATAATTTCTGCCACTATTTATGTTGGTTGGAATGTTTCTCTCCTGGATACGGTGGATATCTGATGTATACTGGATGGCAGGTTAGTTGATGGCAGGTTAGTTTAGTGTTCATATGACTGTGGGACAGACACGAGGCAGCACTCAGTGTTCTGCGTATCCTGATAGGAGCGGCGTCTCCTATAGGCACAGTGGTTGGCAGGGGATGTTGTTCCAGGAACATACATCGTATTGATGGCAGGGAATTTTCCGAATGTAGAATTAGTCTCTTCGGACGTTGGCAGGGATTTTACAAGTGGGAATTAGTCTCACTTGACGGTTTATTGAGTTACAGGATAACTCCGGATATATGTGAATGAGTTAAAGGATAACTCTGGATTTATGTGAAACAAGGAAACAAGGTACCAGGAATATATGTAAAGGAATACATATGTAAAGGAAAAAGTGAGGGAAACGCATACATCTCAATGCAGATGTTGGTTTCTAACTCACTAGGATTGTCTGTGGAGTGAATTGTTTATAGAACATAACTGTACGGTTATAACTTGGAAGGTGATATTGATTACTGCAGTCTATTAAGTCCATAAATGGTGTTGCCCATATTAGATATTTTACACGTGTTATAAGAATATTGTACTGGTGGAAAATCTGATTGTGCTGGCTTAATTGATCCTCAACAGTACTAACACAATTACTTGCTGCTATTTCTACGCTGCTATTTCCACCTCACTGTTTGCTGCTCGAATATATATATATAGAGTTTATTGTCAATTGCATTAAACATTATGGGTAACAGCGTGGGAAAGGATCTGGATGGTGAGCCAGAGACCAGACCCACACCGTTACATTTTGTATCAGGCACCTGTGGGATTAGTGTAACTGATCCATTTTGGGTAAATATCTGTGACCGCAGTCAGCAACTGTGTATTACGCAGATCAGCGATGTAGGTCCTCGCAATGAAGGGGACTGGGAGGAGGTTAGAAAAATGGTGGGGCTTCACCCGAAATATAACTATCCAGCCGGTGCCTGGGATGAAAATTATATGAAAACATGTTTTAAAAAATGGGAGAAAGCATTAAAAGAGTATAGGAAGAGATTTCCACCAACCCATCACATATACTTAAAACAGGATAGGGGGACAGTGAGTAAAGAGGAAGAAGTTCCATGGTCAGAAATTCTGCCCTCCTTACCAGATAAACCACCGGCATATGACGTGACGGTGTTAGAAAAGGCAACACTCCCAGCTGTCTCTACGGAGGACATGCTACAAGACCCTTATGATAAGGTCCCCTGTCCAAAACAAGCAACCGCACCAGAATTATTATTATTTTCTGGTGAGAACCAAAAGAGAACCGGACTGTACCCGGATTTGGGGGATAGAGATTCCCTTCTGAGTACTGCAGTTATAGTGGCAGCAGCACTTAGGGAACAAAAAGATGTGGCTCCACAAGTCAAAGAGGCTCAGGAAAGGAGAAAGGAATATAGAAAAAGTATGAACATTTATGTACAGGAGTTGACCCAACTGAGGGATAAACTAAAGATAGACATAGTCTACATTAAACAACTTCCCCTTCAGAATGTCTTTCCCGTTATATATAATCACGAGAACCCAGATGATACTGACCTTCCTAGTGAGGAAAGGATGGATGAATTGAAGGGCATTCTGGGAGGAGAATGTGGGAAAACCAGAGCAGTGACTAACAAAAAGGACCAGCTGCTGACCGAGATAGAAAAACTAAGACAGGAGTACAGGAGGGTGAAAAAGGACTGGGAAACCAGAGCTCAGGAAGAATACGGTAGGAGAACTGAAACACAGATAGAGGCAGACAGTTTAGAACATGGAACGCCCCTGGCAACCTCCACCCCTAGAGTACCTGGAGTGATGCAACCCCTGGCAGACAAATTTTCCAAACTCGCTATAACACCTGAGGAAGGGGATAAGAAAGGCACACAACTACAGCTCCCCATGATCACTGTAGGTGACACTGAAGTCCATATTCCTCTTCCTTTAGGATTAATGAAAGAACTGAAGGATATGTGTCCCAATCCAAAAAAGGACCCTAGAGCAGCAGCTATGTTTCTGCAGAAGTATACTGCAGGGAGTCAATTAACAATGGAGGATATTCAGATAATACTCTCAGCCATAGACCCAGACACTGGCTCCCAAATCGATACAGACGAGATAAAGAAGGCATCAGAAAAGGAAGTTAGGGATGCAGGACAGGAAGTTGGCCGCCCCAATGTTTGGAAAAAGTTTTGGGATAAGATAGGAGTAGAATGGATGAAAAGATACAAAGGAGATTCAGGCTTACACACAATGCTAAATACAAAACAAGAGCCGAAAGAGGATTTTTATAGTTTCTGTAAGAGACTGTTGGATCTCTACAGTAGTACAGGGATGAATGCACCTGAATTGTTCAAGACTACATGTATGAATAATGGGGACCCTAAGACAACGCAGCTAATAAAATTAGTGAATAACGAATGGCTTACTCAATCGGTGACAGAATTTATGGAGGACATAGCAAAACGCTCAGCCTCTGGTGTTTTCAATCAAAAGGGAGGAGTATTCCCATTGTTAATGCAGCAGGACATACAACAAGAGTCTATATTGTCAGGTGGGGAAAGTAATTACATGATGATGTCAGGTTTCTCCCGGGGAAGGGATAATAGAAGGGGTCCGAGAAGTAGGGGCCAAGCAAATTACCCGGGAAGAGTAGAAAGAAATCAGAAACAGGGCTGTTTCATTTGTGGGAGTCTAGGTCACTGGAGGCGGGAATGTCCAAAGGTGAGAGATGAAGATAGGAGAGGATATAGAGGGAGAGGCGCCTCAGACTACCGAGGGGGGCCCAGACAACAGGAAAGACAGCAAGATATGACAAGAAGACAACCCCAGGGAGATCTTATTAACATACACTGGCCAGCACAGGATGGGGGGAGTAGACAACCCAATCTGCAATCAGATTTACGGAGGTGGTCTGAGCATGAACACCCGTCCCCACGGGGGAACAATCACTATTAGGGGTGCCCAGAACGAGTCCCGTCCTTCATTATGCATTTTGTTCCAACTGATTGGCAAGTTTTACCACAAGTAATACTGCAAATTGATGGTATTACAGTTAATTTATTGCTTGACACCGGAGCAACGACTTCAAGCGTAAACAAAATAGACTTCATTAACGACAAATGCACCGAAGGAAGTTCTATGGGTATCAATGGGACGACAGTGATACATAAGGTGACAGCACCGCTCCCGGTTTGTACTCTTACGGGAGAACTAGTGACGCACATGTCTTTTGCAGTCCTGCTAGAATGCCCCGTTTGCCTATTAGGAAGGGATCTAATGGCAGCATTACAGATTTCATTAGTCTTTGACAAAAAGGGAAGACTGACAGCGACCTCAATGAAATGTGACCTGACAAACCCAAAGAGACGTGACATGAATGGGTTCTTTTTAAGCATACCAATGTCCCTGGAAAATCATCCAATCTGGGCTAAATGTAAAGACTCAGTAGGAACGATTAACTGTGAGCCCTACCGGCCCTGTTTGAAGGAGGGGGTTATGCCAACCTTTCAGAAACAATACCCATTGAGTGAGGAAAAGTTAGAGGGTATAAGGCCGCAAATTGAAAAATACTTGCAGATGGGAATTCCTCACTGTCTCCAAGCATTAGCAGCCGCGGCCATGTCAGTAAAAGATGCTACTAAGATAGTCCATGGGAATGTAATGGAACTTTTCACCACTCATACAGTTTTGTCCCTCCTTCAAAACATGACCACACAACACATGACAGCTCAGAGACTGTCCGGATATGAGACCATATTACTCAGTACGGCAAACCTGGTGATAAAGACATGTCCAGACACCTCACCAGTGATAAGATTTTTGCATACACTTTTGAGACTTAAGTGTGAAGGTTCTGACGAACAAGTAGACCCAATACCTGAACACAGATGTGATGAAGTGATCTTGTCATGCACAACACCTAGGAAAGATTTAAAGGACACGCCACAGACTGACAGTATAGATGTTTTTGTGGATGGATCATGCACAAGACCAGATGACAGGACATATCAAACAGGTTACGCAGTAGTCATGCTCCCAAATCAAGTGATAGAAGCTGAACCAATTGTCACAACTTCGGCACAACAAGCTGAGCTGGTAGCGCTCACAAGAGCCTGTGAAATATTCGCAGGACACAAAGTGAATATTTATACTGACAGTAGCTATGCATTTGGAACAGTGCATGATTATGCATTAATATGGAAAAATAGGGGATATATCTCAGCAGATGGGAAGCAGATAGCGAATCAGAAATATATAGATCACCTGCTACGTGCAATTCAACTACCAGAAGCTATAAGTGTGATAAAAGTGAAAGGACACTCTACAAAAGGAGATTATCAAGCTATGGGAAACAATTTAGCAGACAGAGCAGCGAAAATGGCAGCCAAGAGAGACACGAGAAGGGAAAGTAAGTTATTATTCATGACAGATTTTGAAAGTGAAAACTGGGTGTCAGTAGTATATCAACTACAGAAGCAGTCTACCAGTGAGGATATCAAGTACTGGAAATCTCAGGGACTGCAGACACAGGTACAGGTATATGGACAAAAGATCGGATATTGGGGGTTCCCACTGCATCGGCACCGCTCCTAATATCCTATCTTCATGGTCCTGGACATTTGGGAAAACAATACATATCAGAACATTACAAGTCACTGTTCTGTACACACCAATTGCAGAGATTGATAGACGATCTGGTCGACTCATGCATGACTTGTGCACAGAATAATGTTCAAGGAAAAGCACACGGAAGACATGGGAATCTACCACCCCCTACAGGCCCTCTGCAAGATTTGCAGATAGATTACACACACATGCCAAAGCAACCCGGGAATATAAGATATCTCCTTGTAATAGTCTGTAGGTTCTCCGGATGGTGTGTAGCCATACCTACTTCAGGAGAAACAGCTGGTGTGACAGCTAGGGCATTGATAAATCAATGGATTTCAGTGTATGGACTCCCTCGGGTAATTCATTCAGATCAGGGACCTGCTTTCCAGTCCAAACTAATACAAGAACTGACGAAGATTCTGGGTTTCCAGTGGAAGCTCAATATAGTCTATCACCCACAAAGTGCAGGAGTCGTGGAAAGAATGAACCGAACCATTAAGGATAGGTTAAAAAAGGCCACTTCAGGAACATTGAAGGATTGGCTGAAATTTCTACCCGCCATTCTCTACCAAATAAGAACGACACCAAATAAACAGACAGGGTTGTCACCTTATGAAGTGTTATTCGGTAGACCCCCTAATACCCGTGTGGAACCAGATATTGATAGTAACATTTTTGCCTTGCAGGAGCAGTACGTGAAACATTTGGTAGGTATACTCTCGGAAAATCATGATAAGGTTGCTGTCACCTTTCCTCCTCTTTCCACAGACCCAACTCATCCATTCTTGCCCGGAGACAAGGTTCTGGTGAAACAACTGGCTGTCCGCCACAAGACTGGTCCAATATATCAAGGTCCATTTGAGGTTCTAAGAGTTGCTCGAACGGCTGTCCTTACTGACCAGAGTCCACAGTGGATACACGCCAGCCGACTCAAGAAGACACCAGAAGGAGTCCTCAAGGAATTCCCCGGACAAACATGAGTCCATTAGACAAGATGCCTTCAAAGGAGATGACTTTGATCATACCCCCAAGCCTGCAAAATAGATATGAGCGATGGCTAAGAGGCTATCCTAAACCACTTTGTCCAGAGGATCCAAAGACTATGCAGGACTTGTATGAGGAAGAATTCATGTTCAGGGAATATACCAATGAACTAGAGACTGAGGACTTGAAAGATCAAAACTTTCCTGAACCATTTAGTAAGCAGATGATTCAGAGAATGAAAATGGTGTGTGGTATAAGGAGTGATCATATGGAATGGGAATTCCATAATATCAAAGAGGGGATTGTAAGGAAATTATGTCTGTATCCACACACGTTCACATATATGTATTAATTCAGCCTTATATGCTTGTATTAAAGTATACAGAGTTCTTCTTTAAAGGAAGTAACAACAAGGTCTAGTAACACAAGCTAACAGGAAATGGCTGTCTGAAGCTCAAAACCGCATGGCTAGAAAGAGATATGCATGCTTTGCAAAAGAATGCCACATTTATGATGAAGGTATCTGGAGAGAGAACTGCTGAATGCATGACATCATAACTGCAGAAACATATATACTCATATATACCTTTGTACGCATATATCTAACATGTGCATTAGACATATATTTTACACTTACTGCAATATGGGTTTGTATATTGACGTTCACCTTGGGTTTAGATAAAGTGAAGGACGTTCTATCAGGTAAATGTTGGTACGAAATAAACCAAGATAATTCCGCGAAATATTTGAACAAAGCGAAGGGCGACAAAGATGGTGATAAGATATCTAAATTCTAAGAATAATAAGTGCGTCACATATGTACCTTGTTTCTAAGAAATTACCATGACTTTTTTTACTTTGTTTGAATAAAGATGTCCTTGGAAATTCGCTACCTGATTGGATGTAACGTAGGGCAGGTCTATCTTGATTTGCGGTTTGAAGCTATAAATTGTCTACGATGTCTAAATAAAGGAGCAACCATTTTATACCTATCAACGTGTATTGGTCTTCAGTGGTTGTCCGGCCGGTGATTCACCCACAGACAAACCAGGGGCCCTTTCAGTAAAAGCGTTTTAAAGTCATTCACACATAAAGTGACACTGGTCAGATTTGCAAAAAATGGCCTGGTCCTTAAGGTGAAAATGAGCCCGGTCCATAAGGGGTTAAATGGTGGGTGGGTGACACCTAGTGTTGGATATGTGTAGTGCATCCACCAGCCTGCAATAAGAATTTTACAGCTGTGACAAAAGAAAATACATTAATAGTGCAAAATGGCATAGGATGGCATATAAACATTTTGGAGTGGCCCATTCACACATAAGTGGGACACTACACACAGAGTGTGTGGCAATACCACTGGGGGCCCTTTGTGTAGCACTAAAACTGCTGTTATATTCAGGGCACAGCATGTGGCACTAATGTCAGTTTGTGTTAGTATGCAGGGTGCAAATGTGTTGGTAAAGAGAAGCTGAAGACATCTATTTATGTAGTGAACATGGTTCTGTTGCTGTATTTGACTTATGGGTTTGGTTCTGGTGCTGTATTTGACTTATGGGTTTGGTTCTGGTGCTATATTTATATTTACAGTAAAAAACGTACTTTTGTGATATGTAAATTTCTTCACTACCAGCAAGTTAGACGGACTTGCTGGTAGCCGCCGCATCCTCTGTCTGAAAAAACGCCCCCTCCTCCACTTGATTGACAGGGCCAGCGAGCGCTCTCCTCCTCTCGCTGGCCCTGCCTGCAGCTCAAATCCCGCGTCTGCGCCGTACCAGTCCTCATTCGGCGCAGGCGCTCTGAGAGAAGGACGCTCGCTTGGCCGCGAGCACCATCTCCTGTGTAAAGTGTGCGCATCCCAAAAACGTATCTGTGACATACTTTTTTAATAGACAGTGTCTGCTCCTGACAGTGACATTAGCTGCACCACATCTCCAATGTAAAGTGTTCACATCCCAAAAATATCTGTGACATCCAGTGTACTTTTTCAATAGACGGTGTCCGCTTCTGACAGTGACATTAGCTGCACCACATCTCCAGTGTAAAGTGTTCACATCCCAAAAATATCTGTGACATCCAGTGTACTTTTTCAATAGACGGTGTCCGCTGCAGACAGTGACATTAGCTGCGTCACATCTCCAGTGTAAAGTGTGCGCATCCCAAAAATATCTGTGACATCCAGTGTACTTTTTCAATAGACGGTGTCCGCTTCTGACAGTGACATTAGCTGCACCACATCTCCAGTGTAAAGTGTGTGCATCCCAAAAATATCTGTGACATCCAGTGTACTTTTTCAATAGATGGTGTCCGCTGCTGACAGTGACATTAGCTGCGCCACATCTCCAGTGTAAAGTGTGTGTGCATCCCAAAAATATCTGTGACATCCAGTGTACTTTTTCAATAGACAGTGTCCGCTTCTGACAGTGACATTACCAGCGCCACATCTGCAGTGTAACGTGTGCGCTGAAAAAATGTATCTGTGACATACAGTGTACTTTTTACGTAGACACTGCGAACAGTGACATTACCGGTGGTACCTCTCCTGTATAACGTTTCCTCATCCCAAACACCTGTGACATACTCTGTAATTTTTCATTAGCTGCTGGTGACAGCATTGACAGTATCTGAGGGATATCTCCTGTGTGAGGTTTCCACATCCCAAATACCTTTTTAAATTTGTTTGCGCATACACTTCCAAATCTTACGCTACTGTACATGTGACAGACTTTCAATCATATATAACATTTAATATTAAGAAGGTGAGCAGTAAGGGACGGGGCAGTGGCAGTGATTCTGATGGTGCATGCAGAGGCCGTGGCTCTGGGTGCAGTGAAACTGTGCCTGCTGCTAGAGCACAAGAAAAACAATCATCCACGATACCTAGCTTCATGTCCCAGTTTGCAGGGAGGCGCAGGACACCACTCTTAAAGTCAGACCAGTGCGACCAGGTGGTCGGTTGGATTGCAGCAGATAATGCTTCCAGTCGCTTAAGCACCACCTTGTCTTCCACCAAGTCCAGTCTCAGTAGACAAGAGTCTGGTCAACCCAATCCTCACCCTGATCCTCCTTCCTCCCACCATGGAGAGTCTGGGCAAACAAGTGATCCCACACTCGGATATTCCAAGGAGCTCTTTTCAACGCTATTCCTTGATTTGGCCCTCTCGCCAAGCACGCTTGAAGAGGGACAGATCTTGTGCCCTGATTCCCAAACTCTTGAGCATGCACAATTCAAGAAGATGATGGTGGGGAACGGCAATTACAGTTAAATGAGGTGGATGATGATGAGACACAGTTGCCAATAACTCAACAGCAATTGCTGTCTCAAGAGGTTGATGAAGAGGATGAGACACAGTTATCAATCACTGAGGTAGTGGTTGGGTCAACAAGTCAGGAGGATGAGCAGAGTGAGGAAGTGGAAGAGGAGGTGGTGGACGATGAAGTCACTGACCCAACTTAGGAAGGTGGAAAGCCGAGCGAGGACAGCAGTACAGAGGGGGAGGGATCTGCTGCACCGCAAAAGGCTGGAAGAGGCAGAGGGGTGGCAAAAGGGAGAAGGCGGGCCACACCATACAGACCTGCAACTGTTCCCCAGAGCACACCCTTGCGGAAATATCCCTTGCCAAGGAGTAGGTGTTCCACAGTCTGGCGCTTTTTTAAGGAAAGTGCGGACAACAAAAGAATTGTAAATTGCAACCTGTGCCATACAAAAATGAGCAATCGCGTGAAAACTAGCAACCTCACCACCACCAGGATGATCCGCCACATGGCATCAAAGGACCGAAATAGGTGGGCCGAACGCCTGGGTCCACAATCTGTGTCTGCGGGTCACACCACTGCCTCCTTTTCCCCTGTGTTACTTGCCGGCCAATTCCCTGTCCAAGACACAGGCCTGTCCTGTACCTGGACCTTCCCACGCACCATCAGAGACCACATCCACTTCCGTGTCCCAGCGCAGCGTCTAAATGGCCTTACCCCAGGCCTTTGAACGCAAGCGCAAATACCCAGCCACCCACCCACAGGCCATAGTTCTAAATGCACAGCTTTCCAAATTACTGGCCCTGGAAATGTTGCCATTTAGGCTTGTGGACACTGAGGCCTTCCGCAGCCTGATTTTGATGGCCGTCCCACTTTACACAGTCCCCATTAGCCACTATTTTTCAAGGTGTGCGTGCCCGCCTTACACCAAAACACGTCCCGTAACATCACAATTGCCTTGTTACTGGGAAGTTCCACTTAACCACGGACACATGGACAAGTGCATTCAGCAGGGACGCTACATTTCCTTGACGGCACACTGGGTGAATGTTGTGGAGGCCAAAAGCAAGTCGTACCCTGGGATGGCACAGGTGCTACCGACGCCAAGGATTGCGGACCCTACTGCGATCAGGGTTTCCACCAGCACCTATGTTAGTGGCTCCAACCCCCACTTCTCCTCCTCCGCCTCCTCCTCCACTTCCAATTAACCACGTACAGCACCAGTCAGTTATCAGTCAGTAGCTGGAAGCAGTGTAGCACTGCAGTGGGGAAGCAGCAACAGGCCATGCTGAAGCTGATATGCTTAGGGGACAAACAGCACACCTCCGCAGAGCTGTGGCAGGGGATAAGAGACCAGACTGAGCTGTGGCTCTCGCCACTCAACCTATAATCAGGCATGGTTGTGTCTGATAATGGCCATAACTTGGTGGCAGCTTTGGAGTTCGGCAAGCTCACATATCCCATGCCTAGCCCACGTCTTAAACTTAGTGGTTCAGTGGTTTCTCAAAACCTACCCCAATTTGCCTGAGCTACTGGTGAAGGTGCGCCGCGTAAGTGCACATTTCCGTAAATCGACAGCTTCAGTCGGTCTGTCATCGCTTGAAATTGCCAGCTCACCGGGTGTTGTGCGACGTGAGAACGCACGGGAACTCCACATTCCACATGTTGGCCAGGCTTTGTGAGCATCAGAGGACAGTAGTGGATTACCAGCTGCAACATGGTCATCGCCTTTACAGTCAGCTTTCGCTATTCACAAGCGAGGAGTGGGCATGGATGTCTGACCTGATTTTAAGAAACTTTGAAGAATCAACAAAGATGGTGAGTGGCGATAATGCTATTATCAGTGTAACCATCCCACTTCTGTGTCTACTCAAACGCTGGCTGCTCACAATTAAGGACGATGCTTTGCATGTGGAAGAGGTGCAAATGGGGGAAGACATTACACAGGGTGATAGTCAGACCACCCTCAGTTTGTCTTCTCAGCAAGAATTGGACCATGAACAGGAGGAGGAAAAGGAACAGGAGACGGTTGCCTCCGCTACATAGGGTAGTACCCATGGAAGTTTAATTCCATCTGTTCAGCGTGGGTAGGCAGAAGAGGAGGAAGAGGATTAGGAGATTGAGAGTCATCCTCCTGATGATGACAGTGAAGTCTTGCCTGTTGGTACTCTGGCACACATGGCTGACTTCATGTTAGGCTGTCTTTCCAGCGACCCGCACATTATATGCATTTTAGACAACACAGATTACTTCTCGACCCCCACTACAAAGAGAATTTCTTATCTCTCATTCCTCTGGTGGAGAGGACAAGCAAAATGGTGCAATACCAGAAGATCCTTGTTGAAAAATTGCTCCAAAAATTTCCATGTGACAACGCTGGCGGCAAAGTCCGTAGTTCTTTGGCCAAGGAGACAAGGGGAACACACAGCAGTTCCAACAGAGGCAGGGCAACACTCTCCAAAGCCTGGGACAGTTTCATGACACACCGCCAGCAACCTCAGCCTGATGCGCGGCCTAGTGTCACAAGGAGGGAAAAATTTTGGAAGATGGTGAAGGAGTACATGGCAGACCATGTCAGCGTCTGTCACAAGGGTGTCAAGAACCACGCCTGACTCCGCTATACCCGGGGTCAGGAATTTGCAGCAGTTGGCTGTTCGCTCTATGTAGAAAGATAGGGCTGTTTCTTTATGGTAGCTTTCTGGGTTTGCTTTGCAACCCTTTTTGGCTCACTCAGGGATCCGTAGCTCCTTCTCCTCAGCTGTTCCTTGTCCAGCACTCCCAACCTCCTTATATTCCCCTCTCCCACTTCTCTGGTTGCCAGATATAGAGCTTCCTGCCTGGACTGACCCACTGGAGCTGTGTTGCTGCTTTCCCTGGTTGTTGTTCCAGAACGTTACCCTCCGGATCCCTGTTGGGCCTTTGTGGTCTACTGTTGTCGCCCACCTGGGATTATATGTTTGTCTGTATTGTCTGTCATCTCCTTGGTGTTTTCCTCTTAGTGTCAGTGGTGCGGACTAGTGATCCCACCGCCCCGTTCACTACCTAGGGCTCATCTTAGGGAATGCCAGGGTTTAGGCACGTGATCGGCGTACGGGTGAGGAAGCCGTCTAGGGACGTCAGGGCAGTCAGGTGCCAGCCGCAAGGTGGGTCAGGGGTCACCACCTTTCCCTCTCCCTTGGGCAGGGCCTTCCCTTTTCCCTCCCTTTGCGTGACGCCGGTCATTACATTATATCTGGCCCTTATTTTGTGTAGGTAAAAAAAAAACTAAAAAATTTTTTTTACCTACTTAGAATCCAGTATGGATCCAATTGCTGCTTTGTCAAAGCAATTTCATGGCCTGTCTTTTGAGGTGGCAGGATTGAAGGCGTCGGTCCTCCAGCAACAGCAGCAATTACAACTGACCGCAAGCCCAGCGGTTCCTACAGGTAACCAGATTGTTGCGGAACCCAATGTTGCTCTCCCTGACAGATTTTATGGGGGAAGGGACAAGTTTGTGACATTCCGTGAGGCCTGTAAATTATATTTTAAGCTGCGCCCTTACTCCTCTGGTAATGAAGAACAGAGGGTGGGGGTTGTTATTTCCCTGCTGCAGGGGGACCCGCAATTCTGGGCGTTCTCTTTACCCACTGATTCCCAGGCCTTCCGGTCAGTGGATGAATTTTTTGGGGCCTTGGGTCTCATATATGACGACCCTGACCGAGTTGCACTGGCTGAATCAAAATTGCGGAGACTCCTACAGGGAGAGCGGCCAGTAGAGGAGTATTGCTCTGAGTTCCGTAGTTGGGCTACGGATACCCAGTGGAACAACCCGGCTCTCAGGAGTCAGTTCTGCTCTGGGTTATCCGAAAGGGTTAAGGATGCGCTTGCGCTGTATGAGACCCCCTTTTCCCTTGATGCGGTTATGTCCCTTTCTATCCGAATAGATAGACGTCTTAGGGACAGATTGAAAGACCCGGAGCAATTGGTAACCCCTCCCAAGCAGCAGTTAGTCTGTACGGACTTAGACAAGCCTATGCAGCTAGGAGGAACTACTCGTCAGGTCCATCCCCCTGAGGTTCGCCGTAGGCGTGGGGTTTGTTTTTTCTGTGGGGAGAGGGGTCATTTCATTAATGTCTGTCCTTCTTTCCTCAAAAACAAAAGACCGTTGGAAAACTACTAACCCCAGGCTGTGTGGAGGATGTCAGCCGGGGGGTATATGTTTCCTCCATACGTACATCGCAATTTGTGTTGCCAGCGGTTGTTGTTTTTTGGCGTTAAGACGGAGACTATTTCTTTTTTTCAGTGGAGCAGGACAGTGGAGCAGGAGTAAATTTGATAGATGCCCATTTTGCCCACACTATGGGTTTGTCTCTCTGTACGCTACAGAGACCTATCAGGCCAGGGAGATATTGGAGTGGAGTGAGCATTGCAGAGAAAATTGCTCAAATAGCAATTGCTCAGTCGCCTCCATAGCTACCCTACCTACATTTGTTTCGGACTTTGAGGACGTTTTTTCTGAAAAGGGTTGTCAGAAGTTACCACCTCACCGTCCTTATGATTGCCCGGTTAACCTTATTCCCGGCGCAAAATTACCCAAGACCAGGTTATATAATCTTTCGGGTCCGGAGAGACAAGCCATGAAAGATTATATCTCCGAGAGCTTGGCTAAGGGACACATCAGACTCTCTTCTTCACCCCTGGCTGCAGGGTTTTTCTTTGTTAAAAAGAAAGATGGGGGCCTGCGTCCCCATACCCTCTTCCTCTCATTCATGACCTGTTTAATCAGATTGCAGGTGCTAGGTGGTTCTCCAAACTTGATCTTAGGGGGGCCTACAATCTGATTCGTATCAAGGAGGGGGATGAGTGGAAGACAGCTTTTAACACCCCTGAGGGGCATTATGAAAATCTAGTCATGCCTTTCGGTCTGACCAATGCTCCTGCTCTCTTCCAACATTTTGTTAAATTATATTTTTAGTCATCTTATCGGCAGGTTTGTGGTAATATACCTAGATGATATTTTAATTTATTCGTCTGATCTGAAAACACATGAGGTGCATGTCAGACAAGTACTGCAGGTCCTACGGACGAATAAATGATATGCTAAAATTGAAAAGTGTGTCTTCGCCGTTCAGGAAATACAATTCCTAGGTTATTTATTATCTGCTTCAGGTTTCCGTATGGATCCTAGGAAGGTCCAGGCAATTTTAGATTGGGATCTTCCTGAGAACCTCAAAGCACTGCAACGGTTCTTGGGCTTCGCAAATTTCTATAGGAAATTCATTAAAAATGATTCAGTTATTGTAAAACCCCTTACTGACATGACTAGGAAGGGGACTGATTTTTCTAAATGATCTGACGTTGCTAAAATTGCTTTTTCCTCTCTAAAAGAGAGGTTTACCTCGGCACCTGTACTAGTCCAACCTGATGTCTCCCAGCCTTTTATTGTTGAAGTCGATGCGTCAGAGGTGGGAGTGGGGGCTGTGCTGTCTCAGGGTCCGTCTCCTGGCAAATGGCGTCCTTGTGCTTTCTTTTCTAAAAAACTATCTGCAGCAGAAAAGAACTATGATATTGGCAATAGGGAACTATTAGCTATTAAACTAGCGTTTGAAGAATGGCGTCACTTTTTAGAGGGGCAATCCACCCCGTCACTGTGATTACGGACCACAAAAACCTTCTGTACCTCGAATCAGCTAAGCGTCTCACCCCCTAGACAAGCTAGGTGGTCGTTATTTTTTTACCAGGTTTAACTTTGTTATTACCTATCGTCCTGGGGCAAAGAACACCAAGGCAGACGCATTATCTCGTAGTTTCCCTGGAGGGGGTAATGTGAGTGATCCGGTACCCATTCTACAAAGAGGAGTGGTTGTCTCTGCGGTACACTCTGCTCTGGAGGGGAAGGTATTAGGGGCCCAGGGGGACGCCCCGGTCTCTTGCCCCTCAGAGAAATTGTTTGTACCGTTGAACCTGCGTTTCGAATTATTAAAGGAACATCATAATTCGGCACTTGCTGGGCACCCGGGTAGTAAAGCAACCTTGGAGCTATTGTCTCGTCGTTTTTGGTGGCCAAGGTTGCGTCAGGATGTAATGGATTTTGTGTCTTCTTGTTCTACTTGTGCGTGCGTACACGTCCTGCAGGGTCTTTATTGCCACTTGTCATTCCCAATAGGCCATGGACACATCTGTCAATGGATTTTATCAATGACTTACCTTTGTCTGCGGGTAAAACAGTTATTTTGGTAGTAGTGGACAGGTTTAGCAAAATGGTACACTTCATTGCATTACCCGCACTACCTAATGCTAAGACTCTTGCTCAGGTATTCATCAGTGAAATCGTGAAGCTTCACGGGGTCCCTTCCGATGTTGTTTCGGATCGGGGTACCCAGTTTATTTCTAAATTTTGGAAAGCTTTTTGTTCCCGTTTGGGGGTACACTTGTCATTTTCCTCAGCTTTCCATCCTCAGTCGAATGGACAGACTGAGCGTACCAACCAAAACCTTGAGACATATCTAAGATGTTTTGTGTCTGAAAACCAAGAGTTGTGGTCATCATATTTACCGTTAGCTGAGTTTGCCATAAATAATCGTCGTCAGGAATCCACTGGCAAGTCACCATTTCTTGGTGCATATGGTTTTCATCCCCAATTCTGTACTTTCAAAGAGGGGGGTCTTCTGGGGTTCCCGAAGAGGAACGGTTTTCGTCATCTCTTTTATCGGTATGGCAGAAGGTGCAAGCTAACTTGAAAAATATGGGAGGTAAATACAAATGCATGGCTGATAAGAGACGGTCGCCAGGTCCAGACCTAGGAGTGAATGACTATGTGTGGTTGTCTACTAGGAATATTAAATTACAGTTTCCCTCTTGGAAACCGGGTCCTAGGTTCATTGGCCCTTACAAGATTGTAGCCATCATTATCCCCGTGGCTTTTCGCCTGGAGCTAACTCAGACTTTTAAAATCCATAACGTCTTTCATAAGTCGTTACTCAAGAAATATATTCCACCTCTAGAACCGTCACCGCTGCCACCCCCTCCTGTTGTTGTGGATGGTAATCTAGAGTTTCAGATATCCAAAATTGTTAATTCTCGTCGGGTCCGCCGCTCTCTTCAATATCTGGTGCATTGGAGAGGTTACGGTCCAGAGGAAAGAATGTGGGTTCCTGCGTCTGAGGTAAACGCTGACAGGCTAGTTCGGGCTTTTCATGCCTCTCATCCTGAGAGACCTGGTCCTGAGTGTCCAGAGGCCCCTCGTAGAGAGGGGGGTACTGTCACAAGGGTGTCAAGAACCACGCCTGACTCCGCTATACCCGGGGTCAGGAAATCGCAGCGGTTGGCTGCGCGCTCTATGTAGAAAGATAGGGCTGTTTCTTTATGGTAGCTTTCTGGGTTTGCTTTGCAACCCTTTTTGGCTCACTCAGGGATCCGTAGCTCCTTCTCCTCAGCTGTTCCTTGTCCAGCACTCCCAACCTCCTTATATTCCCCTCTCCCACTTCTCTGGTTGCCAGATATAGAGCTTCCTGCCTGGACATCTATACTGACCCACTGGAGCTGTGTTGCTGCGTTCCCTGGTTGTTGTTCCAGAACGTTACCCTCCGGATCTCTGTTGGGCCTTTGTGGTCTGCTGTTGTCGCCCACCTGGGATTATATGTTTGTCTGTATTGTCTGTCACCTCCTTGGTGTTTTCCTCTTAGTGTCAGTGGTGCGGACTAGTGATCCCACCGCCCCGTTCCTACATCTTAGGGAAAGCCAGGGTTTAGGCACGTGATCGGCGTATGGGTGAGGAACCCGTCTAGGGACGTCAGGGCAGTCAGGTGCCAGCCGCAAGGTAAGTCAGGGGTCACCACCTTTCCCTCTCCCTTGGGCAGGGTCTTCCCTTTTCCCTCCCTTTGCGTGACGCCGGTCATTACAGCGTCCTCAATGATTCCTCAGTGCCTTACAACTACTGGGTGTCCAAGCTGGACATGTGGCACAAACTGGCGCTCTACGCTTTGGAGGTGCTGGCCTGCCCTGCCGCCAGCGTTTTGTCTGAGTGTCTGAGTGGGTATTTAGTGCTGCTGGTGGCATTATAACAGATAAGCGCATCCACCTGTCAACTGAAAATGCTGACAGGTTGACTCTTATAAAAATGAACAAGGCCTGGATTGACCATGACTTCTCGACTCCACCAGTGGAAAGCTGATGAACATAAAGGCACTTTAAATGTGTTGTTTATAATGTACTGAATACACTGTATTCCCATGCACCTCTTCCACCACAAACAAGGGTATATGGTTGAATCTTCCTTTTCTCATCCTCTTCCATATCAACATGCTTATTTGTCGCATATAATGCCCTTCGCATATAATGTTTTACAGGGTCAGCTCACCAGCAGGCCCTAGCATATAATTTTCTACAGGGTCAGCTCACCAGCAGGCCCTCACCTACAATGTTTTACAGGGTCAGCTCACCAGCATGCCCTCGCATATAATTTTTTAGAGGGTCAGCTTACCATTAGGCCCGCACCTAAAATCTTTTACAGGGTCAGCTCACCTGCAGGCCCTTGCATTTAATGTTTTACAGGGTCAGCTCACCAGTAGGCCCTCGCATATAATTTTTTACAGGGTCAGCTCACCAGCAGGCCTTCATTGACAATCTTTTACAGGGTCAGCTCACCTGAAGGCCCTCACCTACAACCTTTTAGAGGGTCAGCTTACCAGCAGGCCCTCACCTACAATCTTTTACAGGGTCAGCTCACCAGCAGGCCCTCGCATACAATGTTTGACAGGGTCAGCTCACCAGGAGGCCCTTGCATATAATCTTTTAGAGGGTCAGCTCACAAACAGGCCTTCACCTACAATCTTTTACGGGGTCAGCTCACCAGCAGGCCCTCGCATACAATGTTTGACAGGGTCAGCTCACCAGGAGGCCCTTGCATATAATCTTTTAGAGGGTCAGCTCACAAACAGGCCTTCACCTACAATCTTTTACGGGGTCAGCTCACCTGAAGGCCCTCGCATATAATGTTTTAGAGGGTCAGCTCACCTGCAGGCTCTCACCTACAACTTTTTAGAGGGTAAGCTCACCAGCAGACCCTTGCATATAATTTGTTACAGGGTCAGCTCACCAGCAGGCCCTCACCTACAATATTTTACAGGATCAGCTCACCAGCAGGCCCACACCTAGAATCTTCTACAGGGCCAGTTGACCTGTAGGCCTGCACCTAAAATCTTTTACATGGTCAGCTCACCTGCAGGCCCGCACCTAAAATCTTTTACAGGGTCAGCTAACCAGTAGGTCCGCACCTAAAATCTTTTACAGGGTCAGCTCACCTGTAGGCCCGCACCTAAAATCTTTTACAGGGTCAGCTCACCTGCAGGCCCGCACCTAAAATCTTTTACAGGGTCAGCTTCCCTGCAGGCCCTCACCTAATTATACCTAATAGGTAATTTGTGCGCATGCTGCCTTGCTTGGATGTGGTAGCTGTAGACGTTTCTCAGGCTCCCTCTCCGGAATCAAACCCTGATTCCCCCTTACCCGTGGTCACTGTGGGTTGTGCTGAAAATAACATCTAAAGTTGATAGGGCAGACATCCAAATGGATCGTCGCCGTCACAGGGACGTGCGATCGGCCCCAGGTTATCTAGAGTCACCAAAGCGGCAGCAGGCCCTCGCCCATAATGTTTTAGATGGTCAGATCAGCAGGCGCTTGCTCCAAATGTTTTTGAGGGTCACCAGCAGGCCATAAATCATAATTTTTCAAGGCTCTATATGATGCCCTCTTTTATGTGTAACAAAGGGTGTATTGGAGCGCTGGTTCCTTGTAATTTTTGGCAGCCCTTTCACTTAGTGCATAGGCTTTATGAGTGTAGGAGTCCTACATGAACAATTGTACCACAATGTGAATGAGGCCCTTCTTTTTTGTGATATACAGGTTGTATCTGAGTGCCTCTTCCTTGTAATTTTTGGCAGCACTTGCACTTTATATACAAGTAAATATACAACAAAGAATGTTTCCTAACAATTTTTCATCTAAAATCGATTTTATCTTTGGTTTTGTGCGTATTATTGACAGTCTGCAAAAGTGGCGTACTACTCGGACAACATGGTTCCCAGCAGCGACCTGGGAGTCACAAGATGTATCCAGACATTCTCCCCATGCTGTTCCAGAACCATTTCAGTGGCGTTTCCATCAATTTCTGACCTTTTCCTATGAACACCAGGCACCCTCCCCTCTTCAGAGCAGGGGGTGCCTGGTTTAATGCTCGGGTTCTCCCATTGACTTCCATTGTGCTTGGGTGCTCAGTAAAGCACCCGAGCATCCAGATGTGTCCGGCCCGAGATCCCGAGCACCCAAGCACTATGGTGCTCGATCAATACTAATCATCATCTATACTGAGGGAGAGAGTGCTCTGTGCTTTCTGATTCTTCTATGTATTGCACCCAATATAACCATGTTTGGATAACACAGACCTTGATTGGCTTAGCCCTTGTGGGAGGTCAGGTGTGGACTGGCTCCACTCCTGGCTCTATTCTAGACTGGAGTTTGGAAGGGGCGAAGAAGCTGTGACTTGTGGTCCCTCTTTGTAGGCCCAAAAAGCTACAGAGACCCATCGATCTCTACATGATCTACATTGTACAGTGGCTGTGCTTGGTATTGCAGCTCAGCCTCATTAACTTCTATGGGACTGAGCTGCGCTTAGGCCATGTGACCGATGAACGTGTTGTCACACGACCTAGGAAAAGCTGGAGAAGGCCGCAGCACTACAGCTGTTAGGCGGGGGTCCCGGGTGTCGTGACCCCGAGCGATCAGATACTGATGACCTATCCAGAGGATAGGTCCTCAGTATTAAAGTTTGGAAAACCCCTTTTAATGTGCTTCAGTGCTGGCTATCTCACAAATATATTACAAAATAACCAGCTAGGAAAAGATGCATTTTGCACACAAGACTGTTTAAAGGGCTCCTCTCACCCCACTAAACCTTTTATTTTTTGCTTACTTATAATCCCTACACTGCGATTTATGCCTACATAATCTAATTAATCATTTTGGTCCAGTAGATTTTGTTTAAAACATGCTTTTAAAATATGCAAATTACCTTGCTACCAGCAAGTAGGGTGGCTACTTGCTGGTAGCAGCCGCATCCTCCGATCCTAAAGACGCCCCCTCTGCATTGTGATTGACAGGGCCAGGGAACGGAATCGTTCTCTGCTGGCTCTGCCTGTTTGCATTCAAAATCTGACGCCTGCGCCGCGGCCGTACCTGTCTTCAATCGGCGCAGGTGCACTGAGAGGCGGCCGCTCGCTCGGCCGCTCCATCCTCAATGCGACTGCGCCGATGACGTCACATCTACACCCGGCCTCTCAGTGCGCCTGCGCCGATTGAAGACATGTACGGCCGCGGCGCAGGCGCCAGATTTTGAATGCAAACAGGCAGGGCCAGCAGAGGACGATCCCGTTCCCTGGCCCTGTCAATCACAATGCGGAGGGGGCGTCTTTAGGATCGGAGGATGCAGCTGCTACCAGCAAGTAGCCGCACTACTTGCTGGTAGCAAGGTAATTTGCATATTTTAAAAGCATGTTTTAAACAAAATCTACTGGACCAAAATGATTAATTAGATTATGTAGGCATAAATCGCAGTGTAGGGATTATAAGTAAGCAAAAAAAAAAAAAGGTTTAGTGGGGTGACAGAAGCCCTTTAAGGTCGATACATTTTTTCAATTGTTGAGCTGCTAAAATAGTTTTTATGTTGTGACACGTAGGACTGTCCTTAAAGGAGTTGTTCGGGTTCAGAGCCAGAACCCGGATGTACCCTTATTTTTAGCAGCCCCCCTGAGACTAGCATCGGAGCATCTCATACTCCGATGAGCTCCCTTGCCTTGCGCGATCTAGCTCTTTTGTTTATCGTAACACACTGCCGGGCGGAAACTTCCGCCCGGCAGTGTGTTCAGTGATGTCACCGGCTCTGATGGGCAGGGCTTTAATCCCACCCATCAGTGCCGGTGATGTCACCAGGCTTCCTAGCATCCCCATGGAGAGCCCTGGTACGTCACCGGATCTCCAAAAAATGGCTTTTCCCTACGCGATTTAGTGCAGGGCAAAGGAGAGCATCAAGTCAGGGGGGCTGCCAGGGTGAATATGGAAGAATGTCCGAGTTCAGCTCTGACCTTAACCCCTTTAAGTCTGGCCTTAACCCCTTTAAGGCCAGACTCAGAAGAGCAAGTTCAATGCAAGAAACATGCTATGTGTGGCAGTGTGAGTTCCCTTTCTGACCTCTGCTCCTCTGACAGGATCGCACAGCATTAGGCCTCATACACACGACCGCAAATTGTGCGTCCGCAAAAAAACAAAACAGATGCAGCATCCATTTTTTTGGGAGGATCTGTTTTTTTTCCACAGATCCCTTGTAATAAATGCCTATCCTTGTCCGCAAATGTGAAAAAAGTAGGATATGCACTATTTTTTTTGCTGAAGGGAAACACGGACAACGGACGCGGAACACAAACAGATTAACTATCAGCATTTTTTTGCTGACCCATTGAAATGAATGGGTCCCCATCCTATCCGCAAAAAAAAAAACGGAATAAAGGCCGAGAAAAACATCTGTCATGTGCATGAGGCCTTATACTGATTTATAATTTTGCGATTTTGTGAAACCTGGAATCTGCTGAATTGTTCTGACATAATGCTGTCAGTGTAATTCAGTAGATACAGGACACACAACCTTATAAATCATTATAATTCCGTAGGATCCTGTAAGAGGAGCAGAGGTCACAATAGGAAATCATTCTGCCACACACAGCATGTTTCTTGCATTGAACTCTCGTCTGAAACTAACCTAATATCTTTTTAATATAACTTTTCCTTCTTAGTTTTATTAGGGGGTTGAATGTACAAAAACACGTATATATATTTTTATAGTGTACAATTCTTTATTCTTAAAATTTGCTAATTCATAGTAAAATAAAGTATTTCCTACATTGCTTCAGTTGTTTTGAGATATATGTATTATCTATGGGCCAACAATGATAATGGTTTGGTTTTTTTTTCTACTTTATAATTTTTTGACATATGCCTCTTGTGGTGACATTCACTGGCATCTCTGCCATGGCCAGGGTAGGGGTAACAGTGATCACCTGACCACCAGTCCAGTAGAGGCATCAGCATGGCCGCTGCCTCCATTGACTGCAAAGGGCTTATAGAGTGCTATAGAAGTTGCTAAGAAGATGAAAGAAGCTATAAACATGTTTGACTTCTCCTCAGGGTTTCAGCTGTGCTATACATTTACAATGATGTGGATTTAAAGCCTAGGGCCATGTAGGCAGCAAGAGGTTTGTCATTGCGTTAATGTCTATACAGGCAATTTGGAGCTACGCATTACAGAAATAGAACTCCGACTGCTAGAAAGATATATTAAGAAGTCATAGCTGATCTTTGTACATAGGTGGTAAAACGGAGGCTTTATAGCTAAATATACATTTCAACCTTTTTGTTTCCTTTTACTTTGCTGAAAAATATTATCTAAAGGAACGACAGACCTATTTTGATGTTATGATGATATAAAATGTCTAATTCACAGGCACTAAATATGAATCCTTAGAAAATTAGATATTACACCATGCTTATGCCCCACTTCTATATTTGTGTTCCTTCTTCCATTGATTTTGTACTAAATATGGAGATTATTAGATGAACATATATATATTTCATATATATTTCTTATATTATTTATCGACCTTTAAGTTGAAATAAAGATACACAGCAAACAATAATACTATAGATATATTCTATATCATCATCCTTGTCAGAGTTCAACAATTAGACGGGTTCAGTCAACAGCCGAAGTCTTGGTCCTCAGTGATACCTCTTTGTGATCGTCTCATCACTAAATAGATCAAAGGAAACAGTTGATTCTGTTCGTAAGGTTGCCATTGGCTGCTTATTTCCCCTGCAGGGTTTACTACAGGAAATATGGGTGACAGGGTGAAAGCACCTGCTTGTTGGCATGTATCCTCTCTGGCTCATAGAGTAAGGTTCCAAGTGAGAGGGCCTTCTATGAGATCATTGTGTTCTATGGATAGAAGTGCTCATTAAGACTGCTGATTAAGTTTCCGAGCACTGTAAAGCAGTGGCAGCCTTTGGCAGCTGTCTATGAGTCCCAGAAATAGTAGTACATTGCCAAGCTTTCTGTCATAGAAAATTACCATAAGGTACCAGTGCCACATGTAGGAAGTAAGTGACAATAGGCATCCCATCTTTTTCTCGAACCGTATGAATTTAAGATTTCCTTTTTAAATAATAAAACAAGGACACAAAAGCTAAACATGGTAAGTGCACATTTCATCTTCAGAATATTACTGATAAATATGTAACACAAATGGCAAACGTGGCGTACTGCCTAAGAATAGACCGATCTACTTTGTCAGTTTATTTCGCATAACACAAGCACATGAGTTATGAGCAGCTGACTCACATATGCCTGGTACTTGACAACGTCTTACTTCCCCCAGATGATATTTTAAACAGTAATACGCAGGAAAGACTAAGCCGTGGCCAAATAACACTTCTCTCTGCAGGAAGCAAATACACATGAAGAACCAACCATTTAACTAATAGGCTTTCATTTCTATCTGGCTGATACTGTTTAGGGCAATATAATTAACTGTCCTCAACTTATTAACTTCCAATTGTTTGCACAGCTTCATATTTACAGTCAAGCAACTCTAGACTGAATTTGCCAATAAAGGTGGAAATTGTTTCTTGAACTAAAAGAATGCTTATTGTTTAGTAATTAAAAAGTTTGTATAGCCACTGAGTTATTCAATAAAATGTATCTGTATAGCGTCACATGCAGTTTTTTTCTCATTTCTTTGTCCTGCTCACTGAGATGGCCGCACATGCTCAGTTTCATCCTTCAACTGCCTCCTGAGCTGTGATAGGGAGAGCTGAGACACGCCCCCGAGCTGTGATAGGGAGAGCTGAGACACACACCCTGAGCTGCAGGAGAAAAGACACACCCCTTGAGCTTTCAGCTTGATATAAATCTAGCAGAGCAATGAATGGGGAGAGCTCTGGATCCATGTGAGGTACAGGGTTGGTTCTGGCTTTATAAGAAAGAGACTATCATGTACTATATGTTGTCTGATTGTCATTTGTTTACAATACTTATGGCATAACCCTCTTTAAAGGGCCTGTTCCACAATTAAAACTAAAATGTATCTGTTGTCTAATGCAAAACAGAACAATATTTCAATGGGAATAACTTAGAAAATAATTTTGTCTATATTTTGCAGTGACATACTTGTTCAGGTGCCCCTGGTGTTTTTATTCCCTCTTAGAACGATCAGTGCTGGTGGTCACACATGCTAAATAGCTCAGTCTCTCCACCTGGATGCTCTGTACATGGGCCAGGTGTAATGACGTTTTCAATGACAGTCCCTGTCAAAGTGGAGAGGGTGCAGCAGCTGCAGAGAGAGCAGAGCCTCTAGGAGTAACAGCAACACCCCAGTTGCTCCTAGAGGCTCATTTGCATATATTAAAACATCATTTTTCTCGGAAATGTGGGCACATGTGAATATGGGACCAACACAGATGTCTTCAGCTTGCAAGCACACATGCAACAGGTCAGGCAGTTTCATAGGTACAAATCGTCTGACAGATGCCCTTTACAATAAATACAATATAAATGTTGTATCGACCAAGAAAATGAAGTTAACAGGTCATTTTTACTGCTTAAAGAACTCCATAAAAAATGAAACCCATAAAACTATGGTTTTAAATAGTATTTCCTTTTACATTTTTCTCCATTTGTAATTTTTTTTCCAGTTTCCCACTACATTGTATATAATATAAAAAAAATGGAAAATCTGCTCTGTAGTCTCGGCAGGCGCAGTGGACACTGTAGTCTGTGCCCGTGCGGACTACTGGCACTGGCTTCCACTTGTCCACTGCGCATGCACCGGCACCCCGATTGGACCGGAAAAGACTCTCTCTGCGCAAGGCAGTCCTAGGCAGAGGAATCTTCTGGCAGCAAGCGCGAGACTACGGAGCAGATATTACATGACATCAGGATAGTGCAGTGAATAAATTAAGTAGTAGGCGGTGCTGGGCTCCGGATCGATGGGCACGGCTGGGCTCCAGGAGATCGTGGGACAGCCCCTTGGGCTCCTGACAGAGGTGATTTACATATGAATAAGATCGCTTTTTATAAGAATATAAGGCACACAGAGCATAAACAGAGGGATGATTGGAAACACTTCAAATCACCTAGGCAGGAGTCCTAACATCATGGTGTGCCCAGAGGGAAGAAAGGGTGCAATCCACTTCTCACTGATCAGACCAGGGAGAGCTAGAGAGGAAAATTGTCAATTACCATAGCCACCCTCAGAGCCACAATTACCTCTGCTTCCCTCTCAAGTCTTATGTACCCAAACTGTATGCACAACATTTAGACAACTATGTTATACAGTTATTTGTATATGCTGTAATTGCAGAACTAAATCACAAATTGACTGCAGTGTGTGAATTTATCCTTAGGTGTGGCAAAGGCTTAACTTGGGGGGGGGGGGGGGGACAGTTTCCAATTAATTTTTTAATCTTTACTTTGGTGATATGATATGGACTGCAAAGAATATCCAGGTCACATCCAAGGAGTAGTCTTCAATAGGGACTTGTAGATGGTATTGTCATGGCTGAGGATGGGGAAAACCCTCAGCCGTGCGATGCCTGATGATGGTAGTCACGAATCGGCCAGGAAGACAGAATTAGGGAGCAGGTCACCTCCTAAAGCTGTCCTAATCTGACCCTAACTCCTAGCGACATGAGCCGACCTTGAAGGTAGGAGGACTCATGCTCCAGAACCTCGGGTCCCTACTAACCCTCCGCAGGTCCCTAAGCTAGGAGATGGGTAGACTACCTGTTCCTCCTGGACATGTAGAAAGAGGAGCCTAAAATTGCCAAGCTGTAAATAAGGGGAAACCAATACAACTTATGGCAATGGCAGGTACGTGGAAACTAAAACCTCACCTACCTGCCACAGACACACAGCCTGGAACCCATGTACAAGTGCTGTTGTCCACAATAACAGAAAGGACACAGCACACACCACACATCACATGGGAAACCAGGAAACCATAAGGTGCAATAAACAAGCAACCCCATACACATCTACATAACATCAGACAAGGTATTATTTATGACCAGAAGGGTGGCCCCCCACTGGCAGTTTGTATTAGAGACCAGGAGGGCGCCTCCAGCTTACTACAAGGCTGGAGTACCCCTCAGACATCAGGTCTCAACTGAGGCTATAAAGCCCATGTAGCCACACCCACACTCAGACACACCCAGTGCACACACACTAGGAAGGAATTAACCCTTATCACACCAGGGAAGGGAAGAGAACCACTTAAAGGGGAAAGTGCACACAAAACATGCAACACCCCGTGCACACCGATAAAAGGCACACCTATAAAGAGAGGTTGCCAGGTGCAACCGCATGCACATAGCAGCAAGCAGCCTAGCACCAGCTCAGGCTGCAATACTGCGACATACAAAATAACATGTTGCCAGCGACAACCACAAGTGATGCAACATACTAGCGGCCCTCACCTGTGGTTGAACAATGAAACCAAACCACCGGCAACAGCATGCGGTTCAGGAGTCACGACCATGACCATGGTCGTGACAGGTATTTTGGAAGCAAGGTACCAGAATTGATAAAGAGAGTCATGGCTGTATAAATCCAGTATTAAGGCTGGCAGAGTTCATGCAATGCCTTAAGATGGGTACAGATAAGGGTAGTCAAAGAGCAACAGGGAGAGTAAAGAAACAGTCTAGGTGAAATCCAAAATAGCAATTGCCACAAACACCAAAAGAGTCTGAGCAGAGGCTAAGAGTGAAAGTGGCCTTAGCGGCAAAAGTCTATCACAGTGGAAATCCCCACACCGTCACTCCCTCCAGTTAGGGCAGTGAAAGGAGAGTGCACCTTTTCTTCCCTTGGGGCACACCATAATGTTGGAGCTCCTGCTTGACGGTAGTTGGGGAGCCCTTGGTGTTGTGGTGTTTGGTGTAGGTGCAAGGGAGGAGATGTTGGTGCTGTCACTGGCTTATGGTGTTGGAGACAGTAACCAGGCCAGATGTAGAAAAGCAAAATCCCTTTTTTACTAAAGTGCAAAATGAGGGTTGTAGTACATTCAACAGTCTCAGAACACAATTCCAACAATTCACAGTGCAGGTTTTGCCAGATAGTTCTGTGTGGGTCTAGACCAGGTTTGAAAACACTGTACTGCTTCTCTACAGAATCTGAGGCTAGTATTGACGCTTTTAAAATGATAGCTGCACTTATGTAGCTTCTGAGGCATACAGTCTTAAGATACCTTACTGATTCCATTTGCTAGGCCTTCCCTCTCTCTTTCTTCTCTCTCTAACTAGAGAACTGTAGAAATGGTTTCTCTCAGTTGATAAACTTCAGAAAAGGTGATTCTCTGCAACTTTGGTCCTGTGAGGAGGACATTGAGGAACAGACTAGACTACTGAGGCCAGGGACGGACTGGCCATAGACCAGGGCCACCTAAGCCCTCCTCCTGGCCAAAAGCCAGGTACATAAAGATCTGATGCTCTCAGCATTAATCCATTTAGGCAGTATTTTGTGCCGCACTGTTGTACCTGGGGCCACTTTTAAGGGCCGTTATAGATTCCCAGTGAGCCCCTGACTGGGGCACATCTAAACAGTCCACAGTGCAGACTCCTCTAGTTGGTTAACCCAGAAGGACCCATACTTGACCCATACTGGCTATACAGGGCATTCAATCATAATAAATAGCATTAAATAACATGACAAACATTAGAGAACAAAACAGTTTGCAAGTACCCAGATCTAGGGAACTGCACAATGACATGAACAGGAACCAAGGAACCTTTTGGCTCAGGCAAAATGTGTCAGTTCCAAGCAGTTTCAAATAATCAATGGTAATCAGTAACAGGCTGATCACCAAACTGCTGACATAAGTCTGCCCCTTTAAGATGTAGCAGAGCCAACAATGGTAGTGGTAAAACAAGGAGAGGGACATCAGCAGCACAGGTAGGCGCTAGGGCTGTTGACTCATTTTCGATACTGATTGTGCAATATCTGTGGTTAAATCCCATTTATTGAAGGGAATGTCGCATATATATTTGATTTTAGTTTCAGGGAAATAAGGGGAGATTTACTAATCAAAGAAGTGTAACAGGTGCTTTGTAAATATGGTGCTCATTCTGAACACCATATTTCTCAGTGTGCATAGGACTTTATTCAGTTACCATTGGTATTAATGAAAGCTGTAAAAAGTCGCTGTGTGCTGAGCTGACCAGACCAGACCCCCTCTAAGGTAGGTACACAACTGCATATGACTGTGTGCTTCCTGCCCAAGCCGAAACTGGAATTTCAATATAGTTTCATGCAGATAGTAGCAACAACAAAAAATCAATCACTGCTAACGTTTATTATAAAAAATTCCATTTAAATGTAACCCTTTGAAGTTACACAGGCTGCATTATCTGAAATGCCCAGTAGATGGCAGATGGACTCAGTATGCTGTTAATAAAACATTGAGCATTGGTCACATGATTGTGACATCATCGCAGGTCCTGGAAGTTTTCTAGAAGTTACTACATGCTCAGCCAGAGAAAGGACATGTTGTGAGACTCTGCAGCACAGAGATAGAACCTTGCTGAGAGAACTTGCTTCACCCAAGATCACACCTGCTGAGAGAGAGGACCTGCTGGCAAAGACAAGCACTGAGTCCAGACGTCTGGTGAATCCAGTGAGAGGAGACTGCTGTTGACTGACCTGGCTAATCGTGTTGTGAGGGTAAGCCAAACCTCTCCCTGTATCACCACAGGGCACCTGTCTCCTCACTCACAGTAAAGGCTCTGAGGTCCAGTGACGGACATTACACAGCTCAGGCTGCTTCAGTGACCCTGCAGAGCAGGACTTATAAGGGCCCCAACTCTCCTATGTGCACCAACAGCCACTAGGGCGAAGATAAGGGGGTGGGATGCAGGTGTGCTTGTGGGTGGGTGAGGAAAATTCACATTGCATTGTTACCTGTGTTACTCTATTGTATTTTCCGATGTATGTTGGTTAATTTGCTGCTTACTATATAAAGTGAATTCCAGTTAGGCTGTGTCAGTCTCATTGCACCAAGTATGTTCCCAGTGGGACCCCACATCCCTACCCCGGATGTTCCACTGGGTGGAGGCACTGCCGCAGACATGTACCCCAGCTCCCAGATAGCGGAGGCTCAGGATCCGCCTGTCAGGCATAGTGAGTTAACTAGGTTTAGGGACCCCAAAGACACTAGGGGGCGCCCTCAAAACCCCGTTACATATGGAGGCACTGCTGAGATGAACTGGGGTACAACCAGTGAGAATAAGTTAAGTCCTCAGGCCACTCCCTCCTTTGCAAAAGAGTGGGCCCAGCAAAGAAATGTACCATTACAGCAAGCTGTGATGTTATGCAAAGTCCCATCCTGCTGTGAGATGAATCACGTCATCTTGTGTGTGGAAATTCGACTGGGAATAGAAATGGCGACCATCAGGGATATCCTGCAGGATTCCGAAGGCCAAACTTACATGTTAATATATTGTCATACGGACTTGGGAGACCATGAGATGCCTACCAACATTCATTTATATGGAGCCCCGGATGAAGGATGCTCCTTAGTGTACGCTCTCCTTGATAAGAAAGAAAGGGTCTCACTGCAACAACCCTTTAAATTAGAACAGAGAGATTATGTCATGGAAAATTATTCTAAGCTCCTGACTCCCATCTTCGGAAAGACCGGAGCCATTCCGCAACAAGCTGCCCATCCTCCTACAGGACAGGGGATGATTACTCTTAAAGCAGAATCTCATCCATCTACAGCATTACTGAAACCAGACAACCCTGAAGTACGCACCCTGCCTACAGGAGGTAGTGATGTATTGGACATACTACAGAAACTCTCAGAAGCCATAGTGACGGCAAACCACACTCATAGTTACCGCAAACTAAAGGTGTTTTCTGGGAATCAGCCTGTTCCTTCAGGAGAAGAGCCTTTTGAGGTCTGGAAGGATAATGCTATGCAGTTGTTGGAGGAATGGTCTTGTACGGATACCATAAAGAAACAGCGGTTGGTGGAGAGTCTTCGTTTTCCCGCTACAGACATGATAAGACTGTACAAGGGAGTAAATGGGCAAGCTACTGTGCACGACTATCTACAAGTTTTACAGGATGCTTATGGGAAATCAGAAGATTTGGATGATCTGTTGGTTAAGTTCCTAGCCACTAAGCAGAAGGAGCATGAAAAAGCCACTGACTATATCAACCGGTTACAGCTATCGCTTGGAAAGTTATTCCATAAAGGAGCAGTCACTGCCTCTGAGTTGGATGCTCGGCTATCTAAGCAAATTCAGAGAGGTGGTTTGACCAATAATCCAGTTATGATTCTGCTGAGAGCCAAGTTGGATGATAAAAAGTTCTGCCTTATTCCACATTAATAAATACAGCCAGAAGATCAGACGTGTCCACCCCTACAGAAGGAGAAAGAGGATACAGAACTGTCAGCTCTTAGGAAGAAGGTGGCTGAATTGGAGCTCTTATGCAAATCACCACCAGAGAGAGCAGATCCTCCCCCTGGAAGTGGGGGGCAACACAGGAAGACTCAGAAAAAACTGTTTCCTGAGGATTCACCCCGCCGAGGGGACTGCTTTAAATGTGGAAAGTCAGGGCATTTTCAGCGGGAGTGCCCTGCGAATTCCATGGAGGTGGATGTGGAGGTGCTGGCAACCGAGCTCGAGTTGACTCAAATGACCAGGTCTTACAAGCGAAGGAAGACCCGGCCTACATATAGTTTATCTGTAGGGGCCAAGATTGGGCCAAAATCTTTGATACACGTGCAAGTAGAAGGAATTCCTGCTTCAGCGTTGCTAGATACAGGTTCTCAAGTCACCATTATCTACAGAGACTTCTATGAACGTCATTTGAAACACATTCCTATGGAACCTGCAGGAGAGTTTCAGCTATGGGGCGTTGGGTCTCAAGCTCAACCTGTGGAGGGATGCATAAAAGTGACCATAACTATTCCCCAGTTAAACACCGGGATGATATGTCCTATGGAGCTGGAAGTTTGATATGCCCTGCAGCCAAGAAAGTGTGTGCCCCAATAATATTGGGTACTAATGCAAAGATGGTACAGGATGTATTCAAGGCCTATCTGACAGAAGTGGGAGATGTCTCCTTAGACCGACTGATGGAGGTCAGCCCTGTCCTAGGAAAAGAGTGTAGACGACTAGCCCTTGAAACAAAACCAGGGTCGTGCCACTATTCAGGAACAGAACCCGCATTTGTGAAGCCTGGTGAGACCAAAACCTTACGAGCCATAGCCTCAATGCACCATGAAATGTTGCATTGAGGCTACATACTCCAGCAGATGGAAGGAGACATACTCCAGCAGATGGAAGGAGCAGGCATCATCACAGAGAGCCGGAGCCCCTATGCCTCACCTATTGTGGTAGTGAGGAAAAAGAATGGTTCAGTTCGGCTATGTGTGGACTACCGTACTCTGAACAAGAGGACTGTGCCAGATCAGTACACTTTGCCCCGAATAGAGGATCTTCTGAACGCCCTATCTGGCAGCCAGTGCTTCAGTGTGCTTGACTTGAGGTCTGGATATTATCAGGTACCCATGAAGAAGGAGGATCAGGAAAAGACAGCGTTCATCTGCCCTTTGGGGTTCTTCCAGTTTACCAGAATGCCACAGGGAGTCACAGGAGCTCCTGCTACTTTTCAGAGGCTGATGGAGAAAACTGTGGGGGATATGAATCCCAAAGAGTGTCTAGTGTATCTATATGACCTAATTGTTTTCGGGAAGACACCAGAGGAGCATGAACAAAGATTGCTAAAGGTGTTGGATCGACTTCAAGCTGAAGGCCTGAAGCTATCAGTGGACAAATGCCGATTTGCCCAGAACTCTGTCACTTATGTGGGGCACATAGTCTCCGCTGAAGGAGTAGCCACAGATCCTGCTAAAATTGAAGCAGTGTTGAATTGGCCAAGACCAAATAACATCAGTGAGTTGCAGTCCTTTCTCGGATTCTGTGGTTACTACCGAAGGTTCGTGAAAGACTACTCAAAGATTGCTCGAGAGTTACATGACCTACTGAAGATTACCTCTGACGTAAAGGGTGCTAAGGCACCATATCCTAAAGACCCCTTTGGAGAGAAATGGACTTCAGGATGTGAAGATGCCTTTCTGACATTGAAGAAGAGACTTACAGAAGCTCCTGTCTTAGCCTATGCAGACCCTGAGAAACCATATATCCTCCATGTGGATGCCAGTATGGAAGGCCTAGGGGGTGTACTGCACCAAAGTTATCCAGAAGGATTGAGGCCGGTGGCTTACATAAGTAGAAGTCTTACAGGTGCAGAGAAGAACTATCCAGTCCATAAATTGGAGTTTCTGGCACTCAAGTGGGCCATCGTGGATAAGCTGCATGACTATTTGTATAGAGCAACATTCGAAGTAAGGACTGACAACAATCCACTTACCTACATCCAGACTACAGCTAAGCTGGATGCCACAGGACATAGGTGGTTGGCTGCCTTGTCAAGCTACAGTTTCAGCCTGAAGTACAAGCCTGGGCCCAAGAATGTCAGCGCAGATGCCCTGTCCCGCAGACCTAGACTCCCTCCTCACCAAGAAGAAGAGGAGTGGGAAGAGATCCCTGGGCCGGGGGTAGGAGCCTTTTGTCAGATGTATGTGGTGGCCGAGAGTCAAGAAGAATTTGCCGAGCTAAGAGGGATAGACTCCATTAGCCACTCTCCAGAAGCCGTGCCTGAGGTGTTCCATGCTCCAGTCATGCTTCAACAGTGGTCCAGTATAACCACAGAAGACAAGAGGAGGGCTCAAGCGCAGGACTGGTATATTGGGATAGTTATCAGAGCCATAAAGACTAAGAATCCTAAATTGCTGACTTCTCTACCTGTGAGTCAAAGAGAATTATACCGAAGAGAATGGAGCCGACTACATCTCGAAGATGGAGTACTCTATAGGGTTGTGAAGTATCATGATCACCCTGACAGAAAACAATTGGTACTACCGCACAGACACCGTGGCATGGTCCTGAGAGCTCTCCACGATCAACATGGGCATCTTGGGGTGGACAAGACCTATGGCCTAGTACAAGATCGGTTCTATTGGCCTCGCATGAGGGAACATGTCGAGCAACATGTAAAGACATGCAGGAGGTGTATCCAGAGGAAGACCCTGCCTGTGAGAGCTGCCCCTATGGGTCATCTGAAAAGTACGGGACCCATGGATCTTGTGTGCATGGACTATCTCTGCATTGAGAGCGATACAGCGGGAATTGGAAATGTGCTGGTGGTAACGGACCATTTCACCAGATATGCTCAAGCCTTCCCCACTAAAGATCAAAAGGCTGTGACTGTAGCCAAAGTCCTTTGGCAGAAGTATTTTATTCACTATGGACTACCCAATCGGATACACTCTGATCAAGGTAGAGACTTTGAGAGTAAGTTGATCAAGGAGCTGTTGGACATGTTGCAGGTGCAAAAGTCCAGAACCACACCTTATCATCCGGAGGGTGATGCACAGCCAGAACGGTTCAATAGGACCCTCCTAGATATGCTAGGGACTCTCAAGACTCTCGAGGTCTGGGAGTAAACATGTGGAAGCCATGGTCCACGCATACAACTGTACAAGGCATGAATCTACAGGGTTCTCACCCTATTTCCTAATGTTCGGAAGAGAAGCTCGATTGCCGATAGATGTCCGTTTGGGAGTGTCTCCTGATGGAACAGATTCAACTTCACACTTTCAATATGTGAGGAACCTCAGACAAAACCTTCATCGGGCCTATGAGTTGGCTACCCAAGCTGCAGCAAAAATGGAAGAACGGAACAAAAGAAGGTATGATTCTAAGGTGAGATATCGGGAGATTCAAGCAGGGGATAAAGTTCTTCTCCGGAATCTAGGTGTGCCTGGAAAACACAAACTGGCTGATAGATGGAAAGATACCCTGTTTGAGGTTGTGTCCAAACTGGAAGGACTGCCAGTGTACAACATTAGGGGCCCGGAAGGCCGAATAAAGGCTTGGCATAGAAACCATCTGCTTCCAGTTGTGTATGCTGATGAAGAGGAAGAGAGTAGTGAAGAACTGGAGGAAAACCCAGCAGAGAGTCCTGGAAATGGGGCAGAGGAGACCCCGGGAACTCCCAGTGCAGAGGATCAGTGGTGGTCATCACCCGCAGAAGAAACACAGCAATTGCCTCCTTTAACTCCTGTGGTTTCACAAAGTCCCGGAACCTCTCCTGGGTCACAAAGTTCTCCAAGGTTTAATCCAGAAAGTCCATGTTTTGTGCCTGGAACTTCCCTTAGAGACTCTACTTCGAGGGCAGGAGTCGAAGTTCCACAATTGATGTCCCAAGATCCTCTCCCACAGCGAGAACTGAGACACAGCACCAGAGTGCGGCAACCCCCTAGGGCCCTAGTTTATGATAATATAGGAGAGCCCAGTTATGCCCCGCTGACACAAGCAGCATGTAAAATGGCCACTTTCCTACATGCACTAGCTGAAGTGGTAAATGTTAGTGACTCTTTACCCTAGATAACTAGCTAGCTAGGATGTTACTGTGCTAACTGTACTGTATGTATGCTAAACCTTTTTCTGTTGAATTTTTGTTAAGCTCCCTGGCTAGGACTTGCCAGTGGAAGGCAAGTATTTTCAAGGGGGAGCATGTAACCCTGTGAAGTTACACAGGCTGCATTATCTGAAATGCCCAGTAGATGGCAGATGGACTCAGTATGCTGTTAATAAAACATTGAGCATTGGTCACATGATTGTGACATCATCGCAGGTCCTGGAAGTTTTCTAGAAGTTACTACATGCTCAGCCAGAGAAAGGACATGTTGTGAGACTCTGCAGCACAGAGATAGAACCTTGCTGAGAGAACTTGCTTCACCCAAGATCACACCTGCTGAGAGAGAGACCTGCTGGCAAAGACAAGCACTGAGTCCAGACGTCTGGTGAATCCAGTGAGAGGAGACTGCTGTTGACTGACCTGGCTAATCGTGTTGTGAGGGTAAGCCAAACCTCTCCCTGTATCACCACAGGGCACCTGTCTCCTCACTCACAGTAAAGGCTCTGAGGTCCAGTGACGGACATTACACAGCTCAGGCTGCTTCAGTGACCCTGCAGAGCAGGACTTATAAGGGCCCCAACTCTCCTATGTGCACCAACGGCCACTAGGGCGAAGATAAGGGGGTGGGATGCAGGTGTGCTTGTGGGTGGGTGAGGAAAATCCACATTGCATTGTTACCTGTGTTACTCTATTGTATTTTCCGATGTATGTTGGTTAATTTGCTGCTTACTATATAAAGTGAATTCCAGTTAGGCTGTGTCAGTCTCATTGCACCAAGTATGTTCCCAGTGGGACCCCACATCCCTACCCCGGATGTTCCACTGGGTGGAGGCACTGCCGCAGACATGTACCCCAGCTCCCAGATAGCGGAGGCTCAGGATCCGCCTGTCAGGCATAGTGAGTTAACTAGGTTTAGGGACCCCAAAGACACTAGGGGGCGCCCTCAAAACCCCGTTACATAAATAATATGTAATTTTTGGATGAAGCATTCCTTTTAACTCAGTATTTTTTTCTTTATATACAGTAGTGGCACATCTCTCCACCATGCAGCCACCAAGCATGTTACAAGGCAATGTAGGTTGACTTGTTGATTTATGATATTTCAACTACAAGTTAGCAGAGCTTTGAAATGACTTTTAAAGGACAAACTATGAATACTTTGCAGAAAGTTATAGAAAGAAACCAGTGCATTGTTCAAATCCTGCTCTACTTGCAAAATTCCATTACATTTAGAGGATTAAAGTAATTGATTATGTATAACATTGTCTCATTTGAACTTCATCTTTAATTACATGGTGTATTAAGAAATGGCCTAATGTTCCAGTCATTCTGGATTTCATCCATTTATTTCTAAGCGATTGTTATGCAGACAGTTCTCTTCCTGACACAATTTGAAAATTTTTGCTAGGCTGCTTTATGGACAACCAATTTTAGAAAGTGTGTTGGTTGATAAACATTAAAAGTATAAAAAGCATTATTCAATTCAATGAAATGATGACTTTACCTTACAATTTATTTTACAAATTCCATCACTGTGGCTAAATACTCGATAGGATTAATTCTTAGGTTTTTTCATTTTCATCTTAATGCATTTTCCAAGTATGAAATGCTTTGCGCAGCTGATGGTACAAGCTAGGAGATTATTTATCTGTTTCTGTGTAACAACTTTTGTGTCCACAAGCCTCAATAAGGCTACTTTCACACTTGCGTTTGATCGGATCCGTTCTGAACGGATCCGATCATATTAATGCAGACGGAGGCTCCGTTCAGTACGGATCCGTCTGCATTAATAACTTAGAAAAATTTCTAAGTGCGAAAGTAGCCTGAGCGGATCCGTTCAGACTTTCAATGTAAAGTCAATGGGGGACGGATCCGCTTGAAGTTTGAGCCATATGGTGTCATCTTCAAGCGGATCCGTTCCCATTGACTTACATTGTAAGTCTGGACGGATCCGCACGGCCAGGCGGACAGCTGAACGCTGCAAGCAGCGTTCAGCTGTCCGCCTGGCCGTGCGGAGGCGAGCGGAGCGGAGGCTGAACGCCGCCAGACTGATGCAGTCTGAGCGGATCCGCATCCATTTAGACTGCATCAGGGCTGAACGGAAGCGTTCTGCTGTCCGCTCGTGAGCTCCGTTTGAAGGAGCTCACAAGCGGACAGCAGAACGCTAGTGTGAAAGTAGCCTAAGAGTATGGCCACATGGTCAGACTTTATGCTATTTTTTTTTAAGTTAAAACCAGGAGTGAATTCAAAAAAGAGAATTAGTATCTGTCCTTTATACCTTCTCTTCTTTTATGATCCACTCCTGATTTTGGCTTCCAAAACTGCATCAGGAAACCTGACGCTGTGGCCGTACCCTAAGGATAAGGCCGAATGCACACAGCTGTGGAACACTATTTTGTATCATGTAAAAACGTAGGTAATGATATGAGACACTGCATTAATCCCCTGTTCATGTGGGACATTAGAGTGTAAGGAGGCCGCATGTGTTGTATGTACCTTTCCCTTCTAGATACAAGGCATGTTTTGCAGAGAATTCAGTGTGAGTGTACAGTTTAGGAGAGAAAGAAAGAAAGATAGATAGATAGGAAGAACGAGAAAAAGAATGAAAGAACAAAGAAAGAAAAAGAAAGAAAGAAATCTTATTAGTAGAGGAGAAAGAGGCATTTTATTTGATAATCTACAGTATATTACAAAATTTCATATATTCATATTTGCTGAAAGTACAGTGCATTTATACCAATAAAAAGAATGTATCAATGTGTTATATTTGTGCATGGGCTAAAAAATTGAATAAGATTAGTGGTCAGGAGAAGGGAAGATCCCTGGTAATCAATCAGTGAATTAGTGAGAAGACTTACAGTAGGAGGATGATAGGATCATACAGTAAAATAAATACCTCTTTAATGTAAGCTGTCAAATGCATGATACGATCTAAAAAAAAAGAGTGAATTTGTTAAAGTTGTTAGTAATGAAAATCATTACTACCTTAACGGGAAAGTAGGGAAATTAAATATTTTGCTGCTGTGTCATTCAATTTTTGACTGGGAGTTCACAATTGCTGATCCTATGTTTCATTCTTTATTTCCATACTTTTTTTTTCCCCTTGACTATAAAAATGTTCAACATAAGTGCAGTGGAATGATTCCTCCCTATAATTTCCCTGCACCTTCAATAATCGTTTTCTGCACTTGTAAATAGTTTTTTTTTTTAGCACAATGAAGTTTTTTCTAACACTGTCCCTAGTGCCTGCTGTTTGTCTCTCCCTGCACTAAGTACACTGGCAAATAGCAGAGTCCAAGATGACTGAGGCTATTTTATAGGGCTGTGACATCAAAGGGCTGGCTGGCTGCTGATTGGCTGCTTGCATGTCAGTATGGGTGATCCCGCCTTCCCAGAGTTCCTTGCTCCATGTCCTCACACGTGCAGCAGCCATTTTAGGAAAAAATGTGATTCGCTACCATGAAGTGTGAGGAAATTCAGCGCTAATCAAATTTTTACTGAAATTCGGATCAAATTCCACTTTGTCAGCTTTGATTCGCTCATCTCTAGTCCTGTTGTTAAGCAATGGTCCCAGGCACTGTAAAAGTAGAATGATAGGAAAAATATACCGTAATCCCCTGCACCAAATTCTTCTGGATAACAAAGAATGTACATTTAGAGAATTAGTTTGCATAATTCCACCCGATTATTAGTAAATATACATTTACATTATAGCCCAGTATAAATGCTTAGAAGAACATTGCAATAAATAACAGGTCACATAATGGCATAGAATATAGTAATCGTGCATCACAGGGGCAACCTGCTGAGTAGAACATTTACTCCTTCACAATGTCTTGTACATAAAGGAAGAACTGTGAAATTTAAAATGCAGCCTGTGAATATATTTAGCTTTTCAAATTTCTGTGCTCTGTATTTTTTCCTTTAGATAATTATGGAGCCTTGTGTTGCCCCTGAGATTAGCAACATACTGTAATAAGGTTAAGTGGAAAGAACATGTTACTGATAAAACTGGCTTGTATAAAATGACTAATGAGCCTGAACTTGAAGCTTTAGGCAGTTTAATCTCACACTTGTCAGAAATCTTTGATCCTTTCCAAATCAATTGCATTTAACATGGTATCTTACTACCATGGTAAATCATGAGCATTTACCCCATATCCAAAGAATCAGCATAGCTTTCCAATCGGACCGGAAACCATAGGCAATGACATAGGAGGGCTTAGTCAGACAAAATGCAAAAAACAATATAAATTTGATATTGCTGTAATCGTACAGTTATGTCACTTGTACTGCATGATGAATGCTATAATAAAAACAAAAGTAAAAAAAATAGTGGAATTTGTATGTTTTCTCATGCCATCTCCCGCCAAAAAATGATCACTGTTTCCTGCAGTCCAAAATAGGCCATATGGTAATAAAGGACAGCTGTATTCTGCCATCCAAAATCACTAATTTATAGCTCTTGGTAACATAAAAATACTTGTCTCACCATAAAATAGATTCATCAATTATTCCAAATGTATCCCATTAATTCTCAATTAACAGAAACCAGGCAAATCAGCAAAACATGCATCAATCAAAAAATCTACTTACCTTTAATAATCAAGGTAACAGGTTTTTTTTGTATTACCCAAAGAAGACAAGCTGTTTGTGATTCCACAAAATCTACAAGAGCCTCTAAATTTCCATTTCTAAATCAATGGATCATGAACTAAAAAATATTATGATAAATCAGAGCATTTTAATGAATCTAACTCTTTAAAAGTGGTGGCCTATGCTCAGGATAGACCATCACCATCTAAACAGTGGGTGTCCAACACCCCATGTCCCCTGCCAACCAGCTGTTCTGCAGTAGCTGGAACTTGGTGCTGGATCTATACCGCTCTGTTTGTTGTGCAGTGGACGGAGCCGACGCTCCTAATTAGGTGAATCGGAGTAGCAGAACAGCAGATTGGCGAGGATGCAGGGTGTGGAACCCCCACTGATCAGATAAAGTTCACCTATTTTGAGGATAGGCCATCACTTGTAAACAGATGGACAACCCCTTTAAGAAATGACCAGCAGTAAATAGGTCAGCTAAGTAAAGGGTTCTGAAATATAAGAAATATTTTCTTCCATTTAATACTGATGGAGAAACATTAGCTTTAATCATTTTTCATTTTCCTCATCTATCCACAGGCTCTGCTGTCCAGTTTAATCTCCTTTTTCTATTTTACTTTAATAGATGGAGAAGTCTCACAAAATAGAATTTATGAATGAAAGTTCAAGTCAATTTATAACTATTTCCAGTTTCAATGACTTGTAATCTTGTTCTCCTTCATAAATGTAACTTGTGAAAGCAGATTTCCTGTGATGACAATGAAAGCATTGTGTTTGACTTCATAGTAAATCAAGTTAAAAGAAATGTCTCTTCTGTTTCTTGTACTGAAGACCCAAGCTAGAACAGGAACTGACTACAGCCCATTTTACGTGGGTTGACTGAACAGGCAATTATTGGAAATGAACCATTGCTACCAATATTTGTCTATGGTGAAAGGAAATGTGCCACCAAAAACTATAAAAAAATCTATCATAATTCCCATTCAATGAAAAATAGATTCTCTAATCTATCTGCGAGTCAGAAAAATGCTATAGTCCATTGTATACCTATATTCCTTATGAGGCAGCTTTATTGGCCCTAGAATATCATTTACACACATATAGCAAATATACTCCTGATATGATGAAGTATATAAATTGAAGTCGTGCCCTTCCTATTGACCAATAATTATTTTTTATTTAATAAATTTACAAATCAATGTAATTTCAATGGGGGCAACATTTTCTCAGTCTCTAGCTAATTTTGTGATGTCGTATTGGAAGAAAATGTATTTGTTCAGCCTGGACAACCCCCAAGTAGGATCCGTGAACTGGTATGGCAGATACATCTGTTTATTTGGGATGGGGATGCATCTGCCATACCAGTCCTTTTGGATTACTTAAATAACAACTCACATCATTTCAGACTTATGTTTTTCCTGTCTAGTGTCTTAATTTTTTTGATCTCTGGGGAACCCCAGCAGATTATATGTATTTCCACTTACCGTAAACCAACAGCGGGGAACACAATCCTATGTGCCAATAGCCATCATCCCCTCCACACGATTAAAGTTATTCCACTGGGGGAGGTGATACAAGCATGGACGAATTGTAGCACAGAGAAAAGCTTTCATAGAGGAATGCAACAATGTGCAGCTAGATGGCCTCTTAGATAGAGGTTATCCTCAATGGATGCATGACAGGGATTTTAACATTGCTGCTAAAGAGGATAGGACATTTTTATTGGTCAATAACAGAAAAGATAATTTACATCTTAAACGGAAATATGGCAATAAAAATACCAGTAGTAAATAGGAAAATAATGATAATAAAAGTAATAGTGACATGCCCACGTTGGTTCTTACCTATAGTGGTCAGTTCTCTGATATAAAAAGTACAATACATACATTTTTTGCCAGACTTGTTTGATGATGAAATATTAGCAAATATTTTGCAATATGGATGCAGGGTAGTACCCAGATGTCCATGCACTTTGGGCAATTCTCTTTGGCCGCTTTCAGACGAGCGTATTTGCAATGCGTATATAGTCCGGATTTAATGCAAGGAATCCGCTGCTAATGTTAATGAATGGAGCTATTCCGCGCAACCACCCCCCCCCCTTCCCCTCGTGTGTTACGGACTTTGGCTGTGGCGTCCGATCATCGTCTGATCATTGCAGATGACTCTCCAGCTCTCCGATTTCCCAGGGCATCGAGGAGTTCTGCGCGGAAGTAGTTGATCGTGGCTCCGTCCGGGAAATGCGACGCCGATGGACCTGAGCAATTCGGGGGACCGATAATGGCGGAGAGAGGCGGTGCATAGTGGAGGCTGGGTGCAGTGAGAGCCTTCTGTTTCTGCTCCCCCTAACTTTTTATACGGCTTCCCCTACTGCCAGTAGACCCATAAAGCAGATCCAGCAAGTGCGAAGCAGTTGAGGAGCGGAGGGTCCTGGACAAGAGGGCCGTCAGGTACCCCCGGTAGTGTTGATACCTTGTTCTGCTTGAGCGCACTGGTGAAAAGGTGGTCTGCTCACCATTGGCTATGATTGCCGCTATCCGGCCGCTATCTGGCTCAGAAGTGACTAGGGGGTGATGTCTTTGTAAAGCAAAGTTTATTTGGGGGTCTGAGGTTGGCAGCGCAAAGGGAAGAGGGAGTCTCCTAGGAGGGAGACGATGGTGCCTTGAAGCGGAGAACTTTGCTTGCGTAGCTAATCAGGCGTGGTTGAAGAGATGATGATAAAAGGGGACTCTAAATAAATAGCAGCCGGAATACCTGGACCACCCAGATTACCCCGATATAATAAGAATATAGGGGCGCAGTATTTTGGTATATATGCCACATAATGAATGAAGGGAAGCCGAAGCTGAACACTTATAAAAGTTGCCTCGCCAGAAGAAGCGGATTGCAAGCTTGAAAGCTTGAAAAGACTGGGGTTCTGTTAGAGAAATAGCCTGGGTCCTAATCAGGGGATCATAGGACCAGAGTAATACAGGATTACATTACACTGAATACTGGAGCGAGAAATTGCTTGATTTAATAGCTGTGGAAATTACAAAAAAATGCTGATTGATAGGTTCTGGATTGAAAAGAACGTGACTTTTCTCTCTTCTATTTGATATTGTGAGCTAAGGAGTGCGCCGGTTCTTGGTAATTGAGGAAGATGGAAATAGAGTCAGCGTAAAGGACTTATTGAACTGCCGAGCTCTTGATTTACTGGCCACCGCTGACTTTTATAGGTGTCTCCTGAGGGAGCTGCTCGCTATCGGCGGGAGCCCCTTCCCCATTCTTCCTTTTTTTTTTTACTGTCCCTTTTGCTTGCTTTTTTTTTGTCTAAGGGTTCAAAGGTATAGATATGCCTCCCAAATCATATAACAGAAAGTCCGTTGGGACCTCCTCCCCGGGTGGAGGAAAGCGTAACAGCACAACAACTGGGTTAGAAAAATATCTTAAATCCCCACCAAAGACTAAGAGTACGCTACGGTGAAATAGGGAGACCCAAAGGGAAGTGGGAGAACTGCAGGCTCCAGAGGAGGTTGGTGGTTGGTGGGGCGGAAAAGCAGATAGGTAACAGACAAGGTATGTAGGAAAGAATTAAGTCAGTGGATAAGAAACTGGGTGAAATTTTGGGCGCAGTACAACAGTCTAATCTTAGACTAGAGGAATTGACTATGAAGATAGCATCAGCACAGGTCGATCTCTCCCTCATTAAGGAGGAGATGAATAAAGTCAGGGAAAAGGTCAAAGAGCTTCAGATATCCTCTGGAGGAATGAAGAAGGATATGGAAGGTATTAAGAGAAGAGTGGAAGACATAGATGGGGAGAAGAGAGCCCTTCAGGATAGAATTACTATAATGGAGGATAGATCCCGGAGGTCAAATATTAGACTAGTGGGATTCCCAGAGGGAGTGGAAGGAGAGGATATAACAGGGTTTATTCAGCAGTGGCTCCAGGATAGTTTTAGTAAAGAGGTATTATCCCAATGGTTTGTAGTTGATAGAGCTCATAGGATCCCTGGGACTGGGAGACAAGGTCAAGAGGGTTATGGTTTTTGACACTGTAACTAGACATCTCCCGGCCATAGTGGGATTATTGGAGACACATAACACAAAGGATAAGACAAATTTACTCATGCGTAGATGGGCTAAGTACCAGTATCATTCATGTTTTTCTACCTAGTCATGTGGTGTCAGTGTGTATATACACCATAAAGTGGATTATTACCCACTAGATCAGAAGATTGATGATCGGGGCAGATATGTATTTCTTCATTGTCAGTGGAATGGTAGTGGAATGGTATAGTATGCATTTTAGCCTTTGTGTATATACCCCCACCATTCTCTCTAAATGTCATACATCACCTGGGAGAGTTCGCAGATTCCCAAGGTAGATGTCCCATATTAATAGGAGATGGGAGATCTTAATAGCGTTATGAATAGTAAGCTAGACAGATACTCAGTGATATCAAATGATAAATATGACATAAGTCAACCAACACTTCTCAAAAGAGTAATGCAGGAATTGTCATTAATAGATGTATGGAGGTACCTTTATGAGGATAAGCGCGTGTACTCATGCTTTAGCCGTAGAAATAAAATAATGTCAAGAATAGACATGGCACTTGTTAGCCCAGAACTGATAGGTCGGATATCAAGAATGAGGTATGAGGTGAATAGTATATCAGATCACTCCCCGGTTAGTTTGACATTTAAAACAAGCTCAAGATTAAAAAACAGAGAGTTCCTCTTGAATCCGCACTGGCTGAATTTGATAAATAAGGATGAAGGTATTACTGTAGATATAGAGGAGTATTGGCAAATTAATCTAGGATCCACACAAATAGGGTACGTTTGGGATGCTTTTAAAGCATACCTACGGGGAACTATGGTTGGCAGAATTAAGGGCCTTAAAAATAAATTCGCCAAAAAGGAGAGAGAGCTGGTGGAAAAAATAAAGAAAATAGAGGAGGATTTACTGGAAAATAGCTCTCTCGATATGGTGGCTCAGCTAGAAGAGGCCAAAATCCTATTAAAAAATTACCTGGCTGATAAGGCACAACAAAAAGTGTTTTTTGAGGGGGCCCTATATTTCAGGGAATCTGGGAAGCCAGGGAGACTGTTGTCCACACTTATACAGAATCAAAAGGGGGGCAGCAGACTTAAGTGTGTTGAGAGGAGAGATGGGGGGATGATAGTCAACCAGGGGGAAATTGAGCAGGAATTTGTTAAATACTATAGGAATCTCTACTTCTTGGAGGGAGTGGGGGGGGGGGGGGGGATGGGGATCTGAGACTCTTTCTGGAGCGTGTATCTCTGCCCAGACTCTCCGAGGAAGATAGTGAATTATTGAATGGCCCTATCAATCTGGAAGAACTACGGAACACTTTGAAATCTATAAAGGGTAACTCTAGCTCTGGGCTGGATGGTCTCCCCTTTGAGATATATAGAAGATATGGAGAGGTTATCCTACCAGTCTTCTTGCGGGTCATCAACGAATCGATGGAAAGGGGCGAACTTCCTGCCTCTCTCTCCGAGGCGGTGGTGACCCTGATAGCCAAGAAGGGGAAGGAGGAGAGTAAGGTGGACTCGTATCGCCCCATCTCTCTTCTCAACACCAACTTTAAAATACTCGCCAAATTACTAGCAAACCGTCTAAAAAGAGTCATAGAAAAAAATAATACACCCAGACCAATCAGGGTTTGTGCCAAAACGGCAGGCTCAAACGAACATTTGCCGGGCTCTGCTGAATATCCAGATGAGTGGGGGGGGGGGGGTGCCCACTCCGTCCTGTCTTTGGACGCGGAAAAAGTGTTTGACAGGGTGGAGTGGGCATATCTTTGGAAAATAATGCATGAGCTGAACCTGGGGGAAAAATTTATTAGATGGGTACAATTGCTTTATCATCACTCGAATGTGAGGATAAAGATTAATGGGCAGATAACATTGCAAAGGGGAACTAGGCAGGGGTGCCCACTCTCCCCATTACTGTTTGCTATATTCGTTAAGCCGTTGGCATGTAAGGTGCGAGCAGATGATAAAATCAGGGGGTTTGGGGGAAGGGGTGCATCAGATAAAATATGTTTCTATGCGGATGACATCCTGTTCTTCTTAGAGGGGGGGGTGTCAACGATGCCATACTTTATGGGGATAGTAAACCAGTTTGGCCGGATTTCAGGTTTCAAGGTGAATTGGACTAAATCGGTGCTGCTTCCAGTTGGATATGTAATCACGCGAACTGATTTAAATGTCAGAATATTGAAACCTACAGAATCACTTGAATACCTCGGAATAAAAATTAGCTCAAGGATCCAGGAGTATATAGAACTTAATATTTCCCCTCTGCTTAAAAGGGTTAAAAATAAAATAAGTATCTGGCAAAAATTACTGCTTCTACAGGCTGATCGAATCGCTATTATTAAGATGGTCCTGTTACTGCAGATCCTCTATGTCATTTCCTCTTGCCCCGTATGGATAGGGTATAATTTTTCTGTATATATCCTTGTTATGCTAAATGAAACAAGATAAGGATAGAATTTCAATGTTATATAATGATAATCATGTAACATATATATGAGTATATCTCTGTGTGTATATTGCCTATTCTTCTTCTTTTCTTTTTTATCTTGTATTTTGTATATGAGGAAATTGAAAATAAAAATATTAATTATAAAATAAAATAAATGAATGGAGCTACTCACATGGGCGTATAACTTCCTTCAGTATTTGAAATCCGCATGTCTGAATTTTGTGCGGATATGTTTCCAAATACACACATACCAGTCTGTGCAGTGCATAAATAATGAAGAAAGGAAGAAATACGCATGTAAATCCTGATGAAATCCTTTCATTCTACAGGTCAGTACGAATCTGACGATAGCTTTGTTTTTCTTGCGTTTTAAAACTGTTTTATTTTTTTGTCGTCATATTTTGACCCCTATAACTTTTTTATAGTTATGTGTATGGAGCTGTCTGGGGGCTCATTTTTTGCGGGGCGATGTGCACTTTTCATTTATACCATTCTGGGGTTGTGTATACAACTATTTGATCACTTTTTATTTAATGTTTTGTGGGAAATGAAGCAAACAAAAACAGCGAATCGGCCATTTTGATTTTTTTTTTCTGTTTTATCATTTGCCATATGGGGAAAATATTTTTATAGTATGAGCATTTTGGATAGATGACTCCCTTGGGGTGGCCAGTCATGGCAGGTAGCATGAGTGGCATTGTTCAAGGTGCCAGGAGCTGCTGCTAGGTGATCCCCAGATCAGTGACTGCTCACCTATGCTGTATTCCTTGTGATTGATTGTACAATCAATGGGGCACACACCACAATTTTTTGCCCAAAATATAAAGTGTAAGCTATAAAGTGTTTAATTTATTGGATGTGAGGGTTGGCCACAGTTTTATTGAACTTTTTATTTTATTTATATTTATTATTCTAAATATTATTATAATTTATATTATTATATATAACTTTTATTCAAGCAGAAGAAGGAGTTGTGATATACAGTACAGACCAAAAGTTTGGACACACTTTCTCATTCAAAGAGTTTTCTTTATTTTCATGACTATGAAAATTGTAGATTCACAGAGGTAGTCACCTGAAATGGTTTTCACTTCACAGGTGTGCCCTGTCAGGTTTAATAAGTGGGATTTCTTGCCTTATAAATGGGGTTGGGACCATCAGTTGCGTTGTGGAGAAGTCAGGTGGATACACAGCAGATAGTCCTACTGGATAGACTGTTAGAATTTGTATTATGGCAAGAAAAAAAGTAGCTAAGTAAAGAAAAACGAGTGGCCATCATTACTTTAAGAAATGAAGGTCAGTCAGTCCGAAAAATTGGGAAAACTTTGAAAGTGTCCCCAAGTGCAGTCACAAAAAACATCAAGCGCTACAAAGAAACTGGCTCACATGCGGACTGCCCCAGGAAAGGAAGACCAACAGTCACCTCTGCTGCGGAGGATAAGGAGGATAAGTTCTTCCGAGTTACCAGCTTTAGAAATCGCAGGTTAACAGCAGCTCAGATTAGAGACCAGGTCAATGCCACACAGAGTTCGAGCAGCAGACACATCTTTAGAACAACTGTTAAGAGGAGACTGTGTGAATCAGGCATTCATGGTAGAATATCTGCTAGGAAACCACTGCTAAGGACAGGCAACAAGCAGAAGAGACTTGTTTGGGCTAAAGAACACAAGGAATGGACATTAGACCAGTGGAAATCTGTGCTTTGGTCTGATGAGTCCAAATTTGAGATCTTTGGTTCCAACCTCCGTGTCTTTGTGCGACGCAGAAAAGGTGAACGGATGGACTCTACATGCCTGGTTCCCACCGTGAAGCATGGAGGAGGAGGTGTGATGGTGTGGGGGTGCTTTGCTGGTGACACTGTTGGGGATTTATTCAAAATTGAAGGCATACTGAACCAGCATGGCTACAACAGCATCTTGCAGCGGCATGCTATTCCATCCGGTTTGCATTTAGTTGGACCATCATTTATTTTTCAACAGGACAATGACCCCAAACACACCTCCAGGCTGTGTAAGGGCTATTTGACCATGAAGGAGAGTGATGGGGTGCTGCGCCAGATGACCTGGCCTCCACAGTCACCGGACCTGAACCCAATCGAGATGGTTTGGGGTGAGCTGGACCGCAGAGTGAAAGCAAAAGGGCCAACAAGTGCTAAGCATCTCTGGGAACTCTTTCAAGACTGTTGGAACACCATTTCAGGTGACTACCTCTTGAAGCTCATCAAGAGAATGCCAAGAGTGTGCAAAGCAGTAATCAAAGCAAAAGGTGGCTACTTTGAAGAACCTAGAATATGACATATTTTCAGTTCTTTCACACTTTTTGGTTATGTATATAATTCCACATGTGTTAATTCATAGTTTTGATGCCTTCAGTGTAAATCTACAATTTTCATAGTCATGAAAATAAAGAAAACTCTTTGAATGAGAAGGTGTGTCCAAACTTTTGGTCTGTACTGTATGTTATACAATAAGTTATTACAATATTAGAGCAAAAGGAAAAGATTATTGGGGAAAACTGTACAGCTTAAAGGAAGGTCTAGTACCCTGTTAGGCCGCCTCTAGCCTGGATACAAGATGAGATGAGAATGTGACAAATTTCCAGATATTATTTATATACACTTCAACGGAAATTGGAATTTTATATTATGATTTTGACCAAACAGTGACATAACTCTTGTCATAATTTATAGCCACATCTCTTGGTGTTCAGAGATCATCCTGGCAATAATATAAAATGGAAAAATCAAGTAAAGGTTTGAAAGAAATAGAAAGATGAAAATATCCCAAAAGAAATAGATTTTACTGTCCCTTAGGCTACATGCACACAACCGTTGTGTTTTACGGTTCGCAAATCGCGGATCTGCAAAACACAGATGGCATCCGTGTGCTAGACAGCTGGGGTCTGAGAACAAAAGGATAGGGCATGTTGAAATCCAACTGTTCATTCCTTGCTGTCAGAAGAGAGTCAGGAGGCCCTCATACACATTAGAGGGTCATCTGATGTGTCACGGGGTGCCAAAGGCGCACTCGGTCTCCCATCAGCCGCAGACCTGCTGCTTAGCCTCGGGAGCGAGGATCTGTGTTTGGCCTCGTTCCCAGGGCGGCTTTGCTAGCTGGGAGGCTCCCTGCTTCTAGGTCTGCCTTGAGCGCCGAGCTGATCACTCGGTGCTCGACTTGTCTGTCTGTCGGTCATGTGATGCTGGCCACGTCACCTGACCCACAGACCCTACTATAAATATAGGCAGCCTGCTGGCCACAGGTTACCTGTTAATTCTAGGTTCCTGGCTATTTGTTGGACTTCTGAATACTCACCTGATCCTGTTCCCTGGCGATCCTTTGCCTGCTCCTCCTGTACTGCACATCCGTCCTGGTATTGTGACCTCGGCTCCCACCTGACTACTCTTTGCGGACTCCTCTGGTACTTCTCTACTCTCCTGGTATTTGACCCCGGCTTCTCCTGACCATTCTTTGCTAAACCCTTTGTACTGCGTAGCTCTCTTGGTTCTGACCCGGTCCGTTCACGTTCCGTATTTTGTCTTGTCTGTCTTCCCTGCACATATCCTAAGTAAGAGACTGTCGTCCAGTTGTCCCCTGTCATCAGGACTCGTGAGGCAAGTAGGCAGGGCCAGGGGTGAGGGTGGAGCACAGTGGTCACTATCCTTCCCCCTGTGTGTGTGTGGACGTGACCGTTACATGATGCTTCAGAAATCGAAGGTTCAGCAGACATTAAATTCATTTTTATAATCATCTCACCCAAATATTATACATGGTATTTAATTTATAAGGGTCATTTCCCGGTTTAAAGAGGCTGACTTAGGCTACTTTCACACTAGCGTTCGTCGGTCCGCTCGTGAGCTCCGTTTGAAGGAGCTCACGAGCGGACCCGAACGCAGCCGTCCAGCCCTGATGCAGTCTGAATGGAGCGGATCCGCTCAGACTGCATCAGTCTGGCGGCGTTCAGCCTCCGCTCCGCTCGCCTCCGCACGGACAGGCGGACAGCTGAACGCTGCTTGCAGCGTTCGGGTGTCCGCCTGGCCGTGCGGAGGCGTGCGGATCCGTGCGGATCCGCCCAGACTTACAATGTAAGTCAATGGGGACGGATCCGTTTGAAGATGCCACAATATGGCTCAATCTTCAGGCGGATCCGTCCCCCATTGACTTTACATTGAAAGTCTGGACGGATCCGTACGAGGCTATTTTCACACTTAGCTGTTATATGCTAAAAATAATGCAGACGGATCCGTTCTGAACGGAGCCTCCGTCTGCATTATTATGATCGGATCCGTTCAGAACGGATCCGATCGAACGCTAGTGTGAAAGTAGCCTTATGCACAAGGCTTGAGAAGAATAATAAAACAACATTTATTATTTTAAATTGGAGATGGAAATGTAAAGCAGATAAAGCGTGTTTGGCAACAGCATAATACAACTCCCCAATTATTATTATTGGCTACATTTTTGCATTCTCCAGAGCATAATACTGTATATTTACTTTACTAACATAATGCTTCATATTGTGTAGTGACAGTATATATTTGGCAGAACTGTAACTATCAGGATACAAATATTTTATACCTAGGGAAAATACAGGCTTCGAATACAAAATCATGAAAAAACATGTGGGAATATTTACATTTTTCCTGTATTTCACCATGAATTCAGATGTTTTCTGACCTTTCACAAAGGTCAGTTTGGTGGGAGACAGCAGTTACGACCCTCACTGATTTCTATTTTCAAGAGGGGTGGACAAGTAAGTGCAGTCACTCACTGCAATCAATAGGAGCTGAAATTAATGGGAACGAAAGGAACACTAAACCTTGGACTGTATATGACTACAATTTAGGGCTCATGCTCACTGTTTGCAGGCCACAATACGGGTCCAGCTGGCACATGTTCGTGTGCATGAGCCCTTAACTTGATCCCTCGGTGGTCAACTCCGTTGTCGTTGACTGGGTCAGCTGCCAACCACACAGAGACTACTCCAGGAAACAGCAGTCTGCTGGTTCCCCTGCAGCAAAGTCCACATTCTTTAGGGTGAATACCAGGAGACTGTCCTTACCCAAAGTTAAATCTATTGGTAGGTGCAGTGGTTTCACTCCCACTGCAATAACATCCACTGGATACCAGGTATGCAGCATTAACCCTTCATCTGCTTAGACCACCAGGAATACTTTCTTTGCCCTAAACCACTAAAGCCACTAACATTAACCCTTTCTCTGCCTAGACCACCAGGCATACTGACATTAAAGAGTTTCTCCAGGATTTACATATCGATTACCTATCCTCAGGATAGGTCATCAATATGAAATCGGTAGAGGTCTGACTCCCAGCATCCTGGCTGATCAGCTGTATAGACTGAGTGCCAAAGTCTCTTCTTAGGCCATGTGACGTCACATTCATTAGTTACATGAGCTACGCTCTGTACAGCTTTGTGTTTGGTAAGCTGCGAGGAAGCTGCGGTGCTCAAAGGAGAGCTGTGGCCTCCTTATACAGCTGCCGGGAGTCAAACCCTTGCTGATCTCCTGAAGATAGGTCATCAATATGTACCACTTCAACTCCTTTAGTGCCTTAGATCACCAGGGTTGCAGACATTAACCCTTTCTCTGCCCTAGACCACTAATGATGTAGACATTAACCCCTTCACTAGCTGAAAAGGCTTAGGAAAAAAACTATATCTCAGTTTTGGAATCTGATGGACTTCCTAAACATGAGCAAATCTTATAGCTGGCAGATGCAATCGTTTTTATCGTGTTTATCTCCAATGTTTCTGATGTTCATAAATGGATACCTGAAAATGTGCAATCTGCTTGAGGCCAGTTCTAGATAGTTTCTTGCATGCTGAGTTTTCTTATTTTTTTCTCTTTAGAACTTGTACAAACTGTAGTGGATTGGAAATCAAATGTTATCTATTGACAGCACGTCAGAGTAACGCTATTCCGTGTCTCCTCGTTTGTGCACAGGTGAGCGCTGCAGTTTTTTCAATTTACTGTGTGTCCTCAGGAATTAATTTGTTTTCCCTCTGTCTTCAGCATTATGTTAGTGTTATTTTAGCAAACTAATAAAAGCATAGCTGCACACTATTTCACATGCAAACAATAGAACTGGGAAATGGGGATCATTCAAAATAAATGTGATATTATACCTACTAGAAATTAAAAAATAGACGCTCTTTGCGCACATTTTTGATCAAACATGTGTCAGGCCTATCTACCAGGCGTCAAGTTGGCTTCCGCAGATGGGTACCTAACACTAACAGAACTGCCTCTCTTGGACTTACCTAAGCCTACAATATTCAGGAACCAGCTACATTTGTACTCTGCTCAGAAGCCTCAGGCAGATGTAGTGTTATTGTAGTGTTATTTTAGCAGCAGAGAAGGTCAGCAGTCATAGCTTGACCTGGACACAGCCACGTGCTTTACAATGAAAGCATCAGATAACATAAATAAAACGTTTGCATGCTGTCCTCAGGAATTCCAAAAGAAAAGTAGATTCCAGCTCCTCATTAAAGGTAATATTTACATGACATGTCAGGTCATGATGAAGGGCAGCAACTAAGGAGCCCGAAACGCGTCGCTGTGAATTGCTTATTTTGTTCTACCTTGTTGATGTCTGGTTTTTAATCTGAAGCTAATAAATATTACCTTTTATGAAGAGCTGGAATCTACTTTTCTTTTGGAATTCCTGAGGACAGCATGCAAACATTTTATTTATCTTATCTGATGCTTTCATTGTAAAAAAAAAAATAGAATCTGTGCCAGAATTCTACCAACCAAAGGAAAATATCACCATTTCTGCCTTGATCTGAAAGTACAGTTTAAATATCTGTCCAATTAAAAGTGTTTTTTTTATTTAAATATTGATAAACTATCCTCAGGATAGGTCATCAATATCAGATCGGTGAGAGTCCGACTGCCTTCTCTTCACTGTTTACCTGCTCACCGCCGCAACTGCAGCAGTGAGCAGGTGTAATTACAAGAAGCCGTCCCATTCACTTCTATGGTAAGGCTCCTTCCTATATACTTAAAGGGGTTGTCCGGGTTTAGAGCTGAACCCGGACATACCCTTATTTTCACCCCGGCAGCCCCCCTGAGCCTAGCATCGGAGCATCTCATGCTCCGATGCGCTCCCGTGCCCTGCGCTAGATCGCGCAGGGCACAGGCTCTTGTGTTTTCAATAACACACTGCCGGGCGGTAACTTCCGCCCAGCGGTGTGTTCGGTGACGTCACCGGCTCTGAGGGGCGGGCTTTAGCTCTGCCCTAGCCATTTTACTGGCTAGGGCAGAGCCAAATCCCGCCCATCAGTGCCGGTGACGTCATCGGGCTTCCTGTCAGCCCCATAGAGAGCCCCGGTACGTCACCGGAACTCAGAAAAATTTAGCGCAGGGCAAAGGAGAGCATCGGAGCATGAACTGCTCCGATGCTCATGTCAGGGGGGCTGCCTGGGTGAAAATGGAGGTATGTCCAGGTTCAGCTCTGAACCTGGACAACCCCTTTAAAGGCCAGTGTCTTCCTGAGGATAGGTCATCAATGTAAAAAAGCGGACAACCCCTTTAATTCTTCATATGTTCTCAATACAAAAATCAGACATTACATAAAACAACATTGCTATCAACATAAAAAAAAAATGAAATCGAATTTATTCAATGCAAAAATGGTGCAGCGTAATAGCTTGAGTTATACTGCAGAGTAGTCATTTTTGGGAATGTATTTGTGATTTCCTAGAATAGTTATTTTTCTATTATATCATATTATTGTAATTGTTCCGGTTCTCTTTGTAAGCGTTCCAGAACTTTAGTTCATGAGCAGACTATGCAGCATATTATGACAGCAGTCTGGATCCCATTTGTATAAAAATTCCACCAGTATTGTTAGAATATTGATGAGTGCTGAGCAGACGTACTGTATTTAAAAGGCTTAGGCATCTTGTACACGAACGTTGTGCATCCATTCCGTGCATTGGGGACCGCAATTTGCCGGTGCCCGTGTATTGCGGACCCGCTGTATGTAGGCCGCGATACGGCCACAGGCACACAACGTTCGTGTGCAAGAGGCCCAATATGATTGGAAAGCCACATTGTAAATCAGCCAATCACATAGCAGTGACTATTAGGGTACATTCACAAAATACTGATGATGTCCATGTGGCATCTTTTTTTTTTTTTTTTTTACACATTGACTTCAACAGGTCCGTGGTCCGCATTTGTGGCCAAGAATAGGACTATTTTTTAGCAGAATGACATCAGTTCTGCTCATTGACCCCAGTGTCCAGTCTCCTAACAGACCTGTCGTAGGTGAACATAATTCAAATAGGGGCCTGGGATTCAGGAGAGAACATGGCAGGGAGGCTCTAGCCATGAAGCTACAATCTGTTATTTAAAAAAAAAAAAATGGCTTCCAAAAGTATGTTATTGAATGCACAAAATTTAATAAAAATATACATACCCGCTATTCATATAATGCAAAATAAACTTCAGATCACCAAGTAAAAGGGGTTTTCTGGCCTAGGAGCCAACAATCCCTTTGGTCGTAACTTGTAGCCCATAAAAAAATCCCACACTCAACTGTGTGTGGTCCTACTATGCCTGCGCAGATCCTCTATTACCATTTGGTTCCATTCCCTGCAGGACCAGGAAATGGCAGGAAGTAGCTCAGTCCTGTGAATGCTGTGGCTTATCACAGGCTTCAGCAGTCGCATCTGCTTGGCGTAACGTTCACTGCAGGACCATAGGAGTTGTTGGCTCCTAGGCTGGAACCCTTTTAAAAAGTTTTTTCCCATCTTGGCCTTTCAACCACATTACAACTCCATATACGGTACATTATATAGAAAATATAATCTTTAGTTATTTCTTTCACTAATAAATTGGGGGGGGGGGATACAAGAGCTCAGGTATTTTTTTAACATACTGTAATTTTTGTTTTCTTTAAAGAGGTTTTTTAGGATTACTATGATGTTTAACAGATACAGTATGTTGTTGCTTACCTCATGTACATCTTCTCTATGCTTTTTATTTTTCAATTTGGACTCTTCTGACTCGTTTTCACCATGTATAAAAAAATCATTCTGGTTTCTTTGCATCCTGTATGTATCACTTCTTGTTGCTGTATCCTGTTATAGGATCAGACTTCATATAGCTAACAAAGCTAGAACCAGCCCTGTACCTCACATGGGTCCAGAGATCTCCCCATGTATTGCTCCAATTATTCTGCTACATTTATTTCAGGCTGGCAGCTCTGGGGCATGTCCTTTCTGCTGCAGCTCTTTCCCTGTAATTGACACAGCTTCTAACAGAAGAAATGGCTGGTGGCAGATGAAAAGTTAAACTGAGCATGTGCAGCCATCTCAGTGAGGTGGACAAGAGTTAAGGAAAAGAACAAACAGCAGGTGGCGCTATACAGATACATTTTATTGAATAACTCACTGGCTATACTAAATGTTTAATTACATGCAATTACAAAAGTATTCAGATCCAGGTGCTGGTTTACAAAATGTAGAATATTTTTCGAGGCACAACCGCTTTAAGTCATTGTAAATTTAACAAAAACGGTTACACTGACAAATAGCAGGTACAATTTTCCTCTACAATGTGCTGACTGAGTTCTCAGAAAGACAAATTTTAGAACAAAGGGTCAAACGTTTAGAATAAGAATATGAATAAAAAAGCTTGTTACATTGTCTATTGTTGGCAGCTTATGGCCAGATATGGAGCTATATAATCATGGATGCAAGCAATGTTCTTTCTTTTTGTATTAATTCATATTTCACATTTGCTTTAAAAAAATGATCTTGTTCCATGGTTATATTGGTCTCTTTTGTCACTGTTTCCCAGAAGTGACAATGGGAAATGGCTTCTACAAGAGCTTCAACCCAGTGTTTCAGAATCCTACACCGACAATCTGACTATGTATGAGCATCTGATACATCATCCTCCCTTTATATCTCTGAATACCTAGGACTATATATATTTTCATGGACAGCTGTGCCTCAGGGAGCACAAGTGAAAAGAACATTTTCTTTTTAGAAAAAGCAGATTTTACCATATTTATATAGCAGTTTCAACCTGTCAGTGAATCTCACTAAACTAACACTAATGGGAGGTAATGCATTGATAGATTCAGGGATGTATATACACTGGCATATGTGTTATCCTGTGATAGCAGGTATCAACCTATGTACACACAAAAGGCAAAGGGTTGTAACTATAGGGGTATCAGGTACAGGATTTAAAGGGGTTGTCTCATCACATACATTGATGGCATATCATTAGAATATGCCAACAATGCCAGATAGGCACAGGTCCCACCTCTAGGGCCCACTCCTGTTTCTAGAATGGGGCCCCCGAAGTGAACAGTCAGCAACCTTGCATGCACAACCACCCTTCATTCACCGAGAGGCAGCTTCTGGGGACTTATTTTGTGCTGCAGGGGTATTTATTTGTGATGCACTGTGGTATTTGGTTCTGCAAGGGCCACATTATGGTATTGATGGCCCCACTTGTGTTCTCCTGCATACTTGTGTGGGCCCTGCCTTCTGTCAATTTGGACCCACCTTCAACATAGGGCCACTTTTAGTTTTTTTCCAGGGCTACCTTAAATTACCAGTCCGCCCCTGGTTTATTCTACTTTTTTCCCATACGTAGTTCATATGACTTCTTATAAATTGGCTCTAGTGTGTATGATGTGTATGAGATAACATAAAACATGTTGGGGTTATATACGCATGTGGAAATCAAAAATAATTCTGCAACTGACAATGGTGAATTCCAACAATTGGCTGGTTGCCTGGCAGGTGCCCTCTTTCTCCCTTACAGTCTGGAGGCATGGACCCGAAAGCCCACAGAAGGGCTTCCAATCCGTGCCTCTGCTCCGCAAAAGATTGGACATTTCCAATCTTTTGCCGTCTCTTGCGGATAGCGGACCCATTCAAATCAATGGGACCGCATCTGCGATACGGAGTTCACACGGTCAGTGCCCGTGTTTTGTGGACTGCTATTTGTGTTTGCAACATGGGCATGATGACCATACAGTCGGTGTAATATGCACTTTATTGCCCTCAAGCCTTAGTGAAGGCATAAATGAATAATATGAAGATGAGTGTGCCATCATGGCCATTCAAACATGCTGAGAGGGCTCATGTTACAGCTCCTCATTCTCTTTAGAAGGTGTCTATACAAGTTGGGAGAATGCGGCATGTAAGTCCATCTGAAACTCCAGGATAGTGCTGGCTCCTTAATTCACACATCACATTCCAAATCTTGTCACTTCACTCACTATGGCTATGTTCATGTCTAAGTTGGAGCCATTGTTGCAAATTCCGTCATATTTGAAGGGAAAATGCTTTTTCCATGAAAATGATGGGCACATCTTCCCAGAGATAGACTGAGAAGAAAATAACTAAAAGTGGCCCCATATTGTAGGAGGGTCCAAACTGACCACCAGATAATTTACCTGTAGGGTCTATGGCCTATTTGCCCCTGCAAACACAGGTGACACAATTGTAAGTCAGTGGTGGTGCGGTTTGCCATGCCAATTATTAAAGGGAATGTGTCACTACATATTGCTTCCCTAAGGCCCCTTTCACACAAGCAAGTTTTCCACACAGGTACAATGTGTGACGTGAACGCATAGCACCCGCACTGAATCCTGACCCATTCATTTCAATGGGGCTGTGTACATGAGCGTTTTTTTCACGCATCAATTCTGCGTTTTTTCATTGAGTTTTATGAATATACAAAAACAAAATATGGAGGATGTTAGCGTTTTTTCTCCAGGCAGGTTTATGATGGTTATACGATGAGGCATCAGACCTCCAATCTGTGAATATTTCCCTTTGCTTGAATATCCTATTTGCACTGGTCAGGAGATAGCAGAGGACTAGCTAGTCGCTGTCCTGTAAAGACAATCAGTGCAGGATCTCAATCATAGTTAACATACACAATAGTTACTAAAACAGATTTTAAAAAAGTCCCCCATAGACCCCTCCCTATTGCCGTGTAGCATATGCATTTTAATAAAAAAAAACTATTTTACTATGTACTGTATATGCACTGATAAAAAATATATAAACGAAAGAATCACTGGCCAGTCCCTAAACGTGCCCTTTCTGACTTGATTGGCATCATTGAGACCAGGATACTTTATCACAAGCTAGCTCCAATGCAGCGTATGGTGAAGAGAGGTCTACTGGCCTTAGCTTCATCGGGCCACTGTGCACGTGCCAGATGCCTCCATAGCTGGCTTCTAATGCCGGAACCCTGCCTCAGGGACCTCAAGCCATCGAGAGAAGAAGATCATGAATATGCTGAGCTCTTCTCTACCTATTAGCATAAAATGCAGGAAAGGTTTACAGAGATACAGGGGGCCATTTAGAAATGAATCGGGAATGCAGATACATGATTTTTAAAACACTACCGGACCATATAGGTTGTTTAGGAGTCAAATGTTAGTGACTGATTCCCTTAACGGGGTTATCTGAGACTTTTATACTGATCGCCTATCTTCTGGTCTGACACCCGGTACCCCTGCCGATCAGCTGTTTAAGAAGGAACCGACACTCGCATTAGAGACGCAGCCTTCTCTCAGCTCACCAGGCACAGCACCGTACTTTATACAGTGGCTGTACTTGGTATCACAGCTCAGCCCCATTCACTTCAATGGGGCTGAGCTGCACCTAGGCCATGTGACCCATAAAAGTGATGTCACATAATCTATTCTAGGCTAAACTGCAAGAAGGCCTTTTCAAACAGCTGATTGGCGGGGGTCCCTGGTGTCGGACCCCCACGGATTAGATACTGATCCGCATAAGTCTCGGAAAACCTCTTTATAACTAGGTTATGAGCACTGTCTATAAAGGAAGAAGGCTGCTGCAGGTCAGGCATCATGCTAGCATCTATTCTGTAACTCAGGTATAACATTTCTTATTGCTTACACGTATTTGTCTGCTTTCTTATCTAAAACATTGTCATATAAAGAAATGAAAAAAGCTCCACCTACATCTGTGCTGTGCATATTTCTAAGCTGATAACACATGAGTAACAACATGACTATTGGCATATGCAAACGATACAGTATAAAGAACAGATGGTTTGGCACAAAATATGGAAGTATGAAAACTACGAAGCACTGTAGCTCTCATACAGGTCATATTGTAGGAGGACAGAAAATCTCCGACACTTCCAGGATCAAAAATATGCCTCAATTAGGAATTATCTGAGTCATAAAAATACATTTCCAGTAAACAATATTATTGGCTTATATCCCCGAGAACACTAAAGGCCACAAGTATAATCAAGATTAACATCTGAAAGGCCTACATCAGGGACTGGATGTATGATTAAAAGCCTTAAAGGGCTTCTGTCAGCCCACTAAACCGTTTTTTTTTTTTGTAAAATACTGACAAAATAGGGAGGCTTAACACTCCAGGTGAACGGATAGCCGTGGGTTCACTGCTGATTGGGTCACTCACCCAATTGTGAAATGAAATAATATAACAAAGAGGAGCAGGCACACCACCTTCTGGAAAAATAGTGGACCACTGGAAATACTCTGTTAAAAATTTTATTCTGAGATATCACACATAAAATGGCCAATAAATTACTCTAAACAATAAACAATAAAATACACTGAGATAAAATAGATATAGAAAGGAATATCACATAAAATGCCAAGATTAATATGTAGTAACCTGGAAAAATGTCTCCTGAGTTGAAGAGTGTGGCAGAGAATTATAACAATCCACTTGTCAATATTGGTCTGTCTCCATGAGACTCTTACCACTCAGTAGTACCGATGCTGTTAATGTGTGGTATACATGCACGGAGCAGTAGAAAAGTGTGGTCTCCAAGACACTGGACTCTGCACACTGAACGCTGAACGCTGGATCGATTTAAACAGGCACACAGCCCGGAGGATGTGCTCAGAGTGACTGATTACACAGCGATGAAAACTGCAATCACCTGAGTGCAGGACGCAGGACGCTGGACGCTGGGTTGGTTTCAAGTGCTTAGTTCGCAGGGCGTGCTTTCGATCAGGTGATTCTATGCAAATGAATCAGATGTTCCGATCAGCTGGTATGAATCGCCCAATCCCGTAGTTCACAGGTCCTTGTACCAAGGATAAGTCCAGGTCCTATATTGCATCAATGGCTGTGTTCAAAAATAGTTGTTACAGAATAATACTTTTTATCCACAGGATCTTCTGTACTCGGGGTCCGGACCAGTACTAGATGTAGGAATTGCGTAGTCAGCTAGACGCGTTTCGAGGCTACCTGCCTCTTCCTCAATAGCTACCAGACTGCGCTCTTCCAGACATTATATAGGATACACAATTAAAATCATTGGTAAAACCTGAGATCAGGTAAAAACACTTAAAACATGGCGTGGATTCTAAAAAAGGGATTCTAAAATGGAGACAACCACATCGGTTACAAATATGTATCAAAGTGTCAAATATCATTCTATGTCCCACAGAATATATATATATTATTCTCTTGCAGTGTTCACAATCGCACAAATATACTAAAAAGGTTCTTTCATAATATTATCATAATAGGTCTCAATGCACACATGCGTCTCCTGTGCGTTTCTTGTTCTCATATGTCATAGTGGAAAATTCGTATGTCTCTTCAACCATGGCACATATAAGGATATTTGTAAGGTATTTCTATAGCATTTTTATAAAATTTTTGTTACTGACAACAAGATATGGCATGCAATAATTATATAATCATTATGTCAGAAACCTATCCTATATTTTGTATGTAATTTCATATATTCTTCTAAACTGAATTAATATTTTTATTTTATTTCTTTCAACAAGAAATAAAATAAAAATATTAATTCAGTTTAGAAGAATATATGAAATTACATACAAAATATAGGATAGGTTTCTGACATAATGATTATATAATTATTGCATGCCATATCTTGTTGTCAGTAACAAAAATTTTATAAAAATGCTATAGAAATACCTTACAAATATCCTTATATGTGCCATGGTTGAAGAGACGTACGAATTTTCCACTATGACATATGAGAACAAGAAATCGATCCAGCGTTCAGCGTTCAGTGTGCAGAGTCCAGTGTCTTGGAGACCACACTTTTCTACTGCTCCGTGCATGTATACCACACATTAACAGCATCGGTACTACTGAGTGGTAAGAGTCTCATGGAGACAGACCAATATTGACAAGTGGATTGTTATAATTCTCTGCCACACTCTTCAACTCAGGAGACATTTTTCCAGGATACTACATATTAATCATTCCTTTCTATATCTATTTTATCTCAGTGTATTTTATTGTTTATTGTTTAGAGTAATTTATTGGTCATTTTATGTGTGATATCTCAGAATAAAATTTTTAACAGAGTATTTCCAGTGGTCCACTATTTTTCCAGAAGGTGGTGTGCCTGCTCCTCTTTGTTATACGTTTTTTTTTTTTGTTTATTAATAATCCCTACACTGCGAGCTCCCTATACATAAGTTAAATAATCATTTTGGTTCAGTGGAATTTTATAAAAAGCTATTTTTAAAATATGTAAATTACCTTGCTACCAGCAAATAATGCGGCTACTTGCTGGTAGCAGCCGCATCCTCCGATCCTAAAGACGCCCCCTCCGCAGTGTGATTGACAGGGCCAGGGAACGGAATCGTTCTCTGCTGGCCCTGCCTGTTTGCAATCAAAATCCGGCGCCTGCGCCGCGGCCATACCTATCTTCAATGTGCGCAGGAGCACTGCGAGGCGGCCACTCGCTCGGCCACTCCATCCTCAATGCGCCTGCGCCGATGACGTCACATCTACACCCGGTGCAGGCGCATTGAGGATGGAGTGGCCGAGTGAGCGGCCGCCTCTCAGTGCGCCTGCGCACATTGAAGATAGGTACGGCCGCGGTGCAGGCGCCGGATTTTGATTGCAAACAGGCAGGGCCAGCAGAGAACGATTCCGTTCCCTGGCCCTGTCAATCACACAGCGGAGGGGGCGTCATTAGGATCGGAGGATGCGTCTGCTACCAGCAAGTAGCCGGCCTACTTGCTGGTAGCAAGGTAATTTACATATTTTAAAAATAGCTTTTTATAAAATTCTACTGAACCAAAATGATTATTTAACTTATGTATAGGGAGCTCGCAGTGTAGGGATTATTAGTAAACCCAAAAAAAAAAACCGGTTTAGTGGGCTGACAGAAGCCCTTTATGTCTTCAGGCAAGCCAGCAAGCAACCACTAGATCCTTTTCTTCCCTCCTGGAGCATGTAGTCATTATTCGGCATGAACTCTTCTAAGATGAAAATCATTGCCAGCCAAGTCACATCAACATGTAGTAACATCTCAGCTAAAATCATTGATGTTAAAATGCTTGCTGTCGTTAAGTACTGTACTTACTGTAACTAAATAAGTACAGCTATTTTGCCATGCATGCGAAGAGATATTTCTGTAAATTAAATGGGGTTAATATGTCTGTAACTACAAATCCAAACCTTCTTGAAAACATGGTGCACAATAATGTCAACTTGCAGTAAATCTATGTATTAGAGGGCTTGTACACAGTACAACTAGGCCCTGCAGACATGGATCTTTTAAAATCTCTTAGGCCAGAGGGTATAGAGTGAAAGAAGATGTGTGAAGTATTTGCAGAGCGCTGGACTGCAGGGGGAGGCATCGTGGAGACACTGGAGAGTATAGGAGTGGAGGTGGCCGCAATGAAGGTAGAGATGGGTACTCACTGTGGTTTGTCCTCTCCAGCTCTCCCTGGGCTGTGTAGTGAATAGAGGTCGCACTCTTTATTCACTCGGGGCACTGCCTGGACTTTCTGCGGCTCCTGCCTGGTGTTAGGTGGGGTGCCCTTTATGTCAGATAGATAGGTGCAAGGCAGGAGAGCAGATGTAAGGGCTGGAGGATGGATGGTGGATGGTGACTAGGCCCATTTGATTGCAATAAATAAAGTATCTCTTTACTGAATAGATAATAGGAGTTGCAGTACATAAAGCAGATATAGGCACAGTTTGGAGGTACGTATATAATTGAGTAGGCTCTTCCCAATAACTGTGTATAGGCATCAACAACAATTGTAGTAATCCTCCCTGACTCTGGCTAGAAACACTGAGCAATCTTCCCAAATAACCACAGGTGTGCAACTCTGTTCTCCTTAAAGGTTATGTACTGTACACCTTTGGAGGCAATTTTTGTTTATGATTGCATTTTACTAAAAATCATATTTTCAATTGGCCTTTATTAAAATTATTGAGCCAATCTGTCACAAAGGGTTAACTTTTTCTAGCTGTGTGACTGGTACTTTCACTTTCAGAGAGCAAAGATAAGGAGTCCATCTGCTCCTGGTCTGACGGAAAAGACAGAAAATCCACAGGCAGCTACTACAGCATCTGAGCTCTGTACAAAAAAAGGAATCCATTAAAAAAAGTTATTTTTAGCTCAAAATAAGTACAATGCAATAATAAAATAAAAAACATTGCCCCCACAGGTGTACAAAGCCTTTAAATCTCTCTGCAATTCCCAGGCTGCAGGGTGCAGATCTTAGATCAGATAGCCAGTCCATCTCAAAGTGTGGTGGGCGTCGAAGCAATATACCCTTTGTGCAGAAAATCTGAAGTGTAATACAGTACCAGCAAAGTAGATAAGACCTTCAAAATGTAGTGTACATAGTGAGCAGGACTTTAAACAAATAAAATACAAGTTTTACTCAATCCTTTTCTATAAAACTATATATCAATCTGCACAGCATCTCCTGCTCTATAACATGCCGCCTGCAGCTCAAATACCATGTTCAACATGACAGGTTCCCTTTAAGCTTTTGGCAACTCATCCTCTGTGGATAACTGGTAATACACAGGGATAATGCAAACACCCATGAAAGTTCCAGCATAGAAATAATACAGACAGTGATGTCACAGAGCAAAAATAATATTTACATAAATAAGTTACAGGAATTATGCAAATATTGATGTCAGATACAGGCATAATACATACAGTGATCTAACAGCACGAGAAAAATGCACACAGTGGTGTCACAGTACAAGGCTAGTGCATATAATGATAACATGACGCAGGAATAACACATACAAAAATATGACCATGCAAACACATAATGCTGTTATCATGCAGGTATAATGCAAACAATGTGGTCACAGTACAGGAATAATGCAGTCATGCCACACTCAAAACTAAATACAACAAAATAATGATGATGTTACGAAAACAAAAAATACACACAGCAGCAGGAAACAAGTAATCATGTGGCTCCATTAGAAAACGTGGACTGGGACAAAAACTGTAAGGAAATTCTATAGTCACCATCAGAAACCACAGCCAGCAAACTCAGAAACTGCTTCCAGACTTCCTTAACCACTCGGGTTAGTAGGAAGCTAAGGGTACCGCTATGGACTCAGATTACGTCTTCAGAGTAAGGTAGCAAAAAACTGGTGTGAGTTCGCTAGAAGCAGAGAATGACCAGGGTGAAAAGAGTTGCAGACAAGCAGGGTCAGAACCCAAAGAATGGATAGGTCCAAACAGCAGACAAGGGGTTAATCCCAAAACTAGCCACAGTTAGAATACCAGGAGAATCAGAAGAAGCCAATTCAGTGGATGAGGGTGTTAATCCAGAAAACAAGCCATGGTCAGTAGTACATAAAGGGTTAACAAGCAGGACTAGAGCTATGGTACAAAGCACAGCGAATAAAAGTGAGCTAGAATACTATACGAGATGCAATTGTAATAACCCAAAGTGCCATTACCACTCTTTGCACCTTGCTACTGTCTCCTATGTGCTAACTTATGTCATCAGAATGTATTTTATTCCATCTCTGGATAATGTGCATATCTATTCCTGTGTAACTGTTTATGTCCATGCAATTATCTGGTTTACCACAAGGTGGTGGAATTACTGGTAGAGCTTTGTTGGATAGAATGGAACCCTTCTTCCATTCTATTTCCATCTCTAGAGGGAGGAGTCTTAGTTTAGTTAGGAAAAGCCAGTCTAACCTACCCCTTCAAGGGGAAAGGAGGTGTTTAGCCCTCCCCTCCTTGGGGAGAGGTGGTGTGTCTAGCTTGTACCCTGCTAGGGGAGAAAGCAGGCCTCGTCCCTGCCGGACAGGCTTTGGCTGTGAGTTCTACATGGTTGCATGTCCCCTCCTGGGCTTGCATTGCCTAAAAGCCAAGCAAATAAAGCTTGAAGTCAGGAAGAAGTGCTTCTAGGATTACAGTGAGAGTCTGACTACAGAAAGCTAAGCTGCAGCCTACAATAGAAAGTAAAAATAAAAGTTCCTATTTAACCTAGCCAACATAGCAGAGCTGAAAGAGTCCAGATGTAGCAGAGCAGAGAGTGTTTGCCTGCCAGAACTTCATGCCAAAGCTTGCTGGAAACCAAGACCAAGTCTGTAAAACTGTTTGGATTACCATTTACTCAAGTAAAGCTGTGTTTAACGTTACTACAAGTCTGGACTCCATTTATTCTACTTCCTTCATCATCCAAGTTATTCATCCCTTTATGCACTGCTTCGCCAGACTCCGTCTGGAATCCAAGGACATCCAGGTAGGAGCACCGTGACACATGCATACAACACCTTCAGGGACATTGTAGGCCCACCTACACCACTCTGGCATTCCTACCCTGGGTATCAACACCACTGTACTTAAAGGGGACTCCATGTCCTCGTTGCTTAACTGCAACTGGCATCACGACTACTTGCTTTATTCAGAGGGACATATATTGTAAAAAGCTCTTAAGGGGCAAGGGATACCCCAGACGCCGTCAACCGGGCATTGAACAATCACCATTAGCTGCCATGATTCCATGCCAGGAGTCTGATTAGCTCTCCTTCTAGCCTCCATGATAGGGTGACCAGCCTTAGCCTGACTGCTAGGCAAGGCCACCCTCCCAGCACAGCTTTGCAGAGACTTTTGGTTGGGTAAACTCCTGACAAGAACCTTGTCCTCACTGGAGTGCTCATAGGACATGACAACATTCCCTTCTCTGATCCTCATGTTCAAAAACAGAGTGGCACTAATTATATTAAATGTTATATGAAAGGAGATTACATGCTTTAGACAATTATTTCTAGAATAATGTTCCAAGACCTAACCTCTGTTGTGTAGCAGTGTGCAAAACGTTAATTTTTATATTCTTCATTGCCATCATCTTTTACGAAGCAAAATATCATGACTTCAGAAGTAATGAGATGTATGGCTTTTACATATATAATGTGTGATATAAGCATACTTACATGCTGGATTTGGTTGTCCTTTAATGTCAATGTGTTGAATATTAAACTCAGCATCGCAGGCAGTAATTAGTATTCAGGGCTTGCTAAGTGCTTACAGGATGTAACAGAAGCTCTGACTCAGATGTCAACAGGCTTTTACTAACAGTGAATGTGCAAAAGGCTACGTTAGATATCAAATATAGAAATATGCAACTTTACAGCTCTGTTGGGACCATCCAAGCCGACTGTGGATGGAGGAAGTAATTTGCTTGCCTTAGTATGCCACTTAGCAAACTCCTGCAAAAATGAATTCAACTTTCCTGAAAATCAAAGGAGGTTTCAGTATTTAACACCGTTGTATAGCTGCATGAAAAATGAGAAATCACATAATGGCTATCTGACTTTCATGTCCTATGCAGACATGTAAAGAAACGGCTACCGTAGTTACCCCTGTCCCGTGGCAGGGCACCATAGGAACATAGTGTATTTCTTATACACTCCAATGGTAATGCATTAGGCCTCATGCACACGACCGTTGTGTGCATCCGTGGCCGCTGTGCCTGTGACTTTCAATGTGTCCGTGGAAAAATCGGAAAATGCACCGTTTTGCAGCCGAGGCCGTGATCCGTGTATCCTGTCCGTCAAAAAAATATGACCTGTCCTATTTTTTTGACGGACAACGGTTCACGGACCCATTCAAGTCAATGGGTCCGTGAAAGAACACGGATGCACACATAATTGGCATCCGTGTCCGTGATCCGTGGCCGTAGGTTGCTTTCATACAGACGGATCCGAAGATCCGTCTGCATAAAAGCTTTTTCTGATCTAAGTTTTTACTTCGTGAAAACTCATATCCGACAGTATATTCTAACACAGAAGCGTTCCCATGGTGATGGGGACGCTTCTAGTTAGAATACACTGCAAACTTTGTACAAGACTGCCCCCTGCTGCCTGGCAGCACCCGATCTCTTACAGGGGGATATGATAGCACAATTAACCCCTTCAGGTGCGGCACCTGAAGGGGTTAATTGTGCTATCATATCCCCCTGTAAGAGATCGGGTGCTGCCAGGCAGCAGGGGGCAGTCTTGTACAAAGTTTGTAGTGTACTCTAACCTGAAGCGTCCCCATCACCATGGGAACGCCTCTGTGTTAGAATATACTGTCGGATCTGAGGTTCACGAAGTAGCTCATATCCGACAGTATATGCTAACATAGAGGCGTTCCCATGGTGATGGGGACACTTCAAGTTAAAATATACCATCGGATTGGAGAAAACTCCAATCCGATGGTATAAAAGAACTCCAGACTTTACATTGAAAGTCAATGGGGACGGATCCGTTTGAAATGGCACCATATTGTGTCAACATCAAACGGATCCGTCCCCATTGACTTGCATTGTAATTCAGGACGGATCCGTTTGGCTCCGCACGGCCAGGCGGACACCAAAATGACTTTTTTTTCATGTCCGTGGATCCTCCAAAAATCAAGGAAGACCCACGGACGAAAAAACGGTCACGGATCACGGACCCACGGACCCCGTTTTTGCGGACCGTGAAAAAAAACTGTCGTGTGCATGAGGCCTTAGAGTTTATGACAGAAGCAATCTAATGATTGCTTGTTATAGTTCCCTATGGAAACTATAAAAAAAAGGTGTGGAAATTATTTATTTATTTTTTTATAAATCACCCCCTTTCCCCAAAATGTAAATAAAAATATATAAACAATAAAAAAATAAACATCATGGGCATTACCATGTGCAAAAATGCCCATACTATTAAAATATAAAAATATTAATCCCATACGGCGCATGGAAAAAAAAGTCAAAATGGGCAATCCACAGTTTTTTTGGTCGCTTCACCTCCCACAGAAAAATGTATTAAAAAGTGATCAAAAAGTCATACACACCCCAAAATTGTATCAATAAAAAGTACAGATTTGCCCCCCCTATAGGGGGGGCAATTGCCCCCCCTATGTTGTTCCTTGCCCCCCCGGGTGCCCCCCCGCTGATTCCCCTGAGTGAATACTAATGAGCGCTTCCATTATGGAAGCGCTCATTAGTACCGAAGAACCAGGAAGTGGTGAACGCTCTGTACTCACCACTTCCTGGTCCTCGGCTGTCGGCTGTGCAGGGCTGCGCACAGCGTGAGGTCGCTCTGTGACCTCACGCTGTGCGCGCCAGTTTAGAGCACAGTCGACTGAGGAGGGAGAAAATGGCAGGCGGCGTCCGTCCAGGAGCAGGAGAGGTAAGTGTTTTTTTATTTTATTTTATAAAAAATGTGGCTGCTGGGGGCATTATGGGGGCTAATAGGAGGCATATGGGGCTAATAGGAGGCATATGGGGGCATTTAGACGCATATGGGGCTAATTGGAGGCATATTTGGGGGCTAATTGGAAGCATATTTGGGGGCTAATTGGAGGCATATGGGGGCATTTGGAGGCATATTTGGGGGCTAATTGGAGGCATATTTGGGGGCTAATAGGAGGCATATTTGGGGGCTAAAAGGAGGCATATGGGGCTAATAGGAGGCATATGGGGGCTAATAGGAGGCATATGGGGGCTAATTGGAGGCATATGGGGGCTAATTGGAGGCATATGGGGTCTATGGGGCTAATTGGAGGCATATGGGGGCTAATTGGAGGCATATAGGGGCTAATTGGAGGCATATAGGGGCTAATTGGGGGCTAATAGGAGGCATATGGGGGCTAATTGGGGGCTAATTGGAGGCATATGGGGGCTAATTGGAGGCATATGGGGTCTATGGGCTAATTGGAGGCATATGGGGGTTAATTGGAGGCATATGGGGGCTAATATGAGGCATATGGGGGCTAATTGGAGGCATATGGGGGCTAATTGGAGGCATATGGGGTCTATGGGGCTAATTGGAGGCATATGGGGGCTAATTGGAGGCATATGGGGGCTAATTGGAGGCATATAGGGGCTAATTGGAGGCATATAGGGGCTAATTGGGGGCTAATAGGAGGCATATGGGGGCTAATTGGGGGCTAATTGGAGGCATATGGGGGCTAATTGGAGGCATATGGGGTCTATGGGGCTAATTGGAGGCATATGGGGGTTAATTGGAGGCATATGGGGGCTAATATGAGGCATATGGGGGCTAATTGGAGGCATATGGGGGCTAATTGGAGGCATATAGGGGCTAATTGGAGGCATATAGGGGCTAATTGGGGGCTAATAGGAGGCATATGGGGGCTAATTGGAGGCATATGGGGGCTAATTGGAGCCATATGGGGGCTAATTGGAGGCATATGGGGTCTATGGGGCTAATTGGAGGCATATGGGGTTAATTGGAGGCATATGGGGGCTAATTGGGGGCTAATAGGAGGCATATGGGGGCTAATTGGGGGCATATGGGGGCTAATAGGAGGCATATGGGGGCTAATTGGAGGCATATGGGGGCTAATTGGAGGCATATGGGGTCTATGGGGCTAATTGGAGGCATATGGGGGCTAATTGGAGGCATATAGGGGCTAATTGGAGGCATATAGGGGCTAATTGGGGGCTAATAGGAGGCATATGGGGGCTAATTGGGGGCTAATTGGAGGCATATGGGGGCTAATTGGAGGCATATGGGGTCTATGGGGCTAATTGGAGGCATATGGGGGTTAATTGGAGGCATATGGGGGCTAATATGAGGCATATGGGGGCTAATTGGAGGCATATGGGGGCTAATTGGAGGCATATAGGGGCTAATTGGAGGCATATAGGGGCTAATTGGGGGCTAATAGGAGGCATATGGGGGCTAATTGGGGGCTAATTGGAGGCATATGGGGGCTAATTGGAGCCATATGGGGGCTAATTGGAGGCATATGGGGTCTATGGGGCTAATTGGAGGCATATGGGGTTAATTGGAGGCATATGGGGGCTAATTGGGGGCTAATAGGAGGCATATGGGGGCTAATTGGGGGCTAATAGGAGGCATATGGGGGCTAATAGGAGGCATATGGGGGCTAATAGGAGGCATATGGGGGCTAATAAGGCATAATGGGGGCTAATTAGAGGCATAATGTGGGCTAATGAGGCATAATGTGGGCTAATGAGGCATAATGGGGCTAATATGAAGAATAATGGGGGCTAATGAGGCATAAGGGCTGATATGGGGGCTAATGAGAGGCATAATGAGGGCTAATGAGAGGCATAATGTGTCATCCACAGATGCCCCCATAACAGTGTGTCTTCCACAGATCCACCATAACAGTGCGCCTGTGCACTGACGAGAGACAGAAAGAAGGGGAAAGAATCCGCGGAAGCAAGCAGAGGACGGCACAGCAGACGACTGAATAGCTTCTTTTGTAAGTAAATTGTTTTATTATAAATGTATCCCTGCATACCGCAACTCTCTAGTATTTTGTAATCTTATTTCTATATACTTATTTTGTTTTTGCCCCCCCATTTTTGACTGTGGTATCTTTGTGCCCCCCCTATATATTGTTCCTAGAGTCGCCACTGTATTTATATTCTGCATAGTCACCAGTTTTAGGGCTCATGCACACGACCGTAAGTATTTTGTGGTCCAGCTGGCCCCTAATAGAAAAGTCCTATCCTTGTCCCTAATGTGGACAATAAGGGCTCATGCACACAAACGTATTTTCTTTCTGTGTCCGTTCCATTTTTTGTTTTTTTTTGTGGACCATATGTGGAACCAATAATTTCAATGGGTCCACAAAAAAAATAAAAGGTACTCCGTGTGCCTTTAGTAGATAGAACATGTCCTATTATAGTCCGCATTATGGACAAGGATAGTACTATTCTATTAGGGGCCAGCTGTTCCTTCCACAAAATACAGAAAACACACGGACGTCATCCATATTTTTTTGCGGACCGTAAAATACATACGGTGGTGTGCATGAGCCCCAATAGGACATGTTCTATTCTTTTTCGGAATGGACATACGGACACGGAATGCACACGGAGTAACTTCCGGGTTTTTTTGTGGACCCATTGAAATGAATGGTTCCGCAAAAAAAAAACGGAACGGACACGGAAAGAAAATACGTTTGTGTGCATGAGCCCTTAGATTTAGACTTTTAACAAGATGGCTAGAGCCTAGACACTATGAATGCATGCCATTGTATCACGTGGTACAAATGTGTACATGCATTGTCACACGCAGCATATCGGGGAACAAAATACAGTTGTTTTAGTAGTTTTACACAGGAAAATATTAGGCTGTTTTCACAGATTTTTTTAATGACGTTTTTGACATCTTTGAGCATTTTTACAGAAAAATCCACCTCCAGATGTAACCTGTAAGGCCCCTTTCACACGGGCGAGAATTGCGCGCAGGTGCAATGTGTTAGGTGAACGCATTGCACCCGCACTGAATCCGGACCCATTCATTTCTATGGGGCTGTGCACATGAGAGGTGATTTTCACGCATCACTTGTACGTTGCGTGAAAATTGCAGCATGTTCTATATTCTGTGTTTTTCTCGCAACGCAGGCCCCATAGAACTGAATGGAGATGCGTGAAAATCGCAAGCATCCGCAAGTAAGTGCGGATGCAATGCGATTTTCAAGCATGGTTGATAAGGAGACAAGGGATAAGTTACCCGGGACCCCATTTACTTTATTATTTTCCATTATAACATGGTTATAATGGAAAATAATAGCATTCTTTAATTCAGAATGCTAAGTATAAGGTCCAGCGCTATATAACCATGTTATAAGGGAAAATAATACAGTGATTAGACTTTAATGGGGTTGGTCATCCTTATCATCTCCTAGCAACCATGCGTGAAAATCGCACCGCATCCCCACTTGCTTGCGGATACTTGCAATTTTTTTTGAAAATCACTGCTCATTTCAAGGGGACGCAAAAAAAAAGGAAATCAGCGCTTGTTTGCATCAGCCTATTACACAGGCTAATGCAAAGTGACTGGGGAGGAATGATCACTACCACAGTCATTCCTCCCTCATTCACTTCTATCGATTATCGGTAGCACATTCCTGATTACACAGGGAGATGTGCTGACGATAATTGTACATATTTCATTCCTGATAAAATATGCAAATCAGCAGACAAACGAGTGATTCCTTGTTTATCGGCTGATCATACCGGCCAGATATCAGGAATGAGCGCTCCTATGAATATCGTGCCGTGTAAAAGGGGCTTAGAGATTTCCTGGTAAAAAATTATGTTTAACACGCAGCATGCATGGGCCTGAAACAGAAGGTTCATACTGTCCTGCTCCCCGTCGCTGCTTACATCCGGTTGGATATGGGCATAGTCACATGTACCTCTCCAGCCAATGACTGGCCTCAGTGGTGATGTGGCCACAAGCAGCGTGTCACCACTAAAGTCAGTCATAGAGGTACTCCGAGACCGGAGGATGGAGACAGCAAGAGCTGCACGGAGCAGGAAAGTAGGAATCTTCTCTTTCAGGGACTATGCTAAAATCATTTTAACTAGGAAACTCCTTTAAGTGGCGACATTTCCTTCCTGCCTCCTATTCACAAATGAGCGCTTTCCTTCACTGCAGAGGACGGCGCTCACTGGTTCTTACTGCCTCCTGCACCCCCAGATATACTGTAGGTGCCCTGCAATAACCAGTAAGCACTTTCCCTGAGGGCTCACACACACGGCCATTGTTTTAGGCCATTGTTGTCCGCATCAGTTACTCCGTTCTGCAAAATGCAGAACACATATGGCTGGTATCCTGCGGACCAAAACAAAAAGGCACGGTCGTGTGCATGAGACCTTACTAGTCGGGAAAGCACTTATTGGTTAAACCTTTAATGACCAGGCCTGAAAAGGCCTTAATGATCAGTCAGTCACTTTTTTGTGATTTAGCACATGTGGTTCAAACACACATTTTTTGGACGACCAAAATAACTTTTGCAGCTTTTTATTACATAACACAGGGCTTTTTAATTTTTTTTTTTGTTTTATTAGGGGGAAACTAATTTTTTTTATTTTTAAGTCATTTTTATTCAAACTATAGCTCATTATTTAAATATGCAAATTATTATAATTAGTTCCCTATACGTGTTGGATATCTTTATTATACAATATGTATAGTTTCACATGAATGGGGTGATAATTGGAATGGTTTTGGTTGGTGTGGGTGTTTTTTTCTTATGTATTTTACCATTTTATTTTTTTTCTAACTTATTTTTTTTTACATATTTCTGCTACAAAAAGACCTTTGGTGGACACTGACTTTTTATTTTGTACATTTTCCTTTTTTTCCTTTTTATTTGTATTTTTTTATCATCACTTTATTATTTATTTTTAAAATATATTTTTGCCACATAATGTGACAGTGAACAATTTTATTTTGCACTTTTTCCTTTTTATAGTTTTCTTTTAGGCTACTTTCACACTAGCGTTCGGGTGTCCGCTTGTGAGCTCCGTTTGAAGGGGCTCACGAGCGGACCCGAACGCATCCGTCTAGCCCTAATGCATTCTGAGTGGAGGCGGATCCACTGAGAATGCATCAGTCTGGCAGCGTTCAGCCTCCGCTCCGCTCAGCAGGCGGACACCTGAACGCTGCGGAGGCGTACGGATCCGTCCAGACTTACAATGTAAGTCAATGGGGACGGATCCGCTTGAAGATGACACCATATGGCTCAATCTTCAAATGGATCCGTCCCCCATTGACTTTCAATGTAAAGTCTGGACGGATCCGTTCAGGCTACTTTCACACTTTCACTTTCACACAATTTTTTTAACAATATAATGCAGACGGATCCGTTCTGAACGGATCCACCGTCTGCATTATATGAGCGGATCCGTCTCAGACGGATCTGCTCTGAACGCAAGTGTGAAAGTAGCCTTACTTGTATTTATTTATTTTACATCTTTTTACTAAAGTGTTCTTTTCTTTTTTTACATATATTTTTGCAGCACTGTATGTCCCCCAAGAGGTCTTTAAAAGAGATATATATTTTTTTCACCCTTTTTTTTTTTTTACTTTTAATACATATCTTTGCCACCTAATTTGTCCCCAAAAGGTCCATAATAGACCTTTGGGGACACAGCCTTTTTTTTATTTGCACTATTTCCACTGTAACTGGAGCATCCAAATGAGCCCCTGTTACAGGGAAAACCAGCCTCCTGGCGAGGCTTTGTACAGGGCAGAGCTGGTGAGGCTCTGCAGTCCTCTGCCCCTGACACCCGGCGATCACGTGATTGTCGGGTCTAAACTGCACAGTGCACCGCTCACCTGTGTGAGGATAAGGTAGAAGCGCTGATACACTGCTTCTGCCTTCTCCTCGGTTCCTCCGCTGTGTCTGACACCCGTCCTGCTCCTGCTACAGTGAGGGAGCAGGAGCTGTAATGCAATGTGATGCGGCGCTGCAGCCAGCGGGCCGCAGGTTGGTGACCCCTGCCCTAAGGTCTCATGCACACGAACGTGTGCGCCCTGTGCCTCTTGCATATCCTGATAGGGAGCAAATAAACCAGGTGTGTAGACAAGACCAAAACTGCCATAAAATTATAAATAAGCATTTGTTCAAGAAGATATTGCATGAGGTGGGAAGGCCAACAGATACTTGGTTAAAAAGACATGGGACCATGACAAAGAAGAATTATCGAGGGATAAAAGACCTATGCTTTGGGCATATAGGAGACGAAGAAGGAACCTGGGGAGCTAGAAGAAGAAGCTGGAGTGTTAAAGAGAGAGAGACACGGACTGGAGACACCTAAAAGGCCTATATGTGGGGAGCTGGAAGGAACCTGGATGAAAGCTGGAGGGGTGGGGACAGAAAAGGCCTATGTGTGGTAATTATGTACTGTAAGGTTTAAGGTTGTTGAGTAACCAAATGGTTTTGTTGTGAGTATAATCTTGTAACCACCTGGTCCATCTAGTCTATATATATATTATTATTATTTTTTTATTATTATTATTTTTATATGTTTAAACTCATTTCCTGTAGATTTCCCAGCCACATCTGGACATTTGTTCCAAGCTTCAACCACTCTTTCAGTAAAATAATATTTCCTGACATTACTCCTGATCTTAACCCCAGCTAATTTCAGATTATGTCCCCTTGTTCTTGTGTTTAGCTTCTTATTGAGAACACTTCCCTCCTGAACCTTATCTAAACCTTTGGCAGTTTTTTTATGAATACCCTGCTGGTTTATGCGCTTCCATATCTGTTTATACCCGTTTTATGTATTTGTAACTTTTTGCTGCGATGATGACAACATGTCACTATGTTACTTTGTTGCTCATATACTTTGTTGCGATGTGTGTAAGTGCACACACAGTCCTGTTCACACTGGTCCTGTCTGCATTGCTTGATTTTAATTGCACATGTTGCGCACCTGTGGGAGCACCTCCCTGTTACCTGAGTGCTGGTCGGGTGGATGCCCATATATAGCAAGGCTGTGCATGTGTGTGTCATAGCGGACTGAGGAAGCGCAAATCACGCGCGAAACGGCCGCCACTGCCGATCAACACTGAAGAACTATTCCGCTCCCCAGCCTGCAAACTTTTCCATGTATGCATGAAATAAAGCATTGAAGTAATTTCAAGACAGTGGTGAGTGCCGCAAATCTTTTCATCTACTATTACATACTTATCTAAACCTTTAACATATTTCAAGGTTTTAATAATGTGCCACTTTCTCTTCTTTCCTCTAGAGTATACAGATTAAGGGGGTCCTTTTATTAAGCCCTAATGTTGCCAACTCGAGTGGCAATGATAAAATAGAAAGGCCATGGTAAAACAAACTCTGAGAAAGCAAAGGGAAATGCCAGGGCAGATCAGGTGGCAAACGTAGCTGCTCTATTGCCTAGGCAGACCCCTGCCCTAGTGGCCACAGCTCAGGGCTCCTTGGAAGTTCTTAAGACCTTACAGAACCAGGCAGGGAAGGAGTAAAGGGACCAGTGGATGTCAGGGAAACTGCCTTCCCAGGTCCCTCTACCCCACGATGGCTCAGGCAATCCAATGAGTGACGCACCAGTCCAAAAAACACTATGTGTCATTTAGTACATAGCACATGGTACGCCCCAGGGTTCAGCACTGCAGCAGCTGGATATACTCAAGGATGTATGATTTTTGCCCTAAACAATGTGGGTCAGGTGGGTAAAGTACCCCAGAAACACGTCTCACCCCTTGTATCCATTTCAACGCTTGCAGATAGACTACATTCAACTACCCAAGGTGGGCGTGTATGAGTATGTGTGTGTTGACCTGTCCTCTGGCAGGCCAGTAGCATACCCAGTAGCTAAAGCCACAGCCAAGAAGATTATGGCCAAAGTTGTATGGAGGTATGGGGTACCTGAGACCATTGAAAGTGACAGAGGTACTCACTTCACAGGTGAAGTGATGCAGGAGATAATGCAGACTTTGGGTTTAGAAAATGCCTTACATGCTTCGTACCATTCGCAAAGCAGCAGTAGGGTAGAAAGACTGAATGAGACACTAAAGTTAAAGATTCGAAAAGCCATGGCAGAGACTGGTAAGCCATGGACAGAGTGCCTGCCGGTAGTCCTCTTTTCAGTAAGCTATACTCCTAAGACAGGCCTTAGTCCCTATGAGATCCTCTTTGGGTCAGCCCCTAAGAAAGGATTGTATGTCCCACAGCAGCTCCAGATGCAACATGGTTGTCTGACAGATTATGTGATCAGTTTGCACAAGCATTTCACTAAAATACAAACTTGAGTTTTTGCTTCACTTCCAGATCCTGACAAAGTATCAGGAACCCACCCACTTATGTCTGGATATTGGGTGGTGGTAAAGAGACACATTAGAAAAGTCATCGAGCCAGGGGCGTAGCTATAGGCTCATTGGCCCTGGTGCAAGAATTCAATTTGGGCCCCCCCACTACCCTCAATACCATTTCCTAACACCACCAGACCCCTGCACGCCCACCGTGCCCATGCCCATATTGCTGATGATATAGCTGCCGCTTGTGCTGGAATCAGTCTATTGCCGAATGCACACGGCCGTGAACGATCCGTGGTATCCCGGCCTGGATTCCTGCTGACAGCAGGAGCGCACTGACGCCGTGCGCTTCATGCCGCCACTGTACTACAGTAATACACTTGTATAGATCATACCAATGACGCCGTGCGCTCCTGCTGTCAGCAGGAATCCAGGCTGGGATACCACGGACCGCTCACGGCCGTGTGCATTCGGCCTATATGTTTTATTCTGCAGCATGGGAGGTACATAGTTCTTAATTTTCCTTCACTTATCCTTTCGGTTTGCTTCATCATATGCCAGCAGGGCTATTAACATCGCCGCCAAGCCCGCCATTATTGCTCACACAGGGCTGGTCAGCACTGGAAATATGGGATTGCAACTGCAACCCCTATGGGTGCAGTGACTGTCACCATATTGCTGTGAGTGACTGATGATTATAGCTGCCGCTTGTGCTGGAATCAGTCACTGCTCCCATAGGTGTTGCACTTGCAATCCCATATTTCCAGTGCTGACCAGCCCTGTGTGAGCAATAATGGCGGGCTTGGCGGCGATGTTAATAACCCTGCTGGCATATGATGAAGCAGTGATGATGATGATGATATAGCTGCCGCTTGTGCTATGAATGTGATGGTCTATGGGCCATAGACCATCACATGATTCATAGGACTCTGCTGTGACATCTACCAGTACTTGTAGGATAGCAGTAGTGGGTCCTCTTACTTGCAGAGCTCATTTGCAGCTGCACATGTGGCTAGAACGGTTCTAGTAAGAGGACCCACTACTGCTATCCTATGTGATGCTAGTGTACTCTAGCTACTAGAAAGCATCCAACTCACTGCCAGAGCAGAGACTGTCTCCGAGTCTCTGCTAGTCACGTCGCCACCGCCGCCCTCACCTCACTCACTCGGGCAGCACGCAGCTTCTCCTCCAGCCGCTCCACTTCCGGACAGTACTGCCAGACGGGACCACTCCCTCTCCTGGCTGATCCTCCGCCCCCCCTGTGAAGTTAGCCGTCGGCAAATACTGTACTCTGTAAATCAGTGGCCACTGCCAGGGCTTCACTCTGTCTCTCCTGGGGGGCCCCTGACTTAGGGGCCCGGTTGCAATTGCGACTGCTGCGACCCCTATAGCTACGCCACTGCATCGAGCCCTAGTTTGATGATCCATTCCAAGTGTTGTTAACCACAAGCACTTCAGTGAAGCTCAAAGAAAAGCCTAATTGGATCCACGCCAGCCATTGCAAGAAAGTATTGAGTCTGGAGACTGGAAAAGAAGACGCTTTTTGTTCCTCCTTGTGTGGCTGCTGAACCTAACTCAACGAAAATGTATTCTAAATGAGATTGTAAAAATAGGTTTCTGGGCCGTGAAGAAGTTGTGTAAAAGGTAGAACAAAGCTGTTACAGTCTCATACTTCCAGCCCAATGGGTATGACCCACGGATAGTATTAACAATGATTCTCAGTATTAATACTTTTTATGTTCATAATACACATAGATTAAAGTAGCACCACATAGAGTACTCAACTTAGTAAGTGAAGGATACACTTATACGTATAATTCGTTTTTACTCGTAGTATTGTTTAATTAGATGACATGCCTTAACTTCTATGCCTTGTCCTTTTCTAGGATGAGGTCAGCACCAGTGATGGCCAGTTCGCAGTGTTCGCCGACGAACACATGCGATCTGCCATCTTTATTCCCAAGTCCGGCGATGCAGAGGTAAGTCCTTACCTGTGCCTGCGCCGCGAGCCGCTCTGAAACACATGCGGTCACCGGGAGCAGGCAGTTCCGAGAACAGCCCAATGAAGGCTGTTCTCGGAACTGCCTGCTCCCGGTGACCAGATGTGTTTCAGAGCGGCTCCCGGAGCAGGCACAGGTAAGAACTTACCTCTGCATCGCCGGACTTGGGAATAAAGATGGCAGATCGCATGTGTTCATTAGCGAACACTGCGAACTGGCCATCACTGGTCAGCACTTGGAGGCCACTTCATCTCGATTCATAAAAGGTTGTTGTGATTGGTGCAGATGTTCAGGACCCCAGGGTCTTGGGGAATCGTTTGAAGATGTTAGGTTAAGTCCTGCATTTGATAAAAGGTCAAGTGAAGCACCCGGCTTTAGGTGTCCTGGCCATCTGCTAAAATCACAAAAGGAGGTAATTGTGATGGAAATGATGCCAGCTGTGGCAAACTTTGGTCAGTTGTTTATGCCCTGTAAGCTTGAAGGCCTGACAGATTCTGTTCTTTCTGGCTTTCATTTGATGCGTTGATAAGGAATGCTAACCTTGAGATGAGATGCTGTACACACTTTTTAATTACTACAATGCCTTTAGTATGGTGAGGAACCATTTGAATAACTAATCCAGAGGAAACAAAACAGGCTGGTTTTGAGAGCTCCATTTATATAAGCAGGAATATAATGCAAGTTTGCGTGTCGCGTGTTTGATTTAAGTGTGTGTTTGTATAAGTGTGCGACTTTAGATTAAGTGGCTTCAGAGTCAGGGACTTCAGTGGGGGACTGCAGTAAATCAGTTTCTTATTACTGCATTATATTGTATTATTCGCTTTCATTGTGTAATCCCCATTAGTATGTGTTCCATTATTGACGGCACAGTCCAGTGCACATCTTGTCTAATGTATGCAGTCCCGGAACAGCCGTTCGAGAGTGCATATCATTGTTCAAAAATGTGAGCAAATTGCCCATTTGGAATCGCACATCGAGTATCTAAACGGGCGAGTTTCAACACTGAGAGGCGTTAACAATTTGGAAAAGAGTTTGCTGCTCACTGAGCAAGCACTCTATGGGGTAGATGGGGGGGAGGGTGAAAGGGAGGAAAATGAGGTAGCTAGCTGGGTAACAGTTAGAAAGCGGGGTAGAGGGAAGAGTGCCAGGGAGGCTAGCCCTGATCTGACACACCCCAACAAGTTTGCAAGGTTGGCAGATGAGGGGGATGCCGGTTCAGGGAGAGCACTGCTGCAGCCGGACACTTCCTCTGCCAGTCAGGGGAATCCAGGAGGCAGGGGACCAGGAGAGCAGGGCAGGCCAGACAGGTGCTGGTAGTGGGAGACTCCATTATTAGGGGTACAGATAGGGCGATCTGTCACAAAGATCGTGATCGCCGAACAGTGTGCTGTCTTCCTGGCGCTAGAGTTAGACACATTGCGGATCGGGTTCACAGATTACTGGGAGGGGCTGGAGCAGACCCAGCGGTCATAGTCCATATCGGAACCAATGACAAAGATAGAGGAAGGTGGAGAGTCCTTAAAAATGATTTTAGGGATTTAGGTCAAAAGCTTAAGGCAAGGACCTTCTAAGTAGTGTTTTCCGAAATACTGCCTGTACCACGAGCCACGCAAGAAAGGCAGCGTGAGATTAGGGAGGTTAACAAGTGGCTCAAGAACTGGTGTAGGAAGGAGGGGTTTGGGTTCCTGGAGAACTGGGATGACTTCTCTGTCAGCTACAGGCTCTATCGTAGGGAATGGGCTGCACCTCAATGGGGAAGGGGCAGCTGTGTTGGGGGGAAAGATGGCTAGAAGGTTGGAGGAGTGTTTAAACTAGGGACTGGGGGAGGGTAATTATGTTACAGGATGGGAAGATAGTGTTGATAGAGACCGGGGGGCAAGGTAGTGGGACTGGGGGAGGAATGAAAGGAGGGACTAGAACAGTTCACAAGGAAAGGTGTAGGATAAAAAATATACATAAACCTCTTAATTGTATGTATACTAATGCCAGAAGCCTGACTAATAAAACTGGTGAACTGGAATTAGTGATGTGTGAGGAGGACTATGACATAGCGGGAATAACTGAGACATGGCTGGATGATAGCAATGACTGGGCGGTTAATGTACAGGGTTACAGTCTGTTTAGAAAGGATCGCCGGAGAGGGGGAGGGGTCTGTCTTTATGTCCCGTCTAAAGCCCACAGTCCGAGAAGATATAAGTGAGGGACATGAACATGTGGAGTCACTGTGGGTAGAAATAAATGGAGGCAAAAATAATAATAAATTACTAATAGGAGTTTATTATAAACCACCTAATATACCAGAGTCCACAGAAAATCTACTACTAAACGAGATAGACAAGGCGGCAAATCATAATGAGGTGGTTATTATGGGGGACTTCAACTACCCAGATATAGACTGGGAAACTGAAACCTGTACATCTCATAAAGGAAACAGGTTCTTGGCAATAACCAAAGACAATTACCTTTCCCAACTGGTTCAGGACCCGACTAGAGGGACGGCCATACTTGACTTAGTATTAACCAATAGACCTGACTGAACAACAGATGTGCAGGTTGGGGGACACCTGGGAAATAGTGACCATAAATTAATAACCTTCCAATTATCCTTCAAATGAGCATTTCTACAGGGAGAAACAAAAATACCAAACTTCTAAAAAGCAAACTTTAGCCAACTAAGAGAGGCCATAGGCCTAACTAACTGGGACGAAGTCCTCAAAAATAAAAATACAGCCACAAAATGGGATATTTTTAAAAGCATCCTAAAATCTAATTGTGAGAGGTACATACCTTATGGGAATAAAAGGTTAAGGAACAAGAAGAAACCAATGTGGATAAAAACAACTGTAAAGAAGGCAATAAATGACATAAATAAAGCATTTAAATCCCTAAAACAGGAGGGTAATGAGGAAGCACTGAAAAACTATAAGGAAAAAAATAGAATGTGTAAAAGACGAATAAAAGCCGCCAAACTAGAGACCGAGAGTTTAATTGCCAAAGAGAGCAAAACTAACCCTAAAATGTTCTTCAATTATATAAATGGTAAAAAGTATAAATCTGAAGGTGTCGGCAGTAGAGTTGAGCGAACACCTGGATGTTCGGGTTCGAGAAGTTCGGCCGAACATCCCGAAATGTTCGGGTTCGGGATCCGAACCCGATCCGAACTTCGTCCCGAACCCGAACCCCATTGAAGTCAATGGGGACCCGAACTTTTCGGCACTAAAACGGCTGTAAAACAGCCCAGGAAAGGGCTAGAGGGCTGCAAAAGGCAGCAACATGTAGGTAAATCCCCTGCAAACAAATGTGGATAGGGAAATTAATTAAAATAAAAATTAAATAAATAAAAATTAACCAAAATCAATTGGAGAGAGGTTCCATAGCAGAGAATCTGGCTTCCCGTCACCCACCACTGGAACAGTCCATTCTCAGATATTTAGGCCCCGGCACCCAGGCAGAGGAGAGAGGTCCCGTAACAGACAATCTGGCTTCATGTCAGCAGAGAATCAGTCTTCATGTCATAGCAGAGAATCAGGCTTCACGTCACCCACCACTGTAATAGTCCATTTTCATAAATTTAGGCCCAGCACCCAGGCAGAGGAGAGAGGTCCCGTAACAGACAATCTGGCTTCATGTCAGCAGAGAATCAGTCTTCATATCATAGCAGAGAATCTGGCTTCCCGTTACCCACCACTGGAACAGTCCATTCTCAGATATTTAGGCCCCGGCACCCAGGCAGAGGAGAGAGGTCCCGTAACAGACAATCTGGCTTCATGTCAGCAGAGAATCAGTCTTCATATCATAGCAGAGAATCAGGCTTCACGTCAGCCACCACTGCAACAGTCCATTGTCATAAATTCAGGCCCAGCACCCAGGCAGAGGAGAGAGGTCCCGTAACAGACAATCTGGCTTCATGTCAGCAGAGAATCAGTCTGCATGTCATAGCAGAGAATGAGGCTTCACGTCACCCACCACTGCAACAGTCCATTTTCATAAATTTAGGCCCAGCACCCAGGCAGAGGAGAGAGGTCCCGTAACAGAGGATCTGGCTTCATGTCACCAGAGAATCAGTCTGCATGTCATAGCAGAGAATCAGGCTTCACGTCACCCACCACTGCAACAGTCCATTTTCATAAATTTAGGCCCAGCACCCAGGCAGAGGAGAGAGGTCCCGTAACAGAGGATCTGGCTTCATGTCACCAGAGAATCAGTCTGCATGTCATAGCAGAGAATCAGGCTTCACGTCAGCCACCACTGCAACAATCCATTGGCATATATTTAGGCCTAGCACACAGGCAGAGGAGAGAGGTCCCGTAACAGACAATCTGGCTTCATGTCAGCAGAGAATCAGTCTTCATATCATAGCAGAGAATCAGGCTTCACGTCAGCCACCAATGCAACAGTCCATTGTCAGATATTTAGGCCCAGCACCCAGGCAGAGGAGAGAGGTCCCGTAACAGAGGATCTGGCTTCATGTCACCAGAGAATCAGTCTGCATGTCATAGCAGAGAATCAGGCTTCACGTCAGCCACCACTGCAACAATCCATTGGCATATATTTAGGCCTAGCACACAGGCAGAGGAGAGAGGTCCCGTAACAGACAATCTGGCTTCATGTCAGCAGAGAATCAGTCTGCATGTCATAGCAGAGAATGAGGCTTCACGTCACCCACCACTGCAACAGTCCATTTTCATAAATTTAGGCCCAGCACCCAGGCAGAGGAGAGAGGTCCCGTAACAGAGGATCTGGCTTCATGTCACCAGAGAATCAGTCTGCATGTCATAGCAGAGAATCAGGCTTCACGTCACCCACCACTGCAACAGTCCATTTTCATATATTTAGGCCCAGCACCCAGGCAGAGGAGAGAGGTCCCGTAACAGAGGATCTGGCTTCATGTCACCAGAGAATCAGTCTGCATGTCATAGCAGAGAATCAGGCTTCACGTCAGCCACCACTGCAACAATCCATTGGCATATATTTAGGCCTAGCACACAGGCAGAGGAGAGAGGTCCCGTAACAGACAATCTGGCTTCATGTCAGCAGAGAATCAGTCTTCATATCATAGCAGAGAATCAGGCTTCACGTCAGCCACCAATGCAACAGTCCATTGTCAGATATTTAGGCCCAGCACCCAGGCAGAGGAGAGAGGTCCCGTAACAGAGGATCTGGCTTCATGTCAGCAGAGAATCAGTCTTCATGTCATAGCAGAGAATCAGGCTTCACGTCACCCACCACTGCAACAGTCCATTTTCATAAATTTAGGCCCAGCACCCAGGCAGAGGAGAGAGGTCCCGTAACAGAGGATCTGGCTTCATGTCACCAGAGAATCAGTCTGCATGTCATAGCAGAGAATCAGGCTTCACGTCAGCCACCACTGCAACAATCCATTGGCATATATTTAGGCCTAGCACACAGGCAGAGGAGAGAGGTCCCGTAACAGACAATCTGGCTTCATGTCAGCAGAGAATCAGTCTTCATATCATAGCAGAGAATCAGGCTTCACGTCAGCCACCAATGCAACAGTCCATTGTCAGATATTTAGGCCCAGCACCCAGGCAGAGGAGAGAGGTCCCGTAACAGAGGATCTGGCTTCATGTCAGCAGAGAATCAGTCTTCATGTCATAGCAGAGAATCAGGCTTCACGTCACCCACCACTGCAACAGTCCATTTTCATAAATTTAGGCCCAGCACCCAGGCAGAGGAGAGAGGTCCCGTAACAGAGGATCTGGCTTCATGTCACCAGAGAATCAGTCTGCATGTCATAGCAGAGAATCAGGCTTCACGTCAGCCACCACTGCAACAATCCATTGGCATATATTTAGGCCTAGCACACAGGCAGAGGAGAGAGGTCCCGTAACAGACAATCTGGCTTCATGTCAGCAGAGAATCAGTCTTCATATCATAGCAGAGAATCAGGCTTCACGTCAGCCACCAATGCAACAGTCCATTGTCAGATATTTAGGCCCAGCACCCAGGCAGAGGAGAGAGGTCCCGTAACAGAGGATCTGGCTTCATGTCAGCAGAGAATCAGTCTTCATGTCATAGCAGAGAATCAGGCTTCACGTCACCCACCACTGTAAGAGTCCATTTTCATAAATTTAGGCCCAGCACCCAGGCAGAGGAGAGAGGTCCCGTAACAGACAATCTGGCTTCATGTCAGCAGAGAATCAGTCTTCATATCATAGCAGAGAATCAGGCTTCACGTCAGCCACCAATGCAACAGTCCATTGTCAGATATTTAGGCCCAGCACCCAGGCAGAGGAGAGAGGTCCCGTAACAGAGGATCTGGCTTCATGTCAGCAGAGAATCAGTCTTCATGTCATAGCAGAGAATCAGGCTTCACGTCACCCACCACTGTAAGAGTCCATTTTCATAAATTTAGGCCCAGCACCCAGGCAGAGGAGAGAGGTCCCGTAACAGACAATCTGGCTTCATGTCAGCAGAGAATCAGTCTTCATATCATAGCAGAGAATCAGGCTTCACGTCAGCCACCAATGCAACAGTCCATTGTCAGATATTTAGGCCCAGCACCCAGGCAGAGGAGAGAGGTCCCGTAACAGAGGATCTGGCTTCATGTCAGCAGAGAATCAGTCTTCATGTCATAGCAGAGAATCAGGCTTCACGTCACCCACCACTGTAAGAGTCCATTTTCATAAATTTAGGCCCAGCACCCAGGCAGAGGAGAGAGGTCCCGTAACAGACAATCTGGCTTCATGTCAGCAGAGAATCAGTCTTCATATCATAGCAGAGAATCAGGCTTCACGTCACCCACCACTGTAACAGTCCATTTTCATAAATTTAGGCCCAGCACCCAGGCAGAGGAGAGAGGTCCCGTAACAGACAATCTGGCTTCATGTCAGGAGAGAATCAGTCTTCATGTCATAGCAGAGAATCAGGCTTCACGTCACCCACCACTGCAACAGTCCATTTTCATAAATTTAGGCCCAGCACCCAGGCAGAGGAGAGAGGTCCCGTAACAGACAATCTGGCTTCATGTCAGCAGAGAATTAGTCTGCATGTCATAGCAGAGAATCAGGCTTCACGTCAGCCACCAATGCAACAGTCCATTGTCAGATATTTAGGCCCAGCACCCAGGCAGAGGAGAGAGGTCCCGTAACAGAGGATCTGGCTTCATGTCACCAGAGAATCAGTCTGCATGTCATAGCAGAGAATCAGGCTTCACGTCACCCACCACTGCAACAGTCCATTTTCATAAATTTAGGCCCAGCACCCAGGCAGAGGAGAGAGGTCCCGTAACAGAGGATCTGGCTTCATGTCACCAGAGAATCAGTCTGCATGTCATAGCAGAGAATCAGGCTTCACGTCAGCCACCACTGCAACAATCCATTGGCATATATTTAGGCCTAGCACACAGGCAGAGGAGAGAGGTCCCGTAACAGACAATCTGGCTTCATGTCAGCAGAGAATCAGTCTTCATATCATAGCAGAGAATCAGGCTTCACGTCAGCCACCAATGCAACAGTCCATTGTCAGATATTTAGGCCCAGCACCCAGGCAGAGGAGAGAGGTCCCGTAACAGAGGATCTGGCTTCATGTCAGCAGAGAATCAGTCTTCATGTCATAGCAGAGAATCAGGCTTCACGTCACCCACCACTGTAAGAGTCCATTTTCATAAATTTAGGCCCAGCACCCAGGCAGAGGAGAGAGGTCCCGTAACAGACGATCTGGCTTCATGTCAGCAGAGAATCAGTCTGCATGTCATAGCAGAGAATGAGGCTTCACGTCACCCACCACTGCAACAGTCCATTTTCATAAATTTAGGCCCAGCACCCAGGCAGAGGAGAGAGGTCCCGTAACAGAGGATCTGGCTTCATGTCACCAGAGAATCAGTCTGCATGTCATAGCAGAGAATCAGGCTTCACGTCACCCACCACTGCAACAGTCCATTGTCATAAATTCAGGCCCAGCACCCAGGCAGAGGAGAGAGGTCCCGTAACAGACAATCTGGCTTCATGTCACCAGAGAATCAGTCTGCATGTCATAGCAGAGAATGAGGCTTCACGTCAGCCACCACTGCAACAATCCATTGGCATATATTTAGGCCTAGCACACAGGCAGAGGAGAGGTTCATTCAACTTTGGGTAGCCTTGCAATATAATGGTAAAATGAAAATAAAAATAGGATTGAATGAGGAAGTGCCCTGGAGTCCAATAATATATGGTTATGGGGAGGTAGTTAATGTCTAATCTGGACAAGGGACGGACAGGTCCTGTGGGATCCATGCCTGGTTCATTTTTATGAACGTCAGCTTGTCCACATTGGCTGTAGACAGGCGGCTGCGTTTGTCTGTAATGACGCCCCCTGCCGTGCTGAATACACGTTCAGACAAAACGCTGGCTGCCGGGCAGGCCAGCACCTCCAAGGCATAAAAGGCTAGCTCTGGCCACGTGGACAATTTAGAGACCCAGAAGTTGAATGGGGCCGAACCATCAGTCAGTACGTGGAGGGGTGTGCACACGTACTGTTCCACCATGTTAGTGAAATGTTGCCTCCTGCTAACACGTTGCGTATCAGGTGGTGGTGCAGTTAGCTGTGGCGTGTTGACAAAAGTTTTCCACATCTCTGCCATGCTAACCCTGCCCTCAGAGGAGCTGGCCGTGACACAGCTGCCTTGGCGACCTCTTGCTCCTCCTCTGCCTTGGCCTTGGGCTTCCACTTGTTCCCCTGTGACATTTGGGAATGCTCTCAGTAGCGCGTCTACCAACGTGCGCTTGTACTCGCGCATCTTCCTATCACGCTCCAGTGCAGGAAGTAAGGTGGGCACATTGTCTTTGTAGCGTGGATCCAGCAGGGTGGCAACCCAGTAGTCCGCACAGGTTAAAATGTGGGCAACTCTGCTGTCGTTGCGCAGGCACTGCAGCATGTAGTCGCTCATGTGTGCCAGGCTGCCCAGGGGTAAGGACAAGCTGTCCTCTGTGGGAGGCGTATCGTCATCGTCCTGCCTTTCCCCCCAGCCACGCACCAGTGATGGACCCGAGCTGCGTTGGGTGCCACCCCGCTGTGACCATGCTTCATCCTCATCCTCCTCCACCTCCTCCTCATCCTCGTCCTCCTCGTCCTCCAGTAGTGGGCCCTGGCTGGCCACATTTGTACCTGGCCTCTGCTGTTGCCAAAAACCTCCCTCTGAGTCACTTCGAAGAGACTGGCCTGAAAGTGCTAAAAATGACCCCTCTTCCTCCTCCTCCTCCTCCTCCTCCTGGGCCACCTCCTCTTCCATCATCGCCCTAAGTGTTTTCTCAAGGAGACATAGAAGTGGTATTGTAACGCTGATAACGGTGTCATCGCCACTGGCCATGTTGGTGGAGTACTCGAAACAGCGCAACAGGGCACACAGGTCTCGCATGGAGGCCCAGTCATTGGTGGTGAAGTGGTGCTGTTCTGTAGTGCGACTGACCCGTGCGTGCTGCAGCTGAAACTCCACTATGGCCTGCTGCTGCTCGCACAGTCTGTCCAGCATGTGCAAGGTGGAGTTCCACCTGGTGGGCACGTCGCATATGAGGCGGTGAGCGGGAAGGCCGAAGTTACGCTGTAGCGCAGACAGGCGAGCAGCGGCAGGATGTGAACGCCGGAAGCGCGAACAGACGGCCCGCACTTTATGCAGCAGCTCTGACATGTCGGGGTAGTTGTGAATGAACTTCTGCACCACCAAATTCAGCACATGCGCCAAGCAAGGGATGTGCGTCAAATTGGCTAGTCCCAGAGCTGCAACGAGATTTCGCCCATTATCACACACCACCAGGCCGGGCTTGAGGCTCACCGGCAGCAACCACTCGTCGGTCTGTTGTTCAATACCCCGCCACAACTCCTGTGCGGTGTGGGGCCTGTCCCCCAAACATATGAGTTTCAGAATGGCCTGCTGACGTTTACCCCGGGCTGTGCTGAAGTTGGTGGTGAAGGTGTGTGGCTGACTGGATGAGCAGGTGGAAGAAGAGGAGGAGGAAGCCGAGAAGGAGGAGGTGGCAACAGGAGGCAAAGAATGTTGCCCTGCGATCCTTGGCGGCGGAAGGACGTGCGCCAAACAGCTCTCCGCCTGGGGCCCAGCTGCCACTACATTTACCCAGTGTGCAGTTAGGGAGATATAGCGTCCCTGGCCGTGCTTACTGGTCCACGTATCTGTGGTTAGGTGGACCTTGCTACAGATGGCGTTGCGCAGTGCACACTTGATTTTATCGGATACTTGGTTGTGTAGGGAAGGCACGGCTCTCTTGGAGAAGTAGTGCCGGCTGGGAACAACATACTGTGGGACAGCAAGCGACATGAGCTGTTTGAAGCTGTCTGTGTCCACCAGCCTAAATGACAGCATTTCATAGGCCAGTAGTTTAGAAATGCTGGCATTCAGGGCCAGGGATCGAGGGTGGCTAGGTGGGAATTTACGCTTTCTATCAAATGTTTGTGAGATGGAGAGCTGAACGCTGGCGTGTGACATGGTTGAGACGCTTGGTGACGGAGGTGGTGGTGGTGGTGTTGGTGGTACATCCCCTGTTTGCTGGGCGGCAGGTGCCAACGTTCCTCCAGAGGCGGAGGAAGAGGCCGAGGCGGCAGCAGCAGAATAGGCCGAGGCGGCAGCAGCAGAAGAGGTAGCAGGGGGAGCCTGAGTGACTTCCTTGGTTTTAAGGTGTTTACTCCACTGCAGTTCATGCTTTGCATGCAGGTGCCTGGTCATGCAGGTTGTGCTCAGGTTCAGAACGTTAATGCCTCGCTTCAGGCTCTGATGGCACAGCGTGCAAACCACTCGGGTCTTGTCGTCAGCACATTGTTTGAAGAAGTGCCATGCCAGGGAACTCCTTGAAGCTGCCTTTGGGGTGCTCGGTCCCAGATGGCGGCGGTCAGTAGCAGGCGGAGTCTCTTGGCGGCGGGTGTTCTGCTTTTGCCCACTGCTCCCTCTTTTGCTACGCTGTTGGCTCGGTCTCACCACTGCCTCTTCCTCCGAACTGTGAAAGTCAGTGGCACGACCTTCATTCCATGTGGGGTCTAGGACCTCATCGTCCCCTGCATCGTCTTCCACCCAGTCTTGATCCCTGACCTCCTGTTCAGTCTGCACACTGCAGAAAGACGCAGCAGTTGGCACCTGTGTTTCGTCATCATCAGAGACATGCTGAGGTGGTATTCCCATGTCCTCATCATCAGGAAACATAAGTGGTTGTGCGTCAGTGCATTCTATGTCTTTCACCGCTGGGGAAGGGCTAGGTGGATGCCCTTGGGAAACCCTGCCAGCGGAGTCTTCAAACAGCATAAGAGACTGCTGCATAACTTGAGGCTGAGACAGTTTCCCTGGTATGCATGGGGGTGATGTGACAGACTGATGGGGTTGGTTTTCAGGCGCCATCTGTGCGCTTTCTGCAGAAGACTGGGTGGGAGATAATGTGAACGTGCTGGATCCACTGTCGGCCACCCAATTGACTAATGCCTGTACCTGCTCAGGCCTTACCATCCTTAGAACGGCATTGGGCCCCACCATATATCGCTGTAAATTCTGGCGGCTACTGGGACCTGAGGTAGTTGGTACACTAGGACGTGGATGGCAGAACGGCCACGTCCTCTCCCAGCACCAGAGGGTCCACTAACACCACCACGACCATGTCCACGTCCGCGTCCCTTACTAGATGTTTTTCTCATTGTTATGGTTCACCACAACAACAAATATATTATTTGGCCCAATGTATTGTATTCAAATTCAGCGGGATATAAATTTGAGGCCTAGTATTTAGGCGCTGGGTGACCGGTATGGATTTAGTGACAGAATTAGACTTGGAAATGCACAGAAGCGTGTGTGTGAAGTTATTCTGAATGACCCTATGTGCACCTTCAATATGATCTACCCTTTTAGGGATAGATTTCAAATAGCTCTGATATAGCAGAAACGACTAAATTATGAAATTGCTAAATTGGGAATTGTATTTCAACCCAGAACAAAAAATGTGCTTTGACGGACACTAAATAACTTTCCCAGCCACAACAGGACAGCGGTAACGAGAGATTTAGCGGGATATAAATTTGAGGCCTAGTATTTAGGCGCTGGGTGACAGGTATGGGTTTAGTGACAGAATTAGATTTGGAAATGCACAGTAGCGGGTGTGTGAAGTTATTCTGAATGACCCTATGTGCACCTTGAATATTATATACCCTTTTAGGGATAGATTTCAAATAGCTCTGATATAGCAGAAACCACTAAATTATGAAATTGCTAAATTGGGAATTGTATTTCAACCCAGAACAAGAAATGTGCTTGAACGGACACTAAATAACTCGCCCAGCTACAGCACTAGGGACAGATTTAGCGGGATATAAATTTGAGGCCTAGTATTTAGGCGCTGGGTGACAGGTATGGGTTTAGTGACAGAATTAGACTTGGAAATACACAGTAGCGGGTGTGTGTGAAGTTATTCTGAATGACCCAATGTGCACCTTGAATATTATATACCCTTTTAGGGATAGATTTCAAATAGCTCTGATATAGCAGAAACCACTAAATTATGAAATTGCTAAATTGGGAATTGTATTTCAACCCAGAACAAAAAATGTGCTTTGACGGACACTAAATATCTTGCCCAGCAACAACAGTACAGCGGTAACGAGAGATTTAGCAGGATATAAATTTGAGGCCTAGTATTTAGGCGCTGGGTGACAGGTATGGGTTTAGTGACAGAATTAGACTTGAAAATACACAGTAGCGGGTGTGTGTGAAGTTATTCTGAATGACCCAATGTGCACCTTGAATATTATATACCCTTTTAGGGATAGATTTCAAATAGCTCTGATATAGCAGAAACCACTAAATTATGAAATTGCTAAATTGGGAATTGTATTTCAACCCAGAACAAAAAATGTGCTTTGACGGACACTAAATATCTTGCCCAGCAACAACAGTACAGCGGTAACGAGAGATTTAGCAGGATATAAATTTGAGGCCTAGTATTTAGGCGCTGGGTGACAGGTATGGGTTTAGTGACAGAATTAGACTTGAAAATACACAGTAGCGGGTGTGTGTGAAGTTATTCTGAATGACCCAATGTGCACCTTGAATATTATATACCCTTTTAGGGATAGATTTCAAATAGCTCTGATATAGCAGAAACCACTAAATTATGAAATTGCTAAATTGGGAATTGTACTTCAACCCAGAACAAAAAATGTGCTTTGACGGACACTAAATATCTTTCCAAGCAACAACAGTACAGCGGTAACGAGAGATTTAGCAGGATATAAATTTGAGGCCTAGTATTTAGGCGCTGGGTGACAGGTATGGGTTTAGTGACAGAATTAGACTTGGAAATACACAGTAGCGGGTGTGTGTGAAGTTATTCTGAATGACCCAATGTGCACCTTGAATATTATATACCCTTTTAGGGATAGATTTCAAATAGCTCTGATATAGCAGAAACCACTAAATTATGAAATTGCTAAATTGGGAATTGTACTTCAACCCAGAACAAAAAATGTGCTTTGACGGACACTAAATAACTTTCCCAGCTACAACAGGACAGCGGTAACGAGAGATTTAGCGGGATATAAATTTGAGGCCTAGTATTTAGGCGCTGGGTGACAGGTATGGGTTTAGTGACAGAATTAGACTTGGAAATACACAGTAGCGGGTGTGTGTGAAGTTATTCTGAATGACCCTATGTGCACCTTCAATATGATCTACCCTTTTAGGGATAGATTTCAAATAGCTCTGATATAGCAGAAACCACTAAATTATGAAATTGCTAAATTGGGAATTGTATTTCAACCCAGAAGAAAAAATGTGCTTTGACGGACACTAAATAACTTTCCCAGCTACAACAGGACAGCGGTAACGAGAGATTTAGCAGGATATAAATTTGAGGCCTAGTATTTAGGCGCTGGGTGACAGGTATGGGTTTAGTGACAGAATTAGACTTGAAAATACACAGTAGCGGGTGTGTGTGAAGTTATTCTGAATGACCCAATGTGCACCTTGAATATTATATACCCTTTTAGGGATAGATTTCAAATAGCTCTGATATAGCAGAAACCACTAAATTATGAAATTGCTAAATTGGGAATTGTACTTCAACCCAGAACAAAAAATGTGCTTTGACGGACACTAAATATCTTTCCAAGCAACAACAGTACAGCGGTAACGAGAGATTTAGCAGGATATAAATTTGAGGCCTAGTATTTAGGCGCTGGGTGACAGGTATGGGTTTAGTGACAGAATTAGACTTGGAAATACACAGTAGCGGGTGTGTGTGAAGTTATTCTGAATGACCCAATGTGCACCTTGAATATTATATACCCTTTTAGGGATAGATTTCAAATAGCTCTGATATAGCAGAAACCACTAAATTATGAAATTGCTAAATTGGGAATTGTACTTCAACCCAGAACAAAAAATGTGCTTTGACGGACACTAAATAACTTTTCCAGCTACAACAGGACAGCGGTAACGAGAGATTTAGCGGGATATAAATTTGAGGCCTAGTATTTAGGCGCTGGGTGACAGGTATGGGTTTAGTGACAGAATTAGACTTGGAAATACACAGTAGCGGGTGTGTGTGAAGTTATTCTGAATGACCCAATGTGCACCTTGAATATTATATACCCTTTTAGGGATAGATTTCAAATAGCTCTGATATAGCAGAAACCACTAAATTATGAAATTGCTAAATTGGGAATTGTACTTCAACCCAGAACAAAAAATGTGCTTTGACGGACACTAAATAACTTTCCCAGCTACAACAGGACAGCGGTAACGAGAGATTTAGCGGGATATAAATTTGAGGCCTAGTATTTAGGCGCTGGGTGACAGGTATGGGTTTAGTGACAGAATTAGACTTGGAAATACACAGTAGCGGGTGTGTGTGAAGTTATTCTGAATGACCCTATGTGCACCTTCAATATGATCTACCCTTTTAGGGATAGATTTCAAATAGCTATGGATTTCAAAAAGTATGGATTTAGTGACAGAATTAGACTGGGATATGGCCAAAAAATAACCACACTATTGCTGGTTAAATGCACTTGGTGACGGGCGCAGCTTGCCCCTGATGTAGTATATGGCCAAAAAATGAACAGACTATTGCTGGTTAAATGCACTTGGTGTCACAGCTTGACCAACCACACTACTGAGGGTTAAATGCACTTGGTGACGGGCGCAGCTTGCCCCTGATGTAGTATATGGCCAAAAAATAAACAGACTATTGCTGGTTAAATGCACTTGGTGTGACAGCTTCACCCTGATGTAGGCTTTAGCCAGAAAACAACCACACCATTGAGGGTTAAATGCACTTGGTGACAGGCGCAGCTTGCCCCTGATTTTGTATATGGCCAAAAAATGAACAGACTATTGCTGGTTAAATGCACTTGGTGTGACAGCTTCACCCTGATGTAGGCTTTAGCCAAAAAACAACCACACCATTGAGGGTTAAATGCACTTGGTGACAGGCGCAGCTTGCCCCTGATTTTGTATATGGCCAAAAAATGAACAGACTATTGCTGGTTAAATGCACTTGGTGTGACAGCTTCACCCTGATGTAGGCTTTAGCCAAAAAACAACCACACCATTGAGGGTTAAATGCACTTGGTGACAGGCGCAGCTTGCCCCTGATTTTGTATATGGCCAAAAAATGAACAGACTATTGCTGGTTAAATGCACTTGGTGTGACAGCTTCACCCTGATGTAGGCTTTAGCCAAAAAACAACCACACCATTGAGGGTTAAATGCACTTGGTGACAGGCGCAGCTTGCCCCTGATTTTGTATATGGCCAAAAAATGAACAGACTATTGCTGGTTAAATGCACTTGGTGTGACAGCTTCACCCTGATGTAGGCTTTAGCCAAAAAACAACCACACCATTGAGGGTTAAATGCACTTGGTCGCAGCTTGTGCTGGCGCACCACAAGACACAAAATGGCCGCCGATCACCCCAGAAAAATGTGACTGACAAACGGTCTGGGCAGCCTAAAAACAGTGAGCAATTGAGGATCAGCAGCTCAATGATCCACAGCTGCAGATCGATCAGTTAATCAAGTCCTTTGGAGGAGTTAATCTGCCTAATCTCGCCCTACTGTCGCAGCCGCAACCTCTCCCTACGCTAATCAGAGCAGAGTGACGGGCGGCGCTATGTGACTCCAGCTTAAATAGAGGCTGGGTCACATGGTGCTCTGGCCAATCACAGCCATGCCAATAGTAGGCATGGCTGTGATGGCCTCTTGGGGCAAGTAGTATGACGCTTGTTGATTGGCTGCTTTGCAGCCTTTCAAAAAGCGCCAAGAAAGCGTCACAAAAGCGCCAAGAAAGCGACCAACACCGAACCCGAACCCGGACTTTTACGAAAATGTCCGGGTTCGGGTCCGTGTCACGGACACCCCAAAATTCGGTACGAACCCGAACTATACAGTTCGAGTTCGCTCATCCCTAGTCGGCAGTCTACAGATCAATAAGGGGGGAGTTGCAGAGAGCAACAAGGAGAAAGCAAAGCTATTAAATATATTTTTTCTCCACTGTATTCACTGAGGAAAATGTCAGATGAAATGCAGAATGTAAAAGTAAATTCCCCATTAAAAGTGCCTGTCTGACCCAGGAAGAAGTACAACAGCGACTTAAAAAGATTAAAATAGACAAATCGCCAGGGCCAGATGGCATACACCCCCGTATCTTAAGAGAATTAAGTAATGTCATAGCCAGACCCTTATTTGTGATATTTACAGACTCTATACTGACAGGGAGTGTTCCACAGGATTGGCGCATAGCAAATGTGGTGCCAATATTCAAAAAGGGTGCAAAAACAGACCCCGGAAACTATAGGCCGGTAAGTTTAACATCTGTTGTGGGTAAACTGTTTGAAGGTTTTCTAAGAGATGCTATCTTGGAGGATCTCAATAAAAACAAGCAAATAACATAATCAGCATGGCTTCATGAGGGATTGGTCATGTCAAACTAATTTAATCAGTTTCTATGAGGAGGTAAGTTCTAGACTTGACAGCGGCGAATCAATGGATGTCGTATATCTGGACTTCTCCAAAGCATTTGACACTGTACCACATAAAAGGTTAGTATATAAAATGAGAATGCTCGGACTGGGAGAAAACATCTGTATGTGGGTAAGTAACTGGCTCAATGATAGAAAACAGAGGGTGGTTATTAATGGCACACACTCAGATTGGGTCACTGTCACTAGCGGAGTACCTCAGGTGTCAGTATTGGGCCCTATTCTTTTCAATATATTTATTAATGATCTTGTAGAAGGCTTGCACAGTAAAATATAAATTTTTGCAGATGACACTAAACTGTGTAGAGTAATTAACACTGAAGAGGACACTATACAGCTACAGATGGATCTGGATAGATTAGAGGCTTGGGCAGAGAAGTGGCAGATGAGGTTTAACACTGACAAATATAAGGTTATGCACATGGGAAGGAATAATGCAAATCAACCGTACATACTAAATGGTAAAACACTGGGTAACACTGACATGGAAAAGGACCTAGGAATTTTAATAAACAGCAAACTAAGCAGTAAAAACCAGTGTCAGGCAGCTGCTGCCAAGGCCAAAAAGATAATGGGTTGCATCAAAAGGGGCATAGATGTCCTTGATGAGAACATAGTCCTACCACTTTACAAATCACTAGTCAGACCACACATGGAGTACTGTGTACAGTTCTGGGCTCCTTTGAACAAGGTAGACATAGAGATGGAGAGGGTTCAGAAGAGGGCAACTAAAGTAATAACTGGAATGGGGCAACTACAGTACCCTGAAAGATTATCAACATTAGGGTTATTCACTTTAGAAAAAAGACGACTGAGGGGAGATCGAATTACTATGTATAAATATATCAGGGGACAGTACAGAGATCTCTCCCATCATCTATCTATCCCCAGGACTGTGACTGTGACAAGGGGACATCCTCTGCGTCTCGAGGAAAGGTTTGTACACAAACAGAAAAGGATTCTTTACGGTAAGAGCAGTGAGACTATGGAACTCTCTGCCTGAGGCAGTGGTGATGGTGAGTGCAATAAAGGAATTGAAGAGGGGCCTGGATGTATTTCTGGAGTGTAATAATTTTACAGGCTATAGCTACTAGAGAAGGGTCGTTGATCCAAGGAGTTATTCTGATTGCCCGATTGGAGTCGGGAAATAATTTTTCCCCCCTTAAGTGGGGAAAATTGTCTTGTACCTCACAGTTTTTTTTGCCTTCCTCTGGATCAACTTGCAGGATAACAGGCCGAACTGGATGGACAAAGGTCTTTTTTCGGCCTTATAAACTATGTTACTAAATTACTAGTTTAGATTTTCACCCCCTTGGTGATGTGCCCTTTTTGTTCTGTTTACCTATAAGGCCTCATGCATACGGCTGCTCCGTGCATGGGCGATGGCACTTTGCCGTCACCAATGCACGGGCACTATCCGTGCTGCTGCCTTGAATTGGTCCGTGATCTGTCCGGATTGCAGACTCATTCAAGTGAACGGGTCTGCATCTGTGATATGGTGAGCACACAGTCGATGCCCGCATTTTGCGGACCTGCTGTTTGCAGGCCGTAATACGGGCATGGACAGGCAACAGTCTATATGCTTTGATAATAAAGTTGGGAATATTTTCTTGAGACCATAGCGGGTCTTGTGCGTTTCCTCCGAGCTCGTATATTCTATTATCTAATCACAAGCCGTGCTGGGAAGGCTCACAGCACCCAACCTTCAAATCAGACCTAGTGAGAGAGTGGATTATATATTTATATATAATCATTTCTTACATATATACTATTTTACAATGTGCTTTTCCTCTATAATCTGCAGAATAGGTACTTACATGAGCCAGTTACAGCAGTGTAATCACTAGAGTCTCAAGGAGGCACGGTATCTGCCTATCACCCACTGGGCACTTTGCTGCTACTTTTCAGCACCCAGGACAGGGCATGGGAAAATGTGTATCCAGCTGCAAAAACTTAGTTGACAGTTTCTTCTATAAAATGAGGTTCTTGACATTGTGAATAAAATTGTCCCCAGAAACTCAATCTTGCTGTAAACACTGAGTCACGGCTCTTACAGGGTTTCTGTATTTGACAAATGCAATAGCAGCAGAGCAGAAAATAAAAATAAAATAAAAAATAAAATAAAATGGACATTAATAATATCCACTATTTGTTCTGAAAGCTATTAACATAACAATAGGCTGCAAAGCAACAATACCAGTAGTCTGCTGCTAGTCATGATTTTGGCCCTGATCAGACAAGCATTGGGATTCCGCTTATGAAATTCGTTCACACTTCGTTTGGTGGTAAAAGGTGAATTGCGTTATGGATTCCGTTACCACGGCCCATAACGCAATTCTATGATGGAATGCATAACGGAATGCCTTTAGAGGAATTCCGTTATTCATTCCGTCATAATAGAAGTCTATGGGCTGCAAAACGGATCTGTCCCATTTCCGTTATGCAGGAGAGGACTGCCCTGCATAACAGAAACGGGACGGATCCGCCCATAGACTTCTATTATGACGGAATGAATAACGGAATTCTTCTAAAGGCATTCCGTTATGTATTCAGTCATAGAATTGCATTATGGTCCGTGGTAACGGAATCCATAACGCAATTCACCAAACGAAGTGTGAACGAATTTCAAAATATGAAATTCACTCATCTCTAATTGGGATGTTAGTCATGTACATACATGCAAGCCTATTTGCAACAATAGGAATGATATTCCATGTATGTGTTCGTGCATACTGTGACACACGCTTCATTCTGTTGATTCAATTATATGAATGTGGGCTTCAGTAAAACATTTTAATAATACAGACACTGTTACATCTATGACCAAGTTTAGACATGTTTAATATGTGAATAAAAATGACTGACACCGATCTACATGAGCCAGGGAAACCCCACCATATTACCATAGGAAACTCCTTCTGACATTTTAACCATTAAGAGTATATGCACATGCTACGTCGTACACATGGGTTTTCCAGGCTGATTTTCAAGATGAAAACCTGCATTGTAATATAGTATCTCATGTACACATGGTCACATGCACCGCTCCAACCAATGACTAGCTTCAGCGTTGATGTGGCCACAAGGAGCATGTCACCGCTGAAAGCACACATTGGCTCGAACCATTCATGTGACCATGCCCCACCGGAAGAAAACTGTGCAGGAACCAGAAGATGGAGAAAGTGGAGGAAGAGTAGAGGACCACAGTGGTATTGAGTAGGCATTTGCTTAAAAATCATTATAACTAGAAAACCCCATTAAAATCTGCACCAAGGGAGGACAACAGAAGTGGGAAATTTTGTTTACAATAACTCACTTTTCTATCTCTGCTTAATGCCAATCTATGTACGACCAGTCCCTTTTGCGCCACCTTCACAGTAGTGCTGCCCGTGTAACGTTAATAAAATAAAGTAATACTCACCTAGCCCAGTTCCCCCTATGAACAGAGCACATCATGCTCTCCGCAGCAGCAGGCACGATGCAGTCACATCATTGCGCCTATTGGGCTGGAAAGTGCACAGGCCAGAGGATGATCACCAGCCTATGCTATCTCCTGCTCAGCAGGCGCAATGAAGTCACTGCATCAAGCCTGCTGCCGGGGTGAATGGTGAAGCAGGGAGCGGACAGCTCCTGCTTTACCATTGTAAAGCCAGGTCCATAAATATTGGGACATCTACACAATTCTAACATTTTTGGCTCTATACACCACCACAATGGATTTGAAATGAAACAAACAAAATGTGCTTTACCTGCAGACTGTCAGCTTTAATTTGAGGGTATTTACATCCAAATCAGGTGAACGGTGTAGGAATAACAACAGTTTGCATATGTGCCTCCCACTTGTTAAGGGACCAAAAGTAATGGGACATAATAATCATCATAAATCAAACTTTCACTTTTTAATACTTGGTTGCAAATCCTTTGCAGTCAATTACAGCCTGAAGTCTGGAACGCATAGACATCACCAGACGCTGGGTTTCATCCCTGGTGATGCTCTGCCAGGCCTCTACTGCAACTGTCTTCAGTTCCTGCTTGTTCTTGGGGCATTTTCCCTTCAGTTTTGTCTTCAGCAAGTGAAATGCACGCTCAATCGGATTCAGGTCAGGTGATTGACTTGGCCATTACATAACTTTCCACTTCTTCCCCTTAAAAAACTCTTTGGTTGCTTTGCAGTATGCTTTGGGTCATTGTCCATCTGCACTGTGAAGCGCCGTCCAATGAGTTCTGAAGCATTTGGCTGAATATGAGCAGATAATATTGCCCGAAACACTTCAGAATTCATCCTGCTGCTTTTGTCAACAGTCACATCATCAATAAATACCAGTTCTATTGGCAGCCATACATGCCCACGCCATGACACTACCACCACCATGCTTCACTGATGAGGTGGTATGCTTAGGATCATGAGCAGTTCCTTTCCTTCTCCATACTCTTCTCTTCCCATCACTCTGGTACAAGTTGATCTTGGTCTCATCTGTCCATAGGATGTTGCAGAACTGTGAAGGCTTTTCTAGATGTAGTTTGGCAAATTCTAATCTGGCCTTCCTGTTTTTGAGGCTCACCAATGGTTTACATCTTGTGGTGAACCCTCTGTATTCACTCTGGTGAAGTCTTCTCTTGATTGTTGATTTTGACACACATACACCTACCTCCTGGAGAGTGTTCTTGATCTGGCCAACTGTTGTGAAGGGTGTTTTCTTCACCAGGGAAAGAATTCTTTGGTCATCCACCACAGTTGTTTTCCGTGGTCTTCCGAGACTTTTGGTGTTCCTCAGCTCACCGATGCCTTCCTTCTTTTTAAGAATGTTCCAAACAGTTGTTTTGGCCACGCCTAATGTTTTTGCTATCTCTCTGATGGGTTTGTTGTGTTTTTCCAACCTAATGATGGCTTGCTTCACTGATAGGGACAGCTCTTTGGATCTTATCTTGAGAGTTGACAGCAACAGATTCCAAGTGCAAATAGCACACTTGAAATTAACTCTGGACCTTTTATCTGCTCATTGTAATTGTGATAATGAAGGAATAACACACACCTGGCCATGGAACAGCTGAGAAGCCAATTGTCCCATTACTTTTGGTCCCTTAACAAATGGGAGGCACATATACAAACTGTTGTAATACCTACAGCGTTCACCTGATTTGGATGTAAATACCCTCAAATTAAAGCTGACAGTCTGCAGTTCAAGCACATCTTGTTCGTTTCATTTCAAATCCATTGTGGTGGTGTATAGAGCCAAAAATGTTAGAATTGTGTTGATGTCCCAATATTTATGGACCTGACTGTATATAACTGTAACTGCACCCTCAGGACACAGATACAGTTGAAATTGAGACATGCTGCAGCTCTCCCAGAATAGACGCCCAAATCCTGCACTGTCCAGTCCAATCCAGGAAGCAGTTCCTGGTGCAGTACCCCAGCATGGCCACTAAACAGTGGTTAGATAATTCTGCTTTCGGCTTTGGCCACTGTATAGTTGCCAGGTGTCAGACCCTCAATCTGATATTGATACTTATCCTATTTGCATAAGATTAGTGTACACAGTGCATCCTTATTGACTGCGGTATTGATCGGCATGTAAAGAAACCGCACTGTTCTGCAGAAATACGCCAAGGGCTTTTACTTACTGGATTAATTTTTAAAAGCATATATTTTGTAAAGTGAGATCAGTCATGTTTGTCTAACACAGTAAGTCTCCAGTAATGTATATATCCTGTATGAATTACCTCTTCTGCAGGCCTTTTGGAATCCAGGTCATACTGGAAATTTCAGCTGCAGTTCTCAGCTTGGGAAAGGGTCTGCTTGCTAGACTGCCTGTTTCTACACTGGAGAAGGCAGCAGTCCTACACATATATTATTTAAGAAGGGAGATTATTTAATATATCTCTGGCATGACATTTATAGTAAGGCTACTTTCACACTAGCGGCAGGCTATTCCGGAGGGTGAACAGCCTGCCGGATCCGTGCTGCCGCTAATGCACCATGCCGCCGGAAGTCCGCTCGCAGTTTTATAGTGGCCGCCTCTCAGCATGTTTGCCATGCTGCGGCCGGACCTCTAGCCCACCCCCATTATAGTGAATGGGGCCAGGAGCGGACTTCCGGCAGCATGGATCCGGCAGGCTGTTCACCCTCCGCTAATGTGAAAGTAACCAACCAACAAGGTTGGTATAATAATTTTCCTGAAGATCCATCTCAGAGTTTAATAGCGTCTCTTGTCTATGGTAACAAATGTTGAAGCCATCAAAGTGTGTTGTGCTCATCCTTGATTTACATTCTTTAAATATCTTACTTAGCATTTTAAATCAAATACATTCCTCAGATGTTCTCCTGCAGGAAAAAGCTGTAAGATATAAATGGTCTGTTTAATAAAGTGGTAGTACACAATCATAAAATACTACTCCCACAGATAGCACTCAGGAAAAGGTAGAACTATGTAATGTGCACCCACACTGATTTCTTCCTGCTGGCTTCAGTCACGGGGCAGGTGCAATAGACATGGCACCATTATTGTTCTATCTGATGATGGCACCTCCTGCTGTCACATGGTGAGAATTACAGCTGGGAGACATTTTGGCAAATTGTTAGGTACTATTACTGATTTTGTTGTTGTTGATTTCGTCATACTGGAACATTATTTGGTCACGTGCAAAATGTTCTGTCTGTCTGTAACAACCACTGTCAGACACCCACGCCTCCAAACTAATCAAAAAGGAGTCTCCTCTCTGCCCTAACCGTTTTACAATTCATATATAGTCAGTATAATAAAGTAATTTTGCAAGTACATTGCTTTGCTGATCCTGTTCTAAAATCATTCCCATGCTGAGCTACATTCACAATGTTGCATTCCACTAGTATTCCTCCTTACCTGCTTATAAGCTGCAAACCTGGCTATTAGCATTCTGGTCTTTTCACCAGGCGCTGTGATGTAATCATGAGTCAGAAAAACAACTCATACCGCTAACCAGCAGAGAACGGTGCAATATAGGAGCTTGGTTAGGGTCCATGAACACAGCAGAGAACAGTTTATATACTGCAGGAACTTGGGTAGGATCCAGGGCTTCGAGCACACATGGACACTGTAATATGGAGTTGGAGTTTGCATGATTTTATTGACCTATATAGATTTCCTTTAAGGGGTATTGTCATCTCAGAATTGATGGCATATCGCTAGGCTACACCATCAATGTTAGATAGGTATGAGGTCTCACCTCTAGGACTGTCTCGTATCTTCAGAACAGGCTCCCCAGAAGTGAAGGAGAGTGCACTGCACAAATGCAGCCACCCTCATTCTCTCTGAAAATAGCTGTACGCTGGCTCAGCCATTTCCCAGCAGTACCATAGTGGTGAATGGAGAGATGGCCATATTTCCGCAGAGTGTTCTCCATTCTACGCTATGGGACTTAAAAAAATGGCTTAGCACACCTGCTTGGCTATTTACAAAACTTTCAGAGTGAATGGCGGCATGCTCCCCAAGTTCACTTTGTAGACAGAAGCGGGTTCCAGAAGCAAGACTGGCACCTATCCGACATTGATGGCATGAGGCCAGAGATGGATCAACCCCTTTAAACGGAACCTGTCACAATGAAAATGCATAGCAATCTGCAGATAGCATGTCATAGAGCAGGAGGAGCTGAGCAGGTTGGAATATAAGCTTTATGGGAAAATATTCCGTAAAACTTGTATTTTATTCATTTAAATTCTTGTTCTTTCTGGGCTTTGACGTCAAGGAGGCGCTCCTATCGGTGACTGACAGCTATCTGTGTATACATAGTCATAGAGGGAAGCCTGTCATCACTGATAGGACCGTCTGTTTGACTTCAAAGCCCAGAATGAGCAGGAATTGAATGAAAAACAAGTTTCACAGAATCTTTTCCCCTAAAACTATACGTCAAGTTCCTCCTGCTCTATAACATGTCGCATGCAGCACATACTCCATGTTCAATGTAGCAGGTTCCCTCTAAGCGAGCTCTCTGTTCAGGTTAACTTGACAAAAGAGAATGTAAAAGATAACCCCTATTCCCATTACCTTTATATAGTTGTATGCATGAATAACTTACATCTGTCCACACCTTATGTCGGACTGTCCACACATAAAACAGGCTGTTCTGTCACAAATAATATAAATTATTTCATAACTGAAAAGAATTAACTTCAATCTTGAAAGTACTGATAATTTTTTATTAAATACTGTATATCTCTATAACGTGCAGTTAATTCTTAGATGGCGCAGGAGGAACCCATTCCTCGATCTTCTTGCGAGTAGTTGGATAGGGAACATACTGTTCGGGAGTGGCACTCATATTCATTTTGTGATTCTCCCATACAAATTTATGAGTAGTAGGAGGATGAGAAGATGGGGGTTCCTCTGCCATGCAATGCAGCCAGCGATGCCTAGAATGAGATCACAAGACAAAGTTACTTGAAAAAATACGTGATTTTGTGAGGACACATTGCTTTTAGAAGGCATGGCCACATGGGGCAGATTCTTCAGCGATTACCTGCCAAATCCACAGTGAATCCACTGCCAAATACAAAGCATGGATATAAAATCTGCACTTCAGGTCAACTTTCTCTGTGGATTTTGAAAAATAACATCTACTTGGACGGTACTGTAATGCATTGCCATGTGTGAACATTCCTCCTTAGGGGAATTAACCCATTATTTAGAAATATGATGGGAGAGAACTATTCAAATTCAAGGGACGGACAATTATATATTGGAGCCAACTGGGACTAGTGTTATGGATCATTAAAAATAAAATAAAAAATAAAAATCTTTATTGACTGCAAACAAATTACACTGGCATTAGCTGAGGAGTCTCGATAGCAATATAAATGTACTATTTAGCATAAACTGAGTGTGCCTTATCAAAAGATAAAATATAACTTTTATTTAGGTCAATTTGAAAATTAATTGGGTAAGGTAATAACTAAAAATACTAAATGGGGTTGCATAGCCATGTCTCCTCCTTTTGCTTCAGGCGGGGGTCAATATAACTGGCGGCTTTCATGATTTATCCCAGCCTATAGCTGCTTTCCCTATCAGTCCCTAGTCTCAGGTTAGGGAAACCTAGCATGGCTTATGTCGGAGCACTCGCCCTGAAAAGAGCGACCCCCCCCCCCCCCCAGGATACCTCGGGCCTGGTCTAAATCACAATCCTCACTTTCTCTTTGCTAAAGTATTTCTTGCTGGGATTCTTCTGCTAGATTGCTTCTACGCGTTTCGCCCATCATATAGGACTCCTCAGGAAGTGATGTGTCTAGTCTCAGCATTAGAACAAGGCCTCTTTCACACTGGCGTGTGCGGCCCGTTGCCGTATTGGGGACCGCATGTGCAGATCCGCAATACTCAGGTGCCGTTCCGTGGGCATTTCGCATCACGGATGCGGACCCATTCATTTGAATGGGTCCGCAAATCCGGAATGGTGCGGAACGGAACCACGGAACAGAACCCTACGGAAGCACTACGGAGTGCTTCCGTGGGATTTCGTCCAGTACTTCCGTTCCACAAAAAGATAGGACATGTTCTATCTTTTTCCGGAACGGCCGGATCGCGAACCCATTCAAGGAATGGGTCCGCAATCCGCTGCGGCTGCCCCACGGACGGTGTTCGTGTATTGCGGCCCGCAATACAGCAACGGGCCGCACACGCCAAGTGAAAGAGGCCTAAGGCAGTGGCAACATAGTAGCTAAATTACCTTCCTTTTAAAGGCATAAGACCTCCCCTTCCTATGTACGTCAACATGACCGGGCGGGCAGGGGCGGATCCGGGATTACAGTCTTCATTGTCATCTCGCTCCCTGCTCCTGCCTCTAGGCGGACGTGACGCACAGGGGGGCGGGCCTGTTGTCATGGGGATCTTACAACGCGTTCCCGGCCGGCGCTCCCGCTGTCAGATTCACATCTGATCATCAGAGCGATTCAATGTCATGCGCAGCGAATCCCAGGACATCACAGCCGTATTAATGATAGCTATACCAATGATATATAACAGCTTTTATTCATAAATACTGACGTATCCACCCAGGAATGTGCGAGTCCTGTGCGCCCATAATGTCCTATACATCCTCCCACATGTGTAGGTTAACCACATATGGGATCATAAATATGTAAATACAGATCTAAAATTTTGCTAGAGTATCATCAATGTCCCAAAAATATGAATGAGGAGGCGGCCAGGCTGGCTGCCAGAATGTCTAAGATAGATCACATTGATATCTGGAATAAATTCAATGTAAGCGATGCTGCGCAGGAACTGATAATAGTAAGTAGTCCTTCACTGCCCATGACATTGAATCGTCCTGATGATCAGATCAGAGGCGAATCCGACAGCCGGGGACACGTCGGAAGGTCTCCGTGACAACAGGCCTACCCCCCTGTGCGTCACATCCACCTAGAGGCAGGAGCAGGGAGCGAGATCACAATGAAGACGGTAATCCTGGATCCGCCCCTGCCCGCCCAGTCATGATGACATACATAGGAGGGAGAGGTCTTATGCCTTAAAAAGGAAGAATATTTAGCTACAGTTGCCACTGCCTTATTCTTATGCCGAGACTAGACACATCACTTCCTGAGGAGTCCTATATGATAAGCGAAACGCGTAGAAACAATCTAGCAGAAGCAATCCAGCAAGAAATACTTTAGCAAAGAGAAAGTGAGGATTGTGATTTAGACCAGGCCCGAGGTATCCTGAGGCTGGGGGTCGCTCTTTTCAGGGCGAGTGCTCTGACATAAGCCATGCTAGGTTTCCCTAACCTGAGACTAGGGACTGATAGGGAAAGCAGCTATAGGCTGGGATAAATCATGAAAGCCGCCAGTTATATTGACCCCCGTCTGAAGCAAAAGGAGGAGACCTGGCTATGCAACCCCATTTTGCATTTTTAGTTATTACCTTACCCAATTAATTTTAAAATTTACCTAAACAAAAGTTATATTTTATCTTTTGATGAGGCACACTCAGTTTATGCCAAATAATTTGTATCCCTAGAGTGGAGATAGTCAGTGCAAAAGACACAGCACTACTTCTATCAGTATAGTTCAAAGTAAATGTATACTGCGTTTTAAAGGAACTGTTTGAGATATTTAAAAGCCAGCTCAATGATAAAACATCAAGCTATACTCACCAGTTAGCCCCTCACTATTTCCAGGGCAGAGATTTGGTCCTCTTCGCTGGCGTTTGTTTAGATGACTGCAGTAGTGCCGTGCCCATATATCTAACATAACCACTGCAGCGCAATACAGCACAAGACTACTGAAGCCAGTAACTGGCTGCAGAGGACACGTGAGGTATACAGCATTCCATTGCTGCAGCCACCTGAACAAGGGCAGCGATGACTGTGGAGCAGGAACAGCTGTGGCTTTACTGGAGACTTTAGCTTCATCGTATTTTATGATTTAGTGGCTAGAAACTAGAAATTCTAATCAACAAGCCCAAGACAAAAAACAAAACAAAAAACAACTGATCAATGTCACCAGGAAACATACAAATAACTTACATTTCTTAAAAGGGTTACAGGTCATTGAGATTAAAAAAAAAAAAAAAAAAAAAAAAAAAAAAAAGCTGCAGAAATGAACCAATAGTGTAAAGTCATAGAAGTATAGTAGCCATTCAGAGGACTATGAGGACACCAACAGGATTATGTTGGGATTTGCAAGCACTAAACGGTCACAAAAATAATCAGAGCGTGGCAGAACTATGCATATTGTTCCATTCAAATGCAGTCCCTTCCAAGCCAGTAATCTGAACAACAGCCATCTTGGGTGGACATCCGTAAGCAAAACGTTACTGGTATATACAAGATATAATATTAAAATATAAAAATATTTAACCAATTGTCTCATCATCGGAGCATCTAGAGCAGGCATCCTCAAACTGCGGCCCTCCAGCTGTTGTAAAACTACAACTCCCACAATGCCCTGCTGTAGGCCAATACCTGTAGGCTGTTCGGGCATGCTGGGAGTTGTAGTTTTGCAACAGATGGAGGGCCGCAGTTTGAGGATGCCTGATCTAGAGCATGCTGGGCCCCAAGTAACACATAAGTGGGCCCCATGTCACATTAAAATGAAACCACCCAATCTTATTCCCCATGAAAAGCAGCTCAGATATAAAAAAATATAAAAAAAACTCAAGGCACTTCTTTACCTCTCCTTAATTCTGGCTACTCTTGTCTACAGGGAAGTGACCAAGCTCGGGGAAGGGGGGGGGGAGGTGTGCAGCACTTACATCACATGGCCCAGACCTGGACCCTCCCCTGCTCCTCTATGTGTCCGTGCACACAAGGTGCCTCTCAGCGCACATAGCATCCTGGCACTGCATACGGCACAGAACTTACATAGCCACACCGAGGAGGGTCCAGATCACGAGTCACAAGAGTGCTTTTTCACCAAGATGATCTGCATTGGGCCCCCTTGCCCTCGGGGCTCAGTAACAACCCCCGCAAAAGCAGTTTTTACACCGTTGTTCATCATAAACCTGATATTCTAATAAAGATTTAAAAATAAATAATCCCGAGTGAAAACCATATAAGGGGAAAGTATCACGATAGGACTTTTTGAAGTTAGAATTGCTTTGACTTTGGGTCGGCAAATGGTGTGCCATATTTATCAGTGTTCGTTCAATATAGTGGATCTGTAACCCTTACACTTTTTCTAGGAATACTACTCGGCTTTTCTAATCCCTCACTGGAGCGATTTTTCAACGTTTTTTGCAAATGTGTTTAAAAAGTGCAACAATAACTATGCTCGAAACTAATCACAATAGTTTTAAAACGGCCCATTTTAAAATGGAGAAGGTGGTGTAAAACGGCAAACAATTGTAAATTTTGGCACACAACAGCACTTGTGCCAAAAACTGCAACTCTGGCGCAACAGAAAACCAGCAGACAAACTTGATACATGCCTCCCCTAAGTGTTACGGTGAAAACTCACAAATACTATTAATCATATATCATTTTGAGATACCATAAATCTGATCCCTAGGACTGAGAACCTGGTCCAAATGGAGATCTTTCCACATATAACAGATTGGTGGGTAATTTTCTTACCGATGGCTCTCATGACTGCATATACCAAATCACACAGCATGTCCAGTGTGGTCTGGAAGTCAGTCAGTCTCTTGATGCAAGCCTACAAGATGCACAATAAGCATCTCATAGACATGCATAGAGAAGGAATCTACCAGTGTCTATTACAAATGTTGTGAGTTACTGGGTAAGCTCTATGGGAGATACAGATCAATGAAGCATGTGATTCAGTACCTGCCATAGGGTTCATGCTGAGTTACCCCACATATGCAGCCATATCTCTGCTCTGAGCAGGTCTAGTGTGAAGTTGAGGTCCCTGGAACCAACAGGACATGAATATAATGCACTTATATCACTATACTAGTGGGTGCAGCTTTGTCCATGAAGTGGATACTTCTCAAGTGACAAGTAAGCTTTATGTTCTTCAATTCATATCCCCATTGACAAGAAAAGAGTTGTGAAGGTTGAAAAAAAAATGACTCCTAGAAAACATTTTTATTTATTTTTTTGTTCTGTGATTTGGCATACCAGTGATGTACTGGGGAACGATCCGTAGGAAATGGCAAACAATTTTTAGATTATTGTTGGCTAGAATCTTGCCATATGGTTCCTGTGCGGAACAGCCACCAGAAGTGCTCAGTGACTTGCTATTGTTCTGAAAAGGGCATAACACTGTGAGAAAACACAATTGGCCGAGCAAGAACATCTCCTCGACATATTCCAAGGGGGGGAAAAAGAACAATGTCACACTAAATGCCAATGATAACAGTTACGCCTCATTAGCAAATTCAATTAAAGTTGCGACTAATGATCAAGTTTTATAATGAAGTATAAAAGTCTTTTCACACTGTGCATTTACATTAAACTGACCCATTGGGTCACATTCTACTGATGAAGGGAAAAATACCGGGCTTCTGTTTGGTGGTATATGCCAGGTTTTTTCTTTTTACTGTATGAAGCAACACGGCAGACTGCGTTATTGCATACAGAGGCCGCCTCAGCCAGTGACTTGTTGAGAAGGCATCTCCTGGCATTCCCCGCATGTTGAGCCAAGCCTAGGTAATGGACTTCAGTAGGATTGGTGAGGGAGAGTGTGGCATGAGCGCTATATATATATATATATATATTTTTTTTTTATTTATTTATTTTTTTTTCCCTTTCTAGCGACTTACTAGCCACAGAAGCTCTATCTTCGCTCCATGTGATCTTACTAAAGGCTTATGCAGGCAATATATATTGATGCTCCACAGGGAGACACAAAGACACCATGCTCAAAACGACATGATTAAAAACACTTTAGAAATGGTAACAATAACCACGATTGCTGTACCAAATCACTGACCACTGATTTCGATGCACCCGAAAAAGATCAAACATATCAGAGGAAAAGAGGAGAAAGTATATCAATAATCACTCCTATTAGGTAGCCCAGAAATAAACATGCATACATATGAGAAGGTGAGAGGGACCTCCTATTCGACCCTCAAAGTACCATAATATATAGGGCTACATAAATATCACACCCAGACCTTCCACCAACAAAGTCCACTTGTAGACATTATCGGGGGAAAAGAAACAAGTAGCGACCACTACTGGTTTCTTTTCCCCCCCTGATCATGTCTACAGGTGGGCTTTGTTGGTGGGAGTTTACAGGTGTGATATTTATGTAGCCCTATATATTATGGTACTTTGAGGGTCGAATAGGATGTAGGATGCACCAGGTATCGAACTTTTGAAACCCAATTGATACTTTTGTACCTGCATCGATAAGACACCGGGATTTACTATTTTCCGATATTAGGCTGTGCTACTGAGCAGCCCTGTATCAGTTAGAGAACATGGCACACGCCACCCTTGGCGCGCACCATGTTCTCCTGACCCGGCACAGTGCAGAAGGAGGCAGTTCACCTCCCCACTATGATGCAGCTGCAGCTTGCCACGAATGAAAAGAGAGGGGAGGGACTGTGAAGCTACCGCTGCCACCAATGAACATAATTAACATGATCAATACTGAGGGGGGAGGCCACTGCGCCACCAATGCATATGATTAACCCTTAAATACAAATGTAGGCTGCGGGTGCCGGTCATACCAGATACCCGGCCTCAATGACAGGGCACAGCGATTCGCCAAACTGCGTCACCTGAGGGGTTAACTGACAGGGATCACCATGCCCCGTCATTGAGGCCGGGTATCTTTTGGGAGACATAGTTGTCTCCCAAAAGATAATAAGAGGATGTACAAGAGGCATTATTGTGGAAAAAAAAAAAAAAAAAAAAACATTTCTCAGCTTTTATTTACATTTGAGCAAACTTGCTGGTTGAATAAAAGTAACTAAGTCTAAATTTGCCAGGGGTATAAATAATTATGGGCAGCACTGTACATAGACAGCTTGTTAGCATTAGAAATTAAAAGAAATTGTACTCACCATTCAGGAGGTACCATACTTCCATCCAGATTCCAGTAGGTATACTTCCCATTCATCTCTACTGTATAGTCTACCCACCGGTGACGCCCTGCAAAAAAAAAGAAAGAGCCTACGGATGGACAATATCATATTTCCAGAGGCAATAAAACATCCAGTGCGCTGCTACTTACAACTGGAATGCCCCCAAAATACTGAGCAGTGTGAACTAGATGTAAAATACCACATGCACCATACCACAAGTGTGACAATAATTGACTTATCAGGCAAAACCTAAAGACCAATCTTACCAAAGAAGTAACGCTTGTCTTCAAAGTATTTGTTGCCATACTTGTCAATTCCAACAAGTGTACCAGTTTTCAGGTCAGTGGTCCTACAAGAGAAAAAGAAATTACAGATTAAAAGGAGCAGTTAGAGCAGGAGTGTGACTCATGTGAGAGCCAGGTTCCCGATCTCCGGGGCACCCGCGCAGCGCTTAGACTGGGCCGCTGTTTAAAAAAAAAAAAAAAAAAGAAAGTATGGGTGGTCACTAACGGGTTAATACACGCATAGTACTGATCCTGACACCAGATCAGTGATTTGCATAGTTATGCTCATCCCCTTTTACTCTCTGTGCGCCCACAAACTGGCCCTGGAATACAGGAGAGGACTGCTGAGCGAGCACACATAATGACCTGGACTCAAGTTGAAGTCCTCTTTGTATATTCCAGGGCCAGTTTGTGGGTGCACAGAAGGGGAATCTGGGTGAGGATTCATATACAGGTCACTGAGCTGGGGACAACGGTGCCACGACTATACATGCATTAAAGGCTATGTACACCTTTAAGTGTATTTTTTTTATTGCATTGTACTAATTTTGAGCTAAAAGTAATTTTGTAAATAGGTCTTTATGAAAAAATATGGAGCCCCTTTATCTATACAGAGCTGAGATCCTCTAATAGAGGGATCTGGATTTTCTCTGAGGAAGATTTCTGCTCATACCAAAAAAACTATGGGACTCCAAATATACCAAAAATATGTAATACTTCATTGAATAAAATAAAAAATATATAAATAATTGTTCAAAAGAAAAAAGGCAAGATGGAAGATGAGCCATAGAACATTGAAAAGGGTATTATCCTAAGTATAGTGATCCGTGCCTTCAAGATATAAGATGGAAATAAATGCCGCTACTAAGCATATCACTACCAAGATAGTGAGATACAAAATCGCCAAGAATTCACAAAAGAACATCAATATGTTCAGTTATTAGATAGGAACATAGCACCATAGACACACAGGTATGTCAAGATATTGCATTGGCAGTGTTGTTGGACAAATCAAAATAACCAAAAATGATATAAGAGAAGTAATCACACGAACTGCACTAGTATTCCAAATATATAATCCGCACAGCAACACTGCAAATGCATTCAATAAACCAGAGTGCACATATAATACGCCTCAAAATAAAACATAAATATCTTAATCAAACATACCCTGTGACATGGTTCACTTATAGCCCGGCATGCTGCCCCACACACAGATGCCTCGACACGCGTTTCACCCTCAAGGCTCCTGACGAAGATTAAACACTCACTATAGCTCAGTTCTTATCTTAAGGGCTCATTCAGATGACTGTATGAATGGGTCAGAAAGGGTCGGCCTGCGGCAGATCGTGCTAATTACAAATCAATATACAGCATGGGGACCAGCGATGACATAGTGATCGCTCCTCCCCGTACTGTGGAGTGGATGTCTGCATGTAATAGCAGTGGTCTCCTCCGCTAGCTAGCAGACAATTGCTGGGATGGAACGCTTCCCTCCCAAAGATCATTTGCTTAATTGGCCTGTGTAATACAGGCTTTACTGAAAAGAATGTGACCTAAATAAGAGATTATGACCTCTTAGTAAATTAGAGCTAACCTGACGGGCTCCCCACATGAGAGACTGTTTTGTTAAAGCCGCCATTAGTGTCAATATTTCATGGATATAGGGGTGTGCACCCCACATCAGATTGAGGAGAAATTAGTAATGGTATGGAGATGGGGGGGGATTTGAAACCTCCACTTTCAGATCTCATTACCCACTCTCCTCCATGGTGTTGGCAAAAACAGCCATCACATTTATAGGGCTGGTTTTAAGCTTGGACAGTGAAGACCTGAGGAACATTTTTCTTCTCTTTTTTTTTACCCTAGGCACAGGTCACAATTACACCTGTATGGGCAATTTTACTCTCTAAAAAAAGTCTTGTGTATTTCTATGCATAAGACTTTCTTCGGTATGCAAGGTATACCAGTAAAAACAAATGACCACAAACAAGTCTAGTGCTTTCTGCGTACGCCTAGTCATATATTAGGCAAATCTAACGGTAATCCGTGCCTCAGAGCTACCATACAGTCGTGGCCAAAAGTTTTGAGAATGACACAAATATTAGTTTTCACAAAGTTTGCTGCTAAACTGCTTTTAGATCTTTGTCTCAGTTGTTTCTGTGATGTAGTGAAATATAATTACACGCACTTCATACGTTTCAAAGGCTTTTATCGACAATTACATGACATTTATGCAAAGAGTCAGTATTTGCAGTGTTGGCCCTTCTTTTTCAGGACCTCTGCAATTCGACTGGGCATGCTCTCAATCAACTTCTGGGCCAATTCCTGACTGATAGCAACCCATTCTTTCATAATCACTTCTTGGAGTTTGTCAGAATTAGTGGGTTTTTGTTTGTCCACCCGCCTCTTGAGGATTGACCACAAGTTCTTAATGGGATTAAGATCTGGGGAGTTTCCAGGCCATGGACCCAAAATGTCAACATTTTGGTCCCCGAGCCACTTAGTTATCACTTTTGCCTTATGGCACGGTGCTCCATCGTGCTGGAAAATGCATTGTTCTTCACCAAACTGTTGATGGATTGTTGGAAGAAGTTGCTGTTGGAGGGTGTTTTGGTACCATTCTTTATTCATGGCTGTGTTTTGGGGCAAAATTGTGAGTGAGCCCACTCCCTTGGATGAGAAGCAACCCCACACATGAATGGTCTCAGGATGCTTTACTGTTGGCATGACACAGGACTGATGGTAGCGCTCACCTTTTCTTCTCCGGACAAGCCTTTTTCCTGATGCCCCAAACAATCAGAAAGAGGCTTCATCGGAGAATATGACTTTGCCCCAGTCCTCAGCAGTCCATTCACCATATTTTCTGCAGAAGATCAATCTGTCCCTGATGGGTTTTTTTGGAGAGAAGTGGCTTCTTTGCTGCCCTTCTTGACACCAGGCCATCTTCCAAAAGTCTTCGCCTCACTGTGCGTGCAGATGCGCTCACACCTGCCTGCTGCCATTCCTGAGCAAGCTCTGCACTGGTGGCACTCCAATCCCACAGCCGAAGCCTCTTTAGGAGACGATCCTGGAGCTTGCTGGACTTTCTTGGATGCCCTGAAGCCTTCTTAACAAGACTTGAACCTCTTTCCTTGACGTTCTTGATGATCCTATAAATTGTTGATTGAGGTGCAATCTTAGTAGCCACAATATCCTTGCCTGTGAAGCCATTTTTATGCAACGCAATGATGGCTGCACGCGTTTCTTTGCAGGTCACCATGGTTAACATTGAAAGAACAATGATTTCAAGCATCACCCTCCTTTTAACAGGTCAAGTCTGCCTTTTTAACCCAATCAGCCTGACATAATGATCTCCAGCCTTGTGCATCGTCAACATTCTCACCTGAGTTAACAAGACGATTACTGAAATGATCTCAGCAGGTCCTTTAATGACAGCAATGAAATGCAGTGGAAAGGTTTTTTGGGGATTAAGTAAATTTTCATGGCAAAGAAGGACTATGCAATTCATCTGATCACTCTTCATAACATTCAGGAGTATATGCAAATTGCTATTATAAAAACTTAAGCTGCAACTTTTCCAATTTCCGAAATTAATGTAATTCTCAAAACCTTTGGCCACGACTGTAGACTTCTGGATTTATTTGTGTCAGAACACTGGTGTAAATGAAGATACTGCATTCCCCCCCCCCCCCCCACTATCACCCAAAAAAAAAACGTAATAAAGGCTAATATGGAGCGTCAGAACACTGGTGTAAAAAACAAAACTTATGGCCACAAAAAAAAAAAAAACAGCCGCATACAGCGGAGGTGATTGCTTCATGTAAATAGAGCCATCATCTCCACTAAAGACCAGGCAATTATCTGGAGTGTTTGCTTTGTTCCTGATAATTGCCTGAAACATTGATTCCTGTAAAAGGACTCTGTTAGATTACGCAAAACATGAAGATAGGTTAGGATTGGTCATAAATATAAAACCTCCAGGTGTCCGACTTCCGGCACCCGCTGCCGATCAGCCGTTTGAAGTAGTAGCTGCCCTTGTGCAAGCACACTTCCTCTTCATAATTACCTGCACATCGTTTCCTTTGTAGTGGCGGTGCAGTGCAATTACAATACGTTCACTTCAATGGGTCAAGCAGTTGTAGTTGCAATGTGCCACCTCTACAAAAAAGATGGCAATTAGGGCTCATTCAGACATCCGCATGCTGTCCGCAAAAATGCAGATCCGTTTTTTTGGCGGATTAGATGCTGTCCCATTCATTTCTATGGGGCCCTTTTCTTCCATTGTCCACCCGTCTGGCTGCACAGTCCGTCTTTTCTAATCGCAGACGGATGGCCCTTAGCAACGCTCTTTTGAGGAGTGCTGCTAAGAGCCATTTCAGCCGTAGTTTTCAACCAAAAATAAACGTTTTGGCTAAATAAAGTCTATTGCAAAATTGTTACTTATCACTTGCCCTATACTTTAGCAAAAAAATAAAAATTATATATGACAGTTATCCTTTAAATATGCATCTGATCCCAAAATAAATTATAAAAATTTGGTCCCTATTTTCAGATGGTCAATTTGATATATAATATGCGTAGTTTTACATAAATGGGGCGATAATGGATTCAGGTTTCGGTTGGTGGGGACGTTTTTATTATATATTTTATACTTATTTTCTTAAATTTATTTGTGGCACATAATATGTCCCCTGAGACCTCCAAGGGACACTAACATTTGTTTTGTCATTTCCACTGTAACTTGGGCATCCAAAAGAGTCCCAGTTACAGGAGAAAACAGCCTCTTGTGGGGATCACTGAGCAGAAGAGAAGGCTGCTGTAATAAACCGCTTCTGTCTTCTCTTCGGAGTCCACAGCAGTCACTGACAACTGGGAACCTGCCGTCCTCCTGCTGGATGGCAGGAGCTTTAATGCTCTGCATTAAAGCGCAGCAACAAGACCTGTACACGTATGGCGCTTGTTCGCCATCAAGTGAGGCCACGTTCACATTTCTGTGTCCGTATAACATACGTGAAAAAAGTGTCCTTATTTAGGCTACTTTCACACCTGCGTTTAGGTGCGGATCCGTCTGGTATCTGCACAGACGGATCCGCACCTATAATGCAAACGCTTGTATCCGTTCAGAACAGATCCGTTTGCATTACCATGAACACCAAAAAATAATAATGCAAACGGATCCGTTTTGACTTACATTGAAAGTCAATGGGGGACGGATGCGTTTGAAGATTGAGCCATATTGTGTCAACTTCAAACGGATCAGTCCCCATTGACTTACATTGTAAGTCTGGACAGATCCGTTTGCCTCCGCACAGCCAGGCGGACACCCGAACGCTGCAAGTGGAGGACAGACGCTGCCAGACTGATGCATTCTGAGTGGATGCGGATCCGCTCAGAATGCATTAGGGCTGGACGGATCCGTTCGGGGCCGCTTGTGAGAGCCTTCAAACGGAACTCACAAGCGGAGCCCCAAACACTAGTGTGAAAGTAGCCTTAATCGGTGAAGATGTCCGTGACGGATCCGTGGATGGTCTCTGTATCCGTTTTTACCCTCGGTGCGTCATCCATAATCTATGGACGTTGCTTAGCTGAAAATTCATTTCAAGAGCATTTCCTATCTGTTTTCCGTGAAAAACAGAGGCAACGCAGATGCCATCCGTGTCTTGTGTGTGATTTTCACGGACCCGTAGACTTCAATGGACATGTTTGGTCCACATCATGGACCAAAGTAATGCATGTCTCAGTCATTTTTTTACTGACCCATAGTCCTACCACAAGGTCTCCTTCCCAGTCATACTAAAATTTTGTCCTTACATTTCCTTTGCAGACCTATGTTCCCCCCCCCTCCAAAATCCTGCAGTTGCAGGTCACTCTCTTCCAATAAGGATTGACACATTACCGATCCAGATTGCAGATACACAACTGATTGGTGGGCAGTCGTCTAGTGGGACCCCCAGTGATCATGAAAACAGGGGTCTGTCGCCATCTTTTGAATGGAGTGGCGGTCAAGTGTGGACATAGCCAAGTACAGCACTCACCTGCCTCTGGCAGTCCTATAGACTGTAAGGGAAGCAGTAATGGAAACTAGGGGAGACACATGCTACATGGAGTATGTTTACCTATGCTGTAATACGGGGGCCCGGACAGAGGAGCAGTGTAGCCCCCCTGACCGGAGCACTGCTGTCCTCGGGGCGCACAGACAGGCAGAGGTCAGCACTACAAGGTGACAGCCAAGGTGACGGCCTGCCGCCCCGGAGCCTAACGGGCCCGCACCTGCGCCTACCCGCAAGTCTGACCTGAGCAATTGCCAGAAAGAGCCGATGAGTCCGCCCTGGCCACGGACCTGCTGCAGCGCCCTCCGCACTAACTGAAAGTACTCCGCCATATTGTGCCCGGCTGCAGGCAGGGTGCGTCTCCCAAAGTGCTCCGGCTGGGAACTGGCGCGACAAGAAGAAACAGTCCCACTGCTCCTACGCATGCCCAGTGTGCCGCTCTCTCTTCAGGACCTCAGGAGTGGTTATTGTTTACTACAGATCTAGTCAGCAGAAGGAAAGGCATGATACATTCTTTGTTACTTTTAAAGCATTATTTTACACACGATTATGTAGAGTGATTAATAGTATAATTTCTGGCCCCAGGTATCAGACACATACCTTTGTTCTTAGGCCCCATTCGCAAGACTGTATTTGTGATCGCAAAGGTAGGTAGATGCGGACCCATTCACTTCAGTGGGGCAGCAAAAGATGCGCACAGCAGTGTCATTATGTAGGGTGGCCACTTACAGATGCCCAGGTTATACCAAGATGATGTATAACTTATACCAGCTGTGTGTATATATATATATATATATATATATATATATATCATTTTATACCGGACATGCCCAGGTTATACTAGCATGGTCCACATCACTATATACAAGAAGACGTATAACTTATACCAGCTGTACATCTATAGTTATATATAATGTATATAATTATAGATGTACAGCTGGTATAAGTTATAAATCTTGTATATCATGATATGGACCATGCTGGTATAACCTGGGTATCTCCTTTATACAAATATACAGTCCTGATCAAAAGTTTTAGACCACTTTTTAGAAAAATGGCAACAAATCCTATTTAGCATGGCTGGATCTTAACAAGGTTCCAAGCAGAGCTTCAACATGCAACAAGAAGAAATGGGAGTGAGACTAAACATTTTTTGAGCATTCAATTTAATGAAAACAACGAATAAAGTGAAACAGGCTGTTTTTCAGCTGATCAAAATTTTAGGACCACATGTCATTAAAAGGCCAAATCTGTGCAAAGATGTGGATTCATTGTCATTTTCTGTCAGGTAGTCACACGTTGTGATGGCAAAGGCAAAAAAACTCTCCCTTTTTGAACGTGGTCGGGTTGTTGAACTGCATAAGCAGGGTCTCTCACAGCGCGCCATCGCTGCTGAGGTGGGATGCAGTAAGGCCTAGTTCACACGACCGTATGGCTTTTATTGTTTTTTGCGGTCCGTTTTTCACGGATCCGTTGTTCCGTTTTTGAGTTCCGTTGTGTTTCCGTTTTTCCGTATGCCATGTACAGTATACAGTAATTACATAGAAAAAATTGGGCTGGGTATAACATTTTCAATAGATGGTTCAGAAAAAACGGAACGGAAGACATACGGATGCATTTCCGTATGTGTTCCGTTTTTTTTGCGGACCCATTGACTTGAATGGAGCCACTACCCGTGATTTATGGCCAAATATAGGACAAGCTCCTATATGAACCCCATAGAGAATCTGTGGGATATTGGGAAGAGAAAGTTGAGAGACGCAAGACCCAACACTCTGGATGAGCTTAAGGCCGCTATCGAAGCATCCTGGGCCTCCATAACACCTCAGCAGTGCCACAGGCTGATGGCCTCCATGCCACGCCGCATTGAAACAGTCATTTCTGCAAAAGGATTCCCGACCAAGTATTGAGTGCATAACTGAACATAATTATTTGAAGGTTGACTTTTTTTGTATTAAAAACACTTTTCTTTTATTGGTCGGATGAAATATGCTAATTTTTTTAGATAGGAATTTTGGGTTTTCATGAGCTGTATGCCAAAATCATCAATATTAAAACAATAAAAGGCTTGAACTACTTCAGTTGGTGTGTAATGAATCTAAAATATATGAAAGTCTAATGTTTATCAGTACATTACAGAAAATAATGAACTTTATCACAATATGCTAATTTTTTTAGAAGGACCTGTATATAGCTAATAGAACATGTATAATTCATACCAGCTGTACATATATAATATACAGAAGATACCAGTAGTAACTGGGCCTAGGCCCTAGTGCCTACTGGGCTGGCTCATGCTGAATCGACTAGTGCTGCTGAACACTGGAGGCTTGGCTGGCTGAGTCGACACTGACTGACTATAGGCCTGGCAGAGAGCGAGCGAGGGCAATGTGGTTTCAACTGGGTGGTAGTGGGATCGTGGATGGATGGGCCAGACGCCAGTAAGTGAGTAGAGGGGGCACTGGCTCAGTGCTCCTCTGTTCCTGCCTGCAGAAACCAGAATTAACCGATACAGCAGCGCCAATTCTATGTGATCTGGACATGCTGCCAGGCCCTGGCTCCTGCCATGGGGTTGGGGATACTTAAAGTGACCATGCCCATCTTCCCTCATCCATAACTACAAAAGAAAAGAACTTCTGGCTGCCTTGCGCTGGACCAGGGGGTCTAAAATCCGGACGTCTGGCCACCTTATCCGTGACCATTCATGCCGTGGCATCCGCAAAAAATAAAAAATAAATAGAACATGTCCTATTCTTGTTGCATTACGGACAAGGATAAGACTGTTCTAAAGAGAGCTGGACTATCCATTCCGCAAAATGCAGAACGCACATGGCCGGTATCCATGTTATGGGGATCTCAAAACAGGATACACTCATGGGCATGAGCCCTTAACATCAGTATATCATACTGAGATGGAGAAAATACCACTGGATCAAAAGTACCAGTCTTTGGTTGAGAATCCAGTCTGGTTCCTTTAGGCTCATTCAGGCAAGCAATGTAAAACTCGTCTGTGTTCTGTCCACCATAAACTGATGAGTTTCCATTCCAGTTGAATCAGTTTTTGACTCTGCATTTTTTTTGTTACCATCTGTATGGCCATTAAGAAAAAGCGAAAAACAAGAAGAATGCCACCTAGTGTTTCCTACACCCATCCTTGGATAACGGTGCTCACACAGATGACGTCAGTGTACTGTCCCTTTTTTCCCCGCACAGATCCACTCGCTTGAATTGGCGAGTCCGTTGTTTTATTTTGCGGACCGTATGCGGAACCATTAATTTCAATAGGTCTGCAAAAAACAAACGGAAGTTACTCCACATAACGGACAAGGATAGTACTGTTCTATTAAAGGGCCAGCTGTTCCGTTTCTCAAATTACGGAATGCACATGGACATAATCCGTACTTTTTGGGATCCATGTTTTGCAGACCGCAAAATACATATGTTCGTGTGCATGATCCATAAGATTGAGTTCACACTTCAGTTATTTGGTCAGTTATTGTGAGCCAAAACTAGATGCGGGTCAAATACACAGAACAGGAGGAAATCTTTACATTATACTAGGGATCGACCGATATTGATTTTTTAGGGCCGATACCGATAATTTTTGAACTTTCAAGCCGATAATTTATATCCCGATATTCTGGGAATTTTCATTTAAAAAAAAAAAAAAAAAAAAATTCCTACACAAATCTGCTGAAAATTAATGTTTATTGTTTATGTGTAGTTTTTTTTGTAAATCTTTCTTTTTCATTTATACTTAATATTTTGGTGTTTTATTTTTATAACTTTTTTTTTGTTTTTATTTTTTTTACTAACTTTTAGCCCCCTTAGGGACTAGAACCCTTGTCCTATTCACCCTGATAGAGATCTATCAGGGTGACTAGGAGCTCACACTGTCCCTGCTGCTCTGTGCTTTGTGTGCTTTGTGCACAGAGCAGCATGGAGCTTACTATGACAGCCAGGGCTTCAATAGCGTCCTGGCTGCCATGGTAACCGATCGGAGCCCCAGCATTACACTGCTGGTGCTCCGATCGGAGGAGCAGGGGAGAGGGGATCCTGTGGGGGGGGGGGGGGGGGGCGCGCGCCACCAATTCTTAATACACAGCTGGGGGGGGGGGGCGCACTGCGCCACCAATGCTTAATACTGGCGGGGCTTGGGCGCACTGCGCCACCAATGAAGCTTAATTTCTCATTTATTCATATACAGGAGGCGGGAGCTGGCTGCAGGATCACATAGCCGGCTCCCGACCTCTATGAGCAATAGCTGCGATCCGCGGCACCTGAGGGGGTTAACTACCGCAGATCGCAGCTACTGCTCATAGAGGTCGGGAGCCGGCTATGTGATCCTGCAGCCAGCTCCCGCCTCCTGTATATGAATACATGAGAGATTAAGCTTCATTGGTGGCGCAGTGGCCACAGCCCCTCCCCTTCTCTTCTCCTCCCTCCTCTCATTGGCGGCAGCAGCACAAGGGGAGGAGACACTGCTTCCTTCTCCCCTATGCTGCTAAGGGGAACACGGAGAGCGCTGACAGCAGCGCGATCCTTGTTCCCCATACGCTATCGGAATATCGGCAAAATAAATGCCGATACCATTCAAAATCCTCAATATCGGCCGATAATATCGGTAAATCCGATAATCGGTCGATCCCTACATTATACCTTATGTCTGGTTTTAGCTCACGATCACTGAAGTGTGAACTTGGCCCAAGAGTTTATATAGCTATTTTCTCTGCACAGGCCGGTGGTACATAAAGAATTTTGAACATGTGAATCAGCCCATTAACCTTAATTTGCCAGTGGTCAGTACGCAAGCTGTACGTTCTACACTTGGACAGCACATGTACATGAATATCACTCATCTGAAAGAATTGTTAGGGCTTCTTCACATACAATGTTTGGGGGAGACCACACATGGACCGCTCCTACCCACATTGGGCAAACTATTTTACAGCAAAATTGTGCAGTCTTTGGCTACCTCTTGACAGTGTGCGACCAGGTGCACTGTATAATCTCACCCTTTTCCAGGGTTAGGGCATATTCACAAGATTGACTTTACAAAAAGATTGCAGCACACCTTCCTTGCTGAAATACGGCATCCATTGTTTTCAATGGGAATCTGCGCAGTGGTTCTTAGGGCCACAGAATCCGAGAATTATGCCTCATTCACACATCAGTGTTTTGGTCAGCGATTGTGAGCCAAAACCAGGATTGGATCCTCCATAGACATAAGGGAAAGATCTGCCCCTGTTCTGTGTTTAGAACTGCACCTGGTTTTGGCTCAGAATCACTGACCGAACACTGATGTGTGAATGAGGCATTAGCCTTAAATTTCTGCCACATACTCCATACCCAATTTTTCTCATTGAACATTTATTTAAAGAATTTCTGTGTTTTGTTTTTGGTTTGTGTTTTAATAAAAAAAAATTTTTGTAAATGCCAGAAAAAACTACAGCATGCTGCATTTTGGAAAAAAAGTCACTAACCAAAATATTTTGTATATACACTCTTCAAAGATATAGTCTGTCCTTGACCTATGTTATGAATAAATTCCATGAAACACATAGCCAAACACCAAGGGGGATATCACTTTTCCAAGTCACAAATTATGGTGCTCGTCATATTTCTATAACTTTTAACGCTTTCTACGACTTTTTTTTTTAACATGGTAAGAAAGGGTGGGGCTTAGTGGGATGGGGAGAAGCCTCCTGCCTTAATAAGACAGCCACTTACTGTGTAGGATTTGTGTTTCTGGCACCTGTAGTGCGCCTAATTTAAGAGACATCTGCCTCTTAATAAATTAGGCGCATCTCACTCCAGCGCAGGAAGATGAAGATTAGTGTCTTGATAAATCTCAAAGTATGTGCATTTTCTGTGTAATCAATGTGACATTTGTGCAGCGTCCTTGTACACTAAGACCAGGAAATTCAGCAGGTTAGTAAATGTATTAATTTCTTTTTTTGCAGACTATCCTCTGCCTGTGTCCCACAGTTTTTTAATCTCTGAAGGCCCCTTTAGGCCTCTTTCACACGGGCGTCATATTTTTGGCCCAGATAAGAGGCGGCATTGCGGGAAAACGCGCAATTTTTTAGCGCGAGTGCAAAACATTGTAATGTGTTTTGCACTTGCGTGAGAAAAATCGCGCATGTTTGGTACCCAAACCCGAACTTCTGATTGATGTTCTGAAGATTGTATTATTTTCCCTTATAACCATGTTATAAGGGAAAATAATAGCATTCTGAATACAGAATGCATAGTATAATAGTGCTGGAGGGGTTAAAAAATAAATAAATAAATTAACTCACCTTCTCCTCTTGATCGTGTAGTTCCCGGTCTCTTCTTTACTAGCTGTGGGCTAAAAGGCCTGTGGTGACGTCAGATCACATGCTCCAATCACATGGTCCATCACCGTGGTGATGGACCATGTGATCTGACGTCACCACAGGTCCTTTAGCCCACAGCTCATCATTAAAGAAGTAAAGAAGAGACCGGGAACTACGCGATCAAGAGGAGAAGGTGAGTTAATTTTTATATATTTTTTTTTATCCCTCCAGCACTATTATACTATGCATTCTGTTTTCAGAATGCTATTATTTTCCCTTATAACCATGTTATAAGGGAAAATAATACAGTGAATAGACTGTCACCTAGAAACCACGAGTGAAAATCGCACCGCATCCGCACTTGCTTGCGGATGTATGCAATTTTCACGCAGCCCCATTCATTTCTATGGGGCCTGCGTTACGTGAAAAATGCAGAATATAGAACATGCTGTGATTTTCACGCAACGCATAAGTGATGCGTGAAAATCACCGCTCATGTGAACAGCCCCATAGAAATGAATGGGTCCGGATTCAGTGCGGGTGCAATGCGTTCAACTCACGCATTGCACCGCGCGGAATACTCGCCCGTGTGAAAGAGGCCTTAAAGGAAATATATGACCAACAAAACACCTTCCAACCTACAGTAAGTGGCGGTGAGTCAGGTTATGTCATTTTCATCTTCATACTCGCATTCTGATGCTGTGCAGTAAAATGCATCGATAGAACTCCCCTTTGAATCCTCTACTCTAGTCCCTGCCTCATCTCCACTTCCTGGTCTCAGAATTGACAGGCCAGAAATGTCTTGGGCTGCCCACTCAGCCAATCAAGTTCTGCTATTTCTGCCCTGCTGAGCCCGAGACCAGGAAGTGGGTAGTACTGGTGGTTCCAGAACAACTGTTACATAACCTACTGAAGAAGAGGAATAATAGAGTTCAAAATAACATGGTATTCAATTTTAAAAATAATAATACGGTACTTGGACACATTAGTACAATAGGACAAAAACATAGGAATTTTATTCTATCATAAAAAGATACAATTTTATTTTTTTAGAAAATACAATGAAAATAGAATTTACAGTTGCCATTTAAAGTACATTTACATATAGTTTTACAATGAATCTACATATACATACACACGAAGATCCTACCTGTTGTGAATGGAATAAGTGATTTTCATGAAAGTCAGCATACCTGGACACTTCAGCCACTGGGGTACAATCTTTACACTTATACAAAACAGAAGCAGTGACCTAGTGACGTTTCTGATTGCCTCAGAAATAATACTTCGGTCACGTGCACACATGGCAGATTGGTTGCGGACCTTAGATGCAGAGTTCAGCACGGAGATAAAATCCATCATACTTTATTTAGTCTTGAAACACATTGAAACGTTTGAAATCAATTTCGCTTATGTGTTACTGGTGGACAACTACTCGGCTAAGTGTGGTTGTCCACCAGAAATGCGTAAGCAAAACTGATTTTCAAATTTTTCTATATGTTCCAAGACTCAATAAAAGTAGGATGGATCTTATCTGTGTGCGGAACAATATTTATATTTTCCATATATGAACTGGGTGCCGGCTGTGTTTATGCACCAACATAGTGGATGGAGATGAGCGGATTCAAATTCATCATCTTAGGGGCAGACTTCCTGATGAAAATTCTGCCACCAGTTTCATCCATTGTTTGCAAGTGATCAAATCTGCAAAATCACACATTTGCATGGAACACGTTTTAGGGCACAGTGGATATTTTGTGCTGCATGTGCACATGGCCTAACCTTTATTCTCATCCTATTGAGGTATACATATTTATTTTTAGGTGGAAAATAAGGAAAAAAAATTTGGAATCTGTTCAGATTGATTTAACATATAAAGGGCTTGCTTTTCATTTTTTTTCCAATAAAGTGTAGTTTTTTTTTGTTTCTGAAATGGACCCATCCTTTTTTGGCCTGCCAAAATAGAGTAGCAGTCTACACACTACACAATACCTTAAGAATATAAAAAAAAACAAAAAAAACAACATCCTGCCATAAAATAGTTTTCTAAAGGACACAATTTTGGCATATATTAGTTACAGTAGATCAGTATGTTTCTATACCATGTGTTGTATAGTTAAAGGGAAGCTTGCAGGTTCCTCTATGCTGCCCTGTCTGAGGTCCACAGACAGTGCAGTGACTTGATTTCAATGCTCTGTCACTTATTTGGGCCTATTCAGAGGTTTTTAAGAACGTACAGGTTACAATCTGCACAGTAATATGAAGAAAACTGTCTGTCTTTCTGTGGCTGGAGGAAGGGGGAAACTGCATCACATGAATATATCGGACTCCTCACTGTAGCTTTACAGTGTAATTCTTAAAAACCAGTACATAAATGTAAATATGTGGCAGGCTGTTAGTCCGTTTCTCACTACATAGTTCCCTTTAATGTTTAACACTTATATATAGATATATATATATCTCTATCTTAGGATTTTTGGCGATTTGTTTTTCAATTTTCCATGTCACTATAAAATCCTGGAATATGCAAACTGGCCACTAGGCCTAGTAAGGTCAACCCTTTCTATTCTGCAAAGATCACATTTCAACAGTCATCATTTAATCATCACAGACAGTATTACTGTGACAGATAACACCGACATATAGATAACACAGGATCCACCATTCATAATAGACTATGGTAACAGCTTATCTATTCCCTCCCTGTATAATGGCCTTTACAGGTCATTTCTAGAAAACTCTCCCTTAAAGGATGATCAACAGGTTCCTACGGCCCATGTCGCTGGTGTATGGCATATATCCCAACAGTAAGGACATTTATTAAGACCGGCATATTACACACTGATCTTAATTTATCCCGCACGGACATCAGATGTGCCATAATTACAAAGAGGCGCATCTGTACAGGTCCATGCACCAAAACTGAAATCTACACCAGCCCCACCTAATGTTTTCTGGGTCCAGGGAATGATAAATGTTCTACTCAGTCTTGAAGGGTATTGGGCTTAGTGGCCAGTGCCAAAACTGCATCATTTTAGGATTCTTTTTTCAGAAGCAAAAAATAAATAGATAAAATTATATATCCTAAAAAAATATGTTTAAAGGGAACCTGTCATCAACTTTTTGCTGCCCATACTAATGGCAGAATAAAGTAGAGACAGGTGAGTTGATTTCAGCGGTCAGTCATTTATAAGTAAAAAGTAAGTGGTTGCCGAGAACCAACATCACAACCATTGCAGACTGGGCCTGGAAAAAGAGTCCCGGCCACCTGAGAAGAGTCATGGTTACTCATGAATTCCTGCTCTCCTGCCCACCTGCTGATGACTGACAGCCTTCTACCTAGTTTTCTCCCTTTCTCTCTAGGAGAGAACTGCCAATCAGCAGCAGATGGGGGGAGAGCAGGAGATATGAATAGCCATGACTCTTCTCAGGTAGATTTGACTCTTTTCATGGCCTGTGCTGCAATGATTATGATGTTGGTTCTCAGCAACCATTTACTTTTAGCTCATGAGTGGCACACCGCTGAGATCAGCATTTCTGTCACTAATTTATGCTGCCCTCAGTGATGTCAGCAGAAAGTTGATGACATAAAAACGTGATTTATACAATAGGTCATTTTCTGAAGACACATTCTCTTAGACTTATGGTCCATACATTTCATAAAATTGTGTTTTTGTTGTAGCTACCTTCAAAAAACAACAACAAAAAAAAACAACACACTGGCTGATGGAAAAAAGTGTGAAATATCGTAACACTACTTCATTGAGGCAGAAGGAGCAAGTTACGCAACACAAACATACTTCCTCTTCATTTGTTAGCTTAACACAGAAGTCATTATGAATAGCGATATTTTATTATGTAGCAATTGCGTAATGTAAATTTTAAGAAACCTGAGGTTTCTACAGTAGCATTTCATTATATAAAGTAGCAAAATGTATTTCATTCTAGAACACAGAAAAACAGGTCTTACGGGAGACCAGGGAGGGTGGCCACAGTGACTTAGAAGTCAACTATGGCTTATGGCTATCTTCTGTGTGATCAGGAAATGTTCCGGATATGGCTAGACAGTCCCAGAATATAACAAATACATGATACCAGACATCAATAATAAATCAATTTTGGACAACAGAATTCTTTAGGGATCATCTGACAGTGGAGGATGACTACAAGTCAGTGACTCCTGCAGTGCAAGACCCAAAAAATGACATGTATTATAGGGGCAAATTTGAGTGGGCACAGCACAGTGTAACAGAAGTACTCAGTCTGTCCGGTCATGTAGCTTTTGTAATTCTATAGGTTATTCTATGCAATGGATAGAGGGAGAGGTTCTTACCGTACTAAGAACATATACCTGTATTACCCATTACATAAAACCTTGAGATTACTACCAAAGAAGCTTTTCAACTTGTGACCAAGATAAGGGTTTACATAAGAAAATTTGCTTTGCTTTCATGACCGACAAGACAGCACCTTAGCATTATTGTGTAGGCTAGGCCAATAGGCAGTTAGTGGTCACCTTTGTCATATAGTAAGACTCTTGTAAGGTCTGGCATTCCTTAGAGTATTTACCAAGCCAGAAGTCTTGTAGTTCAAAGGTTTTTTTTTTTTCTTTTCTTCATTTCTATAAGGCTACTTTCACACTAGCGCTTTTCTTTTCCGATTTTGAGTTCCATCACAGGGGCTCAATACCGGAAAAAAACTGATCGGCTTTATCCTAATGCATTCTAAATGGAGAGCATTCCGTTCCGGATGCATCAGTTCAGTCCCTCTTACGTTTTTTGGCCAGTGAAAATACCGCAGCATGTTCCGGATCCGGCATTAATTTTCATTGAAATGTATTAGTGCCTGAACACTTGCCGAATTGACTGATCCATTCTTTCGGTCCACACATGCGCAGACCAATTAATACCGGATCTGTTTTTCCTGATGACACTGGAGAGACGGATCCAGTATTTCAATGCATTTCAAATGCCATCCGTTTGTGTCCAGATTGCCAGATCCGGCAGGCAGTTCCGGCGACGGAACTTCCTGCCGGAATCCTCTGACGCAAGTGTAAAAATAACCTTACTTGTCCCAAAAATTAAAGGGGTGTTCTGGGAATAAAGTTGATGGCCTATCCTCAAGATAGGTCATCAATATCAGATGGGTGGGGGGGTCCGACACCCGGCACCCCTGCCAATCAGCTGTTTGAATAGGCCAGTGACATCACGTTCAGTCGCATGGCCTAGGCACAGTTGAGATAGGTCATCATTATCAGATCAGCAGGGTTCCGACTTCCAGCACCCCACCAATCAGCGGTTTTTAGAGACAGGAGTGCTGTGTTCTCCTTACTATTTACCTGCTCACCATAGATATTGCCGTGGTGTGCAGGGGTAATTACAGCTCCTCCGTCCCATTAACCTCAATGGGACAGAATGGACTGTAACAATAATTGCTCTATACCATTCAAGTCAATGGGATGGGGGAGCTGCAATTACACCTGCTCACCGCTGCAATGTCGACGGTGAGCAGGTAAACAGTGAAAGACTGAAGCGCTCATACAAGTGCTGCAGTCTATTCAAAGAGCTGACTGAGGATAGGTCATCAATACAGGAAACCGGCCAACCCCTATAAACTTCAGTAAGATCTAAAGGACATGTCTGCCGAAAACAGAATTTTTCCTATTTGGCTTTCTTCACATGCAATTTTATTGTCTTACAAAAAAAACTGCAATAATTTTGTGTTTTTTCCCCCAAGTGTTTTAGTAGTGGTTTTTAGTCTCACAGTTTTGACATTGGTTCTTTTTATTTCCTATGGAGAAGCCTATGGAAATAACCTGAGACAAATGCCACGGACAAAACATCAAGAATATCATGCGTTTTTGACAAGTGTTTTCTTAGAGGTTCCCCCCCCCACATTTTTGAAATTAGTTATTTCTTCCTAATGGTGAAGTCTGTGGAAATAAGTCATCCATTTGTTTCAGGTTAAGGATAACTTAAAGAGGTTGTCTCATCCCGTCGTTACTAAGGCGAGATGAGACACAGTTCCGACAATAGAGCTCCGGCGCTCTGCTGTTTCAGTAGCTCTCATTGCTGTGCACAGCAAGCTATGCCATTTCTGAGTGAGGGAGACAGCATAGCCTATTGTGCATGGCAATGAGAGCTACTGAAACAGCAGAGCGCCACAGCACTGTGATCCGAACTGTGTGGATGAGGTGGGATGAGACAACCTCTTTAACAACCAAAATACCCCTTTAAGTCATCGTAAACTATAGATACCGGAGCTCAGCATCTCTACCCCTACTATATGCTGCTTTCAGATAGGGTTTCATAGAAGTTTTGGCATGGAGCGATGGAAACTTCAGTAAGGTCTACGGAATTAAATGGAAACAAGATTACAGTTTACACAAGTTAACATATTGCTGGAAAAAATCGCTTTCACGTTTGCGCTTATGATTTCCTCTGTTCTGCTACGAAAATAACAGAAAATATGGATCCGCAACATAACCGAAACACTGCCAGACGGACACTAATAACTACAATCAGATTGTTGGGTTCCTGTTAGGGAGCCTCTCATCTTACTGGTCTAAACAGTTCTGCATGCAGGACTTTTCTGTTTTATATTGTTGATGCAATAATCCTCAACAGAGGCGCCGATCAGCAGTTTGAATGGGTTGTGGCGCTCGTACTTCTTCCTCTTCAGTTCACCAGCACACAGTCTACTTTGTAGCGGCGGTGCAGTATAATTACTGGCCATCCCATTTAAATTAATGGGACGGAGCAGTTGTAATTACACTGCGTCACAGCCACAAAGGAGACTGCACTGGTAAACTGAAGAGGAAGAAGCACTCGCACAAGCGCCATAACCTATTCAAACTGCTGACCGGTGGGGGTGCCAGGAGCCAGATCCCTGCTGATCCGATACTGATCCTGGGGATAGGTCATCACTATTAAGCCACTGCACAACACCATTAATGTTACATATTCACAAGGGCTGTAGGAAACTATAACACGATTAAACAGCACCACCTACAAATGGAAAACATTGTGAAAAACCCATCTTTCTTTACTACAGAAACAAGCAAATGAAAGGGTACTCTTAATAAATCCTCATGGAATAAAACATAGCTTTTTTCAGAACCCTGCTGGCAATATAAGAAAATGAATATAATCTTTAAATATATTACAATCTGAGACTTATATACTACTAATGTCACAAAGACCATAAAATATGGAAATGCATTTTTATTCCATGCAGGAACAAGAAGAAATCCTTTGACATGAAGAATATTTCTTTTATGTTAGTACTGTGATTCTTAGAGAATACGTACAAGGTTTTCATTAAATTTAAAAAAAGAAAAAAGAAAAAAAAGCTTCTAGTTTAGACTGTTCAAACAGTCTGAATGTATAAAATAAGCTTAGGTCACTTGCAAACCTGCTGCACAGCTTAGAAAGCATCCAGGCAAGGCACGCAACACAAAACTGCAATAAAAACAGGAGTTCATTATAACAAATCATACTGCAGCGTACCATAACATGATACTCTGGGGGAGGGTAAAAAGCACTGCTTTCAATATATCTGACTAGGTAGCCATAGGCCATTCACAACAATATAAACATATCTCTCTCTCTATATATATATATATTTGGTAATATATACACCGTGCCAAAAAGGCACAATTAATCTATTGACAGAAAAGACAAAAGATACTTGAAGATATTTAAGCAAACTTTTACACATCCTTCAATATCTTGTGCATCTTCTTTCTAAAAGGAAATCAAGAATAAAATGCTTTCCAAGTCCTTTTTTGTATGTCAGACATATGCTATACATTGACTCCAACAATCTGGCTGTTGTAGTCAGCGTTTTCCATACGCAAAATATATGGAATAATACTATCGATCTGTACATTGCCAATTAGGCCTGCAAAGAAGAGCTCCTCCATAATGGCAGCACTCATTAGTCTCAGGGCTGGCAACCGCAGTAAGAGCCGAGAAAGCCTAAGAAAAGAAGAAAAGTTTAGTTGTGTCCAGAAACATATAAACAAATAAAAAATATTAAAAAAATATATAAATATTAAACATTAAAGCCTTAACTTGTACTTAAACTTTTAACTAAACTTTATTAAAGCCTATTCTAAATGTGCTGAAAATAATTTATGTATTGCACTTTATTTATTTTTTTACTTTTCCATGCAAAATAGGCACCCGGCGGTTAGGTACCTATAGCATTTTATAATTCGTACTCCGATACAGCACTGTGTATGCGGATGTGTTATGTAATGAGGATTCCCCTGTGGCCGCTGCTCCTGCCTGTACCAGCACTACTCCACAAAAGCCTGGCGTACATAGTCTATGTCAGGCTTAAGCAGAGCAGCCACAAACAGGAGAGCAAAAGCTCTCTAAAATGTGAGCTCCTGCCCTATACGCTGATGCTCATATACTCATTGTAACACATTTAGGTTATGGTCAGCAGCTAGCCAGCCCCCTACGCCGGAAACTGCAAAGCTCTGGTTAATCTAACAATTTGGGGAGCTATACCTAGCATCAACTTTTTGAGTTTGTGCTACTGTAGCTCTTCTGTGGGATAAGACCACATGCATTAAAAAGCCTTTGAATACTGAAACTCCCGACAAGACTCACCGTTTTGGAAATCCTGTAATCCAGTCATCTAGACATTACAATTCTGCTTTTATGAAAGTAGATTAACTTCAAGAATTTATTTAACTGCTGCCTGATATATCCCACCCCTTGACAGGTACAGCTGATGAGAGGATATTATTCACCTCACCTATCAGCAGTTTTAATGTTATGGCTAACATATATATACACACACACACACACACGCATATATAACAAACTCACCGGTAGGTATCATCTGGGTATGTTTTGGTGACATAGTCTTGGAATTCCATGTAGGCTTTTTCTTGGAGTTTTTCAATATCCAATGCATTTTCCAATCCAGGGTGATCTGCAGATATATTTAATGTAGAAATTAAGACAAAAAAGTTTGCAGTAATGAAATGTCATGTCAGACTAGGTGTCAGAAAGCAGAGATATGAGGACTGGTTTAGGTGCTCAGTAAAAAGCTGGTGGTGACCACTGACATTCATTTCTGGATTAAAACAAAAGTTCTACAGAATTAAAACGACAAGTTCTTGGGGTTAGCCTTTAGCTCAACTTTCGTGATTTGTATAGAATTAGGCCCCTTTCACATGAGCGAGTTTGCCGCGTGGGTGCAATGCGTGATGTGAAAGCATAGCACCCGCACTGAATCCTGACCCATTCATTTCAATGGGTCTGTGTACATGAGTGTATTTTTTTTTCACACATCAGTTCTGTGATGAGTGAAAAACGCAGGATGTTCTATATTCTGTGTTTTTTCACGCAGCCCTGGCCCCATAGAAGTGAATGGCGCTTCATTTAAAAACGCATTGCATCCGAAATCAAGTGCGGCTGCAATGCGTTTTTTTTTTTTTTTTTTACTGATGTGAGCTAGGAAATGTTGTTTGTAAACCTTCCGTTTTTTATCACGCATATATAAAAAAAAAAAAAAAGCATCAAAACGCATTGCACTGGCGCGGAAAAAACTGAAACACAATCACAGACTGACTGAACTTGCTTGCAAAATGGTGGGAGTTTCCCTGAATGCACCCGGACATAATCCGTCACGCTCGTGTAAAAGAGTCCTTAGGCTTCACAGCAGCCTAGGGGCACATGGAGATACAGCCTGAGCCCAAAGAAATCGATCGTCATGTATGTAAAGCCTTAGAGAGTTATAAAATGTTTGTGCTGATAATTCTTGGGAACAGAACCCTGGCTCACATTTAATAATCGTGTCTAATTTGTAGGAAGAGTAAATGTAGACTGTCTGAAAATGTACCACATTTATCATAATGGCTGATGCTGGATGAAAAACTGGTGCATCTTTAGACTGTCAGGTCTAGATTACCGTATATTTGCTGGCTTAGCTTGCGCCAAACATTTGTCCAAATGCTCTGAAACTGTCTAAATGTACCAAAGCTCAGCTTCATAAAATGTACCTACACAAAATTGCCCATGTCCGTTTTGAGGTTTAAAACCAAGAAATGGTGAAAATATTGAAAAGTCGTTCTTTTTGATGCATATACATAATGAAGGCTTCTATAAATGAGGTTTTCCATTTTGCTGCAAACACCATGAAAGTTGTGCATTCATAGTAAATGTGGGTCTCTGCACGTAACAAAACTGAAGCCTAAAGTAACATACCTGGACTAAATAAGACAATTGCTTTCAGGTAGGCATACTCGTACCCATCAAGTCCAAGTTTAACCATGCTATTGCAGAAGTCTTGAAGTTTAAAGATGTGGTCCATCACCAACTTTAATTTGTCTCCAGTAAGTTTATCTGTCGGAAGAAAGGACACTGTCTTGAAATCAAATTTTTTTTTTTGTTGTGTGCTCCTTCCAACTAAAAGGTCAACTACGAGGTAGCCAAGTCACACAAAAAAGTGTTATGGGTAAGAAGACAGAGGAAATGCCAGTAAAACTGGTATGGGTGTAATGGTGCGAGTGATGCGCTATGTCCCTTGTTTGCTTTGCTCGATTCAGGGCACCTTACGTTTACACTAGTACTTCTTGTTTCTGTTTAAAAAAATAATAATAATCTGAAACAAACACTGAACCTAAAGGGGTTGTCTCACTTCAGCAAATTACATTCATCATGTAGATAAAGTTAATACAAGACACTTACTACTGTATTGTGATTGTCCATATTGCTTCCTGTGTTGGATGGATTAATTTTTCTATCACATTATGCATTGCTCGTATGCAGGGACTACAACCACCGCTACAGCACAGATACAAGGTGCCCGGGGCAGAAGCTGCTGTGCATGTGTGCCTATGTACGCTCCCATAGTCAGGGATACCTGAGAGGTCAGTGCTTTTTACTATAGTGTGCAAGCACGACCACTGCTGTTAGATTGCAGGATGGTCATAACCCCTGGATACGAGCAGCGTACAATGTGGTGAAAAAAAGAAATCAAGCCAGCAAAGAAGGCACTGTGGACAAACACACAACACATGTATATGGTAAATATACACAAGCTGGAAAAACTCTGAAATACAATTAGCAGTATCTTTTGGTTGCCTATTAAGCAGAAAAACAAATCTACTCCTACTATGGAGAAGGCATAGATTCGCACTACATTTACAATTTGAAGGTTAACTAACCCTTTAGACAAGTTTATATAAAAATGTTCTAAATGTCCTGAAATTATTTTTTGCAATATACGGTACTTTATTCATGGATTGTACTGTTTTACTAAACAATAAGGCAGCTGAAGTATATCACTCTTTGGAATCCGTACACTTGTACTTTGCTGGTACAAATGTATGGATTCCACTGTACTGCTGGAATAGACGGTGACATGAAATGTTGATTCTAGGATGACTCTTAAACAGTACCTGTCTGTCAAAATAAGATGGATTTATTTGATTAATAAAAACGATTTGATTAAAAAAAAAAAAAAGACAACAGTACCTGTAACTTCTCCTGACATGTCTGTCTGGTAAACACTTGCAAAACAATTATGGAACATCTCTTCTTATAACTTTGTTGTACCAATATGTTATTATTCCTCTAGCAGTTTGCAGTGAAGGTCCAGATGGATGTTACCAGTTGGGGCGTTTCCCTGCACAGTCTGGCACTGGCAGCACTGACTGGATAGTGTCAGACTGTGCAGGTACACCCTCCCAACCACCAGACTGCTGGTAATTCACAACTTCCAGCTGGAATAATAAAGGAATGGCATAACACAGTCATAAGAATAGCTTCTGCAGATGTATTACAAGGTGGAATCAGGTAAAACAGACCTGTCAGGTCCTCTGTAATGTGGGAATGTAAGCAGAGGCTCTTACCATGCTGCATGCCGTGCAGGTGATTAACAAACGCTGTTAGTATAGTCGACACATTCATCACTTGGGAGCACTGAGCAAGACCAAGCGAAAACAGCTCATTCCAGCAAGCTTTCACTAGAGAGATGCTGACCTCTTGCCTAATAAGAAACAAACACACAGTCAGCAGGCTGGAGAGAAATTCTGAAATAGGTTATTAGATTATTAAAAAGTACACATTTCAAAATTGTGGATTTAACTGTTGAGTGGTCAAGAGGAGCGGCTTCCTTTGCCAGCAATATGTGAGTCTCATACTCACCCAAGAGCTTGGAAGGAGGGAATAGAGCGGGCCCAGTGCATGGACAGGAATAACAGCCGTGATGCTGATTCACAGATATAGTGCACATTCAGGTATTCAGGCATTGGGGAAGGCATTGTCAGCTGGGAAGAATGCAAAAACATACTGTTTCAGAAAGTAGAAATACATGGAAAATGTGCAGACATGCAAAATAAAAGTATCCCTATAAATAATTTTACTTTCTTCTATAAATGTCATTACTTTCAAAGAAAATATGATTTCCATGTTTTTATTATGGGGCAATGCTCCGTTTTTCATTCTCTGCCTTCCCTATTCTGTTTTTTGGCAGAATAACTTGTACTTTCTAATGTCACTATTTATTACTGTATCCGATGTAGTGGGAGGCTGGAAAAAAAAAAATCCAAATGGGGTGGAATTGCAGAAAAAAATGCTAATCCACAACAGATTTAGAAGTTTAATTTGTAAAGTGTTCTCTATGCAGTAAAAATGACATGTTACCTTCATTCTCTGGGTTAGTACAATTACAGTTTTCCCTGTGTTAATACATAAAAATAAAAAAACTATCACATTCTGATGCCCATAATTTTTATTTTTTTAAAGAGTTGAGTGAGAGCTCATTTTTTGCAGAGTGATCTGTAGATTTAATTGATACTATTATGAAATTATACATTTTGATTTAAAAAAAATTTGGGACGTAAAAAAACAAACAGCCATTTTGTTTTTATTCTCGTTACGCAGTTAACGGTACAGGATAAATACATTTATATTTTAATAGTACAGGCTTTGGGACATGATGGAGCCTATGATCTTTAATTTTTATTTTTAATATGGGTAAAGGGGTGATTTAAATAATAATTTTTTGTATGAATTTATATTTTAAAAACATTTTTTACACATATTTTAGTTCTGATTGCTTGTCCCATAGACTGCAATGAATTGACATTGAAGGGAAGGCCGCCTCAGATGCAGTGGTCACAACTGAACACAGCATCTGAAGAGTTAAACATCTGTGTTCTACATTATTGCCAATCAAAGACATTGCCTCCAGTTGTCTGCTGTTTAAAACGGCAGAAACCCGGAGGCTATGGTTCCAGTTGCACTTCAGAATGGACGCTATGTTTAAATACTCTACCACTGGCATATATAGTCATATGGCGGTAGGGAAGTGTTTTAGAGGGGTTCTGCACTTTGTTTTAACTGATTATCTATCCTCCTGGATAGATCATCAGCATCTGATTGGTGGGGGTCCGACACCCGGGACCCCCGCCGATCAGCTGTTTGAGAAGGCAGCGGCGCTCCAGCAGCGCCGCAGCCTTTTCACTGTTTACCGCCAGCCCAGTGACGTCACAACTAGTATCAACTAGCATGGGCGGGGCTAAGCTCTGTTCACTTGAATGCAGCTTAGCCCCGCCCACGCTAGTTGATGCTAGTCGTGACGTCACTGGGCTGGCAGTAAACAGCGAATAGGCCCCGGCGCTGCTATAGCGCTGCTGCCCTCTCAAACAGCTGATCAGCGGGGGTCCCAGGTGTCGGACACCTGCCAATCAGATGCTGATGATCTATCCAGAGGATAGATCATCAGTTAAAACAAAGTGCAGAACCCCTTTAAGGGAGCCTGTTACCAACAACGTCCCTGTTAAACTGGTTTCCATAGACACATAACTGTGGTTCACCTGATTTCTTTTGTTGATCCGAGGCTACGTTCCCAAGTTATGATACTTTTTCTTAATATCCAAATTAGGCCTTTGGTGCAACATGGGCATCACTGTTGCTCTCGTTGCATACAGGCTCCACTCCTTTTTGTGGACAGCCATTCCCTCTGCCCTGTCAATCAAAGCAGCAAAGGAGGGGCCGGCCACAGACAGAAGTAGTGCTTTGATGCAATGAGAGTAACAGTGATGCCCTTACTGCAGCAGACGCCTAAGGCCTCTTGCACACGGCCGTAGTGCTCCCGTGGCCGTACTGTGGGCCGCATACGACGGTTCCACAATACACAGGGCACCGACAGTGTGCATTCCACATCTAGGATGTGGACCCATTCAATCCGCAGTGCTTCCGTGGGGTTCCGATCCGTGCTCCCGTTCCGCAAAAGGATAAAACAAGGGACGGACGGATCACGGACCCATGCAAATTGCGGTCCCCAATGCACAGAACGGAACCAAAACGTTCATGTGCAAGAGGCCTAAATTGCAGATTAGGTATCATAACTAATGAAGGGAGCCTTGGATCAACAAAAGAATAAAAAAGATCTTTAATCAGGTGAACTACAGCTATTTGTCCATTCAAATAGGAGGGTAGGGAGGTCGCTGGTGACAGACTCTCTTTAATCTTTTCACAGTTTCTAATGGCTGATCCAGAACGGATAAGACGGACTGAAAGAGAAAAATGCCTCTATCAGCAAGTTGCCAACAAATGTGAAAATATTCTTGCAGTGAAAATCAAAGCTTAAGGTTTTACACTGAAAAACAAAAGGCATATAACAAACAGAAGCAAGATAAAATGAGATTTTTGTATAACTTACCAGTAAAATCTCTTTCTCGCTCTTTCCTTGGGGGACACAGAAGACCTTGGGGTATAGCTCATCTCCATAGGAGGCGTGACACTAAGTGAAAACTGTTAAGCCCCTCCTCCACAGCTATACCCTCAGCCTGGAGAGAGAGACTGCCAGTTGCGTGTCCAAGCAGTGAGAAAAGGCAAAGTCCAACAAGGAACCAACAAGCCAACTACCCAACGGGTAACAAAAACTCGGAAAACGCACAGAGAAAAAACAATTAATGGGTGGGTGCTGTGTCCCCCAAGGAAAGAGCGAGAAAGAGATTTTACTGGTAAGTTATACAAAAATCTCATTTTCTCGCCCAGTTTCCTTGGGGGACACAGAAGACCTTGGGACGTTCAAAAGCAGTCCAAAAGGGGGAGGGACCACAGCACCAAGGCGAAGCACCCGAAAGGCATCAATGAACCGCCGCCTGTAAACCCAGGCGGGGTAAGGCAGCATCTGCCAAAGTCAGAGTATGCACCCTGTAGAACTCAGTAAGGCGTGCAAGGCAGACCTGTGGCCGCCGTGCCCAAATGCACGGCCGAAGCCCAATGCCTCCGGCCCAGGAGGCACCGACCGCTCTGGTGAAAGGAACGGCGACACCAAAGACAGAATCCTGCCCTAGGTGCGGTAACCTCAGCAATAGCCAATCTGATCAAGCGGAGGAAAACCACCCTGGAGTCTGCCAACCCTATGCACAGACCTCCTGGAAACCCAAGAGGCCGAACGACTGCAAGAGTCGGAGATCTCCAAGTAAAAAACGGCCAGGCCCAAACAACGTCCAAATAGGTGAGGTGTTGAAGCGAAGGCAACACCACCTTCAGAAGGAAGGAAGGAAGAAACGAGATGCAGAACAGCCCTGTCCTGGAAAAGACAGAAAGCTCGTAACAAAAAAAGGGGCCATGCCGGCACCCGTCAGAGACACGACTGATACGGAACACAACCGTACAGGACAGAAGGATAGAGAGAACTCCTGTAACGGCTCCAAGGGCAAGATTGGAGCGCCGAGAGCTCAGGATATAGTCCCCAGGGCGGTACCGAAGGACAGTACAGAGGAACCAAAGAGCCACTCCGAGGAAGAAGGTCTTGGCAGGCCCAGAGGGCCGGGAACGCTGGAAGAGGAAGAACAGCGCCGACACTTGACACCTCAACTAAAAGACAGAACCATGGGGAAAGAACTTCAGAGTGGGGAATGCACAGCTTCCCACAGAACCCCAGACAAAAAACCCTAAGTCTTACGACAGATCCTGGACGAGACACAGCCAGGAGTGGACAGCAGTGAACCCGCTGAAGTCGCCTGGCAAGCAGGCGAAAACCCAATGAGAACAGGCGCAGACCAGTAACACGGGCAGAAGGGTCGACAAAACTAGCCCCGTCGGCCCCGAACAACGTTGACCCGCATCCACCCGAATGGGGGAGCAGAAGGACAGATGGAAAGAACCCAAAGGATCCGCCAGATGCCAGGAGAAGGCAGGCTAAAGACCATGCTGATGTAACAACGTTGTACAGCCCCTGTGTGGGATCAAAGGACAATCTGAACCGAAAAGGTAGTCCCCCCAAGTTACCGAGAAGGTAAGTCTACATCAGGACTATCGTCTTAGAACGGGCCACGCAATCTGCACCCAGCGGGAGGACAGAACGCGGTAGACTCGGTAAATAAGCACACAGCTAATACAGCCAGCGGGAACAAGGGAGACAGTACGAGGCCAAAAGGAACACCGGAACCATCCACAGGAACAACCAGGCTCACCCCAGAGGGGAGGACAGTGAAAACACAGCCTCCTAAGTCTGGCGGGAAGCCACATCGGAGTGATCTGTATAGAGCGGGAGCCAAACAAAGCCGGCGAAAAGAGGCAGTCGAGACAGAGGCCGACATAACACCCTCCAACCGAAAGGAGGAGGAGTGGGCAACAGGGAAGCCATAAGACAGCTCAAAAACAGAACCCGCTACACTGAGACGCCCGGTCCACCGCCTCGCAGAAGGCGAATACCTTGAAGAATCCAAGGCGGAGGTCCTCCGGACCTGGGTAATCCAGCACCCAAGAGAAGTTGGGTGACCGTCCCGAGAAGAGCAGCCCGAACCCGGTAGCAGATCAGACAGAAGCGTAGAGGCGCCAAGAGGAAGGACTCATACCACACTGCATCCGAAGAGGAGGAAATTGCGGCAGGCAAGGGAACCGCAGTCCTGCCAGCGCCAATGAAGAATTCGAGAGGCGCCGCAGACAACAGCACTCTCGACCATGGGACCACTAGCGCAGGGAAGCAATGCTGCAGAAGGACGCAAAGGGCATGCATCTAGGACCCACGAACACTCCCTGGAATGAAAGGCCAACTAAATGAATGAGCACCACCCAGCTCGGTGCAGCAGAGAGAAATAGAGCCTGTCCAGTCAAGAGGACAGAATGAACTCCCTAGGGACGAGTGCAAGGCTGGCGGCAAGCATCGGCTCCCAAGAAACAAAGGTATACCGCAGGAAGCAGGTGAGGCATACGAACGAGCAGCCCCGCAAGCAGCGAGAAGGCCAACCCACCTAGAAAAAAGGGGGGCTCGTCCCAGAGCGCCACAGCATGTACGGAATCGCAAAGTGCAACCTGAAAGGGAGTTATGCACAAAACCAGTATAGCATGCGATGGAACGCAACAGTCCACCCCGAAAGGGGGGAAATTGTACCTGGCCAACTACAGTTGGCAAGAGTGCAAAGACCCGTCCCAAAAGGGAGTGATGCCTAAGGCCGAACCCACTTCAGAGAAGCAGGACATACCCTATAAACCAGCAGGAACGCAGGAGGTCCACCTAGTGAAAGGGGAACATGCACAGGGTATCCTAGCATTAAATGAGTGTGCAATAATACACCCAACACTGAACTCAGCGAGAGAGTAACTACTCTGCCAATGAATGGGGACATGTACAAGTCCAGCCCAGCCATATAAGGACAGCCGTGAATCCCATGAGCGTGCCAAATTCTGCCCTTGAAGTGAGAGGTGGTCACGCACAAGGCCAGCACCGTATCCAATGGAAGTGCAAGCGTTCCACCCATGATAGAGGGCCATTCTCATGGCCAGCAATGTATCCGGTGAGAGTGTAGCACACCGCCCAGAAAAAGGGGGGTAAAGCACATGGCCAGCATCTCCTCCAGGGAGAGTGCGAGCACACCGCCATGCATGGGAGTCATACACATGGCCAGCAACGTACTGGCGAGAGACAAACACAGTCACTAAGAACGCGTGCATGTCGCCTGAGGAAGGAAGGCATGCCCCTGGCTGGCAGCGAATCCAGCAAGAGTGCGTACACCGCCTACGGAAGAGGAGTCATGCCTATGGCCGACAGCGGATCCAGCGAGAGTGCAAGCACCCTGCCATGTATGGGGTACATGCACGTGGCCAGCAACGTACCTGCGAGGAAACACCCAAAGACAGAGGGATGTATGTATGCTGCCTGAGGGAAGGAGGCATACCCAAGGCCGGCAGGGAATCCAATGAGAGTGCAGCATACCGCCTAAGAAAAGGCCGGCAGCGCAACCAGTGAGAGTGCAGCACAATAACATAGTACATAAGTACATCATAGCACATCAGCGAGAGTGCAGCATAATAACATAGTACATAAGTACATCATAGCACATCAGCGAGAGTGCAGCATTCCGCCTATGGAAGGGAGTCGTGCACACAGCCAGTACCGTATCCGGTGAAAGTGCAGTATCCCGCCTAAAAAAGGGGGTCATGCACATGATCGGCAACAGATCCAGTGAGAGTGCTGCGTTCCGCCCAGGAAGGGGGTCACGCACATGGCCGGCAGCGAATCCAGTGAGTGCAGCGTTCCGCCCACGGAGAGGGGTCACGCACATGGCCGGCAGCAAATCCAGAGAGTGCAGCGTTCCGCCTATGGAAGGGGGTCGTGCACAAGGCCAGCACCGTATCCGGTGAAGGTGCAGCATTCCGCCTAAGAAGGGGGTCATGCACATGGTCAGCCAGGGAGAGTGCAGTAGCCCGCCTAGGAGGGGGGGGGATGCACATGGCAGGCACCATAACTGGAGAGATGATGAATGCTGCCTACAGAGGGCCGAATGCACTTGGCCAGCGCCGTATCCTGGAAGAGGCAAGAAAACCGCCTAAAAGGGGAAATGCCCTAGCAGCGACGCAGGCTGGGAGCGCAACACCATGCCGCCTGTGGAAAGGTCATGCAGACATGCAGCATTACTGATGAGGCTGCAGCGTCAAGCGCAGCCCAATAGAAATCATGATCTATTATTTTTATTTTATTTCATTATTTTTTTATTTTTATTTTTATTTTTATTATTATTTAAACTCAGCCTCTGAGGCTAAAGGGGAGCCACCATATAGGGGCCCTGAGAGACAGGAGAAAAAAGGGGGGCCAACTATACAGACCCAATTTTGGGAGCCGGCCTGCACCCAAAGGGTTAACAGGGATCCGGCCTGGAGGGCGGCGTGCGATCCCCTGGGGGCGGAGGAACCTCCAGGCGGGAAAATTCGCGCCTGGAGAAGTTCCCGCCCCCTCCACCAGAGACCGGAATATTGCGGCCTAGTAGGCCGCGAAGCCGGGGGCTAAATTGCGGCCCCCGGCCCGTCATACCGCCGGGACCTGCGGCGGAACGGCGCTTCAAACCGGCCGCGGGAGCCCACCCCGCGGGCCGGTCAGGATTGCGGCCCAGCAGGCCGAAGCCTGGGACCAAAGTAGCGGAGCCCCGCCGACCGCCACCTGCTGGGGCATAGCCCAATGCCGGCCGCGGGAGCCCACCCCGCCGGCCAGAAGAGACAGGGGCCCGGAATGGCGGTTTGCCGGCGCGGGAGCCCACCCGGCCGGCCGGAAGAGACAGGGACTGGAATGGTGGCTCGCTGGCCGCGGGAGCCCACCCCGCCGGCCGGAAGTAAGGGGGCCTGGAATGGCGGACCGCCGCGGGAGCCGCGGAGCCTAAAATCTTTTGCGGCGCCCGGCCGCACCGGAATATTAGTGCTGACCGGACCGGTGCCCGTGATGGGTCAGGGGCAGCAAGGCGCGGGCCCTGTGGCCCTGAAGCAGTGGCCGGTAAGAGGGAGGGGGACCCTGAGACCGGGTCTGTGAGGGTGGGAAGCCTGCCTAACCCCTACGTCAGGGGCAGCTAGGTGCGAACCTCTGCAGCTCCCCAGGCATTCTTCTTGCAGGAAGAAGGGTGCCAATGTCCTATGGGAGCAAAATGTCGCCCTGTGGCAGCCAGGGGCCAGCCTAGGGCTAGCAGGGACAAAAGGGTCCAGAGGCCCTGTCAGTATGGGGGTCAGGCACGCAGGAGACCGGGGTGGGGTGAGGGGTGAGGGGGGGGGACGTAGGGCTGGAGAAGCCAATCTCTCACCATAGCCGTCTTCACCCTCGGTCCGTTCCAGCAGGGTCGCCCCTTCAGCTACTGGCACCGTAGTGGCAGGACGCTGGAAGAGGGGCTTGGCGTGCGGGCGACCCTTGTGCTGGCGGGATGTAGGGGAGCTGGGCTGCCCTGATCCACCTTGTCTTCTGTGGGGGAGGCAGCAGTGCGGATGACCGGCACTGGCGCAGCTCGACCCCGGGAGAAACAGAGAGGTCTAGTGCGTCTCTGTTGTCCCTGATGTTCTGGAACAAAAAGAAAAGAAAAAAGTAAAAATCAAAAATTAAAACAAGGAGAAAAGAGCCCTGCAGAGCAGGGAGTGTCTTGCCTCCTTGGACACTAAGCAAAAACTGGCAGTCTCTCTCTCCAGGCTGAGGGTATAGCTGTGGAGGAGGGGCTTAACAGTTTTCACTTAGTGTCACGCCTCCTATGGAGATGAGCTATACCCCAAGGTCTTCTGTGTCCCCCAAGGAAACTGGGCGAGAAAGTACAATTTTAACCAGAAACGGATTACATACTAAAACCAACACAGACTAAGCTACCTATAGACTCATACAATTTCATCTTCACCTAAAGAGCATGTTGGATAGTTTATAACATGGTCCCCACGATGCCCCATGGAAGAGCACAGAGCGAATTTCAAACCCTACCTTGAAGGATATGTGGGAATCACTAAGAAGGGGTCCTTCCATTTCAACAACTCCAATGTCTTGAAAGAGGTTAGAGCTAGATTCAATGTTTTCTGACAAGTCCTGGGAAGAGCTTTCAGACGGGTTAAGAGCTTTTGCTAGTGTATCAAAGGCTCTGAAATACAAACTAGTGATACTAAGAAAAGCATGGTAATCATTCATCTGATTAATCTGATAGTGACTCAGAATGACAATGTTTTGCAAAGCTGCCCTGTAAATCTGTTTTAGTTATGCTTGAAGAACTGAAATAAAGAGCACATGGAAGTCAATGGAAAGTTCCCAATTTCTGTGCCAAAACAAATGGCACAGCTAAGCATTCAATTTTTTAACCACCGCCAGTAAACAAAATTCAACAGTGAAGGCTTCCATGTCAGCTCTGCCAGGGAGTGCCAAACCAGCTTCCCAGTGTGAGGACCCTGCCTGTCTACAGCAAGTATCCCAGATGAGTTTTTTGTCCCATGATTCATTACAATACAGCAGCATCCACTGACAGACAGACTCTCCCATGCTGGACTGGATGGGTTGGATCTTTTAGAACAATTTCATACACGATCTTTGTCTCCTATAAGATGAGGAGCACCAGGCATGTTTGGTAGCTACTTACAGTGCTGCCCATAATTATTCATACCCCATTGGCAAATTTTGACTTTAAGTTACTTTTATTCAACCAGCAAGTAATTTTTTGATGGGAAATGACAGATGCGTCTCCCAAAAGATAATAAGACTATATACAAGAGACATTATTGTGGGGGAAAAAAAAAAACATTTCTCAGCTTTTATTTACATTTAAGCCAAAAAATACAAGATGTTCCGCACTGTGTAAAATCTCAGAGGACGTGGTCGGAAGCCAAAAGTGACACCTGTGCTGGCCAGGAGGATAGTTAGAGAGGTGAAAAAGAATCCAAGGATCACCACCAAGGCCATCCTGGTGAATCTGGGCTCTGATGGTGGCAATGTCTCAAGGCAGACAATCCAACAGACACTGCACACTGCGGGGTTCCACTTCTCCAGATAAGGCACACAAAAGCTTGCTTGGCCTTTGAAAAAGCTCACCTGGACAAAGAAGAAGACTTCTGATCTTCTGTGTTATGGTCAGATAAAACAAAAATTGAATTGTTTGGTCACAATGATGTTTCCTTCATTTGGCGTTAAAAAGGAGAAGCCTTCAACCCAAAGAACACCATCCACACTGTCAAACATGGTGGTGGGAACCTAATGCTTTGGGGGTGTTTTTCAGCCAATGGACCAGGGAACCTAATCACAGTAAACGGCACCATGAAAAAAGAGCAATACATGAGGATTCTCAACGACATCATCAGGCAGTCTGCAGAGAAACTTGGCCTTTGGCACCAGTGGACATTTCAGCATGACAATGACCAAAAACACACAGCAAAAGCGGTGAAGAAATGGTTAGCAGACAACAACATTGACGTTTTGGAGTGGCCTAGCCAGAGTCCAGACTTGAATCCAATTGAGAATCTGTGGAGGGAGCTAAAGATCAGGGTGATGGCAAGAAGACCCTCCAACCTGAAAGATTTGGAGCTCATTGCTAAAGATGAATGGGCACAAATACCTGTGGAAACATGCAAAAAGCTGGTCTGCAATTATAGGAAGCGATTGATTGCTGTAATAGCCAATAAAGGCTTCTCTATTGATTATTGAGAAGGGTATGATTAATTTTGGACTGGACACTTTTTTGCTTAAATGTAAAAGAAAGCTGAGAAATATATGTTTTCTTCCGAAATAATGCCTCTTGTACATCGTCTTATTATATTTTGGGAGACACCTATGTCATTTCCCGTCAAAAAATTACTTGCTGGCTGAATAAAAGTAACTTTAAGTAAAAATTTGGGCAGCACTGTATATTCTCCCCCCAAACTGCATGTCTGTGAAGCCAAGCCAAATGAATAGCTGGCTTTGCTACGCATGTTGACAATGTAAAGAGCTACGTCACCCGAAGTCGATTTGCATAAAACTTTGTTGTAATACTATACGGAGCTCCCGTACAGTATTAGAATGTATTGGCTCAGATGAGCAGAAGTTATTACTTTGCGAAGTCTCACGAGACTTTGTGATTTAATTATTATTGTAAAAAAATCTTGATACTGAACTTCGGTATAGAGGTTCAGTAAAAATGAAATCACAAAGTTATTACACAAAGTCTCATAATAACTTTGGCTCATCTGAGCCAACACATTCTAATACTGTACAGAGCTCCCGCTCCGTCCGGTATTACAACAAAGTTTTATGCAAATCGACTTCGGATGAAGCAGCCGGAGTCGATTTGCTCATCCCTATAAAGATCCCTTTACACGGGCTCAGAATCCTGCAGATAATCGCCAATGACCTTCATAGGAACGTTCGTTAGCGATTATCTGGAGGTGTAAATGCGCCAATTACCCGATGAATGAGTGAAACGCTCGATCGGGTAAACGATCATTCATGTGGTCACAAAAATTATCGTTTACACAGCATGATCTGCTGCCGGCAAACAATGAGTCTGTATGGGGACAAGCAATGGCATTAGCGATCACTCCTCTCCATACTGAGGAGGAGATTTCTGCATGTTGCGGCCTCCTCCACTGACGAGATGTTGTCTCGTGTAAAGGGAGCTTTAGAAACGGAAAAAAAAAGTACCTGGTGACTTCATTGTTGGACTGATTATCTTGCGGAAGTTCGGAGAGTGACGTATCACCATTACTCAGACTTTCCACAGCAGAGAGTTCTGTGCTGGACTGAGACGTCTCTTTTGTCTTGCTAAAATTTGCAAGTGATGTGACAACATTGGCCAAGGTGCTTAAATCTCCCTGGCAGGCTTCGACTTGCTGGAAAACAAAGTGCAGATTTAGCAGGAAAAAAAAAGAAAATTACAATTTATTCTGTTCATTAAATAGTTCACCATGATGAGACAATTTATTTTTCTAGGCTTTGTGTAGAACAGCATTTGTAATAGCTTTATTTATTTTACATGTAATAAGATTGACCTGAGAATATTATCTATGTCTATTTTTTTTTTTATAACCTAAAGGGAACCTGTCATCAACTTTCTGCTGACCTCACTGAGGGCGGCATAAAATAGTGACAGAAATGCTGATCTCAGCAGTGTGTCACTCATCAGCTAATATTAAGTTGTTGCTGAGAACCAGCTTTATAATCATTGCAGCACAGGCCTTGAAAAGAGTCACATCTACCTGAGAAGAGTCATGTTTATTCATAATCTCCTGATCTCCTGCTGATGACTGGCAGTTCTCCCCTAGAGAGAAAGGGAGACAACTAGGTAGAAGACTGTCAGCCATCAGCAGGTGGGCAGGAATTCATGAATTACCATGACTCTTCTCAGGTGGATTTGACTCTTATCAAGGCCTCGGCTGCAATGGTTGTGATTGTGAAGTTGGTACTTTTTACTTATGAATGACGGCAGCATTAAGGAGAGACAGGCGAGTTGATTTCAGCGGTCTGTTAGTATGGACAGCATAAAGTTGATGACAGGTTCCCTTTAAGGTCAAAGGCCCCCAATTATTGTTTTTTTAAAAACTGGGGTCCTGGATAATGAGCATTCAAAAACGCACCCCTGAATGACAAACACCTGCCCTTGGCGTGAAAGGGTTAAAAGCCGCGGATGGCCACCTGCTTCTTTTAGCACAGGGCTCAAGATGGCGACCAAAACAGTCGCCAATGCGACTTAGAATTGTAAAATGGCGACAAGACTTTGTAATCTTGTCACCATTTGAGCCTAGACCCTCAGTTATTCTGCCTCTAAGAAGAAAGGGCTTTGATCCAGCAGACACACACGAGCTTAACCGACATGGCACGCGCTGCTCTCAGCGCGCGCCATGTTCCCTCAGCAGCACAAGGGAGAAGGAGGCAGTCCTTCCCCCCTGTGCCGCTGCCACCAATGGACTGATAGCAGGGAGAAGGAGGGGTGGGGCTGTGGCCACTGCACCACCAATGAATATACTTTATGCCTAAATACAAACGCAGGCTGCGGGTGCCGGCCATATCCCATACCCAGCCTCTATGACTGCGCGCTGCGATCCGCCGCGATTAACCCCTCAGGTGTGGCACCTAAGGGGTTAATTGCGGTGGATCGCGACACGCAGTCAGAGGCCGGGTATGGGATAAGGTTGGCACCAGCAGCCTGCGTTTGTATTCAGGCAAACTATATTCAATTAAATTGATGTATTAATTATATTCATTGGTGGCACAGTGCGCCCCCCTCAACACCAGTATTATAAAGTATAATCATTGGTGGGGCAGTGGCCCCATTGTTAAATCGATTGGTGGCAGTGGCCTCAGAGTCCCCTCCCCTCCTCATTACTGGCAGGCGGCAGCCTCTGATCGGAGCTCCAGCAGTGTAATCCTGGGGCTCAGATCAGTTACCATGGCAGCTAGGACGCTACTGAAGCCCTGGCTACCATGGTAAGCTCCCTGCTGCTGTGTTTACTATGCACAGCGCAGAAGGGACAGTGTGAGGTTCTATTCACCCTAATAGATCTCTATTGGGGGGAATAAGATAAAGGATTAAAAGATCCCAGGTTCTGGTCTGGCAAGTAAAAAAACAAAAAAAAAAAAAAACACCAAAATACAAAAAAAAAAAAAAAAAAAAAGAAGTTTTAAATCGCCCCTTTCCCAATTTTACATATAAAATATATCTCCTTTGCGGTGAACGCTGTAACAGAAAAGAAAAAAACTTGCAATTTTCCCTTTTTTTTTGTCACCTTGTCCCACAAAAAATAGGATAGGACTGTTCTATTATGGTCCAGACGTTCCATAAAATGCAGAATGCACGTGGCTTTTTTGGAGTTTTATCTTTTTCACGAGGTATCAAATGGTATCGAGTATCGCAATACTTTTTTTATGGTACCGAATCAAAATTTTGGTATTGTGACAACCCTAGATAAGACATGTCTTTTTTATTTTTTATTATACTGTAATGGCTGTAGCAGACACCCGCGGCTAATGTCCACAACCGGCAGCAATGCCGATCGCGGACATTTAACCCCTCAGATGCTGTGGTCAATCCAGACCACGACATTTGAGCGTGCTGAAACGGAAAGTGCGCACTTTTGGTTGTGCTCCATCTCCCCCGCGTAGCGATCGGAGCTGTAGCGTGTATGCAGCAGCCCGTGTCTTTATGAATGACACAAGGCTGCTGCATAGTATTTCCTATGGAGCCATTGGCTGTAATAGGGCTCCGTAGGAAAGTAGTGAAATAATTATAGATTTCAATGCAAGTGCATTGGAGTCTATAATAATAGCAATCAGATGATTGCATGTTATAGTTCCCTATGGGAACTGTAAAAAATAAAAAAGTTCTAATCACCCCCCTTTTCCCAAAATGAAAAAATAAAAAAAATTAAAAAACATCATGGGTGTCGCAATGTGCAAAAACGCCCATAGTATAAAAATATATATTACCTAAAATACATACATAAAAAAAAAAAGGGTCCAAATAGACGATTCACAATTTTTTGGTCGCTTCATTTTTTACAAAAAGTCATACACACCCCAGAATGGTATCAATGAAAAGTTCAGATTGCCCTGCAAAAAATGAGCCCCCATACAGCTCTGTACACATAATTACAAAAAAGTTATAGGGGTCAAAATATGGCAACTTTTTGCAATTTCACCCCATTTGGAATTTTTTTCCTGCTTCCCACTAAGTCATATGCAATATTAAATAGTGGCGTTGGAAAGTACAACTTGTCCCGCAAAAAACAAGCCCTCATATGGCAAATAAAAAAAGTTATGGCTCTGGGAAGGCAGGGAGCGCAAAACGAAAACGTAAAAAAATTCCGGTCCTGAAAGGGTTAGACATTCTGCACAATATGTAATCTAAAAATATACATTTATGGTACACATGAGGGTAAATAACACCTTCCCGCACAGCAATGGCTAGAGATAACACTGTTCCCGACCGTTTATATACTAGGGTCAATAGCAAACACAGCACCTAGTTGATTTAACAGAAGATCATGATTGCATAGTGTTAAAGGTGTTAACATTGCAGCCACAGGCCTAAGGGTAAGACTACAAGTACAGGTTTTTTTAATGTATATATTTTTTTTTAAGTAAAAAAACTGTGTTTAACCCCTTAAGGACTTAGGGCGTACTGGTACGCCCTAAGTTTAAATCGCGATTGCGGCGCCTCGGGTGTTAATCCGAACAGGATGCCGGCTGAAATTATTCAGCCGGCATCCTGTCACAACGCCAGGGAGGGGTCATGTGACCACCCCCCGTATCGGCGAGCGCCAGCAAACAGCAGGTCAATTCAGACCTGCGGTTTGCTGCGCTTTCTGCAGTTTCTGATCCCTGCGGTCCCTGACCGCTGGGATCAGAAACTTTAGTGTGCCTAAAATATTGATTTTGTGCCGGCGGGTGGTGCAGGGGGGAGGGGTTGTGGGCGGTGCGGGAGGCGGGCAGAGCGGCAGGCGGGATGGAGACACAAACATTTTTTTTAGTTTTTTTTGTCCTTAGGGACACCTCAGCGAATACCTTGGGGTGTCTTCTTTCCAAAATGGGGTCATTTGTGGGGTGTTTGTACTGCCCTGGCATTTGAGGGTCTCCGCAATCATTACATTTATGGCCAGCATTAGGAGTTTCTGCTATTCTCCTGCGGGCCGGCTCAGTCCGAAATCTCGCGAGATGACGCACGGATGCGTCCAGAAGGAATGAATCGACCGCCTCCCGGACGCATCCGTGCGTTACATGGTTGTGGTTACATTATTCCACCTATGCACCACCAGCGTTAATTAACAATACATATGCTAAAGTCTATAAGTTAAAAAGCTGTATTATAATTTGTGACACTTTACCTGGGGCTAGCCCCTCCCATCTGTGGGCAGCCCTCAGGTAACCCTTTTTTATGGCGTTTTTTTCCCTTCTATATATACCTGTATCTACTATTAGTTATTGTGAGTACTGTTAACCTGATGAAGGGGACAATTTGAGCCCCGAAACGCATTGTTCTACACACCTTTTACTTTTTATGTAAATAAAGAAGATTCACCTACAGAGACGTATTGGAACCTGTGATTTTGCGCCTGATCAGAACCTTTCTTACTACAAGCATCCTTTGGGGGATTGGGCACCCGATCCGAAAGACACTTCTTCTGCGGCTGCATTCACGGATCTGAAAGGTCTTTATATACCTACATACCTACAATAAAGTTGTGTCTATTATTGCACAACCCCAAAAGGTGAGCACCTCTATTTGTTAAACAATTCAGTTTGTATTTGAACATACTACCCTATTGTGCGCCCCCACACCTTTTCTTTTGTCTCTACGTTCCCCTCCTGACCGAGGGGAATTTAGATTCGCCCGTGGTTATCAAGACTCTTAATGTTTGGCAACTTAAACCCATTTGAATACACTTTTCAACTTTATCCTTCCCGTTGTGGCCCGTTTTAAGTATTTTATCTCTATAAATGCATTACAGTGGTATCTTGTGAATTTGCAGCACCTGGCATTAGCCTCCCTTCTCAGTCCACTGTATTGATTCAGTGCCACTGAGGCCAAGCAATGACTGGAGGGGAGCAATGCTGTGGGGACTAAAACAACATTTTATAGGAACAAAATGGACACAAGGATATTTCAGAGCAAAGATAAACACACAAAGATTTGGTGAAATACAAATTAAGGTCCATAAAATTCACTTCTAATGCAGTCCCTAGAAAAGCTGCTATAATTTGCTGAAAGAAGAAGGACCCTCAGATCCATTCATCATTTTGCCAGAAGACTTACGTTTTCATGTGTTATTAGCATGGGCTCAGTTTTAATTCCAGAAGGCTGTATATTCACTAACATTCCAGAATCCAACAAATTGTTTGACCTGGGAAGAAAATATGGTTTACAAAAAAGCTGAGCTGAAGGGAGGATATCAACATGTGCTTTGGAAACTATATGGCTTTGTAAATTTTGGAGGTTAGGGCTACACGGCAACATGTATCGCGAGACTTATGGGGTACAACTACAAATTTCTTGTAATGATGGTCTTTGGCAGGCATCCTCCAGCTGTTGTAAAACTACAACTCCCACCATGCCCTGCTGTAGGCTGATACCTGTAGGCTGTTTGGGCATGCTGGGAGTTGCAGTTTTGCAACAGCTGGAGGGCCACAGTTTGAGGATGCCTGGTGTATCGTGTCACACTGTGATGCAAAAGTCGCACAAAAATCCAACTTGGATGGACTTTTTGCGACTGTTGTATAACAGTATGTTGCATGTTGTAGTGTGACACCATAGACTGTCATTACAATAAAAGTCAAACGACATCGGAGTTGCCGTGTAAGCCCTAGCCTAAATGTACTCCTGATAAGTTATATGGTAAGTTATAGATAACGAAAACCATCACAGAACACAGCATGTACTTAAGGCTTTATCCAAAGCCATACAGGTCATCTGCTGCAGAACTGAGCTTACCTTATGGGTTTGTTGTCAGAAACAAAAGTTGTTGTTGCAGCCAGAGGACTTCGCAAATCTTTCCGAATGTAGATTTTTTCTGTGGATGCAGCACAATTTGTTGATTTTTCTCTAGCAGCTTCAATAGGTTTTCTTTCACACTGCACAGCTGCAAACGTTCAGCAGAGAATGAACTAGGTTACAATAATGCAATCACATAAGGCTGCATTAAACCAAAATCCCTGGGGTTCTCGAACCCTACTTCCAAGAGACTAGAATGATCAGGACAGCACTGTACACAAGGTTCTAAGGCAGGAATGCTCAACCTGCGGCCCTCCAGCTGTTGTAAAACTACAACTGCCACCATGCCCTGCTGTAGACTGATAGCTGTAAGCTGTCCAGGTATGCTGGGAGTTGTAGTTTTGTAACAGCTGGAGGGCCGCAGGTTGAGCATCCCTGTTCTAGGGTGTCATGTTCCAAAGAGGTAACATCCTGGGACTCAATAGTCCCCAGTGCATCCCTTCTATACAGAGGAATTCAGTTGGAAAAAACTAAAAAATAAAGTATACAACACAATTATTAAAACTGGTATAAAAGGAAAACAGGCTTAGTTGCCCATAGCAACCAATCTGATTCCTTTCATTTTTCAGAGCTCCTTTGGAAAATGAAATGTGGAATCTGATAGGTTGCTATGGGCAACCAAGCTAGTTTTCCTATACACTGGTTTTGATCAATCTCCCCCAATATGTTTTTACAGAGCTAATGTCCAATGTATGCCACTATATACCTCTACACTGTGTTTCAAATTATTATGCAAGTGTAATGTTAATGAGCATTTAGGTTTTAAGGCCCTATTACACAGAGTGAATATTGTACAGATTCTCGTGCATGTGAGTAAAAATGAACGAGAATGGTGTGATGTAATAAGTATGAATCGCTCATTTCTCGTCCATCGTGATCTTTCAGCATGATAAAAAATTATTGCTCCTAGTTAATGTATTGGTTTGTAGAATATGGAGTCGTCTACTTTGACTAAGCACATGCCCCCCATCTTTACATGTAATAAAAAGTACTAAAGATTATCTATGTATATAATAAAAGCGAAATTGTTGTCTCTACATCTTCGATCGTTTATCGTGATCTGTATGACATCTGCTGGTGTAATAGTACCTTTAGTCGGGTATCAGTCTCAGACAGGCTTGTTAATTAGATTGACAAAAAAGCCAGTGGAGATAATATATCCAAATTCACATCACTTTATTATGTAAAGCCGCCGAGGTGAAACGCGCGTCGAGGTCTTGCGCTTAGGGCTATTACATCCATCTGGGCTTGGTCATGTCTTCAGGTACGTCCCAGGACTCAAGTGTCTATTGAGACACCATTATAGACACTGCCATATACAGCTCCTATATTAGGCCTATGTTATTGATCAGGCTATACAGACATACTATTGTGTGCTGTGTGTAGATTAGGCTGTGGATATTTTGATACCAGGCATTATATATATCTATGTTGCCGATGGTTGCCATGGACGCAGGCTGTGGATCGCACTAACATCCATGAATTTTTCTTGAGGCAATTGCAGTATATTATGTAATTCCCCATTGGGGTGTGTATACGTTGGTGCACATTGGCTGTTTGTGTGTCACAGCACGGACCTGGTTCCCGATAAGTGCTTATCAGCCTTGTGGGGATACATGATAGTCCAGTGGTATATATGCCCTTTGCTTCTCTGCATTTATGTAGGTTAACATTGTTAATTAGATTGCCTGGTGATCTCAGTGAAAGTGAAAATGATTTAACGAGATTTGTTCCACTTTATTAAAGGGGTATTACGGTTACATTATGTTATCCCATATCCATAGAATAGGGGATAACTACTAGATCGGTGGAGGTCCTATCTCTGGGACTCCCACTGATCACAAGTACAGAGTCTCTGTACCCCCTGCAATCCCTTGAAATAAACAAAGAGGCCAAATGGGTACACGTGTGGCGCTCCATTCATTTCTATAGGCGCTCCTGAGATAGCAGAGTACAGTGAGCCATCTCCAGAATTCCCATAGAAATGAATAGAACGGCAGCATGCATGCCCAGCCAGCCGCTCCGTTCATTTCAGGGGACTGCAGAGGGTACGGGGCCCAAGTTCTTGTGATCAGTGGCAGTCCCAACGGTAGGCCCTCCACCGATCTAATAGTTATCCCCTACCCTATCCTGCACAGACTTGGGAAATGTAACTGGAATATCCCTACCTTTAAGAAATACATAGTTCTCATGCAAAATGGGGAGGACGAAAGACCTTTCTGAAGATGTTTTGCAAAACGGCATGAAAACAATTGATATTTCAAGAAAATGGAAGAGGTCACCAAACTGTGATAAGAGAATACAATTCTGTTGGAAAAACAAGATTTTTGTATAACTTACCAGTAAAATCTCTTTCTCGCTCTTTCCTTGGGGGACACAGAAGACCTTCGGGTATAGCTCATCTCCATAGGAGGCGTGACACTAAGTGAAAACTGTTAAGCCCCTCCTCCACAGCTATACCCTCAGCCTGGAGAGAGAGGCTGCCAGTTGCTTGTCCAAGTAGTGAAAAAAGGCAAAGTCCAAAAGCGGAACCAACAAGCCAACTACCCAACGGGTAAAACAACTCGGAAACCGTGCAGAGAAAAACAAAGAATGGGTGGGTGCTGTGTCCCCCAAGGAAAGAGCGAGAAAGAGATTTTACTGGTAAGTTATACAAAAATCTCGTTTTCTCGCCCAGTTTCCTTGGGGGACACAGAAGACCTTGGGACGTTCAAAAGCAGTCCAAAAGGGGGAGGGACCACAGCACCAAGGCGAAGCACCCGAAGTTATCAAGAAACCGCCGCACGCAGACCAGGCGGCCCAAGGCAGCATCTGCCGAAGCCAGAGTATGCACCCTGTAGAACGCTGTAAGGAAGACCAGTGACCGCCTCGCCAGACGCATGGCCGAAGCCAAATGCCTCCGGCCCAGGAGGCACCGACCGCTCTGGTGAAATGAACGGTGACACCAAAAGCAGAACCCTGCCCTTGGTGCGGTAACCACAGCAATAACCACTGTGAGAAAGCGGAGGAAAGACACCCCGGAGGCCACCAACCCTTTGCGCGGACGTCCTGGAAAACCAAGAGACCGAACGTCGACAAGAGTCGGAGATCTCCAAGTAAAAAACCGCAAGGCCCAAACAACTCCCAAATCGGGGAAGTGTCCGTTCCCGGGGGTGGGAAGGGGAGGACGAAAGCCTCGTTAAAATGAAAGACAAACACCACCTTCAGAAGGAAGGAAGAGACGGGATGGAGAACAGCCCTGTCCTGAGGAAAGAGAAGGCTCGGAACAATAAGGGCCGCCACCCAGGCACCCGCCAGAGACACGACGGCTACGGAAACATAACCGTACAGGACAGAAGGAGTAGAGAGAACTTCTGTAACGGCTCCAAGGGAAAGATTGGAGTGCCAAGAGCCCAGTATGCAATGCCCAGGGCGGTACCCAGGGGCAGTACAAGGGAACCCCAAGCCGCTCCACGGAAGAGGGTCCTGACAGGCCCAGAGGGCCGGGGAACGCTGAAAGGGGAAGGACAGCGCTGACACTTGACACTTCAAGCAACAGCGTCCCAGTCCCAGATCTAGGTCGGACTGGAGAAAGACAGAACCATGGAGAGAGAAAGGCAGAGTGGGGGAACGCCCAGCTTCCCACAGAACCCCCGGTAAAACCCCTAAGTCCTACAACAGATCCTGGACAAAACACGGCCAGGAGCGAACACTAGCGAGCCCGCTAGAGTCGCCTGGGCAAGCGGGAAAAAACCCAATGCGAACAGGCGCAGACCAGTAACACGGGCAGAACGGTCGGCAAAACTGGACCCGTCGGCCCCCGTGCAACGTTGTCCTGTAACCACCCGGAGTGGGGGAGCAGAAGGACAGACGGAAAGGAACCGAAGGGTCTGCCCAGCAACCGCCAGGACAAGACAGGCTAAAGTCCATGTCGATGTAGCCACCACAGGAAGACGTCCTACAGTCCCGGTGTGGGAGATCTAATGACAATCTCGACCGAATGGGAGTCCTCCCAAGTTACAGCCAGAGTGAACAAGGGAGACAGTACGAGGCCAAGAGGAACATCAGAACCACCCACATGAACAACCAAGCTCTCCCCAGAGGGGAGGGCAGCGAAGGAACCGCCACTGAAGCGCAGCCGGGGCAAAAGCCACATCGGAGGGAGCCGAGCCGAACCGAGCGGGAGCCAAGAAGAGCCGGCGAGAAAAGGCATACGAGACAGAGGCCGGCATAACACCCTCCAACCGAAAGGAGGAGTGGGCAACAGGGGAGCCATAGGACAGCTCAAAGGCAGAACCCCGCTCACTGAGACGCCCGGTTCACAGCCACGCAGAAGGCAAACACCCTGAAGAACCCAAGGTGGAGGTCCTACGGACCTGGGTAAGCGAGCACCCAAGAAAAGTTGGGTGACCATCCCGAGAAAAGCGGCCCGAACCCGGTAGCGGACCAGCCTGAAGCGCAGAGCGGGCGCCAAAAGAAAAAACTCATACTGCACGACACCCGAAGAGGAGGAAACAGTAGTAGGCGAGGGAACAGCAGTCCCGCCAGAGCCAACGCAGAAATCGAGTGGCACTGCAAACGGCACTCTCGACCCAGTGACCACTTGCGCCGGGAAGCGAGTGCACGGGAGAACGAAAGGGTACGTATCAAAGAACCACGAACACTCCCGAGGTGGAAAGGCCAACGGACATGGTGGATGCCGACACAACGGGACCACAATATACAGGCCAAACCAGAGAACGAGCACCACCCAGCTCTGCGAAGTAGAGAGCAAGTAGAGCCCATCTACTCATATCTAAAGAATACACCTTTGAATACAATGGCATTCTTTTAATGTTTGTATGACAGCACCCAAGGGTTATACAGGTGGACAGAATGATCTCTTTAGAGAAGAGTGCAAGGCCCGTGACAAGCACCACATCCCAAGAGAAAAGGGTATGTCGCAGGAGGAAGTGAGGCATACGTACGAGCAGCCCCGCAAGCAGTGAGAAGGCCAACCCACCTATGGGAGGAGTAGGCATACACGGCCCAAACAACAGACAGAGCGCACCAGAAAATTCCGCTCACTGCAAAAAAATAGTCACCCAGTGAAGGGGATCAGCCACAGAGTCCAACAGTATCAACGGAAGTGCAAAGTGCAACCTGAAAGGGAGTTATGCACAAGACATCAGTATGGCATGCGATGGAAACGCAGGCAGGTCCCCCAGAAAAGGGGGAAATGTACCTGGCAACACTGCAGCTGGTAAGAATGCAAAGGCCCGTCCCAAAGGGGGGATGCCCAAGGCCAGTAACAACTTCAGAGAAGTAGAACATACCATAGTTTGCCCAGAAGGTGACCATGCACATGGCCACACAGTACCCAGCGGGAACGCAGGAGGTCCGCCCAGTGAAAGGGGGACATGCACGGGGTTATCCTAGCATTAAGCGAGTGCGCAATAACCCACCTAACACCGAATACTGTGAGAGTGCAACTACTCCACAATGAAGGAGAACATGCAAGAGTCCCGCACAGCATATCAAGGACAGCCATGGGTCACGTGAGGGTGCAAATTTTCGCCCATGGATGAGGAGGGCCGTGTATGGCCCGCAACACATCCGGCGAAAGAGCAGTATTCCACCCAGAAGGGGGCGGGGTAATGCACACGGCCGTCATCGCATCCAGCAAAAATGCAAGCACCCCGCCAAGGATGCGGGACATGCACATGGCCAGCAACGCACTGGCGAGAAAACAACCACAGTCAGTGGCGTTGTGCGTATGCCGCCTGAAGAAAGGATACATGTTCATTGCTGGCAGCGATTCCAGTGAGTGCAGCACACCACCCAAGGAAGGGGTCGTGCACCTGGCCGGCAGCGAATCCAGTGATAGTGCAGCAATCCACCTATGGAAGGAGTTCATGCACATGGCCGGCAGCAAATCCAGAGAGAGTGCAGCATTCCGCCTATGGACGGAGGTCATGCGTATGGCCGGCCGCGAATCCAGAAAGTGCAGCATTCCGCCTATGGAAGGAGGTCATGCACATGGCCGGCTCATGCATATGGCCGGCAGCGAATCCAGCTAGAGTGCAGTGTTCTGCCTATGGACGGAGGTCATGCATATGGCCGGCAGCGAATCCAGAGAGAGAGCGCAGCAGTCCTCCTTTGGACGGAGGTCATGCGTAAGACCAGCAGCGAAGCCAGAGAGAGTGCAACATTCCACCTATGGAAGGAGGTCATGCATAAGGCCGTAGCGAACCCAGCGAGAGTGCAGCATTCCGCCTATGGAAGGAGGTCATGCATATGGCCGTAGCGAACCCAGCGAGAGTGCAGCGTTCCGCCTGTGGAAGGAGGTCATGCATATGGCCGTAGCAAATCCAGCGAGAGTGCAGCGTTCCGCCTATGGAAGGGGGTCGTGCACATGGTCAGCATCGTATGCGGTAAAAGGGCAGCATTCCGCCTACAGAAGGGGGTCATGCACAAGGCCAGCCCGCAGCCAGAGAGAGTGCAGTATGCCGCCTATAATGGGGGGTCATGCACATGGCCAGCACCGCGACTGGAGAGGGCGACAAATTCTGCCTATAGAAAAGGCGGCCTGCACCTGGCCAGCGCCGTGCCCCAGGAGAAGGCAAGGGTCCGCCTAGAAGGGGAACATGTATACCTGGCCAGTGCCACGGAGCGCAACATGCCACCTATGGAATAGGGGCAGGCATACGGCCAGCGCTCTAATGTCAGGCTGCAGTATCCTGCGCAGCCAACATAAAATACAGATATTTCTTATATATATATATATATATATATATATATATATATATATATATATATATATATATATATATATATATACATACATACACATACATACACACACACTTCATTTTTTATTATTTTTTTTTTATTATTAATTATTGTAAAACACAGCCTCTTTGACGCAGAAAGGGGCCACCATATAAGCGCACAGCCTCACTGAGAGGCAAGCCATCCTAGGGTCTCCTCCAGATGGGAGCCGTCGGCATCCAAAAGGTTAATACGGATCGGACCTGAGGGCGGTGCAGCGATCCCCTGGGGGCGGGGGGACCTCCGGCGGGAAGAACTCGCGCCTGTGAATGCTCGCCCCCTCCAATCGAGGCCGGAATATTGCGGCCTAGTAGGCCGCGAAGCCGGGGCCTAAATTTTGCGGTGCCCGGAGGTACCGGCCGGGATCTGGAGGGAGCGGAGCGGCGCATGCATAATACCGGCCGCGGGAGCCCACCCCGCGGGCCGGAGAGTCAGGGGGCCCAGGAAGGAGCCCGGGATAGAATCTTTCTGCGGCGCCCGACCGACCGGAAGACAGACTCTCTGAGAGCACCTGCGGTCGGCCGGGGTCTGCTGGAAAACCGCAGTCATGCCGGCCGCGGGTGCCCACCCCGCGGGCAGGAAACAAGGGCCCTACGCCGCAGCAGTCGGGAGAGGGCCCTGAGCCGTCTCAAAGGAGGGATGCCTGCGCACCGGTAAGGCGATAGGGGGAGGGGATGGGGGACCCTGCAAGGAGAGAGGCAGCTCCCTGGGCGGCATGATAGGGACGCCAGCATAACCCCTCAGTGGATGCACCTATAGTGGGGGGGGGGGGGGGAGGGAGCTAATAAAACAAACTAGGATGGCCAGACCAGCATGGGAGCTGCACTTCCCACGCCCAAGCTGACCACCGTTAACACTGTGCTCACAAGGCTTTGGTGACTGCTATGTGAGACCCCAGGTTTTCCTGCAGATAATACAGGAGGTGCAGTTCATAATGTTCTCCTGGGGGTCAGTCAAGCAGGAGACCGGGGTGGGGGGGGGGGTCGTAGGGCTGGAGAAGCCACTCTCTCACCACAGCCGTCTTCACCCTCGGTCCGTTCCAGCAGGGTCGCCCCTTCAGCTACTGGCACCGTAGTGGCAGGACGCTGGAAGAGGGACTTGGCGTGCGGGCGACCCTTACGCTGGCGGGATGCAGGGGAGCTGGGCTGCCCTGGTCCACCTTGCCTTCTGTGGGGGAGGCAGCAGTGCGGATGCCGGCACTGGCGCAGCTCAACCCCGGGAGAAACAGAGAGGTCTAGTGCGTCTCTGTTATCCCGTATTCTGGAACAAAAAGAAAAGAAAAAGTAAAAATCTAAAATTTTAAAAATAACAAAAGGAGAAAACAGCCCTGCAGAGCAGGGAGTGTCTTGCCTCCTTGGACACTAAGCAAAAACTGTCAGCCTCTCTCTCCAGGCTGAGGGTATAGCTGTGGAGGAGGGGCTTAACAGTTTTCACTTAGTGTCACGCCTCCTATGGAGATGAGCTATACCCGAAGGTCTTCTGTGTCCCCCAAGGAAACTGGGCGAGAAAGATATTAATTCCATTATGACGCATTAAAGGTCTTCAAAACTGAATTCTGCAGAAGAATTTGGAACAACAGATTTTGTTATTTTCAGGATATAAATAAAGCCATTGCCATTACAGCCCTTCCACTTTGTTATAGATACATCCACATTGTAAGAGAACTGTGAAGGAGAATACAAATCCTTGCACATACTGACTGTGTAGGAAAAACAAAAATGGCAGAATAATTTTGAACATGATGTTCAGTGGCATACATTGGAAGCGTCTGCTGGAAAATACCCCTGAAATGCATCTCTGATCGGAAACAAAAATTTGTTGAGAACAGAGCAAAACACCATCATTATAATAGAAGAACTATGGCATCTGTTCCAACAGCCAATTAATGACTTGTTTACACAGTGCAGCAAAGCAGCAGTGTGTGAACAAGGCCAACTGGATAAACAACAATTTGCAGGATAACACATCAGATTGGTGATTCATTAGACATCCGACAGGCAAGGTAAAGGAGTATGAACAGATACTTACAATCTTGCTTCATCCCAAGTGCAATACACCTTTGTAGTCGGCAATACTGACATCTGTTGCGGTAGTGTTTGTTAATAACACAATCTTTCGATCCTCTGCATGTATAAACCAGGTTTTTCCTAATACTTCTTTTAAAGAAACCTTTGCAGCCCTCACACGTTACCGCCCCATAATGGCGCCCTGGAAGAGTTGAGGAAGAAAGCATGACTGATGTTTCCCATCAGAAAGATCCCAGCACATACATTAAAGGGGTTCTGCAGTTTTTTTAAACTGAGGATCTATCCTCTGGATAGATCATCAGCATCTGATCGGCAGGGGTCCCACGCCGATCAAATGTTTGAAAAGGCAGCGGCGCTCCAGGAGTGCCACGGCCTTCTGACTGTTTACCGCTGGCCCAGTCACGACTAGTATCAACTGGCCTGGGCGCGGCTAAGCTCCGTTCACTGTTTACCGCTGGACCAGTGACGTCACGACTAGTATCAACTGGCCTCTGTGCGGCTAAGCTCAGTTTGTTTGTCTTCTCAAACAGCTGATCGGCGGGGGTCCCATGTGTCGGACGCCCGCTGATCAGATGCTGATGATCTATCCAGAGGATAGATCACCAGTTTAAAAAAACTGCAGAACCCCTTTAAATGGACAGAGAGGCACTCATGGTTAAAAAAATAAATACAAATTAAACCAAGACTAAAGAACACACTTTGTGTCCCTGTCAGTATAAAGCCTATGGGTCCGCTTAATGTATGTGCCAGGGAGCTTTCCTGCGAATAATGTGAACAGACCCTAGGACTGGAATGGGGCACGTTTCCACCTCTACCGATTCAAGCTGCATGGTAGACTACACACTGCTAGGCACTTCTGACAAACCTGCCATTTTACCGCTGAGTTTTTATCCACAGAGGAAAAGATAGGATCAGCCAGATGTTGCTTTATAACTAATGAGATTTTATAAAGTTTCATTCATATACTACATTGGAAGAGAGGTCATTTTGGTTGTTTTAAATTTTCCAAATGGAGGATACAGTGATGCATCTTTGTGCAATAGGCAAATAAACAGCTGCAAGGTATATTCTAAATATGAACATAAGCGCAATAGTACTGGTTCACCATGAGCACGTGCAGACTCTTAAGCCTCATGCAGACGTCTGTGGAACACGGTCCGTGAGATACCAGGACTGGCATTGCAGGAGCGCACGGTGTCATTGGTTGCTATGACGCTGTGCCTCCTGCAAAGCCAGTCCAGTATGAGGCTGCATGAGGCTTTAAAACCTGTCCCTGCTCACTGACTTTTGTTCTAATTCATAAAGATCACACCATTTACTATAGTAGATGGTTATAGATCAGCTCATCAGCCTTCCCTTACAGTGAACCCCACACAGGGCACAGACCATGGCTAGAAAAAAACTCCCCCATGTCAGTCAATGAGCATCTCCAGACATCAGTTTCTCTGTTCACATGGCTGATATAAAGCATATGTCCAAACTGCTGTAACAGAGCAAAGCAGCAGCCCAGGCGAGACCTCTGCCTCATAATCATGTCAGATAACTGAAAAAAAAAAATTGCAATCAGAAAATACAAATGTACTTAACAACTCGCTAGCGACCAAGGATGGTAACCTGACATATAAAAGTGTCAGGTTGATTTACGATCTGCTAGCTCCCGCGGTGCTGCAGATTGCCATGTTGTGATCATGCTGTTTTATTAAAATAAAGAAAAAAATATATTATACAGCGATGGTTATTAACGTAGTAAGCAAGAGTGTAGCAGTTATTGTGTATGTGTACACAAATGCTTTCCCTTTTTTTCATAAAAAAAAATATATTGGTGTTATCAATAATATAGTGGACTTTGTGTGTAAAATATACATACACTTTACATAAAAAATATATAGTTATTCGCTTTTGCTAGTCTTGTGTGTTTGCAATATACAGTACACACGCACGTCTTATTTTAATCTTTAGGATTATATTAGCACATAATGGTCTTTTGTTTACATAAGTAGTCTTTTGTGAGTGACTTAAAAAAAAAAAAAGCTTATAATGTAAATGGGGGGTAACATGTCCTGCTTGTTTGCAACATGCTGGTTATGAGGGTCTGTGACTTCAGGATGCTGCTGCCTTCACCAATTCTCATGTACTTGAACAGCTTAATCCCTGTATTTATTGGACTTCAATGGAAGCAGCACTGCAGTAAAAAGCGCTGTCCTCCATAATGCTCTGTAGCTCCAGCACCAACTTCTGGCGATGGCGCTTCACAAAACAGATGATCAACAGGATTGTGGGGTGTTGGACTCCCATCGATCAGCTAGTGATGGCCTATCCTGAGGATACGCCATCAGTTAAAGACTGGACAAACCCTTAAATGTATAATTAGAGTGATCATACATACCTGAAGCTTTATCGCCACAGACCACACAAAGATCCACTACTGGTTTGTTTAAATTCTGGTCTAAACATTGGGCATCTGACAATATCTATAGTAAATACATAAAACACAAAATAAATAAACTATTAAACCTCAGAATGTGGTTAAAGGGAGTCAGCCCTATAACTCCAGTAATACATGAGCAGGACTGTACGTACGGAGTCCATGTTACTCTCCTCCCCAGGTGTGCACCCTCATAGTCTCTCTCCCCCCCCCTTTCCAAGTGTGCACCCTCAAAGCTCAGCTGCATTACGCTCACCAATCCAGACAGTGTAAACCAGCAAGGCTTTGAGGACAGACAGCTGAAGACCAGGAAAAGGAGAGAATGAGAAGAAGAAATAGCGTTCTGGAGTCCCTATGTACAGTACTACTCGTAGTACTGCAGGTAATAAAACTAATACAAGTTGACAAATTCCATTTATATGCTTTTTTATCTAAATATTTCACAATCAAAAACAAATGTGATTTATTATGATATATATTGTTTATTTTATCACAAAATAAATGTTGATACAAAAATAATTCTTGGAAGTGGCAGTGGAGGTAAGGCCAAGTAAAATAGTACAGTGGTTTTCAGGGCAGACAAAACATAGGCTTTTTACCTGAATGTGCTGTGTAGAAACATCAGGACTTGAGATGAATAGCTGATTGACACCAGCAGCGTCAGGAGTTGTAAGGTATACCTTGCCTTGACTGCCATCTTGCCTTGCAAGGATCACTTTACTTGGAGATGAGCCATCGCTATTAGCCAAAATGAACCTTTTGCTTGTCCCACTTTGATCAACTGCTGTAAGAATCTGAATTTTCTGACCCGTCTGCTGATCTGTGACAAGCTAAATATATATAAAAAAAATATGGGAAATGTGCCATCAGAAAATGACCCATTTATATTAAAAATACTTTTAAATATTTTCTCGTTGAGGTTATTTTTAATTTTCCATGTCACTAGCCACTAGGCCTAATAATAGGAGCCACTTCTTGGTCTGTATCGATCATTCACAATAGGCGATTTCGTACAGCTTCCTGACCTCTGCATAGGTCACAGAGCCTGAGTCAGATCCAGACTTTTATGTCTGCTGCTCAATGCGGTTAACAAGAGCTTGGGCAAAATGGCAGCCCCCATAATCATGTTCAGAAAACAGAATAAAAAATAAATCTACAATCAGAAAATAAAAACAGATTAGAAAAAAATTATGTGTAGGATTATCTGTAGGTGAAAAGTTCTGGCTGTCAAAAAACAAAGTGTCACTAACTTTAAAAAAAAAAAACTTGATATCTCTAAGAGACATATGAAAGGTTTTGACTGGTGGGAGTCTGAGTACTGAGACACCCATCGATCTCTAGAACGTTATCACTCTCTCTCCTCACTGCACGAGACGGGCTCTACAAAAGTCATTGGGCCCATCTCAATTCTGCCCTCAGCTGTGAGGAGTGAGAGCATGATATGAGTGATTATCGGTAGAAATGTAAAAAAAAAAAAAAGTGCCTCAGCCGTGTATCTGGCACAAGAACTTATAATAATCAGTAAAAAAAAAAAAAAAAAAAAAAAAAAAAAAAAAAAAAAAATGTAATAGTGGCTCACCCTCTTAGATGTAAAAAATATGGGTGCTCTGCCTGCGGCCCACCCTCCACAGTATATATTCAAAAAATACCCAAAATAATGGAAGTGACAGGCACTATATATCCTGGGTTTACAAAGATTTATCACTCAGATAGGTATAATGTACACATAAGTGGTTTATTTTCCATAAAAACTGATTAAAACATGGGGTAATTCACATTAATGAATAACATAAAATATATCTCTAATATATCTATAGATGAGAACCATAGGCCCCAACTATAATAATAATATATAACAATATAATTATTAAAATAAAGAAGACACATTACTGTCTACTAATATATATATATATATATATATATATATATATATATATATATATATATATATATATATATATATATATATATATATATAACCAATATTTATTATAGTTTTCCGGACCAATCATCTGCCTTTAAATTATAAAAATCGCTGTTATAGCAATTGTTCTCATATATATGTGAAGATTAGTTAGGACCTATGGTTCTCATCTATAGATATATTAGAGAGATTTTTATGTTATTATTCATTAATATGAATTCCCCCGGATTTTAGTCAGTTTTTATGGAAAAAAAATACCTATCTGAATAATATATCTATGCAACTCTGGGATATACACTCACCTAAAGAATTATTAGGAACACCATACTAATACAGTGTTGGACCCCCTTTTGCCTTCAGAACTGCCTTAATTCTACGTGGCATTGATTCAACAAGGTGCTGATAGCATTCTTTAGAAATGTTGGCCCATATTGATAGGATAGCATCTTGCAGTTGATGGAGATTTGAGGGATGCACATCCAGGGCACGAAGCTCCCGTTCCACCACATCCCAAAGATGCTCTATTGGGTTGAGATCTGGAGACTGTGGGGGCCATTTTAGTACAGTGAGCTCATTGTCATGTTCAAGAAACCAATTTGAAATGATTCGAGCTTTGTGACATGGTGCATTATCCTGCTGGAAGTAGCCATCAGAGGATGGGTACATGGTGGTCATGAAGGGATGGACATGGTCAGAAACAATGCTCAGGTAGCCCGTGGCATTTAAACGATGCCAATTGGCACTAAGGGGTCTAAAGTGTGCCCAGAAAACATCCCCCACACCATTACACCACCACCACCACCAGCCTGCACAGTGGTAACAAGTCATGATGGATACATGTTCGCATTCTGTTTATGCCAAATTCGGACTCTACCATTTGAATGTCTCAACAGAAATCGAGACTCATCAGACCAGGCAACATTTTTCCAGTCATCAACAATCCAATTTTGGTAAGCTCGTGCAAATTTTAGCCTCTTTTTCCTATTTGTAGTGGAGATGAGTGGTACCCGGTGGGGTCTTCTGCTGTTGTAGCCCATCTGCCTCAAGGTTGTGCGTGTTGTGGCTTCACAAATGCTTTGCTGTATACCTCGGTTGTAACGAGTGGTTATTTCAGTCAACGTTGCTCTTCTATCAGCTTGAATCAGTCGGCACATTCTCCTCTGACCTCTAGCATCAACAAGGCATTTTCGCCCACAGGACTGCCGCATACTGGATGTTTTTTCCTTTTCACACCATTCTTTGTAAACCCTAGAAATGGTTGTGCGTGAAAATCCCAGTAACTGAGCAGATTGTGAAATACTCAGACCGGCCCGTCTGGCACAAACAACCATGCCACGCTCAGAATTGCTTAAATCACCTTTCTTTCCCATTCTGACATTCAGTTTGGAGTTCAGGAGATTGTCTTGACCAGGACCACAACCCTCCATGCATTGAAGCAACTGCCATGTGATTGGTTGACTAGATAATAGCATTAATGAGAAATAGAACAGGTGTTCCTAATAATTCTTTAGGTGAGTGTATATAGTGGCTGTCACTTACATTATTTAAGAACTTATAATAATCAGTAGGTTTATTTCACTCCTACGTTATCTGATCAATGTAAAATAAACCTACTGGTTATTATAAGTTCATGCGCCAGATACATGCTGAGGCACCTCTAATACTAATTCTTGGTAATTATTACCAAGAGCTGGTTCATTGATTGTATATTGTTTCCAAGTCTGGACGATTTGCAGACGCCTTTAATTAAGGAAATAACATGCATCCACTCAGTGGGCAAAGAATAACTACACAAAAGGGAGCCAGGATGACTGCTATGTTTTAGCAAAATTGAGGTTTTAAAATCATATTATGGGCACACCAAGGGTATTTAGCTTATAGCTAATGGAATGAAACAATAGTTGGGTGAAGCACAGAAAGGCATTGTGGGTCACAGGTTGTGTACAGATGTGTAGTGTACAGGAAAGCTTCACAAGAGAGAAAGTATTAATTGCATGGCTGGTGCATTACATAAACTTGGTAGGATCATTTTCACTACTTATGAAAGTTTCTCTGGAGTTTCATAAAGTAAGTATTCTACTGCCTTAATGTTCTCATAAGAAAGTTAACAAACCTGTATTCGGTGAGGTATGGAAACACTTGAATCTGATGGAATAAGCTGTATCCTTTGGGTATTTCCATCCACCAATGCAGTATGCGTTACTTCAGTCTGTGAGCGAGAAAGCTAATAAAACAATAAAATAGTTACATTTTAATATTAAAGACACAATTCAACAGAAACTGCTTATGTGACTACAGGCCTAGGAACAATTTGTACTAGAATTAGGGTTTTTATGCCAATATCGCACTACATTTTTTTCACAAGAGTAAAAATATTCCTCTTAGCATTTTTGAGGACTATATAGCAGAGGAGGAGTGCGAAAGTTGCAGCAATTTAATAATACGTAGGCCTACACAACATTAAGGCCCCTTGCAGACGAACGTGTCCTTATGTCCGGATGCGTTCAGTGAAAACTGCGCGCTTTCACAAAAAAAGCCATTCAGTTTTGTTTGCGATCGCGTTCAGTTTTTATCGCGCGGGTGCAATGCAATTTACTGCGTTTTGCACAAGCATGATAAAAAACGAAATGTTTACAAACATCTCTTAGCAATCATCTGTGAAAATCATGATTTTCATGCAGACCGATTCACTTCTATGGGGCCAGCGTTGCGTCAAAATAGGAGAATATAGAACATGCTGCGATTTTCACGCAACGCAAAAGTGATGCGTGAAAACCAACGCACATGTACACAGATCCATTTAAATGAATGGGTCCAGATTCTGTGCGGGCGCAATGCGTTTGCATCACGCATTGCACCAGCGCGGAATTCTCGCTCGTGTGAAAGAGGCACAAGGCTGCTCTTTATACAGGGAACTGTGGCCCTCTGGAAAGACTACAACTGACATCAGTGATGGGATAGAGGAACTCCGTACCTACTGCTATAACCCCTAGTCACAAGACCGTTTGCTGATTTGCAATCCGAAAAAAGGAGATTTTTGTATAACTTACCAGTTAAATCTCTTTCTCGCTCTTCCTTGGGGGACACAGACCTTGGGTATAGCTCAGCTCCCTAGGAGGCGTGACACTAAGTAAAACTGTTAAGCCCCTCCTCCATCAGCTATACCCTCAGCCTGGAGATAGAGGCTACCAGTTGCGTGTCCAAGTAGTGAAAGGATAACAACCAATAACGGAAACAACCAGCCAGCAACCCAACGGGGCGCCAGACCATAACCCTGTAACCAAACACAGAAGGGTGGGTGCTGTGTCCCCCAAGGAAGAGCGAGAAAGAGATTTAACTGGTAAGTTATACAAAAATCTCCTTTTCTCGCCCATTTTCCTTGGGGGACACAGACCTTGGGACGTTCAAGAGCAGTCCAAGAAGGGAGGGACCACAAACCCAAGGCGGAACACCACCAGAGCATCAGGAAACCGCTGCCTGCAAAACCAGGCGGCCCAACGCAGCATCCGCTGATGCATGCGTATGCACCCTATAGAACTTTGTGAAAGTGTGCAGAGAGGACCAAGTGGCTGCTTTGCACAACTGTTCAGCCGAGGCCCGATGCCTCTGCGCCCAGGAAGCTCCGACTGCTCTGGTGGAATGAGCAGTGACGCCAAAAGGCGGAGGTCTGCCCTTGGCTCGATAAGCCTCAGACACCGCCAGTTTAATGAAACGGGCAATAGCCACCTTGGAGACCGCCAACCCTTTGCGCGAACCCTCCGGAACCACAAACAGGGAGTCCGTGCGCCGAAAGGACCCGGTGACCTCCAAGTAAATCCTCAACGCCCCTGACCACATCCAGACGGTGCAGTTCCCGTTCTCTGGGGTGGGAAGGAGAGGGACAGAGCGACGGAAGGACGATGTCCTCATTGATGTGAAAGGCAGAGACCACCTTTGGCAGGAAAGTCGGGACAGGCCGAAGCACAACCTTATCCTGGTGGAAGATCAGGAAAGGTTCGGAGCAAGAAAGAGCCGCTAACTCCGACACCCGTCGGAGAGACGTGACGGCCACAAGAAAGATGACCTTGCAGGACAGAAGGCGAAGGGAGACCTCCCGTAAAGGCTCGAAGGGGGATGATTGGAGCGCCGAGAGCACCACATTCAGGTCCCAGGAAGGAACTGGAGGGCGGTACGGCGGAACAGAGTGAGCCACCCCTTGTAAAAAGGTCTTAATTGGCCCTAGAGGGGCCAGGGGACGCTGGAGAAGAATAGACAGCGCCGAAATCTGACCCTTCAGAGAACTGAGGCACAGCCCCAGGTCCAGACCCGACTGGAGGAAGGACAGGATTGTGGGAAGAGAAAACCGGAGAGGTGGGATGCTCCGGGACTCACAGAACCCCAGATAGGACCTCCAAACCCGATAGTAGATCCTAGAGGATACGGGCTTACGAGCCCGGATCATGGTGCGGACTACGTCCGCGGAGAAACCCCGTCGCGTTAAGACGGCGGTCTCAATAGCCACGCCGTCAAACGTAGCGAGCCTAAATGCTCGTGGAAGATCGGTCCCTGAGAGAGAAGGTCTTCCCTGGAGGGCAGTGGCCACGGTGCGTCTGCCAACAGCAACATTAGGTCGGCGTACCAAGACCGGCGGGGCCAATCCGGGGCGATTAGAATCGCGGGGACGCCCTCTGCCGCGATCCTCCGAAGAACCCGTGGCAGGAGGGGAAAAGGAGGAAAGACGTACAGAAGGGAGAATTCGCGCCACGGAAGGACGAGCGCGTCGGCGCCGTATGCCTTCGGGTCCCGTGCCCTGGCCAGGTATAGGGGGACCTTGTGGTTGAATTTGGAGGCCATGAGGTCCACGTCGGGGCGACCCCAGCGAAGACAAAGGGCTTCGAACACCTCTGGGTGCAGGGACCATTCTCCCGGGTCGATGGTGGACCGGCTGAGGAAATCCGCCGCCCAGTTGTCCACCCCCGGGATGTAAATCGCAGATAAGGCCGGCACGTGCGTCTCCGCCCAGAGGAGAATGAGGGTCACCTCTTGCATCGCTGCGAGTGCCTCCCTGATGGTTTATGTATGCCACAGCCGTGGCATTGTCCGATTGGATCCGAACAGGGTGGCCCTCAGCAGATGGGTCCAGTGTCTGAGGGACAGAAGAATCGCCCTCAGTTCCAGAATATTGATTGGAAGTCTGGACTCCGATAGAGACCAAACGCCCTGGACGGACCGGGGAGGGAAAACCCCCCCCCACCCCCGTAAGCTGGCATCTGTGGTAATCACCAGCCAGTTCAGTGGAAGGAAGGACTTCCCCCTTAGAGGGATATGCAACCACCAGCCGAGGGAAGCTCGAGCCAGGGGAGGCAGAAGAAAGGTCCTGTCCAGACTCCTCAGTGATTTGTCCCAGGCCGACAGAATTGCCCTCTGAAAGGTGCGGGATCGGAATTGTGCGAACGGCACCGCTTCGAAACAGGCAACCATCTTTCCCAACAACCGCATGCTGGATCTGAGGGAAGGGCGGTGATGACGGAGGAGACTGCGAACCGACCCGCGAAGGGCCAGACGCTTGTCCGACGGAAGGCGGACCTCCGCCAACTCTGTATCCAGGAGCATCCCCAGGAAGATCAGCCGTCTGGAGGGGGTAAGGGAAGATTTGGGGTGGTTGATAATCCAACCGAACCGCGTCAGGGTCTCCAGAGTGAGTTCCACACTGCGGGATGTCTGAGAGAAGGAGGGTGCCTTGACCAGGATGTCGTCCAAGTATGGGAGAAGAAAAACACTTCTTGAACGTAGAAGGGCCAAGACAGGGGCCAGGACCTTGGTGAACACTCGAGGAGCAGTCGCCAGACCAAAGGGAAGGGCGACGAATTGGAAGTGATCGTCCCCCACCGCAAAGCGCAGGAAGCGGTGATGACATGGAGCAACCGGAACGTGGAGGTATGCATCCTGAATGTCGATTGAGGCCATGAAATCCCCTCTTTCCAGGGAGGCCACTGCGGACCTGAGAGACTCCATCCGGAATCTCTGCAGTCGGAGAAAACGGTTCAGGCGTTTTAGGTCCAAGATCGGACGCACTGAGCCTTCCTTCTTGGGAACCACAAAGAGGTTCGAGTAGAACCCCCTGAACCTGTCCGTCGGAGGCATGGGGGCGACGACACCCTTGTCCATTAGAGAGTGAATGGCCGCGAAGAAGGCGGCCACTCGTACGGGATCTTGCGGAGGACGGGATCGGAAGAAACGGTCTGGCGGAATGGACGCAAATTCGATTTTGTATCCGCAAGATACAATCTCGAGCGCCCATGCGTCTGAGATGTGGGCCCGCCATACGTTCCTGAATAGGAGAAGGCGGCCCCCCACCCGGGTGGGTGGGGGCGCACCTTCAGGCAGAGGGCTGCTGGCCTGTGGGAGCCCGTGCAGGCTGGGACTTGCGCCAGGTAGGTTGCGTCCGAAAAAACGGCTTCTTGCGTCTATCCTGGGCTGGGCCAGAGGAAGAAGAACTGGCCGCGGGTCTAGACCCGGTAGGCTTGCGAAAGGACCGAAAACGGGACGAACCAGCGCGACCACGGGGGGCGCCCATTGGCCTGGACTGGGGGAGGCGAGTACTCTTCCCACCCGTGGCCTCTGATATAAGTTCGTCCAGACGGGTTCCGAACAGGCGGGAACCCGTGAATGGTAGGCCGGCCAAAGAGCGTTTGGAAGCGGCGTCCGCCGCCCAAACCTTCAGCCAGAGTTCCCTCCTGACAGAAACTGCCAGGGCAGAGGAACGGGCAATGAGGGCACCCGCATCAAGGGAGGCCTCACAGACGAATTTTCCGGCCTGAACAATTAGTTGGGCTAAGGAACGGAGGTCCTGAACAGGGACGTCCGACCCTAACTCCCGTTCCAGTTGCAAACCCCATTCAGAGACCGCTTTGCCAACCCAGGCGGAGGCAAAGACCGGTCTAAGGGCCGAACCAGAGGCAGTAAATATGGCCTTGGAGAGGGATTCCGTACGACGGTCCTCAACAGACTGGAGGGAAGATCCGTCCTGTACAGGAATAGTAGTGCTTTTGGACAGGCGAGCCACGGGAGGATCAACCTTAGGCGGGGATGTCCACGTGGTCACAGAATCCGCTGGAAAGGGATAACAAATGTCCAGCTTTTTGGGTGTAATAAAGCGGACGTTAGGCCGAGTCCAAGCCTTGGATACCACAGAAGAAAAATCAGCGTGTATGGGAAAAACCTTGGAGGCCTGTTTGGGGCGGAGAAAGGACACGCCGGCCTGTTCAGAGCTGGGGGGGTCATCGTGTAGCTGAAAGGTATCACGGATGCTAGTGACAAGATGCCCCACAGCGGACGCCAATTTGGACGGAAGCTCTGAGTCCATGTCCACGTCCGAATCCGCCAGTTCTCCCTCAGAAAGCGTATCCCTTTGAGAGGATAGACTTGACTGAGCTCGCACGCATGGCGGAGAGAGCGAAGCATCTGGAGAAGATGTGCGCTCAACCCTTGAACGTTTCTGAGTATGCCGGGCCCTGGAAGATTCGCTGGGAGGCAGGGAACCAGTGGGGGCGGCAGAAACGGTAGTCCCAGCGGGTGCGACAGGGATTGTGGCAGCCTGCGGGAGAGGCGGTCTATCCACGAGACGGCCCACTACGTGTGTAAGGCTTTCCACCGCCTGAGACAGAGACCTAGCCCAGTCAGGGGGTTCAGAGGCACCGGGGGGCGCAGCGGGAAGCGGGCCCTGCACCGGGGCCTGACATGCAAGGCAATGCGGCTCAGATTGCCCACGCGGAAAAAGTTCCTTACAGGCGGTACAGGCATGGTACCAGGGTTTGGGGGCACCTGTGGGATCTGACATGCTGAAGTGTGGTTGTACTCTAATATAGAGACCACAAAGGGTTATAGCAGCTATGACCAGGAGGGTTAGGAGAGGGTTAACTGTCCTACCAGTGCCTCAGAAGAACGTCAGGAGATGGCCCAGATCAGCAGCAGCAGAGAAGCAGTGAACAGCAGTGAGCAGCAGAGAGCGCCCACAGAAGCCGAGCGATGTACACAGGAGGTTAGAGTCCCCCACCGTGTCCCAGCTTCCTGTCAGGAGTGAGGAAGCGCGGGAAACCTCAGCAGAAAGCGCGGGGAACAAGCTCCGCCCCCTCCAGCGCTTGGAATGTCTCCTGTGAAGGAGAACGTAGCTCCGCCCCCAAAATGATGCGCGGAAGCCCCGCCCCCTGCCGGGACCGCTAAGCCCCGCCCCCCGTTCTCGGCGGGAAGGGGGAGAGAGAGAAGAGAAAAATGGAGTCAGCCCCGATGAGGGGGAGGGGGGGGGGGGGGAGAAAGATAGCAGCGTGGGGGGGAAAAGCGTGGGGGTGCTGAGGATGCTGCTGTGCTGCATTGTCCTGCAGATGAGCGCTCAGAATGAGCGACCACGGGTGCCCCCCTTACCCAGAGGGGTAGATGCTGCAGATAGGGACGGGGTATGGGCTGGAATAGCCATCTCACCGTGCGACGTCTTCACCCTCAGTCCTTTCCAGCAGGGTCGCCCCTTCAGCCACTGGCACCGCAGTGGCAGGAAGCTGGAAGAGGGGCTTGGCGTGCGGGCGACCCCCTAGCTGGCGGGATGTAGGGGAGCCATTGCTGCCCAGATCCTCCTATTGCTTCTGTGGGGGAGGCAGCAGTGCAGATAAGTTGGCACTGGCGCAGCTCAACCCCGGGAGAGCAGAGAGGTCAAATGCGTCTCTGGTATCCCTAGGAAAAAATAAAATAACAAAATTAGAAGAAAAAGTAAAAATAACAAGGAGAAAACAGCCCTGCAGTAGCAGGGAGTGTCTTGCCTCCTTGGACACTAAGCTAAAACTGGTAGCCTCTATCTCCAGGCTGAGGGTATAGCTGATGGAGGAGGGGCTTAACAGTTTTACTTAGTGTCACGCCTCCTAGGGAGCTGAGCTATACCCAAGGTCTGTGTCCCCCAAGGAAAATGGGCGAGAAACACAGATACCAGCCGCGTGCATTCCGCATTTTGCAGAATGAAACGGCAGGCCTCCGGTAGAACAGTCCTATTCTTGTCCGTAATGCGGACAAGAATAGGACATGTTCTATAATTTTGTGGATAGCATGGAACGGATGTGCAGATGCAGACAGTACACTCAGTGCTTTCCGCATTTTTTGTGACCGCACTTAATTGAATGGGTTTGCATCAGACCCGCAAAGAATGCTGATTGGATGCGGACAAAAGATACATTCGTGTGCATGAGCCCTTAGGGTGAGTTCACATCACCACTGTAAATTTCTGTTGTTCTGCTCAGTAAGAGGAAATAACAGAAATGCTTGGAGGACTTGGCATGCAGGACTTTATGTATCCAGTGTTTTTGACGGAATCTGTGAAGGAGCCGTCAATGCAGATGTGAACAAGCCCCAACCAGTATAAACCATCTCTAAGGTATTCAGACAGTGCAGTGAAATTGAAATTGTTATACAACTGGGCAGGTGACAAACTTTTACTGCAACTGCCAGAAATATTTGTCAAAATTGTGTTTAGTTTTTTTTTTTTAATGCCACTGGCTAGGGTTAATAAGCCCCTGGGTGCCACTGGCTAGGGTTAATAAGCCCCTGGGTGCCACTGGCTAGGGTTAATAAGCCCCTGGGTGGAGTCTGGGTTGAACAGCAGGCAGTTATAGCCAATTGATAAAGTATAGACTCAGAATACTAATTTGCACTGTGGCAGTATTGGCTATAACTGCCCAGTTCTTGCTGTTCATTCACCTCAGTTCTAGTCACTCTACCCAAGGTCTTACAGATCCACTAGTGCCCACACTGTCCATAGCACCTCCTCTGTCAAGAAGCTGCTTACCTCCACCAGGCTGCCATTCCACTGTCAAGAGCCAGCACTCGGCTATTTTGGCAACCCCATAGAAATAAATGGCAGGCGGCCGCTCACGCGCAGTGCACCAGCCTTCACTTTGCCAGCTGCATTTACGAGATAGTGCTGGTCCCAGAGGTGGGACCTGCACATATTAGACAATGGGGGCATATCCTAGCAATGTGTCTGAGATGGGAAAATCGCTTCAAGGGGCTAAAATAACCACCATCATATTTTTACTTTAAGATGACATTCTGCAGTTCTATTACATGCCTCAGTTATTCTCTCTCTCTCTCTCTCTGAGAAATCATCAGCCAAAGTATAACTAAACAATTCTGAGAAGGATACCTCTCCCATTTGCTGTTCGATAATTTGGTGGGCTATTTCTTCTATAGACGCCATGATCTGTCTTCACTGAAAAACCTTTGGAATTAAAGATGTTCTTTAGGACATCCAGTTTTGTGCCAAGTATAAGCCTGTGAAAAACTATGCAAAAAAAAAAATCAGAAATGTAAAAGACTGTCAGCTCGTCAACACCCTCAAACTACAGCACATTGTTTGTAAAGGAATTTGATTATGTACTTTGTATCCTTATACTTATTTGCCTTCTGACACTCTGCTCCCACAAGCTGGCAGTTAGGGTACTTTCACACTAGCGTTGTAAGAATCCAGCAATCCATATACAAAACGGAAAGCTTTTTTTTTCCAGATCCGTTAGACGAATCCGGTGAAATGCCAGATCCGTCTCATCTGGAATAACTGATCCGGTATTTAATTTTTTTTTAAAGATCAAAAGAGAAACCCGCTCCTCCTATATCCCGACGCATGCGCATACCGGAAAACCGGATCCGGCAATGTGACAATTTCCGAAACACTTGGTACTGGATCTGGCATTAATACATCTCTATGGAAATTAATGCCTGATACGGCAAGTGATGTATTGCTCTGGTATTTTGTCTGGTCAAATACCGTAAAAGGGACGGAACTGAAGACATCCTGATGTATACTGAACGGACTGCTTTCCATTCAGAATGCATTAGGACAAAACTGATGAGTTTTTTTCCGGTATTGAGACCCTTTACCGGATTTCAATACCAGAAAAGAATAACGCTATTGTGAAAGTACCGTTAGGCTGGCTAACAGAAGATCTAGGCTACAATACCAGAAATCCACCCAGTGTTGCATTTCTTGTGACGCTGGGGTCACAGTAACTTGGCAGTACAGCCATTCAGTTTAGTAGCTGCACTGCCACAGTGTCAGGTGTCACCAGTCTAAAATGCATTAAAAGGGGTTGTGTTACTTTAGCAAATAACTTTATCTACATGATAAATGCTAATACAAGACACTTACTATTGTATTGTGACAGAAGAAAGCACCAGCCTGTGTGAGCTCCCACGTTCTCGGCTGGTACTTTTTCCTATAGTGTGCAAGCACGGCAACCACTGATGGATTGCAGGATGGTGGTAACCATGGAAACGAGCAGTGTATAACATGAAAGAAAAATTAATCCAGCCAGCAAAGGAGGCAATATGGATGTATAATCACAATACATTAGTAACGGGCTTGTATTAACTTTCTCTACATGATAAATGCCACTTGCTGAAGTGACAACCCCTTTAAAGGGGTTGTACATGCCCATCAATATCAGATTGTTGGGGCTCCAACACCTGGCACACCTGCCTCTTGTGTGTCCTGTGTCCTCTTCACTGTTTAGCAGCACACAGTCTAGATCAGGGGTGCACAACCTTTTTTGGTCTGGGGGCCGCATTGTCACATCGCTCTATTTCAAGGGGCCGCAAATAAAAAAAAATGATGATCGGCTCATCTGCCTATTACTCAAGCCAGTGCAAAGTGAATGGGGAGTAGTGATCGCTGCAGCAGTCCTTTCGCCTTCATTTAGATTACACGGCAAGATGTGCTGCAGATAATTGCACATCTTTCATCCTGATAAAATATGTAAATCAGCCAACAAACTAGCGATTCCTTGTTTATCGACTGATCGGCTGCACGATTATACCGCCAGATATCAGATATGAGCACTTGTCCTGAATATCGTGCTACAGCATGGTCCCTGAAAATAAAGAGTTGTACTTACCTGCTCCCCTCCGCTCCTACGCACTGCCTCTGCCGTTTACACCTGGCAGTGCATGGTCATGATCATACACCACTCCAGCCAATGACTGGCTTACGCGGTGATGTGGCCACAAGCAGCATGTCACTTCTAAAGCCAGTCATTGACTGAAGCCGTGCAAGTGACCATGACCATGCACTGTCAGGTGTAAACAGCGCAGGAACCGGTAGATGGAGGCGCAGTGGACCAGAGCAGCGTGGAGCAGGTTAAGTATGAACCTTCTATTTCAGGGGCTATGCTGCAGGAACTTGTTAAAAGTCATTTTTACCAGAAAAGTGGCGACATTTCCTTCCATCCTGCCTCCTATTCATAAATCAGAGTTTTCCCTCACTGCAGAGGCCAGCGCTTACTGGTTATTACCTCCTCCTGCCCCCAGTTATAGGGGCCCTGCAATAACCAGTAAGCACTTTACCTTGCTAGTGGGGAAGGCGCTTATTGGTTAACGCTTGACTGACCAGGCCTGAAAAGGCCTTAATGACCAGACACTTTTTTGTGATTTAGCACGCGTGGTGGTTTAAACAGTTGTAACTGTTATTTATTGGACTTGCAACAATTTTTATCTGGGGTAAAACTGTACATAACGTTTTTAAAAAGTATTTTTTCCTTTTATTTGTATTTTATAATTGGTAAAATATATATACATATATTTATTTATTTTATTTGCCACATATGTCCCAGGAGGTCATAAAAAAACATTTGGAGGACAATGAACACTTTTCTTTTTTTTTGTATTTTATTTTATTTTTTTCCCTTTTTTTTTTTTTTTTTTTTTTTAAATATATTTTTGCCACATATGTCCCCCAAGGGGTCATAAAAAGACTGTTGCAGAACAGTGAATACTGTTTTATTTTTTATTTTCTATTTTTTTTTGTGCCACATTTTATTTCTCTTTTATCTATATTTTATTATATTTTATTTAGTTTTGAAAAAATTTTAAATAATTTTTTAACTTTTTATTTTTATATATTTTTACCACATAATTTGTTCCCAAGAACAACTGAAAGACCTTTGGGAGACAATAAGACTTTTTTTGTACTATTTGCACTGTAACTGAAGCATCCAAAAGAGCCCCAGTTACAGGGAAGCCAGTCTGCTGGTGGGCTTTGTACCAGGGCAGAGCTGATCAGGGTCTACTTTACTGACCCTGCAGCACTGCTCCCGAGACAACCAGTGATCACCGGGTCCACACTGCAGAGCGCTCATAGAGGAGAAGGCAGAAGAGCTGATCAAGCTCTTGTCTTCTCCTCGGCTTCCTCGCTCTAACTAATAGCCAGGGACCCTTACCTGCTACAGTGTAGGAGTAAAACCTGTGATCAATCCACTGTGCAGCGCTCCGGGCAGAAACACAGCTCATCACAAAAGCGGCAGTGTTTATGCCCAGCAGGACGGGGGTCGCAAAACATGGCTCTGGGGGCTGCACGGTTGTGCACTCCTGGTCTAGATTGTACCTGTAGCGCAGTGTAATTACACCTTTCTCCCACTCACTTGAATGGGATGTACAGGTGTAATTAAACAGAATTAACACTACAATCTAGACTGCATGCAAGTAAACACAGAAGAGGATGCTGCACTCACACAAGGGCCACGGCCTCTTAAAACAGCTTATCTGTGGTTGTGCCAGTTGTCAGTCCCGGACTGGTCTGATATTGATAAACTATCCATAGGACGGCGATACAGTTCAATACTGCAGCAAGGAAGGAGGCTGATGTCTCGCTGCCATGTCGTTCACCCTCATAAGCCACATGCCAGTAGTCCATCAGAGGATGGTGAAGGTGGTGTGATATCATCATCATCATCATCATTAGGGATGTCCCGATACAATTTTATTTTTTTTAGACAGAGTACGAGTACCGATACTTTTATTTAAGTACTCACCGATACCAATTAAATAAATAACACATTTATTTTGTGACCACTGACCAACCAAAAGTCCAAAAAACAGCCCCCAGCCTCTCATCAGCACCCCCACCCTCTCCCTCTTATCAGCCCCCTCTGGTAACTCAATCCCCCCATCATTGGTGGCAGTAAGCAGTGCGCCCCCCCCCCCCTCCCCAGTATTAATCATTGGTGGCAGTGGCCACAGGGTCCCCCCCTCCTCCTCCCCCTCATCATTGGTGGCAGTGGGCAGTTCCGATCGGAGTCCCAGCAGTGTAATGCTGGGGCTCCGATCGGTTACCATGGCAGCCAGGACGCTACAGAAGTCCTAGCTGCCATGGTATGTCAGTGAGCAGCATTATACTCCCGTGCGCGGTGGCTGCCGGGCACTCCTTTTTCTGTCTGTGTGGCGCATTGCTAATGCTTATAGCATTAGCAATGCGCCGCACAGACCTATGAGAAGAAGGAGCGCCCGGCGGCCACGGCGCAAGTGAGTATAATGCTGCTCACTAACATACAATGATTAATATAACTTTTATACAGCTACTGAGCTGTTTAGGGGCTCATTTTTTTGCGGGACAATCCATATTTATTGATACCATTTTGCAGTCAAAGCGGAGGGGCAGGGAAGGGGGCGTGGTTATCTTGACTTAAAGCAAGGAGGCCGCTGCCCCCTTGACTAAAATTATGACTAGAGAGGCGCGCCGGCAGGGGATAAAAGAATGTTTTCTTAGCTTTAGCCACATCAGACTTCAGGAAGAGAATTATTGTCTGAAACACGCTGCTGGCTACTCTCTGGTACTGCTGGCGGCTTGGGATGGTTTTTGAAGGTGACATGTTCCCTTTAATTACAGCGATCGGCATTATTGCCGGTCACAGAAATTAGCCGCAAGTCTCTGCTGTTTGAAACATTGTGTAATGAACAGACAAGACCAGAACAAAGAATGAGGATCAGAGATTACGTAATTGGATGTATCGGGAAAGTGAATGGCCTTAAATGTAGTAGTTAGTATCTTGAACTGCAGACCCTGGGCAATGAGGGGCAGTGAAGGAATTGACAGAGGTAGACGAAAAACATGGGAAGATGTGGATTACCCGGGAAGTAGAATTGAGGATAGATTGGAGGGGTGTGAAAGTGCTAGAAGGGAGGCAGCAAAGGAGGATGTTGCAGTAGTCTAGGCAGGAGGGCATGCACTGGCATTTTAGTTAACTCATGCGTGTGGAAGTAGTGAATACAAGCGATTTTCTTGACCTGAAAGCCGCAGGTGGAGATAAGAGTTTGGATGTGTGGTTTGAAGATCAGGGCAGAATCAAACCATGGTGCTGTTAACTGTAATGAATAAGTCTGGTCGGGGAAGTTAACTTGGAGGAGTAACATGGAGGAAATATGATAAATTCTGTTTTCTTCATGTTTTGTTTTAAGACATGGGAGGAGAAGAATGAAAATACAGCTAATAGACACACTGGGATAGAAGGGTCTGGGCCAGAGAGGTCGATGAGTGTCGTCAGCATAGAGGTTGTATTAGAAACCATGGGACTCTATGAGCTCTCCCAGGACCAATGTAAACATGGAGAAAAGTAGGGGATCTAGGTCAAAACCTTGAAGGACAGCAGCAGAGAAAGGGGGCGATTAGGTGGCGTGTATGAATGGGTAACGATAAAAAGTTCTGTCAGTGAGGTAGGAGGAGATCCAGTAGAGGATCAGGTCTTTGACACAGTCAAACCCTCTCTTCTCTTGGCATCAAAGGCAGATGACAGATCAAGAAGAGGGAGAACAGAGTAATGATGTTTAGCTTTGGAAGCTAGCAGGTTATTGACGACTTTGATTAGGGCAGTTGCAGTGGAGTGATTGGGTCTGAAAGCGGATTGTAGTAGGTCAAAGAATAAGTAGGATGAGAAGTGGGAAGATAGTTCAAGATGGATATCTTGTTCTTGAGAAAGAGGCACAAGATTGTGCAATAGCTGGATAATGAAGATGGGTCAAGGGAGGGATTTTTGCGTATGGGTGTGATGGTGGCATGTTTAAAAAGAGGAAAGGAAGATACCAGTGGCTAGTGATAGGTTGAAGATGTGGGTTAGGGCAGGGATAAGTATAGTGGTTAGGTAATAGATGAGGTGGGATGGGGTTAGGTCAATGACACAGGTTGTTAGGTGTGGTTTGGAGATTAAGATGGCTGGCTTTTCCTCAGTGATGCTGTTAAATTGGGTTAGTTTTCAAGAGCATTGAGTAGTTATGTAGATAGGTTGCGAGGATTGTTGGTTGAGGCTCTCAGATTTGATGTATGAAATATCAGGCAAAGTCTTCAGCCAAGATGAGGGGTGTGGGAGAGGGTACTGGGGAACGAAGTACAGAGGTATTAAACAATAGTTTGGGGCTGTGCAAACGATGACATGGCAGTAGTGACGTAATCCTTGAATTTGTGCAGCCTTGAATTGGAGAACAGATTGTTTGTATGTGATGAAGTCTTCTTTGGAGGGAGTCGTTCTGCAACACTGGAAACTTGCCTCAGTTCTTTTGTCTGGTGAGAGTGCCCGAGTTGTCGATTGATTTGATGGGTTCTGGTGTAAGCAAGAGAAGCCAAGGGCTGAAGTAATTGTAGTGTTGCAGAAAACGCCATCTGTTTCAGCATCATGAAGGGAATATATGGTGGACAAAGGTAATGCCTCCTGCACCGTGGCCGAACTGCAGGCCGCATTGCACGAATACCAACCGTGGGGAAGCAGCGGCGGATCGCGGACCCATTCACTTTAATGGGTCCGCAATCCGCCCGTTCCACAAAAAGATAGAACATGTCCTATCTTTTTGCAGAACGGAAGTATGGGGCGAAACCCCACGGAAGTACTCCGTAGTGTTCCGTTCCACATTATTTCGCATCTCCGGATTTGCGGACCCATTGAAGTGAATGGGTCCCCATCCGTGATGCAGAATGCACACGGAACGGCGCCAGAGTATTGCGGATACGCAAATGCGGTCCGCAATACGGCAACGGGACACCTACGGTTGTGTGCAGGAGGCCTAAGAGAGAGTCAGAGTGTGTGAATGGAGAGATGTTTGACGTTCCTAAGAGGGTGTGCTATTGCGTGGGATGGGGGCAGTTAAAGGAAATATGTCACCAAAACGTTTATCTGCCAGTTAAAAATCAGATAGTAGCACATTTTTCTGATTGTAGATTTTTTATTTTATTAATATGGAGGAAGCCATCTTGCCTGAGCTGTTCTTAACAGCATTTACAAAGCATTAATAAAAAAAAAAAAATAAAAAAAACATGGCCCATAGACAGTGGTCAGGAGGGGACCCTATTGACTTACATAGGATCATTTTCTAGGCATGCTCTGTGACCTGTGCAGAGGTCATTGTACAAGGAAGGAGTAGATAAGTTCTGAATCACCTATTGTGACTGGTGGATCCTGTCTTATCTATACACAGAGGTGATATCTTCTTTTCATTACAGGCTTAGGTTACGGTTTAGGATAATATGTAACTGTGGTTAAGTAATCTGTATAAACCAAGAAGTGGCACCAATTATTAGACATAGTGGCTAGTGCAAAAACTGCAGGATTTTTGGTTTTAGTTTAAATATAAAAAGTGATATGGAAAATTAAATAAAACTTCATAAAAAATATTTTTTTTACAAATATGTTAAACATTAAATTTTTTATTTTATTTAAACAGCAGGTCATTTTCTGATGACAGATTTCCTTTAAAGACAGTGGTTGAGAATACAAGAAGATTCTCTTAGATTGTTAGCCCTCGCTCGCAGGGCGCTCTTTCCTTCTGTACCAGTTTGTAATTTGTCTTGTTAATGCTTAGTGCAATTGTCTATATTATGTATGTATACGCCTTATCATATGTACAGCGCCATGAAATGAATAGCGCTTTAATAATAATAATAATACAGTCTGGTCCATAAATATTGGGACAGCGACACAATTCTAACATTTTTGGCTCTATACACCACCACAATGGATTTAAAATAAACGAACAAGATGTGCTTTAACTGCAGACTGTCCGCTCTAATTTGAGGGTATTTACATCCAAATCAGGTGAACGGTGTAGGAATTACAACAGTTTGCATATGTGCCTCCCACTTGTTAAGGGACCAAAAGTAACTTTCACTTTTTAATACTTGGTTGCAAATCCTTTGCAGTCAATTACAGCCTGAAGTCTGGAACACATAGACATCACCAGACGCTGGGTTTCATCCCTGGTGATGCTTTGCCAGGCCTCTACTGCAACTGTCTTCAGTTCCTGCTTGTTCTTGGGGCATTTTCCCTTCAGTTTCGTCTTCAGCAAGTGAAATGCATGCTCAATCGGATTCAGGTCAGGCGATTAACTTGGCCATTGCATAACTTTCCACTTCTTTCCCTCTGCACTGTGAAGCGCCGTCCAATTAGTTCTGAAGCATTTGGCTTAATATGAGCAGATAATATTGCCCGAAACACTTCAGAATTCATCCTGCTGCTTTTGTCAGCCGTCACATCAATAAATACAAGAGAACCAGTTCCATTAGCAGCCATACATGCCCACGACATGACACTACCACCACCATGCTTCACTGATGAGGTGGTATGCTTAGGATCATGAGCAGTTCCTTTCCTTCTCCATACTGTTCTCTTCCCATCACTCTGGTACAAGTTGATCTTGGTCTCATCTGTCCATAGGATGTTGTTCCAGAACTGTGAAGGCTTTTTTAGATGTCGTTTGGCAAACTAATCTGGCCCTTCCTGTTTTTGAGGCTCACCAATGGTTTACATCTTGTGGTGAACCCTCTGTATTCACTCTGGTGAAGTCTTCTCTTGATTGTTGCCTTTGACACACATACACCTACCTCCTGGATAGTGTTCTTGATCTGGCCAACTGTTGTGAAGGGTGTTTTCTTCCCAAGGGAAAGAATTCTTCGGTCATCCACCACAGTTGTTTTCCCGGGGTCTTCTGGGTCTTTTGGTGTTGCCGAGCTCTTTTTAAGAATGTTCCAAACAGTTGTTTTGGCCACGCCTAATGTTTTTGCCATCTCTCTGATGGGTTTGTTTTGTTTTTTCAGCCTAATGATGGCTTGCTTCACTAATAGTGACATCTCTTTGGATCCCATCTTGAGAGTTGACAGCAACAGATTCCAAATGCAAATAGCACACGTGAAATAAACTCTGGACCTTTTATCTGCTCATTGTAATTGGGATAATGAGGGCATAACACACACCTGACCATGGAACAGCTGAGAAGCCAATTGTCCCATTACTGTTGGTTCCTTAACAAGTGGGAGGCACATATGCAAACTGTTGTAATTTCTACACCGTTCACCTGATTTGGATGTAAATACCCTCAACTTAAACCTGGCAGTCTGCAGTTAAAGCACATCTTGTTCGGAAGTCGATTTGCATAAAACTTTGTCCGTAATACTGTACGGAGCAGGAGCTCCGTACAGTATTAGAATGTATTGGCTCCGATGAGTTGAAGTTATTGCTTCGCGAAGTCTCGCGAGACTTTGGGTAATAACTTCTTAAATGAATTAGTACTGTAAAAAATCATTTCCCGAACTCTGGTTCGGTTCCAAGTTGGCAGCAATAACTCATTGGACCAATACATTCTAATACTGTATGGGGCTCCTGCTCCATACAGTATTAGAACAAAGCTTTATGCGAATCGACTTCGGATGTTTTATTCGCTCATCCCTTGTGGTGACTGTCATTTTGACAGAAAGATTACAGCTGCATGTTGCACATTTCTTTCAATCTGAAGGAACTGCCGACAGTGGCATAGAACAGAGCCCATGACAGCTGCGTGAGAATAGCCTTACTTTGCTAACATTTATTACTGTTCGCTTCCTTGGAGGTACTGGGTTCGAACTTCTTGTCACTAGGGGGTACTTGTCGTGAAAAGTTTGATTACCGTTTGTTTAACAGATACCCAAAATTGTATGCAGATGACAGAAGAGCATCAGCATGCATTCACTTTATATCGACTTTAATGTTTTTGTTCGTTTTGCAGACACAAAAAACAGAGTCTACTATTTTTGGGTATCTGTAAAGTGATCTGCTTAGCAAATTATATAAACGTGATGTGAACCCAACCTTACTGTAGTATGGGCGGGTTTGAGCTGACAGTTTGCACTTAATGTTAAAGCCCCACTAAATAAATTCTCCTTTAAGAGTTCTAGACGTGGGTAAAGATTAGCTATGGCGACATGAACACTTGCTTTGACTACTTTCCATTATATACCTCCTGTCTAATGCGATGACAGCCTCTGTCCTAGCCCCTAATCTGCATCTATCTGAATGTTATACGGTGTTCCGATCCCCTATCCTGTGCATAGAGGATAACTAGGGATGAGCGAATCAACTTCGGATGGTACATCCGAAGACCATTAGCTAAAAACTTTGTTGTAATATTTTAAAGGAAGCAAGCGCTCCGAACAGTATTAGAATGTATTTGCTCCAGTTGCCGAAGTTATTACTTTGTGAAATTGGGCGAGACTTCGTATAATAACTTTGGAAATTAATTATTACCGTAAACAACCTTGGCACCGATCTCGTGTTCAGTTCCAAAGTACCACTAAGAACCGAATCAGAGTTCAGTACCAAGGTTGTTTACAGTAATAGTTACCGAAGTCTTGCGCAACTTCACGAATAATTTTGGCTCATTGGAGCCAATACATTCTAATACTGTACGGAGCGGGAACTCTGTACAGTATTACAACAAAGTCGATTCGCTCATCCCTAGGGATAACTTAAGACAGATTCAGCCTAGTCTCTTCATCCCAAGGTCCAAGAGACAAATTAATGTGGATTTTTGTGCAGAAAAGTAAGGTAAGATTTTCAAAATCTCATGTACACGGTGCAAAATTTTTAGCTGTCAATTTTACGTGCGCATTTTCAGTGCAGATTTTGCCCTTTTCAATGCAAATGGTGATATATGAGGCAAATTCAAGAAAAAATCCGTTATACAATCCAGAAGTAAATCATATGGATAATGGTGCGAAAACCTGAAAAACTTCAGAAAGGTCCAGCTTCCAATAAAAACTGTCTATTGTAGCAAACGATAAAACCCAATATACAGAAAATAGGACGCAGCATCTACGCATTTTGGACCAGAAAAATCAAGGTTCTGAGGGCTCATTCACACGAACGTAAGGGCTCCAGGCCAATATTGCAGACCACAAACGGCAGGTCCACAACATACAGGCACTGACCGTGTGCACGCCACGCTGTGGATGCAGACCCATTGACTTGAATGGATCCGCCAGCCACAAGGAATGGCAAAAGATAGGACATGCTGTATCTTTTGCGGAGGCACGGAGCAGAAGCCCACAGAAACGTTTGGAAGCACATCTATGGGCTGTCCGGTACATGCCTCAGCAGCACCACAAAAGACAGAACATGTTCTATCTTTGATCTTACAGTATGTTGTGGATTGTGGACCCATTCAAATCAACGGGTCCACAAACGGAGTGCCCTTGAACTGCGGGCCGCTGTTTGCAGTCCACGGCACGGGCACGTAGCCCTTATGTTCGTGTGAGACCTTACTCATATGTGAGACAGTTCGTTTTCTGATTCTAGAAGCGCTTTTCCAAAGCCAGTCAGTGCCTTCTAATCTGGTCAAAGGTGAGCTGTATGGAACTGTCTTTTCACATATTTAGTGTAGTTTATGCAGTTTTTGCACCATCGGGTGCATGTACCCTATAGACAGTGTGCATTGCGAAGGACCAGGAAGTAGAGACCAGAAATAATCCGGAGAGCATTAGAATGGGGGAGTATGAGGAATGACGAGGGGAGTACCACATATTTTATGTCATTCTTTTTCTAGAAGGGTTTGTCAAGTTTCAGGAAGAAACCAGACAACACAGGAGATCCGCCTGCAATAAAGAATAAATAAGGCCTCGTCCTTGTGAAAATCATGGACACAACACAGCTGGCATCAGCGTTTGGTCCGTTTTTCACTGACCGCTAATATGAGATGTGTTGTAAATTAATCTTCAGCTGAGCAGTGTCCGTGGAATATGGATGACACACGGAGGGCAAAAAACAGACACGCGGACCAAACATAGATGCTTCACAGATAAAACACAGATTTTTTTTTCCGCAGATGTCAATGGACATAACTGACAACCTCTTTCACCCACTGTCCTGCCTGTCTGCAGTCTGAAGCTCCTTCCGCGTGCTCACCTTTGTCAGCTAGCTGAGTGCGCTCTGGGCTGTCCGGAGGAGCAGAGGAGAGGTGGCTGAATAATTTATGAAAGATTTCTCCTCTGAAAAGAAAAGGAGAGAAGACATTCAAAAAGGAATAGAAGGCCATGATGGCGTGGATTTTCAAAGGCCTCATCAGGTCTGAGAGATCCATTTAACAACGTATGCAGCTTGTTGTGAAATCGGATGACAAATCCTCTTTATGGGCTCATGCACACGACCGTTGCCTGTTTTGTGGTCTGCAAAACATTTATAACAGCCGCTGGAACTTCCGGGCCCCGGTAGAACAGAACTATCCTTGTCCGTACCGCAGACAAGAATAGGACATGTTATATATTTTTGCAGGTACCACTGAACGGACAGCACGCGGTTTGCTGGCAGCACCACTGAAGTGGATAGGTACGCATCAGACCTGCAAAAAATACGGATCAGATGCAGATAAAAAAGGAATAGGCCAACTATTTTTTTTTACTAATTAAAATGAGACACAAACAAATTTTATCTGTACAGGCAGGATTAAAATGACAGATAACACATGATCCACCATTCACAATAGGTGATATCACAGCTCATCTACTCCCTCCTGACCTCTGCACAGGTCACAGAGCATTGCCTAGAAAACTCCCCCACAGAAGTCAAGGAGGTCCCCTCCTGACCATTGTGTCTATGGCCCATGGGGCTGTCGTTAAGAGTATCTCTAAGGCCTCATGCACACGGCTATATGTATTTTGCAGTCTGTAAATCCTAGAGTCGCAAAATACACATACTGTCCATGTTGCATTCGGATTCTCTGTGTACTCATTGAGTTCAATGGGTCCATTGTCCGCATTTTGCGGACACATTGTATATATTTGCCGAATGGAGATAGGGATGTGGAAAGCACACAGATGACTGAAGGCAATGGCTCCACAAAAATGCAAACAGCATCTGTATTTTGCGGACCACCAGACAGATGCGGTCATGTGCATGAGGCCTAAACACTTAAAAGCTCAGGTAAGGTGGCTTCCCCTATAATCATGTTCAGGAAGTAGAATAAAAAAAATAAAAAAGAAATCTACATTTAGAAAGTAAAAGCAGAGGAGAATCGCTATCTGGCTTTAACTGGCCGATAACATTTTTGGTGACATTTCCTTTAACGGCATTCAGAGACAAGTTTTCCTGCAGCCTCATTAACTTCTATGGGAGAGTTTTCTAGACATGCTCTGCCTGAGCAAAGGTCACTGTGTAAGGAAGGGGTAGATAAGCTGTGACAATAACCTATTGTGAATGGCGGATCCTGTCCTATCTGTAATTCATAAGATGGATTTACATGTACAGAGGAGCAGCCAATTATCAGGATGAAAGCATTCCTTCACAACAGTCTGCTGCTCATTAAGTGGAGGTGAAGCGTTACATTTACAAGCAGCGATCTCCTCCACAGTATGAGGGATTGCTATTGCTACCGCTCGTCCTCATACAGCTGCATTGCTTCTGGGCAGCAGATCACCGTTTAGACAGCACAACCTGCTGCCCAGGAATGATCGTTTACTTGCCAGCAATAACGATCATTTCACCCGATGAACAAGTGTTTTGCTCGTTCATCGGGTGATCGGTGGCACATTTAGATGGGCAGATTGTCAGAACGAGCGAAGGAATCTTCAAATGTTCATCCCCGATAATCTTCCAGAATATCTGCAAGAGTTGAGCAGAGTGGTATATAAATTTGAGGGGAAAAAAAATCTGTATAAGGGTTCATTCACACGTCCGCAAGTGTTTTGCAGTTTGCAAATTGCAGATCAGCAAAACACAGACACTGGCATGTACGTTCCGCATTTTGCGGACCACACATGGCCGGCACTATAACGGAAATGCCTTTTCTTGTCCGTGCCTGCAGACAAGAATAGATCCTGTTCTATTTTTTTGTGGGGCCGTGGACCGGAAATGCAAATGCTGACAGCACACTGTGTGCTGCCCGTATCTTTTGCGGCCCCATTGAGAATTAATGGGTTCGTACCCATTACGCAAAATTGCGGAACAGATGCGGACCCATTTTGCGGACGTGTGAATGGACCCATTTATATCTCTGCTAATCGCTAACAAGTGTTCGTAGGATGACTCTGTATGGGGACGAGCGATGGCATTAGCAATAGCTCCTCCCCATACTGTGGAGAAGATTACTGTAAATGCAAAGGTCTCTTCCACTGACCAGCAGGAGATTGTTGGGAAGGAAACCTTCCCTCCCAACAGTTGCCTGATAAAACTACCAGCATAAGAGCTCATGCACATGACTGCTGGTCGGCCGCTCCGTGCATTGCAGACCGCAATTTGCGGTCAACAATGCACGGTCAACATACGTGCGGATTCCGCAGACGGATCCAGACCCATTCAACTTGAACAGATCCGTCCGCACTGCAAAAAAATAGAACATGTAATTTTTAGCGGTGAAAAGGCATGGACAGAATTCCCACAGAAGCACTCCATAGTGCTTCCGTGCCTCCATTCCACACCGGACCTTCTGGATTGCGGATCCATTCAAGTAAATGGGTGCAAACATGGCCGGGGCCCGTACATTAAGGACCCGCTGTTTGCGGGCTGCAATACGGGCCTTGCCAGCACAGAGTTGTGGGCATGAGCCCTAAAGACCCCTTAAGAAACATGCTGGATCCCCTTAGGCCACCAGCACAGGAGTGCAGGTGAACACACATAACATTCGTGCAGTTTCATGGGCGTTTCTGCAATTTATAATTGCAGATTTTGGAGTGAATTAGATGTGGTTTTGCCGCAGATCTCAAACTTCCATTACAAAAGGTGAAATCTGCAGCTAAAACTGCAAACATAATTGACATGCTATAAATTTGGAAATCTGCACAGCAGGTCAATTTCCGCATGGAAAATATTCCTAAAGTGTACATGAGATTTGGGTAATCATACACTTTGCTGGTACTGTAATATGCTGCGGTTTTTTTCTGCAATGTGTGCAGGTGGCCTTATAGTCAATGGCACCTAGTGGTGTGCTCCAGCCCTTTCCGGCCATGTCCCCCACTTCCCCAGTCCCATAAGCCCCTCCATTGCCAACTGCCATGTCTCCCACTCCCCCAGTGCAATTAGATCAGCCCCTCCATGCCATGTCTCCCACCTCCCCCCCCAGTGGCATCAGCCCCTCCATGCCATGTCTCCCACCCCCCCCCCCAGTGCCATCAGCCCCTCCATGCCATGTCTCCCACCTCCCCCCCCAGTGCCATCAGCCCCTCCATGCCATGTCTCCCACCTCCCCCCCCAGTGCCATCAGCCCCTCCATGCCATGTCTCCCACCCCCCCCCCCAGTGCCATCAGCCCCTCCATGCCATGTCTCCCACCCCCCCCCCAGTGCCATCAGCCCCTCCATGCCATGTCTCCCACCCCCCCCCCAGTGCCATCAGCCCCTCCATGCCATGTCTCCCACCCCCCCCCCAGTGCCATCAGCCCCTCCATGCCATGTCTCCCACCTCCCCCCCCCAGTGCCATCAGCCCCTCCATGCCATGTCTCCCACCTCCCCCCCCCCAGTGCCATCAGCCCCTCCATGCCATGTCTCCCACCTCCCCCCCCCCAGTGCCATCAGCCCCTCCATGCCATGTCTCCCACCTCCCCCCCCCCAGTGCCATCAGCCCCTCCATGCCATGTCTCCCACCTCCCCCCCCCCAGTGCCATCAGCCCCTCCATGCCATGTCTCCCACCTCTCCCCCCCCAGTGCCATCAGCCCCTCCATGCCATGTCTCCCACCTCCCCCCCCAGTGCCATCAGCCCCTCCATGCCATGTCTCCCACCTCCCCCCCAGTGCCATCAGCCCCTCCATGCCATGTCTCCCACCTCCCCCCCAGTGCCATCAGCCCCTCCATGCCATGTCTCCCACCTCCCCCCCCCAGTGCCATCAGCCCCTCCATGCCATGTCTCCCACCTCCCCCCCAGTGCCATCAGCCCCTCCATGCCATGTCTCCCCCCCCAAGTGCCATCAGCCCCTCCATGCCATGTCTCCCCCCCCCCCAAGTGCCATCAGCCCCTCCATGCCATGTCTCCCCCCCCCCAAGTGCCATCAGCCCCTCCATGCCATGTCTCCCCCCCCCAAGTGCCATCAGCCCCTCCATGCCATGTCTCCCCCCCCCCAAGTGCCATCAGCCCCTCCATGCCATGTCTCCCCCCCCAAGTGCCATCAGCCCCTCCATGCCATGTCTCCCCCCCCCCAAGTGCCATCAGCCCCTCCATGCCATGTCTCCCCCCCCCCAAGTGCCATTAGCCCCTCCATGCCATGTCTCCCCCCCCCCAAGTGCCATTAGCCCCTCCATGCCATGTCCCCCCCCCCCCAAGTGCCATCAGCCCCTCCATGCCATGTCTCCCCCCCCCCAAGTGCCATCAGCCCCTCCATGCCATGTCTCCCCCCCCCAAGTGCCATCAGCCCCTCCATGCCATGTCTCCCCCCCCCCAAGTGCCATCAGCCCCTCCATGCCATGTCTCCCACCCCCCCAGTGCCATTAGATCAGCCCCTCCATGCTATGTCTCTCACCCCCCCAGTGCCATTAGATCAGCCCATCCATGCCATGTCTCTCACCCCCCCAGTGCCATTAGATCAGCCCATCCATGCCATGTCTCCCACCCCCCCAGTGCCATTAGATCAGCGCCTCCATGGCATGTTTTCCAACCCCCCCAGTGCCATTAGATCAGCCCCTCCATGCCATGTCCCCCACTCCCCCAGTGCCATCTGCCCCTTCATGCCATCCATTGCCATGTCCCCCTCCCCCAGTGCCTCCATGCCATCTAGTGTCATGTCCCAGCATGCACTGGGAGGGACCTGACATCACACACAGCGTCTACCAGCGCGCTGATAATGTGCGCACGCAAGGCACTAGTCAGTGCAGCGCGGTGCGGACTAGAGGCCACAGAGCAGTGAGTGAGAGGCTTTAATTCACCGCCGCTCCATGGTCACGTGATTTAAACGAATCCTCGATACAGGTAAACTGCATCGAGGATTTTTTTGCATCGATTACATCAAGTAATTTCTGCGGCCCTATTGAATAATGAACTCTGGCAGATGATTTAAAGGCTGGTATTAGACAAGCAGATGAGGCTGACGATTGTCGGGAAGGAAGCAATTCTTCTCGACATCCACCAGCTTGTCCGTGGAGGAGATCGGTGCTACATGTAGCAATCTCCTCCACAGTATTGGAAGTAGAGATTATTATGCCATCGCTCGTACCCATGCTTTATAGTGGTTTGTCGGGAGCAGAGTGCAATTACACAGTGAGAGGTTAAGTCCTTATGCACACGACCGAGGTTTGGGTCCGCATCCGAGCTGCAAAAAATTAAAATATAAATAAATAAATAAAATAAAATAAATAATATAGAACATGTCCTATTATTGTCCATAGCACAGACAAGAACAGGACTGCTTTAAAAACGGACGTTCTGCAAAATACAGAACGCATGCGGCCAGACCGCAAAACAGACACGGTCATGTGCATCAGGCCTTAAAATAGACCTGTCACCGGACTTTACATGTCTGTATTAGTAACTACTCTTTAAAAATGTATAAATTATAAATCTTTTCACATAAAACTATGTATGAAGCCTCAGTCACACGTCAGTGTTCCACAGACAGCCCACGTCCCCATTCATTTTAATGTGTGTATTCACACATCAGTGTTTTAGCCTGGTCTGTGGGTCTGTTTTTTAGAACGCCCTATGCTCTATTTTGATCCATCACGCCCATTGCAGTCTATGGGTCCGTGAAACCACAGATGTCATCCATGTTGCATCCGTGTTTCAAGGATCATTAAGGAGAGATTCTCTGAAAATTATTTTTCAGCTGTTCAGTGTCAGTGAAACACGGATGCAACACAGACATCAAAAAACGGACACATGGACCCAACACAGATCCTTCACTGATGCATCACTGACCACCTGCTCACGGATTTGAGCACGACACAGACATGAGGGTTTAGTGTGCTCAGCATTTCCTGCTCTATAACATGCTGCCTGCCAACTCCAATGTATTTTGTGGTGCCAAGTCGTCTTTAAAAAAAATAAAGGTATATATTTATGATGACAAGCCTTTTAAAGGGGTTCTCCGCTTTTGTTATATTTACTATCCTCAGAATAGGTAATGATTAGGAGATCAGCTGTTTGTAGAGCACACTGCTCTTTTAGTCTCCAGTCACACATCCGCAATTCCATTCCGCATTTTGCGGAACGGAATTGAGGACCCATACATTTCCTATTCTTGTCGTCTGCAATAGCGGACAAGAATAGGCATATTCTCTTAGTGCCGGCAATGTGCAGTCCGCAAAATGTGGAACGCACATTGCCTCTGTCTGTGTTTTGCGGATCCGCAAAACACACACGGATGTGTGAATGGACCCTTACTCCTCACTGTTTACTGTAGACGTTGCTGCAGCGAGCAGTGAACAGGAGGGAGCCTTCCCATAGAAGTGAATAGGACGGTTAGGAGTTGCAATTCCACCTACTCGCCGCTGCAATGCCGACGACAAGCAGGTAAACAGAGAAGAGAAAGCAGTGCTGGTACATCCAGAGTATGGGGGCAGCTATATAGCAAAAGCAAAGAACCCCTATATGGAGAGTTTAAAAAGCAATCAAACTAATGAAATGGTCGAATGACAAACTACAAAATGCAATCTGCAGTAGCTGAACAGATTAATATATTGTTTATGGGAAAAGATTCAGTAAAACCTGTAATTTATACAGTCACGTCTTTGTCCACCTCCAGCTATTGGTACAGAGGTGTTATCAATGACTGACAGCCATGTATGCACACTTAATGCCCCTTTACACAGGCCAAGCATCAGCCACGTAATCGCTAACAAGTGTAGAACGCTCGTTAGCAATTATCTGCCAGTGTAAGGCCCCTTGCAGACGAGCGTGTCAGGATTAGGTCCGGATGCGTCCCGGGTGCATTGCGGCAAACCCGTGTGAGTAGGTACCCAATTTCTGTCAGTTTTGACTGCGATTGCGTTCCGTTCCGTTTTATCGCGCGGGTGCAATGAGTTTCGCACGCGCGTGATAAAAAACTGAATGTGGTACCCAGACCCAAACTTCTTCACTGAAGTTCAGGTTTGGGTTCAGTGTTGTGTAGATGTAATTATTTTCCCTGATAACATGGTTATCAGGGAAAATAAGAGCATTCTTTAAATACAGAGCTTAGTGCAAGGTCAATTGAGGGTTAAAAAATAAAAAAAATTATTAACTCACCTCCTCCAATTGATCGCGTAGCTACCGGTCTCCTGTTCTTTCTTCCGGACCTGTGGTGATGTCACATCACATGGTCCAATCACATATTCCATCACCACAATGATGGACCATGTGATGTGACGTCACCACAGGTCTTTTAGCCGGCAGCTCATGATTAAAGAAGTAAGAAGAGATCGGCAACTGCACGATCAAGAGGAGGAGGCGAGTTAATTTTTTTAATCCCTCAATTGACCACCTACTAAGCATTCTGTATTCAGAATGCTATTATTTTCCCTCATAACCATGTTATAAGGGAAAATAATACACTGAATAGACTTCCATCCTAGCAACCATGTGTGAAAAATGCACCGCATCCACACTTGCTTGCGCATGCTCGCATGAAAATCACTGCTCATGTGCACAGCCCCATAGAAATGAATGGGTCCGGATTCAGTGCAGGTGCAATGCGTTCACCTCACGCATTGCACCCGCGCGGAAAACTCGCCCGTGTGAAAGGGACCTAAAGGTGCTGCCGATTACCCGATGAATGAGCAAAATGCTTATTCATCGGGCAATATGATCATTTGTGCAGTCACCAAAATGATGATGCAGGCAGCAGATTATACTGTCTAAAGAGGCTGCCGGCAAACAATGATTCTGTATGGAGATGAGCGATGGTATTAGAGATTCCTCCTCCACACCCTATAGAGATCGCTGCATGTAAATAAATTACTGTCTAATTCACTGGGCTATTCTCACAAGTGTTTTGGCTTTCCGTTTGTGAGATCCATTCAGGGCTCTCACAAGCGGTCTAAAACGGATCAGTTTTGCCCTAATGCGTTCTGAATGGAAAAGGATCCGCTCAGAATGCATCAGTTTGCCTCCGTTCCGCTCTGTAGGCGGACACCAAAACGCCGCTTGCAGCGTTTTGCTGTCCGCCTGACAAAGCGGAGTCAAACGGGTCCGTCCTGGCACACAATGTAAGTCAATGGGGACGGATCCGTGTTCTCTCCACACAATAGAAAACTGATCTGTCCCCCATTAACTTTCAATGGTGTTCAAGACGGATCCATCATGGCTATAGAAGACATAATACAACCGGATCCGTTAATGACGGATGCATGCGGTCGTATCATTGTAACGGAAGCGTTTTTGCAGATCCATGATGGATGCATAAGCCAGTTCTACTTTACACCAGCTTTGATAAATCTGCAGTTTACATCTCCAAGAAGACAGACCAGGCCACACAGATGTTGAGCTCCTTAGGCCTTGGAAAGGAGGGCACCGCTGTGGGCTTGCAGTAGGCAGCACCCTTTTGCATGTTGCACTGGGGTGACAAAGGCTGATCATGGGCTTTCAGGAAGAAGTGATACAACTACCCCCGAGGCTGCCATCATTCCTAAGCCATTTCCCAGTTTACAGCCAGAGACAATGCGCTGCCACAGCATATGGCTGCAGCAGGAAGCTGGAGTGCCGCCATGGGTGCGGGCGCAGTGACAGGTCGCACACAGCCGGGGCTCGTCAGTAAAGTGCGCGCACAGAGGGAGGAGAGGGAGCACGCAGCGTCTCCGGGAAGCTGTTCCTGTCGGGTGGAGGTCAGAGGTCACAGGGAGGGGGCGAAGCGGACGTATTCATGTGCAGGAGCGGAACAGTCCTCCAGCGCTCCCGCTGCTCATATTACACAGCCCCGGGTCCCTTCCTTCCAGTACTCGCGCTCGTCTTACCTGCGACCGGGAAAACACCGCGGACCACTGCTGCCAGGCGACGAAAACTCCGTTATGGGCTGCACTCGGTTCCCGGCGGGTCAGAGTTCGTGACCCTCCCTCAGCTCCACCGAGAGCACAGCTCCTCCTTGTGACCGAAGCGTAGCTGGAGCCGTGATGACGTCAGCGGCGTTTCGTACGGAATGACGCACGCAGGGACTGAGTGAGGAGAGGCCGCGACGGCGGTGAGCGCGGGAAGGACGGGGAAAGTTATCCGTCACGTTCCGTTACATGACAGGGGGTTTAGGGTCTGGGATTATGCACTGTGCATGTCACCGGAGTATGGGCAGTGCTAGCAAGATACGTCTAGATGTGTGGAGACTGATGGCAGCCATTCACATCCGGTCCCTCAGAGAAATGAAGAATAACCCATCTGTGAGCATCACTTTTAGGCCTCATGCACACGACAGTGAATAATAGCCATCACACAGCCATTTTTAGCACCAAGGAAAGTCTGTGGGGCTATTCACATGGCCGTTCTTTTAAATGCCAGTGAATAGCTTCCTATTTTGGGCCGTTTTCGCTGTCAGACGGACCTATTGAAATCAATAGGACCGTTTTTAACCCCTTAAGGATGTAGGAAGTACCGGTACGCCCCGTTTCCCGAGTCCGGTAAGATTGCGGCGCAGCGGGAGTTAATTGACAGGATGCCCGCTGAAAGCATTCAGTGGGCATCCTTTCACAATGCCGGGGGATGGGGTCATGCGGTTTGCAGTGGCGATCGGGCGGTGCCATCGGGTCCCCAATGCGGCTGTAGGTGGGACCCGATGGGCATGGAAGGCAGCGTGATGTCTAAGGAAGGCATCGCGCTGCCTTCCGGTGAAGAGCCTGTGAGATCCAGCCCCCTGGATCTCACAGGCCCCGGAAGCTGTATGAGTAATACACAGTATTCATAAAGCCAATGCATACAGAAGTATTAGAATGCATTGTAAAGGATTAGACCCCCAAAAGTTCAAGTCCCAAACTGGGACAAAAAGTAAAGTGTTGAAAAAAGAAAGTCCGCCCCCCCCCCCCCCCCAAAAAAAATTAAGAGTTTCAAGTAAAAATAAACAAAAACGTAATTTTCCCCAAATAAAGTAAAAAAAAATAGGTAGAAAAAAAAGTATACATATTAGGTATCGCCGTATCCGTATCAACCGGCTCTATAAACATATCACATGACCTAACCCCTCAGATAAACACCCAAAAAATAAATAAAAACTGTGCTTAATAAAACATTTTTTTGGTCACCTTACATCACAAAACGTACAACAGTAAGCGATCAAAAAGGCGTATGCCCACCAAAATAGTACCAATCTAACCGTCACCTCATCCCGCAAAGAATGAGCTCCTACCTGAGACAATCGCCAAAAAAATATAAAAAAAACTATGGCTCAGACTATGGAGACACTAAAACATAATTTTTTTTGTTTTAAAAAAGCTGTTATTGTGTAAAACTTACATTAAAAAAAGGTATACAAATTAGGTATCGCCGCGTCCGTATCGACTGGCTCTATAAAAATATCACATGACCTAACCCCTCAGTTGAACACCGTAAAAAAATAAAAAAAACTGTGCTAAATAAACCATTTTTTGTCACCTTACATCACAAAACGTGTAATAGCAAGTAGGGGTGCACCGAAATTTCGGCGGCCGAAAATATCGGCCGAGAATGCACCTAATCTGTTTCTGCCGATATTTTTACATATCGGCCGGAAATAGCGGGGAGGAGCTGGGGGCTGGTGCGTTCACTGTGCTCCGGCCCCCAGCTCCAGTAGTTATAAAATGTTGTACAATTAATAAGCATTCTATTAATTTGGCCCCCCTCTGCAGTATTACATTCAATACAGCCACATCCTACTCACAGGGCTGTGCTGGCCGGCCGGGCAGACGAGCGGCAGCATCACGACTGACGTCACATGCCTGCGCCGCCTCCTTCATTCAGAAAGTAGGCCGGGCACATGACGTCAGTTGTGGCGCTGCCACTCCTCTGCCCGGCCGGCCAGCATTAAGATGACAGCCCTGTGAGTAGGAAGTGGCTGTATTGAATGTAATACTGCAGAGGGGGGCCAAATGAATAGATTTCTTATTAATTGTACAACATTTTATAACTACTGGAGCTGGGGGCCGGAGAACAGTAAACGCACCGGCCCCCAGCTCCTCCTCCCAGTTCCTCCCCGCTATTTTCTATTAATTGTACAATGGGGGCTGTGGATGGCACTGTTATGGGGTGGGGGTCTGTGGATGGCACTGTTATGGGGTGGGTGGGGGTCTGTGGATGGCACTGTTATGGGGTGGGTGGGGGTCTGTGGATGGCACTGTTATGAGGTGGGGGGGTCTGTGGATGGCACTGTTATGAGGTGGGGGGGGGTCTGTGGATGGCACTGTTATGGGGTGGGTGGGGGTCTGTGGATGGCACTGTTATGGGGTGGGTGGGGGTCTGTGGATGGCACTGTTATGAGGTGGGGGGGGTCTGTGGATGGCACTGTTATGAGGTGGGGGGGTCTGTGGATGGCACTGTTATGAGGTGGGGGGGGTCTGTGGATGGCACTGTTATGAGGTGGGGGGGTCTGTGGATGGCACTGTTATGGGGTGGGTGGGGGTCTGTGGATGGCACTGTTATGGGGTGGGTGGGGGTCTGTGGATGGCACTGTTATGGGGTGGGTGGGGGTCTGTGGATGGCACTGTTATGAGGTGGGGGGGTCTGTGGATGGCACTGTTATGGGGTGGGGGGTCTTTTAAAAGTATTTGGGCAAAAAGGCAGTTTCGGTTTCGGTCAAGGGGTATCCTGAATTTTCGGTTTCGGTTTCGGACCAGAATTTTCATTTCGGTGCACCCCTAATAGCAAGTAATCAAAAAGTCATATGCACCCCAAAATAGTGCCAATAAAACAGTCATCTCATCCCGCAAAAATCATACCCTACCCAAGGTAATCGCCCAAAAACTGAAAAAATTATGGCTCTCAGACTATGGAAACACTAAAACCAGATATTTTTTTTGTTTAAAAAAAGAAATCGTTGTGTAAAACTTACATAAATGAAAAAAATGTATACATATTAGGTATTGCCGCATCCGTGACAACCTGGTCTATAAAAATATCACATGATCTAACCTGTCAGATGAATGTTGTAAATAGCAAAAAATAAAAACTGCCAAAACAGCTATTTCTTGTTACCTTGCCTCACAAAAAGTGTAATATAGAGCAACCAAAAATCATATGTACCCTAAACTAGTACCAACAAAACTCCCACCCTATCCCGTAGTTTCTAAAATGGGGTCACTTTTTTGTGAGTTTCTACTCTAGGGGGGCTTCAAATGGGACATGGTGTCAAAAAAACAGATCCAGCAGGTTGTTCGGGCTGGTATGCCTGTGGGATCCGTCGCTGTCTGCATTTCGTTTAACCCCAATCACTATAATGGGGATCGTTATGACTCAAATTGGCTGGAAAAATACAGTTTTTGTCCGGCCGATTCCCTCTCTATGTCGGACCAGCCCGCCGGAAGGCTATACTGGTACTGTGAAACAACCCTAATGGGAGGCATTACTAGTCCTGATGGATACTGTTAGCTTATTGGTTTGTGATACCAGGCTTTAACTGCCTATATATTGCCCATTACTAGGGATGAGCGAACTTCTGTTTTCAAGTTCGGCGTACAAGGTTCGAGTTACCTACCAAATTATGTACGCCAAACTTGAAAACAGAAGTTCGCTCAACACTACCCAGTACACCTGCTAAAGGCTTCGGCTACTTTCACAATAGCTTTTTTACCGGATCCGGCAGGGTTCAGCAAAAACGCTTTCGTTACTGATAATACAACCATCTTCATCCGTTATGAATGGATCTGGTTGTATTATCTTTAACATAGCCAAGACGGATCCGTTGTGAACTCCATTAAAAGTCAATGAGGATGGATCCGTTTTTTATTGTGGCAGAGATCCGTCTTGGTCCACATCCCATGACGGAAAGCAAACTGCAGAATGCTGCAATTTGCTCTCTGGTATGAGAATGCAACTTAACGGAATGCATCCTGGGGCACTCCGTTCTGTTCAGTTACGCTTTGTCTCCATTGACAATGAATGGGGACAAAACAGAAGCATTTTGTTCCCGGATCTCAATATCGGAAAATAGAAACTCTAGTGTGAAAGTAGCCTTCATTAGCCAGCTTCATGTCAAGCAGGTGAAAAATCCAATGGGGCTAATCCATGTGGTCCTACAGTTTCCATGTGTTTTCCTGCTTGTAAAAGCAGTAAGAAATGACATGTCACTTGTATTTTGTTTTGCCCAATAAAACAAATTCTGGGGGTCAGAATCTTTAATTTTTTATTTTTTTAAGTAGCAGAACAAAACAAATACCATACACACTCATTGACTAAAAAAAAATGCACCAAGAAGGAATTGTTAGAATGGAATGAAACTTTCTATGTGTGAATGTAATGACATACCGTATTTTTCAGACTATAAGACGCACCTAGGATTTGGAGAAGGAAAATAAGAAAATATTTTTCATCAGACCTCAGAGCAGACGCCCAAATCATATTCCCATTCTTCATCAGAACCCAGATCAGACGCCCAAGCTCCATCAGCCTGAGATTAGACCCCCAAACCTTCATCAGCCTCCCATCAGACCCCCAAGCAGCCTCAGATCGGACCCCCCCCCCCCCAGCCCCCATCATACTCAGATCAGCTCCCAATGAGACCCCCAGCCTCAGATCAGATGTTAAAAAATGTATTAACTTGCCTCACTTGCTCCATCGCTTCTTGCTGTGTACAGTCGTGGCCAAAAGCTTTGAGAATGACACAAATATTAGTTTTCACAAAGTTTGCTGCTAAACTGCTTTTAGATCTTTGTTTCTGTGATGTAGTGAAATATAATTACACGCTCTTCATACGTTTCAAAGGCTTTTATCGACAATTACATGACATTTATGCAAAGAGTCAGTATTTGCAGTATTGGCCCTTCTTTTTCAGGACCTCTGCAATTCGACTGGGCGTGCTCTCAATCAACTTCTGGGCCAATTCCTGACTGATAGCAACCCATTCTTTCATAATCACTTAGTGGGTTTTTGTTTGTCCATCCACCTCTTGAGGATTGACCACAAGTTCTCAATGGGATTAAGATCTGGGGAGTTTCCAGGCCATGGACCCAAAATGTCAACGTTTTGGTCCCCGAGCCACTTAGTTATCACTTTTGCCTTGTGGCACGGTGCTCCATCGTGCTGGAAAATGCATTGTTCTTCACCAAACTTGTTGGAAGAAGTTGCTGTTGGAGGGTGTTTTGGTACCGTTCTTTATTCATGGCTGTGTTTTTGGGCAAAATTGTGAGTGAGCCCACTCCCTTGGATGAGAAGCAACCCCACACATGAATGGTCTCAGGATGCTGTACTGTTGGCATGACACAGGACTGATGGTAGCACTCACCTTTTCTTCTCCGGACAAGCCTTTTTCCTGATGCCCCAAACAATCGGAAAGAGGCTTCATCAGAGAATATGACTTTGCCCCAGTCCTCAGCAGTCCATTCACCATATTTTCTGCAGAAGATCAATCTGTCCCTGATGTTTTTTTTGGAGAGAAGTGGCTTTGCTGCCCTTCTTGACACCAGGCCATCTTCCAAAAGTCTTCGCCTCACTGTGCGTGCAGATGCGCTCACACCTGCCTGCTGCCATTCCTGAGCAAGCTCTGCACTGGTGGCACTCCGATCCTGCAGCTGAATCCTCTTTAGGAGATTATCCTGGCGCTTGCTGGACTTTCTTGGACGCCCTGAAGCCTTCTTAACAAGAATTAAACCTCTTTCCTTGAAGTTCTTGATGATCTTATAAATTGTTGATTGAGGTGCAATCTTAGTAGCCACAATATCCTTGCCTGTGAAGCCATTTTACACAATGATGGCTGCACGCGTTTCTTTGCAGGTCACCATGGTTAACAATGGAAGAACAATGATTTCAAGCATTACCCTCCTTTTAACAGGTCAAGTCTGCCTTTTTAACCCAATCAGCCTGACATAATGATCTCCAGCCTTGTGCTCGTCAACATTCTCACCTGAGTTAACAAGACGATTACTGAAATGATCTAAGCAGGTCCTTTAATGACAGCAATGAAATGCAGTGGAAAGATTTTTTTGGGGATTAAGTTAATTTTCATGGCAAAGAAGGACTATGCAATTCATCTGATCACTCTTCATAACATTCTAGAGTATATGCAAATTGCTATTATAAAAACTTGAGCAGCAACTTTTCCAATATTTATGTAATTCTCAAAACTTTTGGCCACGACTGTACTGTGACATGACGGCGCATAGCATCAGGTCATAGTGCGCGCCTAAGTGCCAGGAAGAAGACATGGGAAGGTGAGCACAACCAGAGCTGCACTGCCCTCACCTCCCCGTGCCTCCCTCATGATAATGACCGCTTCCATAACGGAAGTGGTCGTTAGCATTCAGACTATAAGACACACTCAATTTTTCCCCATTTTTTGGTGGAAAATGTGTCTCTTAGTCCAAAAAATATGCTATGTAAGTAGAATATTAGAGTCAAGGGATAAGTTTATCAGGAAAAACTGTACAATTGAAAGGAGGTTCTAGTACCCTGTTGGGTCACCTGGTATCCTGCAGCACATTTGGCCAAAGATGATGTAACTAGGCGTGTAGATCCTGCACAGTTGTGGTTGCTGAAGCTGGCATCCCAGCTGGTCCCATAAATGCTCGATTGGTGATAAATCTGGTGACCAGGCAGGCCAAGGAAGTGTTTCAATCTGGCAGAGACATTCCTGGGAAACCCTTGTGTGGGGGCGAGAACTATCCTGCTGAAAAATGCCAGATAGGCTACCTGCATACGGGTGCAAGTGAATGTACATAACATCCATGCAGATTTATGTGCATTTCTGCAGCATATCTGCACCAAAATCTTCAATGTCTAAAAGTGTTTTTTGATGCGGTTACAGTCCGTATACGGAACCATTAATTTCAATGGGTCCGCAAAAGATGCGGACAGCACTCTGTGTGCTGTCCGCATCCGTTGCTCGTTCCGTAAAATTTTAAGTCCTATCCCAGTGATGGCGAACCTATGGCACGGGTTCCAGAGGTGGCACTCAGAGCCCTCTCTGTGGGCACCCACACCCTGGAAAAAGTCTATGGTGTACCAATATGCCTTAGACTTAAACTATCAGTCATCGGTGCAGGGCGCACTATGAACAGCACAGGCAGCACATGGAATGTAGGCAGGCTATTGTAGATAAATGATCAAGTACATGGAAGATATTCTATATTGGACTGTAGTATTCAAGGTAAATTGCTGTGTTGGCACTTTGCGATAAATAAGTGGGTTTATGTTGCAGTTTGGGCACTCGGTCTGTAAAAGGCTCGCCATCACTGTCCTATCCTATTCTTGTCCGTTTTGCAGACAAGAATAGGCATTTCTATAATAGGCCTCCAGATCCGTTCTGCAAATTGCGGAAGGCACACGGGCGGCATCCGTTTTTTTGCGGACCGCAAAAAATGGCACGGTCATGTGAACGAGCCCTACCATTGGAAGGGGTAAAATCTGCAGCTAAGGCTACTTTCACACTTGCGCTTGATCGGATCCGTTCTGAACGGATCCGATCATATTAATGCAGACGGAGGCTCCGTTCAGTACGGATCCGTCTGCATTAATAACTTAGAAAAATTTCTGAAAGTAGCCTGAGCGGATCCGTTCAGACTTTCAATGTAAAGTCAATGGGGGACGGATCCGCTTGAAGATTGAGCCATATGGTGTCATCTTCAAGCGGATCCGTTCCCATTGACTTACATTGTAAGTCTGAACGGATCCGCACGGCCAGGCGGACCGCTGAACGCTGCAAGCAGCGTTCAGCTGTCCGTGCGGAGGCGAGCGGAGCGGAGGCTGAACGCCGCCAGACTGATGCAGTCTGAGCGGATCCGCTCCATTCAGACTGCATCAGGGCTGGACGGAGGCGTTCGGGTCCGCTCGTGAGCTCCTTCAAACGGAGCTCACGAGCGGACAGCAGAACGCTAGTGTGAAAGTAGCCTAAAACTGCAAACATAATTGACATTTCATTTTTCTTTTAACGCAATGCAGGTAAATTTCCGCACAGAAACAAATCTGAAAAGTGAGCATGAGGTTAGCGTAATCTCTTACATTTTGCTGGTACTGTAATATGCTGCAGTTTTTCCACCCAGAATTTTTTGGGGTATTTCGTAACTTGTGTAAGTAGACTTGGAAGTCCTGTCATGAGAGGCAAGACATAAGGCCGCAGGATGTTCTGCGCATATTGCTGAGCTGTTAGCGTCCATTTTATCACTTCTGGGGACCGACTGTTGTAAGTAATGGCTCCCCAAATCATCACAGCAGCAGTTGGGGCAGTGTGTAACTTCACAGCAAACGCAGGGTTGACGCTATCACTATGATGTCTCTATAATCAAACCCGACCATCGTTTGATCCCATACAGAACGTGGATTAATTGCAGAGTACAATACAGTGCCACTCCATATCTGGATGGTGAACAATTAAACTATGGAAGCTGTTCGAGCTTGTTGGCAGATCAAGTGATCCTCTCTACTGGTGGTCTGTCTGGAGTCTTCGTTGTGCGTCCCCTCAGGTAACTGCTGTTAATATCAGCTAGGTCAGAACAGCCTAGATGGCGGGCAGTTCATCCAATCATTCTGCTTCTCTCAGTCCAATGAGTCGCCCCTTCTAAATGGCTGTCAACTGAGCAAAATGTCTTCAAGAACATCGTAATGTCCAGCTGTCAACGATCTCTCATCAAGAGGCGCACCCACCAAAAACAGTCTAAGGCCCCTTTCACACAAGCGAGTTTACCATGTGGGTGCAATGCATGAAGTGAATGCATAGCACACGCACTGAATCCTGACCCATTCATTTCAATGGGTCTGTGTACAGGAGAGTTTTTTTTTTCACACATCAGTTCTGCATTGCGTGAGAATCGCAGCATGTTCTATACTGTGCGTTTTCCACGCAGCTCTGGCCTGATAGAAGTGAATGGGGCTTCAGTGAAAAACGCATTGTAATCTGGACGTAATGTATTTTTCACTGGTGGTTGTTTGTAAACCTTCATTTTTTTTTTTTTCACGCGCATCAAAAATGCATTGCACCCATGCAGAAAAAACTGAACACAATCCCAGACAAAACTGAACTTGCTTGTGAAATGGTTTGAGTTTAATTGAATGTATCCTCAGCCAATCTCTATCATTCGTGTGAAAGAGGCCCAAGAGCAGGGGAAGCAATTTCTTATCCGTATGATTGGGGACACAGGCTTGACCTTGGGTATAGCTGTTGCTGCTTGGAGGCGAACACTAAGCACAAAGGTGTGAGCTCCTCCCCTTCAGCTATACCCTTCCTACAGGGACTAAGCTAAATCAGTTTTTAGCAGGTCTGCTGGTTATTCTTTTTTGTTTTCTCTTTTTTTTTAGCGGGAGTTTCAGGCAGTCGGGAGACCAGGGGGTCCCCCAAGCCCGCTGCTCCTTCCCGTTCTCCAGAAGCAAAGGAGGACCAGAGGTTCCTAAAAGCCTCTGTATCCCGTCGGCGTTCGGATCACCACAGTCGTCTACCGCCAGTCCCCTCTGTTCTGGTGTAGCATCTCCCCAGGCTGGAGCCAGTGGGGCAGAAGACGCCGGACAAGTGAGTAGAAAAAAAAGAAATAGAATTTGGCCCCAAAGGGTTCCCCTCCGTCCATCACCCTCCCCTTCTCAGGTTACCTGGGCCCCTCCAAGACGTTCCTGCTGTTGGGAGAGGGGGGGGGGGGGGGGGTGGTGGCAGGGCTTTATTGTTCGGTGTGTCGGCTGGTCCGGAACAATAAAGCCCTGCCACCACCCCCCCCTCTCCCAACAGGAGGAACGTCTTGGAGGGGCCCAGGTAACCTGAGAAGGGGAGGGTGATGGACGGAGGGGAACCCTTTGGGGCCAAATTCTATTTCTTTTTTTTCTACTCACTTGGCCGGCGTCTTCTGCCCCACTGGCTCCAGCCTGGGGAGATGCTACACCAGAAGGCTAATTGAGGCCCCGGCTTCTCTGCGGCCTGCTCCTTCCCCCCGCGGCTTCCTATTCCCTGGCTGGCGTCTCGGTTCAGCCAGGTCTGCGGCAGGTGGTTCCTGCAAGCGGAGGGGGAGCGAAGGCTAGGGGCTGGCGATGGGTGCCGGAGTCATTGTTGGGGGCAGGAGTTCTCCCCATGTCACACAAAATTTCCATCCGCTCAGTCAGATCCCCTCTGCTCTGAGTGTGCGGCTCCGCTGTCCACTGGCTCAGTCCTGGACGCAATCGCCCCTGCTGCCCAGCTTATGGTAGAACCGGAGTGGGCACGTTCCCTGTAAAGGATGGTATAGGATGTCTCCAATACAAACAAATCTAGTGTGGAAATATGGGGCATTTGTCGGCAAGGCAGTCCTCTGACTGGTCCAACTCTGGGCCAGAACATCCTCCCCCAAAAGGTTGTCTGTGTCTCCCGTTTCCTCGGCCTCTCCTCCTCCTACGAGGGAGTCTCACTCCGACATGTCCTCCATGGAAGAGGCATGTTCTGAGGAGAGAGGGTCAGATGAAGATGTTGTCTCTCCTGAGGGTCAGTCGTCCAAACTGCCCTCTTTGGTGGACAATCTTATTACAGCGGTTATCGAGACGTTGCATTCACCTTCTTCGGCCAGCTCGAGTTTTTTCCTTTAGAAGGTCCCGTCGCTTGCACAAGTGTTTCCTCAACCATCAGGATTTTAATTCCTCTCTTTCCAAGGAGAGTAATTTTCCTGATAGACGTTTTGCCTTGCCAAAACACTTAAACGTCCTTTATCCATTTCCGGAGGATTTGACTAACAAATGGTCATCCTCATCTATAGTGGACCCGCCTGGCTAAGCATACTACCTTGCCAATGGCAGATGGGGCTTCTTTCTCTGATATCAGGGATAAGAAACTGGAAGCATTTGCAAAGTCTTCCTTTGAAGCAGTAGGCATAGCACTGCGGCCGGTGTTTACCTCTACTTGGGTGAGCAAGGTTATGGGGGAGTGGGCGGATAATTTGCGTAAGGGTCTCTCCTCGGCAGTCCCCTCTGGGGAGTTGGCCGATATGGCTCTGTAGCTCTCTCATGCCAGTGCGTATATATGTGAAGCCTCTTTGGACGCGGCCAGGTTTATGGCTCGCTCATCAGTCGTTGTGACGAATACCGCACCAGTCGTGCCCCGACTGACACCAGATGTCAACTACGTCAAGCTCACGAGATACGGTATGATTACTGGTTACCAAGGCGTGACATTACGCCCTCCTGAAGGAGCGGGTAAGGTCAGTCTTGGTACAGTTTTCACAGACTCCTGTCCACACGGGTACAGAGAGGCAACATGCTGAGAGAGCCTTTTCACTGTCCCAGTGAAATAGCGCTTCCTCAGCCCGGGAAGACTGCCACCAGTTTCTTGTTTGATATAAGCCCGGTCCGCTAACGGGGTTATATAGGATAAGATACCAACCCGCGGTAGCGTATAACTAGGCCGAAACATGGATGTGGGGATTCGTGCTCGAGATACAAGACAGCACAAGATTAAATTATATATTTAATCGCCTTAAGGGCTCACTAGACAATACACTATACACACAAGGAATATATACAGTGGTCTTAGGTTACAAATACAGGTGGTATGGTACAAACAGGGTTAAGCAGAACAAAAGTCAGTTTACCAGATGGATGAGTCCTTTTGGGTGGTGATGAGTTCTTAGCTGAATTCACATGGAGAGCAGTGATGTCAGCAGATTGCAGGTCCCTCTAAACACATGGCCTGATGTGACCCTCCTTCAGAGAAAAGACACGCCCGCTTGCTGGCACAAGCCTTTTAACCTGTAGCCGGCCCCTCCCCTCCCGACCTCTGGGAGGGGTCCATCCCCCCTCTGCTGGACTGACAGCAAATGACCCACAAAACCCTTTAGGGTTCATAGCTCCAGACCAGAAGGTCACAGGGAGATGGTTCTGGGGCCAACGGATGCGCCTGGGTTCCGGCTACCAGTAGAGTCCAAGCATGGTACCGTTATTGGGTTTCTGTGCGGAGATATGTATATCTCCCTCCCACCACCAGACTATGACCATGGGCCTGTTCACAGAGGCCACAGGGACACAAACATGTATCTAGTTTATGTATGTAATGCATGGGCGATTCATAATTCCTTATGAACTGCCGTTTCCAACCTGTCTGATCTGAGTGAAGTGGTGAATGGCTTAGACCCCCTGCAGGGACGCTTTTCCTGTTTTAATAACTGGGTTCCTGGCTGGCTGAATGGAAGTGTGAAAAGTTGTAATCACTGGTGGACTGCTAGAGGTCCTCTGCCATCTGCTGGCTTTGAAGCAGGGCCCTCCTGTGGAGTTCACTACCTCTACTATCTGACAGCTGGTGTGGGAACATGACTGCCATGGAATAATAATCCATATTCCTCACAGTCCTGTCAGTGACTATTCGCTGTACCCTATGACTCTCCTGCTGGGCGGCAGATAATGCTTTAAAGCGGACCCCGATGGCCATCCCCTTTACCGGCAGCAGACTGTTTAGTAACCTCCTGGATGAGATCATTTCAGACGCTACAGGTGGTAAGAGCACTCATTTACCACAGAGGGGCAGTTTAATAAGTCTAGTCAAGGAAGTCTTTTTTCACCCCTTTCAGAGTTTTTCCAACCCTAAGAGGTCGGCCGACATGTCAGCCCCGGATCAGAAGAGCAAGCCTTCCTTGAAGCCTCACCCTTCCTGGCGGCCCCAGCAACAGGGCTCCAAGTCCTATAACCCCAAGACCTCCGCTGCATGACGGGCGGCTTCCGTCGCTCTCCAATCGGGTGGGCGGTTGGCTTCATTTGTTTTGGCATGTCTGGCTGGCTCACATCTCGGATGCATGGGTGAGAGAAGTAATTGCTGGGCTACAAGCTGGAATTCAAGTCCTCCCCTCTGTCCCGATTTTTTTCGGTCGTCGACTCCGATCTCTCCCTCTGCTGCAGATTCTTTTTTTCAGGCGATTCGCACACTCTTGCGGCAGGGAGTGATTGTTCCGGTTCCTACGCAAGACCATGTTCGAGGGTTTTACTCCCATCTCTGAGATTCCCCAAAAAGCGAACGGTCCATCCCATTCTGGACCACAAGGCACTCAACTGCTTCTTTTGCATCCACAGTTTCCGGATGGAGTCCCTGAGGTTGGTCATTGGGTCCATTGACATGGGGGATACCTATCCTCAATAGACATCAAGGACGCTTATCGTCACGTGCCCATCTGCATCATCAGATATTTCTCCTGTTCGCAGTGGGTCCATTTTACTTCCAGTTTGTAGCCCAACCATTCGGCCTGGCCATGGCGAAGATTCTGGCGGCAGTCATGGCCCTGCTCCATTTTCCATGTTGGAAAATCTCTCAGTTCAAGGAGTATGGTCACACGAGGAACGCTCCCTTCCAATCAGCGTTCTGGGCTAAGGGCGATTAGTCTCTCTCTGCGGCCTTGGACTGACTATCTCAGGGGACATCCGGTTCGGGTTCAGTCCGACTACTCCATGGCGGTGGCGTACCTCAATCACCAGGGCGGCACCCGGAGCCAGGCAGTCATAGCGGAGACTGCTCTGATTCTCAGCTGGACGGAGAGCCATGTTCCGGCATTGTCAGCAGTTCACATCCCCAGCATAGACAATTGGATCGCCGACTTCCTCAGCCAGGAGCATCTCGACCCCGGAGAATGGGCTCTTCACCCCCAGGTCTTTCGAGCCATTTGTGAGCGGTGATGTTAGCCAGACGTGGCTCTCATGGCCTCCTGCTTCAACAACAAGGTCGAGGACTTTGTCGCATGGTCCTGGGACCCCATGGCCCTGGCGTGCAACGCGCTGGTGATTCCGTGGAGTCAGTTCACGTTAACTTATGTGTTCCCGCCTCTTCCTCTCATTACGCGTCTCCTCCGGAAGATCAGGTCTGAAGGACTGCCCATCATTCTCATGGCCCCTGATTGACTACACCGGGTGTGGCATGCGTCTCTGGTCACCCTCCTCGCCGACGAACCCTGGCGTCTTCCTCTTCAGGAGGACCTCCTGTCACAGGGGGCGATCTTATACCCGAATTTAGGGTCACTACATTTAACGACATGGCTGTTGAAGCCGCCGTACTAAAGGCTCGGGGGTTCTCCGATTCCGTGGTCTAGACCACAATTCGTGCCAGGAAGCAGTCATCTTCCCGGATCTATCTCCGAACCTGGAAGTCCTACTTTAGTTGGTGTGAGTGGCGTTAGCTGTCTCCCGTTTGGTTCTCTTTGCTGCAACTCTTGGCTTTCCTGCAGTCTGGCATGGACTTGGGGCTGTCTCTCAGCTCTCTCCATTCTTTTTCAGCTGAATTTAGCTTTGCTTTGAGCAGTTCGGACTTTTCTGCAGGGGGTGGCACATGCTGCGGCCCTTTTTCGTCCTCCATTGAATCCTTGGGATCTTAATACTAGTACTCAATGCTCTCCAGTCTTCAAAAGAAACGCAGATGTGAACGCTCCCTAAAGCCTCATTCACATGTCAGTGTTTCAAGGACATGTGCTGTATGTGTTCTCCATGGACAGCACACGTCCCCATTCATTTTAATGTGTATTCACACATCAGTGTTTTAGCACGGTCCGTGAGTCTGTTTTTTTTTTTGTTTTGTTTTTTTAGCACAGATGCATGCTCTATTTTGTCAATGTTCACGGATCCATCACTCCTATTATAGTCTATGGGTCCGTGAAAACCATGGATGCCATCAGTGTTTCACGGATCATTAGGAAGAGATGCTTTGAAAATTATTTTTCAGCTGTTCAGTGTCAGTGAAACACGGATGGCACAGCAAAAAACAGACACACAGACCCTTCACGGATGCATCACTGACCACATTCTAACGGATTTGAGGCTCAACTCACATAGCAGGGGTTGGGGGCTACAGAAACGTGCTTACTGTGGGTTATTCCCATTTAAGCCTTGAAAGGCCAAAATGGAATAATCCATTTAAGTAGCAAACTAGGATACATCCTTAAGGCCTCGTTCACACAAGAGTGGCGGATTGGCTCCAGATGCATTCAGGGAAACTCGCACCATTTTGCAAGCAAGTTCGGTCAGTTTTGTTTAGGACACGTTATATTTTTTGGGCTGGGCCATGGAACGGAGTGCTGTCTGCATCTTTTGCGGCCCCATTAAAGTGAATGGGTCCGCATCCAAGCCGCAAAAACTGCGGCTCTGATGCGGACCAGAATAACGGTAGTGTGCATGAGGCCTATAGAACATGCTGCGATTCTCACGCAACGCAGAACTGATGCGTAAAAAAAAAAGAAGCGCTCATGTACACAGACCCATTGAAATGAATGGATGAGGATTCAGTGTGGGTGCTATGCGTTTATGTCTCACATCGCACCCGTGCGGAAAACTCGCTTGTGTGAAAGGGGCCTAAGGGGTTAAATTGAGTTAACTATAGCTGGATATTACTTTTTTCCTGAATTAATTTAAGGCCTAGGTCACCTATTCATTAAAGGGGGGGTCTTCCAGGATTTTAGTATTGATTACGTAGCCTCAGGATATATACTATGACAAGGACCATATTTTGATAGCTAGACGACTGGGTCAGAGCATTCCTGTGTATGGTGTTGCATATCCATAGACCAGAGTTCCCATGCTGACCCCTGTCCTCTGCAAAATTGTCTAGAATGGGCACATAGCATAGAACTAAGCAGTACAGCAATAGAAAAGGTGGTCTGGTCACATTTCTTTTATATCATATGGACGGCCAGGTGCATTGATTACCTGGGGAAGAGAAAGCACCAAGATGATCTATGTGAATGCGCCAATTTGATGCTGTGTGCAAAGTATTGCTGCTAAATTTTGTATCCTGTCATTCCTAGACACATAACACCTACCTAAATTATTGCAGACCAAGTACACTCCATGACAAAAATATTCCTTAATATATCCTCTTGCAGCAGGAAAACACACTGTCAAGGTTTGGCTTGACTTCCATATATCTTTGGGATCAGCTACAAAAACAAGTCCACAGGATAGGGGACAAGCATTGACTGGTGGGGAGTCTATCCTCTAAGGTGGTGTGTGGTATTGCAGCCGAGTTCCACTGAAATGAATGGAGCCAAGTTGCAATACTATGCACCACCTGTGGACAGGTGTGGTGCTGTTTTTAGAAAAGATCTGATAGCGACCCAGCACTCTGATTCTGTTAAAACTTGACTTTTATTATAAAATTTAAAGAAACACTTTGAAACTCTATGATTAAGGACCCCTAGTGGTCAGAAACACGTTTTAAGTTTCCCATTTTGTGGACATTTTGCTGGATCGCTATTGGATCGTTTATAATGGAGAGGTAAGCTGATACACCTGTGTTTTCCTACTTCAAGTGCTGCTGTTTTTAGAAGAAAGCAGCCATGTTTTTTTTCATCCCGGAAACCCCTTTAAGAAACACCTGATTTTACCCCATCTCACTGCATGTTTTTTACTCGTTTAGGATGCATTCACACAACCGTATGTATTTTACGGTCTGCAAAACACAGATCTCCCAAAAATACAGATGATGTCCGTGTTGCCCTTTTTTTTTCTTTGCAGATCCGTTGTAGCAATGCCTATCCTTATCCGCAAAAAAACGGACAAGAATAGAACATGTTCTGTCTTTTTTGGGGGCTACGGAACAGGCATACAGATGCGGACAGCGCATGCTGTGCTGTCCTAATTTTTTGTGGACCCATTGAAACGTATGGGTCCGCATCTGAGCCACATTTTTTGCGGATAGGATGCGGACCCATTCATTTTAATGGGTCCGCGAAAAATTAGGTTGCGTGAATGGGGCCTGTAAAAATGCATAACCTAAAATACATCAGGTTATATTGTGCGGTGTGCTGCCAGTCTGTTTGTGGTAACCTTTAGGCCAGGTTCATACGGGACTGCAGTTTTTGGTGCGTTTCCACAGCATAAAAAGCCACATGTATGACATGCAGTTTTTGCAGCGGAAAAGCAATCAGATTTCACTCTCTCCATGGCAAAAGGGTGAAATCCGATGTATAAATTTACATGCTGCGAATTTCAAATCCACAATGCTGTACCTTTTCCGCTGTGTTTTTTTTACGCAGCATGTGGATGAGAATTCAGAAATTCTCATTCACTTTACTGGTACTGTACAACACTGTAGAAAATCCATACAGTGTAGGGCTATCTCTGGCACTCCCACAGAAATGAATGGAGTTACGGCGCACATTCTGACCCATTTCAGGGGAGCTCTATGGGGTTGAGTCCCCCGTTCTTGTGATCGGTGGAGGTCCCTGTCCTCTGGATAGGGGATAACTTTTTGTAACCGGAATACCCCTTTAACTTAGTGATGTTTAAGCTGGGTAAAGCATCTCAGTGTCTGTCAGTCAGTGCACACATACACCAAAGTACGCTTAAGTTCTCCAAACATTTATGTAAAATATAGTGTGTATAAAAACATGGACAATTCAATAAAATATTCCTATATATGTACAAGTAATGTCAGTCTTGGGTGTATCTGGTCTATTGGTAAACTGATGGAGTCCAAAACTGTGATTTAATAAATAATATGTACACAGGGTTCAACAAACTAATATACAGACACGGAAAAGACTGAAAAACGGGGTATGAAGACTTGTGGAAACGTACAAAATAATCCAAAACATTATTGCTGACTGTAGTGTTCTTGACCATATTACAATACTGTTCCTTCTTGAAATGCTTCAATCCACCTGGGGAGGAAAGAACAACAAAAAGTTCACGATGAAAAAAGCTCCAATGTTTCCATTACATTTACAGCGACTTCATGCACGGTCTGTATATTTGGTGGCGAGGACAGGATCCTTGTATCCCCTGTGGAGCTACAATACTGCCAGTGACATGAGCCCAACTATGTGTAGAAACAAGTCATCCTGGTTTACTCATGAACAATACTGAGAATGAACCCTTCGAGTCCATGCCTGCTTACTTTCATTGTCCTGAAATATACATTCAGCCACAGACCCACACCCATTTCTCTATGGCCAGTATAACTTCATCAGCTATACAGCAGCCAACACAAATCTGGTGATTACTCAAACACATTATATATCTTCAACATATATTTTCCCTGAAATCTCAATATACAAATCCTAAACAGAAGAGAGTTGTTATATAAAGCAATACTTTTCCCTTCCTGGTGCTACCTCTGTCTTCAATATTAGAGGACTTCTCAAATGCTTTTGGTCCTTGGCCATGTGTTTCTAAATGGTCTTGGGACCCCTTGGTGACTGGGAATATTCTTATTTACAGCAGGAGGTACATTGTCCATATACACTCACATTATTAGGAACACCATACTAATACGGTGTTGGACCCCCTTTTGCCTTCAGAACTGCCTTAAAGGGGTTCTGCACTTTCCAATTAACTCATGATCTATCCTCTGGATAGATCATCAGCTTCTGATCGGCGGGGGTCCGACACCCGGGACCCCCGCCGATCAGCTGTTTGAGAAGGCAGCGGGGCTCCAGAGGCGCCGCGGCCTTCTCACTGTTTACCGCCGGGCCGCCCGCCCACTGACGTCACGACTTGTATCAACTAGAGTGGGCGCGGCTAAGCTCTGTTCACTTGAATGGAGCTTAGCCGCGCCCACTCTAGTTGATACAAGTCGTGACGTCAGTGGGCGGGCGGCCCGGCGGTAAACAGTGAGAAGGCCGCGGCGCTGCTGGAGTGCCGCTGCCTTCTCAAACAGCTGATCGGCGGGGGTCCCGGGTGTCGGACCCCCGCCAATCAGAAGCTGATGATCTATCCAGAGGATAGATCATCAGTTAATTGAAAGTGCAGAACCCCTTTAATTCTACATGGCATTGATTCAACAAGGTGCTGATAGCATCCTTCTATTGGGTTGAGATATGGGGACTGTGGGGGCCATTTTAGTACAGTGAACTCATTGTCATGTTCAAGAAACCAATTTGAAATGATTCGAGCTTTGTGACATGGTGCATTATCCTGCTGGAAGTAGCCATCAGAGGATGGGTACATGGTGGTCATGAAGGGATGGACATGGTCAGAAACAATGCTCATGTAGCCCGTGGCATTTAAACGATGGCCAATTGGCACTAAGGGGCCTAAAGTGTGCCCAGAAAACATCCCCCACACCATTACACTACCACCACCAGCCTGCACAGTGGTAACAAGGCATGATGGTTACATGTTCTCATTCTGTTTACGCCAAATTCGGACTCTACCATTTGAATGTCTCAACAGAAATCGAGACTCATCAGACCAGGCAACATTTTTCCAGTCTTCAACAGTCCAATTTTGGTGAGCTCGTGCAATTTGTAGCCTCCTTTTCCAATTTGTAGTGGAGATCAGTGGTACCTGGTGGGGTCTTCTGCTGTTGTAGCCCATCCGCCTCAAGGTTGTGCGTGTTGTGGCTTCACAAATGCTTTGCTGCATACCTCGGTTGTAACGAGTGGTTACTTCAGTCAACGTTGCTCTTCTATCAGCTTGAATCAGTCGGCCCATTCTCCTCTGACCTCTAGCATCAACAAGGCATTTTCGCCCGCATACTGGATTTTTTTTCCCTTTTCACACCATTTTTTGTAAACCCTAGAAATGGTTGTGCGTGAAAATCCCAGTAACTGAGCAGACTGTGAAATACTCAGACCAGCCCGTCTGGCACCAACAACCATGCCACGCTCAAAATTGCTTAAATCACCTTTTTTTCCCATTCTGACATTCAGTTTGGAGTTCAGGAGATGGTCTTGACCAGGACCACAACCCTACATGCATTGAAGCAACTGCCATGTGATTGGTTGACTAGATAATCGCATTAATGAGAAATAGAACAGGTGTTCCTAATAATTCTTTAGGTGAGTGTATATGGCGATTTGTACACATTTACATCCTATAAAACCAGAACCAGCATATGGCTAAAACAAGACTGATCTGAGGATTTTACCATGCTTCCGCTCTATGCAAGAAACATTGATACTGATTTTTTATTTATTTTTTTCACTCAAAAGTGTAAATTTTATACTTAACTATTTTTAATCACTGTTTGCATTTTGATTATAGGTTTGTCATTCATTTTTTTTTTTTTAAACAAAGTGTATATTGGCCCTAAAGGATGACCATTAGTGGGGTGAGGTACCTTTCAGTAGTGTGCACATCGTCAGCTCTGAAAGCGTAAAATAAAGTGTTTTTGTGCAGTAGATGAATGACTTTATTTTCGCTGCCATCTTCCTTTACTACTTGAACTGTGAATCCTAGAAGCGGTTGGCTCTCCAGGGCTGCAATGTCCTAGAATTATACAAGAACATTTTGTCTGAAGAATGTGCATCTGTACAGGGACCCTTCAAGTTACAATGATGATGGATTCTGGGATAATCATTGCAAGATGAAAATATTGTAACATAACACATAACGCTATAAGAAACTGGTAATTCATTCCAGACAACCCAAAAAATAAGGCATAAAGAATTAAAATCAGAAAAAAAAAATACTACAGATAAAGCAAGTCCTTACTTATAAGGGCTCATGCACACGTCCATTGCAGTTTTTGCGGCACGCAAATTGTGAATCCGCAAAACACGTATAACGGCCATGTGTGTTCTGCATTTTGTGGAATGGAACTTCATGACCCTCTATAGAACTGTCCTATCCTTGTCCGTAAAATCGACAAGAATAGGACATGTTCTATTTTTGACGGAACGGACATACAGACGCAGAGAGCACACAGGTGTGCTGTCCACATATTTTGCGGCCACATTGAAAATGGGTGCAGATCGGTTGTGGACCCAAACCACGGTCGCGTGCATGAGCCCTAATATTCAAAACTAGCTGACTGAAGCAGTCAATCACTTTCTATGATGAGGACAGGAGCTTCTTCAGGGCCCTGTATAGCACAGAGTACCAGACAAATAGAATGGAGCCACCCTCACCTGGTGTCTGAAAGTGCAGCCCATCTTGGGAACAGTATAGGACATGTAGTACTGCACTGTATCATAGAAGGGTGCTACTAGACAATCAGTGCATACAATTCACTAGTAGATCTTCCAGCCAATGAAGCATGGCACATATCAGCAATGTATCTGGCATTGTATGTAGAATCTGGTTTCAAGTTACAATGGTCAAGAAAACACCATTGTATGTTAACAATATTGTAACCCAAGGCCATTGTAACTTGAAAGACCACTTATGATCCTGTCCATAATGCATTTTATGGCAGTTAAAGGGTTAGTTTTAGGTGGCACAGACCAGAAAGTAAATTAAAGTGGTTGCTCAGCCTCTTCACATTTTTTAACAAACGCTTAGAATGGTATAAAATAACATACTAAGTAGTAATCACCCAAATGAGCCACAGATTCCCAGGTCCCCACCTGTCTCTGTATCCCATCCTACAATGAGGACGTTTTGACATAGACATGGCTGCAACAGGGATCTCAGTGGTGTCCTGCAGCCAGTGACTGGTTGCAGCAGACCTATGTCCAAATGTCCTTGCTTGAGGCCAGAATACAGAGACTGACGGGATCAGTACGGGTTATTTTATACCATTCTTTGGTCAAATGGACAACCTCTTTAAGAATGGATTCCCCACACAGGTTTTAGCAATGTTTTTTTGTACATGTGATTTTTTGTGCTGAAGCCACAAGTGGAGAATTACAAGTCTTTCCTTTATATTTCCCATTCCTTCTGAAAACACTTCTGGCTTTGAGATTCAGAGAACAGTGATGGCCTGTAAACAAAGACAAGCTGCGGACCCCTGGACCACCTGCAGGGGATTGAAGAGGTGGGTACTGTGTTTTGTTGTTGTTTATTTTTATTTATTTTTTAGAACATTTGCAATTTCGCTCTCTTTTAAAAAAATATTTTTTTATTAAACTCTCAGACAACCCCTTTAAAGGAATGTTGAGAGTGCCTCATTGCTTCATTAACAAAAAGTGTCAGAAAAGGATACATAAAAAGAAACCGATTCTTACCTCACTAGCAGCATACGTGTATAAGACTTTGTTCTTTATGACAAACCACAGTTGTTTCCAAGGCTTTTTGCTGCCCTTTGATCTATGTAAGTAACCACTCATTGTGGAATCCTCTGTGCTGGCCGACACCTGAAAAGAAGAATGCTACAATTAGACCTGTGCAGGGCTTTCACTTGCTTTCTGACTCTTTCACATCAGCGCCATTTATTCCGGTTCTTCTGCTCCGTTATAGGAGCAGAAGAATGAAAATAACGGAAGTGCCATATTTCGGCACATAACTGACAGGAACGGAGCCTAACTCTTTTTGACAAGCTCTGTGACTGAGGCCCCGAACAGATCCTCCAACGCAGATGTGAACATAGCCTTACATGTCATACTCCACTATGCTCAGTCTATGGTATAGTTGGTGTAAAGTTGCCATCTGCATTTTACACGTATAGCACACATACCCATTGATTTAAATGTGTCTGTTCACACATCAGTATTTTTTGTATGACCATGGGTCAGTAAAAAATAAATAAATCAAGGAGACATGCACTACTTTGGTCTGCATCACGCCTATTGAAGTCTATGGGTCTGTGAAAATTATGGACACAACACAGATGGCCTCCATGGTGAGTTAGATAGGAAATGCTCTTGAAATTAATTTTCAGCTGAGCAACATTCGTGGATTATGGATGACACGGAGGGTAAAAACGGAAATCTTCCCCGAATAAGTTACACTTTTTCCACATCTGTAATATTCACACAGACATGTGAATGAGGCCTAAGAAGGCACACAATCTACTGATTTTAACTACAAACTTTCTTCTTTCACCTAGTTGAAGACCAGACCATTTACCCCCCCCCCCCTTCCTGACCAGGTGCATTTTCATATTTTTTTTTTGTATATGTGTCTTTGAATGCCATAACTTTTTTCCCCATTCAAATCACAAATTATTTATGCAGCTTTTTAGGCGATATATATAGGGCTTTATTTTTATGTCACTTTAATTTTAGTATTTTATTTTTGGGGGGTTTTATACCCAGGAAAATGTATTTTTTGTTCTTTAAAAAAAAAAAAGGAATTTTTTTTTTTCAAATTTGTTTTCATTTTATTTTTTTTCTCACTAGCACAAAGTGAAACTAAAATACTATTTAAATGTATTAGGGTAATTTATCAAACTGGCTTATTTGCCCATAGCATCCAATCAGATTCCACCTTTCATTTTCCAAAGGAGCTGTCAAGACTGAAAGGTGGAATCTGATAGGTTCCTATGGGCAACTAAGCCAGTTCTAATTTACACCAGTTTCATAAACGATCCCTTAGGGCCTTTTCCACAAAGGTCAATTTGATATAGAGAAGCTAGGAATGTATGGGATATAGTCACCGGGGGCAAGGCTGGAAGCTACAGTGTGGCTTATGGTCGTAGGCTTTTTGTTTAAAAAAAAATTTGTCTTTTCTTTTTTTCTTTTCACCTTTTTAAATTGCCGATTTCTTCTGTAACTGGGACCATTATATAAAAGAGATCAGATTCACCCCTCGGAATATTGCCATTTTTGACACTGATCAACAGGGGGAAAAATAAATAAATACTTTCATCTAACAGTAAGGGCTCCGTGCCTGTGCTGCGCACTTGAATAGGGTCCGCGATACTATTTTGCAGTGCGGAGGCACAGCCAGAAACACTACGGAAGCACTTCGTAGTGCTTCCGTGAGGTTCCGATCCGTGCTTCTGCACCGCATCTCGGGATTTGCGCACCCATTCAAGTGAATGGGTCCACATCCATGATGCGGAATGCACATGGCTGGTGACCCGTGTATTGCGGAACCACCGTATGTGGTCCGCAGCACGGGCACGGAGCCCTTGCGTTCGTGGGCATGAGCCCTAAAACAAATCTCTACAAGCTGATTTGCAGTTTCCAAAGTAAAAACAAACTTACTTTAAGAGCCGCAGGGATTTTCTTATGCTTCCTCCCAGATGGAATACTATGCAGAACCGATGAAAGTGCACTAGAAGGGGACTTGTGGTTTGCAGGTGAGACCGTCTTTGCCATGCATTGGCTATCTATGTAGAAAGAAAATATTCAACAGATAAACTCAAGAGATGCAGTGCAACATAGTGAAAAGATTTTTGCTAATTCATTCTTATGGCTCATGGATACAACTGGCAGTGTGCGTTCCACATTTTGCGGAATGGCCGGTCCCCTAATAGAACAGTCCTATCCTTGTCCGTAATGCAGACCATAATAGGCCATGTTCTAATTTTTTTACGGAACAGTCATGCGGAATGCACACTGAGTCATGTCCGTTTTTTTGCGGCTCTACTGAAGCGAATGTTTCCGCACACGCGCTGCCTCCCCTCCCCCCAAAAAAGAACGGACATAGAAAAAACAAATATGTTTGCGTGCATGAGCCCTTAAACTGTGGCATTTGGTGTGTTTTTAGCAAACCGCTAAGGACTACGACCCGAGGCCATGACATGTTCATGTTAGTGGTGGCATGTATTGGGACTTACCGCTAAATGCCAGCTGCACCTGGACTTGCCATTTTTCAGGTTGCAACTATAGGTGTAGCCTAGCAATTAGCAGTAACCTGTGAACAGTACCAGGGGCCACTAAAGCCCATGTAAAAGCATAAAAGTGGCCTACACTGACATTAGGCATGAGCGAACTTGTGTTTTTCAGGTTCGGCGTTCGGGTATTAGTGCAATTCTGTCCAGCATAACTGAAACCAGACAGATCAGTTATACTGCCCAATTACTTCTTTTATGATGGAACGCAAAATGGAATTCCTCTTGAAGGCTTCCCTGGTGCATTCAGTCATATTTCGTGATAACAGAATCGATAACGGAATTGCACTAATACCTGAACTTGAAAAACAAAAGTAGTAACTGGCAGTAAGATGAAATGCAATTCTATTGAAAAAGTACAATAATGAAAGCCAGACTGCATGATGTCACTGGATTCTGAACTTCAGAGAGAAGTAAAAATAATTAGGTGAGCGAGTTATCTCCCCAATCAGATGTATTTGCAGATAAGTAATCATCTAGCTATCACATTTACATGTAGGAATATTTTGCCAAAATGGGAATAGGAAAATTGTTTCTAGTCTAGCCAAATCAACCCCTGATATTCTAGGAGGAGCCTTTTTCAGTGATTATTAATATGCCATCATCACAGCAACTACAATTTGGGGAATTTATGGGTAAGGCAATACTTAAGGGACCCAAACAACGGTTGTGTGAATGAGGTCTTAAGAAAATTCTAAATTGCTTTCTGTGTTGTTGGACACCCATAATAAGTTTTGTTTTTTGCTAAGAGGCCCAATGAGATATGTGTAAACCCCTGGAGCCTGCTTCAAACGCCTAACGTTTTACTGCAAAGAGATGTGGTTTTGTATTATTCTTTTCTGTCTGCCTCATTTTTTTACAGTCAAAATACAGTAAAACTCTTAAAGGGAGTCTGTCACCTAATCTAAGCCTTTTAGACTCCTTTGCCCTCATTACAATGGTACCTTTGTTCTGTACCTCGCAGAGATCTTCAAAAAAATACCTTTTAAACTTATGCTAATGAGGTTCGGCAAGTGCCCAGGCCCCTCGGCGATGTGCCCAGAAAACCACACCTTTCACCCCAATGGCCCGCCCTTGTTTCCCATTATTACCTCCTCCTCTCCCTCCCAGATCTCGCGCCTGCGCTGCCGACGCAAGCGCAGTCCAACTACCTGTTCCTCTGCCCATAATGGACACAGCAGTGCGCAGGTGTGGGACAAGTGTGGAGTGGCGCAGGCGGGAGATTTGGGAGGGGGGGATGTAATTATAGGAAACAAGGGCGGGCCAGAGGAGTGAAAGAGGTGTGGTTTTCTGGGCACGTTGCCGAGGGGCCTGGGCACTTTCTGCAGTAATGCCGCCCCTGAGTACTTGCCGAACCTCAATACCATAAGTTTAAAAAGTCTTTCTTTGAAGATCTCGATGAGGGACAGAAAAAATAAAAGGTACCATTGTAATGAGGGCACAGGAGTCTATAACCTGATCTGAGCAGTCTAAAAGGCTCAGATTAGGTGACAGACTCCCTTTAAGTGTTTCTGTATTTTGAATGTAAAAAAAATAAGGCAGACAAAAAAATATTACAAAACCACATCTCTTTGCAGTAAAACTTTAGGCGTTTGAAGCAGGCTCCAGGGGTTTACACATATCTCATTGGGCCCCATAGCAAAACTTATTATGGATGTCCAACAACACAGAAAGCAATTTAGAATTTTCTTATTAAGACCTCATTCACACAACCGTAGTTTGGGTCCGCTGTTTCGGGGCTCAGATGCGGGCCCATTCACTTCAATGGGGGCGCAAAAGATGCAGAAGCACTCTGTGTGCTGTCCGCATCCGTTGTTCCGTTCCGTGGTCCTGCAAAAAAAATAGATGATGTCCTATTCTTGTCTATTCTGTGGACAAGAATAGGCATTCCTATAATGGGCGGCCCGTTTCGTTCCGCAAATTGCATGGCGCGGTCCGGTGCATGTAGCCTCAGTGGAGGAAATTTTCATTAAAAACAAGGAATTGTAATAAAACAAGTCACCCTCAGCCTCACCCACTTTATCCAACTTCTTTGTTGGCAAAAGTGTAACTGATGCTTCATAAACATGGCTCTCATTCCGAACACCATATTTCTCAATAGATTTACACAAGAAAATTAGGAGATATAATGAAAGGTCCTCTGTAGTTTGGCTGTGGGGTTAATAAGGGCAGGTGTGATCAGGGGCGAACTGGGAACTTAAAGTGGCCCTGGAAAAAAATACGAAAAGTGGCCGCGTTTTGTAGTCGGGTCCAAATTAATGGAAGGCAGGGCCAGCAGTACCATATTGTGGCACATTATACAACCCCAACAGAGCTAAATACCACCGTCCATCACAAAATACATCCCCAAAAACTTCCACTGGCCAGCCGTGAGGAGGGCCCAGGCGGCCCTCTGGGCATCGGCGCACCGGGAAATTTCCCTGTAAGGTCTATGGCCAATCCTCCCCTGTGTGTGAGCGATGGCTGGCCTTTTGCAATAAATGGACACACACAATAAATTTGCGCGGAAAGAAAGAGCGAGGTGGAGCTAACAGAATAATATTAGCCCTGTCCTCCCGACACTTGCCCAGCAAAGAGCACCATTATCAGGAAGTCAAGTACTGTATGTAACAGTATGTAACTCTGGTTATGTAACTGTGTGTTAACTGGTCACTCTGCTGTATGGTTAAAAAAAAAGCAGCAGCCCATTAAGAATCTGTCCGGTGGAAGTACAAATCCAATCCCCCAGATGTGCTCCTCCACGTAAGTGCGTATAGGGTTGTTGCCTCCCCCCACACTCCAATAGCTATATCTCTGAACTGAATATACAGACGTGGACAAAATTGTTGGTACCCTTTGGTCAATGAAAGAAAAAGTCACAATGGTCACAGAAATAACTTTAATCTGACAAAAGTAATAATAAATTAAAATTCTATAAATGTTAACCAATGAAAGTCAGACATTGTTTTTCAACCATGCTTCAACAGAATTATGTAAAAAAATAAACTCATGAAACAGGCATGGACAAAAATGATGGTACCCCTAACTTAATATTTTGTTGCGCAACCTTTTGAGGCAATCACTGCAATCAAACGCTTCCTGTAACTGTCAATGAGACATCTGCACCTCTCAGCAGGTATTTTGGCCCACTCCTCATGAGCAAACTGCTCCAGTTGTGTCCGGTTTGAAGGGTGCCTTTTCCAGACTGCATGTTTCAGCTCCTTCCAAAGATGCTCAATAGGATTGAGGTCAGGGCTCATAGAAGGCCACTTTAGAATAGTCCAATTTTTTCCTCTTAGCCATTCTTGGGTGTTTTTAGCGGTGTGTTTTGGGTCATTGTCCTGTTGCAAGACCCATGACCTGCGACTGAGACCAAGCTTTCTGACACTGGCTAGTACATTTCTCTCTAGAATTCCTTGATAGTCTTGAGATTTCATTGTACCCTGCACAGATTCAAGACACCCTGTGCCAGACGCAGCAAAGCAGCCCCAGAACATAACAGAGCCTCCTCCATGTTTCACAGTAGGGACAGTGTTCTTTTCTTGATATGCTTCATTTTTTCGTCTGTGAACATACAGCTGATGTGCCTTGGCAAAAACTTCGATTTTTGTCTCATCTGTCCACAGGACATTCTCCCAGAAGCTTTGTGGCTTGTCAACATGTAGTTTGGCATATTCCAGTCTTGCTTTTTTATGATTCGTTTTCAACAATGGTGTCCTCCTTGGTCGTCTCCCATGTAGTCCACTTTGGCTCAAACAACGACGGATGGTGCGATCTGACACTGATGTTCCTTGAGCATGAAGTTCACCTTGAATCTCTTTAGAAGTCTTTCTAGGCTCTTTTGTTACCATTCGGATTATCCGTCTCTTAGATTTGTCATCAATTTTCCTCCTGCGGCCACGTCCAGGGAGGTTGGCTACAGTCCCATGGATCTTAAACTTATGAATAATATGTGCAACTGTACTCACAGGAACATCTAGTTGCTTGGAGATGGTCTTATAGCCTTTACCTTTAACATGCTTGTCTATAATTTTCTTTCTGATCTCTTGAGACAGCTCTTTCCTTTGCTTCCTCTGGTCCATGTCGAGTGTGGTACACACCATATCACCAAACAACACAGTGATTACCTGGAGCCATATATATAGGCCCAATGGCTGATTACAAGGTTGTAGACACCTGTGATGCTAATTAGTGGACACACCTTGAATTAACATGTCCCTTTGGTCACATTATGTTCTGTGTTTTCTAGGGGTACCATCATTTTTGTCCATGCCTGTTTCATGAGTTTATTTTTTTACATAATTCTGTTGAAGCATGGTTGAAAAACAATGTCTGACTTTCATTGGTTAACATTTATAGAATTTTAATTTATTATTACTTTTGTCAGATTAAAGTTATTTCTGTGACCATTGTGACTTTTTCTTTCATTGACCAAAGGGTACCAACAATTTTGTCCACGTCTGTATATTGTAATTTAAGGTCACTAAAGTTGGCCCTGATTTGAGAGGTCAGTGAGAATACTGATGAAGTAAGGCTATGATTTGAGCAGAGAAGAGCAATAGGTAACTGTATCAACCGTTGGCGACGTCATTCTCTCCTAATAAGAGTGGCGTTGTAGAGTTGCTCCAGCGACTTCCAAGGCCGAGTTGTGATTCCCTGTGCAGCTCTTACAAGAGCTAGTAGTAATATAGCTGTTCCATACAACACGAGACAAGGCTGCGAGAAGATTCACCTTTATTGGTGCCACACTTGGCCTTATATACAAGTCCCCATGCAAGGGGACCTCCCCTCTGGACCTGATGGAGAACTGGGTGACAAATACACAGACCAATGGAAAGGACCACACAATCCAGGACACTCCCACACAATGCCTCCCCTCTGCCTGGAAGATAATTAGGTCAGAACTGTATGTAACCCAATCATCTCAGACAAACAGAGGGCTTCTGTTACAGTAACCAAACTACTTCTGGATAACTTTAGTAGTTATGGAACATTCATCCTATATTTTTAATAACTGAAATCCCCAATGCATCTCAGCAGCTACAGTTCAATTTTCTCATCTATGAAATCAGTAGTACCATAACACATAAGGTAGAACTCAATAAGTAATTCTACTACCTTTCTTCTGAAGTTCTTCAAAGCAGTGATCACATACACGTGCCAAATGATTCTTCAGATACTCCAGGCTGTACTTGTTTGTTGAGCAGGCCTGACACACAATCTAAAAACACAATTAAATCTCATGATACATTATCCACAATGAGCACAATGTTTATGACCTGACTAGATATACCAATTACATGACCAGGGGAGTATCAATCCGTTAGAGGGAATGTGTCATCACAAAATTACATAGTTTAAATCAAGGTTTTATGTTAAACATATTTAAAAAAAAAAAATGTTGGTTGTCTTTAAATTTTCCATATTATATTTAAAAATAAATAAAAAATCCAGATTTTTATTTATTTAAAATTTTGAAAAACATTTTTCTTTCTTTTTACGTCACACATACTTGCTACTTTGTGCTGGTCTATCACATAGAATCCCAATAAGATACAATTAAGTTTGTGGTTATAACATGTAAAAATGTGGTAAAGCTCAAGGGGTATGAATACTTTTTCAAGGCACTGTATATATATTTATCGTTAGGAAAAATAGCAAAACTCCTGTAGCCTTTTAAATGTGCACTTTTTTTTTTTAATTCATCCATGTCCCAGCAACATTTCAGTCCCATCACATGACCTTTCTCAAGTGTCGCCATGAAACGAAAACGCTGCCGGGAGCACATTTAAAGCCTACTGCGGTTTCCTTCTATATTGTTTTTGGATACCTGAACTAGATCAAGAACAGTGGCACCCATATCCAGTGAATTACTTTTTTTTTTTTTATCTCTCTCTTAGATGGAGACAAAACTGAACGAAACGGAAGCACCAGAATGCAGTCCGTTCCATTTGGTTGCGTTCCCATCGTGGACAGTATAACGCTAAAAGCAGCATTTTTCTATCCGCGATGTGGTGCGGAGCAAGACGAACACAATAGAAAACGGTTCCGTCCCCCAAGCACTTTCAATGGTGTTCATGACTGATCCGTCTTGGCTATATAAGACCTAATACAACCGGATCCATTCATAACGGATGCAGACGTTTTATTCTCATGACGGAAGCGTTTTTGCTGATCCATGACGGATGCAGCAAAATGCTGGTGCGAAAGTAGCCTTTTTGAAATAATTCCATGGCACTGTACATCCAGGTGGGGTTACACAAATATATAAATACAATAAACCAGAAAGTATTAACAGACTGGTACAGAGGGGTAGAGGACCCAGCCAGCAAGAGCTTACAATCTAATATATTAATATATATATATATATATATATATATATATATATATATGAGTATATCTACACAGTGCCACTCTATTCATCTCTATGGGAGTTCTGGACACGATAGCAGAGTACAGTACTTATCTATTTCCGGATCTCCCGCAAAGATGGACGGAGTGGCAGTTAGCGTGCGCAACCTGCCTTTCTGTTTAATTCAGAGGTCCCCATGAACGGTGAGGGTTCAAGCTGTAGGACCTAGAGTACCCCTTTATCTTCATAGTTTTAACAATTAAGTATGACAGGACATAGCCCAGCATAAGGACACACCTTTCCACATGCTCTGCAGTGATGTCTTCTCCAGGTCAGAGTAAATTCACTAGTGCAGATCATGCACATGGTGGCTCTGCCATCAGGAATCCATATTGGTGCCTTTGATCCAAGAGTTTTATCTCCTTCCTCTTCAGGATCAGTCTGAAAAGGTAATAAACAACATGTTTCTTGGGTTAAAGTGCCCATACACATCAGATAGAATTTGGTTGATGGTTAAACAACAGTTGAACAAACATATGGTGAGGAAGGCGCAAGGGTCAGTCATTGACTGAAGGTATGTTTTACCAAGATTCCTGGCCTCGGTAAGGTAAAAACCGGTAAGTTAGAGTGTCAGCGGCAGTTAATGCTGACTGACACTATTTGTTATTTAGTATGGCTGTAGAGCCGATCCGGGCCAGCTCTTACTGGGAGCAGCCAGGGTGGATGGCCGCTCCCCACGTTCCAGGCCGGGTTTCGGTTTGGGATTTAAAAACCCAGCCAGCAGTCTCAGCTGTGTGGATTATCCTCCACTTCACAGTGAAGACGCTGTGGTTTTGGGCTCTGCATGAGGTGTGCCGTGCTAAAGGGCTGAGAGCCGCATTGCTGGAAAACAGGCCCCCTAAAGCCTACAGTGGATGGTTGATGACAAACTGCTAACCAGGTGAAGGTTTGTGTTCTGTGGACTTTCCATGGTGTGAACATACACCAACACTGCAAACTGTTGTTTTGTTTTGCCTTTTGTGTGAATAAACACTGAACTATTTAAAGAGGACCTTTCATCAGAAAAAAGTATGGAAACTGACTATACCGATGTGTAGAGCGGCGCCCAGGGATCCCCCTGCACTTACTGTTATCCCCGGGCGCCGCTCCGTTCTCCAGTTATAGCCTCCGGTATGTTCCTACTTAGGCTCCACCCAGGGGAACCTGAGGCTATAACCGGAGAACGGAGCGGCGCCCGGGGATAACAGTAAGTGCAGGGGGATCCCTGGGCGCAGCTCTACACGTCGGTATAGTCAGTTTACATACTTTTTCCTGGTGAAAGGTCCTCTTTAAGTTAAAGACTTTGTGATTGCGTCTATACTGCGTCCGCTAAGCTGCCTACCAGAGCAAATCCCTACAATGGTTAATGATCTGTTTGTAGGCATGGCCATGCTTATTGGGTGTTACAGTTCTTCAAAATGCCTATACACGTTCCATGAAACCAGGTGATGGACAAAGGTCTTTCTGGACACATTCTTTCAAAGAAAGATGTTTCAGGTGAAAATGTCTCGGCATCATGATTCCCCTTGAATAATCCCAAACTTTTTTTGTTGTTAGACATACCTCTTCTTGACTTTTAGTGGGATTGAAGGTAATTTTCTTCTTGGCATAAGCCTCTATTGCTGCAGAAATTGCCTCGAGCCAGTCATCTCTCTCTGAGGCAGAGCTGTTAGAAGAAAATAAAGCTTCATTTAAATTTCTTGTTTATTTCAATATCTACTGTGTCTTCTCAGAGGACAAATACTTTAAATATGTGAGATGTTGCCTTTTTAATGGTGCATTCGGCTACTTTCACATTTGTGGCACAGTTCTCCGGCTCCGGCATTGCTGGATGTTACTGGAATGCCTGCCAACCAGGCTCCTTTGACTTTAATGGGGTTCAGCGGAGATACTGCCGCTATCTGGCAAATATGCTGCAACGCAAAGGTTCTGGTCCATCCGATTCCCAGCATTCTATGCCGGTACAGCCTGCCAGAGAGCTGTGCTGCAAATGTAAAAGTAGCCTTAGAACTTATTTACATATAATGCTGTTCCTTATTGGCATTGCCTCACTAATAGAACTGTAATGGGGCCAAATGGCAGCTTCCACCAACTTGTAATCAAATGCTCAGGCAAAGTTGCACAGTGTAATTTGGTTGTGAGCAAGTCGTGGTAAAATCTCAGGATTACTTGACTGAATACTTCCCCATGGAAGAGTAGAGAATGACCTTCTGACTGGGCCAAAAAGGCACATATATCTCTGCTGCCATATTTCCAAATAGACTACTGGGAGTCCCAATAAGGGGACATTTTGTGATTGGTTTATTTTCAAAGTTACCTTTTAAAGGGCATCTGTCAGCAGATTTGTACCTCTGAAACTGGCTGACCTGTTACATGTGCACTTGGTGGCTGAAGGCGCCTGTGTTGGTCCTATGTTAATATATGCTTGCATTGCTGAGAAAAATGATGGTTTTAACCCCTTGGATACCAGAGGTTTTTTAATTTTTCTTCCCTGTTTTCCCAGAGCCATAACTTTTTATTTTATTTTTCTGTTCACATGTGAGGGATTGTTTTCTGCAGGACAAGTTGTACTTTTTAGTGGCACTTAATATGGCATATAATGTAGCGGGGGAAAAATCTGTACGATTACAACGATACCACATATGTGTAGGTTTGTTTGTGTTTTAATACTGAAAAAATAAACTTTTTAAAAATACATTTTATATATATATTTTTTTTTTCACATCGCCATATTCTGATTTCCCCATAACTTTTTTTATAGTTATGTCTACTGAGTGGTGTGGGGGCTTTTTGATCACATTTTATTTAAAAAAATTTGGGTAAGAGAAGCAATGAAAAAATTGCGAATCTTTGAAACTTATTTCTGTTACGCCATTCACCATATAGGATGAATATTTTAATATTTTAATAGTACAGGCATTTTTAGACATGCAACGCTCATGATTAGGGATAAGCGAACTTCATATTTTGAAATTCGAGTTCAGGTTGTTGTATATGCTGAATTGCGTTATGGATTCCGTTACCACGGACCATAACGCAATTCCATGAGGTAATGCATAATGGAATGCCTTTAGAGGCATTTCGTTATTCATTCCGTCATAATAGAAGTCTATGGCTTGCATAACGGATCCAGAGGAATCTAGCAAAACGAAATCCATAACACAATTCAGCATATATATCCAAACGCGAACACAAACTGTTGAAGTTCCCTCATCCCTACTCATGATGTTTATATTTTTTATTGTTTACGTATTTTTTTTTATTCTAGGGAAAGTGGGGTGGAATTGCAGTTTATACTATATTCCCATAGAATGAGAGTACAAGCTGAATTTGCTGCTATTCTATCTTGGACTGCCACCTGCTGGCCAACATAGGAAATGCAGCTCTAATATGCTGGGTCTCCTCAAAGAGACTGTGTATTAGAATAAATAACTGGCTTCCCCAATTGCCGCACAGGAACCCGGTCTTAACCCAGAAGCGTGCACTTCCGGATTTTTTCGCTATTTAGCTGCCATGGTCGCACTTGACCACGGCATCTAAAGGCTTAAATGACTGCGATTGGCATTATTGGCAGTCGCAGACATTAGCCACGGGCCTCTGCTGTTTGAAACTGCAGAGACTCGCTGGCTATGGTGCCTGCTGCATGCGCAAGCAGGCACAATTTTTAAAGACCCTCCCAGCACCGCACATGCATAAGGGTTAATATATGCAAATGAGCCTCTAGGAGCAACGTGGTGTTGACATTACACCTAGAGGCTCTGCTCTTCCAACTGCAGCACCCTCTGCTCTTTGATTGACTTTAGGAGAAGTCAGGGCCAGGGGTGATGACATTTTCATTGCCTGGCCCTGTCAATCAAAGTAGAGGGGGTACGGCAGTTGCAGAGCCTTTAGGTGTAATGGCAATGTCCCCATTGCTCATAGAAGCTCATTTGCATATATTAAATTTCATTTTTCTTAGCAATGCGGGCACATATGAACATGGGACCAACAGAGATGCCTTGGGCTGCCAAGCGTCCATGTAACAGGTCAGCCAGTTATATAGGTACAAGTCTGCTGACACATGCCCTTTAACATGTAGGGACTGACCAAAACATAGAACACCTTTAAGTAATGAAAATAAATATTAAAATATTAAATTATGTTTAAGTTATGTGTAAAGGGGGTTTATCCTCTGGATAGGTCTTCAATATCTGATTACTGGGGTCTAAAACCCAGCCCCCACACTGATCAGCTGGGCTGCAATAACGCAGCATAGCCACCCCCTACCATCTAGCTACTGATGTCCCATCTTAAGGATAGATTATCAATATCGGGAGCCTGGAAAACCCTTTTAAATAACCAGCAATATGGTTATAATACCTGGCAGACAAAATGAAGGATCTCTCCACACTTTCTATATTCAGCTCATTCTGATAGGCCTCTTGGGTCGGCTTCCTCACCTTAAAGAGCAAAGCGCAGAAAAAAAAAATATAAATCACCGTTGAACCCAGACAACCCCTTTAACAGCACTTTATATACAAAACCTACCTTCATCCCAGCCAAAGAGAGCATGTTGTTCAGTTTATACATTCCTGACTGGACAGGGGTTGTATATAATAAAGCATCATTGAACTAGGAAAAAAAAAAGTTATATTCCATTACTCTGTATTACATACAACATTATAACATGCATATTGTTAATGTCATCATCTAAGCAGGCAGGTTCTGTTTAATGCATTTCTTACTAGAGATGGATAACAGTTTTTTTTTTTTTAATACTATGACAAAGTTTTCAGGCCTTTGAAGACAGAACACGGGACCTTTTAACTTCAATGCCTTTTATTCAAAATATGGTGGCAGAGGGGATACAGTGACCAACATAAAAGGGTAAATAAACACAAGAAAAATACATAAACTGCAGAAAAGTTGTTTTGCTTTCTGTTCATCTATGTGCAGAGGATTACTATGGGGTATGGTCTATAATGGCTTCCTCAGGCATGTTTTCACTAATATGGCAACTTACCAAAAAAAACATTCGTGGCTGCATGACCTTCCTGGAAAGCTTCATCAAAGTCCCTTCTTTCAGAAAAACCTGAGCAAGCAAAATGAAACAATGAACCCAAAAAAAAAAAAGAAGAGCAAAAAAATAAATAAAAATCAACTACCACCATGCTTGTTAAAGGGAATCTGTCATCTCCATATGGCAATATACAGTGCTTACATTGCCCTATAGCACACCTATACATGAATGTTATGGTACCTTTGTCTTTACACTTCCAGAAGCTGGAAAAACAAACTTTGATTGATATGCAAATGAGCACTCCGGCGAACGGCGCAAAACCAGCGGCAATGTGGCGTTTGCCGGCGCATGTGCAGTAGTTAAAGCATCGCCGTGCCCACAATGGGCATTGCAGTTCGCATGCTCCGGCCCAGCGAGGCAGTGCACAGTCACGGGATCTCGGCCATACCTTAGGAACAGGAGGGCGGGCTGGGGCGGGGGAAAATTGAAGAAAGGCAGGGCAGCCTGGGCACCAACACAGTGAACGCCGCCCCTGGGCACTTGCGAGTGCTCATTTGCATATCAATCAAAGTTTGTTTTTCCAGCTTCTGCAAGTCTAAAGACAAAGACAAAAGGTACCATAACATTCATGTATAGATGTGCTATAGGGCAATGTAAGCACTGTATATGGCCGTATGGAGGTGACAGACTCCCTTTAAGTACAGTCTACCATCTACAGCTGGAAACCTCCTGTCCCATTGTAGACAGCTTTTTCATTTCTGATGCAGAGCCTTCCGGGACAGGACTTCAGCTACTAGTAAACTCCTTCAGACGTGGCAGATAAGTACAGTACAATACACATAAATGGAGGTCTCAAAACCACATTCACATATAGAAAATTTTTGCACAGCCAATTTGAGAACATGCTGCAAATTGTGAAACTTGCAGCACTTGGAGAAGAATCAGTCTGAACCCTAAAGTATGCTGTAATTAGGGGTGTGAGCCCGGTTGTAATCAGAAGTGACGAGTTGTAGGAAAGATTGAATGATTATGTCCAGTTCTAGTTGAATGATCTGTTAATACAAAAATATTTCAGGCAAATCGCTTCCATATGAGAAGGCAGACGTATTCTCTGCACGCTTTAAAGGGGTTATCCAGGAAAAGATATTTATAACTTATGCTCAGGATAGGTCATCAGTATCTGATCTGCAGGGGTGCAACACCAGGGACCCCCACAGATCAGCTGTTAGAAGAGGTCTTGAGCACTGCAGCCTCTTCCTAGGCCAGTAACATCACTGTACAGCGAAGAAAAACAAACGAACCTCCATAATAAGTAAATTTGAGAGTGCAGGTGCACGCTACCTTGGCTGAAACACAATTGGATTTAGTAGAACTACTGGTAACAGCACACTGCTGGTCAATTGCACAAAGATATAAGCAAAGACTGAAAAAATAATAGTGGCTTGGTGGCCATACTTACTGCAAGTGCAGTTAGAAGCTCTTTGCGCATATGATTGAGCAAACATATGTCGAGCCCATCTACCAGGCGTCAAGGTGGCTTCTAATCAGATGGGTCCTACTCTACTACTTTGCCCAGATTGTAGGCTGTAAGCCCAGGAGAGGCATGTTAGAGTAGGACCCATCTGATTAGAAGCCACCTTGACGCCTGGTAGATGGGCTCGACATATGTTTGCTCAATCATATGCGCAAAGAGCTTCTAACTGCACTTGCAGTAAGTATGGCCACCAAGCCGCTATTATTTTTTCAGTGTTTGCTTATATCTTTGTGCAATTGACCAGCAGTGTGCTGTTACTAATAGTTCTACTAAATCCAATCACTGTACAGCGGTCACATGGCCTAGTTGCAGCTCAAGCTTATGCAAGTCAATGGGGCTGAGCTGCAATACAAAGCACTGCCACTATTCAATGTACGGCACGAGGCCCCAAAACGTCCTAATCTCGGCTGCACTGACCGGAGTCCAGCCACCGGCCCAAGCCAAAAAGGAGCCCGGGTGTTGAGCAATGAACTGTTGGGCGAACAAGTTCGTTTGCTCCACCTTCAGATTCACAAAGTGGTCACTGGAAAAAAAAACAAAAAAAAGTCATATTCAGTGAAGCCCACTGTGGAAATTTGGATTCCTGGTTGGCCAACAAAGTCAGGAATCATGGGCTCAAAATCCTCTGGGGTATACCAGACAAGTTCACCGGTAGGGGGCTCAGGTGGACTTATCTGGTGGGCCGGAAAACTAGTACGAGCCCCAGGGCTGCTCATACTAGTGTGGGCCACAGGGTCCCTGGCATGGGGGTCCCCTGGCTCCATCTCTGCCGCCTTGGGGGCTTCATCATCACTAGATGAGGAGGAGGACGCAGATGACAAGAGGAAAGTGGGGTCATCCTAGTCCTCACTGGGGCTCTCGGAGTCGGAGACAAGAAGGGCGTATGCCGAGAACATTCGGCGGGCCATGGGGAAGTGTCTGTGTGCGTGTGTGTGGGGAGATGGGTGTTAACGTTCACTTATACCCTACCCAAACCCCAAAAACATAAATAAAACTAAGGTAAATAAAAAAATATGAAAGCCGCCCAAAAAAAAAAACACATTTAAACTCGCTGATCAGCGGTCCGAAGCTCATGAGTGGTGGGGTGGGCGATGTGCCAACAGAGGCCAGATGCTAGGAGTGCCAGCCACAGTCAGTGCACGCACACAAAAATAAAAAAGTGTTGCTCATCCTGGGCTTCTACTGCTCCCTCCGGTTAAGTGTGTGTGCAGAAACTTCTCTGAGATGTCATCTTTTCAGATGGTTTGCCACTGGTTCATGCCTTATGTACTTAATGTGAGTGTCTGTATTGTCTCCCCTGTTTTGTCTTGTTCTGTCTTCCTTGCCGTTCCCCCCCCCCCCTTTTTGTCCCTGACAATATTGTACCTTGGTCTACTGCACCTACTTTCTTTGATGGCATCTGTTAGAATTTGCTCTTATAATGTGAATGGATTCAATGAACCTGCTAAGCGCAATCAAATTCTATATAATATGCACAAACAGAGGGTCTCTATAGCTCTTTTGCAGGAGACACACTTTAAAACTGGCCATGTGCCCTCCTGCAAAAACAGGTATTTCACGACTTGGTCGCATTGTACACATTCCGAGTCCAAATCTCGGGGCGTCTCCATTGCTGTCCACAAGTCGCTTCCATGCGAACTCTTAGACACAGTCTCTGACGTTTCTGGTCGTTTCCTCTTTATTAAGGTCTCTCTGTCATCAAGACTTTTAGTAATTGCTAACGTTTACTTTCCTAATTCAGGACAGTCCCGTTTCGCTTCCAGGATGTGCTCCGCTTTGACTGATTTCGCGGACGGCCTGCCGATCATCCTGGGTGGCGATATCAACTTTCCTCTGGACGTTTCTCTAGATGCCTCCTCCGGTAGGTCTTCTATCTCTCCTGGGGTGGCCCGTAGCTTCAAGAGACATCTCAGTTCTCTTAAACTGGTAGATGTGTGGCGAATTTTATTCCCTACCACGAAAGACTACACATACTTCTCTGCATCTCACAACACATACCATCGCCTGGACTATGTATTCATTTCCCACTCCCTACTTGACTTGCGCCCGATTGCGGGGATAGAACCTGCTCTGTTTTCAGATCATTCCATGACATGGGTGTCTCTGGACATTGGCGACCCCTCCAGGTCATTTGGTTCCTGGAAGCTCAATGACAATATACTTAGGGACCCTATTTGTGCTGCGGACATTAGGTCCGCCCTCACTGACTTTGCCTTAAATCACGAATCCGACCCCTCTGCCCCGACCATTCAGTGGGAAGCCCTGAAATGTGTCATAAGAGGCAGGTTTATCTCACACGCTTCTAGACTCAAGAAAATTAGAGCTGGGGAAGTTAAATCACTATTGATAAAACTGGAGGATCTGGAGCAGAAACATAAGGGATCGCTCTCGTGCGAGGCTTTCCAGGAGCTATGTGAGACTCGCACAGCTTTGAAGAAAATAATAGATCAAAAGTACCTGGGCGCTAGGGACAGATTGCAGAAGCTCTTCTATGGTCATGGTGATAAAAGTGGCAAATTGCTGGCGAGGCTGCTGCGGCCCAAATCGAACGCCTCCTATATTTCCTCCCTGAATCGTAGGTCAGTTGGGAAAATACATGCTACGAGAGATATGCTACAAGAATTCCGCTCCTATTATGAGGAATTGTATAACATTAAAGGGAAGTACGCGGATTTACCCATAGAAGCCAAATCTAAAAAGATTAGGGACTATATGTCCAATTTACTTGGCCCAACATTGTCCGCCGGACAGAGAGAGGAATTAGAAGGCGAAATAACGGAGACGGAGATCCATAGATCTATTAAGGGATTGGTGGTTGGCAAAAGCCCAGGACCAGACGGCTTCACGCCTCGCTTTTATAAGAACTTTTTGAACGAGATCTCATCCCCCTTTGCTAGAATGTGTAACTCCTTGGCGGAGGGCTCGTCTTTCCCTCCTCAGGCTCTAATGGCCCACATTTGTGTTATTCCGAAACCCGGGAAAGACCCGTTAGTTTGTGGCAATTACCGCCCTATCTCTCTGATCAACGTGGATGTAAAGATCTACGCTAAAATATTAGCTGATCGACTGAAGCCCCTCATTCCATCTCTGATTCATGTGGACCAGGCGGGCTTTGTTCCTGGGAGGGAAACGCGAGACAACACCATCCGTACCATGGCCATTATCGATCATGCTAGCAAAGGGGGATTGCCTCTGTGTCTCTTGTCGATCGACGCAGAGAAGGCGTTCGACCGGGTAGATTGGTCCTTTTTGTCTGAATCCCTAAAGGCGTTCGGTTTTGGCCCCAGCATGATGGATAGGATCTTAGCTTTGTACCGGGATCCTAGCGCCCAGGTCCGAGTTAACGGATCGCTGTCGACTCCCTTCCGTATCCATAATGGAACCAGACAGGGATGTCCACTTTCCCCTCTGCTTTACATTATGGTGATGGAATTCTTAGCTAGAGCTCTACGGGCCAATGACTCCATCAGGGGCCTAAACACGGGTGATCTGGAGTCTAAGATTGCTATCTATGCGGACGACCTTTTGATTTTCTGCACAGATCCGCTAGTTGGCTTCCCTAACATTCTAAAGGAATTTGTGATCTTTGGTGACCTCAGTAATTTTAAAGTTAACCTTCATAAGTCCGAGGTCCTTAATATCTCCCTGCCCCAGACACTGGTCGGTAACCTACAGTCCTCTTTCCCCTTTCGTTGGGCCCGCAGACACATATCTTATTTAGGCACGATCATTCCCTCCGACCTGACCAGTCTCTTTTCTCTGAATTTTGCTCCCCTTATTGAGGAGGTTCGTAGGGACTTGAAGGACTGGAGGGGGTTGCCATTATCCTGGTTTGGTAGGATTCACACACTCAAAATGAACATCCTCCCCCGCATACTATACCTTTTTCGCACCATACCAATACCCCTTCCGAACACCTTTTTCAGGACTCTAAGATCTGTGATCCTTAAATTTATCTGGGCAGGGTCTTCCCCTAGATTGGGGTTGAGATTCTTGACGCGCAGTAGGGTGAGGGGAGGAGTGGGGGTTCCGGATTTACCAAATTATCATAAAGCAGCAATCCTTTCCTACATTTTAGATTGGTTCCATAATGGACGCGCTAAAAGATGGGTCCAATTCGAGACTCAGGTGATAGGATTCCCATCCCAAAATCTACTTTGGATTTCTAAGTCTAGGAGACCCTCACGACTCCCCTTACTGACCTTGGGTATATTGAAAGTGTGGGACAGAATTGCAATCCCCTTGGGCCTTACTCAGTTCCCCAGCCCTCTAACTCCCCTTTTTAATAATCCTGACTTCCCTCTGGGCCTTGGTTGTACGTCCTTTTTAGGGTTGGATCGCGCGGACAATCCTACGGTTTCTGTGGTCTGGGCAGGGTGATCCCTTCAGTCAATTTCATCCTTCCCGGGCGGGGCGGATAGGGGAGCTTGGCTTAAATACATTAGTTTGAGAAATTTCCTATCTTCACTGGGCCCCAATAGCTCTTGGTCCAGGGATCTTTCCCCTTTTGAGACGCTTTGCACCCAAACATCCCCGCCTACACATCTAGTGTCTCTGGTCTACGGGCTGCTCCAGGGGAGAGATGATGCCATATCTGACCTTCCCTTTGTGAAGGCTTGGGAACGTGACTTGGGGAGATCTTTTCCTCCTAATGAGTGGGAGACAGCATTTGAGATATCATATAAATCATCAATAAGCAGCAGTCTACAGGAGAAGAATTTTAAGATTATGTCCAGATGGTACAGGACTCCGGTCCTGCTGCACTCCTTCTTCCCTTCTTGTCCTAGTTCCTGTTGGCGTTGTGGCCAGGAGGAAGGTAGCATGTCTCATATCTGGTGGTCCTGCAACAAAATCGCCCCATTTTGGGAGGCTATTAATGATTTATACGATATGGTTTGTGGCAGGTCCTCCAGATGGACCCTTGAGGGCGCTTTGCTTTCTATGTTCCCTAGCACTTTATCTACTCTGAAAAAGGGTCTCCTGAGGTTCTGTGTTCAAGCTGCACGTTTGGTTATTCCTAGATTTTGGAAATCCACGCGCGCCCCTCTCCCTGGGGACTGGCTCGCCACCTTTGGAAAAATATATAGAATGGAGGAACTATGGGCGGAGGACATGGGCAATACTAATAAGTTCCTGAAAATCTGGACCCCTTGGATTCTATTTAAGGGTTCTCCTGACTTTCTCACGTGGCTAAATGGGAGGTCGCCAGTCCCTAGGGAGATTGCACACCCCATTGGATCTTAACCCACATGTATTTGGCACGCCATATCAAGCTATACTTCACACAGTCCTTTCTACCTCGACTTGTTTGGTCAGGGATTCTCCCTTCCTCCCCCCCCCCCCCCCTCTTTGTTCCTCCTGTAGCCCTGTCTCGTTTGTCTACATTTGTTGTGTGTCCTATGTAGGAGCTCTCGATAACGCTTTCCCGCAACTGGGTCTTTGAGATGCTTTTATTCTGTTGTTGGGATCATATGTTATTTCTTTGCTCATATTCATGTTTACACGATGTCTGCTTATATTTGCTGTGATCATCTACCTGTATGATGATATTTTATATGGTCCCGTTTTATGTTCGGGCTTTTCTTAATGTGAAGTGATTATTTTGGCTCCTGCTAATAAAAGTATTTGAACAACAAAAATAAAAAAGTGCTTGCGCCCCCCAAAAAAATGTGTGTGTGTGTGGGGTCAAGCTACAACACCCCTGGGGTGTCTAGGGTCGCACAGCTGAGTGTGCTGTGGACCCCAGACACCCGATCAGGGTGAAGCACAAAAATAAAAAGTTTTTCCTCCCTAATCTAACCTTTACCTAAACCTGTCCCTAATAACTTTTGAGTGCCAGATGGCACTATAGTGGCTCACGTGGGGGTGCTGGGCTCAGAGGTGGATGGACGAGGAGGAGAGCAGATCTGAGGGAAGTTAACGCCCGCCCGTCCAGCCAATAGGATGCGATCCTGAGAGGTGATGTCACTGCCACCTCCCAGGATCTAAGGATGGTGATTTGTAATCCTATTCCGGGTTATCGGGTCACCGGAGACCTGAATGACCCGGAAATGCACAAACCGCAAGTCTGAATTATCCTGCGGTTTGCTGCAATCGCCGATACGGGGTGGTCACAGGACCCCCTTGGCATTGTGACAGAGTGCCTGCTGAATGATTTCCGCAGACACTCTGTTCCGATCACTACCCGCAGCACGGCGGTGATCGGAAATACACAGGGCGTACAATACAAAGGGTGTCCTTAAGGACTCTGATATCAGGGCATACATGTACGCCCTGTGTCCATAAGAGGTTAAACCAGTGGCCTGCAGTGCTGCCTCCAATTGAAAGTAATGGGAGGCAGACCCCACACGGCCGCTGCTGGAATTTTGGTCCGGTGTCCATCCCAAAATTCCACTGGCAAATTCCACCTTGTGAACAGGCCCTTACGCAGCATATGCAAATCACTAGCAACCACTCTCACAAAACAAGATTGCCAATGACAGCGGAGAAGCAAAAAGCAGCTTGGCAGCTTTCAGATTGTGCCATTGCCAACCTCATGTAGTATCAGACAAAAGTTGTTTGGCGCAATGCATATTTATGTTGGTCACCACTTTCAACTGGAAAGGTTACTAGCAAAATGTCAAATAACAGCATAGGACTGATGGCTAACCTCCGGCACTCCAACTCCCAAGATGTACACTTGCTTGGCTGTTCTCAGAACTCCATAGAAATGAATGGAGCATGCTGGGAGTTGCAGTTTCACCACAGCTGGAGTGTCGGAGGTTAGCCATCACTGGCATAGGAGGCATTAATCTAAATAAGATGAATCTTCTCTTTTAAATTGTAGCAGAAAAAAAACTGAGAAGCAAACATTGCGCACTTTCACAATATAATTCTGATCTAAATGAAGCTCATGTAGAATTAACGGCAGACACATTTGGTTTATACCAGCAGTCAATAGGAAACACATAAAAAAGACAAAATATTTGCAGATACTAAAACATGATTAGTGAAAATGATTTTTATACATACTCTCCCTGGCTGGACAATCTCATGGTGACCATTCAGGCTGTACTGAATCTGCATAAGCTTTTGAAAATTGTCCTTACAAAAAGAAATAAGAAGAAAATGCAATAAGCATTATTTATGAATGAAATAAACTAGCAGAATACATTAGTGAATTTAACCACTGAATAAACTAAACTACAGAATGCATTCCAGGTCAAAGCAATTCTAACTATGCCGTGCTGGGTACTTACCCAATGCTTCAAGATGTCATTGGCGTGATTAGCAACTTCAATGACAACACTCAAGGCAGCTACAAAGGGAGAAAGTATAAAAAGTGAATTAATAACTTTAAAATGTCTCAAAATATTAGAGAAAATACCAATATCAGACAGTCTTTCTAGAAGATGCTAACAAGTAGGTGATGACCTGCCATGAACAGGCTCAGGGCATGCACATTTTTAAAAGGGTTGCCCGAGCGTTTAATACTGATGACCCTCAGGGTACGTCATCAGTTTCAGAACAGTGGGGGTCCATGTCCCTCTGCCTATCAGCTGTTGAGAGCTGTGGACTCTTCTTAGCCAGTGATGTCACGTTTATCGGCCGCATGGCCCAAGTGAATGGGGCAGAGATGCAATACCAAGCAGCACTGTGCTTGGTAAGCTGACCGGAGGGGATGTCGGAAGATGGACTTCCACCAATCACGTACTGATGACCTATCCTAATCCTAAATATTTTTAAAGGAGTTGTCTCATTAACGACAACCCACTTTGCAGATGCACCCCTGACACATAGTCGATTTTGCTGGAAGAAGCCACGGTCAGCTATGGCAACTTTAAGGAAAATTTAGTATTACATGGTGGCCACTCAGATGAATAGCCATCCATGTAATACAAGTATGGCTCGGGTCCACCAGTGTTTTCAAGCAAGTCCTGAGCAGGGGATCCACCTCTATGACATCCACATACTCTAATAGAGTGCATAGACAGGGGTCTTCATGAGACAACTCATTTAAAGATCTGCATATCATGGTATATTTATGCGTGCATTACCCTGTGTGTCACTGTAGTCTGATGATTCCTGTGACAGATTCTGGAGGTAATCTAAAAAACAAAACAAAAAACATGCTTCATAAAGCTGAAATATATGACAAAAATCTGCTGTCCAATTGTTGAATATTAGAGGCATGCAAGAATATTTTAATGCAACAGAACCAAATACTGCATACACAAAATTCTATAGATGCTCATTGAAAAATAATTATACCCTTTATCACCACTAGGTGGCTACTTTATCAACAGAATACAGAGCAATTTAGATGTTGACTATGTGTGCTCCATACAACATGACTTACATACAGTAACAACTGGACTACGGACAAGAATCTTATATCCGATTGAAGGAGGCAGAATCTCTAAGGTTTAATCAATTAATATACTTAGTAAAATAATCTCCAAATAAAAAGTAGTTAAACAGAACAGATTACCATGACACATTACACATAAAGAGATGGACATCAACATCTTTTTTTAATAAAATGTGCAGAATCCCTTGGAGAATTGTCAGTTCCTGCTCATCTCAGCAGAGGAAATGCCAAGAATATATATATATACAGTAGCAAGACAATAAATCCATCATCACCTAAAGAAAAACAAAACAATGCAGCGGAGACATTCATTAATATAAAGAGCATGTCTTTCATGAACCCGCCTGCTTTGATGTGGCACAGAGGTGAACACAAAGTGGATGCACAATGAGCAGAGAGCTGCATAGTTTAGGGCTAACCAGGAGGCCCCCTCTCCAGCGGGCTCTGAAATGCTCCGCTTTGATGTCGACTTCTGGATGTAATATTTCAAAAGGGGCCTAGACAAACTAATCTCTCATATTACAGGCAATAATAAACAAAAGGGACAAATGGAGGGGACTAAGAAGGGCTGTGCAAGCCCTTATTCCATACAAAAGGTGCTTGTAAATCATTAACACCAACATAAATTTTTTGGGGGGGGGGGGGGGTTCACAATAAAGTAAAAAAAAAACCTCTTCCAAGCAGCTCTGTTCCAGCATAGTTGGTCCCGTTCCCAACTCTTCTTCACATGTACATCTGCAGCCATTCACTGGCCTCAGTGATCACATGCCCATCAGTGCTGGAATGGAGTTGCTTGGAAGAGGCAAGAGTCTTTTTCTATATTGTGCATAAGGGAGGGAAGCACATCGATGAGCCTTGGGTGCCCCTGGCCCTGTCACCAGTTGTCCCTCCTTGGACCACTTTGGGTAGGTATTAAAAGGGGCTGTCCAAACGCAGGGACTGTAATAACGTGACAATAAAACCCATACTGACCCACTGGACTCTCATTTCCAATGCCACCCACTCCTCTCCCTCTCTGGTCTTCTTCTCCACTACAGCCTGGTAATCAAAGCCTAGAGCAAGGCACTGGAAACAGGACTCCAAAGGGTAAGCATCTTTTTTTTTATAATCCCTTTAACCAAGCCATACCAGGAACAACCCACAAGACCAGTAAAAATAATCAGAAAGATATACTCCCTAATACATTATTAGAAAATCAAATCAGCTGGCATGACTGTACTAATACAGAAAGGTTTCTTTTAAGAAATTACTAGCATGCCTTACAGAAACTCGTTCGTGTACCTGTTAAAAGTAATCTGTACTGAGGAATTCTTTGAACCGGTTTAAGTAAATAATGCTTCAGAGCCAAGTTTGCGCAGCGAGGGCTCATCTGAAAGAATCCATTGCATTACATTAAAACTGTGTTAAACCACACATCCCCCAGACACATACAATATTAAACAGTAAAACAAAAAAAAATGACAAGTAATCGCCTCATTCATACAACAGTACTTTGCATGAGTATTTGGTAGCAAAAACCAGGAGTGTAAAAGTATAAGGCTGTGTTCACATGTGCATCTAAACAATGGAACCGGACACATCCCATTAAAAAGTCAATGGGGTCAGGCATTGCTGATGTGTTTCGCCTGATCCACAACACAGTTAATGGAAGCCACCATGCAGATGCGACCGGAGTCTTTTGTCTTCGATCAAAGTGTGAATTAGGTCTTAGAATGAAGTAATACAGTGTATAGCAGCAGCCAAAATCCATTGCTTTCTATATGATGGGATTATAACAGATCTATATGGGCATAAAATGCAAAAACAAAACAGTAATATTCTGAATTCGGCTCAGTTCCCATATCCTTTGTGGAGATCACATCATGCAGTTCTCTTGTAAACAGAGATGTTACATCACAAGACCATGGTGGCCAATATCCCCGGAGAAGCTACCTGACAGTAGTCTTTACATAGTATACAGACAGACTGCTGCCTTAATGTCAAACAACCTACACAATGCTGCAGTGACTCGATATACTTTACAGTAACAGCATCTTCTGTATGTCATTTGTATTCGGCCTCATGCACGCGGCCCGCAAATGGCAGGTCGGCAATCCACGGCTGCCAGCCGTGTGCACCCCGCATCACGGATGCGGACCCATTCACTTGAATGGGTCCGCAATTCCGGAGATGCGGACCAGAGTCACGGAACGGAACACCGGAAGCACTACTGAGGGCTTCCATGGCGTTTCTTTCCGTTGTCAATGACGTCATATTTTTTGCGGTGCAGACAGACCACAGACCCATTCAAGTTGAATGGGTCCGGCCCGCTGCACGGATGTTCCCCGTGCATTGGGGACCGAAATTGCAGTCCCCAATGCACGGAATGGTCGCCCAATGGCTGTGTGCATGAGGCCTGAGGCCCATCTTGTAATATCTGGTCACTTATCACACTATATAAATTGTCATGTGAACCTAAATGGAATATCTGGTGCCCTCATCTAACTGAAAGCAGGGGGTAGTCCCCATTTGTCGATTTGTGGTGGACACTATTACACAGAATTTAGAAGTTGGTCCCCATTATCCCCAATAGATGAGGGTCCCAGAGGAGAATATCCTGTGGATATGCTGGCAATACCCATTGAACAGAGTCTATGACATCACAGGCTGTAAATCACCAAGTTAAGCTGATTATTATAATATAAGACACTACACCTTTTATTACCTCAAAATCTTTAACTACTCCAGCAAAAGCAGCATTTTTCTTGCATTGTTCATCGAGTAATGACACATTCCGATCAAATTCTCGAATATATGTAGAATACATCTTGAGGTACGGACCTTTCTTCACAAAAATATCAGCTATTTTTTGTTGCTCACTCCTACAAAGAAAAGCCTACTTATTATATGGACAAATATGACAAACTGTGTTTTACAACGGCCAACTGCTCTAAACATTACCAACAAATCCTAAATGGATTTTTTAGTCTGCATGGGACTTTCTATCTACAGTTAAAGTGCTGAGGGTGCAGCAGCTGCAGAGAGAGCTGAGCCTCTAGGTGTAACGGTAACGCCCCCGTTGCTCCTAGAGGCTCATTTGCATATGTTAAAACTTCATTTTTCTCAGCAATGTGGGCACATATGAATATGGAACCAACACAGATGCCTTCAGCTGCCAAGGTCAGGGAGGTTCATGGGTACAAATCTGCTGACAGGTGCCCTTTAAAATCAATAGGATGTTTGTTCTTATTAAAGGGTTTTTCTGGTATTTAAATATTGATGACCTATCCTTAGCGTGCATCATAATTACCAGATCAGTGAAGGTCTGACCCAGGCTGATCAGTTGTTTGAAGGCAAGCACTATGGTCTGTTAATTGTATAAACTGGCACAGTCATAAATATTTAAAAGAGTTTAAGAGAAATACATTTTTTACATGGGTCACAAAGGGTTAAAAATGAAAAATAAACCATAGTCACTCTCTTGGATCCAGACACTAGACTGGTTCCCATTGCTCTACACTTCCTGGTCCCAGCTCGACATGCTGAAGGCAGGAAAGGCCAATCATTTACTGTAACACTGATCTGCCTCAGCAACCAATTGGCTGATTGGGCCTTTGAGTCAAGCTATGATCAGGAAGTAAAAAGCCCCAGGGAACTGGACCAGCATCAGAACAGCAACGGCAGTGGAGCGGTGAGAGTATGATTTTTATTTTACTTTTAACCCTTTGTGACTCTTGTTGATGATAATGGATTATAAAATGTATTGCAAATCTGAATATTTTTTTTCTTCTTACATTTAAATAAAATTCAGCCAAAATAAAATGTAAACGAGGCCTAATATGTTATTAAAAGAATTAATGTATAGATCACAGCACCAATTTTTCGTTATTTAGACAGAAAAGATAAAAAAGTACCATTGAGACATCCTCTCCTGTAGCTCTCTCAGTACATCTCTGTTCAGTTCATACAGCTGTGGCAGGTAGTACAGGATCTGGTTTAGGGACTTGTCCTCAATCACTGGCTTCCCGAGATGTTTGGAAGCTTGAGCCACAGCATAGCGGAAATCCTGCCGAAGTAAGGATAACAAACCTTGGTCTGAGCAAAGTCATTTCCTCTACATAGAAACAGTACATGCAAAGCATTAATACAATTTACTAGAACACTATGAGACTTTTATAGGATGAGAGATAAGAAAAATGTAAAAACCATGGAATAACGCATGTGTAAAAGAATGTGTATGGTTAGGGTGTGTTTACTATTACTACATTTAGAATGAGAAACTTGTAAACTCTGCAATTTTCACCCTGGTTTCATATTGCAAGCACATCCTTCCAGCAGGCTGTTCCGGTGTAGAATGCCAGGAATCGTCCAGACACAAACCTCTGCGCATATTTGCCAGGTTTTGGCCAGATCTCCGCTGGACCCCATTATAGTTAATGGGCTGGACAGCATTCTGACAGTGTCCAGCAGGGATGGATCAGGCAGTCTGTTCCCAACCGAAACAGCCTACTGGATCTGTAAACGCTAGTATGAAACTAGCCTTAAAAAATACCTGACACAATAGGGCAAAATGATGGCCACCAGTGGCATAGCTCCAATAGAGGCAAACCACGCAGCTGCTATGGGGGAAAGGGGCCAACGGACCCTATTATAGTCAGTGAGGTCTGTCAGGTGCTGTCGGTGTCCATCATGTGACGGATCACCCTTTGGCTTGCATTCCATTTTCTGTTAGGATGAAGGAACAGAAGAACAGAGTGCCTGATGCAGATTAGTATATATGTCTCCCATTTACTTCAACCCAGGGGCCAGAGGATGGTTAAATGTCTCAGCAACATTCTTTCTAGACAAGAAACCAAATTTTCTAAACCGTACAAGAGTAGACAGTAAGTAACTAAATCTTCTACACAGGACAAGAGAAGACCTACTTTAGAGTTCACAATGTCGGCTCAGCTACAAGGAAAGCACTGTGCTATGACTTTCCAGACACAAACTTCATTACTAGGCATTTCCTCACTGATTCTTACTTAGGCCTCCTTCACACGACCGTATGGCTTTTTCAGTATTTTGTGGTCTGCAAAAAACGGATCTGTAAAAAATATGGATGACATCCCTGTGCATTCAGTTTTTTGCGGAACGGAATATCTGGCCCCTAATAGAACAATACTATCCTTGTCCGTTATACGGACAATAATAGAACATGTTCTATCCTTGAACAGAATGGAAATGGAAGGCATACGGAGTACCTTCCTTTTTTTTTTGCAGATCCATTAAAATAAATGGTTCCGTATACGGAACGCAAAAATCGTAACGTAAACGGGAAAAAAAAATTGATTTAGCCATTTGCCCTCGGGCAGCTCATACATTTATTGATAGCTGGCAATGCTGGTGTATGCCGATACATTGTTAACCAAAAGATATAACGGACCAAAACATGGGCTCCCAAGTAAACCTAATGCCTTGTTGTATGATCCATCTAGATCGGTTCTGTGCCCTGAAAGGCTTGGAACTGGATCAGTTTGATAATTTCGTTAAGTATATTGTAGCATGTAGATGACTGTGCACCCATATTTCCAACTATTTTTTGCCCAACATGATGTAAGCTCTACATAGGGCCATGACAAAATCTTATTTCATTCCATACAGAAACTGAAGACTACACAAAAAAATACTAAACCTTGCTTTTGCACATTCCTAATTTCATGTATCCTATGTAAGGGAACTTTCACACTAGCATTAGAGGTTTCTGCCTGCCAGATCCGGAAATCCGCGTACAAACGGATAGCATTTGTTTCCGGATCCGTCTGACAAATGCATTGAAATACCGGATCCGTCTCGCTGATGTCTTCCGGAAAATGGATCTGCGCAGACCGGGAAACCGGATCAGTTTTTCCGGAATACTTGGTACCGGATCCGGGATTCATACATTTCAATGGAAATCCAGCATTCCGGCAGGTGTTATGGAATTTTGGCCAGAGAAAATACCGCAGCATGCTGCGGTATTTTCTCTGGCCAAATACAGTAAAAGTGACTGAAATGAAGACATCCTGATGCATACTTAACGGACTGCTTTCCATTCAGAATGCATTAGGACAAAACTGAAGCGTTTTTTACGGTATTGAGCCCCTATGACTAAACTCAATACCGGAAAACTTTAACGCTAGTGTGAAAGTACCCTAAGCATACACAAAGAGTTACTAAAGCACACATTCTCATTAATCACAATTATAGCCCTCCACTGATCAGGCTAGGCAGCCTTTCAATTTACTCCAGTTGCTGATGTAACTTGACTCCAGGAAACATAATACAAATTATTAAAGTGACTGTAGCTTGTGAATAGCAAATATCACATTTGTTATAAGACTTGGGCAGTTTCCTATAAGGCTTAGGCTTAAATTGAAGGTTTCATCAGAAAATAACTTATTTTTAAAGATTTTTCATGTCAATCAATATATTTAAACAACCATAAAATCCTGCAGTTTTCACATTGGCCACTAGGCCAAATAACAGGTGCCAATTCTTTGTCTGTGCAGATCATTTTACTGCAGTTATTTGCTCATGATTATGGGCGGGATTACAATGACAGATATCACCTCTGTGTATAGATACGACAGTATCTTCCATTCACAGAAGGCGATTGTCAGAGTTCATGTATTCTTTCCTTATACAATGACCTCTGCATTGCCTAGAAAACTCTCCTATAGAAGTCAATAGGGTCCCCTCCTGAACATTGTGTCTAAGGCCCATGGAGCTGCCGTAAAGCAATTGTCTTAATGCTTTCTAAATGATGTTAAGAACAGTTCAGGCAAGATGGCCGCCCCCACAGGACACAAAAATCTGTAATCAGGAAATGAAAACAGATTAGAAAAAAAAGGATAAGTGGCACTATCTTGTTTTAAACTGGCAGATAACAATTTTGGTGACATTTCCTTTAAAGGTGGCAGAGAGCTTATTCGACCAACAGTCCTGCCTCCTCCATACACATTCACATATGTGCTCAGCCAAACATGTAAGGGTCGGTTCACACGGCTGATTTCTAAAATACACGTGTACAAAGTTAGGCGCGTTGTTTGATGTGTATTTTTCTGCTTCCCATTCATCACAATGGGAAAATCAGCGCTGATTCTGCCCCAAGATAGGGAATCCTGCTTCTTTTTTACACGTGTAAAAAGAAGCAACTGCTGACTCCTAATGAAATGAATGAGAGGCAGGGCGTGATACGTGCGTAAAATGCATCAAAATACACGCAAATAACAGTCGTGTCAACTGACCCTAAGGGTTTTCAGGGGGAGAGAGGAGAAAGCAGTTTTCAATAACTCTGGTGGCGGCTTATCTCTCAGAAGCACGAAGGTATCTGGCACTGAAACGAAAAGCCCCCAATAATTCTCTTCCTCAACATCATCGGGATGTTCCATAATATTAGATTGCCACCCAGCCCTGACGAAAATGGCAGATTCAGCTGACAATATTCTAATATGTTGACAAAGCTCCCGCCAGTCAGTGCTGTCACAGAGGATATGGACGTGCATCAAAATCAGGATGTACAACCATGTTATAAAGTTGATAATATTATCAGATTTGTGTTCTCAGAAGGGGTAATTCAATAGCTATTGTTCAAGACATGGAGAATTTTACATTCCGTATCATTCCTTATGTGTGGGCTATGTTCTTCTGAAAGTGCAGGCAGCAGCACATAATGTAAAAGTCCCTGCCGGGATTGCATTATTAAACATTCCAGTAATGTCTCTATGCTAGGAAACTGTAAACTACAGTACACCACTGCAAAAGAAATGCTCAGGCTGCACCTCTACTTTGAAGCCAGATTCAATCGCAGCGTTTTAAGGCTGGTGTCATATATATATATATTTTTAGGTGAATATGCCAGCGCCTGTTGATACTAGGAAGTCTATAGGATATATCAAATGCAGGACAAACATAGGCTTTTTTTTTTTTTTTAACCCCAAGGTGTTTTTTTGGGTCGATGGCATTTTTTTGAAAGTGCAGCGTGTTCTGGTTCTCACCTTTTCCCCCTAACTACCATGCATTTTTTTTTCAGGTAATGTCCATGAGGGGTTAAAATTAATAAAAAAAATTAACTCACCCCATCCACTTGGTCGCGGGGCGAGTTAAATGTTTTATTATTTTTAACCCCTCAATGGACATTTTATTAAGCATTCTGCATTAAAGAATGCTATTATTTTCCCCTTATAACCATGTTATAAGGGAAAAATAACCATGTGATGCGCGCAGTGACGTCACCACAGGTCCTTTTCATAAAAAAAAAAGAAAGACGACATGCCAGGCTGAGCGTTCAAGTAGATTAAGGTGAGTTTATTAATAGTTTTTTTATTTTTTAACCCCCCCATCACTATTTTACTAAGCATTCTGTATTAAGATTACCATGTTATAAGGGAAAATAATAACGATCGGGTCCCCATCCCAATAGTCTCCTAGCAACCATGCATGAAAATCGCACTGCATCCGCACTTGCTTGCGATTTTCACGCAGCCCCATTCACTTCTATGGGGTCTGCGTTGCGTGAAAAAAGCACAATATAGAGCTTGCTGCGATTTTCACACAACGCACCAGTAATGCGTGAAAATCACTGCTAATGTACACAGCCCCATTGAAGTGAATGGGTCCGGATTCAGTGCGGGTGCAATGCGTGTAAAAGGGGCCTAAAGGTTCACTATTTTTTCCAAAAACTTTTCATATGGCATAGAGACATATCAAAAGTTTTGATCAGTGGGGGGTCTTAGCCTAGAACAAGGAATAGAGAAGAACACGCATAGTGCATGCTCTCCTTGTTGGTGGGGATGGAATCGAGATGAGCCCACAGACTTCTCCTGCAGTGTAGGTGGGGGTCTCAGTACTCAGACGCCACTGATCTAAACTTTAGATATGGGGAAAGACAAGCAGAGACCTCCGGAGTTCTATCCCCACCTGAGGAGTCAGCGGTCCGGGACCCTGACGACACTAGAAGTAAAGACGCTGTCTCAGAACAGCGCAGCAATGGCTGCAGAGGTAACGGGAGGGAGCAAGCGCAGGGATCACTTACCTCACCGCCATGCCACCAGCCTCAGGAAGAGCGGAAACCGCCATTACATTAGAGCCATCTGATGCGTGGGGAGAGGGAGAGGGAGAGGGAGAGAATTCCCCAACACGTGAAAACATCACATCTAATCCTCCATCCCCAAAGGCACCCTCAGCCTTTTCTGTGTCTGGGGACTCTAACGTGTCACTAAAAGCTTCTCAGCATGTCCAGGAACCACCCACCCTCATTGAACTGAGAGATCTCCTCATAAGGGTTTCCTCCATTCCTACAAAGGATGACATGGAGGCTTACGTTTCCAGACTGAAAGATAGGTACAAAAATGAGGTCAATAACATCAAGCGTGAAATACTATAGGGGAAAGAGTAACCTGTGTGGAACAATACATGGGGGCTGTGACTGTTAGACAGGATCAGCAAGATTCCAAGATGGAGTCCCACACATACCAACTGCAATACCTCGCAGATTTGCTCAATGATGTTGAAAACAGAGGACGCCGTAATATAAGGGTGAGGGGACTATCCGAATCCGTGGCCTCTAAAGATTTAGACTCCACCTTGCGTCTCATCTTTAATGACATTCTACAAGTCCCACCTGATAATATATTGGCATTAGATAGGGCCCATAGAGCCCTAGGACCTAGTCCAGATAGGACTAGGGATGTTATATGCCGCGTTCATCGTTACCAACTGAAAGCAGCCATCATGAATAAAGCCAGGAAGGATGGTCAAGTGTTCTATAATGACACACCAATACAAATACTAGTACACCTATCCCGGATCACTTTGCTGAAAAGAAAAGCCTTACGCCCTCTATTGGCAGTGTTGCAACAGTGCAAAATAGCATACACTTGGGGATTTCCTTTTTGTCTACAAGTTCGCTCGAGTGGCAGGGTGGTGACATTACACCACCCCAGAGACATACCGTCTCTCGGCTGCCCTAGATATCACTCCGGTGAAGATACTTGAGTGGCCATCTCTGCCAACCAGCCCCACAAGGAAAACAGCCCCACTCCCTCAGAGCAACAAAATTCCTTGCCCAAAAAAAAAACCCGCTGCACGCCCAGAAGCTCAGATGAGGTAGACGGGTCTCCCACTCAATGAGTCCTTGGCGAATGTAATTAATCATATAAATAACCATTTCTAGCCACCTCGCGGCGACCCGTTTTATAGGGACACTTTGGTTTCCTCACTGAGAGGGGAGGGACTGCCTGAGGATGGTTCCCCACGATTATGGCACATAGCAGAATATTAGATGGACATAATGTCAGATATACCATACTTAATGTTCATCCTTTTTGCCATTATACCAGCTCTAGGCATGCAATTCTAATACCGCCACAATCTATTTTATTATGCCACAGTAGGCCAATTAGGCTCGGGGACTCAAGATATGAGAGTCCTGTTAATTACAAGCTTGTTGACTTTTTTCTTCTCTATATACAGAAAATTACAGGTCTGTTATACCTAATTGTTACATATCAAGTGATGTTTTTGTTCTACCTTACAATATGTTCAGAATATTTATTCTTGGTCTCTCCATGATTATCAGAGGGGGGGTAGCTCCTCTGTTGAAAGTCTGCTTGCCTTCCACTCAGGGATCACGTCTCATTGCAGCGGGGACACACATTCCTTAGTGTCCTCACTAGACGTGTTTAGTACCCTCCTGTACGCTACATCTACTTCTCTTCTATATTTCTTTTTCTATATTTCTTCTTAACCTAGTACTTTATCCTTATTTATTCCTCCCACCCTCCCTCATCTTCTACCCTCCCCCTTCCATCACCGGGCAAAGATGGCTACTTTGAAGCTGGGGTCTTTAAAATGTTCAGGGATTTAGCAGCCCCCAGAAGCGGTCACAGATTCTTTATCATATGCACAAACAAAAAGTGCAGATTTTACTGCTACAGGAAACCCATTTAAAAAAAAAGGTCATATACCATCTATCAGAGATAGATATTACTCACAATGGTATCATAACCCGAGTCCGGTTTCCAGGTCCAAAGGTGTTTCAATAGCCCTGCACAGGTCTATGCAGGGGACGGCAGAAGATGTTGAAATGGATGGAGAGGGACACTATATTTTTATCAAACTGAGGATACATTCTAGTTTATTTACTGTAGTCAATTGGTACTTAACTAACCAAAAACAGCTTTCTACTTGTAGATCTTTCTTGGATCCATTGGCCGAATTTGCGGAGGGACAGGTGATGATCGGCGGAGACTTTAACATTACATTGGACCCAACAATGGATTCAAGTGCAGGTCAGGGCATCTCTCCTGGACGGCAGTTGAGATCTTTACTTACACATCTTCACTCTCTACAACTCGTGAATGTATGGAGAATTCTATACCCACAAGGTAAAGAATACACATTCTACTCTTCTCCCCATAAATCTTATAACCACATAGACCTTTTCCTCACCAGTCACCACACACTAGCGTGGAAACCTAAGGCATCCATTGGAGATATTCTCTTTTCAGACCATCCCCCCATCTATTTTTCTATAGAACTACCTGACACTGTCAATAGACCATGGAATTGGAGACTGAACGACAATCTCCTTAAAGACGCAGTTTGTGTTGCAGACATTCAAAAGACAATAGATGACTTCCTCCACGTACACTCCACAGATAACCCATCCATATCGACACAGTGGGAAGCACTAAAATGCGTCCTTAGAGGAACGTTTATCAAACATGGTTCCAGGCTGAAAAAAGAGGAGGCCCATAAATTACTCACATTACTAACACAGGCTCACAATCTAGAAATGCAACATAAAAGAACCTCATCACCTACAACCCACGTAGAGTTACTAAAAGTCAGGGATTCCATTAAATCCTTAAAATCGACCAAAAATATAAAAGATATATAGACAAAAGGAAAAAGATTATTTTAAGAATTCTCTAATTAATGCGGTAGACCGAATCACCCACAGGGAAAAGCCCCGGCCCCAATGGCTTCACGCCTGCATTTTATAAACATTTTAGAGACCTCCTCTCTCCCTTCTTGACGAAGGTCTTCAACAGCATAGACGCAAACTCCTCATTTGTCACCTAATCCTTAGAAGCTCACATCAGCATCTCACCTAAACCTGGCAAAGATCACTCCGTCCTCTCAAATTACAGACCTATATCTCTAATTAACATAGATATCAAACATAGATATCAAAATATACTCCAAAATTCTCGCAGATCGATTATCTCCTTTACTCCCATCATACACTTAGTTCAAGTGGGTTTTATAAGAGGCAGGGAGGCACGGGCTAACACAATCAAGACCATGCTTCTAGCCAATGCGGCAAGAAACAATGCTTCTCCTCTGTGCCTATTATCGATTGACGCCGAAAAGGCATTTGACAGTGTCCATTGGAGCTTTGTGGATGCTTCCCTGAGACAAATAGGGTTAGGTTCTAAATTCAGGAGTAGAATACATGCGTTATATTCTACTCCTACAGCCAAAGTAAGAGTAAATGGACTATCGCCACCATCAATAAAGATACACAATGGCACTAGACAGGGGTGCCCATTATCCCCTCTATTATACGTTATTGTGATGGAACACTTGGCCAAGGCAATTCGCACAAATCCCTCAATACATGGGATCACAGTAAAAGGATCACAGTATAAGACAGCTTTATATGCAGATGACCTAATGCTTTATGTCACTCAACCACATATTTCCCTCCCTTCAATTTTGAAGGAATTTGGACACTTAAGCAACTTCAAGGTCAATTATACAAAATCAGACATCCTTAATATATCCATTCCACAAGAATTTAGCAATTTATTCACCTCGTTCCCATTTAAACACCAACCATCATCAATAAAATACCTGGGAGTGCAGATCCCAGTGGGCCCAGATTTATTATATACATTAAATTATCTCCTATTATTAGGGCGGACAATGAAAGACTTATCCAATTTTAACAAAAAGGGGTTATCCTGGTTTGGACGAATGAAAGTCTTAAAATTTTTTACATTTTACCAAAATTCCTTTATATCTTTCAAACAGTTCCCCTAACACCGCCTCCTTCATTTTTCCGCACTGTGCAGACCTCAATTGTTAAATTTGTATGGGGCCCCTTAAACTCTTGAATCGCTCTTACCACATTGAATAGACCTAAACTTTCTGGGGTGGCAGGTTTACAAAATTTTAAGTTATATCACGCAGCTTCCTCATTTCTCAGACTCCTAGACTGGCAATACCACAGTGACTCAAAACAGTGGGTTCAAATAGAACAGTCCCTTTCCCCTTTTCCCCTCAAACATGCTCCATGGATCGACACAGATGTTTGTCCTCAGCTCAAAAAACATAACAAAAATGACACAACAAACCCTAAAATTATGGGACTCTTTCGTACGGAAAGGCATATGCTCTAGAAAATTCAGCCCACTTACACCAATCTTTCACAATCCAGCCTTTCCAGCTGGTATCAACAGATTATTTTCTGGGGTTACAGGCTTCTACAGACCCACGCTTTTATCACCTCTTATCAGGGGCTCCGCTGCCGTCCCTTCATGACCTGTCTGCAAAAAATCCAAATATCCGTTTATCCTGGTTGGAATACAAACAAGTAAAATCCTACATCTCCTCAAAAGGAGAGAAATGTTCTCTGGGGACATCCTTATCCGAAACCGAAAAACTATTCTTACTGTCATCTCCCCTGACTCACCTGATCTCCTCGCTATATCAGAATTTGATAGCGGACTCATACAAGGGCAAACAGAATTTTTTCTCGGGATGGGAAAAGGAATTAGGTACCTCTATAACAAAAGAGGACCAACAAAAAGCGTTTATATTTTCCCATAAATTATCAATGGCCTGCTCAGCTCAGGAAAAAACTAAGCTAATGGCACGGTGGCACAGATACCCAGTCAGACTGCATAGGATGCTTCCTTCTGTCCCAGAATGCTGCTGGAGATGTGGAACGGAGAAAAGAACAATGCTTCATGTCTGGTGGGGGTGTAGCAGGGTTAAACCATTCTGGGACACAGTCTTCGAAATATACAAAAAGATGATAAAGAAGCCAATAGAAAACACACCTCAGATAGCACTCCTCTCCATCTTACCGGGCTCCATTGCATTTCAGAAACGAAACATCCTAAGATTCTATATCTCCGCAGCTAGATCTATGATACCCAGACATTGGCGCACCACACATGCGCCTAATGTTAGAGAATGGTATCAAGAAATGTTACATATAACTAGAATGGAGGAGATCTCCGCTGAAGCCTCTGGCCAAATCGACTACATTTTATAAAGGTGTGGTCGCAATGGATTGACTTTCAGGAATCTCCAGAACTTTTATCAATACTCACTACATGAGTGGCTGATCTTAATGCCATTTACCCTCTCCCGTCTTCCCCCTTCTCACCCCCTTTTTCCCTACTACCTTCCCCACCCTCTTTCTTCTGTCCTCTTCTATTATCCTCTCTTCTTTTCTCCTCTCGTTAGTTCATGTTCCTCTATGCTCAGTATTTACTTATGAAGAAAGAACAGGGGCTATACCCCACACACTACAAAACTTATCGTACTATAGAAGTATTTTTTGCTGAAAGTATACCCTTGTTGTTATATATGTAAACCATGTGTATTATTAGATACTGTGTAACATGTTACATGTATAAACAATTGAACTGAATAAAAACAGTTTAAACATAAACTTTAGATATGTCTTTATAACACATCAAAAGTTTTTGGGAAAGTTAGTCACCATTTAACAGCCAAGGCTATGTTCACATTACGCTTGTGATATACATTTGGTGTGTACGCCGGGAAAGCTCTCTACGTACACAATAGGGTTATGTTAGCCCATCAGAAAGGTACAAGTCAAAAATAAAAGGGCATGAAATAGCACGTAAAACTATGTTATTCCATACAACAGCACCTAGTAAAAAAAGTACACATTACACTTATTTATTTTTTCCTTTCACAAGGAGATCCTATGGGAGATGAATACCATTGGCATCCATCAAAGGCATCTGTTTAATGTATATGTCATGATATACAAATTAAGCGGAGTTCATAAACATGTGAAAAGAGCTAATACACTTCAAAGCAAATGCATCAACATTCAATTTTAGAATGTGATCAAGTAACAGAATATTACACTTAAAATCTGCAAAGTCATGAACTGTACATGCAGATTATTGCTAGGCTTTTCCTGTATCAAAACATTTACAGATGTGGCTTACAACTGAAGCAGGTCATCTGCACGCCTTGACTCGCTGAAAACCTCATACATAACACTAGGGCCTTTATTGTATGCTTTTCCTACAAGTCGCTCAGATTTCACAATATGCATAAAAATCTACTCCACCATGTTGTCCTTCATTTTAATAGTGGCTTGGGGGATTTAAAAATAAGATTGTTCTGTTTTTAGTTTCAGCAGGAGAAGAAAAACTGAAATCTCCAGCATTTCCTGAAAAACAGGAAAAGGTGAATGGCGAACCTCTCATTAGTACTTGTTTCCTGACAGAATTTATTGCTGCTAATCAAGCATGAAATATCTACAGCATACAACTATTGGACAGAAATGGGCTAAATCATTGTAGATTTTTCTTACATTTTAACCTTGTATGCATATATTTTCTGGATTACTTATTTTAGGTAGTATGCATAGAATTTTCTTTGACTATAGGTGTTATAGCATTGATTCCATGATATTTCCCAAACAATACTATTCCTTTAATCCAGCATTTGATAATCCCCCAAAAAATCACAATCTGGCATCTGTTGTATGGAATAACATAGTTTTACGTGCTATTTCATGCCCCACAAAAATATAATATATAATGTAGAATTTCACCAAAAGCAAAAGACTCAGCATAGAAAACTGGTTAAAGGACATAAAATATTAAATTTTATTGTTGTCTTTACCTTACTAAGGCCCGTTTCACACTTGCGTTATGGCTTTCCGCTTTTGAGATCTGGCAGAGGATCTCAAAACCGGGACAAAACGGTCAGTTTTGTCCCCATTCATTGTCAATAGGGACAAAACTGATCAGGATGCACTCCTTTCCATTTTGCAGCGTTTTTTGACCAGACACAAAACCGCTGCAGACTGCAGTTTTGTGTCTGGTTTGCGAAATGGAACAAAATCGGATCTGGCATGAAAATCAATTTAAGTTAATGGTGCAGAATCCTTTTTTTTTTTTTTTTTTTAAACGGATCCAGTGCCCATTGACTTACAATGATTTTCATACCGGATTTTTTAATTTTTTTTTTCAGTTAAGACTTAATACAACCGGATCCGGACAAAACAGATGCACCCGGATGTATTAAATGGCACAGATCCGTTTAATTCAATAATTAACAACTCAAGTGTGAAACAGGCCTAAGGCCTTTCTTACCAAATGATGTATACCCTTACAAATGTTACAATTTACTGTGACTGACCAATAATCCTGAACTGCAACTACACCCCCAACTTGTTAACATCAAACTAGAACCTGAGCCAATCTCAAAATTAGTCTTGGTTCAGTTTTTTTGTGTTGTATTATGTTGGAAGACTCTGTCCGTCCAAAATAAAAAATTAATTATGGGCAATGGGATGTGCAAAAAAAAAAAAAAAAATTAATTACTCACCCTTCACACATCCCACCGTTATAGCACTATGGGCAGACTGGAAATGATGATATCCCATTACCATTTATGTGACCGTTGCTGCTGATCGCTGTCCTCAGCAGTCATGCGCAAGAACAGTACATCACTGCAAAGGCTCAGCGGTCACATGCTATTCCGCATGTAATCACTGAGCCCAGTGATTGGCTGCAGCGGTCATGTAAATGGGAAATGGGAATGGCATCACCTCTAATTCAGAAAGGACCAGAAATGGTGGGGACTGTGGCAGTGGCGTTTAAACAGTGGAACTATAATTTTATTTTTTATTTTTTTGGGCCAGGCAACCCCTTCAATGCATTAAAACTGGATTGTAAAGCTAAAAAAAACATAAGAAATGTATTCGTTTTTAGTCTGTTCTTTTCTGACATTTTACATAAATTTTATTTAGTTTTTTTTTCCATTACAGTCAATAGAGTGATGGATGAATGAAAATAATAGGAAAACAGATTGTGATCCATCATTCCATTGACTGTCACTTAGAATTAATTTTTATAAATGTGATCCCATAAAAAAAATATTTTTTATAAAAAAATCTATGAACATTAGTGGGAAAAAACAAACAAATGTGATCTAGGCTGACTGCAGAGGTAGCGACTGATGTGTATTGCTGTACTTTCAGTAACTGCATCAGCATTACACCTTCTGCAGCTGCTGTGCAGGATTTAAAGCTTTAGATACATTTTATTATATTTACAAGCAGTCAACTTCCTCAGCAGTCCTGGATTTCCTCCTGATGTAATACTAGTGATAAGCCAACAGTCCCAGCAATCTCAACACCAGCTGTCTCCTCAGACTACAGCGGTGACTAAAATGATATCATTTATATGGAGGTCTTTTTCTAATGTTCAGAGGTTCTATGCAACATATAACAGTATTGTTCTTTTTTTCATTATAAAGCATGCATTTCAAGAGCTTTACTAGATAGCCTGATAAAAAGTCTGATGTCTGATAAAAGGTAAACTTAAAGGGGTTGTCCCGCAAAAAATATTCTACATTGTTTAAACCAGCATCTGTATCTGAATATTTTTGTAATTGCATGTACTTAAAAATGTAGTCAATAACATTTATTTGTCTAGCTCCACCTGCCTCTTTGTCCTGCTCACAGAGATGGCCACACATGCTCAGTTTCATCTGTGATAGGGAGAGCATAGACACGCCCCCGAGCTGCAGCATAAAAGACACTCCCCTTGAGCTGTCAGCTTGATATAAATATAGCAGAGCAATGAATGGGGAGATCTCTGGATCCATGTGAGTACAGGGCTGGTTCTGGCTTTGTGAGAAGTTGTCATGCACTATATGATGTCTAATTTTTTTACTTTAGTCATGGGATAACCCCTTTAATTAATATAGTTTGCTCATTTGCACAAAATCAGGGCCTCTAAAATTACATAATGTGACATCAATAACATAGAACTTGCACATCCTTTATTTTAGCTAGCAGAGCTAATAAAGAGTCACTGCCATGGATGAATGTGAAGAAAGGATCATGATTGAACTTGAGTATGAAGATGGTTTGTGGTTAGCTGTAAAGGTGTTTTTTCAGTTCATTGAGAAATATGTAGAAGAAAACAGGATACGCTTTGTGGAACAGAAGAATACAAGTCATTTCTATCATACTTACTATATGCAGGAGTTTAAGGACATCCACAAACCTGTTAAATACAAAACATATTCAAACTTGGTTAAAAAAACAAATAAAAAAACAACAACATTACAAAGCAAATCAATGTCTAAAAGCTACACTTACACTTTTTCTGAGCTCATGATCTCCTTGGCAATGTAATAAATCTTGGTCTTTAGTCTTGGCTTCTTTTCCTGTTTTGTGAATGAAGTAAAAGTTTGTTAAAAAGTGACTACTTTCCCCATGTATGGAGACTTTTGAATAATTATATTGAGGCATGTTCAAAATCAACCTCAGGCCCCATGCACGTGACTATAAGGCCCCTTTCACACGGGCGAGTTTTCCGTGCGGGTGTGATGCGTGCGGTGAACATATTGCACCCGCACTGAATCCTGACCCATTCATTTCTATGGGGCTGTGCACATGAGCGGTGATTTTCACGCATCACTTGTGCGTTGAGTGAAAATCACAGCATGCTCTATATTGTCCGATTTTCACGCGACGCAGGCCCCATAGAAGTGAATGGGAAGCGCGAAAATCGCATAGCATCCGCAAGCAAGTACGGATGCGGTGCGATTTTCACGCACGGTTGCTAGGAGACGATCGGGATGGAGACCCGATCATTATTATTTTCCCTTATAATATGGTTATAAGGGAAAATAATAGCATTCTGAATACAGAATGCATAGTAAAACAGCGCTAGAGGGGTTAAAAAAATAAATATACATTTTAACTCACCTTAGTCCACTTGATCGCGAAGCCGGCATCTCCTTGTGTCTCCTCTGCGCTGAACAGGACCTGGGGTGAGCTGCTGCATTAAATACCGGTTAAGGACCTTTGATGACGTCACTCCGGTCATCACATGGTCTTTTACCATGGTGAATCACCATGGTAAAAGATCATGTGACGTACCATGTGATGACCGGAGTGACGTCATCAAAGGTCCTTAACCGGTATTTAATGCAGCAGCTCACCCCAGGTCCTGTTCAGCGCAGAGGAGACACAAGGAGATGCCGGCTTCGCGATCAAGTGGACTAAGGCGAGTTAAAAAAAAATTTTTTTTTTTATTTTTAACCCCTCTAGCGCTGTTTTACTATGCATTCTGTATTCAGAATGCTATTATTTTCCCTTATAACCATGTTATAAGGGAAAATAATACAATCATTAGAACATCAATCCCAAGCCCGAACTTCTGTGAAGTGAAATTTTTCTCACGCGAGTGCAACGCATGACAATGTTTTGCACTCGCGCAGAAAAATCGCGCATTTTCTCGCAACGCACCCGGCTCTTATCCGGGCAAAAAAAACTGACGCCCGTGTGAAAGAGGCCTAAGTGTTTTGCAGTCTTGATACCTGGATTAAGGGGGTTGATCCATCTAACTGATCTTTAAATGGTGACAAAATATATTATATTTAGGTATGTTTCCAACAGAGTTAGGCTGAGTTCACACGAGCGAGATTTCCGCGCGGGTGCAACGCGGTAGGTGAACGTATTGCACCCGCACTGAATCTGGACCCATTCATTTCTACGGGGCTGTGAACATGAGCGGTGATTTTCACGCATCACTTATGCGTTGCGTGAAAATCACAGCATGCTCTATATTGTGCGTTTATAACGCAACGCAGGCCCCATAGAAGTGAATAGGGCTGAGTGAAAATCGCAAGCAAGTGGGGATGCGGTGCGATTTTCACGCATGGTTGCTAGGTGACAGTCTATTCACTGTATTATTTTCCCTTATAACATGGTTATAAAGGGAAAATAATAGCATTCTGAATACAGAATGCTTAGTAGGTGGTCAATTGAGGGTAAAAAAAAAAATATTAACTCACCTTCTCCTCTTGATCTCGTAGTTCCCGGTCTCTTCTGATGAGCTGTCGGCTAAAGGACCTTTGGTGACGTCAGATCACGTGCTCCAATCACATGGTCCATCACCACGGTGATGGACCATGTGATTGGAGCATGTGATCTGACGTCACCACATGTCCTAGCCGTTAGTTCATCATTAAAGAAGAGACCGGGAACTACGCGATCAAGAGGAGAAGGAGAGTTAATTTTATTTATTTTTTTAACCCTCAATTGATCACCTACTAAGCATTCTGTATTCAGAATGCTATTATTTTCCCTTATAACCATGTTATAAGGGAAAATAATACAATCTACACTACAACTAACCCAAACCTGAACTTCTGTGAAGAAGTTTGGGTCTGGGTACCACAGTCAGTTTTTTATCACGCGAGAGCAACACATTGCACCTGCGCAATAAAAACTGAACATCGGAACGCAATCGCAGTCAAAACTGACTGCAATTGCGTACCTAATCGCGCGGGTTTGCCGCAATACACCGGGACGCATCGGGACCTAATCCGGACACGCCCGTGTGAACCCAGCCTTAAAGAGTGAAGACAGACCGCTTTAACTTTGGACAAGCCTGCAGTGCTGTGCTTTGGATGTAATATTCCTGCCTCTTACTTCTCATCATCTCATTGCCAACATAGTAACTAGATTGCTATGCCCTTGGTGGCAGCAATTATGCAGTAGTACACATTTGCTAACTTAAAATCTGTGGCTAGCTTTCATGCATGCTTTGCTTGCAAGACCAAAATAGGTTTATATTTTATTCACAACAGATCATAGAACACATATTAGATATTAAAAGTGAGAGATCTTACCATTTTATGAAACAATTTACTCATTTAGAACTTCATAGCAGCAACACATCTCAAAAAAAGATGACATCGGCAAGAAAAGGATGGAAAAGTAAACAGTACTAATAAAAAACAGCGAGCATGTTATAGAGGTAGAATCTCACCAATCTGTGAAAACCTGCATCTAAGGCCTCATGCACACGACAGTTGTGTCCCGTGTCCGTTGTTCCGTTTTCCGTGATTTTCTGCGGACCCATTGACTTTTAATGGGTCCGTGGAAAACTCGGCTAATGCACCGTTTGTCATCCGCATCAGTGTTTCCAGTCCGTGAAAAAAATAGGACCCGTCCTATTTTTTTCACGGACAACGGTTCGCGGACCCATTCAAGTTATTGGGTCCGTGAAAAAACAGGGAGGCACACAAGATTGTCATCCGCGAGTCCGCGTCCGTTTTTTTCCTATCATTTGCATGGCAAACTTGACTTAGATTTTTTTTTTTTACTTTCCATCATGTCTGGTGATCCTCCAAAAATAAAAGGAAGACACACGGAAACAAAAACTGACACAGATCACAGAACAACGGAACCCCTTTTTGCGGACCGCAAAAAATACTGTCGTGTGCATGAGGCCTAAGGGTACTTTCACACTTGCGACAGAGGATTCCGTCAGGCAGTTCCATCGCCGGAACTGCCTGCCGGATCCGTCAAAACATATGCCAACTGATGGCATTTGTCAGACGGATCAAGATACTGACCCGTATAACAAATGCATTGAAATGCCGGAGTAGCCTCTCCGGTGTCATGCGGAAAAATAGATCCGGCATTTATTTTTTTCTCATTTTTTGCGGTCTGAGCATGCGCAGACCGCAATGCCGGATCCGTTTTGCCGAAACACTCATGACCAGATCCGGCATTAATGCATTTCAATGGGAAAAAATTACGCATCCGGCATTTCGGCAAGTGTTTCGGAATTTTGGACGGAGATAAGAAGTCAAAAATACTGAACTGAAGAAGATATTCTGATGCATTCTGAATGGATTGCGCTCCATTCAAAATGCATTAGGATAAAACCGATCAGATATTTTCCGGTATTGAGCCCCTAGGACGTAACTCAATGCCGAAAAAGAATAACGCTAGTGTGAAAGTACCCTAAAACTTGTGAAATAATTTTAGAAAAATATTCCTCAACATAAAATTGCGATCCCTCCATCTACAGTACATAATAATCACCAAAAGATTCAGAGAATCTGGAGAAATCTATTTGCCCAAGGGATAGAGCCAACAGTCAATATTGGATGAGCAAGATCTACAGGCCCTTAGACAGCACTGCATAAAAAAAAAAGGCGCGATTCTGTACTGGAAATAACTGCATGGGCTAAGAAATACTTCCAAAAATCATGGGGCCAGATTTATCATTACTCTGACAGCTCACTCCACTTTAACATATGGCTAAAGTCAGTTTTAGCCAAGTCAGATTTATGATTGGCCCTTTGAGACTGTAATAAATGTGGTTTGAAGGTAGCAGTTTATCCGTCAGTAAGCAGCTTTACAAAAGTCGCACGTTTTTATGAAAAAGTCGCACGTTCTATTAAAAAGTCTCATAAGATAAGCATGGTCCTTTTTAAATAGTCCCAATAGTAAATCTGTCTAGAGATTCATTTACATAAGAAAACACTCCCACTTTCTGAAAACTGGCGAGCATAGTGCAGAGCTGAAAAAAGTCTCAAATTTGTGCGCAGTTTTAGCGTTTGGGACTTTTTCACTCCATTATTCTGACCTGAGCTAATGATAAATCTGGCCCATTGTCTGCTGGTTCAACATGCAATCTACAAATGCAAGTTAAAGCTGCATCATGCAAAGAAGCTATATAGCAACACAATACGGAAACACTGCCGTCTTCTCTGGGCCAAAGCGCATAAAAAAAACGAACTGATGGATGGCGCATGTGCGCAGTTCCCCGGAGTGAATGTGTGCCATGTGAGCTCCGTGCCATACACTACTAACTGACCTATTTAGCGCTGCCAAGCAGCTCCACTAGATCCACCTGGAGCTCCCTCACCTTAAAGACTAAGTCCAAAAAGGTACCCGGAGCTGCCGCATCTCAGCCTTTATTACAGTCCATTCCTATTATCTACGCTTCGCAAGTGGCGTCCAAGATGGCGGACCCCTCCTCTCCAACTGGATCGAGGAACGCAGAGCTCCCCGTCTCCAGCTCCGGCCTCCTTAATACCAGATCCTACGTCGCAATCTGAGTTATTCCAGAATATAGAGTCATGTTTAAAGATGAGCTAGCCCGGCAGTAGCCAAATTCACACGGCAAATACAGAAGCTAGGCCAGCGAGTAGCGGATGTAGAAGCCCGAACTGAGAGCCTGGTAGACACTGATGCTGCAGACAGGCAAGATATTGACTTGATTTCAATTCTTCTTGGCCTTTACCCACAACTCTAGGCCCTACCATGTCAGGTCCCTGGAAGAAGGCAAGGATGGGCATCTCGAAGGAGTTCGCACCACCTCGGACCCCCAGACCGGCGTGTTCGTGGATCACTAAACAATGTCCTCCACTGACACCACGACCTACCACCTGAACTCCTGCTGGCGTGAGCGTGATGAACATATGCTGAATCTACCAGCTTGATTGCATGCCTAACTACACTCAGGTTTTTCCTACATATTGTTTTTTATTTTTTCTCTGTTTCTCATGTTTTTTATTGTTCAGGCTCCATTAGTTTTAACCCTCTCCAACAGCGCCTAAATCAGGCCACTAAAATCCAGACTAGAGAAGGCCAGGTTACTAGCAATCCTGATAGAAACCACAAAAGGTCTCATAAATCCTATTAGGCTCTATATAAATGTAGATCTTCCCCTCCCCCGGCCTCTATTGATGTGTTTATTGCAAAAGCCAACCCGTCAGGGGTGACCCAGGAATTTCTTGACCACCTTAAAAGAGATATTACTGACATGGAAGTTGACGCGGCGATCAAGTGTCTCAAACTGGGGAAGGCACCAAGCCCAGATGGCCTTTCCACTCTCTAGTATAAAAAGTACGCCTCTATAATAGCTCCGCACATCAAAAATTATGGCAACTACCTACTCCAGGGTCATGTCATGCCAGCGGAATGTTTGGCTGCTCTCATCACCGTTATTCCTAAACCCAATAGAAACCATCTCTCTCCAGCAAATTATAGACCGATATCCCTCCTTAATCTAGATGCCAAGATCTTCACATCCATTATGGCCCATAGGCTAAATCAGCTACTAACCACACCTAATACATCCCGATCAGGTGGGATTTATCCCGGCCGAGAAGCCCCCGATAATTTGCGTAAAATCCTCAAAATCATTTTGTGGTCACCAGCGGGTACCCCTTACCCTTCTTTCCTTGAAAAAGCATTTGACTGGCTGTCCTGGGATTACCCATTTGCTGTCCTTGGGAGGATGGGTATCCAGGGCCCATTTGTTCATGCCTTTGCTACCCTATATTCTGACCCATCTGCATTTCTCAAATTGCCTACAAATAATCCTTCTCCCATTAAAATAGGCAGAGGAACACGGCAGGGTTGTCCGCTGTCTCCAGCTCTTTTTGCCTTAGCTATTGAGCCCCTAGCTGCTCTAATAAGACAGACTCCAGATATCAAGCGGGTCACCATAGATGGCCAAGAGATAAAGGTGAATCTCTTTGCTGATGACCTTTTTCTGACAATCACCAATACAGCGGTCTCACTCCCTAATCTAACCACCTTGCTGAGGGAATTTTCTACAGTGTCCAGTCTTCAAATAAACTCTGCAAAATCAGAGGCTATGTATTGCAATACCCCACCGTCTACTATCGCCCTTGTTGAAAGGGAATTTGGCTTTCACACTTGTCCTGCCAAACTTGCCTATCTTGGTATTCATCTCACACCCCCACATCTCTGGTCTATACAGATCCAACTATACCCCCCTCTGGCAAGATATTCGGGCTGACCTTGTTAAATGGAATTCCCCATTGTTCCCCTGGATAGGGCGGATTCATTCCATCAAAATTGTTACATTGCCTCGTTTGCTTTTTTTATTTTGATTCAGTACCATCCCGGTACCCATAACTGACCTCCGGGCACTACATCATGCTTTTTTCCACTTTTATATGAGCCAGCAAACGTCCACACATTAAAAACTCACAACTATGTTCTTGCACAAGAGGTTGGGGGGTATTTTCTGTTCCTAACTTAATAAAATACTATAGAGCGGCCTGTTTAGCCCAGCTCTTTCTTATTTCATAGTCGTCGTACACCCCCTATCTGGGTAAATGTGGAAGCTATCCTCATAGCACCTCATACTTGGCCCATGTTATTATGGGTTCAAGCGCACTCCCAACTGACCTCAAAACTAGTGCCCTCCTGACATTCTATGCTATTCAGCTGTGGAGATCAGTACGCTTTAAGTTTGGACTTAAATCTAAACCATCCCCCTGCTATGCAACTCAGACGTTCCCCCCCACCTGAACACTGCTTGCAGCGTTCGGGTGTCCGCCTGGCCGTGTGGAGGCAGGCGGATCCGTCCAGACTTACAATGTAAGTCAATGGGGACGGATCCGTTTGAATATGACACAATATGGCTCAATTTTCAAACGGATCCGTCCCCCATTGACTTTCAATGTAAAGTCTGGACGGATCCGTCTGAGGCTACTTTCACACTTAGAATTTTTTTTACAATGTAATGCAGACGGATCCGTTCTGAACGGATCCACCATCTGCATTATATGAGCGGATCCGTCTCAGACGGATCCGCTCTGAACGCAAGTGTGAAAGTAGCCTTAGTCTCTAGGTTATACAATTTACTAAATACCCCTATTCATGACCAGATGGGAGGAGGACATCCATTGCACACTGCCGTTGTCTAACTGGCATACTTGTGAGACTACAAGTAGGGGAAGTTGGCAGGTCTCTCTTATTGAGACCTCACTTAACCCCTTAAGGACACGGCCCTATTTCACCTTAAGGACCAGGCCATTTTTTGCAAATCTGACCAGTGTCACTTTAAGTGCTGATGACTTTAAAACACTTTGACTTATCCAGGCCATTCTGAGACTGTTTTTTCGTCACATAATGTACTTCATGACACTGGTAAAATAAAGTCAAAAAAATTACTTTTTTTGCATAATAAAATACCTAATTTACCCAAAATTTGGAAAAATTTGCAAATTTCAAAAGTTTCAGTTTCTCTACTTCTGTAATACATAGTAATACCCCCCAAAATTGTGATGACTTAACATTCCCCATATGTCTACTTCATGTTTGAATTATTTTGGGAATGATATTTTATTTTTTGGGAATGTTACAAGGCTTAGAAGTTTAGAAGCAAATCTTGAAATTTTTCAGAAATTTACAAAAACCCAATTTTTAGGGACCACTACAGCTCTGAAGTCACTTTGCGAGGCTTACATAATAGAAACCGCCCAAAAATGACCCCATTCTATAAACTACACCCCTCAAGGTATTCAAAACTGATTTTACAAACTTCGTTAACCCTTTAGGTGTTGCACAAGAGTTATTGGCAAATGGGGATGAAATTTGAGAATTTCATTTTTTTGCCTAATTTTCCATTTTAACCCATTTTTTCCACTAACAAAGCAAGGGTTAACAGCCAAACAAGACTGTATCTTTATTGCCCTGACTCAGCTGTTTACAGAAACACCCCATATGTGGCCGTAAACTACTGTACGGCCACACAGTGGGGCGTAGAGTGAAAGGTGCGCCGTATGGTTTTTGGAAGCCAGATTTTGCTGGACAGTTTTTTCTACACCATGTCCCATTTGAAGCCCCCTGATGCACCCCTAGAGTAGAAACTCCATAAAAAGTGACCCCATCTAAGAAACAACACCCCTCAAGGTATTCAAAACTGATTTTACAAACTTTGTTAACCCTTTAGGTGTTGCACAAGATTTAATGGAAAATAGAGATACAATTTCAAAATTTCACTTTTTTGGCAGATTTTCCATTTTAATATTTTTTTTCCAGTTACAAAGCAAGGGTTAACAGCCAAACAAAACTCATTATTTATGGCCCCGATTCTGTAGTTTACAGAAACACCCCATATGTGGTTGTAAACTGCTGTACGGGCACACGGCAGGGTGCAGAAGGATAGGAATGCCATACGGTTTTTGGAAGGCAGATTTTGCTGGAATGTTTTTTTGACACCATGTCCCATTTGAAGCCCCCCTGATGCACCCCTAGAGTAGAAACTCCAAAAAAGTGACCCCATTTTAGAAAGTACGGAATAGGGTGGCAGTATTGTTGGTATTGTTTGGTTGCTCTATATTACACTTTTTGTGCGGCAAGGTAACAAGAAATAGCTTTTTTGGCACTTTTTTGTTTGTTATTTACAACATTCATCTGACAGGTTAGATCATGTGGTAATTTTATAGAGCAGGTTGTCACGGACGCGGCGATACCTAATACATAAATAAATAAAAATTTATACATACGTTTTATACAATAACTATATTTTTAAAACCAAAAAATTGTTTAGTGTCTCCATAGTCTAAGAGCCATAGTTTTTTCAGATTTTGGGCGATTATCTTGAGTAGGATCTAATTTTTTGCGGGATGAGATGACGGTTTTATTGGCACTATTTTGGGGTGCATATGACTTTTTGATCGCTTGCTATTACACTTTTTGTGACTTAAGATGGCAAAAAAAAAAAGGCTTTTTTTACACCGTTTTTTTTTTTTTGTTTTTTTTTACGGTGGTCACCTGAGGGGTTAGGTCATGTGATATTTTTATAGAGCCGGTCGATACGGACGCGGCGATACCTAATATGTATACTTTATTTTTATTTATGTAAGTTTTACACAATGATTTTATTTTTGAAACAAAAAAAAAAAAATCATGTTTTAGTGTTTCCATAGTCTAAGAGCCATAGTTTTTTCAGTTTTTGGGCGATTATCTTGAGTAGGGTCTCATTTTTTGCGGGATGAGATGACGGTTTGATTGGTACTATTTTGGCGTACATGCGACCTTTTTATCACTTTTATTACCTTTTTTGGGAAGTAAGGTGGGCAAAATTTCAATTTTCTCATAGTTTTTATTTTTTTATTTTTATGGCGTTCACCATGCGGGTAAAGTAACATGACCGTTTTATAGATCAGGTCGTTACGGATGCGGCGATACCTAATATGTGTAGTGTATTATTTTTTTTTTTTTTTTATTCAGTGATAAATTTTTTTTATCTTAACTTTTTTCACCTTTTTTTACATTTTTTTGACCCAGACCCACTTGGTTCTTGAAGATCCAGTGGGTCTGATGTCTGTAAAATACAGTACAGAACCCTATAGGGTTCTGTACTGTATTTTACTTACACTGAACAGATCTATGCTTTTAGCATAGATCTGTTCAGCACCATGGACAGCAGGACGCCTGAGCAGGCGTCCTGTTGCCATGGGTACCTTCCTCCTTTGCCACAACTTCGCAGACGGGGGAAGGGTGAGGACGGGGCTTCGGGGGGCTGCCTGGGGGCTCTCTCCCTCTCCATCGGGGGGCTGCAAAGGCACAGCAGCCCCCCGATGGGAGAGGGAGGGAGCTCCCTGACCGATGACAGTTAACCTTTTCCATACAGCGGTCCGTACGGACAGCGGTATGGAAAGGGTTAAACGGCTGACATCTGCACAGATGTCAGCCGTTTATACCAGGGTGCCAGCAATGTGCTGGCACCCTGGTATAACCCACTAGACGCCAACGATTATTCAAGGGGAGGCGGGCGGGGGATCGCGATCCTGCCTGCCGCACCGCCCGCCTCCCGCAACGCCCCCACCGCCTGCAACACCCCCCCCCCCCCCTGCACCACCCGCCGCCATCAAATCGTGCAGGGGTGCAGGGGGGGGGGGGTGAAAATCTAATTTAGGCGCTCTAAAGTTTCTGATCCCCGCGGTCAAATGAACCTGAATGATTTCAGCCGGCGTCCCGTTCCGATTAACCCCCGTGGCGCCGGAATCCCGATTTTAAGTCAGGACGTACCGGTACGTCCTGTGTCCTTAAGGACTCGGGAAACAGGGCATACCGGTACGTCCTATGTCCTTAAGGGGTTAAAGGTCCTTTATAGGACGTACATGGTCCCCGAGCGATTGCATCGATTCTATCCCCCTGTCTCACCCCTCTGTTTTTGAGGATGTGATTCAGTAGGCTCAATGTACCATATCTGGTGGGCATGTCCAGTTGTTAGCACATTCTGGACCAATATATGTTCCATCATTACAGGCTTTTTAGGCATCTTTTTCCACAAATTACCAGCTACTTGCCTCCTTAGGGACAGGCCCATGGGACTGAGACATGCTCAATTTAAACTGCCGCAATTCTTTTTGTTAGCCGCTATGTATTCACATAGCGGCAAAATGGCGCACTAATATGCTTAATATCCCAGAAGTCACACAAAGAATGGACAAATGGCCATTTTTGAGAAGATCACAACAATCTAAACTGACACGATGGAGGCATATTCGAAACTGTGGCGGCCTTAGCCGTCGTCCTCCCATACACTGCATAGGTTAGATTATGTAATGGTGTGAATGGGGAATTGTCTGACCCCATACAGAGTGCTGGATACCGACCTTTAACAATTCTTTCAAGATACTCCACCATGCTGCTGTATCTTATGTTTTTTTTCTTCATTTTTATTCACTTGGACCAATGTTGTTATTATTAACGTTTTTATCTCTGTTTTTGTGTTCATTGCTTTTGTGATACTCTTAATGGACTGCATATTGGCTTATTGCCTTCTTGGTCACCCCCTGCGCAGGGCTCACTTGGTATTGCAGTACCGCATTTTGTATTAGTTTGATATACCTTCTAATAAAAATATTTTAGTTAAAAAATTGAAAACTGTTCTGTGGTCAGAGGAATCAAAATTTGAAATTCTTTTTGGAAACCACGGATGCCGTGCTCTGCAGACTCAAGACAAGAAGGACCATACAGCTTGTTATCAGCACATAGTTCAAAAGCCTGCATCTCTGATGGTATGAGGTGGCATGTGTGCCTATGGCGTGGGCACCTTACACATCAGAAAAGCACTATTAATACTGAACAGTATATAGAGGTTTTAGAAGAACACATGCTCCCATTAAGACAACATCCTTGTTGCAATCCAGACCCTTCACCAACAGAAAACATTTTGCTCATCATGAAACAAAAAAGACCCAGGACTGTTGAGCGGCTAGAATCCTACATCGGACAAGAATGGGACAACATTCCTCCCACAAACTCCAGCAATTGGCCTCCTCACTTCCCAGATGTTTACAGGCTGTTAAAACTACACAATGGTAGGCATGGCCCTGTCCGAAATCTTTAAAGATGCGTTGCTGCCATCAAGTTGTAATGATTTTTTTTTCATGAAATGGTAAAATGTCCCACTTTCAATATTGGATATGTGTTCTATGATATATTGTGAAGAAAATATGGGTGTATGAGATTTGTAAATCGTTGCCTTCTGGTTTTATTTACATTTTACACAGCGTCCCAAATTTTTGGGAATGCATACAGATACAATTAAATAAAATTATACATACAACACAGAAGGATATATTGCTCTCTTATTGAAAGGAAATGGTTCTGTTATTTTTGCACATATCTCATCTCAGTTTACATAAAACTTAAAGCAACTCCTGCACTAATGGTAAAAATAAGGGAAGAGACCTTGGAGAAAGCATTTTCCGGACCTTGGCCTGTGGTATGGCTAACACAGCTGTCAGCTGTGCTGTTATTTGTTGGTTTCATGTACTGAAATGGAATATTCCTTCGGATTCTAATATTTACCCTCCTATATATCAATGCATGAAACAAAAAACTAGTTTTAGAAGTAACCTATGTAGCAAAAACAAATTCACGAATTCCCTTATTCACGTGGCAGTGAATTAGGGTCTTTTTTAGGGCTATTTACCATCTATGACCATGAGCACTTGTACCACAACTTCATTATCTATCAACCCACTGGGACTACCCCTTTGCTTTAACTGGTAACTTATTTTAAACAGTTTCTTCTGGAATCCGGTTAAAGCTATTTAGGTTATACAAGGTGGATTTTTTTTATACTCAATCATAAAAAGAGCATAGATTTTAATGGAAAATTATATATATATATATATATATATATATATATATATATATATATATATATATATATATATATATACACACACACATACATACATACATACATACATACACACACACACACACACACACACCTACCTACAGATCAGAATGATCTTTCAGTGGGTCAGGTTCCCTAAGACTGCACATGGATGTATAAGGTGCTGGCATTCTCAGGAAAAGTTGAAACTACACATGCTACTGTGCCAGAGGACACAGGAAATGTTAGTCACAAGGGGTTTCCAACTATGCAGAACCTTTAGTCACATATAAGGATTTCATTTTTGCTGATGTTTACTATGAATTGATGAGTCTACACACCAATTTCTCTTCCAGGTTATCAAGATCAGTTTTGCTAGAGTCAGAGCTGAAGTCATCTTCATCTGAGCTATTTATAATTTCCTCTTCATCAGAGTGAGCAAAGCCCAAATCATCATCATCAGGATCTTCTTGTGATGGCTCACTGCAAATAACAAAATGTGGGGGGAAAAAAGAAAAAGTACAGGTAATGCTAGTCTGCTCACAAAAAACCATTTAATCCCTCTGTTTTCTCAAATGATAACCCAGCAGAAGTAATAAAAAAAAAAATGACACAAAAGACAGATCATCTAGAAAGTTGCTACTAGCGTCTAAACATTTTGGATTTTTGACACTGACAAGCTTGTGGCCAAATGTAAGAACATTTTGTACGCCACTCTTAAAAGGGGTGGTCTGACCTTGGAGCTGGCCTAATCTGTGCCCCTGAACACTCACCTGAACCAGGTCACCGCAGGTGGACAGCCCCAGGCCTCAGCAGTCACAGCGCCTTGATCAGTACATCACTGCTGAGGCCTGTTACTGCCCTGAACAGTCATGGGGCCAAGCTTTCCATTTTTTATTGGAAGTCTGAACATGCTGGTGTATCCATTATCGGATGGATACCGCTTGCAGGTTACATGCAGAGATCGAACCCACAGAGCAGGGCCGTGGAGCACAGATAAGTATTCTTCCATTTACAGGTGTGGCTGGTAAGGGGTGGTAGTAAAAAGCACGTCAGTCCTTGACAGCCCCTTTGAACTGTTAGTGCCTAGTCATTCAAAAGTGTTTCTATAATCTGAATATTTGTCCGATGTGCTCTAAATACCAGGTTTTATATCAAATTATAAAGCTAGAACATTTCCCACCCTCCAGAGATACAAAGGCCTTCTGTAAGCCAACAATTTTGAGTCACTAATATATTTGCCTAATTAGGTTGGCTGGATATAACAAAGTTAGAGCGGAAACTCTACATCTAATAAGGAACTATCACCAGTCCCAAAAATAATTAGTTCTCCATCAGCAGGACAGAGTCATTGGTAAAATGCAAAGTACAGCTGAAAATGTCACAGATGTTTCCTTTCACTAGACCAGCTTATGGACCAAGAACTCGGGTCATTAAAGGATTACCACAATTGACCTTTCCTCAAGGACGATGGTCCGAGAAAATGCATAGACCAATGTATATAAGCCATGAGTATAACTTAGGAAACATACTGGGACATCACATGATGTACAGAAAACTTTTCCTGAAAAAAAAAAAAAAAAATATATATATATATATATATATATATATATATATATATATATATATAATAATCTCATCTTTAAAGGAATATGTCACCAAAATTGTATCTGCCAGTTATAACCAGATAGTGACACACATCCTTTTTCTCTACTCTGTTTTTATTTTCATATTACAGATGTTTTTATTCTATTTCCCGAACGTGATTATGGGGACGGCCATCTTGCTTGAGCTGTTATTGCTTTACAGCAGCCCTATAGGCCATAGACACAGTGGTCAGGAGGAGACCTCATTGACTTCTATGGGAGAGTGTTCTAGGCATGCTCTGTGACCTGTGCAGAGGTCAGGAGGGAGTAGATGAGCTGTGATATCACCTATTGTGAATGATTGATCCTGTCCTTTCTATACACGAGGTGATATCTCCTTATCATTACAGGCAGGATTAGAATAATATAATAATATACAGTAAAGTGATCTGTATAAACCAAGAAGTGGCGCCTATTATTAGGCTTAGTGGCCAGTGCGAAAACTGCAGGATTTTATGGTTTTTGTTTAAATATATATGTTGACATGGATAAATAACATCATCAAAAATTGTTTAAAAAGATGTTAAACATAAAAACTTGATTTTAAAAAATAGGTCATTTTCAGATGAAACATACCCTTTAAAAACTTTTAACACAGCCTCAGGCCAGGTTTATACCATGCTTTTGTGTTAATTAAAAACCATGGCAGAAACAAACTAAATAAATAAAGACAGTTTTCATACACAGGTGAAACATGACAAGCGTTTCAGAGATCCGGCAGGCTGATTTCGGCCAGAACAGCCTGCCGGGGCTCTCATTCTCTCTCAAACACTGGTGTGCAACTACTCAAAATCAATGCTCCGAATTCAGTAACACTGGGTTCACATCACTGTATCCGGCATAGGCTACTTTCACACTAGCGTTTTAGTTTTCCAGTATTGAGATCAGTTATAGGGTCTCAATACCGGAAAAAACGCTTCAGTTTTGTCCCCATTCATTGTCAATAGGGACAAAACTGAACAGAATGGAATGCTCCAAAATGCATTCCGTTCCGTTTAGTTGCGTTCCCATACCGGAGAGCAAACCGCTACATGTTGTAGTTTGCTTTCTGTCCTGGGATGCGGAGCATGACCCCCAATCCAAGTCAAAGGGGATGGATCCGTTTTCCCTGCCACAATAGAAAACCGATCTGTCCTCCATTGACTTTCAATGGAGTTCATGACAGATCCGTCTTGGCTATGTTACTGATAATACAACCAGATCCGTTTATAACTGATGCAGACGGTTGTATTATCAGTAACGGAAGCGTTTTTGCTGAACCCTGCCAGATCCAGTAAAAACGCTAGTGTGAAAGTAGCCATAGCCGGATACCATCGTGCACTACCAGATCCGAATTCACTGTAATGATATCCAGCGGTAATCCAGCTGCTTTCCACCATATATGCCATCTTTTGGCAGGACAAAAAATGTTGTCTGTAGCTGGTATGTACGCTGGATACAGTGACCGGATTATAGTGCCAGAGTTCACAACGCAGATGTGAACCCAGCCTAATACTGTCTAAAAGTCAGACAATATAATGATACTGTCACACTTCAGTGAGTTGCATCAGTGATTGTGATCCAAAACCATGTGAGGGTCTAAAATATTTGCCTTATACCTTATCTCTGTGAAGGCTCCTCTCCTGGTTTTAGCTCACAATGACTGATGGAAATCACTGCCCAAACACTGCACAAATCACTGGTATGTAAACTAGGCCTTAGCTGACCATATGCCTCAGATAAATATCAAACAAATCTAATCATTCTGGCAGGAATGATCAATCTACTATATATGGTGGCAGCCTGTCTGTCACCAAATATGCTAAATACTTGGAAAACAGAGATCTTTTTCGTGGGCTTTGCTGACAATTGAAAAGGGGATGTTCACACAGTGGATTTTCTTTCTTGGTGTGGTTTCTGCATGGAAACCACTGCAGGTGTCCCCACACGGATAATCCCAGGTGAGATCTGTGACATATAAACTACAAATCCACCGAAATCTGAGGGTTACAATGGGCATTTGTGGCGTCTATTTCAGCCAAGTGAACATACTCTTATAACTTGGGCGTTCGTCATTAACACGGATTTAGGCCCTATTCACACGTCCGCAATTCATTTCTATGGGGCCACACAATGTGCTGCCCAGATACGGAATTGCGGACCCGCACTTCCGGGTCCGCAATTCCGTTTCCCCCCCAAAAATAGAACATGTCCTATTCTTGTCCGCAATTGTGGACAAGAATAGGCATATTCTATTAGTGCCGGCGATGTGCAGTCCACAAAATGCGGAACGCACATTGCCGGTGTCCGTGTATTGCGGATCTACGGATCCGTGGATCCGCAAGACACGCTACAGATGTGTGAATGGACCCTAATGTAGTTTTTTTCTTTTTTTAAGAACTTACACATTACACTCTACAACACATGGCCAGCAAAAAGTTTCATGGGATGTGGACTCCTTCTGCCGCTTATGTACAGGTTTCTCTGGATGCACAGTAAAGGCTCATGCACATGACCGTATGTAGTTTGCGGTCTGGCCACATACTGCAGAGTGTAACCTGTATGTCCATCACTACACTTAGGGCGGCAGAAGACACAGAACAGGCTCCATTTGAAAAATATATAGTGCTGATCACCAACTTTGGGGAAAGGGTTGAGTTACTGTGTCTTTGAACATAAGGTAACATCCGCTTGCTTCAATAATAAAATGGTGGTTTTATAACAGTATTATATGAATAAATTACTGGCATTTTCACTAAATGCCAGTTTATGCAAAAGCTCATATATTCTATGGGTAACATTTTTGTCGGTCATAGAGGTATCCGGGAAAAAACCACAACATACCCTGTGGAAAAGATAGTTATCTTTGGAATAATGTCAGCTGACAGAGCTTCCTGAATGGCACAGACCGCTGGAAAGCAATGTGAGGAAACTTACAGTACACAAAATGCGTGTGTCTAAAATCAAGTACAGGAAAGAGCAGCAGGCCAGACGGGGCGGAGGTAAGAGTCAACTGGAGGCATTTTATGGCCAAGAAGAAACCTGCGTAGAATATTGTCATATTGTGCCCAGCAATGGCCAATACCCTATTACAGGTCTCCTGAAACTTAGGGCCCCATTACAGGGGCAGATAAAGCGTTCCCTCCCGTCAATCGCCTACTCACTAGAGGAAGAGACCGCTGCTATTACATGCAGCGATCTCCTCCTCAGTATAGGGACGATAGATCGCTAATGCATCGCTCATCCCTATACTGTCTCGTTGTTTGCCTGCAGCAGAGTGCATAGTACAAATCGCTATCTGCCGCCAGCAAACCAGGATTTTTTTTAAATGTTAAAAGATTACCCGGTGAACAAGCGTTTTCTCGTTCATCGGGCAATCGGCAGCAGTATTGCACTGCTAGATGATCGCACGTTACCGATCATCTTAACAATAATCTGCCCGCGTAATAGGGCCTTTAGCATAAAACCAAACAACAATGCTAAGTAAAGCAAACAAAACCTGGAAGATCATCAGCATGAGTTACTCTGCTATGGAAAGATTCTGCCACAGATTTCAACCTGAAACCAAAACTTGTCCGAGATAAGAAGAATTAGGGCACAGGCAGGGGATGGGGTAAAATAACAAAATAAGCACGACTTACCAGCTGAATCACACATCTAAAGTCTTAAAAGGGTTTTCCAAGATTTAAATTTTTCTCATTTCTTCCCCAACCAGTAGGGCCTACTCCCCGCTGCTCTTTTCAGCTACATGGCCCCTGGTCTGTATTCACTGGACTTCCACTCCCTGCCTGTCAACTTCCACCACCACTGCCCTCACCAGTGACATGTGCCCAAGCTGCACATCACTGCGGGGTCAGGTGCCACTTAGGGAAATTTCACTACTGAGACCAGTCATTGGTTGCAGCAGTGCATGTGACCCCCATCTATACAGAAGTTGACAGACGAGGACCAGAGTTGTGGTGAAGACAGCCCAGGAGCCACAGAGACAAAACAGAGAGGCAGGGAGCAGGCAAGTACAGATTTTTTTTACAGCTACCAATGGATAAGGGGATATTTAAAAGGAAAAAAAATTCTGGACAACCCCTTTAAGTACAACTTTCCGTGCCCAATAATGAAAACACTAGAATTCTACAGTCTAGGGCTACATGCATACGAACGTTCTTTGTTCCCGTTCCGGGTTTTTTTGCAGATAGGATGCGGACCCATTCATTTCAATGGGTCTGCAAAAAACGCGGACAGCACACCGTGTGCTGTCCGCATCAGTATGTCCGTTCCGTTGCCCCGCAAAACAAATAGTGCATGTCCTATTTTTTTCTAGTTTGCGGACAAGGATAGGCATTATTACAATGGATCCCCAAATAAAACGGATGCCATATGGAACGTCATCCTTTTTTTTGCGGATCCACAATTTACGGACCGCAAAACAAATATGGTTGTGTGCATGTAGCCTAAGGCCTTTTTCACAATAGCATTAATGGACAGGCAGAGATCCGATGCAGCGGTATTTGTCCAGCTGCCTCTGCATATTTGCCGTGCTACGGCCGGATCTCCACCAGTCCCCATTATAGTGAATGGGGTCGAACGGACTTCCTTCAGCGAACGGCTGCACACGGTAGTTACAGATCTGGCAGGCTGTTTCTCTGCTGAAACCATTAACTCCAGTGTAAAACAGGCATAACTCGGGGCTTTAGTTACCAAAGGTTCCCCACCTTTAAACTTACATGTTTTCTGCACCTAGAAAAGATCAGTGAGCAGAATCATACCTGTGGGTGACATGTATGGGCGCTGAAGAACTAGCTTCATTCGGGTCTTCCACTTCATAAATTGTTGCGTCCCATTCAGTTACATCTGATACTAGAGTGAACGGAAGGTTTTCATATTCTGGGATTTCTTCATAGTGACAAATATTTTCATATTCAGGCATGTCAAGGTCTGATTTATCCAGTGAAGATGCTACCTGTGCAGAGTGGGTTACAAGCAGATTCTCATCTAAAGACGCAGAGGCCGGGTCGTTCTCAATGTTAAGCTCATTCTTCTGTTTCTGCCTTTTCCTTGATAAAGGACTGAAAGAATCAGCAGATTGCGCTTTTGCAGGTTTCATCTTTTTCTCTAAAGTGGGGGATGTAGAGTGCCCAGTACAAGAAAATATATCCGATGTTACATTGTCTGCCAGAAGATTGCCCCGGGAAAGAAATTTCTGAAAGTCACTTTTTATAAGACATACAGATAACTTCAGGTTTAGCAACTTCTTTAAGGAGCTTTTTTTAGGACTGTCAGGCAAGGGTTTTTCTATTCTATCCATATCAACAGAAGATAAAGATTTAGCCCTAGGCTTGGTCAGGAGATGAGGGGTTTCATTATTTGAAGTCTTTAATGTCTCTGGACTACCTAAGAAAGGTAAAATTGGGTGCTGCAACTTCCATACTGGTTTCTCAGAAGTCAAGCATAATCCTTCACGTCCTGTGGCGCCATCTGAAGGACCCTCATTGCTGGAACTCAGGAGTTTCTCCTCTGAAACAGCTTTTTTGAGCAGGCCAGCTGCAGGTAAACTGTATCTTTGTGGCTTCTTAGGGGCAACTCTTGGTGAACTCACAGTAGGTACATTTCCATGAATCTTTTCTGTGGCAGTATACTTTCCAGGCGATTGCTGTTCATAAATAAGTTTCAGCTGCTTCGGTAAACTCATGGATAGAGTACTACACCTTTTAAAGTTGCTGCTTTCTTCACAATTTGTTAGTTCTTCAACATGTGTCCCAGTTCTTTCTCTATCTGTAACTTTTGGAGTCAATACAATACCCGAACTCTGATGCAAATCTCCATTTTGATCTTTACTACACATGCTTTTGCAATTTAGGTGGACTTCCCTGTCTGCTACAGGTCTATCAGAACAATCAGTGTGTTCTGTGGAATGGTCAACTCCATTTTGTACCTGTTCAACATTTGTTTGAACACCGTTCTCACTACTTTCTGCAGTTCTATCCACACAGTCTTGTCGCACTAAACATGGTTTGCGTGGCTTCCTTGGTTTTGGAACAGGTAGCTTTTTGTGAGGAGGAGGGGTCCGTGGTACAAAGTTGACCTTTGCATTGCCTTCTGTATTTAATGGTTCGTTGTCAGGTAAAAAACCATTGTAATGTTTCACGTTATCCATGGATTCAGAAACTGAATGAAATGGAGAAACACCATTGGAAAAAGAAGCAGTAGGTTGATGATGGGACTTGCTACCATTTTCGGTATTACCACAAGAACTGTTGAAACTGGTGTTCTTGATGTCTTCTTCAGCATCTTCTAGCTTGCAGGTATAACCATTAACAAGGACATTATGTGTTAATACGCCCTTGAATGTATTGCTGGCCTTTAAACTAACTTGGTTTATTTTTGAAGGTTTTGCCTGCTGACTACAAAGTTTTCGCCTCGTTCTTGCACATGGAATAGGCTGCCCACACATCTTTTTATTTTCTAAATTTTCCAGCTGTTCTATTGCTTTCAGATTTTTCTGCAAGTACTCCACATTTTCAAGTTTGTGGCTGCAGTCAGTATCACAGCAGCATGGTGAAATAATATAGGAGGCGCTTTCATTACTGGCTGGCGTGTCTAGTTTATGGATGAGGTTGTCAGAGCTTGTGTGCTCCTCCTTTATTTCAGTACTTGATTTGCTGGTGTTATGTTTGCCATCCGATGAACCTTTAACGACCTTTGGCTTTGGGGCAATTGTGGGCTTTGATTTTTTTGGTACCACTTTAGGCTGGACTATATCTGGCTTAGGTGCAATAGGTGGTGGGCTAGGTTTCTGACCCACAACCTTTTTAGGTTTGGGGGCTACTGGAGGCTTCTTCATATCTGTAGTAGAGAAAAAAATAAAAATAAAATATAAATAGTAAATAATGTGATTGTTATTAATAGTGATATCTTATGATTTGTACTATTAATAATACTTTACTTTAAAAAAAAAAAAAATGGACAGATGTACTTTCCCAGTATTACCAATATTTCATAATAGCTCCAATAAATGATCAAAATCCATCAAATTCCCATAAAAGTATTCATTTTATTAAATATCCGTTAAAATATACAATTTGACAAATGGATCCACCAGTGTTCACAGCCACTAGGCGCTCAGAAACTATGATGTATATATCATCACAACTAGTCGAATCGTAACTTAACAAGCAGCCAGTAAATATATATCCAAGATTAAGTAACTGTCCCCACCAAAATATAATACCCACAGTGCAAAATATGTACCACGAATATTAAATAACAGGCTACACAACTAATATATCCATATGGGACTGCAAACGCATCACTGATTTAAGTATTAATCGCCACAAATACATTATGCTGACCCCACTATCACCATTGATACAATGCAGCTGATTGAAAAACTACTAAAATATATCATTTGTGATGGGAATAAAAAATCTCACACTTTGAGGAAAAATATTTTTACAGTAAGCGGATATGTAGAAAGGATGTGAGTCAAAGTATCCTACAAGAAACTGCAGTAAAAATAGCATGTGTGTTGTGAACAGGCATGGCTCGCCGGTCTTCCTGTGCTGCCTATACACAGTGAAGTTACAGGCAGCTGCACTTAGTAATGGCAATGTATACAGGTCCAGCATGGATCATTAAAGACATCTACATGTGCAAACATAACACACATCATAGGAAGCTCAAGGAAACATCAAGGGCATGGGACTGTTGGCAGATCCAGTGGAAAACCCCAAGATCTTGCTATAAAACCGCACTTGAAGCTGTAGAGACAAAGACTGCTGTATGTACACTCCTCACAAGGAATTGCATCATTTGGCGAAGGTCACATACTTACAATTATGTGAGGATTTTGATTTTTTTGTGTGGATTCCTGATAGAATCCACTGATGTTCTGCAGCAAGTGAGTGGGGTACAACATGCAGCAGGGAAACATCTGCAGATTCGCCCCACTGAAAGACAATGGGGCTAAACCACATGCAGAATAGCTGGCACATCCAAGTTTCAGACTTACATTTCTGATGCAGATTATTTTTAAAAAATAATTTACGTGGCATGTCCTGAACTTGGGAAAATTGAGAACAATTAAAATAGTTAAGTGTTCAGCATAAAGTAGCCAAGATTTTTTTTTTAAAGCAGAAAACAGGCAAAGGCCCGGGAAATGAATAGCCCAGTACCAACACAAGATACCTGCTTGTAATATTGATACTATCATATTTATAACCTCATAAGGGCCCCCCCCCCCCCCATTACAGTATTAACTTTTTAATTCATACTTATCGAAAGATGCTTACCAGGCAGCGGCTGCGCTCCTGCTCAGATTATATGCTCTGGCACTTCCAGGACCACGTGCCATACATTGTGCACAACATCCTAGCCAATCCACGGTACATGCGTGAGAATGTATCTCTAGCTAGTGCTGTGGAAAGAGATTCATTCTCACGCACACGCTGTGGGTTGCAACCAGGTCAGGAACATATGCACAATGGACACCACATGATCCTGGAGGTGCCAGGGCATATAAATGGACGAGGAGCGCAGCCACTGCCTGGTAGGCATCTATTAATAAGTATGAATGAAAAAGTTAATTAGTAGGACCCCTACCAATCTAATAGTTATCCCCTGTCCTGTGGATAGAGCAGGAGTAGGCAACCTCCAGCTACCAGCTGTTGTGAAACTACAACTCCCAGTATGCATACTTGCTCTGCTCTTCTAAGAACTCTCATAGAAATTAATGGAGCATGCTGGGAATTGTAGTTTCACAACAGCTCGGAGCCGGAGGTTGCCTACCCCTGGGATAGAGGATACATTTTAACAACAAGAAAACCAAAATACCCTTTTTTAAGCAGGGATCAGAGAACAGTGATAGAAGCAGTAGGGGGATAGAAAGGTGGGTATACCTGCTTATGTTATTGTATCATAATTCTGAGCCGTAGGCACATTTTGAAATAATTTGGAAAGCCCCTTTACTATATTTACACTAGGAAAATATTCCTAAGAGCCACAATAATGCTCTTCACATGTAGTTTTGAAAACAATAAAAGCCACAAACTGGAAACAATAGGGCTTGCTGGTGTTAAAATATCGCAATTATGTTGCATTTTGTTATAGGGGTCTATCACCAGGAAATTCACTGTTAAATCAGACATAATGCCTTGTATGGCTAGCTCAGCTCAATATAATGATCCCTTTCACTCAGGGGACGTTCACACAACCGTACTTTCGGTCAGCATTCAATTTCAATGGGGCAGCACCGTGTGCATTAAGCATCCGTATTTCCATTCCACTGTCCCGCAAAAAACAGAACATGTCGGATTCTTGTCCATTTCTAACAAAAGGCAGAACATGCTGATCCGGTATCCATGTTTTGCAGAGCTGCAATTTGCACATAGCAAGAAGGATATGGTCATGTGAACGCCCCCTTATGGTCATTTTACACGTATAGATGATCTGGCAGATTATTGGGAAAGAAGCAGACTCTCCCAATATCTGTCAGATCAACAGCGTAGGTGAAGTTTGCTTGTATATGCAGCAATCACCTCTGAGGTATGGGGGCAAGAGATCGATATAGCGATAGCTTCTCCCCATAGAGGACCATTATTCCTGCTCAGAGGATGTATAGACAGCAAGATCTGCTGCACAGGAACAATGATTTTTCGGGGCCTGGAGAAAGACACGATCGCCAGATGAATGAACAAATGGCGATTGCCTTTTACACAGAAAGATTATTGGGAACAAGTGTTTATAGAAACACTCATCCTTAATAATTTGCTTAATAATCAGTCCATGTAAAAAGGACCTAAAATTATCCGTCTGGAGAAATAGTACTTTTAGCATTTTAGTGACCTGTTTTTGGGCGTCTGTGACTAAGCAATTTTTTTCATTTTTTTTTTTAATGAAACTTTATTTAACATTTTTACAACTTATTAGTCCCAAAAGGGGTCTCTGACAAGCGATCTTCTGATCGCTTCTATAATACACTGCACTGCTAATGTTCCTCTGGCACAGCCTGATAGGACATACACTGCAGACAGACCTAGAGGCCTTCATTAAGCCCCTGGCTGCCATGCTAATGCTACAGTCATATATGCAATTACAAATCCTCTGCATAAAACAGCCTGCTGGAGTTCGCCAGTTCCAGATAATGCCATGCATCGCCAGACCCCACTGACTACAATGGCCAGTTTCAACACGCACAACTTTTTGTCCAGCCAAAAGCCGGCATTTCGCCAGAAAGTGTCCGGATTCCCACCAGATTCCATTATAGGCAATAGGGATCTGGCTGTACACACCATTATCCGGCTAGGCTGCCGAAACTGCCTGCTGAATTTCTATACACATATGTGAATGTACCCTAAGACATGAGCACCCAACAATCTCATCCCTCTAAACCACTTAGATGCCACGGTCGCTATTGGCCGCAGCATCAAAGGGGTTAAACGGCTTCTGCTGGTCCGGACTGTTAGCAGGAGCCAAGTTGCCCTCAGTGCACTTAACTTCTCATTTGCAATAGGCAAATCGCTAATTTCTCACCCATCGTGATCTTTCAGCAAACGAGTAACGACAGCAAGTACGAACAATTATGTGTATTATAAGCGAAATTGTCCTTAATGAATCACTACATCTTCAATTGTTTATCTCGATCTGTATGACATCTGCTGGTGTAATAATATCTTAAGAGCTCTAATGCGAGAGCCAGGTTCTGGCTCTGTGTGGCACTGGAGACCTGTGCAGAGCTTAGACCTATTGCAAATTAACAGTTAAGTGCACTGAGGGCAGGCCCAAGCCACACTGTGCACCCTTGCTCCTCCTGCTTCCTCTGCCAGTTTCTCCCTTTCCTTCTTGATTGACAGGGAGAGGCAACAAAGCTGATCGTGTCAATTGGGGGATCATGCACATGAACGTATTTTCTTTCCGCGTCTGTTCAGTTTTTTTTGCGGACTATACATGGAACCATTCATTTCAATGGGTCCGCAAAAAAAACAGAAGGTACTCCGTGTGCATTCCTATTCCGTATTTCCGTTCCGCAAAAAAATAGAACATGTCCTATTATTGTCTGCATTACAGACAAGGATAGCACTGTTCTATTAGGGGCCAGCTGTTCCGTTCCGCAAAATACGGAATGCACACGGACGTTTTTGCAGATCCATTTTTTGCGGACCACAAAATACATACGGTCGTGTGCATGAGGCCTTAAGGAGAGGGAGAGTCAGTGGAAGCAGCTTGGCATGGATCCATCCTTGGTGCATTTAACTGCTCATTTGCACATGGATTAAAAGTACTTTTTCTCCACAAAGAAGCAACGGATCTCTAAGTAAATGGTATCATTACATTCAGCCAAGTTAGCCCTACAAGACCTTGTGCCTGGTTTAAAGGGAACCTGTCACAGGGATTTTGTGTATAGAGCCGAAGACATGGGTTGCTAGATGGTATTGCAGATGTGCTAGCAGCCCAGTCCCCATAGCTCTGTGTGCTTTTACTGTGTAAAAAAAATATATATATATTTGATACATATGCAAATTAACCTGAGATGAGTCCTGTATGTGAGATGAGTCGGGGACAGGACTCATCTCAGGTTAATTTGCATATGTATCAAATCGATTTTTTTTACACAAAAGCACACAGAGCTATGGGGACTTGGTATTGCGGATGTGCTAGCGGCCATCTAGCAACCCATGTCCTCAGCTATACACAAAATCCTGGTGACAGGTTCCCTTTAACCATGATTTTCCTTGTGACAGATTTTCTTTAAACTGCACTGTGTGAATGGAATTCACAAAATCCTATTCACTACAGTGTAGCAACTGAACAGCAGAGTGCTTTCCAGAAGTGAAACTGGTTTAAGACCTTGTCCCAGGATAAGGGTCCATTCACACGTCTGTAAGTGTTTTGCGGATCCACAGATCCGCAAAACATGGACACCGGCAATGTGCGTTCCGCATTTTGCGGACCTCACATCGCTGGCACTAATAGAATATGCCTATTCTTGTCCGCAATTGCAGACAAGAATAGGACATGTTCTATTTTTTTTTCGGGAACGGAAATGTGGACCCGGAAGCGCGGGTCCGCATTTCCGAATCCGGGCCGCACATCGTGCGGCCCCATAGAAATAAATGGGTCCGCAATTCCGTTCTGCAAAATGCGGAACAGAATTGTGGATGTGTGAATAGAGCCTTAAATGAAGCGTTGATGGTTTTCAGCACTCTGCTTCATAATGTAGGAAGTGATATTATGAAATGGTAATGATTTATGCAGATAATGGTTATGAGTGGGTGCACAGAATTTCCCTTAAAGTACAAAAAAGGGTGCAGTAGATTATAATGCTCAAACTGATAGTTTCCTTCTTATTTAATGGATACTTAAACTATTTAGAGCGTGTTGGATCTGTCATATGCAGGGGCGGATTGGCCACAGAACTCACAGGGAAATTTCCCGGTAGGCGATGGGAGAATCAAGTACTCATGTACCCAGAAAGTGACCACACATGTCCTTCTGAATTCAACTATGGGCCACATCTCTCTTCCTAAGCGCCCCTGCTCCATATCTTAATCAGAGACAACTGGAAGCGGAAGAGAGAAAATGGCCACCACAGAGGGAAAGCTTTTGGGGCAAAATATTGTGCGGCACTGTGGTATATGGTATTTTGCACTATGGTATAGCTGACCCCTTCCACTTTTGTTGCCCCGACTCCTGTCAATTTAGACACTCCTACATGGTGACACTTATGGGTTTTTTTTTCAGGACCAAAGGGGTTCTCTAGGAATTAAGAAAATGAAAATACTTAAATATCACTTTATTATAAATATATTCCCAAATACCTTACATTTGTTATAATGGCTCATTTTGTCTACAGAGCAAACATTAGGGGGGGGGGGGGGGGGGGAAATGGAAGCCGTCCTATTAGTACACACAAAACCTGTCCTAATCACACAGCAGGACAAGTTACTTCACAACACTGAGGTTAAGAGCTGTCTCATCCTCCTCTCTGCTCTGCTTGTCAGGGGTTATGGTCCTGAATACACGTGAGAAGATCTTCAGCTGAATCTTTGTGGGAATGGAGTGCATGAGGAGACATGAAGTACAGAGGATGGACAGGACAGACTGTGATAATGTGGGGCTGTGGTAATGGAGACTGCATACAAATGCTGCTGCTCATTATCCACATCCCCACCTTCTCTCTGTACATCATGTCTCCTCATGAATTCCATTCCTACAGAGATTCAGCTGAAGATCCTGAATACAGATGATAAGATCATAATCCATGACAAGTCCAGCAGAGAGGAGGATGAGGGAGCTTATTACCTCAGTGTTCTGAAGTAACTTGTCCTGCTGTGTCATTAGGACATGTTTTGTGTGTGCTAATAGGATGTCGGCCATTTTATTTCTCATGATGATTGCTCCCTAGAGAAAATGAGCCATTATAACTAATAAAAGGTATTAGTGAATATATTTATAATACAGTAATATTCAAGTATTTTTATTTTTTTAAATTGTCCGAGTTATGAAAAAATAATATAGCACTGAAAATCAGATATATAACTGAGCTAAGCAAGTTTTATGCAAAAAAAAATTATATATATATAGATATATATATATATATATATATATATACACACACACACACATTTTCTCATTTCCCTGGTTCTTTTCTGGCCATTTGTTTACATGCAATAAAAACAATCTCTGCCCCTCCCACTGCACTGCCAAAGGAGTGGCTACAAGAGCTGCCCTGAGTGACATGTCTGCCTGCTTGGAGACTCTGCAGCATGTTGTATGTGTAGGACTACAAGTCCCAGCTGTATAATGACACTGCTAAGGGAGTGGATACAAGAGCTGCCCTGAGTGCTGGGAGACTCTGCAGCATGTTGGATGTGTAGGACTACATGTTCCATCTGTATAATGACACTGCTAATACACACAGGATCTCCCCCCTACCTTCTTGTGTAATGCTCTCTCTGGTATGTCAGCTCCAGTGCCCAGCATTGTCTCCTCACTGCCTGCAGAGCTGTGCAGCTGAAGGGGTTAAGAATCCTAGCAGAGAGTAGACGGCAGTGAAGGGGGGGGCGTGACCAGCACAGTGACGTCTCGTTTACAGGCTTGTAAACGACCTTTATCAGAGCAGGGAGAGAAGCTGACATCACAGGTCATGTGACCCTCAGTGAAATCTGAGAAACCAGGCACCAGAGATAAAGTGAGTGAATTGGAAAGCTGTTACATTTGCCTAGTTAGAAACATAGAAAGAACAAAAAAATAACTCGGACAACCCCTTTAAGTTCCCAATCCACCCCTGGTCACATGACATCACCAACAGCGCCTAACAGACTATTGACTGTAATGGTACGAGTTGGGTTTCCGTAATGGTATCCATCATTTTACTGGACAAAAACAGTGCAGCATGCTGTGCTATTTGGTGCTGAATTTTTATGGAATCTGCAACAGAATAACCTAAGTGCAGGAAACATAGACTCATTACATAAAGAAACAAATTGCCCTCAAGTGTCTTTTCCCCAATGCATCAATTAGTACCTCGTCTCATTTAACCTCCAATCGCCGTTCAGTGCAGTCCATACACTTAACTCAAAGAAAACTTACCCTAAGGCCTCATGCACACGACCGTTGTGTTGTTTTCCGTTTTTTTTTCGCGGACCCATTGACTTTCAATGGGTCCGTGGAAAAATCGGAAAATGCACCGTTTTGCAGCCGAGACCGTGATCCGTGTATCCTGTCCGTCAAAAAAATAGGACCTGTCCTATTTTTTTGACGGACAACGGTTCACGGACCCATTCAAGTCAATGGGTCCGTGAAAGAACACGGATGCACACAAGATTGGCATCCGTGTCCGTGATCCGTGGCCGTAGGTTACTTTCATATAGACAGATCCGAAGATCCGTCTGCATAAAAGCTTTTTCAGAGCTGAAAACTCAGATCCGACAGTATATTCTAACACAGAGGCGTTCCCATAGTGATGGGGACGCTTCAGGTTAGAATATACTAAAAGAACTGTGTACATGACTGCCCCCTGCTGCCTGGCAGGTGCTGCCAGGCAGCAGGGGGCAACCCCCCCCCCCCCCCCCCCTGTAGTTAACACATTGGTGGCCAGTGCCAAAAAAAAAATACTATCGTGTGCATGAGGCCTAATTGTTCGGTCAGTGATTTCCATCAGTGATTTTGAGTCAAAACCAGGTGCGGCTCTAAACACAGAACAGGGGCAGATCTTTCCCTTATATCTCATCTCTGTGGAGGCTCCAATCCTTTTTTTGGCTCACAATCACTGATGGAAATCACTGACTAAAACACTTATGTGTGAATGAGGCTTAAATCTTTCAGAAATGGTCTCTCAGCTGTCCAGGTCTTGCACTCAACAGCAGGGTGCGTTTTATGGGGCATCTGTTGTAAGCAGCACGTAGACGTCTTTTGTTCCTAATTTTATCACTTAACCTCCTTCTCAGAAGCTGTATAAGCTAATAGATCTACAACTCCTGCCTATGATCAGCAGAAGTAGGAAGGTTTTGTGTATTACTTACTTCAATGTTGCCAACCATCCATAAATTCCTGGGCAGTCTGTAAAAATAGGAAAACATTTTCCTGTGTCTGTGGATATAAGCAGATGGGTCCGGGATTTTTGAGGTGGTGGTACTATGCAGGTTATCATTGTGGTACTTATTATTATTTCACTGTTTCCAGTTAAAAGGGTTATCTGACCCCTTAAATGCTCCCCCATATGCCCAAGCCCCTCACACACAATGTACTTACCTCGCTCCCCAGCACCCAAGTCGCTCCTGGAGGAGGGGGGCAGCCAATGGCAGGCGCTGATGGGGACGAGTCTCCCTAGCGTCACCTGCGATGCTAGAAAGGCTCATCCCCATCACCCCATCACCGTGAGGTCCTATTCACCCTGATAGAGCTCTATAAGGGGGACTAGGACAAGGGTTCCAGACCGTAAGGGGGCTAATAGTAAGAAAAAAAACAAAAAAAAAACACAACAACACACACAACACTAAAATATTAAGTTTAAATCCCCCCTTTCCCAATTTTACATATAAAATATATAAACAATAAATGAACATATTACATAGTGCTGCGTCCGAAAAGTCCAAACTATTAAATTATTAAAAAATATCTTCTATGCGGTGAGCGCCGTAACAGAAATAAATAAAAACCATGCGATTCGCCATTTTTTTGTCACCTTGTCACCCCAAAAAATAGGATAGGACTGTTCTATTATGGGCCGAACGTTTCATAAAATGCAGAATGCACGTGGCTTTTTTTTTTTTTTTTTTTTTGTGTGGTATTGAGTATCGCAATACTTTTTTATGGTGTCGAAAGCTAATAAAAATTTTGGCATCGAAACAACCCTACGCCGATCTAATCGGCGTAGCGTTGTCACGATACCAAAATTTTGATTCGGTTTCGATTTGGCGACAAAAAATTTAACTTGGCTCCTAAATTTTTCAGTTCAGGAGCCAATGGCTAATAGTTTTTTTTTTTTTTTGTCTGGAGCACTACATAACCTTTTTTATATTCCCATTGACACAGACGTATGAGGGCCTGTGTTTTGTAGCATGAGTACCACCATAATTTGTTGATTTACTTTTTATTAACTTTTTGGGGGGGAAAGCAATGGGGAAAAAACTATTCTGCCATTCTTGAAATTGCAGGCAGTTGATAGCAAAACTAATGCTTTGGAATACTTTCATTACAGCATTACTGTATTCCAAGGTATTATTGCCTGCCTGTCAGTTTAACATTGACAATCTATATGCTTTGGAATACTTTCATTACAGCATTACTGTATTCCAAGGTATTATTGCCTGCCTGTCAGTTTAACATTGACAATCTATAAGATATATTAGGCCCACTGGTTGCAGAGTGAAACTGCTGTGGCAGCTATGCTCCTTCCACTAATGTATCGTTACATAATGCAGTACTATATATATGTCACTGAGTAGGACTGAGCATCTGGCGGTGACGTATAGCTCGGTCAGCAGCACATGACCTGTTTGGTGTAGTTGAGACTATACTTCAGAAACTCTGGTCTCTTGAACAGCAACCATTATTTGCTAACTAGTCTCAACTCATGTTAGACCAACATACAAAAACGTTGTAAAATTGGAGAAATACGTGGGTATAGTAGAGCCTCATAGATATCAATGGGTGACATATCACTGGCCTTACAACTTGGAGGTTTGACAAGTACTATCAACAACCCGGACACCGACCAGTCATTCCATGATGAAGAATGGTCTTGGGGAATAATGTCTGCCCTTGTGAAGAACGATAGAAATGATAGTCTGAAAGGCCATGCAGTGCTCCCTGGGAATATGGATATGCAGATTAGCTCTCTGTAGAGCTACCTTATATTTGTCTGATCATTTAACAGGCCTTGCAACGTCACTAAGGATATTAGCCAAACCAAAAGCCTTCTTCAAAAGGAAAAGGAGACCTATCTGCATCCAGCTGTTTTGAGTTTCTTGGTCCTTGTCTGTACACAGCAGGGTGCTTGGAGAGGCCTTTGATGTAGGCCTCAGGGGGTACAGTTTCTCATTTTGGGGATTAGTGGTGGGTCTAATTGATGAGCACATCATCGAACGAATGATCCTACGAACACTCGTTCCCGACAATCTGGAAGTCTAAGGGTGGAACCGATTACCTGGAACCGATTACCTGAACAAACGGAGTGCTTTCTGCTGCCCAGAAACAATCCAGCTGTATGAGGATGAATGGTAGTAGTAGCCATTGCTCGTTCTCATACTGTGGAGGTGAACTTTGCATTTAAATGTAGCTCTTCACCTCCACTGATGAGCAGCCAGCTGTCGGGAAGGAACGCTTTCTCCCCGATAATCTGCGGTTCATCTAGCCGTGCAAACCCACCATAAGAATGAAGTATAAAACCGAAACACTGAACAATTCATCATAACCATCGCTTGCGGCTCATGTTGATATGAAAAAAAAATATGGAAACACTGCACATACAAGCTAGAACAGTTTACAGGGCAAGGCTCCACAGATCCAAGATGACTCACAGTAATAACTCTCTCTACAGCCATGTACAAACCAGGACATGTAAGTTCTCATACCAGGAATATGTCTCGTCAGGTGCTTTACTGTAACCTATTGCTCATTAATAACTATTCTGATTGAGTGTATAATACTTATGTTTTTCTTACAGACCTCATCCAGCAATATAGAGAAAGCACAAGAACATACCTGTCATTCATCAAAATCTATGCCAGCCAAGAAAATGGAGCAACCTCTCTTTCTATACTAATGTATATGATATGAGTTACTACAAGTTAGAAGCAGTGCTATTCTACACTATGACACTACTAATATATCTTCCCTAACACTTGCAAATTTCATACAGAAAGCAGCTTTATGTACTATACCTCAATAACGGTAACAGACAATTGTCCACAAATCTCTAACAAAAGCAAAAAGGGTTAAATAAAGGACTCTGAAAGAAAAGAACATGGCAATAAAGAAAACTCCCCCCTGCTATAGTCTGTCCGCCTCAGGGGTATAAGGCTGAGTCTTCAACTGCTCATCAATTTCAAATGAAACAATTACTCCTACAGGAAATTACACTAAGTCATCAAATTTTATTTTATTTTTTAAACTCACATTCTTACTTTTTAAGATTTCCCACATCTTTAAAAAAAAAAAAAAAAAAAAAAAAAAAAAAAAAAAAGATACTTATTGGAGCATACATCAAGATCTCAACAGTGTCACTAAACTGACCAGAAGTTAGGGACAAGAGGAATTACAATAAAGTCTGTTTCACAGGAGGGCATTACAGGCTCATATTATAGCTGCGTTCCCTAGGCCTGGGTCTCACAGCATCATAGATCCCTGTGACACAGAGTTGGGCAAACTGAAGTATAAAAAAAAAAAGAAAATGGTGTGTGAAAGCAGCCTTGGTAAAGCTGGTAAATCCTATACAAGTATACAAGGTTGCACAATCCCATAGCAGTAGACTAATAAATGTGAAGCACACCGCACACAGACAGAATGTGGACACACACCTTTGTTTGCATAAGACACACAAAAAATAATTTCCTAAGGAGAAAATTTTCCCAGCCTGCATGTAGATTTCTTTGTAGGATTGCTGTTTAATTGTTATTGTACGTCTGTATTTTCAGATAAGTTAGCTTTTCAGTTCGCAATGCCATAAAATCTCTATATACAGCAGACTATATGGAGAAATACATCCGTAATTACACAAGCTTCCTTCTTTTGGAGGGACAGTCCATCTTTTTGACACAAGTCCCTATGAACCTTTTTGCTCGTTTACCCTAAGTTCACACCTGAGCGTTTTACAGCGCGTTCCTACGCGCTGTAAAACGCTCAACAAGGAGAAACCAATGCTTCCCTATGGGAATGGTTCTCACCTGGGCGTTTTACAGCGCGTACGATCGCGCTGTAAAACGCCCGACGCTCAAACAAGTTCTTGAGCTTTTTTTTGGGCGTTTGTCGCGCGTTCCCGCACATAGATATTCAGGAACGCGCGACAATGTGTGCACGCCTGTCTATGTATGCGCAATTGTAAACGCCGGTACAATCGCGCATACAGAGCGCTCGTTTCAGAACGCTCAGGTCTGAACCCAGGGTAAAGGGTACCTAAACCTTCACACAAAGCATAGAGTGTGCGGTGGTGCTTCTCAGAGCAATCCGCACCTTCCTCTTGCATTGGCTTTGCAGCATGAAGAGTACAGATCCATAGAAAGTAGTCAGTGAACAGCTGTCCAGGAGCTGCAAACGCTGTTAAAAAATAAATAAAAATCTTTTAATTTAGGCCTCACGCACACGGTCATTGTTTTAGTCCACATTCGAGCCAAAGTTTTGGCGGCTCAGATGCAGACCCATTCACTTCAATGGGGCCGCAAAAGATGCAGACAGCACTCTGTGTGTTGTCTGCATCTGTTGCTCCGTTCCGTGGTCAGCAAAAAAAAATAATAATATATATAACCTGTCCTATTCTTGTCCGCGTTTTGCTGACAAGAATAGGCAGGTATATTAATGGCGGAATGCACACAGACGCCATCCGTGTTTTGCGGAATGCAAAACACACAACGGTCGTGTGCATGAGACCTTAGACCAACTTTTCCAATCCCCTGCTGGTACAGTTCTGTCATAGCCGGGTCCTCGCTCAGACACTCACTGGCTGCAGCCATGACCCACCTCAGCCTGTAATTGGGTCTTTCACACAATAAGCCATAAGTGTCCCTCTTTGACCATCCAAAAAGTTGGGTACTATGTTTACAGATTACACTGGGTAGTGGTAAATGGGTTATATCATGGCGCCCACTAGAAAAACACTACGTCATCAGATATAGTTATTTTTAGAAAAGTTAGGAAGTATCCTACATCTGCAATGAGAATAGCCAGATCCTTTAAAGAACTCTTCAGAACAATGGCTTTCTCTGAACCAGATACAATAGCCTCAGGGAAACTTTTGATGACTAACTGGCTTTCGCTAGGTCAAAAAGCAAGCACCAGCTGAAGGGAGGGTGTCCACATTTTAGTGCCTACAGATTCAAATTTTCACTTCATTTCTTTTATGGTTACCTTTCAGTAGTTTTATATATACCACACGGCAGGTCCATGCCTTCACCGATCTTGAAGATCCTACAACTGTATAATATGTAATATCTGGTATATTACACTTACTGTATCTGCCACCACACTGAGCATATATGTAATAGGCACCCTGGGTAAGATCTATCAGTAATTTCACAGGATACATTCACTTGGGATGGGAGTCACCAAAAATGGTGCACTTGGCATCATAAATTTGGCTCTTCTAGAAATACTAGCCACATTTCTTTTCCTTAGGGCTCGTCCACACGAACGTGTGCTGCCCATTGCTGTATTGCGGACCGCATTTGCAGATCCGCAATACACTGCACCGTTCCGTGTGCATTCCACATCACAGATACGGACCCATTCACTTCAAAGGGACGGTGCGGAACAGAACACCACAGAAGCAATACAGAGTGCTTTCTGGGGTTCCGTTCAATGCCTCCGCACCGCTAAAAGATAGAACATGCTCTATCTTTTTGCGGAACAGAGTGATCGCGGACCCAATCAAGTGAATGGGTCCATGATCCCCAATGTAGCTGGGCCACGGTCGGTGCCCGTGCATTGCGGACCACAATTTGCGGCCCACAGCACAGGCTTCCCAGTGATCGGACCCCTGACGATCAGACACTTATCCCCTGTTGTAATAAGAGAATCTCTATAAAGGAGTTGTCTTGTTTAATGACTGGCTGTCCATGTCATTTATGGACCTCCATTTACATGGGGCACAATGAGATCTGTGTATGACTCTGTGTACCCCAGATGCTAGAGGTTTGCTTTACTGGAGAATGGAATACTAGATGAGCCGTCCTATGATAAATTCCCCATTTATATGTATTGTGCATACTGGTGTCATTAATGGTAATAGCATTTCAGTTTTAAGTAGTGGCTACATGGAGATATGTTGCACAATAAGAAGACTTGGAGACATCAAATCTAAAGACTGTCAAAGCAGTTGCAATGTGAAATGTGCCATGCCACGACTACGATGCCACAATCACAAATAATACAACACTGTTGCATTGTGATCTATGACAGCAAAGTCACATGCAACTTGCGACCAAAAATCTTAGTTGTGTGCATCTGCGAATGGGTCCGTGATCCGCAAAAGACGGTCTGCACTGGCAAATAATAGGACATGTCCTATTTTTTTGCAGTGTGGAGGCATGGACCGAAATCCCACAGAAGCGCTCTGTAGTGCTTCCGATCCATGCCTCTGCTCTGCACCACTCCGTATCTTGCAGATTTCTGGCCCAATCAAGTGTTTGTATATTGCGGACCCGCTGTTTGAGGGCCGCGATACAGGCTTGGGCTCCACGCGTTTGTGTGGATGAGCCCTAAGTGGACCTTCACAGTCGGCAGATTTTGTTGCAGAAGATTTCTACAATTAAAAATCAGCTCCATTCATTTGAACAAGGCTTGCAGAAATCCATGTGCTTCCCATCAACACAGCCCCATTCAGATAACTGGAACTGATTTTACATTTTCTTCATTCAATACAGCATTTAGTCCAGTAAAGACTGCAATTCGCTGGCAGTTTCTTATTAAAGGGGTTGTCCGGGTTCAGAGCTGAACCCGGACATACCCATAATTTCACCCCGGCAGCCCCCCTGACTACAGCATCAGAGCAGTTTATGCTCCGATGCTCTCCTTTGCCCTGCGCTAGATCGCGCAGGGCACGGGCTCTTTTGTTTACAATCACACACTGCCGGGCGGAAGCTTCAGCCCGGCAGTGTGTTCGGTGACGTCACCCGCTGTGATGGGGGTGCTTTAGCGCTGCCCTAGCCGTTTTACTGGCTAAAGCCCGTCCATCAGTGCCGGTGACGTCACCGGGGTTCCCGTCAGCCCCATGGAGAGCCCCGGTACGTCACCAGATCTCCAAAAAATGCCTTTGCCCTGCGCAATTTAGCTCAGGGCAAAGGAGAGCATCGGAGCATGAACTGCTCCGATGCTCCTGTCAGGGGGGTTGCCGGGGGGAAAATTGAGGTATGTCCGGGTTCAGCTCTGAACCTGGACAACCCATTTAACCATGCAAACATTCATTTAAAAAAAATGTACTAAAACTAGTTTTCCCATGTAGCAAATCTGTTCTCCAATGGTCATAACATGAAAGCCATAGCACACAATAGGCGGTCTTTTGTTAAAAAAAGGGCCATTAAAAAAAGTATATAGAACAAATACGCTTTTTCCAAGATCCCACTACTTCCTGGTGATGAAATATGCACAAAGGAGGCAGGCAATGGATTAAGATGTCAGACTGTGGATACAAGTGTCCTTGGACATAGAGCAGCTTTGAACAGCTGGTTGAATAAGGTGAAGGGGTCAACATATATTTTTAGCTGTTGTAAGGGTTACAAGGAGTCCATTGTCTATATGGCAAGAGATTTCTAATGCTGTATAGTTATATTAGCTACAAATAATTATTGCTATAACCTAAAAATCATTAAAGAATAATAGAGCCATGTAGCCCATATAGTGGCGCGGCACGTTGCAAGTGCCATACGACCGGCTTTCTGCCGTTGTCACATTACAGTATGTCACATATCACACTATGACAATCATTAGATGCAATGTCACCATATAGCCCCAGCTATGTTCATACACTTAAGGAGGTATAATTAAGGAATAATATAATAAGGAGTGCAGAGATGCTCCATCATCAATATTAGCATGGTGGGGCATATTCGCACGAGCAGCATGGTGGCCCAGTGGTTAGCACCAGTGCCTTGCTAAGGCTACTTTCACACTTGCGTTTTGGGTGGATCCATCATCGATCTGCAAAAATGGATCCGTTACAATAATACAACCGTATGCATTTGTCATGAACGGATCCGTTTGTATTATCTTTAACATAGCCAAGACAGATCTGTCATGAACACTTCTATTGTGCAAGATTGTGTCAGAGAAAAAGGATCCGTCCCCATTGCCTTACATTGTGTGCGAGGACGGCTCCGTTTCGTCAAGCGGCCAGCAAAACGCTGCAAGCAGCGTTCTGGTATCCGCCCCCAGAGCGGAATGGAGACTGATCGGAGGCAAACTGATGCATTCTGAGCGGATCCTTTTCCATTCAGATTGCATTAGGGCAAAACTGATCCGTTTTGGGCTGCTTGTGAGAGCCCTGAACGGATCTCACAAACTGAAAGCCAAAACGCCAGTGTGAAAGTAGCCTAAGGCCCCATGCACACGACCGTGGTGTGTTTTGCGGTCCGCAAGTCGCAGATCCGCAAAACACGGATGGCGTCCGTGCGTGTTCCGCAAATTTGCGGAACGGCACGGACAGCCTTCAATATAAATGCCTATTCTTGTCCGCAAAGCGCGGACAAGAATAGGACATGTTATATTTTTTTAGCGGGCCACAGAACGGAGCAACGGATGCGGACAGCACACAGAGTGCTGTCCACATCTTTTGCGTCCCCATCCGAGCCGCCAAAGCGGCGGCTCAGATGCGGACCCAAACAACGGCCCTGTGCATGAGGCCTAAGACAAACAAGAACAACATCTGCATGGAGTTTGTATGTTCTCCCTGTGTTTGTGTGTGTTTCTTTCCACAATCCAAAGACATACTGATAGGGAACTTAGATTGGGAGCTCAATTGGGGACAGCCCAATGCTGGTGTCTGTAAAGTGCTGCGGAATATAGCACTATTACACGAGAATGCAAGTTTTTACTAAAACAGACATCAGGAGAGCTGTTTGTAGTCTGAACACCACTCTACTCATACTGATGGGCTACAATCCCTAATGGTAGAGGTCACTGTGACTAGTAGGGATATTACCCAGCTTTAGGCCTCTTTTACACATCAGTGAGTCACGGACCAGTGCTGTCCCATTGATGTTAATGTATTTATATATCAGTCATGGGTAAGCAGAAAAAACATGAAGACATGCACTACTTTGGTCTGTGATGCGGACAAACGCCCACTGAAGTCTATGGGTACATGACAAGCACTGACAACACGGATGACATCTGTGTTCCGTCAGTGATTTTTATGGACCATTGGTAGAAGATGTGCTGGAAACAAATTTTCAGCCTAGCAATAGCTATGAAATATTAATGACACACGGAGGGAAAAAACTGACAAATGGACCAAACACGGATCCTTCATGGACATCTTAAAGAATGAACCACTGACCAGTGGTGTGCCTAAGGTGGGGGGGGGGGGGGCCAGAAGCAATGAGGGCTTCCATCAATACAGATGGAAGCCCTCATTGGGGTGCCAGAAGCAATGAGCGCTTCCATCAATACAGATGGAAGCGCTCATTGCTGGAGTGCTGACGCCAACATACTGCGGCGGGGCACGGAATCCCATAGTTCCCTGCCCCGCCGACAATATCACCGCCATAGGCTTCAGGCCTACGCGGTAGTGAAATACCGGCGCAGGTGTGCGTGATAAAGTCATTGTGCGCGACTGTGCCACTTTGGGGGACATGGGGGGGAACACACAGGAGGACATGTGAGGAGACAGTACATTGGGAGGAAATTGCAGTATGGGGGCAAATTACTATGTGGGGGGGGGGGGGAATATTATGGTGGGATATTGTGTGGGGGAAAATTATTATGGGAGGAATTACTATGTGGGGGCAAATTACTGTATAGGGTAATGTGGGGAAACTACTGTGTGGGGCAAATTACTGTGGGGGCAGTGTGGGGGGGAAACTACTGTGGGGGGCAGTCTGTAGGAAATTACTGTATGGCGGCAGTGTGTGGGAAACTACTGTGTGTGGCAAATTACTATATGGGGGCAGTGTGGAGGAAACTACTGTATGGGGCAAATTACTATATGGGGACAGCGTGGGGAAAATTACTATATGGGGGCAGCGTGGGGGGAGTTGCTATTAGGGAGGCACTGTAGGGGAAACTCTATTATTTCTGGTGATACTATACAAAGATTATTACCTGGAGTACAATATAGGGTGTTATTATTACTGGGGGCACTCTAGGGGACATTATAACTGTTGTGGACATTTGGGGTAATTTATCAAACTGATGTAAAGTAGAACTGGTTTAGTTGCCCATAGCAGCCAATCATATTCCACCTTTCATTTTTGACAGCTCTTTTGGAAATCCAGTTCCCAACTTTATACCAGTTTGATAAATTACCCCAATTATGTCATTATTTTTTTTAGCAGTACAGTACCTGGGGCATTGGGGGGCACAGTATTGGGGTGGCAGCAGGAAGAAATTGTCGGGACACCAGGATGAGGAGGTTGATGGAAAAACTGAGAAATCTAACGTGTCTGTGTTACAAAGTCTGTAGAGACGAGATGCGGCTGATAGACAGCCATGACAAATTCTAACGGAGGAGAAGAGGAAAGAGAAGGTCTACATGACAGGAGATGTCCCTGGATGTAAGAGGTATGTGGTCAAGTATTGGGGGGGGGGCAGAGAAAGGACCCACCCCAGGTGCCACCCTAGGCACACCACTGCCACTGACCATCTTGTTACGGAGGTCATCACGTGTTGGGGGGGCAGAGAAAGGACCCACCCCAGGTGCCACCCTAGGCACACCACTGCCACTGACCATCTTGTTACGGAGGTCATCACAGAAACTGACATGTGAAAGGGGCCTAAGGCAACTAATACGTGGTATAATGTTGAACAAAAAGTGTTTAGCCATGCACCAAGTTCATAATCCAACCGGAGCCACTGATACAGTTATCAGATCTTTAAATTTGACTTCTCATAGGGTTGAACACAATGAGCTACTCTACTATACAATACAAACTGTTACAGACGAAACACCCCAATTACAGCTCTCCGAAATACCAAAATCTGGTTGAATGACATCATTTACAGGCCAACTCCTTTAAACTGCCTTCATTGTCCTCAGAAAGAACATCATTTTACGCATGATCCTTTTAGGTCGCTTTGAGAGTTTTCCAAGACTTTAGAACTGATGACCTGTCTTCAGGATAGGTCATAAGTATATGATCGTGGGGACCCCCGCTGATCAGCTATTTGAGAAGACTGGCATTCTGTGAGCACAGCGCCATACACTGTATAGTGGCCATGCTTAGTATTGCGATCAGCCCCATTCATGTCTATGGGCCTAAGCTGCTGCTGCTCGGTCACGTGACTGGTGAAGGTGTCATCACTGGCCTAGGGAAAACTGTGAGGAGGCCGCGGTGCTACTGCCTTCTCAAACAGATGATCAGCGCGGATCCCAGAGGATAAGTCAGCACTTCTAAAATCTCAGAAAACCCCTTTAATGCAAATTAACTTTTATGACCATGGTCTTTACAGGTGTTTTTGCATGCTCCACTTCTCACCGACTGGAGACAATGGTTTCACATTAAAGAGGTGCTTTCATCAGGCTAGCTCTAGTCTAATTATTATCCTACCTTATAGGGCGGCCCCCACTGATGCCATGGCACATTTTTATTTTTATTTTCTAAAGAACCCCCCATTCGTCCGCTAATGGCCCCATATATTTTGGCGTCTTATATTATAATGAGGCGATTCGGTTAAACTAGGCGGAGACTTGTATTTTCCCTGGGCGCGGTTATCTTCTCCCTGGCTGTGAGCGCATCCAATCCGAGCGCCCCGCTCTTAGCCAGGGAGAAGGAGCTCAAGTTCTCGCGAGAAGTAGACATCCTCGAGCTCCTTCTCCCTGGCTAAGAGCGGGGCGCTCGGATTGGATGCGCTCACAGCCAGGGAGAAGATAACCGCGCCCAGGGAAAATACAAGTCTCCGCCTAGTATTACCGAGTCGCCTCATTATAATATAAGGTGCCAAAATATATGGGGCCAACGGGGGGGGGGGTTCTTTAGAAAAAAAACATGTGCCATGGCATAAGTGGGGGCCGCCCTATAGGGTAGGATAATAATTAGACTAGAGCTAGCCTGATGAAAGGTCCTCTTAAATGTAGCAGCCAGGGTCACCTATCTGCCGCTACTCCAATGCCTCCGCCCTGTGCCAGTCATTGCATTGGTTACCCATACAGTACAGGATTCCACGACTGAAAATCAGTTCCATTCATTTGAATGGGGCGGCGGGCACGTGGATTTCTGCAAGCTCTATTAACGTGAATGGAACAGATTTTTAGTAGCAAACTTTTTGGCCACAAAATCTGCGGCGTGCGAGGACTCCCTTTTGATTGACACCTATCATTTTCTATGTATGAATGGAATCAGAGAACGCTCCTTTCTGGGCCATCTGCTCCACTGATGTACAGTATGTGCTGCGCACATTTTTCCAATGTTTTGCAGGAACATGTGGAAACGACTTCAGTTGGAACTGGCAAACTACAGTCTGGAATATGTAAACTAAACATCCTGTTAGTGGAGCACAAGCCTGCGTACAAGGGGAAGCACTTCACCTCTTCAAAGTGTGACCCCTGTACCCATGATATAGACAGCCATACTAAACATCTCCTTCCTGAGGACTCTGGATTGCTTGTAATGCCCCTGCGAAACATGAGAATGTAGATGGTATATGACCATATACTGCCCGCTTCTCATCACCAGACACATGGACAATCTAAAGACCGCCAGGGTAGACTTACCTACTGACATGGGAGGAGCGCCACCAGATACTATCTCATCATAACTAGCAATAAGCCACGGCAAACATGAACTGGCTGAAAAAACTATTTAGCAACTAAACAATAAACCAATGCATTTTTTTTTTAAAGGTGACGCCCCCTCCTCCCCCCATTCCATGTCACATCAGGACAACCCATTTCTGGATGTCCTGTTAGGTCATGTGAACGTCGTTGAGGCAGGAGGTGCCCTCCTAGGGACCCTCATCTGTTAGCTAGAGGGGGGAGCCAAAATCACTCATTTTGACTTGGAAAAAAAACTTTCTTGAAGGAGTTGTCCAGTGGGAGATAACTATATATACAGGGGTGCACCCCCAATGAGGCCTCAGGTTGGGGCACGAGGGGGGCAGCGGAAGGGCCATGGGCAATCAGTGCTTCCATTGTGGCAAAGGGGTTAGGTTAAGAAATTGGCATTGGGGGGGGGGGGGGGGGGGGCAGTTTCAGTTTGCGCCTCAGGCAGCAGAAAGGCTAGGTACAACTATATATAGATATAATTAGCTCACAAGGGGTTAAACATTTTAAAAAGAAGCTATATGTACCCTCACTCAGCATACCGGACACGCCATGAAAGGTCTGTTCAGCCAATCACTGTACTATCTGCCAGACAGGTCATCCACATGGAGTAGAACACCAGGTACTGGCTGTACGAAGCTGGAGGCAGACAGCGCCGTCCACTGTGTAGTGGCCGTGCTGCGGTACTGCAGCTCAGCTCCCATTCAAGTAAAGTCAAGCACAGAAACTACACAGTGCCCAGAGCCTCCTGCTTCAGCTCCATACACTGCCAGTGGCCAGTGCAGTGACCGCCTGATATCAGAGGGGGCTCCAGGTGTTGGAGACCCCTACCGATAGCATACTAGTGACCTATACGGTAATCAATATCTGTGGACTGGAGAACCCCTTTAAGGCAGGTCACCGCTATGCCCAATGATTGGCCGAGTGGGCTTTTCCTGGCATTTTCACCGCTGGGACCAGAGCAGTGTCCCCACACCAGTGAGGGGGGGCTTCTTTGTTATGTTTAACCCATTATCAGCCATACTGCAACCAGACGACCTCTTTCCTATGAACTTTTCAGACTGCGAGGCATGTAATAAGACATAATAAAGGCAATAGCATATGTTATACTGGACTAATGGGAGGCTAAGAGTTGTAGTGCATTCTGTGGGACATATAGGGGCAGAGAAAAAACCATGCTTGCTGTCAGCGAACATAAACATTCTGATTTACATCCAGTCTAGACAACACTGATACATTGTAGCACCCTGTCCACACAGGGGGATTAGTCCTGCAGCTGCTTGACTCACACAGGATGTAATTGTAGCAAACCCCCAGCAGTAAATACAGTTTTCATCCTCAATATGCAAACTGGAACGTTTCCATTCGCTGACAGCAAACGTGTATAACAGTGAGAAGCTATTCTGCAGGGCTGCTGGAGCACAAGCTGGACACCCGGTGTAGAAACCCCCACGTCCCGCAGAGAACTTCTGCCCAACTCACCGGAACTCATGTTCTTCCATGGAGCGCGGCTTTTACTCCATAATAACGTGCGGCCGGTGCATTACCGGTGAGGAGACTCCCGGGCAGCGAACTCCGCCGTGTCCCCCTTCTGTCCGGGCAAGGGGCCGCCTGGCGGAGCTGGGAGATGCCGCTTCCCACTATGGTAAAGAGGGAGGTGAGGGGAGTGCCCGCGTGACGTCAGAGCCGCATCCCTGGCGCCTTCGCTGCTGACTGACTAGTGTGTATGGACGGCTAATGGACTGCTAGTATAGTGCACTGCTTATAGTACTGTTCTCATAGGTATATACAGGATAAATGCTGACGCCATGCTAAACTTGGGGTTCTGGGGGCCTACCAGAGAAAAGAATTATCAAGGCTCTGCCTCTATACCAATAGTCTAATCGGTTTTGAATCAAAGAAATAGACCCTGGTGACAAGTTACTGGGGCACATTTACTAAGACCGGCAAATTTGTGGGGGTTTGAGTCCCCCGCCCCAGCACGCCCACACTCCGCCTCTACCCCTGCCCAACTGGTGGACATGGCATAAAACCAGTTTGTGACTAAATATTGTGACAAGGCCAGTTAAAAAGGGGACTTGAATCTATTTTACACCTAAATTAGTCACGGGTCCTTTAGTAAATTGTCTCCAAAGGCAGTTCCAAATGGGATTTTTTCTCCTGGGCCTTTGGGGCCCACTATAGTATCAGAGCCTGGGCCCACTGGAGGATCCTCTGGTATTCTGGTGGCCAAGTCCGACCCTGATCTCTCATGTGTGACACAAGTATATAGGGGTGTAGCTAAAGGCTCACGGGCCCTGGTGCAAGAGTTTAGCTTGGGCCCCGGTCCCTCAGTGCTTGTTGGCAAGGGGCAGGGGAGCACATAGCCTTCCTGCTGCCTGAGGCAAACATTAAAAGGGCACCCCCTCATGCCAAATTCTTAACCTGACCCCTTCCCTATAGCCAGAGGTGTAAATTGACCAGTATGTGCAACACGCCAGACCTGCAGGGTATGACGAAGTGAGGTCACAGTTATGGGCAATCGAGGGTACTCACTATATTTGGAAGAACCCTGGGCAGGCGCGTGGCAGTGAAGGAGAGGTAGACACAGTTCCTCTGGGGCACGCTCTGTAGATAGGGACCAGGCCTGATGGTAGTTGAGGTGCCCTGGATGTTACAGGTATTTTGTGTGCCTGGGGGCAAGGTCCCTGTGGTATTCGTGACGCCAGTGCCTTTGGACGGTGGCACGCCGGTTGGTGGTTGGAATGATGAAGGTACACAAGCATGCAGTGAACCAAACGTAAACTTTACTGGACAATCCAACTTTGTACAGCAGGTGTAGTACAGTCTTTATATTACAGTTCCACAAAGGGGCTTATTCACAATATGGCAGGCAACAGTCATGCAAGATACGCTGAGGGTAAACTTTACAAGCACTAGGCAGCAGGTTGTACCTTTCTTCAGAATCAATGTACAGTGTCCCTTCTAGAATTCCTGCTCTGGCTTTATATCTCCCAAGGCCCGGATGCCTAAATGGGTGGCTTAAATCCTTGGTTACTTCCTTCCTCAGGTATTATACTCCTTGCTATGATTCCTAAAATCCTCTGCCCTTCAGGGTCACTTTGCTTACCCTGGGTCGCCTCCTCCTATCAGGTGGATAACTGTAGGTTTCTCCCAGGAGGTTGGTTCCTGCAACTGGGGTATCTCTTCAGAGCTAACTTAGGCTCTCTTGTTCTCAGGCAGGCTGGAGCTTCTCAACAGCCTCCTGGACATCACTAGCAGCCAGGGCTATCCAGCTGCATGTCAGGAGCAGGCTTCTTAACCTCTGTCTTCTCAGACTCCTGATTCTGCACTAACACTCCCTGTCTGGGCCTGGACATTTATACTAGGGGCTCCCTATCTCCCTCTAGTGTCTGGGATGTCTAACTACACCCAACTAGGCCTGCTACTGCATCATACAGGGGTACATTTCATGTAAAAACACATTAAAACATACATGCAGAATTAAATATGACATTTCTGTTCCTTGTGAGTAGGAGTAACGCGCACACCAATTGACCCTTGTGTAGTGCCCACCCATACCTAGTGGGACACTACATACCCCCACGCTATAACGTTGCCCGTCCTCGGCGCAACATGGAGGGTCCCTGCACAGCTGGATACTGCACCTGTAATGAGGACGATAAAGCAAAGCAGGAAAACACATCTACATTTGCAAAATATACATTATATGTATACATCAGGCAGTTCCACTGGATTAGGAGCAAGTAATGGTGACAAGGGGCGTCGTTCTCTTCTCTCAGGATAAAACAATGGGAACAGGGGCGCTGACCTGGCACAGCGTAACAATAAATACCAGGATAGTCCATATAATACTCTTAAGTGCAAATTGTCCATGATAGAACAGTTGTAGTCCATGGAAAATGTAAAAACATTAAGTAACAATTCTTGGAGGCTCAAAGCATATAAAATGAGTCCGTACCCAGGTTCTTTTCTTTTTGTTTAATCCACAGCTAAGTAAAGATATGGGACCTTTAGACAGTATAGCAAGAATCACAGAGGCTCGCACGAGGTGGAGTCCATCTCTGGGCACAACACTTTAAAATAGTAGCAAAATCTCAGAGGCTCATGTGCTTTTGAGTCTATCCCTGGGCCCATATTCTTTTAAATTCAAGTTGCATAATAAAATAGCAGCACATAAAATAGTCCACATTATTCAAATGGCATATATAACACAAGTGCTGTAATACCCTTAATCAACCTGAAAAGGGTTGCAAGGGTGCAACAAGAAAAACAGGCACAACTGGGTTTTCACTCTGAGAAAGCAGGCAGGAGGTCCTGTAAACAAGATGGCCTTGCTGCACGTGGTATTTCAGTGGCTTGCCGCCTCCACTGAGCCGTGGGTAACTGGCAGCAGCAACAGAGGGCCAAAACAACGAAGGACTCCTGTCCTGGAAGAGTTAAGTCTTCTTTAGGATCCCTTGGTAAAACAAATCAACCATCAAGGGCCTAGCAGGCCAATTCACAGGGGCATGTCATATTCACTTTGCATTTCAGTGGTGCTCCCTGGCTCCATTTGTATATTGGGCCTGTATTGCGATTCAACAGATGGATGTGCCCACAACACAGTATTGGGGGGCAACTGTAACATAAACGGACCCCTAATAGGTATAGGCCCCATAGGCCTAGGGGTAATCAAAGTCGCTGACCTCACCGGAGCAGGCATAACAAACGTGGGCTGCTGCACTGGCCTGGGTACCGCTGCTGCAAGCGGTCCGGTGGGTTCTGGAACAACTGGCTCTGTGCGCCGGTGCACAGCGTATGAGGGCCTCACCGCAGGTGCCGATACAAAGGAGGGACGGCTGGAAGGTACAGGTACTCTCACTTTAGACCCGGAGACGTCCGAGTCCTTACGTCCTCTTTCTTGTAGGTCAGGTGGAGTCCGGATCCTGGCGGAGGCAATCTGACGCAGCTCCCGTAGCTTTAACTCCAGCCGCACAATCTGGTCGTCCAGGCTTTCAGAGTTGGGATCGCTGGTCTCCGCTGTCGCCGTCGGCACTTGGAAGGTGGGTGATTCGTCCTGCGCAGCCGCTGCAGGCTCAGGTGAGGCGTCCGCTTTCCTCCCTCTGCGGATATTTTCCAGGGTAGCTCGGAATCTCTCGGCATCCTGAAGCTCACGGACAGTTTTCTCCCTGCGAGGCAACTCAGGCGAGGGCCATGGGCTAACCCTCTTCTCCACCACTGTTGGTTGCCAGAACACATTTGGGCCAATGAAAGAGCCCCGTTCCTGGAAGGCATGATGGGCCGGTCCTGGAGAGCATTCAGATTCACGCTCGCAGCCAGGGTTGTCCTCCGGAGAGCGCACAGGTTCCCGCTCGCAGCCAGAGTAGTCCTCATCAAGGTCCCAGTCCTCCGATTTCTTTTTCGGACGGGACACGGCAGTGGCGTAGGGGCCCCGCAGGCCCTCAGCAGGGGTAAATTCAACCTCCTCTCCCTCGCGGAGGTTGTGTAGACGTTCTGGGAGGTAGCTCCGCTTGACGGACCTCCTGTTGACATATAAGTCTCGTCCAGTCAGGTAGTCTTTTATGAAACCGAAGCCTCGGTCCTTGTCAAAGGCCACAACCAACCCCGTTCTCCTTTCCAGGCGGGGTTGGGTGTCAGTGTGGCACTCGTGAACGGTCTTTGCCAGTTCCTCGTAGTAAATTTTGGTTTTAGTCGTTTTCTTTATTGCGGCCTCCCGGATCTCTGCCATTAGAGCTGACCACTTGAACGAGGGCTGGAAGAAGTCTCTCCAGGAGCCATAGTAGGTCTCCGGTTGCGTCCTCGGTGGCGGGCAGGCCGGTCTCTCCGGTCCCGGAGAGTAGGCCGGTGGAGCATCCTCTTGCTCTACACCAGTCACATTCAAGGTTAATAAGTCAGGCGCGGACATATCAGCAGGAAAGTCCTCACTCCTCAACATGCTCGATCCTTCTCTGGAGAGCGACAGGGTGGCGCCAACAAGTTCAGACAGATCCTCCCATTGCACTGGGAGGCCGCCCCCCAGGTACTCCAGTATGGGGGAGGCGGAGTCCATTACAGCAGACATGCAAATGTCCAGACAGGGCGGTGGCGCCAGCATACAGCCTTCCCGCACTTTTAGCAGAAGGCGCCAATTTTTACCGCCAATTTAAGATGAAGATGACGCAGCAAACAATTTCAATCCAGCTAAGCGGCCATCTTTGAGCAAAATAGCTGTCTATTCACTGACAGCAAGCGGTGGCTTAAATAAGCAGAAAACAGTCCATACAATGCAATCTTCACACCGCAAATATTACAGTTCACTTTGGCCCAGCAATTTTCAATAAAACAATTGGGGCATGTCACTTTAAGATAATTTTCAGCACACAGTTTTTAAATCCGCTATGGCGCAGGAATATTCAGATCCTGTTCGTGACGCCAATTTATGCAACACGCCAGACCTGCAGGGTATGATGAAGTGAGGTCACAGTTATGGGCAATCGAGGGTACTCACTATATTTGGAAGAACCCTGGGCAGGCGCGTGGCAGTGAAGGAGAGGTAGACACAGTTCCTCTGGGGCACGCTCTGTAGATAGGGACCAGGCCTGATGGTAGTTGAGGTGCCCTGGATGTTACAGGTATTTTGTGTGCCTGGGGGCAAGGTCCCTGTGGTATTCGTGACGCCAGTGCCTTTGGACGGTGGCACGCCGGTTGGTGGTTGGAATGATGAAGGTACACAAGCATGCAGTGAACCAAACGTAAACTTTACTGGACAATCCAACTTTGTACAGCAGGTTTAGTACAGTCTTTATATTACAGTTCCACAAAGGGGCTTATTCACAATATGGCAGGCAACAGTCATGCAAGATACGCTGAGGGTAAACTTTACAAGCACTAGGCAGCAGGTTGTACCTTTCTTCAGAATCAATGTACAGTGTCCCTTCTAGAATTCCTGCTCTGGCTTTATATCTCCCAAGGCCCGGATGCCTAAATGGGTGGCTTAAATCCTTGGTTACTTCCTTCCTCAGGTATTATACTCCTTGCTATGATTCCTAAAATCCTCTGCCCTTCAGGGTCACTTTGCTTACCCTGGGTCGCCTCCTCCTATCAGGTGGATAACTGTAGGTTTCTCCCAGGAGGTTGGTTCCTGCAACTGGGGTATCTCTTCAGAGCTAACTTAGGCTCTCTTGTTCTCAGGCAGGCTGGAGCTTCTCAACAGCCTCCTGGACATCACTAGCAGCCAGGGCTATCCAGCTGCATGTCAGGAGCAGGCTTCTTAACCTCTGTCTTCTCAGACTCCTGATTCTGCACTAACACTCCCTGTCTGGGCCTGGACATTTATACTATGGGCTCCCTATCTCCCTCTAGTGTCTGGGATGTCTAACTACACCCAACTAGGCCTGCTACTGCATCATACAGGGGTACATTGCATGTAAAAACACATTAAAACATACATTAAATGCAGAATTAAATATGACATTTCTGTTCCTTGTGAGTAGGAGTAACGCGCACACCAATTGACCCTTGTGTAGTGCCCACCCATACCTAGTGGGACACTACATATGCACTTTCTATAATAACAGTGTCTTATGTGGCACAAGGGTCTTTGGGCCCCCTCAGGCTCCTGGGCCCTGTAGTTACTGCTACCTCTGCACCCCCTATAGCTACGCCCCTGCAAGTATAGCATGTTTAACATTTGTCACCAGGGGGGTAGCTATAGGGGGTGCAGAGGTAGCAGTATTCGCTACCGGGCCCAGGAGCCTGAGGGGGCCCAAAGACCCTTGTGCCGCATAAAAAGACACTGGTAAGTGTATGCTGGTCAAGTTACACCTCTCTCTGGATGGAAGGGGTTAGGTCAAGCATTTGGCATGGTAGGGTGGGGGTGGTGCCGTTTCAATTTTTGCCTCAGATAGGGAGGCCAGACGTCGGTTTTAGGCCGGACAGTCCGTTTTTTGGGCTCCCTGTCCTCCATCCAGCGCAGGGCCTGGACGACGCAGGAATGTCCTTCTTTTCAGTAGCTCACGCTCAGACTGCAGCATTGCGCTGTCTGAACGTTAGCTGCTGGCACAAACTGACTGACTAACAGGCTTCTTTCACCCCCAGTCAGTCACAAGAGCCCATGGACATGGCTGACTGAGGGGGAGAGAAGCAACCCGGGCTGCCCCCCTCTCACCTTCTGGTCTGAAAGTTCTCCCCAACACTTTTTTTTTTTGCCGGCGATGGGGCGGTTAAGAATTTTTAGAAACCTGCCCTAATGTGCCTTAAGAGACCAAACAACATCCGGAATCATCTAATTAGAGCCGATATAGGCATCTAGTCCAAAAAATCGAGACAACTCCTTCCGCAGACTAAAAGACAAGGAACTTTCCCATGCCTACATTGTGCGAGCTGCACCAACATATTAAAAGGTAACGTCTTCCATCATCCACACACAGGCAAAGCATATCCTATCAAGGACTTCTTCACATGTGACTCCGACTTGGTCGTATATTTAATCAAATGCCCGTGCGGTCTCATATATCGGCAAAACGACGCAAGCCATAAGGGATAGGATTTCGCGCCATAAATCCACAATTAGATGTGGCAAGACTTGGCTTCCCCTACCGGACCATTTCAAGAATGCCGGCCACAACGTATCGCAACTCAAGTATCAAATTATTGAACATGTACACATTGCACTATTCAAAAAACGCGAATTCTACTGGATCCATACGCTTGGCACCCTCTCACCCCGTGGACTCAACCGAGAATATAATATTCTGTATTAGATGTCTGGTTATTGCGTATTATCACTTTCATATACTAATTGCGCTTTCTTCCTTACAGATGCGATTAAACTGCATCCCCATACGGCAGGCAGTATGAGGTCCTTCCTCTTCTGTCTTCTTTCTTCTCTCCTCCCCCTCGCCTTCTCAACTTTTCTTCATAGTCTGCCTACATTATCTTACCCTTTACCACCGTACACACTACACCATGCACTATATAACACACACATCCAATACCCCCCTCCCATCTCCTTTTCTTTCCACACACACTCATTCCCCCCTCCTTCCCCTACATATCCACTATACCCATATACCTTCTATTCTTTATGTTCCCCATACAATTTCCCATTACCTCTTACCAGTCCTTGATCCCTTTACATACAAACTCTCTCTCTCTCTCTCTCTCTCGTTCTTTTCCCCATACACCTTTTTCTCACTATTCGTTTAACCTCTCTCATATATTCATTCTCTATCACTTTCTTCTTCTCTCTCCCTCTCCCCTAGTACGATAGTTTCACCTGACCTTTCATTCTCCTTTTCCGACTTTGTATCTTACTCTTCTTCCCCTTTCATCTTGCCTCTCCCATACACCATCTTTACCCCGTTTTCTACATTAACACATGCCTCTCTTCTTGTTGTCCCCATGTACACACGCTCCGGCGCACACTTGCCCATTTCCAACATGGCCACCTCCTCCATCCATAGCCACTGCGCCTGCACCTGCCCATTTTCTCTTGCGCCCATTTTCAACATGGCCTCCTCCACGCATGCGCCACCATCACCCTGGCTGGATATCTGGCCCTCAGCTTCCTTTTCTCCCCGAGGCTCCCCACTGCGTCTGCAATGAGCAGGACCGTGGTACGATTACACGGACGCCAAATTATGCAGTGGGTCAGGATATGTGTATAATAGTCTATTGTTTGTTCGAGACGCCAATTGCAGCGTGCGCAGGGTACTGTCACAGGGCCCTTTAAGGTGTTCTAACTCACGTACCAGGTTAGGAATGCCAGAGTGGTGTAATGTCTCTGTATGGTAGTGGGCATAGTGTCAACTGTGTCTCCTACCTAGGTACGGCTGGACTCCTGGCTTCTGGCTCACTTGCAATAAAATTAGTATTGTGCTAGTAGGAGTAATAGAGGAAATTTGCAGCAGTAATTGAGAGACAGACCTTTTGTAAAGTTCAAACTTGTCTTTACTAGTTGCAGCTTTCATCCAAGTGAGATACAGCATTAGTCTGAAGTCCCAGCAGGTATTGGCAATGTGTGACAGGAATCTGGCTTCTGCTCTATCATGTGCCTGGAGCTTTTGCAGGAAATGGACATCTGCTTGTTGCTCTAAACTGTGGCAGGAATTTATCTTCTGCGCTTACTATCTTCTGCTGTCTTGGGGACTGACTAGCTAAAGAGGAATTTAGCTTCTCCTGGGTTCTCTGGACGGTACTCACAGTTATTGTCTCAGGGTATGCTTCTTCCTGTAACTGGAGGTGGCTGCTTGCTTTATTCTTGGTTTCATCCAGCTGAGCTGCAAAGCTCAGACTGGGAATGATGATCAATTGTCTCAGCCGAGACAAGATCCTGGCTTTGGATCCCTATATCTGGGAGCTCCTACACGCACAGCCAGTAAACTGGCTAAGTCCTTGCTGAACACATTGTGCCACCTGCTTGTGAACATGAAAATTACAGCAATATACATTTACAAGGCTTAGAATGCACATTTGTGAGGAAATTACACAAGGTGATAATGTTAATGCCCTTAACAGGTTGTAGCGGGGTAAAAGAGTTTCATAAAACAACTCTGGGGTGTTACATTCCCCCTTACTTCGAGTTAAGCCACCCTCAGCTTATGCTTAGGAGGGAGAGGAACCAGTTCTGGGGGTACCCAAATTATCACAAAGGGCTGCCTGAAATACACATAAGACAAACAAAGACAACCATATAACGGCTACCCTAAGGTTCCTTCCCGCATGAGTAGGGTGTCCTATTTAACAGTTTCCCTCTCTCGGTATAACCAGTGAACCAAAGTACTGCACTAAGCAAACATTACTGACTGACTTTGTAGTGTTCTGAGCTCTGTAAACACCAAAGAAAGCATGGGGGTGTCTTTACTCTGTAGTCCCACCATTATGTAATGAAATACTGGCAAATGGAAGGGTGGCTTTATCCTGTATTCCCTTCCCTGCACCAAAGTCTGAAAAATATGGCTTATAGCACTATCACTATGGTGACTATGGGTAGCTAAAATGTGTCTCTAAGGCTTGAGGTACCATACCTTAGGCAAAGGCTTAGAAGAGGAGGTATTTAGCATCTCTATGCAATGTCACAGGAGGAGGGTAGTATAATCCCATGGAACTCCTGGAAGACACCTCAGAATGGAAGCAATCCTGAACATATAACAAACAGGAAAGAGGGGTATGTTATTCCCCTAGCCGTTCCCGAAGCAGCGGGGATACCCTTGCTGGACCTGCCTGGGACTTACCACTTGGTCCTACCTGGATACCCGGGAAATATGACACCAGATGTAAGCCATTAGTATTAAGCGTCCGCATAAAGGGAGTCCGTATAAAGAGGTGAGAGAACATGAGCTGTCAAATAAGGCATACTGGAGTAAGTAGCTACATTTCTGGTTAAGTGCAATGTTAAGTGCAATCATCACAAATAGTGCATTAAGGTCACATTGCGGCATCTAAAAGAGAATACACACAATAGGCATGTAATACTTGAACGTTACATAGCATGTAAACTGGTACAATTAGTGCAAAATTATCACATAGAAGTCACAAAGAGCTCAGGTAAATGTTTGAGTCCTTTCTTTGGGTGCAAGCTTTTTACGTTGCAATAAACCATTTTTGAAAATAATGCAAGAGTATGCTCAAAAATAACTTGAGTCCTGTTGCTTGAAGTGCTTAATGTTGAATCCTCTGGAAACAGGGCAAAAGTCAATTGTAATCCACAGGAATAATAAAGGAGTTAATTGTAATCCAATGTGAGGTATAAAATGTCATGTAAAAGCACATAAAAAAGCGTATTTATAGAACCGTAGTTCCATCCGTCAGGAACAGTCCACGACGTGGCTCCCAATAGTCCTTATTTTTAGGATGAAAAGGGCATTTTTAGAGAAGGACGTCTGCTTGTTGCTCTAAACTGTGACAGGAAGTTATCTTCTGCGCTTACTATCTTCTGCTGTCTTGGGGACTGACTAGCTAAAGAGGAATTTGGCTTCTCCTGGGGTCTCTGGACGGTACTCACAGTTATTGTCTCAGGGTATGCTTCTTCCTGTAACTGGAGATGGCTGCTTGCTTTCTTCTTGGTTTCGTCGGGAATGATGAACAATTGTCTCAGCCGAGACAAGATCCTGGCTTTGTATCCCTATATCTGGGAGCACCTACACGCATAGCCTTCCCGTAGCCGGGTGGCTGGCACATTGACATTAACTTCCTTTCCTCTCCATGAGGCAGGATGTGGGCGAGCCCACTTCTGCTCATAGAGGGGGGGTCTGAACTGGAATGAACTATTCCAGTTCAGAAACAGTAAACTGGCTAAGTCCTTGCTGAACACATTGCTGCCACCTGCTGGTGAACATGAAAATGAAAGCAATATACATTTACAAGGCTTAGAATGCACATTTGTGAGGAAATTACGTTAAATTACACAAGATGACAATGTTAATGCCCTTAACAGGTTGTAGCGGGGTAAAAGAGTTTCGTAACACAACTCTGGGGTGTTACACGTCCATCTCTTCCCCGGTCTAGCGTCCTCCACGTGGGACGCCACCGCTCAGACACCCACTTCTCCTTTCATCAGGTAAGCTTTTTTCAGAGCGGCATTCCGACAATACTACTTTTACATACTGGTACAGAGCTATCAATAGTGTCTCTCCTTTCTCCCCCTGCCACACTGGCTTCCCCACATTATTATTGCATCTCTATTTTCTACTATTCCGCCCTGAAATACCCCTCTTTTCCACCTCCTGTTTTTACACCCCATGCTCTGTCACATGACCTCCGCCGTCCTGCTGTACACTACCTATGTTCTATTTGCCTCATGGACCTCGTTCTCCATTTCCCTGCAACTATAGCCCTCTATATGTGCATTGTTGAAGTGCAGCCGTCCAACTATATACTACCTAAAATCCATTTGCCTTACTGACCTGGTTTTTCATTTCTCTGGCATTATACCCCTTTTATGATATCTCAGATTTTGATAACCATTGAGTTTTCTTTTATTCTTCTCCCTTTAACTTCATTTATTCCTTATCCCCAGCATTAACATATTTCTGTTTTGTACTATTTTTGCAGCGATGATTTGATAAAGGTCTATCTGACCGAAACGTCCTCAAGCAATCGCAAAGTTAAATACTTCATCTATCACACGTGGAGATTTGTTAATATTTTGATATTTTTGACTTTTTTATTTTTTCGAAGTAATCCTTTTGATTAAATTGCTGAGATACATACCTGTATGGTATTAAGGAACATCAAAATTAAATCTACCTTTGCATACTACCTTGAGAGTGCGTGGTTTCATTCATATTGACTATATTTGGGTCTCCACTGCACCTCGCCCTAAAGGAGTGCATCTTCCATCTTTTCTAAACCATAACAAAGCAGGCATGGCTTAACAAAGCACGGGGAAGAACGGGCGTGGTTTAGCAGATTGGGGGCGTGGCCGGTGAGGTCCTGCTTTCTGGGATAAAGCCAGTGGCTACCCTAGCCTCAGACAGCATGAAGGCTATGTGCGTCCCTGCTCCTGGCCACAAAGCACTGAGGGAAGGGGGGGCCCAAGCTGCACTCTTGCACCAGGGCCCATGAGCCTTTAGCTACGCCCCTGTTTGTCACTACTGTTTAAAGTTTTTTTCCACATAGAAGAAAAGTTATGGCTGTTATCAGTATTGGTCCATCAGAATACTCTGGCCCAGGCTCCAATGACGGAATAACATAGGGGTGTTTGGGTTGGCAGCCCCAGGCCCCGCATAACTGAGGGAGCCCAACGCCGACCCGAACACCCACATACTGCGGCAGGGCACGGGAGCGCATAGTTCCCTGTCCCGCTGCCGATCACCGCCATACGCCTATGTGGTAGTACAATCCTGGCGCAAGCGTGCGTGACAACATCATCGCGGGCCTGCGCCAGGACGCAAGACAATAAAGATTGCGCGCCTGCGGCATGCCTCACCATCCTGGACACAGGTAAGTATTAGCTTTTTTTTTTTTTTTTTTTTTTTTCTGTGTGCGCCAACTTTGGGGGGGGCAGAGGAGGACATGGTGGCAAATCACTTCAGGGCGGGCAGTGTGGGGGCAGATTATGACATGGTGCAAATCACTTCATTGGAGGCAGATTATTACATGGGGGCAAATTACTTCATAGAGGGCATTGTGGGGGCAAATTACTTCATGGGGCAGTGTGGGGGGAAATTACTTCATGGGGGCAGTGTGGGGGGGAATTACTTCATGGGGAAATTACTTCATGGAGGGCAGTGTGGGGGGAAATTACTTCATGGGGCAGTGTGGGGGCAAAAGACTTCATGGGGAAAAATAATCATGCGGCAGTGGGGGGGAAATTACTATAAGGGGCAGTGGGGGGGAAATTACTATATAGGGCAGTGGGGGGGGAATTACTATATGGGGGCAGTGGGGGGGGGGAATTACTATATGGGGGCAGTGGGGGGGAAATTACTATATGGGGCAGTGGGGGGGAAATTACTATATGGGGCAGTGGGGGGGAAATTACTATATGGGGCAGTGTGGGGGAAATTACTATATGGGGCAGTGGGGGGGAAATTACTATATGGGGGCAGTGTGGGGGAAATTACTATATGGGGCAGTGGGGGAGAAATTACTATATGGGGCAGTGGGGGGGAAATTACTATATGGGGCAGTGTGGGGGAAATTACTATATGGGGGCAGTGTGGGGGAAATTACTATATGGGGGCAGTGTGTGGGGAAATTACTATATGGGACAGTGGGGAAATTACTATATGGGGCAGTGTGGGGGAAATTATTATATATGGCACTGTGGGGGAAAGTACTATATGGGGCAGTGTGAGAGGAATTATTATAGGAGGCAGTGTGAGGGAAATTGCTATATGGAGAAGTGTGGGAGGGCGTTGCTATTAGGGGACATTATTTTTGGGGACACTATACAGGCATTATTACCTGGAGTAAAATATAGGGTGTTATTACTGGGGGCACTCTAGGGGACAATATAACTGCTGTAGACCCTATAGGGACCTTTGGGATAATTTATCAAACTGGTGTGAAGTAGAACTGGCTCAGTAGCCCATGGCAACAGATTCCACCTTTCATTTTTGACAGCTCCTTTGCTAAATGAAAGGTGGAATCTGATTGGTTGCTATGGGCAACTAAGCCAGTACTACTTTACACCAGTTTGATAAATGACCCCAAATATGAAAAATCTAACTCGTCTGTGTAACAAACTATGTAGAGACGAGATGCAACTGAAAAAATTTGTCATGGCGTTCTGGGTCAAGCGGAGGAGAAGAGGAAAGAGAAGGTCTACATGACAGGAGATATCACTACTGTGACCTGGATCTCCTCCAACTAATTTTTATCATAATCATATGTATTTTAAATTTGGCAACTAAAATTTTAATTTGTAGATGTCACCTAAAGTCCTATGTAACAGACCAGATAAGGCCTCTTGCACATGGCCATTGTGGTCCCGTTCCGTGCATTGGGGGCCGCAATTTGCAGTCCTGAATGCACAGGCAACGTCTGTGCAGCGGTCGGGACGGATCCAGACCCATTCAATTTGAATGGGTCCGTGATCCGTCTGTTCCGCAAAAAGATAGAACAAGTTTTATTTTTTGCGGAACGGAAGCACAGATTGGAACCCCACGGAAGCACTCCATAGTGCTTCCGTGGGGTTCCGTTCTGTGCTTCTGTTCCACACTGCATCTCCGGATTTGCAGACCCATTCAAGTGAATGGGTCCGCATCCGTGATGTGAAATGCACACGGCCGGTACCCCGTGAATTGGGGAACCACCGCAATACGGCCACGGGAGCAAAACGGCCATGTGCAAGAGGCCTAACAGTGATACCGTTCTGTGTGCAGATAATGTAGTAGATGCAGTCCTATGCAACACCCCATATACTGTCCTCATACACGTTAGCACGGTGTGTAATCTGACATGTAGCTAAACCTTCTGTCCTCTGAGGAAAAGAGACTGTTCAGCATTACGGTTCTCTTTATTGCTCGTAGACTGACAGGAAAGGTGAAACTACAGAATAAAATAGTAGTATTTTAAAACATAAATATCCATGGTACATGGCATAAGACACAGAATAATTTGCAATACATTCAGTATATGAGATAATACAATGATAGTGAGCTATCAGATACAATAAACTACATAAAATGACACATAGATAGTACTCTTACCGACTATGCTCAAAAACAGGCTGAATAACAGATTATGTGGCAGGAAAACCAGTGAGAGTGTATGGCTCCTGAGACATAAGATGGTGGCTGCTTGCTGTACCAGCACAAGACTAGCAAGAACCAGGAACTACCCACAATGCTCTGGGACTCCCATAATGCATAGAGAAAAACAGGCTGGATGAAATACCTAAACTCATCAATAGATGGTGCTGTTACCACACAATGTAATGCAAATGAATTACAACACAGTTAAATGCAATCTCAATTGCTAAACAGATAGAAACAACTGGATCTGCATCTGGGGACAGAACACCCCACATAACACAATAGTTCAATGTGTTATGTGGGGTGTTACATAGGACTGCAGATAACATATATGACATCTGTACTCAGAGTTATTAGATGGTGGGGGTCAGACTCCTGGCACCCCCGCCAATCAGCTGTTTGAGGAGACCACGATGTCCCAGTGAGTGCCGCAGCCTCTTTGCTCCTTACCAAGCACATCGCTGTCCATTTGATAGCACTGTGCTTGGTATTATAGATCAGACCCAATCACTGCCTTTGTAGACAATAAATTGGCACCAGGGTCTATTTCTTTGAATTTCTAAACCTTATTGATGATATGAGGGCCCCTGGAAATATTTATTCTGGTAGACCCAAGGAACCCCATTCTGACCCTGGCTGTCATAAATACCTCCCATTACGTATCACTATAGCCACGTTCACACTGCAGCATTCTGGTCAGTATTTGTAAGGTCTTATGCACACAATTGTAACCATATTTCTGTCTGCAAACCATGTAACATAGTAACATAGTATATAAGGCCGAAAAAAAAACAAAAAACTGTGAGGTAGAAGCCTATTTTCCCCACTTAAGGGGAAACAAATTCCTTCCCGACTCCATTCAGGCAATCAGAATAACTCCCTGCATTAACGACCCCTCTCTAGTAGCTATAGCCTGTAATATTGTTACACTCCAGAAATACATTCAGGCCCCTCTTGAACTCTTTTAGTGAACTCACCATCACCACCTCCTCAGGCAGAGAGTCCCATAGTCTCACTGCTCTTACCGTAAAGAATCCTCTTCTATGTTTGTGTACAAACCTTCTTTACTCCAGACGCAGAGGATGTCCCCTCGTCACAGTCACAGTCCTGGGGATAAATAGATGATAGGATAGATCTCTGTACTGACCCCTAACATATTTATACACGGTTATTAGATCTCCCGTCAGTCGTCTTTTTTCTAAAGTGAATAACCCTAATGTTTTAGGGTACTGTAGTTGTCCCATTACAGTTATTACTTTAGTTGCCCTCATCTGAACCCTCTCCAGCTTTGCTATGTCTGTCTTGTTCACAGGAGCCCATAACTGTACACAGTACTCCATGTGTGGTCTGACCAGTGATTTGTAAAGTGTTAGGACTATGTTCTCATCACAGGCATCTATGCCCCTTTTGATGCAACCCATTATCTTATTGGCCTTTGCAGCAGCTGCCTGACACTGGTTTTACAGCTTAGTTTGCTGTTCACAAAAATTCCTAGGTCCTTTTCCATGTCAGTGTTACCCAGTGTTTTACCATTTAGTATGTACGGGTGACTTGTATTACTCCTACCCATGTGTGTAACCGTACATTTGTCAATGTTAAACCTCATCTGCCACTTCTCTGCCCAAGCCTCCAATCTTTCCAGATCCCTCTGTAGCAGTATACTGTCCTCTTCCATGTCAATTACTTTACACAGTTTAGTGTTATCTGCATTTTTTTATTTTACTATGCAAGCCTTCTACAAGATCATTATTAAATATATTGAAGAGAATAGGGCCCAATACTGACCCCTGAGGTACCCCACTAGTGACAGTGACCCAATCTGAGTGTGTACCGTTAATAACCACCCTCTGTTTTCTATCACTGAGCCAGTTACTTACCCACATACAGACATTTTCTCCCAGCCCAAGCATTCTCATTTTATATACTATCCTTTTATGTGGTACAGTGTCAAATGCTTTGGAGAAGTCCAGATATACGACATCCATTGATTCACCACTGTCAAGTTTAGAACTTACCTCCTCCTCCTCATAGAAACTGATCAAATTAGTTTGACATGACCGATCTCTCATGGAGCCATGCTGATATGGCGTTATTTGCTTATTTTCATTGAGGTACTCCAAGGTAGCATCTCTTAGAAAACCTTTAAACAGTTTACCCATGACAGATGTTAAACTTACCGGCCTATAGTTTCCGGGCTCTGTTTTTGGACCCTTTTTGAATATTGGCACCACATTTGCTATGCGCCAATCCTGTGGAACACTCCCTGTCAGTATAAAGTCCTTAAATATCAGAAATAAGGGTCTGGCTATGACATTACTTAATTCTCTTAGGATACGGGGAGGGGGGGTAGTACCAACCGGTCCTGGCAATTTGTCTATTTTAATCTTTTTTAAGACGCCGCTGGGTCTGACAGGGCACTCTTAATGGGGAATTACCTTTTACATTCTGCATTTCATCTGACAGTTTTTTTTCTTCAGTGAATACAGTGGAGAAAAAAATATTTAATAGCTTTGCTTTCTCTTCATCGCTCTTTGCAACTCCGCCCTCATCACTCTGTAAAGGGCCGACACCTTCAGATTGATACTTTTTACCATTTATATAATTGAAGAACATTTTAGGGTTAGTTTTGCTCTCTTTGGCAATTAATCTCTTGGTCTCTAGTTTGGCCGCTTTTATTTGTTTTTTACATATTCTAATTTTTTCCATATAGTTTTTCAGTGCTTTCTCTCCCCACTCCTGTTTTAGTGATTTAAATGCTTTCTTTTTGTCATTTATTGCTTTCTTTACAGTTCTATTTATCCACATTGGTTTCTTCTTGTTCCTTAACCTTTTATTCCCATAAGGTATGTAATTCTCACAATTAGATTTTAGGATGCTTTTAAAAATATCCCATTTTGTGGTTGTATTTTTATTTTTGAGGACTTTGTCCCAGTTAGTTAGGCCTATGGCTTCTCTTAGTTGGCTAAATTAAGCTTTTTTAAAGTTTGGCATTTTTGTTCCTCCCTGAAGAAACACTCTTTTAAATGATAATTGGAAGGTTATTACTTTATGGTCACTATTTCCCAGGTGTCCCCCAACCTGCACATCTGTTGTTCTGTCAGGTCTTTTGGGTAATACTAAGTCCAGTATGGCCGTCCCTCTAGTCGGGTCCTGAACCAGTTTGGAAAGGTAATTGTCTTTGGTTATTGCCAAAAACCAGTTTCCTTTATGAGATATACAAGTTTCAGTTTCCCAGTCTATATCTGGGTAGTTGAGGTCCCCCATAATAATGACCTCATTATGATTTGCCGCCTTGTCTATCTCGTTTAGTAGTAGATTTTCTGTAAACTCCTATTAATAATTTCTTATTGTTTTTTCCTCCAAGTATTTCTACCCAGAGTGACTCCACATGTTCATGTCCCTCACTTATATCTTCTCGGACTGTGGGCTTTAGACAGGACTTTACATAAAGGCAGACCCCTCCTCCTCTCCGGTTTTAGCGATCCTTTCTAAACAGACTGTGACCCTGTACATTAACCACCCAGTCATAGCTATCATCCAGCCATGTCACAGTTATTCCCACTATGTCATAGTCCTCCTCACACATCACTAATTCCAGTTCACCAGTTTTATTAGTCAGGCTTTTGGCATTAGTATACATACATTTAATAGGTTTATGTATTTTTTTGCCCTACACCTTTCCTTCTGAACTGTTCTAGTCCCTCCTTCCATTCCTCCCATAGTCACATTACCTTGACCCCGGTCTCTATCTGCACTATCCTCCCCTCCTATAACATAATTACCCTCCCCAGTCCCTAGTTTAAACACTCCTCCAACCTTCTAGCCATATTCTCCCCCAACACAGCTACCGCTTCCCCATTGAGGTGCAGCCCGTCCCTACGATAGAGCCTGTAGCCAACAGAGAAGTCGACCCAGTTCTCCAGGAACCCAAACCCCTCCTTCCTACACCAGTTCTTGAGCCACTTGTTTACCTCCCTAAAATCTTTTTTAAGGACGCTCTACCTACCTCTAACTTTGTCATTGGTTCCGATATGGACCATGACCGCTGGATCTGCTCCAGCCCCTCCCAGTAATCTGTCAACGACCAGCGATGTGTCAAACTCGAGCGCCAGGAAGACAACACACTGTTCAACGATCCCGGTCTTTGTGACAGATTGCCCCATCTGTACCCCTAATAATTGAGTCTCCCACTACCAGCACCTGTCTGGCCTGCCCTGCTCTCCTGGTCCCCTGCCTCCTGGATTCCCCTGACTGGCAGAGGAAGTGTCCGGCTGCAGCACTGCTCTCTCTGAACTGACAGAATCAGACCTGATAGAATCACCCTGGACTGGGAGAAAGTCTGAGTTTAGTAATGTTCTCTATTATACTGTAGGATGCCTGGTTGTCGGGTCATGTAAGTGTATGTCATCTGATATACCTACCCCCACTGTTCTGCTCTGTTTTCTGGAGGTGATACCCCACCGAGCAGACATCTTGTTGTACCCGACCATCTACCTTAAACTATGTTGGTCCCTGATCGCTGCGTTTCTGTGTATCGTGATCATTTTGTGGACCCCGCTAGTTATGTTTTTTTTTTTTCTTTTTTATGTTTCACTTTCTATGCAGGTGTTATTGGGCCTAAAAATTCAAAGCACTTATCTGGCTATAGTACTTTACTGTGTCGATACGCAAGCTTACAGCAGTTTGTATATAATATGCTCTCTTCTCTCTCAATATGGGGTTGAAAATTTATTCCAATAATATGAGAGGTTTGAACGCTCCGTTCAGACAGTCTCGGCGGTGGTCAGACTTGCTGAGGTCTAGATGCAATGTGGCCCTGATTCAGGAGTCCCACCTATTAAAAACTGACCAGCATAGGTGTGCACACTGCCGCTTCCCATACATGTTCCACTCTCCATCTGTTAAAAAGCAGAAAGCTGGGACGTTTATATGTGTTAAGTCCTCAGTAGCATTTACTCCTCAGAAATGCAGATTCTGCAGGACGTTATTTTATTTTATTATGCTTAATTGAGGGGGCTCAATATACTAATGTCCGACAAAAAAATTTCCTTCACAAACTATTTAGGAAAATTCTATAGGTGGTGAAAGGAGCTGTGGTAGTAGGTGGAGATTTAAATATCCCTGTCAATGCAGATTAAGATTGCCACACAAGTGCACAGTCCCGACGTGAAGACTTACAGAACTCGCTTAAAGATACAAAAATATGGAGATATCAACATGGCGGTGAACGTGATTATACGCATATCTCATCATCCCATTCTTCACAATCCCGCATTGACTATTTCTTAGTCTCTAGAGAGATCTTGCATAAGGTGGTCAAGTCAGACATTGGGTGTGCTACATGGTCTGACCACGCACATGTCTCACTTGAAATTGACAATGGTCTTCCTAACCAGTTGCCGTCACAATGGAGGCTTAACCCATATCTGCTTAAGAGCGCGGAGAGAGTGGAGGAGTATTGTACCCGTTTACGTGAGTTCTTTAGCTTTAATGACACCCCGGAGGTCTCTATCTCCACCTTGTGGCTTGCACACAAGGCGTACATGATAGGAATCCTACTGCAATCAGCTGCACGCCTTATGAAAAACAGGGAACAAGAATTGTCAGAGACCATCAGAAAATTTGAAGCAGCCAATACCATATACAAGTCTCTTCTTCTGTATAAACATTAAAGAGTACTAAGTCGACTCAAGACATCCTTTTATCACATGGGTGATAGAGCAGGAGCGCTACTTGCACGCAGACTCAAGCCTAGGGCAGCAGACTCCAGAATAGAGAAAATAAATTATAATGGTCTACTGATCACCCATCCACAAGAGATAGCAAACACGTTCGCCTCCTATTAGTGCAATGGCCAGGATACGTGTTCGCTGACTCCACCTATGCCGTGGGCCAGGATACGGGTATTTAAAGTTCTGCATTTCTCGTGACACCAATTGCAGCGTGCGCAGGGTACTACCCTATGGCCCTTCCAATGTGTTATAACGCATGTCCCAGATTAGGAATGCCAGAGTGGTGTAATAGCCTATAATGTCTCTATAGGGTAACGATAATTGTGTCAAAGGTGACTCCTACCTGGGTACGGCTGGACTCCTGGCTTCTGGCTCACTTGTAATAAATTTGAGTGTAGTGATAGTAGGAGTAATAGAGGAATTTTGCAGCAGAAATGATGTCCAGAAATTTAGATGAAGTTCAAATGTTTCTTTACTGAAGATTAGGGATGAGCGAACTCGAACTGTATAGTTCGGGTTCGTACCGAATTTTGGGGTGTCCGTGACACGGACCCGAACCCGGACATTTTCGTAAAAGTCCGGGTTCGGGTTCGGTGTTCGTCGCTTTCTTCGCGCTTTTGTGACGCTTTCTTGGCGCTTTTTGAAAGGCTGCAAAGCAGCCAATCAACAAGCGTCATACTACTTGCCCCAAGAGGCCATCACAGCCATGCCTACTATTGGCATGGCTGTGATTGGCCAGAGCACCATGTGACCCAGCCTCTATTTAAGCTGGAGTCACATAGCGCCGCCCGTCACTCTGCTCTGATTAGCGTAGGGAGAGGTTGCGGCTGCGACAGTAGGGCGAGATTAGGCAGATTAACTCCTCCAAAGGACTTGATTAACTGATCGATCTGCAGCTGTGGATCATTGAGCTGCTGATCCTCAATTGCTCACTGTTTTTAGGCTGCACAGACCGTTTGTCAGTCTCATTTTTCTGGGGTGATCGGCGGCCATTTTGTGTCTTGTGGTGCGCCAGCACAAGCTGCGACCAAGTGCATTTAACCCTCAATGGTGTGGTTGTTTTTTGGCTAAAGCCTACATCAGGGTGAAGCTGTCACACCAAGTGCATTTAACCAGCAATAGTCTGTTCATTTTTTGGCCATATACAAAATCAGGGGCAAGCTGCGCCTGTCACCAAGTGCATTTAACCCTCAATGGTGTGGTTGTTTTTTGGCTAAAGCCTACATCAGGGTGAAGCTGTCACACCAAGTGCATTTAACCAGCAATAGTCTGTTCATTTTTTGGCCATATACAAAATCAGGGGCAAGCTGCGCCTGTCACCAAGTGCATTTAACCCTCAATGGTGTGGTTGTTTTTTGGCTAAAGCCTACATCAGGGTGAAGCTGTCACACCAAGTGCATTTAACCAGCAATAGTCTGTTCATTTTTTGGCCATATACAAAATCAGGGGCAAGCTGCGCCTGTCACCAAGTGCATTTAACCCTCAATGGTGTGGTTGTTTTTTGGCTAAAGCCTACATCAGGGTGAAGCTGTCACACCAAGTGCATTTAACCAGCAATAGTCTGTTCATTTTTTGGCCATATCCCAGTCTAATTCTGTCACTAAATCCATACCGGTCACCCAGCGCCTAAATACTAGGCCTCAAATTTATATCCAGCTAAATCTGTCCCTAGTGCTGTAGCTGGGCGAGTTATTTAGTGTCCGTTCAAGCACATTTCTTGTTCTGGGTTGAAATACAATTCCCAATTTAGCAATTTCATAATTTAGTGGTTCCTGCTATATCAGAGCTATTTGAAATCTATCCCAAAAAGGGTATATAATATTGAAGGTGCACATTGGGTCATTCAGAATAACTTCACACACACCCGCTACTGTGTATTTCCAAGTCTAATTCTGTCACTAAACCCATACCTGTCACCCAGCGCCTAAATACTAGGCCTCAAATTTAAATCCCTCTAAATCTCTCGTTACCCACCGCTGTACTGTTGTTGCTGGGCAAGATATTTAGTGTCCGTCAAAGCACATTTTTTGTTCTGGGTTGAAGTACAATTCCCAATTTAGCAATTTCATAATTTAGTGGTTTCTGCTATATCAGAGCTATTTGAAATCTATCCCTAAAAGGGTATATAATATTGAAGGTGCACATAGGGTCATTCAGAATAACTTCACACACACGCTTCTGTGCATTTCCAAGTCTAATTCTGTCACTAAATCCATACCGGTGACCCAGCGCCTAAATACTAGGCCTCAAATTTAAATCCCTCTAAATCTCTCGTTACCCACCACTGTACTGTTGTTGCTGGGCAAGATATTTAGTGTCCGTCAAAGCACATTTTTTGTTCTGGGTTGAAGTACAATTCCCAATTTAGCAATTTCATAATTTAGTGGTTTCTGCTATATCAGAGCTATTTGAAATCTATCCCTAAAAGGGTATATAATATTGAAGGTGCACATAGGGTCATTCAGAATAACTTCACACACACGCTTCTGTGCATTTCCAAGTCTAATTCTGTCACTAAATCCATACCGGTGACCCAGCGCCTAAATACTAGGCCTCAAATTTAAATCCCTCTAAATCTCTCGTTACCCACCGCTGTACTGTTGTTGCTGGGCAAGATATTTAGTGTCCGTCAAAGCACATTTTTTGTTCTGGGTTGAAGTACAATTCCCAATTTAGCAATTTCATAATTTAGTGGTTTCTGCTATATCAGAGCTATTTGAAATCTATCCCTAAAAGGGTATATAATATTGAAGGTGCACATAGGGTCATTCAGAATAACTTCACACACACGCTTCTGTGCATTTCCAAGTCTAATTCTGTCACTAAATCCATACCGGTGACCCAGCGCCTAAATACTAGGCCTCAAATTTAAATCCCTCTAAATCTCTCGTTACCCACCGCTGTACTGTTGTTGCTGGGCAAGATATTTAGTGTCCGTCAAAGCACATTTTTTGTTCTGGGTTGAAGTACAATTCCCAATTTAGCAATTTCATAATTTAGTGGTTCCTGCTATATCAGAGCTATTTGAAATCTATCCCAAAAAGGGTATATAATATTGAAGGTGCACATTGGGTCATTCAGAATAACTTCACACACACCCGCTACTGTGTATTTCCAAGTCTAATTCTGTCACTAAACCCATACCTGTCACCCAGCGCCTAAATACTAGGCCTCAAATTTAAATCCCTCTAAATCTCTCGTTACCCACCGCTGTACTGTTGTTGCTGGGCAAGATATTTAGTGTCCGTCAAAGCACATTTTTTGTTCTGGGTTGAAGTACAATTCCCAATTTAGCAATTTCATAATTTAGTGGTTTCTGCTATATCAGAGCTATTTGAAATCTATCCCTAAAAGGGTATATAATATTGAAGGTGCACATAGGGTCATTCAGAATAACTTCACACACACGCTTCTGTGCATTTCCAAGTCTAATTCTGTCACTAAATCCATACCGGTGACCCAGCGCCTAAATACTAGGCCTCAAATTTAAATCCCTCTAAATCTCTCGTTACCCACCACTGTACTGTTGTTGCTGGGCAAGATATTTAGTGTCCGTCAAAGCACATTTTTTGTTCTGGGTTGAAGTACAATTCCCAATTTAGCAATTTCATAATTTAGTGGTTTCTGCTATATCAGAGCTATTTGAAATCTATCCCTAAAAGGGTATATAATATTGAAGGTGCACATAGGGTCATTCAGAATAACTTCACACACACGCTTCTGTGCATTTCCAAGTCTAATTCTGTCACTAAATCCATACCGGTGACCCAGCGCCTAAATACTAGGCCTCAAATTTAAATCCCTCTAAATCTCTCGTTACCCACCGCTGTACTGTTGTTGCTGGGCAAGATATTTAGTGTCCGTCAAAGCACATTTTTTGTTCTGGGTTGAAGTACAATTCCCAATTTAGCAATTTCATAATTTAGTGGTTTCTGCTATATCAGAGCTATTTGAAATCTATCCCTAAAAGGGTATATAATATTGAAGGTGCACATAGGGTCATTCAGAATAACTTCACACACACGCTTCTGTGCATTTCCAAGTCTAATTCTGTCACTAAATCCATACCGGTGACCCAGCGCCTAAATACTAGGCCTCAAATTTAAATCCCTCTAAATCGCTCGTTACCCACCACTGTACTGTTGTTGCTGGGCAAGATATTTAGTGTCCGTCAAAGCACATTTTTTGTTCTGGGTTGAAGTACAATTCCCAATTTAGCAATTTCATAATTTAGTGGTTCCTGCTATATCAGAGCTATTTGAAATCTATCCCAAAAAGGGTATATAATATTCAAGGTGCACATTGGGTCATTCAGAATAACTTCACACACACGCTTCTGTGCATTTCCAAGTCTAATTCTGTCACTAAATCCATACCGGTCACCCAGCGCCTAAATACTAGGCCTCAAATTTATATCCCGCTGAATTTGAATACAATACATTGGGCCAAATAATATATTTGTTGTTGTGGTGAACCATAACAATGAGAAAAACATCTAGTAAGGGACGCGGACGTGGACATGGTCGTGGTGGTGTTAGTGGACCCTCTGGTGCTGGGAGAGGACGTGGCCGTTCTGCCACATCCACACGTCCTAGTGTACCAACTACCTCAGGTCCCAGTAGCCGCCAGAATTTACAGCGATATATGGTGGGGCCCAATGCCGTTCTAAGGATGGTAAGGCCTGAGCAGGTACAGGCATTAGTCAATTGGGTGGCCGACAGTGGATCCAGCACGTTCACATTATCTCCCACCCAGTCTTCTGCAGAAAGCGCACAGATGGCGCCTGAAAACCAACCCCATCAGTCTGTCACATCACCCCCATGCATACCAGGGAAACTGTCTCAGCCTCAAGTTATGCAGCAGTCTCTTATGCTGTTTGAAGACTCCGCTGGCAGGGTTTCCCAAGGGCATCCACCTAGCCCTTCCCCAGCGGTGAAAGACATAGAATGCACTGACGCACAACCACTTATGTTTCCTGATGATGAGGACATGGGAATACCACCTCAGCATGTCTCTGATGATGACGAAACACAGGTGCCAACTGCTGCGTCTTTCTGCAGTGTGCAGACTGAACAGGAGGTCAGGGATCAAGACTGGGTGGAAGACGATGCAGGGGACGATGAGGTCCTAGACCCCACATGGAATGAAGGTCGTGCCACTGACTTTCACAGTTCGGAGGAAGAGGCAGTGGTGAGACCGAGCCAACAGCGTAGCAAAAGAGGGAGCAGTGGGCAAAAGCAGAACACCCGCCGCCAAGAGACTCCGCCTGCTACTGACCGCCGCCATCTGGGACCGAGCACCCCAAAGGCAGCTTCAAGGAGTTCCCTGGCATGGCACTTCTTCAAACAATGTGCTGACGACAAGACCCGAGTGGTTTGCACGCTGTGCCATCAGAGCCTGAAGCGAGGCATTAACGTTCTGAACCTGAGCACAACCTGCATGACCAGGCACCTGCATGCAAAGCATGAACTGCAGTGGAGTAAACACCTTAAAACCAAGGAAGTCACTCAGGCTCCCCCTGCTACCTCTTCTGCTGCTGCCGCCTCGGCCTATTCTGCTGCTGCCGCCTCGGCCTCTTCCTCCGCCTCTGGAGGAACGTTGGCACCTGCCGCCCAGCAAACAGGGGATGTACCACCAACACCACCACCACCACCTCCGTCACCAAGCGTCTCAACCATGTCACACGCCAGCGTTCAGCTCTCCATCTCACAAACATTTGATAGAAAGCGTAAATTCCCACCTAGCCACCCTCGATCCCTGGCCCTGAATGCCAGCATTTCTAAACTACTGGCCTATGAAATGCTGTCATTTAGGCTGGTGGACACAGACAGCTTCAAACAGCTCATGTCGCTTGCTGTCCCACAGTATGTTGTTCCCAGCCGGCACTACTTCTCCAAGAGAGCCGTGCCTTCCCTGCACAACCAAGTATCCGATAAAATCAAGTGTGCACTGCGCAACGCCATCTGTAGCAAGGTCCACCTAACCACAGATACGTGGACCAGTAAGCACGGCCAGGGACGCTATATCTCCCTAACTGCACACTGGGTAAATGTAGTGGCAGCTGGGCCCCAGGCGGAGAGCTGTTTGGCGCACGTCCTGCCGCCGCCAAGGATCGCAGGGCAACATTCTTTGCCTCCTGTTGCCACCTCCTCCTTCTCGGCTTCCTCCTCCTCTTCTTCCACCTGCTCATCCAGTCAGCCACACACCTTCACCACCAACTTCAGCACAGCCCGGGGTAAACGTCAGCAGGCCATTCTGAAACTCATATGTTTGGGGGACAGGCCCCACACCGCACAGGAGTTGTGGCGGGGTATTGAACAACAGACCGACGAGTGGTTGCTGCCGGTGAGCCTCAAGCCCGGCCTGGTGGTGTGTGATAATGGGCGAAATCTCGTTGCAGCTCTGGGACTAGCCAATTTGACGCACATCCCTTGCTTGGCGCATGTGCTGAATTTGGTGGTGCAGAAGTTCATTCACAACTACCCTGACATGTCAGAGCTGCTGCATAAAGTGCGGGCCGTCTGTTCGCGCTTCCGGCGTTCACATCCTGCCGCTGCTCGCCTGTCTGCGCTACAGCGTAACTTCGGCCTTCCCGCTCACCGCCTCATATGCGACGTGCCCACCAGGTGGAACTCCACCTTGCACATGCTGGACAGACTGTGCGAGCAGCAGCAGGCCATAGTGGAGTTTCAGCTGCAGCACGCACGGGTCAGTCGCACTACAGAACAGCACCACTTCACCACCAATGACTGGGCCTCCATGCGAGACCTGTGTGCCCTGTTGCGCTGTTTCGAGTACTCCACCAACATGGCCAGTGGCGATGACACCGTTATCAGCGTTACAATACCACTTCTATGTCTCCTTGAGAAAACACTTAGGGCGATGATGGAACAGGAGGTGGCCCAGGAGGAGGAGGAGGAGGATGAGGAAGAGGGGTCATTTTTAGCACTTTCAGGCCAGTCTCTTCGAAGTGACTCAGAGGGAGGTTTTTTGCAACAGCAGAGGCCAGGTACAAATGTGGCCAGCCAGGGCCCACTACTGGAGGACGAGGAGGACGAGGATGAGGAGGAGGTGGAGGAGGATGAGGATGAAGCATGGTCACAGCGGGGTGGCACCCAACGCAGCTCGGGTCCATCACTGGTGCGTGGCTGGGGGGAAAGGCAGGACGATGACGATACGCCTCCCACAGAGGACAGCTTGTCCTTACCCCTGGGCAGCCTGGCACACATGAGCGACTACATGCTGCAGTGCCTGCGCAACGACAGCAGAGTTGCCCACATTTTAACCTGTGCGGACTACTGGGTTGCCACCCTGCTGGATCCACGCTACAAAGACAATGTGCCCACCTTACTTCCTGCACTGGAGCGTGATAGGAAGATGCGCGAGTACAAGCGCACGTTGGTAGACGCGCTACTGAGAGCATTCCCAAATGTCACAGGGGAACAAGTGGAAGCCCAAGGCCAAGGCAGAGGAGGAGCAAGAGGTCGCCAAGGCAGCTGTGTCACGGCCAGCTCCTCTGAGGGCAGGGTTAGCATGGCAGAGATGTGGAAAACTTTTGTCAACACGCCACAGCTAACTGCACCACCACCTGATACGCAACGTGTTAGCAGGAGGCAACATTTCACTAACATGGTGGAACAGTACGTGTGCACACCCCTCCACGTACTGACTGATGGTTCGGCCCCATTCAACTTCTGGGTCTCTAAATTGTCCACGTGGCCAGAGCTAGCCTTTTATGCCTTGGAGGTGCTGGCCTGCCCGGCAGCCAGCGTTTTGTCTGAACGTGTATTCAGCACGGCAGGGGGCGTCATTACAGACAAACGCAGCCGCCTGTCTACAGCCAATGTGGACAAGCTGACGTTCATAAAAATGAACCAGGCATGGATCCCACAGGACCTGTCCGTCCCTTGTCCAGATTAGACATTAACTACCTCCCCATAACCATATATTATTGGACTCCAGGGCACTTCCTCATTCAATCCTATTTTTATTTTCATTTTACCATTATATTGCGATGCTACCCAAAGTTGAATGAACCTCTCCTCTGCCTGTGTGCTAGGCCTAAATATATGCCAATGGACTGTTGCAGTGGTGGCTGACATGAAGCCTGATTCTCTGCTATGACATGCAGACTAATTCTCTGCTGACATGAAGCCAGATTGTCTGTTACGGGACCTCTCTCCTCTGCCTGGGTGCTGGGCCTAAATTTATGACAATGGACTGTTGCAGTGGTGGCTGACGTGAAGCCTGATTCTCTGCTATGACATGCAGACTGATTCTCTGCTGACATGAAGCCAGATCGTCTGTTACGGGACCTCTCTGCTCTGCCTGTGTGCTAGGCCTAAATATATGCCAATGGACTGTTGCAGTGGTGGGTGACGTGAAGCCTCATTCTCTGCTATGACATGCAGACTGATTCTCTGCTGACATGAAGCCAGATTGTCTGTTACGGGACCTCTCTGCTCTGCCTGTGTGCTAGGCCTAAATATATGCCAATGGACTGTTGCAGTGGTGGGTGACGTGAAGCCTCATTCTCTGCTATGACATGCAGACTGATTCTCTGCTGTCATGAAGCCAGATTGTCTGTTACGGGACCTCTCTGCTCTGCCTGTGTGCTAGGCCTAAATATATGCCAATGGACTGTTGCAGTGGTGGGTGACGTGAAGCCTCATTCTCTGCTATGACATGCAGACTGATTCTCTGCTGACATGAAGCCAGATTGTCTGTTACGGGACCTCTCTGCTCTGCCTGTGTGCTAGGCCTAAATATATGCCAATGGACTGTTGCAGTGGTGGGTGACGTGAAGCCTCATTCTCTGCTATGACATGCAGACTGATTCTCTGCTGTCATGAAGCCAGATTGTCTGTTACGGGACCTCTCTGCTCTGCCTGTGTGCTAGGCCTAAATATATGCCAATGGACTGTTGCAGTGGTGGGTGACGTGAAGCCTCATTCTCTGCTATGACATGCAGACTAATTCTCTGCTGACATGAAGACAGATTCTCTGTTACGGGACCTCTCTCCTCTGCCTGTGTGTGTGCTGGGCCTAAATATATGCCAATGGACTGTTGCAGTGGTGGCTGACGTGAAGCCTCATTCTCTGCTATGACATGCAGACTGATTCTCTGCTGACATGAAGCCAGATTCTCTGTTACGGGACCTCTCTCCTCTGCCTGTGTGTGTGCTGGGCCTAAATATATGCCAATGGACTGTTGCAGTGGTGGCTGACGTGAAGCCTCATTCTCTGCTATGACATGCAGACTGATTCTCTGCTGACATGAAGCCAGATTCTCTGTTACGGGACCTCTCTCCTCTGCCTGTGTGCTAGGCCTAAATATATGCCAATGGACTGTTGCAGTGGTGGCTGACGTGAAGCCTCATTCTCTGCTATGACATGCAGACTAATTCTCTGCTGACATGAAGACAGATTCTCTGTTACGGGACCTCTCTCCTCTGCCTGGGTGCCGGGGCCTAAATATCTGAGAATGGACTGTTCCAGTGGTGGGTGACGGGAAGCCAGATTCTCTGCTATGGAACCTCTCTCCAATTGATTTTGGTTAATTTTTATTTATTTAATTTTTATTTTAATTAATTTCCCTATCCACATTTGTTTGCAGGGGATTTACCTACATGTTGCTGCCTTTTGCAGCCCTCTAGCCCTTTCCTGGGCTGTTTTACAGCCGTTTTAGTGCCGAAAAGTTCGGGTCCCCATTGACTTCAATGGGGTTCGGGTTCGGGACGAAGTTCGGATCGGGTTCGGATCCCGAACCCGAACATTTCCGGGATGTTCGGCCGAACTTCTCGAACCCGAACATCCAGGTGTTCGCTCAACTCTACTGAAGATAACTTGTCTCCAAGCAGTATACAGCTTTGGTCTCTGGTCCCAGCAGGTTTTAGCAATGATTGGCAGGAATGAGTGCTTCTGCTTTAATGTGAGCTTGCAGGATAAGTCGTCTGCTTGGTAGCTCTGTAACTGTGGCAGGAATTAATCTTTTGCACTTTTCTGTAACTTCTGCTTTGTGGGGACAGACTAGCTGAGCAGGAATGGTTTCTCCTAGGTCTCTGGACTTAACTCACAGATTACTTCTCAGGGGATGCTTTCTTCCTGGAACTCTGGAGGTTGTTTGTAGCTTTCTGCTTCTTCATCCAACTGAGGCTGAAGGAGCTCAGCTGGGTATATGATCAGGTCTCGGCCGATACAAGATCCTTGCTGTCTTCCATATGCAGGAGACCTCCTCACACACACACACACCCTACCCCTAGCAGGGGGTGGGCTACACTCTGACTTTAACTTCCTTCTCCACCCATGCTGCACAGAGGGGGAGCTAAGCTGGAATAATCCATTCCAGCCTAGATATGCTAAACTAGGACTAGTACCTTGCCAACGGAGTTGCTGCCACCTGCTGGTAAACCTGGAAAATTACAGGAAACAATTACATTTAACATGGTTTTATATGCACATTTGTGATGACATAATATAAATTACAAAGTAATAGTAATGGCTGAGCACTCACCACTTGGACAATGGAAACAAACACTCCAGAGTAAAAAAGTTGCAAGGTAATTTAATGGTTAAAAAAAAATGCATAAGAACAATTACAGTAGATAACAGTTACTTCATCATAAGGTAAAAAAGAAAAAATGTAAGAGATAGTCTTCCTGCGATTACATAAAAGAATATATAATAATAATATACCGTAATGAAAGAAAAATAAGAAAAATATGCAGTGGTTAGTTCATCATGATATCTGTAAAAAACCAGAAGAAGAAATAAAAGTATTGTCGAAGGTATTCTTCATGCATGTACAGGTGATAGATATATAAATGTATATATACAGGGAGTGCAGAATTATTAGGCAAATGAGTATTTTGACCACATCATCCTCTTTATGCATGTTGTCTTACTCCAAGCTGTATAGGCTCGAAAGCCTACTACCAATTAAGCATATTAGGTGATGTGCATCTCTGTAATGAGAAGGGGTGTGGTCTAATGACATCAACACCCTATATCAGGTGTGCATAATTATTAGTCAACTTCCTTTCCTTTGGCAAAATGGGTCAAAAGAAGGACTTGACAGGCTCAGAAAAGTCAAAAATAGTGAGATATCTTGCAGAGGGATGCAGCACTCTTATAATTGCAAAGCTTCTGAAGCGTGATCATCGAACAATCAAGCGTTTCATTCAAAATAGTCAACAGGGTCGCAAGAAGCGTGTGGAAAAACCAAGGCGCAAAATAACTGCCCATTAACTGAGAAAAGTCAAGCGTGCAGCTGCCAAGATGCCACTTGCCACCAGTTTGGCCATATTTCAGAGCTGCAACATCACTGGAGTGCCCAAAAGCACAAGGTGTGCAATACTCAGAGACATGGCCAAGGTAAGAAAGGCTGAAAGACGACCACCACTGAACAAGACACACAAGCTGAAACGTCAAGACTGGGCCAAGAAATATCTCAAGACTGATTTTTCTAAGGTTTTATGGACTGATCAAATGAGAGTGAGTCTTGATGGGCCAGATGGATGGGCCCGTGGCTGGATTGGTAAAGGGCAGAGAGCTCCAGTCCGACTCAGACGCCAGCAAGGTGGAGGTGGAGTACTGGTTTGGGCTGGTATCATCAAAGATGAGCTTGTGGGGCCTTTTCGGGTTGAGGATGGAGTCAAGCTCAACTCCGAGTCCTACTGCCAGTTTCTGGAAGGCACCTTCTTCAAGCAGTGGTACAGGAAGAAGTCTGCATCCTTCAAGAAAAACATGATTTTCATGCAGGACAATGCTCCATCACACGCGTCCAAGTACTCCACAGCGTGGCTGGCAAGAAAGGGTTTAAAAGAAGAAAATCTAATGACATGGCCTCCTTGTTCACCTGATCTGAACCCCATTGAGAACCTGTGGTCCATCATCAAATGTGAGATTTACAAGGAGGGAAAACAGTACACCTCTCTGAACAGTGTCTGGGAGGCTGTGGTTGCTGCTGCACGCAATGTTGATGGTGAACAGATCAAAACACTGACAGAATCCATGGATGGCAGGCTTTTGAGTGTCCTTGCAAACTTGCAAAGAAAGGTGGCTATATTGGTCACTGATTTGTTTTTGTTTTGTTTTTGAATGTCAGAAATGTATATTTGTGAATGTTGAGATGTTATATTGGTTTCACTGGTAAAAATAAATAATTAAAATGGGTATATATTTGCTTTTTGTTAAGTTGCCTAATAATTATGCACAGTAATAGTCACCTGCACACACAGATATCCCCCTAAAATAGCTACAACTAAAAACAAACTAAAAACTACTTCCAAAAATATTCAGCTTTGATATTAATGAGTTTTTTGGGTTCATTGAGAACATGGTTGTTGTTCAATAATAAAATTAATCCTCAAAAATACAACTTGCCTAATAATTCTGCACTCCCTGTATACATATGCTGTCCGATCCAAACAATGTGAATTATTAGAGAACTAGAAGAAAATCATCTCAATCAGTCCTCACATATGCAGGTCCGAATATATTCACACCCATTAGTAGAGATCAGTAGTAATAAGGCAGTATGTATGTTGTTTTATATGCTCTATATTATATATAGTCATATGCTGCCCAGCAGTTGTATAGGATTCAAATTCGTGTACACATGATTATTTGTAAAACCTCGTATGTCAGAATAATACAATGTTGCGATATTTGACCTGCGCTCACAGTGGCGTCCCACGTGGCTGCAGTATTGTGTACATGGGTACCTGTCCTGAAGTTTTCAGCTGCTTCAGCGTTGTGATCATGGTCACTGATCTCTGCGCATTGCCACTTGGGTTTGCCGCTGTCTCTGTTTAGGTGCTCACCGGCCACTTCAGTTGTTTGTGTGGTGTCTCCGGTTCTCTTTAAAATGAGAGATAGATGTAACGGCGTCCCACGTGTGTCTAGTGGGGTGCTTGGCTAGTATCTCTTGTTACGGACTCTGTATGTGAGATAGGCAAATGTCCATGAAAACTAAAATGACATCGGAGGGTATGAGTCCATCATATAGTAAGCGGGTATCCTTCAAACCAGACTCGTTTCGGGGTCCATTTCTGGCCTCTTCTCAGTGGTAACCTGCAATATAATTTGGCCCTCCTTTATATGGTACTTTCGCAAGTCTTAAAGTCCGAAATGGATTCAGGTTAAATGTAAAAACAGGAAAAAGGAATAAAAACAGAACCCGCAAAAATAGATGTAAAAATATGTCCGGTAGTGTGTCTGTCGTAGCCAATAACATCTTAAGGGTTCTACTTCATAAAAATCAATATATCTTCCCCGCTATAATACACATATTATATCATGCGGTACTGATGTGTTTTCTTACATACAGATGCGTTATTTCCCCATCAATGCTGAAAGGGGGAAATAAGTATAAATTATATGTTGTTCTGTCTAAAAAGTCAAAGGGTAACATCAAACAACATATTAAACCTTGACTATGACGGCATTTGAGTACCGTCTTCAACCTGATTAGAGAACTGTATGTCCCCTGATATAATCTACATAGTATTCTCATAGTTCGGAGCTGTAAAAAACTTCTATATAGAGTTTCATTATTACTGCAGTTATTATGTTGTGTTGATGCGTTATGTTATATACAGATACGTTTTCCCTTATTTGTAACGAAACAGGGGTTTGAGTATAGGTGATATGTTATTTAGTTAAAATACTTCAAAGGGGCTAAAAAAATTATAAAAATGTGGAAGCAATGTATCTTGTTAGTTCAGGCACATTATGGTGCAGATTTAAACTGTGGTTTGGTGAAGGTATGGATGGAGGCCCTCTGCCAAGGAGGGGCCAGAGTGGATAAAACAAACCACCTCTGGACCATCGTCGGGTGGGGGGCGCCCACCCTATAGGAAGCCGAAAAGTTCAAGTTCAGCATTTAAACGCATAGGAGACATTGAATTAAAATCTAAAATAAATCTGGATTCCAAGCGGGACATTTGTTTGATGAAGTCACCCCCTCTCCAATGGGGTTTCACCCTTTCAATAGCAGTGAAAAGTGAAAAGACCCTTTGGGTTTTGGTTATGATGTCATTTAAAATGCCTTGAGACTGTATGGTTATCAAATCCATTCCTTATCTTTGTACAGTGCTCAGAGATCCTTTTTTTCATGGTTCTCTTGGTGCGACTGATATATTGTTTATTGCACAGGCACTATAATATGTAGATGACATTCTTACTATTACATGTAAGGAAATTCCATATCTCGTGTGTGAATTAATTGGAGGTAGAGGGTATTTTTGTTGTTTTTTTAGGGACATTTGTAATTTTGCAGTTACAACAGCTGTTACACAGAAAAAAAAAACTTTAAGCTCAGCCAGTTGTTCATGGGATGGTTAAATGTTTTTTTATTTAGCATTTTTTAATCCTAAATTTGAGGCTCTGGTGTATACTATAGTTGGATTGATCGGCATTAATGGACTTTTTACTTATCTTTTTTGGATGAAGTGCCAATGCTTATTGATAATTCTTTCAATCTTCTAATTGTACATTGAAAGGGAGAACGGTTCTGGTTGTTGGGCTATATTACTGATTGCGTGATTTTCTTTTTTTTAAAAAGACTGCCTGTCAAGCTCTTTTATTTTGTTTAAGGAATTCTCAATGCATTTTATAGGATAATTTTTCTCTATAAATTGTTGTTGCAAGGCTTCTGCTTCTTGTTCAAAATTCTCATTAATAGGCCTCATGCACACGACCGTTGTGTGCATCCGTGTCCGTTGTTCCGTGATTTTCTGCGGACCCATTGACTTTCAATGGATCCGTTGAAAACTCGGAAAATGCACCGTTTGTCATCCGCGTCCATGATCCGTGTTTCCTGTTCATCAAAAAAATAATACCTGTCCTATTTTTTTGACGGACAGCGGTTCGCAGACCCATTCAAATCAATGGGTCCGTGAAAAACCACGGAGGCACATAAGATTCTCAGCCGCGTCCGTAGGCTACTTTCGCACAGACGGATCCGCAGATCCGTCTGCATAACAGCTTTTCAGATCTGAGTTTTTACATCGTAAAAATTCAGATCCGACAGTCGAAGGAGGACAGTAGGAGGAGCGCCCGGCTGCTCACAGACAGCGCAGGTAAGTATAATGCTTCTAAAATTGCTAAGTAACCATGGCAGCCAGGACTGCAGTAGCGTCCTGGTTGCCATGGTAACCGATCGGAGCCCCAGCGAGTAAAATGGGACTCCGATCGGAACTCTCCGCTGCCACCAATGATGGGGGGGTGATTTTAAATAGGGAGGGGGGGAGGCCGCACTGGCCACCAATGAATTTAATACAGGGGAGGGAGGGAGGGGGGGGCCGCACTGGCAACCAATGAATTTAATACAGGGGAGGGAGGGCCGCACTGGCCACCAATGAATTTAATACTGGGGAGGGAGGGGGGCCGCACTGGCCACCAATGAATTTAAAACTGGGGAGGGAGGGGGGTCTGCTCCCTGCTGCCTGGCAGCACCTGATCTCTTACAGGGGGCTATGATACGCACAATTAACCCCTCAGGTGCAGCACCTTCAATTTCCGCATCAACCTTGCCAATAGTAACAGATGGAACGTTTTTAGAGGACTTTTTTCTTTTTGTTTCTTTATTACCCTCAAAAAACTCCCTGAATCTCCTAGAGGGACGAAGAGGACATTGAAGAAGAGGGTGGTAGAACATTTGGCCAACATTAAAAAGGGCTATATGCTACACTCCCTCTCCAAACATTTCAAAGATATACACAACTGTGATCCCTCGTCCCTGGCATTCTTTGCATTGGAGAGGGTAAAGAAACCCTGGAGAGGTGGCAATCATGTGGCCTCGATGTCCAGGCAGGAATCCCGTTGCATCTTCGAATTTGAATCCCTGATCCCTAGGGGCCTTAATGCTGAATGGGAATTATTTGGATTCCTCTGAGGGACGGGGGGCGAGCCGGGTGGTGATGCAGGTCCAGAGTCGGGCTGTCTATCAGCACTCTGTTCCTTCCTCCCTGCCCGGCTCTCCTCCCCTTCATCGACTTATGTTAGGCTGATAGAAATCCGAAAAACTCCATGTGAGAAGTTTTATCTTGATATGATGAGGCTATACCCCCTGGTGTGATGTCTGGACCTCCCAGATGGAGGATTTTAGCATTTTTGTGAAAAACGAAAAACGAAAACGCAGCAAAAACGCATGTGACCGCATGTGCATTTTTTGTGCATTTTCTATAATTATCACATCCATATTGTTATCTACATGTTTTTATACGAGCTAATGTGATTGTCACATATTTTATATGTTTTTATATTACTATTGTCTTTTATATTATATTATTTTGTGGTATCGAATATTCAGTGGATACATGATATAACTCAGGAGCTAAACTGACTTCAACTTACAGATTGGAGTTTAATATCGCTCCTATGGAGAAACAAAGGATAACAGGACTCCGGATCGGGTTTTCAGGATGTCCCAATTAGATCAGTCCCACCCATGGCTGGTCTCTTGGGAAGGTATAAAATGTTGTGAAGTGCTCACTGTCATTACCACTGAGGAAGGAGTGTATACCCTGAAACGCGTCTGGGTCAGCTGGGACAGTGAGCCGTTCCCCAACAAACCAGGAGTCACCTATAGGAAAAGACTACGGTCTGGGTGATTTTCGCATTTGGACTATTACCTTTGTCTCGAATCAGAAGCTGTATCGTCAAGAAGGATCGATAACTCCACTACTGTTTTAGCCGAGGAGTCACGTGAGACGTCACGTTCGAGACTCCATACCATGTGGGACGCGGCATTTGGGTAAGATCGGCTGTATCTTCGATTCAGTACATTGAGCTGGTGACGAAACAGGGTAAGAGATTTCCTTCACGATCATTGATATATCGGATCATCCGAATAAACCGGAGGACCTAATTCGGACAGTACGTAGTACGATATTATCTGACAGAGTTAGATCGTGTATGCGAATTGTTTGGAGCCTGATACAGGCCGGAGATAGGAACGATCTTTCAAGTGTATTAATATCTCCTGTGATTACTCACACAGAGAAATATTGTGGGGACTACCAATTACTCGCGAATATGAATATTGATAATCTATGAACATTCACGATTGTCTGGCGAATTTCCAGTGCCCCTATCCATTGGGTATGTATTTTATTGTATTGTATTGTATGGATGTTTTTATTGTTTGAGGCATTGGCTTTTTATGATATATTGGATTAAATACTATTTAGCCATTATCCATTTGCTGCCTCTATTCCCAAACACGGAGTGCCCCTCATTTGTTTGTATTTTTCCTTGGGCTCAGCAACTTGCTCCTCCACAAACTCCTTCAGATAAGTTGTTCGTTCCCGAGCATTTTCGTTTTCGACTTATGGGTGAGTCATGACTCTCTCTGTTCTGTGTAGTCATCCAGGCATCACTGCCACTAAGGAATTGCTGCTGAGGTCCTTCTGGTGGCCTACTTTGTCTAAGGATGTACGATCTTATGTTTTGGATTGTGAGATATGTGCCAGACATAAAACCCAGAGGACACATCCCGCCGGTCAACTACAACCACTACCCATTCCCTGCAAGCCATGGTCACACATTTCCATGGATTTTATTTCTGACCTGCCCCCCTCCGAGGGGAAGTCAGTGGTTTGGGTAGCGGTTGACCGTTTTAGCAAGATGGTGCATTTTGTTCCTTTAAGTATCCTTCCTGATGCGAAAACCTTAGCATCCTTGTTTATTGAACATGTGGTACTCCTGCATGGTGTCCCTGAAAATATCATCTCTGATAGGGGCGGTGAGTTTGTTTCTGGATTCTGGAGAGCTCTGGAGAGCTTTTTGTCAAAGATGCGACATCTCTTTATCCTTTTCGTTTGCTTTTTTCCAGAGACTAATGGGCAGACGGAACAGGAGTATCTCCTTTTTTTTTGTAATAGTGGTTTTCATCCTCGTTTTAGCTCTAATTTCTCCGCGTTCTCACTCAACCCACAGGCAGACTCTTTCACATCTAGACTGTGCACAGTCTGGGCACAGGTTCAAGCGATCCTGAAAAAGGCCCAGGAGTTTCAGCGTAGACATGCCAATAAGAAACGTTCCAAGGGAGTAAATTTCGTTCTCGGCGATAAAGTATGGTTGTCGACTACGAATCTTTCTTCGAAACATTGTTCTCGAAAATTCTCTCCGCGTTTCATAGGACCATATACCGTATTTTTCGCCCTATAAGACGCACTTTTCCCCCCCAAAAATTGTGGGGGGAAAGGCAGTGCGTCTTATGTGGCGAATACTTGACTTTGTATACCGCCGACCGCATGCTGCGCAGCGCGGTGGCGGGTGTATTAGTGGGCATGGATGAGGGAAGAGGGGCCGGCATCTAGGTCTGTAACTACAGCGGGCCCGGTGCAGTCACTGTATTCTGCTACACCGGGCCCGCTCACTGTAGGAATCCTAACTGCAGGCAATGCTAACAGTCTTTTATCCAGCCTATACTTACGATACTAACTTTCCAGCAGGCAGCGGGCAGGAGGCTGAACTGGTAGGCGGGCGCTTACAACGTAACTCACTATGTCACGCGCCGGCTCCGCCCACTTTATGAATGAAGAAGGGAGAGCCGGCGCGTGACATAGTGAGTTACGTTGTAAGCGCCCGCCCACCAGTTCAGCCTCCTGCCCGCTGCCTGCCGGAAAGTTAGTATCGTAAGTACAGGCTGGATAAAAGACTGTTAGCATTGCCTGCAGTTAGGATTCCTACAGTGAGCGGGCCCGGTGTAGCAGAATACAGTGACTGCACCGGGCCCGCTGTAATTACAGAGCTAGATGCCGGCCCCTCATCCCTATTGGGGGTCATTCTATGGATGGCACTGTTATGGGGGTCTGTGGACACATAGCGTAAAATGCTATTTATGTGTCATTAACAGATCCCCCATAACAGTGCCATCCACAGTGCCCCCCATAACCGTGCCATCCACAGTGCCCCCCATAACCGTGCCATCCACAGTGCCCCCCATTACCGTGCCATCCACAGATCCCCATAACCGTGCCATCCACAGATCCCCATAACCGTGCCATCCACAGATCCCCATAGCCGTGCCATCCACAGATCCCCATAACCGTGCCATCCACAGATCCCCATAACCGTGCCATCCACAGATCCCCATAACCGTGCCATCCACAGATCCCCATAACCGTGCCATCCACAGATCCCCATAACCGTGCCATCCACAGATCCCCATAACCGTGCCATCCACGGACCCCCCATAACAGTGCCATCCACAGACCCCTATAACAGTACCATCCACCGACCCCCCCATAACAGTGCCATCCCCAGATCCCACATAACACCATTAGGCACACCTTTTGGTTCAAATTTTTTTATTTTATTTTTTCCTCCTTAAAAACCTAGGTGCGTCTTATGGGCCGGTGCGTCTTATAGGGCGAAAAATACGGTAATATTATTGAGGTTATTAACCCGGTGTCACCGCCAGTTCTGTGAGAAGGTCTGACAGACATCCTTCTCTACCTCTTGCATGATGTTCTTTGTTTTGGTTTCACTTTCTCATCTCATTTCCTTCTCCCAGGTGTCACCTATTTAGACTAATCCTCTTTCCTTTATATTCCCTCCCATACTGCCTCACTTTGCCGTTTATACTACTTCCTGGATTGAAGTGTTCACTGCTGGAGGCTTCTGCTGCTGCTTGTTTAGATAAGTCCTTTCATGTATTGTGTTTCCTTGCTGGCTTGATTCTAAGCGACCCTGACTCCCTCCATATGAAGTGCAGGTAGTCGGTGGTCGTGTCCCCTCACTATTATAGGGTTTTCAGGTGTCACACAGTCTTAGGTACGTGGGCATACAATCGTCTACCTTTGAGACCCTTGTATGTGCTTAGCAGTCGGGGTGAGCTCTTAGGGTTTTATAGGGGTCACCTATATGCTCATTAGTTTGGGATATTTATTCATAACTTCCAGCTATCTGCAACATCATCCGTGACACCCGGTGTCTTTTAGAGTAAAACTATCCGACTCCCTTCAAATACATAATGTGTTTCATAAGTCTTTACTCAAGAAATATGTGTCGCCAGTGGTTCCTTCTAAAAAACCTCCCCCACCTGTGGAGGTTGAAGGTCAGGAGGAATTCGTCATTTCTAGAATCATGGATGTTAGAAAGGTTAGAAACTCGGTTCAATACCTCGTCCACTGGAAAGATTTTGTACCTGAGGAGAGGTCCTGGGTACCTGTGTCCAGGATGCATGCTTCCAGGTTAATTGCTAAGTTTTACCGGGAACATCATGAGAAGCCCTGTCCGCGATTGTTGGGTCCAGAGGCCCCTCGTGGAAGTGGGGGTACTGTCACGAGAGGCCGGCGGCGGGCTTCTGTTCCCCTGCGCTCTCGATGCTTCCCGATCTCTTTGCAGCCTGGACGCTCACGGCGTCCGGCTGCCCCTCCTGGTTCCCGGCATCTCCGTTGCAATGGTAACGGGGGACGCGGTACGTCCGGCCGCACTCCTCCTGCACGAGCATTCAGCGTTCATCGTCGCCATGGGAACCAGGAGGGGCTGAGCGCCGAGCTGGGCACTCAGTGCTTGGCTACAGTCAGGGAGGATGGGTCATGTGATGCTGGCCATGTCACATGATCCCTCTCCTCCATTATTGAAACAGGCACCCTGCTGGCCACAGGTTGCCTGTGATTTCGTCTCTTGGGCTGTGTGTATTATTATTATCATCCCACTTGACCTCTGGTATTGACCTTGTTCGTTTCCTGACCTTGCTTTTGCCCGTTCCCTCGGATTTGACCTCGGCTCATTCTCGGATTTGACCTTGGCTCATTCTCGGATTTGTCTCCTGCCTCATACCTTGTATTGACGTGACCGCCCGGACCGACCTCGGTTAGTTGACCTGCCATTGCCTTGCCCATCACTGGGTACATTTGTCTTGTCTACCTCCCTGTCTATTCATTGCCTACGTCTTGTGTATTGCCTTCTGCCTTGGTTGTCTGTTCCTCTCTGTCTCTGTTCGCTCTACTCTGCACTTACGTAGGTCAGGGAACGTCCAGTTGCACCTCGTCACCTAGGGCGGGTGGTGCAAGTAGGCAGGGACAGGGTTGAGGGTGGCAGTTAAGGGGGTGCACTTCCTCTCTACCTTCCTTACCCGCGACACGCTGAATGGAGCCTTAGACAAAGCCCCAGGTCCAGACGGCCTCATTTCCAACTATTTGTCACGCCTTGCCCTGTGAATGTGCGGAGGTCTGTCAGATTGGCTGCACATGTCTGGCTTCTCTGTTTTGGGTTTGAGCTGGATCCACCTTCCCTCAAGTGTACTGGGTTTGATTGTTAGTGAGGCTATTTATCCCTCCTTCCCCCAGTGGCCTGTGCAGGTTATAGTTCTTTCCTGTGAGCTCTGGATGTGTGGTGGATCGTCTGCTCCAGCTCTACTCTATATAAGTCCTCCCTGTCATTTTCCATTGTGTCTTTTATCAAGGCCTCTAGGGAGACCATTAGGGTATGCACATGGGCACAGCAGTTTAGGGAAAACTTTTAGGGATTGCTAGGAGGTGACCCTTTTCTCCCTAGCTTTTGGGCCTAGTCAGTTGTTCTGTTTGTTTTCCTGTGTTTGGTTATTTCCCCGCTTACCTACCTATCATGACACTATTATGAAACCTTCCATATACAATTAGCCCCTCATTTGGCCGCTCTGTATAACAGCTTTCTTACCTCAGGTACAATTCCCTCAGAAATGTTAAGGGCCACTGTTATCACACTTCCGAAACCAGGTAAACCCCCTGTTGAACCAGTAAACTTCCGTCCTATATCACTATTGAATACAGATTTAAAACTGTATGCCAAAATTCTGGCTTCTAGCATTAATGCTTTTCTACCCCTGTTAGTAGACCTAGGTTGATTTTGTCCCTGGAAGACAGTGTAGGGATGGTACTAGGCGTATGGTTAACCTTATTCAATTAGCGGATAGATCCAGGACTCCCACATTGTTCACTTCTCTAGATGCTGAAAAAGCGTTCGACAGGGTGCACTGGGGGTTCCTGCATCAGGTCCTTCGAAAGTTTGGCTTTTGTGGTCCCATATTTTCAGCTATTATGGGTTTAAACACCAAACCCTCTGCTAAAGTGTTGGCCTTAGGCTATCTCCAGTGGCGTACATAGAGAACTAAGGGCCCCATAGCAAGAATCAAACCAGGCCCCCCACACAGGACAGAGGGGTTTCTGCTTAAACCCTTTTCAATGAACCATGGGCCATTTTTCCAGTTCTTCATTTGCTAAAAATGTTCCTTTAGAAGGTAGAGTCCTCCAGTAGAAGAGCAGATAATCCTAACTAAGACTGGGCCCTCTTTTGCCCTGGGCCCCATAGCAGTCGCATGGTCTGCCGCTATGGTAGTTACGCCCCTGGCTATCTCTCAGACACCTTCCAAATCACCAATGGCACTCTGATTTTTGCACTGGTTATGGAGCCCTTAGCAGTAATGATTAGGAATTGTCCACAGGCTACAGAAATTTCAGTAGAGGATCTCTCTCATGTTGTTGGCCTCTATGCTGATGATGTAATCCTTGTCCTGACTGACCCAGAGAAGTCTTTAGATGCCGTAATGCTTATTCTCAATTTATATTCACTCTGTTCATATTATACGCTAAATGTTAGGAAGACCAAGGTTTTAGCCATCTATGTGTCAGACGATGCCAGAAACCGAATACAACAGAAACATCAATTCCAATGGGCTGAATCTTCTATCACTTATCTAGGGGTAGAACTAGCTCATTCTGTAGAAGAGACCATATCTATAAATCTGAATCATCTACATTTATCTTGGATAGCCCGCATTAATGCAGCTAAAATGTTATCCCACTCCAATTATCTAAAGGGTCGATTGCACGACTTCAGACTGATCTGGTGAGGTTTATATGGGGTGATAAATGCCCCAGAGTAGCAAAAACAGCTCTGCACCTCCAATAAGATGTGGAGGACTGGGAGTTCCTAATCTTTATAAATATTATTTAGCCAACCTAGCAGAACAGGCACTGGAATGGTGGTCACCAACCACTCCACAGAGATGGATTCAAATTGAGGAGACATACAGTACAGACCAAAAGTTTGGACACACCTTCTCATTCAAAGAGTTTTCTTTATTTTCATGACTATGAAAATTGTAGATTCACACTGAAGGCATCAAAACTATTAATTAACACATATGGAATTATATACATAACAAAAAAGTGTGAAACAACTGAAAATATGTCATATTCTAGGTTCTTCAAAGTAGCCACCTTTTGCTTTGATTACTGCTTTGCACACTCTTGGCATTCTCTTGATGAGCTTCAAGAGGTAGTCACCTGAAATGGTGTTCCAACAGTCTTGAAAGAGTTCCCAGAGATGCTTAGCACTTGTTGGCCCTTTTGCTTTCACTCTGCGGTCCATCTCACCCCAAACCATCTCAATTGGGTTCAGGTCCGGTGACTGTGGAGGCCAGGTCATCTGGAGAAGCACCCCATCACTCTCCTTCATGGTCAAATAGCCCTTACACAGCCTAGAGGTGTGTTTGGGGTCATTGTCCTGTTGAAAAATAAATGATGGTCCAACTAAACGCAAACCGGATGGAATAGCATGCCGCTGCAAGATGCTGTGGTAGCCATGCTGGTTCAGTATGCCTTCAGTTTTGAATAAATCCCCAACAGTGTCACCAGCAAAGCACCCCCACACCATCACTCCTCCATGCTTCACGGTGGGAACCAGGCATGTAGAGTCCATCCATTTACCTTTTCTGTGTCGCACAAAGACACGGTGGTTGGAACCAAAGATCTCAAATTTGGACTCATCAGACCAAAGCACAGATTTCCACTGGTCTAATGTCCATTCCTTGTGTTCTTTAGCCCAAACAAGTCTCTTCTGCTTGTTGTTTGTCCTTAGCAGTGGTTTCCTAGCAGATATTCTACCATGAAGGCCTGATTCACACAGTCTCCTCTTAACAGTTGTTCTAGAGATGTGTCTGCTGCTAGAACTCTGTGTGGCATTGACCTGGTCTCTAATCTGAGCTGCTGTTAACCTGCGATTTCTGAGGCTGGTGACTCGGATGAACATATCCTTCGCAGCAAAGGTGACTCTTGGTCTTCCTTTCCTGGGGCGGTCCGCATGTGAGTCAGTTTCTTTGTAGCGCTTGATGGTTTTTGTGACTGCACTTGGGGACACTTTCAAAGTTTTCCCAATTTTTCGGACTGACTGACCTTCATTTTTTAAAGTAATGATGGCCACTCGTTTTTATTTACTTAGCTGCTTTTTTCTTGCCATAATACAAATTCTAACAGTCTATCCAGTAGGACTATCAGCTGTGTATCCACCTGACTTCTCCACAACGCAACTGATGGTCCCAACCCCATTTATAAGGCAAGAAATCTCACTTATTAAACCTGACAGGGCACACCTGTGAAGTGAAAACCATTTCAGGTGACTACCTCTTGAAGCTCATCAAGAGAATGCCAAGAGTGTGCAAAGCAGTAATCAAAGCAAAAGGTGGCTACTTTGAAGAACCTAGAATATGACATATTTTCAGTTGTTTCACACTTTTTTGTTATGTATATAATTCCACATGTGTTAATTCATAGTTTTGATGCCTTCAGTGTGAATCTACAATTTTCATAGTCATGAAAATAAAGAAAACTCTTTGAATGAAAAGATGTGTCCAAACTTTTGGTCTGTACTGTATGTCAGAGACCAGTCTCTGAAAGCTGTGCTGGCAGCATATAGCATAAAGCACTTCCGGCACAATATGTCGTTACTCACCATGCAGGCCACAATGTTTATTTGGGCTTTATCTTATAGATACCCCAAAAATATCTCATTTTCCCCGTATTAATTTTCCTATCACTGCACTAGAATATCATATTCCTACCATATCTCTCGCAGCATGGGGAACCCATGGCATTCGTTTCATCGGATGCCTATATAACAATTCTACTCTGGTAGATTTTGAATTGTTGCATACTAGGTTCCTACTCCTAAATAAACAATTTTATCAATTTCTTAAGATCCGGCACCTTTTGAACTCCCTGTCACCATCGCCTTTATGTCAAGTAATCGAACCGCTCATTACCTTCCTTGTGGATGATAAGGCCCCTCACCCTAAGTTATCTACCTTTTACTCTACCATAATCCCATCTAACATGGAGTGTAAACAGCCATTTATGTTGAAGTGGGAACAGGAACTGGGGAAACCCTTCTCTGCCTATCAGTGGAGGAAGGCCTTCTTTTGGTCCTTTAAGAGTTCCAAATGTGTTAATCATATAGAGCAGGCAAGGAAGGTACAGCTCCATTGGTATCTGACCCCCAACAGACTAGCTCACCTAGTCTCCGACTATTCACCCTTTTGTTGGAGGGGTTGCGGTGAAATAGGTTCCCCTCTCCATATGTGGTGGTCATGCTCCTCAGTCAGTAAATTTTGGTCTGATATTAATTACCGTCCATTAAAGATGTAGCCACAGACGATTTTATTCTCTCAGCAGAACTAGTGATCTTGGGCATAGGGTTAACAGATGTACCTGCAAACATCCGATGGTCGGTTGCCCACATTCTAAGTGCAGCGCTTAACATTATCGCTCGTCAATGGAAGTTGGCACAAAGCCATTCAGTTGCTGAAGTTGTGCAATCGGTCAATTCACGGTAGCACTGTGAGTTAGTTTTTGCTCCCACTATGTCCTACAGGGTTACAGGGTTAAGGCTCACAACCATTGGATCCCTTGGTTTTACAGCCAATATGCCACCGCTCTACCTCATTATATCCTGTAATTTGCCTTATATATTTGTGCCTATCTGTAACATGTTACACTTGTGATATATTTGTGCCTATCTGTAACATGTTACATTGTGATATATTCGCATACCTTTGTACGTTCATCATAACCCACCTGCAGTATATGGCACAGCCACCTTGTTGTATTCATTTTAAATATGCTGTAATGTAGGCATCCATTCCTGTTCATGGACTAAGTACACCTGCTTTACTTTGTCTATACTGTTGATGTTTTAACTTTTTGAAAAATAATTAAACAATCTACTTTATATATATATATACATATATATATATATATATATATATATATATATATATGGAAGGTGGGGTTTTAGACATGGCGCCTGAACAGGAAGCCTAGCCAGCCAGTGACTATACACATTATTATACAGCAGACACCTGCTGGTAGTGTCCATGATCGGAGATAACCCTCATTACAATCATTTAACCTCTCAGATGGGAGCCTTGTAAAGGTTTATACTTAATCCTGCCCATGGCGACCAAAAAATGTTGAATCGCCCATTTAGATTTTCTTTTTCTGTTTCACCATTTGGGATACATATTTTTAGATTTTATGTTTTCACACATAGTGATGCCCATGATGTTTATTTTTTTTTATTGTTTATTTTGGGGAAGGGGGGTCATTTTAAAAAATATTTTTTTTTTAAATATCTTTAAAAACATATTTTTTTTTTACACTTGATCGCAAACATTAGACCTGGGTGTCTGCTACTTAAGGGTACTTTCACACTTGCGGCAGAGGATTCCGGCAATCCGGATGCAAAAGGATGCATTTGTGAGACGGAAGCGGATCCGTCTCACAAATGCATTGCAATACCGGATCCGTCTTTCCGGTTGTCATCCGGAAAAATTGATCCAGTATTTATTTTTTTCTCATTTTTAAAGGTCCAGAACACTTGGGGCTGGATCCGGCATTAATGCATTTCAATAGAAATTAATGCCGGATCCGGCATTCCCGCAAGTATTCAGTATTTTTGGCCAGAGAGAAAACTCCAGCATGCTGCGTTATTTTCTCCAGCCAAAAAACGTAAGAGGGACTGAACTGATGCATCCTGATGCATACTGAACGGAATGCTCTCCATTCAGAATGCATTAGGATAAAACTGATCAGTTATGTTCCGGTATTGAGCCCCTAGGACGGAACTCAATACCGGAAAACAAAAACTTTACTGTGAAAGTACCCTAAAACAGTAGGCATCCAGCGGCTAAGGCGCCTGCTGAACAGCTCACGAATCCATTGACTTTAATACGTGTATTCACACATCAGTGGTTTTCCACAGATTGGGGGACCGTAGTGCCACCACAGAAACATGTACTATTTCTTATATTGACAGTATCCACCATAACTGTGACCTCTACAGCATCCTGCCCCTTTAACGGGAAACTCCACAGTCCCCCACCCCTTAACACTGCCCCCCCACAGAGCCCCGCCACTTTAAAATGGGACCTTTACAGCAGCCCATCTCCTTAACCGCCTCCGGACCGCCTAACGCAGATCCGCGGTCCGGAGGCGGCAGCTCTGCGCAGAGTGACGCATATACGCGTCATCTCGCCAGAGCCGTGACTTCCTGTGAACGCGCGCACACAGGCGCGCGTGATCACAGGGACGGAAGGTAAGAGACAGGATCTCCAGCCTGCCAGCGGCGATCGTTCGCTGGCAGGCTGGAGATGCGATTTTTTTAACCCCTAACAGGTATATTAGACGCTGTTTTGATAACAGCGTCTAATATACCTGCTACCTGGTCCTCTGGTGGTCCCTTTTGTTTGGATCGACCACCAGAGGACACAGGTAGCTGTGTAAAGTACCACAAAACACCACTACACTACACTACACCCCCCCTGTCACTTATTAACCCCTTATGAACCACTGATCACCCCATATAGACTCCCTGATCACCCCCCTGTCATTGATCACCCCCCTGTCAGGCTCCGTTCAGACGTCCGTATGATTTTTACAGATCCACGGATACATGGATCGGATCCGCAAAACACATACAGACGTCTGAATGGAGCCTTACAGGGGGGTGATCAATGACAGGCAGGTGATTACCCATATAGATTCCCTGATCACCCCCCTGTCATTGATCACCCTCCTGTCATTGATCACCCCCCTGTAAGGCTCCATTCAGACGTCCGTATGATATTTACGGATACACGGATACATGGATCGGATCCGCAAAACACATACGGACGTCTGAATGGAGCCTTACAGGGGGGTGATCAATGACAGGGGGGGTGATCACCCATATAGATTCCCTGATCACCCCCCTGTCATTGATCACCCCCCTGTAAGGCTCCATTCAGACGTCCGTATGTTTTTTACGGATCCACGGATACATGGATCGGATCCGCAAAACACATACGGACGTCTGAATGGAGCCTTACAGGGGGGTGGGTGATCAATGACAGGGGGGTGATCACCCATATAGACTCCCTGATCACCCCCCTGTCATTGATCACCCCCGTCATTGATCACCCCCCTGTAAGGCTCCATTCAGACGTCCGTATGTTTTTTACGGATCCACGGATACATGGATCGGATCTGCAAAACACATACGGACGTCTGAATGGAGCCTTACAGGGGGGTGATCAATGACAGGGGGGTGATCACCCCATACAGACTCACTGATCACCCCCCCGTCATTGATCACCCCCTGTAAGGCTCCATTTAGACATTTTTTTGGCACAAGTTAGCGGAAATAGATATTTTATTTTTATTTAATTTTTTCTTACAAAGTCTCATATTCCACTGACTTGTGTCAAAAAATAAAATCTCACATGAACTCACCATATCCCTCACGGAATCCAAATGCATAAATTCTTTTAGACATTTATATTCCAGACTTCTTCTCACGCTTTAGGGCCCCTAAAATGCCAGGGCAGTATAAATACCCCACATGTGACCCCATTTCGGAAATAAGACACCCCAAGGTATTCCGTGAGGGGCATATTGAGTGCATGAAAGATTGAAATTTTTGTCCCAAGTTAGCGGAAAGGGAGACTTTGTGAGAAAATACAAAAAAAAAATCAATTTCCGCTAACTTGTGCCAAAAAAAAAAAAATTCTATGAACTCGCCATGCCCCTCATTGAATACCTTGGGGTGTCTTCTTTCCAAAATGGGGTCACATGTGGGGTATTTATACGGGATCCAAATGTCTAAAAATGCCCTCCTAAAAGGAATTTGGGCCGCTTTGCGCATCTAGGCTGCAAAAAAGTGTCACACATGTGGTATCGACGTACTCAGGAGAAGTTGTGCAATTTGGGGTGTCATTTTACATATACCCATGCTGGGTGAGATAAATATCTTGGTCAAATGCCAACTTTGTATAAAAAAATGGGAAAAGTTGTCTTTTGCCAAGATATTTCTCTCACCCAGCATGGGTATATGTAAAATAACACCCCAAAACACATTCCCCAACTTCTCCTGAGTACGGCGATACCACATGTGTGACTCTTTTTTGCCGCCTAGGTGGGCAAAGGGGCACACATTCCAAAGAGCACCTTTAGGATTTCACAGGTCATTTTTTACACATTTTGATTTCAAACTACTTAGAATTTTTTATTTTTTGTCACAAGTTAGCGGAAAATGATTTTTTTTTTTTTCTTACAAAGTCTCATATTCCACTAACTTGTGACAAAAAATAAAAATTCTAGGAACTCGCCATGCCCCTCATGGAATACCTTGGGGTGTCTTCTTTCCAAAATGGTGTTACTTGTGGGGTAGTTATACTTCCCTGGCAATTTAGGGGCCCTAATGTGTGTGAAGTAGTTTGAAATCAAAATCTGTAAATAATGGCTGGTGAAATCCTAAAGGTGCTCTTTGGAATATGTGCCCCTTTGCCCACCTAGGCTGCAAAAAAGTGTCACACATCTGGTATCGCCGTACTCAGGAGAAGTTGGGCAATGTGTTTTGGGGTGTCACTTTACATATACCCATGCTGGGTGAGATAAATATCTTGGTCAAATGCCAACTTTGTATAAAAATTTTTTGGAAAAGTTGTCTTTTGCCAAGATATTTCTCTCACCCAGCATGGGTATATGTAAAATAACACCCCAAAACACATTCCCCAACTTCTCCTGAGTACAGGGATACCACATGTGTGACACTTTTTTGCAGCCTAGGTGGGCAAACGGGCACACATTCCAAAGAGCACCTTTTGGATTTCACCGGTAATTTTTTACAGATTTTGATTTCAAACTACTTCTCACGCATCTGGGCCCCTAAAATGCCAGGGCAGTTTAACTACCCCACACGTGACCCCATTTTGGAAAGAAGACACCCCAAGGTATTTTGTGATGGGCATAGTGAGTTCATGGAAGTTTTTATTTTTTGTCACAAGTTAGTGGAATATGAGACTTTGTAAGAAAAAAAAAAAAATCATCATTTTCCGCTAACTTATGACAAAAAATAAAAAGTTCTAGGAACTCACTATGCCCATCAGTGAATACCGTAGGGTGTCTACTTTCTGAAATGGGGTCATTTGTGGGGTGTTTGTACTGTCTGGGCATTATAGAACCTCAGGGAACATGACAGGTGCTCAGAAAGTCAGAGCTGCTTCAAAAAGCGGAAATTCAAATTTTTGTACCATAGTTTGTAAACGCTATAACTTTTACCCAAACATTTTTTTTTAATCAAAGACATGTAGAACAATAAATTTAGTGAAAAATTTATATATGGATGTATTTTTTTTTGCAAAATTTTACAACTGAAAGTGAAAAATGTCATTTTTTTGCAAAAAAATCGTTAGATTTCGATTAATAACAAAAAAAGTAAAAATGTCAGCAGCAATGAAATACCACCAAATGAAAGCTCTATTAGTGAGAAGAAAAGGAGGTAAAATTCATTTGGGTGGTAAGTTGCATGACCGAGCAATAAATGGTGAAAGTAGTGTAGTGCAGAAGTGTAAAAAGTGGCCTGGTCATTAAGGGTGTTTCAGCTAGGGGGGTTGAAGTGGTTAAATTTGACCTTCACAGCAGCCGTCCCCTTTAACAGTGAGTTTCACAGCACCCCACTCCCTTGACAGTGACCTCCTAAGGGGCCCGTCCCCTTAACAGTGACCTCCACAGTACCCTGCTGCCTTAACAGTGACCTCCACAGCAGTTGTCCCTTTAACAGTGACCTCCACAGCGGCCTACCCCTTAAGGCCCCTTTCACACAGGCGTTGCGGGAACATGTGCGGGTGCATTGCGGGAACACCCACGATTTTTCCACGCGAGTGCAAAACATTGTAATGCGTTTTGCACTCGCGTGAGAAATATTGCGCGTGTTTGGTACCCAAACCCGAACTTCTTCACAGAAGTTCGGGCCTGGGATCGATGTTCTGTAGATTGTATTATTTTCCCTTATAACATGGTTATAAGGGAAAATAATAGCATTCTGAATACAGAATGCATAGTAAAATTGCGCTGGAAGGGTTAAAAAAATAAAATAAATTTAACTCATCTTAGTCCACTTGCTTGCGTAGCCGCAAGTGAACGTCTCTTTAACAGTGACCTCCACAGTGCCCGCCCCTTTAATGCTAGGGCTACACGAGGATGTGTCGTGTGACATTTTGTCTTAACAATTTTTATAATGATAGGCTATGGTGTTGCACTGCGACATGTGACATACTGCGACATGACAGATAGGATGCGGACCCATTCATTTTAATGGGTCCGCAAAAAACGCAGACAGCACACCGTGTGCTGTCCGCATCAGTATGTCCGTTCCATTGCCTCGTTTGCAGACAAGGATAGGCATTATTACAACGGATACACAAAAAAAAAAGGATGCCATACGGAACGTCATCCTTTTTTTTGTGAATCCGCAATTTGCGGACCGCAAAACACATACGGTCGTGTTCATGTAGCCTTAGTGGGCTGTTATTTATCAATTAACTCCAGTAATGCCACTCTGGGGTATTACATACCTACAAATCATCTCAGCCATCTAATGTATCTCTAATAATAAACTTGGTAGTTTGTTCAATATACAGTATCTACCCAGTTTTATATGGTCGCATAGGCTGGTTGGGATGCGGCCTATCTATATCTAGTGCAGTCAGCCTACTGTCACTTGTGCTACCCATGTAGGTGCCCACCTTGCTTAGATGCCCACCGGAGGATTCACCTGTTCCCCTGTGGGCCAATCCAAGCCTGAATGTGGTCCATTACAAAGAATGAGATTATGAAGGGTTATGAAGTCTACTCTCTATCTGACTCTATCACTCATTATCCTCATAGGTTGCATAGCTAGAAGAACTAGATGCACCAGATTGCATCAATTTGCACCAGATTTTGGCACAGTTTATGGCAGCGTCTAGGTGCACCAACATAAGTAAATGTTCCCATTGTGATGTAATAGCTTCCGCTATGTGTAACATGCTGCTGGCGTCATTCTCTGTGAAAGGGTGTGACCAGATGTTATGGTCGTGTCCTGACTGCGACATGGTCATGCCGTGGTCTCAGACTTCGTGGCAGTACAGGCCACAGCGGGCTCCTGTTAAACTAATCAGCACTGTTTAGTCGTTCTGCATTGTTAATGGCCATTTGGTATTGTGGGTGTCGTGTGGCCATTAACAGTTCAGACCTGCTACACAGTGCGTTCCTTATTAGTTTACCAGGCGCTCACTGTAGCCTGTACGGCCACGTGGTATGTGACCGCAGCGTACCAACTGCAACAATACCGCACTGTGTAGTTGAACCCTCAGGATACGTTCACACAGAGCTTTCTCGTTTGGATGGGAAGTTAAGATGTGGATTTGATGCAGAATCCGCACCAAGAATGAACGTTGCTTCTTTCTTCCACGCCACTATTTTTATCAAACTGCTTGAGGAGAAGAAAACATACCGTGTAAATTACCAGAAGGTTTTTCCCACTGATATTAATAGGAGATGGATTGCGTGCACTTTCTGTGCAGATTTTATGAGTTTGACGAAAAATCTACGTAGAAAAATCACAGTCTGAACATAATCTCACAGTGCCTTCGCCCTAAGAAAATTTCTGTGACTAAAAATCAGTTCCATTCATCTAAATGGGGTTGTTTAGATGAATGAAACTTCTCAAACAGCTGATCGGTGGGAATCCCGGGTCTCAGGCCCCCACTGATCAGATTCTGATGAGATGTACAGAGAATAGGTCATCAGTTAAAAAGTCTCATAAAAACCCCTTTAAGTAGGTGCAGAAATGCTGCAGTAAGATTTTATTTTATTTTTTTACTAGGAAGTAAGGAAAGAAAATGGGGAAGGAAATCTTTTTATTTTTTTGGGGGGGGGTTGCTGGCAGATGACAGCAGTATAGGACGGTGCTTGACTCTTTGCCTTTCTACTGGCTCTTTTTCCAGAGAATCTTTAGATTTCATGTTTTTCCTCCGGGATTCGAAGATGCTGAAATAATAAAAAAAGACGTATCAGTGATCTGGTTTCTTCTACTGACATGTCAGCCCCGGGTGGAGTTTGTACACAGATCCTATTATCAGTCTCCTGTCATTATAACCTGATGGTTTTTTAGATGCTTCTCTTAATCTATCCCCCACTGGTGACAGATGCCCCAGACCATGCCACTGCTATGAGGCTTAAAGGAGTATCTTGGTTTATTACAAGTTGTCCCCTATCCGGCTCAGCTCCCACAATGGATTGAGCCTTCCGTCCACTGTATAGCTTCTGGCATGGCTGGCCAAAACAGCTGATAATTGTGGATGTTGTTTGTCTCCCCCCCCATGATCTGATACTAATTACCTATCCCGAGGATAAACCCGCAATGTCTAAGTCCTGGAGCACCCCTTTAAGATTCAACATAGTACCAGTGATGATATGTCCTTACTTGCCAGATTGTAGATGATTTTGCTGACTGGCGCCTCAGAGTCCAGGATGGTGGTACACGTGTACTGGCCGTAGTCGTCCATCTGGATTCCCACTGATCTTTAGACAGGGTTCTGGGTGACTTTGGGTACATTTTGATGATGCTGAAGAGATAATATGGAAAATTGTTAGAATCTGATAGGTCAGGAAGATTTCTAATCTGGATTGTTTGCGTCATTGTCATAATCACTGAGGGGTTTTCTGGGATTACTATGGTGTTTAAAAGACATGTTCATATAGTTGCTTACCTCATGTACATCTTCACCATGCTCTCAATCTGGAGTCTCCAGACCCGTTTCCACCATGTAAACCAATCACTTTGGTTTCCATCCTGTATATAGTTCTTCCAGTTGCTATATCCAACCAAACCCATGATGCAGGTGCTTGATGGTTCACCTGTTCTACTATGATCTCCTCCACTGGGATCTTGTCTCTATGATGTAATATAGAGCATCTTCATATCAGGCCAGGCTTTTCATGATGTCTCTATGGCAGGTGATTGATGTTTCTCCACCTGTTCTGGCCATAAGTTTATTCCTCGAGAGGATGTTGTCTCTCCAGATATAACATTCGAAGAGCATGAAGGCATGTACAAGCTAACATGCCGAAGATCGCCAGTCCAATCTTTACAAAATTCAGCATTGACCTGCGATAGATGCCTTTCTCGCTGAAGTCTTTGTACATGATAATTTTGTCTTTCTGTTTGCTTGTTGGCGTCTTTTCAGGGGAAGCGGTGCTCCCTTCCATCTTTCTTCCCCTGGGTATATATGGAGGGTGGGTAAAGTATCCTCTGTCTCTGTTCTTCTTCCGATTCATGATGACTTTGAATCTTGGTCTTGACAGTGGAACTGTGGGGCCGTCCATATTTTCCTCCTCATATCCAGAGCTAAGCAGTTCCTGTGGCTCATCGTTCTCCTGCTTATTTGAAAGCGGCCTGGCCTCTAGGTGACCTCCGAGGAGCAGGCAGAGAACGAGCAGAAAGCAGGCAGTATACATATTGTCTATACTCTGCTCTAGGCAGGAACTGTTATGCACTCCGGAGAGTTTTCGTGCTTTAAGGCAGTAGCACGCAGACTGCAGCGGCAGTTGTGCCGAAATCCAAAAATTTGCTTGAAGATGCTGGACACTGGAACTCTAGAAGAGGCAGCGAACAACTGAGGAGATTATGGTGCAACTATATACTAGTTGTCTTGTGACATCACCTCATTATAATATGTCTATGACATCACCTCATTAGCATATCTCCATGACAGCACCTCAATATAATATTTCTATTGCTCCATCACTTACCTTCTGCTTGCCGGCTTTGACATCACAATGGCCCTATGGATATTACCTTTAGGCAGGGGAGGGCTGGCAGCCTTAGTCCTGGGGGGCAAATCCAGTCAAGTGGCCCATTTTAGCCCCGCCTATTATTTAAAGCCCTACATATAATAGGCCACTCCCAAAAAACACTGTACAGCTGAAATTCTATTGTTGAGGCCAGTCTCTACACATCATAGGGAGAGGGGAGGCCTGTACTATAAACAGCAGGCTACAGCCAGGAAGCTCCTCCCTCCCCAGATCCTGCTCAAGGCTTGTGGTTCCCCCCCCTACCATCTGACACCCACCCGTGGCCTGCTGTCCCCTTTCGCTGTCCTCACCCAGCTCTGAATCCTCCTTCTGCAAATGGCAGGGGAAGGAGCCGGAGCATCTCCTCTCCTACATAGCACCTCATACCTCTTACATCCAGTGATGTCACCTTTGTTGTAGACGTTCTCTTTCTTTATCTTCTCCATTCAGACCAGACCGCCATGATGATTTTTCTGCCATCTCCCGTCTCTGCAGAGATTGACAGACAGTTTCCCACATTTCCATCATCTTCATAACACCCTTTCCTGCCACCCCCAATACTATACTGCAGAAACAGTCCCTCTGGAAATTGCTCTAAAAAATAACTGCGCCCAGACACTAATAGTATGAAGATAATGTCCCCCAAAAATAATTGTGCTAAGCTGATACTATGCCAGGGTGCCCCCAAAAGTAACAGTGCTCCCCAAATTAGTGCCACCAGATGCCCCAATAATGCTCCACTCACCCATAGTGCCCCCAAATAATGCCACATAGTGCCGCTCTTCCCTATAGTGCCTCCCATAATGTGTCAGTAAAAAATGCCCCCTTAGTGCTACTAGATGCCATAGTGCCCCCCATAATGTGCCAATAAAAAAGGACCCTTTAGAGTCCCAACTTCCCAATAGTGCCCCCAAATAATGCCCCTATAGTGCCAACAGATGCCCCATAGTGCTCCTCTCCCCAAAGGTGCCCTTCCATAATGTGCCAGTAAGAAATTCCCCCATAGTGCTCTCCCAAAAAATGGGCAAGAAATAAATGCCCCCAGAGTGCCACCCAAAAAAAATGGGGCTGTAAGAAATGCCAGATGCCCCCATAGTGCCAGCTCCCCCCCGCAAAGAAAAACCAAAAAAACACAAATACTTACCTCCATCAGCAGTGATGTGATGCAGGCATCTTCCGGCCTGTGTCCCTGCTGTGTGCTGCCCGACTGAGCCGGCCTCTGATAAGCTGCAGGCATTAGTGCCTGCAGCCTATCAGAAGAACAGGGAAGGGAGACGCCTCTCCCTCCCCTGCCCCGCCGCAGCACAGCCATCTGTATCGCTGTCCTGAGGCCGGCGATACAGATGAATATGGGGATGAGCGCTTCCACAATGGAAGCACTTATCTCCTACTGCCCCCCAACCGCCGCCAGTAACTAGAACCAGGGCCGCGCTGCCTGTGGTGATCGGCGGTGCGGCCCTGAGGAATAAAAAAAATATAAAATTATTTGTTAAAGATGGCCCAGCAGCCGTTTTTAACATGCTTTAGAGCAGCCTGGGGGGCAATTGCCTCCCTGCCCCCCCTTCCCAGCCCTCCCCTGCCTTTAGGTCTACTAGGTCTGGATGAAATTGTTCAGATAAGCTAAATGTCAAAAGAACAACAGCCTGAAGGCCACCAATACGATTCCAGCTTTCATATTCTTCAGCCAGGAAAGAAAATTGAAGCTGGAATCTGATGAGGAAATACTGCGGTATTGTTTCTGGTAGATCTGATAAACGTGGCCAATGTCAGCCTGGGGTGCCTTCGGCCCACCAGTAAAAGTTGTTCTGGGTTCCCACTGTACAGTTACATGGAAAATCTAACCTGCTAACACAGTGGCAGGCAGCTGCAAGACGCTACATGATGAGTGATTATGGGGTCCCCAAAGAGACTTTGAGAAGATGGATCCCAGGGGAAAGAGCACGCTGACTGATCTGCCTCTGTACCTACAAATCATCTCAGCCATCTAATGTATCTCTAATAATAAACTTGGTAGTTTGTTCAATATATCTACCCAGTTTTATATGGATTCATAGGCTGGTTGGTAGGGATCGACCGATTATCGGTTTTACCGATATTATCGGCCGATATTCAAGATTTTGAACGTTATCGGTATCTATTTTGCCGATATTCCGATAACGAATCGGGAAAACGGATCGCGCTGCTGTCAGCGCTCTCCGTGTTCCCTCGGCAGCACAGGGGAGAAGGAAGCAGTGTCTCCCTCCCCCCTGTGCCGCTGCCACCAATGAGAGGAGGGAGGACAAGAAGAGGGGAGGGGCTGTGGCCACTGCGCCACCAATGAAGATACCTCTCTCATTAACTCATATGCAGGAGGCAGGAGCTGGCTGCAGGATCACATAGCCGGCTCCCGACCTCTATGACAAGTAGCTGCGATCTGCGGTAGTTAACCCCTCTGAGGTCGGGAGCCGGTTATGTGATTCTGCAGCCAGCTCCCACCTCCTGTATATGATTTAATGAGAGAGGTATCTTCATTGGTGGTGCAGTGCACCCCCCCCCCCCCAACCCCAGTATTAACCCTTTCATGACCAAGGGTCATTGATGCCCCAGTGTCCAGGTCAAAATTTACAAATCTGACATGCGTCACTTTATGTGGTAATTGCTTTGGAACACTTATTTATCCAAGCCATTCTGAGATTAATTTCTCGTGACATATTGTACTTCATGATAGTCATAAATTTGAGTCAATGTATTTCACCTTTATTTATGAAAAAATCAAAAATTTACCAAATATTTCGAAAAATTCACAATTTTAAAAATTTCAATTTCTCTGCTTCTAAAACAGAAAGTCATACCTAATAAAATATTTATTACTTAACATTTCCCATATGTCTACTTTATGTTGGCATCATTTTGGAAATATTATATTTTTTTAGAACGTTAGAAGGCTTAGAAGTTTAGAAGCACTATTTAAGGACCAGTTCAGGCCTAAAGTCACTTTGTGGGGCTTACAAAGTGGAAACCCCCCATAAATGACCCCATTGTAAAAACTACACCCCTAAAGCTACTCAAAACTGATTTTACAAACTTTGTTAACCCTTTAGGTGTTCCACAAGAATTAAAGGAAAATGGAGATGAAATTTCTAAATTTCACTTTTTTGGCAGACTTTCCATTTTATTACATTTTTTTTTCTTGAACACATTGAGGGTTAACAGCCAAAGAAAACTCAATATTTATTACCCTGATTCTGCGGTTTACAGAAACACCCCACATGTGGTCGTAAACTGATGTAAGGGTACACGGCAGGGTGCAGAAGGAAAGGAACGCCGTATGGTTTTTGGAAGGCAGATTTTGCTGGACTGGTTTTAGATGTCATGTCCCATTTAATAGTAAATATAAAAAATTACCATAAATCCCTCACGTGGGCACAATAGAACAAGACAACACATCAACATACATGGGCTGGATCAAGGACAGGTGGGAATGATGGTATGGCAAAGGAGCAGGCAGGCCAGAAGGGTCCCTAGTATAACCCTAAGGTGTCCCTTACTCGTGCTCAGCCCAGAGAGGCACCCGTACCTGCCCTGTCTGTCCTTAGCACAGCCCTAAAACACACAATAGACCCTTATGGATGCCCAGGTCATATAATATAACAAGATATATACCAAACAGATTGTCAAGACTTCCCATTTAAAGCCTCCCTGATGCACCCATACAGTAGAAACTCCCAAAAAGCTAGGGGATAAGGTGCCAGTTTTATTGGTACTATTTTGGGGTACATATGATTTTTAATTGCTCTATATTAAGTTTTTTGTGAGGCAAGGTAACTGAAAAATGGCTGTATTGGCACAGTTTTTTTTTTTTTTTTTACAAGATTCATCTGACAGGGTAGATCATGTGCTATTTTTATAAAGCAGGTTGTTTCGGACGCAATGATATCAAATATGTCTCCTTTCTTTGTTTGTTTGTTTCAGTTTTACATAATAAAGCATTTTTGAAAAATAAATTATGTTTTTGTGTGTCCATTTTCTGAACGCCATATGTTTTTTATTTTTCTGCCGATCGTCTTGTGCAGGGGCTCGTTTTTTGCAGAAAGCGTTGAGGTTTTTATTGGTACCATTTTTGGGTACATAGGATTTTTTGATCATTCATTATTACACTTTATGGGGCAAGGTGACCAAAAAATTGTCTGTTTTGGAACAGTTTTTATTTATTTATTTTGACAGTGTTTATCTGAGGGGTTAGCTCATGTGACAGTTTTATAGAGCAGATCGTTACAGACGTGGCAATACATAATATGTATACTTTTTCTTATTTATTTAAGTTTTACACAATAATAGCATTTCTGAAACCAAAAAAGTGATGTTTTAGTGTCTCCATAGTCTGAGAGCCATAGCTTTTTTATTTTTTGGGTGATTGTCTTAAATAGGGTATCGTTTTTTGAGGGATGAGGTGACGGTTTGGTTAATACTATTTTGGGAGTCATAAGCCTTTTTGATCGCTTGCTGTTGCACTTTTTGTGATGTAAGGTGACAAAAATGGCTTTTTTGGCACATTTTTATTATTATTATTTTTTACGGTGTTCACCTGAGGGGTTAGGTCATGTGATATTTTTATCGAGCAGGTTATTACGGATGCGGTGATACCTAATATGTACACTTTTTATTTTATTTCACTTTAACACAATAATAGCATATTTGAAATAAAAAAATGATGTCTTAGTGTCTGAATGTTCTAAGAACTATAGTTTTTTTTTATTTTTGAGTGATTTTCTTATGTAGGGTCAAATTTTTTGCGGGATGAGGTGACAGTTTTATTGGTACCATTTTGTTTGATATACACCTTTTTGATCGCTTGGTGTTGCACTTTTTGTGATGTAAGGTGACAAAAATAGCTTTTTTTACACATTTTTTATTTTTTATGGTGTTTATCGTACGGGGTCTATCATGTGATATATTTATAGAAACGGTCGTTAAGGACGCGGTGATACCTAATATGTGTATTTTTTTATTTATTTTACTTTTTTATTTTTACTTTTATTATTTTTTATTCTTTTTTACATTTTTTTTATCAAGTCCCTCTTGGATCATGAAGATCCAGTGGGGCTGATGGCTGTACTATACTTTGCAATGCTCTTGCATTGCAAAGCATAATACTATCAGATGCCCTGTAGGTGGCAACACTGGACGCTTCTGCCATGGCAACCATCGGGCGCTGCCATCGCAGCGCGGCAGCCCCGATAGTGGGGAGAGGGAGCCCCTTCCCTCTATTAACCCCATGGATGTGTAGTGTCCCACTACGTAAAGGAGGACACTACTAAGGGTCAATTGGATAATGTTGTCCCCCACCTCCTGTGGGAGATTGCTATTGTGTTTTGTATTGTATGACGGCATAATTCCATGTAAATACCTGGGTACCAGGCCTGCTTGGGGTGTAGTTTCTCCTCCTAAGCTGTAGAGGGAGCTAGGGAACCCCCTAGTACAGGGATGTCAAACTCGTGGCCCTCCAGCTGTTGCAAAACTACAACTCCCATCATGCCTGGGCATACTACAGCTATCAGGGAATGATGGGAGTTGTAGTTTTGCAACATCTGGAGGGCCATGAGTTTGACATCCATTCGCCTAGTATATATAGTTAGGCTCAGACAGGAAGGGTTAGTTCAGTCTAGTCCAGGAGGCTAAGTAGTTCAGTCTAGCCTGCCTGAAGTCCTGAGAAAGTGAAGCTCAGAGGTTAGCCCAGGAGAAGAAGTTTCCTCCTGAAGTTATCCTGCATCTTGCAAAGTACAGAGCAGTGCTAATCCTGTCCAGCCAAGTATAAAGCTGAAGGGCAGAAGTTTATTGTCAGCAAAAGGATTTATACCAGAGGAGGTTTCCCTACCCAAGGATAAAGCCAGCTATTAGGCATACGGGCCTTGGAAAAAGCCAGACAGGATTCTGCAGAGAATACAGCCTGATCTGTGAGTTTTATTTCCCTCTGAGTCACCTTGCTAGGATTTTACCTGCCATCTTTGTAAAGCCTGCCTGTTACCAAATAGTCTTCATATGGAACTGTCTGGAGTTTGTACATAGTTGAACTGTTCAGTAAAGAAGAAATCTAGTTCACTACAATCGTGTGTACCTCCATTATTACTCCTAACAATCGGTGTGCCATCGTTACTGGCACTGGCGTCACAAACAGTAAGGTATCTTGCCACAGGCACGCTAAACCTACAACACCTAGGGCACCTCACCTATCACCCGGCCTGGTCCCTATATCCGGAGAGTGCCCCAGAAGATCGATCTAGGTGCCAGCCTCTTCATCACTGCTGTACGCCTGCCCAGGGTATACTACAAACTGTGAGTACTAAGAGCAACCCTCGGTCTGCTAACATTCGCTCACCCTGAAGGACTGGCGTACTGCAGATGCCGCTGCCGCGGCATCTATGGGGTTACAGCAAAGTGTCAGCATAGAGCTGACACTCTCTGTTGATGGCCATCAAACACAGCAGGGGGACCGCATTGGAGGCAGGGGGCACCGTTGGAAGGGGTGGGGGGTGGGTACGGCCAGCATTGAGGGAGGCAGGAGGAATGTATGGGGAGGGGGCGGACTGCATCAGGGCAGGCTGCATGAATATGGAGATGAGCGGAGGAAACTGCTTCAGGGGCAGGCGGACACAAGGGGGGGCTTGGAGGTGCACAGATCGGGGGGCACGAGGACACTACCTGATTTCAGGCTCTGATCTGCAGAGTGCAGATCACAGCCTGAAACTGGCATTTTTTCACTGTCGCGATCCGATTGGTTAGTCTGCATGGACTAACCAATTGGATCGATTACCGTCAAGGGGCCACTCTGATTGGTCCCTTGCTGGCATTACTGCACTGTATGCCCTCCGTGACAGCAGCAGGACAGGGGCAGACTCTTTAATCCAAGCGCTTTTCAGCGCTTGGATTAAAGAGCTGGCTTGACGTTTATACACGTGATAGCTGCATGGGGAATGTGCTAATATCACGTATATAAACGGATTGCAGTCGGGAAGGGGTTAATCATTGGTGGCGCAGTGCGCCCCCCCTTACCCAAGCCCCCCAGTATTAATCATTGGTGGCAGTGGCCACAGGGTACCCTCTCCCCCCTCCTCAGTGGCAGTTCCGATCAGAGCCCCAGCAGTGTAATCCTGGGGCTCTGATCAGTTACCATGGCAGCCAGGACGCTGCTGAAGCCCTGGCTGCTATAGTAAGCTCCCTGCTTCTGTGTGCACTATGCAGGGAGAGTGTGAAGTCCTATTCACGCTAATAGAGATCTATCAGGGTGAATAGGACAAGGGTTCTAGTCCCTAAGGGGGCTAATAGTAAAAATAAAAAAAAACACACCAAAATATAAATTGAAAAAGAAAAGATTGACAAAAATAAACATAAACAATAAACATATTCATTTTCTGCAGATTTATGTAGGAATTTATTTATTTAAAAAAAATGAAAATTCACAGAAAATCTGTATAAATTATCAGCTATCGGCCTGAAAGTTCACAGTATCAGCTTGAAAAAACTGGTTGGGATGCGCCCTACCTATATCTAGTGCAGTCAGTCTACTGTCACTTGTGCTACCTGTGTATAGGGTGGGGATCTAGGGGCCCATCTTGCTTAGGGGCTCACCGGGGGAGTCACCTGTTCCCCTGTGGGACATTTCGAGCCTGGGTTAGGTCAAGAATTTGGCATAGGCGGTGCCGTTTCAATTTTTGCATGAAGGCAATGATATTTTAATTTCACTCCAAACCTGGGTCAAGTTAGGTTGGCTTTAATACATTATGTAACTCAGAACAGGCCACAATTGGATATGCCATAAATGTTTGAGATTGGAATAGCATCACAGCCATTTTTTTTTTTTTTAGATAAATTTGCTACAAATTCCTCATAATTTGGGGGTAAAACACCTTTCTTTTTAGTATATGACCCGCACTGTGGCAGCAGCCTAAAGGGTACTTTCACACTAGTGTTATTCTTTTCCGGCACCGAGTTCCGTCCTAGGGGCTGAATGCCGGAAAATAACTGATCAGGCATATCCCCATGCATTCTGAATGGAGAGTGAGGATGCATCAGGATGTCTTCAGTTCAGTCATTTTGCCTTTTCAGGACGGAGATAATACCCATCATCATGCTGCGGTTTTATCTCCGTCCAAAATCCCGGAACACTTGCTGGAATGCCGGGCATTTTTTCCCATTGAAATGCAATAATGCCGGATCCAGCCCCGAGTGTTCCGCCAAAACGGATCCAGCATTGCTGTCTGCGCATGCTTAGACCGCCAAAAAATTTGAAAAAAATAAATGCCGGATCCATTTTTCCAGATGACACCGGAGAGACGGATCAGGCATTTCAATGCATTTGTCATACAGATCAGGATCCTGATCCGTCTGACAAATGCCATCAGTTTGCATACATTTTGACGGATCCGGCGACGGAACTGCCTGCCGGAATTCTCTGCCCAAGTGTGAAGGAACCCTAAATGTAGGCCTGTGGGCTGTATTACACTAACAGATTATTTCACCAACTTCTGTCCAAATCAAACCAACAGTTGGTGTGTATAACAAAAGATCTGTGTGTAATAGGCCATCTGACCAGATAATCAGTTAGTGTAATATGGGATGCACAAGGTAGGTATAGACCTCTATGGACGGTAGGTCGTCACTAAAAGGAGTGCCCACCCAAGGCAGCCAACGTCCCAGCATTGAGCACTGACGTAACACTGCCATCCTCTATCTGTATCACTAGCAGGAGCGCCCAGCACAATAGACGTGCTCACGTTCTCTCCCCTGCTAGAGTACTCTACTAAGCAGCCTCCTCGCAGGAGCCGCGTTGCTCTCTGGGAAATGTAGTTCCCTGGCAGCCAGTTAGCGTGCTAGCTTCTGTGGTGACATCACTCGCTCAGGACTCCGTTTCCCAGAGTGCCGCGCTGTGTGGCATGGCGGACAGCAATGACTGCGGAGTTTGATGAAGAAGTGGTGTTTGAGGTGGGTGACAATAGCCTCTGTCTCGGTTGCAGTGTGCGGGTGTACTCTGTCCTTGTAGGAGCTGTGCAGTCTGAATGACAGGTGAATGATCTTTGTGTACCTTGTGGACTGCTCGTCACTCATCTGTCATTTCACATGTTAGCAGATCATTACTACAGAGGTCAGTATGTTCACCTATTACTATTGTATACGTGCAGTATACCTTCCTGCCCCACCTGCTAGATAAGTGGAAATCTAGAAATGGACAATTCCTTTAAGCTATGCAGTGATCACAACTGTATTGGGTATTGGAAAGTTCATCTGATGCACAACACATGCAAAATATAGACATGCAACCCCAAAATTGTAGCAGTCATGTCTCTGCATGGACTGATAGCACTAGGCATGGTCCAGTCCTATCAACTGTATGGATGTAGAAGTACCAGATGCTCTGGTTCCCATTGTGACCATAGCTGATGTACATTCTATGACAAGCATACATATGATAATCTCCATGCGGTTACAAAGGGTCAGATCCATGGAGGAAGCATGAGAGATCCTCCAGATCTTGCCCAGAGCCTCATTTGCCTGACAGTCTTCCTAAAGCTTGACGTCATGTTATAGTAGCATGCATAGACCTGTAAGCATGTGTATTGCAGCCTTTGTTAGAGTCTGGAGCTGCATTCAAAGTTCTGCTGAGTGTCATTGCTAACGTTGGATAAGCCTTCGAGCCGACACATCCCTAGCAGCAGCTTGGCCGGGCTCCTGCAATGCAGTGGACAGATTAGTGTTGCCCTAGATTACAGTAGAATGCACATCACCTGTGCAGACAGAGTACAGCTCTGAAGTCAGCAGAACTGTGAATACAACTGTAGACCATAAGGCAGGCTGTAAGATCAGCACAAGATAGGTAATTGTATAAGGTGAGACTTACAACAATTATTGATATTAAAGGGTTTTTCCGGGATTTTAATATTGATTTGATGACCCATCCTCAAGATAGGTCATCAATATCAGATCGGCGGAGGGTCCGACACCCGGTACACCCGCCGATCAGCTGTATGAAGGGAAGGTGCACACAGTGTGCACGCGCCGTCTTCCATCTCTCTTCCTGCTCGCTGCTGCCCTGCCATAGACAGCAGCGTTAAGAAGGGAGACGGCACATTCATACTGCACGCGCCGTCTCCTCATACAGCTGTTTGTGCAGGGTGGTGGACCCCCCGCCGATCTGATATTGATGACCTATCCTGGATAGGTAATCAATAATAAAAGCCGGAGAACCCCTTTAAGTCATTTTTATCTGTGCGCCCCTGTTGTAGCTCTATATCCCAGTATGCTGCAGGTTGTTGGAGAGTACTAAGCTACTTATTGTGACCCTAAAAATCCTATTGTGTACGCCCCCTCCCTCATAGCTCATTTCCAGACTATTGGAACATCTCTGCACACACAGCGCGGGGTACAAGGCCTGTCTTCCTAGCGCCATAGTACAAAGCAGGCAGGGCATTTCCATGGCATTTACATGCCTCAAACATCAGAGCAGGTTTGCGTAAGCTAATGCATTTTTTTTCTTGTGAATGCAAATCACCCTTGCGTACGTTGGGGGTCATTTACTAAGACTGCCTTTTTATGTGATCGATTTCCCCCCTACGCTGCCGTGAGATTTGGCTAATTTGACGGTGTTTGCACCTCGTCGTAAATTAGACGCATCTGTGGCATTCCGTACACCTGGCGCAATAACTACTCCAGGCCCTGCCAGTAGTAGTTCATCACCAACATTTATGTCTGTTTCAAAGTGTACATTGCAAGGACTCCGTTTTAGATGCCAGTCTTACTAAGGCCCTGGACTGGCAGTGGATCTGCAGCAATTACATAGAGGTGCCGGCCTCTCCTCCTCCTCCGCCACTTCTAAATGTAAGCCAGCTTCCAAGCGGTCTTACCTTTAAACCTTTTTCTACTCCTGAAACAGCCCGCCGACCCGTCCCCTTCCCCTTCCCCTTCCCCGCCCACTTTTCTTTAGACCTGGCTTGAGCGGGGAGAATTCGCAGATTGCTCCACACATATGCATAGACTTTTATGCCTCATTCACATGTCGGTGTTTGGTCAGTGATTTCTATCAGTGAATGTGAGCCCAAACCAGGTGCAACTCTAAACACAGAACAGGGGCAGATCTTTCCCTTAGGAACGGAACGGAAGCGGAAAAAAAATACGTTTGTGTGCATGAGCCCTTATAATTTATATCTGTGGAGGCTCTAATCCTGGTTTTGGCTCACAATCACTGATGGAAATCACTGACCAAACACTGAAGTGTGACTGAGGCCTCATGCACACGACCGTTGTGTGTTTTGCGGTACGCAAACCGCGGATCCGCAAAACACAGATGGCGTCCGCGTGCGTTCTGCAATTTGCGGAACGGCACGGACAGACATAAACATAACTGCCTATTCTTGTGCGTAAAATGCGGACAAGAATAGGACATGTTATATTTTTTTTTCGTGGACCACGGAACGGAGCAACGGATGCAGACAGTACACTGGAGTGCTGTCCGCATCTTTTGCGGCTTCATTGAAGTGAAAGGGTCTGCATCCAAGCAGCCAGAACTGCGGCTCAGATGCGGACCAAAACAACGGCCAAGTGCATGAGGCCTGAGGCCTTAGGCTACCTAAACACAATGTGGATTTGTGTGCACAAAATCCACCTGAAATGGGTTGGGTTACCTTAAACAGAAAATCTGCCAGAAAAAACACACCAAAACCTCAAAAAATAATGCGTATTTATGTGTGTTGTTTATGTGGTTTTAGTGCAGATTTTCTGCATACAAATCTTCACTTTGTGCAGGTACAGGTATGCTGAAAAAAACCTGCTGCAGAATCTGCATTACGTTTTTTAGGATGCAGTTTTTAGTTTTTTTCTTACTTAAGGTGTTTTTTTTTATGTCGTTTTTCTCCCGCCCATTTTCAATGGGAATTCTTTACGCAGAATCCGCATCAAGAATGGACAGGGGGGGAGAGAAGCTCTGTATGGTTTAATATGCAGTTTCCCCATTGAAGTCAATCGGGAAGTTCTTCATGTGTTGGTTGGCACAGATTTTAACTTGTGTTTGCTAAATGTCTGACCCAAGCAGAGCCTGAGAATCACAACTTATCTGAAAAACAATGGTGCAGGATGCGCAGTTTAGGCTACATGCACATGAACGTTGTTTGTTTCCATGTCCGTTTTTTTTTTGTTTTTTTTTTTTGCTGATAGGATGCGGACCCATTCATTTTAATGGGTCTGCAAAAAATTGGGACAGCACACTGTGTGCTATCCACATCCGTATGTCCGTTCCGTAGCCCTGCAAAAAAAAATAGAACATGTCCTATTCTTGTCCGTTTTAGGCATTGTTGCAATGGATCTGCAAAAAAATAAATAAACGGATGGCATACTGATGGCATCCGTTTTTTTTTTTTTTGCGGACCGCAAAACACATACGGTCGTGTGCATGTAGCCTGATTGAAATTAGAGAACAATTTATGAACACTTGATTTTTTTCAGAAATAATGTAATCTACATTGATCATCATTTGAAGGATTTTTGTAAGGGGTACACCATGTTTTCCAAAATAACCAAAGTATATCAACATAAAACCTTTATTTTTCAAAAAACCTGATGATGACAATTAGAGCACAGCAATGACTGTAGCACAGAGGACGATTCTGGAGGTTACACCAGTCACCCATCAGTAGAATGACTTGAGCACATCTGCGGCCACAGGACATCACTAGTCCTCACACTGCTCTGGTGGGATTTTGCTCCACTCTTCTTCCAGTCTCCAACAGTTCTGTGACTGTTGTGGGTTTCTTGACCATAACATTGTCACCAAGGATTCCCCAGAGGTTTTCTAATGGGTTTAGATCAGGACTCTGGGCCGGCTATTTAATTGTTTCAATGTTTTCAGTCTCAAGGAACTGCTTTACCCGTTTTGCTGTGTGATGCGGGCATTGTCCTGCATGACAATTTCTGGCTGATTGAGTGATGAACACAAGGAAGGAACCATGTGTGGTTGAAGAAGGTTCTGAGACACACGTGTATTCACTCTGCCATGTAGCTGGATGAGAGGTCCAATTCCTGCTGCAGAAAACATTGCCCACACCATGACCCTTCCTCCTCCACCTCACTTTTTTTTTTACACACTTTGGGTTCAGTCTTTTCCCAGTTTGTCGACAAACATAATGTTTCCTATCAGACCCAAATAAATGAAACTTGCTTTCATCACTAACATGAACTCTGGACCACTTCTTCTCTGTCCACACAACATGCTCCTCAGCAAAGGTGAGCCTAGCCTTCTGATTCTTTCCTCTAATGAGAGGTTTGGTCACCGCAGGGTGGGCTTTCAGTCCAAATGCTCCTGAACGTGGAGACCCTGTATGACGAGACAGATCCTTACCCTGGTCAGTGCTAAACTGGCTAGCAATTCCAACGATGACCCATGGAGATTCTCCGCATTATCCTGACCTCTCTTGCATTTGTCTTTCGAGGGCGACCAGCCTTCTTGGGGGACTTGAATGAGTTTGTGATGTTGTAAAGGGCAATATAGATACATGTTGTACCCTGCATGGTACCGCATCTGGATGTGGTAGGAGTGCCTCCACCAGTTTTAGCTTCTTTTAAATTGTAGTGCCACCTGTCTATGGAGGAGGCAAAACTGTGAAAAGGAACTGGGACGTACACCCTTCTTTAGAGGGCAATGTACTCAGCTGTGTATAGTGTACTATATAGGAGATGGATGTGACATTACTACCACCACCACCATCCTGAGATGTTTTCAATGGGATTACCACCTGTCCGTGGAAGGGATAGTATAGAGAGGGCAATGTACCCAGCTGTGTATAGTGTACTATATAGGAGATGGATGTGACATTACTACCACCACCACCATCCTGAGATGTTTTCAATGGGATTACCACCTGTCCGTGGAAGGGATAGTATAGAGAGGGCAATGTACCCAGCTGTGTATAGTGTACTATATAGGAGATGGATGTGACATTACTACCACCACCACCATCCTGAGATGTTTTCAATGGGATTGCCACCTGTCCGTGGAAGGGCTAACATAGTGTAAGAGAGCTGGGAGTACCACCCTTCTATAGAGGGCAATGTATAGTGTACCATATAGGAAATAGGCTGCTTACAGCTAGTGTTCCCAATGAGCTGCCAGATCATCTATACATGTAAAAGGACCCTTACACCAACCCTGATCACAACTGAAAATACATCATTGGCTGATTACAGAAAATGGATATTTAATTGAAAATTGTGTTATATCTACATCCTAATTGCATAAAAGGGGTTGTCCCCTATCCACAAAATAGGGGTCAAGTGTCTGATGGGTGGGGGTTCGATTGTCAGGGCCTCCATCAGTCCTAAAAGCTTTGGTACTTGTACTCTGTCCATGGCCACCCCACCGGGTTGATTGAAGTGGCAGACACACAGGCATATCTACTGCGTCATTCAGACAGGAACGCCGGACCCTGTTTTATTGATCAGCAGGGGCCACAGCGATAAAATGAGGAATGAAAGTGCTTCAGAACGCTAATGGGACTTGAGGAGAATCTGTAAGTCAGTGCTCATGCGATGCTGTACGCACGGACCTGTTCAGTAAAACATGGAGCAGAAGAAACCTGCTATATGTGAACATACCCTAAGGCCAGCTGTTGGGAAACTATAAATCCTAGCATGCTCCATCCATTTCTATGGGAGGTCCGAAGCCTTAGGGTATGTTCACACTGCTTCTTTTGCTACCCACTCTGAATTTTCACCGATGGTTTGTACCTCGCATTCATTTCAATGGGAGCCAGCCTAATGCCGTGGTCACGCCGAGAAGGGACATGCCACGTGCACACGAGGTGGATTTCACTTTTTCATTGCAAGGGTGAGATCTGCAGAAACTCTGCATCAAATCTGCACCAAAAACAGGTAACACATTGATACCCACACGAAAACACACACCTGTTCTGTTTTGTAACCCGCAGCCGTGTGCAGGTACCCTGCAGCTAGAGGGCTGGAGGTTGGTGATTCCTGCCCTAAGGGCTCATGCATACTGACCTGGGGCCTGTACAGCTGTGCGTACAGGCCATATTGCCATCTGCCACTTTATCTTTGGTTGTCGGTGGGACTTTGTACACTGGAAGCAGATGTTTACTGTTACATTCCTCACAGCCGTCCTAGATCCGGCAGGAAAGTCCTGGATTTCGGTGGCTGTCCCGTGGTCCCAGGAGGACTGGGTCTGTATCCTCAGAGATAGTTGAATGCCCCAGCCTCCTGCTTCACCATTTCCCAGCTTGTGCTTTCCCCCACAGCAGGTCCAATGCAGTGACATCATCGCGCCTGATGTGCTGGGCAGGAGACTGGAGAGTGCACAGACCAAGGATCATTCTCCAGCGCAATGACGTCAGCACATTGTGTCTGCTGCTGGGGGGAGCATGATGTTCTCCATTCACTGTGGGAACAGGACTAGATGAGTATTACATTTTTATTTCACTAACACTAAACTGTGTGGTGGCACTATGGTGGCATTTTACTGTGTGGTGGCACTATGGGGGCATTTTACTGTGTGGTGGCACTATGGGGGCATTTTACTGTGTGGTGGCACTATGGGGGCATTTTACTGTGTGGTGGCACTATGGGGGCATTTTACTGTGTGGTGGCACTATGGGGGCATTTTACTGTGTGGTGGCACTATGGGGACATTTTACTGTGTGGTGGCACTATGGGGGCATTTTACTGTGTGGTGGCACTATGGGGGCATTTTACTGTGTGGGGGCACTATGGGGGCATTTTACTGTGTGGGGGCACTATGGGGGCAGTTTACAGTGTAGGGACACTGTGGGGGCATTTTACTATGTGGGGCATAAGTACTGTGTGGGTCACTAAGGCGGCATAACTACTCTGTGAGGCCCTAACAGGGCATTCTCTCTGTGACGGGGGCACTAAGTGGGCATACCTTGTGTGTGGTGGCATAAGGGGCATTCTACAGTGTGGAAGCAGTAATGGGGCATGATTACTGTATGGGGACACAATGGAGGCATTTTACTGTATAGTGGCCATATGGACGGGATTGGCCGTGTATGGATGAGTATTGCGCAGAGTTAGAGGCATGCCTTAGTGTAAACAAAATGTGCTGGAGGGAGGGATTTTAGGGGGTGTTCTACTGGGCGATAAGTAGGAAAAGTATACTTGATCAAAATCTGGATATGTATAACTGGATTGTTGCTTGCTATACCTATGTGATCATTTGATATTGTATACTGTCTCATGATTGTAAATGCTTACAAAATCTCAATAAAAAGTATATTTAAAAAAAATGTGCTGCGCAGTTGCCCCTCCTTCAGCTTCTCAAGAGTTGGGAGGTATGCGGTTAGGCTAGCATAACACATAGCACACTGACCCATTAATTTCTATTGGGCTGTGCACACATATATATATATTTTTTTTGGGGGGGGGATCCATGGGCTGATCCACAAATCTCAGTTCTGGTCCTATTAGTGTCCATGTTTGTGGATGAGAATAACTCTTTCAATTGATGTAATAACATTTTTCCGCTTTTGCCATATTGATGGCCTATCCCCTGGAAAGGTCATCAATATCCGATTTTCGGGGCCCCTACTGCTGGCACCCCCGCCGATCAGCTCTATGAAGAGAAGGCAGTGCTCTTATGAGCGCTGCCTTCTCTTCATTGTTTGCCTGCTGGCTGGCGACATTGCAGTGATGAGCAGGCGTAATTACAACCCTGCCGTCCCTATTCACTTCAATGGGACAGCTCCTTCCTATTTAAGTGATCACCAGCTGTATGAGGGCAGACGTGCTGGGATCAGAGTAGGCTCGGATTCCAGCATTTACCCTTTCAGTCCTGCGATCATGCCTGATACTGATACATGCCATACTGTCCAATGTAGTATACCGTTTAGAGATTAAATTCTTTGTGAGGCATCGTTCAAGCCCTTGTGAACGCTAATGCCTGTGATTGGCTGCAGTGGTCATGGGACCAAGTCGCACCTTGGTCTTGCAGGATTGGGAGTAGCAAGGGACAGAGGACCTAGGACAGATTAGTGATGTTTTTTTTTTTTTGTTGAGGGGCACAGGTTAGGGCCATACCGGTTATCTGCTGCAAGAACGGACAATCCCTTTAATATTATGATTTTACAGTACAATATTTTAATGAGGACGATCTTTTTTCATCACAAATTAGTACGTAAAAAGTTCATAGAGGGTCCAAATACTGCTGGATGTGCAGATTAATCTGTGCAACCAAAACCAAGTTTAAACTTGCTTTGGGAAATTTCCCTCTATTAAGAGAGAAGTCTCATGCCAAGGAATGTGGCTCCTGGTGATTAATGCATGACGGTATGTAAAATATATACATGGATATTTCTGGGGAAAGGTGCAGAAACGTCTTACCTGTGTGTGAGTCATATAATAGACTGTAGGTTTCAGACTGTTGACTCCGGAAACGGCTCGTATTGCAGGGTAAACAGTGGGTGAGACCGGAGACAAAGAAAACTCTGTCTCTTTCTCTTTTTTTTTTTTTTTTTGGCTTACAAATTGAGCTGAACCTTGGTGAAGAGCAGTCCTGAGGATTTTTTTTACCTAGAAATACCTTTGTCTCTTGGGCACTTGTACATGGTGCAGATTTGTATGCAGGAAATCCACATGAAAAACCCGATAAAAAGCTCACGTACAGTGCCTTGACCTTTTTTTGGTGTTTTGTTACATTAAAGCCTTAAAGGGGTTCTGCACTTTGTTTAAACTGATGATCTATACTCTGGATAGATCATCAGCTTCTGATCGGCGGGGGTCCGCCCAGGCCAGTGATACTAGTCGTGACGTCACTTGGCCAGCGGTAAACAGTGAGAAGGCCACAGTGCTGCAGGAGCGCCGCTGCTTTCTGAAACAGCTAATCGTCGGAGGTCCCGGGTAGGGATTGACCGATTATCGGTTTTACCGATATTATCGGCCGATATGAAGTATTTTGAACGTTATCGGCATCTATTTTGCCGATATACCGATAACGGATGGCGAACACAGATCGCGCTTCTGTCAGCGCTCTCCATGTTCCCTCAGCAGCACAGGGGAGAAGGAAGCAGCTGTTTCCCTCCCCCCTGTACTGCTGCTGCCGCCAATGAGAGGAGGGAGGACAAGAAGAGGGGCGGAGCTGTGGCCACTGCGCCACCAATGAAGATAACTCTCTCTATAATTCATATACCCAAGCCCAGTATTAAATACATTGGTGGTTCAGTGCGCCCCCTCTCCCCCTAACCCCAGTATTAAAGACATTGGTGGTGCAGTGCGCCCCCCCACCCAAGCCCCCTAGTATTAATCATCGGTGGCAGTGGCCACAGGGTCCAAGCCTCCTCAGTGGAAGTTGTGATCGGAGCCCCAGCAGTGTAAGCCTGGGGCTCCGATCGGTTACCATTGCAGCCAGGACGCTATTGAAGCCCTGGCTGCCATGGTAAGCTCCATGCTGCTGTGTGCACAGAGCAACAGGGACAGTGTGATGTCCTATTCGCCCTGATAGAGATCTATCAGGGTGGATAGGACAAGGGTTCTAGTCCCTAAGGGGGCTAATAGTAAAACAAAAAACACACCAAAATATTAATTATAAATAAAAAAGGTTTACAAGAAAAACAACCTACACATTAACAATAAACATATTCATTTTCAGCAGATTTGTGTAGGAAATTGAACTTTTTTTCAAAAATGAAAATTCACAGACTATCGGCATAAATTATCGGCTATCGGCCTGAAAGTTCATAGATTATCGGTATCGGCCCTAAAAAAATCAATATCGGTTGATCCCTAGTCCCGGGTGTCGGACCCCCGCCGATCAGAAGTTGATGATCTATCCAGAGGATAGATCATCAGTTTAAACAAAGTGCAGAACCCCTTCTTCAATGTTTTGTTGATCTGAATTTTATGTGATGGATCAGAACACAATAGTCTAAGTTGGTGAAGTGAAATGAGAAAAATATATAAATAAAACTATTGTTCAGAAATAGAAAACACCCTTTGTTAGGAAGCCCATAAAAAGCTCTGGTGCAACCAATTACCTTCAGAAGTCACATAATTCGTGAAATGATGTCCACCTGTGTGCAATCTAAGTGTCACATGATCTGTAATTACATATACACACCTTTTTTAAAAGGCCCCAGAGGCTGCAACACCGAAGCAATAGGCATCACTAACCAAACACTGCCATGAAGACCAAGGAACACTCCAAACAAGTAAGGGACAATGCTGTTGAGAAGTACAAATCAGGGTTAGGTTATAAAAAAAATATCCAAATCTTTGATGATCCCCAGGAGCACCATAAAATCTATCCTAACCAAATGGAAAGAACATGGCACAACAGAAAACCTGCCAAGAGACGGCCGCCCACCAAAACTCATGGACCGGGCAAGGAGGGCATAAATCAGAGAGGCAGCGCAGAGACCTAAGGTAACCCTGGAGGACCTGCAGAGTTCCACAGCAGAGACTGGAGTATCTGTACATAGGACGACAATAAGCCGTACGCTCCATAGAGTTGGGCTTTATGGCAGAGTGGCCAGAAGAAAGCCATTACTTTCAGCAAAAAACAAAAAGGCCCGTTGTGAGTTTGCAAAAAGGCATGTGGGAGACTCCCAAAATGTATGGAGGAAGGTGCTGTGGTCTGATGAGACCATCAAAGAAAACGCAATGTCTGGCGCAAACCCAACCCATCACATCACCCAAAGAGCACCATCCCCACAGTGAAACATGGTGGTGGCAGCATCATGCTGGGGGGATGGGACTGGAAAACTGGTCAGAGTTGAGGGAAAGATGGATGGTGCTAAATACAGGGATATTCTTGAGCAAAACCTGTACCACTCTGTGCGTGATTTGAGGCTAGGACGGAGGTTCACCTTCCAGCAGGACAATGACCCCAAAAGCACTGCTAAAGCAACACTTGACTGGTTTAAGGAGGACCTTTCACCAATTTTTACTTTATAAAAGTGATGCCTCACACTGTAACTGTTCCCTAGATGTCCTATTGCTAACTTTTTTCATGATATGCTCCTCTATTTCGCCGCTGTGCCCCTTGTTCTGTTTAGGCGCCCTGTATGCTAATTAATAGCCTCGGAACAGGGAGGAGGAGACATCAGCTTTTCTCAGTGGGCGTCTCTTTTATCTGGCCGTGGTGCTGTCCAATCACAGTATTGACTTTAGGGGGGTGAATAGTTATGCACATTGACTTTTTCAGTTATTTTGTCCTATTTGTTGTTTGCTTCACAATAAAAAAAATCTTCAAAGTCGTGGTCATGTTCTGTAAATAAAATAATGCAAATCCCCAAACAATCCATGTTAATTCAAGGTTGTGAGGCACCAAACTACCCAAAAAGCCAAGGGGGGTGAATACTTTTGCAAGGCACTGTAAATCCGCACTGTTTATCTTTTTAGTGCAGATTTTTGGTGGATTTTAGCAATGGGGAAACCATTACATCCACACAAAACAATTGACATGCTGCGAATTTTAACCCTTTCTGGATCTCTACCATACACATAGTGCGGTCTTGGAATAAAAATGGCACCTGCTTACAAACCTAGCGGGCGCCATAGCCACCTGGTTTCTGCTGTTTTTAACAGCAGGCACCCCGGACAGCTGGGGGCCTCCGGTAGGTCAGCTAGAGGACAGTATAGAGTCATGTACGCTTCTATGGGGCATATATGACTGTATGTGGCATTTTGATAAATTGCATTAGAAATTAGCCAACCCCTTTAACAATCAGTTATAAAACCCCACCACTCTACGGTAAAAAAAAAAACGGAACGGACACTGAAAGAAAATACGTTCGTTTTGTATCCCTGTCCTGTCCCCCCCCCCCCCCCATTCATGTTGTTGTTTGTTGAATTTTCCTTTATTTTTATGCTGAGGCCATGTCTTCTTTGGCCCTTTGTTTTTTTTTTTTTGTTTGTTTTTATATGGTTCTTATCAGATGGATCAAGGTGCTTTATTGTCACCATAGGCTGCATATCCAACACAGACTTATGTGTTGTAATTGTTTGTGCATTGTTGGATTATGCTCCAGGATGTCGGTCGGCATAGGTCCGACTATTATTTTCTGATGTATGTGAGTCAGCATGCAATGATTTTGTTTCTTTTGCAAAATAGAAATAAAGAATAAAAAATAAAAAAAATAAGAAAATACATTTGTGTGCAAGAGTCACTGATAGATGTACATGGGGGAGGTGTTGTCAGTGATTAATAGCCTTCTCTAAGTGTGTCTACAGAGATGGGTATGTCACTGATAAGATGGCCCCAAATACAGCTGAACTCAGGAAGAGCAGAGATCTTAATAAATTACAAATTTTACTTAATCTTTTCCCACAAAACTAAATCTGCTCCACTCCGCTCCTCCTGCTTTATAGTGTGCTACATGCGGATTGCTCTTCATTTCATGGCGGTCGGTTTAAATACTTGTTTTTTTTTGTGGTGTTTTCTGTCTCGCCATTACTGCTGCATATAGATTGTCTATATTGCTTGCTGCACCATATACGATAATGCCCATTCATACTTTAATATTTAATTTTTTCAGAATTCACCACTCTACCAGTACCTGCAGGATTTGGGGCACACAGACTTTGAAATATGTCCAGTGGTCTCACAAGAGGAAGAGAGCCTGCTCGAGAATGGCCGTCAATGGCAGGCTTCCAAAATGCCAAAGGTGGGCATGATTTTCTTTAGATCCTTTAGATGACATACTGTAACTTTCATTTGAGGTTGCGCCATTTGCATGCAGCATTTTGTGGTTATTACCATTTATATGGTTTTGTGATAATCTGATTATATCATATTGGATGTTCATACCTTTAATTCATTATTGTAGTAATGTATACAAACAAAACCAAAACCACCAAACCACAAGTCAAATGCCAGTGGTTTTAAGCTTCCGTTTTATGGGTTGTACTTTATGTTGTGTTATCCTTTTGTACAGCTATTCTTGGTACCTGACAAAACACTCTACAAAAGACTTATGTGGTTTCCATGTGCTGCATTTATATGTCAACGTTTGGACCCTTTTTCTTTATGATTTTAAGATTGTAGAATAGTAAAGTCCTTGAAAACCATATAAAAACACATGGAATTATGTAATGAGTCAAAAAATGTTGATTACATATCTTTTCGACGGCTCTACATAGGTGACCGTACACACAGAGACCACATTATGTGTCTGTCCATATAGCCTCCTTCCATTAGCCCAGCAGCTATCTCATGTCTATGGCAGCATTACTTCTCTGCAGAGAGAAAAACCTTAAAACCCATAGAAACATATATATATATATATAATATAGTGCCAGCTGAGTGAGGAAAACGAGTAAATAGGATCTAATTTGTACAACTTGGCTGTGGGATTAGGCGTCTCTTCCAGACCTTCTTTACATCTGGCAATCAATCACTCTGGGCTCAAATCCTAATTCCATGCTTCAGAAAAACTAGGTAGTGTCATCTAATACCTGCAGCATGAACGGAGACGAGCTCCTCTCAGTCAGAGCTTCATCTAGGTCCCTTAGACTTCATGATAAGAAAGCATGGCACAGGGCTTGTTTGCCTTTAATGTGACAACCTAGCTGCTAGGATTTTTCCATCCTTGTTTTATTGACCTAAAACATTTGGGATTATATAGTTTAATGGGGTTATCTAGGATTATGACCCATTTTAATTAGCCTCTATAGCATGTGGCACCTAATGATCATACTCACCTGCCCCCCGCTGCTCCATCCTGGCACCCTGGCTTCATTCAGCAATCTTCTGGTTCCCTGCTTGTGCACTTGTAATCAGGGTACAGACATGGTCACGTGTGCCAATGACTGGCCTCTAGCACATGACTCAGCAGTGGTGTGCTGCTTTGAGAGATGTCACCCCTGTATCCGCAGGCGCCGGAGGATTTACCCTTCACATGCTGCGGTCAGGGCTGACCGCTGCACATTTTGGGTTTACAGAGGAAGGAGCTCATCCTGACTCCTTCGGCCCCCGCTCTGCGGTGACAGGGGGCCAGGCGCTTTGGTGACAGTTACCCAGGCATCGGAACCCACCATCTATGGAAGCCTAGGAGATCCAGCCCTCAAGCTGGGTCTCCTAGGCAACTGTCGGTGTACTACACTGATAGTTCAGTGGAGTACAATACAGCATGTACTGCATTGAAACAGGGATCAAACCCTGAAAAGTTGAAGTCCCACAGTGGGACAAAATTATAATGTTTAAAAAGTGTTTTTTAATAATAAAAAAATGTAATTTTCAAGTAAAAAAATAAATAAAATGCCCTTTCACCTTAAAATCATGTACAATAAAAAATAAATAAAATAAATAAAGACATATTAGGTATTGCTGCGTCCATAACGACCCGCTCTATAAAAATGTCACATGATCTACCCGTCAGGTGAATGCCGTTAAAAATAATAAATAAAAACTGTGCCAAAATAACAATTTTTTTTGTCACCTTGCCTCATAAAAAGCATAATAGCGAAAGATCAAAAAGTCATATGGACCCCAAAATGGTACCAATGAAATGATCATCACATCCGGCAAAAAATAGGCCCCCACATAGGACAATCGCCATAAAAATTAAAAAAATATATGGCTTTCAGGAAATGGCAACGCAAAAACAAGATTTTTTTTTTTCTTTTCAAAAATGCTTTTACTGTGTAAAACAAAAAAAAATTACACATATTACACATCTCAGCGTCTATAACGACTAGCTCTATAAAAATGTCACATGGTCTACCTCATCAGGTGAACTCTGTTAAAAAAGATAAATTAAATCTGTGCCAAAATTGCCAATTTTTTTTGGTCACCTTGCCCCAAAAAAGTGTAAGCCACGAAAAATGAAAGAAATGTAGATTTCAGAAAATGAAGGCACAAAAACATGATTTAAATTTTTTTTTTCAAAAATGCTTTATGTAAAAAAAAAAAAAAAAGACTAATTGGGTATTGTTACGTCTGTATCAGGAGAACGCCGCAAAAAAACTGTGCCCGAACAGCCATTTTGTGATTACCTTGCCTCACAAAAAGCGTAATATCGAGCAATCAAAAATCATATGTACCCCAAAATAGTACCAATAAAACTGTCACCTTTTGGGAGTTTAAACTGTAGGGGTGCATCAGGGGGATTTCAAATGCGACATGGCGACTTACATTTTATCCCAGTGAAATCTGCCCTCCAAAATCCATATGGCGCTCTTTCCTTTCTGTGCCCTGCTGCGTGCCCATCCAACGGTTTACAATCACATATGAGGAGTGTCTGTAAATTGCAGAATCGGGGCAATAAATATTGAGTTTTGTTTGGTTGTTAACCCTTGCTGTATGACCGCCTTCGAAGAGCAGATTGTGAGGGTGTCTATAGTCAGACTCCTACTGATCTGATATTGGATAGGTCAACAATATCAAGTAACTGGACAACCCCTTTACCTTCTCTGTGTTTGACTTGTATCAGGAGCCAGACACCAATGCAGATGGAGAAAGTTCTCTGCTTGTGTCAGAACAGCAAAAGCACAGAACTTTTAGGACCGTCATATGGGTTCTGAAATAGGACTGTGTGCACTGTTCAAATGAAAAGTAGATTAATAAATTTCTTTATTTTACATTTGCAAAACAATAATGTTTTCTGCTGTTGGAAACTCCCAATTAATATTTTTTAAGGCAGGTGAAACTCCTAACTCTCCCATGTTTAGTTGAGATTTTCCTGGCACCAGAGAATTCATCAGGGTGGTGCAGCATGTTTGTCTTCCTATCTATTATCTGGAAAGTACTCGCGCTGTATTTATGCACCCTGTATGTTCCTCCTGCACCATCAGTACCTCCCTCTTGCTCTGAAATACAGGTTTTAACTGGAAAAAAAATACAGGTTTTAACTGGAAAAAAAAAACAAAAAACAGGTTGGAATAAACCAGCGAGTATCTGTGCTGCCATTAAATGGACTCATTTATTTACACGTATTATTCTAACGGCAACAGCATTTTATATGACATCGGAAGTAACATCATTCTTTTTCCTTTCGTATCCGTAGCTGTTTTTTTTGTTTCCCTCGGTAACAGACAACAGTTTGTTGTCCGATTTGGGATCCTAATGCTTGACTCTTGAGCCTCTATAATGCATTGTTTTCTAAAAACTGTTTTGTGCTCGAATGTAAGACAAATACGGTCTTACCCAAGATGCAAAATAAGCTAAGTATTCATAGAGTGACATACATTTGGACACTTCTCGCAAGTTCACACACCAGTACTCATCTGAGAAACTGGGCAACCCCTTTAATTAAAGAGGTTATCCAGTAATTATTGTTGATGACCTATCCTCAACACCAGGGACCCTGCTGATCAGCTGTTAGAAGAGGCCGGGGCTCCATGAGTGCCACAGCCTCTTCCTAGGCTATGATGTCACTGTACATCAGTCACATGGCCTAGTTGAAGCTCATCCCGATTAAAGTGAATAGGGCTGAGCCGCTATACAATGTATGGTGCTGTGCTTGGAGAGCTGCCGGGAGCCATCTGCACTCACCAGAGCTCCAGTGAGATTGGCGGCTCGCTTAAACTGATTGACAAGGGACCTGGGACTCGGACCCCCACCGATGTGATAATGATGACCTGTCCTGAGGATATGTCATCATCATCTTTACCTAGATAACCCCTTTAAATAGAAAATGATTTAAAATGATATTTTTCTGTGATCACTATTGAAAAGGAATTGTGGGTCAGTAACAGTGAATTGACACTATTGTATTATGTTCAGCCAGGCATATACAAGAGGGCACTTGAAATATGGCAGCGCTGGAACCCTTTTATTCAAGAAAAGAAAAAAAATGAAAAGGTCCACTTACTGGTGAGTAAGACATCGGTATCTGTTTTCTAGTGCAGAAAAATTAAAAGATTCAGTGGGATCCTTACTTCCAGGAGATAGAGTGAGGGGCTTGGCTCATTGTAGTAGCTGGACCTGTGCACATGTGTGAACAGGGGCGTAGTAGCTAAAGGCTCACGGGCCCTGGTGCAAAAGCTCAGCTTGGGCCCCCTTCCCTCAGTGCTTTGTGGCCAGGGGCAGGGAAGGACATAGCCTTCATGCTGGCGAGGCAGCCCCCCCATGGCAAATTCTTGACCTAACCCCTTCCCTCCAGTCAGCAGTATAACATGACCAGCATGCACTTTCTATAATACCGCTGCGTTCTTATGATGCACAAGGGTCTTTGGGCCCCCTCAGGCTCCTGGGCCCGGTAGTGACTGCTACCTCTGCACCCCCTATAGCTACGCCCCTGTGTGTGAATATCACATAACCAGTAAAGATTTGTATCAAATTGGAAGTAAAATATATACAGAAATCATGCTGGAAAGTTATATGAACTTTATTTGCTGAAACTGGAATTTCCCTTTAATCTGGATTAAAGGGATAGGCCAATATCTTTAGATGTTTCCTAATGTATTTTTGATATGACATATGTCGCACCAAAACCTACCTCCACTATACAGCAGAAGGCCCCATGGTCCTCATCTTTTTGCCATGTAAACTGCTAATGTCTGTAGGGTGCAAGATGGCGGGTTGACATGAATTACCAACATCAGTGGTTTGTGTGCTTTCCCTGGATAGATCCTCTCCTGCGCTTGCACTGGACATGTTTATTCACTGTTCAGCGCATGCACAGAAGAGGATCTGCCCAAGGACAGCACAGAAAGTGTTGATGTAGTTGAATCATGTCACCACCGCCATCACCACTGTTTTTGACGCAACAGTCTAGCAGTTTACAGAGCCAATAGAGAGGACCCTGGGGTCTTCTGCCGCATAGTGGGGGTACGACTTGCTGTGACGTACAGATGTATTGGCTAGCCCCTCTATATCGATACTGTTTTCACAGTCGCAAAGGGTGGTCTAGAAAGTGAAAAAGGCCACTGATGGTGGGCGACTTAGTGACTTATTCATTCTATACTTATGGCTTAGGCTAAGGGTCAGCAACCTTCGTCATTCCAGCTGTTGTGAAACTACATCTCCCAGCATAGACACTGGCTCAGCTGTTCTTGTATGAATGGAGAATTCTGGGAGTTGTAGTTTGAGAACAGCTGGAGTGTCGGAGGTTTAGTCAGTGTAAATTCTCTTTAGATTTGTAGGAATTAGGGGACTACAATGTTGTCTATCAACGAGCCTCACTAGAGCGTTAAAACAACGTTCTCACCAGGTTCATTCATTCATTGATGATTTGCAGAACGTATATATTTCACTTTAATAATAGTTAATCGTCTACAATGTTGTCTTCCTAATGTCAGCAAATTTACCTGGAATTGAAAACGGGCACACGCCTACATTATGGCTACTGACATTTATTATTTTCACCAGGATCAGACCATGTTTCTAGCTGTAAAATCGCTTTTTTGTGGTGAGGAGGATATAGAATTTATAGGAAAGTACATTTACAAACCAGACTCGCAGCCAAGGCTGATTTCCGTCTCTGATCTGCGCGGCTTAATAGAATGAGTGTCAAAATTTTTCTTTATGAATGCCATCATTGAGAAGTGACGTCGACAGAGTAACACCCCGGCAGTAAAATGACTGCTCGCTCTTGGCGCAGATCTTGCTTGCTGGGGCTGGTGTTGATGGCTTAGGTTTGCGGGATGCAGCTGACTGTGTCTGCCATTGTTTCATTTCTGAGCTCTGCTTTGCTCTAGAAAGTCTCTTGGCTTGATATAATGCTCATTAAATATGTGTAAGCAAACATAACTGGCATCCTTGGCACCCGCAGATGTCTCCTGGTGGTAGCCCACCAACGCTTTCACTGTGCTTCATGGAGATTCTTGGTTTCCTTTGTATTTCAAGCATGCTTTAGATTGTAGTTCGTATGTGCCTGATTTTATAAGCTTGATTTTCAGTTTTGATATTTTTGCATGGATTTTTTTTTTTTTACCAGAACTGGATTAAGAAAAGGTTTCTACAGCTTTCAGTTCTATTTCTCCTGCTTTTAGGCTCCAATGTAGATTATGGTTTACAAATGCATAAAAACCATGTAAAAATAGTTAACCTAGCCTTAAAGGAGTTGTATAGCTTTGGAGGTGTTTCTGCCAGACCCCTGCACCCCACTAAACCTGCCGCTTAGCTGCCTGCTTCCTGCCACTGGGCTCTGGCTCCTTTGGTCCGTCGGTGCCAATAATGCACTCCAGTCCCCACTTGTAAACTTCTAGTTTGACGGGTTACACATGCCACTGCAATGGTGATGTGCCCCCCATGTGTCACATCGCTGGGTCACGTGATGTATGAGGGGGACACATCACTGTTGAGGCCACTTATTGGTTGCAGCGGCACATGTGGCTGTCGTCAAATCGGAAGTTTAAAGCCTCATTCACATGTCAGTGTTCCACGGACGTGTGCTGTACGTGTTCTCCACGGACAGCACACGTCCCCATTCATTTTAATGTGTGTATTCACGCGTCATATTTTTTTTTCCACTGTCCATGTTTTTAGCACGGAATCGGGTTCTATTTTGTCTGTGTTCACGGATCCATCACGCCCATTATAGTCTATGGGTCCCTGAAAACCACGGATGCCATCCGTGTTTCAGCTGTGTTTTACGGATTAATAATTTTTCAGCTGCACGGTGTCCGTGAAACATGGATGGCACACGGGCAGCAAAAAATTGACACATGGACCCAACATGGATCTTTCACAGGCATCTTCACGAAGGCATCATTGACCACTTTTTCACTGATTTAAACATGGACATGTGAATGAGGCTTAAAGTGTAACTGCCATTCTTTTTTTATTTGTGTATTATATAGGGGCAGTGATACTGACCATTTTTGTAATATACTTTAATTACTGAAATCTTACTTTTCTATTACAAAAATAGCTCTAAAGTGGCCCATTTTCAGCCTTAGAAACGCTCCTCTGTCCTCTGTTTACATAACAGTGAAGACTTGCTAACACTGACTGTGTTATGTAAATAGAAGACAGAGGAGTGTTGCTAAGGCTCAAAATGGTCCACTTTAGAGCTATTTTTCTAATAGAAATGTACGATTTCAGTAATTAAAGTATATAACAAAAATGGTCTGTATTACTGCCCCTACACATTAGTCAAATAAAAAAAAGAATGACAGTAACACTTTTAAGAGCGGGGACTGGAGCGCGTGAACAACAACGGGGACCTAAGGAGCTGGAAGCCACCAGTGACAAGCAGGTAAATATGCTTTCCTCCACAGCTCTGGCAAGGTGAGAGGTCTGGCAGGAAGGCCCCCAAAAGCAGGATTCTTTAAAACAAGTATAGTTTTTGAATACTGTAGGTAGAAGGAAGGACATCCTTGTACTGTTTGATATTTGTTGAGTGATGTTTCACTATATTTGCAGTGCATGTGTTCCTGCACATTATTGAAGTGGGGAAGGAGCTGGTGCCTTGTCTTAACACAGAAGAGTGTCTGTTCCAGTGTGAAAAGGATCTGATGCTTGAACTGAATTTGCAATATAAAGAATGAGAACAAGAGTATGATAATTCTGTACTAAGGGAGAGAACAGAGCATGGCAGTAAAGTCTACTGTATAAATCGGGTGCAGCATGGCTGCTATAGGCAATAGCATGCATTGTTGTACTGCAGTATGTGCTCTAGAGCATAGAAAGATTTTTTTCACAATGTTTTTAATTGGTCTTTAAAGGGGTACTCCGGGAATTAGGAAAATTAAAATACTTAAATAATACTTTATTATAAATATATTCCTAAATACCTTTCATTAGTTATAATGGCTCGTTTTGTCTGGGGAGCAATCATTAGGGAAAGTAAAATGGCCGCTGTCCTATTAGTACACACAAATCCTGTCCTAATCACACAGGAGGACAAGTTACTTAAGAGCAGTGAGGTAAAGAGCTGCCTCATCTTCTATGATCCTGAATACAGTTTAATATGATCTTCAGCAAAATCTCTGTAGAAATTGAGTTCATAAGGAGACCTGAAGTAGAGAAGGAGGGTGGGCGTGATGTAGATAATGAGCAGCAGCACTTGTATGCCGTCTTCTCTGTACTTCATGTCTCCTCATGGACTCTATTCCCACAGAGATTCAGTTAAAGTTCTTATAATCTGTATTCAAGATCATAACCCCTGACAAGTAGGAGAGAAGGATGAGGCGGCTCCTTACCTCAGTGCTCAGAAGTAACATGCCCTCCTGTATGATTAGGACAGGTTTTGGGTGTATTAATAGGATGGCTGCCATTTTCATTTTCTAAATTCCCGGAGAACCCCTTTAACATTGGCCAATGGGCTTGCATAGCCAAGCAGATGGTTTACTGTAGTGTAATAAAGTAATCCGTTACTTCTCCTGAGAAGTCTGTTTTAGTAAATTCTTGCATCCCCTGAAATAACAATGCTAGAGTGTCTTGTCTTACAACTCTGAATTGTGACGTCCCTATGTTATTCCTCATAGAAATATATTAATAAATTGCCACCTGTGTGATACCAGTTGGGGGTGTGTCCCTAGACAGTCTGACACTGTCCAATCAGTGCTGACTGTGCCAGACTGGAGGAACACACCAGGGGGAAAGGATAAGATCCAGTTGTTACTTTATTCTGAAATACTCAAGAGGAATAACAGAGGTATGGTGTGAGGAAAAGATTCTCTGGAATTGTTATGGGGAATTTGCTAAAACAGCCATATGCGTGAAGGTAATATCTCCTCTTTAAATGAAATTGTGTAACTGGGTCCTATGGTGACACACAGTCCAGTAGGTTGTCCAACGTTAGAAAAACAATGCTTCTTCCTTCCAGAATCAGACATGGGGTGTGCCCGGTAATAGCAGACACAACCCATGGCCGTGTTTTTCTAGCGTTACCATTACCGTTACAGCTAGGATTATAGACTAATATTTGCTAGCACAAAGGTGCAAGCCGTTTACACCAGTTGTTCAAATTGTACCTCAAGGTGGCTTTTGTGTTTCCCATGAGAGGTGGTGACACTCATGCAGGTGACATGCTATGCCCTTTGCTCTAGTTTTGGCTTGATTTCTTAGCTGGCCACCTATTATTGTATTTTAGACGCTTTACTATTTGATGCCCCAAATGTTGCACAGGAGTGCGGTTACTACATTGTTATCTGGATGGCATTTTTTTATTGCATTATACTCATTTTAGGTTAAAAATAATTTTTCAATTGGTCTTTCTTCAAAAGTTTCACCAGTATGCCCCCCTCCTCCTGATTTTATCGCAGCCATTGACCCCTCCCACTAGATGGTGGCCTCTAAATCCGATGTGGCTGGATGTCCTCCCAGTGGCAAGCAGTTGCTTTGAGACTATGAAACATTACTGGACGGAGAATGAAGGGTCCTCAAACCCTCTGGTAGAATGGGATGCCTTTAAATCTGGGATGAGGGGAGCATTAATTCATGCGATTGCATCATATAGGAAAGAATTACGTATAACGCAGACTAAATTAGAGGTAGCAATCTCTAATAAAGTGCAGGACTTTTTAAAAGATCCAAGTGACGAGAAACGGGGCAACTGGCTGGAAGCACAGCTATTTTGTCTGCATCTCACTGACTGTACTCAGAAAAGGCTTCTGGCTCGGAGACAGTCAGTCTTTTCTGATGGGGATAAAAATGGTAGAGCTCTGGCATACCTGGCTCGCTCCGAACTCCCCCCCCCCCCTTCCCCCCAACGGTAATTGTAGGCATTATGTCCGACCAGGGTGAACTGGTGGTTGAACCCCGAGATGTGTGTCGCCAATTTGCTTTATACTATTTTAATCTATATACTTCTAAAAACGCACTGCAGCGAGTATAATTTTTTTAGCCAGTAATCCACTTCCAACGCTTGCACGAGAAGATGGGGAGTCCTTAGCGGCGCAGATCACAGAGGCAGAGATTGCACTAGCAGTAAGAAAGGCTCCGGGTCCGGATGGCTTCCCGGCTGAACAGTATAAACTTCACCCTAAAGAACATAGTGCCAGGCTTCAGAAGCTCTTTAACTACGCTTTTAAGCATGGCTCTTTACCTCCTTCCTTTTCGGAGGCTACCATTGTGGTAATACACAAGCTGGGAAGACCTCCGGACCAATGTAGCTCATACAGACCTATCTCGCTTCTGAACCTGGATGTCAAAATTTTAGCGAAGATACTAGCACTGAGATTGAGGGAGGTGATCCTCTCTGTAGTGGGGGTTGACCAATTGGGCTTTATGTCAGGGAAAACTACTGATATAAACCTGAGGCACTTGTATACTAACCTCCAGGTTCAACATGATAATAGGGGTATGAGGGTCTTGGCATCATTGGATAATGACAAAGCGCTCAACTCCGTGGAGTGGGACTTTGGGCTACGCTCAAACGGATGTGATTTCCCCAGACTTTCTTGAGTTGGTTACAAATACTTTACAAATCTCCAACAGCTAGGGTTAAGGTAAATGGGTATATCTCTGACTCTTTTCCCCTGGGAAGGGGCACCAGACAGGGTTGCCCTCTTTCCCCCCTACTTTTTGCATTAATAATGGTACCTTTATCTCTACTTATTTCTTCTAGCTCATCTATTGACGGTTGGGAGGTGGCGGGGATAACCGAGAAACTTTCCCTTTATATACAGATGACATGTTGGTATACTTGGCGAACCCAGGTAGCTCTCTGAATGCCCTTTTAGATACTGTAGATAAGTTTGGTACTTTCTCTGGTCTGCGAGTGAATTGGGCTAAGTCGAGCCTCTGTTTGATAGATGATATTGATCCCATTCATAATACAGCGCAGTCTAAACTCCAAGTGGTAGAACAGTTTAAATACTTGGGGATTATTATTCATAGAGAAACAGCAAAGTTTTACCAGCATAATGTTGTTCCCACCATGAGCTATATCACTGGAAAACTTGAAGCATGGGAAAATTTGTCACTGACTCTGGTGGGTTGTGTTAATGTAATAAAAATGATCCTCCTGCCTAAACTGTTATATCTCTATAGAGCGGCACCGCTGGCACTACCGAGGAGGCACTTTGTTCTTATGGATAAGATGCTTACCCTCTTTCTGTGGCGCAAAATGTGTCCTAGAATAGCTAGACATACGCTACAAGTGCCATATGGGCAGGGAGGCCTAGCGCTACCGAATCTTTCCCTTTATTATGCGACGGTACAGTTCAGTTATGTGGCGTGGTGGTTTAGAGCTGATGCTAGTAATCCAGCGGTAGTGTTGGAAGCGGCTTTGGTAGGGTCATTTGAGGCTCTTACGAACTTGGGGGGGCCTATGCAGCACGCTATTATACCTACACTATGGCTGTGACAATGGCAGTATGGGTTAAAAAGGTGACCGTACATACAGTTCAGGATGGTGAAGAGAGGTGGTCACCATATATACCGTTATGGAGGAACAAAGAGTTGCCAGAACCTTTTTCTTTAACAGACTTTTAATTTTGGCCTCAAAAAGGTCTGCGGTATCTCTCACAGTTATATGACAAAGGTCTATTCAGGTCTTTTAATAGTCTAAAACAAGAATTCAGTTTACCCCAACATTGCCTATATAGATACTTCCAACTCAGACATGCCTGCCTTGCCCAGTTTGGCAAAGATCCACTGAAGATGGAATGTGGATCCGTGGAAGCAGTAATAAGAAGAGCTCAATTGACCAAGCCAGTGTCCACTTTGTATGCAGCACTCATGGCAGAACAAGACTCTCTATAATTGATAAATCTTACATGATGTGGTAGATTTGGAGGCCTCTCTTGTGAATGAACTGAGTCACACATGGAGATCCACAGTTGTCAGTGCCAGAGACCAACTTATACATCTGAAATGGTTTCATAGGGTGTACTTTACACCTGGTAGATTATTTAAGATGCATACATAGACCACACCCCAATGTACCCGTTGTGGATGTGAGAGTGGTCATTTCTTTCACATGGCGTGGCTGTGCCTTTTTATTCAGAACTTTTGGTCAGAGGTGCATACATACAGTCATGTGAAAAAATTAGGACACCCTTTGAAAGCATGTGGTTTTTTGTAACATTTTTAATAAAAGGTTATTTCATCTCCGTTTTAACAATACAGAGAGATTAAAGTAATCCGACTAAACAAAGAAAACTGAAGAAAAGTCTTTTCAAGATCTTCTGTAAATGTCATTCTACAAAAATGCCTATTCTAACTGAGGAAAAAGATAGGACACCCTTGCCCCTAATAGCGAGTGTTACCTCCTTTGGCTGAAATAACTGCAGTGAGACGGTTCTTGTAGCCATCTACCAGTCTTCGACATCGGTCTGAGGAAATTTTACCCCACTCCTCAATGCAGAACTTTTTCAGCTGTGAGATGTTTGAGGGGTTTCTTGCACGTACAGCCCTTTTCAAGTCACCCCACAGCATCTCAATGGGATTCAAATCTGGACTTTGACTTGGCCATTCCAGGACTCTCCATTTCTTCTTTTTCAGCCAATCTTTGGTTGATTTACTAGTATGTTTTGGGTCATTGTCATGTTGCATGGTCCAGTTCCGCTTCAGCTTTAATTTTCTAACTGATGGTCTCACATGTTCTTCAAGCACCTTCTGATACACAGTAGAATTCATCGTGGATTCTATGATGGTGAGCTGACCAGGTCCTGCTGCAGCAAAGCAGCCCCAAACCATGACACTTCCACCTCCATGCTTCACAGTTGGTATGAGGTTCTTTTCTTGGAATGCTGTGTTTGGTTTACGCCAAACATGTCCTCTGCTGTTGTGTCCAAATAATTCAATTTTGGACTCATCTGTCCAAAGAACATTATTCCAGAAGTCCTGGTCTTTGTCAACTTTATCTCTGGCAAATGTCAGTCTGGCCTCGATGTTTCTCTTGGAAAGCAAAGGTTTCCTCCTTGCACACCTCCCATGCAAGTTAAACTTGTACAGTCTCTTTCTGATTGTAGAGGCATGTACTTCTACATCAACAGTAGCCAGAGCCTGCTGTAGTTCTCGAGATGACACTTTAGGGTTTTTGGAGACCTCTTTTAGCATCTTGCGGTCTGCTCTTGGGGTGAACTTGCTGGGGCGACCAGTCCTGGGCATGTTGGCAGTTGTTTTGAAAGCCCTCCACTTGTAGACTATCTTCCGGACAGTGGAATGGCTGATTTCAAAATCTTTTGAGATCTTTTTAAATCCCTTCCCAGACTCATAGGCTGCTACAATCTTTTTTCTGAAGTCCTCTGACAGCTCTTTTGCTCTCACCATGGTGCTCACTCTCACTTCAACAGTCAGGAGCACACCAAACTAAATGTCTGAGGTTTAAATAGGGCAAGCCTCATTCAACATGCAGAGTAACGATCTACTAATTATGTGCACCTGGTGTGATATACCTGTGTGAGATCTGAGCCAATTTAAGAGGGAATACATGTGAGGGTGTCCTATCTTTTTCCTCAGTTAGAATAGGCATTTTTGTAGAATGACATTTACAGAAGATCTTGAAAAGACTTTTCTTCAGTTTTCTTTGTTTAGTTGGATTACTTTAATCTCTCTGTATTGTTGAAACGGAGATGAAATAACCTTTTATTAAAAATGTTACAAAAAACCACATGCTTTCAAAGGGTGTCCTAATTTTTTCACATGACTGTACATAAATACTAAAATTGGCTTTCCGTCAGTTTGCACGCCAAAGACGAGTCTTTTGGGATTGGTTAATGATGTTATCCCCACTAAAGACGGTAAGCGATTATACAGATTGCTTTTATATTATTCAAGAAAAACTATACTTCTGAAGAGCCCCAAACGACCCACAAAACAACATTGGATACAACTGGTTAATTCTGATTTGGGGTTATACAAGTTTGTTTATGAACACAGGGGAATCCCTGACCGTTTCCTCAAAATATGGGATCTTTGGATCAACACTCAAACAGTATTACCTTAAGGCTCCATTCACACGTCCGCAAGTGTGGTCCGCATCCGTTCTGCAATTGTGTGGAACGGGTGCTTACCCATTCGTTCTCTATGGGGACGGAATGGATGCGGAGAGCACACTATCTTCTGGTCCGCAGCTCCGCAAGAAAACAGAGCATGTCCTATTCTTGTCTGCAATTGCGGACAAGAATGGGCATTTCTATGGGGGTGCCGGCCGGGTGTATTGCGGATGCGCAATGCACTACGGACGTCTGAATGGAGCCTAACTGAGTAGATTTCTTGTGTCTGTCCCGTGGGGGAGCATGTGTGGTTGTGTGTTTTAATAACTTAACTAAGCACTTTCTATTTCATACTGAAATGTTGATTCCATTTTTCTATCCTTGGAAATAATATCCTATGTTAATCTTACCCTCTACAGTGACTCTGCTCAGAGGAGACTAAAGGACTAACTGTGCTGGTGTGATCGTAGATGCAGTGTTACCTTAAAGGGGTTGTCCAGGTTCAGAGCTGAACCCGGACATACCTTAATTTTCACCCAGGCAGACCCCTGACTTGAGCAATCGGAGCAGTTCATGCTCCGATGCTCTCCTTTGCCCTGTGCCAAATCGTGCAGGGCAAAGGCATTTTTGGGAGATCCGGTGACGTACCGGGGCTCTCCATGGGGCTGCCAGGAAGCCGGCACTGATGGGTGGGATTTAGCGGTGCCCTAGCCAGTAAAACGGTTAGATCAGGGCTAAAGCTTGCCCATCAGAGCCGGCGACGTCACCGAACACACTGCCGGGCGGAAGTTTCCGCCCAGCCGTGTATTATTAAAAACAAAAGAGCCCGTGCCCTGCGCGATCTAACGCAGGGCAAGGGAGCGCATCGGAGCATGAGCTGCTCCGATGCTAGCCTCAGGGGGGCTGTCTCGGTGAAAATAAGGGTATGTCCGGGTTCAGCTCTGAACCCGGACAACCCCTTTAAGAGTTTGTTGTAATTTTCTTTTATTTTTTTTCTTTCCCCTTCCTGAAAATTCAATAAAAAGAGATATACAGACGTGGACAAAATTGTTGGTACCCTTTGGTCAATGAAAGAAAAAGTCACAATGGTCACAGAAATAACTTTAATCTGACAAAAGTAATAATAAATTAAAATTCTATAAATGTTAACCAATGAAAGTCAGACATTGTTTTTCAACCATGCTTCAACAGAATTATGTAAAAAAATAAACTCATGAAACAGGCATGGACAAAAATGATGGTACCCCTAACTTAATATTTTGTTGCGCAACCTTTTGAGGCAATCACTGCAATCAAACGCTTCCTGTAACTGTCAATGAGACATCTGCACCTCTCAGCAGGTATTTTGGCCCACTCCTCATGAGCAAACTGCTCCAGTTGTGTCCGGTTTGAAGGGTGCCTTTTCCAGACTGCATGTTTCAGCTCCTTCCAAAGATGCTCAATAGGATTGAGGTCAGGGCTCATAGAAGGCCACTTTAGAATAGTCCAATTTTTTCCTCTTAGCCATTCTTGGGTGTTTTTAGCGGTGTGTTTTGGGTCATTGTCCTGTTGCAAGACCCATGACCTGCGACTGAGACCAAGCTTTCTGACACTGGCTAGTACATTTCTCTCTAGAATTCCTTGATAGTCTTGAGATTTCATTGTACCCTGCACAGATTCAAGACACCCTGTGCCAGACGCAGCAAAGCAGCCCCAGAACATAACAGAGCCTCCTCCATGTTTCACAGTAGGGACAGTGTTCTTTTCTTGATATGCTTCATTTTTTCGTCTGTGAACATACAGCTGATGTGCCTTGGCAAAAACTTCGATTTTTGTCTCATCTGTCCACAGGACATTCTCCCAGAAGCTTTGTGGCTTGTCAACATGTAGTTTGGCATATTCCAGTCTTGCTTTTTTATGATTCGTTTTCAACAATGGTGTCCTCCTTGGTCGTCTCCCATGTAGTCCACTTTGGCTCAAACAACGACGGATGGTGCGATCTGACACTGATGTTCCTTGAGCATGAAGTTCACCTTGAATCTCTTTAGAAGTCTTTCTAGGCTCTTTTGTTACCATTCGGATTATCCGTCTCTTAGATTTGTCATCAATTTTCCTCCTGCGGCCACGTCCAGGGAGGTTGGCTACAGTCCCATGGATCTTAAACTTATGAATAATATGTGCAACTGTACTCACAGGAACATCTAGTTGCTTGGAGATGGTCTTATAGCCTTTACCTTTAACATGCTTGTCTATAATTTTCTTTCTGATCTCTTGAGACAGCTCTTTCCTTTGCTTCCTCTGGTCCATGTCGAGTGTGGTACACACCATATCACCAAACAACACAGTGATTACCTGGAGCCATATATATAGGCCCAATGGCTGATTACAAGGTTGTAGACACCTGTGATGCTAATTAGTGGACACACCTTGAATTAACATGTCCCTTTGGTCACATTATGTTCTGTGTTTTCTAGGGGTACCATCATTTTTGTCCATGCCTGTTTCATGAGTTTATTTTTTTACATAATTCTGTTGAAGCATGGTTGAAAAACAATGTCTGACTTTCATTGGTTAACATTTATAGAATTTTAATTTATTATTACTTTTGTCAGATTAAAGTTATTTCTGTGACCATTGTGACTTTTTCTTTCATTGACCAAAGGGTACCAACAATTTTGTCCACGTCTGTATATATATATATATATATATATATATATATATATATATATATATATATATATATATTGTAAGGGATTAGGTAGCGGGGCTGTCGTCTCCTGGGTAGACAGGCACAGTTTAGCAGGCACACCGACGAAGTTACAGTCCACATGGCAGGAACTTCGTTTAACTGACCTCAGCCAGTTTTATTGTCAGGTTGAGGTACAGAACATAAAACATAGCAAACAAAAATCCTAAGCCTGTCCGGCTCTAACTATACAGCAGGAAACCTCCCTGACCAAGTGCCGGCCTAATACCAAGCACCCAAACAAAATAGCAAAGTCCGTACCTCTTGTAGTGCTCTCACAGGCTCCATGCAGGTAACCTGTTCCCAGGCTGAGCGAGCTATGTCTGCATTCTCAGCCTTATATCAGGCCAGCACACCTGAGGAGTAATTACCTGACAGCCCAAAAGCCGGACTGTCCGGATGGAGTGGGGCCCACCCTTCTCTCCCCACTCCAGCAACACAGGCCCTAAGAACAGGTTTTATGCAAACCCGAATTGCACAGACCTCTCCTGAACATTTCCCTGGTTGCTTTTAAATGACAGAAGTGAGAAATCTTGGGCACACATAGACCCCATCCACTACTTCTCCAGACACTCTGTCACATATCCTCCCCCCCTGTTTCAGACCCAGGGCTGGAACACATCTGGACATCAGACAATGTACACGGGACAAGGCATCTGCATTTCCCATTTGGGTCCCTGGCCTGTGCTTTACGGTAAACTGGTACTCTTGCAGGGCTAAGAACCATCTTGTTACCCTCCTATTTTTTTCCTTATTCTCACACATCCATTTTAAGGGAGCATGATCCGTGACCAATTCAAAGTGACGGCCAAGCAAATAGTAGCGGAGTGCTTCCAGGGCCCATTTAATAGCGAGGCACTCTTTTTCCACAATTGCATATTTTTGCTCATGGTCATTAAGTTTCCTGCTCAGATACAGTACAGGGTGTTCCTCTCCATCCCTTACCTGTGACAGTACTGCCCCCAGTCCCACCTCAGACGCATCAGTCTGTAGGACAAACCCTTTCTTAAAATCTGGGGTTATCAGCACTGGCTGAGCGCACAGGAGGGTTTTTAAAGTCTGAAATGATTTTTCAGCCTCTTGTGACCACTTGACCATGACAGAGTCCTTCCCTTTTGTCAGGTCCGTTAATGGGGCTGCAAGGGAAGCAAAATTAGGTATAAATCGCCGGTAATAGCCTGTAATCCCCAAGAAGGCACGGACTTGCTTCTTGTTTACCGGTTGAGGCCACCTTTGTATGGCTTCGATTTTGTTTAACTGGGGCTTTACTAGGCCTCGGCCTATGAGGTAACCTAGATACTTAGCATCTTCAAGACCAATGGCAAATTTTTTGGGATTAGCTGTGAAGCCTGCCTCACACAGGGAATTGATAACCGCCTGCACCCTAGATAGATGGGATTCCCAGTCTGGACTTTGGATGATGATGTCATCCAGATATGCGGCTGCGTACTGTCTGTGGGGTCTTAAAATCTTATCCATCGCCCTCTGGAAGGTTGCAGGGGCTCCATGCAAACCAAATGGCAAGACCACATAATGAAACAACCCATCAGGAGTGGCAAAGGCAGTTTTCTCTTTGGCCTCATTTGTCAGGGGAATTTGCCAGTATCCCTTGGTTAGGTCTAGAGTGGTTATATACCTGGCATTTCCGAGCCTGTCAATGAGCTCATCAACACGGGGCATTGGGTAAGCATCAAACTTAGATATGGTGTTCAACTTTCGGAAGTCATTGCAAAACCTCCAGCTGCCATCTGGTTTGGGGATCAGAACTATAGGACTGGACCACTGGCTATGGGACTCTTCAATTACCCCAAGTTCCAACATTTTCCTCACCTCTTCAGAGATAAGCCCTCTCCTGGCCTCTGGTATTCTGTAGGGCCGCAGCTTAACCCTTTTCCCCGGTTCTGTAATGATGTCATGTTTTATGACAGAGGTGCGACCTGGGATCTCTGAGAAAAAATCCCTATTCTTAAAGAGGAATCCCTGCACTTCTACCTTTTGTGTCTTGGCCAGGGAGTCGGGAATTGTTACCTCTGGCAACAGGGGCTTCCCAGAGCACCGCTGCTGTGGTGGGAAGGAGGTGTCAGCTGCAAGTGATAGTCGATCTTTCCACGGTTTTATAAGATTAACGTGGTATATTTGCTCAGGCTTCCTCTTACCTGGTTGACGGATTTTATAGTTTACCTCATTTACTTTCTCTATCACCTCAAAGGGGCCTTGCCACTTAGCCAGGAACTTACTCTCTACTGTAGGGATCAGTACCAGAACCCGGTCACCTGGTGCAAAGGTACGTACTCTGGCACTGCGGTTATACACCCTTTGCTGTGCCCCCTGAGCCTGGGCCATATGTTCTCGTACAATAGGCATCACCGCAGATATACGGTCTTGCATTTGTACCACATGTTCTAGGACACTTCTATAGGGGGTAGGTTCTTCTTCCCAAGTTTCTTTTGCTATATCTAGCAGACCCCTAGGGTGGCGACCATATAGCAACTCAAATGGGGAGTAGCCTGTAGAGGACTGAGGCACCTCACGGATGGCAAACATGAGATAAGGGAGAAGGAAATCCCAGTTTTTCCCATCTTTGTCTACCACTTTTTTAAGCATGGCTTTTAGAGTTTTATTAAATCTCTCTACCAGTCCATCAGTCTGTGGATGGTAGACAGAGGTACGCAGCTGTTTAACTTTGAACAGTTTACATAACTCCTTCATGATGCGTGACATAAAGGGGGTACCCTGATCTGTTAGGATCTCTTTTGGTAGTCCCACGCGACTGAACACCTGCACCAACTCTTTAGCTATGGCCTTCGATGACGTATTACGTAAGGGTATAGCTTCCGGGTAACGAGTAGCGTAGTCCATGATTACGAGAATATGTTGGTGGCCTCGAGCAGATCTTACAAGGGGCCCCACCAGATCCATGGCTATTCTCTCAAATGGTATTTCAATGATTGGTAGAGGTACCAGGGGACTACGATAGTGTGGCCTAGGAGCCGAAATTTGGCACTCGGGGCAGGTGTCACAATAGTCTTTAACATCTTTATGGACCCCAGGCCAAAAGAACCTTTGAAGGACTCTGTCTGTAGTCTTTTCAGCTCCCAAATGCCCCCCCATAAGGTGACCATGAGCAATGTCTAGTACCGTGCGTCGGTACACTTTAGGAACCACCAGTTGTTCCACCAGATCCTCTCCCCTTTTTACCACCTGGTACAACAAGTCATGTTTCACAGCCATATGCGGGAAACAAAGTCTGCCATCCGGTTCCACCAGTTTACCATCAATAGACTTCACATTTTCCCTGGCTCTAGTAAGGGTGGGATCTTTTAATTGCTCAGCACCAAATTGCTCTTTCCGTACTGCCAGGTCTGGCAAATTGTCATTAAGTGAGTCTTCCCTCTCTGGACTGCTCTGACCCTCTTCTAACCTATCACTATGGTCAGAGACCTCAGGCTCCCCTACCATGACAGACAAGGGAAACGATTCACCATCAACAGAAGTCTCTCTTAAATACCCACACCTTTCGGTACCCGGTGGTAGGTCATCTCCTTCCTGACAGGCATTTGAAAGTTTATGTTCCCATAGCTGCCAGAAATGTGGAAAATCCCGCCCCATGATGACATCATGCATTAACTGAGGCACTAAACCAACCATAAATTTTTCTGCCCCGTATCGGGTATTTACATCTACCACAGCAGTGTGATAATTACGGGTGTCTCCATGTATGCAGGTTACCGCCATGGTTTTAGTTTGCCATTTCCTGGGGTTTACCAAATCCGTTTTTACAAGGGTGACCAGACTGCCTGAGTCCAACAAGGCACTCACATCTTTACCTTCCACCGTAATAACACACATTTGTTTCTCCCCCGCAGTATTTAGTAATGCTACACACGCAGGCTGGGCATACAGTGATAAACGGCGGTTTATATATGAGGCATCACATTGCATTGGTTCACCATACATTGGGCAATTGGCAACAACATGACCTGGCATTTGACATCTGAAACATTTTATTAAGTCTCTTATAGGCCACAGATCTCCCTGGCATGGCTTGCCAGCTTCTAGAGCCTGGGCCTCCAGTCTCTCCACTTGCACCCACAGATACATCGCTTCTGCCAGCCCCCTTTTCCCTTAGAACAGTCTTACCAGGTAGTCCCGGAGATCTCCGCTGCAGGGCTGGGGGGCGCTGCGGCAGACTCAGTAGCTCCTCTGCGGATGTGTACCTCTCCACCATCTCCACCATCTGGTCAGCATTCTTGGGGTCACTGTGGCTCACCCACTTGCGCAAGGTAACGGGGAGGGCCCTTAAGTACCGGTCCATCACAACCCGTTCCACCATCTGAGGGCCTGTCAGGAACTCCGGCTGCAACCACTTCTTGGTCAGGTGTATGAGGTCGTGCATTTGGGAACGTGGAGGTTTATCCATACTGTAGTCCCAGTTGTGCACACGCTGAGCACGGACTGAAAGAGTAACCCCAAGGCGTGTAAGGATCTCCTTTTTTAGCATAACATAGTCCATAGCATCCTGATTCTCCAGGTCAAAATATGCCTTTTGGGGTTCTCCTGAAAGGAAGGGGGCCAACAATCCGGCCCACTGTGCCTTTGGCCAACCTTCTCGCTCGGCAGTCCTTTCGAAGGTGGTAAGGTAGGCCTCCACGTCATCTGCGGTTGTCATCTTTTGCAGAAAGTGACTAGCCCTTATGGCGGCATGAGGGGCCTCTGCCATCCCTGGGACCCGTCCAGCGACACTGGTCAGTTGCTGCACCACAACTGCTAAGGTCTCCCGATCTTTTCTTTGCGCCTCTTGTGCAGCCTCCAGTTGGGCCGTCAGCCTGCGGCTGGTTTCCTCAAGCGCCTTTTGCTGTACTAGGGTAGCCTCCCGCTGCACTCGGGTAGCCTCCTGTTGAGATGCAACAGCTTGCAACATAGCTTTAACCACATCCTCCATTTTCCAAGAGGCAGAAAACAGTCTTTGGTGCACCGCACAAAAATGGACTCTGTCCCTTTAAATGTTCAGTTTTTTTTTTTTCTTATGCCAGAATTTGGTGTGCGCGCATTCTCCACCACATGTAAGGGATTAGGTAGCGGGGCTGTCGTCTCCTGGGTAGACAGGCACAGTTTAGCAGGCACACCGACGAAGTTACAGTCCACACGGCAGGAACTTCGTTTAACTGACCTCAGCCAGTTTTATTGTCAGGTTGAGGTACAGAACATAAAACATAGCAAACAAAAATCCTAAGCCTGTCCGGCTCTAACTATACAGCAGGAAACCTCCCTGACCAAGTGCCGGCCTAATACCAAGCACCCAAACAAAATAGCAAAGTCCGTACCTCTTGTAGTGCTCTCACAGGCTCCATGCAGGTAACCTGTTCCCAGGCTGAGCGAGCTATGTCTGCATTCTCAGCCTTATATCAGGCCAGCACACCTGAGGAGTAATTACCTGACAGCCCAAAAGCCGGACTGTCCGGATGGAGTGGGGCCCACCCTTCTCTCCCCACTCCAGCAACACAGGCCCTAAGAACAGGTTTTATGCAAACCCGAATTGCACAGACCTCTCCTGAACATTTCCCTGGTTGCTTTTAAATGACAGAAGTGAGAAATCTTGGGCACACATAGACCCCGTCCACTACTTCTCCAGACACTCTGTCACAATATATATATATAAAATGTTTCACCAGTTTTTCCTCTGCAGACAGTTGCTTCCCTCTTCTCAATCCTTCAAAGCCAGCCATAAGAGCGGCTCTCTGACTGATTCACTGAGAAGAGGGGATTTTTGGAGAAAGGCAAACTGAGAAAGGATTTTTAACCCCAAATAAGTAGAATTTTTTTTTTTTTTTTATTACCCCATAAGTGTCAGTAGCCTTTAACCACTTCACAGCTGCCTAATGTGTTTTAAAGGGGTTCCCTGGGATTTTTATATTGGCGGTCTATCCTCAGGATGGATCACCAGTATGAGATTTGCAGGATTCCTGGACCCTCTGATCCGCTCTATAAAGAGGCTGCTGCGCTCCGTGAGTAGGGCCTTATCCTAGGCCAGAGACGTCATGTTCATCTGTCACATGGCCTAGACGAGGCTCAGTCCCATTCAAGCGCCACAGTTGATTGGTGGCGATGACAGGAATCAGACATCCGCCAATCTCATATTGATGACCTGTCCTGAGAATAGGACATCAATATGAAAATCCCGGAGAACCCCTTTAAAGGGAGTCTGTCACCTGCTTGACATGTGTTAAACTGATTACATAGCCCTGTGGGACACAAATACGTGACACTGAGTTCACCTTTGTTTAGTTTGTGAGAGTCTCCAAAGTACTAAAAACTAAGTTTTAAAGATATGCAAATGAGCCATCGCAAGTGCCCAGGGGCAGTGCATTTTCTGCAAGTGCCGCCCCCCCCCCCCCCCAGCCTTACGCACTCTTACCTCCTCCCCTATGTATCCTCCGGCCAGCCCTGCATCCATGTAGCATCATTCTTTCCTGCAGCCGATATCTGGCGCCTGCGTGCATCACCTTGTACGCACTTCGTATCACTATGCCTCTGCCGCAGTGGAGAGTGTGCTGCACAGGTGCTGGATTTCGGCTACAGGAGAGAATGACACCACGAGGATACAGGGCTGGCCGGAGGAGACTCCCTTTAATGTTACAGCAATAATGGCACAACCTAACCCTACCATAGAATGTCCAGAAGGTGTGGTTGTAGCAAGTAGTCATTCTGGTAGTCAAGTACAAGGCTATAGGTTGTCATTATTGCCTCAATTATTGCAAGACACATTCATCTAAAAAGGTTAATATTCATTTGTTTTTCTCTTCCCCACCCTCTTAGGATATTGGCTTCCGACGTGATAGCCTGCGTGCAATCCTGCTGCAGGAAGTCCTGATACAGGAGGATGTGGAGCTGATTGAGTTGCTTGACCCGGGGATCCTGTCTGCTGGTCAGACCCAGAATCAACAGAAACGACATCTTCCATCTCTATTCTCCCTAGCAACACCTAATATTTGGTATAGTCCCGCATGTGGTTTTAATGAATTGAAAGCTAGTCCTACCATTTTGTCCTTGAAATGATATCAGTTAAAAGTTTGTCCAGTATATTTTTCTGTCAGTTCCTTGTCTTCTGATGATCTCCGCTGGCAGTGTATTCAGTGGGAACCTTTTATTTCTCACTTCCAGAGATAACAGTCTGTCACTGGGCCCATTGACACAGGCTTAGACTCTACCCGATGATATAGCAAGTTGACTGGCGCTCATTCACTACCATTTAAATGGATGCTAAAACCTGAAGAACAAGAACAAAAGCGTAACCATCTAAGGAAAGTTTGTCCTTACCTCTTTCTGCTTGGACATCTTCAAACTGCTACATAAAGCAGTTTTAGGAGATTTCCTGCAGTCAGACAAGCCCCTCAGTCCTCCCTGCCTCTCCATCTTTGGCTGGAGACTGGCTGTTATCAGTATATGTGCACTAACATGACCTCACAGTCACGCAGGAAGTTTGAGAAAGTGGCAATGCTTACACTACATTGGACACTCAGATCACGATGAAAGGGCTGGAAAATACTAAACTTAGCAGCTGTGTGTGAGCAGGGATACTAGACAGTACCAGGGAAGTGACAATACCGAAAGTGCTACCCAGGTGCCTGAATGTAAAGTTTGTCTACATAGGCAGGAAGGATTTCTTACTGTCTGCCCAGGCAAATCTGACATCCATGCATGCACTAGCATCAGAGGGGGAGTGAAGACATGGCTGCAGCCTGAGAGAACAATGTACTGCTTTTCTAGTTTAATTTTAATGGTCTACGATTCTTATTGGCTCTTGTTTTATCAGATATCACAAAGACACCTAACGCTTTGTTGGTTCTTCTTTTTTCTTCATTTGGATTCTGGGTTTATTACAAGGACAATGCAGTCCTCCAGGTTACTATTGGAAATAGTCCATAGGCATGGCATATTAGCTGAGCTCCTGTTTTTACTACATCTAATTACTGTACTGACCCTGGGGCATAGATCATACTTGCCTGAATGCAAATCAACAGGGCATAAAGAAAATTCTGCCAAACCTGCCAACTTATGTGTATTAGTTTATGTCAGCTCTCCCCGACAGATGATGTGGTGGGGGATGGTTATGTTGAATATCAACCCCAAATGTTTTTGTTCTCCTAGCAGATAAGCCTCCACCAGAGCTGTCTGGCAGTAGCTTACTCCCCTTTCTCCGTTCAGTACACATGCACACTTGGCTGGGCTGAGCATGCCAGGGCAAGAGGGGGCCCAGTTTTAGTTGGGATTATCTCCTACTGGAGGTGAATACTTGGTCAGGACTCTACCCTCTAAAGGAACAATTTTTAGCAAATGAGGCAGTGGAAACCCTTCTGTCCTGTGTGGTGGACCTGGTTTAATCCTTGCTATGGGCCCCTTACTTCTCTATGTAGGCCACTGCATGTAGGTGTATGTGCGAGTCAAGAGGAATAGCTACTGCCCGATGATGATTATCATAGCATTAATATGCACGTTATATGGTCATTTAGTATGGGTCTCGGTTACAGTATTAGTATGCTGAGGACTGTTTCCTTTCATCCTGCAGGGAGATGTCTGTAGTGTTTGCGTTTCTCAGTGCCATGGCTGCACTAAGATCTTGGCACTTTCCATCCTTGTTCATTTGGGGGCCCAGCCTTCTTTTCTTTGCCGCTTTTGCCGTCCAGCGTGCGCTGAGAACATGGAGCGCTGCCAGGCTACAGGTCAAACTGAAGAAATACTGTGACCAGTTGGAAATGACTGTAGCAAATAGCCGAGCCTTTACCAACCTTGTGAGAAAATCCCTGCGCTTGATTCAGGAGACGGAAGTCATCTCTCGAGGATTTACCCTGTAAGTGTTTTCAGTTCTTTACTTAAAGGGGTTATCCCATGAATAATATACATAATCTAGTACATGGCAACCTCTAACAAAGCTAGAACCAGCCCTGTACCTCACATGGATCCAGAGATCTCCTCATTCATTGCTCTGCTAGATTAAGATCAAGCTGTCTGCTTAGGGGACATGTCCTTTTCTCGGGGGTGTGTGCTTTCTGCTGCAGCTGGTAGCCGTTAAAGGATGGAACTGAGCATTTGCCTCCGTCTCAGTGAGCAGGACAGAGAAATTAGAAAAAGAGCAAACAGCAGGTGGCGCTATACAGATAGATTTCATTAAATTACTCAGTAGCTAGAATACATTTTTAATTACATGCAATTACAAAAGTATTCAGATCCAGGTGCTGGTTTGAAAACTGTAGAGTATTGTTTTTGGGACAACCCCTTTAATAGCTCAGTGTGCACTATAGCATTATACTGTAATGGTAAAAACATATAGTATAAAAGTTCAGTCACATCCTTGGTTACATAAGACTTTCTGAAGCATCCTCTGCTCAGCTGTTCTTGTACAGTGGCTGTTGGAGCTAAGTCCAAATGGGAGAACCAGCATATGTCAAAGCCTTACGTTACAAATACTGAATATAGACACACAATAACACATCTGTCAGCAGCTATCCTGCTTACTGATGGTTTCCAGTCACTTTTATATACACTACAGTAAAAATTCAAGAATGCCTGTGAAAATGGCAAGAAGGCAATGACACTAAATTGCATACATTCTGGGGTATATTTGATGACTTTGGAGTCAAAGATGGAGCTTCACTTTCAGACTTCTTGAATAAATATTGTATCGTATGTGCATGACTTGCTGAGTAGTTACTGAATTTGATGAATAAAATAAAATGTGTCATTTAAAGGAAGTCTTTCATCTCCATAAATCCCAAATGTTGGGTAGGTGCCCTGAAACATAGCTTTCTTATGAAAATCCAAACCTCTAATCCGTTCAGTGCACCTGTTTTTCTCTGCGCCATTACTTCTGGCTCTGAAATCTTAACGCATACTTGACTTTTCAATAAAGTTTTTTGTTAATAGTACAGTATGTATATGCGGAATAACACTATTTATGGAAAATATATGACTTGTACCTGACACTCTTTAGCAGTTTTCCCCTATGCAAACTGCATGTCTAGTTTGCAGTTCTCCCAGATTCTAGACTATCTACTGCACACAGAAAGTAGAGGAGAATCTGCTTCCTAACCTTCTCTTACTTAGAATCAGCCCTAGGATCAAGGAGGATTTTACAGAGAAGTACTGACCTATACGGTTGTGAATAAAGCACTTTTTGGGTCATTTATCAAACTGGTGTAAAGTAGAACTGGCTTAATTGCCCATAGCAACCAATCAGATTCCACCTTTCATTTTCCAAAGGAGCTGTCAAAAATGAAAGGTGGAATCTGATTGGTTACTATGGGCAACTAAGCTAGTTCTACTTTACACCAGTTTGATAAAGGACCCCGTTTGTGCTGAGCTATAACCTTCCTACTTAGGTGCAGCAGTCTGTGTGTGTGTCTCACTCAGCTCCTGCTCACTCCTCCCTCTCCGTAGACTTGTATTGACCTGTGTAATATGATATTTCAGCAGAGCTGATCCATCCTTGACAGAATTAAGAAATTTTTCAAGAGGTAAACAGCTGACAACATGAGAACTAGACATTTCTCATACATTTCTATACATATTACAAAGTTTCTTATGGTCACTTGTACTATTGATTTATGCAAAGTTAGTGACATTTAAATGAATGTCAGTTAAAGGGGTTGTCCAGGTTCAGAGCTGAACCTGGACATCCCTCCATTTTCACCCCGGCAGCCCCCCTGACATGAGCATCGGAGCAGTTCATGCTCCGATGCTCTCCTTTGCCCTGCGCTAAATCGCGCAGGGCAAAGGCATTTTTCTGAGTTCCGGTGACATACCGGGCTCTCTATGGGGCTGACAGGCAGCCCGGTGACGTCACCGACACTGATGGGCGGGATTTGGCTCTGCCCTAGCCAGTAAAACGGCTAGGGCAGAGCTTAGCTGCCCCTCAGAGCCGGTGACGTCACCGAACACACTGCTGGGCGGAAGTTACCGCCCGGCAGTGTGTTATTGAAAACACAAGAGCCTGTGCCCTGCGCGATCTAGCGCAGGGCACGGGAGTGCATCGGAGCATGAGATGCTCCGATGCTAGGCTCAGGAGGGCTGCCGGGGTGAAAATAAGGGTATGTCCGGGTTCAGCTCTGAACCCGGACAACCCCTTTAAGATGGTATGGAAGGCATTAGGGTGGAGCAGTGTTGCACCAAACACAATGGCCCCACCCATGATGCACTGAAAAACGTACTTGCATAAAAATAAGTATTTATCGGAATTAAAAGATGGGTTTCCCACAAGAAAGGTATGGTTATTTTTCAGAGCACTTACCCTTCATGGAGATACGTATATGTTGAAACCTATTTTGAAGGGAACAGACTTCTTTAATCTCCGCTTTGATAACAAAATGTAGATTCTGATCTTAAAGGGAACCTGTCATTAACTTTATGCTGAGCTCACTGAGGGCAGCATAAAATAGTGACAGAAATGCTGATTTCAGCAGTGTGTCACTCATGAGCTAATAGTAAGTGGTTGCTGAGAACTAACATCATAATCTTTGCAGCCCATGCCTTGGAAAGAGTCAAATCTACCTGAGAAGAATCCTGGTGATACATAATCCCCTGCTCTCTCGCCCATCTGCTGATGACTGGCAGTTCTCCCCTAGAGAGAAAGGGAGAAAACTAGGTAGAAGGCTGTCAGCCATCAGCAGGTGGGCAGGAGAGCAGGAATTCATGAGTAACCAGGACTCTTCTCAGGTGGCCGGGACTCTTTCCCAGGCCCAGTCTGCAATGGTTGTGATGTTGGTTCTCGGCAACCACTTACTTTTTCCTTATAAATGACCGACCGCTGAAATCAACTCACCTGTCTCTACTTTATTCTGCCGTTAGTATGGGCAGCATAAAGTTGATGACAGGTTCCCTTTAACGTGGTTGCCTTATCTGAACAATTTAATTTTGAGAAACTGCAATTAAATGTTTTTTGGGGGGGTAACTAAGATTTTTAGCACATGCCTGCAGCTTACCACCTAAAACAGAAGATTCATACTTGCCTGCTCCACACCACTCTGATCCTCTGCACTGCCCCTGCTGTCTCCATCTTCCGGTCCCCACACAGTTTTCTTCTGGCAGTGCATGGGCATGGTCACATGCTTTACTGCAGCCAATGACTGGCTTCAGTGGTGACATGTTGATTGTGGCCACATCGCCGCTGGAGCGGTACCTGTGACCATGCTAGTGCACCGCCGGAAGAAACCAGAAGATAGAGGCAGCGCAAAGGACTGGGGCGACTTGGAGCAGGTACGTAGCAATCAGATCATGAATAAGGATTCAGCTATCGGAAATGCGCATACCTGACTGGGTTCCTGTTTTTGTATTATGGATTTTATGAAGATTGAAGTAAATTTATACGTATTTCATCAAGAATCTGCATTTTGTGTTGGGCATTTAACTCCTTGTGATGTTCTATGAATCTTCTGTTTCAGGGGGCAGGCTGTGGGCACTTGCTAAAAAATCTTAAAGGAGTTGGCCACCTTCTGGCTACTGTTGACCTATGTGTTTGTAAGATGACTATATGGCACTTACTAATATAGCCTTTGTTGATATTCTGATATGCTCGTAAGCCATGTCCCCTTGTTGGGCAAATCTTCTGTGATTTGCACGTAGAGGTCGCATCCATAAGATGGCTGCTGATGGAGGGTCATGTGACCAAACACATGACTCGGCCTTCTCCAGTCTAGAGTATATGCACGGAGGAGACATCACATGGAGGTGATTTGCCTGGTCACATGACCCTCCATCAGCAGCCATCTTCTGGACAGGACCTCTGTGTGCAGAGCAACAGACTTGGCAAACAAGGGGGCATAGTTTATGAACTATAGAAAATGACGTCGAATTTCAACAAAGGCTATATTAGTACGTACCATATAATAATCTTACGAACACATTAGTCATCAATAACCAGAAAGTGTACAACCCCTTTAATTACCTGAAAACCCTGTTAAGAATTCAACTAATAGTCTAAACGCTGTAAAGAAAATTACTTTCCTATACATAGATGCTTGCAGCACGTCATAAGAAATATAGATTTGTGCCCAGTGAAATTTGTGATAAATATACAATAAAAAGTATTGCTGTTTTTGCTGTGTAATAATAATAACGCAGAGCAGCCGGAAGAAAACATCTCCGCCTTTGCTGCTTCTATACCAATAATAGCGCTGAGAGTCTTACATTTTAGAATGATGCATATAGCAAGATTCTAATAGTGGATGATAGCCCGCTGATGACTAGTTCTAGTAAAAGCCGTGACTTGTCTGTGTTATTGTATGTGGCGTGTGTGGTTTGGGACATCTGTACAGATGTATCACATTTTACTTTTCAAGTTTGCTTGACAGGGTCAGTGCTGCTTGCCCATATGATAAGGTTGGACAACACGCTAACCAGCACCTCCTTGGTTTGCGCAAAGCTGTGTACAAGACCGTCAGAACTAACTTCAGAGTTTCGAGGCTTGCTACGTTGTACATGCTGAAGAGATATCCTTTTCTTAAATGGTTGGATATTTTATAAAAAGGGATAGACGAGTTCTTCTCAAGATAGCCATGCATGTAACCAGAAGATCTGTGATTCTGATGATCGTGTATGTAGGCCTCAGACCATTTCCTGGACCGAATACAGCTGTATCCACTTCTCTGCTGAGAGCAGGACCAGGTATATGTGGCTCAGTGTTTTCATTCACTGACAGCTAACTAATAGCCAGCAAATGGTGAGGAATTAAATACACAAAGTATATTACAAAGGTGTTACATTTTTATTTTCATAGTGTCTAAAGGGGTTTCCGTTTTTTTTTTTCCTCCCCAGCACAGCCGCTCTGTTCTCTCCACCAGGCTTTGTTCTGACTGCACATGCCTGTCTGCTGCAGCCAATCACTGGCCTCCATGGTGTTGTGCCGTATACCACTGAGGCCACTCATTGGCTGCAGCAGCAATGTACGTTATACGGCATGTCATCGCTGCAGTGGTGGGGCAGCAGTTCTGGAATGGAGGAGATTCTTAATGTAACTCCTTTTACTGCTAACATAAGATTGGATTTCATGGTTTTCACTATTCTGCAGCCATTTGTCATGACTCAAGGAAGGTTCTTGAATACGTAAACTCATAGACAATAAAGCCACACACCTATACAGACTGACCTTTCATGTAAGGCTACTTTCACAACATCCAAGTCTAAGGTGTTTTTGCTTGATCCGTCATGGATCAGCAAAAACACTTCCGTCACGATAATACAACCGTCTGCATCCGTTATGAACGGATCCAGATGTATTATTTTTAAAGTAGCCAAGACGTATCCGTCATGAACTCCATTGAAAGTCAATGGGGGACGGATCCGTTTCCGAGAAAACAGATCCGTCCCCATCGACTTACATTGTGAGTCATGACTGAGCCGTCTTGCTCCGCACTACGCTTGCAGCGTTATTCTGTCCACGATGGGGACGCAACCAAACGGAATTCATTCAGTTCAGTTTTGTCCCCATTGACAATGAATGGGGACAAAACTGAAGCGTTTTTCCCCGCTATTGAGATTCTATGACGGATCTCAATAGCGAAAAGGGAAAGTGCAAATGTGAAAGTGGCCTTATGCAAAAAGATCACAAACTGCATGACCAGTCCTGCTCCAATGGGGACAGGGATGGGGTAATCGCCATGTCCAGTGGTATAAGGACCCCTATCTCTCCATCCATGTTGCTTTTTCTCTCTTGTCAGACATGGGGAAGTCCTGTCTTGGTGATATGTAAATGTTATACTTGTATCTAATCTTATTCACCGGTTTTAGTTTTTCTTAACTGTGACTAAACTTATCCCTTAAACTCGGAGATAGACAATGTGACTAACTACATCTGCGTTGTTCCCTTGAAAGACTTGGGCCTGGGCTTAAGTGAAGAGCAGGTTTCTGAGGAGGAAGCCCACAATCTGACAGACGGCTTCAGCCTCCCTGCTTTGAAGGTAAATCGCTATTCGGTATTTACTTGTGATTTTATGTAATTACTATGTGCTTTTCGTACTTGTTATTGGAAGCTTATGTTTTCCTCCAGCGCGTTTCTACATTGCCTGCTGTGCAGCTCTGCCAGAATAAAGGGGCTGGTAATTGTAAGTAGCTAGATTGTCTGTCTGCTCTTCAGTCGATTTTTCTCCACTTTTCTGTAACTAACGTTTTGTTTATTGTATAATGAAATGTTCTACAGCTTTCTAATATCCTTTTGTGTTTCAATGGTTAAAATCTATTTCTTTAGTAAGTGGAAGCATTGGGGCGGATTTACTTATCCTATAGATGGCGGTGTCCCTGCACAGGGTCTATCACAGGGGCTCAGGCTGGATGAGAAATCTGGTGCAGGGATATATATTTTTGTCTAACTTCATATCAACTAATGGTTTACTTTAATATTTTGCCAGAATTGTGGCATAATTTGATGCAAAATGCTGCATTATTAGGTTACCGCCACTTTCCCCTTGTTGGGCTTGGCGTAGATAATGTCTCCAAGCCTAGGTATGCCATATATTACCATATTTGGTTCAATTTAGGCCACAATTTAATTAGTAAATGTAGGCCACTGCCTTTTACATCCAGAGGATGAAGGCCAGTTTCCTGATGCGGGTATAATAAATGTGCCAGGCTGATGATGCCCAGCCTCGTACCACCCACTCCCTGTCCTTCTCCCCTTTTAGGAAAACCCCCAAAAAGCAGGGCATGTCGTGTCGCCAAACTTTACAACTTTTTGATGCCAGAAAACTGGAGTAGAAGAATGATGAAGGTTCCTAAAATTATATTAGGGAGTAGCAATAAATGGCATTTATTATGTATCTACTTACTAATGTATTGTATTGATTATTCATATTGCTTCCTCCGCTGGCTGGATTCATTTTTCCATTACATTATACACGGTTCATATCTAGGGGTTATCACCACTCTGCAGTCCAGCAGCGGTGGCTAAGTGTATAGGAAGTCGCCGACTTCTCTGGTAGTCTGGACCATGAGAGTGCAAATAGGCCAGCGGATTTTACTATATTGTGCAAGCACGACCACAGCTGCTGGATTGCAGGGTGGTCATAACCATGGAAACGAGCCATGTATAATGTGATGGAAAAATAAATCCAGCCAGCAAAGGAAGCAATATGGATAATAACAATACATTAGTAAGTGGCTTGAATTACCTTTCTCTACATGATAAATGCCATTTACTGAAGTGAGACAACTACTTTAAGGTAAGCTTTATATAGACAAAACCTAGAAACCCTCTTTTAGTATGTTCATGGTGATGGAAATGTTTTAAATGACCTAGAAAAAAAAACCTGTAAAGTAAGGAGTCTTGACATCATATGGGGGTCAGGCTCATTAATCATGTAGGACTGCTTGGTATACGCTTGGATCTTAAAGAGGACCAGTGCACATATTTTTGTTAAATATTTTTATTCCCCCCAAAAAAAAAAATCCTGTTTTTATTCCTCCTAGAAATGTATGAATAAATTGACAACTGGGTGTTACCATTTGCCTTTTCCAAGGGAGGTGTCCTTACACAGTCTGACACTGGCAGTACTGATTGGACAGTGTCAGGCTGTGTACAGAAACACCTCTAACTCTCCCCGAGAGCAGACCCACCGGGCAAGGGACCAATCAGAGTGGTCCCTTGCCAGAAAGTACTCCGATTGGTTCGTCTCTGCAGACTATCCAATCAGAGCGCTTTAGTGTTAAAATACTGGTTTCAGGCTGTGATCTCCACTCTGGAGATCACAACCTGAGATCAGACAAGGCCTACTGTGTGCCGCCGTGCCCCTCATTCATGTGCTGCCCCCCATATTGAGCCATTGTTCTGGTAGTCTGGACCATGAGAGTGCAAATAGGCCAACGGAGCCGCTGCCATCAGCAGAGTGTCAACTGTAACGGCCGAAATCTGTGCCGGCACTGTCCGGGCTGCCTTGTACCTTAGGCTGATCAGCCTTAGGGCTCATTCACACGACCGTGGTTTGGTTCCGTATCCGAGCAGCATTTTTTGTGGCTGGGGTGTGGACCCATTCACTTCAATTGGGCCGCAAAATATGTGGACAGCACTCTGTGTGCTGTCCGCATCCGTTGCTTCATTACATTTTGCGGACAAGAATAGGCATTTCTATAAAGGGCTGTCTGTTCCATTTTGCAAATTGTTGAAGGCACACGGGCGGCATCCGTGTTTTGCAGATCCGCAATTTTCTTAAAGTAGACATATGGGGAATGTAAAGTAATAACTATTTTATGAAGTATCACTATCCGTCTTAAAAGCAGAGAAATTCTAATTTTGAAAATGGCAAATTTTTCCAAATTTTCAGCAAATTTGGGATTTTTTTTATGCATAAAGGTAAAATGTATCAACTCCAATTCACCACTAACATGAAGTACAATGTGTCACGAGAAAATGTTCTCAGAATGGCTTGGATAAGTAAAAGTGTTCTAAAGTTATTACCAGATAAACAGACACATGTCAGATTTAAGAAATGGGGCTCAGACATTTGGTCCAAACTGGCTGTCGCTTGAAGGGGTTAATTTATTCATAAATTTGTATAAGGAATTTGTATAAACAGAGGAACAGCACAACACAGAGTTCTAAAACGGATAGCAAAAATGTGATGTGAACCTAGCCTAACGTATACAAAAAATGTATGCATTAAACTGATGCCTCAGACTCATGCCATACAGTGGCATCCGTTCACCATAGAGTAAAAAAAAAAAAAATAACGCTGCAAAATACAAGAACGTGGTGTGCTGCGTTTTTGTATCTCTTTTTTTTTTCTAACGTATACATCAAATGGAGGCATAAAACGTGATGTGAACCCACCCTTAGGCTACTTTCACACTCACGTTTTGGGCGGATCTGTCATGGATCTGCAAAAAAGGATCCAATACAATAAAAAAAACGCATACATCCGTCATGAACGGATCCATTTGTATTATCTGTAACATAGCCAAGACGGATCCGTCATGAACTCCATTGAAAGTCAGCGGGAGACGGATCCGTTTTCTATTGTGCCAGATTGTGTCAGAGAAAACGGATCCGTCCCCATTGACTTACATTGTGTGTCAGGACGGATCCGTTTGGCTACGTTTCGTCAAGCGGACAACAAAACGCTGCAGGCAGCGGTTTAGTGTCCGCCTCCAGAGAATGGAGACTGAGCGGAGACAAACTGATGTATTCTGAGCGGATCCTTTTCCATTCAGAATGCATTAGGGCAAAACTGATCCATCTCGGACCGCTTGTGAGAGCCCTGAACGGATCTCACAAACGAAAAGCCAAAACGCCAGTGTGAAAGTAGCCTTAGAAATGATTTTCCAGAATTATTTCTTGTAGAATACAATTATTTACTAAAACACAGATGTCAGGATTGGTGCAAGTTAATGAATCTAATTATACTGGAAAGGTAAAGAAGTATATGATATTTTCACTGATTTAGCAAAGAAAACCATCCATTGTGCACTTTTTTTATTTTCTTTTATTTTTTATACATAATATGAAGAAAGCTGAGTATGCCTTGCTGTGTTTTGACAGGTTCTGTTCCAGCTTTGGATAGGACAGAGTTCGGAGTTCTTTCGACGCCTAGCCCTACTTCTTTCTCCTGAGAATGCATGCAGCGGTCCACTTACTGGCCCCGAGATGCTCCCACACTACATCTGGTGTGATGTGGCACAGGATCTACCTCATACTCGAGCTGCCTGTTTAGCAGAACTGAAGCGCAGCTATGAATTTTACCGTTACTTTGAAACACAACATCAGTCTGGTTCTGACCACCCCGTAAAGAAGAAGAGAGAGACGGGAGAGCTGAACTGCCTTCATGGAGCTGTCCGCAGTCTGCAGCTACACCTGAAGGCACTACTTAATGAGTAAGTCTGTAACGGCAAGCGCTAGACGTAGCAACACTTAAGCTGCATTTGGCAGCCATTGCTGCTGTGCATTAGCTCCCTTCTAGTATCCAACAAACAGAATCAGCCAGAGCCGCAGTGTATCTACAGGATAGTGTGGACAGTGGTGTATTGAAAGCTGACCGGTTACTCACTCTTGCCTGTAGCACATAAACGACTAACGCTCTATCCCAGCCACCAAAATCTTCTGACCGAGACTGAACCTTAGCAGAAGGTATATTAGCAATTTAAAGCACTGCACCTCCCTTTCTTTTTTTTAACACAGTTTATATATTCCCAGACTGCTTAAGACCCAAATTAAAAACCCTTGTATCCAGTTTCTTTTATGATAAGAACGACCTTATTTTTTTCCAAAGTGGAAGTGAATTATTCATCCGGACACAGATTTGCAGTCCCGTCAAGACAGATAATGCTTTCTTTGAAGCCCCTATTATTTGTCAGCAGGATTTTTAATACTTGTAAATGCTGCAGTGTTCAGATAAAGCCCATCTGTCAGCATGACCAACCCTATTAATTCAGGCATGCTGCATAGTAAGGTTGACCATGCTGATTTGAATAATTCCTTGTTTATGTCTGTATGGTGCACCATTCCACAGGAGGCAGCATTTTTATTAATATGCTAGTTAGCTAGTTGGAGCACTGGGGGGGATGGCCTGAGCCCTTGGAGCACCAGTTTGTGAACAGCCCTGCAGCCTTAGCCACTCCCATTCCCTGGATTGACAGGATTGAATAGCTCAGGGAAAAGGGGAGTGGCTAAGGCTGCAGGGGTGTTTACAAAGTGGTGCTCTGATGGGTCAGACTGGCCCCTCAGTGCTCCAACTCGCTAATTTGCATATTAATAAAAATTCCAACTTTCTCTGAAACAGTGCACCATACAGACATGAGTAAGAGTCACAGGATGTGAAACAGCTGTTGCCGTACACGCTTATCATCTCCCTTAATATATACCTACCTGAGATGAATTGTTGTGGATATTGCTTCTTTATCTGGGTAAAAGTTAAAACCTACTATACATGGTCAGTTTACTGCTGCTGAGTGGAAGATGTTATTTGAATGGTAATTCTCATGATAATAGTCGGTGTAGAATATGGATTACAGCTCTGTTATTTCTCTTGATAGGCCTAGATAAAGATACCCATAGAAGAGAGTTGCATTGATTACTGTAATGTGTGATGCTCTAATTAAGTCACTACGGGGGGGTTCTATCTGGTTGTAGTGTATGTTTTGACTGAAAATGTTAAGCAGGACTGTTCACCATGCTAAAAGTTGAAACAGTGGAGCCAGGACAGGAGCCAGATCGCATGGAGTGACCAGAAAATGATATGCCTGATCTCACAGAAGTACACCAAACAGACAGGTTACATGACCTTATGTACATTGCCGTCCACAAACCGCTGATCGGCAAAATCCGGTGGGCTCAATAGTAGAAATGCCTATTCCTGTCCGCAAAAAGGACATCCATTAAAAAAAAATTGTGGTCACATAGAAATTAATGGGTCTACGTCTGAACCACAAAAAAATGCAGATTGGACGTGGACTAAAAATATGATTGTGTGCATGAGGCCTTGTAGCCTAACTGTACCTTGCTAGCAGATAATCGAAAAGCCACACAGAGAAGTACACATTTTAATCACCATCTCGTCTTTGCCTAGGGTAATTATACTTGAGGATGAGCTAGAAAAACTTACTGCCCTCAAGGAATCACAAGGCATGACACCTGAAGCTTCGCTTATACTGGAAGAAAAGCTTAAGCTGATACAACCACATGTGCAGGCCAGTAACACATGCTGGGAAGAGGCCTTGTGCCAGGTAGAGCGAATGGTTCGAAGACCTCCAGCGAAGAAAGGTACGATAAACTTGGTAACAGTGTTCATGTTCTGTGGGACTACTTGCCTAGCTCATGTATAAATGGGATTTGCAAACCTATAATGCATTATACATGCCATTCACAAATTGTCCTTCACAACACACGTAAAGTATACCATTTTGTTTGTATCCACTGGAAGGTGACTACACTGGCCTCCACGGGAGCATGGGAATCCAGTGTAGTCACCCACTGACTTGCCATCTGTTGGTAGGCAGAAGATGTCAAAAAAAAGTTTTATGTGAAATTCCATCTTTAAAAAAGTTTAAATAAAATGTAAACGTTTTAAAGAAGCTGGCTTTTATATGCACAAGCAATAACAAGAATATTGTAGACATTCAGTTGATGTGTAAATACTTCTCTTCTCTCCACCTATAGATACAGCTAACACAGCCTGCGAAAATTCACATTGCCCTCTAATGCCCAATGTGCCCCCTGCACTACGCATTGAAGATAAAGATCCAGTCCCGGAGGAGCAGGTAATTTATGACCACTTTCATGTTCCCAAGAGCCCCAGGACTGGTACGTTCCTTCACGTTGCAAAGTCCCTGGTTTTTATCAGCAGTACTTACACCAAGCATAGCCTTCACTCAAATGACGACCGTTTTTACTTTCAGGAATTTGAGGCCTATGTTGAAGACATAGCTCCAGATGACGAATTTAGCAGAGATGATGTGTATTTATTTTCTCCAGAGGAGAGAGAGAGACAGAAGCGAGAACGGGAGGAATCTAAGAGAGTATTGCAGGAGCTAAAGGCTGTCCTAGGCTTAAAGGCATCAGAAGCTGAAAGACAAAAATGGAAGCAGTTGCTGTTTAGTGAACATGGTGTGTGTTATTCTCTGTCATACTGCTGCTTAGCCTGTTGGTTCTCATTAGAGATGAGCGAATTTCATATTTTGAAATTCGTTCATGCTTCGTTTACTGGTAAAAGGTGAATTGTGTTATGGATTCCGTTACCACGGACCATAACGCTATTCCATAACGGAATGCCTTTAGAGGCATTCCATTATTCATTCCGTCATAATAGAAGTCTATGGGCTGCAAAACGGATCTGTCCTGTTTCCGTTAGGCAGGGAAATCCTTTCTTGCATAACGGAAATGGGACCGATCCGTTTTGCAGCCCATAGACTTCTATTATGACGGAATGGAATTGCGTTATGGTCCGAGGTAATGGAATCCATAACGCAATTCACCTTTTACCAGTAAACGAAGCGTGAACGAATTTCATAACTTGAAATTCGCTCATCTCTAGTTCTCATGTTCTTTTATCTTCAGAAATGAGCAGAATTAATAATTTCTAAATAATCCTTTATAGGTGAAGAAGAAATGATGACTAAATGCTAATGATGGTTTGTCCTGTTTCGCGAGTCACCTAAGTACAACTAATGCTTTGCTAACCTACTCTATTTTTCTCTAAATAATAGGAAACTCTCTTTAGAGCAATTCCCTAATAGACTTGAATTAGCTGGTATTTGGAATTTTTAGTTATACCAGTTACCTTACACTGGATTCACTGCTCCACGAGTCCCACAGAAGTGAACGGAGCAGTGGACTCACATGTGCACTACTGGTCCAATCCAAAGGTGGACTCAGGGACTCCTTGTTCTGTGAGTCCTGTCTGCGGTCCTTATTAACACCACCCACCGGACTTCCAAGCATAGAAAGAGAAGAGGTTTAAATGAATAAAATACAAGTTAGGCTTCGTTCACATCACTGTTTAGCCTTTCCGTTCTCCTGCTCCGTTTAGGAGTAGGAGAACAGAAAGGACGGAGAAGGCACATACTGAGCCAAACGGAGCCTAAGGACCCCATAGACTATAATGGAATCCGTTATGTTTCTGCTCAGAAGATGATTTTGGAGTGGAGACAAAAGTTGTGCATGCAGGACTTTTGTCTCCGCTTTAAAATCATCTTCTGAGCGGAAACATAACGGACCCCATTATAGTCTATGGGCTCTGTTTGGCTCAGTTACATGCCTTCTCCGTTCTCCTGCTTCTAAACGGAGCAGGAGAACGGAAAGGCTGAACGGTGATGTGAACGTAGCCTAATACTAAAATCTTTCCCAGTCTACTCAGCTCATTCTACTATAGAACGAGACACAATGTTCAATGTGACATGTTTCCTTTAAAAAGAGTTAGCGTTTTGAACGTTTCTGAATAGAACAGCATAAACTTATGATTGTACAGTAACTCCGCTCATTATCGCTCGGTAAACATTAATGTGGCAGTATACTCCGCTATATTCAATCTTATTTATAGCGGAAAATATGCAAATTTATGGAAATATGAATCTTTCCAAGTTTCTGCTCTTTCCACTAGCTTGCCTCAGATGTAGCTGGCCAAGTCTTCAGAGTTTATAGGAACCTAAGATTTGTTTTCCCATTGCAGCATCACAAAAATCACTACCTGTAATAACGCTGCTACTCTGTGAATTGGGGTTTGTGGATTTACAAATGCTACTATGCAGTTGGTTGTTTCATGGCAAGTGGTTACATTAATATTAATGAAGCGACCTTCTCTTTATTAAGGCTCATTTGCCTCAGTACATGTGTGACAGTTACCTTTTTCCAGCTGGTGGTTTATGCTGGTCATACCGTTGATTGTCTGTCCCTCCCAAACATCCCATACACATGCATGGCCTGCGTTGCTTACACAGGCATGTTGAAGTCCAACAGCTCAGTCCTTCTCTTCCCAAACATCTACTATCGGGGGAGAGTCATGAGTTCCCCATACATATCAAATGGTTGGCCAGTTCCACTAAATTCAGAGGGATTTGGCTGCTAATCAAATTTATTTGATTAATCAACATTGCGGTAAGACACAATTCAGATTTCTATTAAAATTGTAAATGTAATATTAACCCTGCCCCAACACAATGGGAGCCTGCTACTTGAAGGCTGGCTCCCACAGTTACAGCCTAGCCCTTTAATCTCCAACCCCCCCCCAGATGTTGTAGTTAATAGCAAGGGTGTTGCCAAGGCAGCTGGAGGTCTAACAAAGACCACAAGCACAGCCTAATAGACAGTCTGTCGGCCTTACAGTGATAGACTATAATGCATTGGGATGCTAGTTGTATCAATGTATTGTAAAAGTGATAAAACTGTTGCATTGTGATTATAATATTTAAAGGTAAAAGAAAAAATTAAACAATTTTTCTATAAAAGCAGATTTCTTTTGTAAAAGTGGTAAATATAAACCCACATATGCACACCCGTATAATAAAAGTATAGTAAAAGTATTATTTAAACCGCCCAGTCAGCAAAGTAAAGAAAAATCTTCAAAAAATAACAATGGCTTTATCCCCATTTTCCCTGATAAAGCAAATGAATGTTAATCAGTAACCCTGGGTTCACACCTGAGCGTTTCTGAGACGCGCGTTTTACGCGCGTATTTGTTGCGCGTTTTTTGCAATAGTAAACGCGCGTTTGACGCGCATTTGTGTGATTGACTGCAGTGTTGTCCAATGAGTCTATGGCCAAAACGAGCGACAAACGCCCCCAAAAAAGCTCAAGAACTTGTTTATGCGTCGGGCGTTTTACAGCGCGTTCAAACGCGCTGTAAAACGCTCAAGTGTGAACCAGGGCCATAGGGAAGCATTGGTTTTCACGTGTTGAGCGTTTTACAGCGCGTTTTGAACGTGCTGTAAAACGCTCAGGTGTGAACTTAGGGTAAGTCCCATGTAACCCAAGATATACCAATGCATACGGTATGGCTTTCGGAATGCAGAGACATAAACTCCTGCTATAATTGTGCAGAGATAGTAAAGAACTAATAAAACCATACGTATTTGGTATCGCTGTAATCATGCTGACCAGGAGAATAAAAGTAACCTGCTAACTTATGGCCCACGGGGGGAATGTTGTAAAGTATTGCAGGTTTTTTTCCCCATTATAGACCCAAAAAAGTTCATCAATAAATGATATGCACTCCAAAATAGTGTCACAAAAAATACATTTTATCATGCAAAAATGTTCTCAATTGGCTATGTAAATGGTAAAATAAAAAGGTATGGCTGTCTGAATGCAACACCACAAAAACAAGATTAATTCCCCTTTAGTTGGGGGTAAAAGGTGCCTATCCAAAGATTAGGGGATACCTAACTGATTGGTGGGGGTCTTACTAATGGAAATCTCACTGATCCAGAGAAAGGGGCTCAGGCATGAGCACTGCTGCTCTATGAGCACTCATTCTCTGAGACTGCCAGAGAATAGAAAAAAAATGAAAATGCAGAATTCTCCTTAAAGGGGTTGTCTCACTCCAGCAAATAGAATTTATATATACTGTAGAGGAAGTTAATACAAGCCACTTACTAATGTAATGTTATTATCCATATTGCTTCCTTTGCTGGCTGGATTTATTTTTCCATCACATTTTTAGCTGCTCTTTTCCATGGTAACGACCACTATGCAATCCATCAGTGGTGGTCGTCCTGTTTGCACACTATAGGAAAAAGCGACGTGGAACCGCACATAGGCTAGTGCTTTTTCCAATAGTAGGAAAAACAAAGAAACTTAAGTTCATAAACGTCCAATGGTGAAAAAAATAATATACTTTATTAATTACTCAAGCAGTGGATGATAAAATGCCATAAAACAAGGGGAGTAGGGAGCACGAGCACCATCCCAGCTTTACAGTGTCGACAAAGAAAGTCACAGCCATAATTAAACATTGATGCAATTAGTAGGAGTCCAAAAATGAAACATGGCAATTACTGAAGTAATGTAAATATGGTGGGTAATGACCAGAAGGGAATCCACACACAAACAACCCGCAACCGAGGCGGTGGTGTGAGCCTGCTGGACCTATGTCCCACCTATGTAGCAGTAAGTCAGAGGAGAGAATGTAAATGAAAAGACTCGCCAAGAGTAACAGCGACCTGGATATCTGGGATGGCGTTACCCCGACGCGGGTTTTTTTTTTTTTTTTTCTTTACTTTTTCCAATAGTGTAGAAGCCGCTGCTGGATTGCAGGGTGGTCCCAACCATGGAAACAAGCAGTGTATAACGTGATGGAAAAATGAATCATACCAGCAAAGCAGGCAATATGTACAATCACAATACATTAGTAAATGGCTTGTATTAACTTTCTCTACATAATAAATGCTATTTGCTGAAGGGAGACAACCCCTTTAAGTTAAGGAAAAAATAAACAAGATTTTATTTTTAGACTATATTGCCCTATCCCTGGTGTATAGCCAGCGTTAATAAACACCGGATCTGAGCAGGCAGAGCTGCAGAGGAAGGGAGACGGCAGCAGCCTGATTCAAAGAAAAAACTGGAGATGTCTCTCAGACTCCATGTAGCTGAACTGTAGTCACAGATCACAGCTCCGCCCTAGTGCAGATGAGCTAAAAAAGTCATGCCGTAAGATCTCAGGAAAAGAAATGATAGGTAATCCTCTCCTGTGAGTACTGCCTTGCATGTCATATTTTAGGTCCTGACTTTTTTTTTTATACTGATGACATATCCTCAGGATAGGTCATCAGTATCTGATTGTCGGGGTAAGACACCCGGGACCCTAGGCCATGTGACCAATGAACGTGACATCACGCCATCGCAATCAGCTGATCGGAAAGGGGTCCTGGAAAACCCCTTTAAGATTCTACTTTAGGATTTCTTATTTATAAGTGAATTTCTTTTTCTGTTGCCCATTGTTTTTTAGAAATGTAGGGTACTATGTCTAAGCTCATGTAAAGCTTGTTTTCTAAATGGATTGCAGGTAGGGGAGGCTACTCTTGCAACAGACATACCGTAGATGCTAAAAGGGATCAGGAGAGCTACAGTAGTGGCTGTAATCTTGCACAGTAGTGGCTGTAATCTTGCACAATAGTGGCTGTAATCTTGCACAATAGTGGCTGTAATCTTGCACAATAGTGGCTGTAATCTTGCACAATAGTGGCTGTAATCTTGCACAATAGTGGCTGTAATCTTGCACAATAGTGGCTGTAATCTTGCACAATAGTGGCTGTAATCTTGCACAGTAGTGGCTGTAATCTTGCACAGTAGTGGCTGTAATCTTGCACAGTAGTGGCTGTAATCTTGCACAGTAGTGGCTGTAATCTTGCACAGTGCTGGCTATAATTTTGAATAATGCTGGCTGTAATCTAGCGCGGTATTGGCTGTAATCTAGCGCAGTATTGGCTGTAATCTAGCGCGGTACTGGCTGTAATCTTGCACAGTACTGGCTGTAATCTAGCGCGGTACTGGCTGTTATCTTGCATAGTACTGGCTGTCATCTTGCACAGTACTTGCTGTCATCTTGCAGCGGTCTTAGTGATACGTTTGATGGAAATATAGTTCAGTGCTGCTAAAAGCTTTTTAACAATGATTGGATTATACTGCATCTCTGCTTCCTAATGTAGTTTATTAAATAGACAGTGTGTATTCAAATCAGTAATTGCTTCTTTTTGTTCTTTTTTTTTTCTCTCCCAAAAGCCGTAATTAAACCTTTCTCACATATTGAGATAGTGGATAGTCCCATCTCTCCTCCAGTCTCTGATCCAGACTCCCAAAGCAAAATGCAAAGGTTTGAAGATGACGTCACCAGAGAGGTAAATGGAGTGGAAGCCTTTCATAAAGATGCCACCATTCATGAGACCTTAGAGGAACCTGATACTGATCAGGATGAAGCAGACAACGAAACGTTTCGGCTGTTGGAAAGGCCTGGACAGGCTCGTGCTAATGAGATTGTTGAACCTCCATGTCCTGCACCCAGGACTGTCCTGCCGGCCTCCATCAAAGAGAGGCTTGCTCGAATCCATCAGGCATCAGATTTACACTTTGCCTCGGGGTTAGCAGCACAAGCAGCTGCCCGCTCACTTACATTTACTTTCCTGCAAGAACAGACTTTTGGTGACGAATGGGGCAATGAAGAAGAGGAGAGCGGCAATGCTTATGTTGGAGATGAAAGCAATGAAGACAGATGTTCTGAAAATGAAGAATGACCAGACGGAGCTAAGAACGGACGAGCCATTGAACTCCTGGAGCGCGTAGACTGGTAGCCTGTTCACTATGTAAGGGCAGACCAGAGGCAAACATTTACTCTTCAAATAACACATGGTGATTTAATATCCTCTGTGCCTGGAAAGTTTGCAGCAATCGACTCTGCAGTGTTTCAATGAACCCTCCTCCATGTTATCCAAATTTGTGTCTTACAAGTTCTTGAATACTGCTAGTCAGTGGAGAAACCCAAGGCTCCGCACAGATTCAGTGATGGTGGGAACTGTAAAGCAATGCAGCTGCCTAGATATCTTTTGGGTTATTTTAATATTTAATGTTATTTATTAAACCGGAGATTCAGTTTGTTTTCAGGTTTTAATATCGTGCCCTCCTGTTTGGCTGTCTTGCTTTCTAGACAGGCTGATCCATTGTTTTACCCAGTGTGGTATGGATGCCACGTTGGCTGTGTCTGTCCAGTGTGCACTGGCTGATGACATTGTTTCTTTGTGACTGTTCTATATTTCTTAAACTATTTCACTTCTTTAAGCTTAGAATGTAATTTTTATAATAAAAAGCAAAACGAGAAACCTTAACGTGTATGTCCATTCAGATTTTTATTATTATAAATATTTTATCTTTTATTTTGCACCTTTATGTATTCTTTAAAGGGGGTTTTCCTGGGATTTACATATTGATCTCCTTGAGGAAGCCACAGAGCAACCGACTGAGCTGCGCCTACACCATGTGACTGACAAACGTGATGTCACTGGCCTAGGAAGAGGCCTACGTGCTCATTGAGTGCTGCAGCCTCTTCATAAAGGAGTACCACCAATCTCCTATTGATGACCTATCCCAAGGATAGATGATCAATATCAAACTCCTGGAAAACCTCTATAAGTGTGCTAGTGTCATTTAGCTTGTCAAGACCGTTAACGCTCTCATTCTCACATTGGCCACTGATAGCGCTCTGGTTGGAGCTGCAGCCTCCTCACAGCACAGTACATTGCATAGTGGCTGTACTTGGTATTGCAGCCCAGGCCCATTCACTTGAATGGGACTCAGCTGTGCCTATGGTATATGTCTAATAAACATAATCAGTGGAGTGCCTAGGGTGTTTGGCACCCGGGGCTGGTCCTTTCTCTCGCACCCCCCGCCCCAATACTTTAAAAAACAATTGTCACTTCACAGTAGTTTTGTACAGATGTGTGCCCCCTCACAGTAGTTATGCCCACATTGTTCCCTCTCACAGTAGTTATGTCCTCTCTGTGCCCTTTCACAGTTGTAATGCCCTGTTTGTGCCCCTTCACAGTAATAATTCTCATTGTGCCCCCTTCACAGTAATAATTCCCATTGTGCCCCCTTGATAGTAATAATCCCCATTGTGTCCCCTTCATAGTAATAATCCCCATTGTGCCCCCTTTATAGTAATAATGCCCACTGTGCTTCCTTTATAGTAATAATGCCCATTGTGCCCCTTTCACAGTAATAATGCCCACTGTTCTAGTAATGCCCTCTATGCCCCCTCCATAGTAGAAATCCCAATTGTGCCCCCTTCACAGTAATAGTGCCCACTGTGCCCCTTCACAGTAATAGTGCCCACTGTGCCCCCTTCACAGTAATAGTGCCCACTGTGCCCCCTTCACAGTAATAGTGCCCACTGTGCCCCCTTCACAGTAATAGTGCCCACTGTGCCCCCTTCACAGTAATAGTGCCCACTGTGCCCCCTTCACAGTAATAGTGCCCACTGTGCCCCCTTCACAGTAACAGTGCCCACTGTGCCCCCCTTCACAGTAACAGTGCCCACTGTGCCCCCCTTCACAGTAACAGTGCCCACTGTGCCCCCTTCACAGTAACAGTGCCCACTGTGCCCCCTTCACAGTAACAGTGCCCACTGTGCCCCCTTCACAGTAACAGTGCCCACTGTGCCCCCTTCACAGTAACAGTGCCCACTGTGCCCCCTTCACAGTAACAGTGCCCTCTGGCTCTGTGCCTCCTTCATAGTAATAGTGCCCTTTGGCTCTGTGCCTCCTCCATAGTAATAGTGCCCTCTGGCTCTGTGCCTCCTCCATAGTAATAGTGCCCTCTGGCTCTGTGCCTCCTCCATAGTAATAGTGACCTCTGGCTCTGTGCCTCCTCCATAGTAGAAATGCCCATTGTGCCTCCTCCATAGTAGAAATGCCCATTGTGCCCCCTCCATAGTAGAAATGCCCATTGTGCCCCCTCCATAGTAGAAATGCCCATTGTGCCCCCTTCACATTAGTAATGCCCTCTGTTCCCCCTCCATAGTAATAAAGCCCTCTGTCTGTGCCCCCCCTGTATTAAAAAAAAACACAGTAACTACTCACCTTGTCCCGTTCCTGAAGCTCACATACCTCTCTGCAGCACTGTGTGGGTGGAGCTTATGCAGATTTTCGTGCTGCAGGCTCCACCCACACAGGCCAGCAGCGCGATCTGTGCCTGCAGGCTGAATGGTGCAGCAGGGAGAAGTCTTTCTGCTTCACCATTCTGTGTGCTGCAGGCCTGAGGGAGTTGGAGGAGTGCTGGGAGCTGAGTGGTGAGTGACAGGACCACAGCTCCCTGTATTGATGGAGGCGCTCATTGGTTCTGGCACCCCCTGAGAGCCGGCACCTGGGGCGGACCGCCCCCCACGCCACACCGTTAGTACGCCACTGAACATAATGTCACTGGCCTAGAAGGGGTTGCAGAGCTCACAGGTTCACCAGGTCCTCTTCAAACTGCTGGTTAGCGGTGATGTTGGGAGTCAGACCCCTACTGATCAGATATTGAGGATCTATTCTGAGGATAGGTCAGCATTATTTTACACCTGGAAAACCCCATTTCAGCTGCTTCCCCTGCAACTAAACCAGAAAGAAAAGAGGAGCTTAAGTGAAATGAGTGTAATAGGCATGCAGCCATGTGATTTGCATGAACAAATATGTAATACTACACAACAGGCATATAGCCAGATAGGAAAACCTTTATCTGTGGGACATTCTCCCCTTTTCAACAACAATGAAGCCCCCTTTTTGATTAGCAGTGCTGCCCCCCTGTAGTATAGGCTGTGACGTGGCTGTGTAAATCTGATCAGCTGCTGAGTTGGATGTTTAAGTTCCATTCAGTTTTAAGGCCTCGTGCACACAACCGTGTTTTTGGTCTGCGTCCAATCGCATGGGGACCCATTTATTTCTATAGGGATGCCAAAAATGCAGACACCACGCGGATGCCATTCGTATGCTGTCTGCATCCGTGCGGCTATATGTCCGTCCTCGAAAAAAAAATAAAATAGAACATGTTCTATTGTCCATTTTTGTGGACAATAATAGGCATTTTTACAATCGGTTTGGATGGGAAAGTGCAGGACACACACGGCCGGTATCCACGTTTTGCGGATCTGCAGTCAGCGGACCACAAAACAGATTTGGTCATGTGCGTGAGGCCAAAAGGGAATATGTCACCAGTTTTATGCTGTCCTGACTGCTAGGTTCTAACAGCTTCAGCACAAGGCGGAGGAGTCCTGATATTCATGAGATCCAACTAAAATTAGTAGTTTGTGGTCAGAACCGGGAGCTCTGGAATATGAGGATCCCAAACACAGGAAAAATAAAGATGCAAAACATTGACCAAATCTTTGCTATGTAAAAGTGGCTTTACTATGAAAATGTGTTAAATTACTGGCAGTTTTTTTTTTTTTTTCTTCTTCTTCTCAAGGATTCTTTGACTATAATCTCATATAATCATGGTTAGAGTATGGGGAAAAAATTTGCTATACCTTAATTTTTTATGCTTAAAACATACCTAACCTTTCAACAAATTTTGCATCAATCAATACTACAGTTTATGGACTAGATGGAGAACCTTTTAGAGACTGAGTGCCCAAACTGCAATCCAAAACCCACTTATTTATCGCAAAGTGCCAAAACGGCAATTTAACCTAAATACTACAGTCCGATACAGTATATCTTCCATGTACTTTATCCTTTAGCTATAATGACCTGCCTACATTCAATGCACCGTTCATAGTGCGCCCTGTGCTGATGAATGGCAGGAAACATCTAAGGGTTGCCCACAGAAAGGGCTATGAGTGCCGCCTCTGGCACCCGTGCCATAGGTTCGCCACCACTGGACTAGACATTTCTCACTCATAAAACATATTTCAAAGTTTCTTGTGGTTGCTTGTACTATTGATTTATGTAAAGTTGTGCAAAAGTACAGTGGTCTTTGCAGTCAAGGTGTCGGTCCTATCAGTGATGACAGGCTTCCCTCTATGACTGTGTATACACAGATAGCTGTCAGTCACTGATAGGACCGTCTCCTGGACTGCAAAGCCCAGAAGGAGCAGAAATATAAATGAGTAAAATACAAGTTTTACTTAATCTTTTCCCATAAAACTATGTATCAATCTTCTCAGCTTCTCCTGCTCTAGAACATGCCGGTGGCACATTACACTTCATTACAATTTTCATGATGACAGGTTCCCTTAAGCCCCATACAGTATAATGTCTCCTTGTGGCCTAATATATAGTATAATGTCTCCTTGTGGCCCCCATGCAGTATACAGGAATTTCTCCTTGTGGCCCCCATGCAGTATACAGGAATTTCTCCTTGTGGCCCCCATGCAGTATACAGGAATTTCTCCTTGTGGCCCCCATACTAAATGGGTATTAATCGCAATATACATTGTTATTGCAATACATTTCCTAATTATCGTTATCGCGGGAATATTTTTGATATCGCCCAACCCTAGTGTGCATGTACACGGGGGAGTCCTGAAGAATAGCTGTTGGACCAATGAGCGATTGGCTGACCGCCATTTAAGCTGTATGGGTACCTTTAAGTCTGCTAGTGGCTAACATTTTAGCCATAGAGAATTTTCACTGGAGGCATTGCTGTATATTTGGAATTATAAAAACTATTGTAGGTAAAAAATGAAAAAGTACACTTGTTTTTTTATGTTTAGGGAAATAATTGAGCACAACCATATTCTTACACATTAGACATGCAAACCTACAGAGATGCGAGTTGAAGGGGGTTTCCGGCCTACTTTTGTGGCAGTACGTTGGGGTAGCACTCAATATTGTTTCTGTTGAGAGGCTTTAACAATGTTCTCTCTTATCGGCTGCTAGGAATGAGAAGCTTTTGTGATGGTAATTATGAAGCTTGCCAGCCCTGCCTAGGAGCTGTACGGGCACAGACTCACAGGGCGAGACATACTGGATCACACCAAACACCATTTCTATAAACACCCTTTCCCCTACCATTTTAGTAAAAAGAAGGAAAACGCAGGATGTGACCTGAATGAAGGGATGTCTTTACGCTGAGGTTGTGTGAGGCGAGCTCATTTAGTAAGGAGAATTAATAGTCTTCTGTTGTCACCATCACCTAAATTATTCTTCTTAGGCGATGTAGGAACAAAGACGAAGTAGCGCAGCCCTGCGTAAAGCTGAAACTTCCTGTGTCCGCGAAAGCCTATTAAACACAACTCTGAAAAGACGAGGATTTAATTACCAGATTGCTATCAAGTAGGTTCCTGGTGATTTTTCACAATGTTCTATGGGGGGAAAATAAGTCATAAATATCTTAAAACACTGAAATAGAGTGTTAAGAGTATTGCTTAGTATAAGCGGCCGTTTGTGCACATGTAAAGAAGTAATAGCTGGCGAGCGAACGAGCGTTCAGTCAACTGGTGTTGAATGTGTATGGGCATATTAAAGGGGTTGTCCCATTACAACAACGTATCCCCTATCCAGAGGTTTAGGGGGATAAGTGTCTATTAGGCGGGGGCCCATTATTCCCCATATTGGAGCAGTGGACACTGCTGCTCCATTCATATCTATAGCGCTACCTGTAATTGGCGCCCCCAAATTAAGGTGTTGCCGAAGCGCGCGTCTGGGTGTGCGGTTCTCCTGAGGTGATAGTCCCACTCATGGGTATGTAAAAACTGATTTTATATATTGTTTGTTGTCTCTTTGAGAGAGGGGTTAAATGCATTTGATTATATAGACACAGGTCTTGACGCTTTTATATACCTCAATATAAGTGATGTATAGCTATTGTACTCCCCTCTGCATTGAGAGCTCTACTATATTTTCCCTCAGGTGTATACCGCACTTTCATTTTTGATGTATATCGTCTTTATTTTTATCATGTTTTATACATGTATTTAATAAAGACTATTATTTTTGAGCCATTTTAGACTCCGCTTTGTTGGTATAGGTTTATTTGCTCTATGTTGAGTTGGCTTCCTTTGAGGGGATTTGATGTTGCCCACTACATTTCTTGGGCCATTATCTGTTTTTGTGTTGCGTAACCTGTATATATTAATAATTACTATTTAGGAAGAATTTAACCCTAGTATGCTCATTTGGATTTCTACAGGATTGTTTTGTTGCAGGAGCATGCAGAAAATCCTGAGATTACTCAACATTCTAAAGATGTGCCACATCTGATGATACATTTGGTGCATCTTTTGTCTGTCTTTACACCATCTATTCGTTTGCTTGCTATACACAAAAACGTTGGCACAGTTTTAATGTGCACTGTTGCATCTTAAAGGGAGTCTGTCACCAGATTGTGACCTTATAGACCACTTACATAGCGCTCTAGCATAGCAGTCTATGATTCTAATGGTACCTTGTTTGGACGCCATTCCACGGACACGTGCACCGCGAATCTAAAGAAGGTAGTGCCGCCCTGCTTCTTACTAGAATCTAATGGTACCTTTGATGTTTGCTTGTGAAGTTCCACCAAGGCAAAAACTGACTTTTATTCAAGGGATCGCACTTTTATTCAAGGGATCGCAAGTGCCCAGGGAGGGGTTCACCTCGTTGGAGCCCAGGCTGTTCTGCCTCTTTGTGGGCACGGCATCGCAGTAGCTACTACGCATGCGCCGGCCAACGGTGAGAAACAGCGGCGGGGAGGCGGACCAGAGACACCCACAATGGGCATCGCAGTGCGCATGCCCCGGCCAAGCAATGGATAGCGCAAGCGCGGGATCTCGCTGCAGAGAAGGAGGACGCAAAGAAAGAGCGGGGCGGGCAGAGGAAGAGGCTGGGGCGGGGATATGGCGAAAAGAGGCAGAACAGCCTGGGCTCCAACGAGGTGAACCCCTCCCTGGGCACTTGCGATCCCTTGAATAAAAGTCTGTTTTTGCCTTGGGGGAACTTCACAAGCAAACATCAAAGGTACCATTAGAATCATAGACTGCTATGCTAGAGCGCTATGTAAGCGGTCTATAAGGTCACAATCTGGTGACAGACTCCATTTAAGTCACGCCCCCTTTCCCGCTAAAACACACCTTTTCTCATTAAACCATACCCTCTTTGTTCAGTTAGGTACAGTGGATCAGGGGCGTAACTACCATAGCAGCAGACCATGTGACTGCTATAGGACCCAGGGCAAGAGGGGGCCCAGTCTTAGTTGGGATTATCTCCTACTGGAAGTGAAAACTTGGTCAGGACTCTATCCTCTAAAGGAACAACTTTTAGGAAGTGAGGCCGTGGTAAAATGGCCCAAGGGTCATTGAAAAGGGTTTAGGCGGAAACCCTTCTGTCCTGTGTGGGGGGCCTGGTTTGATCCTTGCTATGGGGCCCTTACTTCTTTATGTACGCCACTGTAGTGGATTATTCCTTTTTCACATTTGATTTATAATTAGGTATAAAAATAAATGCACAAAAATGCAGAACATTTTAAAATCTGACAAGGTGTAGGCTCATTCACATTAGTAAATGTTGAGCTATTGTATGTGTGTGAAGTAAACATTTAGGATCCATTCACACGTCCGTGTGTGTTTTGTGGACACGAACATCGGCAATGTGCATTCCATATTTTGCGGGCCACTCATCGCCGGCACTTGCAGACAAGAATAGGACATGTTCTATATTTTTTTTCGGGAATGGAATTGCGAACCCAGAAGTGCAGATCCGCAATTCTGTATTTGGGCCGCACATTCTGCGGAACAGAATTGCGGACGTGTAAATCGACCCTTACAAGGTGAAGGAATGATATTCTGTCTGTAAAATGTGAGAGATCAGAAGGATCCTAAAACAATTGCAAATAATTGACATTATGGTATGTTCAGAATCCTACTAGCCCAGTAAGGTCGAATGCATACGGCCGTGGAACACGGACGTGAGCGGTCCGTGGTATCCCGGCCTGGCATCCTGCTGAGAGCAGGCGCGTACGGCGTCATTGGTTGCTATGACGCAGTGCGCTTTGTGCCGCCGCTGCACTACAGTAATACACCGGTATGATCTATATGAGTGTATTATTGTACTGCAGCGGCGGCACGAAGCGCACTGCGTCATAGCAACCAATGACGCCGTACGCGCCTGCTCTCAGCAGGATGCCAGGCCGGGATACCACGGACCGCTCACGTCCGTGTGCATTCGGCCTAAGGCTGCTTTTTACATGGCCGTGTCTGGTCCTTGAAATACAGTCCGTGGGACGGTCACAATTCCTGGAGTGACCGCAGCAGAACTCACAGCATCATAGTGATCTGTGATGTAGGGAGCTCAGGTCAGATGAGCTGCGGCCGTCACAAGGACTACATTTCCTATGACCACACACAGCCGTGTGTCAAGCACACATTACAGTCAACTATGCAGTAACCATTTAGTGCCTTAAATAGAGGAAGTGGAAAGTAGCATTGAGAAACCATTGTACAGGTCATGGCGGAGCGCTCATCTGCACGAGGGCTTAGCAGGCAAGGTTCAAAATTGCTTCCTGCCTACAGTCTGAATGATGACATCAGAAATCTAAGCCTACGCAGACAGGACAGGTTTTCTCTTGTTAAGGCCGGTAGCAGAGATGCCTTATGGTACAGATGGTGCTCTCATTATTCATATTTCTGGCGCACCAACATTTTTATGTAGCATTTTTTTTATGGATTCCTCTATTATGAAGTATCGATATACATCATGTACTATCTTCAATGGGGTAACAACAAAAATGTCCACATTCAGGCTGGGTTCACACGTGACTGATGCACTGAGCATTTTCGTGTAGCAAATCTGCAGCGCCGTACAGAATCAGCAAAGTGAGTTTTTAGCAATTCTCATTTACACGTGGCAGAAAAGATCCGCAGCAGTGCGGATTTAAACCTCTAGCATATCCATTTATACAGTGGATTATCACAGATTTCCCCCTTTCCAATGCAAAGAATGAAAACTGTGTCTCAAAAGCCTGCAGATGTTTCCATTCTAGGGAAATGTTGGAGTTGTTGTGGTCATCCATGAATTAGGGCTCATTCAGACAAGCGGTGTAAAACCCGTCTGTGTCCTATCTTCTAAGGCTACTTTCACACTAGTGGCAGGACGGATCTGACAGGCTGTTCACCCTGTCAGATCCGTCCTGCCGCTATTTCGCCGTGCCGCCGGACTGCAGCTCCGTCCCCATTGACTATAATGGGAACTGGGGGGCGAAGCTCCAGCGCAGCATGGCAGTGCATGGCGAGAGGCTGCCGGACTAAAAGTACTGCATGTCCGACTTTTTAGTCCGGCGGCCTCTCACCGCGAACTGCCATGCTGCGACGGAGCTCCGCCCCCCCGTTCCCATTATAGTCAATGGGGACGGAGCAGCAGTCCAGCGGCACGGCGAAATAACGGAAGGACGGATCTGACGGGGTGAACAGCCTGTCAGATCCGTCCTGCCGCTAGTGTGAAAGTACCCTAAAACTGATGATTTTCTATCCATGTTGAATCAGTTTTTTCTATCTGTCCATTTTAGAAGAATGGGGGCGGCGATTAATGCAATAATGTGCATACTCTTTTATTTGTTTGGTTGATCTTTATAATAAAAATGAGCAATAAGTTAAAGAAAATGTACTGCTCTCCTTCAGCTTATAGCAGGGGTCAGCAACCTCCTGCACTCCAGCTGTTGTGAAACTGCAACCCCCAGCATGCACACTTGGTCAGCAGTTCCTGTAACTTCCATGCTGGGCGTTGTAGTTTCACAGCAGCCGGACTGCTGGAGGTTGCTGACTCTTTGCTATAGTAAGTTTTTTAAACTATCATTAAAGGCAGCCCTTTATAATGTGGTCTTGCATTAAATATTTGATTTCTGCTGGCATAATCCTAGGTATGGTATATGCTGAGTTGCAGTGGTAATCACAGCATTGAGCTGGTTGTCAGTGATGTGAATTGTACCAATTATATATATAGCTGCTAAATTGGATACAAAATTTGTCCATTTCAGAAGTATAAACCAAAACCCATAATATAAAGTTTATTGGATTGTGATAAATCCCCTCGCAATGTACAGAAGCTAGTGATGTTTTCTTATACTTCCAGTCAGTGTCCATTGGTGCTTTGTAGGCTCTTCTTTACCATGTCTACTGCTGACCTAATGGAGCAACCTGTGGGGAGATGACAAAACTGAAGTTAAACTCGTGCCTTATGATTCATGTTCTTGTGCTGTCATTTGAGCAAACTAAAAGACATGCTATAAATATCTATTCCTCAGCCTACTTGTTTCAGTCAGATTATGTATATATATATATATATATATGCAGAGAATCGGACAGCACTCCAAGACTTGAAAAAAGTAAATCTTTATTCACCCATGTGAAAAATAATTGCAACGTTTCAGCTCACAATCGAGCCTTTCTCAAGCAATGAAACTCAAGTGTTTCATTGCTTGAGAAAGGCTCGATTGTGAGCTGAAACGTTGCAATTATTTTTCACATGGGTGAATAAAGATTTACTTTTTTCAAGTCTTGGAGTGCTGTCCGATTCTCTGCATATATTAGAAGGTGAAAAGCTCATTCCTTTGGACATAGCACCTGAGCCAACAGACTGGTGCCGCCAAATCTCCTTTTCTGCTATATATATATATATATATATATATATATATATATATATGTATATATATAGTAATGGAAGTTCAGGGCGGCACACCTTGTTGCAAGTAGTTTGAGTGCCAGCGATGTTTGCACTTTACCAAAGTGTTAAATCCAGATTAAATAAATACACCGCAGCACGTTCAATGGTGAAAAAACTGTGGGATCCTTTATTCACCCAAGCTTGGGTGAATAAAGGATCCCACAGTTTTTTCACTATTGAACGTGCTGCGGTGTATTTATTTAATCTATATATATATATATTGCAGCTATCATAGCCATCATTAGTACCAAGGCAGCACCTGCTTTCATCATTGAACACTATTATTTGCCATTGATGGCCGAATCGCAGTTCACAGGAGGAAAACACTTTCTGCTATCATACATAGTGTGGAGATACACATGACCAACTCTAGCTGTCATGGTCGCCATTAGCTAAAATGTACGTTCCCATCTAGTATTTGCCGATGGAACATTGGTATGTCGAGGCCATCATTGAACCAGTCCTACTTTCTTTCTCTGACTTGGTGCTCCAACAAGATAACACCCACCCACACACTTCCTGCGCTACATAACATGCTCTTTAGTGTATCCGGCAGTTCGATCACCAGATCTCTCCTCATCTAAATGTATGGGGGGATGGGGCGACAGACCTCCCATCAGGGGCACATTGACCATATACCTTACAGCGAAATTTCCTGGGGGGCCGTCTGAGCCCTCCTCATGGCCGGCCAGTGGAAGTTTTTGGGGATGTATTTTGTGATGGACGGTGGTATTTGGCTCTGTTGGGATGGTATAATGTGCCACAATATGGTACTGCTGGCCCGGTCTACTTGTGTTGGCCCTGCCTTCCATAAATTTGGACCCGACTATAAAACAGAGCCGCTTTTAGAATTTTTTCCAGGGCCACTTTACGTTCCCAGTCCGCCCCTGACTCCCATGCACAGCAGCCAACAACCACCTTGGCTGAACTAGGGGTCCAAGGAAAGCGCTAGGAATGACATACCACAGGAGGAGATCCAGCATCTGTATGACCATTACCATGCCAGAGTAGTAGCGTAGCCTATATCACAGCAAGAGCAGATGTCACCCAGTATTAATGTGGCCCTGCCTCATATACCCTGCTGCAGAACCTAAAATAAGGGGTGCACCGCCTTGGTTGTGTGATCATTGACCAAGCACCACAAGCAGTTTATACAAAAATGGAACAGCACCTCCAGAGACAAATCGCAGGTGCAAGCTACCCAGCAATAATACAGCAAACAAATGAAGTAGCAGCACACTACTGAATGCACTAAGACTGAGTGAACAGGTGAATGTGTGAACAGGGTCAAATACATGACGCCAATACTTACTGCTAAGCAGTGAAGAAGCTCTTAGCGCATATTATTGATCAAAAATATGTCAGGCCCACCTACCAGACGACAAGGTAGCTTCTTATCAGGTGGGACCTACTCTAACATGGAGGGTCCAGCTCCATTGTTACTCTGATTAAAAACACCAAGGGGTGAGGGATGGGTGGGGAGTGCTAAGTTCCAAAGAGGAACTTTTTGCTACTTTATTTGTTTGCTGTATTATTGCCGGGTAGCTTGCACCTGCGACTTGTCTCTGGAGGTGCTGTTCCGTTTTTTAGTTATATGTTTATTATAGAGGACTAGGCATCCTCTTTGGAACTTAGCACTCCCTGCCCATCCCCCACCCATTGCTGTTTTTAATCAGAGTAACAATGGAGCTGGACTTTTTGTGTTAGAATAGGTCCCACCTGATAAGAAACTACCTTGTCGTCTGGTAGGTGGGCCCGACATATTTTTGATCAATAATATGCGCTAAGAGCTTCTTCACTGCTTATCAGTAAATATTGGCGTCATGTATTTGACCCTGTTCACACAGTCTTAGTGCATTTAGTGGTGTGCTGCTACTTTTTGTTTGCTGTATATACATATATATATATATATATATATATATATATAGTGCAGGCTGTTTTATAATAGTGTCTATGATGACGTGTAGTACCTGAGAGAAGACTTCCTTAATAGTTGTGCTTGTTGGAGATATATGGAAAGAGGAATAGTCCACGTGTTCTTCATGGCTTTAAAAACAAAAATGAATATAAAATCAGTACAACTGTGTATTTGACCTTACCTAAAAACAAGAGCAGACAATATGTGATTTTACCCATTCATTGTTTTGTACATCTATACATTCAGGTTCATGGAGGTGTTCCTGTATGGAATGAGCTGAATGTCCCGTTGTCTAAACTTGCGTATAACATAGTTTCCATCATTTTAGTAACAGAATTGAGCAGCATGCTGCAACAGGGATATTATTTTAATGTAATTCAACATGAACAAACTCATTACTTTTGTAATCTCTATTGCAAATATGTTCCAGTTACTAGATATTGCCTTTACTTCATTATAATGCTGTCTGAAGGGATTTTTCGGAAGTACAATATTGATGTCCTATCCTCAGTCTGACTCCCGACACCCTGACGAGGTCACGGTGCTCAGGTGACCGCTGTGACCTCCTCACAGAATACCAAGCACAGCTCTGTACATTTTATAGCGGCTGTGCTTGGTATTGTAGCCCAGGCTCATTCACTTAAACGGGATTGAGCTGCAAATAGGCCCATGAAAGTGATGTCAGTGGTCTGGGAAGAGGGCAAAGCACTCCCAGGAGCGCCATGGTCTCTTTAAACACCTGATCTTGAGGACAGGCCATCAGTATTGAACTCCTGGAAAAGCCTTTCAATCTGTATGGTAATGTGTATGTTCACCTACTAAGCTGGATCTGCATTGCTCAGTTCCCTCCTTCAACTGCCACCAGCCATATCTACCGTTACAGGGAGAGAGCTGCGGTAGAAAGGACACACCCCCCTGAGAAAGGACACACCCCCCTGAGAAAGGACACACCCCCCTGAGAAAGGACACACACCCCTGAGAAAGGACACACCCCCTGAGAAAGGACACACCCCCTGAGAAAGGACACACCCCCTGAGAAAGGACACCCCCCCTGAGAAAGGGGACACACCCCTGAGAAAGGACACACCCCCTGAGAAAGGACACTCTGCCTGAGAAAGGACACTCCCCCACCCCAAGCTGTCAGCCTGAAGAGAAACTAGCAGGGTAAATGGAGCAATGAATGGGGAGATCTCTGGATCGATGTAAAGTACAGGTCTGGTTCTAGCCTTGTTAGAAAGCTATTGGCATGTATTATATGATGTCTGATTTTTATTTTTTACATCAATCATGGCAGAGCCCTTCTAAAAATAAGAAAAAAGGGGGAGTTGTCCGAGTTATTAAAAAAAGGTCCCTCCAGGCGGGAATAATCATAAAATAAAAAAGGACATATACTCTCCTATCACACCCAATGGCACTTCTAGCACCGCTGACTAACACTGCTGCAGCCAATCACACGTCAGTGGTATATGGCACATAACTGCAGGGGTCACATGGAGTATGTGTGCTAAACCACGCTTGTCATGTTATTGCTTTATGACCATTCCTGCCTAGAGGGGCCATTATTTTATAACCTGGAGAAGCCCTTTAACTAGGCATTAACCTTCAGTTCTGATTGTCTGTATCGCACAAGTGTGCGCAAATGCAGAGAAGGTTAAAAACATGAAGTTGGTGGCAAAACTGAGCAGGGCTAGTAGTAGTGTTTGTATGTGATTCTTTACCAAGCAGCGTGAACACACTTAAATGTACAAACCACACAACCCCTCTGGCAGGGACTTCACAGGACAATGGCATGTATATAGCACAAAGCTGATATATATGCAGAACCTATTGATTTCCGCCACCAAAGTCTGTAGATGCCTGGACTTTGTGTAATGTGGCCACCTGCTGTTTAGTGGATTGAGTCCCAGTGTGACTGTGCAGTGGGCATTCACATACACCTCCAGGTCATGGACCTACTTCTCTGATCTTCCCACTGCTATTAGAGTGCCTTAGGCACCTAGCAGGTATCAAAGCACAGGATATCCTATTGATGACCTTAACCAAAATAGTGAAGAGACAAGCTGCCCTTCTGTACGGAACGTTTTACATCTGCTGCATCTTCATAACATGACAAATGCAAATGTCCAAGATGGCGAGCCGAGCTATACCATTTCCCCTGCTATATATAGGGAAAGAGATTTTATTTGTAATCATTTATTGTCATTATATGATTATTCATTTTGGCAAACAAAAAATAGGTTTATACTCCCATTGTTAGTGACCCCCCGGCACAAATTTCATTTTCTTGGCGTCAGATCTAATTTTAAGGGAATCTGTCCCCTCCTGCAAGTCCTATTAAAGGGGTTCTCTGGGACCGGGAACCCTCTTTTGATTTTAAAAAGACTCACTTGCCAACAGTACTCTGATTTCAGCACGAACTACCTTCTCCTCCACTTCAGGTCCGCGCTGGACCTCAGTGGTACTAGTGGCCACGTGCCGTGCCTGCACACATCACTGCTGAGGCCACTGACTGGCTGGTAGCAGTGACATGAGTGTAGATGGTAAGTCTTATGCGGGCACCAGAAGCGGAGAAGAAGAGAGCTTTGTGCTGTAGTGTAGTGACGGATTAGCGCTTGCAGTATACTAGACGAAGGCCTGTCGGAATTCATTGTATCTGGCATAGCCGAATACTGCCATTCGCCACCAGAGCCCATGGACTATCATGGGACCTGGCAGGGATTTGGCAATCATTGTATTTTGTCCAGCCAAATCCTGGTACCCATGCTGGAAACTGAACAGATCCCTGCCAGGTCCCATTATGATCAATGGGGTCTGGATGTACACTGACCCTCCGATCCGGCTATGCCAGATCCGACGAACTCCAGAAGGCAGTTCCCCGGCTGGAACTGCATGCCGTATACCTTAGCGCATATGTGAAAGTAGTCTTAATGTGGATTTACACTGCCCAATTGTCGAGCAAATTATCAGGAACGAATGTTCCTGCGAACACTCGTTCCCGACAATCTGCCTGTCTAAATGTGCCGCCGATCACCTGAGGAACGAGCAAAACGCTTGTTTATCGGGTAATCCTGTCATTCGTGCAGGCACCACCAATTATCGTTTCTGGGCAGCAGATTGTGCTAAACAATGCAGCCGTACGAGGACGAGTGATCGCAATTGCGATCACTCATTCTCATACTGTGGAGGTGATGTAAGTGCAGTGCTTCCTCCCACTGAATGAGCAGCCGACTGTCAGGCAGCCCCCCCCCCCCCGACAACTGACTGTGACATCGGAGCATCTAAACCCACCTTTAGTGATGGTATATGCCATGGACAAAATCTTGCCAAAGAGAAAAAAGAAATGTGCACATAAAACATTACACACAAAATATTATATGAATAATGATGAATACCTAAATTTGAAATCCTTGGGTAAACGGCATCCTGCCTGGTAGTCGCTCCTCGTTAGTATTATCTGTTTCTGAAGGTCTTTTATTGATCTGCTGTATCCATTAAAAATGTAGTTTGCAAACACCAGCTTGCCACTAATATACATCTGGGGTAAAATAAAAGAGAAATATAACACATCAATACTGTGAATCCCCTCATTCTTGCACTAATAGGAGCTGAGTAACCCTCTGATTTATGTGGTTGTATGAACAGCCTGTGCCAAAGGGGGGAACCGATCACATCATAAGCCTGCTTTCTCCATGATGTTTTATATGGTTCTGTGACTGAGCCGAAATTAAATTCTGTCCTTAAATAAGATCCAATGCACCAGGGCATGAAGCCTAATTCTTTTACAGACCAATATTTTATTGTGTTTATAGACAAATCCTCTCACTCTGGACCATACTAAGTATTCTTGACATTTAGGCCTCATGCACACGACCGTTGTTATGTCCCGTGTCCGTTGTTCCGTTTTCCGTGATTTTCTGTGGACCCATTGACTTTAAATGGGTCCGTGGAAAACTCTGCTAATGCACCGTTTGTCATCCGCGTCCGTGATCCGTGTTTCCAGTCCGAGAAAAAAATATGACCTGTCCTATTTTTTTCACGGACAACGGTTCGCGGACCTATTCAAGTCAATGGGTCCGTGAAAAAACACGGGAGGCACACAAGATTGTCATCCGCGTCCGCGTCCGTTTTTTTCCTGTAATTTGCATGGCAAACTTGACTTAGATTTTTTTTTACTTTCCTTCATGTCTGGTGATCCTCCAAAAATAAAGGAAAGCACACGGAAACAAAAATGAACGTGGATCACGGAACAACGGAACCCCTTTTTGCGGAATGCAAAAAAATACTGTTGTGTGCATGAGGCCTTTGTCTGACGTCACATCTGCCTTGGAGGCTCCATTAGGGGTTTTCGTCACTGAGTTCATCAAAAGTATTGCAAACAAGTTCTCCGGAATAGAAATCTAATGGATCCCATTATAGTCAATGGGATCTGTTAGCCTCATGTTTCTGTCAGTTATTTGCCAAATCTATAACGGAGCAGAAGAACGGAAATATTAGTGCTGATGTGAAAGTAGCCTAATATGAGCTTCATCTTTGATTAACAGTGGCTATGCAGTCAAGGAATTTTTGAAACAAACTATAAAACAGAATATTTATCTTTTCACTTGTTTTGCAGTGTACTTACACTGAAACCATGAGCAAGTCCCAGTTGATGGATCTGTTATTCTTATTATATGTCTCTATTTAATACTTCTGACGTGGATAAGATAAAAACTGATGGAAAAAGGATACCATTCAAATGAAACAAAGGGTTTTAATGTCCTGATGAAGGGGATTATTCACCCCTGAAACGTGTAGACAAATACAAGCCATTTAAACTATACGCTTCATTTGAATGGTATCCTTGGCAGCACCCGCAGAAGAGGTTCATGTGTTTTTATCTTATCCACGTCCGACTTCTACTCCGGCACCCGTACGTTTTTTGGGCGCAGGCAAGAACCCAGGCTGCAGCCAAGACCCCGTTTGCTAGTCGGGATATACACCAGCAGGAGCCTATACAGCTGTTGTGACTACCTCACAACAGCATCTGGTAAGCCAATCTTTTAAGCATATATAATAATATTGTTAACAATACCACACATGAGGCGCTGTCCTCTCTCTTTTCCTTTTTTCTCTTGTTCTGCATCTATTTAGTACTTACTATATCTGCATAACGATCTTGCCTGGGCAGTGGTATGCTACCATACAAGTAGACCACACAAAGACTATGGTAAGAGGACTCCTAGCACTGAACTGTTTCCCTTAGAGAAGGTCGACACGTGTTTCTCTGCTGGAGTTCAGCAGATTCAGCCTAGCCAGATACTGCCTTCCTCGCCGGACCCCATTGACTGGGATTGTGCCGGTTTTAGGTCGGAAGAAAAAATTGCATGCAGTATCTGACTAGTCCGATAAAAGCAAGTGTGAATCTTGCCTTATTGCTCTTCAAAGTCAGAGTATTTACCTGCATCCTTTACTAAGGGAGCTCACTGTGTGCATATTTATACAGCTACCATTGAGTTACAAGGGTTATCCGACCTTTGAAAAATAATAAAAACAGGAGCAATGTGCTAAAAAAAAACACTACTCACATGTCCAATCTCCAGCTTGCTCTGCAAGCAACCACAGTTCATGCATCACTACTTGGCAATGGGAGCCATGATTGCTGCTAATTAAAAATGTTTCAAAGGTTGGATAACCAAGTACTAGCAGTATACATCCATATGCATTTAGCTCCCCCTAGTGGTTGCTGCATGCAGGCATCATTTTATCACGGAACTCTATGGTGGTGTTAAAGGGTTTCTACCACCAGATTTGGTCCTATTTAGCTGACTGACACTAGCGATGTGCTAGTGTCAGCAGTCCATAACAGTGTTCTTACTTATCATCTGTCTGCTGCCGTTCACCTTAAAAACGTACTTTTATAGATATGCTAATGAGCCTCTAGGTGCTATGTGGACGTCATTGGCACCTAGAGGGCTCCGTCCACTAACCATTTCAGCCGCCCATCGCGTCCCTCCAGCCCGCCCCGCTCCTGTTGATTGACTTGAAACTTTGCAGTATCTCGTACCAATTCCCGTGCCTGCGCCGTGCGCTTCTGTATTCTCCCGGTGCCGGCTTCCTCACTGCGCCTGCGCCAACTACGTTACAGTGAGGAAGCCGGCACCAGGAGCGCGGCATTCACTCACTGCGCCTGCGCCGAATACAGAAGCGCACGGCGCCGGCGTGGGAATTGGTACGAGATACTGAGAAGTTTCACGTCAATTAACAGGAGCAGGGCGGGCTAGAGGGACGCGATGGGCGGCTGAAATGGTTAGTGAACGGAGCCCTCTAGGTGCTAATGACGCCCACATAGCACCTAGAGGCTCATTAGCATATCTATAAAAGTACGTTTTTAAGGTGAACGGCAGCAGACAGATGATAAGTAAGAACACTGTTATGGACTGCTGACACTAGCACATCGCTAGTGTCAGTCAGCTAAATAGGACCAAATCTGGCGGTAGAAACCCTTTAAGGGGGTATTCCGGGAGTAAATTGATGACCTATCCTCAGGGTAGGTCATCAATATCTGATTGGTGGGGTTCTGACTCCTGGCACCCGTGCCAAATAGCTATTTAAGGGAAGCTGGGGATCTGGAGAAACACACAATGACCATACTGTTTTTCTTACAAAAAGGCATGTGATATGCTTCTTTTAAATCCATGCTATGCATGAACACTAAACAGTTAAGTGCATCAGCGGGTACAATAGTGTTTTTGGCTTACACCGAAGTATAGTAATTATGTTTGAGGGATTTGATCTATAGCTGACTTTGGTACACAATGGGCCAGATTTTTCATGACTCTGACAGCTGACTCCACTTTAACATATGGCTAAAGTCAGTTTTAGCCAAGTCAGATTTATGATCGGCCCTTTAAGACTGTAATAAATGTGGTTTGACGGTAGCAGTTTATCCGTCAGTAAGCAGCTTTACAAAAGTCGCACATCTTTACAAAAAAGTTGCACGTTTTATGAAAAAGTCGCATGTTCTATTAAAAAGTCTCATAAGATAAGCATGGTCCTCACTGGAGTGAAATTGCGACTTTTGCGACTTTTTAAATAGTCCCAATAGTAAATCTGTCTAGAGATTAATTTACATAAGAAAACACGCCCACTTTCAGAAAACTGGCGAGCATAGTGCAGAGCAGAAAAAAGTCTCAAATTTGTGCGCAGTTTTAGCGTTTGCGCATTTTTTGAGACTTTTTCACTCCATTATTCTGACCTGAGCTAATGATAAATCTGGCCCAATGAGTTTATATATCCCCTTATCTATTTGGTTCCAGGTATTTTATGGCCATTCTGCGCACGCCTCCCTTGACACAATTCACAGTCAACTAGTTCTGTTCAGTCTCAGAGCATCAGTTTGTAGGTGGGGATTAACAATTATAAAACTTCTTAAATATAAACAATATCAAGTCTCCGCAGGCAACATATTAGTAGGTAGTGCTCACATATTGTTATTTAAATCTTTTATGCTATGTTTTAATGTGTATTATTCTTTGACCTAGGTCTAAACAGTGCAAGTTAAAACAGTGGGAATGAAATGAGGTCAGCACCGCAAAATCTCATTCCTCTGTCTACAGTAAACAATGTTTTCAAGACAATTTCTGCTGGGTCACGGCCAAGCATTAGATCCTTGACTGCACTTAGTAATGCTCATGAATATGTGCTCACTCTGTGTGATGAGCCTGGGAATTTATGGCTGAATTTACACTCTAGGTATGTCTACATCTACATAAAAGTGTTTGGACACTGTGTAATATGTAAATGAAGGTAAATAAAAAACGAAGGCAATGAGTTACAAAACTTGTAGACCCATATTTCTTCACAATTGATCATACAATACATATCAGATGTTGAAAGTGAGACATTATACAATTTCATGGAAAAATAACTATTTTAAAACTTAATGGCATCAACACATCTCAAAAAAGTTGGGACAGGGCCATGTCTACCATTGTGTGGCATCCCCTCTTCTTTTAACAACAGTCTGTAAACATCTGGGAAGTGAGGAGGCCAATTGCTGGAGTTTGGGGGAGGAATGTTGTCCTTTTCTTGTCCGATGTAGGATTCTAGCTGCTCAACAGTCCTTGGTCTTCTTTGCCGGATGTTTCGTTTCATGATGCCAGTTCAGCACCTGGGCTCTTCTTCTACAAAGCCATGCTGTTGTGATGAATGCACTTCAGTTCACAGGACACATTTGAGATTTCCAAAAAGAATTTCAAATTTTGATGGATCTCACTGATCTAGCCCAGCATAGATGGTAGCATTTCTAGATCATGTTGACATATGGCCTCTTCTTCGCATGATACAGCTTTAACTTGCATTTGTGGATAGTACATCGAACTGTGTTCACAAACAATGCTTTCTGGAAGTGTTCCTGAGCCTGTGCAGTGATTTCCAGTACAGAATCATGCCTGGTTTTAATGCAGTGACGCCTGAAGGCCCATAGATCACAAGTAACCAATATTGACCATCAGCCTTGTCTCTTGTGCACATGGATTTCTCCAGAATCTCTGAATCGATTGATGATAATATGTACTGTAGATGTTGGGATGTTCAAAGTCTTTGCAAGTTTACGTTGAGGAATATTTTTCTGTTATTGTTCCACTATTTATAGACGCAAGTTTTTGAGGATTGGTGAAACTCTGGCCAAATTCGCTTCTTGGAGGCTCTGCCTCTCTAATATGCACTTTTTATATCCAGTCATGTGACTTAGTTGCAAATTGCTCCTCCTGCTTTTCTTTTATTAGTACCACTTACTTTTCTAGACTTTTGTTGTCCCTTTCCCAACCTTTTTGAGATATGTTGCTGCTAGTGTTGAGCAAATCAATCCATGAAGTGGAATTTCAGGGAGAATTCAATTCGCCACCAAGCCGAATTTCCTTGTGCTTCATGGTAGGGAATAAATTTTCCCTGAAACGGCAGTAAAAAAAAAAAAAAATCATACCTCAATGACAGGGAGCGGCGATCATGCTGCTCCCCATCACTATACCTCTCAGATGCAGCGTTCATCCCTGATTGCGGCATCTGAAAGTGTAAAAAAATAAAATAAAATCATACTTACCTCATCCATTTAATCGCGAAGAGCCGTCCGCCGCCATCTTGATTGAAGAACCCACGTGAAATCCTGTGTGCAGTGACACCATGCCGGTTGACGTGGTGACGTAGTCATGGGCCATGCGAGATTTTGTGATGGATCTTTAATCAAGATGGTGGCGGCTGGCTCTTCGCGATCAAATGGATGAGGCAAGTATGATTATTATTCTTTTTTTACACTTTAAGATGCCGCAATCAGGGATGAATGCTGCATCTGAGGGGTACAGTGATGGGGAACAGCATAATCGCCGCTCCCTGTCATTGCACCCCCTAATTACAAAGAAATGTGCTTCATAACAAAATAATTTATCACAAAGCAATTTTTTTTGTAAAATTCAGCGAAGCAGCCAAATCGCATTTTCCAATGCTTCGCTCATCTCTAGTTGTTACCATCATGTTCTAAATGAGTTTTTTTTTTCATAAAATGATAAAATGTCTCACATTCAACATCTGATATAGGTTCTATGATTGATTGTGAATAACATGTAGGACTGTAAAATTTGCAAATCGTTGCATTCTGCTGTTATTTTACATTTATTTACATTCTAAACAGCGTCCCAACTTTTTTTGGAATTGAAGTTGTATAAAAAAACTAAAAGAAATGCAGTGTTAATTGAAACATCACAGATGACACGTTAAGTTACCAAGGATTTGGGAAAGCCAACTTACTTTCTCTATTGAGAAAAACAAAAGCATTAAATTCTGTTGTTTTTACCCAGAGCAATAAAAAAAATGTCAAGTGAGTAAAAAAACACTAGGAAATTGAGTTAAACGAAATGTGTTATTAGAAAATGACCTATTTTTTTAAATCACGTTTTTATGTTTAACATACTTTAAAAAAAATTGGGTTATTTTAAAATTTTCCATGTCAGTATCTATATTTAAACAAAAACCATAAAATCCTGCAGTTTTCGAACTGGCCACTATGCTTAATAATAATAGGCACCACTTCTTGGTCTGCACAGATCACTTTACTGCAGTTACCTGCTTATCTATACACGGAGGCGATATCACTACAGGCAGGATTAGAATGACAGATAAGACAGGAGTCACAATAAGTGATTGTCAGAGCTTATTCTTCCCTTGTACAATGACCTCTGCACAGGTCACAGAACATGCCTAGAAAACTCTCCCATAGAAGTGAATGAGGTCCCTTCCTGACCATCATGTCTATGGCCCATGAGGCTACCGTAAAGCAATTTTCTTAATGCTTTCTACATGCCGTTAAGAACAGTTCAGGCAAAATGGCCGCCCTATAATCATGTTCAGGAGATAGAATAAAAAAAATCTACAATCAGAAAAAAGGATATGTGTCGCTATCTGGTTTTAACGAGCTGAAAGAAATTGTGGTGATCAATTTTCTTTAAATGCCAGGAAAACAAATTTGTAGAGATTTTTAGAACCAGGATATAACACCTGACTGCAATGGTTTTTTTTTTTTTGCTAAAAAAAAACCCGTAAAAAAGCAACGTTAAAAAAAATAGATAGTATAAAACCACCCTTTGAATGTTTCACGAGCTGTGATTGATGACAGCTGTGAAGGATTACACTGCCACCCAGTGGACAGTATAAGAAGGGTTCCTTCTTAGATTATGCTTCAGTTCAGTCTCTGAGACTGGGGTCTGTCGGTGTCTGAACTACATGTGCCTGTATACACATACATCTCAGGGGCTGAACCGTAATACAGTAGGGAACTTCTTTAACACAAGTTTTGAAATTAAACACGAGTTTATAGACCACACAAATAAATACTGTAGATGTCCTTACCAGGATCATTCCTGGAGCAACACTGTGTCGCTCAACCAGTAAAGGTTGTTTATGACCTGTAATAATATTGCATGTGTTGATGTCGTACTTTAATAGACGGAAGGAGTCCACCCGACTCTGTAACACATAAGCATGAAAATTATATCATAGCAGGAGAAATCTAATCTGTAATCTCTAATCATGCTCTTTGTTCAAACTTTAAAAGCAATGTTCACCTTTAGGGGCAAAATACACAGGCTGCTACTAGAGCATGTCAGCATGTGCTGTACAGAAAAAAGGGTGTCATATTTTTAATAAATAAAAAATAAATAAAATTTAGCTCAAAATTAGTACAATGCAATAATAAAAATTATTGCATTGTACTAATTTTGAGCTAAATTTATTTTTTATCTATTAAAAATATGACACCCTTTTTTCTGTACAGCACATGCTGACATGCTCTAGTAGCAGCCTGTGTACTTTCTGTCTTTTCCGTCAGACCAGGAGCTGACGGGTAGTGATGAGCGGCATAGGCAATATTCGTTTTCGCGATATTTCGTTAATTTTTTGCATAATATTCGCATCAAATTCACGAATTCTAGAATTCACGATCTCCAGTCATTATTTTCGCGATTGTGCAAATCAGCACTAATAATGCAATTTTTTTTGCATAAAACATGCAACTTCACATTTTATCAGGTCTGAGTAGATATTACTGATTGGTACACTAAGTATTGTTGTGACATCACAGCACTATGTCTGTAGTATGTATGTATGGACAGCAGAGAAACAGTAATTCCTATCACACTACCTAATCCCCTGCACTGGAACCCATCAGCTACACTATATCACTATCTAACTGACACTGACTAAATCCCACAAACTATCTGTATTATATATATAAACTAACTATCTAATGTAATTAAACAGTAAAGCACAGAGCACAACAATGACACTGCTGTCTCTGTCTGAACTCCATAAATCTACAGAAAATGGCTGCTGGGGAGGTTCTTATATAGTAAGGGGTAGGTAGCTTTCCTATTGGTTGCTAGGGATGTTACTAAGCTCAGACAAAGACATTGCAGCCTTCTCATTGGCCCACAAGCAAGAAGCAGTAGTACTGATGGAAAAAAAATCTAGAATATTCGCCATTACGAATATATAGCACTATAGTCTAGATTTTCGCGAATTCTCGAATTAGAGTATAAATTCGATTAGAGTATTCGCGATCAACACTACTGACGGCTCCTTATCTCTGCTCTCTGACCTTATAAACACTCATTATAGCTCAGTTCTTATCTTACTGATAAGAATGTGGCTTAAATAAGTGTTTATCATCTCTCAGTAGTTTGAAAAACAGTTAACCCTTTGTGACAGAACAGCTCAATATTTTTAATAAAGACCAATTGAAAAAATAATTTTTTGCCAAAAATGAATAAAATGCAATCATAAAAAAATTTGCCTCCAAAGCTGTACATAGCCTTTAAACTTTTATAAATCAAGTTTAAGAAGTTTTTTCTTCTTGCCAAACTAAGATATTGAGTGGGCATGTGTAATCTAAACAATTCCATGCCACACTATGTATTCAGGTTTAGGGTAGGCCCACATGGCACGGTCGTGTGGCGCATGTGGTCTATATTCTTAATGGCTGCACAGTATTGTAGGTGCCACGTGACCATTAAGAATAGAGACCCACTGAACAGTGCTGTCTCAATAGTTTAATTAGATCTCGCTGTGGCCATCTTGGTCGCGTCACTAGCGCCACATGACCGTGAAATATGGTTGTACCCTTAGGATTCTGCCAAACCTTAAGGTTTTTTTAATGCAGTTTTTATAGCCAAAATCAGGAGTGGATGATAAAAGGTGAGTACAGATAGGAAGAAAAACTGCATTATAAAACCTGAATGTGTGGCAGCACCTAAATTATCAGTTACATTTTTGGTGAAAAAATGAGTGATAACAGATCTGCAGATGTACGGTCATATATTGTAAACTATTATATCCATTGGACGCTATTTTCACAGCATTAGTTACTATTAATTTAATACATGAACTAAAAGTTTTTGATGTACAGTATGTATAAATCTATAGGAACTAAGAATTATATAGCAACCTTCCTGACTGTTGTGGTGCCAGAGTTGGACACAGACACATTTAGAGGAGCCTTGTGCAGACAACTTGTATAATGAGTCATAGGGCAACTTCTTTATTTCTCAATGCCAGCATAATATTTTTTCTGGCCTTGTCTACAGGGCCCATGGACAGCTACATATATTGTATGATGGCCACTGGTAGGCAGAGTTGCAACTGTATGCAAACACACACATGTCTATTCAGAATAGGAATCAAATTAAATCTGGTCTAATTTGCTATTGCCACTTTTTTAGTCCTGCCCAAGAGGTATTCTTAAAAAAAGGGGCTTTGGAGGAATCTCAAGGTCAGAATGCACACGAAGACATAGTGCAATGCAGTTCACCTCGAGTTGTAAAGAAATAAGTGTTACCTACCTGCATACATGGCATACTTCTATATCGGTTCTTCTTTTCGTACAGCTGGTCTAGCACATCCTTTTTGTCACTTTTCTGAGAGCCCAGGGATGACACCACACACACGACAATGACCTGCTCTAAGGATGACGTCTTGTTTATCAGCTGGTCAAACTCCAGGTCTGTCACATGGGGAATCTGGTGACTACTACACCTACATACACGGCTCTCTTCCCCCAGCAACATTTTCTGTAAGACGACGGGGCAGGTATTATGTGATGTGTGCCAAAGCATCTCTGGGTCTTGTTCTAAGGAAATCAGGGCACCTGAATGGCTTGCTTGGGTTCTATAGGAATTATAGAAGAAAAGTTCAGTTGAAGTGTGAACCCAAAAGTAAAAAATTTGCTACCATACAGTATTATACAGTTTCAAATTATGACATAAAAAAAATCTAACATTATAGTCAACAAGGCCAATAAATGTTAACATTCAGCAATAAAACTCAACATGTATTTGCATATACATGAAGGTATGCAGACCTTTAAACTGGCTATATACGTAAGATAACAAACAGTAATCTGTCTGTGGGATCATTAATACCACAATCCCAAAATGCATTCACATGCAAATGCAGTAAAAAAAAAAAATATCTATTAATTTCGCCAAGTAATGCATACTACTACATGGAAGTGTGAAATAGTAACTTACCCTGATTTATTAACACTTAAATTTTTATTTAAATCTGGATCAGCCGCGGATTGTTCCCTCTTCATGCTTGAGAAAGATGAAGGTCTAAAACATCAAAAAAAAACACAAATGAAGGCAGTTCTCAGACATGGTTATCATTTTGTCTATTTTGTGGTAGTAGGTCCAAAAACTAAACTGAAGGCTGCCATTTGCTTCTTTTTTTTTTGCCAAAGAGAGAGGGGACTAGGTTGCTGTCAGACACTATGATGCTGCTTATTAGGGCACAGTTGGGTTAGTGTAAATGTCTTCAGAAAATGACCTATTGTTTAAATCCCGTCTTAATGTTAAACATAGTTTGTTTCGGGGTTTTTTCTTCAGTTTTTTCATGTCAGTATCTATATTTCACTAGGTCTAATAATAGGTAATGATTTCCTGTTCTGTATAGGTAACTTTTCAGTAGCTATTCTCATCACTACAGGCAGAATTACAATGACAAGTAACACCTCGGTGATACCACAGCTTATCTACTCCCTGCTGAACTTTGCATAGGTCACAGAGCATCCCTAGAAAACTGACCATTGTGTCTATGGCCCATGTAGCTGCTCTCAAAACACAGGAAAGCTTAACATATTTTAGGCCTAGTGGCCAGTGTAAAAATTGCAGAATTATATCCTTTTTTTTAATTATAGAGACATGGAAAAAACTAAAAAAATAAATAAAAAATCACCAAAAATTCTAAAAAAAATTGTTTACCATAAAGATGTTGATTTAGAGAGTTTTTTTTTTTTCATTTTTGGGCATATTAAAATCCTTATTGTACGACTATTCCCTACATAGGGCTCTTACCTTGTTCTGTGGCTTCGTTTCATTAAAAATCAAGCTTTTGAAATATGCTAATTACTTCACCACCAGCAAGTAGGGCGTCTACTTGCTGGTAGCCGCCGCATCCTCCTTTTAAAAAACGCCCCCTCCTCCAGTTGATTGACAGGGCCAGCGAGCGCTCTCCTCCTCCGGCTGGCCCTGTCTATATTTCAAAAACCCAAAAGAGAAGACGTCATCGGCGCAGGCGCACTGAGGAAGTGCTGAGGAAGCGAGCGTCCTTCTCTCAGAGCGCCTGCGCTGAATGAAGACAAGTAAGGCGCGGGATTTGAAATGCTGACAGGGCCAGACGGAGGAGGAGATTGCTCGCTGACCCTGTCAATCAACTGGAGGAGGGGGCGTTTTTTTTAAAAGGAGGATGCGGCGGCTCCCAGTGAAGTAATTTGCATATTTTAAAAGTTTGATTTTTTATGAAACGAAGCCACAGAACAGGGTAAGAGCCCTATATAGGGAATAGTCGTACAATAAGGATTTTAATATGCCCAAAAATGAAAAATGAGTTTTGGGGGGGTGACAGAAGCCCTTTAAAAGGAATCAAGTAAAATATTGAATTTAGTGTTCTTAATGTATGTCTAGATACAATGCCTGATTTCATATGTTGCCTTTAACATATACACTATTACTACATGCAGTATCTCATCACGGACGAGCAAGAAAGACGAGAAGGAGCAATTTTCAACATACATAGGGATACAAAAGTTCATTAGAAGTGTTTGTTTAAAGAAACACTTCTTGAAAAACCCTATAATAAGGGATGGTGTCATGGTCTTACCTTCTTACTACGCTCCTTCGTTTGACATGTGCTGGCGGCCATCTTGGTTTCTGGGTTTCTTGTAGCCTCCCACCCTGCGGCTTCTCCTTCCCACTGGGAGGAGCTGGATGCCTAGCTCACATATATAGGAGGTCTGTGGCTTCAGTTCCTTGCTTGGTCCTCCTGTGTTCACATGCTTCTAAGACTGCTGCTGCTTCTGGTTCCTGATCCTGGCCTCGTCTGACTACCCCGTTGGTTCCTGATCCTGGCTTCGTCTGACTACCCCGTTGGTTCCTGATCCTGGCTTCGTCTGACTACCCTTCTGGTTCCTGACCTCTGTCTCCGCAAGACCCTGCTTCGGTTTAGCCATCCGTTTGGACTTTTGCTTACGGCTTGCTTTTCAATAAAACCTTCTTATTTTCCACTTATCTCTTGTTGTACGTCTGGTTCATGGTTCCATGACATTAGGACCAAGCCATGAATTCTGACGGTACAGGGCCATCCTCGCTACCTACGCTGGTTGCCAGACTTGATCAGCAGGATCACCTGTTGGGTCGGTTCGCTGTGGCGTTGCAAACCCTGCTTGAACGCACGGCTCATTTCGCTTCCGTTGCCGATGGGTCGGTTGTCGCTCCTGGGCCCGTTCCTACTGCCGCTCCGGTTGTTGCGCCAGAGTCTACCCCGACACCTGTTGCTGCGCCTGCGGTGTCTCGGGGTATGACCGGTTCTGCCCCCCTTCCACAGCGCTTTGGGGGAGAGCCAACTCAGTGCCGAGGTTTCCTTAACCAGGTGGGCATTTATTTCGAGTTGCTGCCACATGCCTTTCCTACTGAGAGATCAAAGGTGGGCTTCTTGATCTCGCTGCTCTCGGACAAGGCCTTGGCCTGGGCCAGCCCTTTATGGGAGAACAACAATCCGGTGGTTGCCGAGTTTTCCGGTTTTGTTGCTTCTCTTCGGAAGGTATTAGATGTGCCGGCTCGTGCTGCCTCTGCTGCGAAGCTCCTTATGTCCATCAGACAGGGTTCACGATCCGTAGCTGAATACGCCATTGAGTTTCGTACCCTGGCAGCAGAGGTGGGCTGGAATAATGAGGCTCTGGTCGCTGCTTTCTCTCATGGTCTTTCGGATGCCTTGAAGGATGAGGTTGCAGCTAAGGACCTACCAGTGGAGCTCGAGTCTCTTATTTCTTTCCTGATTTTGATTGACACCAGACTCAGGGAGAGACCTTCCTTTAAGGAGAGCCTGCGGAGGTCTTCTAACAGATTGGCGCCTACGTTTGCTGTCCCACCCGTGCCTCCCTCTCCTCCCACGCCTCCTGGGGATGACTTGTCTGGGGGTGAACCCATGCAGCTGGGGTTTGCTCGCCTGTCCGAGGGGGAGAGGGTACTCCGGAGACGCGAGGGCCGATGCATGTACTGTGGTCTCGGTGGGCATTTTCGGTTGGCATGTCCGAACCGTCCGGGAAACGCTCGCACCTGAGATCCTGTCGGGGGCAGATCTTGGGTGGAGTCTCCTCGTCCCCGGTTTCCCGTGTTGACAAACCACTGATCACTGTTGTCCTCTCCTGGGTCGGGGGCTCGGTGACGACCCAGGCGTTGGTGGACTCTGGTGCTGGTGGTTTGTTCATTGATAGTGTGTTCGCTGCCGCCAATTCCATTCCTCTGCAGCCTCGAGGTTCCCCACTGGCTCTTGAGGCGATAGACGGCAGACCCCTTCTGCCGCCACACGTGACTCATGAGACCCTTCCAGTGGGGATAGCCATTGGTGCCGTTCACAGAGAGTCGGTCTGTTTCCAGGTGATTTCGTCTCCACACTACTCGGTGGTCTTGGGGTACCCCTGGCTCCAGAAGCATAATCCGACTTTCGATTGGAGATCGGCCGAGATCCTCTCGTGGTCACCGCAGTGTGGGGCTAGTTGCATCCATGGGCCTGTCAAGTTGCTGTGTACTTCCTCGGACTCTCTGTTGCCTCCTGAATACGAAGAGTACCGGGATGTATTCGATAAGGTGCGCGCGGTTGCCCTACCTCCGCACCGCCCATACGATTGTGCCATAGAGTTACAATCTGGTGCCGTTCCTCCTCGTGGCAAAGTCTATCCACTGTCGGTAGCGGAGAATGAGGCCATGGAGGAGTACGTGAGGGAGGCGCTTTCACGCGGACACATTCGCAAATCCTCGTCCCCGGCAGGGGCTGGATTTTTCTTTGTGAAAAAGAAGGGCGGTGAGTTGAGGCCTTGCATCGATTACAGGGGTCTCAATCGCATCACGATCAAGAACGCTTACCCGATACCCTTGATTTCCGAGCTGTTCGATCGCCTCAAAGGGGCCACGGTCTTTACCAAACTCGACCTGAGGGCGGCATATAACCTGGTAAGGATCAAGGCGGGCGATGAGTGGAAGATCGCGTTTAACACCAGGACCGGTCATTATGAATCCTTGGTTATGCCCTTTGGGTTGTGCAATGCGCCCGCAGTCTTCCAGGAATTCATCAACGATGTTTTCCGTGACCTGTTGCAGCAGTGTGTGGTGGTCTATTTGGATGACATCTTGGTATATTCTGAATCCATGGAGGCCCACATTATGGATGTCAGACGAGTGTTGCAACGGTTACGAGAGAACAGGCTGTTCGGTAAGCTTGAGAAATGCGAATTTCACCGATCCCAGGTAACCTTCTTAGGTTACATCATTTCCGCTGAGGGGTTCTCCATGGATCCTGAGAAGGTTTCGGCTGTCTTACAGTGGCCCCAGCCCAGTGGTCTCCGTGCCCTGCAGCGCTTTTTGGGCTTCGCCAATTATTATCGGAAGTTCATCAGGGACTTTTCTATGCTAGCCAAGCCGCTCACGGATCTGACCAGGAAGGGCAGTAATTTCCAGGTCTGGCCGCTCGAGGCCATCCGAGCGTTTGAGGCTCTAAAGTCCGCCTTTGTGTCGGCTCCGATTCTGTCGCATCCCAACCCTGGGTTGCCCTTTGTCCTCGAGGTGGACGCGTCTGAGACGGGAGTAGGCGCCCTCCTGTCTCAGCGTAGAACACCAGAGGGTCCTCTGCTTCCTTGTGGGTTTTACTCCCGGAAACTGTCTTCCGCGGAGTGCAACTATCAGATTGGTGACAGGGAGTTATTGGCCATCGTGCAGGCCCTTAAAGAATGGAGGCACTTGCTCGAGGGTTCGGTGGTTCCGGTTCTCATCCTGACAGACCACAAGAATCTGACCTACCTTTCTGAGGCCAAGAGATTGACACCACGTCAGGCCAGATGGGCTCTGTTCTTGTCACGTTTTAATTACGTGGTCTCCTACCTACCCGGTTCCAAGAACATCAGAGCGGATGCCTTATCACGGCAGTACTCCGAGCTGTCCGGGGAGGAGTCGATTCCGACTTCGGTCATACCTCCGAATCAGATCCTGGCCGCCATTCGCACCAGCCTGACCTCTCCCCTGGGTGAGCAGATTTTGGCGGCTCAATCTGGTGCTCCCTCTGGGAGACCCAACGGCAGGTGTTTTGTGCCTGAGGAGTTGCGCATTCGGTTGTTGCGAACCTACCATAACTCCAAGGCCGCGGGGCATCCTGGAAAGAATCAGCTGTCCTGGGCTGTTTCACGTCTGTTCTGGTGGCCTTCTCTACGTTCCGACATCGCCGCATATGTAGCGGCATGCTCCGTTTGTGCCCAGAGTAAGTCCCCTCGGCACCTTCCGTTGGGCCTTTTGCAACCCATAGCCACCGGGGAGCGCCCATGGTCACACCTGGGGATGGATTTCATTGTGGACCTCCCTGCATCCCGAGGCCATACGGTCATTCTCATGATTGTGGATCGGTTTTCCAAAATGTGCCACTGTGTTCCTCTCAAGAAGTTACCCTCTGCACAAGAGTTGGCCACGATTTTCGCCAGGGAGGTCTTCCGGTTGCACGGTTTGCCCAAGGAGATTGTGTCGGATCGGGGGAGTCAGTTTGTGTCCAGGTTCTGGCGCGCCTTTTGCTCCCAGTTGGGGATTCATCTCTCTTTCTCCTCGGCCTACCACCCTCAGTCCAATGGGGCCGCAGAACGATCCAATCAGGCCTTGGAGCAATTCCTTCGTTGCTATGTCTCCGATCACCAAGACAATTGGGTTGACCTCCTGCCTTGGGCTGAGTTTGCCAGGAACACGGCAGTGAACTCTTCCTCTGGGACGTCTCCCTTCATGGCCAATTATGGGTTCCAACCTGCCGTGTTACCGGAGGTATTCTCTCCCCAGGATATTCCGGCTGTGGAGGATCACCTTTCCGTCCTACGTGCTTCTTGGGTACAGATCCAGAGGTCCCTTGAGGTCTCTGCGCAGCGCCAGAGACTCCAGGCTGATCGCAGACGAGCGCCCGCTCCTTCCTACCAGGTCGGAGACCGTGTATGGTTGTCCACCCGCAACCTCAACCTTCGAGTGCCCACTCCCAAGCTGGCGCCTCGTTTTGTTGGTCCCTTCCGAGTGCTTCGCAGGGTAAACCCGGTAGCCTATGCCCTTGCGCTTCCTCCTGGCATGCGGATCTCCAACGTGTTTCATGTCTCCCTGTTGAAGCCATTGGTGTGTAATCGTTTCACTTCCTCGGTTCCTCGGCCCCGTCCGGTCCAAGTGGGCAATCGTGAGGAATATGAGGTGAGCAATATCCTGGACTCACGCCTGGTCCGCGGTCGGTTGCAGTTTTTGGTCCATTGGCGTGGTTATGGTCCAGAGGAGCGTTCCTGGGTTCCCTCCGCAGATGTCCATGCTCCTGCTTTGCTCCGAGCCTTCCACGCACGCTTCCCTCAGAAACCGTTCCTTACTCCGCGGAGGAGGGGCCCTTGAGGGGAAGGTACTGTCATGGTCTTACCTTCTTACTACTCTCCTTCGTTTGACATGTGCTGGCGGCCATCTTGGTTTCTGGGTTTCTTGTAGCCTCCCACCCTGCGGCTTCTCCTTCCCACTGGGAGGAGCTGGATGCCTAGCTCACATATATAGGAGGTCTGTGGCTTCAGTTCCTTGCTTGGTCCTCCTGTGTTCACATGCTTCTAAGACTGCTGCTGCTTCTGGTTCCTGATCCTGGCCTCGTCTGACTACCCCGTTGGTTCCTGATCCTGGCTTCGTCTGACTACCCCGTTGGTTCCTGATCCTGGCTTCGTCTGACTACCCTTCTGGTTCCTGACCTCTGTCTCCGCAAGACCCTGCTTCGGTTTAGCCATCCGTTTGGACTTTTGCTTACGGCTTGCTTTTCAATAAAACCTTCTTATTTTCCACTTATCTCTTGTTGTACGTCTGGTTCATGGTTCCATGACAGATGGGGTGAGACAGGACAACCCCCTAAAAAACCCTACACAAGAAAACCCTGCAATACTAAGTTCTGGTCTAAAAAATAAGTCAACTATGTTCCCAAGGAATGAAATAAGCTGGGAAATGGCAACCTTCCAGAAGAATGTGGAGGAAGATATTAGAAAAATGAAAGCTAGATCCCCTTACCGAGACAACTTAACAAAACAAGAATTTTCTGCATTAAAATTATTACAAAAAAAAAATCAATTACTATAAGCCCTGCAGACAAGGGAGGTGTGGTGGTCATATTAGACACCATAAAATATAATAACGAATGTCTAAGGCAACTTGCGGACAGTAAAACGTACAATAAGTTGAAAAATGACCCCCTAGATAGATTTGATCAAGAGTTGAAAGAATATTGTCAACGAGGTTTGGAACAAAAAATAATATCTCAGCAGGAATGTGAATTTATCTTGGGCACACAGAGGAGACTTCTGGTCTTCTACTGTCTGCCTAAGATTCACAAGGATTTGGAAAATCCCCCTGGCCGACCAATCGTGTTGGGTATTGAATCGATTACATCCAATTTGTCTAGATATATAAACACGCAACTACAATCGATAGTGAAGAAAACTAGTTCATATATCAAAGACACAACCCATATCATTCAGGCTTTAGAGAATATGGATAGTCAACCGGAGTGGATTATGGGGACCCTGGACATACAATCCCTCTATACAGCAATTGCCCATCAGCAGGGGATGGCGGCGGTGAGGCAGCAAATGGAAAGGGAAGGAACAATTGAAGATACACATGCCGATTTCATTATAGACAGCATAGATTACATCCTCAATCATAATTACTTCTATTTTGAGGGTGTTTACTACCTGCAGAAGTGTGGGACTACCATGGGGACCAGATTCGCCCCCAGTTATGCCAATTTATTTTTGGCAGAATGGGAACATCAATATATCAAGCCGAAACTGGGGACGGATCTGGCCCTATGGCTTCGTTACATTGATGATGTGATCTTTGTCTGGAAGGGTGATAGGGGAAATTTAGATATTTTCCTGAAGGAGATTAATAAAAACCAATTGAATCTGGTATTCAGTTCCACTATTAAAGAAGATACTGAATTCCTTGACTTGACAATCAAAAAATGTAATAATAGGTTTGTTTGTAATACATTCTATAAACCAACAAGCAGGAACAGTTTCATTCAGTATTCTAGCTGCCACCTCCCAAGATGACTGAGTAACATCCCAGCCGGCCAGTTCCGTAGGATCAGGAGGAACTGTATGGAGGACCATCTTTTTGAGGAGGAGGCGGCTAGAATGAGGAAGCTGTTCCTGGAGAAAGAATATCCGGACGAGGTAGTGGGGAAGGCCTTAGAAAAGGTTAGAAAATTAGATAGACAGACCTTTTTTGACAATCAGGTGGAAGAGAAACAAGTGGAGAAAAAAATCACAGACAACTGAAGAGATTAACAGTAGGATTATTCTTCCTTTTAATGACGATTATAGAAAAATACAAAAAAATAATAAAAACACATTGGCACCATATACTAAATGATAGGTTGATAGGCCATCTCTTACCTACATCTCCAAAGGTCACGTTTACTAAGGCACCCAATTTGGGCATTAAAATAGCCCCCTCTGTTAAATCCAAAAATAAGAAGAAATCTCATTTGGGGACTTGGATGGACCTAAAGGGGTTCTTCAAATGTGGAAAGTGTATTGCATGTAAAATTAATAACAAACCACATAAGACTATTACAGTCTCTTCGACACAAAACACTTTTGTTTGGCAGATCAAGGACTGCCTCACGTGCAACTCTACCGGCGTGATCTACCTGATCCAGTGTCCATGCAACAGACAGTATATTGGCAGGACCAAACTACTACTAAAGACGAGATTGGCTGAACACATAGCCAATATCAAGAAAGGGTATGAGAAACATTCTCTGTCCAAACACTATAAAGAGGTCCACAATAGTGACCCAGCCAATCTCGTCTTTATGGCACTGGAAAAGGTGGATCAGCACTGGAGAGGAGGGAACTTTATTAAACAGATGTCCAGGAAGGAATCCCGACGAATATCCGAATTTGGGAGTCTGCTACCAGCAGGGTTGAATTCGGAACTGGAGCTCTTTGGCTTTTTGTAGGTGGGTGCCCACGGTCCGATAGGGGGGTCGCATGGCTGGCCGTGTATCGGCACTGCGACCCTCCCTCGGCCTGGGGCCCCCGCCTCCTTCCCCATTGGGCCCCACCCCTGAATCCACCCCTATACGCCTAAATAGGTGAAATATGAAAAATATGTGAAATATGGGAAAGACCACAATCCCTGAATGAGGGGGCATTTTCTCTCTGAGATATGATCTAGCATTACCCCATGTTGATGCCGAAAGAAGCAATCCACATTTATTATTAATTGTGTTTTAATAATGTTTTAATAGTGTTTGAACCATGTTTTTTAAATATTAGAATTGTTGAAAAACCGCTGGGGCAACATATGAAGTACTTGATGAATGAATGTTTTCTTCTTCTTTTTAACGTTTTCTTCTTTTTAATAAAATTGTGAGAAAATTATAAGAAAAATACAACAAGTTCAAAAAATCTAAAGTTTTCTGATAAATTGATGGTTAAAAAATCGATAGACCAAAAAATCGGAAGTCTGAAGAGCTACAAAGTTCAGACTCTAGATCCGGCTTCCATGTTTTGATGACATCTCTACTGAGTATATAAGGTGGATACAGACAGGTGTAGAGTAACAACTGAGGAAGGGATAGTGATATTTCCCGAAACGCGTTTGGTAAACGCCATACACCTGTCGAAATACTCCTAGTCGCATGGCCATGCAGACATCATCATAAAAATTGGAAGATCGAATTTTTAATCGACACACCAGAAACGTAATCGCCGGATGAAAGAGGAAGTCACGTGAGTGTGATCCCGCGAGAGCTTGCTAGTATAGCTATCAAGGAGTGCGACGCAAGACGCCGGAGTTTCCCGATCCACTCGCCTCTTGACAAACACCAGCGGACACATGTGAACTACCCTTTGAAGGAGGAGGTAAGCGGCTGAACAGCCGAGATTACCGCTAGTCATTATCCGACTAAATATTATCTATGCTTTGATAAGAACTTTCGGACTGGATTTGAATACCATTGATTATATTCACAAGTAATATCATCATACAAAGTCGATTGTGATTGCCATTTGTGGACTATAGACCCGCATATGATGTGATTGAATAAAGAGGAAGATTTTATGGGAAGAAAAATGAGGTGCCGGAATCGTTTTTTCTATTTCACTTTGGACTATAGACCAACCTTTTAGCCTTATAAAGGCACCTAAAAAGCAAACAACATTCACAACTGCGACTTGTTGGTTTTGTGCCGAATCTTACTGATTAAGTTGAGGATACAACATTAGTATAAGCGTCATATGGTGGAATAGCTCCTTATCTGTACTGCGGACATTAACAGCAATGCGCACCAGTTTCCCCATCGTGGTTATTGCCAATTTATTGATGCATTTTTATCTATTTTATGTATCTGTTTTTATTTCTATTTGATTGACATTTTATCTTGATTAAATGTGTGCTTTATGTTAGAGTGCTCGCCCAATATATATCTTCATCCGTAGTATCTCATCATGTCTGACATTGCCTGTGTACAAGCAGATCTCTGTGTGCTTTTTTTTTTTTTTTTTTTTTACACAAAATTTTATTAACACATGACAACATCACCTAGAGACAGTCATTTTAGGAATCACCTAGTCCTAGAAGCAGCCACACAGTGATTAGTTACTGTAATATTAGCGATACAAATCAGATCGCCATTCTATTTACTTATCACAGGCATGTGTCCTGTGTGCCGCCACAGGTACGTCATGTAATACTGCTGCTTACTGTAAAGAGTGTCACATGACTGATGCCATGTTTCGGTTAGGCCATGAATGCATCACATACGACTGATACATGGACTTTACCATTCTTCTGCATATAGGGTCACCTTCCTGATATAAGAAAGGTATGCATGCAGAATTTTAAATACATATATATTAGAAAAGTATTTCCTATTATATAAGCAATAAAAAAATAAATTAAATCCCCTAAATGCCTCTGACAAAAAAAAGCATACCCTTTGTTCTAACTGTGGACAGCCCCTTCAACGGGGAAGACACAACAAGCTCTTTTAACCCTTTCAGTACGTCATCATATTTAAACGTTTTCCATACCTAGGTGAAGCAGAGCTCAGTGATGAATCCCATCTCATATTATGATGATACACAGGGGCTGATAGCAGGCGGCCATATAGCAAGGCACTTTCTTTCTGTAGTGCACTCTCTACATCTGTTTCTGTGACAGGCTGGGACTTTATATCAGGCACTGTAACTGGGAATATGGCAGCAGACTGGACTTTCCTTTTTCTTGAAATTTTTGGAGGTGCATCAGACATCCTCTGTATATGCGGTGAATCAATACCTGCAAAATCGCATTGTCTCAGCATCAACTTTCCACACATTACTTATATACACCGACCAAAGCACACCAATACATAGTAATACACAACAGCAAACCAAATGCAATAAAAAGCTAATAAAATATTGATGTCATTAAAGGGGTTTCCAAAATGTTTATATTGATGGCCTTTCCTCAGGATAGGTCACCAGTATCTGATTGGTGGGAGTCTGACTCCCGGCACCCCTGCCAATCAGCTGTTTGAAGAGGCAATGACACTCTCCTAAGCACAGCCGATTCCTCACAGCGCAAAAAGCACAGTGCCATACATTGTATAGTGGCTTTGCTTGGTATTGCAGCTCAGGCCCATTCACTTGAAAGGCACTGAGCTGTGCCTAGGACATGTGACTCAACGGAGCGCCGCAGCCTCTATAAACAATGGACTGGAGGGGGTGCCAGGAATTGGACCCCCACAGATGAGATACTGATGACCTATTCTGAGGATAGGCTATCAATATCAAAATCTCAGACAACCACTTTAATATGCATGTCAAGTAAAATTTTCCACAGCGCCAAAGCTAAAATTAAGCATAATTTCAGTCTCCTTTACTTAGATCTTGATTTTGAAATGTAATGTGGGTCTCCTGGTAATAAAATAATCACTGGATGTCCTGCTGCTTGGACCTAGCAGGCAGTATAGACAGCTGCCTAAGGTACAGCTGCATTCACTGACTGGAGGAGGTGAGATTAAAAAGCCCTTCTTTTCAACTTGATGGACAATAACTCTCACACAGCGATACTGCAGATTATACAGAAAGATACGGCTCTATCCCCGAGGGCCTATGTCCATGGGCTGATACTAAGGAAACTAGGAATTACCGCTCATTCCAGATCATTACCAAATTGTTCAGCTGCAATTTGCATGCTGCCATCATCCCCCTCTATGGGGATGAACAATTGTTATTACGATCATTTGTTCCTATAGAGTTTCGTTGTTTGTTGCCAACCAATACATGTTTACACGGAGCTGCCAAGAAATTGAAATTTTTCTGCCGCAAAAAGAACAGATCACCCAAGTGTTTTGCTTGTCTGTCCGGTGTTTGGCGGCACCTTTACATGGGTCAGTTAGCAGGAACAATAACTGTCTCGATACGATAATTTGCCCATGTGACAAGGCGCTATGAGTTCTGAATAAGAATGGGAAAAGGAATTTACCTGAAGCCAAGCGATAATGCTCCATCCAGTCATCTACAATATTTCTGATTTTTCTATGAAGCTTCCTGAGCTCAACAGCTGCATTGAAGTCATTTGAAGGACTAATATGATCCTCTGGAATTACAAGTGTCTTTGCCAACTCTGATAAAATTGTCTTATTTGGAGAATTAACAGATATTTGGTTAGAAATTATTTACAGTTTCTTATTATTATGTAGAAATTACATATATAATGTCATGTACCAAGGCACGGAGCCAATATTATGGTGGTCGGGCAAATGTCTGCTCAGCCAACAGCCATTCTGCTTGACTCCCCCATACACATGGACACAGTCAAGTGTGCACATGTTCTCAATAGGGAGAAGAGAAGAGAATTAGCATTTTAATATTTTTGTCTGACTAGGATATAATAATACTACATAACTAGGCTACATGTACACGACCATATGTCTATTGTGGGCCACAAACCACGGATCCACAAAATGAAGATACTGGTCGTGTGCATGCCACATTTTCCTAATAGAACTGCCTATTCTTGTCTGCAAAATGGATAACAATAGGATATGTTCTGTTTTGCGGAATGGATTCACATAAATTAATGGTTCTGTGTGCGATGACAATGGTCTGAGGCCTTAGATGAACAAAATTATCCTATCATTAAAACATTTAATACATTCAATTTAAAAAAATACATCTTGGCACATGGGAGAACCATGTGCCATGTGGCTACCATAATTACGCTAAAAGGATTTTAAAGAGAAATATAATTATGATTTGTGGGTAAATTACCTCCAGCTAATATTTGAAACAAAGTTCTGTTCATCATCATTTTTGTCCCCTATCTGCAAGCTTTTTTACCTTGCCAGCATATAAACTATGCTTTATGAACCCCTAGAGAGCAGCAACTGTGTCAGATCTTTAGAAGATAAAGGTCTAATATGGCATTTTTGTAATAATGATACCTCGGAAAGTACTCTGCAAAAGGATGTTGGGAGTAAAGGCTAAGTTTATATCATGAAGATGCATTGTTCTATACAACAACAGTTCGATACATGACAAAGCTGTGATCAATAATGTATCTCACGAGAATAAGGAGTCAGTAATAGTATCTGGTGTCAAGACAAAGGCGCATACATCTGTCATGGAGAAAGTGATATATGGGTGATTACTGATCTTCCATACCCCACACATATTTCAGAAGTCAGGTCTTTATGTTTAGTATAAAGGTCCACATTTACTATGTTGAGTGTGGCCCTTTCTTGGCTTTGTTTGCGCCACCTCATTTATTATTCAGATGCACCCAAAAATAATTTTTCATATATCCTCATCATTTTCTGGTTTTAAACTGGAATGTGGGCATGCACATGCGTTTATCTACCTTTTAGATACAGTTATGAAGCTGAAATCCATGAATATGGCACATAAAAGTGGCACAGATTAGGACAATTTACAACTGGTTTAAAGTTTTTGGTGGACAGCATTTTGGTGAATTGGAACACATTATTAGGACATGTGGGCACATTTTGGAATAAACCAAGCCAAGGAACAGGTGGTATAAACTAGACTAGACTGTCTAAGGAGGCACCAGACTTATCATCCAGCATCAGCCTCTATGATACTTTTGGTGCATTTTCAGACTAGGTTTATTCTGTCTACAAATTAGACAGAATTAGTAAATCTAGACCAAAGTGTTGTAACAGATGTCACTGTTTAGTAATCTAATACCTACCAATATTCTATTCCTTCAGGACTTAACAATTAAAATATGGGAATAGTTTCTAGTTTTATATCCCAAAGTAAAAGGTATAAGTGGCAATATTGTCTAGATGGAAGAACTTTACAAAAACTCATTATTGGCTGGAGACTGGTTTGATTATATCAATTTAACTAAAGACATCTATACATAATGATAATGATTTATAATTTGAATGTGTAAATGTATAAGTGAATGATTATACCATACATGCTATACATTTTTTCTATATTTGCCAATGGGACACATCTTAGTTGGTACCAATCATTTAAAGGCTATGTACACTTTCGGAGGCATTTTTTATGATTGCATTTTACTCATTTTGGGCTAAAAATCTTTTTTTTTAATTGGCCTTTATTAAAAAATATTGAGTTGTTAACAGGTAACGTTTTTTCTAGCTGTGTGACTGTTACGTTCACTTTGGGCCATCTAATAAACCTTATCTCTAAACTACTGAGAGGTCATAAACACTTAAGTCTACTTTCACACTGGTGTTTTGGCTTTCCGTTTGTGAGATCCATTCAGGGCTCTCACAAGCGGTCCAAAATGGATCAGTTTTGCCCTAATTCATTCTGAATGGAAAAAGATCCGCTCAGAATGCATCAGTTTGCCTCCGTTCAGTCACCACGAAACTGAGCCAAACGGATCCGTCAAGTCAATGGGGACGGATCCGTTTTCTCTGACACAATCTGGCACAATAGAAAATGGATCCGTCTCCCATTGACTTTCAATGGAGTTCATGACGGATCCATCTTGGCTATGTTACAGATAATACAATCGGATCTGTTCATGACAGATGCATGCAGTTGTATTATTGTAACGGATCCGTTTTTTTGCAGATCCATGACGGATGTGCCCAAAACACGAGTGTGAAAGTAGCCCAAGCCACATTCTAATCAGTAAGATAAGAACTGAGCTGTAATGAGAGTTTATAAGGTCAGAGAGCAGAGATAAGGAGCCCGTCAGATTAGCTGACTGACAGAGAGAAAATTCAGATCTCTCTATTAGAGCATCTCAGGTCTGTACAGAAAAAAGGTTCCATATTTTTAATAAAGACCAATTTAAAAATAGATTTTTAGCTAAAATGAATACAACGCAAATAATAAAAAAAATGCCCCAAAAGGTCTACATAGCCTTTAATTATGGAAATTATACTGATAAGAATGTGGCTTAAATAAGTGTTTATGACCTCTTAGTAAATTAGAGATTATTAGATGGCACAAAGTGAAAGTAAAAAGTTTCAGTCACTCAGCTAGACAGTTAACCATTTGTGACAGAACAGCTGAATATTTATAATAAAGACCAATAGAAAAAAAAGATTTATAGCCCAAAATGAGTAGAATGCAATCATAAAAAAAATTGCCTCTAAAGGTGTACATAGCCTTTAAGTACCATAGGCATAAAAATTTAAATTTCTGTCATTTACTTTCTTATTCCGGGCCCCAATAAAATAATCGAAGCCAATGCTCTCTATACAATGCATGTGAAAGATGTCATACAAAGAAGTGTCGGAGAAAAGCTGAGATTTTCCACAATTGTCAGCCATCAATTCTATGTAGGCTGATGGCTCAAAACAAATGTGCTGACAATTCAAAATGTCAGTAGCGTCAATGTCATGAAAACTGCATAAGAAATCATCATTTTGCTTACAGTTTTCTTTGGACTCCTCTTTGTGTCCTTGTCCTTTGCTTTCTTCTTGTTTGCTTTAACCATTTCTCTTGCAGTTTTTGAAGAAAAATTCTCATTTGTCATAAGCTGGCCCTAGAACGTCATATAATACATGATATAATGTAATATCTAAACCACTGAGCCCAGAATGATTATAAAGAGTCTCCTCCTGTATTCATATAAGCTTACCAAATCTTCAGTCTGTGGAGGAGGAACATCCAGGACTGGTGAGAGAGATAAACGCACAGTCTCATGCTGCCATCTGAAGATCAAGCTAATAGCATACTGGCCGGCAATCCTAACATAGACATGTTCATTAACCTAGGTAAGAAAGAGTACCCACATAAGGTGTGTAAGGTAAGTAATATAATTCCTACAGGGAGAAGACGCTTGGGGGTGTCACTCATCCCCCTGAAAAAATAAGATCTACCAACAGAACTCTTATGTATAAATATGGTGCAAAAATGGTGAGGTGGAATTAAAGGGGTTTTCCAAGACTTTAATACTAATGACCCATCCTCAGGATAGCTCATCAGTATCTGATCGATGGGGGTCCTAGGTGTTCATCAGCTGTTTGAGCAGGCACCGGTGCTCCTGTGAGTGTGCGCCGCTTGCTTCTCACAGTTTACCAAGCTCAGCGTCGTACACTGTATAGCAGTTGTGCTTGGGATCGCTGCTCAGCCCCATTCACTTCTATGGGGCTGAGCTGCCCTTAGTCCACATGACAGATCAACTTGTCATCACTGGCCTAGGAAAAGCAGAGAGGCGGCCACAAGGCTACTGTGACCACCGCTGCCTTCTTAAACAGCTGATCGACGGAAGTCCTGGGTGTTGGACCCCCACCGATCAGATACTGATGACCTATCCTGAGGATAGGTCATGATGATTTCAAATCTCGGAAAACGACTTTAATCTTAGTTCAACACTGTATTCAAAGCTTCCCTTATAAACGATGCATTTTATGAACTCGTCATGAATTACAGTATCAATCAATGGGCACATTACCTGCACTGTAAAGGGATCAGACAGTTTGCCTTTTTTGGGCCAGTCCCATTCCTTTATTGTCTCTCCCTCTTTATTCTTCACTACTCCTCCAACTTGGTTGTATTGCAATAGGAAAACATTGCTATGAAATATTAAAACTGATAAGTGATGACATAATAAGTTACTAGCAAACTGACGTGGTCATTTTAACTGTATATGTTACAGTAGCTCAAAAAGATAGGTAGACCAGAAGATAAAATTACCAGCCAAAGAAACCATGGAGAATAAACACCATCTACTATACTAACCTCTCTGGAGAATGAATGCTGCCATGTCCAAATGGAGTGAATGTGCCCAGCATGCTCTGCTCCGGAGAAAATATATTTGTATAAAAACCTCCAGATGACAAGCAAGAGTAGCTCTGACACACCGCCAGATGTCCAGAAGGATAGATGGATTGTGCGTTAAGGGAACATGTCCTATAATTTCCAAACTGTTAATATGATCATGATGCATTCTGTATGTGCCAGGATTAGTCTATACTCTATAATCTCTTATTGTTGTCAGTTTTTGTTTTTTTCCAGCTCTCTGGGACCAACCGTTCTTGAGATATTCACAAAAAAATAATAATACAAAAGCAAATAGGGCAACATCACATGGCCTGCATTAACTAATAGAAGCTTGAAGGTCCTTGATGCTTAGCCTTTCTGACATGCACACTCTCACATGACCCCTATTGGCCAATAGAAGCTTGCACATCTCATTCTTAGGGTCCATTCACCCGTCCGCAAGTGTCTTGCGGATCCGCAAAACACGGACACCAGCCATGTGCGATCCGCATTTTGCGGACCGCACATGGCCGGCCTGGTGATAGAAATGCCTATTCTTGTCCATGGCTGTAGACAAGAATAGGACATGCTCTATCTCTTTTGTGGGTTCTTTTGCAGTCCCATTGAAATGAATGGGTCTGCCCCCGTTCCACAAAATTGCGGAACAGATGGGGACCCGTTCATACAGATGTGTGAATAGACCCTTAGCCTTACTGACATACACACAATTTTACACCAGGTTTCTATAACAACTCATTGTTTTCTTCATTGTTATAGGGAAACTGTGGATGTCACTGTTGTCACTACTGCTATGGGGCCCTGTGGATGTCACTGTTATGGGTCACTTTGGATGATACTGTTATGGGGGAGCGGTGCATGTCACTGTTATGGGGCTCTGTGGATATCCCTGTTATGGGAGCGCCATAGATCTCACTGTTATGGGGTCACACTGGATGATACTGTTATGGGGGAGCAGTGCATATCAATGTTATGGGGCTCTGTGAATATCACTGTTATGGGGACTCTGTGGATGACACTGTTATGGGGGCACTGTGTATGTCACTGTTATGGGGCTCTGTGTATGTCACTGTTATGGGGGCTCTGTGGATGACACTGTTATGGGGGCCCTGTGTATGTCACTGTTATGGGGACGTAGTGCATGTCACTGTTATGGGGCTCTGTGGATATCCCTGTTATGGGAGTACCATAGATCTCACTGTTATGGGGTCATACTGGATGATACTGTTATGGGAGAGCAGTGCATAGCACTGTTATGGGGGCTCTGTGTATGTCACTGTTATGGGGCTCTGTGGATATCACTGTTATGGGAGCGCCATAGATCTCACTGTTATGGGGTCACTCTGGATGATACTATTATGGGGGAGCAGTGCATGTCACTGTTATGGGGCTCTGTGGATATCCCTGTTATGGGAGCGCCATAGATCTCACTGTTATGGGGTCACACTGGATGATACTGTTATGGGGGAGCAGTGCATATCAATGTTATGGGGCTCTGTGAATATCACTGTTATGGGGACTCTGTGGATGACACTGTTATGGAGGCACTGTGTATGTCACTGTTATGGGGACGTAGTGCATGTCACTGTTATGGGGCTCTGTGTATGTCACTGTTATGGGGGCTATGTGTATGTCACTGTTATGGGGGCTCTGTGGATGACACTGGTATGGGGGCCCTGTGTATGTCACTGTTATGGGGACGTAGTGCATGTCACTGTTATGGGGCTCTGTGGATATCCCTGTTATGGGAGTACCATAGATCTCACTGTTATGGGGTCATACTGGATGATACTATTATGGGAGAGCAGTGCATAGCACTGTTATGGGGGCTCTGTGTATGTCACTGTTATGGGGCTCTGTGGATATCACTGTTATGGGAGCGCCATAGATCTCACTGTTATGGGGTCACTCTGGATGATACTATTATGGGGGAGCAGTGCATGTCACTGTTATGGGGCTCTGTGGATATTACTGTTATGGGGGCTCTGTGGATGACACTGTTATGGGGGCTCTGTGTATGTCACTGTTATGGGGGCTCTGTGTATGTCACTGTTATGGGGGCACTGTTTTTATCACTGTTATGGGTGCACTGTTTTTATCACTGTTATAGAAGCACAGTGAATGTCACTGTTATGAGAACATTGTGGATGTCTTTTAACCACACACAAGGTTGTAATATTATTTTGTGGATTACAGCAGGCCCAGTCAGTAATATAACTATGTATGTGTTCCAAGACCAGTAGTATACACTGTTCTTTTCCATGGTTACGGACACCCTGCAATCCAGCAGTGGTGGACGCGCTTGCACACTATAGGAAAAAGCTTCAGCCAGTCTGGTCGCCAGGACCATGGAAGCTCACAGAGGGTAGTGCTTTTTTCTATTAAAGCAAAGGAAGCAATATGGACAATCACAATACATTAGTAAGTGCCTTGTATTAACTTTCTCTACATAATAAATGCTATTTGATGAAGTGAGACAAACCCTTTAAATAACTGTGGCCATATTAGACAGTTCTATGACTGTGGTTTTTGTGTGCCAAAAAGAACTGCCAAACAGTTTTGACCTTAAAGAGGACTTTTCATGGGTTCAGACATTACGAAGTAAGTAGCAGCCTATGTAGGGCATAGTCCATGGATGTAAGATCGCATACTATTTTTTCTTGGCGCCGCTCTGTTCGACAACTGTGCCCCTGTTCACTTCTCCCGTCTGGCATGCTAATAAATAGCATTGGTACAGGGAGGAGGAGACTTCCCTGTTTCTCAATGGGCGTCTCCTTCTCCCTGGCTGTAGCGCGGTCCAATCACAACGGAGAGCGTCACATCCAAGGAGAAGGTGAGATTTTTTTCTCCCTGGATGTAACGCTCTCCGTTGTGATTGGACCACGCTACAGCCAGGGAGAAGGAGACGCCCATTGAGAAACAGGGCAGTCTCCTCCTCCCTGTACCGATGCTATTCATTACCATACCTGGCGGGAGAAGTGAACAGGGGCACAGCGGGCGAACGGAGCAGCGCCCAGATAAAATAGTAAGCCATCTTACATCCATGGACTATGCCCTACATAGCCTGCTACTTATTTCATAATGTCTGGACCCATGAAAGGTTCCTTTTTAACTGGAGTCCATACAGCCCCACTCACATGAGGCCAGCCTAACTGCTCACTTCCTGCCTGCAGTCCTCTCTGCCCATAGGGAACCAACCCACATGTGCCCTCTCTGGTTCTCTATGCCAGTGCGTACATCCTAACTAGTCCATAGCCAATGGCTGCCTGTCTTGGGTTATTTAAGACACCTTCCTCTATGGGAGGATGCCTGAGCAATTGGTTCTCTAGTTTGCTAGTCCCTGCAAAGATATGTTGATTTACTATTCTGATTTCCAATGACGGACTTCTGTCTGCTTACTGGATTTGACCCTCTGCTGCCTGGCCTGACATCTGCCTGACTCCTGTATTCACCCCTTTCTGCATGTAATGGCTTGCCAGTTTACTGGATTGTACGAAATCTGCCTCCCATGACCTCACCCTGCCCCCTTGGTGCAACACACCAGTGTCTCTGGACCCACCTGGGTAAGCTGTCAGTAAACAGAGACTACTTCAAGAGGAGGCAGCCTGGTGGTTCCCCTGCTGCATTGTCCATCTCTATGTATAGGAGATAACCTGTGAAGACCAGGGCGCTACTTAGATAATGCCTAGGAAAAGCATAAGAAAAGCATAAGAAATAGTCCCAAGGCAAATATGTACAGTGACACAGTGGGTCCACACCTGCTCCATGGCACCATTATATGATTTCGGCATATGTAGCCACACTAGACCATACATGTTCATTAGAACCCAGTATTCACATTGAGAGGATATTAAACCATTGCAGAACCATCAATGAGTGCATAATGGAGTTTGCGCAAAGAAGAATTTTCCCGTATGATGTCTGGGATGTGTGGTTTTCCATTTGTCAGCACATGTACTGGAGGCTTACAGTGCTTCTTTTGCTTTATGAATGAATCTTTTTTAGTATTTTCATAGTACCGGAGGATAACTGGTTTGCAGAATCCTTTCTCATGTAACACTGATAACTGCTTGTTTCTGTGAAAAAAGTAACGTAAGATCAGAACATGACCATCCAACACAGAACTATGGAACAAGTCAAAGCTCAAGTCAGTTATAGCTTTCATAAATGAGGTTGACAAGGTTCATGAGAACAACATTATGTTTGACACTGCTCAGTTAGGCCTCATGCACACGGCCGTTGTTTGGGTCCGCATCCGAGCCGCCGTTTTGGCGGCTCGGATGCGGACCCATTCACTTCAATGGGGCCGCAAAAGATGCGGACAGCACTCCGTGTGCTGTCCGCATCCGTTGCTCCGTTCCAAGGCCCCGCCCCAAAAAAAAAAAAACGTCCTATTCTTGCCTGTTTTGTGACAAGAATAGGCATTTCTACAATGGGCGTACCGCAAAAAACAGAACGGTTGTGTGCATGAGGCCTTAAAGAGAGTCTTGTCACTAGGAAATTCACTGATAAACAAGACAACACCTTGTAGGTCTATCTCACCTGGATAGAATGATACCTTTCAAGCAATCTGTTGCTTCTTTCTTCTTTCTGCCCTCGCTGCGCTTAACTGCTCATTTGCATATAGTGAAAGGTATTCTCCAGAATGAAACAACAGATCGCTAAGTGAAAGGTATCATCATTTTCAGCTGAGCTTGCTCTACAAGGCCTGGATTATCAGTAAATTTCTTGGTGACAGACTCCCTTTAACTGAGGACTAAACAAGGTAATGTTCTTCTCAACCTTATCAACCTCAATAGAGACCACTTACTTGTGCATTAGCATCAGCTTAACCCTTTGAGGACCAAGGGACGTATTTGTCCCATGTTTTTAATTGCCTGTATCGTCTAATTAAGAACTTAAAATACTTTTATTTTTTTGTTTGAGTCAAAATATTAGTTATTATCAGCAAATGGATCTAGCTTTTTGCCAGTTATTTCATGAAATGGCTTAGTTACAGCAACTGAAGTGTATGAACTTCAGTTGCTGTAACAAAAAATGTTTTGCTTCTTTTGGCCTTCCATTGAAAATAATGTAAAAAGTCACATTTGTCCCGTGTCATAACTCCTCCCCCAAAAATGACACAAGCGTGGAAATGGTTTTATTTATTGTTCAAATACATTCTTAAATGGAAAAAAATATAATTATTTTTATATTGATGACGGTAATCTTATGGTCCTCAAAGGGTTAAGGCCTCTTGCACACAACCGTATGGCTTTTTCTGTATTTTGCAGTCCACAAAAAACATCCTCAAAAAATACGGATGACGTCCGCGTGCATTCCGTTTTTTGGCGGAACGGAACAGCTGGCCCCTCATAGAACAGTACTATCCTTGTCTAATAGGACATGTTCTATCTTTGAACGGAACGCAAATATGGAAACAGAAGGCATACAGAGTACCTTAAATTTTTTTTGCGGATCCATTGAAATGAATGGTTCCGTATACGGTCGGTATACAGAACGCAAAAAACTAAACGGAAAAAAAACGTTCATGTGCAAGAGGCCCAAGGGTCCATTCACACGTCCGTAGTGTATTGCGGATCCGCAAATTGCAATTGCGGACAAGAATAGAACATGTTCTATTTTTTTCGGGGGCCGCGGTCCGGAAGATCGGGGCCGCGCTCTGAAAATGCAGATGCGGACAGCACACTGTGTGCTGTCCGCATCTCTTCCGGCCCCATAGGGAATGAATGGGTCCGGGTTCGTTCCGCAACGTTTTGGAACGGATCTGGACCCATTCTACGGATGTGTAAATGAACCCTAACATGTGAATTTTAATGGTATCTGTCAACTTAGGGATTGTTCACACAACCGTGTCGTTTTTTTGCGTTCCGCAAAACATGGATGCCGCCCGTGTGCCTTCCGCAATTTGGAGTTTGTTTTCTCCCAGGCTGTGAGCTGTGCGCTGCGATTGGCCAGCTCTGCAGCCTAGGAGAAGGAGACGCCCACAGGACAAGGGCAGACACCGCCTACTATAACTTACAGAGCAAAGGTACCGGAGGGCATAACGGGAGAACTGAGCGGCGAGATCCCCGGGCGCCGCTCTCAATGTCAGCTTACTTAGTTCACATTGTTTTTACAAGTGAAAGATCCTCTTTAAAACCACAAGAGTGGTCTACTAAGACTCTATCAAACATGTTACCACTAAGGTCCTACATGAAAGGTCCTAATAAGCCGCCATCATTTCTCTATAGCACCCATATCATTTATTATATGATAGGCCTTACATTTGGATCTGTGCAAGCTGCAGTCTCTCTAGGGCCCAGGAAATCAATCTTCTCCACTCCATATCCTCAGATTTGGATTCATTTGTTTGCGAAACCCATCCTGAATCAGACATGAAAAACTGATGTTTAACGAACAAGTGGAGCTATTACAAAGAATAGTAGTTGCACCTAAAACCACCTTGGACTCAACTGGAAAATGGATGATAGAAGGACAAAAAGCCTTGGGCTACGATGAGGACTCTTTTATGTGATTTACTATAGTTGTAGTAATCATAACGATTAACTGCATAACATACACATATATAGAGCTCTCCTGCATTTCCACCATGTCAAAGTTCTTAATTGTTTCATCGTCTATAGGGTGCACTGTGTATATTATACATGGTTCATGGTCATGATGTGTTCTGGATTTTGCTGAAAAAGTGCAAGTACTGATAAGACTGTTAATATGTCTGAAAAGAACAGAAAGTACTTATGCATTTTAAAGGGGTTTTCTCACAAAGACAAAGGGGGTCATTTATATTAGGCATATTCCGTGTGCAGATTGAGGTACAGAGGTCCTTTGTGCAACAATCTGCAACTTTTCCCCGCTCATGCCAGGTCTAAAAAAAGTGGGCATGGCGTGGAAGAGGACGGGTCGGCAGTCCCCTCTCCTTTCATTTTCTTTGCCTGTTTTAGACATAGAAAATGGTCTAAATGTAAAACAGCTAGGAAGCTGTCATACATTTAGAAGTGTCCGGCGCCTCTACATAACTTCGGCAGATCCACCTCCAGCGCAGGGCCTTATTAAGACCGTAGTCTAAAACGCCGGTCTTAATAAATGTACTCTTTGTAATAAGGGTGACAGAGTTCTGGTACCTAGAGGGATGTCCTGAGCGCAGAATCCGCTCTGTGAAGCTCATATTCCCCAACAGGACATATGGACGGTTGTTTCTGTCATGAGACAACCTCTTTAACATGTGGGTGCAGATTTAGACAACACATCACCATTTCATTTGCAAGTACTATGGCTTATCACTAAATGGTCAAAGTCTACATTTACTCTATAACAGTTTGGGTGACCTTCAAAGTATTCTACTTGTATGATCATATTATTGTTATTATCATTATTATTATCATCATCATCAAGAACTATACAGGCAGGGGCGGACTGGGAACTAAAATTGGCCCTGGAAAAAATACTAAAAGTGGCACCATTTTGTAGTTGGGTCAAAATTAATGGAAGGCAGGGCCAGCAATACCATATTGTGGCACATTATTCCTACCCAACAGAGCCAAATACCACCGTCCATCACAAAATACTGCCAGCAGCACTAAATACATCCCCAAAAACTTCCACTGGCCGGCCATGAGGAGGTCTCAGGCAGCCCCCTGGGCATTGGCCCCCCGGGAAATTTCCCTGTAAGGTCTGTGGCCAATCCGCCCCTGCATACAGGATTAATGTCTACCTTTGTCTTCAGATACTCTAGATGACATTGAGAAACTGATGGTAACTGGTAAATGGGCTGCAAAGTTCTGAGGGGCTAGACAAAGAGAAAAAGCAAATTATCATTCTAAATGTGTGTACAAATGAGCATTATATGAAAAGCAATCAAACATATTGCTCGTAAATATGAAGAAAAAAGACCTATTCATAGAGTCAGATTAGATGCCCAGGAGTCTTGGATAACTGGATTATAACCCATTTGACAGCTCTAATCATGATGAAATTGGTTGTAACCCTGCTTCCCAGAGACAGGTAAAACTAATGAAGGGCTGTTACAATTTTGACAACTAGACAGAAGAGAACAAGAGACTCTTAAGGAGAATGGCGATTTAAAGGGAATCTGTCACTCTGCTACAGTAGTACTGCACATATGGAGTTTTTTGTTTTCCTACTAACCCCCCTCCCCGTTCCACCACTATCACCATTTAGACCTGTACTGAGTCCTCTCCATTATGTCAGAATAGCTCAGCAGTCCTGACCATGTATTTCAGTGCAGCTTTGACTACTGACAGCGGGGGAACAGGGGCAGTAGAAAAATTAAAAATAGTGATCTGGACTCCATATCTGCAGTACTACTCATGTACTACAGTAAATAATAACCAAACATCGGGGTGACAGATTCCCTTTAAACCAACCCATGTTAATCTCCCTAGTACAGCATTCTGAGCTAACAGAATGGGTTCCCATTGTTAGGCAGAGCCAAGAGCCATGCTAGAAAACCACAGGTGTCCACAAATAGTAGTGCACATTCAGCTGTGCTGCCTGTGGTAGAAGCATAATGGGATTAGGATCCTTTTACACAGGCTGAAATTGGAACCATTATTGGGGACAATTGTTCATATGAGGGCTCATTCCTCATAATTGTCCTGTGTAAAGGTGTTGCTGATGAATGAGCAAATGCTTGATTGTCAGGTGATCACATTTGTATCAGTGCATCGCACTGTGTGAATTGGGATGTGCTACTGACAATCAAGGAATCTGTATAAGGATGAACAATTGTAGTAGCGATCATTCATCCCCATACAGAGGTGATGATTGCTGTATATAAATGCAGCTTTACTGCAGTTAAAGGGACTCTGTCACCAGTTTCTAACCCCCACTTTTAAAAATATTGTTCTGTCCATGGAGCCCTTGTGATTACTAAGGTGTTGTTATAAGCTAAATCTGCTGGCTCGTTTTGATAAAAAAAGTTTTATCTAACCTGTCAGTCATATAGATAAGGTGCCCAGGGCGTTTCTCATGGTCTGAAGATGCCGCCCGCCGCCGCCGCCGTTGGTGCCCAGCTCCTCCTCATGTGCGCGCACTTCGCTCAATGAGGCTGAATCGAAAAGTCCGCACGGGCGCATCAGGCACAGGCCTGTGCGCACGCGCGGGATCTTAGAAAAGAAGGAGGGGGGACTGAGTGAGAGCCGGAGGCGTATTTCTTGATATTCAGGCGGCGCTGACCAGAGCAGAGGAGGAGCTGGGCACCAACGGCGGCGGCGGCGGGCGGCATCTTCAGACCATGAGAAACGCCCTGGGCACCTTATCTATATGACTGACAGGTTAGATAAAACGTTTTTTTTATCAAAACGAGCCAGCAGATTTAGCTTATAACAACACCTTAGTAATCACAAGGGCTCCATGGACAGAACAATATTTTTAAAAGTGGGGGTTAGAAACTGGTGACAGAGTCCCTTTAAACAATTAAGCAATAACCATGAATAAACAGTTAGTTTTTGATCCTTGACCTGTGCATTGCCCTATGTAAATGGGTCCTTAGGGTCCTTTTACCTAGACAAATTGCCTACAAGTGCCAATCAACATTATCGCCACTCACTGACCTGCATTGATTTGATATTAATGCAGAGTTTTTGTGTAAATACAGTAGTTTGTGTGATCATTCCTTCTTAGTTTCACTCTGGGACACAGCCGTAATTTTTTGTTACATCAGACAACTCCCTAAACATGTAGATTCCATACAAAATGAAACATTGGTGTGATGCACTAGTACTGGCAGGTGATACACGTACATTTGTTTCCTGTAGGCTTGATGTGGCTGAATTCTTGTCCCGCTTTATCCTTGCTGCCCTCCAGTAGTGTAGCGTTGGCTTTATTTTTATTATTCTTGATATTGTCTCCACTCTCCAGGTTGGCAGGGGTTTTGTACTCGCTCTCCTCTGCAGCTGATTGTTCACTTGTGTCTACTGTCTTCTTGGACGTCAGTGATTGCCACTGCTTTTTTGGGTAAACTGCTCCTTCAATAAGCTCCTTCCAACTATAGTTCAGCACATTCACCACACCTTGAGGGAAAACAATCTCATACCGGGAGAAGAAACGCAATAGCTTCCCAAGCTCATAAAGCAAAGTTGGAGCAACATATTTATAGTCTTCAAATGGGTTCATGAACTGGTCCTCATCATGGACGCCCTGACTGAGCTTCTGGTTATGGATGTCTCCCCCATTCTTGACAAAGCTAGGTGCGGCAATCTCCGGTAGCACGGTATACTTCTCTTTATGCTGCTTCTCTTCTTTAGGTGATATCACATGCTTCTTTTCAGCTTGAGCAGAAATCCCTTTTTTATTTTTGTTCAGGCTGGTGTAAAACACAAAAAATATCAGATATCTGGTGTGCCTAGAGGGTGCTAGGCAGTTATGAGAACGACAGAAAGGTAAGAATTTTACAATACCTGTTAATGAAGCTTGCAAGACGTGGATTGATGTTCAGGTACTTCATATCTGACGGTAATTCCTCTGGCACTTTCTTCATTCTTTTAATTGTCTTTGTTTTCAACTGGAATACAACTCAAGCATTTGAAGATGACAGCCATATATTACTAATACATAATACCACATCATCTAAAGGGCTTGTGTCACAAAACATATTCTTCATTTTTCAAACCAGCACCAGGATCTGAAAAATTTTCTATGGACTTTTCAGTATTTTGCAGTCCACAAAAAACGGATCCGTCAAAAATACGGAAGACGTCCGTGTGCATTCTGATTTTTGCGGAACGGAACAGCTGGCACCTGATAGGACAGTACTATCCTTGTCCGTTATGCAGACAATAATAGGACATGTTCTATCTTTGAACGGAAATACGGAAACAGAATGCATATGGAGTACATTCAGTTTTTTTTGCAGACCCATTGAAATGAATGGTACCGTATACAGAACGCAAAAAACGGAACGTAAACGGAAATAAAAACGGTTGTGTGCAAGAGGCCTAATTGTATTGATTCACAGTTCTAAATTCCTAGCACACACAGATTAAGGCCTCCTGCACACGACCGTATGGCCTTTTCAGTGTTTTGCGGTCCGTTTTTCACGGATCCATTGTTCCGTTTTTGTTTCCGTTGTGCTTCCGTTTCTGTTCTGTTTTTCCGTTCCGTTTTTCTGTATGGCATATACAATATACAGTAATTACATAGATAAAATTGGGCTGGGCATAACATTTTTAATAGATGGTTCTGCAAAAAACGGAACGGAAACGGAAGACATACGGATGCATTTCCGTATGTGTTCCGTTTTTTTGCGGACCCATTGACTTGAATGGAGCCACGGAACGTGATTTGCGGGCAATAATAGGACATGTTCTATCTTTAAACGGAACGGAAATACGGAAACGGAATGCATACAGAGTACATTCTGTTTTTTTTTTTTGCGGAACCATTGAAATGAATGGTTCCGTATACGGAACGCAAAAAAAAACGGCCAGTAAACGGTGGAAAAAACGGTCGTGTGCAGGAGGCCTAAGGCAAATTGACATCATAGAGCCACAGCAGAGGACATGCTTGGTTTGCCACAGCTGCCTTCACCACTAGGGGTACATTGGGCTTTTACTCCCATACTCATTTATTATTAGACTTTATTCTGCACTTGATTTTAGTCCCACTAGGGGAGTTGAAGCTATGATTTGTTGATTGCATCTATAATGCTTTGGAATATTTAGTATAGTTAAACATTAGTGCATATCAGTGTTAGGTGCTAAACCAATTAAAGGGGTTGTCCCACGAAAAATATTCAACAGTTTTCAAACCAGCACCTTGATCTGAATAAATTTATAATTGTGTGTAATTAAATGTTTTGCATAGCCACTGAGTTATTCAATAAAATGTATCTGTATAGCGCCACCTGAGGTTTGTTCTTTTTCTTATTTCTTTGTCCAGCTCACTGAGAAGGCCGCACATGCTCAGTTTCATCCTTCCTCTGCCTCCTGAACTGTGATAGGGAGAGCTGAGACACGCCCCCTGAGCTGCAGCAGAAAAGGCACTGATGACCTTAGGATAAGTAATCAATATCAGGCCAACGGGGGTCTAACTCCTGACACCCCCCAATCAGCTGTTTGAAAAGGCCACAGCTGTACATTGCATAGTGGCTTTGCTTGGTATTGCAGCCCAGACCCATTCACTTGAAAGGGACTGAGCTGCATATAGGCCATGTGACCAATGAACTTGACTTACTGGCCTAGGAGAATGCCGCGGCCTCCAATGGAGCGTTGCAGCCTCTTTAAACATCTGATCTGGATAGACTGGAGGCTTTGGCAGATAAGTGAGAGATGAAGTTTAACACTGACAAATGTAAAGTTATGCACATGGGAAGGAATAATGCAAGTCAACCGTACATACTAAATGGTAAAACACTCGGTAACACTGACATGGAAAAGGATCTAGGGATTTTTATAAACAGCAAACTAAGCTGCAAAAAACAGTGTCAGGCGGCTGCTGCCAAGGCCAATAAGATAATGGGTTGCATCAAAAGGGGCATAGATGCCCGTTATGAGAACATAGTCCTACCACTTTACAAATGGCTAGTCAGACAACACATGGAGTACTGTGTACAGTTCTGGGCTCCTGTGAACAAGGCAGACATACAGTACAGACCAAAAGTTTGGACACACCTTCTCATTCAAAGAGTTTTCTTTATTTTCATGACTATGAAAATTGTAGATTCACACTGAAGGCATCAAAACTATGAATTAACACATGTGGAATTATATACATAACAAAAAAGTGTGAAACAATTGAAAATATGTCATATTCTAGGTTCTTCAAAGTAGTCACCTTTTGCTTTTATTACTGCTTTGCACACTCTTGGCATTCTCTTGATGAGCTTCAAGAAGTAGTCACTTGAAATGGTCTTCCAACAGTCTTGAAAGAGTTCCCAGAGATGCTTAGCACTTCTTGGCCCTTTTGCCTTCACTCTGAGGTCCAGCTCACCCCAAACCATCTCGATTGGGTTCAGGTTCGGTGACTGTGGAGGCCAGGTCATCTGGCACAGCACCCCATCACTCTCCTTCATGGTCAAATAGCCCTTACACAGCCTGGAGGTGTGTTTGGGGTCATTGTCCTGTTGAAAAGTAAATGATGGCCCAACTAAACGCAAACCGGATGGAATAGCATGCTGCTGCAAGATGCTGTAGTAGCCATGCTGGTTCAGTATGCCTTCAATTTTGAATAAATCCCCAACAGTGTCACCAGCAAAGCACCCCCACACCATCACACCTCCTCCTCCATGCTTCACGGTGGGAACCAGGCATGTAGAGTCCATCCGTTCACCTTTTCTGCGTCGAACAAAGACACAGTGGTTGGAACCAAAGATCTCAAATTTGGACTCATCAGACCAAAGAACACAATTCCACTGGTCTAATGTACATTCCTTGTGTTCTTTAGCCCAAACAAGTCTCTTCTGCTTGTTGCCTGTCCTTAGCAGTGGTTTCCTAGCAGATATTCTACCATGAAGGCCTGATTCACACAGTATCCTCTTAACAGTTGTTCTAGAGATGTGTCTGCTGCTCGAACTCTGTGTGGCATTGACCTGGTCTCTAATCTGAGCTGCTGTTAACCTGTGATTTCTGAGGCTGTTGACTCGGATGAACTTATCCTCCGCAGCAGAGGTGACTCTTGGTCTTCCTTTGCTGGGGCGGTCCGCATGTGAGCCAGTTTCTTTGTAGCGCTTGATGGTTTTTGTGACTGCACTTGGGGACACTTTCAAAGTTTTCCCAATTTTTCGGACTGACTGACCTTCATTTCTTAAAGTAATGATGGACACTCGTTTTTCTTTACTTAGCTGCTTTTTTCTTGCCATAATACAAATTCTAACAATCTATTCAGTAGGACTAGCAGCTGTGTATCCACCTGACTTCTCCACAACGCAACTGATGGTCCCAACCCCATTTATAAGGCAAGAAATCCCACTTATTAAACCTGACAGGGCACACCTGTGAAGTGAAAACCATTTCAGGTGACTACCTCTTGAAGCTCATCAAGAGAATGCCAAGAGTGTGCAAAGCAGTAATCAAAGCAAAAGGTGGCTACTTTGAAGAACCTAGAATATGACATATTTTCAGTTGTTTCACACTTTTTTGTTATGTATATAATTCCACATGTGTTAATTCATAGTTTTGATGCCTTCAGTGTGAATCTACAATTTTCATAGTCATGAAAATAAAGAAAACTCTTTGAATGAGAAGGTGTGTCCAAACTTTTGGTCTGTACTGTAGCAGAGCTGGAGAGGGTTCAGAGGAGGGAAACTAAAGTAATAACTGGAATGGGGCAACTACAGTACCCTGAAAGATGATCAAAATTAGGGTTATTCACTTTAGAAAAAAGACGACTGAGGGGAGATCTAATTACTATGTATAAATATATCAGGGGTCAGTACAGAGATCTATCCCATCATCTATTTATCCCCAGGACTGTGACTGTGACGAGGGGACATCCTCTGCGTCTGGAGGAAAGAAGGTTTGTACACAAACATAGAAGAGGATTCTTTACGGTAAGAGCAGTGAGACTATGGAACTCTCTGCCTGAGAAGGTGGTGACGGTGAGTACAATAAAGGAATTCAAGAGGGGCCTGGATGTATTTCTGGAGCGTAATAATATTACAGGTTATAGCTACTAGAGAGGGGTCGTTGATCCAGGAAGTTATTCTGATTGCCTGATTGGAGTCGGGAAGGAATTTTTTTTTCCCCTGAAGTGAGGAAAATTGGCTTCTACCTCACAGTTTTTTTTTTTCCTTCCTCTGGATCAACTTGCAGGATGACAGGCCAAACTGGATGGACAAATGTCTTTTTCCGACCTTATGTACTATGTTACTATGTTACTATGATCAGTGGGAGTGCTGGGAGTCAGACCCCCACCAATCAGATATCGATGACCTATACTTTACTACTGGAAAACCCCTAAAACTTTAGTCTTATTTATAATTTTTACATCTGGGTATGGAAATGTGTCTTTACTGTTATGATATAATGCGTGTATTAGTATAATATGACAAAAAAAAATCATAAGATCATGTAGGTTTGCAAACTTTGAAAGTTTGGATTCTAGCAGTGTGAAATGAAAGAGGGCTATATCATAAACTCCTAAACAATCCATTTTGGTTATACAGTAAATAAAGGAAGAAATATCTGACATTTAAGTGCATCATTTTCTCATAGGATGAGATAATCCCTCTAAATCCTTGTATCAAATACTGCTGACATTGCTGGTAAATGCAGTAAAACACCCCCACTATTTCTGATCAAACAGGTCCTGGCAATTGCAGTTAAGTGGTTAGGTAAATCCTAGGAGCCTTTGTCCTAACATGCTTTCTTAGACCCAGTCACAATGTATATGTTATCATTTCACATATTTGTTAATCTGGTTTAAAGGGGCTAGCTTCACAATATTGATGGCCTATCCTCAGTGCAATTAACTATTGGCCTCTCCCTCCAACTCAGCCAATGTGAAATACATTTTAGGTATTTTAAAACCGGATGAGGACACAAGGAACTGATATATAGGCAGGTGAGCATAGAACGTACCTGGTCGTAGAAATACAGAGGTCCTGTTTTCAGCATCATGGATGACATTAGATCTACGGCACACTAGAAAAGATGTCAAACATTTCATCTTTTTAATGACATGATCCCTAGAAGATTCATAAAATGCCTATTGGCCTGCTACTGCCTAGTTTGAAATTAAAGATTGGAGGGAGACGTTATGCATGCGCAGTATGCATTAGTATTAATATTAAAACTGTGAATTGCAATTACAATTCTGCATTCCCTAACACTAAAATATCCATAATTTCTTGTTGGCTCAATGGTCCAGATTTACTATTAGTTAGATGGGGTAGACATCTACACATGGAGTCTTTAAACGCACCAGAGTCATCACAGTGGATCAGTTTGTATGATAAATCTGGCACATCTATAGATCGCCTGTGTATACGTTTAAAGGGGTTTTTCAGGATTACAATATTGATGACCAATCCTCAGGATAAGTCATCATTGTTGTATCTATTTAAATGGACAGATGATCGGGCCAATTATTGTGAACGAACTGTTTTATGAATGCTCTTTCCAAATAATTGCCCAGTGCGAATGTGCTGCCGATCACCCAACAAATGGTGTTTATGTGGCACATAAAATTATTGCTCATTGCCCTGTATAAATGGATATGCTGACACCAAACAATGAATCTATATGGGGATCAATGATCGCAGTAATGACTTTACATCCCCATACACTGGGGCGGATTGGCCATAGACCCTACAGGGAAATTCCCCAGTGGGCCGATGCCCTAGGGTGCCACCCAAGTCCCTTCTCTGCCACTAACGGGGTACATAATGAGCTATCAGAGGTAATTAACGCTATGAAAATCAGGTACCCATGTATCCAGCCAGCAACCGCACATGTCCTCCTATATTCAACTGCTGTGGCCGCATCTCACCTCCTAAGCCCCCTGCTCCATAGACAACTGGAGGAGGAGGACAGAAGATGGTAGCTATTGATGGTCACCACAGAGGGAAAGCTTTTGGGGCAGTATATTGTGCTACACTGTTATTTGGTTGTGCTATGGTAGTAGTGACCCTGCCTACTTGTGTTGCCCGCCTACAACACGGTGCCACTTTAATTCCCAGACAGCCCCTGCCCATACAGAAGGGATGATTACTGTATGTGAATGCAACTTTAAAGAGTGGGCAATGATTGAGAAGCAACGATTTTTTCTCCAATTATCGCCCTGTGTATCAGCCCATGTAAATGAGCCCTAAGGATGTGTTAATCATCAAGCTTGTTGGCTGTTTCCAATAGATGCTACCAGATTTATGAGTATGTCACTGGCTAAAATAAAGGAACTCGAAATCAGTGCGAAATAAGTAAAGCGATGAATTTACAAAGTTACTCAGCTTTTCTGATCATATTTATACAGTATAATAATGTATTATGAAATGGGGTTACAAAGTGACCTTCATATGTTTGTTTCTCAAGTAGAGGGCATGGCAATACTACATAGTCATCAGTTTTACTACATCTCTGATCTGCTAAACCTGAAGAATGCAGGGACTATTTTATAGGATCAAGGAGTGAAGCAAGAAGAGATGTCAACCACAAACAAAACAGATCAAAGTTACAGCCATGTTTAAGCCTGGAACCGGAGAGGAGACCACACCTGAAGTATTCTGTTATAGGTATTAGCGACTCCCAAAACTATGGCTGATCCATAAATGCGGCTGTAAGCAAACATACTATATATTTATACACTATAATGCAGACACTGAATGCTTCTTGCAGTTCCCCATACTACTTTCCTATACTATCCATGAAGCTTAGCAAACATGACCAGATGGATATAACTCACCCTGAGAAGATCAGCTTGTTAGAAGGTCCAGGGTATGAGCAGTAATGGGTGTGTGGCAGCAGGAGAGCATTCGCTCCCACACGGTGCTTGTCCTGCAGAGTTTGAAGGCTGGTTGCTTGGTTACATACACAATCAAGCTGGTTGTGGATTGAGTGTCTACATTACCTACTGGTTTTTGTGTTTGTGCCTGGTCTCAGATCTCACAGACTTTCTTCCTGGAGAATTAAAGGAACACTTCAGTGAATAAAACTGATCTTGTGTTCATTGGAATATGATAAGACTGTATAAAATATATGTATGGCTAGCCATATACAAATACTTTGCCCGTCACATGCTATACTAAAGAAAGTGCCAGCAACATGCCCCTGTAAGGAGCTTCCAAATGAGCTACTTATACGTTGCAGCTCCATCATACATAGTACCAGCCACATGCCCCACCATAAATGCAGGTGCAGCACCCCAGAATAGGGTACTTGCAAAATTGTTTCTTGTTATTTGGTTCTATGTAATATTCTGATGTATTGTACACAAATATTTTGTTATGGATAGGTCAGAATTAACAATCCTGACTCTTTCCTTGTAGGAAGCTAAGAGATGGTCCTAGGACCGCCCCTAGTTTTAGTGTGTGAAGCTAGTGTCAGCTGAGAAAGAGAGAGGAGCTGCATGTGCTCACTCCTTGGATGAACTAGTCCCAGAGAACCACTATCTCTGAGATATCTGTATCAATAAAGCCATCTCTACTTTACAGCACTCCAGAGTGAGAAAAGGAAGAACTAGCATTGGAGTCAGCCAGTAAGGTATTCACTGTTTAAGGCCTTATTCAGACAGTCAGTAATTGGTCAGTGATTTTCATTAGTGATTGTGAGCTAAAACCAAGTACAAAACCACAGACCAAAATCACGGAAATAAGATAATACTGCACTTAGTAAAGTAGATGAAAGCATTATATATGGACAAAGCCCTCACTCTGATATGATAATATCTGAGACACTTAGCCAATATATTTTGATCAAAACACATCTGAGCCCACCTACCCAGCGCCAAGGGGGTCTCAGGTCAGGCGGGTCCCACGCTAAACCTACCTAAGCCATTGGGCTTCATGTTGAGGAGCGCAAACACCGCACATATGGTGTGCTGCTCCTAGTCACCTCCATGTGCTTTAAAACCAAAACCACAGACCAGGGGCAAATCTTTCCATTATACCTTATATCTGTGGAGGCTCCCCTCCTGGTTTTGGTTAGCACTCACTGATGGAAATCACTGACCAAACACTGACCATGTGAAAGCAGCCTAATGCCGATAAAGACTTTACTGCAGAGAGAGGAACATTGCTAATACACTATTCTACACTTTGACATGGTTTGGCCAACTTTATCTTAATCCTGTACCCCTCAGCATGGAAATTACAGACAAGTTTAGCAAGAACCATACTACCAGCTTTAGATTCTGTAGAGAGAGAGAGAGAGCGATTATATAGGGAAGGAGTACTACAATCCCATCATTGTTTATATCCATAAATTGCTATTAGGGAAGACTTGCACTGTGAATTGTTTGGAACTGAGTTTTGGTATTGTTGGATGTACTACAATTCCCATTCTGCACTTTAGTAAAGAGAGACTTTAAAGAGAGTCTATTTTCTACAACTGGCCTGGTTACGGACTCCTGCAGCATTTGCCAGCCACAGCACCTACATCTCCTGCCTTGCACCCATACAACACTAATAACACCAAGGGCACCTTAACTACCATCAGGCAAGAGCCCCAACATCAGGGTGTGCCCTGAGGAAAGAAAGGGTGCACCCTCCAATCACTGCCCAGTAGTCGGGAGCACTTGCATGAGGATTGCTACTGTGATTTATGTGAATAACCGATGCAGCCACTACTACTCTCATCCTCTGCCCCGCTCCTTCTGGCATAGGCAACATATTTTTCCATATACATGGCCAATCACAAGCCAGATAAGTGGTGCTTGTTTAATGATCACACAAGCAAGGTGGTGCCCCCTTTATTTGGGGTTTTGGAGCATGGTATATAATGAGGCAGGATCATATTAATACTGGGTGGCATCTCCCCTTGCTGAGATAGAGGCTGCCACTCTGGCTTGGACTTGGAGACTAATGGGGACATATAAATATCTACATATCGTTAATCCTGGTGACAGAATCCCTTTAACAGGCAGCCTGCTGGCCACAGGTTGCCTGTGATTGGTCTTACCACATTAGTGCATTGTATATCGTGACTACTGTGCTTTTGACTTTGGCTTGTTTTGGACTTCGTCTCTGCGACTTCCCTGGTACTTACGCGACCTCTTGGCTTCTGACCCCGGCTGGTATCCGACTTCGTTATTGTTATTTCGCTTGTACTGTTGTTACCTCTTGGTTCCTGACCTTGGCTTGTGTTGACTTGGATTTAGTATTTTCCTGTGTCCCAGTAACGCCCCTCTTACAGTGCCCAGCCCGCCTTCCTTCCGACTGCGTAACCTCCCACAGCCTCTCATCCCTCTCCTCCCCCTTCCTCACGGCCGAACAAACTGCGTTCCTCCTGGCTTGGACCTTGGCTCCCTTGATTCTGGTTACGATAGTTTTCTTCTTCCTTAGGCCCCTGCACGTATTTAAGCTAGGAACTGCCGCCCAGTTGTACACCGTCGGTTAGAACGGACCGTGCAAGTAGGTAAGGATAGAGGTGCGGGTGGAGTTCAGGGCTGCACTCATCCCTAAAAAAAAAGCAGTAGGACTAATACCACGATGTTCTGGACATACCAAAGGCTAGTCCATGTTCCCTTTATGAATAAAAGACAGGTATGGCCATGGTAGTTAATGGTGCCCCACACCATGACACCTGGTGTTGGTCCTGTGTATCTCTATACTATGCATGGCAGTAGGCACTCTCAAGCCCTCCTGCAAACTCTTCATCAAGGTGATATGTTCTTGGGTCTGTTTAGGAAGGGGGTCTGTTCTGGGGACTGTAACTGCTCTGCAGACTGCAGCCTCAATTTATTAAGGGGGTCTGATCAGGGTCTGTATTTAGGGGGTCTAGGTCTATATTTAAGGGGTCTGGTTTGGAGCATTTGCCTTAATGTGGCGGTATGTTCTTGGGTCTGTATTTGTCTAGTAGAGTCTGTTCTGGGGACTGTAACTGTCTCTCAACATAGAACATTACAGTTTTTGCTATGGGTTTGCCACAGAAGTCACCGTATGCATTACAAAGCATACAATCCATGGTATAAATTGACATTCTGCAGATTTAATACCTGCCCACAGGTCAGTTCATACTGTAAATGCTGCAGATTTTCCACACAGAAAATTAAGACAGAAAATCTGCAGCATTTCTACCGTATGTGAACATACTTTAAGAGATTAGAGGACTGAGCTCTGTATTTGTTTGGGTGGGGGCTGAAAAAAGGGGCTAATAGACAAAAAATCCCTCTATTGCGCCCCATGCATAACTTTAAAACATAATCTTTATTTAATACTCTTTAATAATCAACTGAAAAAAAACCCACAAACATTTAAGGTCCAGGTCACTGCAATTATTCATTCAAAGTGTGCTAGGTGGATGGCAGGAATATTGTGCAAATACCTGTAGATATGGTAGGCTACACTACCCTAAGGCTAGGGCGACACCTGTCACGGCCAGGATCGCTGAGTAGCGGTGATCTCATAGAAATTAATGGGATTGCCTCAGCAGTCGCAAGAAATTCAGCCGCGAACCCATTAATTTCTATGGAATCACCGCTACTTAGCAATCCTGGCTGCAAGAGGTGTCGCGCAACCAGTGTCGCCGTGTCTAGCCTAATAACTAGCATTGCTGCCTTTGATGTAGCGGTTCCCTGCCTAAAAGACTAACTTAACCCTCCCGACATGTTTCGCAGGCTGAGTGGCTTCGTCAGGAGTTACTGTGAGGAGCTCAGCTGTAGACTGATAAATTCCAGCAACAGCTCAGCTACAGAAGACACAAACTCCAGTGAAGAAAAACTGGGTGCTTAATAAATAGCATAAAAATCTATTAGGTTAGTGTAGCCTACCATACCTACAGACATTTGCACAAATATTACTGCCATCCACCTAGCACACCTTGAAAAATAATTGCAGTGACCAAATATTGTAAAATGTTTGTAGTATTTATTCCAGTTGATTATTAAAGTCTATTATAATTAGGGTTATGTATGGGGGCCCAATAGAGGGATTTTATTGGCTATTAGTCCCTTTTTTTCAGCCTTTTCTGGTTTTATTCTGGGGTCTGAATTTATGTGTGTTGCTATAGAGGTTGCACAAGACTGCAGTAGCAAAGGGCCAAAGATGTCTGAGCAACAAACGCTGCAGCAGTCAGGAGAAGTCATCATGGCAGTCTGGGACACATAGAGAAGAAAAGGAAAGATAAAATGACAACAGTGAGTCTCTAGGTTTATAGAGGATCTCCTGACATAGTAAATACCTGTATTCCACAAAAAGTCTCTGCAGTTCAGGCCATAGTGATAACTGGGTGTTACCATTCTTTATGTCAAGAGGATTTGTCCTAATAAAGTCTGATACCGTCAGTAATGATTGGGCGCTGTCGGTATGTAGGGACACAGCCCTTTGGCAAGGGGAATGTTAACACCCAGTTGTCAATACTAGTACTGAAAGGTGAGTTGACTACAGGGACAGTGTGGCAGGTCATTTGTGAAGAAATGTGGGTGTGCATGTGGGGAGGAAGGTTTTGGGAGCAGCCACCCCGTGTGGTCCACTTATTTTCATCCATGTTTCAGCCTGTAGGGTATACTCACACGACGGATTTTGAAAATCTGCTTACAAAATTCCACACAGAATCCGTGCTGATTTTACCTTGTGTTTTTTGATGCTTTTTTTTTAGTTTTTTTTTTTACTAATGGGTGTTTACTTCAATACAAAACTACATTTTCAGCATTTGTCGTGGATCTGGGCAAAAAAAAGCATGGACACACACGGAGCTGTTTTTTTATGCTTTCCATTCATCTCAATGGGAGACTCAGTGTGGATTCTGTCCCAAGATAGGGCATGCTACTTCTGTTTTCCAAAAGCAAATGCTGCTTCCCACTGAAATGAATAGGAGGCTGTTTTAAGGCGTTTTCGGGGCTGATTTTGAGGCGGAAACAAAATGTGCCAAAAAACAAACAAAACTGTGAACTGGCCCTTACAGCAGAATGACGAAAGTATCAGTAAGGCATGCTGATCATGGCTGCCAAGATCCAGAAATTTCTGGATAGTCAGTAAAAATAGGCAACTTTTCCTGTGTCTGTGAAAAAAAATAGATGTGTCCGTGGCTTTTTGAGGCTGGTGGTACCTGACTAGGTGATTTTGGTGATAATTATTATCATTTTACACCTCACAGTAAATGCCGGTAATGAGGTCTTATCAGTATATTGAGATATAGATCTGTATTACTTGTAATCTTTATAATTTATTGCCATTTTTCAATTTATCCATAAAAATGTTTTCTGGAAGTGATTTTGGGATAAGTTACGCAGAAAAAAAAGAAGAATTCTTGATGGCAACCCTGATGAATCATTTTGGCTGGTCTTGTCAAACTTCCCAGAAAACAGTATCAGTAGAGTATTAGAAGCAGGACAAAATATGAATATTCTAGAGGGAAATGACAATGACATTTTATTTCATCTTGAAATTGTGACACATGATAACAGTGATTGTAGGTGACATCCTGGGCGACACAGCGCCCTCTGCTGGTCATCTCCATCCGCAGCAACCTCCGGTCCGCCAGCCATATCCCAGCATGCACCTCGCCGGCCCTGCTGCATCGCGGAGCAGTCATGTACATGCGCAGCTGACAGCCTTTCCTTCTCTGGTAAGATGGCGAGCGTCGTGGTTGTACGGGAGAGCTCCGGGGTGGAGAACGGGGGTTCGCATGTGAACGGAGAGCTGGAGGAGGATGAAGTGGCGGCTGCAGGGGACAGCACGGCCGCCAAGAAGAAGAGGAAGAAGAAGAAGAAGAAAGCCGGTAGGAGACCGCCTCGGAAGGGGGACATGGTGCGGGTTTGGGCTGGCCTCAGCGGGTGTAGACGGCGGTGACAGGTCCTCCCCGTGTCCTGGACACAGGAGCTTACACTCTGTCTGGACTAAGGTGCTGACCGTGCTCGGATAGGGTCAGTAAACTGGAAACCATCAGCAAGCTGCCACTGGTGGATCAGCATTTAAACTGCTGAGCACATGATGGGGATCAGGTTGGTCCAGTTGACGCCCTGTGTGACTGGTGACATTAGGAATCTCTGTGGAACCATGTTGTGTCTGTAAGGTAGAATATAGCGCCTCCTCCAGGTCCCCATCACTGTGGAACATTTCTGACGTAGGAGCTCACACTCATTACATGTGTATTCTGCAGGACAAGAGCCCGAGAAAGAAGCCGGCGCCGCAGCAGCCCCCATCATTGATGAGGTGACGAAACAGCTGGACAAGCAGACTCTGGAAAACAAGGACGAGGAGGAGGAAGGTAAGTGTCCCTCTAAGAACTGTAAGTATGTGTCCACTGGGGTCTGCGGGTCAGGAAGGGACCTGATGTGAGTAGGGCGGACTTGTAATGCGTTTCTAGGCACCCTACAGGTTATTGTGGTGCATAAGGTCTGAGTCTCATGACCCACGTGTCAGCTGCCTCTCCTGGTCCGATGGCCTCTCCCTGACACATACTCACAGCATCGTAGTAAGATACAGTGAGTTCCGATCTGTCCGCAGGTCTGTTGCACTGTACTCGACAATGTCAGTACAGTACAATGGACCCGCTCTCAGATAGGAACTCGCTGCATAGTAAATCACTGTGATGCAGTGAGTTTGTGTGGTGCATGTGGTCCGCTGCCGACATCCTCCATTGTATGCATTTTTCCTGGGGATTGCTGTTGGCAACGGATCACATGGGCAGGATTTGCTCCCCCGGTTAGAAATGCGTAACAGCATATGTGGTTTTGAGCATCTTCCTGCCTTTAATGACCACTTTATTTTGTTTGTACATGCACGCTTGGAGGTGTGGCAACTCCAGGTTTAAATGTACCTTGATTTTGATCTATGGGTAAGGGCTCTTTCACACGTTCTTTTGTTCCGGCATAGAGTTCCGTCGTCGGGGCTCTATGCCGGAAGAATCCTGATCGGGATTATCCTAATGCATTCTGAATGGAGAGAAATCCGTTCAGGATGCATCAGGATGTCTTCAGTTCAGGACCGGAACGTTTTTTGGCCAGAGAAAATACCGCAGCATGCTGCGCTTTTTGCTCCGGCCAAAAATCCTGAACACTTGCCGCAAGGCCGGATCCGGAATTAATGCCCATTGAAAGGCATTAATCCGGATCCGGCCTTAAGCTAAACGTCGTTTCGGCGCATTGCCGGATCCGACGTTTAGCTTTTTCTGAATGGTTACCATGGCTGCCAGGACGCTAAAGTCCTGGCAGCCATGGTAAAGGGGAGCGGGGGAGCAGTATACTTACCGTCCGTGCGGCTCCCCGGGCGCTCCAGAGTGACGTCAGGGCGCCCCACGCGCATGGATGACGTGATCGCATGGCAAGTCATTCATGCGCATGGGGCGCTCTGACGTCACTCTGGAGCGCCCCGGGAGCCGCACGGACGGCAAGTATACTGCTCCCCACTACTACTATGGCAACCAGGACTTTAATAGCATCCTGGCTGCCATAGTAACACTGAACGCATTTTGAAGACGGATCCGTCTTCAAATGCTTTCAGTTCACTTGCGTTTTTCCGGATCCGGCGTGTAATTCCGGCAAATTGAGTACACGACGGATCCGGACAACTCAAGTGTGAAAGAGGCATAACATTCAGGTACAGCCTGCGTCACATGAGTCAGTTATAGGTGGGACTCGCAGCCTCCTCCCATTGTATGTGTGATTTCACGCTGGAGGTAACTGGGAGCTGCTAGCTGTGTGTCAGACTTTATACCCTTATTTGTCATTTCCCATACGGCATAGGTAGGTTAGCATTAGGTCCCGTGCCACTTTGAGAGACCTTGACGGGTGCACGGGCTCCGGTATGTTCTTGATATAAGAATATATTGGCGAAGTCGCATTTTAATATCTGTGTGAGTATTTAGCCATGTATTGTCAATTGCATTTACCATTGTAGTGCATCATTTTCTGTAAATTTTATGTCAGGGAGAGGACGGCGGACCAGGAGATGCAGCTGACACCTGGGCCGTGTTTCCCAGACGTGTGCATGCAGCCTACGTATAAGGATGTTACATGTTTATGGATTATAGTTATTCTCTCCTTTTTAAGATGGCGAAGGTGAAGGAGATGGTGGGAAGAAGAAGAAGAAAAAGAAGAAGAAGAAAGGAGGTGTGTATTCTCATAAGGGATATGATGCTGTCTTACATTGTCAATTAAAGGGGTTTCCCGCAACTGTAATATTGGGGCCTGTGTTTCGGAAAGATGAAGACCATCAGTATCTATGTGGTGACATCCATGCTGATCAGCAGAATAAGGGGCCCAAGTCTTCTTTATTGTTTATCAGGTATATTTGTGGTACATTGTGGCAGCGCCAGGTGCTACAATTCAGTTTATTGACAGACCATCAATTTATCGTTCCGGAAGACCCCTTAAGCTGAGGGTGAGATCTGTAGGAAGTATACGTCTTATTCCCTGATCTAAGAAGCAGTCTTCCTCTCTGCAATGATAAGTGTCGCCGTGTAACACACAGATTCGTGGTTTCTACAGGATTGTCATGTTGAAGGCAATGAAGGTGTAAAATGGTGGTGCTGTTGAGTATTCTGGATCTTAAGTATCTGTCTATTGTTGTTTTAGCCAAATGTCAAACCGACCCGCCATCTATTCCAATTTGTGATCTCTATACAAATGGTGTGTTCCCCAAAGGACAGGAATGCGAGTATCCTCCGTCTCAGGATGGGTATGTATATGAGAGATTATGTTTTGTATGTAGGGTGCATGTAATGGGCGCTCTTGCATAAGTATCACTGAAAATAAGGGTGCGTTTAAACCAGAAACTGGTGCCGATATTAAAAGTATTTTCTGAGATTTTTAACTGATGACCTATCCTCTGGATAAATAATCAGTATCAGATCGGAGGGGGTCCGACACCCGGGATCCCCCGCTGACCAGCTGTTTGTGAAGGCAGTGGCGCATGCAGTAGTGCCGTGGCCTTCTCACAGCTTAGCCTTGGCCAGTGACATCACATTCATCAGGCTCATGGCCTGGTCACAGTGCAGCACCATTGAAGTGAATGGGGCTGAGCTGCGATACCAAGCCCAGCCGCTATACACTGTACGGCGCTGAGAGACGTCTGCGGACACCCACCCATCAGACACTGATGACCTATTAAATTTCTGGGCCACAGACTGTCAGAAAGTGCCTTTCCATAAATACGTGCAAAAGGGTAACAATGTTTTGGACTTTTGACTTTTAGGCTCCATATCTCACCATCAACTACAGTTTCCAACCTGAGACTACCATCGTTTTATAGACAATCATCTTGGCCATCTCATACATAAATTGGACTTGCAGCTATTTAGCATATGATTAGTTATAGGGCTGCAACGATTAATTGTTATCGATAATATTCGATAACGGGATTCGTTGTCAACGAATTCCGTTATCGAATAATCGTCTGATTCGTTGATATGCGGGCGGTCAGGTCCTTGAACTTTAGATCACTGCATCTTCTTTTACCTTACAATGAAGCTCCAGTAACGGGCAGAGCAGGCGGCGTCACGTCACTTACTCACGTGACGCGCATGCTCCACCTGCTTCATTCATAAAGTAGGTGGAGCAGGCGTGTCACGTGAGTAAGTGACGTTATGCCGCCGCCTGCTCTGCCTGTTACTGGAGCTTCATTGTAAGGTAAAAGAAGATGCAGTGATTTAAAGTAAAAGTTACTGCCAGTTAAGGAATACTGCTGTGAGCGGCGGGGCCAGGGCTGTTATGGGGAGGGGGATCTGTGTATGGCACTGTTATGGAGGGGATCTGTGTATGGCACTGTTATGGAGGGGGGGGGGATCTGTGGATGACACATATAGCATAAGATGCTATATAGTGTCATCCATAGATTCCCCCCCCATAGCATAGTCATCCACAGGTCCCCCTGCCCATAACAGATCCCTCTCCCCATAGCGGTGCCATCCACAGATTCCACCCCCCCCCCCCCCTGTAACGGTGCCATCCACTATTTGTTTTAATATGGCCTTGGAACATAATTTTTCAAGTAAAATCATATAAACCTTTTTTCCCAAATAATCGATAAAATTATCGACAACTAATCGATTATTCAAATCATCGTTAGCTGCAGCCCTAATTAGTTATGCAGATTCTTGTCATGTAACTGCACTGTTGGGGTCCATTCACACGTCCGTAAGTGTTCTGGGGAATCCGCAAAACACGGACACCGGCAATGTGCATTCCGCAATTTGCGGACCGCAGATTGCCGGCACTATAATTAGAAAATGCCTAATCTTGTCCGCAATTGCGGGCAAGAATAGGACATGTTCTATTTTTTGGCGGAAACAAAAGCACGATGCAGAAGTGCGGATCCGCGGAAAAGCACATTCCGGCCCCATTCAAAATGAATGGGTCTGCACCCGTTCTGCAAAATTGCGGAACGGATGCGGACCCATTTTGTGGACGTGTGAATGGACCCTTACTGTTCTGCTCCTGGTGGTGGAATAATCTTTAAATTACAACCTGTTCTCACATTTCCTAATAGCTCAGTGTGGTATTAGGTTGATTCCCAAGCGAAAGGTTACTGGTATGAATCCACAAACTATGAAGATTTCCCAAGAAAAGAGAAACGGCATCATCCAGCTCATCGATAGCGGTATCTCAGCCAACAAAATTGCAAAACTGCATTATGTGAGTGCCATGACAGTTGGAAGATTACAAAATGAAGTCCGTCCATCCTTTCCAAAGCCAACAGGTGGACGGCCAAACAAAATATCGGAGTCAACAAGTCGGCTCATCACCGGGTCTATGAGTTCTGGCGCGACAAACACTGCAGTGGAGGTGGCTCGTTTTTTTTCGTAATGGTGACATCACAGATGTCCATGCAAGCACCATGTGACACACATTACATAAGTCTGTAATGGTGTCCCAAAAAAAGGTGAAGAAGCCTTGACTTAAATATCATCAAGAAAGCGTTTGCAAAATAGAACGAACAGTGGACAGTAGAAGATTGGAAACTGGTAATTCGGATCGATGAGACAAAAGTCAATAGACTGGGCTCTGATGGGTGCAAATGGGTCTGGAAGTAACCAGAGACAAAGGGACTAACTGATAGAGAAATTAAAGGAACTGTCAAGTTCGATGGAGGAAGCCTAATGATATGGGGTTGTTTTATAGCCAATTTGATACTTGACCAGGATTGATTGTGGTCTCACCGCTGAGCTATATGTGAGTATCCTACAAGACTAGTTTCTTCCTACACTCGAGTACTATGGGTATGAAAAGGACAGCATCGTGTTCCAGCAGGACAACGACCTGAGGCTTACGTCGAGATTGGCAAAGAAATTGTTCAATGACCATGAAGTAGAGGTGCTGGATTGGTCATCACAGTCCCCACAGCTCAACCCTATCTAACACTTGTGAGTAGCGTTTAAACACTGTATTCGTACCAAAGTGAGTCGACCAGTATGCACCAGCATTGGGAACTTGTAAAAGAGACCTGGGAACAGATTTCGGTTGAGACATGCTTGAATCTGATCGAGACCATGCCCAGAAGGATTCAGGCAGTGCTGAAAGCCAGAGGTGGATTCACAAAATAATACAAATTTTAATTTAGAATTCTAGGAGCAAAACAGTAACAATGCAGTTACATGACAAGAATCTGCATAACTAACCATATGCTAAATAGTTGCAAGTCCAATTTATGTATGAGCTAGCCAAGATCCTGTCTATAAAATGATGGTAGTCTCGGGTTGGAAGCTGTAGTGGATGGTGAGATATGGAGTCTGAAAGTCAGAGGTAACAATGTTAACCCTTTTGCTTGTCGGTATGTGTGCACATTTTACACCAATGGTAATCAAACTGATTGGTGTATGTAGCACTGGTCTTAGTATAGCTGCCACTACCGGGTTATGAATGATACCTTTGGCTTTGTGTTGTGGTAGATAAATGTGGCACATGTAAAGATCTTCTATTGGGGAAAATGTACTCATCCTAATAGACATAATTAGTAAATCCTAAGGCCTCATGCACACAAGCGTAGTTTTGGTCCACAACCGAACCTAATTTTTTCTGGCTGGGATGTCGACCGATTTATTTTAAAGGGACCGCAAAAGATGATGACCGCACACCATGTGCTGTCCACATCCATATTTCCAATCCATGGCCCACGCAGAAAAAATACATGTCCCATTCTTGTCTATGTTGCTGAGAAAAATTGGCATTTCTAACAGAGGGCAGGATGTACAGATCCTCAAAATGCTGAACGCTCATGGCCAGTATCTGTGATTTGCGGACCGTAAAAACTGATGAGGTCGAGTGCCGAGGCCTAACAGTCTCAACGATGCACCAGATTTATCACAGTGACGTATGCTGGTTGATAAATCTGGTGCCCCTTTTCACTGTCTTGTCTAGGGATGTCTAACTTGCGCAACTCCAGTTGTTGTAAAATTATAACTCCCAGCATGCCCAGACAACCTACAGCAGGGATGTCAAACTCGTGGCCCTCCAGCTGTTGCAAAACTACAACTCCCATCATGCCTGGGCATACTACAGCTATCAGGGAATGATGGGAGTTGTAGTTTTGCAACATCTGGAGGGCCATGAGTTTGACATCCATGACCTACAGCAAGGCATGGTGGGAGTTGTAGCTTTACTACAGCTGGAGGGCTGCAGGTTGGGCATCCTTGGTCTAGTATCAAAACTGCTATAAAGGAAAATTGACTTAGTTGCTAATCAGATTCTTTCATTTTCCAAACGTGTTCTGAAAAATAAAGGCGGAATCCAGTCGTCGCCCCCCCCCCCCCTTCCTTACGGTCTAGTCTTTTCGGCTTACTTTCTTCACAAATATGTCTAAAATGAGATGTCAGATTTTGGTGCAAATTATGCAGGAATTAATCCACAGCCACAAAAGTAACCGTGGGCCATTGTGTCATTTGTAGACGCTCTGCTGCGTGGAGGACAACCAGTGATGAAAAAAAGGCACTAGACCAGGCCAGTGAGGAGATATGGACAGACTTTAGACAAGCTGCTGAAGCTCATAGACAAGTGAGGAAGTATGTCATGAGTTGGATCAAGCCAGGCATGACCATGATTGAAATCTGGTAAGTTCTATTACACTGGTAAGCTTTGTTATTTTTTTCAGTCTTATCGTTCATTACAATTGTGTAATATTAACCCCTTAGTGACCAAGCCAGTGTTTTTTTTTTATTTTTTAATAGTTGCATTACAAGTGCTATTTTTTCCTTTTCCCATCGCTGTAGCCCTACGAGTCCTTTTTTTTTCTTTTCTATTTTGTGTTTTGCGGGACAAGTTGTAGTTTTTAATGCGACCATTTTGGGGTATCCATAACTCATTAACTTTTGTTAACTCTTAGGGGAATGGAAAAAACTGCATTTCTGCCGTTGTTCTTTTTACCTTTTACGCTTTGTGACATTCACTGCTGCATAAATAACAACTGTATTCTCTGGGTCAGTACAATTACCGTAATACCAAATAATATATATTTTTTTTTCTTCCAAAGTTTTACTGCTTTTGCACTACAAAAACACCCCTGTTTTGAAAAAATAGAAAAAGGTTTTAACATCGCCGCATTCAAAGACCCATCATTTTTTATCCTACATAGCTTGATTTTTATTTTATTTTTTTTAAATATATATTTATTTGTTTGTGGGATGATGTGTACTTTCTTTGGTTCTATTTTGTTCACTTTTTATTCATTTTATTTATTTGTGTGGTGCAAAAGCAAAAAACAGCAAGTAGCTTTTTTTTTTAATTTTTTTTAAAGTTATGATATTTATCTCACACAGTAGAGTGTGAGATAAATATCATAACTTAAAAAAATAAAAGCAAATGTTATTGCATTGCTGTGTCCCAAGCCACCAAGACCCATACATTTTACTTTCTACAAAGTTGTTTTTACTAGTACTATTTTGGGTCAGGTAATACACATTTTTATTTTTATTTTTTTGTGGGGTAAATTACAGGATCAGTATAGTTCAGATCCTTGCAGATGCGGCAATACCAAATATGTGGAGGTGTTTTTATTTCTTCCATTACTCTTAGCGAGTGCTGTGTGCATTTTCCGTTCATCAGAATGGGACCCGTTCACTATACTCGACAGGAGTCAGGTCATTGCCTCCCAACTATCCTATAGTTGATGTTTGATCAGGTGGGAGAGTACACCACAGCCACTTTAATATCATGCGGTCAACTTGCAGATCTTGACAACCCTCTGAATGGTAGAGTATTTTTCTATTATCACTGAGTTTCCCTTCAGTACGTTGAGTAGCACTATCCTATGTGTGCATGAAGAACTGGACATGCCAGTATGAAACCTTGCTGCTTTGATTTTATTTCAGTGAAAAGCTGGAAGACTGCTCTCGCAAGCTTATCAAGGAAAATGGACTGTATGCCGGCCTTGCGTTCCCAACAGGCTGCTCCTTAAACAACTGCGCAGCCCACTACACTCCTAATGCTGGTGATACCACCGTCCTGCAATATGATGATGTCTGCAAAATAGATTTTGGAACCCATATCAATGGTAAATATAGCGGCAAAACCGTTATCTGCCTGCATGTGGCTAGGAAAGTGCCTAAAGGTATTTCTTTTGTGCCATCTTTAAAGGTCGTATAATTGACTGTGCTTTCACTGTAACCTTCAATCCAAAGTATGACAAGTTGCTAGAGGCTGTCAAAGATGCAACAAACACTGGGATAAAGGTATGACGTTTAAAGGAACTTCGTTTTTTTTGCATTTAGAGAGAATCTTGCAGTTGAGGGCTTCATTTCATTGTCAGGGCGTTCGCCCCTTCTATTTCCCCCTCGCCATTGCTATATTCATAAGTATTTTAAAGGTGTAAGAATTGTCATGTAATTGTAGGGCATATAGGCAGGAGTTGAGACCATCCCTTTAAGGCATGTAAGTACTTACTGCTAGTTGTGATAAACTCACAATGATAACAGAAAGTGCCAGACAAAATAGCCTGTAATGTGCACATTATAACATAAGCAGGTGTTCCGCTCACATATTCTCCTGTATTGGGCGCCTGTGACCAGCCTCCTCAGTTTCCTTTAAAGGCAAATTCCACCAAAACTAGAGTACATTTTAAAGGGAAGTTCAAGCAGCCATTTTATTATTGCGTCTTCTATCACTGACATTACTGATAATGATTACAGACTATTGCACAGTTAGGCCTTGTGCACATGACCTAGTCATTTTGATCCACAAAATATGGATGCCTTGTGTGTGCAATACACATTTTTCTGTCCCCCTTTACTGAAAATGACTATTCTTGTCAACCTATATAGAAATTAATGAGTCATGTGCAAAAAAATGCAGATTGGACACTGATACAAAATACTGTTGTGTGCATGAGGCCGAATTTAGGGCGGAGTTGTGTAGAGGAGAGGCTACTTGGTGTTTCCCCAGCTGGTAGAGGTGGCACTTGCTCTAGCCCATGTGGTGCTGTGCTGAGGTAGCTTGGGATTGATAGCATAGAGGGTCCGGGTAAAACTCAAGATGGTGTCTGATCAAAAGCATACGTGTCTGATCAAAAGCATACAGAAGACTGAACTGCTGAGAAATTAGTACACTATAAGCTGTTCTGGGCACCTTCCAGCACTAGAAAAAAACTGAGTGTACAGAGCCGGAAGCAGAAGGTGGTGTAGTGGCTGTGTTGGGGTACTGTAGCGCAGTTCACATTCATCTCATATTGATGACCTATCCTAAGTTATTAATATCAGGAAATCGGAGAACCCTTTTAGCCTTTAAAACTAAAGTCACCTACCATCTAGGTCACCAAAGTGTGAAGTCTAACCTAAGGATGTATTTGTTTAGTGTTCTGGCATTGATGTCCGCTTATGTGATGTTGGTGAAGCAGTCCAAGAAGTTATGGAGTCATATGAGGTTGAAATTGAAGGCAAGACTTATCAAGGTGAGTGGCTGATATGTGATTGTGCACACCACAGCCCGTTATAATCTTGGCATAAAAGCAGTGGGTAATAAGGTGTGTTTATACATTTTTCATGAAGAAAAAAATAAATAAAAAATACTAAGGCCAGATCCAGAGTGAGAGCAAGTTCAATGGGAGAAACCCGTATTGTGAGTTCCCGTTCTGAACTGTACTCCTCTAACAGGATAGCACTAAGTTATGATTTATAATGCTGTGTGACCCTGAGAGTCAGCATTATGTCAGTGTAATACAATAGATTTCAGGTCTCCCAGGGTCACACAGCATTATAAATCATTATGAGGCCTCATGCACATAGCCGTTGTGCGGCCATTCCGTGTATTGGGGACTGCAATTTGCTGTCCCCAATGCATGGGCCCCATACGTGCGGCAGCTGCGACTGATCCAAACCCATTCTACTTGAATGCGTCCATGATCCGTCCACACGGTAAAAAAAATTGAATAAGTTCTATTTTTTTGCGGTGCGGAGGCATGGACAAACACCACGGAAGCACGCTGTAGTGCTTCTGTGGTGTTTCTCTCTGTGCCTCCACACCGCAAAAAGGGTTCTGTTTTTATGGTGCGGACGGATCATGGACCCATTCACATTAAATGGGTCTGGATCTGTCACGGCTGCTGCATGGATAGGGCCTGGTGGGTTCCATGCCTCCGCTCTGCACCGCAGCTCCGGATTACGGATCCATTCAAGTGAATGGGTCTGCATCTGTGGTGCCGGGTGCACACGGCCGGTGCCTGTGTATTGCGGACCCGCTGTATGCGGGCTGCAATACGGCAACGGCTGTGTGCATGAGACCTAATGCTGTGTGATCAGAGAAGCAGAGTTAAGAACGGGATCTCACACTGCCACATGAAGGGAGTTTCTCGCATTGAACACCTTCGTCTGTGAGTGGCCTAAAACAACTTGATGACCTATTATTAATAGTTTAAAAAAAAATCATGTGTTTTTTTTTTTTTATACTAATATATTTTTTATAAATGTAATTTCAGTGAAACCAATAAGGAATTTGAATGGCCATTCCATTGGACCTTACAGAATACATGGTGGAAAAACTGTACCCATTGTGAAAGGTGGAGAAGCAACACGAATGGAGGTATGTACTGGTGGTCTATGCAGGTAACATTTTTGTATTTACTGTATCCTGGTATCTATATTGTAGGGTTATGTCTTTTCAGGAAGGTGAGGTGTATGCAATAGAAACATTCGGCAGTACTGGAAAGGGGGTTGTTCATGATGACATGGAATGTTCTCACTACATGAAGAACTTTGATGTGGGACATGTGCCAATTAGGTAAAGTATGAATAAATGTGCTGAAGAACGCTTCATAATTCAAAAAGACTGTCACCAATCTTCAGGCCTAATAATGACGGATCTCATTGTACCCATCTCAAATATGGTGGCACTATTCGTTGCTGGCACTTTTAAAAAAAAATTTTTTTTTAATGTAAGATGGATAGTTGGCTCAGTATGGCCATGGTGAAGGTCTAAAAGGTTCAGATTACACAGTTGCAAATGGAAGTGATATGACTGCTTAGTGTTTCTACTTTAGGCACATTCCTGACCTTCTGGTTTTCTTCCTCATTTCCAGGCTTCCACGAGCAAAACACTTGCTGAATGTCATCAATGAGAATTTTGGCACTCTTGCTTTCTGCCGCAGATGGCTAGATCGTCTTGGAGAGAGTAAATACTTAATGGCACTAAAGAACCTGTGTGATTTGGGTATAGTAGACCCCTACCCACCACTCTGTGACATCAAAGGCTCTTACACAGCACAATTTGAGCACACCATACTATTGCGCCCAACCTGCAAGGAAGTTGTGAGCAGAGGAGATGATTATTAAAGCTATTGTAGAACCTGGTGCTTTAAATACGCTTCTGTCGAAGCCCATTGTGTGATATGCGGAAAGAAAAAAAGGCTTTAATTCTTCTATCTGGAAATGGAATGAATGTGGTATAGCTTTACTAACCAACTGGCAAGATTCCATTTCAGGAGAAATAATTCTCATGGTTTAGCTTACTGGTTTAGGGGAATATGTAATGTTACAGTTTACTTTTAAAACTTTTACATTTAAGAGGCTTTTGAAATATTTATATTCACTTAAATTGCCACAAGTTTCTTGAACTTGATTCTGCAAGTACTAGCATTGCATTTTAATTCCCTGGAAACCATTTTGTAAAAAATAAAGTTGAATTTTCTGTTCTAAACTATTGCATAAACGTTTCATTCTAGTGATGTGTGTGCCTTTTTCTAAAGATTTTCTTGTTTAGAAGGTTAAAATGTTTTATATAAAATGAATATTCTTCAATGACTACGCAAATGAAGCCTTTAGGTGGTTATGTAGAACAGAAAATGCCATGTACATGAGCTGCCAACTTCATAGAGGGTCTTCATTGAAGAATGAAAGTCCATCCAGTTCAGCCTGTTATCCTGCAAGTTGATCCAGAGGAAGGACAAAAAAAAACAGTGAGGCAGAAGCCAATTTTACCCACTTAAGGGGAAAATAATTCCTTTCTGACGCCAACCAGAATAACACCCTGGATCAATGACCCCTCTCTAGAAGCTATAGCCTGTAATATTATTACACTCCGGAAATACATCCAGGTCCCTCTTTAATTCCTTTATTGTACTCACCATCACCACCTCCTCAGGCAGAGAGTTCCATAGTCTCGCTGCTCTTACCGTAAAGAATTATTTTCTAGGTTTGTGTACAAACCTTCTTTCCTCCAGACGCAGAGGATGTCCCCTCGTCACAGTCAGTCCTGGGGATAAATAGCTGATGGGAGAGATCTCCTTACCGACCCCTAATATAATTATACATAGTTATTAGATATCCCCTCAGTTGTCTTTTTCTAAAGTGAATAACCCTAAAGTTGATAATCTTTCAGGGTACTGTAGTTTCCCCATTCCAGTTATTACTTTAGTTGCCCTCCTCTGATCCCTCTCAAGCTTTGCTATGTCTGCCTTGTTCACAGGAGCCCAGAACTGTACACCGTACTCCATGTGTGGTCTCACTAGTGATTTGTAAAGTGGCAGGACTATGTTCTCATCACGGGCCTCTATGCCCCTTTTAATGCGACCCATTATCTTACTGGCCTTGGCAGCAGCTGCCTGACACTGGTTTCTACAGCTTAGTTTGCTGTTCACCAAAATTCCTAGGTCCTTTTCTATGTCAGTGTTACTCGGTGTTGTACCATTTAGTATGTACGGGTGACTTGCATTATTCCTTCCCATGTGCATAACCTTACATTTGTCAGTGTTAAACCTTATCTGCCCAAGCCTCTAATCTATCCAGATCGCTCTGTAGTAGTATACTGTCCTCTTCCGTGTCAATTACTTTACAGTTTAGTGTCATCTGCAAAAAATTTATATTTTACTATGCAAGCCTTCTACAAGATCATTAATAAATATATTGAAGAGAATATGGCCCAATACTGACCCCTAAGGTACCCCACTAGTGACAGTGACCCAATCTGAGTGTGTACCGTTAATAACCACCCTCTGTTTTCAATTACTCAGCCAGTTACTTACCCACATACAGATGTTTTCTCCCAGTCCGAGCATTCTCATTTTTTATATACTAACCTTTTATGTGGTACAGTGTCAAATGCTTTGGAGAAGTCCAGATACACAACATCCATTGATTCACCACTGTCAAGTCTAGAACTTGCCTCCTCAAAGAAACTGATTTGAATTAGTTTGACATGACCGATCCCTCATGAAGCCATGCTGATTATGTTATTTGCTTATTTTCCTTGAGATCCTCCAAGATAGCATCGCTTAGAGAACCTCCAAACAGTTTACCCACGATGGATGTTAAACTTACTTGGTCTATAGTTTCCGGGCTCTGTTTTTGTACCCCTTTTGACTATTGGCACCACTTTTTCTATGTGCCAATCTTGTGGAACACTCCCTGTCAGTATAGAGTCCTTAAATATCAGAAATAAGGGTCTGGCTATGACATTACTCTTAGGATACGGGGGTGTATGCCACCTGGTCCTGCTGATTTTTGTTTATTTTAATCTTTTTAAGACGCTGCTGTACTTCTTCCTGGGTCCGACAGGGCACTTTTAATGGGGAATTTACTTTTACATTCTGCATTTCATCTGACAGTTTATTTTCCTTAGTGAATACAGTGGAGAAAAAAAAATATTTAATAGCTTTGCTTTCTCCTCCTCGCTCTCTGCAACTCCCCCCTCATTGCTCTGTAAAGGGCCGACACCTTTTAGATTTATACTTTTTTACCATTTATATAATTGAAGAACATTTTAGGGTTAGTTTTGCTCTCTTTGGCAATCTCTCGGTCTCTAGTTTTGGCTGCTTTTATTAGTTTTTTACATATTTAATTTTTTCCTTGCAAAACATATGCAAACTGATGGCATTTGTCAGACAGACGTCTGACAAATGCATTGAAATGCCGGATCCGTCTCCGGTGTCATCCGGGAAAAAAAACGGGTCAGGTATAACTTTTTGGGGATTTTATTTTTCGGTCTGCGCAGCCGGATCTGTTTTGCCGGAACACTTAATACCATATCCGGCACTAATATACTTCAATGTAAATTAATGCCGGATCTGGCATTCAGGCAAGTGTTCAGTCTTTTTGGACGGAGATATAACCGTAGCATGCTGCGGTATTAGCTCAGTCCTGAAATGGCAAAAAGACTGAACTGATGCTTCCTGAACGGATTGCTCTCCATTCAGAATGCATTAGGATAAACCATCAGTTCTTTTCCGGTATTGAGCCCCTAGGACGGAACTCAATGCCGGAAAAGACTAACGCTAGTGTGAAAGTACCCTAGTATGAAGGACAGAGATTATTACTACCAAGATGCATAACTTTATATTTATCCACATTGAACCTCATTTGCCAAGTTGATACCCAATCATTCAGAGTGTTCAAGTCAGCTTGTAGTTTATGGACATCTTCCATAGACTGTACATTACTACATAGCCTAGTGTCATCTGCAAAAATAGAAATGGTGCTATTCATCTCATCATCTATCATTTAGAAAATAAATTAAATAATAGGGTATCCAGCACTGAACCTTGGGGTACACCACTTATAACCCGGGACCATTCTGAATAGGAATCATTGACCACAACTCTCTAGACACGGTCCTTCAGCCAATATTCAATCCAATTACAAACTATACTTTCCAAGCCTAGAGACCTTACTTTACCTATTAAACGTCTATGAGGGACCGTATCAAAAGCCTTTGCAAAATCCAGAAACACTATATCCACAGCCGCCCCTCTGTTCACACTAAGGCCTGTAAAAGACCCAAACGTTTCCAACAGAGAAGGACCCTCATCTGCCAGATAGACTAATGTATCATCCATATACATTGATACTTTTTCAAATAGTGAGCCTCAAGTGATGCTATGCAAGAAGGGACAGACCTCATGTGTACCCCCTTTTTAGTGGAAAGGGACCGGATACATCAAACACAAGTTTGTTCAAATGCGTGGAATGCATATAGTAGTTTAACCCAGCTACAGAACTAAGGTCCAATATTAAATCTTGGTAATGGCTACCAGAGATATGGCCACTCAATTGAATCAAAGGCTTTTCAGGTATCTAAGGTTAATACAAAAGCTGGGAATTCAGAGCCTTCCGCAGCAACTAAGTTTAAGTATAGTTCTCTGAATATTTATGTAGGTTGTCCTCCCTGGCATGAAGCCAGTTTGGTTGGGATGGATCAGGGACAATATAACTTTGTTGTGCCTCGTGGTTGGTATTTTAATGAGTGAAATGGGGCGATAAGAATCAGACATCAGTGGATCCTTCCTCGGCTTAAGCAAGATCACAACCAAAGCCTCTCAGTGAGTCCAGTAGGGAACCCTGAGACAATGCGGTATTGTACATTCCACATAAAATTTGAGGGCGATCATATACATAGAAACATAGAATGTGTCGGCAGATAAGAACCATTTGGCCCATCTAGTCTGCCCAATATACTAAATACTATGGATAGCCCCTGGCCCTATCTTATATGAAGGATGGCCTTATGCCTATCCCATGCATGCTTAAACTCCTTCACTGTATTTGCAGCTGCCACTTCTGCAGGAAGGCTATTCCATGCATCCACTACTCTCTCAGTTAAGTAATACTTCCTGATAGTACTTTTAAACCTTTGCCCCTCTAATTTAAAACTATGTCCTCTTGTAGCAGTTTTTCTTCTTTTAAATATTCTCTCCTCTTTACCGTGTTTTCCCTTTATGTATTTAAAAGTTTCTATCATATCCCCTCTGTCTCGTCTTTCTTCCAAGCTATACATATTAAGGTCCTTTAATCTTTCCTGGTAAGTTTTATCCTGCAATCCATCTACTAGTTTAGTAGCTCTTCTCTGAACTCTCTCCAAAGTATCAATATCCTTCTGGAGATATGGTCTCCAGTACTGCGCACAATACTAATCAGTCCATCCAAGACCGGGGTTTTCCCAACTGTAGGTCCTTCTGTGGCATGAATTTGTTGTCAGGTCCCACTGGCCCGACCACCGCACTCTGAGTCTGATTGGTCCCACTGGCCCCTCTCAGTGCCCGTTATTTGAGCCTTCATTGGCCTGAACAGCCTGGCTCATAGTTTCTAACCTGCCAGGCTCTAACTTTCAAGGTTTCAACCTGTTTTGCTCTTAACTGTTGCCTAATTTCTTTTCTTAAACTACAGGCTTGGTTTTGCCTGTTACCCTTAAAGAGGAGGCCCAGAAAAATTTTAAATTCGGAAACTTGGACGGGTTTCAACCGGAAAGACTGGGCATAATAGCTTCCCGGGTTGGCGGCTATAAATTCAGTGGCATATCGGTTTGTTTCTGCCACAACTAAGTCCAAGAGCTCCGCAGTCAAGAACAGCTCAAAAAATCCCAGGGCCGAACCGATCTGAGCTGTCTCAACCCAAACTCCAGACTGGGCGGTGAAAGGGGGAACTAATGGTGCGGCTGAAGTTGGGACTGCCAATCAGGGTTTGCCAGCACCTCAGGGACTCTAGGGGGTCTACGGGCCTGGCTGCGACGGGGTAACTATTGCACGTGCCACCGTACCAGCTTCAACTGCCCTTCTGGTGCTCGCTACTTCACCATGTTGTACGGCAGTGCTGGTACTAGGTCCAGGGAGGGCTGCGCTGCTGGTGTATACCTCACCACGTAATCCGACAGCGCCAGCCCCACTCTGCTGCCCTTGAAGCGGATCCTGCGCAACCTGTGGTCTAGCAACACGGGGCCGGGTACGTCTGGTGCTATCAGGGACCTCAACCTGACTTTGGGTCAGATTGCCTCTGCTTTCTACAGGTTCATATTCTGACCCGCTAGATTCGTCAGATGAGGGTTCCCATTCCTCATCCGACTGTGTCCGAAGCCTGTAGGCCTCTTCAGAAGAATACCCCTTGTTTGCCATTTGGTCAACTAAATTTAGGGGGTATTCCCTGAGACTACCCAAGAAAAAAAAGCAAGCCTGTCTTACAAATGGGAGGCTAGCGAAGTACCGGAGGCCGCTGCGATTGATAAAAAAATATCAAAACTGATTTTTTTTTATCGCCGCAGCGCTTGTAAAGTGATTGTGCAGTGAATAAAAAATTTTTTTTTTGTCACTGCGGCGGGGCGGGCGTGGGTGAACGCACGTGTGGGCGACCGTACAGGCAAACACTGCGTTTTGGGTGGAGGGTGAGCTAAGGTGACACTAATACTATTATAGATCTGACTGTGATCAGCTCTGATCACTTACAGATACTAGAAAAGTACAACTGCTGATTAGCGATACGCTAATCAGCGGATCAGTGGGCTGGGCGCTAAACGATCGCTAACTACATAACCAAGGGGCCTAAACTATCCTAAAACTATCAGTCAATACCAGTGAAAAAGTTTACACTGATCACTTTTTTCCCCTTTCACTAGGTGATTGACAGGGGCGATCAAGGGGTGAATTGGGGTGCTGGGGGGTGATCTGGGGCTAAGTGTAGTGTTTGGTGGCTACTCACTGTGATGCCTGCTCCTCTGCTGAGACCAACCGACGAAAAAGGCCAGCAGAGGAGCAGAGAAGCCATTTAACACCTTATATTTATAAATATAAAGTGTTAGGGCTCTTTCACACCTGCGTTCTTGTCTTCCGGCATAGAGTTCCGTCGTCGGGGCTCTATGCCGGAAGAATCCTGATCAGGATTATCCCCATGCATTCTGAATGGAGTGAAATCCGTTCAGGATGCATCAGGATGTCTTCAGTTCCGGAACGGAACGTTTTTTGGCTGGAGAAAATACCGCAGCATGCTGCGCTTTTTGCTCCGGCCAAAAATCCTGAAGACTTGCCGCAAGGCCGGATCCGGAATTAATGCCCATTGAAAGGCATTGATCCGGATTTGGCCTTAAGCTAAACGTCGTTTCGGCGCATTGCCGGATCCGAAGTTTAGCTTTTTTAGAGTGGTTACCATGGCTGCCGGAACGCTAAAGTCCTGGCAACCATGGTAAAGTGTAGTGGGGAGCAGTATACTTACCATCCGTGCGGCTCCCGGGGCGCTCCAGAGTGACGTCAGGGCGCCCCACGCGCATGGATGACGTGATCGTATGGCACGTCATCCATGCGCATGGGGCGCTCTGACGTCACTCTGGAGCGCCCCGGGAGCCGCGCGGACTGTAAGTATACCGCTCCCCCGCTCCAACTATGGCAACCAGGACTTTAATAGCGTCCTGGGTGCCATAGTAACACTGAAAGCATTTTAAAGACGTATCCGTCTTCAAATGCTTTCAGTACACTTGCGTTTTTCCGGATCCGGCGTGTAATTCCGGCAAGTGGAGTACACGCCGGATCCGGACAACGCAAGTGTGAAAGAGGCCTTAACTGGCTTCTGATTAAATTTTTTAAAAATCATCAGCCTGCCAGCCACGATCATTGGCTGGCAGGCTGATGACAAAATACTCCTCTAACTTTTGCCGGCCCGCGATGCGCATGCGCGGGGCGGTTTTGCCCGAAATCTTGTGTCTCGCGAGATGATGCACCGACGTGTCCACCCAGAATAACAGGGCCGCCGCCAGGACGCAATCCTGCATACGGCGGTCCTGTAGTGGTTAAAGGGAACCTGTCACCGGGATTTTGGGTATAGAGCTGAGGACATGGGTTGCTAGATGGCCGCTAGCACATCTGCAATACCCAGTCCCCATAGCTCTCTGTGCTTTTATTGTGTCAAAAAACCAATTTGATACATATGCAAATTAACCTGAGATGAGTCAGCGCTTGAAAATATGACTCTTCGCTGGTCACACAAGTAAGATATGACTCTTTTATGGTAATTTCATATGTATCAAATCTTTTTTTTACACAATAAAAGCACACAGAGCTATGAGGACTGGGTATTGCGGATGTGCTAGTGGCCATCTAGCAACCCATGTCCTCAGCTCTATACACAAAATCCTGGTGACAGGTTCCCTTTAAGGACCTGACTGACGTGTACAGAGATTAAATTCTCTCCTGGTGGGAGACGCAGAGCCTAGAGAGCTACCTAAAACATAACATTGTCCCACGTGGACTCCGCATCTCGTTGCTGCCCGCGGCGAGATTCAGGAGCCCTGGCTTCCTAAGCAAGTGGGAACAGGAGGCCACAAATAGCTCTCTGCGTTTCATGCGTCTCCTTCTAACCGAGGAAAAGAATAAACTAGAAATTCCGAATAAAAAACTCACTGAGAGTATTGAAACTGCCCAGACTTTCTCGCACGAGGTGGACTTTGCTACTAAGGAGAAACAACTTCAGAATTATCTTGATAAATATCAATATCATCTAAAAGAACGCAAGCACCACCAATTAGTGCAAGATCTGGCAGACTTCAAGGAGAATAGGATCTATTCCTCTATAGCCAACCGAGGGGAGACTGGGGGCGCTCACACCAACCTCTCCTCAACAGAAACTGAAATTTCCGACTCAATTAGCTTACCGAAGGGGAGAGAATCGCTGAGGTCGTCAAAGAGGTGGTTCACGCGGGAGGGATCGCCGTTTTTTAGGGGGTACCCCTTACCCAGGGCAACCCAATCCCCCTCAAGGCTACCCATTACGGAACCGTGCTCAACCACCACCTCAAAACCCCTAGGACCCCAGGTCGTAAATTTGTCCTCACACCCTCTCAGTGCCACGGAAACCCAGGTCCTTCAATTAGGTCTTTCATTTGTACCTACTCCAAACTTCAACAGATTTGATATTATCAAAGACTTAAATCTGTTTGCCCGCAAATTACGTTGGCACAAATTTTTCAGGTTGCAGGAGAGGAAACAGTGCCGTGAACTCGGTATCCCTCTCGAGATCCTGTCAGACGTACATCTGCTCTTTGATCTTGACAGGGAGCTCGATCAGCACGCGGGCCTGGGTCCTTTCACCAACCTAAAAATTAAAAGTAACAAAATGCCACCAGTATCCGCAGACCCATCTTGTGTCGATGTTTTTCTAGACTTAGTCTCACATTAGATAGAGGAGCTTAGACCATCACACTACTCTAATGTTGACCGGGCCCAGGCCACCTTGATCTCTGATCTTGAGAGCGATCGCTCCATTGTCATCAAACCCTCAATATTGATAATCACAATACATTAGTAAGTTCCTTGTATTAACTTTCTCTACATAATAAATGCTATTTGCTGAAGTGACACAACCCCTTTAATGCAGCAGTCAGGGTCACCTATCTGTCTAACTGCTACTCTGATGCCTCCACTCTGTGCCAGTCATTGCACTGGTTGCCCATACAGTACAGGATTCAATTTAAACTGCTTGTTCTCAACTACAAAGCCCTCCACAGTCCTGCACCTCTCCAAATCTCTGTCTACCTTCCTACCTGTGCTATATACTCAGCAAACGATTTACGACTGACATCCATCGTAATTCTATATACACAGTTTTAGGTGCTCCATAAAAACACACCTTTTTAGGGTGGCCTATCACATCCCCTGATCTAACCCCTCTCCAATTATAGTCCCATTTATAATTTCCTGAACCTGATCCTCCACCAAACTCTCCAACCCACCCATGCACCCACAAGCACTACAGATATCGGCTGGTGAGTGGCTCATGCAGCCTTATATCTACTCCCCTATCCCCATCAGATTGTAAGCTCTTGCGAGCAGGGCCCTCATTCCTCTTGTTCTAATTGACTTGTCTGTTCGTACATGAACCCCTGTATTGTATGCTATATATGAGTGACGCCATACTGAACAATGAGATTTAGTAGTGGTGCTGCAGAGAGCCTGACATAGGCAAAGAGCAGATAACTTTTGAAATCATGCATCCACACAAACAAAAATCCCCTTAAAACCTGCGAGAGTAAAACAGGTCTCAAGTTATAGCCCTGTTTGACACTAACTAAACAGAGTACAGACCTATACCTTGAACCTAGCTAACTAATCAAGGACACTTAAAGGGGTTGAACCCGAACGTACCCATATTTTCACCCAGGCAGCTCCCCTGACAAGAGCATCGGAGCAATATTACTGGTTTAGTGCCTAAAAAAATGCCTATCAGACTCTCTATAAGGGCTCTATGTCCCTGCTGCGGACTGCAAATAGCGGTCCACAATGCACAGGCACCAGCCATGAATGGGTCAGCGATGCGCAAAATATGTCAAAAGATAGGACGTGTCCTATGTTTTGAGGTCTGGAAGCACGGACCCAAAAGCCTACGGAAGCACTCTGGAGTGTTTCCATGGGCTTCCAATCCGTGCCTCCGCAAAAGACAGGGCATGTCCTATCTTTAGCCGTATTTTGCAGATCGTGGACCAATTCAAGTCAATGGGTCCGCATCCACAGCTTGGAGACCTTACAGTCGTGTGAATGAGCAGTTTTCATAAATCTGTGGATCATAAGAAATAGATATTCAGCGCTGCCAGCCTGCTGTTGACGGAGGAGCACGGAGCAGCAAGCACCAGAACAGCAGAGTGGAGCGCTTGCAATACGTGGACAGTCTCCTGTTCTGGTCTCCAGTGCGGTGATGAGTCACACGGGGACACCCCAGGTCCATTCAGCGCTGAGTTTCCTTCATTGGGGCTGCCGTGAGAAGGAGAGAGAAAGAGGAGGCGGGGCCAGGAGCTAGGGTCTTCCTGAGAGGGCTGAAGGTGCCGAACCTGAGGCCTTTGCAGGAAGCTTGATAAGATCAACCCTGGCGCCATTAAGACTGTCCCAGTGCTTTGTGATAAAAAGGGCACACAGAGTCCCAACAAGGCCCTTGCCCCCAGGTTCGCCTTCGAGACCGTTTATAATGAAAGTATTAAATTATAGAGACCGGGACGAAATCCTGGCAGCAGCAAGAAAGAAGGGGACTATCTCCTATGAAAATACTAAGATCTCCTTTTACCCGGACTTCACCACAGAAGTACAAAAGAAAAGAAAGCAATTTACCCAAGTGAGAGCCAGGCTTAGAGAACTGGGAATAAAATAGCCATGCTGTACCCGACAAGGCTGCGGATCCAAGCAGACAGGGCGACTCGATTTTTCCTGACGCCGGAGGAGGCCTTGATCTGGCTTGACGCCCATTGTCCACAGGAGAGGAGGCGGTGATTCAATATGCTGGACAAGCTTTGTTTTATTTAATGCTCCCTCTATATTTGTTTGCACTGTAGAAGCAAAAATTCTCAGCAATTGCGCAGTAGAATATGGAGTGCTTACAGGAGGGTGAGGTTTTACAGTGAAGAGGGAGAGCTCTTGTTTCTTCTATTGCTATTACACTTAGCTTACTCTTACAAGTTCAGTAGTTATTTTAGTTCTAGTAAAAGTCAGGGTTAGTTGATATATCAGGGACTTTCATCTAGACATATGGGTGAGGGATTAGAGAGAGAAGGAGAGCAGACTCTAATATATATTAGATGTACCGTATATGCCGGCGTATAAGACGACTGGGCGTATAAGACGACCCCCAACTTTTACACTGAAAATATAGAGTTTGGGATATACTCGCCGTATAAGACTACCCCTTTTTCAACACACAGCAGTACATTACTGCATCCCACCACCATCCCTGGGTACCTCTGCCATCCCTGAATCCCACCACCATCCCTGGGTACCACTGCCATCCCTGCATCCCAGCACCATCCCTGCATCCCACCACCATCCCTAGATACCACTGCCATCCCTGCATCCCACCACCATCCCTAGGTACCACCACCATCCCATGGTATCACCACCATCCCTGCATCCCACCACCTTCCTTGTCCTCCCTCCCTGCCTCCCAGACCCTAAACATGTGCCACCTATACCCTGAACATGTTTTTGTTATGTTATTCTTCATATTCACATATGCACATCTGTGCCGCACTTAGATACGCCGCACGGAGATCTCGCACATGCGCAGGAGCGAGATGCGAGCGGCCGTGAGGATCCCGTGTATCCACGATCGCCGCATGAAATCTCGCACATGCGTAGGAGCGAGATGCGAGCGGCCGGGAGGATGGCGGTACAAGGCGCATACAAGGTACAGAGCAGGGGGAGGCATACAAGGTACAGAGCAGGGGGCGGTATACAAGGTACAGCGCAGGGGGGGGCATATGCCGTGGGTTACATCGCAGCTCTCAGCTGCTGGGAATACAAGGCAATAGCCAGGGCTCTCTCTGTTGATAATTCGGGAATCCCGGCACTGCAGCGCCCGCCATACCCGGCATATAAGACGACCCCCGACTTTTGAGAAGATTTTCATGTGTTAAAAAGTAGTCTTATACGCAGGAATATACAGTACTTGGATAGGTCAAGTTCAAGCTAGGCAAGGGAAGTTTCCTTTACCTATAAGGTTAGTTAGAAGTTCGGGATCTAAGGCCCAGACAGGTTTGGGGGTGTGGGCAGGGAGGGGAAATGGGAATGTTTTAAATGTGTTCCAGTGGGTATGAATGGATGCATGAGTGCTACCACAGCATTGTAGAGGGTCACTACGATGTACACAAAGATAGGATAGACATATGGCGATGATAAACATAATCTCATGGAATGTGAGAGGACTGAACTGTAAAATCAAAAGGTCATTAGTATTTAATTATCTTAAAATTTATGCTCCTGATATCCTTATTTTACAGGAAACACATCTAAGAGATCGGAAGGTTCTGTCTCTTCGAAGTCCATGGGTGGGGCAGACGCATCATGCGACATATACGAACAATGCACGTGGGGTCCCCATCCTGATTAGTAAAGAGTTACCCTGGCAACTGATCAAGGTGCAGGTAGATGCAAATAGTAGATTCATTCTCCTACATGGTCTCATCAGAGGCGAACTCCTGACTATAGTAGGGTTGTATATCCCACAACATTTTGTCCGGTCTCTATTGGACGAGCTCATGGTTAAGATCGCAATACTTCCCCCCTGCTCCCCTTATAATACTGGGAGATTTTAATACGGTTTTAGACAACCAACTAGATAGGTTGAGGCCTCCGCTTAGACATAATATGACTTTAGCTAATTGGGCGAGGGCTCATAATCTGAAATTTGGAGATGGAAAAATTCATCCCTCAGGCAATTTTCCTGTTATGCTGCTTCGGGAGATACCATGTCCCGTATTGATCTAGCCTTTGGGAATAGACTCGATACTCATGTTACGGGGGACGTCATACTTGCCACTGGGTATCTCTGATCATGCCCCGCTACAGGTTATCTTGCCCCAGGCAATAGATAAACCAGAAAGAGTATGGAGGCTAAACCCAGTGTGGCTACAAGTGCTTCCGGTGGAATCGGCTTGTCGCACAGAGTTAGAGGATTACTGGAAGGTGAATGAGAGCTCTTCTAATCCGATAACAGAGTGGGAGGCCTGTAAGGCGGTTTTGAGGGGTGTCTGCATAGCAGCGATAGCCACACACAGGGTGCAACGGCAAATCACCCGTACTGGGATAGAGGCGAGAATGGTGGAGGCAGAAAAGGCATTCACGGGTGACCCGTCTAGGGAACGTCGAGAGGAATGGCTAATGCTTCAAAGAGAATACAAGCTACATCTCACTGAATACACGCAGAAACGGTTGCTTGCGCAGAGGAAGATAGTCTTCTCAGAAGGAGATAAGAACGGGAAGGCTTTGGCATATTTAGCTAGGGTTGAGAACCCCGGCGATTAGCACAGAATCGGGACAGGTGGTCTCCAGGTCTAATGAGACTTGCGCTCAATTTGCTGAGTACTATACGAAATTATATACCTCTACATTGACGTATACTTCTGAGGAGGTTAAGAGTTACCTGGGGAGGCTGACCTTCCCTCAGTTGGCCAGGACAGAGAGAGTGATGTTGGATTCCCCTATCACTCCCTTGGAGATTCAGTCAGCTATAAATGCCATGGCCCCGCATAAAACCCCAGGTCCTGATGGTTTTCCGTCAGAGTGGTATAAATTATATGCAGAGAGCTTTAGTGCTAGGCTGAGTAAGCTGTTTGCATATTCATTAGAGGTATCTATGCTACCCCCCACATTCTCTGAGGCCATAATAGTGGTGATCCACAAAATTGGGAAACCACCAGAAAAGTGTAGCTCCTATCGCCCTATCTCTCTCATAAATCTAGATGCTAAGATTTTGGCAAAGGTCCTGGCATCGCGTTTATCAGAGATCATACTATCGATAGTGGGACCAGATCAATCGGGATTCATGCCTGGTAAATCTACGGACATAAACCTTAGGAGACTTTATACTACTTTACAGATAAAGCATGATAATGCGGGAAATAGGGCGATAGCTTCACTAGACAATGAAAAGGCTTTTGATTCAGTAGAGTGGACATTTTTATGGGAAATACTGGGAAAGTTTGGATTCCCTGATAATTTACTGAAATGGTTGCATCTCCTATATGCACGACCTACGGCAAGAGTGCCGGTGAACGGGACTTTATCTAAATCTCTCCCATTGCAAAGGGGCACTAGACAGGGGTGTCCCCTATCCCGGTTACTCTTTGCCCTTGCAATGGAACCGATTTCTCTCCTCATAAATAGCGGTCAAAGAATAGAGGGCTGGAATATTGCAGGGATAACAGAAAAATGATCGCTATACGCTGATGACATGCTGGTGTACCTGGGTGACACAGAAGTTTATAGACACACTCCTAGAAGTAGTAGATGACTATAGGAGATACTCGGGACAAAGTCAACTGGACCAAATCAGTCTTGTATATGGTCGATGAAGTGGATAGGTTATGTATCTCGGCTGGGTCAAAACTGCTAGTAGTAGACAAATTTAAATATTTCGGGGTCCCTTATGAACCTAAACTGTTTGTCTCTCTTAACCTGATCCCAACCATGGAATAGATAATGCAAAAATTGAAAGCATGGGTGACTCTTCCCCTTTCGTTGGTGGGGCGGATAAATATTTTTAAAATGACGTTACTGCCCAAATTATTGTATATGTACAGGGCAGCTCCAGAATTGTTGAAGAGGCCTCACTTCGAGGCTATTAACAAGTTACTTACTCCCTTTTTATGGCCTAACACCCAGCCTAGGATTGCCAGAGACACGTTTAAGTACTACCAGGCAGTGCAACTGACATATGCTAGCTGGTGGATCAGAGCAGATGCCAATAACCAAGCCACAGTATTGGACGCAGCACTGTTGGGCTCTTATGGGACAGGCTCATATACCGAGAGGGCAAATATCCAGTCAAATACCTTACTTCCAATATGTTAGCGGTGTTAAATATATGGAAGAAGACCACACGGGGGTATAGAGAGAAATACTGATACTGAGGGGTGGTCTCCAGTGATGCCTCTATGGCAAAACCCTAAACTATCTGAGATGTACAACCTGCAGGATTTTGAATTCTGGCAGCAACACGGTGTTAAATACATTACTCAATTATACCTGAATGGTAACTTTAAAACCTTCAGATATCTTAGGCTAGATTGTGGGATCTGAAACTCCTCTCTATTTAGATACTTCCAACTCAGGCACGCATGTAAAACACAATTCGGCAAGGATCCGATTCAGCTTGAATATAGCTCTATTGAAAAGATTGCAAGACAAAAAGGTGTGTATAAACCAGTGTCTTCTTTTTACATGGAGCTTACGTTGCAGGCTCTACCACCATTATCTAAATCTTTGATTAGATGGAAGGTACACATACTGCAACTAGAGGATAGACATGAAAAAGAACTAACATATAATTGGAGAAATACGGTAATTAGTGCCAGAGATCAATTTATTCAGACTAAATGGCTGTATCGCACATATTTGACACCTGTCAGACTGGAACGGATGCATAGGTTAGATAGTGCTCAATGTACTAGATGTGGTAATGATAGGGGAACCCTGATTCATATGATTTGGAATTGCCCAGTGATAGAGTATTGGTCAGGAATTCATGGGTTCCTCAATGAAAAATTGGGTCTACCAGCAGTCTACTCCCCAAAGAATAGTCTGTTAGGGTTGGTAAATTATCTGATCCAAACAAAATACGCTAGGATACTTTATCGATTCTTGATGTTTTATGCCAGGAAATCCATTCTGCTGCATTGGAAGCCTCCGGCAGTCCCATCAGTTCGACACTGGACTCCGATTATAGATGCGGCTCTACCAATGTACAAATTGACCTTTATAGCGATGGGAAATGCCGAAAAATTTGAGAAAATCTTGGGGCCTTGGTTGAGAACTAGATCATTTAGGGAGACAATCAGTTAATGGATGGGGGTGGGAGGTGTAGGTCCGACCGCTCAACATATGGTAGTTGCTGAGCTGATCCCATTAGCAATAGACCGTATTTGGGAGCGGAGAAGAGATTGACCATTTACAATAACTAGTTGAAGGAAGAGGAACTGCAGCGCTGTGGTGTGTGTGTGTGTGTGTGAGTGGATGGGGCATCACTTCTGGAGTTGATGAAGATGAATAACAATCCATAAACTGATATGTACTAATGTTGTTGAACAAGAGTATGTAACAAAGTATCATTATGATGTACACAAATATTGAGCATGTACAAGGGATGCTGTTGACTCTAGTCTTGAAACCATGCTGTAAGTCGGTTTTATATGTTTTTTTGGGGAAAAAATGAAAAGCTTTAAATAAAGACTATAAAAAAAGAAAATAAATAGATGTTCACTGGATATGTAGACACTAGCATATGGACATGTACTTTATAATGGCACCATTTACTATTGCATACAATGTAGTGGGAAGCTAGAAAAATATTCCAAATGGGTTGGAATTAGAAAAAAAATAAACAATTCCACCCTAGTTTTAGGAGTTTGTTTTTAGGCCTTATGCACACGACCATATGTATTTTGCGGAACGGAACAGCTGGCCCTAATAAAACCGTACTATCCTTGTCTGTAATGTGGACAATAATAGGACATGTTCTATTTTTTTGCGGAAATACAGACCTATAGAAACAGAATGCACACGGACCACCTTCTGTTTTTTTTTGCGGACCCATTGAAAGTAATTACAGGGATACCACCCTTTGTATAGTTTTTCTTGTGTTTTAATACTTATATATATATATATATTATTATTTTTTTTCTTCTTTTCTCTGCATATCCTGACCCCATACCTTTGTTATATTTACGTCTTTGGCACTTTTGGGGGGGGGGGAGAAAAGTGCGTCTTATGGGGCGAAAAATACGGTAAACTCCCCTAGGGGACCTAAACACGTGATATTTAGAACACTTCTCCCATACAGTAAGTGTATGGGAAATTCAATATATTATTATGGAGCACTGCCACCTGCATGCATCTTCCTCAATCTCAGCACTGGCAAACCATTTGGCCCCTGGAACACAGTGCTCCTGGTAAAATCTGTCTCAGATGCCATGGTCATAAATGAGGGTTTAAATGGTTCACAGAGATTAGCCACGGCTATGCCATCTTTAAAGTGCCAACATCCGCTGTACTTCGGTTTGGGGTTATTTTACTTACGGAATCCAATTTCTGGGAAACCACCTCCATGTGGCATGGTATAATTCATAGGTATAAGGCTGAGTTCACACGGGCGAGATTTCCGCGCGGGTGCAATGCAGTAGGTGAACGCATTGCACCTGCACTGAATCCTGACCCATTCATTTCAATGGGGCTGTGCACATGAGCATTTTTTTTCACGCATCACTTCTGCAATGCTTTAAAATCGCAGCATGTTCTATATTCTGCGTTTTTAACGCAGCCCTGGCTCCATAGAAGTGAATGGGGCTGCGTTAATAACGCATTGCATCTGCAAGCAAGTGCGGATGCAATGCGTTTTTCACTGATGGTTGCTAGGAGATGTTGTTTGTAAACCTTCAGTTTTTTATCACGCGCGTGAAAAACGCATCAAAACGCATTGCACCCGCGCGGAAAAAACTGAACAACTAAACGCAACCGCAGACAAAACTGACTGAACTTGCTTGCAAAATGGTGCGAGTTTAACTGAACGCACCCTGAACGCATCCGGACCAAATCTGTCACGCTCGTGTGAACTCAGCCTTAGTGGTCCATAGCATCCAGTGGCACAATAGCATAGATCTGTAACCTGTCAAGAGTGCATTAGGCAAAGGACAGTAAAACTGCAATCTGAAATAGGATTTAAAACTTTTTTTTCTTAGCTGGAGATTTCTGTGAAACAATGAATAACCAGATTGGATTTCAGCAGGCAAGAACAGACAGCAGCACAGGAATTGTAAAAATACAATGCATGATGTATTAGAATGAAAAGGAGAAATAAAATTTCTAAAACCAGAAAATGACATTCATAAATCACAAAGTGAAAAATGCAGCCTGAGGTAAGAGCTAAAAAATATACACGGGAACCGTAAAAAATAGTTTGATAGAAAGTTATACATTGCCAATATACAAATGTTAAAATCATTTTATTCTATTTTTGAGTGCTTAATACCATACAAAACTGTATAAACATAATGTACATGAGAAATATCACATTTTTACGTTGTGGTGCTGACACCTTCTGCTTAGGTGGTTTGGTGACGTTTAGCAACCTACTCAAAAACATCAAAATTCATACAAATTTGTTCAGCCCAGATCATACTGGGCAATCTTGTTCACTTTATAAACTTTGCTTCTCCCAAGTGACTGGGGAATAGAGTCCGTTACACACGGACTGTAAGCTGCCATTATGTTCAGTTTCCTGTATCTCAGCAGGGTGTGGACGGCGGACTGCTAGATGGGGTACCGCGAGCCAAAAGCCTATTAGACAAGTGTCCATTCTCCTGAGTGACACGCTGGGTGTAGAATATGATATAAGCTTGTGCCTTGCAGACCTCTTCAGCTGTGCAAGTGTGCAACTTGGAGTCATTACAATGTACCCAGAACCCTAATAGAAAAATAAAAGAGAACACTGGCATTAGCGATCACTGTAATAAAAGGATTAGGCTAGTCGTACACTAGCGTTCACCGATCCGGCAGCCTGCCGGGTCTGCCATTGCTGTACACTGCCGGAATGTCGTCCGGCAGCATTAACTATAATGGGGTCCGGCCACAATCCGGCAAATATGCAGAGAAATGGCTGCACGCTGTGGTTTTTGTCTGGCCGATTCCCAGCATTCTATCTCGGAAAAGCCTGCCAGAAGGCTGTATCGGCGGTGTGAAACAGGCCTTAGATGTGTAATCTATACGTATATGTTATTACTCAAACTAGTCACACATGGCTATGAACACATCCGAACAGGTCAGGGGATATAGTCCAATGAGCTCCAACAAATGTACCGGTCCTTTAAAACCAGTGGCCACCATTCTGCTTTATTTAGAAAAGTCTGTGCCGATTAATATTCTGAAATAATCTTCATAGGGATCATAGGCAGTGCTATTTGGCACACTTGATGAACAATATTCTGACTACATGTGGCCACCACTAGGGGGTGCCAACAGCATATGGATTTATACAGCTAGAATGTATGTAGAGTTACCCCTAATGGTGGCAATGGGTAGCCACTTATTACAGCTTCAGTCCCAGGCCTCTCCCACCACACAGCAGTCACGGGCCCTGCCTCTAAAGCTCTCAAGCAGGACTTGGTGAGACACCTACCTTTAGTTATTTAGCCATTAAACCACTTAGTTTTCACTTCCTTGGACTCCAGAGGAATTGTATATACTTCCAGCAAATGCATGCACAAGGTTTATGTAGCTTTTTGTGTTTCTTCGTAGTGATTGTATGAATACAGCAAAATCATTTTACCACTAGGCTTTTGTAAGAATTTCCAGTCTCTGTGACAAAGCATCCCTGAACAGGAGACTTCCAACTACCCCACATTTAATGCCTCATTCGCACAGTCAGTGTTCGGTCAGTGATTTCCATCAGTGATTGTGAGCCAAAACCAGGGACGGCTCTAAACACAGAACAGGCGCAGATCTTTCCATTATACCTTATGTCTGTGGAGGCTCCAATACTGATTTTGGCTCCCAATCACTGATGGAAATCACTGACTGAAAACTGACGTGTGAATGAGGCTTTAAAGGCGTGTAGTAGACAGGACATGCCACAGTGTCTGACACATGTAGGTCCTCTGGGACCTGTACCTATCTCCAGAACATGGGTCTGCGTCCTCCATCCACCTTGGGGCAAGTTGGCTGTTGGCCATCACAGCCAGACGGAGATGTGGCTGTGCATGACTCTTTCTATTTACTGCTATGGAGTCACAGAGAGCCACATGCTCCCCCATTCTGGACAGAAGTGCGGTCCCAGAGGTGGGAAGGTCTTGTATCACTACAATAATGAACATGACATATATGACATATCTTTCCTGCCCACAAGAAGTTTTCAGATCATTACTTTTCTACAGAGAGGTCATGAAAGCAATCATGTCATGGATGTAATGCATGCAGTAGACGCTACAGGACATGTGTGTGAATGTAACAAAATCCTGCCAAATACACTGGTGTATGGGACATGATGAGAAGTAGAAAACGGAGCACATTCATTACCTCCTTCTGGGTTGTAGCAGAAGGCTGTATAATGCCCAGAACCAAATCCCTTCCCATGATGCATCACTACAGCAGACAAATCATAAATGAAAGAATCTGGCTTCAGGTTTGCAGTAGATTCTCTACAGCAATATGGCTCCATGCTTAGCATCTGGTCAAACTGGACATGCACCCCGATTTTCTCACGATGATTGCGACCTGACCACCTAAGGAAAAATAAAACCACAACATCAATTGTGTTGCTCTTCATACACATTTTCTATCGTGCAAGAATGAAAATGGTGTTTTATGTTGCCTAAAAATTAAAATAAGCATGGCCCCTGGATGAAGGCAGTAAAACCTAAGCATGATGAGAGTTCTTATGACATACTCCTTTACCTGAACCTCTTGAGGTGCAGTCTCAGAACTTGAGGTAGGCCACACACCATCAGTTGCTTCTGGGCTTCTGTAAGGACAACTGGTTTTGATGAAAATTTCCTGCGTTTTGCTGGAAATTACAGAAAATATGTGAACATTTTATGTTACATTACTTATCTAGAAACATTTTGCTCCCAGAAGACATGAACCTGTGGCAGGGGATCTGATGTTTGAAATGGCTGTGCGTCTTGCTTGGCCGGCGAGATCATGTCCATCAATCACATTGCATTTGTTCAGCTCAATCCTATTCAAGTAAATGGGGCTGAGCTGCAATAGCAAGCAGAGCCACTATACGATGTACAGCACTGTGCCTGGTATACTATAACGAGGCCGCAGCGCCTGGACGAGTGCCACTGTCCCTTCAAAACTCTGATTCTGGAGGTGTCTGGAGTTGGACCCCCCACAGGTAGGTCATCATTGTTTAATTCCTCTTTAATATTGGTCAAATTATTTGTCACTCAGCTTTCCCAGTCAGATATAACAAGGAAACAACTGAACAGAAGTTTTTAAAAACTTGACAGATTGATTTCTATTTTAGGGGCAAATACACTTTAAGGAGTCTTTCGACTTTTGGATAGGTCATTGGGTGTCCGACACCCAGGAGCATTGTCTGACACCCAGGTCATCAGTATAAAAAAAGTCAGAAAACCCATTTAATGCTGGAGCTACATTTCAGTAATGCAAAAGAGATGCAGAGAAGGCTAGGGCAAAGTGACAACTGGCTGTATGACACCAAGATTACAGTGTAACACAGGGCTCGACAAATCCCAGGTGCCAGGTTGCCATGGCGATCAGGAATTTTGTCCTCGTGCCTGGGTATTTGCCCCTGCTTGAAAATAGGCCCAGCACACCAGCAGCCGGGCGCAGTAGTACTTTAGGTTTAGAGTAGACGCGGCGTCATGCAGGAGTCCGTGTCTACTAGGCCCACCCCTCACACTTTCCGCCCCAGACTACAGTGAGGAGGACCGCTACTGGCTCAGGCTCGTCTGCTTCTCAGAACTGTGGCGAGTGGCGGTACGATAGGGGGCGGCCTTCCCCCATCATTGGTGGGCAGTGCGTCCCCCCCATCATTGGTGGCAGCTGCAGTTCCGATCGGAGTCCCAGCAGTGTAATGCTGGGGCTCCGATCGGTTACCATGGCAGCCAGGACGCTACTGAAGTCCTGGCTGCCATGGCCAGTTACTCTGCAGAAATATACTTACATGCGCTGTGGCCGCCCGACGCTCCTTCTTCTTGTAACTCGTTACAGGTCTGTGCAGTGAATTGCTATAAGCATAAGCAATGCGCCGCACAGACCTGTGAGTTACAAGAAGAAGGAGTGTCGGGCGGCCACAGTGCATGTAAGTATATTGCTGCAGAGTAACTGGCCATGGCAGCCAGGACTTCAGTAGCGTCCTGGCTGCCACCAATGATGGGCGGGGGAGGGTGCACTGCCCACCAATGATTTTAATACAGGGGGAGGGGGTAAGAGGGCGCACTGCCCACCAATGATTTTAATACAGGGGAAGGGGGCGCACTGTCCAACAATAATTTTAATACCGGGGGGGGTCCACTGCCCCCCAATGATTTTAATACCGGGGGTAGGGGGCGCAATGCCCACCAATGATTTTAATACCGGGAAGGGGGGCTCCTAACTTTCTTAGCTGGCTCCTAGATTCCAAGGAAATTTGTCAGGCCCTGGTGTAACATCTCAAGTAAGGGTCCATTCACACCTCCGTATGGGTTTTGCGGATCCGCAAAACACGGACACCGGCAATGTGCGTTCCACATTTTGCGGACAGCACATCGCCGGCACTCTCATAGAAAATGCCTTTTCTTGTCCGACAATTGCGGACAAGAATAGGACATGTTCCATTTTGTTGCGAAATGGAAGTGCGGATCCGCAAATGCGGATGCGGACAGCACATTCCAGCCTCATTTAAAATGAATGGGTCTGCAAATTGCGGAACGGATGCGGCCCCATTTTGTGGACGTGTGAATAACTGTGAACATGCTACATGCAAAGCGATGCAAACGTGAAACCTTACATTCCAAGCAAATTTTTCAGCATGAAACGAAGTAAATGACATGTGAATGCAACTCGCTTGTGCTATACAAAGATTTTTCTTTAGTGTCTATTAGATGTAGCAAAGCCTAAATCGTATATAACAGTGCAACAAGTCACAGACAAATTGTGCACGTTTTTGGTCACACGAACGAAGTCGCCATGTAGCCCTAGCCTAAAGCCGAACAGCTATGGTATTCCTGGAAGAGCGTCTGCTGTAGAGCGTTAAATCAGAATATCCTTGTGAATACATACTGCATCTACTCACTGTTGCACTGATCACAGGCGTAGATCTTTCCTTCTAATGCCTCCGTCTCGGTGAACTTGGCCAACATCTCAGTCAGTAGGCAAGGTCGCTGGGAGGCAGTCTCCTTGCCATTGCAGTGATACCTCTCCGGAAACTCCAGTGACAAGTCCCAGAAGGGTTCTATTGTATTAGATTTATTATCACAGGCAAGACAAGTTACCTATAAAAAAATAAAGTAACGCATATAGATTTCTGATATTGCTAATTAAGTATTCCCCAATGCCTAATAGAGAAGTTCATAGATACCCATGTGTTAGACATGCCCTGAGCATTGTTTTCTGTCACTGGGTCCTCTGGTGATTAAAGGAATCTCAGGCTTTTATGACTTCCCTCTGATGTCTCCTGACTCTCAGAAACCACCCTACAAATACATTCACACGACCGTGTGGTAGGCTTCCTTCACATCACCGGTCAGCCTTTGCATTCTCCTGCAGGAAAACGGAAAGGACGGATTCGGCACATAACTGGCGGGCCCCATAGACTATAATGGGGTCCGTTAGGTTTCCCCTCAGAAGAAGATTTTTGAAGCGGAGACAAAAGTCCTGCATGCTCTACTTTTGTCTCCGCTCCAAAATCTTCTTCTGAGTGGAAACCTAACGGACCCCATTATAGTCTAAGGGGCCCGTGGGCTCCGTTCGGCTCAGTTATGTGCTGAATCCGCCCTATACGTTTTCTTGCCGCTAAACGGGGCAGGAGAATGGAAAGGCTGAACGGTGATGTGAACGAAGCCTAATTCTTTTCCATTATGTGGTCCGCAAATAATGGAACCGTGTGTCCGCACGAAAAAAAAAAAAAAGGATTACATACGGAATGGTTTCTGTATGTCTTTCCGCAATTTGCAGATCCATTGACTTGAATGGGCTGCGGACCCATCTGTGCGGGCAATAGTAGTACAAGCTTCATATTTTTGCGGACGAGAAATGCGGACACACGGATGCGGACAACATACTGAACGTCCGCACATTTTATTCACCCATAGGAATGAATGAATCCGCATCTATTCCGCAAAATGTAGAACGGATGCGGATAAAACACTACGGTCGTGTGAATGTACCCTAAGGCCTTATGCACACGACCATATGTATATTGCGGACCACAAAAAAACTGATCATCTGGCCCCTAATAGAACAGTCCTATCCTTGTCCGTAATGCGGACAATAATAAGACATATTCTATTTTTTTGCAGAACGGAAATATGGACATACGGAAACGGAATGCACACTGAGTAGCTTCCTTTTTTTTTGGGCGGACCCATTCAAATGAATGGTTCTGTATACGGTCCCCCCCCCCCCCCCCCCGGGAACGGACACAGAATAAATACATTATGATGGCGAGGCTGTAAAGAATCTGGTGGCACTGCCCTATAGAAAATTTCAGAGGGGTCTTCCAGCCTTTTCAAAGTGATGGCATATCCTCAGCTAATTGGCAGGGAGCCGGACCCATGCCGATCAGCTTGTGATGGCGTATCCTGAGGATGGACAACACATTTAACAGTATCTCAACTATTGCTAACTAGGGCTGGACAATTAAATCACATTAATTCGATTAATTCACCCTTTTACAGCCAGACGATTTAAAAAAAATAATCATATCAATTATTATTTTTTTGATACAACACTTCAGAACGCAGTAAGAGCCCAGCACTTAAAGGGGGTTGTCTCATCTCGCCGTTACACTGCAGATTTCATCATAATTTTCCATCAGTATTGTGTATATATATGGATGGCATAGATTTCATTTTTTTGGGCGCACGGACAAGCAAATAAATTTTTGGCACGAAGCCTGTCTCTCTTAAAAAATCTGTAACAATGTATTCCACAGCACTTAAGACTAAGACCAGTGTACAAAACCAGAGAAGATGGAGCGTAGAAAGAAATTTTTAGAAAGAGACTTCAGCTGTCTATCCAGGAGAGAGACATCTGAAGACATCAAGTACGATTAGACAACCTCAACACTGCTGACCTATAGCACTTCAGTCTTATCTGAGCCGCACAACACCAGCTGCTACTTTCCAAGTAGATTACTGAGAAGAGACCCCTCTGATAACAGAACATGAAATGTCACACAAGCCACCATGGGGGAGGGAGACGCTCAATATTCCAGCACACTACCAGTTCAAGAAATAAGTAACAAAGACTCAACAGAAATGGTTCTGCCCTGTCCCCAATATGCCATGCCAAATGTCCTGTAAAACATATGCACCTTGGAAAAGCATCCATATTGTCTACAAGCACTGCCATCACAGAAACCAACAAATGCACACACAAAATGTAACTACCAGTAGTTTGTAACTAAGTTGTGCTCCAAAGCTTGGAACAGGGGCATAGTGCAACTTTTAAGATAAATAACCTCTTTCAGGTACTGCGGTGCCCCCTCCGTCTGTAATCATTCAAAAGCCACAGTCGCTGTTGACTGTGGCATCTAAGGGTTTAAATGGGCAGGACTGGAGTGATTTTTATCCCATTTAAACAGAGCTTGCCACGTCTTGAGAGCAGTCCAAGAGATTTCAGATTAGTTACATCAGAAAACCAGCGTAAATTACACCAGCAACCTATGCCAGCTACTAGCTAGAACTGATTTCGGCTTCTGACGCACAGGCCTCCAGAGATGTGCCAAAGTTATTAAGAAGCGTGCAACAAATAAATCTGGCACATTTTACGGCAGCGTAAACGTCAGTCTCGATAAACTCCCCCCAATATTTTTCCTGATGGCTGAATATTTATCTTTAACGGCTCCCTTCCCAAGTGAAATCCTAGTTGAAGCAGATGGCGCCAAATGTTATGTAGATGGACAGGATACAATGCTGGGATCTACAAGCAAGGCCTCATATTTACAGCACAGCATGGTGACATAAAGCAGATCTGTCAGCTTAAAGGGGTTCTCCGGCAATATAAGAAAATAAATTTACTGAAAATACTTAAATATTACTTTATTACAAATACATTACCAAATACCCTTCAATAGTTACAATGGCTTTTTGTCTGGGGAGTAATCATCAGGGGAAATAAAATGGCCACCGTCCTATTAGTACACACAAAACCTGTCCTAATCACACAGCAGCACAGGTTACATCAGGACACTGAGCTAAAGAACTGCTTCATCCTCATCTCTGCTTGTCAGGGATTATGATCCTATATACAGCTGATAAAATGAATCTCTGTAGGAAGAGGGCTCATGAGTAGAGATGAGCGAACTTCTGTTTTAAGTTCGGCGTCTAAAGTTCGGGGGCGGGTTAGCGGAGAATCCCGATCTGGAACCGGATATGGATTCCGACTTCCGTTGTGGTCCGTGGTAGCGGAATCAATAATCGGCCATTATTGATTCCGCTACCACGGACCACAACGGAAGTCGGAATCCATATCCGGTTCCAGATCGGGATTCTCCGCTAACCCGCCCCCGAACTTTAGACGCCGAACTTAAAACAGAAGTTCGCTCATCTCTACTCATGAGGAGACATGAAGTACAGAGAGAAGGTGGGGATGTAGTAATGTGGAGCAACACTTGCAGTCTCCATTACCACAGTCTGTTCTCTCTGTACTTCATGTCTCCTCATGAACTCTATTCCTACAGAAGTTCACCTGAAGATCATATTAAACTGTATTCAGGACATGACCCCTGACAAGCAGAGCAAAGAGGAGGATGAGGCAGCTCTTTAGGTCAGTGTAACTTGTCCTGCTGTTTGATTGGGAAAGGTTGTGTGTGCACTAATAGGATGCGGACATTTTATTTTTCCTAATTATTTCTCCCCAGACAAAACGAGCCATTATAACTAAAGTTATTTGGGAATCGAAAATTTTAGAAAAATTTATATTTAAGTATTTTCATTTTCTTCATTCCCAGAGAGCTCCTTTAATATGCTTCAGCGTACTAAACCTACAGGTCTGTAATACTACAGAGTTGATGTAGATTTCTGTTTTAGCGCAAGGCCTGGCAGAGGATGCACCTAATTTATGACTAGGCCTGTGCCTCATCATAAATTAAGCGCATCCTCTGGCAGCACAGGGGCTATCACAGGCTGGCATAAAACACCCGTTTATGATAAATCCACCCTATACCCCCCAAAACGATTGACATGCTGCTGTGTATCCACTTACATACAGCAGCCTGTCAGTCACTGATCTAAGAGGTCTAGCATACAGCTGGCGTATTCTTTTAGCCCTTACAGCAGCCAAGCGTTACAACCGAAAAATCTCCGGTCTACAGTGGTACAGGAGAGCTTCACTGAAGTCCATGCATAGTGTAGTATGGCTCCATACCTCTTGTATATGTTGTAATTGTACAAAGCCTGTGTACATGATGCCTAAATCCTTGTTCACATTTCTGTGTCTGTGATAAGATGGTCAGTGTTTCATCTGTGAAGATGTTTGGTTCACGTATCAGTTTTTTTGCCCTCCGTATGTCATCGGTATTCCACGTGCACTGCTAAGGGTACTTTCACACTAGTGGCAGGACGGATCCAACAGGCTGTTCACCCTGTCGGATCCATCCTGCTGCTCCGTCCCCGTTGACCATAATGGGGACGGGGGCGGAGTTCCGATGCAGTACGGCAGTTCGCGGTGAGAGGCCGCCGGACTAAAAAGTCGGACATTTCCATACTTTTAGTCCGATGGCCTTTCGCTAGCGGCAGGACGGATCCGACAGGGTGAACAGCCTGTCGGAACCGTCCTGCCGCTAGTGTGAAAATAGCCTTAGCTGTAAATTAACTCCCAGAGCCATCTCCTACTAATGTTCCGTGAAAACCACTGATAAAATAAGGATGCTGTCCGTATTCTGTCAGCGTTTTTTCACAGATCCATAGACTTCAATGGGCGTGTTCAGGCTGCAACAAGGACCAAGGCAGAGCGTGTCTCTGTAGTTTTTCTTCTGATCCACTGAGAGCGGACCGTGGAAACCCGGCCGGGATTCCTCCTGACAGCATGAGCACACGGCGTCATTGGTTGCTGTGACGCCGTGCGCTTCATGCAGCCGCTGCTGTACAGTAATACAGTGTGCGTGAGGCCTTAGGCTAAGTTTCCATTTCCATAACCTCATCAGACAGGCTTTTTTGGCACAGAACTGCCTGCCATGGTTCACCAAATCTGGTCCTGCCAGATTCTGAACCCCATAGACTATTATGGGATCCGACCACTTTCTGATATGAGAGCTGGGTTTTGGCTGGACAAAAACCATTGCAAGTAACGTTTTTTTGTCCTGCCGAAATCCAGCACTCATTCCGGAAAGCAGCTGGATCCCATTATAGCCTATGGAATCCAGCAGTAAACGGCAATATCCAACAATGCCGGATCCGGTGATCTCCGGAAGGCAGTTCTCTGGCAAAACAATCTGCCCGATTAGGCTACAGAAATGTGTGCGTAGCCTTGCACACTTACAGAGGAAAATGGGTGTGTCGAAAAGACCCAAAATATAAAGATCAGATATACAATATTTCTGACTGCTCTTCATCGCAGGTCTAAGGAGGGACTGTGATTATGTTTTGTAGTGACAAGTATTCCTGTACTGTACTGCTATACAATACACTGTGTGAACATTCCAGGTCAATCACTATTAGGGGCAGTTCACACAGTGTTTTTAACCGCAGAATTTTGGCGTCAACAAACGCAATCCAGGCAGCAGCCATGTCCTTTTTGCCTCCCATTCTTTGCATCAGAAGGCAGCACTAAAGATCGCGGAATGGCTGCCACTTCTCGGCACAGCCGCAGCTTCAAACTGCTGCTCCGATCTACAGTGCTGCATCCCCCTGCAAAAAATGGGAGGCAGAAAGGACTCGGCAGCAGCCTTCCATGCCAAAATTCTACAGTAAAAAAAAAAAGCAGTTTGTTTTAGGGCTGAAACGATTACTCGAACGAATTGAGTAGCTCCACACAAAAAAAATCCTCAATGCAATTTTTTGCATTGACGATTCGCTTGTCTCATGTGACCACGGAGCATGAGTGAAACGCTTGCTATTACTCACTGCTCTGTGGTCACCCGCTGGCCCGTACCGTGCTGCACTGTATCCTGACGCTGTGTGACGTGTGAGGACATGGCTAGGAGGGGGAGATGCTGGCACTGAGGGGGCAGCTGATGGCACAGCTGAGTGCCACAGAGGGGGCCGCTGAGTGGCACTGAGGGGCCCGCCTGATGGCACTGAGGGGGCTGATGAGTTTTTATAAAGAAAAACATTCTTTTAATTAGTTTTTTGTTATTAGAATACTCGATTAATCGGTAGAATACTCTATTACAAAAATAGTCAATTTGCAGCCCTAGTTTGAACGGCCTCTTAGGCTATGTTCACATGGACAAAATCTGCTACTGATTCAGTAGCAGAAAATTGACTTTGGTTTCAAATCTGCTTCAGAGGCGGCATATCACTTCTTTAAATGGAACCTGCCACATTGAACATGGTGTCTAAGCTGCAGGCAGCATATCATAGAGCAGGAGGAGCTGAGCAGATTGATATATCGTTTTATGGGGAGAGATTAAGTAAAACTTGTAAGTTCACTTTCACACTCACATTTTGGCTTTCCGTTTGTGAGCTCCGTTCAGGGCTCTCACAAGTGGTCCAAAACTGATTAGTTTGCATTCTAATGCGTTCTGAATGGAAAAGGATCCGCTCAGAATGCATCAGTTCAGTCTCCATTCCACTTTGGAGGCGGACACAAACACTGCTTGCAGAGTTTTGGTGTCCGTCTGACGAAACTGAGCCAAACGGATCCGTCCTGGCACACAGTGTAAGTCAATGGGGACGGATCCGTCTTGGCTATGTTAAAGATAATACAAACGGATGCAGATGGTTGTATTATCTGAACAAAACGCGAGTGTGAAAGTATTTTAATTTATACATTTATATTCCTGCTCATTCTGGGCTTTGCAGTCCAGGAGACGGTCCTATCAGTGACTGACAGCTATCTGTGTATACACAGCCATAGAGGGAAGGCTGTCATCACTGATAGGGCTGCCTCATTGACTTCACAGCCCAGAACGAGCAGGAATGTAAATGCATACAAGTTTTCCCATAAAACTACATACCAACCTGCTCAGCTCCTCCTAACAGGCTGTCTGCAGACTGCATAGCATTTTCATGGTGACAGGTTCTCTTTAAAGGGGTTCTGCACTTTCATTTAACTGATGATCTATCCTCTGGAATGCATAGTACAATAGCGCTGGAGGGGTTAAAAAAAATAAAATATATATATTTACCTCACCTTAACCACCTCCGGACCGCCTAACGCAGATTCGCGTTCCGGAGGTGGCAGCCCTGCGCACAGTCACGCATATATGCGTCATCTCGCGAGACGCGAGATTTCCTGTGAACGTGCGCACACAGGTGCGCGCGCTCACAGGAACGGAAGGTAAGCGAGTGGATCTCCAGCCTGCCAGCGGCGATCGCTCGCTGGCAGGCTGGAAATCCGAATTTTTTAACCCCTAACAGGTATATTAGACGCTGTTTTCATAACAGCGTCTAATATACCTCCTACCTGGTCCTCTGGTGGTCCCTTTTGTTAGGATCGACCACCAGAGGACTCAGGTAGGTCAGTACAGTCGCACCAAACACCACACTACACTACACCCCCCCAGTCACTTATTAACCCCTTATAAACCCCTGATCACCCATGATCACCCCATATAAACTCCCTGATCACCCCCCTGTCATTGATCACCCCCCTGTCATTGATCACCCCCCTGTCATTGATCACCCCCCTGTCATTGATCACCCCCCTGTCAGGCTCCGTTCAGACGTCCGTATGATTTTTACGGATCCACGGATACATGGATCGGATCCGCAAAACGCATACGGACGTCTAAATGGAGCCTTACAGGGGGGTGATCAATGACAGGCGGGTGATCACCCATATACACTCCCTGATCACCCCCCTGTCATTGATCACCCCCCTGTAAGGCTCCATTCAGACGTCCGCATGTGTTTTGTGGATCCGATCCATGTATCCATGGATCCGTAAAAAATCATGCGGATGTCTGAATGGAGCCTTACAGGGGGGGTGATCAGTGACAGGGGGGTGATCACCCTGATCACCCCCTGTCATTGATAACCCCCCTGTAAGGCTCCATTCAGACGTCCGCATGTGTTTTGTGGATCCGATCCATGTATCCATGGATCCGTAAAAAATCATGCGGATGTCTGAATGGAGCCTTACAGGGGGGGGTGATCAGTGACAGGGGGGTGATCACCCTGATCACCCCCTGTCATTGATAACCCCCCTGTAAGGCTCCATTCAGACGTCCGCATGTGTTTTGTGGATCCGATCCATGTATCCATGGATCCGTAAAAAATCATGCGGATGTCTGAATGGATCCTTACCGGGGGGGTGATCAGTGACAGGGGGGTGATCACCCTGATCACCCCCTGTCATTGATAACCCCCCTGTAAGGCTCCATTCAGACGTCCGCATGTGTTTTGTGGATCCGATCCATGTATCCATGGATCCGTAAAAAATCATGCGGATGTCTGAATGGAGCCTTACAGGGGGGGTGATCAGTGACAGGGGGGTGATCACCCTGATCACCCCCTGTCATTGATAACCCCCCTGTAAGGCTCCATTCAGACGTCCGCATGTGTTTTGTGGATCCGATCCATGTATCCATGGATCCGTAAAAAATCATGCGGATGTCTGAATGGATCCTTACAGGGGGGGTGATCAGTGACAGGGGGGTGATCACCCTGATCACCCCCTGTCATTGATAACCCCCCTGTAAGGCTCCATTCAGACGTCCGCATGTGTTTTGTGGATCCGATCCATGTATCCATGGATCCGTAAAAAATCATGCGGATGTCTGAATGGAGCCTTACAGGGGGGGTGATCAGTGACAGGGGGGTGTATCCGGGAGTCTATATGGGTGATTACCCCCCTGTCATTGATCACCCCCCTGTCATTGATCACCCCCCCCCCCCCCTGTAAGGCTCCATTCAGACATTTTTTTTGGCACAAGTTAGCGGAAATTTTTTGTTTGTTTTTGTTTTTTCTTACTAAGTCTCATATTCTACTAACTTGTGTCAAACAATAAAATCTCACATGGACGCACCATACCCCTCACGGAATCCAAATGCGTAAACATTTTTAGACATTTATATTCCAGACTTCTTCTCACGCTTTAGGGCCCCTAAAAAGCCAGGGCAGTATAAATACCCCACATGTGACCCCATTTCGGAAAGAAGACACCCCAAGGTATTCGCTGAGGGGCATATTGAGTCCATGAAAGATTGAAATTTTTGTCCTAAGTTAGCGGAAAGTGAGACTTTGTGAGAAAAAAACAAAAAAAATCAATTTCCGCTAACTTATGCAAAAAATAAAAAATTTCTAGGAACTCGCCAGGCCCCTCATTGAATACCTTGGGGTGTCTTCTTTCCAAAGTGGGGTCACATGTGGGGTATTTATACTGCCCTGGCTTTTTAGGGGCCCGAAAGTGTGAGAAGAAGTCTGGGATCCAAATGTCTAAAAATGCCCTCCTAAAAGGAATTTGGGCCCCTTTGCGCATCTAGGCTGCAAAAAAGTGTCACACATCTGGAATCGCCGTACTCAGGAGAAGTTGGGGAATGTGTTTTGGGGTGTCATTTTACATATACCCATGCTGGGTGAGAAAAATATCTTGGTCAAATGCCAACTTTGTATAAAAAAATAGGAAAAGTTGTCTTTTGCCAAGATATTTCTCTCACCCAGCATGGTTATATGTAAAATGGCACCCCAAAACACATTCCCCAACTTCTCCTGAGTACGGCGATACCAGATGTGTCACACTTTTTTGCTGCCAAGGTGGGCAAAGGGGCACATATTCCAAAGTGCACCTTTCAGATTTTGCAGGCCATTTTTTACACATTTTGATTGCAAGGTACTTCTCACACATTTGGGCCCCTAAATTGCCAGGGCAGTATAACTACGCCACAAGTGACCCCATTTTGGAAAGAAGACACCCCAAGGTATTCCGTGAGGGGCACGGCGAGTTCCTAGAATTTTTAATTTTTTGTCGCAAGTTTGTGGAATATGAGACTTTGTAAGAAAAAAAAAATTAAATAAAATCATCATCATTTTCCGCTAACTTGTGACAAAAAATAAAAAGTTCTATGAACTCACTATGCCCATCAGCGAATACCTTAGGGTGTCTACTTTCCGAAATGGGGTCATTTGTGGGGGTTTTCTACTGTTTGGGCATTGTAGAACCTCAGGAATCATGACAGGTGCTCAGAAAGTCAGAGCTGCTTCAAAAAGCGGAAATTCACATTTTTGTACCATAGTTTGTAAATGCTATAACTTTTACCCAAACCATTTTTTTTTTTTGCCCAAACATTTTTTTTTTATCAAAGACATGTAGAACAATAAATTTCGCGAAAAATTTCTATATGGATGTCGTTTTTTTTGCAAAATTTTACAGCTGAAAGTGAAAAATGTCATTCTTTTGCAAAAAAATCGTTACATTTTGATTAATAACAAAAAAAGTAAAAATGTCAGCAGCAATAAAATACCACCAAATGAAAGCTCCATTAGTGAGAAGAAAAGGAGGTAAAATTCATTTGGGTGGTAAGTTGCATGACCGAGCGATAAACGGTGAAAGGAGTGTAGTGCCGAAGTGTAAAAAGTGCTCTGGTCATGAAGGGGGTTTCACCTAGCGGGGCTGAAGTGGTTAATCCACTTCCTTGCGCAGCCCGGCTTCTCTTTTTTGCTGTGTGCAGGAACAGGACCTGGCATGTGATCACTCCGGTCATCACATGATCCATCACCATGGTAAAAGATCATGTGACGGACCATGTGATGACCGGAGTGACGTTACCACAGGTCCTTTTCCTGCACACAGCAAAAAAGAAGGCAGAAGAGAAGCCGGGCTGCGTGATCAAGTGGATTAAGGCGAGTTTAATTATTTTTAAACCCCTCCAGCGCTATTGTACTATGCATTCTGTATTCAGAATGCTATTATTTTCCCTTATAACCATGTTATAAGAGAAAATAATAATGATCGGGTCTTCATCCCGATCGCCTCCTAGCAACCGTGCGTGAAATTCGCACAGCATCCGCACTTGCTTGCGACTTTCACGCAACCCCATTCACTTCTATGGGGCCTGCGTTGTGTGAAAAACGCAGAATATAGAACATGCTGCGATTTTCATGCAACGCACAAGTGATGCGTGAAAATCACCGCTCGTGTGCACAGCCCCATAGAAATGAATAGGTTAGGATTTAGTGTGGGTGCAATGCGTTCAACTCGCGCATCGCATCCGCGCGGAATACTCGCCCTGTGTGATAGGGGCCTAAGGCTCCATTCTCACGTCCGCAAATCGGTGTCACAACCAGACAGCTGAGAAGCTCTGACAGAAGCCTTTCAGAACCTCCTCCTTGAGTTTCTTTGTTGTGATGTTCAGTTCCTCATCTCGTTAGCCTCTCTTAGCTGTCATGGTTGGACTGATTGCATCCCTTTAAATCCCTCCCCATGGTGCATTGCTGGGCGGCTTATACTTCCTCCTGGAGTGTGTGTGCATGCTGATCTTGTTTTCCAGTCTGCTACAAAGTTAAGTGCTGAACATTTATCTGTTATTTTCTGTTTGCTGGATCCTAGGTGACCCTGACTCCCTCCGTGTCTGGTGTAGGGAGCCGGTGGTCGTGTCCCCTCACTATTGTAGGGTGTTCAGGGGTTATATAGTCGAGGTACGTGGATATGCAACCATCCACCTCTGGGATCGTTGCATAGGCTGAGCAGCCAGGGAAAGTCTCAGGTGTTGTGCAGGGGTCTCCCTTATGGTTCCTTAGCTTTGGATCCAGTGAGTCATATATGCATGTTGCTTTGTCTTGTTTCCTGTACACCGTCCGTGACAATGGGTCCACATCCGTTCCGCAATTTTGTGGAACGGGTGCAGACCCCTTTATTCTCTATGGGGACGGAATGGATGCGGAGAGCACACTATGTGCTCTTCGAATTCACATTACCGGAGCGCGCCCCCATTCTTCCAGTCCGCAGCTCCGGACAATAATAAGCATTTCTATGGGGGTGCCGGCCGGGTGTATTGCGGATCCGCAAATTGTGTATCCGCAATACACTACGGACGTGTGAATGGACCCTAAATGCTTGTATAAACTCCACTAAAATCAACAACAAATTACAAAATCACTACCAAAAATGACCTGCTTTCTGCAACTGCTACTTCTGCTGTGGATTTTGCAGTGTGAACGCAGCCTTACATGCCAATCCACAGTAATTAAAATGAATCTTTAGCAGTAGAGGACTGCAATCTGCCAGCTTGCTCCAGGCCCATATCCAAGAACGCCGTAATGAGCGGTTATCCATAATTAATAGTGATAGCTCTGGAAGTAGTCATCCAGCACTTTTGCTTGTGAAGCCGAGAAATAAAATTCTTCTTCAGGTGCAGGTTTCCTAAAAAGCTGCCCGATTATCTGCCCACTAGGGAGTAATTTCACATGATCAGGACAGTAGCAGACAATGTACATTTTACATTTAGCCATGCGTGCAGTGCCAACTAGGACAAGATCTGCCCGTCTGGTTGAACACAACTGCGATCCGCTGAGATGATACATGTAGAGTGGTCACCTGTTTCACCACATCAGGCTCCAGCTGTCAGTGCTCGGCAGCAAATTCTCCACTTTGCTCTGGCCTTTCACAACCGTACCCATGTAAACAGCTTCTCATATGCCAATCGTGATAGGTTTCACAGAAGCTACTTACATCACTGCTAGCGTGGAGCAAATCGAGCTTCGGATCAGAGATCCAAAGTCCATTTATTCAAACACTGGTTTTAATGCTGTCTCCACGTACAGAATTAAAATGTATTGCCTCCGCGTACGCAAAATTCGTTTCAGCCGAAGTGGCGAGAGACTTCGGTGGATTAATTCGGTAATTACATCTGTGTCTTTAACCCTTTCACATCTGCAATCTGTATATATACGTGATAGCTGCACATACCCCGTGCAGCTACCACGTATATATACGTTCTGGCAGCTCTTTAATCCAAGCGCTGCAAAGCGCTTGGATTAAAGCTTCTGCCCCTGCCCTGTATGCTGTCACGGACAGCATACAGTGCAGTAATGCCGGCAAGGGACCAATCAGAGTGGCCCCTTGCCGGCAATCGATCCAATTGGTTAGTCTGTGCAGACTAACCAATCGGATCGCGGCAGCGTTAAAATGCCGGTTTCTGGCTCTGATCTGCGCTCTGCAGATCAGAGCCTGAAATCGGTAAGGTGTCCTCGTGCCCCCCGATCCTCCAAGCCTTTGGTGCCCGCCTTTGGTGCCCCTCTGTGGTCCCCCCCATCTGTGCCCTGCTGACCTGTGCCACCTCTGCCACGCCGATCTGTGCCTGCTGCGCAGCTGCGCTGATGTCCTTCCTGCCCTGATGCGGTCCGCCCCTTCCCCGCCCCCTGCATTAATTTTCTGTCCGCCCCCCCCTCCCAGCGCTGCCCCCGATTCCCCATTCTGTGTGCGATGGCGGCGGCTCCATTCCTGAGCCGCCGCCATCAGCAGAGAGTGTCAGCTCTATGCTGACACTCTCCTGTAACCCGATAGATGCTGCGGTTGCGGCATCCATCGGGTTAACAGAGGGAGGGGGCTCCCTCTCTCCACCATCGGGGCTGCAGCGCTGTGATTGCAGCACCCGATGGTTGCCATGGCAAAGGCGTCCAGTGCTGCCACCTACAGGCAGTCTGGAAGTATTATACTTTGCAATGCAAGAGCATTGCAAAGTATAGTACAACTATCAGCCCCACTGGATCTTCAAGATCCAAGAGGGAACTGATAAAAAAAAAGTGAAAATAATAAAAGTAAAAATAAATCAATAAATAAATAAAAATGTAAATAAAAAAAAAGACATTGCCTTTTCCTATAAAAAAATGAAAAAATAGCGGGCTTCAAACTCATGTCACGTTGGTACAGGGTCCCAACTAGGCTCAACTCCATTTTCCCATCTGCCTCGCCCATGTGCTGGCGTTGTGGCTCTGAGAGGGGTACATTATTACATGTATTCTGGTCTTGTCCCCTTCTCTCGGCTTTCTGGGACTCTGTGTGGGGGATCACATCGAAGTTTTCTACATACGCTCTCCCGAAGACGCCGGCCTTTTTCCTGCTCCATCAGTGCGAGATTCCTCTGGCATCCTACAACAAATCTGTGGTAAGACATTTGGTGAACGCGGCGAGAGCTTGCATCCCAGGCCTATGGAGGCAGTCTTCTGCTCCCTCCATATCAATGTGGATCAGTAGAGTCCAGGAGATTATGCGAATGGAGGATCTCACTTCTTCTCTGAGACACACTGAGAAAAGATTCTCCAAAACGTGGAGTCATTGGTTGATCTTTTATGATTCGGCTGATTGTAAGGCACTACTGGCACCTGAGTGAGAGTCAAGGTTTGCGAATACTGTCCCCCCCTTTCCTTTATCCCTCCTCCCCTTTCTTCCTCTTCCCTCCCCTGTTTCCCCCTCTCCGTGTCTACATAATGTTTGTATTCAGGTTGCATATTACTGTTCCACAGTCGGTGGTGGTTCTCCCGAGTAGGGTTTTATGAGTTTATGACCTGTCGATTGTCATTTATTTTGCCTATGCTTTGTTACTGAGATGTATTCGCCATCAGTCTCATTGCCTGTCGGGCTTTGAGGTGTTTATTTTTACCTATGCTTTGACGCTGAGATGTATTCTGCATCAGCCTCATTGCTCGCTATGCTTTGCTCTATTGAAAATTGAAAATTTAAATAAAGAATTTACAAAAAAAAAAAAAATATGAAAAAATAAAATAAAATACACATATTAGGTGTCACCGCGTCCGTAACGACCGTCTCTATAAATATATCACGTGATGGACCCCGTCCGATAAACACCATAAAAATAAATTTTAAAAAAACTGTGCCAAAAAAGCTATTTTTGTCACCTTACATCACAAAAAGTGCAACAGCAAGGGATCAAAAAGGCTTATGACCCCCAAAATAGTACCAATCAAACCATCACTTCGTCTCGCAAAAAATGATACCCTATTTAAGACAATCGCCCAGAAAATAAAAAAGCTATGGCTCTCAGACTATAGAGACACTAAAACATCATTTTTTTGGTTTCAGAAATGCTATTATTGTGTAAAACTTAAATAAATAAGAAAAAGTATACATATTAGGTATTGCCACGTCCGTAACGATCTTCTCTATAAAACTATCACATGACCTAACTCCTCAGATGAACGCTGTGAAAATAAATAAATGAAAACTATTCCAAAACAGCCAATTTTTGGGTCACCTTGCCCCATAAAGTGTAATAAAGAATGATCAAAAAATCCTATGTACCCAAAAATGATACCAATAAAAACCTCAACACTTTCTGCAAAAAACGAGCCCCTGCACAAGACGATCGGCAGAAAAATAAAAAACATATGGCGTTCAGAAAACCAATCCAGCACAATCTGCCTTCCAAAAACCGTATGGCATTCCTTTCCTTCTGCGCCCTGCCGTGTGCCCGTACAGCAGTTTACGACCACATGTGGGGTGTTTCTGTAAACCGCGGAATCAGGGTAATAAATATTGAGTTTTGTTTGGCTGTTAACCCTCAATGTGTTAAAGAAAAAAAATATATAAAATGGAAAATCTGCCAAAAAAGTGAAATTTTTAAATTTCATCTCCATTTTCCTTTAATTCTTGTGGAACGCCTAAAGGGTTAACAAAGTTTGTAAAATCAGTTTTGAGTAACTTGAGGGGTGTAGTTTCTATAATTGGGTCATTTATGGGGGTTTCCACTATGTAAGCCCCACAAAGGGACTTCAGACCTGAACTGGTCCTTAAAAAGTGGGTTTTGGAAATTTTCTTAAAAATTGTAAGAATTGCTTCTAAACTTCTAAGCCTTCTAACGCCCTAAAAAAATAAAATTACATTTCCAAAATGATGCCAACATAAAGTAGACATATGGGGAATGTTAAGTAATAAATATTTTATTAGGTATCACTTTCTGTTTTAGACGCAGAGAAATGGAAATTTGGAAAATTGTGAATTTTTCCAAATTTTTGGTAAATTTGGGATTTTTTCATAAATAAAGGTGAAATATATTGACTCAAATATATGACTATCATGAAGTACAATGTGTCACGAGAAAACAATCTCAGAATGGCGTGGATAAGTAAAAGTGTTCCAAAGCTATTACCACATAAAGTGACGCATGTCAGATTAGTAAATTTTGACCTGGACACTGGGGCATCAATGACCCTTGGTCATGAAAGGGTTAAAAACATTTTAAAATAGCAAACCAAAAGTTGGGTTTGGTACTGGCTGGTACCTCAGTACCAAACTTGACTTCAGATTGCTATTTTAAATGTTTTTCAAGATGCAGAAATGATTAATGAATTCATTCACAGCGTGATTTAGGCCGAAACTAATTTTGGCTACAGCAAGTTTGTATGTGACCTGAGGGAATGCAGTTTTGGCCTCAGAGAACTGGCAAAGGAGCCATCTTGAGAAGATCCTCATAATGTAGGATTCAAAACAGTCATAACTAAGGGGAAAACTCAATGAAAACTGTGGTAAGTGAAGAAACTAAAGATTGCTTTATGCATAATGCTGCTGCAGCAGTAACAAATGCTAAAAAAATTTTTTTTTTATGAAAATATGACAGTTATCCTTTAAAACCGAAGTGTTTGACCGAATCGACTCCAGATATATGATGCAAGATCTCAATTCGCTCAACTCTGGTCGCGGCATTAGCGACCTCATTACTTGGCCAAGTATCATTTGTACAATGTGCTAGTCCTATTCAACTTGCTCGTATAGACTGCCCAGTGTCAGAGGGCAGGCACATTCGCCTCCGCAGTGTATTCGCTGCAACAGATCTGCAGATCCTGTATGCTTCACAACACAAGTCACCGTTGTATCTGAAGGTCAGTATCACTTAAAGTGCACTTAAATGTGCCGACTGAGCAGGCAACGATCGAGATGGAAATGTTCCTTACCGATAATTGCCTGCTCGTCAGTGGAGGAGAGAGCTGCGATTACATGTAGCAATCACCTCCACTGTATGGGGACGAGTGATAGCTACTGGAATCACTGATCACACAGCACGATCTGCTGCCCATAACTGATGATTTAGGAGTCCACATCAATGATGACTTCACCTGCTGAACAAGCGTTTCGCTCGTTTATCAGGTGATCGGTGGCACCTTTACACGGGCTGATTATCAGGAACGAGCGTTTGTCCGAACATTTAGTCCTAATAATAGTCCTGTGTAATTCCGCCATTAGACGTGTTTGTGTCTGCGCTCATTTCTCCTCATTTACACTACACACACAGACTACGCAAATGAATATAAATGGCCTACTTATCAATTCACTAAAGAGGACGATGCGCATAGTTAATTTATATGCAAATAAGACAATTTTCTATGCCTATTCTCATGCAATGAGCAATGGTTCTGCCATGAAAGCGGCTGAGGTTGATAGACTTCTTCATCTTATGCCTGAAGAAGTGGACATAAGAGCGAGCCGGTCAAATAAACACAGGGGGCCATTTATCAGGCTGATGTAAAGTAGAATTGGCTTAGTTGCCCATAGCAACAAATCAGATTCCACCTTTCATTTTTCACAGCTCCTCTGGAAAATGAAAGGTGGATTCTGATTGGTTGCTATGGGCAACTAAGCCAATTCTACTTTACACCAGTTTGAATACCGTGCCTTTAATGTTTTTCTTTTCACTGGTACCTGGCATATACCCTCAATGGCTATACCAGTAAGATAAGTAACTGTTTGGAACCCAAAGGGTCTGGAATTCTTGCAAAGAGTGGGTTCACGCATGGCGTTTTTTGGAAACACACCACAATGGTTTTACAGCTCTTGGATCCAGCAGGCAGGAGAAGTAGAAGTCTTTTCTATATATTTCCCATTCCTTGTGAATATGCTTCTGCACTTCAACATTTTTCAAAAAACTGCCTTGTGTGAAACCATCCTAATCTCAAAGAAACCAACAGGTCCAAGTCTGGGGTGGCAGGAATGTCACTTCAGGGCCCAAACATGAAAGTAAAAGATGCAAGAGCATCAGGGTCCTGTGTGACATGTTCACAGATGACCGGTGACCGTTTATTTGATTCTTACACATCGTTCAATTGTCTTCACACCGGTATGACTAGTTATGCAACCTTTTTCTTGCTTTTGTTTTTTCACCAAGGTCATGCTGTATTCCCTGTATACATTATAACCATATATGAAAAGTTACTAAATGGTGACAAGATCATTTCTCGCATAGATCGGCACAGAGCGATCAGATGGCCCCAATCGCTCCAGCGTAATATGTACATAAGATAGAGCAAGATCCTGCAGCAATATCTAAGGGTTAAAAAAATCAAAGTGGCGCTCACACGTCCCTTCAGCGGCATTTCAATCAGAAGGCACAATGTGGCGGCAGAGTCCAGAAAATGTGCATGTGAAAAGGGTTCTTCCCAATGACCACTGACACAAAAGAGAAGGCTCCACTGAGCCTATTGTCAAGGAAAAGCTAGGAGGGGGGAGAACGGCCGGAGCTGTGCATATGCAAGGCACATTTGTCACCCATCAGTGCCATGTAAAACCTTTACATTCTGGAGCCCATTCTGCATTACTGGAGACCTGGAAACACCACTGTGACATGGATATCCTCCCGAAAGTGAATACCAGGAGCCAGCCTTACATGCTGTCCAAACAGATGGGGGGGGGGGGGGGCGAACAAGAACCAGACCGCTGTTAAATATCCTGATGTCTTAAACCAGATCACAGAAAAGGAAAGGAGGAATTGACCTCGCACAGCAGGCAGTGAGCAGAGACAAAACATAACCTGTCTACTAAGGAGGCCGCACATTCCAATTTGTCAGCACCGTGATAAATACAAAGGAAGGCATCTTACGTGTGAATCATAGAAACCAGCAGAGCAGCAGTCACACCACACATGATAAGCATTTTCAAGGTAAGGACTGGCTCAGGAAACGCTGCTGACTGTGCTTCCCTTTAAATGGGATTTTCAGGAACTTTGATATTGGCCTATTCTTAGGATAGGCCATCAATATCAGATTAGTGTGGGTTCGACTCCAGGCACCACAACAATCAGCTGACTAAAAAGGCCATGGCACTCAGCTAATTGGCGGGTCCCCGTACCAGACATAGCCACTATCAAGTGCATGGCGCTATGCCTAGTGAACAATGCAGGGAGTCACACCAACCCCATTGATCAGATATTGATGGCATATTCTGGACAGGTTAACTTTGGTCTTGGTTCACCAGCTCCTTGTCATTGCATATTGTGTAAGGTCAACTCATACTTGCCTTTTCTATCTGGTGAATGAATGCCATGGTTAATCGGTAGTGCCCCTGGTTCTAAGTCCCAGAAAGCACTTTTAGGTTTCCTGACCGTATGTATTTTGCAGTCCGCAAACTGCAGATCTGCAAAATATGGATGCCGCATTTTCCACATTTTTTTGATTTGATTCCAATTCTTTTCCTAATTGCATTTGCCTACTCTTGCAAAACAGACAAAAATAGGACATTTTCTATAATTTGTCTAACAGCACACGGATGACATCTGTGTGCTGTCCACATTTTTTATAGACCCATAGAAATGAATGGTTCTATGTGCAATCCGCAAAAAATGTAGATCAGACAGGGACCCAAACAACAGTCATGTGCAAGAGGCCTTAAGCAGGATTCACATATAGTATATTTCTGTACCAACCTCCAATAGTTCTACTGACCCAAACTGCAGGGGAGAAGGCACCACTCAAACAATGATAAATGGGACCATACCAAAGCTGTGTGATACCTAAAGGGACCATACAGCCCAAAGGGATACTCTGGATTCAGTAAATGAGGTTTCTTCAATGTAAAATAATACAATTATTCATTTTCTAAAACACCTAAAAGAAGCTGAAATGGATTTTCCCAGGCTTAGTCCATCAATATCAGAAAGGTGGATAAACAACTTCACAGTACCCCAACAATCAGCCATTTTCACAAGCTCCAACACTGGAACTATACAGCTCTGTGCACTGTAGAGTGGCCGCTGCTCCCATTTATCAATAGGCAAGTCCTGGAAAATTCCTTTTAGGCTAGTTTCACACACCTCTATTCAATCTGGGAAACATGCTCTATGTGCCAGCTGTATCAATGATGCTGTGAATTCCTATCTCACCGCGGGTCTACTGAACTTTACTCTCATAATGCTGTGACTACAGTTCAGTAGATCTGCAGTGAGATGGAAATTCTTAGCATCCTAAATTATTAAGATGCTGCAAGTTCTCCCCAGAAGAGCAGTGTTCAGTTTGGGAAATACAGTGGGGCAAAAAAGTATTTAGTCAGCCACCAATTGTGCAAGTTCTCCCACTTAAAAAGATAAGAGGCCTGTAATTTTCATCATAGGTACACTTTATCTATGAGAGACAGAATGGGGGGAAAGAATACAGGAAATCACATTGCAGGATTTCTAATGAATTGGTAAATTCCTCGGTAAAAAGTATTTGGTCAACTACAAACAAGCAAGATTTCTGGCTCTCACAGACCTAAAACTTCCAGAGGTTCCTCTGTCCTCCACTCGTTACCTATATTAATGGCACCTGTTTGAACTTGTTATCAGTATAAAAGACACCTGTCCACAACCTCAAACAAACACTCCAAACTCCACTATGGCCAAGACCAAAATGCTATTGAAGGACACCAGAAACAAAATTGTAGACCTGCACCAGGCTGGGAAGACTGAATATGCAATATGCAAGCAGCTTGGTGTGAAGAAATCAACTATGGCAGCAATTAGAAAATGGAAGACATACAAGACCATTGATAATCTCCCTCGAGCCTGGGGCTCCATGCAAGATCCCACCCCGTGGGGTCAAAATGATCACAAGAACGGTGATCAAAAATCCCAGAACCACACGGGGGGACCTAGTGAATGACCTGCAGAGAGCTGGGACCAAAGTAACAAAGGCTACCATCAGTAACACACTACGCCGCCAGGGACTCAAATCCTGCAGTGACAGAAGTTTTCCCCAAGCCAGTACATGTCTGGGCCCGTCTGAAGTTTGCTAGAGAGCATTTGGATGATCCAGAAGAGGATTGGGAGAATGCCATATAGTCAGATGAAACCAAAGTAGAACTTTTTGGTAAAAACTCAACTCGTCGTGTTTGGAGGAGAAAGAATGCTGAGTTGCATCCAAAGAACACCATACCTACTGTGAAGCATGGGGGTGGAAACATCATGCTTTGGGGCTGTTTTTCTGCAAAGTGACAAGGACGAGTGATCCGTGTAAAGGAAAGAATGAATGGGGCCATGTATCGTGAGATTTTGAGTGAAAACCTCCTTCCATCAGCAAGGGCATTGAAAATGAAACATGGCTGTGTCTTTCAGCATGACAATGATCCCAAACACACCGCCCGGGCAACAAAGGAGTGGCTTCGTAAGAAGCATTTCAAGGTCCTGGAGTGGCCTAGCCAGTGTCCAGATCTCAACTCCATAGAAAACCTTTGGAGGGAGTTGAAAGTCCATGTTGCCCAGCGACAGCCCCAAAACATCACTGCTCTACATTAGATCTGCATGGAGGAATGGGCCAAAATACCAGCAAAAGTGTGTGAAAACCTTGTGAAGACTTAAAGAAAACATTGCCAACAAAGGGTATATAACAAAGTATTGAGATGAACTTTTGTTATTGACCAAATACTTATTTTCCCACCATAATTTGCTAATAAATTCTTTTAAAAAAAAATCAGACAGGCAATGTGATTATCTGTTTTTTTTTCTCATTATGTCTTTCATAGTTGAGGTACAGCCAGGTCCATAAATATTGGGACATCGACACAATTCTAACATTTTTGGCTCTATACACCACCACAATGGATTGTGAAAATGAAATGAAACAAACTAGACGTGCTTTAACTGCAAACTGTCAGCTTTAATTTGAGGGTATTTACAATTTTACATCCAAATCAGGTGAACGCTGTAGGAATTACAACAGTTTGTATATGTGCCTCCCACTTGTTAAGGGATGAAAAGTAATGGGACAATTGGCTTCTCAGCTGTTCCATGGCCAGGTGTGTGTTATTCCCTCATTATCCCAATTACAATGAGCAGATAAAAGGTCCAGAGTTCATTTCAAGTGTGCTATTTGCATTTGGAATCTGTTGCTGTCAACTCTCAAGATGAGATCCAAAGAGCTGTCACTATCAGTGAAGCAAGCCATCATTAGGCTGAAAAAACAAAAAACAAACCCATCAGAGAAATAGCAAAAACATTAGGCGTGGCCAAAACAACTGTTTGGAACATTCTTAAAAAGAAGGAACGCATCGTGAGCTCAGCAACACCAAAAGACCCGGAAGACCACAGAAAACAACTGTGGTGGATGAATTATTTCCCTGGTGAAGAAAACACCCTTCACAACAGTTGGCCAGATCAAGAACAGGAGGTAGGTGTATGTGTGTCAAAGTCAACAATCAAGAGAAGACTTCACCAGAGTGAATATAGAGGGTTTACCGCAAGATGTAAACCATTGGTGAGCATCAAAAACAGAAAGGCCAGATTAGAGTTTGCCAAACGACATCTAGAAAAGCCTTCACAGTTCTGGAACAACATCCTATGGACAGATGAGACGAAGATCAACTTGTACCAGAGTCATGGGAAGAGAAGAGTATGTAGAAGGAAAGGAACTGCTCGTGATCCTAAGCATACCACCTCATCAGTGAAGCATGGTGGTGGTAGTGTCATGGCGTGGGTGTGTATGGCTGCCAATGGAACTGGTTCTCTTGTATTTATTGATGATGTGACTGCTGACAAAAGCAGCAGGATAAATTCTGAAGTGTTTCGGGCAATATTATCTGCACCTATTCAGCCAAATGCTTCAGAACTCATTGGACGGCGCTTCACAGTGCAGATGGACCAAGACCCAACGCATACTGCAAAAGCAACAAAGAGTTTTTTAAGGGAAAGAAGTGGAATGCTATGCAATGGCCAAGTCAATCACCTGACCTGAATCCGATTGAGCATGCATTTCACTTGCTGAAGACAAAACCGAAGGGAAAATGCCCCAAGAACAAGCAGGAACTGAAGACAGTTGCAGTAGAGGCCTGGCAGAGCATCACCAGGGATGAAACCGAGCGTTTGGGTATGTCTATGCGTTCCAGACTTCAGGCTGTAACTGACTGCAAATGATTTGCAACCAAGTATTAAAAAGCGAAAGTTTGATTTATGATTATTATTCTGTCCCATTACTTTTGGTCCCTTAACAAGTAGGAGGCACATATGCAAACTGTTGTAATTCCTACACCGTTCACCTGATTTGGATGTAAATACCCTCAAAATTCATTTCAAATCCATTGTGGTGGTGTATAGAGCCAAAAATTGTAGAATTGTGTCGATGTCCCAATATTTATGGACCCGACTGTATACCTATGATGAAAATGACAGGCCTCTCATCTTTTCAAGTGGGAGAACTTGCACAATTTGTGGCTGACTAAATACTTTTTTGCCCCACTATACTGCACCCACACAGAGGATGATTCCCACACTGAATCCGCTCATGTGAAACTGGCCTGAATGTTCCAGAGGATGGAAATCTGAGATAGGCTGTGTATCTACCACATGGGCTTTCTACCTTAAACATTAACAATGACAGTAAACAGATATCTTGAGAGTTGTGAGAAACTGATAAATAGTACAGGAGAAAAATCTACAACATATATCCTATATTATTATTATACACTGGATATGCTTGATTTGCTGAAAACAAAATACCCCTTAAGTTCTTAAAAACCATAAGTACTAAGACAAGATCTGTGACATTCTTTAAAAAAAACTAGACATCACATGGACTGCCCGTGACAGATCACACCTTCATCTGTGTTCACCTCACGCTGCCAATTACGATACTAGGAATTAACATACCTGGCTGAGAAGCTGCCCATGAAAAATGTTGTTGACCACATTCAGGACTTGTTTAATGAGTTTCCTCTCAGAGCTGGGAATCAGGGTTGGGTACCTGGTCCCAGTTGTCTCCAGTTCTTGTTGTACTTTATCCAAAAGTTCACAAAGGAATTCCTGAGCATCTTGCTGTGCGTATCCACGAAAGGCTGGTATCAGCCTCCAGACTGAATGGAGCATGGCAAAGGGGGAGACCAGTGCCCATTTACCCGACCACATGACTTGGAAGAGAGTATGTAACTCATGACAAAGAGAAATGTGTGCTGAGCTAGGTTTAGGTTGAATGAGTTCCATGTTTCGACTCTTTGATGCTCCGCCACTAAGGCCAGATGAAGAGCCTTGGCGCTTTACCAAAGACCTCTCCACGTTTGTGTGCTTTTTTGCTATGCTAGCTAAATCTGCAGCAGGAGGGATTTGGCTGGAGGATCTGATTTTTCCATTGGCTGCAGCTGTCAATAACTCCTGAGTTTGAGTGAGATCAAGCTGTAAGAAACACTCCCGGAACACGTGCAAGTGACTCAAAATTTGAAGAATAGAGTTCATATAGCAAGTGTTCCCCAGGTTCCTCAGTCCTGTCACCCCAGGGATCACAGTGGGTTTCCTTTTTATTGGAGAATCGCCCAATTTTTTCTTACGTACTTCGTTAGAGGTAGGCTGTGATGTTTTTCGTTTTGCGGTAGGTACAGTTTTTTGGTAGGGTTTCTGCATTGTTGGTGGCACAATCTGTGGAGGAGTTTGTATTTGCTGTTGCAAGCGGAAACTCTTTCTTGGGGGGGTACTTTCTAACTCTTCTTTTAATTTGTGCTTCTGGAGCTGGCGCCTTTTCCTAGCTTCCTCCCGCTTTCTTTCAGCCTCCTCCCTGAGGCGTTCTTCTTCGTACCTTTGTTTACCTCTTGGCGTCAAAGCCAACCATGATCTAAACACTTTTCCCAACAGAGCATGTCTTCGATGCCACAGAGCTGTAAACGTCAGGTCTTCAGTTTGAAGAAGTGCTTTAGCACCTTGATGAGCGCTATACGAGTCATCAACAGCTACCATTGACCGTAATGTCCGACCGCTACGTGTTGTGCAGTCATAGTTTTGACTTTTGATCGCACTCAATGTGCTACGTAAAAGTTTAAGGTCACCAGTGGCATTGTCATTGAGAACATAATCATCGCAAAGGTAACAAAATACATAAAGTTCATTCACCTCCAGTGCCATAGGATGCTTACTTTCCTGGAAGTGTTGCAGTGCATGCTCTTCGATGTATCGACCACATGCCACATGTGCGCAGCTCAGGCAAGCCCACACAGATTCTGTAGTGTTACAATCCACACAGTGCCATTTTTGAGGATTTAATATTGAATGGTCCTGAGCCAGCCGTAACCGGCCCACATGCCTACATTTATCCATCTTGAACTGTCAGATCTATGGGTCAGCTCCGCTGCAACTGGTCTGTGTTTTTTTGCATGTACATTCTGGCCTACAAAACAACGAAGACAAGTTATAATGACGCAGATATATACTACTACATCCTGTACACCAATAACGTTTAAAAGGACTGCATGCATATTTCAGTATTAACCACAAAAGAAGGGTATGGGGTGTTAGCCTGGAAACATGAAGGACCACTGACAGACGAAACGTGTAAACAGATTCACATGATGATCCCTGAAGGAAGGTTCAGCTGTAGATCCCAAAAGCCTATTGATATTTTGATATAAGGACTTTGTTGTCTTCTGTCTGAGTGACATGTTTCACATCTTGGATAAAACAGAATCGTTTGCATGTGCTTAATATACTTCCCATTGCTGGGTATGATGAAGCGCATTTAGCGTGAAACGGCTGTACCTTTACTGATCTATGTGCACAGACCTGCTTGTACCCGATTTTAACAAGTTTAATAAACTGGACGTTTTACTTTGGAATTGGTGAGTGCCGCTGTTTCTTCTCATCTCTCCTTTAAATATACCACTGTGTCTGCCTCAGCAGAGCACCACCGTATCCATTCACTGAATCGCACTACCTGTGTCTTCCTACCAATCCTGCATATTGGTCAGGTGTAGCAGTGCCGGCAGCGCTTTCTTCTCCTGATTGTTTTCAACATTTTAGTAAGCATTCAGTATTAAGAACGCTATTTTTTTCCCTTATAAACCATGTTATAAGGGAAAATAATAAAATCTGCAGAACACCTAACCCAAACCCGAACTTCAGTGAAGAAGTCCGGGTTTAGGTCTGGTTACCACATTCAGTTTTTTCTCACGCACGTGCAAAATGCATTGCACTCGCGCGGAAAAAACTGAACCACACGACGCAATCGCAGTAAAAACTGACTGAAATTTCTCTCAATGCACACGCAACGCATCCAGAGAAAATACGGAACGCCCGTGTGAAAGAGGCCTAAATCCTTTTTTTATATTTCCAATTCTTTTCAGATCTTCTTCTGTCTACGTCCCGTTCACATGGCGGCTTTCTAAGCGGAACTTTTGCACAGACAGCTGCATCGATGGCTGGGTCATTTCTGCCTCCCACCGCTCCGCAATCCTCAACACAGCCTCCCATTGAGATGTATAGGAGGCAGAAAGGACCCAGCCATCAGCTGATTTTTTTATGAACTTTGGTGCGGCTCTCCATGCCAAAATTCTGTTTTAAAAGCCGCCGTGTGAACATCCCCTTCAGCTCCTGGGAAAATATACAGAAGCATTTATTTTGAAAACATTAGTGAAGCCAAAAACTGCCCATACAACATGATAAAAGTTGCCTAAAACCGGCAAGTAAAAATTTTACATAAATGATTATATATGTTTGATCTGTTGCCGTAAATGTCCAATAGGTGTGGGACCCACCCTTGGAACCCGCTCCTATCGCCAGAACTGAGCATGCTCAGCAATTTCCAAAAGTCCATTAGCAGTTAAAGGAGGGAGATGCACACGCTTGACCTCCTCTCCATTTGTGGCGGCACAAGACAGGGTTCTGTTATTGAGACAGGTACAGGGTCTAGAGGTGGGACCCACACCTATCAGACATTTAAGTCCATTTATGTTTGTGGATTTAGGTCTGGTATGTTGCTGGTGGGATCCACTGGACAACTAACTGGTCACATTCTGGGCGATCAAACTCTTAGTTGTTCGGTCGGCTGTAAAGTGTACCCTGCAGGGTGAGGTTATCTGTCTATAACTGATTACTAGGGTTGAGCAAACTTGTGTTTCAAATTTGGCGTACAAAGGTCGGGATATCTAAGAGTTCCGTTATCTACAAACCGGATTCCTAAAAAGTTGGGACACTATACAAATCGTGAATAAAAACTGAATGCAATGATGCACCTTCACTTCTAAATGTAAGACCGCTTCCTAGCTTTCTTACATTTAGACCATTTTCTACCTGTTTCAGGATTGTCCCCTTCCCGCCCACTTTTTAGACCTGGCTTGAGCAGGGAAAAGTTGCCGATAGGCGTGTGTGTGGGAAGGGACGGTGACAGATTTAGCCTCTTCTCACAAATACTGCAACATACTTATATGTACAGGAAGACAAGAAACATGTGAGCAGAACCAAAGATCCCTTACTCAGGCATGAGTGCATTAGAAGTAAGACCTCGTGCACATAAACCATGGTTTTTTTCCATGTGCTATCCTCATTTTTTGCGAGTCAGATGCGGACCCATTCACTTCAAAGGGGTCTCAAAAAATGCAGACAGCACACCGTGTGCTAGCCACATCTGTATGTCCGTTCTGTGGCGTCTGCAAAAATACTGAACATGTCCTATTCTTGTCCACATTACGGACAAGGATAGGTCTGTTCTATTGAGGGCTGGATGATCGCTTCTGCAAAATGAAGAATGCACAAGGCCTGTATCTGTGTTTTGCAGATCCGCAAAACGGACTCGGTTGCGTGCATGAGGGCTAAGGACTGTTTCATACATGATCTGCCAGGGAAAATGGGCCGTGTGCGAGCCGGATCTCCTGGGCCGACCACTGCTCTCCTCAACTGACTGTATCATAGTGTTTTATAATGCAGCCAGTTCATATCTGATCGCTGATCTCTTATACTGTACTCACATGATGATGGTGATGTGGGTTTAGTACAAGTGATCAGCGATCAGATATGAACTGAGTGCATCATAAAACACTATAATACAGTCATTCGGGGCAGCCCGGGAGATATGGCTGACACAAGGTCCCTTTTTCCCAGGCTGATCACGTTCAGACTTGCAGCCTGGACGTCCAGCACTACTGGGGTCACATAGAATTTTATTGATTTATGATGCTATGAAACCCTTAGAGGTCTGGAATGTATTAGATAACACTGACTTAATGCCGTCGATTGTATGGCGCCATGTACACATCTACATCTTTTGCACATCCAGGTGGCTGTTCTGTAAATGACAGAACATGTCCTATTCTGGTCCACACTGCGGAGGAGAATAGACTTTTTGTTTGATGGAAGTGAGAAAAACGCAGAGCGCACACGGAAGGTGTCTGCTTTTTGTGCATCCGTTATTTGTGGACTGAAATAAAGACACAGCCGTGTGCATGAAGCCTAAGGGCATGTTCACATGGCGGATATTCCCAGCAGATTTTGGTGTGTATCCCAAGCTATATTCCATGGGAACTCCGTATATTCCACCGCCGATTCATTCCCAAATGACATGTACATTCTTGCAGTTTCTGCTCAGAAACCATGGCAGGCCACTGAAGGGGGGTAAATCCATGGCTGGATCCACAGCATAACCACCTGAAAGTATGCCGGTCAGCCTCGGATTTCTCCCGCAAATTCAGCAGTGGAAAACTGTGAAAATACCCTGAGGGCTCATGCACGCGACCATGCTGTTTTTTGTGGTACGCAAAATACGGAAGCCGCCCATGTGCCTTCCGCAATTTTTGGAACGGAAAAGGCAGCTCATTGTAGAGATGCCTAGTCTTATCCGCAAAACGGACAAGAATAGGACATATCTCATAATTTTTGCGGGGTCACAGAACGGAGCAACGGATGCGGACAGCACACAGAGTGCTGTCCGTATCTTTTGCGGACCCATTGAAATGAATGGTTCCGTACACTGGATCAAAATACGGTCCGGAAACGGAAAGCAAAAACCGTTCGTGTACATGAGCCCTTATACAATGGTGATAATTCTACTGGTCATGGAAGCTAAGAAGGCGGAGGTTATCTGCTGGACCCAGGGACATTCACATCTCCTACTCCCTTTACACATAAGAGTGATGAACTGTACTGTGGAGGTGTATTTCTATCCCTCACAAGATCTCTTCTTACCGTCACTGAATGAAAACTCCTTTACTTAGAGACGTGTACAAAAAGAATAGTTCTCAGCCGCTCACACGTCAGTCTTTGGTCAAAATTGCAGAACGGATGCGGACGTGTGAATGGACCCTTATACCTTTATGTCTGTGGAGGCTCCAGTCCTGGTTTTGGCTCACAATCACTGATAGAAATCACGGACCAAACATTGACGTGTGGAAGCAGGAAACATACAGGACGTCAGTTGTGTTCGGCTAGTTTTTGTTTTTCTGTGAGGAGCTGGACACAACTGATAGATAAGGACGTTCACAGGTCCAGCATCCATAGACAGAAAAGTACAGCATGCAGCATTCTGCTGTCTGGCGCTATTTTACATCCAGCATCACAACGGATACACTGGATGTACATGACCGATCCCACAGAAAACTATAGCGTCAGTTCTGGCTTCACTTTCCTTCTGGTCAGCTGAACCCGCTGTTCTCGGTAGGTTTGGCCAGCAGTACACAAATGTGGATGGTGACGGTTTCTCAGGGATTTTCATGGCTTATCCTCAGGTCATCAATATGAGATTGGCGGCGGTCTGACTTCCTGTGTACAATCAGTTGTCTGAGGAGGCCGCAACGCTCACAAGACCACCGGTGAGCAGGGTGGCCTCTTCACAGCTTACCAAGCACAGTGCCATCCACTGTATTGTGGCTGAGAGAGAAAGAATATATATGTGTTGTCTGGTGGGTACTCTTTCTCATTATGGAGAGCGCTTGGTAGGCACAGTATATATGTTTGGAGTATTATATGCCGGGCAATGCCCCTATGGGTTTCTAGGAAAGATATTCAAATTAGGTTTTCTAAGTCTATCTGATGGCAGCAGATGCAAGATGTGCTAATTTTCAGATATTTTTTTCCCAGAAACCCATAGGAATGGTGCCTACCCTACAATAGTCTCCATAATAGAAATATTACCCACTCAGAGGTCCCCCAAAGCCTCTCAACTAGTAAAGCTGATTCTAGAAATCTGCTTTGAGGCTCATGCAAATCCACAAAATATGGATACCGGAGTGCACGCTGCCATTTTTTTTTTACACTCCTGCAGAAATGTCCTATCCTAGTCCACAAAACGGACAAATATCGGACATGTTCTATTTTTTTTGCGGGGCCACAGAATGGACTTACAGCTGTACTGTCTGTATCTTTTCAGATGAACGGGTATGCATCTGATCTACAAATAACCCGGATGTGAAGCTGGCTTGGCGCTTTTCCTAGTTTTGCCACATACCAGGGGCTGCAGGGGATATGGGGCCCTCGTTCTCATGATCTATGGGGGGCCCAATGATAGGACCCACACATCTCTGATAAAGGGGACAACTTCTAACAACGGAATACCCCTTCAAGGCTTTGCCATAGTGATATATCGGATGTATACAACAATGTTCCTAAATAAAATGTAAAGACAAAGGCATTTAGAAATCCGTATAACTTTTTTTTGTCATAAAACTGAACAGTCCGGTTAACCCTTACACGGACTGCCTGATTTTACTGATGAGCTACTGAAGTTATAGATGATGGATCTTGCAGTGACCCTCATATTAACTCCTTAAAATCAGCTTCTGAGGGGCACATCAGGGTGACCCAAGCATTGTTACCCCCCAAGCAGTACCATGTAAAGCCTGAAACACAAGGGTTTAATGTGCCCTACGATGACGTCAGACCCCAGTTAAGGACAGGGTGCCCACTGAGATCGGGCACATCAATCTCTGCTAATTGGCAGGGCACCGGACTATGACCCGGGGTGACAATGGCTGCACCATCCCTATCACCAGCAACTTTATTCTCACCGGGCTCAATACATGCTCCCCTGCCCCGGTGCGAGGGGGACCCCGCCGGGTGACATGTGCCTGCCTCGGCCGCACTAGCCGGGAGGACATCTGTCCCATTGTCCGGTGGAGCCGCTGCCTGAAGACGAGAATCACTCACCGCGCGGACGAGTTTCCGCTCCCCGGGGAGGGAGAAGCGGAGCAGAGACAACAATAACAACAAAGTGGGGTTTTCACTCAGCCCGCCGCTCTGCTCTTTCTCGACGGTGACGACGAGGATGACGTCTGGGGACGGCCGAGGAGAGGGGAAGGAGGAAGAGGGAATCCAGCACAGAGCAGCGCTGCCGCCGGGCCTGGGCGGGGCTTGTGGCCGAGCAACAACACTGGGGCCTTCTGATTGGCGCAGTGGGCAAAAGGGGGTGTGGTAAATGTAAAGCTCAGCGCCATGTTAGCTGAGGGCACTGGATACTGTGCAGTGCTGATGAGCAGAAGACGGGTACCTCTTGTACAAAGCGGAGCAGACCGGCGATTCCATCCACTGCCCCATATATGACTGTCACTGTGTGTCAGTTTCTTCATGTGTTGCGATGTGTATGCAGAGGTAGGGGCATGTTATAGCGGTATAAGCTACTCTGAGGTTGTTGCTGTCTATCCCTGATCTTTTCCTATGTGTGCCCTGGGGGTTTCCAGTGAGGTTGGCAGGTAGCTGGGGACTCTCCATGATTTAGGCTAGGGCTACATGGCGACTTTGGCCATGCCACTATGCAAGATTGCAACATAATGGCAGTGAAGTTGCCCCAACCGCCAAACAAGTCAGGAATAAAACCCGCTAGATGAGCCTCTCTTAGGCCTCTTTCACACAAGCGAGTTTTCCGCGTGAGTGCAATGCGTGACGTGAACGCATAGCACCCGCACTGAATCCTGACCCATTCATTACAATGGGGCTGTGCACATGAGCGATTTTCATGCATCAGTTCTGCATTGCGTGAGAATCGCAGCATGCTCTATATTCTGTGTTTTTCACACAGCCCTGGCCCCATAGAAGTGATAGAGGGGCTTCAGTAAAAAAAAAAAAAAAAAAAAAACGTAACCTGTATGCAGTCGGGGTGCAATGCGTTTTTAACTGATGGTTGCTAGGAGATGTTGTTTGTAAACCTTGCAAAATGCATTGCCCCCGGAACAACTCAATTGGAACAACAAAACGGACTGAACTTAGGCTACTTTCACACTTGCGTTCAGGGCTATGCTTGTGAGTTCCGTTCAAAGGCTCTCACAAGCGGCCCCGAACGGATCCGTACTGCCCCAATGCATTCTGAATGGATAAGGATCCGCTCAGAATGCATCAGTCTGTCAGCGTTTGGCCTCCGTTCCGCTCAGCAGGCGGACACCCGAACGCAGCTTGCAGCGTTTTGGTGTCCGTCTGGCCGTGCGGATCCGTTCATAGTTACAATGGAAGTCAATGGGGACGGATCCGTCTGTCCTGACTCCGCTTTGACACGGATCCGTTCGAAAACGTTCATGTTTCTGCGCATGCCCAGTAACTTCCTGTCCCTCCCCCTCATCGTCGGCCATTTTGGATAATCGACTTGGTGAGACTGGTAAGTGTATGAAGTTTTGTCTGTTTGTCTATCTTTCTTTTTTTACTATCTATCTATCTATCTCTCTATTTCTAGGGTGGGGGGGCTGCTGGCACTTGGGAAGGGGTGTGTGTGTCTGGAACAGTGGGAGCCGCTGGCACTGGTGGTGTGGGCTGCCTTTATGGGGGGCTTCTGGCACTGGGGGGGGGGGCGTGTGTGGCTGGAACTGTGGTTGCTGCTGGCACTGCGGGGGTGTTTGTGGCTAGAACTGTGCGGTTTGCTGGCATTGCAGGGGTGTTTGTGGCTGGAACTGTGCGGTTTGCTGGCATTGCAGGGGTGTTTGTGGCTGGAACTGTGCGATTTGCTGGCATTGCAGGGGTGTTTGTGGCTGGAACTGTGCGATTTGCTGGCATTGCAGGGGTGTTTGTGGCTAGAACTGTGCGGTGCTTCTGGAACTGCAGGGGTGTTTATGGCTGGAACTGTGCGGTGCTTCTGGCACTGCGGGGGTGTTTGTGGCTTGAACTGTGCGATTTGCTGGCATTGCAGGGGTGTTTGTGGCTGGAACTGTGCGGTGCTTCTGGAACTGCAGGGGTGTTTATGGCTGGAACTGTGCGATTTGCTGGCATTGCAGGGGTGTTTGTGGCTAGAACTGTGCGGTGCTTCTGGAACTGCAGGGGTGTTTATGGCTGGAACTGTGCGGTGCTTCTGGCACTGCGGGGGTGTTTGTGGCTAGAACTGTGCGGTTTGCTGGCATTGCAGGGGTGTTTGTGGCTGGAACTGTGGTTGCTGCTGGCACTGCGGGGGTGTTTGTGGCTGGAACTGTGCGGTTTGCTGGCATTGCAGGGGTGTTTGTGGCTGGAACTGTGCGGTGCTTCTGGAACTGCAGGTTTTTTTGTGGCTGGAACTGTGCGGTGCTTATGGCACTGCGGGGGTGTTTGTGGCTGGAACTGTGCGGTGCTTATGGCACTGCGGGGGTGTTTGTGGCTAGAACTTTGTTTGCTGCTGGCACTGCGGGGGTGTTTGTGGCTGGAACTGTGGGGGCTGCTGGCATTGGGGGGGCTGAGGGCACTGTGGGAAAGTTGTTTGGAACTGGGGGCCTGATGTCATTGTGGGGGGCTGCTGGCACTATGCGGGGCTGCTGTCTCTCGGGGTGTTTCTGTCACTTGGGGGGATTATGGCTCCTGTCGGATTAATTTTTTTAATCATTTTATTATTAGGGTCGTTCCAAAAAAAAAAAAAAAAGAGAAAGAGACATCTGCGGTGGGGAAGCCCATATCTATATTTTAAAAAGTAAGTATAAAAAAAAGAAAGAAAAATGTTGATATATGAGGAGATCGTGCTCTACAAGTTCCTTTAACGTTATCTGCTTTTTTTCTGGTATTCTGTTGCGTACAGATGTCATCAAAGAAGATAGACTGGAGTAACCCACCCAGAAGGCGCCGCCGTATCCAGTGGCCGGTAAGTATAAAATCAACACTTGGAGTTTTTACTGTTTGATTCGTTGCATTAATCAGTATGTGCTCTTATTATAGATTTCTTCATCATCTTCTGCGGAGGGCTCTCCCGAAGTGGCTGCCGGGGCCAGCTCACCAGCGTCCAGGGGAGGTGGACCAAGCCCGGACCGGGGCTGTCAAGAAGTAAGTATATATATATATATATATATATATATATATAAAAATATATATATATAGATTTCGTAAAAATTGTTTTTATTTAAGTACAGTCTTCTAAAAAAAAAAATATTTGTATTAGCAATCTGCACCTAGAGCCGCCAGCGAGGATCCCCCAGTCGCCTCCAGAGTCCGCGGGAATGAGCGTGGCGGTCGTAGACGTGTAAGTATTGAATTTAGTAGTTTTAATTAGCATTTTGTATTAGGATTTACATTAAATTTTGTATTTCCTTTTTTTCAGGGTTCCCTAGGCTCCACCAGGGAAGATGAGGAGTTCGGGGTTCCGAGCATCGATAACCTGCTCCTCATCCGACTGGTGGAGGCGCGTCCAGCATTATGGGACCACTCCGACCGCCACCACGCCGATCATCGCCATACCCAGCGGCTCTGGAGGGACATCTCTGCTGCAGGTTTTGAGACCTGGGGGGATCTAGATGCGGCGGCTCAGGAGAAATATGGTAAGTAAAACAATATGTATTTTAATACATTAAAATATTGTTGTTTTCCTTTCATCATGCTGATTTTAGTTTTTATTGTTTTTTTTCGATAGTCAAACTGGTTATAAAGCGTTGGCGATCTATCCGGGACCGCTTCAGGAGGGATTACAACAAGGAGGTTCAGGCCCCGAGTGGCTCCGGAGGAACCTCAGGGGCCACATACATCCATACAGCGGCCCTGGGGTTCCTACAAAAGGCAATGGCACCAAAAAGGTAAATATTTATAACAACTGTTTAAAAAATAAATTGTAAAGGGGCTGTCTGAGACAGTGGAGCGTTTGGCTCCCCTGTTTTGGACAGCCCCCCACAGTCAGATGGACAACTGTTCTCTCCGTCTGAGTGTAAGGGGCTGTCTGAGACAGGGTAGCGTTTGGCTCCCCTGTTTTGGACAGCCCCCCACAGTCAGATGGACAACTGTCCTCTCCGTCTGAGTGTAAGTGGCTGTCTGAGACAGTGGAGCGTTTGGCTCCCCTGTTTTGGACAGCCCCCCACAGTCAGATGGACAACTGTTCTCTCCGTCTGAGTATAAGGGGCTGTCTGAGACAGGGTAGCGTTTGGCTCCCCTGTTTTGGACAGCCCCCCACAGTCAGATGGACAACTGTTCTCTCCGTCTGAGTGTAAGGGGCTGTCTGAGACAGCGGAGCGTTTGGCTGCCCTGTTTTGGACAGCCCCCCACAGTCAAATGGGCAACTGTTCTCTCCGTCTGAGTGTAAGGGGCTGTCTGAGACAGTGGAGCGTTTGGCTCCCCTGTTTTGGACAGCCCCCCACAGTCAGATGGAAAACTTTTTCTACAGAAGTGCCAGCAGCACTCGGGAGCCTGACCAACCTCCTGAGGCGGAACCGGAACAGATCGCCAGCCCTCCTGTCCCTCATGCATCTTCTCAGGATAATCTGGGTCCCCTACCGGGTCCCTCCGCTCAACAGTGGCTCTTAGGTTTCCGTCAAAATTTGAGAGCCCTGGTGAGCGGGCAGAGATCTGGTAGGCCAAGTCGAGCCGATTATGCGAACCTTGTAGAGGTCGTTTCCGACACTCTAGAAGGTTTTGCCCGACATCAGATGGAGTTTGGTGCAGACTTGATTCGCCGCTGGGAGGGGGCGGAGTCGGCGATTCAACGCAGCCCAAACTACCATTATGGGCTAAACATGATCGGTTTGATGGACTCAATGACGCCCGAGCAGTTGCATGAATTTAAAATCATGGTAGAGAACGGGTCATGGGAAATCATGCACCGCCCCCAACCCCCATCCCACACCTACCCCCCATCCCACACCAGTGACCAGTACCGCCAACCTTTCCCTTCCCACCCCCCCGAGCATGTGTTTCCTTCTTCTTCTTTTTCTTCTCCTGCCCCTTATTTGCCTCCTACTTCTTTTCAAACTCCCTCCACCTCTACACATGCTCGGGTCCCCTCCTCCTCCTCAGACCCTTCCTTTCTCCACACCCCACAATTACGCCCTGCATCCTTTCCTATGGCCCGTAGTTTAACCTCAGTGGCTCGCCAGGACAGGGGGGCTACCATTGCCAGCCCCAGCGCATCGAGTCCACGACAGTCCACCTCCCCTACAACTTATGAACAGTTATAAAAAATAAATAAATAAAAAGTTTATATTTATTTTATTTATTTACAGTAAAAAATAAATAAAAAAAATTATACTTTACTGCACTGTATCTGTGTTTTTATTGTCCTGTATAGGGTAACCTTGGCACTACAGCTGTGTTGAAATAAAAACTACCCTAGTCTCACTACTGTGCGTTTATTACAACACCCTTGGTAGTTTTTATATCAAAACAGCATTAGTGCCAATGTCGTAAGATCCATTAATACCTGACCATCAATAATGAGCTAAATTTTGGCTCTTTATTGATCGTAGACCCTATGATTGGCACATGAACAGCAAATGCTTGTTCATTGTTCAATCTTGTGCCCTTTCATATGAGCCCTTGTGGTAGTCACGGTCTGTCAGCATCATCAGGAATTCATTAATAAAGTGTGATTTTAACGTTTAATGATTTCCCGATGACGCGAATATAACTAGTGTGATTACCACAAGGGACACGCAAGGGACATACAGTTTTTAAAGGGGTATTCACATAGACAATGGGGGGATTTCACTTGAATATGCCCCCATTGTCTGATAGGTGTAGTTAACATTGGTAGGACCCGCACCTATATTGAGAACGGAGCGGGGAGCACTGTTGCTGTAGGACACATTTTCCATGGTATGTCCACCGCCAAACGCTAATCCCCGCCTCTCCCATAGAAATGAATGGAGGGCGGCAGCGCAGTGCGACCTCATCTACTTTCTTGGCTTCGTTCTCAATATATGTGAGGGTACCAGCCGTGGGACCCGCACCTATAAGACAATGTAGGTATATCTTAAAGTGGTATGCCCCCATTGTATGAGATGAGAAAACCCCTTTAAGGCCTCTTGCACACGACTGTATGCCACAAGAGACATATGGTCCGTGAGCGGGCCATATGTCCCGTAGTGGCATTGATCGTGCACACGAGAGTACACAGCATCATAGTGTACAATCATCCTGTGCAAGTTGAGCTGCCCGCGGGGATATAGTCTTGCACTAATAGATCATATGAGTGCAGGACAATAGCCCAGTTTGCGGCACAACATGGTCAGCGTCATGATGCTCTGTACTCCCGTACGTACTATCAATGACCATCAGGGACATATGGCCCGCTAACGAACACTATACATCTTTAAGTGCATGTAGTCGTGTACAAGAGTCCGAAAGGTGTGGTCCATTATCAAAGTCGGACCAGCTTTGGAACTTCAACAAGATAGCCATGGAGAAATATAGGAGCATTACAACCCTATAGATCTCAATACATGAAGATGGAACCTAGAGATGCTTTTCCTTTCAAAACGGATCCGCTAAACGGAAACCAAAGTGACAAACGGATCCGTAATACAGACGGATCCATACAAACGGATCCGTCTGAATTGCTTCCGTTTGGCTCCGTTTAGTCAGTTTATTGACGGATCCGTTTGAAATGCCCTTCAAACGGATCCGTGAAACGCTAGTGTCAAAGTAGCCTTACTTGCAAAATGGTGCGAGTTTCACTGAACACTTCCTGACACAGTCCGTGTTGTTCCTGTGAAAGGGGCCTTACAGATGCCGTAAAAATGGCAGACAAAGTAGCGCAGCTCAGTCAGGCACTGTTGGTGACCGTCGTAACCGATCCAGCACTGCCATTATTTTATTGTTCTTCTGTGACAGAGCAGAACAACAGAAATAACAAAGCAGATGTGAATAAAGCCTAAGACAGTGATGGCTAACCTCCGGCACTCCAGCTGTGCTGGAACTACGACTCCCAGCATGCTTCTTTCGTTTCTGTGGAGTTCTGAGAACAGGCAAACAAGTGTACATCTTGGAAATGTAGTTTTACCACAGCTGGAGTGCCGGAGGTTAGCCATCACAGGCCTAAGGCCTGCCCCAAGTTGTGGTGGTCTCCCTAAAACCTGCTTTCACTACTACCTTCAGTCTCTCACCTGAGCGTTTTACAGCACATACGATCGCGCTGTAAAACACCCTACGCCCCAAGAAGTACCGGAGCTTCTTTGGGGCGTAATGTCGCGCGTTCCCGCACATAGACTTCCGGGGGCGCGCAACAGTGGGCGTTTGCTTGTTTCCGGAGCCGCGTATGTAAACGCCCGATAAAATCGCGCATACAGAGTACGCTCAGGTGTGAACCCAGCGTTAGAGGTTAGCAAATCTGTAGTTGCGCTTATACTGTATTAAAGGGTTGTCTGAGTTCATTAAAAACTTGTGCAGCCCCTGTAAATATGTTAAAATAACCAAAAATTTCATACTCCCCACTTTTCTCCACTACCTGCAATGCTCCCCAGTACTACCGCTGCTGTTTGTTTTCCTGGCTGCAGCAGTGATGTTCCATGCACACAGGTCTCCACTGCAGCCAATCAGTGGCCTTGGCAGTGACGTCTCCTGGCTGCAGCAGTGATGTTCCATGCACACAGGTCTCCACTGCAGCCAATCACTGGCCTTGGCAGTGACGTCCTGTGTATTGCAGTGTCTAGAGTCACACAACCTGGAATCGATAATGGAAATAGACTCAGCAGAAGATGCGGGATGCAATTTCTTACACAAACACATTAGTGTCTTCCTCTTTTTATTCTTCTATATAAACCACAGCTGACATACGGTTACCTCCCTATCTACTGGGACTTGCTCTAGTGGAATGAATGAATTAGGATATGTTCACACGGCTAAAATGTGCCACTGATCCACCGTTTTCTGCTGCAAAACTAACCAAAAGTTTCCCCATTTACTTTCATGTTAAAAACTCCACCTTGTGCACACAGTGTAAAATGGTAGAGTTTTTTTTCAGTAGCTGATTTGAAAAACACTTGATAAGGGCTAATACTCGCGACTGTTGCCTGTTTTGTGGTCCGCGGATACGTAAAACACGGATACCGGCCGTCAGTTCTAAAAAATCCATCCAAGTTTGATTTTTTGCGACTGATGTGTCGCAGTCACAGCATATCTCAATGCGATATCATTGACTGTTATTACAAAAAATGTTGCGCGACTTTTATGTGACATATGTCACCGTGTGTGATATGCGGCAGCTGAGGGGGTTAACTACCGCGGATCACAGCTACCGCTCATAGAGGTCGGGAGCCGGCTATGTGATCCTGCAGCTCCCGCCTCCTGTATATAAATTAATGAGAGAGGTATCTTCATTGGTGACGCAGTGGCCACAGCCCCGCCCCTCCTCTTGTCCTCCCCCTCTCATTGGCGGCAGCGGCAGTACAGGGGGGAGGGAAACAGTGCTTCCTTCTCCCCATGGCTGCTGAGGGAACACGGAGAGCGCAGACAGCAGCGCGATCTGTGTTCGCCATACATTATCGGAATATCAGCAAAATAGATGCCGATACCGATAGTGTTCAAAATCCTGGATATCGGCCGATAATATCGGTAAAACCGATAATCGGTCGACCCCTAGTTAAAATACAAAAAGACTAATAATAATTAATGAAATATGATAACATAAATATACTATAAACTCCCAAATCAATAATCAGGGTGGATAAAAATCAATGATTTTTTTTTTTTAAATTGAAAAAATCTGATTTTTTTTATTTAAATCGGATTTTTTTTATTTAAATCAGATTTTTTTTACTACTTATGATATCAATAAAATATTTCTAAATATTGATTTGTGACATATTGTTTCCATAATGATCAGATTATTACATCACATAGTATACTTATCCTCTGTATAATTTTAACCCCTTACTGACTAGCCTGTTTTGGGCCTTACTGACCAAGCGTTTTTCTTCCTTTTTTGATCGTCGCGTTCCAAGAGCTATAACTTTTTTGTTTTTCCATCTATATAGCTTTACGAGGGCTTGTTTTTTGCGGGACAAGTTGTTGTTTTTAATGGCGCCATTTTGGGGTACACTTTCTGATTAACTTTGATTAACTCTTTTGGGGAGGGAGATGGAAAAAACAGCAATACTGCCACTGCGTTTTTACGTTATAAATTTTACGGCGTTTATTTTTCAGTATAAATAACATAATATATTTATTCTCTGGGTCAGTACAATTATAGTGATACCAAATACATATAGTTTTTTATGTTTGACAACTTTTTTTGCAATAAAACCCCTTTTTTTAAAAAAAGAAAAAAATGTTTTTACATTGCCGATGCCCAAGACCCATAACTTTTTATTTTTCTTTCTATGGAGTTGTGTGAGGGCTTGATTTTTGTGGGATGACTTTTATTTTTTATTGGGTATCATTTTGGAGTAAATTGCGCTTTTTGATCGCTTGTTATTACGTTTTTTCGGTGACCACTAAGAATAAATTAGCAATTCTGTTTTTTTTTGTTACGGCGTTCACCTTTGGGGATAATTTACATATTTATGTAGTCTGGGTCATTCTGAATGCAGCGATACCAAACATATGGGGGAGATTTTATTTTTTTTTTGCAATTTTTTTCATTGAAGAGAAGTCGGGCTGTGCGAACAAGTGGATGTGGTGAGTTAATTATTTTTTTTTTAACCCCTCCATCCATTTTCGATTGTGTCAGATTGTGTCAGAGAAAACGGATCTGTCCCCATTGACTTACATTGTGTGCCAGGACGGATCCGTTTGGCTCAGTTTCGTCAAGCGGACAGCAAACTGCTACAGGCATCGTTTTAGTGTCTGCCTCCAGAGCAGAATAGAGACTGATCGGGGGCAAACTGTTGCATTCTGAGCGGATCCTTTTCCATTCCGAATGCATTAGGGCAAAACTGATCCGTTTTGGACCGCTTGTAAGAGCCCTAAACGGAAAGCCAAAATGCAAGTGTGAAAGTAGCCTAAGTCGCGCGACACATAGGCAATAATGCCGAGCGCGGTAATTAAGTGCTTTAGATGCCGTGATCAAGTGAGATCACGGCACCTGAATGCGCAAGAACTGAATCGGGACTTCAGTACATATGCTGAATGCTCTGAATCTCTATAAAGAAATTCAGAGCATTAATGCTGCAATTCTTATTTTGGCCACCAGATGGCAGGCCAACATAAGAAATGAGCAAAATGCAAAGAACTTGTCATTTTTTTTATCGCTTATAGATCAAAATTAAAAATTAAAAAACATCATTTATAAGGTCATTTATGAGCCTTAAAATGATGATAAAATTTTTTAAAAGTTTAAAAATATATAAAAGTTTAAATCACCCCCCCCTTTCTGTATAATAAAAATGCCTAATAACAATAAATATAAACATCCTGGGTATTACCTTAACCGAAAACGCCCATAATATTAAAATCTAAAAAAAAGAAATCTAATACGGTGAATGACGTAACAGAAAAAAGGGTCAAAATGGACGATTTGCCATTTTTTCATTGCTTCTCATACACAAAAAAAATTAAATAAAATGTGATCCAAAAGTCATGTACTCTCCAAAATGGTATCAATAAAAACTATGAATTGTCCCGCAAAAAATGAGCCCCTAAACAGTTCGGTAGACATAAGTATAAAAAAGTTATGGGGGTCAGAATATGGTGATGTAAAAGAATATATATATACCATATATATATATATATATATCAAAGTTTAAATTTATTTTTACACAATTTACACATAAAAAACCTATACATATTGGGTATCGTTGTAATTGTACTGACCCAGAGAATGAGGGGCAGTTTTGCTGTAAACAAAGTGCTGTGGGAACAAAACCCATAAAACAGTAGTGGGATTGCTTTTTTTTTCCAATTCCACCCCATTTGGAATTCCCCCCCCCCCCCGCTTCCTACTACATTGTATGCCATAATTAATGGTGGTATTAGAAAGTACAACTTGTCCCACAAAAAATAAGCCCTCATACAGCTGTGTGACCGGAAATATAAAAAAGTTATGGCTCACGGAAAATAGGAAAGAAAAATGAAAACGGAAAAAACCTCCGGTATTCTAAGGGTTAAGTTAAGCCTTGTGGGTGTAATGTGCCTCCATGTACTGGTTGCGATAAACCTACTAAATGCACACATCAAATAAAATACAATGACTAGCTCTCGGGCTTGATGGTCCTCAGTGATGGAGATGGACCTATGTTGGCTAGTACTCATGATCAGTAGTTACCAGTAGCGGTATAACCGATAGCACTTGTTCAGTACGCCATTTTCCGTATCTCGTGTTCATGCTATTTGCACGTGGGCACAAGTCTTTATAAGCCTTGTAACAGCTGTGTTTTACAAATGCTCCTCCATCGCTGTTTAAGGTGAAATACATCCTTTGTTACTAGTTGCGATATAATCAGGGTTAGTGACCCTTCAATGATTTCTGTGTTCACTGTATCTTGCCGAATTACCTCTGCTTGCACATGCGCCTGGGTTGATATGAAACTTGTAGTTTGAACACCTCGATTGTGCTACACAAGTGCCTATAAAGGGGACCAATGACTGGCTGCAGAGGTGACGTATCCCCCATGTACCAACTTTTTGCTGGCCGTTGGCACACGTTAAGGCACCTCTATACTTTAATTATTTACAAATGGTCATAAGACCAATAACGCCTTTTTGCTTCATGTACCAATTCCTACTTTTAAAATGTAAAATTTATTAGATCCATGATGTAAAATATCTATAACCTAAATAAAAGTGTTTAAAATATCAGCTGTGTCGCCTAGTTGCTTTGTATCTATTTGGAATACTGTTTTTAACTCGCAGTGTAATTTCACCAGCTAAGGGCTCTTTCACATCTGCATTATAGTCTTCCGGCATAGAGTTCCGTCGTCGGGGCTCTATGCCGGAAGAATACTGATCAGGATTTTCCTAATGCATTCTGAATGGACAGTCCGTCCTTCAGGATGCATCAGGATGTCTTCCATTCCGGAACGGAACGTTTTTTGGCCGCAGCAAATAGCGCAGCATGCTGCGCTTTTTGCTCCGGCCAAAAATCCGGAACACTTGCCGCAAGCCCGGATCCGGAATGAATGCCCATTGAAAGGCATTGATCCGGATCCGGCCTTAAGCTAAACGTCGTTTCGGCGCATTGCCGGATGCAACGTTTAGCTTTTTCTCAATGGTTACCATGGCTGCCGGGACGCTAAAGTCCTGGCAGCCATGGTAAAGTGCAGTGGGGAGTGGGGAGCAGCATACTTACCATCCGTGCGGCTCCCGGGGTGCTCCAGAGTTACGTCAGGGCGCCCCAAGCGCATGGATCACGTGATCGCATGGACACGTCATCCATGCGCATGGGGCGCTCTGACGTCATTCTGGAGCGCCCCGGGAGCCGCACGGATGGTAAGTATGCTGCTCCCCTGCTCCCCGCTCCTACTATGGCAACCAGGACTTTAATAGCGTCCTGGCTGCCATAGTAACACTGAAAGCATTTTGAAGACGGATCCGTCTTCAAATGCTTTCAGTACACTTGCGTTTTTACGGATCCGGCGTGTAATTCCGGATCTGATCAGAACCATTATCATTATTCTATGCGATTACTTGTCCCTGCGAAAAAATTTATATTGGTCGAACGAAGAGACTCCTCAAAAAGAGACTAGGAGAACATATATATAATATTGAAAGAAAATATGAGAGGCACCCTTTATCGCAACATTATAGGGATAAACACCTTGGGAAATTCACAGGATCAAATTTCTGTGGGATAGAAATTGTTAGAAAAAACAGTAGAGGTGGGGATTATATTAAGGAGATGTCAAGATCAGAAACGGGATGGATCTTTAATATGGACACACTGGCCCCATCAGGTTTAAATATGGAAATAGAACTTTTCGCATTTAAATGAAAATAAAGAATACATGTTTAACCACTTAAGGACCACAGGTTTATACCCCCCTTAGTGACCAGGCCCTTTTTTACAAATCGGCACTCCACAACTTTAGCGGTTTATTGCTCGGTCATGCAACTTACCACCCAAATGAATTTTACCTCCTTTTCTTCTCACTAATAGAGCTTTCATTTGGTGGTATTTCATTGCCGCTGACATTTTTACTTTTTTTGTTATTAATCGAAATTTAACGATTTTTTTGCAAAAAAATGACATTTTTCACTTTCAGCTGTAAAATTTTGCAAAAAAAAAAAACGACATCCATATATACATTTTTCGCCAAATTTATTGTTCTACATGTCTTTGATAAAAAAAAAATGTTTGGGCAAAAAAAAAATGGTTTGGGTAAAAGTTATAGCATTTACAAACTATGGTACAAAAATGTGAATTTCCGCTTTTTGAAACAGCTCTGACTTTCTGAGCACCTGTCATGATTCCTGAGGTTCTACAATGCCCAAACAGTCGAAAACCCCCACAAATGACCCCATTTCGGAAAGTAGACACCCTAAGGTATTCGCTGATGGGCATAGTGAGTTCATAGAACTTTTTATTTTTTGTCACAAGTTAGCGGAAAATGATGATGATTTTATTTTTTTTATTTTTTCTTACAAAGTCTCATATTCCACTAACTTGCGACAAAAAATAAAAAATTCTAAAAACTTGCCATGCCCCTCACGGAATACCTTGGGGTGTCTTCTTTCCAAAATGGGGTCACTTGTGGGGTAGTTATACTGCCCTGGCAATTTAGGGGCCCAAATGTGTGAGAAGAAGTTTGCAATCAAAATGTGTAAAAAATGATCGGTGAAATCCGAAAGGTGCACTTTGGAATATGTGCCCCTTTGCCCACCTTGGCAGCAAAAAAGTGTGACACATCTGGTATCGCCGTACTCAGGAGAAGTTGGGGAATGTGTTTTGGGGTGTCATTTTACATATACCCATGCTGGGTGAGAAAAATATCTTGGTCAAATGCCAACTTTGTATAAAAAAAATGGGAAAAGTTGTCTTTTGCCAAGATATTTCTCTCACCCAGCATGGGTATATGTAAAATGACACCCCAAAACACATTCCCCAACTTCTCCTGAGTACGGCGATACCAGATGTGTCACACTTTTTTGCTGCCAAGGTGGGCAAAGGGGCACATATTCCAAAGTGCACCTTTCAGATTTTGCAGGCCATTTTTTACACATTTTGATTGCAAGGTACTTCTCACACATTTGGGCCCCTAAATTGCCAGGGCAGTATAACTACGCCACAAGTGACCCCATTTTGGAAAGAAGACACCCCAAGGTATTCCGTGAGGGGCATGGCGAGTTCCTAGAATTTTTTATTTTTTGTCGCAAGTTAGTGGAATATGAGACTTTGTAAGGAAAAAAGAAAAAAAAAGAAAAATCATCATTTTCCGCTAACTTGTGACAAAAAATAAAACATTCTAGGAACTCGCCGTGCCCCTCACGGAATACCTTGGGGTGTCTTCTTTCCAAAATGGGGTCACTTGTGGCGTAGTTATACTGCCCTGGCAATTTAGGGGCCCAAATGTGTAAGAAGTACCTTGCAATCAAAATGTGTAAAAAATGGCCGGGGAAATCCGAAAGGTGCACTTTGGAATATGTGCCCCTTTGCCCACCTTGGCTGCAAAAAAGTGTCACACATCTGGTATCGCCGTACTCAGGAGAAGTTGGGGAATGTGTTTTGGGGTGTCATTTTACATATACCCATGCTGGGTGAGAGAAATATCTTGGCAAAAGACAACTTTTCCAATTCTTTTATACAAAGTTGGCATTTGACCAAGATATTTCTCTCACCCAGCATGGGTATATGTAAAATGACACCCCAAAACACATTCCCCAACTTCTCCTGAGTACGGCGATACCACATGTGTGACACTTTTTTGCAGCCTAGATGCGCAAAGGGGCCCAAATTCCTTTTAGGAGGGCATTTTTAGACATTTGGATCCCAGACTTCTTCTCACACTTTCGGGCCCCTAAAAAGCCAGGGTAGTATAAATACCCCACATGTGACCCCACTTTGGAAAGAAGACACCCCAAGGTATTCAATGAGGGGCCTGGCAAGTTCCTAGAATTTTTTTTTTTTTTGCATAAGTTAGCGGATATTGATTTTTTTTTGTTTTTTTCTCACAAAGTCTCACTTTCCGCTAACTTAGGACAAAAATTTCAATCTTTCATGGACTCAATACGCCCCTCACGGAATACCTTGGGGTGTCTTCTTTCCGAAATGGGGTCACATGTGGGGTATTTATACTGCCCTGGCTTTTTAGGGGCCCTAAAGCGTGAGAAGAAGTCTGGAATATAAATGTCTAAAAATGTTTACGCATTTGGATTCCGTGAGGGGTATGGTGCGTCCATGTGAGATTTTATTTTTTGACACAAGTTAGTAGAATATGAGACTTAGTAAGAAAAAACAAAAACAAAAACAAACAAAAAATTTCCGCTAACTTGTGCCAAAAAAATGTCTGAATGGAGCCTTACCAGGGGGGGAGGGGTGATCAATGACAGGGGGGTGATCAATGACAGGGGGGTGATCACCCATATAGACTCCCTGATCACCCCCCTGTCATTGATCACCCCCCCTGTAAGGCTCCATTCAGACATCCGCATGATTTTTTACGGATCCATGGATACATGGATCGGATCCACAAAACGCATGCGGACGTCTGAATGGAGCCTTACAGGGGGGTTATCAATGACAGGGGGTGATCAGGGTAATCAGGGTGATCACCCCCCTGTCACTGATCACCCCCCCTGTAAGGCTCCATTCAGACATCCGCATGATTTTTTACGGATCCATGGATACATGGATCGGATCCACAAAACGCATGCGGATGTCTGAATGGAGCCTTACAGGGGGGTTATCAATGACAGGGGTGATCAGGGTAATCACCCCCCTGTCACTGATCACCCCCCCTGTAAGGCTCCATTCAGACATCCGCATGATTTTTTACGGATCCATGGATACATGGATCGGATCCACAAAACGCATGCTGACGTCTGAATGGAGCCTTACAGGGGGGTTATCAATGACAGGGGGGTGATCAGGGAGTGTATATGGGTGATCACCCGCCTGTCATTGATCACCCCCCTGTAAGGCTCCATTCAGACGTCCGTATGCTTTTTGCGGATCCGATCCATGTATCCGTGGATCCGTAAAAATCATACGGACGTCTGAACGGAGCCTGACAGGGGGGTGATCAATGACAGGGCGGTGATCAATGACAGGGGGGTGATCAGGGAGTTTATATGGGGTGATCATGGGTGATCAGGGGTTTATAAGGGGTTAATAAGTGACGGGGGGGTGTAGTGTAGTGTAGTGTGGTGTTTGGTGCGACTGTACTGACCTACCTGAGTCCTCTGGTGGTCGATCCTAACAAAAGGGACCACCAGAGGACCAGGTAGGAGGTATATTAGACGCTGTTATGAAAACAGCGTCTAATATACCTGTTAGGGGTTAAAAAATTCGGATCTCCAGCCTGCCAGCGAGCGATCGCCGCTGGCAGGCTGGAGATCCACTCGCTTACCTTCCGTTCCTGTGAGCGCGCGCGCCTGTGTGCGCGCGTTCACAGGAAATCTCGGCTCACGCGAGATGACGCCAATCGGCGTTAGCGTAGCCTGGGAGCGCCGTGGAGATGACGCCTTTCGGCGTTAGCGTGGCGCCAAGTGGTTAACAGATGTCAAAAGAGGAAACATAACACTTGTAGGGTTAAATCAGCGAGGGTATAGCAGGCACATATAAGGAAGGGGGAATATGCAGGAACAGCCATCCATCTTTCCTGACGAAGGATAGCAAATCTATCCGAAATGCGTAGAGAGGTCTTGTGGTACATGTGACTCTCCGTAGTCATAGTAGTGACGTCACGCTCGCTCCGTGCGAGCGCGAACCACTGTAGGGTTTCAAGAGCCGCGCCACCGTCCGGGGCGCGACTCTGTGTTCTATAGCACCCGACCTGTGCCTGCAAGATCCGAGGATTACCCACCGTGCAGAATACCCTGTGTTACATGAAGCTCATCCACTAGGTATCGCAAAGTCTACTGAGTTTGTGGAGTGCTTTTAAACTAGGGGGCGGGGGTATTAGGTCTTGCGATTTATATAATTTAGAGCGCAGTATCATCAAATTTATCATTATCATTAACACATACCTGTATTTGCTGCTTGAAAATAACACACCAATCAAAAATGATCTCATACATTTGTTTAAACCTATAAATATGACCTATTATTCATAGACATATTGTTTCAGATATATCCCAAATAATTAGTTTCATCTGTTTGTATGGTATCTTACAGAATACAGGGTAATGGTGACAAACCCCATCTGACACATTGTTACTAGGACATACATTGATGTATCCATTCTGTTAAACCTATGAATGTAGGATTAATTTGATAGATCTGCAAGATATAAATAATGCATATCAAAGAGCTTCCATGGTGTGAGTGATGCGTCACAGGAGCCACCTAAGCACTGGTATACAGGCCTCATGCACACAACCGTTGTTGTGTAAGTTGTTCAGTTTTCCGTGATTTTTTGCGGACCCATTGACCTTCAATGGGTCCGTGGAAAACTCGGCTAATGCACCGTTTGTCATCCGCGTCCGTGATCCGTGTTTCCAGTCCGTGAAAAAAATATGACCTGTCCTATTTTTTTCACGGACAATGGTTCGCGGACCCATTCAAGTCAATGAAAAAGCAGATTGTCCAGCTTCACCTCGTAGTGCGTATTTTTTTTAGGAAAAGTGCTTAAAACCAAACAACAGGCTCATTCCATCTAGGTGTTTCGGATCAATATAAATTACAGATCCTTCCTCATGTAATTTATATTGATCCGAAACGCGTAGATGGAATGAGCCTGTTGTTTGGTTTTAAGCACTTTTCCTAAAAAAATACACACTACGAGGTGAAGCTGGACAATCTGCTTTTTTTTTATACTTCTCAGCCCTGGTTCCGGTTTTGTGCCCATGCTCCTCGGTGGTGTATGGTGAGGGCTCCAACCCGGTGTTTTCACATTCAAGTCAATGGGTCCGTGAAAAAACACGGAGACACACAAGATTGTCATCCGCGTCCGTTTTTTTCCTATCATTTGCATGGCAAACTTGACTTAGATTTTTGTTTTACTTTCCTTCATATCTGGTGATCCTCCAAAAATAAAGGAAGACACACGGAAAAAAAAACGGACACGGAACAATAGAACCCCTTTTTGCGGACCGCAAAAAAATACTGTCGTGTGCATGAGGCCTAACTTTGGATGGGTCATAGGATGGATCCACTAAATCCCTGTATTCTTGTAAAAAAAGAATCTCTATTTCTGAATTTAACCCTTTCGGGATTAGGGATTCCATGTGATAAACTTTTCTTGATTCCACCCTTGACATTTTGTGACATAATCCCCTCCTCCCCAGTCATCTTTGACAGAATGTATTGCTGTGAAGATTAGGCCTTCTACACTGCAATTTTGTGTTTCCTTAACCCCTTAGTGACCAGACAGTTTTGGGCTTTACTGACCAAGCGTTTTTCTTCCTTTTTCGATCGTCGCGTTCAAAGAGCTATAACTTTCTTATTTTTTCCTTCTATATAGCTTTATGAGTGCTTGTTTTTTGCGGGACAAGTTGTAGTTTTTAATGGCACCATTTTGGGGTACAAATCACAGTGGTATTTATAGGGTTACGAAAAAGTATCAATATATAAATCACAGAAATAAATAACTTTTCATCTAAAACATAACTTTTACTATCGTTGGTTGAAATAATACCCCATCTAATATGTATGTTAGGCTACGTCTACTTTGGACGTATCAGGATAGTGCAGTCCGATGTATAGAGAAATTAACGGCAACTTACAGTTAGATGACTGCGGACCTGGCCAAACGGTGAAAGAGAGGTGGTAGATAAGGGGGAAGGAACAATATCCCTAATACATCCCTCAATGTACCCCTGCCTACAGGTGGAGCACCCGCCCCGAAAGGGGGCGACCCCACCTCTCGGTGGCTAAGCCCTCGCTGTCGCCTAATGTTACCCTGCCTGTAAGGATTGATTATGTTCGTCCCTTCTTTAGCAGTTTGTCCCGACGCGTTTCCCCAGACGTTGCAAAGACTGGTTCATCAGGGGACTCAGGATAGTTGATAAATACTTGCAGGTTTCATTAGATAAATGCCCATCTGATATTAGTGGGCAAACTTCTGATAATTGCATAGCAGACCTCTTGGTGTCATAAGGTGCCTTATGACACCAGGAGGTCTGCTATGCAATTATCAGAAGTTTGCCCACTAATATCAGATGGGCATTTATCTAATGAAACCTGCAAGTATTTATCAACTATCCTGAGTCCCCTGATGAACGAGTCTTTGCAACGTCTGGGGAAACGCGTCAGGACAAACTGCTAAATAAGGGACGAACATAATCAACCATTTTGGGGTACACAACTTTCTGATTAACTTTTATTAACTCTTTTATTGTTTTTTTTTCACGGCGTTTATCGTGTGGGATATTTTACATATTTATGTAGTCCAGTCCGGGTCATTCCGAATGCGGTAATACCAAAAATATGGGGGAGATTTTTTTTGGCATATTTTTTCATTGAAAAGCGTATTTTCAATGGAAAAAAAGTGCAATTTTTTCTAATGAAATTTTTTAATTGTTTGTTTATTTTTTATACCACTTAATATTCCCACAAGGGGACAATAACAGACAGCTTTTTGATTGATTTTAAAATGCAATGCACTATCCCTATAGTACAAACCGGATTCCAAAAAAGACTTTGCATCTATCATCATCAACTGTGCATAACATCATCCGAAGATTCAGAGAATCTGGAACAATCTGTGCGTAAGGGTCAAGGCCGTAAAACCATACTGGATGCCCGTGATCTCCGGGCCCTTAAACGACACTGCACCACAAACAGGAATGCTACTGTAAAGGAAATCACAGAATGGGCTCAGGAATACTTCCAGAAACCAGTGAACACAATCCACCGTGCCATCCGCCGTTGCCAGCTGAAACTCTACAGTGCAAACTCTACAGGGGCCTGATGGGATACACCCAAAGCTATTAAAAGAGCTCAGCGGTGAACTAGTAAAACCATTAACAGATTTATTTAACCAATCACTGGCAACAGAAGTCGTCCCAGAAGATTGGAAATTAGCAAATGTTGTGCCGATTCACAAGAAAGGTAGTAGGGAGGAATCGGGCAACTATAGGCCAGTAAGCCTGACATCAATAGTGGGGAAATTAATGGAAACCATACTTAAGGAGAGGATTGTGGAACATCTAAAATCCCATGGATTGAAAGATGAAAACCAGCATGGGTTTACTTCAGGGAGATCATGTCAAACTAATCTTATAGATTTTTTTGATTGGGTGACTAAAACAATAGATGGCGGAGGTGCAGTAGACATCGCTTATCTAGACTTTAGTAAGGCTTTCGATACTGTCCCACATAGAAGACTTATCAATAAAGTGCAGTCATTGGGCTTGGACTCCCATATTGTTGAATGGATTAGGCAGTGGCTGAGGGACAGGCAACAGAGGGTTGTAGTCAATGGAGTATATTCAGACCAAGGTCTTGTTACCAGTGGGGTACCTCAGGGATCTGTTCTGGGACCCATATTGTTTATTATCTTTATCAGCGAAATTGCAGAAGGCCTCGATGGTGTCTTTTTGCTGATGACACAAAGATTTGTAACAGGGTTGATGTTCCTGGAGGGATACACCAAATGGAAAAGGATTTAGGAAAACTAGAGGAATGGTCAAAAATCTGGCAACTAAAATTTAATGTGGATAAGTGCAAAATAATGCACCTGGGGCGTAAAAACCCAAGAGCAGAATATAAAATCAGTGATACAGTCCTAACCTCAGTATAAAGGGATTTAGGGGTCATTATTTCAGAAGACTTAAAGGTAGGCAGACAATGTCATAGAGCAGCAGGAAATGCTAGCAGAATGCTTGGGTGTATAGGGAGAGGCATTACTAGTAGAAAGAGGGAGGTGCTCATGCCGCTCTACAGAGCACTAGTGAGACCTCATCTGGAGTATTGTGCTCAGTACTGGAGACCATATCTCCAGAAGGATATTGATACTTTGGAGAGAGTTCAGAGAAGAGCTACTAAACTGGTACATGGATTGCAGGATAAAACTTACCAGCAAAGATTAAAGGACCTTAACATGTATAGCCTGGAAGAAAGACGAGACAGAGGGGATATGATAGAAACTTTTAAATACATAAAGGGAATCAACAAGGTAAAAGAGGAGAGAATATTTAAAAGAAGAAAAACGGCTACAAGAGGACATAGTTTTAAATTAGCGGGGCAGAGGTTTAAAAGTAATATCAGGAAGTATTACTTTACTGAGAGAGTAGTGGATGCATGGAATAGCCTTCCTGCAGAAGTGGTAGCTGCAAATACAGTGAAGGAGTTTAAGCATGCATGGGATAGGCATAAGGCCATCCTTCATATAAGATAGGGCCAGGGGCTATCCATAGTATTCAGTATGAAGAAAGTGAGGAAGCAGCACACTGTATAAACAGGGGGTGCACGTCCGGCCAGTGTGGACCAGCACCTAGGTCCAATGTACTAGAAGAGAAAAATAGCCAGCAGCACTCCAAATCAATTCAAAGGTTGATGATTTATTGGACCCAAAATCAGGCGACGTCGCCTGATTTTGAGTCCAATAAATCATCAACCTTTGAATTGATTTGGAGTGCTGCTGGCTATTTTTCTCTTCTTCCCATAGTATTCAGTATATTAGGGCAGACTAGATGGGCCTAATTGTTCTTACCTGCCGACACATTCTATGTTTCTATGAAGCCATTTCTAAGCAAGATCCACAAGCTAAGGCGTTTTCACTGGGCCAGGGATCATTTAAAATGGAGTGTGGCAAAATGGAAGACTGTTCTGTGGTCAGACGAGTCACGATTCGAAGTTGTTTTTGAAATCTGTGACGCCATGTCATCCGGACCAAAGAGGACAAGGACAACCCAAGTTATCAACGCTCAGTTCAGAAGCCTGCATCTCTGATGGTACGGGGTTGCATGAGTGCGTGTGGCATGGGCAGCTTGCATGTCTGGAAAGGCACCATCAATGCAGAAAAATATATTCAGGTTCTAGAACAACATATGCTCCCATCCAGACATCATCTCTTTCAGGGAAGACCCTGCATTTTTCAACAAGATAATGCCAGACTACATTCTGCATCAATCACAACACCATGGCTGCGTAGGAGAAGGAGCCGGGTACTGAAATGGCCAGTCTGCAGTCCAGATCTTTCACCTATAGAGAACATTTGGCACATCATAAAGAGGAAGGTGCAGTTAGAGGCCTGTATTAGACAAGAATGGGAGAGCATTCCTATTTCTAAACTTGAGAAACTGGTCTCCTCGGTCCCCAGACGTCTGATGAGTGTTGTAAGAAGAAGGGGAGATGCCACACAGTGGTGAAAATGGCCTTGTCCCAACTTTTTGGGGATTTGTTGACACCATGAAATTCTGATTCAACATATTTTTCCCTAATGGTACATTTTCTCAGTTTAAACTTTTGTTCCGTGATTTATGTTCTATTCTGAATAAAATATTAGAAGTTGGCACCTCCACATCATTGCATTCAGTTTTTATTCACGATTTGTATAGTGTCCCAACTTTTTTGGAATCCGGTTTGTACATTGCTATTCTGACATTGACCAGCAGGCTGCGCCAGAGAGGCGCAGCCTGCTGGAAATCACTCAAGGCTGGTCTGGGGCCTACATCAGACCCCTCCTAGCCTTCACACACATCTGCACCCCGCAATCGCATTTGCGGGATGCCGATGGGAGACAGGGGGAGTCTGCTCCCTCTGTCAGCACTTTACATGCGGCGAGCGCCATTGCCTGCGGCATGTAAAGTGTTAAAAAGCCCGGATTGGCACTCCTGCCGGTCTGGGCTATTAGAGCAGGGTCGCGGCTCTCATGTGAGAGCCGGGCCCCCGCTGGAACCATGCAGCGCTTAGACTGGGGCGCCATGAGAAAAGCGCCGGCCTAGGCTAAGGTGACAGGTCCCTTAGTGACCACCATAAAAAGGTGTATGGGTGGTCACTAAGAGGTTAAACTGTAAGGACAAGGCATGTTCTTCTACTCTGCAAATACAAAATTGAACTTCTTTCAGGAAAAATCCAAAGTTTTATCTTTTTAATGTTATATTGTATCCTAATGCTTGCTAAGGGTTTGTAGTATCAAACACAACTCTTATGTGTGCTGAACTAACAGCCCTGTTTTAGCTTTGTAATGTTATATTACGAAACTACTATTTATGCAACAATACATATTTTCTATAAAGTTCCCCAAAGACTTTTAAAAGATGTAACAAAAGTGCCTAATTTGGATATTATATAAAAGAACAAGAACATACACAATATGAATGTCTAAGTAGGAAATCTTTGTAAGACATAAGCAGTCTGATTTATTGCAAAACCACTAGCAGACACCAGGTGGCGTGATAACCTAACCAGCTGTAGCTCACTTTCATTGTTAGGACAATTAATTATTATAAACTCTTGTTGAGATATATAAAATATCATGAAATTCAATTGTCAGGGTGTGCACAGAATAAATCTTTATATGGTTTGGACCTGTGGTGTTGTTCACACTGAGAGCTCAAAATCTCCAGCTAACTTTCAAACATTCACAGAATGATATGATAAAATTCTGACTGCATGCAGCCACCACCATCGAAAGTTGAATGTGTACAGATTTAGAATGGGTTTCCACGTAATGGCCCACTGGGCAATAGCATACCATGCAGCATGGCAAAAATCATGTGTTACACCTTTACTTGCCAAGAAAATAGCAGTTTTGCAGAGCAGTCCTGGACTGCGTGGCATATTACCACCTAGCAGTAGTGGCCCAGACTAACACAGCTGATCTTAAACTCAATGGGAGATGTAAAAATCTGAATGTAGTGCTCTCCCCCTAGTGGTGACTGCAGGCAAACAATGTGGCTGTGTTACAAGAAGCAGGGGAAGCATTCGGTGCCAAGCACCCCTTTCACCATTAGCACCTACGTAGGTGTTGATTTCCTCTTTCGTATAGAAAAATGCTTTCAGTCACAATTAAAACTTGAAGATCATGCAATTAAACAAAAGTGCAAAGATGGAAGGGTGTTGTTCTTGGCAACTATACTGACACTTATCACACAATATTGTATTTGGTTGCTGTGAGCAATGCTCTTGTTTTTTCTCCACCATGTTTTTGATACATTGCCTACATTTTTCAGCCTGTTTTGTCACATCAATTAAGGTTAAATTAATATATCCATCCGTCTACATATTACATCAGTTCTACTGAATATTCAACTATAATAGAAAAAAAAAGACCATGGCTAACCATAGCGGATGCAGAGAATGCCAATACAACCCGAGAAGTTCCTTAACAGCGTCCATTCACACAATGCAAAAACCTCGACATGACTGCACCATGTGCATATAAGGTCTATCTTCATGTCATTTATCCATTTGGAAATTAAATTATTCCATTTCAAATCTTTCGGCAGGTTCCTCAGTGGCTCAGTGGTTAGCACTGGGGTCCTGGGTTCGATTCCGACCAAGGACAACATCTGAATGGAGTTTGTATGTTCTCCCCGTGTTTGCGTAGGGTTCCTCCAGGTTCTCCGGTTTCCTCCCACACTGCAAAGACATACTGATAGGGAACAGATTATGACCTCCATTGGGGACAGTTGGTTGCTAATGTCTGTAAAGCGCTGTGGAATATAGTAGCGCTATATAAGTGCATAAAATAATAATGGAGCACATCACAAATATTTGGCTTCCTCTCCATGTGGCTGTTGTTGGTCACCTAGTAAGAAGAGGTCTCACAGATGGGACCTCCGTCTTTATGGCACATAAGAGTGTAACCACAATTCACAGTACCCCATAGCAATATGAGGTGCCCACCACCTGTTGATAGAAAGCTGAAATAGTAGCATAAGTAGCAATAAAAGTATGGATAATGGCACCATATATCATAGAACACACATATTACTGCTAGAGAGCAGAAAGCCACCAACAGCCTCTCCTTACAAAAAGGAACAATGGGACAGGTTTACTATTGCAAACACACCAAAATTATGTCTGATTGGGCCAGAATTTTGGTATAACATTCTGCCACAAAATAACCACTTAAAAGGTGGTATAAATTTATACTACACAGTCTAAAGATGCACCAAACGTATCCTCCAGCATCAGCCGCTCTAATAAATCTGGCGCATATTTACACTTTTAAGTATAAAGGCTCATGCACACAGCCGTTAGTGTTTTGTGGTCTGTAAATCACGGATCCGCAAAACACGGATCCTGGCCGAGCGCACCATTTTTTTTATTTCTGTAACAATGTCCTATCCTTATCCGCAAAATGGAAAAGAATAGGACATGTTCTATTTTTTTGCCAAGCCGCGGAACGCAGACATGCAGATGCGGACAGCATCTTTTACAACCTCATTCAGATGACTGAGTCCGCATCCAATCCGCGAAAAAACTCGGATCAGATGCGGACTGAAACTACGGCCGTGTGCATGAGGCCTAAATTTGCATTGTCTAAATCTTAGGATTAGTAGATCTGCCCCAATGTTATTGCACCTGGGTGGACCCCCCTTAACCCCTGGGCCCCCTAGCAGCTGCTATAGCTGCTAGGCCTATAGTTACGCCCATGTACATTGTAAATCTCCTTTAAAAAGGACCTGTTCAGAGACAGGAATTTTTACTTTGTGGTAGCCGTTTTACTGTTTTGCTTGTTTGTTTGTTTTTAGCATATTTCCCTACCTACTAAGCAAATTGTAAAAGGCAAATGACTTTCTGACAGGTACATTTTGATGTACTTTTTCAGTTTTTGTATCTGAAGATCAAGGCATGAAGATAGGATGCACTTACAAAATGATTTTCTCATTTCATCAGTATTACAGGAAAGCAGATGTTATGTTTGTTGAGTTAATTCTATTTAAAAGCTAAATATAGAAAGTGGATAATGTGACATGCAACAGTACAGTCCAATCACCAGAGCAATTCTACAAGGGCTAGATTACAGGAGAGATGGCATACACAGAAGTATTCCCAGGAGCTGTAGAAGGGAGCACATACATAGAGCTGCAGAAGGGAGCACATACAAAGAGCTGCAGAAGGGAGCACATACAAAGAGCTGTAGAAGGGAGCACATACAAAGAGCTGCAGAAGGGAGCACATACAAAGAGCTGTAGAAGGGAGCACATACAAAGAGCTGTAGAAGGGAGCACATACAAAGGGCTGTAGAAGGGAGCACATACAAAGGGCTGTAGAAGGGAGCACATACAAAGAGCTGCAGAAGGGAGCACATACAAAGAGCTGCAGAAGGGAGCACATACAAAGGGCTGTAGAAGGGAGCACATACAAAGAGCTGCAGAAGGGAGCACATACATAGAGCTGCAGAAGGGAGCACATACAAAGAGCTGCAGAAGGGAGCACATACAAAGAGCTGCAGAAGGGAGCACATACAAAGGGCTGCAGAAGGGAGCACATACAAAGAGCTGCAGAAGGGAGCACATACAAAGGGCTGCAGAAGGGAGCACATACAAAGGGCTGCAGAAGGGAGCACATACAAAGGGCTGCAGAAGGGAGCACATACAAAGGGCTGCAGAAGGGAGCACATACAAAGGGCTGTAGAAGGGAGCACATATATAGGGCTGCAGAAGGGAGCACATACAAAGAGCTGCAGAAGGGAGCACATACAAAGGGCTGCAGAAGGGAGCACATACAAAGGGCTGCAGAAGGGAGCACATACAAAGAGCTGCAGAAGGGAGCACATACATAGAGCTGCAGAAGGGAGCACATACAAAGAGCTGCAGAAGGGAGCACATACAAAGGGCTGCAGAAGGGAGCACATACAAAGAGCTGTAGAAGGGAGCACATACAAAGGGCTGCAGAAGGGAGCACATACAAAGGGCTGTAGAAGGGAGCACATACAAAGGGCTGCAGAAGGGAGCACATACAAAGGGCTGCAGAAGGGAGCACATACAAAGAGCTGCAGAAGGGAGCACATACATAGAGCTGCAGAAGGGAGCACATACAAAGGGCTGTAGAAGGGAGCACATACAAAGGGCTGCAGAAGGGAGCACATACAAAGGGCTGTAGAAGGGAGCACATACAAAGAGCTGCAGAAGGGAGCACATACAAAGAGCTGCAGAAGGGAGCACATACAAAGAGCTGCAGAAGGGAGCACATACAAAGGGCTGCAGAAGGGAGCACATACAAAGGGCTGTAGAAGGGAGCACATACAAAGGGCTGCAGAAGGGAGCACATACAAAGGGCTGTAGAAGGGAGCACATACAAAGAGCTGTAGAAGGGAGCACATACAAAGAGCTGCAGAAGGGAGCACATACAAAGGGCTGCAGAAGGGAGCACATACAAAGAGCCGCAGAAGGGAGCACATACAAAGAGCCGCAGAAGGGAGCACATACAAAGAGCTGCAGAAGGGAGCACATACAAAGAGCTGCAGAAGGGAGCACATACAAAGGGCTGTAGAAGGGAGCACATACAAAGGGCTGCAGAAGGGAGCACATACAAAGAGCTGCAGAAGGGAGCACATACATAGAGCTGCAGAAGGGAGCACATACAAAGGGCTGCAGAAGGGAGCACATACAAAGAGCTGCAGAAGGGAGCACATACAAAGGGCTGCAGAAGGGAGCACATACAAAGAGCTGCAGAAGGGAGCACATACAAAGGGCTTTAGAAGGGAGCACATACAAAGGGCTGCGGAAGGGAGCACATACAAAGAGCTGCAGAAGGGAGCACATACAAAGAGCTGCAGAAGGGAGCACATACAAAGAGCTGTAGAAGGGAGCACATACAAAGAGCTGTAGAAGGGAGCACATACAAAGGGCTGTAGAAGGGAGCACATACAAAGAGCTGCAGAAGGGAGCACATACAAAGGGCTTTAGAAGGGAGCACATACAAAGGGCTGCAGAAGGGAGCACATACAAAGGGCTTTAGAAGGGAGCACATACAAAGGGCTTTAGAAGGGAGCACATACAAAGAGCTGCAGAAGGGAGCACATACAAAGGGCTTTAGAAGGGAGCACATACAAAGGGCTGCAGAAGGGAGCACATACAAAGGGCTTTAGAAGGGAGCACATACAAAGGGCTGCAGAAGGGAGCACATACAAAGAGCTGCAGAAGGGAGCACATACAAAGGGCTGCAGAAGGGAGCACATACAAAGGGCTGCAGAAGGGAGCACATACAAAGAGCTGTAGAAGGGAGCACATACAACGAGCTGTAGAAGGGAGCACATACAAAGAGCTGTAGAAGGGAGCACATACAACGAGCTGTAGAAGGGAGCACATACAAAGAGCTGTAGAAGGGAGCACATACAAAGAGCTGCAGAAGGGAGCACATACAAAGGGCTGCAGAAGGGAGCACATACAAAGAGCTGCAGAAGGGAGCACATACAAAGGGCTGCAGAAGGGAGCACATACAAAGAGCTGTAGAAGGGAGCACATACAAAGGGCTGCAGAAGGGAGCACATACAAAGAGCTGCAGAAGGGAGCACATACAAAGGGCTGCAGAAGGGAGCACATACAAAGAGCTGCAGAAGGGAGCACATACAAAGGGCTGCAGAAGGGAGCACATACAAAGAGCTGCAGAAGGGAGCACATACAAAGAGCTGCAGAAGGGAGCACATACAAAGAGCTGCAGAAGGGAGCACATACAAAGGGCTGCAGAAGGGAGCACATACAAAGGGCCGCAGAAGGGAGCACATACATAGAGCCGCAGAAGGGAGCACATACATAGAGCCGCAGAAGGGAGCACATACAAAGGGCTGCAGAAGGGAGCACATACAAAGAGCTGCAGAAGGGAGCACATACAAAGGGCTGCAGAAGGGAGCACATACAAAGAGCTGCAGAAGGGAGCACATACAAAGGGCTGCAGAAGGGAGCACATACATAGAGCCGCAGAAGGGAGCACATACAAAGAGCTGCAGAAGGGAGCACATACAAAGAGCTGCAGAAGGGAGCACATACAAAGGGCCGCAGAAGAGAGCACATACAAAGGGCCGCAGAAGGGAGCACATACATAGAGCCGCAGAAGGGAGCACATACATAGAGCCGCAGAAGGGAGCACATACAAAGAGCCGTAGAAGGGAGCACATACAAAGGGCTGTAGAAGGGAGCACATACAAAGAGCTGTAGAATGGAGCACATACAAAGGGCTTTAGAAGGGAGCACATACAAAGGGCTGCAGAAGGGAGCACATACAAAGGGCTGCAGAAGGGAGCACATACAAAGGGCTGCAGAAGGGGGCACATACAAAGGGCTGTAGAAGGGGGCACATACAAAGGGCTGTAGAAGGGGGCACATACAAAGAGCTGTAGAAGGGAGCACATACAAAGAGCTGTAGAATGTGCATCTTGTTGCAGCAAGTAACATATGAAAGAAGATACTGTGAACACAAGAACCATGTGAAATTGCAGATGAACAGGCAACAGACACTCCTGAACCAAGCAGACTGACAGTTATCACTGCCTGGTATTGACTTCTGCATGCAACATTCCTGGCACTGGCTCCTTACAGGTGGAGGAGGAGGGAACTCCGACCCTATTATAACCTGTAAGAGTTCTCTTGTTTAACTCCTTTAGAACCGAGAAGATTTTTGTTGACCAGATCAAGCCTACGCTCTTCATACTGCATTGGTTTTATTTAGAGCAGAGTTAATTTCTTTACTTTTATTTTCTGTGGCCTTAGGCCTCCTGCACCCAGTTGCCGTATTGCAGACCGCATTCACTTCAATGGGTCCGCAAATCGGAAGATGCGGAATGGTGTGGGACAGAAGCACGGAACAGAATTCTACGGGAGCACTACGGAGTGCTTCCGTGGGGTTTCGTCCCGTACTTCCGTTCCGCAAAAAGATAGAACATGTCCTATCTTTTTGCGGAACAGCCAGATTGTGGACCCATTAAAGTGAATGGGTCCGCGATCCGCTGCGGCTGCCCGCGGACGGTGTTCATGCATTGCGGCCCGCAATTTGCGGGCTGCAGCACGACTACGAGGCGCACACGTTTGTGTGCAGGAGGCCTTAGGGTGCATTAGTCTTCCCCCTCTAGCCGAATGCAGAAAGTGTGTATACGGTATATATACACTGTGTGTATACTGTTGTGATTTATTTGAAAGTGTTCTAACTTTCCACTTTTGGCGCAGCACAGGCTGTATATAAAGTTGTCCTTCACTGCCTGAATATAATGTATAAGGCTACTTTCACACTAGCGTTTTTTCTGGATCCGGCTGGGTTCAGCAAAAACACTTCTGTTACTCATAATACAACCATCTGCATCCGTTATAAACGGATCCGATTTTATTATCTGTAACATAGCCAAGACGCATCTGTCATGAACTCCATTGAAAGTCAACAGGAGACGGATCCATTTTCGATTGTGTCGGAGAAAACGCAGCATGCTGCGGTTTTCTCTCCGGTATGGGAACGCAACCAAACGGAACAAAACGCATTTTGGAGCATTCTGTTCTGTTCAGTTATGTTTCGTCCCCATTGACAATGAATAGGGACAAAACTGAAGCTTTTTTTTCCGGTATTGAGATCCAATGACCGATCTCAATAGCGGAAAACATTAACGCTAGTGTGAAAGTACCCTAATCTAGCCTTCTACAGCCAGCAATCATCACCTAAATTACCTCCATTATGTAGCTGAAGCCAAAACAGCATGTTCAATTATAGGGAGTGGGATGATAAGCAGCTGCTAGACAACTTTATTCAGGATGGACCCCTACTACACTCCAAAATCTCAGGCATCGGGAGCTTAACATAGCTTCAATCGATGTAATATGTTATAGAAATAAGAGGGATACAGGCTTGGAAGTGTCCCTTTGGTTGTTCTAAGCTTTGACACAATAATTGAACCCTAAGAAAACAGGGCCCCTAAGGTCCAGCAGAAGTTAAAGCTGTCCTTGGTTGGAACTATGGGGGGAGTTTATCATTGTAGGTGTGTTTTAAAGGGGTTATCCCGGAAAAGATAATAATAACTTTTATCCTCAGGATAGGTCTTCATCATCCAAGTCTCAGCATCCCCGCCGGTCAGCTGTTTCAGGGAGCCGCTGCACTCATGGAAGCTCTGGTGAGTGATGCAGGCTCCCGCCAGCTTTCCATGCACAGCGCCGTACATTGTATAGTGGCAGTGCTTGGTATTGCAGCTCCGCCCCATTCACTTGAATGGGGCTGAGCTTCAACAAGGCCACGTGACCAATATACAGTAATGTCAGTGGCCTAAGAGGAGGCTGATCTGTGGGGGTCCTGAGTGTCGCTCCCCCACAGATCTGATACTGATGACCTTATCCTGGATAACCCCCTTAAGGCTATCTTTTAGACTGGTGCTGCTTTGCACACCTGCACCAAATTTATGAATGGGACGAGCAGCTGTAATTACTTTTCACCACCTCTACAAAGGAGATGATTTGCAGTTAATCTTGACGCGAAAGCAGTGATCCTGTGGGAGTCACTATCCCTTCAAGCAGCTGATAGGCAGACCCCGTCAATCTTATATTGATGACCCCTTTATAATGTTCCACTTGGAGAAATCATCCAGGCAAAAAGGAATTACTCTACCACAGAAACTCTTTTTTACAGGAACCAGAAAACATCTCTAATCATCTCCTTGAACAGAGATTTCCCCCCTAGACAATACAAAGAGCTAAAAATATATGCATTGAAAACGATAGAGAAAGTCTATTTCACAAATCAGATCAAATATGTCTTATTGTCTTTTCCACCCCATTTAGTTAGAAATATAAAGCATTTGTGAACCATTTTTTACACTTTGGGCAGATTTATGAATCTGGCAAAAAGAGAAACTGTCTTTGTTGGCCATATCAACCAATCACAGCACTGGTTTAATGTTTCAAGAGCAGAATATAAAGTGAAAGCCGTGCTGTGATTGGCTTCTATGGAAAACAAAGTCAGCTTCTTCATGCATCTCTCTTTATATATTCTGATTAAAGGGTTTCTACCACCAGAAATACTGTTATGTAGCTGACTGACGTTAGCTATGCACTAATGTCAGCACTACATAACAGTATGTTTTTTTTGTTTTTTACATTTCTCCCTTCAGCCGTTTTGGTAAAATAAGCACTTGTATAATATGTTATTGAGCCTCTAGGTGCTATGTGGGCGTAAAATCAGCACCTAGAGGCTCCGTCTACTCACCCTTTATCCCGCCCAGGTCTCCCGTTCTGCCCGCCCCGCTCCTCTTGATTGATGTGACGGTTCGCAGCATCGCTTACGAAATCCCACGCCTGCGTCATTCACTTCTGTATTCGGCGCAGGCTCAGTGAGTGAATGATCTGCTCCTTGTGTCGGATTCCTCACTGCGCCTGCGCCGACTACGTCACAGTGAGGAAGCCGACATCAGGAGAGCGGCCTTCACTCATTGCGCCTACGCCGAATACAGAAGTGAACGGTGCAGGCGCAGGGTTTCGTAAGCGATGCTGCGAACCGTCACATCAATCAAGAGGAGCGGGGGACCTGGGCTCATTAGCATATTATAAAGGTCAGCTACATAACAGTATTTCTGTTGGTAGAAACCCTTTAAGCACATCCTATCCTGTATACAATTCTAGAGTCAGGCTATAAATGTGTAGCAAGAAACCCCCCTACAATTTGGTAGATTTTGCCTCTGAGTTTCTGCATGTAATTTGCAATATGTTGGGTGAATCACAGTAAACCTTGAAGTCAGAATAAGGAGACATTTCTGTGACATGACTAAAGGTACGTTCACACAACAGCTTTTTCTGAGGAAAAAGTACAACAGCAAGCGATCAAAAAGGCGTTTGCCCACCAAAATAGTACCAATCTAACCATCACCTCATTCCGCAAAAAAAGAGCCCCTACCTGAGACAATCGGCTCAGAATATGGAGACACTAAAACATGATTTTTTATTTGTTTCAAAAATGATAATATTGTGTAAAACTTACATTAAAAAAAAAGTATACATATTAGGTATCGCCGCGTCTGTATCGACCGACTCTATAAAAATATCACATGACCTAACCCCTCAGGTGAACACCGTAAAAAATAAAAAATAAAAGCTGTGCTAAATAAACCATTTTTTGTCACCTTACATCACAAAAAGTGTAATAGCAAGTGATCAAAAGGTCACACACACACCAAAATAGTGCCAATAAAACCGTCATCTCATCCCGCAAAAATCATACCCTACCCAAAGTAATCGCCCCAAAAGCTGAAAAAATTATGGCTCTCAGACTATAGAAACACTAAAACATGAATTTTTGTTTAAAAAAAGAAATCATTGTGTAAAACTTACATAAATAAAAAAAGTATACATATTAGGTATCGCCGCATCCGTGACAACCTGGTCTATAAAAATATCACATGATCTAACCTGTCAGATGAATGTTGTAAATAACAAAAATAAAATCGGTGCCAAAACAGCTATTTCTTGTTACCTTGCCTCACAAAAAGTGTAATATAGAGCAACCAAAAATCATATGTACCCTAAACTAGTACCAACAAAACTGCCACCCTATCCCGTAGTTTCTAAAATGGGGTCACTTTTTTGGAGTTTCTACTCTAGGGGTGCATCAGGGGGGCTTCAAATGGGACATGGTGTAAAAAAAAAACAGTCCAGCAAAATCTGCCTTCCAGAAACCGTATGGCATTCCTTTCCTTCTGCGCCCTGCCATGTGCCCGTACAGCAGGTTACAACCACATATGGGGTGTTTCTGTAAACTACAGAATCAGGGCCATAAATATTCAGTTTTGTTTAGCTGTTAACCCTTGCTTTGTTACTGGCAAAAATGGATTAAAATGGAAAATTTGCCCCAAAATTTAAATTCTGTAATTTCATCTCTATTTTCCATTAATTCTTGTGGAACATCTAAAGGGTAAACAACTTTTGTAAAAATCAGTTTTGAATACCTTGAGGGGTGTAGTTTCTTAGATGGGGTCACTTTTATGGAGTTTCTACTCTAGGGGTGCATCAGGGGGGCTTCAATTGGGATATGGTGTCAAAAAAAACAGTCCAGCAAAACCTGCCTTCCAAAAACTGTATGGCGTTCCTTTCCTTCTGCGCCCTGCCGTGTGCCCATACAGCGGTTTACGACCACATATGGGGTGTTTCTGTAAACTACAGAATCGGGGCCATAAATATTGAGTTTGGTTTGGCTGTTAACCCTTGCTTTGTAACTGGAAAAAAATTATTAAAATAGGAAATCTGCCAAAAAAGTGAAATCTTGAAATTGTATCTCTATTTTCCATTAATTCTTGTGGAACACCTAAAGGGTTAACAAAGTTTGTAAAATCAGTTTTGAATACCTTGAGGGGTGTAGTTTATAGAATGGGGTAATTTTTGGGTGGTTTATATTATGTAAGCCTCGCAAAGTGACTTCAGACCTGAACTGGTCCCTAAAAATTGGGTTTTTGAAAATTTCTGAAAAATTTCAAGATTTGCTTCTAAACTTCTAAGCCTTGTAACATCCCCAAAAAATAAAATATCATTCCAAAAATGATCCAAACATGAAGTAGACATATGGGGAATGTACAGTAATAACTATTTTTGTAGGTATTACTATGTATTATAGAAGTAGAGAAATTAAAACTTGGAAATTAGATTTTTTTTTTACAAATTTTGGGTAAATTTTGTATTTTTTAATAAATAAAAATGATTTTTTTTTTAACTTCATTTTACCAGTGTCATGAAGTACAATATGTGACAAAAAACTATCTCAGAATGGCCTGAATAAGTCAAAGCGTTTTAAAGTGATCAGCACTTAAAGTGACACTGGTCAGATTTGCAAAAAGTCCTTAAGGTGAAATAGGGGTTAGAGTCCTTAAGGGGTTAAGGGAGTGCGCTTTCTCCTTCTTGAGATGGGAGCCATGTTTAATGAAAATTCCGCGCAGGACGCATTTCAGGGCCTCCCACTTTATTGGGAGAGGAGTGGTGTCCTCACTGCACTCTAGGAATTTTTAAGGGTTATAGCGAGCACTTCACTCAACAAGTAATTTGAGTGTGAGAATTAAAATTATTATTTTAATTTTTTTTTTACAAGAAAATTGTGCTTTAGAACCAAATTTTTTTTTCCACAAAAGATAACAGGAGAATATCCCTCCCCAATTTGCTACCCACTTTCTCCTGAATACAGTAACACCCCAATTGTGGTCATAAACTGTTATTTGGGGATACGCCAGGGCTCAGAAAGGAAGGAGCATCATGTGGATTTTCTAACATGGAATTTTCTGTCATGGTTTTTAAGAGCGATAACTTTTTTTTATTTTTTGTTGAATGAGCTATGTGAGGGCTTAGGGTACTTCTCACACTAGCTTTTTTCTTTTCCGGCATTGAGTTCCGTCATAGGGGCATAATACCGGAAAATAACTGAACAGTTTTATTCCTATGCATTCTGAATAGAGAGAAATCCTTTCAGGATGCATCAGCATGTCATCCATTCAGTCACTAAACGGCGTTTTGGACAGAGGAAACACCGCAGCATGCTGTCCAAAATTCCGTCCAAAATTCCGATTCAGTTGCCGGAATGCCGGAACATTACATTAAAATGTATTAGTGCAGGATCCGGCGTTAAAAATACTGCAATGCGGATCCGTCCTTCCAGTCTGCGCATGCGCAGACCAGTAAAAATGTGAAAAAAATATTTAACGGATCCGTTTCTCCGGAGAGACGGATCCATTCTTGCAATGCATTTGTAAGACGGATCCGCATCTGGATCCGTCTACAAATGCTGTCCGTTTGCATGCAGATTGCCGGAGACAGAACTGCTTGCCATATCACTCTGCCGCAAGTGTGAAAGTAGACTTATTTTGTGCGAGACAAGCTGTAGTTTTTATTGGCCCCAATTTAGGGCACATTTGGCTTTCTGGATGCTTTTTATCTCATTTTTGGAAGGTGAAGTCACAAAAAAAGCAGTTTGGGGTAATTATTTTTTTTGCACCGTTCACTTGATGGGGTAGATCATGTGGTATTTTTATAGAACTGGTCATTACGATACCAAATATGTCTATTTTTATTTTTTTTACGTTTTACACAATAAAAACATTTTTAGAAAAAAAATAAGTTTTATTGCTACCATTTAGGGGTATATACCGGTACACCTTTTTGATTAATTGATATTATCTTTTTTGTGAGGTGAGGTGACTAAAAAAGGCTGTTTTGGCATCATTTTTATTAGCTTTTTTTACACCGTTCACTTGATGGGGTAGATCATGTGATATTTTTGTAGAGCCAATTGTTACAGACGCGGTGATACCAAATATTATTTTCTTTTTTACATTTTACACAATAAGAGCATTTTTAGAAAAAAATAATGTTTTTGTGTTTTTTGTGCAATTTTCATAGAGCCATATTTATTTTTATTTTTTTGGCTATGGTCTTGTGTGGGGGCTCATTTTTTGAGAGATGAGGTGACGCTTTTATTGCTACCATTTTGGGGTACATATGACTTTTTGATTAATTAACATTGTGTTTTTTGGGAGGCGAGCTCACAAAAAAATCTGTTTTGGCGCAATGTTTATTTATTTTAGTTTTTTACGGCATTTACCTGATGGGGTAGGTCATATGATATTATTATAAAGCCGGTCAAGGCGATACCAAATATCTCTAGTTAATTTTTTTCTTCTATTTTTTAAATAACGGATTTTTAGGCTGAAATGCATATATTTTTTTAAATGTGAAACTGAAATTTTTTTCAAAACACTTTATTTTTTTATGTTTTATTTTACTCTTTGAGTCCACCATAAGGTCATACAAGACCTGTGGGGGACATTTTAGCTTCAGCGCTGTGTATACAGCCATTTAAAAGGCAGGGACACCCAAGAACGGTCCCTGCCTTCTCTCTGGGTTGCCCTGCTGTCACTGACAGCAGGCCCTCCGCTCGGCAGCTGCACAAATAGCGTGCAGCTGCCATCTCTGAAAGGACGTTCTAGAATATCCATTCAGGGATAAACCCGACCGCCCAGGACGTTTCTAGTCAATGGGAGGTCGGGAAGTGGTTAAACCAACACCCCGTGATCCTTAGCACTACCTCCTATTGAGATGTATGGGAGGCACAAAGGATGCGACTGCCGGCGGGTTTCCAGCAAAATTTCGGTGCAGCTGAAATAGCCATCGTGTGACAGCCCCCTCACAAAAACTAAAAATGTGTCAGTGGTCTTGCATCCTTTGTTGTGTTGTACAAGGTATTGAATGTATCAACACACCTCCCACAGTGGTAATGATCGCCAAAAACATCTTAATAGGGGGCATTTTAGATCTTTTATTTGACACAATGGTGCCATAAGTAATACCCAAAAATGAATGTGGTGTATTTATATGCGGTTTAAACACCAAGTTAACTGGCTGCTGCAGTCTTTCCTATTATGTTGTACGTCATCTCATCCTTCTGCTATTTTCTCATGCTATATTTTAGGACACCCCGGACTGCAGTAAGAAATGTTTGCAGTTGGGTGCTGTTCTACACCTTTTTATACTCCAAATTTGCATGCTTTGTTGACTTTTAGTGAACACTTGGGAGAATACCTTTTCCAGCAACAAAAGGGCCTCAATAAAACTGTTTCAGTTGCCCATAGCAACCAGAGCTCTGAAAAAATTAAAGCTGAGCTGTGACTGGTTGCTATGGGCAACTAAGGACTGTTTTACTGTTAGACAGTTTTAATAAATGAGGATCTTTCCCATACATAGTGCCCCATGGATCTGTGAGTCTTATACCAAATATTTGATGGGTCCTTGTAGAATGGGGAAACAAAGGACAAATTAGGATTTGTACATTTTACCTTAAAATTAAATGAATAGTTCCTGGTCAAAGGACCTATGGGATGACTACTGGACAGCTGAGAGCTGACAGGTGAGAATGGGCCTCTTTTTGGGCACATTTGTATTACCAATTTGGATGTGGATCCACTGTGCTACTGAACTGATTTAGCTTGGGGTACTCCTAAGGGCATTATCCTGGCAGCCCCTTGGTGTTCACTTTTTGACCCCTATACAGGGATCTGGACTCCGTGGCAGTGACACCACCAGGCCACTACCTCTTGGAGTAATCTCAATTCAGAGGCTGCTGACCCACAGGGGTCAAGAGACACTAGTGCAGAGCACTGAGGGATCAGGCCAAGGACAGACAGAGGTCAGGGCAGGCCGAGTACAAGCAAGTCAGTAAACAGTCCAAAGGTTAGGGCAGTAACACAGGGTTAGAATAAGGTACAGGCAGAGGTCGGTCAGGCAGCAGTCTGTAAAATCTGGAAACAGGCAGAGCTTGATACACAAGCAGGCAAACGCAACAATAACACATGTTTGCAGGAAACAAGCTAGTGAGAATCTGTTGCTCAGGTACACTTCCACGGGGAAGGTACTTTAAATAACCTGTGGTGGTGAGTCATTGGATAGGGAAGATTAAGGTGCACATGTGGGCCCTTTAAGATGAGGAATGGTAGCGCACACCCTACAGGCACAGAGAGGCAGAGGCGGATGAGAAACAGGCCTCAGCCTATGTGGAGTGGATGGAGCAGGGTTACCCGGCTACTCTGCCAGAAGGAAGCAGACGGACCACCGGGAGACCCGAGGAGCATTCTGGCAGGGGGAGGGATATGGCGGCAGGTACAGTCCACCGGTGTAACTATTTGCCTGTGCCACCAACAGTAGTGCCACCTATATAGCCATGATGGCCAGCCTGAGTCACCCCTCTATTCCCATCAGATTTATTTTCAACAGTCACGTAAAACAGCAGTGGTGATGTATGATAAATCGGATACATTGTGTGGACAATACTATAGCAACTATTAATATTATCATATCACGGTATATTTGTACCACATAGTTCAGGGCATGCAAACACCTCAAAACACTTGTAATTTCTCATTTCTTGCTATGAACATAAAACACTGGTCTATGAGTTTGTGTTTTTAAGTCATTCTGTTCTTTCAGCTACTTCCTTTTGTAAGCATATTAAGATATGAGGGAGTCTAAAATAATATTTCAGCATGGATATTGTCTGCATTCTCGCAGAGTCTTAGGAATGCATGCCTGCTACTCATTTACATGGAAAACAAACAAATACAAAAATAACCCCGTTTAAAGCTATTCTATGCCTTCTCATGACAGAGTGCTTCAAGAATGAGCGCCCATACCTCCCAGCTTTCTCTGAAGATAATCATGTAGACAAATGCATAACAAAACAAAATCTACTTTAATTAAAGGATAACTGTCATATTTTTATTTAAAATTCTATTTTCATATATGTTGTTGCTGCCGTGGTGATAATCCATAATCACTAATTATTGTGTTCGCATACCACTTATTTAATAAGATTCCGTCCATAGCAACCGCTCCTCACAAGACTTCTTTCTGATTATCTTCTCAAGATGGCCGCCAATGCCCTTACCCTGAGGCTAAGACCTCCCTCCCTAACTACCAAACTAATCGGCTTTCTCCAGACTTAAACACACCCTCTTCCTCCTGAGTAGTTAATCGTGAATTTTTATCCCGAATATCGGCACTATCCCGGTCCGACAGGAGCGCGCACGCAGCTTTCGGGGCTGCCCACTACTACATCCTCCGTCTTCTGTATATAGAAGATAGGAGACGGAGGACACCTAGCAACGCTGTTTTAGCCGCACCACTGTAATGCCTGGGGGAGGAAAAAACATGCTGCAATTACTAGGTAAGTCAATACCTATACAAAAGTATTAACTAGGGAACTAACGTAAACTTAGTCAGACCAATCCAATTACATAAAAAAAAAAAATATGACAGTTACCCTAAGGGTTTTTTGGGGACTTAACTATGGATGACTTATCCATCAGTATCAGGTTGGTGGGGGTCTGAATCCTGGCTCTTCAAGAGATGTCGGCCAAGGATGGCAGTATTTCTGAAACTGCACCATTTGTGAACTGTTCGCCTGCTGCTGTGGTGAAAGTGAATGGTGAGGAGACAAACAGCACCATTGTGAATAAGCAACATGGAGACTGCAGAGCACCATGTGCCAGTGATGTGAGAGGTAAACGTCAGCTTCAACGATGTGTTAGGCAAACCGAAGCGCTACAGTGTAACAACTCGCATCCAAAATGAACCAGGGGGCTACTAGACGTGAGTCTAAAACAACAGTTCAGTGACCCCTACTGTGTATGGGGCTCTGAAGCAGACGATGGTCATTGCACTTCTGCTAACAAAGTTGCATCAGCAGAAAGGACTTCAATTTTCGCATCAGTATCGAAATTTGACCTCCGCTGATTGGCAAAGGGTTGTCTTCTCCGATGAATTACGTTTTCTGCTTTACTGATCAGATGGACTTTGGCATGCCAGGTGAGAAACATCAGAGAGCAAACACCATGCGTCCATTGCTAGAAGAACACAAGCTAGCGGTGGCAATATTATGGTCTAGGGAATGTTTTCACTGCATTCTCTGGGCCCAATCATCCATATGGAAGACTTTCTCAACCAATTTGGGTATGAATCCATCCTTGCAGATCACGTACATCCACATATATTGATTATCTCACCTGGGGCAGATGGGATCTTCCAAGAAGGCAATTTGACATGTCTAATAGCTATGCACACCAAATTATGAGCCAGGGCATCAATGAGTGTATGAGTAGGAAGAGATCAAGTCTATCTATCAATTGACTTTCTATCCTGCCCTGATATACAGGGCCGGCGTTAGCACCCGGGCAAGTGCCGGGGCCCACTGTTCCTTAGGGGGCCCACTCGTTTCCGCGGCCCCTTTAAACATTTTGACGTACTTTAACTTTATGCTGCTGCTGCGCTGCGCTGCCATATCACAGGATCTCCAGCAGATTGGAAGAGGACTGGAGGAACAAGCACATGATCACAGCAGGGGCGGAGCTGATCAGCAGCGGGAGTGCAGCTGAAGACACAGCCGAGCGCCGAAGAAACCAGGACTTCTGGTACAGTACACCTGTGCATACTGTGACAGGAAATGTGGTTTACATCGCAAACTCTGATCTACAGTCCCTGTTATATGGACAGATCCAAGAATCGTTCCTTCAGTTGTGGTTCCTAAGATGGAGCTGACTTGTAAGAGTTTCTTTAATATCGGCATTACCAGATTGTACTACATGCAGTACATTATAGGTCAGACACACAGTGACTTCCCACTCCCTATTCTTCACCCAGGGCAGCAGTCAGTGTGAGATGTGAGTCCTGTGATGTGTGACCACTGACACCACACACCAGTAACATGAGGGGGTGGCTGCAGGGCTAATGCATGGTGTAGACCCCCCCAGTACACCCAACCTCAGGCTACCACATCTAATGTAATGTATATGGATGAGAAATGCACAGCAAGCAGTAAAGCAAATATTCCTAAAGGCATAGCAGCATGTCCAGCCTCAGTCAGCAGTGAGTTACTGATAACTTATCACGGAAGTTATCAGTAATGACAGCCTCACTCACTGCTGACTGAGGCTGGACATGCTGCTGACTGAGCCTTTAGGAAAATGTGCTTTACTGCTTGCTGTGCATTTCTTTTCCTCATCCATACACATGTATATACATAATGGGGCAGCCCCACTCACTATGCGGTGCTGAGACAATGGATAGAGCGGACTGTGGCGGTGAGCCTATCCCATACACAGCAGGTGCTGTGACGATCTTACCATCATAGAAGTGTCTGCCCCTGTGTGTGTCTGTATCTCCCTGTGTGTGTCACCATCACCATGCCCACAGTGTTCCTATATCTTGACGCAGCTGCATCGGGACGTTCTGTGCGGGGCAAGAAGAAGGAAGAAGAGGCAGCGCCACCAGCATGGAGTCCCATGGGAGAGGTACAGGGAGGCACACTATGGACGTAGGTAACACTACCGCATGATCTACACTAGTGTTATCTGTGGTTTTACATAAGACTGCAGGTAATACTACCACATTATCAGAACTAGTGTTATCTGTGGTTTTACATCGGACTGCAAGTAACACTACTACATCTCTGTACTCAGGTAGCCATCACTGTGTTATTTGTGGTTTTACATAGGACTGCAGGTGATATCTACTACTTTATTTGTACTCAAATAGTTATCACTATGTAAGGGGGCCCACTGAGACTTTATCGCCCAAGGGCCCACATGAACCTGGAGCCGGCCCTGCTGATATAGGTATTGTAAATGACCCATATGTGGCCATTGTGCCCTGGGTGCTAGCAATGTTTTCTGCGGGCATGTTGTGCTAGTGTCTTCATTGCTGGATTACATTCTGAGGCTGACGGACTCTGCAGTTTCCTCTTTGCCCTCTCTTGGGGTCTCACCTGCTGCTATTGTATTTACATGTTTTGTAAGTACTGTATGAATTCAATAAAGTATATATTTTTTCAATTTTGATGGAAGAAATTTTTCTTTGGTGGTGATGTCTAATAGCTAGAAATGTCCGACATTGGAAGAGCATAACCAAGACTTCCAAGTACTATCCTCCCTCCATAATTTTCCAGACTTGAACCCAATTGAGCATTTGTGAGACCACCTTGACTGTCATGTTCGCTCTATGGATCCTCCCCCACACACCCTCCAGCAGCGGTGGGATGCACTGCAGGCAGCATGGCTCTAGTACCTGTGACAACCAGGACCTCACTGAGTCACTCCCATCGCATCTAGCTGCTGTCCGTGCTGCACACGGCGGTTACTGTGGCTATGACTGTGGTCATTATGATGTGACTCAACTGTGTATATTTATTCTGAAAACCAAGGCAACTGGAATTTTCTGAAATTTAATTTCATGTGAATGTTATTTTTCAGACGGTTATAAATAACTCTCACTAGCAGTCTGTTTTGTTTCAGTTCTGCAAGTCAGTACCTGCTGTACAGTGTCAGGCAAATATCCTAAAGGGGCTGCCCTTGAAGTTGGAATTCCAGTCACTTGCATGACAAGCTAACATTACACGGTAGATGCCGCAAACACCTGATCTTCCCCACGCACATCTCCACATTTTATTTTCAACTTTTATTACAATGTAAATGAGTCATACCACTCATTAAGTGATCTAGCTAATTACCTTTCTATCACGCAATAATGGGACTTATTGTCACAGCCGTGATACTTAAAGAGTACCTGTCAGCTCTTCTCACATGTCCGTTTTAGTAAAATACTTCTCCATGAAAAAATCTGGTGCATCTATTCCTATGATGTTGTATCATTCTTCTGTTATTACTAATACAAATGTATGATATTTATATATATTTATATTAACTGATTGTTACCAGTTTGGAGTGCGTCCATACACATTTTGACACTGTCCAATCACTGCTGACTGTGTCAGACTGTATGACAAAACCTTTTGACAAGGGAAATGGTGACACCCGATTGTTAATTTCATGAATTTTAAGTCGGAATAATTGGAATGGCACAAGGCAGTAAAGATGCTCCAGGAATTGTATTTTTTAGGGAATTCAATTATTTACTAAAACAGACACAGAGGGAATTTTTTTTATATATTATACTCATTTATATAGCGCTGACATATTCCACAGCGCTTTACAGACATTAGCATCGCCAATGGGGCTCACAATCTAAGGTCCCTATCATGTTGAAAGGTCCTTTTTAAGGAGAACCTGTTAAATGCAGATTGATATATAGTTTTATGGGTAAAGATTCAGTAAAACTTATAGGGGGTCATTTACTAACTGATATACGCCAGTTTTCTGGTGTTTGCACCGTGATCTGTGACTTTTCCCTGCTCACGCCAGGTCTACAAAAGGGGGCATGGCAGCGGAGGGGCGGAACACTTTCATAAATTTTTACGTGTAAAACACCAGTCTCAATAAATAACTACCATATTTTTTTACATTTACAGTATAGCTCTGTTTTCTGACCTTAAGACCTCCACTGTGAACAGCTTTCTGTGACTGACAGCTCTCTTTGTATACCCACTTATACATAGAATGCTACCAATCACTGGTATCACCTACACTGTGTACAACTATCAGTGACTAACAGCTATCTATGTATACACACTTACACAGAGAATGCTATCAATCACTGATAGCACAACCGCTGTGTACAGCTATCAGTGACTAACAGCTATCTCTGTATACACACTTACACAGAAAATGCTATTAATCACTGGTAACACCTCCCCATGTACAACTATGAGTGACTGACAGCTATCTCTGTATACACACTTACACAGAGAATGCTATCAATCACTGATAACACCTCCCCCATGTACAACTATCAGTGACTGGCAGCTATCTATGTATACACACTTACACATAGAATGCTATCAATCACTGATAAACCCCCTCCCCCATGTACAACTATCAGTGACTGGCAGCTATCTATGTATACACACTTACACATAGAATGCTATCAATCACTGATAAACCCCCTCCCCCATGTACAACTATCAGTGACTGGCAGCTATCTATGTATACACACCTACACAGAGAATGCTACCAATCACTGATAACACCTCCCCTGTGTACAACTATCAGTGACTGACAGCTATCTATGTATACACACCTACACAGAGAATGCAATTAATCAGTGATAACACCTCCCCATGTACAGAAATCAGTGACTGACAGCTATTTATATACACACTTACACAGAGAATGCTATCAATAACAGATAACACCTCCCCGTGTACAGATATGTTACTGACAGCTATTTCTGTATACACACTTACACAGGAAATGCTATCAATCACTGATAACACCTCCCAGTGTACAACTATTAGTGACTGGCAGCTATCTCTGTGTACACACTTACACAGGAAATGCTATCAATCACTGATAATACCTCCCCCGTGTACAGTGACTGACAGCTATCTCTTTAGACACACTTACACAGAGAATGCTATCAATCACTGATAGCACCTCCCCATGTACAACTATCAGTGACTGATAGCTATCTCTGTATTTATCTGCACCAGTGTGTATTAGGTTAGAATAAGGCCATAACTAATGTGCCGATGATATTATGCAGCTGTTTTTAGAAAAGAATAGGCGTTTTCTTTTCAACTGAAAACTATTCAATTACTTCACCTTCAATTCTGCTCCACTCTGGATTCAGGTAAAACACTTCAATTCCACTAATTATATCTTCATGTGGAATACCTTTATCCCATGTGAAAGAGGTCAAACATTTGATTAAAATGTGCATTGTTAGGTCCAAGCCTAAACCAGGCTCTCTATTAGCATGTAGCTCTCCCCACGCACTCACCTAAAAGATTTTCTGAGACTCTGCTTGCAGACCTCACCCTAAGGCCTCATGCACACGACTGTACCATGTTTTGCGGTCCAAACATGCATACAAGCAGTGTGCGTCCCGCATTTTGTGGAACGGAAGGTGTGGCCATCAATAGACCAGTCCTATATTTTTCCATGATCGGGACAAGAAAAGAACTTGTGGGACCGCGGAGGAGAAAAAAACCCAGCAGTCTGGTTTGAAGTTGTTTGGGAGCAGCAGGCAGCACCTATACAAGCAGACAAAAACGCAAGTTTGTGAGCGTCTTTGACTTTAGATTGAGGGACCTTAGGAGGGGACTACAGTAAGTCAGTTGCTTATCACTGCACTGTATTGTATTTTTTCTCTCTCTTTTCTTGGAAAGGTGTAGGGTAAAAATATTCATAAACCTCTCATTTGTATGTACACTAATGCCAGAAGCCTGACTAATAAAACTGGTGAACTGGGATTAGTGATGTGTGAGGAGGACTATGACATAGTGGGAATAACCGAGACATGGCTGGATGATTGCTATGACTGGGCGGTTAGGAGGAGGGGTTTGCCTTTATGTAAAGTCATGTCTAAAGCCAACACTCCAGGGAGATATAAGTGAGGGACATGAAAAAAACATTTCCAAAACTCGGGTTCGGTTCCAAGGTAGCACTTGGAACCGAACCAGAGTTTGGGAAATGTTTTTTTTTACAGTAGAAATTAATTTATGAAGTTATTATGTGAAGTCTCGCAAGGCTTTGAGAAGTAATAACTTCGGCTCATAGGAGCCAATACATTCTAATACTGTACGGAGCACTCGCTCCGTACATTATTCAAACTAAGTATTATGTGAATCAACTTTAGATGTTTCATCCAAAGTCAATTTGCTCATCCCTAGTAGAAATACATAGAGGCAAAAACAATAATAAAATACTAATACGAGTTCATTATAAGCCACCTAATATACCAGAGTCCACAGAAAATCTACTACTAAAGGAGAGATGAGGCGGCAAATCATAATGAGGTCATTATTATGGGGGACTTCAACTACCCAGATATAGACTGGGAAACTAAAACCTGTAAAACTCATAAAGGAAAAAGGTTCTTGGCAATAACCAAAGGCAATTACCTTTCCCAACTGGTTCAGGACCCGACTAGAGGGACAGCCATACTGGACATAGTACTAAGCAAATAGACCTGACAGAACAACAGAGGTGCAGGTCGAGGGACACCTGGGAAATAGTGTTAAGCGTGAAATTACAAGCGTCAAATTACGAATATTTATCTCGAATATCGCAACTTTGAGAATTCACAAATATTTTGAATATAGTGCTATATATTCGCTATATTGAATATTCATCATTTTTTTAACATCTGAAAACATGATTCCTCCCTGCTTCTTGCTTGTGGACCAATGAGTCATTGGCCCACAAGCAACTTAAGCAGGGAGGAATCATGACTTTAGATGGGAAAAATGACGAATATTCTAAAAGAACAAATATATAGCACTATTTCGAATATATTTGTTTTTTAGAATATTCGTCTTTTTTTTTTTCAATCTGTACAGTTGTTCCACTTCGGCATACTCCTCCCCGACAAGCGTCCCCGTCACAGATTGAAAAAATAAAAAGACGAATATTCTAAAAAACAAATATATTCGAAATAGTGCTATATATTTGTTTTTTAGAATATTCGTAATATTCTAAAACAAGAATATATAGCAATATAGCGAATATTTGAAAAAAACTAATATAGAGCAATTTAGCTAATATAGTGCTATAATCTTCTTTGTCTAATAGTTATTTAAAAAAGCACTATATTAGCTAAATTGCTCTATATTTGTTTTTTTTTTGAATATTTGCTATATATTCTTGTTTTAGAATATTACGAATATTCTGAAGAACAAATATAGCACTATATTAGCTATACTGCTCTATATATTAATTTTTTTGAATATTGGTCATTTTTTTCCATCTGAAGTCATGATTCCTCCCTGCTTAAGTAACTTAAGCAGGGAGGAATCATGACTTCCGATGGAAAAAAATTACAAATATTCTAAAAAACGAATATATAGCACTAAATTCTATAGTACTAATAATAGATTGCGTAATATTTGCATATTACGCGATCATTACCTTGCCTATTTTTCGAGTAAAAAAATGTAGAATATAACGAATATTCAAATGTGCAAATATTATATGAATATTCAACGAAATATCGCAAATTTGAATATGACCCCTGCCGCTCATCACTAGTGGGAAATAGTGACCATAAAATAATAACTTTCCAATTGTCATGTGTTTCTTCAGGGAGGCAGAAAAATACCAAACTTCGGGTTAGTACAGAGATCTCTCCCATCATCTATTTATCCCCAGGACTGTGACAAGGGGACATCCTCTGCGTCTGGCGGAAAGAAGGTTTGTACACAAACATAGAAGAATATTCTTTACAGTAAGAGCAGTGGAACTCTCTGCCTGAGGAGGTGGTGATGGTGAGTACAATAAAAGAGTTCAAGAGGGGCCTGGACGTATTTTCTGGAGTGTAATAATATTACAGATTATAGTTACTAGATTACTGGAGGGGTCGTCGATTCAGGGAGTTATTGTGATTGCGGGAAGGAAGTTTTTTCCCCCTAAAATTGGCAAAATTGGCTTCTACCTCACAGGCTTTTTTTTGCCTTCCTCTGGATCAACTTGCAGAATAAGAGGCCGAACTGGATGGACAAATGTCTTTTTTCAGCCTTACAAACTATGTTACTATGTAATCCTTAACTTTCTATGAGAAGCTATATCGCACTTCTCCTGACTGTTGAATTGATGCAGACTTCACTAATGAAAAGGATTTTGTCTGTTGTCAAATCCCTTAACTCCTTAGTGACCAGCCTGTTTGGGGCCTTACTGATCAAGTAATTTTCTTCATTTTATCATTGTCGCCTTCCAAGAGCTATAACTTTTTTTTATTTTTCCATCTATGTAGCTGTATGAAGGCTAGTTTTCAATGGTGCCATAAAAAAACACATAACTTTCCAATTAACTTTTATTTTCTGGGAGGGAGATGGGGAAAAACAGCAATACTGCCACTGAGTTTTTACATTATAAATGTTGTGGCATTCATTTTTCAGCATAAATAACATGATATCTTTATTGTATTTTTTACATTTTACTACTTTTGTGCAGTAAACCCCCTTTTTTGTTAAAAGAAGAAAATCTTTTTGCATCGCTGCATCCCAAGACCCACAACTTTTTTTTATTTTTCTTTCTATGGAGTTATGTGAGGGCTTGATTTTTGCGGTATAACTTGTATTTTCCATTTGTACCATTCTGGGTTAAATAACACTTTTTCATTGATTGTTATGAAGTTTTTTTATATGGTGGTTTTTTTTTTTTAATGGCATTCATCAGAGGTAATAATTTACATGATACTTGTATAGTGCAGGTTGTTACGAACACAGCGATACCAAACATGTGGGGTAGACTTTATTTTTGCATTTTTTTTATTGTAAAGTGTTTTTTCAATGGAAAAAAGTGTACTTTTTATTGGAATTTTTTAATAAATTTTTTATCCACTTAAGGGGACTATAACAGGCAATAGTTTGATTGCTTCTAAATACAATGCACTATTCCTATAGTGCATTGCATTTTAATACCAGAGGGGCACGGCCTGCTGGAGAACACTCAAGGCAGGCTTGGGACCTACATCAGGTCCCAGCCCGCTATAGAGAGCTCCTTCTGTCACCGCTTACATACAGCGGGCACCATTGCTCGCTGTACGAAAGGGGTTAAACAGCCCAGATAAACACTCCTGCTGGTCTGGGCTGTTACAGCAGTAGCATGGCTCTAACATGAAAAGGCTCCGGCCCAGCCTAAGGCCCCTTAGTGAATTCCATAAAAAGGCGTATGGGTAGTGTCACGGCTGAGGATGGGGGAAACCCTCAGCCGTGTGATGCCAGATGATGTTGTGGCTACTCGGCCAGGAGAACAGGATAGGGAGCAGGTCACCTCCTCAAGCATCCCTAACCTGACCCTAACTCCTACCTGCATGGGCCAACCTTTAAGGTAGGAGGACCCATGCGCAGGAACCTCGGAGCCCTGACTTACCCTCCGCAGATCCCTGAGCTAGGAGCTGGGTAAGACGACCTACTCCTCCAAAGTACGGAGGAGCAGGAGTCTCCATGGCCAAGCTGCTGGGACAAGGGGAACACAAACAGCTTTACGGGTATGGCAGGCGAACTAATAGTTCCACCAACCTGCCACAGCCTTGCTGACTGGATCCCTGTGCAAACAGGAATCCAGAACCGTAAACTGCACCAAAACACATAGGAAGGTTCCAACAGAACATAACATACAACATCAACATACAGCAAGACATAAACATAACGACAATATCTTTTTATGACCACAGGGGTGGCTCTCACTGGCAGGTAATATGCACAGGAGGCTGCTCCAGCCAAGCATGACTGAAGCAACCTACTGAGCCATGCCAAACACCAAGGCTATATAGGCCAAGAAGCCACACCCCACAGTCGGACACACCCAGTGACATCACACACACACTGGGAAGGGAGTTAACCCTTCCAGCACCACAGAAGGGAAACAAACATAAAGGGGAAGTGACCAAACTTAAGATCACACTGTGGCTGTTGCCGCAGGCAACGACATGGGTGGCAGCCGTCCTGGGAGACAGCCCAAAGGCCGGGACACTGTCACCACATGTACAACATACCAAACGTTGCCACGGGCAGCCACAGTGAAGGGAAAGTGTCAAAGTGCACACCAGACAACACAAAGTGCACACCAGACATACAAACGTTCATACAGGAACGCACACAACTCCAAGGGAACCGCACACATCACTGTTGTCCGCGGCAACCGCACTTGAGGCAAACAACATCATGCCTCAAGCTGCGGTTGAAACAACTACCCAAACCGCGGGCAACTGTATGCGGCTCCCAAGGAATCACGGCCATAACCGTGGCCGTGACAGGTAGTCACTAAGGGCTAAAACCATCCCCAATTATATTACCAACTCTATGTATGGTAGTATTCTGGCTGAAAGATTTTGGCAAAAAGTGGCTATGTATATGTATTTATACAGTATACAGGTGAAACTAAAAAAATTTGAATATCGTGCAAAAGTCCATTTATTTCAGTAATGGCAATCAAAAGAAATTGCATTAATGCAGCTTAAAATTAGAATTTTGTGAAAAGGTTCAATATTCTAGGCTCAAAGTGTCACACTCTAGTCAGCTAATTAATCCATGCCCCCTGAGCAAAGGGGACCTCAAAATTGTGACTTTGGGGTTTCATAAGCGGTAAGCCATAATCATCCAAACTATAACAAATAAAGGCGTGAAATATCTCACTTTGCATGTAATGAGTCTATCTCATATATTAGTTTCACCTTTTAAGTTTTATTACTGAAATAAATGAACTTTGCACGATATTCAAATTTTTTGAGTTTCACCTGTATGCAGGTTTTGAAATTATGAGTAAAACTGAATAAAATTGCTGTTTGTGTGGTGCTCTACCTTGCTTTTTGCAAGGTAGAACCCCACCACTGGAAACCTGCCAACGTTATGCCAGACTGAGAAAAGCTAGTCAACAGTATTTCTTTGCTTCTGAACTTAGGGTGGATAACAAAGCAATAGTTCATACCTTTTGGCATGGGACTTCAGACAAGATCAAATGAACTGGCATATGATGATCGGCCACTTTTCTTTGATAAACTATTTACCTCAGTAGTAAAATGAGATGTTGGTCTCAGGGAGCATATAATATGGAAATAGTCTACATCTCTAATTCTTTTTTTCATCTGAAGAGTTGTGTATCCACAAGCAAGTGAAAGCTCGTACTCAGCTAGTTAGGCTATGTTCACATCTTCATTGGAGGCTCTGTTATTAGCAGATTCTAGCAAAACAATAGAAAGCTCACCTGACAAATGTCATTACAGCTCAGTGGTTCTGTCAGGGGCGACTGTTGTCCATCGTGGAGCATACCCCGAACTTGTCGTAGTGTCCATTTATAACATAAAACCACAATGCAGGGTGAACAGAGAGCTATATAGTAATTAACAAATGGACTTTATGATGCAGCACAAAATGAAGAGCCATTTGGCTGTACACATTTGAGGAAAGCTGGCTGCCCATCTGATGTGTGTGTGTGTTTGTGGGGGGTCTCACAGCTATCTCCTGACAGTAGATGTTCGAGAAAAAAGGATAACACCTTTTAGATTCAATATGACCAACCCATTGTTCCCACAGAAGATAATCTTCTGTAAGGTTCTCACAGCGACTTAGGCTACTTTCACACTGCCGTTTCTGGGTCCGCCTGTGAGATCCGTTTCAGGGCTCTCACAAGCGGCCCAAAACGGAGCAGTTCAGCCCCAATGCATTCTGAATGGATAAGGATCTGTTCAGAATGCATCAGTTTGGCTCCATTCCGCCTGCATTCTGCTCTGGAGGCGGACACCAAAACGCAGCTTGCAGCGTTTTGGTGTCTGCCTGACGATGCAGAGCCAAACGGATCCATCCTGACTTACAATGTAAGTCAATGGGGACGGATCCGTATCCACTGACACAATATGGTGCAATTAAAAACATTGACTTTCAATGTAAGTCAGGACGGATCCGTTCTGAACATATACAAGCGTTTGCATTATCGGTCTGGATCCGTCTGTGCAGATACAAGACGGATCCTCACCGAACGCAGGTGTGAAAGTAGCTTCTCTTCTCTCTACTGAAATACAAGTGCCATGCTTCTCTTACAAAAGAATGATTCCCAGATTGAATTCGAAGTCTTATGGTTCTCAAGCCTTCTCACACTCAGCACCAAAGGTGTAGAACTTGCTCATCAAATCAGTCAATAAGGATCAATCTGTGGATTTACTTATAGGGTTTCTGTCACCTGAAAAATGGGTATTAAGCTGGCTGACATTAGCGATGTGCTCATGTCACCTGAACATAACTAAATTAGTGCCATCTCACTGCCTGCCGCCGTTATTGAGAAAAACAAACTTGTATAATATGCTAATTAGCCTCTAGGAGCGGAGGGGGGGGGGGGGGGGGCGTTGCACCTGCTCCTAGATGCTCCGTTTGCCCACCTCTTTTCACGCCTTTCTTCTCCTGATTGACAGGACCAGGCAGCGCTGCTCTCCTCCCGCTGGCCGTGTCTGCAGTGTAAATCTCGTGCCGTTCAGTATACTGAATGGCGCGAGATTTACACTGCAGACACGGTCGGCAAGAGGAGAGCAGCGCTGCCTGGTCCTGTCAATCAAGAGAAGAAGGGCCTTCAAAGAGGTGGGAGAACGGAGCCTCTAGGAGCAGGTGCAACGCCCCCCCCCGCTCCTAGAGGCGAATTAGCATATTATACAAGTTTGTTTTTCTCAATAACGGCGGCAGGCAGTGAGATGGCACTAATTTAGTTATGTTCAGGTGACATGAGCACATCGCTAATGTCAGCCAGCTTAATGCCCATTTTTCAGGTGACAGAAACCCTTTAAAAGGAGACTGACGGCATATATTTTTTATGTAGGCTTATGGGAATGAGTAGGAGCTCCCTTCTATATTTGCTAGTTTCATATTATTTACAGGGTTTTGATATTATATTGTACTGTATGTAAGGACTATAGCAGGGTGGTAATTTGAGAAAACCCTGTAAATGCCTTGGTCCACATTCCGCCATGATCTAACTCTAAATATGTCCATGCCCATTGCAGAGTAAACCATTTCACTGATGGCTGTTTACATGGAATATATGGGAATCTTAGATAATCTGAAATATGGATGATGTATTTTGTCTTAAAATAACGCTGTTTATAGCTCTTAAAACAAGCGTATTTTTCAAGCTTGTGTTCAATGAGTGAAGAATGGGATTGTGTATTTTTTAAGCGCCAAGTATGTAAAAAGCCAGTGTTTCCTAGCTTAAAAGAAATATGTTGTTTGTTTAGAAAGCTTTCACATAGGAGCTTTGTGTTCTAAGCACATAGCGAGAAGAAAATGCACAACAGCATGTTTTTGGTAGGAGTTTCACGACTCTCATGAAAATGCTAATAAGGTCTCAGCCTTGAACTGTGTTTGCTCTTTTTGGGAAATCCTCAACACCAGCGTTCAATAATTCATTGCACAATAAGGCAGTTCCAATAAATACAAATCAAGAGGCTGCTTCCTTTGAGTAGAACTCGTTTTAGAAAAAGCACAAGAAAACATTTGTTTCAGGGTCATAACTATTGCAAGTGCTGCTGTAACTGGGCCCAGTGGGGTTGGTGGAACCTGTCTTGCTGCCAGCCTGGATCAAGACAACAGCAACTGCACTTGCAAACACTTGCACTGTGCTGTGCCAGTGCTGTGCTTAATTCTTTCTCTCCCAGTCCTCACATCAGGACACTTGCTACAGGTGAAGGATTGGCCCAGGAAGCTGTGGAGCTGGAGAAGGAGTAAAGCAGCTCCTGGCAGCTCCCTTTGCAATTGTTGACCAATGACATCCCAGATGTACTCTATGGGAGATGAGACTGGAGATGCTGCAGACCACGGTGGCATGTTTAGGCCATGCACGCAGCTTACAGTAGTACAGGCGACATCTGGCCTGGCGTTGTCCTGTTGAAAAACTTCTCCTGGGAAACTTTGGAGAAGTGACTGTACCACTGGTCCCTCGACCAAATCAATGTACGCTGAGCTGTTAGTGTACCTGAAATGATGACTAGAGGGCTCCAGCTACCATACATTATGCCATCCCATACCATAATCCAGGGAGTAGGATTCTTCTGTGACATTCTCTTGTCAAGACCTCTTTGTGGTGTTGCCTATATTGTCTCCAGCCCAGTCTCCGACTATGATTGTATCGGAGACAAAGCAAGACTCACTGCTGAAGAGGACAGACCTACATTCCAGCCTCCATTGCCGTCTTGCTCTGCAGAATGATAGCCTTCTAGAGTGGTAATGTGAGGACAAAAGAACACCTGTAGCTGGACATCTGGCTGGTAGCCCAGTGTTATGCAGATGCCTTCTGATGGTTGTGTAAACACTGTTTGCCTCCCTAGCCTTGCAATGACGTCCATCTTCACTTGCAGTACAGAATGGATCACTACACACCATTCCTCTAATCAGATGATGCGTCCATGCAGAGATTTGCCTTTGTGCACCTCTTGCTGTCAGTTCAGTTTGTCATTGTTCTCCTAACTACCAGAAGACTCCACGTTGAACAATGCTGACATTTAGGCCTAGGCGTGTAAAGATGAGTGATTAACCAAGGTCTCTCAATTCAAGTATTCTCTTCCTCTGAGTTTGCGTTGTGTGGTGATAACTGGCATGTCAACCAACAGGAGGCATCACACAGTCATCTCACACAACTTGATCTGATTTTTGAGGTTCCATGTGGCTAAAAAACGTTGCTTTCAATCTGGCTTGTATGCTATTCCTACTGTACATGCCTGAAAATGTCATCATTATATAATTATGTATGTATTGCAGAGTAAGCATGCTGTTTATTTTATCAATTAACAAAATGCAAAGATAATGAACAAAAGAAAAATCTAAATCAAATAAATATTTGATGGGACTACCCTTTGCCTTCAAAACAGCATCAATTTTAGGTACACTTGTACAAAGTCAGGGATTTTGTAGGATTATAGTCAGGAGCATGATTAACCAATTATACCAAACAGTTGATCTTCATTATAAGTTAAAACACAGTCATTAACAGATACAGCTTTAGCTGTGTCGGAGGCTTAAACCTGGCAAAGATTTCAAGGCAGACTGGGGCTTCAAGATGTGTTCAAGCTCTTTTGAAGAAGCACAAAGAAACAGGCAACGCTGAAGACCATAGATACAGTGGTTGGCCATGGAAACTTAGTGAAGCAGATGAACAAATCCTGCTTACTTACCTTTAGAAATCAGATGTCCAGCAGTGCCATTTGCTTAGAATCAGGGGCGTAACTATCAATAGCGGCAGACCATGCGACTGCTATGGGGCCCAGGGCAAGATGGGGCCCAGGATTACCTGGGATTAACTCCTCTTCTACTGGAGGTGAAAACTTGGTCAGGATTCTACCCTCTAAAGCAGGGGTGCACAACGTTTCCTGGTTGGGGGCCACATTGCCAGACTGAACCAATGACGAGGGCCGAAATAAAATTTAAAGGTGTATTAACAACTGAAATTTTGTACTTATGGCATATTGAACACACATTATATAACATTAATGTCTAGTTAAACTTCCAGGACTCCCATCTAATGGGAGAAATACATGAAAAATGCATGTGAGCAGCCACAAGACATAGGCATACATGTCTATTACCAGATGGTTGGGGGCCGCACAGAATGGTATCAAGGGCCGCATGAGGCCCCCGGGCCGCAGGTTGTGCACCCCTGCTCTAAAGGAACAACTTTTAGCAAATAAGGAAGTAGAAAAATGGCCCAAGGGTCATTGAAAAGGGTTTAGGCAGAAACTTTTCTGTCCTGTGTGGGGGGCCTGGTTTGATCCTTGCTATGGGGCCCTTACTTCTCTAAGTATGCCACTGCTCAGTATGGCAGAAACCAGTGTTACCAAGGTACACCTATCTACTCTTCAGAGAGGTTTGGTCAGAAGTGGTTTTCATGGAAGAACTGCAGCCAAAAAGCCATACTTTTCATGTAGAAACAAGTAACTGGGGTGCAGGAAAATAGCAGCAAATGCTCAGGAATTATGAGTCAAAATTGAAAATGTTTGGCTATAACAGAAGGCAGTTTGTTTTTCATAGGGCTGAAAAGCAGTATAATAATGTATGCTTAATTGTATGCTTCCAAATTTGTAGGAACAGTGCCTACAAATTTGCCTTTTTTGTTCCAATATGCACGTGCCCTAGTGCACAAAGCAATGGTTGGGTGAGTTTGCTGTAGAAGAACTTGACTGGCCTGCACAGAGCCATACCTCAACCCAATTGAGCACCTTTGGATGAACTAGAATGCAGATTGAGAGCCAGAACCTCTTGTCCAACATCAGTGTCTGAGCTCACAAATGCTTTTCTGGGTGAATGGAAATAATTCCCACACATTCCAAAATCTTATAGACCTCCTTCCCAGAAGAGTGAAAGCTATTTTAGCTGCAAAAGTGTTACCAACTCTATATTAATGCCTGTGGGTTTAGGTCAGGCAAAAAGGCAAGGGTGACAAGGACCCTGACAAGCTCACTTATTCTGGAGCAGAGAGTCAGAGGGGGGCTTGGCTTGAGAGACAATAAATGAGATCTGTGCTGTACTTAAAGGGGTTGTCCGGGTTCAGAGCTGAACCCAGACATACCCATATTTTCACCCAGAAATCCCCCCTGATGTTAGCATCGGAGCATTTCATGCTCTGATGTGCTCTCTTGCCCTGCCCTAGATTGAGCAGGACAAGGGCTCTTTTGTTTACAATAACACACTGCCGGGCGAAAGCTTCCGCCCGGCAGTGTGTTCGGTGACGTCACCGGCTCTGATGGGCGTGCTTTAGAGCTGCCCTAGCCGTTTTACTGGCTAGGACAGCACTAAAGCCCGCCCATCAGTGCCAGTGACATCACTGGGCTTCCTGGCAGCCCCATGGAGAGCCCGGTTCATCAACGGAACTCCTGAAAATGCCTTTGCCCTGCGCAAATTAGCGCAGGGCAAAGTAGAGCATCGGAGAATGAACTGCTCCGATGCTCACGTCAGGGGGCTGCCGGGGTGAAAATGGAGGTATGTCCGGGGTCAGCTCTGAACCCAGACAACCCCTTTAAACCCTGCTGTGGGATTACTTAATTACAGTCATTGTATTTTCAACCTGTTTCCTTGTGTCGCTGTACCCTTTGCATCTCTTGGTTCTGACCCAGCTTGTTTCTGTTATTTCTAATGGATACTGTTTTGGCCTTGACATGTTTCTACACAGTTTTTGACCCCAGCTGGTATAACTACTACTACTACTTGAGCTGTGGCCACTCCACCTGCTAGCAGCCACCCGGTGAAGGCAAGATAGGATTTGTTACCACCCACAGAGACCGCTCAGGGTTAACTAGTTAGATTACTGAGTGGAATCACCCTTATTGGGGTAGCTATTCCACTGTAGGCAGGACCCCTGTAGCTATTGGGTTGTTACAGAGCAAATTTACAGGCCTCTGCTGAATTTGGTAAATCTAGCAGTGGGTGCACAGTTTACTCGACAGGTTAGGCTAGTCTCATATTACATTTGTGTCTTACGTTTAACGTGTAAAAAAAAATGTATATGTTAAACAGATGCCTCAGATGGATGCCATACAGTGGCATCTGTCACCATAGAGTTCCATTGTAAAAAAAAAAAAACATATAAGTTAACATATACATTTTTTTGCCGTGCCCTGCAAAATTGAAAACTGTAGTATAATGCGCTTTTGCATTTCCCCCCCCCAAAGTATGTATATGTTAAACATGGGGCAAAAACGTGATGGGAAATCAGCCTTACCTGTATTCCATCAGTCGCACCACCGTGCCTATACTAAAGATAAATTTAATCTGGAATGCAGCTAAATTAAGTTTCCGTGAACCTAAAGGGTTATTCTCATCTCATAAAATGCCATCACTTTGGATCTCTTGGGGTCTGACCTCCTGGACCCTTATGATCTGGTTTAGAGGCGCAGCAGTGCTGTTCACCGTCTGTGCAGTGAGCTGCAGCATCGTTCTCTGAGATGAGAATAACCCTTTAAAAGCCAGCTTGATAGACCTAGTCCTAATTTTTTATATTGTTATTTTCATGGTTAGGATAGTAGGGTGCATGTAGTGGATATTTGGTCTAATAAACATAGGTTCATTAATATTGAACTTTCACACTCAACATATAATGTATTCAACCTTTTTGTCCTTAGCAGGCTGCTTGGTTAACATCAAACTGCCTGAAATAGCAATCATACCTACAGGCTAATGTAGTCAGCAGGAATGTATTGTTCTGCATTGTTTGTTTCACCTTTTGAACATTGCTGTTTCAAGAGGCAGGAAAGCATTCATCAGTACAGCTTTCCTGTAGAGTATGTGCAAAATGCTTCACTGCCAGCAGGCAACGAGTGTGTCTCAGTATAAACTGCAGAGAGAAAGAATTTTTATTGATTCTCTATATGCAAATTGAAAAACATATTTTACCCCCTACAAAGCACCGTGGACAGAATAATTAGGATCATTTACTATTAAGGCTTTAACAATGTGCAAATGTCTTTGTTATTACATTATGGAGAGTATGTGTTTGCAGCTGCTTTACATACTGAAAAGAGCATGACCTTCAGTTTGGGTCCCAGATACTGTATATTGTTCATAAAATTTAAAAGCTAAATAAAAAAGGTAAAAAAATTTGCAGGTTAACGATAAGACCAGGCAGATGAAATATTAGCAGAAAGAATCTAAAATTCTTGTATACAAGTGAAAACATCCGCTGTGCTGGGGAACTGAGGAGACTGGGGCTGAGGATAATGATCTAAACTTGCCAAAGTACATATATCCCTCCGAGGGAAGGGTGCAAAAAACGACAAGAATGTACAGAGATTCTTCTACATGTTGTCTCTGACTTAGGCGATTATTTCAAGTATTTTCTAAATGAACTTTGTGTGGTTTGTGGGAGTACAGATGATGTACGTTGTACATTATTGAGGAAAACAACATAGAAAAGGCTATATAAGGTTTGCATGAGCAACTACGGTATATTCTCTTTAATCTGAACACTGTAAAAGACATAAAATAGAAATGGAATCTTGCAAAAGTTAGGACCACATCATATGTCTAGACTGAGTGGGGGGCTACATATTACGCTCCATGATATTTCTATAGCAATTAGCATTTTGCATAATATCTGTAAACTGAAAATTTTCTATTTTTTAAGTTCTGTAAATAACAACATATCAATAAACTAAACATTTTCATTCCACAATTGATGTGTAGATCTACTACATTATGGATTGGTATGCAAATTCTGATATGTAAGCTACAGTATCTCCATGTGTTTCGAGCCTATAAAGAGGTCCCCACATTACAAAGTGGAGCTCTATATAGTACAGTACAGCACAAACTTTTTACCATGTATGAAAACACCTGAGGGCTTCTGGGTAACATTAAAGGAGTTGTCTTATCTCATACATTGATGGAGTTTTGCTAGGATACACCATTAATGGCAGATATGTATGGATCCCACCTTTGGGAACTGCTCCTATGCTCTCCTTCACCTTGGAAGCTATGTGTAGCTCCCAGAAGTAGGACCTAAAAAATAATTGGTACTAATAAAATTACTTAAGAACAGATTACCATACCATACCTGGTAGGGTTCAACCTCATGTTGTAATTCAACATTTTGAAAGTAGAAAAATGTTAGAAAGCCTTGATAAATGAGTCACTCTCGATGTACCCTCTTGTCTCAACACATTCATATGTGTGTGAAAAATTGTACCATGGGTTCATACAGACTATAGTATAGTGATTGGCCAAAATGCACATATTTATTAATGTATTAATAAATTGATAAATATGCCCTAATTTTTCAACTCTCCAGAGCCACAATTACTTAAGGAAATGTATTAAGTTAAGAAATGTACTACTAACTAGCTATGATCTTGAGCTTTCCATAAGAGGATCATGACAAACAAATCCCAAGCATGAATTTTCAATTTTGAGTAGAGTTTTTTTAATGACCAAATACAAAATAATAAACAAAAATCACAGAAAAGAGATAAAAAAAACAAAGTTAAAAAAGATCCTGCACGATATGATAGATAAATATGCGGAGGTCCCTGGCTACATTTATGAAAAAAAAATCACAGAAAAAAAGATAATGCACTAACAAAATAGATGCAAGCATTATATATGGACTAAGCCCTCATTCTGATGTAATAAAATCTGAGACTCTTAGCCAATATATTTTGATCAAAACACATCTGTGCCCGCCTACCAAGCGCCAAGGTGGTCTCAGGTCAGGCGGGTCCTACGCTAAACCGTTGAGCTTCTATGTTCAGGAGCGCATACACCGCACATATGGTGCTGCTCCTAGTCACCTAGGAGCAAGCACACCTATATGTACCACCTAATCAGTATATACAATATACTATGACAACCAATGCAGTCTGAATATTTTCAGTAAACATTTAAAGTACAGTGGTGTACCTGTATGTATAAGTGGCAGACAATCTAAAGCTACTTCTCTCCTAACTTAAATGCTTTATATTAGTGGGTTGGCATCTGGACTATGTTGCTCAATAAACATTCTTGGCTGATGATTGCTTTGGCATGTTATGACAGTGAATAGACTGTTAGAATGATTCATGTGTAAGTGCTCAAGTACACAGGCATTGTTTGTACCAAAATTGCCAACGTGTATTCTCAGAAAAACAAGTGTAGCTTCCAATGAGAGCCTAATTTTGATTCCCTTGAAATACCTGCTTGGAAATATCTTCTATATAGCCCTAGGATTTAAAGGGAATCTATCAGCTCAAACACCCCCCCCAAATTAGTAAGTGATGTAAGTGACAAGAGTTTGGTTATGTAATTTTTATCTTCATATTTACTCGCAATCACCGATGCTGTGTTCCGAAGAACCCTGTTACTGTTGGTTCGTTGGGGCACAGCATCAGAATGCAAGTGAGTATGAAGATAAAAGTTATATAACCAAACTCGGCATCATTTACAATGTGCATTGCTTACTCTAGTTTGGAGCTGACAGATTCCCTTTAAGAAGCCTATGATTTCTAATGGAGGAAATCAGAAATATACAGTCGAGTAACATTGCTATAGAAAATAACGACTGCTGTAATCCACTATGCTGCAGAACAATGTTTCACTCTTTATTGTGTGGATCCCAGTACATACATCAATTTGAATGTTTTTAGCCAAAAGGCCTTCATCAGAGTGCCACACAGAGGAATTAGAATGTTGGAAGTTATGGCGTAGGCAGTGCACATAAAAAAAGGGCCTTCTACTCATAGAGGAATGGCGCCATTAGAGCAAATGGATCCAGAGCGGAAACTATGATGGAGATGGTCCCACAGATGCTCAATTGGGTTCAAGTCTGGGGAATTTGAGGGCCATGGTAGTACTTGGAAGTCTTGGTCTTGGTCATGCTCTTGCAATCAATGTAGGACATTTCTAGCCGTGTGACACATCGCATTGTTTTGCTGGAAGATCCCATCCATCTCAGGGAAGATAACCAGCATATATGGATGTAAATAATCTGCAAGACTCTGGGGATGCTCTAGTGGAATTTGCCACCTTGCACACCAAGTATGCCCTACCAAACTTCTGTTTTTATCAATTTTTGCAAATCCGACATTTTCTAAACTCATTGCCTGACCGTCACCCCCCACCTCCTAACTCCTTCCAGCTCTTTATTAGGAAGTCTTGCCCCCTTAGACCTAAAATCTCTACATTCTATGCTGCCATACTCCCTGCGGAATTAAAGGTTAAGCAACCCTTCGCCCACAGATGGGAATTGGAACTGGGGAAAATATTCTCTGTAAGAGAATGGAACGCAGCCTTACACTGGTCCTACAAGTCCACCAGATGTATTAATCATGTGGAGCAGGCTAGGAGGATTCAATTACGCTGGTACCTGACGCCCAATAGACTGGCCCACCTGGTTCCGGGTTACTCCCCCCTCTGCTGGAGAGGTTGCGGGATGGTGGGTACTCCCTTGCACATGTGGTGGTCATGTCCCTCAGTTACCCCTTTTTGGTCAAGTGTCGGATCTCTCCTCAGAGAAATTACCGCCACACAAATAATTCTCTCTCCTGAACTGTCAATTCTAGGCATCGGATTAGATAACTCCCCTCCCAAGATAAGGGGGATTTTAGCACATGTACTCAGCGCCTCCAGGAATGTTATAGCCCGCCAGTGGAAGTTGGCGCAGTCCCCGGAGGTAGCCGCGGTAGTGCAATCTGTTAATGAGCATATGCATTGTGAAATGGTTTTTGCGGAGAATGTACGCTCCAGAATACACATACATAATCAGTGGGTCATGTGGCTGTCTAGCCGTTATGCCACCCCCCTACTGTTTTCTATACTCTGATAGAGTTGCATTGTCATTGTAGTTCTCACTGGATGTGCTGCTTCATATATGTGAACTCAGGATGTGCTGCACTTGCTTTCCAATGTACGCCTTTTCTTTTCTTTTGCACTCTGTTGTTATTACTTGTAATGCTGTGAATGCGCTATTCGCGCCTCTGTAAACTGTGCTGTCCTCAATTGTTATAACTCAATAAAAATCTATTGAACACCGTAAATAATCTGCAAGAATGGATTCATACCCACATTGGTTGAGAGTGCCTTCCAAATGGCTGACTGGGCCCAGGGAATGCCACCAAAACACTCCCCAGACCATAACACTGCCACCACCAGCCATTTCGGCTGATGCCACTCCGTAATAAGAGGTGCAGTGATATCTGTCTGCTTTGGAACTCCATATGCAAGAGAATTCATTGAACTGTTGTTTTAGATACACGTCTGGTTGTTCCTGGTTCATTTCGGAGGCGAGCTGCTCCACTGCAGCGTGTTGGTCCATACTCGCGTACCTTCAAAGCTGACGCTCAACTCTCACATCAATGGCCGGTAGTGTTTTGCAATTTCCATGTCACTTATTCGCAATGGTGCCATTTGTCCCCTCACCATGCACTTTCACCATAGCAGCACGCAAACAATTCACAAACTGCACAGTTTCAGAAATACTGCCATCCTTGGCCCAAAAGCAAATAATCATCCCTTTTTGAAACTCTGATAAATCTCTCCTTTTACCCATGACAGCAATTAGGGATATATGTGCAGATAGCCTATTGCACACCTTATATACCCACCAAGCCAGCTCACATGTGACTTTCTTTATAAGCTACGGGCTGGCAACTTCAAAAGTAGGAAGTGGTCATAATAATGTGACTGTGTATATCAAAATGTTGTTATTAAAGTGTAATATATAATAATGGGGGTGAACAAATAATTTAGCAAAATAAATATGTTGGCATTGTTGCAAATTTGCTTGTATCCATATTTAAAATAATATTTCTATATTAGGCATTTATGGCACATCCTCAGACTTCAGTGCTGGACTCTTTTCATAACTCCTATAAACTTCAATGGGAGTGCAGTGGCCGGCAATCAGCAAATTAGGTCTCCAGAGGTGGGACATGCACACATCAGGCATTTATGGCTATCGTGTGGATGTGTCGCACATGCCTAAGATGGGGATGCAGTCTAGAGTATTGGGTACAAGGTACCTTCAGCCCATAATCTCAATTGTTCATGGTTTTGTGCCTAAGTCAACTAAGGCAGTCATTCTTTCTTAAACTAATGGCTGCCATATTTAATTGCTCCCCTCACACAAAGGTCAAATTAAGCACCCTCTTTTTGTCCCTTGATCGCTTGGAAGATTGAGCACAGCTGTCCTTCCTTTTGTGAGCACAGGCACAACTTTGGTGCCCATGTGATCACTATGCCTTGCATTTTACTGTGCTGGTCCAAAACTGGGGTGGTGCCAAGGTGTTGAAAATCTTTGTATGCCAACCACAATTATCATCAGAATTGTAGCATATAATAAACAGCTTTAGAAAGGCAACTCCATTGTAGGGAATGAGAAAGTTTTAGTTTTCAAAGATCAAAAAAGTTGAAGTAGGTTGTCTACTTTTGCTTCATCATATAGCATGCATGCATCACTGCAAATGCTTACCTTCTAGATTTCTACTCAGTCTGTTTATCAACTAAATGAAATGGGCAGATTCTGATGTAAACCAAACATACCAGGATAACCATATCAGGAAGTTTATATTACTGTTATTTTTTTTTTTTTTAGTTTAGTTTGAATTTCTGGCAAAGATTCCCATTATTTTCTGGTTAATCATCTTTAGCACTTTTACCACTCATCTGTTAAGGATATGACTCATCAGATGTCCTTAATGCTTAATCTCCGGATATAATTAGACATTCTACAGACAAGCATTTTCGTAACACATGATCAAGATCAAGAGATGGTGTTCAGATGTGTAATGACATACAACTGACCTCTGCATTCTCCCTGACGGTGTCTTAGAGTTAGGCGATGTTCTCATCTGTGTTGGAGGCACCATTAAGGGGTCTCTGTCGCAGATTCTATTAAAATATTCCACACAAAATATGGCAGCACAGAAGCAAGTGATCCCATAAAAAGCTTCAGAGGGCCACTGGTGGTCCAGTCCTACCTTGCCCCCATATTATACTTGAAAGAGCCCAGAAAGCTGAGGTCTGGACTGCTGTTTACAGGGACCATGCACTAAATGACTGCTTCAGCTGGGCATCCCTGTGATTATCCTAATCCTGTAGAGACATTCATTTGTTAATCCATCTGTTTATTTTCGCAAATTATAAAAGCAATAAATGGAACACTAATCTGAAACGCAAATACATATTCTTAACATTTTTCTGGCAAGATTATATATATTGGGGCTTATGAGGAGTACAAAAGTTTAGACAAACATATAGTTCATTTTGCTGATTTTCTTTCTATGACCTGATGTTTTAATAGGGTTCTCTGGGAATGATTTAAAATGGCTGCCAACAACCTGTCTTAGAATGTGAGCAGGACTGGTTGCCACTACTTGCAGAGCTGCTTAGGAAGGTGAAGGGGCAGGACCTCACTACACACTACACTGCTCTACAATATATGGTAATGGTGGGATCCTGCATATGATATGCCATCATGGCTGAGCAGCCTGACAGGAACACTCACCAATATGTAGTATATGTAAGTATAGTGAGGCTCCTCCCCCTCACACCCCAGGCACCTCTGCAAGTGGAGGCATTCTAGGACAGGTTGCTGGTGGCCATTTGAAATAATCCTGGAGGCCTTTAAGGCCTGGGCTGCACAGAAATCTTTTATAATGCTTCTAATCTGTCCCTGCCATGTTGGACTTTGTATGACCTGATGGACTAACAAACCTAGCACAACTTCTACCAATTTCTTCACACTGCAGAGAGCCTTCCCTATCTGCTACAGACAGCAGATTTCTGAGATTGTGGACCCCATCCTTATCTAAGTTTCAATGCTTTTTTTTAAACTTTCTTTTCAGTTCCCATCTCACCCATCATAAATTACCATCTCTCCACTTATATAGGGCTGGACGATATAAGCGTGATCTTCATCCATGATCTAATTTTGCCAAACCCTAGAAGGTGTCCTATGAAAGTATTCAACTCCCCCTTGGTGTTTTTCCTGTTTTGTTGCATTAAAACCTGTAATTGAAATAAGCAAGAAAGATAGTCCAGCTCAGCTCAGGTGAAAAAGTTTTACTTCTTTATTCCAGCGGTTATAAAATTTTCATATAACAAGATGTGTACAGTGACACGTTTCAGACTCTAAGACATATGGGTCCTTCTTCATGACAAACACAAAAATGTAAAGGGAGCTCCCTCCGATAAATACCTGCCAGGCCACAGATTGATAAGCATCACCTGGGGATGGGAGGTGTCGGGGGGAGGTCCTGCATTATCCTCAATTAAAAATACCAACAAGCCAAAAGAAAGAAAAAAGAGAAAAGGAAAGAAAGATTGACGGTATGGCTCTATTATTAAAATAACATATGGAGCAATGTGTTCATAGATAGCAGAGCAGATTAATATAAAGACAGAGAGCAAACATGTTGACATATTCAGTACTGCAAAATGAGGTCATGTTGTTTATTTAAACCCTCTGGCTGATGAGATCCAAGTTGAAAGATCCAGAAGGCTTCTCTATTTAGAAGCTTTCTTCTATGGTCTCCCCCTCTTGGTGGTAGAAAGACTCTCTCTATACACTGTACTCTTAGGCTAGATACATCCCCCGCATGTATAACCGCAAAATGTAAGCTGGCTGCTGAGACATTGCGGTTCTTGTAATGCGGTATGTCTGATATGTGTTTTCGTATCCTGTTTTTTTAGCGGATTTATTGTACAGCCTACATATTGCAAAGAACATATCTCACAGGTAATCAGGTACACCACATATTTAGTATTACAATTAATATACAAATGCATGTTATATACTCTGTTATTTGTGGTGGACCCGAGGGTCCTGTCAATGATCATATGTTCACAGCAAATACACTTTTTATGTCCGCACTTAAACTTATCTCTAAAGTGAAGCCATGACGGTTGTGCGTTTTTTTCTTCTTAGAAAATACTTGGACTAATTAAATTGCCCAGAGTCGGAGCTCTCTTAGCAACACATCTCATGCCATCAGATATGATTTTTGACCACTGCACATCAAAATTCAAAACATGAAAATATTTCTTCATGATTTTGCAAATTGCAGGAAATTCCTGACTGTCCTGCGTAATAAAATAGGTGGCTCATCTTTCCGAAATAGAAGGAATAGCACATCCATTATCATAGGGGGACTTTGGAAACCCTAAAAGGTGTCTATCCATATCAAAAACTGTTTTCTTTGCCCGCTCTATGTTATTGGATGTATATGCCCTGCATAGTAATCTGTTTTTTAGATTGGAAGCTTCCCTGTCATAGGTATCATTCTCAGAGCAGTTTCGGCGGGCCCGAATCAGTTCTCCCTTTGGAATATTCTGAATGGTATAAAGTGGATGGCATGAGTGTGCAAATAGCGTGGTATTGCCAGGCAGTTTTTTGCGATAGGTGGATGTATTAACCCTGTGGGTGGAAGTGCTCCCCTCCAGACACAAATCCAAAAATTGTATCTCTGTAGTATCAAAATGAAAAACAAATTGTGTGGAATCTAAGCAAGAATTGAAAAAAGCAGCCAGCTCTGGTATGGACGCCACACCATCAGACCAAACCATCAGCAAGTCATCGATGTAACGTCCATACCAGAGCAAGCGATCCAAAAAAGGAGAGGTGTTGATGAGGAGAAAATAACCCTCCCACCATGCCATAAAAATATTGGCAATGGAGAGAGAGAATCTAGCCCCCATGACACCCCCGATAAGTGCAGAAAAAATGAATAATCAAATAAAAAATAATTGTGTCTGAGGAGGAAGTCCACCACCAGGGTAATATATTCCCTGAGTTCCAAGGTATATTTACTGTACTGGTTTAAAAACCAACGTAGATTGTGTGGAATATTGGTATATAAGGATTTAATATCTGCTGTTATCCACACAAAATCCTCCTTCCATTCAAATCCCGAAAAAGCCTGGAGTACAGACCAGGGGTTGGAGGAGGGAATCCACCCATTCTGAAAAGCGTTCAGAATAGGAGCCAATTCCAGCCACAATGGGTCTGAGGGGTGGGGGTGGGGGAAGTATTCTTGTGGACCTTCGGCAGCGCATGAAAAATAGGGGTTACCGGATGTTCCACGAAAATATAATCTTTTTCCCTGTAATTGAAATGTATTTTAACTTGGATTTTATATAGGCCTGAAACAATAGTCAAGTTTGTGACAGTAGAATAAAAAAAAAGCTTTGTTTAACCCTTAGAGGACCCACACGCATTCCCATAGCTCCCGCTTCCTACCTGCTCAGATGCCTTGGTCACATTTGACCATGGCATCTGAGGGGTGAAATGTATGCGATCAACCTCATGGCTATGGCAGCTATAGCGCCCGCTGCATGTGTGAGCGGGCATCATGTTTAGAGTCTTGGCTAGTGCCGTATATGTATAGCACAGGTCAGGAAGGGGTTAAGAATAACTGAATAAAAACACAAATATTCTGAATGTACATGTATTCACAGTTTGCAATGAACCCCTAAATAAGCTCTGGTCAACCAAAACATTTCTGAGGTCACATAATTAGTTGAATAAGGTACACTGTATACAAAGTGTCACATGAACTGTCACAGGATGTGAGTATAAATGCACCTGTTATGAAAGGCCCCTTAGTTTGCAACATGCTAAGCAAGCAACATGAAGACCAAGTACCTCCCAAACATATCAGAGACAAAGTTGTAGAGAAGTATAGATTACAGTTTGGTAAAAAAAATAAAAAAAATTTGAACATCCCATGGAGCGTCTTACATTATAACAAAATGTAAAAAATATGGCACAGCTACAAGCCTGAGAAGTGAAGGTCCCCAAACAAAACTGACAGACCAGGCAACGAAGCCATTAATCAGAGACTCAACAAAGGCACCAACAGTAACACAAATGGAGCTACAAAGATCCACAGTGGATAAAAGGCCTTTTCTGTCAGGTGAATGTCTAATTTTTGGGGCCTGTACTCCAGTGGCCTACAGTAAAAACATTTGCAAGTGACCGCCTAATTTACCTCCAGCCACTTCATCACAAGTTATTTTCTGCCACGTGAATGCCTAATTTTTGGGGCCTGTACTGGCCTACAGTAAAATTTGTATCAAGTGACCACCTAATGTACCTCCAGACACATCATCACAAGTTATTTTCTGTCAGGTGAATGCCTAATTTTTGGGGCCTGTACTCCAGTGGCCTACAGTAAAATTTTTAGCCAGTGACCACCTAATGTAGCTCCAGCCACATAATCACAAGTTCTTTTCTGTTAGGTGAATACCAAATTTTTGGGGCCTGTACTCCTGTGGCCTAAAATAAAAATGCTCTAGGCTCCACCAGGGCACATTTTTGAGAGTTTCCCTTTAAGACGCATAAAAATGGCCCCTGATTAAAATAAAAAAAAATTGTGGGAATTTTTGCCAATGATCCCCCTCTGGTATGTCACTGGCCATGTTGTGGGACTATTTGTGCACTTCTAGTAAGTATTTGGTGGCTGCAAATATGACCTGAAGGTTTTTCAGGTTCACCTGGCATTAAAGTCAATGGGGCCCGCAACGAACGCGCGGTTTGCAAACATTTGATCGCGAACGCACGTTCGCGAACTGCCCGGCCGATGTTCGTCCATCACTACTCCTCAAGAGGGGGTAATTTTTGGCCTTATTTTTTTACTTTAAAAAGCATAAAAAAATTATAAAGCAGTGCGTTTTAACTAGGCTGTTGGACTCAACTGGTATCTGAGGACCAATTCATGCGAATCAGACCTGAAACTAATCGGAAGACATTTGCTCATCTCTAGTGAATACTTTTGCATGACACTGTACAAACAATTGCAGTTCAACAGTTCTGCTCACCACAGTAGTCTAGATTTTTTTTTTCATTATGTGTGAACTTCCCTCAGGAAAGAAGGAAAGGAATTCCTTGGTATCTCTCGTTGACTGTAGTTGATTGTTACCTCTTCGCTCTGTCGTGACAAGTCTGCAGTTATGTGCAGAGATCTGTTGACAGTTAAACAGGTATGTAACAATGACTGTCTGACATATGCAATTTAAACAAAATTACCATAAATGTTTATGCCCCGCCATGTATTGGAGAGGAGCACAGATCAAGAGCTTGGAATCCTCATAACAAGGTAGTGAAAGTTAATGACATGTGAGACGTTGGTGCTGTTAGAGAACAAGTGACTGAATTTCTTCCTGTTTTTGCATTCATATGAAGTGCTCAATTTTCAAGTGAATGTTACTTGTGGTGGCCTCACATATAAGAGCATTTTCCTCTAGCTGGCACGTGCTATACATAGCTCATCAGGGGACCTCAATATGAAATAAGTAGCTGGAACCCTATATACAGAAGGACAGGGGGGGGAATTTGCTAAGGGTATGTTCACATCAAGTATTAGCCCAACAGTATATCTATAGGGCTCCATTCACTCGAATGTCTTTTTGGCATCCATTTCGCTGGTATTTGTTGTTATACCTATTTTTCTGTATAGAATAACATAGTAGACTATGCCTTTCTTTGCAGAGGTATGCGTCAGTAAATCCTGCAATATGTCGTACCATGTGTCACATCTCCATAGAGGTATGACACCAGGTGTACCAAGAGTTGCCAATTTCTAATAACCTGTCTTGAAGTTCTTCTATTAACATTTTTGTTTAAGGGATGATTTGTTAGCATTTTTTTATTTCAGCAATGTTATATTCCATTTTGCTGTTCTACAGAATTTGTTCATCCTTTCATGTTGATTGGATCACTATTCAAGTTAAATGGGTTGTCCCACTTCAGGAAAAGGCATTTATCATGTAGATAAAGTTAATACAAGCCCCTTAGGCCTCTTTCACACGGGCGTCGTGTTTTTTGCCCGGATAAGATGCGGGTGCGTTGCGGGAAAATGCGCAATTTTTTAGCGCAAGGAAAAATCGGCATGTTTGGTACCCAAACCCGAGAAAAAATAATAGCATTCTTAATGCAGAATGCATAGTACAATAGGGCTGGAGGGGTTAAAAAATAAAATGTAACTCGCCTTAATCCACTTGATCGTGCAGCCCTTCTCTTCTGTCTTCTTTCTTCAGGACCTGGGTAAAGGACCTGTGATGACGTCACTGCGCTCATCACATGGTCCGTCACATGATCCATCGTCATGATAAAAGATCATGTGATGGACCATATGATTAGCGCAGTGACGTCACCACAGCTCCTTTACCCAGGTCCTGAAGAAAGAAGACAGAAGAGAAGTCGGGCTGCGCGATCAAGTGGATTAAGGTGAGTTAATTATTATTATTATTTTTTAACCCCTCCAGCCCTATTGTACTATGCATTCTGCTATTATTTCCCCTTATAACTATGTTATAAGTGAAAATAATACAATCTACAGAACACCGATCCCAAACCCGAACTTCTGTGAAGAAGTTCGGGTTTGGGATCAGTGTTCTGTAGATTGTATTATTTTCCCTTATAACATGGTTATAAGGGAAAATAATAGCAGAATGCATAGTACAATAGGGCTGGAGGGGTTAAGAAAAATTTAAAACATTTTAACTCACCTTAATTCACTTGATCACGCAGCCCGACTTCTCTTCTGTCTTCTTTCTTCAGGACCTGGGTAAAGGAGCTGTGGTGACGTCACTGCGCTCATCACATGGTCCATCACATGATCTTTTACCACCTCAAGTGCCAACCCCCCATGTGCCAGTATCAAGTGCCAACCCTCATGTGCCAGTATCGAGTGCTAAAATCGGCCCTGGAAACTCCTGTGAGTTGACCATATAGACACAAAGTGGCCTACGTTTCCTATTGTGGCTGTGCCGGAATTCTTTGTCACAAAGTAAGCCAACTAATTAGTTATACAGTTGGGGCCCCTTTACATGAGCCAATGATCGGAGCAAGGAGTGCTCCTAGGAATGCTCCTTCCAAATAATTGCCCTGTGTAAAGGTGCAGCCGATCACCTGGTAAATGAGCAAATGGTTGTTCTTCATGTGAAAGTATCGATGGTGCGGTCACCTAAATTATAATTTTTGGGCAGCAGCAAATCAATGTCCCCATACAGCAGAGGTGATTGCTGCATGTAAATGCAGCTCTCATCTCCTGTAACGAAGAGGCAATTACTGGGGGAACGGTTCCCAATAATTGCCTGCTGTGTCAGCCTGTGTAAAGGGGCTTTAGACTAGACAGTCTAAAGGTGTCATAGGTTTATCATCCTGTATTGGCCACTGTGATAAATCTGGCAGATCTTTAAAGTTTATTCACTCTACATTTTAGACATGATTAGTAAATCTTCCCCAGTGTGCTTTTCTATATTTAATGGGGTTGTGCCATTTCAAACTAGCACCTGGATCCGAATACCTTTCTAATTGGATGCAATTAAAAATTTTGCTTAGCCACTAAGCTAGTCAATAAAACGAATCTGTATAGCGCCACCTGCTGTTTGCTCTATACCTTACTTCTTTTACACCTCACTGTGGTGGTCGCACGCGCTCAATTTAAATTTTCAACTGCTACCAGCCGTATCTTCTGTTAGACACTGTGACAGTTACAGGGAAAGAGCAAAGCATAAAGGACACAGCCCCTGAGCTGCCAGCCGGAAATAAATCTAGCAATGAATGGGGAGGTCTCTGGATCCATGTGAGGTACACGGCTGTTTCTATCTTTGTTAGAACGAGATGTCACGTATACTATGATGTCTGATTTAAATTTTTTACATCAATCATGGCACAACCCCTTTAAGTTCTATTAATTATATTAAGTTAGGAAGAGGCACAGAAAGCACCTACCCTTTATTACAACTTACATTCTTTTCAAGAAATGTACTTGCATTTTTTCAAATAAATCTGCAGGGACATTTTTCCATGATTCTTGTAAACATCCCCAAAGTTAGAAATCCTAAACACATTCACTGATGTTGAGGTCAGGGCTCTGGGGTGGTTAGTCCAGTACCAAAAAGTTATTTGATAAGAACCTCTTGATCTTCACAGCAGAGTTCTTGAGATAATTATCTGCCTGGAGAATTTTCATTTTTCCAATCAAATCTTTTTTGTTTACTTTTCCTATAATGTATTATATTTAGCTTGAACTTTTATGATGCTTTCAACAAAATATCACTAACTCCAGATGTTGTTACGCATCCACAAACCTGGACTGATCCTTCACCATGCAGGGTTCTGAAGAGTCTTTCATTGCGTGGTAACATACAGTCCTGATCAAAAGTTTAAGACCACTTGAAAAATGGCAATAAAATAATATTTTACATTGTTGGATCTTAACAAGGTTCCAAGCAGAGCTTCAACATACAACAAGAAGAAATGAGAGTGAGACAAAACATTTTTTGAGCATTTAATTAATTGAAAATAACGATTAAAGTGAAACAGGCTGTTTTTCAGCTGATCCAAATTTTAGGACCACATGCCTTTAAAAGACCAAATCTGTGCAAAGATGTGGATTCATTGTCATTTTCTGTCAGGTAGTCACACGTTGTGATGGCAAATGCAAAAAAACTCTCCCTTTTTGAATGTGGTCGGGTTGTTGAACTGCATAAGCAGGGTCTCTCACAGCGCGCCATCGCTGCTGAGGTGGGACGCAGTAAGACAGTCATTTGGAATTTTTTAAATGATCCTTAGGGTTATGGAACAAAAAAAGTCAAGTGGAAGACCCCCAAAAAATTCATCAGCACTGAGTCGGAGGATCCAATTGGCTGTCCGTCAAGACACTGGACGATCCTCGACCCAAATTAAGGCCCTTACTGGTGCTGACTGCAGCCCCATAACCATCTGAGACTGAAGGGCTTCAAAAACAAAAAACGTCTTCAAAGACCTCGTCTCCTTGAACGCCACATTACTGCTCGTTTGGACTTTGCAAGAGAGCACGAAACATGGGACATTCAAAGGTGGAAGAAAGTTTTATTCTCTGATGAGAAAAAATTTAACCTTTATGATCCTGATGGTTTCCAACATTACTGGCATGACAAGCAGATCCCTCCTGAGATGTTTTCTACCATAATGGTCTGGGGTGCTTTTTCCTTCAGTGAAAAAATTGAGCTTCAGGAAGTGCAGGGGCGTCAAAAGGCCGCTGGATATGTCCAGATGTTGCAGAGAGCATTCCTCATGACTGAGGGCCCTCGTCTGTGTGGTAACGACTGGGTTTTTCAACAGGACAACGCTACAGTACACAATGACCGCATGACAAGAGACTTCTTCCAGGAGAATAACATCACTCTTTTGGCCCATCCTGCGGGTTCCCCTGATCTAAATCCAATTGAGAACCTTTGGGGATGGATGGCAAGGGAAGTTTACAAAAATGGACAACAGTTCCAGACAGTAGATGGCCTTCGTGCGGCCGTCTTCACCACTTGGAGAAATGTTCCCACTCACCTCATGGAAACACTTGCATCAAGCATGCCGAAACAAATTTTTGAAGTGATAAACAATAACACTCATTACTGAGTTCATGTTTGGAAGTTGGATTTCTGTTTTGGGGGGTTTCGTGTTTTTTTTTTGGGAGGTGTGGTCCTAAACTTTTGATCAGCTGAAAAACAGCCTGTTTCAGTTTATTTGTTGTTTTCATTAAATTGACTGCTCAAAAAATGTTTTGTCTCACTCCCATTTCTTCATGTATGTTGAAGCTCTACTTGGAACCTTGTGAAGATCCAGCCATGCTAAATATGTTTTTTTGCCATTTTTCAAGTGGTCTTAAACTTTTGATCAGGACTGTACATATTAACTTCTTACATACTTCCAAATCTTACATATAAACATAAAACTGGAACATAAAATCTTACTCCACATCTCAGGTGTCCAGTTTCAATATTCTAGTGCATATTTTGGGGGATTTCCTCTTTTTTTTTTTTTTTTTTACAGATTCCAGATCTTCTCAGTGACAGGGTGAATAGAAGCATTAGTGGAAGTCTATATCCGAGAAGCTACAGCTTTCAAATGTTCATTATGTTGTAATTTTTCAACATTCCAAGCGATTAGTTTGCTGTGAGTAAATGAGAACAATGTTGCAAACTTCTAGGCCAGCTTCAAACAAGTGTTTGGTCCGTCACACAGAGTCTGTGTGACATTCACAATTCCTAGAGCAACCGAGGCTGGGCTGACCAGAACCCACTGCATCATAGTGATGACATGCTATGAGCACGGGACAGTAGTTGTGCTCGAATTCGCAGCATCTTAGATCATTATGATGCAGTAAGTTTGCATTAGCCAAGCCATGATCTGTCTGTGAAATACAACTGTCACACTGACCATGTTTCACGGATTGAACACAACTGTGTGAAACCTGCCTAACATAGTAAGTACTGCTCCAAGCTTAGAAATGGATACAACTGTATCCAGTTCAAACAATGCTTGAGAACTAAACAGGCCTAAAAAAATCATTTGGATCTAACTAAGGCTACTTTCACACTAGCGTTCGGGGCTCCGCTTGTGAGTTCCGTTTAAAGGCTCTCACAACGCATCCGTCCAGCCCTAATGCATTCTGAGTGGATGCGGATCCGCTCAGAATGCATCAGTCTTGGCCTCCGCTCCGCTCAGCAGGCGGACACTTGAACGCTGCTTGCAGCGTTCGGGTGTCCGCCTGGCCGTGCGGAGGCAAACGGATCCGTCCAGACTTACAATGTAAGTCAATGGGGACGGATCCGTTTGAATTTGACACTATATGGCTCAATTTTCAAATGGATCCGTCCCCCATTGACTTTCAATGTAAAGTCTGGACGGATCCGTCTGAAGCTACTTTCACACTTAGAATTTTTTCTACAATATAATGCAGATGGATCCGTTCTGAACGCAAGTGTGAAAGTAGCCTAAGGCCTCTTTCACACGGGCGTCAGTTTTTTTTGCCCGGATAAGAGCTGGGTGCGTTGCGGGAAAATGCGCGATTTTCCCGCGCGAGTGCAAAACATTGTCATGCGTTGCACTCGCGTGAGAAAAATCGCGCATGTTTGGTACCCAAAGGTCCTTCGATGACGTCACTCCGGTCATCACATGGTACGTCACATGATCTTTTACCATGGTGATTCACCATGGTAAAAGACCATGTGATGACTGGAGTGAAGTCATCGAAGGTCCTTAACCGGTATTGATATTAATGGAGCAGCTCACCCCAGGTCCTGTTCAGCGCAGAGGAGACACAAGGAGATGCCGGGCTTCGCGATCAAGTGGACTAAGGTGAGTTAAATTTTTTTATTTTTTTTTTAACCCCTCTAGCGCTGTTTTACTATGCATTCTGTATTCAGAATGCTATTATTTTCCCTTATAACCATGTTATAAGGGAAAATAATAATGATCGGGTCTCCATCCCGATCGTCTCCTAGCAACCGTGCGTGAAAATCGCACCGCATCCGTACTTGCTTGCGGATGCTATGCGATTTTCACGCACCCCATTCACTTCTATGGGGCCTGCGTCACGTCAAAATCGGACAATATAGAGCATGCTGCGATTTCAACTGAACGCACAAGTGATGCGTGAAAAACAATGCTCATGTGCACAGCCCCATAGAAATGAATGGGTCAGGATTTAGTGCGGGTGCTATACGTTCGCTGCACGGATCGCACCCGCACGGAAAACTCGCCCGTGTGAAAGGGGCCTAACAGAGAGATTTATGCAGCTGCTGAATTTAGCTCACAAATCACAGCCTCTAGGGATCTTAAAAACCTCAGGGGCTCAAGCCCCAAGGCATTCCACTCCCCGCAAAACAAATAATCTATATATATATATATATATATATATATATATATATATAAAAATATACATGTACATGTTATGTTGTTATAAAATAATACTGAGCAAATATAGTGAACAAAACGCACTATATAAAAAAATATATTACCAACTATACCACTTTAGAATGCCCAAATAATACTGCCACACCGTGACACCCACCATTACCACTACATAATATGACTATACTGTTACTTGATAATAACCAGTATAAAAAATACCAAAGTACTTTATAGCGACCATATAGTGGTAGAGACTAGGGATGGGCTAACTTCAGTTTTTTAAGTTCGAGTTTGGGTTTATGCTGAATTGTGTTATGGATTCCATTACCACAGAACATAATGCAATTCAAGGACTCCTATATAATGGAAACTGCACGGATCCATTATGCTTGCCCTAGACTTCTATTATGACGGAATGCTTAACGGAATGCCTCTAAACCGTCATGGAATTGCTTTATGGTCCCTGGTAACGGAATCCATAACGCAATTCAGCATATACCTGAACTTCAAAAACTGAAGTCCGCTTATCCCTAGTAGTGACCATTTCTACACAGATACTCTGCAGACCATATAAGTGAATATAGTATAGCTTAATCCAGTGACGTATAGTTGATATGTCCTCCGATTGTAGTCTTTTTGTTTTGCTGTCATTTTTATCTGGCCCACTCTGCCACGAAGACATGTTTTAGCCATTATTTGTGTCTGCAGGGTTTGCTGTCCAGACATCTTTGGTGCCTCACTTTATAGCACGCTCCCTACCTTTTTATCAAAGTAAACAAAACATGATAAACTAAACATAAAGATCCTGCTGCTACCCAAAATTCTGTTGCCTGTAAATACTCCCCAAAAAATAGGGCAACTCCCCGAAAACAACAGTGCCAGTGGCCCACATTGCGCTGCAGACTTTCGTTGTGTCCCAGTTGTTAATAGTGTACACACAATAAAATTATCATCTTTTGTAGCCCAAACAGTAAAAGGAACCCCACTTTGTGCCCCATGAGGTAACAGTGCCACCATTTATATACCACACAGTAAATGTGTTACAATTAATGTTACACGGACTACTCTCATGGCTCATATCTCTAGTAGACAGCTCCCAATTCCTTCCTCTGTTATACAGGCTGCTCCTTATGGTCCCCTCGGTTTCACAGATTGCTCTCCATACACAGATCTGTTACAAAGACTGCTCCTATTGGACTAATAACTACCAAAGACTTCGCCCTATGTCCCCCTCTCTTACAGTGATTTGTGTCCGTAGCAGGTTTTCTCCCTGCACTGTTCCATAGAGATGAGTGCAGTGAGGGGATAGAGAGTACTGTGCCGCTGTAATTCAACACACACATTTACCATTTCCCTTACACATCTTTTTGTCATTGAAAAGGAAAAACATCTGATAGATTTGTAACTTTTCAATATACAGTATTTGTGACTTTTTTTGTTGTTGCAATCAGCATTTTAAGCCATCTTTGCCAAGTCTACAAAAAAGGGGACATGGGGGGGGGGGGGGGAGTAAGGGATTTGCAAGGGTGGGGCTATCAGCCTTGGCTAATTCATCATTATCTACTCCAGAAACTGGTATAAATAATGACCAAAATCCACAATTATTTTCGCCATGTGGAGAGCAGGAGGAGGCAGGTAATTTACGACAAGATCTATGCCTCATCATAAATGACATGCCTCCTCCGGCGGTGCGGGCCCTATCCAGGATGGCATAGCACACTCTCTGTGATCAGGTACACAGCTTCTTCAGCGTTCTGCCCAATCATTAATGGAGAGGAATTTTTTAGCTGAACAACCATGGTGCTTAGCAGCTTAAAGGGAACAGTGTCAGTGGTGCCCCTTTGTGGTTAGCATCTCTAGGCAATTGCCCAGCACCACCCCGCCACCCCTTCTATACTAGATATCGTTGTTGTCATTTCTCAGCAGATCTGAATATAAATTACAATGTAATTATTTGAGAATGATATTTAGAAGTAGAATGCTAGTATCTTCATTAAGATTTGAAGAGCTGAATAACCTCATGGATAATGGCATTCTAGTTAATAATAGAACTTTGATAAATGATATGGAATTATTACATTTATAGCATACAACACATGTTTTAATAAAGCCTGTCACATATTATAAATGGCTTTCTTCAGTCGGGGACATCTGTAGCCATTTTTTTTTGTTAAAAGCAAATAGTTTAATATTGAATTCAATTCTATATTGTAGTGAATTGTTACCATTACCTTTCAAATCTTTAAAGGAATTCTAATATACCCTTTAACCCCTTAAGGACACAGCCTTATTTCACCTTAAAGGGCTTCTGTCACCCCCCAAAAGTCATATTATTATTTTATTGGCTAATTAAAATCCTTATACTGCGATATTTCAATATATAGGGCTCTTACCCTTTTCTGTTGGCTAGTTTTTTTTAAAAATTGCACTTTTATAATATGTAAATTACCTCTCTAACAGCAAGTAGGGCGGATACTTGCTGGTAGCTGCCGCATCCTCCTTTCAAAAAAACGCCCCCTCCTCCTGCTGATTGACTGGGCCAGGGAGCGCTCTCCTCCTCCGACTGGCCCTGTCTGCAATTCAAATCCCGCGCCTGCACCTCATTCGGCGTAGGCGGTCTGAGAGAAGGACGCTCGCTTCCTCAGCACTCCCTCAGTGCGCCTGCGCCGATGACGTCACCTCTAAACCCGAAAGAGAAGACGTCATTGGGGGTACATTTGATAACACAAATATGTATGCAAGACATTACAGTATTACCAAACAGTTCCACAATCAATGGTATCCTTTATAAATTGCAACTTCAAGTAATAGAAAGTTAACCCGGATGAGTTATACCGGTTGGATCATATCTAGTACTCCCATCATGAGGTCTAACTAGGGCATAAATAATAAACTTTGAACTGTCTATAATATTGAACAAACTGACGATCTGGTACAGTCTTGAGCACTCCAAGGAAAGACTATGTATTTGAGTAGTTAGTGATATTTCCTATCTCAGGATCGTACAGATTTCTATAGAAAGAGCATTGTGATGGACTTGGGTTGACTGGGGGAATGCCTATAATCCTTCCAAGGTTTCCATAACTTATCAAATTTTGTTCTGTTTGACCAGCTAACTAATTCCTCCATGAAGTAAATTTGATCTACCTTCGAGTGCCATTGTTCACTGGTCGGGGGTGTGGGACTAAGCCATTGAAGTGGAATTAATAATCACGCCGCCTGGATCAGCAGAGTAGCTAGATCTTTAGATGAGGGGTACCACTTATTGGCTGGGAGCCAAAGGAGTATTGATTGGGGGGGAGAAAACCCTGTTAGATTGACATATTTTGTTAATTCCCAATCAGATCCCAGAACGGGCGAATTTGACGGGAAGACAAAAGGATATGTCCTAGAGAACCAGTGTGGGCTGAGCATCTCCAGCATACATCCGACTGTGATAGGCCCATTACAAATAGTTTCTGAGGGTCATTGTACCACCGTGTTACTGTCTTATAGGAGTGCTCCTGTATTTTTACGCATCTCGAGAATCCATGGGATTTCCGATGTATATAGTGAATCTTTTTCCTAGGATCTGATATAGGAAGGAACAACTTGGTCTAAGGGGGTAATCAGCGCCCTGTATAGGGTAGATATGCAGTGTTTCGGGCAAGATTCCAACATGGTTAGTCTCTCAAACCACGTGGGGTCTGCCTGGGTCCTAGTATTAGACAGTAAGGTCTTGATGGAACTCTGTAGATCCTGGTTTGCTATGAAGTTCCTTTCTGAAATGGCTTGAGAGCAATAGTTTGGGATATTATCAGCTGGGATATTTGCACACACACACACACACACCCAAAAATAGGGTAGCTCATGGGTGTGTGTGTGCAAAAGATAAGGTATATACTTTGCAGGTAGGGTCTTGGGGGGGGGGGGGGAGAATAACCCTGCTGTTTTGTGTAAGGACCGTATAGTTTTGTATATACCCTTTGTGAGGTTGTGTGGAGTGGGAGAGGTGGTACTCAGCCCCCACAGACCCGCCGACTGAACATCTGACAGTAGGTCTGCCTCAATATCAGAACCCAGTATTCTATATTTTGGTATGCACAGCTGTAGCCACCTTTTCAATTGAATCGCTTTATAATAGTGCTCCACATCCTGCAGACCAAAACCTCAGTGTACTCTGTTCCTTATAAGTTTGAGGGAAGAAATCCTAGGTTTCTTACCCCTCCATAGGAAGGTCATAAAGGTTTGTCTGACTGTTTTGAAAAAAGACTTTGGGAGAGATATAGGTACCATTTGTAACAGGTACGTGAGTTTGGGCATGATATATGTTTGTAAGAGGTTCTTTCTACCTATCCAGGACAGCCACGGCAAAGCAAGAGAGCTCAGCTTCTCCTGAATCTTTTTCACTAATGTAGGATAATTTAGTTTATATACAAGGGAGGGGTCATTGGAGAGATATGGTAGAGAGTTAGGGTTCCATTTAAAGGGAAAGCTATATTTTAATAAATTAATCGTTTGGGTTGAGAGGTTAAACCCCATTGCCTCTGACTTAATATAGTTTATTTTAAAATTGGACAGTTTGCCAAACTCAGAGAAGGTGTCTAAGACATGTGGGAAGGCTTTTGTGGGATTTGATATCAAGAGCATAAGGTCGTCCGCAAATGCAGCACATTAATGTTCAGTTTTACCAATCTTTAGACCCCTTATACGTGGATCATCTCTGAATGCTTGTAGCAGTGTTTCCATTACAAGTATGAAGAGAGAGGGCGACAGGGGGCAGCCCTGTCGTGTCCCATTTGTAATGGGGAAGGGCTCTGACAGTGTGCCATTAACTCTTACTCTTGCTCCTGGGGATCCATATAAAGACATGACTGCCCGTATAAAGTGATCTGGCACTCCAAATCTATGCAGAGTTCTTTGCATATATAGCCAATTTACGCTATCAAAGGCCTTCTCCGCGTCCGTGCTTAGAAGAATCAGCGGAGAAGACCTCCTATGAACCCAGAAAGCTGCATTTATCAATCTGCACGATTGGGAATTACCCTCTCGACCCAACACGAAACCTGCTTGTTCTGGGTGGACTATCTTTGGTATGAGGGGGGCAAGTCTAGAAGCTAGGAGTTTAGCCCATATCTTGACATCTATGTTTAACAATGATATGGGACGGTAATTTCTACATTCTTTGTTGTCTTTCCCTTCCTTGTGGATTATGGTAATAGAGGCCTCCAAGGTCTGTTTTGGTAAGGGGTTCCCTTCTAGAAGTGCCTGGCACCATTTAGTTAGTTCTGGAGTTAAGACAGGGGGGTGAAAAATCTATATTTTTGGCATATTAAAGTTTCTGAAAGTTTTTAACATGCTGTACCGGTACGTCATGTGTCCTTAATGGGTTAATCAGTCTCCAGCTTCTTAAAGTATATATTCATCATAATCTGATCTTTTTATGTATGCTCGTTTTTGTCAATAGCCCCATCCATGTGGTGAAGTTATATACTGTATATAAATAATTTTGGACGTATCCTTGATGTGTGTACGGCAGCTGAAGAAGCCACACTAGCGACACTATGAGATGTAAAACTAGTACTTCCAGCTTTATTTCACAATCCATACACTGTATAAAAGTATCATAACAGCCTCTTACGCATTTCGATCAGTAGCAGATCTGAATCATAGCATACACACCTTCCGTTCAGTATTTTTTTATCTAGTTTTTTTCACATACTGTATATAAGTAAACAACAAAATAAAGCACTGACAAAGTTATGGTATAGTATTACCGTTTACAAAGGAATGTAGATATCAGTACATAAAGTATAGAAAAAAAATGGAATGGCATACACACAAAGAAACAGTATACACATTTCCAAATAGTTCAGTGTTACGTACCATCCTGCTGTGTTTCAGCCAATCATTTTGGGTGAGATACAACAACTTGGTAGTCCATGGTAAATCATGTGGGGAATTTAGCCCAGCAGGTTGTCAGTTGTTTAATTCAAATATCCGGTCAAGAAGCTTCTTGGATACTTGTGTGAAACACCCGACAACCTGCCGGTCTAAATATATAGTGGTCATGGAAGAAAAAAAGGAGCAAAAATTAGCAAGATGGATTAAGGAGCGCCAAGGGAACTATTGGGTGGATGGTAGGTGAAAAAGAGGGGAGGAGGTATTAGAAAAGGTCAGAAGGAACGTGTTCCAAGGCTGCACCCTAAAGTGGGCAGTGTAGAGGAATACACTGCGAAGGTTGCAGGTGTGCAGAAAACAGGATTGCTAGTGACCCCAAAGAGCTTGTTGTTGAAAGCAAGGGTGACAGTTAGCGGAGGGGCGCCAAGGTACGATCAAAGCTTAATTAATGTGGTCGTAGATTCCACACTAGTTGGTAGGGCTGATTGTCATTGCTGTCATATAGTTCAAATTAAGGTCTCCTGCATTTAACCTTAATTTGAACTATATGACAGCAATAACAATCAGCCCTACCAACTAGTGTGGGATCTACGACCGCATTAATTAAGCTTGATCGTACCTTGGCGCCCCTCTGCTGTCACCCTTGCTTTCAACAACAAGCTCTTTGGGGTCACTAGCAATCCTGTTTTCTGCACACCTGCGGTCTAAATATATGACATGATTTAATATACCACCACTAAGTTTTTTGTGAAATATACCGGTAAGCTTTTTTATTTTAATATATTTGTGTAGGCATTATTAGCTTTAACATTGTTACATGGTTGAAGCATTACATGTTAGGCTACTTTCACACTCGCGTTCGGTGAGGATCCGTCTTGTATCTGCACAGACTGATCTGCACCGATAATGCAAACGTTTGTATCCGTTCAAAATGGATCCGTTTGATTTATTCTCTCAAAAAAAGTCTAAGTCAAAATGGATCCGTCTTGACTTACATTGAAAGTCAATGGGGGATGGATTAGTTTTCAATTGCACCATATTGTGTCAGTGAAAACAGATCCATCCCCTTTGACTTACATTTTAAGTCAGGACGGATCTGTTTGGCTCCGCACTGCCAGGCGGACACCAAAACGCTGCAAGCTGCGTTTTGTTGTCCGCCTCAAAAGTGGAACGGAGACCAAAGACAGCTAAACTGATGCATTCTGAACGGATCCTCACAAGCGGACCCAGAAACGCCAGTGTGAAAGTAGCCTTACCAGATGTCACTTGACAATGATTGGCTGAAACACAGTAGGGTGTTTTTTACTGTAAACTCTGGATTCTTTGTATGCATGCTATGATAAAAATCTGCTACTGATCGAGACGCGTAAGCAACTTTGGCTTTTATCGGACTTTTGTACAGTGTATGGATCGTTAAATAAAGCTGAAAGTACTAATTTTGGATCTCATCATGGTGCTGGTGTTACTGTTATATTTATTAAAAGTGATATATAGTCAAAGCAATCATTAAATACAAATGGATTTTGTAGAATCATTGCATCTACAGCCTTGACTTTCTGTGGTCAGGATCTGTACATGTGGTCACTGCAAGTGATTTAAACTGCAGTGTTGAGTCCAGTCTCAGTCTGTCTTTGAAGTCTACTAAATAGATCTCTTGCTTATAAGCGGGCTGGCTGAGGTTTGGTCTTGTGAAGGGTTTCTAATACAGCATTTTACCTCAATGTAGTCTATTTCTATTTGATTTCAGAATCATGAAATGATCACATTAAATGACTCTTCCATTCGGACTGGTGGGAATAGCTGCTCTATGCCCATTTCAGTCACAGAAGCTCATAACCTCTTCAGAGCAGTCATAAATCTCTTTCACTTGTGCCTTCCTTGCTTATTCTTATGGATAATGGATACATTGCTGGAGGCAGATTTACAGATGTGTCATATTCTTGCATTTGGAAATCTTCATTTTTTTGCCAGAAAACTGTTAACATAACATGGACCTTTAAGATACAACTGCACCATCCTACAATCATGCCCGACTACAAACAAATACTCATTTAACTACAGGAGCAGAAACATAGGTACTTTTATTATACCATGGCAAACTGTATGTTCAAGGAACACATAGATTTTCTGAAAGTATGACGGCTCGTTTCAACTGTTTTCATACCAACTGTACGATTTTAGCCTTTTTATCTTTTTATTGATAGATTTTACAAACAATAGTTGCATGGAAAGTTGTATGACACTTATCAAAATTGGTCCAACTAAAAAGCGTAGTAGTTGTATATGGACACCAATCAGGTTACTGATCATATTTTACAAAAGGCATAAAAATGAAATGTGGAATGAGACTGCTGGGGGACACTACTCTTATCACAGGTGTTTGGATAAATCTCCCCCAATATATTCCTGTTGACTACACTGACCATTAAAATTGTAGCTGCTTGATGGGGGCGGCAAAGTTAATGTACCCTTTACAGACAATACCGATCCTGTTGCGACATGCAGATGTTAGTGACCTAGAGAAGAAATTTACCGGATTCTTGTGGAGAGGGAAGAAGGCAAGAATAGCGTTAAAAAAGTTGAAGGTTAAGAAGGAGCAGGGGGGTCTTAATTTCCCAGACTTGAGGGGGTATAATTTAGCGTGTCTTAGCAGACACATACTAGACTGGGCAAATGGGACTTCATTTTACTCAAATCTGGGTGTCGAGAGCCAGTTGGCAGCTCCATGGAACCTAGTAGCCCTCCTTCACACACAGGTGTCGAGGCTCCCTTGTGTGGCAAGAAGGTCCCTTATTCTTAGGGACACAATCATTGCTTGGAAAAATGTGAGGAAGCTTTTTGGCCTGTACTATCTGTTCTCAAAACACCTTCCTATACGAGGTAACCCTAACTTTCCTCCTGGCTATAGCGAAAAATCCTTCCAAGAGTGGGTGAGCAAGGGAATTATAAAGATGGGGGACCTGATGCACGAGAAAGAGACCAGATGGGCATCATTGGAGGAGTTAATAGAGAAGAGGGGTCTGCAGAAAACGGCACAATTCCCATATAGGCAAGTTCATAGTTATGTGAAAAGTATTATAAGGGATATCTCCAAAGAAGGGCAAAGGAATAAGTTTGACGCCTTTCTGGGTCATAAGTGTAGGATGTCCATTTCAGAAATCTATAATGTTCTTAGGGCAACCTGGGAGGATCAACTGGTAGCGGGCATGTTCAGGAAATGGGAAAAACAGTTGGAAATAATGGACTTAGAGCCCATCGCTCGGGCAGGTATGCAGGCGCTATATCGTGCAGTACCAAACGAAATGATGAGGGAAACGCAATTCAAGATTCTACACAGGGCGATTTATGGATTTACTTTTTCGCCCTCTCAAGCTAGGCCGGATAGAATAACGTCATGCCCAAAATGTAATCTATCAGGAGCAGACTTGTTGCATGGTTTATGGGTATGTCCCAGCGTAGCTGGATTTTGGGCTCAGGTGTCTGCAATTATGAAACAGCTGGGTAATACCCGGAACAAATTATCGCCTCAGTTGATCATATTCCAGGCTGAGGGAAAAGAAACATCTGATGATGGAACGGATAGTGAGTGGAGGGGTTTGTCCGTTCTGGATCACAAGATTCTGTTAGAGGCAAAACGCTGCATATTGACGCGTTGGTTGTTGGCGACTGCCCCCAGTGCCGAAATGCTACTGAACCGACTGAAACAGATATTGAATCTAGAATGGAGGGATGCGACTACCAGGAAAGAAATATTGGGTAAAAAATGGTATAAAGTGTGGAGGAGCTTTCTGGTCCAGTACATTGCCAATTCAGAATACCCAACATTGATGGGACCTTTCAGACTTACAGCTTGGTATTTACAGGAGGATTTGAAGGGTCGATTGGGTGTATTGAAGGTGTGAGGATGTAAATGAGTAATCTTATGGAATTGACCAATGAATGTTCTAGCAGCCGAGACGTTCAAAATGGACAAAAGTGGGGGGGGCAGGGAGGGGAAGGGGGGCTTGGGGGAGGGGGGGGCGCTTCTAGGGGGAAGATATAGAAGACAACGATAATAAAGGTTCTCACTGATGTTAGCATTATGAGGGTAGTTATCCTCAAAATTTTTGCACGATCAAAATGATTTGGTTCATGAGTTGGATATGACAGTTTTTTGGAGGGCATAGAGGGGGGAGAGGAAGGGAGGGGGGAGGGATAGGGAGGGGGGGAAAGGGAGAAAAAGTGAAAAATAATTGGGGAAAGTACTGGTATTTTCTTATCATTCTGACATGTTTTTTTCACATGCTGTAATCGAAATGACTGATGCAATGACTGTTTTGACTAGTAATGGTTTTTGACTACAGCTTACTTGTACTTTTCCTGAATAAAAGTCTATTTAAAAAAAATTGTAGCTGCTATGCTACAAACTGCCTGTGTGTAACTCTGGCCGCTAAATCATGATTTAGGTGTCTCATAGTAAAGAGTGTACGTGCCAAAGAGGCAGCTCATGCAGGTGCTATGGGACACTACCTGGGGAGGCTTCTATCAACCTCCTCTCTTACAGAGAATGGCAGAACGTCCACTGGGCACTCTTGACCCCAGAAAGGTAAAGATGGCATTTGATGATCCAACACATGGAAGAGGTTACAATGTAAAGTTTACAAAGGGCTCAGTCTATGTACGGCTGACAGTAATGGGTGATTTTTATTCAGTGTGTAATAACTGTAACAAACTAGCTTTGCGAGATTTGCTTATACTTTTACATTAAAAAAGCCTAATTAAATTAAGCTTTCACATTTACAAGCAAACTTTGAAATGAACACTGCTTAATGAAGAATAAAATCCACAATATTAAAGAGGTTCTCTGGTATTTACATAGGACAGGTCATCAATATAAGAACAGCGGGGTTCTGACTCCTAGCACCCCTAATGAGGAAGTTGCAGCACTCACTGGGCCTTGGGTGAGCACCGCAGCCTCCTTGCAGCTTACCAAGCACAGTGCCATCCATTTGATAGCGGCTGTGCTTGCTATCGCAGCTCAGTCCCATTCACTTAAATGGGCTTAGCTGTGCCTAGGCAATGCAATCGATGAATGTGATGTCACATGGCCTAGGAAGAGGCCTAATCGTTTGTGGAGTGCCACGTCTACTTTGCACAGCTGATTGGTGGGGGTCCCGGAAGTTGGACCCCTGCTGATCTGATATTGATGATCTATCCTGAGGATAGGCCATCAATATGTAAATCCCGGAAATCCGCTTTAATAGTCATTGTCTTATTTTATCTCTGGTAACATGAAATGACTATAAAACATAAATACATCTGAAGAAAACAATATAAAAGGCAAAAACTGCTTTAAGGTGACTAGTGTCATTTCAGTTCTGTAGCTCTCTAAACACAATTGCCTTGTTTAACAAATATAAAAAAAAAAAATGCAAGAACAATTAGTAAAGTGCTTCTTAAAAATGCTATGTACATTTCAGGAGGCTGCACGGAACACTACCTCAATGCAAAGTCCAAGTTTCCTTTCGTACCTTTAATTAAATAAAACGTATGCTGATTGTAGAAGCTTTAAGCTTACACGTTTCCACACTTGCTCTCAAACTGGATCTATCTGCAAAGTTCCATTTTAAGTGTAGTTTCCCACTATTAGGTTGCAAATTTGCCAGAGAAGTGGAGAACCATTTTGCTGTAAAACATATGTATATCATCCTGTATCACACACAGCTAAAGGACAGGAGCATGGTGTTGCTGTGCAGTATCTTTATGTGCGGGTTTCACTAAACTGGTCAATAAATACACTTTATTACGTCTTTATTTGCCTTGTTTTGTCTCAAATGCAGTCTGTTCTTAGTATCTCTATTACTTTCTTGCCAAGAGATGGTTTCCACGGCTGGACAAAACTTTTCATGTTCACAATGAGACGACCTGTACGCACATCTTCATATCCAGCCACGAGATATTCTAGACCTAAAATCAAAGCAGTGGGACCACATATTAGACTTTTTCCATGAATAATTCATTTGTGTCTAAAGTTATAACCTTAAAATATCCATACTCATTAGATTAATATTAGTCAAACCCACTGATATTGGCAGGTCTGGCCAACCATGTAATGTGCATGGGGAGTCTACTGAATATTCTCGGACAGCAGTTGTCGGGGGAAAAAGAGGAATCAGGTCTTGGATTTCAACATGCCCAATCTTTTTGTTCTTGGGGAGATAAGCCACCACCAGGTGTTCAGCAGCAACTTACTCCCTTCACCCCATTCGGAACACATACATGCTTAGCAGAGTATGCACGTATGAGCGATCAGCCGGCAGATATCTACTGTACATGGCCACTTCCTTTCACAATTTTAATTGAGCCTCACTTGCCAGAACATGGCATTACCTTGGCCTTGACATAAACCTTTTTATTAAGGGAATTTTTTTATTAAAAATAATTTGCAGAATGTAAATCAAAATATGTAATAATATAAAAATATAACAAAACAATCAAGCAGCTCATAGGCAACGTAACATACCAGGGTTTAAGATGGGGCAGGTACAGCCCCGATTTGTCCAGGATTCCGGGTACAATGTTCTCTTTCCACGTCGAATCTTCAATTTCGTCATTTTCAAAACCTTCTTAATTTTCACATTCACTTCAGCATGGGACCCCCTATCATGTGCTGACAGTATCTTTACCTTAAGGACTGCCCAAAAAGGGAAGGGGGGAAAAAAACAAAAAAATAACATTTAATTAAGATAAAAATAACTGAAATAAAATATACTCAATGTGTTATTTGTACTTCAATGTGTTTAAACTATCAATGAAGCACTTGAAAGAAACTTACAGAAGCCTATTGAAACTCCATGTAAATGGAGCCATAGTCGGATGTAAATTCATGGCCTTAGCACCTCAGGTCAACACTGTTAACCACTGCTATATTTTTATATAACTGAACATGAATTCCTTAAGGAAATGGACAGGTGTTCAGCTTCAAAAGAATTCTTATTATAGAACGGAGTAAGACAGACTATTACTTGCTGCAAAGATATGTATGCATTCTCTATTTGGGGCTTATGGTTTTTCCGAATTTGTATTCCTATATATCTCAACACATTTCATGCATTTACTTATGGATCTTAAGTGTTGTCAGATGAAAATTGGGCCAGCAATGAAACCCATATCCCTCCTCCATACACAGAGTGATGAAAGGGTGAAGGGCTTGGGTGCTGCAGTATGATTTACCAGTATACTTTTTTTTCTTTTGCTTTCACTCCTTATCTCAAAGAAAGATTAAATATCACCACTATCACGCTCAGGAAGCCAGAGCAACACATACCGGTAATCATAATTATTCATGGACAGCAGACCCCTTGAACTTTCCTTGCATGTCACCCTGTCTTTGTCGGGTATTACTTATCTCCTGATCCACTCCCAGAAGGGAAACAGGTGTGGACAGCTTGAACGGAAAGGAGTTTATGCACATACAATGCCAGTCCAAAATATTATATATAGCAGGGGAAATTGGGTCCAACACCCTTTTTCACCATCAACTGGAGTGCTGCCTCATCTTTTGTTATTTGGATATCACAGCAGATCCCCTGCCCAGAGTCTGACGGTAACATCCACATTGACTGTGCTGCAGTTTTTTTGTTTTTTTTTTCTATTTAGATAGATATATCTCTATATCCCTGCTACTAAGAAAAGAGTGTATACCAAGAGAGATGTTGCCATATTAAACATAAATTCTCCACCTTACTCACCATAGGAATATCTCATGACACAGAATACTTTTGGATTTTCTAAAACTTGATCCTTGCACTCACATTTTCCTAAAACGTGAAATGCACACATATAAATACATAAATAAAATACTTTACACATGTAACTTGCAATGAAAGCTGTAATGCTTATACTATATATACTGTATATACAGTCATGTCCATAAATATTGGGACATCGACACAATTCTAACATTTTTGGCTCTATACACCACCACAATGGATTTTAAATGAAACAAACAAGATGTGCTTTAACTGCAGACTGTCAGCTTTAATTTGAGGGTGTTTGCATCCAAATCAGGTGAACGGTATAGGAATTACAACAGTTTGCATATGTGCCTCCCACTTGTTAAGGGACCAAAAGTAATGGGACAATAGGCTTCTCAGCTGTTCCATGGCCAGGTGGTGTTATTTCCTCATTATTCCAATTACAATTAGCAGATAAAAGGTCCAGAGTTCATTTCAAATGTGCCATTTGCATTTGGAATCTGTTGCTGTCCACTCTCAAGATGAGATCCAAAGAGCTGTCACTATCAGTGAAGCAAGCCATCATTTGGCTGAAAAAACAAAACAAACCCATCAGAGAGATAGGCAAAAACATTAGGTGCAGCCAAAATAACTGTTTGGAACATTCTTAAAAAGAAGGAACGCACCGGTGAGCTCAGCAACACTAAAAGACTCAGAAGAACACGGAAAATAAATCTTTCCCTGGTGAAGAAAACACCCTTCACAACAGTTGGCCAGATCAAGAACACGCTCTAGGAGGTAGATGTATGTGTGTCAAAGTCAACAATCAAGAGAAGACTTCACCAGAGTGAATACAGGGGTTCACCACAAGATGTAAACCATTGGTGAGCCTCAAAAACAGGAAGACCAGATTAGAGTTTGCCAAATGACATCTAAAAAAGCCTTCACAGTTCTGGAACAACATCCTATGGACAGATGAGACCAAAATCAACTTGTACCAGAGTGATGGAAAGAGAAGAGTATGGAGAAGGAAAGGAACTACTCATGATCCTAAGCATACCACCTCATCAGTGAAGCATGGTGGTGGTAGTGTCATGGCGTGGGCATGTATGGCTGCCAATGGAACTGGTTCTCTTGTATTTATTGATGATGTGACTGCTGACAAAAGCAGCAGGATAAATTCTGAAGTGTTTTGGGCAATATAATATCTGCTCATATTCAGCCAAATGCTTCAGAACTCATTGGACGGCACTTCACAGTGCAGATGGACAATGACCCAAAGCATACTGCAAAAGCAACCAAAGAGTTTAAGGGAAAGAAGTGGAATGTTATGCAATGGCCAAGTCAATCACCTGACCTGAATCCGATTGAGCATGAATTTCACTTGCTGAAGACAAAACTGAAAGGAAAATGCCCCCAAAACAAGCAGGAACCGAAGACAGTTGCAGTAGAGGCCTGGCAGAGCATCACCAGTAATGAAACCCAGTGTCTGGTGATGTCTATGCATTCCAGACTTCAGGCTGTAATTGACTGCAAAGGATTTGCAACCAAGTATTAAAAAGTGAAAGTTTGATTTATGATTATTATCCTGTCCCTTTACTTTTGGTCCCTTAACAAGTGGGAGGCACATATGTAAACTGTTGTAATTCCTACACCGTTCACCTGATTTGGATGTAAATACCCTCAAATAAAGCTGACAGTCTGCAGTTAAAGCACACCTTGTTCGTTTCAAAATCCATTGTGGTGGTGTATAGAGCCAAAAATGTTAGAATTGTGTCGATGTCCCAATATTTATGGACCTGACTGTATAGAGTCAGGAACAGAAGATTTTGCAAGTTCTCCCACTTAGAAATCATGAAGGGGTCTGAAATTCACATTGTAGGTGCATTACCTCTCTGAGAGACAGAATAAATAAAAAAATAAAAAAAAAAATCAGGAAATCACATTGTATGATTTTTAAAGAATGTATTTGTCTTGCACTGCTGAGTATAAGAATTTGAACACCTGAGAAAATCAGTGTTAATATTTGGTTCAGAAATCTTTGTTTGCAATTACAGAGGCCAAACATTCCCTGTAGTTCTTGACCAGGTTTGCACAACAGGGATTTTGGCCCACTCCTCCACACAGATGTCCTCTAGATCTGTCAGGTTCCGGGGCTGTCTCTGAGCAACACAGAGTTTCAGCTTCCTCCAAAGATGTTCTATTGGATTTAGGTCTGGAGACTGGCTAGGCCACTCCAGAACCTTGATATGCTTCTAACTGAGCCACTCCTTGGTTATCCTGGCTGTGTGCTTCGGGTTGTTGTCATGTTGGAAGACCCAGCCACGACCCATCTTCAATGCTCTGACTGAGGGAAGGAGGTTGTTGCTCAAAATCTCACAATAAATGGTCCCATTCATCCTCTCCTTAATACAGTGCAGTCGTCCTGTCCCCTTTGCAGAAAAGCACCCCAAAGCATGTTGTTATCACCCCCATGCTTCACAGTAGGGATGGTGTTCTTGGGATGCAACTCATCCTTCTTTTTCCTCCAAACACGACGAGCGAAGTTTAGACCAAAAAGTTATACTTTGGTCTCATCTGACCACATGACTTTCTCCCATGCCTCCCCTGGATCATCCAGATGGTCATTGGCAAACTTCAGACGAGCCTGGACATGTGATGACTTGAGCAGGGGAACCTTCCGTGCAATGCATGATTTGAAACCATGACAGTGTAGTGTTCAACCAACAGTGATCTTTGAAACTGTGGTTCCAGCTCTCTTCATGTCATTGACCAGCTCCTCCCTTGTAGTTCTGGGCTGATTCCTGACCTTTCCTATCATTAGTGATACTCCACGAGGTGAGATCTTGCATGGAGCCCCAGTCCGAGGGAGACTGACAGTCATCTTTAGCCTCTTCCATTTTCTAACAATTGCTCCAACAGTTGATCTATTTTCACCAAGCTGCTTGGCAATTGCCCCGTAGCCCTTTCCAGCCTTGTGGAGGTCCACAAATTTATCTCTGGTGTCTTGACAGCTCTTTGGTCTTGCCCATGGTAGTAGTTTGCATCTGACTGACTGTGGGGTGGACAGGTGTCTAAAGAGCTCAGACAGGTGCTACCAAGTTAAATTAATGAGTGGAGTAGAAGTGGACTTTTTAAAGGCACAGTAACAGGTCTTTGAGAGCCAAAATTCTTGCTGTTTATCAGGTGTTCAAATACTTATGTTCAGCAGTGCAAGACAAATAAATTCTTTAAAAATCATACAATGTGATTTCTTGAATTATTTTTTTTTTATTCTGTCTCTCAGAGTAGGAATGCACCTACAATGTGAATTTCAGACCCCTGATATATATATATATATATATATATATGAGAGAAAAAAAGCAGCACACAATAAGCACGGGTGCAAATCCTCCTGGGGACCTGAGACCAAGATCCCAAGTGTATAAAAAAGAGAAAAAAAGGCAGCACTCCAAATTGTGATGAAAAAAGTGGACGGTTTATTCACCCATCTAGCAGCAACGTTTCAGCTCTCTCTTTGGGGAGAGAGCTGGACAAAGACTCCAAAGAGAGAGCTAAAACGTTGCTGCTAGATGGGTGAATAAACCATCCACTTTTTTCATCACAATTTGGAGTGCTGCCTTTTTTTCTCTTTATACATATATATATATATATATATATATATATATATACAAAAATTGGACTGCACTCCCAGCAATTCGTGAAGAAAATCTTAGTTTATTCACCCATCTATGGCAAAGCGACGTTTCGGCTCCAAACGTCGCTTTGCCATAGATGGGTGAATAAACTAAGATTTTCTTCACGAATTGCTGGGAGTGCAGTCCAATTTTTGTATCTACAAACGTGGGGTAAGCACCTGCTGCCGTGCTTGGATTTTGCACCCATATACGGAGGGTGGTGCCGCCTGTGTTTTTTCTTTTTATATATATATATATATATATATATATATATATATATATATATACATATACATACATACACACAGTTGCAAGAAAAAGTATGTGAACCCTTTGGAATGATATGGATTTCTGCACAAATAGGTCATAAAATGTGATCTGATCTTCATCTAAGTCACAACAATAGACAATCACAGTCTGCTTAAAAACTAATAACACACACAAAGAATTAAATGTTACCATGTTTTTATTGAACACACCATGTAAACATTCACAGTGCAGGTGGAAGAAGTATGTGAACCCTTAGATTTAATAACTGGTTGAACCTCCTTTGGCAGCAATAACTTCAACCAAACTTTTCCTGTAGTTTCAGATCAGACGTGCACAACGGTCAGGAGAAATTCTTGACCATTCCTCTTTACAGAACTGTTTCAGTTCAGCAATATTCTTGGGATGTCTGGTGTGAATCGCTTTCTTGAGGTCATGCCACAACATCTCAATCCGGTTGAGGTCAGGACTCTGACTGGGCCACTCCAGAAGGCGTATTTTCTTCTGTTTAAGCCATTCTGTTGTGGATTTACTTCTATGCTTTGGGTCGTTGTCCTGTTGCAACACCCATCTTCTGTTGAGCTTCAGCTGGTGGACAGATGGCCTTAAGTTCTCTTGCAAAATGTCTTGATAAACTTGGGAATTAATTTTTCCTTCGATGATTGCAATCCGTCCAGTCCCTGACGCAGCAAAGCAGCCCCAAACCATGATGCCCCCACCACCATACTTCACCGTTGGGATGAGGTTTTGATGTTGGTGTGCTGTGCCTCTTTTTCTCCACACATAGTGTTGTGCGTTTCTTCCAAACAACTCAACTTTGGTTTCATCTGTCCACAGAATATTTTGCCAGTACTGCTGTGGAACATCCAGGTGCTCTTGTGCAAACTGTAAATGTGCAGCAATGTTTTTTATTGGACAGAAGTGGCTTCCTCTGTGGTATCCTCCCATGAAATCCATTCTTGTTTAGTGTTTTATGTATCATAGATTCGCTAACAGGGACGTTAGCATATGCCAGAGACTTTTGTAAGTCTTTAGCTGACACTCTAGGATTTTTCTACACCTCATTGAGCAGTCTGCGCTGTGCTCTTTCAGTCATCTTTACAGGACGGACACTCCTAGGGAGAGTAGCAGCAGTGCTGAACTTTCTCCATTTATAGACAATTTGTCTTACTGTGGACTGATGAACAGCAAGGCTTTTGGAGATACTTTTAGAACCCTTTCCAGCTTTATGCAAGTCAACAATTCTTAATCGTAGGTCTTCTGAGAGCTCTTTTGTGCGAAGCATCATTCACATCAGGCAATGCTTCTTGTGAAAAGCAAACCCAGAACTGGTGTGTGTTTTTTTATAGGGCAGGGCAGCTGTAACCAACACCTCCAATTTCATCTCATTGATTGGACTCCAGTTGGCTGACACCTCACTCCAATTAGCTCTTGGAGATGTCATTAGTCTAGGGGTTCCCATACTTTTTCCACCTGCACTGTGAATGTTTATATGATGTGTTCAATAAAAACATGGTAACATATAATTATTTGTGTGTTAATTAGTTTAAGCAGACTGTGATTGTCTATTGTTGTGACTTAGATGAAGATCAGATCACATTTTTTTTACCTATTTGTGCAGAAATCCATATCATTCCAAAGGGTTCACATACTTTTTCTTGCAACTGTGTATATATATTTATATATACACACACACACCCAAATACCGCAGCGGCACAGTCAGACCGTGTGTACTGGGTGCAATTCCTCACAGAGTTCGGCTTCTCCTCCACGATGTGTACTTTCCAAAGAACGAGGCAGCACTTCCAGATTTCGGTGGCAGGGTGAAGACCCCAAAACTTTATTCCCCAGCAATGCTTCGGCCTACACAATGAGGCCTTTGTCAAGCTTGACAAAGGCCTCATTGAGTAGGCCGAAACGTTGCTGGGGAATAAAGTTTTGGGGTCTTCACCCTGCCACCGAAATCTGGAAGTGCTGCCTCGTTCTTTGGAAAGTATAATTATATATATATATATATATATATATATATATATATATATAATCTTTACTCAGCAGTAACAAAATAGTCATATTTTTTTTAATGATTATGGTATTTTTCCAGATTATGTAATATTTGCTACACTGACAATACAGAATACATTGTACACAGTAATTTAGATACTTTTGTAAAGCTTAGGCTCACCAATATTGTGCATTAGTGTTTATAGAAGCACTTCAGATAATGGGTGAGAGAAGCAGCGGGTACATCAAACTCATTGCCAGGGCAGACTCACATTTTATTTCTGGATTTTGTGCTTTACGGCAACTGAAATAAATGTGAGTCAATTGACAGATATGTCAGACTGTTTCAACCTCCAGGAGGAGAGTATACCAAGCCTGCCAATGATCAGGGAAGTACAAAAGGGAGATCCATAGGGTCTTATCTACGCATATTGTCTATAGCATTGCCTTTTCAAGGCCTCCAGCAGTATAATCAAGTTGTCATTAGTTCATCCACTGTCTATAATGTCTCAATCTACACAGCAAAGTTGACAAATGAACTATAGATAAGAAGAAGCCTCAGCCTAATATGTCTGCAGTAATGGCCTGTGTAAAAACAGAAATATATTTCTACATTAATTGTTATTTTTCATTACTAATATTTGAATAGTAATTAGAATAAATTATAGTAGTTACTGTAACGATAATGACCATATTCAGACTCCCACTGATCAGATAGTAATGGCTTATGACCGAAAAAAATATGTGCTGTTAACAATGTAGTAAAAAATATGACAAAATGCTTTGTGTGAAACCAGCCTTAAAGTGGTTGTTTGGGCCTGAAGCCGATAACCCTTTTGGTCTGGACCTGTGCCCTTGAACATTAAAAAGGAAGACTCACATGTCCATGGTCTCGCTGCTTCAGGTCCACACAGGACAAGGGAGCAGCTGGGTTTCATGATTGCTGCAGCCTATCACAGGCCTCAGCAGCTTCAACACTACGTCACAGAAGTGATGTACTGTTAAAGCCTCCGTGATCACTGAGGCCTTTGATTGGTCACAGCAGTCATGGGATCCAGCTTCTTCCTTGTCCCGAGGGAACCGGAAGCGGCTGGGAATGGAGAAGTGGTTCGATGGTGGACATGTGTTTCTTTTTTATGTTCAGGGACTTCAGGGGCCCAGGTCAAGACAGAAGTGGTTGTTGGATCCAAGGCCAGACAACTCCTTTAGGGCTCATGCACACGACCATTGTTGTTTTGCGGTCCGTTTTTCACAGATCCGTCGTTCCGTATCTGAGGTATTTTTTTTCTCTGATTTAAGTCCTCTTCCATTCCGTTATTCCACAAAACATATCTGTATTGTTTCTGTATACGATCAGTTTTTTGCGGATCGGAAACAGTAACTTATTAATTACCAAACACATGAGCAATATGGGCTGGGCATAGCATTTCTACAGTATGAATCCACAAATATACGGATGACATATGGATGTGTTCCGTGTGCGTTCCGTATTTTTTGCGGACCCATTGACTTGAATTTGTGGACAATAATAGGACATGCACTACTTTTTTGCGGAACGGAAATACGGAAACGGAATGCACCCCGAGTACCTTCCATTGTTTTAGCGTACCCATTGAAGTGAAATGGTTCCCCATATGGTCCGCAAAAAAACAGAACGGAAGCGGAAAGAAAATACGTTCGTGTGCATGAGCCCTTACACTTATTTTACTGAGGCATTTGTATTCCTATTTTGGTGGAATCCAATTTTCAACCAGTTCATCTAAATGCAAAAGCGCTGTGACCCATGTTTTTTCTTGTTAGTTTTTAACTTTCATAACATAATGTCAGCGATAAGACATTTCTGCGTCATCATACTTAAATATGAATGTCAGCATGGCCTTCCAATGAAAACAAATCTGGAATGGAATATATGCCAAATTCCACAGATACAAACCTCTGTGAGGATGTGGCCTTAATTTTCTAGTTGTCTGTCTAAGCAGCATAAAGTAGACAGTTACAAAAAAGCTAGAAGTTCTGCATATGGATATTCATAATCATATTGATTGTATTTGCCAAATGTCAGATCATTAGTAGTCTAACGAATGTGAACTGAACACATCCTGGGATTCCATAACCACCATTTACAGCAGATACTGTAGGTGGCCACGCATCTTTTGGACATGCAGAAAAATCTAAACAGAGTGATGCTCTGCATATGGGCTTATGAGCACCCATATTTTTGGGATCTGTGCAAGTTATACACCTATAGGTCATCTGCACAGTGCTACATTTTTAGTAACTATTTTTTATACATTTCTTCTCTTCCAGAAAATATAAGCAAATACCCTGGGAGGCTGCACCACCATCATAACCATCTGAAGAGGCCTGACAAAAATGAAAAAACAAAATGCTCACAATAGACAACCTATAGTTACAGTTGTGGGCAAAAATTTTGAGACTTACACATACACTACGTGCAGAATTATTAGGAAAATGAGTATTTTGACCACATCATCCTCTTTATGCATGTTGTCTTACTCCAAGCTGTATAGGCTCGAAAGCCTACTACCAATTAAGTATATTATGTGATGTGCATCTCTGCAATGAGAAGGGGTGTGGTCTAATGACATCAACACCCTATATCAGGTGTGCATAATTATTAGGCAACTTCCTTTCCTTTGGCAAAATGGGTCAAAAGAAGGACTTGACAGGCTCAGAAAAGTCAAAAATAGTGAGATATCTTGCAGAGGGATGCAGCACTCTTAAAATTGCAAAGCTTCTGAAGCGTGATCATCGAACAATCAAGTGTTTCATTCAAAATAGTCAACAGGGTCGCAAGAAGCGTGTGGAAAAACCAAGGCGCAAAATAACTGCCCATGAACTGAGAAAAGTCAAGCGTGCAGCTGCCAAGATGCCACTTGCCACCAGTTTGGCCATATTTCAGAGCTGCAACATCACTGGAGTGCCCAAAAGCACAAGGTGTGCAATACTCAGAGACATGGCCAAGGTAAGAAAGGCTGAAAGACGACCACCACTGAACAAGACACACAAGCTGAAACGTCAAGACTGGGCCAAGAAATATCTCAAGACTGATTTTTCTAAGGTTTTATGGACTGATGAAATGAGAGTGAGTCTTGATGGGCCAGATGGCTGGATTGGTAAAGGGCAGAGAGCTCCAGTCCGACTCAGACGCCAGCAAGGTGGAGGTGGAGTACTGGTTTGGGCTGGTATCATCAAAGATGAGCTTGTGGGGCCTTTTTGGGTTGAGGATGGAGTCAAGCTCAACTCCCAGTCCTACTGCCAGTTTCTGGAAGACACCTTCTTCAAGCAGTGGTACAGGAAGAAGTCTGCAAGGTAAGAAAAACATGATTTTCATGCAGGACAATGCTCCATCACACGCGTCCAAGTACTCCACAACGTGGCTGGCAAGAAAGGGTATAAAAGAAGAAAATCTAATGACATGGCCTCCTTGTTCACCTGATCTGAACCCCATTGAGAACCTGTGGTCCATCATCAAATGTGAGATTTACAAGGAGGGAAAACAGTACACCTCTCTGAACAGTGTCTGGGAGGCTGTGGTTGCTGCTGCACACAATGTTGATGGTGAACAGATCAAAACACTGACAGAATCCATGGATGGCAGGCTTTTGAGTGTCCTTGCAAAGAAAGGTGGCTATATTGGTCACTGATTTGTTTTTGTTTTGTTTTTGAATGTCAGAAATGTATATTTGTGAATGTTGAGATGTTATATTGGTTTCACTGGTAAAAATAAATAATTGAAATGGGTATATATTTGTTTTTTGTTAAGTTGCCTAATAATTATGTACAGTAATAGTCACCTGCACACAGATATCCCCCTAAAATAGCTAAAACTAAAAACAAACTAAAAACTACTTCCAAAAATATTCAGCTTTGATATTAATGAGTTTTTTGGGTTCATTGAGAACATGGTTGTTGTTCAATAATAAAATTAATCCTCAAAAATACAACTTGCCTAATAATTCTGCACTCCCTGTATTTTGGTTTTCATAACATTTGGTGATTCAGTTTTTATGGTAGCAATTAGGCCCCTTTCACACGGGCGAGTATTCCGCGCGGATGCGATGCGTGAGTTGAACGCATTGCACCCATACTGAATCCCGACCCATTCATTTCTATGGGGCTGTTTACATGAGCGGTGATTTTCACGCATCATTTATGCGTTGCGTGAAAATCGCAGCATGCTCTATTTTGTGTGTTTTTCACGTAACGTAGGCTCCATAGAAATGAATGGGGTTGCGTGAAAATTGCAAGCATTCGCAAGCAAGTGCGGATGCGGTGCGATTTTCACGCACGGTTGCTAGGAGACGATTGGGATGGAGACCCGATCATTATTATTTCCCCTTATAATATGGTTATATGGGAAAATAATAGCATTCTGAATACAGAATGCATAGTAAAATAGCGCTGGAGGGGTTAAAAAAAATATATAAAAAATTAGAACTCACCTTAATCCACTTGATCGCGAAGCCGGCATCTCCTTCTGTTTTCATCTTAGCTGTGTGGAGGAACAGGACCTGTGGTGACCTCAGTTTTTCTAGGACCTGTAGCGATGTCACTCCGGTCATCACATGATCACCGGAGTGACGTCACCACAGGTCCTGTTGCTGCACACAGCTAAGATGAAGACAGAAGGAGATGCCGACTGCGCGATCAAGTGGATTAAGGTGAGTTAAATTATAATATTTTTTTTTTTAACCCGTCCAGCGCTATTTTACTATGCATTCTGTATTCAGAATGCTATTATTTTCCCTTATAACCATGTTAAAATAATACAAGGGAAAATCTACAGAACACCGATCCCAAGCCCGAACTTCTGTGAAGAAGTTCGGGTTAGGGTACCAAACATGCACGATTTTTCTCACGCGAGTGCAAAACACATTACAATGTTTTGCACTCGCGCGGAAAAATCATGCGTGTTCCCGCAACGCACCCGCACATTTTCCCGCAACACCCGTGTGAAAGAGGCCTTAGAGTTGCACCAGGTATTTTATACCTAATCGACACTTTTAGACCTGGATTGACACTATACTTACTATTTACCGATACTAGGTACTGCGCAGCCTAGTATCTGTTAGAGAACATGGCACGCGTTGCTCTCAGCGCACACCATGTTCTCCTCAGCAGCACAGTGGAAAAGGAGGCAATAAAAAATAAACATATTACATATGCCATACCCAAAAAAGTGCAAACTATTATAATATTAAAAAATATCTCCTATGCGGATGAACGCCGTGACAGAAAAAAAAATTAAAAAAAAATGCACCATTCGCCTTGTCCCCCCTCAAAAAAAATAGGACTGTTCTATTATCGGCTGGACGTTGCATAAAATGCGGAATGCACATGGCTTTTTTGGTACTTTATTTTTTTCCGCGTAGTATCGAATGGTATCGAGTATCACAATACTTTTTTATGGCATTGAAATCGAATCAAAATTCTGGTATCGTGACAACCCTAGTAGCAATTTGCAATAACTATAGATTGTTATGAATATTTTAGTCAGATTGAAGAGAACATGAATAGGACAGAGCTGTCTTGTTGGAGTGAATGAGACAGAGAACCTGCTCGCCACTGTGATGTCCACGGCAAGCAAGTAAATAATGAGGTGAACACAGCGCTTGTACAAGTGTTGCGTTTTCGTCATACAGCTGATTGACAGGGTTTCGCCAGTTGAGCCCCTGCCAATCTGATAAGCGGAGAACCCATTTAATTACAAAAAAGGTGAAAAAAGTGTTCACGAGGACAAGGAAGCTAATATAATCAGTCAAGCTGACTGGTTGCTTTAAACGAGGGTGATGCTTTAAATCATTGTCTTCTTCTGTTAAAGGGGTTGGCTACTTTCTCTCTACTGTTGATCAATGTGTTTGTAAGATGATTATAGGGCACTTACTAATATAGTCTTTGTTAATATTATGAACCATTTTCTATATTTCATAAGGTATTCTCTCTTGTTGGTCAAGTCTTTTATGCTGTCCACACAGAGGTTCTGTCCATAAAATAGCTGCTGATGGAGGGTCATGTGACCAGTAAATCACTCCTCCATTTAAGCACACTGCACATGCAATAAAACTCTCACCATTGCAAGTGCAGGTGGCAGATGTGGTGTCTTTGAGTGGAGAAGGCTAAATGATGTGTCTGGAGTTATTAATACCTGGTTACATGACCCTTCATCAGCGGCCATCTTATGGACAGATCTTCTGTGGACGGCACAGAAAGTTTGCCCAAGAATGACATGGCATATGAAACACAGAAAACCGCACAGAATATCAACAAAGGCTATATTAGTAAGTGTCATATAGTCATCTTACCTACACATTGGTCAAAAGTAGCCAGAAAGTGGACAACCCCTTTAAACATGGTTACCATCAAGGAAACGTGCAGGCATCACTGCTTTGCATCAAAAAGCTTTACAGGCAAGGACATTGCTATTTGAATGATTGCACCATTTAATGCATTATCAAGAACTTCAAGGAGAGAGGTCCAATACATCACAGTGAGGAAGCCTAATACAGAAGTGGACAGCGCAGGCGCGGTATTTCTTCAGCGATCCGGCTTTACTTGGACGTCACTCAAGAGGAGCAGGGCGGGCTAAACAGAGAACCTGGGTGGGATAAATGGTTAGTAGACCGAGCCTCTATGTGCTGAATCAACACCCTCATAGCACCTAGAGGCTCATTAGCATATTTTAAAAGGAGAACGGCGGCAGGGACAAAAGTATAACACTGTTATGTACTGCTCACATTAGCACATCACTAATGTCAGTCAGCTACATAACAGAATTTCTGATGATAGAAACCCGTTAAAGGAGACACACATCAGTGTTTTGTGTGCAAGAAAACAGGTCATCAAAATATACATGGTGCATATACTCTGGAGAAACTAGTTATATGACAAATTACAAACTTCTCCTCTAACCTTGACAAAAGTAAGACAGAGAAAGTGATCCTAGCTAATGGTCAGTATATGACTTCGGAAGGAGTAGGAGATGGCTACATTAATTGTCAGGATTCCAGCAAAGGATGTTCTGTATGTCCCCCATCTTAAAAGCAATTTGTTGTCTGAAGAAACTCACAGGACAGGGCAATGAAGTCATTTAACCACTTCCAGACCATTTGCCCCCTTCCTGAGCCAGGCCTAATTTTGCAAATCTGACATATGTGGCAATACCTTTGGAACGCTTTTACTTATCTAATCCATTCTGAGACTGTTTTCTCGTGACACATTGTACATCATGTTAATGGTAAATTTGAGTCAATATGTTTTACCTTTATTTATAACAAAAAATCCAAAAGTTCACTATTTTCTAAATTTGAATCTCTCTGCTTTTAAGACAGAGCGATACCTCATAAAATACTTATTAATTAAGATTCACCATATGTCTACTTTATGTTGGAATCAATTTGGTAAAGTAATTTTATTTTTTAGGATGTTAGAAGGTTTAGAATTTTAGAAGCAATTTTTGAAATTTTCAAGAAAATTTCCAAATTTGACTTTTTTTTTTTAAAAGACCAATTCAGTTCTGAAGTCATTTTGTGGGGCTCATATAATAGACACCACCCATAAATCACCCCTCAAACTATTCAAAACTAGTTTTAGAAATGTTATTAACCCATTAAGTATTACACAGGAATTAAAGCAAATTGGAGGTGAATTTTCAAAATGTTACCTTTTTTTGGCAGATTTTCCATTTTAATCAATTTTTTTCCTGTAACACATTCACCCTTTCAACTCCGGGCCAGTTTTCACCTTACTGCCCAGGCCATTTTTTGCAAATCCGACGTGTCACTTTATGTGGTAATAACTTTGGAACACTTTTACTTATCCAAGTCATTGTGAGATTGTTTTCTTGTGACACATTGTACTTCACATGCTAAATTTGAGTCAATATATTTTTCCTTTCTTTATAAAAAAAATCCCAAATTTACCAGAGATTTGGAAAAATTCACAATTTTCTAAATTACAATTTCTCTATTTTTAAGACAGATAGTAATATCTCATAAAATAGTTATCAGTCATCATTCCCCGTATGTCTGCCTTATGTTGGCATCATTTTGTAAATGTCTTTTTATTTTTTTAGGACGTTAGAAGGCTTAGAAGTTTAGAAGACATTTTTCTAATTTTCAAAATGTCCAAAACCATTTTTTTAAGAACCAATTCAGTTACAAAGTGAGGGGCTTACTTAATGGAAACCACACATAAATGACCCCGTTTTAGAAACGACAAAACTGACGTTACAAACTTTGTTAACCTAATAGGTGTTCCACAAGAATTAAAGGAATATGGAGGTGAAATTTCAAAGTTTCATTTTTTTATGTAGATTTTCCATGTTAATCACATTTTTCTTGCAACACAGAAAGGGTCAACAGCAAACTAAACCTCAACATAAATTACTCTGATTCTGCAGTTTACAGAAATACCCCATATGTGGAGGTAAACTACTCTATGGTCACGTGGCATTGGTCAGAAGGAAAGGAGCGCCATATGGTTTTTGGAGGCAGATTTTGCTAGAATGGTTTTTGGGCACCATTTTGTATTTGAAGAGACCCTGACGGACTCCTGCAGTGGAAACCCTCAAAAAGTGACCCCATTTTGGAAACTACACCCTTCAAAGAATATATTAAGGGGGGTACTGAGCACTTTGACCCCCTAAGCATTTTAAAGGGTTTTTGTCATGAGAAATAAAGTTATGTAGCTGACTGACATTAGCGATGTGCTAATGTCAGCAGTACAAAACAGTATGCTTTATAACTCCCCCCCTGCCACCGTTCTCTTAAAATAAAGACTTTTAAAATATGCTTATGAGCCTCTAGGTGCTTGCTATTAGGGCGTTGCTTCAGCACCTAGAGGCTCGGTCTATGCACACTTTGGAACGCCCAGGTCCAGTTGATTGAAGTCCGAGTTCTCCTCATCGTCCACTAAATCGCGCGCCGCCCCAGTTTAGTATTCAGCGCAGGCGCAGTGAGTGAAGGACGCGCTCCTGCTGCCGGCTTCCTCACTTCGCCTGCGCGGAATACTAAACTGGACGGCGCAGGCGCGGGATTTACGGGACACTGAGGAGAACTCGAAAGTCAATCAACTGGACCTGGGCGTGCCTAAGGGTGCGTAGACTGAGCAGGTTGTTACGGACGTGAGAATACCTAATATGTCTATCATTTCTATTTTTGTTAAGTTTTACACAGTAAATGCATTTTTGAACAGAATTAAAGGGGTTGTCCAGGTTCAGAGCTGAACCTGGACATACCTCCATTTTCACCCAGGCAGCCCCCCTGACATGAGCATCGGAGCAGTTCATGCTCCGATGCTCTCCTTTGCCCTGCGCTAAATTGCACAGGGCAAAGGCATTTTTCTGAGTTCCGGTGACGTACCGGGGCTCTCTATGGGGCTGACAGGAAGCCCGGTGACGTCACCGGCACTGATGGGCGGGATTTGGCTCTGCCCTAGCCAGTAAAACGGCTAGGGCAGAGCTAAAGCCCGCCCCTCAGAGCCGGTGACGTCACCGAACACACCGCTGGGCGGAAGTTACCGGCCGGCAGTGTGTTATTGAAAACACAAGAGCCTGTGCCCTGCGCGATCTAGCGCAGGGCACGGGAGCGCATTGGAGCATGAGATGCTCCGATGCTAGGCTCAGGGGGGCTGCCGGGGTGAAAATAAGGGTATGTCCGAGTTCAGCTCTGAACCCGGACAACCCCTTTAAATCTTGTTTTTGTGTTGCAATGAGAGCCTTTTTTTATATTTTTGAGGCGATTGTCTGTAGGATCTTATTTTTTGCAGGATGAGATCACGGTTTGATTGGTACCATATTGAGCTAAATACACCTTTTTGATCGCTTGGTATTACCCTTTTTGTGAGGGATTCTGGCACAGTTTTTTTTTTTTTTACTTAATTATGGGAAAAGAACGCTTTTTTTATTTAGCTTTTACTTAAAACTTGTATTTTTTTTTATTATGCAAAACTTTATTTTAACTCCCCCCCCCCCACACAAATTTTGGCGGTCTGATTCGTCTGTATTGTAATGGATTGGCTGTAAGTGTATTACACACTGTAATACACTTACAGCCTTCCTGCCTGTGAGATCCAGGGGCTGGATCTCACAGGCTTACATGAAAGGCAGCCTCGATGCCTGTTTAAGGCATCGGGCTGCCTTCCCTGTCATCAGGTCCCCATCACAGCAGCGAGGGGATCTGATGGGGAAGTGGAGGGAGCTGCCCGCGGCATAGTGAGGGTTAATGCGCCGACATCAGCGTTTTCACCGATGCGGGCACACACCTCCTGCAGCCGCCCGATCAGCGAGCCGTAGTACTACGGCGCAGGTCGGAAAGGGGTTAAGGGTTAACAACAAAACAAACCTCAATATTTATTACCCTAATTCTGCAGTTTACAGAAACACCCCAGATGTGGTCATAAACTGCTGTATGGGCACACAACAGGGCTCAGAAAGCAAGGAACACCAGATTTTGCTCGAATGGTCGGTTACAGTGCCTTGGAAAAGTATTCACCCCCTTGACTTTTTTCGTGTTTTGTTACATTACATTCTTAAGTTCAATGTTTTGTTAATATAAATTTTATGTGATGGATCAGAACACAATAGTCTAAGTTGGAAAAGTGAAATGAGAAAAATATATAAATAAAACTATTGTTTAGAAATGGAAAACAGAAAATTGGCATTTACTTATGTATTAACCCCCTTCGTAAGGAAGCCCATAAAAAGGTCTGGTGAAACCAATTACCTTAAGAAGTCACATAATTAGTGAAATGATGTCCACCTGTGTGCAATCTAAGTGTTACATGGTCTGAAATTACATATACACACCTTTTTTGAAAGGCCCCAGAGGCTGCAACACCTAAGCAAGAGGCAACACTAACCAAACACTGCCATGGAGGCCAAGGAACTCTCCAAACAAGTAAGGGACAATGTTGTTGAGAAGCACAAAGTAAGGGTTAGGTTATAAAAAAAATATCCAAATCTTTGATGATCTCCAGGAGCACCATAAAATCTATCCTAACCAAATGGAAAGAACATGGCACAACAGCAAACCTGCCAAGAGACAGCCGCCCACCAAAACTCACGGACCTGGCAAGGAGGGCATTAATTAGAGAGACAGCACAGAGACCTGAGGTAACCCTGGAGGAGCTACAGAGTTCCACAGCAGAGACTGGAGTATCTGTACATAGGATGACAATAAGCCGTACTCTCCATAGAGTAGGGCTTTATGGCAGAGTGGCCAGAAGAAATCCATTACTTTCAGTAAAAAACAAAAAGGCACATTATGAGTTTGTGAAAAGGCATGTGGGAGACTCCCACAATGTATGGAGGAAGGTGCTTTGGTCTGATGAGACTAAAATGTATCTTTTTGGCCATCAAAGAAACCCACAGTGAAACATAGTGGTGGCAGCATCATGCTGTTGGGATGTTTTTCAGCAGCTGGGACTGGGAAACTGGACAGAGTTCAGGGAAAGATGGATGGTGCTAAATACAGGGATATTCTTGAGCAAAACCTGTACCACTCTGTGTGCGATTTGAGGCTAGGACGAAGGTTCACCTTCCAGCAGGACAATGACCCCAAACACACTGCTAAAGCAACACTTGACTGGTTTAATGTGTTGGAATGGCCTTGGCATGTAAATGTGTTGGAATGGCATAGTCAAAGCCCAGATCTCAATCAATCAAATAGAAAATCTGTGATCAAACTTAAAGATTGCTGTTCACAAGCGCAAACCATCCAACTTGAAGGAGCTGGAGCAGTTTTGCAAGGAGGAATGGGCAAAAATCAGAGTGGTAAGAGGTGGCAAGCTCATAGAGACTTATCCAAAGTGACTTGCCGCAAAAGGTGGCTCTAAGAAGCATTGACTTTAGGGGGGTGCATAGCTATGCAAATTGACTTTTTCTGTTATTTTGCCCTATTTGTTGTTTTCTTCACACTAAAAAAACACAAACATCTTCAAAGTTGTGGGAATGTTCTATAAATTAAATGATGCAAATCCTAAAACAATCCATGTTAATTCCAGGTTGTGAGGCACCAAAACACGAAAAAAGTCAAAGGGGTTGAATACTTCTGCATAGTATGTAGATGCAGATTGGGATGGTGATTCAGAGGACCATAAATCCACAAGCGGTTACATATTCAAGTTAGGTAAAGGTTTGATTTCCTGGTCCAGCAGAAAACAGGTTTCTGTTGCTTTGTCCTCTACTGAAGCAGAATACATATGTATCTGCAGCTTACACCAGTCAAGAAGTAATCTGGTTGAATCAACTCTTGGATGATCTTGGTGAACGTTTAAGTCAACCAACAATAATCTATGAAGACAACCAAGCATGCATTAAACTTGCAAGTAGTGAGAAATTTAGTGCAAGAACCAAGCACATTGATGTAAAATATCATCATCTTTGTGATTTGGTAGAACAAGGCATAATTGAGTTTGCTTACTGTGAAACTGAAAAAATGGTAGCTGATGCCAATATGAAACCACTACCCAAGTACAAGTTTGAAAAACTCAAGCCAGCTATGGGACTAAGAGGATAAGAAGTTGTTGAATGGGGATGTTGGAATAATGCTCATTATTCTGTGTGTTGCAACAACTACATTATGAGATTGCCTGTTTCCAGACAGTGTTATGTTGTTAATAGTATACTGTTAAAAGAAAGTCAGGAAGGGGCAGAGACTTGCTGCACATGTACAGAGAGAGAAGAAAAACAGAAGCAGATGTGCTGATCTTACTGAAGTTATATCCATATGTTTTTCTTTTATTTCTGAATAAAAACCTATTGTTCCTCATGATACGCCTGATTAAGATCTGATTAATCTGCTGCCAACACCAACTGCTGTCAAGAAGGCTTCAGGGTGCCCAAGAAACTCGAACAAGTGCCATGACCGTCTCCTAAAGCTACCAGTGCAGAGCTTGTTGGGTAATAGCAGCAGGCAGGTGTGAGGGCATATGGATACACAGGGAGGTGAAGGCTTTTGGACGATGGTCAGGTGTGAAGAAGGACAAAAACATTTGTTTCCAGAGAATCTCCTACCTGACAGTGCATGAAAATCATTAACAGAGCATGGATGCCATCTGTGTTGTGCCAGTGGTTTTCATAAACTTCAATGGGCATGTTGGGTCCACAATACAGACCAAAATCGTTTTTCGACTGACCATTTCACTGATAAAACACATTAAAATCAATGTATGTGTGCGGTCTATGGAGAAATCGGACAGCACACATCCTTGAATCACTGACATGTAAAGGTGGCCTAATGGTACAGCCGAACAGTCAAGTTTCCTGATGCAGTTTTGGAAGCCTAAGGCCTCCTGCAAACAACCGTTTTTTTTTTTTTCCTTTTACTGGCCGTTTTTTGCGGTCCGTATACGGAACCATTCATTTCAATGGTTCTGCAAAAAAAAACGGAATGTACTCCGTATGCATTCCATTTCCGTATTTCCGTTCCGTTGAAAGATAGAACATGTCCTATTATTGCCCGCAAATCGGGTTCCGTGGCTCCATTCCAGTCAATGGGTCTGCAAAAAAAAAAAACTGAAAACATACGGAAATGCATCTGTATGTCTTCCGTATCCGTTCTGTTTTTGTGGAACCATCTATTGAAAATGTTATGCCCAGCCCAATTTTTTCTATGTAATTACTGTATACGCCATATGGAAAAACGGAACGGAAACAAAAAACGGAACAACGGATCCGTGAAAAACGGACCGCAAAACACTGAAAAAGTCATATGGTCGTGTGCAGGAGGCCTTAATCAGGAGTGAAATAAAAAATAAAGAGAGAAGTCGTGTCTGTCCTTTATACTTTCTCTCCTTTTATGATCCACTCCTGGTTTTGGCTTCTAAAACTGCATCAGGAAACCTGACCATGTGGCAGTTTTTCATAAATATCATCCACACATAACCTGACATGTGGTGCGGATTTTAAACCCACAGCATCACAATTTAGGATGCAGATTTCAACTACAGATTTCACACTTTGCAATATAGAAGGTAAGATCTTGCAGCATTTCCGCAACAAAATCCAGTCCATTTAAAAGGGGTTCTGCAATTTTTTTAAACTGATTCATTCACGTGAACAGAGCTCAGCCCCACCCAGGCCATTGATACTAGTCGTGACGTCACTGGGTCTGCGGTAAACAGTGAGAAGGCCGCAGCACTGCAGGAGCACCGCTGCCTTCTCAAACAGCTGATCGGCAGGGGTCCCGGGTGTCAGACCCCCACCGATCAGATGCTGATGATCTATTCAGAGGATAGATCATCAGTTTAAGAGAACTGCAGAACCCCTTTAAGGCCACTTTCACACTGGCGTTTTGGCTTTCAGTTTGTGGGATCCATTTTAGGGCTCTCACAAGTGGTCCAAAACGGATCAGTTTTGCCCTAATGCAATGGAAAAGGATGCGCTCAGAATGCATCAGTTTGCCTCTGTTCAGTCTCCATTCTGCTCTGGAGGCGGACACCAAACTGCTGCTTGCAGCATTTTGGTGTCCGTCTGATGAAACTGAGCCAAATGGATCCGTCCTGGCACACAGTGTAAGTCAATGGGGACGGATCCGTTTTCACCGACACAATCTGGCACAATAGAAAACGGATCTGTCCTCCATTGACTTTCAATAGTGTTCAAGACAGATCCATCTTGGCAATGTTAAAGATAATACAAACGGATCCTTTCTGAACGGATGCAGACGGTTGTATTGTCTGAACGGATCCGTCCATGATGGATCTGCACAAAACGTGAATGTGAAAGTAGTCTAAGGTGTGAATATCAGCAGATCTGCTGTGGATTTTCCACCCACCAGGCCTCATTTATTAAAACTGTCTATTAGGAAAACTGTCTTAGTTGCCCATAGCGACCAATCAGAGCTCACCCTTCATTTTTTTCAGAACACTTTAAGAAGCTCTGATTGGTTGTTATGGGCAACTAAGGCCCACCATGTTTGGCAGAACCCTTAATACCTAGCCTACACAATTCTAAGCAATCCTAGCCACCTAAGAAAGAGGTTTATTTGGCCTGAAGCATAAGCACCGGTGTCATAACATGCAGATCAGCAGCACTCCCTTTGTTGACATCCCAAAGAGGGGGAGCAGTAAAATGGGAGCAGCCTTCAGTTTATCCAATAACAAGAAAAAGGAATGCTTATCGAATCCAAGAAAAACAAACCACAGTCACTGCATTTTTCACTGACACAAATTAATGCTATTTAAAATTAAATTAAAATAGGGATTATAAAAACCACAATACTTACTCACTGTGCTACATTTCATGCCAGGCTAGGAGATCAATGTGCTACATTGTATGAAGATACTTTAGCTCTAACTATTCAGCCTGTGCACACTGTGTAATGTAACAAGGGGTGACTTTCAATGTCATTAGGCCAATCTTCTGCAAAATGGCAGTGAGCAATGCGGGGATGTGATTTCCCAGTAGACACATGCCATGCAATACAATGCTATGCTCATGGTATATTTACACTACATGCAGCAGTTTGAGGTGTGGTTTAAACTGCATTAAAAATCCATGTGTTTTACTGTGGAAAACCATTTACTTAAAGGGAATCTGTCACCTGTAAAATCTGTATTAGGCCTCATGCACACGGCCGTGTTCCGCGGTAACACGGCTTGGATTCCTGTTGAGAGCAGGAGCGCACAGCGTCATTGGTTCCTATGACGCTGTGCGCTTCATGCCGCCACTGCACTACAGTAATACACTTGTATAGTGTATTACTGTAGTGCAGCGGCAGCATGAAGCGCACGGCGTCATAGGAACCAATGACGCTGTGCGCTCCTGCTCTCAACAGGAATCCAAGCCGTGTTACCACGGACCGCTCTCGGGCGTGTGCATGAGGCCTAAAACTAAGGCCAATGCCACACCTCTCCATTGCCGGAAGTCTGAGAAAAATGCTGTTTAAAAAGTATACAAATGATCTCTAGTCCAGTGTTTCCCAACCAGTGTGCCTCCAGCTGTTGCAAAACTACAACTCCCAGCATGCCCGGACAGCATTTGGCTGTGCAGGCATGCTGGGAAATGTAGTTTTGCAACAGCTGGAGGCACACTGGTTGGGAAACACTGCTCTAGTCAACATAATGTAAAATAATCATTTATGATGATAGCTGTAAGTTTGTAATGTATGTATTTTACCTTTATTGCTCCTATCTTCTGGGTTGTGGTCACATGACCTAGTCCCTGAGGCTCTTTCTTATTTCCTGTCATGTTATGTCCATGGGCGTGTCTATGTAACTAGCTGGTGGGAGGAGCTATAAACTAGCTGGGTGGTGTTAGGGGCAGTGTCTATGTAACTAGCTGGTGAGAGGAGCTATAAACTAGCTGGGTGGTGTTAGGGGCAGTGTCTATGTAACTAGCTGGTGAGAGGAGCTATAAACTAGCTGGGTGGTGTTAGGGGCAGTGTCTATGTAACTAGCTGGTGAGAGGAGCTATAAACTAGCTGGGTGGTGTTAGGGGCAGTGTCTATGTAACTAGCTGGTGAGAGGAGCTATAAACTAGCCGGGTGATGTTAGGGGCAGTGTCTATGTAACTAGCTGTGTGGGAGGAGCTATAAACTAGCTGGATGTTAGGGGCAGTGTCTATGTAACTAGCTGTCAGGGAGGAGCTATAAACTAGCTGGATGTTAGGGGCAGAGAGAGTGTCTTAACTAGCTGGTGAGAGGAGCTATAAACTAGCTGGGTGGTGTTAGGGGCAGTGTCTATGTAACTAGCTGTGTGGGAGGAGCTATAAACTATCTGGATGTTAGGGGCAGTGTCTATGTAACTAGCTGTGTGGGAGGGGCTATAAACTAGCTGGATGTTAGGGGCAGAGAGAGTGTCTATGTAACTAGCTGGTGGGAGGAGCTATAAACTAGCTGGGTGTTCGGAGCAGTGATAGGGAGTGTCTATGTAACTAGCTGTGTGGGAGGAGCTATAAACTATCTGGATGTTAGGGGCAGTGTCTATGTAACTAGCTGTCAGGGAGGAGCTATAAACTAGCTGGATGTTAGGGGCAGAGAGAGTGTCTTAACTAGCTGGTGAGAGGAGCTATAAACTAGCTGGGTGGTGTTAGGGGCAGTGTCTATGTAACTAGCTGTGTGGGAGGAGCTATAAACTATCTGGATGTTAGGGGCAGTGTCTATGTAACTAGCTGTGTGGGAGGAGCTATGAACTAGCTGGATGTTAGGGGCAGTGTCTATGTAACTAGCTGTGTGGGAGGGGCTATGAACTAGCTGGATGTTAGGGGCAGAGAGAGTGTCTATGTAACTAGCTGGTGAGAGGAGCTATAAACTAGCTGGGTGTTAGGGGCAGAGAGAGTGTCTATGTAACTAGCTGGTGAGAGGAGCTATAAACTAGCTGGGTGGTGTTAGGGGCAGTGTCTATGTAACTAGCTGTGTGGGAGGAGCTATAAACTATCTGGATGTTAGGGGCAGTGTCTATGTAACTAGCTGTGTGGGAGGGGCTATAAACTAGCTGGATGTTATGGGCAGAGAGAGTGTCTTAACTAGCTGGTGAGAGGAGCTATAAACTAGCTGGGTGTTGTTAGGGGCAGTGTCTATGTAACTAGCTGGTGAGAGGAGCTATAAACTAGCTGGGTGGTGTTAGGGGCAGTGTCTATGTAACTAGCTGTGTGGGAGGGGCTATAAACTAGCTGGATGTTAGGGGCAGTGTCTATGTAACTAGCTGTCAGGGAGGAGCTATAAACTAGCTGGATGTTAGGGGCAGAGAGAGTGTCTTAACTAGCTGGTGAGAGGAGCTATAAACTAGCTGGGTGGTGTTAGGGGCAGTGTCTATGTAACTAGCTGTGTGGGAGGAGCTATAAACTATCTGGATGTTAGGGGCAGTGTCTATGTAACTAGCTGTGTGGGAGGGGCTATAAACTAGCTGGATGTTAGGGGCAGAGAGAGTGTCTATGTAACTAGCTGGTGGGAGGAGCTATAAACTAGCTGGGTGTTCGGAGCAGTGATAGGGAGTGTCTATGTAACTAGCTGTGTGGGAGGAGCTATAAACTATCTGGATGTTAGGGGCAGTGTCTATGTAACTAGCTGTCAGGGAGGAGCTATAAACTAGCTGGATGTTAGGGGCAGAGAGAGTGTCTTAACTAGCTGGTGAGAGGAGCTATAAACTAGCTGGGTGGTGTTAGGGGCAGTGTCTATGTAACTAGCTGTGTGGGAGGAGCTATAAACTATCTGGATGTTAGGGGCAGTGTCTATGTAACTAGCTGTGTGGGAGGAGCTATGAACTAGCTGGATGTTAGGGGCAGTGTCTATGTAACTAGCTGTGTGGGAGGGGCTATGAACTAGCTGGATGTTAGGGGCAGAGAGAGTGTCTATGTAACTAGCTGGTGAGAGGAGCTATAAACTAGCTGGGTGTTAGGGGCAGAGAGAGTGTCTATGTAACTAGCTGGTGAGAGGAGCTATAAACTAGCTGGGTGGTGTTAGGGGCAGTGTCTATGTAACTAGCTGTGTGGGAGGAGCTATAAACTATCTGGATGTTAGGGGCAGTGTCTATGTAACTAGCTGTGTGGGAGGGGCTATAAACTAGCTGGATGTTATGGGCAGAGAGAGTGTCTTAACTAGCTGGTGAGAGGAGCTATAAACTAGCTGGGTGTTGTTAGGGGCAGTGTCTATGTAACTAGCTGGTGAGAGGAGCTATAAACTAGCTGGGTGGTGTTAGGGGCAGTGTCTATGTAACTAGCTGTGTGGGAGGGGCTATAAACTAGCTGGATGTTAGGGGCAGAGAGAGTGTCTTAACTAGCTGGTGAGAGGAGCTATAAACTAGCTGGGTGTTGTTAGGGGCAGTGATAGGGGAGTCTATGTAACTAGCTGTCAGGTAGGAGCTATAAACTAGCTGGGTGGTGTTAGGGGCAGTGTCTATGTAACTAGCTGTGTGGGAGGAGCTATAAACTAGCTGGATGTTAGGGGTAGAGAGAGTGTCTTAACTAGCTGGTGAGAGGAGCTATAAACTAGCTGGGTGTTGTTAGGGGCAGTGTCTATGTAACTAGCTGTCAGGTAGGAGCTATAAACTAGCTGGGTGGTGTTAGGGGCAGTGTCTATGTAACTAGCTGTGTGGGAGGAGCTATAAACTAGCTGGATGTTAGGGGCAGAGAGAGTGTCTTAACTAGCTGGTGAGAGGAGCTATAAACTAGCTGGGTGGTGTTAGGGGCAGTGATAGGGGAGTAGCTATAAACTAGCTAAACGTCGTTAGGGGCGGTGCAGGAGCTGTAGCAGAGAAAGAATAAGTGCATCATAGGTTTGGTTGGCTAAAGCCACAGAAAGTGCTACATACAGGATGTATCTGAGTAATGTGTTTACATGCTGAACCCGGGCTAGGTCCAAATTGAAAAAAAAAATAAAAAAACAGAAGGAAGATGAACATGAGGTAGGCAACTACATGAGCATAAACCAGAGTAATCATGCAAAATTCTTTTAAGTGCACAAACTCCTCCTGTCTCCTTTGCTAGCCATTCCCCCTTCTACTTTATAGACAGTGCCAGGTGTATGAATCATTATCTCGCTAGGCAATTCAAAGTAAGGGGGCTTAGCTAGCAAGGGCGTGCAGAAGAGCCAGGGTGCACTGAGGGACTTAGGCCTACCCCTGGTGCACCTATGGCAAATTTGGCGTTTTTCATGCAGTAGGTGGATCAGGGAGCAACATGTATTAAAGCAGGGGTGTCAAACTCAAATTCATCGGGGGCCGCATCAGCAGTTTGGTCACCCTCAAAGGGCCGGGGGCCAGCATCTGCTTTTATAATGACAGCGGGGCCCGTGCAGTGACTGTATTCTACTACACGGGCCCCGCTCACTGTATAATCGTATCTCTAATAGTTAATGGTTACCGTATGTATATAATCGCATAAGGAGCGCTGTGTATTACCGGTACTTACAACTACAATCGCTCGCCGAGAGGAGGGAGGAGGCAGGCCGGGAGGACAGGCGCTGGCAGCGTGAGTCATACGTCATGCGCCCACGCCGCCTGCTTCATTCATAAAGTGGGCGGCGCAGGCGCGTGACGTATGACTCACACACTGCCAGCGCCCGTCCTCCCAGCCTGCCTCCTCCCTCCTCTCGGCGAGCGTTTGTAGTTGTAAGTACTCCGCTCATTATGCGATTATGTACATAACTATTTACTATTAGACATACGATTATACAGTGAGCGGGGCCCGTGTAGTAGAATAGTCACTGCACGGGCCCCGCTGTCATTATAAAAGCAGACGCCGGCCCCCAGCCCCTCCTCCCTCACAGCTGATACACCCGCCGCGCGGCATCGCGGCGGGTGTATCATTGAAAATCGCAAAATCATTTGCGCGAAAAATTCGCAAAATAAGCTGCATTCGCCGTATAAGACGCACTGCTATTTTCCCCCCACTTTTGGGGGGGAAAAAGTGCGTCTTATACGGCGAAAAATACGGGTATGTTTTTAGGAGAATCTACTGAACCAAAATGATATATAACATTATGTACTGATAAATCGCAGTTAAGGATTATAAGTAGCCAAAAAAAATAATAAAAGACTTTAGTGGGGTGACACTGTTACAATACACTTCAAATGTTTTATATTTATACCTTTTTAGAAAAAACACTGCTGCACTGTCTGCAGGCAGGGCACAGTGGGCACTACTTGGGCGCTGGAGCTGGACTGGAGAGGAGAAGAATGATTTCAATTCTCCCTCCCTGCCTCTCTCTCTGATGTCACTTCCTGTATGGACCTGACTTCCTTATCAGAGAGAAGGAGGGAGGGACTAGTCTGGGAGGAGCGAGGAGGAGCAGAGACTGGAGACCGGAGACTGAACACAGTGAGTGAGCAGCTGCGCTGCCTGGAATCATTCACTGTGTAGTGACTGTGTAGACTAGAGGAGGGAGGGAGGGGAGGGACTCGGGGAGGCTTGGGAGGAGCGCTGGCTGCGCTCAGCTGACACCTGGCCCCAGCTGCCGCAGTGAGTGACGGCGGCTAGCTTATTTTGTGTAGACTAGAGGAGGGAGGGGAGAGACTCGGGGAGGCTTGGGAGGAGCGCTGGCTGCGCTCAGCTGATCACCCGGCCCGGGTGCCGCAGTGAGTGACAGCAGCTAAGCTTAGGTCGGACAAACACTGTCTGCTACGCGGGCCACATGACGAGGTCTGGCGGGCCGGATTCGGCCTGCGGGCCTTGTGTTTGACACCCGTGTATTAAAGGGACACTGAGAGGCCCAAAAAGCATATTTAGGTATATATATGACAGTACAGGTCATATAAAGTGTATTAGAATCATCTAAGTACCCCCCCTGTCCACCTTATAAATACAGTAAAAAGAAGTTTTATAACCTGCTTTCATTGTGTTCAATCTGCCCAAGGGGCGGTGTTTCATCTGAACTTGCGCCCAGCCAGCCTCGCCACAACTGCCGTTTAAAGCGCCGCCCAGCTAATCAATATTCACTTCGCTGGGCGGCTACTAGTGTCCCCGGACATCTTCAGCGCATGCGCCCGGCACCCTCACTGGCCGGGATCGCATCGCGCCTGCGCACAGTCTGATTCCCAGAGGCCGATGCAGCCTCTGCTTAATGCGCATGCGCCGGGCACAGCAGCGCTTCAGAGTAGCCGCCCAGCGAAGTGAATATTGATTAGCTGGGCGGCGCTTCAAACGGCAGTTGTGGCGAGGCAGGCTGGGCGCAAGTTCAGATGAAACACCGCCCCTTGGGCAGATTGAACACGATGAAAGCAGGTTATAAAACTTCTTTTTACTGTATTTATAAGGTGGACAGGGGGGGTACTTAGATGATTCTAATACACTTTATATGACCTGTACTGTCATATATATACCTAAATATGCTTTTTGGGCCTGTCAGTGTCCCTTTAAGGCTACTTTCACACTAGCGTTCGGGGCTCCGTTTGTGTATTCCGTTTATAGGCTCTCACAAGCGTCCCCGAACGGATCAGTCCAGCCCTAATGCATTCTGAATGGATGCGGATCCGCTCAGAATGCATCAGTCTGGCACCGTCTGTCCTCCGCTCCGCTCAGCAGGCGGACACCCGAACGCATCTTGCAGCGTTCGGGTGTCCGCCTGGCCGTGCGGAGGCAAACGGATCCGTCCAGAGTTACAATGGAAGTCAATGGGGGCGGATCCGTTCGAAGGTGACACAATATGGTGCATTTTTCAAACGGATCCGCCCCTATTGACTTTCAATGTAAAGTCTGGACGGATTCGTCTGAATACAAATTGTACTTAAACTGTTTTAGTAAAATATAATGCAGACGGTTCTGTCTGAACGGATACCATCATTTGCATTATAGGAGTGGATCAGTCTATACAAATACCAGACGGATCCGCTCCGAACGCAAGTGTGAAAGTAGCCTAAAGACTGTGCATGGTTTCATACGGATTTTACAGGCGAAACATTCCCTATAACATGTTTCATCTGTAAAAAACACATAAAAAAATGCATGCATCTTTTCTGATGCGGTTTTAACTGCACCTCAACCTCTACATTTAAATATGCACTGGGTATATTGAACCTAGTGGTCGAGGTTGGGTGCAGTTAAAAACTGCACATTATAAGTGCATGTAGTTTTGCAATGCAGTAATTAGCCACACAGTTTTTACAGTTGAAAAACATTTATTTTACATTGTTTATATGAAAAAAACTGTGTGGTCAATTTCACATCTGTTGCAATTTGCAGAAAAACCGCAAGTGGGTTTTAGACTATAAACAGAACAAAAGCAGTTTTACAAAGCTAGGTTCGCTGGGCGCAGCAACAATAATAAAAAAAAAAAAGTGTCCCGATTTCCTAAAATGCATAATCATAGCCAAAAATACCATTGCACTCAAGCAAGTGTTTTTCTTTTCCGGCACTGAGTTCCGTCAAAAGGGCTCAATGCTGGAAAAGAACTGATCAGGTACGGTATATCCCCATGCATTCTGAATGGACAGCATTACGTTCACGATGCATCAGGATGTCTTCAGTTCAGTAATTTTGACTGATTAGTGCATTCAAAATACCGGAAAAAAAGGTGAATAAAAATAAATGCCGGATCCGTTTTGCCAGATGACACCAGTACGACGGATCCGGCATTTCAATGCATTTTTCTGACTGATCAGGCATTTTTAAGACTGATCAGGATCCTGATCAGTCTTACAAATGCCATCAGTTGGCATATGTTTTGCCGGATCACTCTGCCGCAAGTGTGAAAGTAGCCTAAGGGCTCTTTCACACCTGCATTCCTTTCTTCCGGCATAGAGTTCTGTCGTCGGGGCTCTATGCCGGAAGAATCCTGATCAGTTTTATCCTAATGCATTCTGAATGGAGTGAAATCCGTTCAGGATGCATCAGGATGTCTTCAGTTCAGGAACGGAACGTTTTTTGGCCGGAGAAAATACCGCAGCATGCTGCGTTTTTTGCTCCGGCCAAAAGTCCTGAAGACTTGCCGCAAGGCCGGATCTGGAATTAATGCCCATTGAAAGGCATTAATCCGGATCTGGCCTTAAGCTAAACGTCGTTTCGGATCCGACGTTTAGCTTTTTCTGAATGGTTACCATGGCTGCCGGGACGCTAAAGTCCTGGCAGCCATGGTAAAGTGTAGTGGGGAGCGGGGAGCAGCATACTTACCGTCCGTGCGGCTCCCGGGGCGCTCCAGAGTGACGTCAGGGCGCCCCAAGCGCATGGATCACGTGATCGCATGGCACGTCATCCATGCGCATGGGGCGCTCTGACGTCACTCTGGAGCGCCCCGGGAGCCGCACGGACTGTAAGTATACCGCTCCCCCACTCCTACTATGGCAACCAGGACTTTAATAGCGTCCTGGCTGCCATAGTAACACTGAAAGCATTTTGAAGACGTATCCGTCTTCAAATGCTTTCAGTTCACTTGCGTTTTTCCGGATCCGGCGTGTAATTCCGGCAAGTGGAGTACACGCCGGATCCGGACAACGCAAGTGTGAAAGAGGCCTTAGGCCACTTTCATTTGAAAAATTATAAGGAAGCTGTCTCTCGAAGCATAAAATACGAGGAAATGTATCCAACACATATACATGTTTACATATACACAATAATCACCAGTATTAATATATTAATATACCGTGCAGTCCGGATACAGGGATCAGACTTTATAGCTCTGCTGTGACTGACTTTTATTGTACTTTTTACTAACTCCACAGAAAAGTATAGATGGCTATTAACCTGCCAATGTTATGACGACTTCTGTTTGATATCATGACGATGTAGCAATGGCAGTCATTGATTTTATGATTAGTAATATTGGTCAGCAGGCCTCTTTCACACTTGCGTTGTCCGGATCCGGCGTGTACTCTACTTGCCGGAATTACACGCCGGATCCAGAAAAACACAAGTGTACTGAAAGCATTTGAAGACGGGTCCGTCTTCAAAATGCTTTCAGTGTTACTATGGCACCCAGGACGCTATTAAAGTCCTGGTTGCCATAGTAGGAGCGGGGAGCGGTATACTTACAGTCCGCGCGGCTCCCGGGGTGCTCCAGAGTGACGTCAGAGCGCCCTGTGCGCATGGATGACGTGCCATGCGATCACGTGATCCATGCGCTTGGGGCGCCCTGACGTCACTCTGGAGCGCCCCGGGAGCCGCACGGATGGTAAGTATACTGCTCCCCTGCTCCCCGCTACACTTTACCATGGCTGCCAGGACTTTAGCGTCCCGGCAGCCATGGTAACCATTGAGAAAAAGCTAAACGTCGCATCCGGCAATGCGCCGAAACGACGTTTAGCTTAAGGCCGGATCCGGATCAATGCCTTTTGATGGGCATTAATTCCGGATCCGGCCTTGCGGCAAGTCTTCAGGATTTTTGGCCGGAGCAAAAAGCGCAGCATGCTGCAGGTATTTTCTCCGGCCAAAAAACTTTCCGTTCCGGAACTGAAGACATCCTGATGCATCCTGAACGGATTTCACTCCATTCAGAATGCATTAGGATAAAACTGATCAGGATTCTTCCGGCATAGAGCCCCGACAACAGAACTCTATGCCGGAAGAAAAGAACGAAAGTGTGAAAGAGCCCTAAAACAACAGCTAAAACAGGTAACCACTATTTTTTTGATGCTGCATGGTTCTCAGGTCGTATGTGAAACAGGGAGCACCAGCATATGCATATTGTGAGGGCTTCAATCATAAACAAAAACTTCTGTATGTAAGAGGTTTTCAGAGACTAAAATACTGATGATCTATCCTCTGGATAGGTCATTAGTATCTGATCAGAACCCCCAGCCTCAGATCAGAACCCCATCAGACCCCCCCCCCCCCAAACCTCCATTAGCCTTAGATCAGCTCCCCATCAAATCCCCAGTCAGCCTCAGATCAGACCCCATCAGCCTCAAATCAGACCCCCCCAGCCTCTATCAGCTTCAGATGAGCTCCCCATCAGCCCCCAGCCCCCTTCAGCCTCAGATCAGCCCCCCATCAGACCTTTAAAAAAAATGTTTTAAATATAAAAGGCCTTATATATGCTTTGCTTCCTCTGGCTGGCGCTGCACATCCAGGACTCTCAGCTTGCCACACTGCACTGTGACCTGATGCATCAGGCCATAGTGTGCACCTACGTGCACTACGTCCTGGCGCTGTGCACATCAGTACCCGGAAGAAGACCGGGGAGGGTGTGTACAGGCAGCACAGCACTGCCCTCACTTCCCTGTGCCTCCTGCATGCTGATTATATAACGGAAGCGGTCATTAGCATTCGGACTATAGAACGCACTGCGACTTTTGAGGGAAAATGCATGTCTTAATAGTCCAAAAAATATGGTATATTTCCTCTTAGAGAGATGGCTACCTCCATAGTTTTGCATTACATTTCTTCTTCCTGAGGGAGCCAGTATTTATCAAGGTCACTTGGAATAGAAATCATCTGTTGGTTAGGTGAGCTGCTTCATTTTATTTTTTTGATATTTTTTAAATTGATTGTTAAAGGGCACATGATATTGCAGGTAATTGTTTTAGGTGCAAAATTGTGTGACCGTTGACAACTAATTTCAAAATCGTAGCTACATGAGGTAACACTAAACGTTGACACACATCAGATGGCCTCTTTGAAATGTGGATGCAGTGCTAATTACCAACTGATACATTCATACTGTAGACACACTCCACAAAGCTCAATTGGCATTGTGCCTTCACAAAAGGCTTAGGCTACTTTCACACTAGCGTTCGGGCGGATCCGTTCTGAACGGATCCGCTCATAATAATGCAGACGGAGGCTCCGTTCAGAACGGATCCGTCTGCATTATATTAGCAAAAAAAAGCTAAGTGTGAAAATAGCCTGGGACGGATCCGTCCAGACTTTCAATGTAAAGTCAATGGGGGACGGATCCGCTTGAAGATTGAGCCACATTGTGGCATCTTCAAACGGATCCGTCCCCATTGACTTACATTGAAAGTCTGGACGGATCCGCACGGATCCGCACGCCTCCGAACGGCCAGGCGGACACCCGAACGCTGCAAGCAGCGTTCAGCTGTCCGCCTGTCCGTGCGGAGGCGAGCGGAGCGGAGGCTGAACGCCGCCAGACTGATGCAGTCTGAGCGGATCCGCCTCCATTCAGACTGCATCAGGGCTGGACGGCTGCGTTCGGGTCCGCTCGTGAGCTCCTTCAAACGGAGCTCACGAACGGAAACCCGAACGCTAGTGTGAAAGTAGCCTTAGATTAGTACATGTTCCGCATATCAAATACACACTTTTACCACATGAAAGGTCTGGATTAATATTGTTGTAATATAGTAAATACAGAAACAATTAACACATTTTGTAATAACCAAAATTATAAACAATATTCCAACATTAGTCCTATTTAATTATCCTTGTACGTCATATACTGTAACTGTTGCTGATTGAATGCCAAGGGTCCCAACACTTACACCATGTTTCATCCACGGATGCATTACACAGGACCTATCCAGGCAGTATGCTGCTCTACCGTGCACAGACAGGACTACTGCATACTCATGTACATTTAATATTGTGTGATTTTTGTTATTATATAAATAAATGAACGATACAGAAAATGGAATGCTGCTTTAAACTTGCGTGCAGAATGCTTAATACTTTGTTTAACAGCATCTGTGATTTATTTATGAAGATTAAAAACTGACATTAATTAATACATAGGCTTTCATTTCAATCTGTTCACCTTCAAATGTACAAAAATACAAAGTTCTTTATGTTCCTTTGTTTGCAGTTACAGATTGTAATGGATGACCATCCATTCCAAAGGGGATTGGATCCAATTTTTTAAGTACCCAATTTTTGTTTTCATTAAAGCAACTCGTTAGGCCGCTTTCATACGGACGTGAGTGGTCTGTGAAACGCGGTCAATGTGACAGCAGTACTTAAAAAGACCTGAAGTGATCTATGAGTTCCAGCACTGTCCACTACTCGAATGATGCTGAGAGCACAGGACAGAAGACTTGCATCTTAGAGCAAGGTCGGTTTGGGAAATGCGGTTGTTAACATGTACCGTGTTTCATAGACCACCCGTGGCCTTGTGAAAGCGGTCTCAAAAGGAGTTACAATATGGTATGAATTGTGCTTAAAAGCATACAGAAACACTGGATTAATTCTCTACATATTTGTCACTGAAATACCAGAGTTAAAAACAAGAAAGGCTCTGTTCACATCATTTATTTGCATCCTTTTGAAAACACTGCTTCTAATTTATTTTTTGGTCAAAGGTACCAGCAAGTAAGTGGACACAAAGATGATGTCTTGAAGAAGTTCCTGTTTTTTTTTATACTGTATATACTAGAAGTCATTGACAACTGGAGGTAAAATGACATGCATTCTGTAGCAATCTGCTTTAATGGTACCTTTTTACTAGGATTTTGGGGGGGCATCTTTCAACAGGATGCAAAAATGTGACATATAGGCCCTACTTTATTAGATTTTGGGTGTACAAGGAATATGGTTTATGTGACTTAACAAGTTTGTCTCACAAAAACTTTTGTATAGCCACAGAGTTATTCACTAAAATCTATCTGTATAGCGCCACCTGCTGTTTATTTTTCAAATTTTTCTGTCCACCTCAGAGGTGGACGCACAGGCTCAGTTACATCCTTCAAATGCTACCAGCTGTAGTAGACAGTGCAGGTCATGCAGCACAAAACTTTGCAGTCAAAAACGTTCCATGTGAATAAACCCCTACACCAGAATGGTCTCGGAGAAAAATTTACCTTGCTGCCCATTGCAAGGGTTTTAGAGTCGTTTCTATTTTCTAAATTATATCCGACACACGCACAATATACAAGGGCAACAAGGTGACTCTGAAAAAGGGCAGCATATTATATAAACCTGCACGTTTCAACTCATAAACACAAAGAAACAAAAAGAATAGAATATGACAAATGAAACAGATCTATATTCAGCAACAGAAAGGCAAAAACTTCTCACCTGAATGACGAAGAGCCGAAAATCCCTGTTCATTTGAAAGGTAATCGGGACCATGATACCAGTCTATTTCCAAGCTGTGTGTTAAAAAAAAACTGCATGTAGCCTAATATTAACAGAGGGCGCATACACGCTATATTATTTAGGGCGCATACACGCTATAACAGTTCACTGCGCAGCCATTTCTCACTGCTGAGCCACACAAGCACAGGTGGACACACCTAAGATCCGTACGAATTTCTGCAATAATTGCTAGCAGTATTTTTTTTAAATATGCATGTATTTTATATACCCATGTGACTAGATTCACAGACATTAGCTCCAGATTAGGCCTCTTTCACACTGGCTTATGCAGTTGCCATATTGCGGCCCGCAAAATGCAGGCAGAAATACACAAGCACAGTCCGTGGGGCAGTTGCAGCGGATTGCGGACCCATTCACTTGAATGGGTCCATGATCCAGCCGTTCCGCAAAAAGATAGGACATGTTCTATATTTTTGCGGCACAGAAGTACGGGACGAAACCCCACAGTAGCACTCCAGATTCAGGTCAAGTGAATGGGTCCGCATCCGTGAAGCGGAATGCCCACGGAACGCCACCCATCTATTGCGGATCTGCAAATGCGGTCCACAGTACGGCAACGGGGCACACACGCCAGTGTGAAAGAGGCCTTACAGACAGAAAAAAAGTGGCTGGAGTACTGATGGCAACGACACTTGTGTGAAAGAGGACTAAGGGGATGTAAAATTTTGAACAGGAGCATTTTATTAAATCCCTTTACGGCTATGGTTTGTTTCTTGTGCTATTCTGTGATGCAGAAGGGTGAATTTGGATGTTGCGTATGTCTTACATGCAGATTTTTAAATGGATTTAGATGCAGGCTTGTCACAGCCACCCTGTGGCAAATCTACATGTAAGAGATGCAGATTTTGGGATGGATTTGTCCATAGTATAAAATTATGCTACATCCACCCTAACAGTTTTAAATGAAACACATTAAAAATAAGAGATGTGTTCTGTCTGAACGTATGTTTTCATGATTCATGAGCACAATAACTTTCTATCTATACTGGTTGATGCAAAAGTATTTTAGGGCACATTTATTAAGACCAGTGTTTTATATGCTGGTCCTAATAAAGCCCCATAGTTGGCAATGGATCCGCCGAAGTTATGAAGAGGCACCGGCCTCTTCACAACTTCGGCGCATCCAGATCCAGCCTAAATGTAAGACAGCTTCCAAGTTGTCTTGCATTTAGACAATTTTATATGCCTAAAACATACGTAGAAAACGGTGAATGAGATGGGCCATCCCCTTCCCCGCCCGCAAATTTTTTAAACTGGCAAGAGCGGACCGAAGTCACAGCTAGCGGCGCAACTAACCATTGAGCCGACATCTGTGCCTGAAATACACCTAATTTAGATGTATTTCTGCTTAGTAAATGACCCCCCTGTGTCTCCTCTGTTTGTATGTATGAATTAGTCAAAGAAACAATGCTTGTGTATGGCAACCATATCTCTGAAATGCAATTTTTAGGAAAGCTGTATTTTTCTATATCACACAGACAACTGCAAACCCCAAAAAACGATGTGTCCACACAATGTCATGAAACTGTGACCACAAAAGTTGGATTTTATGCAATAATCACATAAAATCTACTGAATACCCTCCTCTTACTTACTAGTACAGGGACCAGCACCCTCCGCCACTCCAGCTGTTCTAAAACTACAACTACCAGACTCCTCCTTTGACTTGGGAGTTACAACAGCCAAACAAATGTGAATGCTGGGAGCTGTAGTTTCATAGCAGCTGGAATGCCGAAGGTTCCTGATCCCTGTACTAGTAACACAGGTAGCATGTTGCATGCGATTACACAATGCAGCTTGTATTCCTGTGGTAAATGTAATGCTAAGCATCTGTATTTTTTGCGGTAATCACAGATATCCATTGAGAACCTTCACCAAACTTCCCGCAATTGTGGCTAGTTTTACCAGAACTTACTTGTTGATACAGTCTCCTGTTAAGGAATCACAGTTTCCAGCACAAGCACATGGTCTACAACCATATTCACCAAATCCCCAATATCCAACCATACATTGGTCACAAGTAGGGCCAGCTAAGCCAGGCTTGCAAGGACAGTTTCCATTTTGGGGATCGCATAATAGTTTTGCTGATCCAACTGGGTGACAGGAACATGCTAAAAACAGGAAAGAAAAATGGAAAATGGGGACAAGTAATATAGAACGTGTCCTAGATACAAACATAAAGCTGTTATCAGTACGTGTGAAATCATCATGTAAGAAGTACAATTCAGCCTCTCTATACCTGGCCACAAACAGTATTGAACAGCCCACTCAAGAAAAATGGCCCAATGGAAGACATTGAAGCCCATGCTATTCACATCCACTCATGTTAAACAGTTGGAAAATAATCAAAAGGGTTACCGTAAGTTTAGGAATTTACAGTCAGGTCCATAAATATTGGAACATCGACACAATTCTAACATGTTTGGCTCTATACACCACCACAATGGATTTGAAATGAAACACACAAGATGTGCTTTAACTGCAGACTGTCAGCTTTAATTTGAGGGTATTTACATCCAAATCAGGTGAACGGTGTAAGAATTAAAACAGTTTGCATATGTGCCCCCCACTTGTTAAAAAAACAAAAGTAATGGGACAATTGGCTTCTCAGCTGTTCCATGGCCAGGTGTGTGTTATTCCCTCATTATCCCAATTACAATGAGCAGATAAAAGGTCCAGAGTTCATTTCAAGTGTGATATTTGCATTTGGAATCTGTTGCTGTCAACTCTCAAGATGGGATCCAAAGAGCTGTCACTATCAGTGAAGCAAGCCATCATTAGGCTGAAAAAACACAACAAACCCATAAGAGAGATGGCAAAAACATTAGGCGTGGCCAAAACAACTGTTTGGAACATTCTTAAAAAGAAGGAACGCACCGGTGAGCTCAGCAACACCAACAGACCCGAAAGACTATGGAAAACAACTGTGGTGTATGACCGAAGAATTGGCCAGATCAAGAACACTCTCCAGGAGGTAGGTGTATGTGCGTCAAAGTCAACAATCAAGAGAAGACTTCACCAGAGTGAATACAGAGGGTTCACCACAAGATGTAAACCATTGGTGAGCCTCAAAAACAGGAAGGCCAGATTAGAGTTTGCCAAACGACATCTAAAAAAGCCTTCATAGTTCTGGAACAACATCCTATGGACAGATGAGACCAAGATCAAAGATCAACTTGTACCAGAGTGATGGGAAGAGAAGAGTATGGAGAAGGAAAGGAACTGCTCATGATCCTAAGCATACCACCTCATCAGTGAAGCATGGTGCTGGTAGTGTCATGGCGTGGGCATGTATGGCTGCCAATGGAACTGGTTCTCTTGTATTTATTGATGATGTGACTACTGACAAAAGCAGCAGGATGAATTCTGAAGTGTTTCGGGCAATATTATCTGCTCATATTCAGCCAAATGCTTCAGAACTCATTGGACGGCGCTTCACAGTGCAGATGGACAATGACCCAAAGCATACTGAAAAAGCAACCAAAGAGTTTTTTAAGGGAAATAAGTGGAATGTTATGCAATGGCCAAGTCAATCACTTGACCTGAATCCGATTGAGCATGCATTTCACTTGCTGAAGACAAAACTGAAGGGAAAATGCCCCAAGAACAAGCAGGAACTGAAGACAGTTGCAGTAGAGGCCTGGCAGAGCATCACCAGGGATGAAACCCAGCGTCTGGTGAGGTCTATGCGTTCCAGACTTCAGGCTGTAATTGACTGCAAAAGATTTGCAACCAAGTATTAAAAATGTAAAGTTTGACTTATGATTATTATTCTGTCCCGTTACTTTTGGTCACTTAACAAGTGGGAGGCACATATGCAAACTGCTGTAATTCCTACACCGTTCACCTGATGTAAATACCCTCAAATTAAAGCTGACAGTCTGCAGTCAAAGCACATCTTGTTTGTTTCATTGCAAATCCATTGTTGTGGTGTATAGAGCCAAAAATGTTAGAATTGTGTCTATGTCCCAATATTTATGGACCTGACTGAACAGATGCAGAATGTTACTCACCTTAGGAGCGCTAATGTGCCTTGCATCCATGTGACTGCTCCAGCCAATCACTGGCCTCAGCAGTCACGTGTTGTACACACTGAGACCAGTAATTGACAATAGTCATGTGACTGCATGGCACATCATTGCTCCAAGAAGACTGACGAGGGCGACTTAAAGGGAACCTGTCATCAACTTTATGCTGACTGTGCTGAGGGCAGTATAAAGTAGGGACAGAAATGCTGATTTCAGCAGTGTGTCACTCATGAGTTAAAAGTAAGTGGCTGCTGAGAACCAGCATCATAATTATTGTAGCCCAGGCCTTGAAAAGAGTAAAATCTACATGAGAAGAGTCATGGTTAGTCATGAATTCCTGCTCTCCTGCCCACCTGCTGATGGCTGACAGTCTTCTACCTAGTTTTCTCCCTTTCTCTCTAGGAGAGAACTGCCAATCATCAGCAGATGGGCGGGAGAGTAGGAGATTATCAATAACCAGGACTCTTCTCAGGTAGATTTGACTCTTTTTCAAGGCCTGGGCTGCAATGATTATGAACCACTTACTTTTAGCTGATGTCTGACACACCACTAAAATCAGCATTTCTGTCACTATTTATACTGCCCTCAGTACGGTCAGCATAAAGTTGATTACAAGTTCCCTTTAAAGGGGTTCTCCAGGAAAGATTAAAAAAAAATACTGAAAAAAACACGTTCTTATAAATAAACTCTAAAAATGTCTTTAATTATTTACAATGGCTCCTTTAGTCACGGGAACAGTCAAGTAGCTAAAATGGCGGCTCTTGGATTTATGATCCTAAAATCAGTCCTTCTGGTGACACTGCAGGACGGCTAGTGTGAGAAAGCAGAGCACAGAGCCCTGGGTAAAGCCTGCCGGTCTCAGCACTGTGAAGCTGTAGATTATGTGCAGATGGCAGCTGAGATAACGGCTCTGCTCTGTCCCTGAGCTTCAGAAAGGAGCATACCGTACTCTGAGACTGAAGGGTAGGAATGAGGACCAGACATGCTGCTGTGGGAAAGGAGCGTCTTTAGAAAACACCTCAACCTGCCAGTACGGGATGCTCCTTTCTGAAGCAAAGGGACACAGCGGAGCAGTTATCTCAGCTGTTCATTTATGTGTTCAGTTATTCATTTATTTTCATCAATCATGACATAACTAATTTAAAGATTCTTCTTAATAGGATTGAGTTCAGGAGATGAACGTGACCAAACCATGATTTTATCTATTTTTATGCCCATAGCAACCAAGGGGTCAGTTGTGTCTTTTACATGGAATGGTGCACTGCCTTGCAGGAAAATAATTTTATTTTGAAAGGTACAATTCCATTTTTTATACCATGCTTAGGTACAAACTCCACATATCATTTAGAGTTCATTTTGACACCCTTAGGGACCCACCATCTCACGTCCCAATATTCCAGCCCAAATCATCACTCTGCTGCCTCCTTGGTGACGTGGCAGTCTTGTAGGAACAGGGTGGCCATTCACCAGCCATCCAGAACTCCATCCATCAGGACCATCCAGGGGAGCACGGCATTCATCAGTGAATAAAACAGTTTGAACATTAATCTTCATGTAGTTCTGGGCTCACTGCAAACACTCCTCTTTGTGAAGTTTGGTTAGGGATGGCTGAACTACATGTTTATGCACAACTGCCAGCCTATGGGGGATTCTGCATCGAGAGGTCTGTGACACTCTGAAGACAGTCTGACAGAGGTTTCTATTAAAAGGGGTTGTGCCACAAAAAATATAATAATTGTTCAAACCAGCACCTCGATCTGAATACTTTTGTAATTGCATGAAATTAAAAATGTAGTACAGCCAGTGAGTTACTCAATAAAATGTATCTGTATAGCACCACCGGCTGGTTGTTCTTTTCCTTAGTTCTCTGTCTACGTCACTGAGATGGTCACATGCGCTCCGTTTAAACCTTCAACTTCCACCAGTCGTATCTTCTGCTAGAAGCTGTCAATTACAGGGAAAGAGGTACTACTGATCTGGATTGACCCCAGATTTCATCCATTGCAAATGGTACAAATCCATGTCTGTTCCGCAAACGATAAATCATGCCCTATACTTGGCCACAAAATGCAGACCGTGGACCCCTTAAAGTCAAAGGATCAGCAACAAAATGTGGACGCCACCCATATTTTGCAGATCCGTGGTTTGCGGACTGCAAAAGACATACGGCCGTGTGTGAGCATCCTTAGGCCAAATGCACACGGCCGTGGACGGTCCGTGGTATCCCGGACTGGCATCCTGCTGACAGCAGGAGCGCACGGCGTCATTGGTTGCTATGACCCCATGCGCTTCATGCCGCCACTGCACTACAGTAATACACTAGTATGTTCTATACGAGTGTATAACTGTAGTGCAGCGGCGGCATGAAGCGCACGGCGTCATAGCAACCAATGAAGCCGTGCACTCCTGCTGTCAGCAGGATGCCAGGCCGGTATACCACGGACCGCTTACAGCCGTGTTCCACGGCTGTGTGCATTCGGCCTTACACTGCGCATTTTCCACACAAAAATTTGCATGCAACATACAATGATTGTATAGCTCCTTAAAAAACTGTTTTTCTAAGTATGACTAACAGCTTGGCTGATAAAAGTGGTTGTCTTCTTACTGGACTTAAATGCTAAACTTCTAAGGTTCTGGCAAAAGCATAAATCAAGCAACAGCAGCACTTTCAACAGCTAATAAATGAAAGGGCTTCATAACAAGATAAAATCACCACCCGTTAAACGCTGAGCTTTTGGCTGGAGGCTGCTGGCTGGATTGGTCTTTACCGGCCTTTATAATCTGAAAAAATATTTAGTTTCTTAAACACATTCTCTACTCCCTGCAAGAAGTCCTAAAGGGTATCAGAGTCTTGTGGTCAACATTACAAAGTACTGATATAAACAAACTAAAATGTTGAGTTGTAATAACCACCCAGGAAGAGTGCGTCTAATAAACATGTTTTGAGCACATTCTTTTTTTTTTTTTGCTTGCTAAATTTTTTCTGGCTAATTTTTTCAGAAGCCTTTAATAGTGAATGGTGTAACTAGTAAATTTCTAAATCAGTTCATTTAAAAAAACATGCCTGCATCCAGTTAAAAAAAAGCTTTAAAGTCATGGCCACTAGGGGGTCGCACGCTTCCACCTGATTTGCAGTCCACTGCCTTTTGTCAGTTAAGATCCGTCCCTAGTAACATGGGCAGCAGAGAGGAAGTGGGGGCATGTTAAAGCTAGTAAGACCCTGAGCCTGATAAACGAACACTTCTACACTGCTTCTGAATTCACAGGAGCCTCACAGTTTGATTTCCCCCCCCCTCCTTATCTGTTCTGTGAGCTCTGGAGTTGAAAACAAACATAGTGGGAAGTAAGGGAAAGTACGTCACAGCAGTGTAGTGCTGGAAGATTCCACAGAAGAGTGACGAACCCCTGCTTCTGAGAGAAATACACCTAGCTGTGCAAGTGATAAGGGAAATAATTAGACTGAAAAAGACAAAAAAAAAGGGACAGAAAAGATCTATTCCTTCACAGTTATGATTGTACCAAGAAGCATAGCCATTATGCTAACTTTTTTTTAATTTTTTTAAATCAGGTTGGGTACACTTTAAGAAAGCCAGTCACACCACATGCAGCGCAATTTGTGCTACAAGTTATAATGAATCTTTACCCATAAAACTATATATTAGTCTGCTCAGCTCCTCTGTCTCTATAGCGTGTTGCACTGCAGATGGTGGTTACATGGTAACATAGGGGGAGATTTATCAAACTGGTATAAAGTTGAACTGGCTTAGTTGTCCATAGCAACCAATCAAATTCAAACTTTAATTTTTTTTATAGAACCTTTGGTAAATGAAAGGTGCAATCTGATTGGATGCTATGGGCAACTAAGCCAGTCCCACTTTACACCAGTTTGATAAATCTCCCCCATAGTTTGTAAGGCTGAAAAAAGAGTGCACTGCTGCTCACTTTTGACCATGCAAAACTGTTCATAGAGCTAGGTCGGGGGTCATGGCAAGATGGATAATCATTCCTTTATGCCAGTTTTATTATGGGAAGGACTGATACAGGTCCTTCTAAAAAAATTAGCATATTGTGATAAAGTTCATTATTTTCTGTAATGTACTGATAAACATTAGACTTTCATATATTTTAGATTCATTACACACAACTGAAGTAGTTCAAGCCTTTTATTGTTTTAATATTGATGATTTTGGCATACAGCTCATGAAAACCCAAATTTCCTATCTAAAAGAATTAGCATATTTCATGCGACCAATAAAAGAAAAGTGTTTTTAATACAAAAAAAGTCAACCTTCAAATAATTATGTTCAGTTATGCACTCAATACTTGGTCGGGAATCCTTTTGCAGAAATGACTGCTTCAATGCGGCGTGGCATGGAGGCAATCAGCCTGTGGCACTGCTGAGGTGTTATGGAGGCCCAGGATGCTTCGATAGCGGCCTTAAGCTCATCCAGAGTGTTGGGTCTTGCGTCTCTCAACTTTCTCTTCCCAATATCCCACAGATTCTCTATGGGGTTCAGGTCAGGAGAGTTGGCAGGCCAATTGAGCACAGTAATACCATGGTCAGTATACCATTTACCAGTGGTTTTGGCACTGTGAGCAGGTGCCAGGTCGTGCTGAAAAATGAAATCTTCATCTCCATAAAGCTTTTCAGCAGATGATACCATGAAGTGCTCCAAAATCTCCTGATAGCTAGCTGCATTGACCCTGCCCTTGATAAAACACAGTGGACCAACACCAGCAGCTGACGTGGCACCCCAGACCATCACTGACTGTGGGTACTTGACACTGGACTTCAGGCATTTTGGCATTTCCCTCTCCCCAGTCTTCCTCCAGACTCTGGCACCTTGATTTCCGAATGACATGCAAAATTTGCTTTCATCCGAAAAAAAAGTACTTTGGACCACTGAGCAACAGTCCAGTGCTGCTTCTCTGTAGCCCAGGTCAGGCGCTTCTGCCGCTGTTTCTGGTTCAAAAGTGGCTTGACCTGGGGAATGCGGCACCCATAGCCCATTTCCTGCACACGCCTGTACACGGTGGCTCTGGATGTTTCTACTCCAGACTCAGTCCACTGCTTCCGCAGGTCCCCCAAGGTCTGGAATCGGTCCTTCTCCACAATCTTCCTCAGGGTCCGGTCACCTCTTCTCGTTGTGCAGCGTTTTCTGCCACACTTCTTCCTTCCCACAGACTTCCCACTGAGGTGCCTTGATACAGCACTCTGGGAACAGCCTATTCGTTCAGAAATTTCTTTCTGTGTCTTACCCTCTTGCTTGAGGGTGTCAATGATGGCCTTCTGGACAGCAGTCAAATCATCAATATTAAAACAATAAAAGGCTTGAACTACTTCAGTTGTGTGTAATGAATCTAAAATATATGAAAGTCTAATGTTTATCAGTACATTACAGAAAATAATGAACTTTATCACAATATGCTAATTTTTTGAGAAGGACCTGTATAATGAAGTTTTATTTCACCAGGCACCTAACCTGCAAGTACAATGGAGGTGAAGCTTCACAGTGAAGTGCCCTGTGTTCTCTGCATTGAGCGGCTTCACAGACCCTCCCGCCACCCTTCATAAAACTTCACCTACCAGGGTAAAAACTGCTGAAAAAGGCTCTTTTTACAATGAACGAAGACTGTCACTTGTAGACACGATTTATCAATGTATTGACAAGAAAATCAGTGCCAAATTGGAGCAAGAAAAAAGAAAACAGATCAAAGCACTAACACTTTATTACTGAAAGCCATATAGTTTTAGCCCTGCCAAATATTCCTGTTACACGCTATAAAGGTGAGGGGCCTCTGTAATTATAAGAAATATAAATGTGTTAAGAAAAAAAAAATCACCACAATGGCTGGTATATTTAATTCTAGCCATGTTCAGTCTATTTCCTTTGTGTTAGGCCTCATGCACACGACTGTGGTGTGTTTGGCGGGCCGCAAAACACGGATGGCGTCCGTGCGCATTCCGCAATTTGCGGAACGGCATGGACAGCCTTTAATATAAATGCCTATTCTTGTCCGCAAAGCGCGGACAAGAAGAGGACATGTTATATTTTTTTAGCGGGGCCACAGAACAGAGTAACGGATGCGGACAGCACACAGAGTGCTGTCCGCATCTTTTGTGGCCCCATTAAATTAAATGGGTCCGCATCCGAGCCGCCAAAACGGCGACTCGGATGCAGACCAAAACAACGGCTGTGTGCATGAAGCCTTAGGCCTCTTGCACATGGCCATTAGGCTTTTTCTGTATTTTGCTGTCTGCAAAAAACGGATCCGCAAAAAATACGGATGACGTCCGTGTGCATTCCGTTTTTTGCAGAACGGAACAGCTGGCCCCTGATATAACAGTACTATCCTTGTCCGTTATGCAGACAATAAAAATACATGTTCTATCTTTGAACGGAATGGAAAAACGGAAATACGGAAATGGAAGGCATACAGAGTACATTCAGGTTTTTTTTTGCTGATCCATTGAAATGAATGGTTCCGTATACGGAATGTAAAAAACAGAACGTAAACGGGAAAAAAACGGTTCGTGTGAATGTGGTGTTTTGCGGATCAGCAAAACACGGACACCGGCCCATGTGCGGTCCACAATTTTCAGACCGCACATGCCGTGGCTGTCATAGATTCCGTAATTGCGGACAAGAATAGGACATGTTCTATTTTTTTCTTTTTAAAGGGGCACGGAGCAATGAATGCGGACAGCACAAGGTGTGCTGTCCACATCTTTTGCGGCCCCATAGAAATGAATGAGTCCGCACCCATTCCACAAAATTGCGGAACGGATGCCGACTCATTCATATGGTCGTGTAAATGTAGCCTTAGGGCTCATGCACACGACCATTGCCGTTTTTGCGGTCTGCAAATTGCGAAACATGTGCATTCCGCATTGTATGTTCTATTTTTTAGCGGGGCCGGGAACGGACATACGGATGCGGACAGAACACAGTGAAGTGAATGTGTCCACATGCAAAAAAAGTGGATCGGCTGGGGACAAAAAATATGTTTGCGTGCATGAGCCCTAAAACTGTTAACAGCAGCATGTATTCAGTGAGTGTTCTTTGAAATATCTGTCAGACACAAGCTGACACCACACATTTGGCATGTTTGAGCTGCTTTATTTATTTATGAACAGTTTCCAGAAATACAGACTTCCATATTCATGTACCATGTCAACCACTAATATACAACACAGCACAGGGATATACAACCAATAATACAGTTCTGCATTAGGCTACTTTCACACTTGCAGCAGAGGATTCCGGCAGGCAGTTCCGTCGCCGCAACTGCCTGCCGTATCCAGCAATCTGGACGCAAACAGATTGCATTTGTCAGATGGATCCGGATCCGTCTGACAAATGCATTGAAATACCGCATCAGTCTCTCCGGTGTCACCCAGAAAAACGGATCCGGTATTTATTTTTTCACAGATTTAAAGGTCTGCGCATGCGCGGACCGGAAGAAAGCATCCGTCAATGCGGTACTAATACATTTCAATGGAAATTAATAGCAGATCTGGCAACTGTTCAGGATTTTTGGCCGGAGAGAAAAATACAGCATGCTGCAGTATTTTCTCCGTCCAAAAAACATAAGAGGGACTGAACTGATGCATACTGAAAGGAATACTCTCCATTCAGAATGCATTAGGATAAAACTGATCATTTTTTTCCCAGTATTGAGCCGCTGTGACGAAACTCAACACCGGAAAACAAAAACGCTAGTGTGAAAGTAAAATTGAACTGATGTGATGCATAGGAGTGACACACAAACCACTAGTAGAGGTGCACACGGTATAAGAGGATCACCCTTCCTCTCAAATAGCTAGATAAAATGTCATAAGGTAACCGGGCACACTCAGTATATTGGGATCATATAGAATTTAACCCCTTCCCGACCTTTGACGTACTGTTACGTCATGGGAACCACAGAGTTCCCGCAATTTGACGTAATAGTACGTCATAGTGATCGCGCGGGCACCAGAGCGGTGCGCTCGCGATCACTGCAGGGGCCCGGCAGTCAGTGGTAGCCGGGCCCCTGCTGTATCCACCGGGTTTGTGTCAGGTGAACGATCGCATCGAGTCCCCGCACTGCTGTGGCGGGGACCCGATGCGACACAATGCAGCCTGATGCCATGCAGAGGCTGCCCAATGCCTTGCACGGCATCGGGAACTGCCTTCTACGGGTGCCGAGGAGATTCAGCCTCAGACTGGGTCTCCTAGGCAACCTGTTAGTGTATGACTCAGTGTCATACACTAACAGGCAATGCATTACAATACAGATGTATTGTAATGCATTGCAGAGGGGATCAGACCCCCAAAATTGAATGTCATAAATAAAGTAAAGTAAAAAAAAAAAAATGTGTTTTTAATTAATAAAGTAAAAAAGAAAAAAAAAAAAACGCCCCTTTCCCCTTATTTTATAATAAAAAACAGAAGAAAAAAAAACCACACATTAGGTATCGCCGCGTCCGTAATGACAGGCTCTATAAATATATCACATGATCCACCCTGTCCGATAAACACCATAAAAAATAAAAACAGTGTAAAAAAAAAGCCATTTTTGTCACCTTACATCACAAAAAGTGCAACACCAAGCAATCAAAAAGGCGTATTGCCCCCCAAAATGGTATCAATAAAACAGTCACCTCATCCCGCCATAAATGAGCCCCTACCTAAGACAATCGCCCAAAAAATAAAAAAAACTATAGCTCTCAGAACATGGAGACACTAAAACATAATTTTCTTTGTTTCAAAACTGTTATTATTGTGCTAAAGTGAAATACATAAAAAAATATATACATATTAGGTATCGCCACATCCATAACAACCAGCTCTATAAAAAGATTACATGACCTAACCACTCAGGTGAACACCGTAAAAATTAAAATAAAATAAAATAAAATAAAAACCTGTGTAAAAAAAAAAAGCAATTTTTGTTACATTACATCACAAAAATTGCAACAGCAAGTGATCAAAAAGGCGTATGCCCCCCAAAATAGTACCAATCAGACCATCACCTCAACCCGCAAAAAATGAGACCCTACCTAAGAGAATCGGTCAAAAAATACAAAAACTATGGCTCTCAGACTATGGAGACACTAAAATATGATTTATTTATTTTTTTTTACTTTAAAACTGCTATTATTGTGCTAAAGTGAAAAAAAAAAACAGTATACATATTAGGTATCACCACGTCCGTAACAAACAGCTCTATAAAATATCACATGACCTAACCACTCAGATGAACACCGTAAAAATATAAAAAGAAGTGTAAAAAAAAGCAATTTTTGTCACATTACATAACAAAAATTGAAACAGCAAGTGATCAAAAAGGCGTATGCCCCCAAAATAGTACCAATCAGACCGTCAGCTCATCCCGCAAAAAATGAGACCCTACCTAAGAGAATCGGTCAAAAACCACTGAGGAAGGGGTCATTTAGAACCCCGAAATGCGTTTGGGCAAGGATCCCCCAGGAATATTAGCACAATATTGGATACAAATTGTCCGTGTTGTAAACTTACCAACAAGAAACTGTCCAGTGCGCGAGGAGTGGAAAATTACTGCACTACCACGAGTTCTATTAGCGGTAGACACGTGCAAACAACCACCAGCGCAGAAGTCGGACGGATAGAGCTTGCAGGACACCGGTCTCCTTTCCACACGAGAGATGTCCAGAGCAATAACAGGGGTATTTAACAGGCACGGTAAGCACTTTCTCAAACAGGACGACAAGAAGAGCTCACATTGCGAAGAAGCAGCATTCAAAACAGCTCAGCAGGATGCCGCTGACTTGTAAGTATAGCGGGACGCCGCTACACTTTGACTCACTGAAAGTACAATTCAATTTATTACGGGAGTATTATTGAGACCTTATATTTTGGTAACAGCAGCATAGACTTGGCTACATAGACTATCATTGGAAGCGAATTTTATCACTAAGGGTACTTTCACACTTGCGTTGTTTGATTCCGGCAGGCAGTTCCGTTGCCTGAACTGCCTGCCTGATCAGGCAAACTGTATGCAAACGCATGTCATTTTTTCTGACTGATCAGGCATTTTTCAGACTGATCAGGATCCTGACCAGTCAGAAAAATGACTGATCAGTCAGAAAAATGCATTGCAATACCGGATCCGTTTTTCCGGTGTAATCAGGCAAAACGGATCCGGTATTTATTTCTTTCTCATTTTTAAAAATCTGCGCATGAGCAGACCGGAAGGACTGATCCAGCATTCCGGTATTTTGAATGCACTAATACATTCCTATGGAAAAAAATGCCGGCATTCAGGCAAGTCTTCAGTTTTTTTTTCGCCGGAGATAAAACCGTAGCATGCTACGGTTTTCTCTTTTGCCTGATCAGTCAAAATGACCGAACTGAAGACATCCTGAACGAATTACTCTCCATTCATGAATGCATGGGGATATGCCTGATCAGTTCTTTTCCGGTATAGAGCCCCTGTGACGGAACTCTATGCCGGAAAAGAAAACGCCAATGTGAAAGTAGCCTAAGCGACCAGCCTAGGTTGCTATTGGGAGAGCGTCCATAACGCACTTGTACAATACAGAACTATTGTATCAGCTTATCTATCTATTGCACTGTTCTATTTTATCACAGACTATTCATCACCCATATTTATTATTATATTTTTTTGTGTCTATTTTGTCATATTTTTAGGCTATTCATTCCAGCCATTTTAGGAACATATATATGGTGTTATGATTTTATGTATACATTAAATTCTATATGATCCCAATATACTGAGTGTGCTAGTGTGAAAGTATCCTTAGGGCTGCAGCTATCGATTATTTCAGCAATCGAGTATTCTACCAATTATGTTTACAATTAATCGAGTACTCTAATAAGAAAAAAATTAATTAACAGACTGCTCCTTTATAAAAACTTATCAGACCCCCTGCAATCAGTCCCCAATACCCTTCGTTCCCCCTGTGCGATCAGCCCAAGTGCATCAGTTCCCCCCAGTGCCATCAGCTCTGTTCCCCCCAGTGCCATCAGCTCCACTATCCCCCAGTGCCATCAGCTCCACTATCCCCCAGTGCCATCAGCTCTCCCGCACCCCAGTACCATCAGCTCTCCTCCACCCCAGTGCTATCAGCTCCACTCCCCAGTGCCATCAGCTCTCCCCACCCCAGTGCCATCAGCTCCACCCCACCCCAGACCCATCATCTCTCCCCCACCCCAGTGCCATCAGTTCTCCCCCACCCCTGTGCCTTCAGCTCTCCCCATCCAGTGCCATCAGCTCCACTTCCCCTTGTGCAATCGTTTCTTCCCTCTTGTGCCATCATCTCTCTCCCCATTGTGTCATGGTCTCTGCTCCCCTTGTGCCATCTCTCCCCTAAGGCCGAGCCACACTTCAGCTTAACCTGGTTGCTATGACGCTGTGCACTCCGGTCGCCCGGCTTTAGTCGCGCCCCCCACCCCCTTCGGTGTCACCAATTTACGTATCCAGCAGCGGCACTGCCAACACTGCATCGTTCCGCGCTGCTCTGGGCGTGATGTCACACAGCGCGTCAGATCATGGCGTGCGTACGTCAGTGCAGAGCGGGACCATGGACATGCTGTGGAGTGTCCGGAGGCCCCCTGCTTTAAAGGCGAGTATTCAGAGTGCATTGCGGGCCAGCGGGAGACCAGAAATTCCCTCCCGTTCCGTGGTCATGTGACACAAACGAATCCTCAATGCAAAAAATTTGCATTGAGGACAGATCTCCATACAGCATTATAATGAAGTTGGAGAACGCTCACCCCAAATCAGAATGGAGATCTCATTGCTTGCATCCCAATGGCACAGAAAAATGTCAATAAACAGCCAGATATTTCTCTTCCTTACACCACAGAACGTGGAAAATAACTGTTCTGTTAAGGATCAGCGCTGAAGCAGGGGGCATGCTGACTGATGGCACTAATGGTGGCACTGTGTAAAAATCACACAGAAACTATTGCTTGTAACTGGAATGGACTGTCTAGCAAAAATGTAATATTTTAAAGGGGTAGTCCAGTTTTTATTTGTTTTATGTATTTGTTTATAATCTCTTTTCTAATATACATGTATTTAACATTTTGAATACATAACTTTCATATATCAGACAGCTGACCACTGGCATGTAGTAGAATGGTATAGGCCATATATCAGTCCTATGTAATGCATCCATGGCCTAAATGAAACCTGACATTATAACAACATTACAAGACATACATATACTGGGCAAGCTCACAGGAAACATCCATGCGATAAGTAAGTAGGACAAGGGCAGGATTCATGATTTTTATTGTGTTATTACAGTAACTATGGCTGCCTGTCTCTAGGTGATATCCTGTTGTTAATAAAGGTTGGTGTAAAAAAACAAACACACAGATCTGCTTCTACACAGACACTGACAGCCATGATGATGAGATGCAGGGAGTGATACTGCATATAAATGTATATGTTCTCTTCCTGTTAGATACCTGGTAAGTTAAGTGAAAGCCTGGTCACATGTCACTTCTGAGGATCACATGACTAATGCCATGTTTTGTTCTATCCAGCACACCTGTGGGTGCATTTTGCAGAACTAAAATAGTCCATTCCATTGTTTTCTTTAGGGAGAGGCTACTGTATGGGTATAATAAAGGTCTGCGAGCAAAAGTTTAAATAGATGTATATTAGAAAACAGTTTGACATCCTATTCCTTAAATAAATAAATGTAATCATGAAAACCAGAATACCTCTAAGTTGGATTTTTCTGTTGAAAATACAAATGTATGGTATGACCAGCTGTTTGACACAAGGCCACTGTTTTTTAGGGTTCTTTTACATATAGGTTTTTGCTAGAATTTTTCTGCACTTATTAGTGGCCATTTTTGCGGGGAAAAAAAAATCAGCTCCAAATGTTAGCAGATGGTTATGGGAAATATGAAACATAATGACACGCAATTGCTTTTTGCTAATGCAATTTTTTTATATTTTTTTAAGGAGAATCTGCAGGCAGCATGTTATAGGGCAGTTGAATCAGGCATGTTGCTGGTGTGTTTGTTCATATGAACGATCCCATAGATGACTGATGAACTACATTCTAGCTAATCACAATGTTGGGGCACATTTATAAAGACTGGCATTTTCCCGCTAGTCTGTTTCCCCCTGTGCTGTTGGAGGATTAGCCTAATTTATGACAAGAAATGACCATTGCTGTCAGTTTTCTGACACTTTTTAATTCTTGCAGAAGATAAACTGATGTGTGTTAGATTTGTAAAAATCTTTTACACAGTTTGTGGGACATTTATTATCCCCTGTATGACAGAAAACAGGTGGAAAACAACTGCAAAGTTTGGCACATGTCATGGATGCGCAAAATTTAGCAACTATTTGAGGTCTGCCGCTCTGCTTGCCATTCTTCCAAAAAGTCTGTACAGTAGGACTGGCTTAGGCTTGTTTCACACTAGTGTTTTACATCTCTGACAGGCTGTTCAGGCAGAGGGAGCTGCCTGCCTGAGTTGTCCGGATCTGACCCTGCTGGAATCTACCAGTCACCCCATTCACTATAATGGGGAACGGTGGCGATCCTGCCCTAACATTCCAAACACGGAGACAAGCGGCCAAATACCATTGCACGTAGCAGTATTTATTTGGCCGTTTTTCTGTATATTTGCTGGTTTGCAGCTGGATCGCCGTCAGTCCCCATTTTAGCGAATGGGGCCAGACAGCGATGCAGTTGCTTTCGGGAGTGCCGGATCCGGACATCTCTGACAGGCTGCTCCCCACGCAGTAATATTTGTCCGGCCGCTTCATTGCAAATTAGCCGGGTTGCGGCCAGATCGCCGCTGGTCCCCATTATAGAGAATAGGGCTGGTTCCAGCAATGCTGGAATGCAGAGAGATTCAGCAGGCTGTTCCCTGCCGGATCTCATTAGCGCATATGTGAAACAGGCCTTAGCTGTTATAATCTACACCAGCATAGATTACAGTGTAAATCTACACCGGCTCCCTGGCTAGTCTAGACTGCATACGTCTCTTAATAATTGTGGAGCATCTGACACCAGCAAGGGACAAGTTAATACACTGCTCTTATGAATGTCTCCGATTGTGTTTCATAAACTGACATGGGTGCTTTCCGTGTTGTTGTTTTTTTATTTTTTAAAGGCTACGATACGTAATATCCATTGTTAAAATGTATTTTATTTTGTTAATAAAAATATGGAAAAAAGTGAGGGCAATTGTGTCCAGATTAAAAATAAATCATTCTGGCCTGTGTCCTTTGATAATAATATGCCTTTACTTCAATTGTTACTGATTAATGTGGCGCTGGGTAATTCAGTAAAAGCATTACTTCCAGCTTAGCAAGTTACAATGTATGCATTATATGAAAGGGCTGAGCTATTTAAAGCCTGTGCAATCTTTCCAACACGTCTGTATTGTGTCTCTGTTTACCTTGGCTCCAGCACCTGACTATTCACACTGGTAACATTTTCTTCCACCTTTCTACAGACGTGCCAGACACCTGCACAACATGTGCAGTAGTTTACAGAAAAATCCAGTATTTTATAAATGGATTAACCCTTGCCAATGTTTACCTGGCTATTTTTGGAGTTGGGCTCACAACGTCGAATGTGAATCATGGTATTAAAGCGACTGCTCAATGCTCCTTGCAAAGCTTTTCCATAGGGTAAGGCCTCTTTCACACCAACGATGCGGATTAGATGCGTTCAGGGAAACTCGCACCATTTTTCAAGCACGTTCAGTCAGCTTTGTCTGCGATTGCGTTCCGTTTTTTCCACGCAGGTGCAATGCGTGTGATAAAAAACTGAAGGTTTACAAACATCTCCTAGCAACCATCAGTGAAAAACGCATCGCACCCGCACATGCAATGCGTTTTTCACGCAGCCCCATTCACTTCTATGGGGCCAGGGCTGCATGAAAAACACAGAATATAGAACATCCTGCGTTTTTCACACAACACAGAACTGATGCGTGAAAAACAACGCTTATGTACACAGACCCGTTGAAATGAATGGGTCAGGATTCAGTGCGGGTGCTATTCGTTCACGTCACACATTGCACCCGCGCAGAAAACTCGCTCGTGTGAAAGGGGCCGAAGGGTGGCTGCACACGGTGCAGATCTATGTGCAGAAAATCTACATGAAATCTGCATCAAAACCACAAAAACACAATCTGCACCATTTAACATGTTTTTACGCGGTCTTTGGTGCAGATTTGATGCGGATTTCCGCAGATCTCAGCCTTCTATTGAAAAGGATGAAATCTGCACAAGAAAAACGCAACAAATTGCCATGCTGCAGATTTCAACGAAAGCATGTCCACTACGGTTTTGTAATGTACTTTAGGGGTATGTACATAAGAAAAGCATGCTGCTGGCATCATACTTTGTTTGCACTGTTGGGGCCCTTACACACATGAATTTGACTCTGGCGCTTTTTTTTACCTGTGAAAAACCCCCCACCAAACTAAGCAAAATGGGGAACATTTATCAAGCTCGTCTGAGTGGTGGAAAGTCACACAGCAGTTGATGAATGAGGCGAGGCATCTTTGTAGTCAGGCCTCTGGTGGTTCCATTTCAATTAGACTGGTTTAATTAGTATGCGCATGAAAATGGCACAAATGTGCTGTGAAAAGTCACACGTCTACTTAAAAGTATGACTTTTAATGCAAAACTTCACCACTCAAAACTGACAAATAAAAATAAGCCAGCCCTGGAGTGGAGTAAAAATTAGACATTTCAGTCTTAAAAAATAGATCAGAAAAAAAGTAGCAAAAATTAGACAAGTGCAGAATTAGTCTAAAACTTCAAAATTGTCAAAAGAGGTGTAAATGCCTCCAAAACAGGCACACTTTTAGTAGTAAATGTGCCAAAAAAAACCTGCATTTTTTCGACCAAAAACAGGCGCAAACACTACAATAAATGTGCCCCAGGCTGTCCTGCTGTGTACAGCAATTAGGACGGATTCCACGCTCAGTAATTTGACAGCGCCAATTATTTAATTTCTCCACTGATTGCCCCCTAGCCTAAAGGAGCCATTATATTTACAATAACATGTTTTTTTCAGTATTTTCAGGGGGGGGGGAGGGGTTTGTTTCCCGGAGAACCCCTTTAAGTCCCCTTTAAGTCACTTTCATATGGCATTTTAGTTAGTATTCTGCACCAGCATTTATAGGCCACGTCTACAAGACGACATTTGTTGCGCGACATTTTGTTGCACTAATGTCGCGCAACAATTTTTATAATGGCAGTCTATTGTGTCGCACTGCAACATGCAACATGCTGCGACTGCGATGCAACAGTTGCAGAAAATCCATTTGAGATGGATTTTTCTGCGACTGTTGCGTCGCAGTTGCAGCATGTTGCAGTGCGACACCATAGACTGCCATTACAAAAATTGTTGCGCGACATTAGTGCAACAAAATGTTGCAGTGTAGTTGTGCCCTATCTGCCGCGCGACAAATGTCGTCGTGAAGACGTAGCCATAGACCAAAACCCCGAATGGGTCCAAAACACAGAAGAGGTTAAAATCTATCTATTAGGCCTCTTTCACACTACAGTTTTTTGCGTTCCGTATACGGTCCGTTTTTTGCGTTCCGTATACGGTCCGTATACGGAACCATTCATTTCAATGGTTCCGCAAAAAAACGGAATGTGTTCCGTATGCATTCCGTTTCCGTATTTCCGTTTTTCCGTTCCGTTGAAAAGATAGAACATGTCCTATATTTGGCCGAGAATCACAGTCCGTGGCTCCATTCAAGTCAATGGGGCCGCAAAAAAAACGGAACACATACGGAAATGCATCCGTATGTCTTCCGTATCCGTTCCGTTTTTTGCGGAACCATCAATTGAAAATGTTATGCCCAGCCCAATTTTTAATATGAAATTACTGTATACTGTATTTGCCATACGGAAAAACGGAACAGAACAACGGAACGGAAACGGAACCACAACGGAAGCAAAAAACGGAACAACGGATCCGTGAAAAACGGAACGCAAAACACTGAATGCAACATACTGTAGTGTGAAAGAGGCCTTAGGCTGGTTTCACACGAGAGTGACGGATTAGGTCCGGATGCGTTCAGAGTGCGTTCAGTGAAACACTATTTTGCATGCAAGTTCAGTCAGTTTTGTCTGCGATTGCGTTTAGTTGTTCAGTTTTTTCCGCGCGGGTGCAATGCGTTTTGATGCGTTTTTCATGCGCGTGATAAAAAACTGAAGGTTTACAAACAACATCTCTTAGCAACCATCAGTGAAAAACGCATCGCACCCGCACTTGCTTGCGGATGCAATGAGTTTTTCACGCAGCCCCATTCACTTCTATGGGGCCAGGGCTGCGTGAAAAACGCAGAATATAGAACATGCTGCGATTTTCACGCAACGCAGAACTGATGCGTGAAAAACAACGCTCATGTACACAGCCCCATTGAAATGAATGGGTCAGGATTCAGTGCGGGTGCTATGCGTTCACGTCACGCACTGCACCCGTGCAGAAAACTCGCTCGTGTGAAAGGGACCTTATATTCCTGGTTCCAAAACTGATGCAAAATACTGACCATGTTAGGCCTCTTTCACACGAGCGTGACGGATTAGGTCCGGATGCGTTCAGAGTGTGTTCAGTGAAATTCGCACTATTTTGCAAGCAAGTTCAGTCAGTTTTGTATGCGATTGTGTTCAGTTGTTCAGTTTTTTCCGCGCGGGTGCAATGCGTTTTGATGCGTTTTTCACGTGTGTGATAAAAAACTGAAGGTTTACAAACAACATCTCCTAGCAACCATCAGTGAAAAAACGCATCACACTCGCACTTGCTTGCGGATGTAATGCGTTTTTCACGCAGCCCCATTCACTTCTATAGAGCCAGGGCTGCGTGAAAAACGCAGAATATAGAACATGCTGCGATTTTCACGCAACGCAGAACTGATGCGTGAAAAACAATGCTCATGTACACAGACCCATTGAAATGAATGGGTCAGGATTCAGTGCGGGTGCTATGCGTCACGCATTGCACCCGCGCGGAAAAATCGTTCGTGTGAAAGGGACCTTAAAGCCATTGTTAACAGTATGAACCATGCATCGGATGACAGACTACTACTTGCAGTACCTTTGCAGGCCTCTGGTGCGGAGAATGGGATCTTTAAATCTCGAAAGAACCCTGGCTTACATCTCTGGCAGTGTATCCCTTCTGTGTTGTGCTGGCAGTTGTCACATACCCCTCCACTTCGGTTGCCTGATGCCAGCCACACATCCATGTTAAAATGACAGCTGTCGGCATGACCATTACATTTGCACTCTATCAATGAAAAAGGAGAGGACAGTAAAAGAGGGACCACAATTTATCAGCAGGTACAGAGCACTTGATGGGAAATTTGTGGTATTTATAGGTGAAGAATCTTTCTATACATGCTGAATGACCACAGAAATACACTATAACTAGCGAAAGCAGCATTCGTGCTCGCTCATTGATAGCGATGCAACAACTGTTAGTAAATACATATATGTAACACAGACTTCAAATCTGGCAGAAAGTACAGGAGACCTGATGGAAATACTGTATATTGTAAAGAAGTGATTCTTGTAAGACATTGCTCTTATTAGTAATTGGCAATTCATTTTCTCTGGTACCATCCTATATTGCATGACTTACTTTTCAGATTCACAGGCAATAAAACACAGGCCTCATTTACACAACCATATGTATTTTGCAGGCCACTAAAAGCAGATCCGCAAAACAGGGATGACGTCCGTGTGATGTCTGTGTCGCATATTTTTTTTTTACGGTCCCATTGCCTTCAATGGGTCAATGGTTGCATTGTGCAGCCACATATAGGACATGTTCTATCTTTTTGTAGAATGGACATATGGATGTGGAATGTGCACGGATGATTGCAAAATATACATGGTAGAGTGTGCATGAGGCCTTAAATGGAATCTGTCACCAGCAACCTCCCTATACAACCATTTGCATAGACACATAGCTGTAGTTCACCTGGTTAGGCCTCTTTCACACTGACGTGTGCGGCCCGTTGCCGTATTGCGGCCCGCAATACACGGGCGCCGTTCCGTGGGCATTCCGCATCACGGATGCGGACCCATTCACTTGAATGGGTCAGCAAATCCGGAGATGCGGAATGGTGCGGAACGGAACCATGGAACTGAACCCTACGGAAGCACTACGGAGTGCTTCCGTGGGGTTTCTTGCCGTTCTTCCGTTCCGCAAAAAGATAGAACATGTCCTATCTTTTTGCGCAACGGCCGGATCGTGGACCCATTCAAGTGAATAGGTCCGTGAGCCGCTGCGGCTGCCCCACGGACTGTGCTTGTGCATTGCGGCCCGCATTTTGCGGGCCGCTGCACGACCACGGGCCGCACACGGCAGTGTGAAAGAGGCCTTAAAAGGGTTTTCCTGGATTTTGATACTGATAACCTATCCTCAGAATAAGGTCATCAGTATCCGATTGGTGGGGTCCGACACCCAGGACCCCTAGCGATCAGCTGTTTGAGAAGGCACTGGCACTCCTGTGAGACCCACTGCCTTATCGCAGCTAACCAAGCACAGCGCAGTACATTGTAAACAGGCTGTGCTTGGTATCGTGCTCAGCCCCATAGTCAATGCTTGGCAAGCGCAAAGAAGGCCACGGAGCTCAGAGGAGCACCAGCACCTTCTCAATCAGCTGATTGGTGGGGGTCCCTGGTGTTGGACCCCACCAATCACATACTGATCACCTATCCTGAGGATAGGTCATCAGTATCAAAATCCCAGAAAACTACTTTAAGGCCTTGTTCATATATCCGAATTTTCCATGAAGAGCACACGTACCCATTGATTTCAATATGATTTTTCACACATCAGTGGATTTCCAATGACTATGGTTCAGTAGAAAAATCATAGGAGCATGCACTGTTTTGGTTCATGATGCAGACCAAACATGTTATGTTCTGTCAGTGTAATCTTTGCACCTTTTTTTGGTGCTACATGGGGCTTTACTTTTAATGTTTTTATTTTAGCATTTTTTGTTTTTATTTTTCATAAAAAGGAAAAATGTAAACAAAAAACTGCGGAGGAGCAGGCGATGGGGTAGAGGGAATAGTTTGTTTATTTTTTTGTTAATAGTGCAACTAAAATATATTTTCTTTTTATTAAGTCACCTTTCCATAATAGGCATTTTGATATATGGCATATATAGGTTATGGTTGCTGGGATAGAAATTGTGGTGTGGGGGCGTTTTTTTTTTTTTTTTTTTCTTCAGGTTTTTTTTATTTTACACTTTGTGCTCCCATGAGGTCATGCAAGAACTTTAGCGGACATTTAACTTTACATTTTTTTAAATTACTGATCTATCCTGTAGATAGGAGCATAGTAGCCTCAGTTACAGGGGTACTTCAGGGAATGATGTTGTACAGGGCTCACTGCAGGGATGATGTGGGTCTGATAAGACCCAGCAGCTCATGCACACTCCCACTCCAGGCGATCACATGACTGCTGGGACCAGAGCAGGAAATGGCACCATCGATTCCTGATCTCTATACACACACAGCTGATTGAGCACTAAGTATAGGGGAAGGCAGGGACAGTGAAAAACCTGACAGTTGCACAGTTAGATGAAGCACGATCGCCCAGAAGTATATAGTCAATGGGCTTTCGGGAAAGGGTTAAGTACCAGGCTACTGGCATTTAGGCTCCCTTCACTAAATGATGACGGCAGTAGTATGGGACATGAACATTGAGGCCACTGATTGGCTACAGTGGTCACAGTAAATCCACCAGAGCGTCTGTGCTGGATCAGTGGGGGACTGAACAGGTGACTAAGGCTACTTTCACACTAGCATTTTACTGGATCCGGCAGGGTTCAGCAAAAACGCTTCCGTTACTGATAATACAACCATCTGCATCCGTTATAAACGGATCCGGTTGTATTATCTTTGACAATTCTTTAACATTGCCAAGACAGATCCGTCATGAACTCCACTGAAAGTCAAAGGGGGACGGATCCGTTTTCTATTGTGGCAGATTGTGTCAGACAAAACGATCTGTCCCCATTGACCTGCATTGGGGGTCATGCCGGATCAGTCTTGCTCCGCATCCCAGGACGAAAAGCAAACTACAACATGTAGCGGTTTGCACTCCAGTATGGAAACGCAACTAAACAGAATGGAATGCATTTTGGAGCATTCCGTTCTGTTCAGTTTTGTCCCCATTCATTGTGGTAATTTCTGGAACACTTGGTACTGGATCCGGCATTAATACATTTCAATGGAAATTAATGACGGATCCGGCAGGTGCGGTAGTGTTCCGGGATTTTGGCTGAAAAAAAAAAAAAAGTACCAGACAAGGGATGGATCGGAAGATATCCTGATGCATACTGAACGGATACCTTTTCATTCAGAATGCATTGAGACAAAACTGATGCATTTTTTTTCGGTATTGAGACCTTATACCGGATTTCAATACCAGAAAAGAATAACGCTAGTGTGAAAGTACCCTAATAGTGTTTATTTTTTTATTTTTCAGTATTTCATTTTTATTTTTATTTTTCATTTTTATGAAACCACATAATTCTACTGACAATACTACTAAGGGTGCATTCACATGAAAGTGGGACACCGTGCCCATTCTGCGGACTGAAAACAGCGCATCCACAAAATACGGGCACTGGCCGCATGCACCCTGCATCACGGTGCAGACCCATTGACTTCAAAGGGTCTGGAATCCGCATGATGCAGCCAAACATGGGTCATGTCCTACCTTTTGCGGCATGGAGACACTGGAAGAACACGGAAGCCATTTAGTATAAAGACCGTCGGCGCACTAGCCTAAATTTGGTGCATTTTCAGGCAGCCTGTGTGTCAAAGTTCAAATCTATACCAGCTATGAGCTAGTGTAGTTTTGAACGGTCATTTACGCTATTTTTTTGTCAGAAATGATAATAAATCTGTCAGGCAATGCCACTCCTCGAAAAGTGGCAAGAGAAGTGAAAGTCACAATCTATAGAGCAAATATGGTTTGTGCTATAATCTGCACCTTTTTATGCAATTTGTTTTGCGTGAAAAGCTTAATAAATATCCTTGAATATATTTATATAATCTAAATCTAAACTTTCCTTAATTAATTTGACAGCAAATATACAACAAGCTATGTATTAAGAAATAAATTATACACGTTAACACATACCATCGAATATTTGTATTTTTAAGCCAGAGTTAGAGGTGGTACATTTCTACCAACTCTGACTCCACTCAAAACTAACTCCAGCTCCACAGCCCTGCTTTGAGTCCTAAAAAATAGACATACACCAACAATTAAACAAAAAAAATGGTCTATTTTACTTACTTTCACACATGTTCGGTTCCCCAGTTTTCCCATTTGCTGCTTTCCAGGGCTGGTCATTATAAAGAGGTGCACACTGCTCACAATGAGGTCCTGCTGTATTGTGCTTACAAACACAATTACCATGGACCTGCAAAGTCAAAACACCAAATTGAAACTATTAAATGTGACTTTTATGCCGAGACTTTATACCGATGACCAATCCTCAGGAAAGGTCATCAGTATCTGATCGGTGGGGTAATTGGCAGGGCCGTTTGAAGGAATTTGGGGGCCCCAAGCAAAATAGACATGGAGGCCCCCCCCCCCCCTCCACGCCCTCCCCACCTTACGCACGCAAAGCCTACAGGAACCACAGTATAGTCATACAGTTTAAGTTCACCCACACTTTATTATAAATAAAAAAGGAGGTTTACAGTGCAAATACTGTGGATGGCACTGTTTAGGGGGGGATCTGTGGATGGCACTGTAGGGGGATCTGTGGATGGCACTGTTTAGGGGAGGGGGGGATCTGTGGATGGCACTGTTTAGGGGGGATCTGTGGATGGCACTGTTTAGGGGGGGATCTGTGGATGGCACTGTTTAGGGGGGGATCTGTGGATGGCACTGTTTAGGGGGAGATCTGTGGGTGGCACTGTTTAGGGGAGGGGGAGATCTGTGGGTGGCACTGTTTAGGGGAGGGGGAGATCTGTGGGTGGCACTGTTTAGGGGAGGGGGATCTGTGGATGGCACTGTAGGGGGATCTGTGGATGGCACTGTTTAGGGGGGAGATCTGTGGGTGGCACTGTTTAGGGGGGAGATCTGTGGATGGCACTGTTTAGGGGAGGGGGGATCTGTGGATGGCACTGTAGGGGGATCTGTGGATGGCACTGCCATCCACAGATCCCCCAACTGTGCAATCCACAGATCCCCCTCCCCGACGCTCACAGCAGTATATTTATAAACTAATCAGTAACTACTTTAACTTTATTCATTGCTCATTGCTGAGCTCTTAACTTGGATTATTTGGATATCTCTTACTTTGTCTTCGCTCCGGTAACTAACAGCAGGCAGTGCAGGCGGCGCTCACTCACTGACGTCACGCGCCTGCGCCGCCTAGTGGGAGGAGCAGGCGCCTGACGTCAGTGACAGTGAGTGAGCGCCGCCCCCCGCTGCCTGCTGTTAGTTACCGGAGCGAAGACAAAGTAAGAGATATCCAAATAATCCAAGTTAAGAGCTCAGCAATGAGCAATGAATAAAGTTAAAGTAGTTACTGATTGGTTTAAAATATACTGCTGTGAGCCGCGAGCGGCGTGGCCCTGTATATTCTAACCCCCAGGCAAGCGTCCCCGTCACCATAGGAACGCCTGGGGGTTAGAATATACCATTGGATTTGAGTTTTTGCGATCTCACTGAGCTCGTAAAACTCAGATCCGATGGTATATTCTAACCCCCAGGCGTTCCCATGGTGACGGGGACGCTTGCCTGGGGGTTAGAATATACCATCGAATCTTCTGAGTTACTCTGTTTGGCCCCGTCCAGCTCGGGGCCCCAACCAGCTCGGGGCCCCAAGCAATTGTTTGTTTTGCCTGTCCCTTAGCGACGGGCCTGGTAATTGGTCAGCTGTTTGAGATGGCATCGGCACTCGCAGAGGATAGGTCATCAGTATTAAACACTCAGAAACCCCCTTTAAAAAAAAATAAGTCAAATTTTGTGATAAGAGGGAAAGAGCAAGTAAAATGAATAATGAAGTATTACATACACATTGGGGGAGATTTATCAAGCCACTTACACCAGATCTGTGGCAGAATATAGGAAAATAATGGCGGGTGAAACCAGGTGTTGCTTAGGAGCATGCACAATTTGCAGGTTATGATAGGGCGAGAAGCTTAGTTCATATTAATTGGAACAGGGTGACTCCTTGGAGGGACAGGGAGTCCTGATTACCCCACCTATTCTAGTTTTAGGTTGTATTTATCTATAATTGTAATCGATGTAGAAATCCAGCTTACTTTTACTTGCATTTGTCAGATGAAAAATAAAAGTTGCTCTTGAGAGACATAATACAATAATTATGAAAGGGTTTCTTGAAGCTTTTACAACTTAAACAACAAAGCCTTTTGTTGAAGATACAGATGACATAATGCCACAGAGACCGCTGTGGTGTAGTAAAGATGCTAAATATTTTGACATGACAGATATTTCTTTCTAAGACATGAAATGTTTGCTGACATGGGCCTGCGTGAGGAGGAGATCCATCATTCAACAGCTACTGTGTCTGACAAGTCAGTAGTGTTTACAGTAAGATGACTGTTATTTAATATTCTTTAATAGGAACCTCAAAGTATTCCCCCTGTTTATCCTAAGAAAACTGAGAAGCCCCTTCCTACATGCAGTCCTTTTGATACAGTATCTCATGAAAAGTGATGTGGTTATTATTCATATGGAATAAGGTAAACAAAGTCATGAAAAGTATACACCAAAATATTTGAAATTTATGCATTTCAGCTCTTTGAAAATGACATGAAAAAAGAAAAAGCCTACAAATTTCATGTGTCTCACTGCAGAATAAATATCGGATACTTATTAAAATGGTTGTCTCATCTCGCCGTTACAAAGGATAGAGGAGACACAGTCCTGAGCACCAGCCAGCAAGTTATCCTGTCTCCCTACCTCGGAAACAGCATAGCTTATTGTCCTACGTTGTTTCCACAGATCTCATGCACAGCAATGGGAGCTACTGAAACACCAAAGTGCTGAAGCATTCTACAGTTTCCCAGGAGGTGGTCAGGACTGTGTCTCATCTCGCCTTAGTAACAGCGAGATGAGACGAACCCTTTAAATATAAAAAAAAAAAAAATCTGTTTCACTAAAGAGAGTCTACATAATATTAAGATAAAGAATATTGCACAATATAAAGTGAAATAGGAAAGGGCCCCAATCCACAGTTTTATCTATTTTCAATATTGTGACTTTCAATAATATACGGTACCTGACAATATTCTAATGGGGGTCTTTTCATTTTACATACTGCATGTTAACAGCTATTACTTTCGATACCCCCCTAAAGACGTGCAAGCTCTGCTGAGCAAGCATGTGTTCTTAATGGGCAGAGGAGAGTAAGCCACTGCCAGACACCACTATTGGTGAGAGCAATAGGATAAGGCATGTTAAAATCCAACATGCTCAACACTTCTTTGCCCACATTTGTGTCTGCTGCACTCAGGTGAGAGTCAGGACACCCCCCTTCTTTATTGGAAATGGAAACCCCACATCCCCAATGTGACAGATGAAGACTGGCGAGAGATACTAGCCTCCCCTATATCGGTCTCTCCCTCCATTAATAATAAGTTGCTCCAAATTTGAATTTTCCATCACTGCTACTTAAAGGGCTTGTGCATGCCATATATATATGTATATATTGATGACCTATCATCAGGAAAAGGTAATCAATATCTGATCAGCGGGGGTCTGACAAGCTGCACACCCCCATCCGATCAGCTGTTTGATTGCTTCCTGTTCATTATACTGCCCGTAGTGTCAGAAGTTTTGGTGGTGCAGTGTATTAGGGGCCAGCTGTTCCACAAAATATATATGGTACTGTGCAAGAGGCCTTAGTGTATTGAACAAGATCCAGCGCTCACATGGAGTGCAGCCTCCTCTTCAAACAGCTGATGCGCGCAGGTGCCGGGTTGTCGTACCCCTGCCAATCAGATATTGAAGACCTACCCTAACGATAGGCCTTGTCACCGATGGTAATGCCCTAGATTGGACTTTTGGCATATGGTATGGGAGTACCCCATGTGTATTGCATTTGGGAGGAAGTTGTAGCTATCCTTAAAGATATCACCGGTAGATTCTATCAATTTACTCCACAGATCTGTCTATTTGGCTTACTGCAGGAAGATCTTTGGCCACATTATGTTCGTATCTTCCTGTATGGCTGGGAAAACCACTGCATTGAGATGGATAGACCGTCGCCCACCCACTCATGCTACATGGAAGGCTGCTGTTAATTCCATTCATGTTTGTTTTCAAACATAGAAAGTGCTCAACTAAATTCCAGAAATTCTGAGGTGCTCGGCTGGCTCTTACAGACCATCCATCCTGAGTGATCGACACAATCCGACCATTTCGCAACTATGATTACTAAATGCTACATTTGGACGCATCTGTCAATGGTAGACCAGTCACTGTTATTGTTCCACTGTGGTATGTTCTTGTTGTGAACTCTATGATTCTGTTGTACATAAGATTATGATGCCAATCTTTGAATGTCTGTACCACTTTGTTTATTGTTCAATAAAATGAGTTTAAAATAAATAAATAAATAAAGAGTATAATATTGTATGACACTGCGCTTCACTGAGATTAAAGGGGTAAACCTAGAAAAAGTGTTTATCCACAGGATAGATAATAAATATCAGATTGAGGGAGATCTGACTGCTGAGACCCACAGCAATAATAAGAACGAGGGGTCCCCAAGTTACCCTTTTTGAATGGAGTGGTAGTAAGCATGTAGGTCCACTATTTCAGTGGAATCAAAAAAACAATGTGAACATTGGTCCCATAAAAGTATGGCAGAATATAGGTGGAAAAAAATGCTTGTGAAGTTATGTTCTCCCAACATTGGTATGGGTTTGCTTCAGGGGTACTGTGGTTTCCTCCCAGTTTAGATTGTGGGGCCCACTGGGGACAGCGTGATGGCAATGTCTGTTAAGCGCTGTGCAATATGTTAGCACTATATAAATAAGTAATAGATAACATAAATAAGAAATATTTGATTGTAACAAAAGGCAGTTTGTTTGCTGGAGACCAGTACAATATTGAGTGAAGCAGGGGGAGGATCCTTGGAAGCTTGGGGCTGCATTTCAGCAAATAGAGTTGAGAATTTGGTTGGGATTAATGGTGTCCTCAATGCTCAGAAATCCAGGCAGATACTTATCCATCATGCAATATCATCAGGGAGGCGTCTGATTAGCTTTAAATTTATTCTGCAGCAGGACAACGACCCCAAACATACAGTCAATGTCAGAACCATCTTCAGTGTAAAGAAGAACAAGTAGTCCTGGAAGTGATAAGGCGCCCAAATAGCCCCGATTTCAACATTGAGTCTGTCTGAGATTACATGAAGAGACACAAAGATTAGAGCAAGCCTACATCCACAGATTTGTGGCTAGCTCTCCAAGATGTCTGGAATAATCTCCCCACTAAGGCTACTTTCACACTAGCGTTCGGGTGTCCGCTTGTGAGCTCCGTTTGAAGGGGTCCGCTCAGAATGCATCAGTCTGGCAGCGTTCAGCCTCCGCTCCGCTCAGCAGGCGGACACCTGAACGCTGCTTGCAGCGTTCGGGTGTCCGCCTGGCCGCGCGGAGGCATGCGGATCCGTCCGGACTTACAATGTAAGTCAATGGGGACGGATCCGTTTGAAGATGACACACTATGGCTCAATCTTCAAACGGATCCGTCCCCCATTGACTTTACATTGAAAGTCTGGACGGATCCATTCAGGCTACTTTCACACTTAGAAATTTTTTAACATTATAATGCAGACGGATCCGTACTGAACGGAGCCACCGTCTGCATTATATGAGCAGATCCGTCTCAGACGGATCCGCTCTGAACGCAAGTGTGAAAGTAGCCTAAGTTCCTTCAAAAGCTGTGTGTGTGTGTGTGTACCTAGTAGAATTGAGGCTGTGTGGAAGGCAAAGGGTGGTCACACCAAATATTGATTTGATTTAGATTTCTCTTTTGTTCATTCAGTTTTTTTTGTTAATTGTTAAAAAAAAAAAAGGTTTTAACACATCTAAAGAATTCTCATTTATGCCGGAAAGCAGCTGCTCTGCCCTCGAATACCATTACAGTCCAGCTATGCTAGATACTAGTAGTCAGTTCCTCTACTGGATGTTGCCTCGTTTTTAATGTATTGTATTCTTTGTGCCAATAAAGATCTGCATTGCTTGTAATACTTTTGTGTATTTTAGTTCAATAGGTTTGTGTTAGCACATTTTGAAGCACCACATAGTAATATAAAGTGGTTATGTTGCATATTCTGGTATGATAGCTAGTACAGATAATTTGCAATATAGAAGTTATGTATATGCCATTTCTTTGTTTGCTATCTTGCTATTTCAAATCTAATGGCTCTCCAATCATCAAATTTGAGTGGAGAACCTCCTTAAAGTATGGCTCATGTTCTCATCTGAAATATGGCATAAAATAAATCATTTTAACTGGCCTTTAACTTACAATAAGATAAAATAACATAATAAGGTTGTATAAAATCATGCAGGAAATGGAATTTAGACAGTTGTTCTTAAGTGTGTGTGGCTTACAGATTGGATTGCAGAGCATGGAACATTAACCACTGATTTCCTGACAGACACTAACATTTATTCAGACGGAGTACAGAAGGTGTACTACTTGTAACTTCAGTGTCCAGATGCCTCAAGAGTACATACACAAGTCGTCCTCCAGAAGTCTGGTACATGGGCTGTTTTGGGAGAATTCATATTTGCTGAACCTTGTATGAACTCATTTAGTCACTGAACATTTAAAAGTGGAAGTTCCTTGAGAGAATGGCACCAAATAGTTGTGGAGTTCACATGACATTCCTAAGAGTTTAAGGGGAAATGCCTTTTCTTCACCAGACAATTTACTTGAGTCACCAACTATTTAGCTTTTTTCATATTTTCTTTTATATAAATGACAAGTATGAAAGTCATAAGACTGGAGCTTTGCCAAACGCATAAATATGGAAAAGAGACCTGAGAGCTGATTATACCCAAACCCAAAATCAGCAGTTATATTGTGTTTAAGGATGAGCAAACCAGTTCGAACTGAGCCGAGTTTGGTCCAAACTTTGCTATTTTTTGGATGACAGAAAAACCCAAATCTTTCTGGGTTCATTTCGGACAATTCACTAAAGTGCATAGCGCCATTTTCGTGCACATGTTGGCGGGGAAAAAAGCACTAGGAAGGAAGAATAAGGGTGACCCTCAGAGGAAGAGGGGGGGGGGGGGGGGGGAGAGAGAGAGAGACAGGCTGGATGAGCCAATCAATGCTGAAGCAGGCAGGGAGGTTGCCCGAGCAGAATGCCATTCTGTGCAGGGCTGCGAATGAGGGTGGTTGCGTGTGATGATGTCTGCCGGGAAAATGATCTTACGACAGGTTCACATAAATGTTATGAATTCCGTTATTGCTTTCAGTTATAACATGGTCGACGGATCTGTTATGCTAATGTGGGGATTCACTCTGGTAGGCAGGTTAGCGGACACAGTATAGAGGACAACGGACCAGGTTTTAAAATCAATCTTCAGTGTTTTATTCACACTCATAACATAACACAACAGTCCCTTTTCAGGCTTAGTGCTTGTTCACACATAGAAAAACAAAATAACGTTCACCTGGTATCTTAGGTGTCAGTTCACACCCGGCTGAATACGCAGCCTCAGAAAGTCCACTTGTAGGCTGTAAGGTGGCCTGCTCGCCTGACACACAGTCTTCAGACCTCAGCGCAGAGATCTCCACAGCGACACTATCATAGAGGAGTAATCCTCACTACCTGACAGTGCTGACTGCTTTTAAACCTGACAAGACCCAGCCTGGAACGTGGGGAGTAGCCACCCACCCAACACTTTGGCTACTCACAGTAAAAGCCGTCCCGGATAAGCTTTACAGCCATACTAAACAGCTGAAGTGTCAGACTACAATCTGCAATACTGACACTTCAGGGGAAAAAACGGCTCTTACCTCACCGAGGCCAGGAACCTCGGTGACACATACTGACCATCAATGATGGCTCCTTGTTCCTTCCTACACTTGCCACTGACTTCTATTATATTATGACAGATCAAAACGGAATGCCTCTAAAGGTTTCCATCTAGAATTCCGTCTAATGAATTCCGTTATTTTCCGTTATAATGGAAAGCAATAACGGAGCTCATAACGTTGAAGTGAACCCACCATAAGGGAGTCAGAAACAGTGAAAAATCAATCAGGGACAGTCAGAAATCAATCAAAGCTTTCCTTCACTGGTTTTCCCTCCTGGTTTTGACTACAAAAAACTTCAGGCAGTGTGCCCATACCCTAGTAATATAGTCCCACTGAAAAGTGCAATCGTGTGAATGGGGCCTAAAGAATATAAAAAGGAAATTTGCACCGCCAAATACTAATGAACTTAACAGAAAAACAGGAAAATGAAATGGGACAGAAAGAAAAATATGTAGACAATATACAACAATATAAAAAAATAGTTTCATCATTGCACGAATGAGACTTGTGTGTAGTAGCCTGTGGTGTCAGCAGTCATATCTTGAAATGAATTCTATTGCACAATAATTTTATACTCACCACCTGGAGTTTGCTGGTTGTCCGGACTTGTCGGAATCCATCTGTTGGAACACAGTGATCTGCATGTCCGTTGCAAAAGCAGCTTCCTTTCACAATGAAGTCGTATACAGCATAGTGTGCTAGGGACTGCGGCTTGACATCCAAACTCTTATTCACACATGGGCATCTTTGTTGCTTCAGCAGCTGTACACGTAGGTTAGTGATCTTCAGCTGGTCCTGAGCCTTTTCACTATAGGGATCCACAGCTGAATAAGGTGGTGACATTGTTCTGTAAATAACCTGCGGTGACAGATAGGCACATAAGACTTGGCAAGACTAAACATGACACAATATAGCTGGATATGCCAAGACTAAACAGTACACTAGGCGAGTCTAGTGTTGCACTTATGTCATCCCCTTCTCATCTTTATCCCTACATTTCATAATGATTTTTTTGGGGGAAAATATGTTCAGCTTGGGAATGGCAGATGCTTCCTAAAAGCATAACGTCCCATGTGATGCCAAACTTTCACTGAGAGTATTTTTATCTGGTGCGGGAAAAAAACGACACACTTTGACAGTAACAACAGAGTGCTCCCCATAAACAATAGTACCAGCCAAAAACAAGTAGCTAATGCAAGCAGAGTGCCTCAATTAACATTACTGACATAGCTAAGAACACCGAGTGACTAGAATCTGGCTGCCTACAAGTGCCACAAAGGAGAGCTAACTGCATACATATTTATACAGCTGCTACTGAAGTCAATGGAAGCAACTCAAATGCTTCCAAGTAAAAAGGTACCAGCAGCTTTAGCAGGGTTGCTTGCTTTGCTAGAAGCAGGGTTGTGGAGTTGGTAAGCAAAATTCTGCTTCCAACTCCTGCATTTTATCACACTCCGACGCCTTCATAAATGGCCAATAATTTAGTAATACAAATTTGCTGTAGTAAAATGGTGACATTGGGCTTTTTCTCACCATCTCACCAAGTAATCAAGCTACTTAGAAGTTAAACTATATTGTGTCCGTTTTTAACAGACTTTTTTTTCACTGGTGTGTGCATGTAGCCTTAGTCAGATGATTTATAGAAACAAAGTCACAACTTGTAAACAGACTGATTTTTATGAACCCTTGTATCTCAGAAATGGCTCAACATTTTTAATAAACTAATTTAAAAAAACTATTTTTAGTCCACAATGAGTAAAATGCAAACATAAAAAATGCTCCTGAAGGTGTACATAGCCTTTAAACAAGCCATGGACCAGAAGCCATCACGCAGGACTGAAGCAGTGAGGAATAAGTAAGTATGATTCTTTCCATAGATGAGGCAGGTTGCGGACACGGGTCAAAAGTTAGGCTACTTTCACACTGGCGTTTTGGCTTTCTGTTTGTGAGATCCGTTCAGGGCTCTCGCAAGCGGTCCAAAACGGATCAGTTTTGCCCCAATGCATTCTGATAAGGATCCGTTCAGAATGCATCCGTTTGCCTCCGTTCCGCTCTGGAGGCGGACACCAAAATGCTGCTTGCAGCGTTTTGGTGTCCGCCTGACGATGCAGAGGGAAACAGATCCGTCCTGACACACAATGTAAGTCAATGGGGACGGATCAGTTTTCACTGACACAATATGGCACAATAGAAAACAGATCCTTCCCCCCCATTGACTTTCAATGGTGTTCAAGACTGATCAGTTTTGGCAATGTTAAAGATAATATAAACGGATCCGTTCTAAACGGATGCATGCGGTTGTATTATCGGTGCAGATCCGTCTGTGCAGATACGTGACGGATTCACACCAAACGCAAGTGTAAAAGTAACTTTACTTATTCCCGGACAAGACCTTTAATGCTGTCTTCCTGTTCTGTCTGGCAGTTCTGAGACGACTGCAGGCATACCCAGTAGTGAACATCCTCCTCTGGTCTTTAGAGGGGGAACTTACTACTGAGCATGTGCAGCACAGTTTCAGGCATTGTAAGTAAGGGCATTGGAGCAGTCTAAAGATACCTAGTATAAGGGACAGAGGAGAACACAGGAGATGTGAGAACTGATTTTCTATAACCACTAGAACACGCTGCTTATCACTGTTTAAAATATAAGAGACAGGGGATGGGGAGAATTGCTTTTCTATCATCACTAGAACCCCCTGCTTATCACTGTTTATAGTATAAGGGACAGGGGAGGGGAGAACTGATTTTCTATCATCACTAGAACCCCCTGCTTATAACTGTTTATAGCATGAAGGACAGGAGAGAACTGATTATCTATCACCACTAGAACACCCTGCTTATCAATGTTTATAATATAAAGACAGGAGAGAACACAGGAGAGGTAAGAACTGATTATCTACCGCCACTAGAACAGTCTACGTATCACCATTTATAATATAAGGACAGGAGAGGGGATGCCTGATTATCACCACTAGAACACCCTGCTTATCATTGATTATAGTATAAGGGAAAGGAGAGGGGTTAACTGCTTATGAAAGAACACAGGAGAGATGAGAACTGATTATCTATCACCACTAGAACACCCTGCTTAGTCTTGTGGATCTGTACACATTACCCTGATAATGTTACTCTTACATTATGCAAGTAACCCAGCTTTTCCAGGACCCTGACAAGTAAATCTGTCAAGCTATGGCTCCATTTAGGAACGAGGAGGGAGATTTATCTTGGTAGATTTAGTATTGTACATAGTAACATAATTTATAAGGATGAAAAAATACATTTGTCCATCCAGTTCAGTCTGTTATCCTGCAAGTTGATCCAGAGGAAGGCAAAACCCTCTGTGAGGTAGAAGCCAATTTTCCTAATTTTAACCCCTTAAGGACACATGACGTACCGGTACGGCATGTTTCCCGAGTCCTTAAGGACACATGACGTACCGGTACGTCATGGCTTTAAATAGCGATGCCGGCGCCGCGGGGGTTAATCGGAACGGGATGCCGGCTGAAATCATTCAGCCGGCATCCTGTAACAATGCAGGGCGGGGTCATTTGACCCCCCCGCATCGACGATCGCAGAAAACCGCAGGTCTGTTTGCTGCGCTTTTTGCAGTTTCTGATCCCCGCGGTCCCTGACCGCGGGGATCAGAAACTTTAGAGTGCCTAAAATCAATATAGTACACCCCCCCCTGGACCCCTGCATGATTTTATGGCGGCGGGTGGTGCAGGGGGGGTGTCGCAGGCGGTGGGGGCGTTGCAATGTGCTGGCACCCTGGTATACCCACTGTACACCAACGATTACGCAATAGGAGGCGGGCGGGGGATCGCGATCCCGCCTGCCGCACCGCCCGCCTCCTATTGCGTAATCGTTGGTGTACAGTGGGTATACCAGGGTGCCAGCACATTGCTGGCACCCTGGTATAAACGGCTGACATCGTTGATGCGATGTCAGCCGTTTAACCCTTTCCATACAGCGGTCCGTACGGACCGCTGTATGGAAAAGGTTAACAGTAAGAGGGAGCTCCCTCCCTCTCCGATCGGGGGGCTGCTGTGCCTTTGCAGCCCCCCGATGGAGAGGGAGAGAGCCCCCAGAGAGCCCCGAGCCCGTCCTTACCCTTCCCCGTCTGCGAAGTTCTGACCATAACTGAGCAGACGGGGAAGGTTCCCATGGCAACAGGACGCCTGCCCAGGCGTCCTGCTGTCCATGGTGCTGAACAGATCTGTGCTGAAAGCATAGATCTGTTCAGTGTAAGTAAAATACAGTACAGAAACCTATAGGGGTTCTGTACTGTATTTTACAGACATCAGACCCACTGGATCTTCAAGAACCAAGTGGGTCTGGGTCAAAAAATAAAAAGAATAAGTGAAAAAAGTTAAGATAAAAAAAAAAAACATTTATCACTGAATAAAAATTAAAAAAATAAAATAAACTACACATATTAGGTATCGCCGCGTCCGTAACGACCTGATCTATAAAACGGCCATGTTACTTTCCCCGCACAGTGAACGCCATAAAAATAAAAAAATAAAAACTATGAGAAAATTGAAATTTTGCCCACCTTACTTCCCAAAAAAGGTAATAAAAGTGATCAAAAAAGTCGCATGTACGCCAAAATAGTACCAATCAAACCGTCATCTCATCCCGCAAAAAATGAGACCCTACTCAAGATAATCGCCCAAAAACTGAAAAAACTATGGCTCTTAGACTATGGAAACACTAAAACATCATTCTTTTTGTTTCGAAAATGAAATCATTGTGTAAAACCTACATAAATAAAAATAAAGTATACATATTAGGTATTGCCGCGTCCGTATCGACCGGCTCTATATAAATATCACATGACCTAACCCCTCAGGTGACCACCGTAAAAAAAAACAAAAAAAAAACGGTGTAAAAAAAGCTATTTTTTGCCATCTTACGTCACAAAAAGTGTAATAGCAAGCGATCAAAAAGTCATATGCACCCCAAAATAGTGCCAATCAAACTGTCATCTCATCCCGCAAAAAATTTGACCCTACTCAAGATAATCGCCCAAAAACTGAAAAAACTATGGCTCTCAGACTATGGAGACACTAAACAATTTTTTGGTTTTAAAAATGAAGTTATTGTATAAAACTTACATAAATAAAAAAAAATTGTATACATATTAGGTATCGCTGCGTCCGTGACAACCTGCTCTATAAAATTACCACATGATCTAACCTGTCAGATGAATGTTGTAAATAACAAAAAAAAAAACGTGCCAAAAAAGCTATTTCTTGTTACCTTGCCGCACAAAAAGTGTAATATAGAGCAACCAAAAATCATATCTACCCTGAACTAGTACCAACAATACTGCCACCCTATTCCGTACTTTCTAAAATGGGGTCACTTTTTTGGAGTTTCTACTCTAGGGGTGCATCAGGGGGGCTTCAAATGGGACATGGTGTCAAAAAACCAGTCCAGCAAAATCTGCCTTCCAAAAACCGTATGGCATTCCTTTCCTTCTGCGCCCTGCCGTGTGCCCGTACAGTGGTTTACGACCACATATGGGGTGTTTCTGTAAACTACAGAATCAGGGCCATAAATAATGAGTTTTGTTTGGCTGTTAACCCTTGCTTTGTAACTGGAAAAAAAATATTAAAATGGAAAATCTGCCAAAAAAGTGAAATTTTGAAATTGTATCTCTATTTTCCATTAAATCTTGTGCAACACCTAAAGGGTTAACAAAGTTTGTAAAATCAGTTTTGAATACCTTGAGGGGTGTAGTTTCTTAGATGGGGTCACTTTTATGGAGTTTCTACTCTAGGGGTGCATCAGGGGGGCTTCAAATGGGACATGGTGTCAAAAAAACTGTCCAGCAAAATCTGGCTTCCAAAAACCATACGGCGCACCTTTCACTCTACGCCCCGCTGTGTGGCCGTACAGTAGTTTACGGCCACATATGGGGTGTTTCTGTAAACGGCAGAGTCAGGGCAATAAAGATACAGTCTTGTTTGGCTGTTAACCCTTGCTTTGTTACTGGATAAAATGGGTTAAAATGGAAAATTAGGCAAAAAAATGAAATTCTCAAATTTCATCCCCATTTGCCAATAACTCTTGTGCAACACCTAAAGGGTTAACGAAGTTTGTAAAATCAGTTTTGAATACCTTGAGGGGTGTAGTTTCTTAGATGGGGTCACTTTTATGGAGTTTCTACTCTAGGGGTGCATCAGGGGGCTTCAAATGGGACATGGTGTCAAAAAAACTGTCCAGCGAAATCTGGCTTCCAAAAACCATACGGCGCACCTTTCACTCTACGCCCCGCTGTGTGGCCGTACAGTAGTTTACGGCCACATATGGGGTGTTTCTGTAAACGGCAGAGTCAGGGCAATAAAGATACAGTCTTGTTTGGCTGTTAACCCTTGCTTTGTTAGTGGAAAAAATGGGTTAAAATGGAAAATTAGGCAAAAAAAATGAAATTCTCAAATTTCATCCCCATTTGCCAATAACTCTTGTGCAACACCTAAAGGGTTAACGGAGTTTGTAAAATCAGTTTTGAATACCTTGAGGGGTGTAGTTTATAGAATGGGGTCATTTTTGGGCGGTTTCTATTATGTAAGCCTCGCAAAGTGACTTCAGAGCTGTAGTGGTCCCTAAAAATTGGGTTTTTGTAAATTTCTGAAAAATGTCAAGATTTGCTTCTAAACTTCTAAGCCTTGTAACATCCCCAAAAAATTAAATATCATTCCCAAAATAATTCAAACATGAAGTAGACATATGGGGAATGTTAAGTCATCACAATTTTTGGGGGTATTACTATGTATTACAGAAGTAGAGAAACTGAAACTTTGAAATTTGCAAATTTTTCCAAATTTTTGGTAAATTAGGTATTTTATTATGCAAAAAAATTAATTTTTTTGACTTTATTTTACCAGTGTCATGAAGTACAATATGTGACGAAAAAACAATCTCAGAATGGCCTGTATAAGTAAAAGCGTTTTAAAGTTATCAGCACTTAAAGTGACACTGGTCAGATTTGCAAAAAATGGCCTGGTCCTTAAGGTGAAAATGAGCCTGGTCCTTAAGGGGTTAAAGGGGGGGGGGGGGTTCCTTCCCGACTCCAATCAGGCAACCAGAATAACTCCCTGGATCAACGACCCATCTCTAGTAGCTATAGCCTGTAATATTATTACACTCCAGAAATACGTCCAGGCCCCTCGAACTCTTTTAGTGAACTCACCATCACCATCCTCCTCAGGCAGAGAGTTCCATAGTCTCACTGCTCTTACCATAAAGAATCCTCTTCTATGTTTGAGTAGAAACCTTCTTTCCTCTAGACGCAGAGGATGTCTCCTTGTCACAGTCACAGTCCTGGGAATAAATAGATGATGGGATAGATCTCCATACTGACCCCTGACATATTTATACATAATTCTGCTGTCCATATACTGGTAACCCAGCTTTCCCAGGATCCTGACAGGCAAATCTGCCAAGCTATGGCACTATTTAGGAGTGTGGAGGGATATTTGTCTCGGTAGATTCAGTATTTTGTATTCTTTATTACAGTTCCCAGAACCCTGAAAGGCTACTGTGCCTAGCTGCGGCACTATTTAGGAGCAGGGTGGATAAAAATCAATGATTAAAAAAAAAATAAAAAATCTGATTTTTTTTATTTAAATCAGATTTTTTAATATAAAATGCTTTTTGATGAAAATATATTACCATCCAAAGGTTATTTCATTATGAAATAAAGATTACTTTTTTAATTATGTAGAATAAGGCTGTATATGTTTAATTTTTTGTTAAATTCCATTAATCCATTCACAATGTCATGCTCTTCCAGAGGGTTTTGTAAGATTACTGGGTAGTTTCTCTGCCTACAAGATATTATCACAGATGCTTGGTTTAATTTTGGAGTTCTCAAAACTGAATTTATAACATGAAAAGGGTTGAGAAAAAAAATCTCAATCCTAACTTCTACAAACCTATAAGTACAGTATCAACCCCTTCAGTGCCAAGTTTAAAGTTCAGTGAATAGAATATAAACAATATTTTTCTGATTGTTTGGAGTGGAATAGATCTGCACAAGAAGAAAGTGAAACTAAGTGTAAGGAGGAAAAGGCAAGCAGACAAGGAGTACTACAAAATTAAAGCGAAACTTTCTGAGCACAGTACTGCACAGCCGCAGACAGACAAGTCTTTGGATCATCTGTAAAGAATAAATCAAGGCAACTGGACGTACTGTAGATTTCTTGAAAACGTGTCACTCGTTCTTCCAACAAGCTTTCTCAATTCTGAGTGACTGTACAAAAATTCTGGGAATAAATATGTAACTGAATCAACATCTGGTAATTACACCCAGCATTAGGTCAAAGGTGTTGATTCATTATCTTAATTGGAGTCAGTAGGTGATAAAGACTTCCCAGAAAAAGGTGTCAAGACAGCATTGTACGTGAAAGAGGCCATCTACGTAAAAATGGAGAAGCCAAGCTTGAATAGAGGCGGGGGGGGGGGTAGACATCTATTGTCTGCCACATACAATGCTGTCTTGACACCTTTTTCTGGGAAGTCTTTATCACCTACTGACTCCAATTAGGATAATGAATCAACACCTTTGGGTATAATTACCAGATGTGGATTCAGTTACATATTTATTCCCAGAATTTTTGTACAGTCACTCAGAATTGAGAAAGCTCGTTGGAAGAACGAGTGAAACGTTTTCAAGAAATCTACAGTACGTCCAGTTGCCTTGATTTATTCTTTACAGATATACCATGACCTGGATAAATGAGAACCTTCACAGACATCTTTTTGTGTGTATGACCTGAGGTTTATCACATTCTTTCCTTGGAGGAAAAAAACTATAACGGCAGCAGACCGTAAAAGAGATCCAGTTTGGCAATATTTTTATGAAGTTCCTTTACCTATCGGTAAGGCAGGCATGCGTGCAAAATGCAAACACTGCAACAAAGAAATGCAAGGCCTGGTGGCCCGAATGAGGCAACATCATAAGATGTGCTGTGATGAAGATGACCAAAGAAACACATTTTTCTCCTTCCTAAGTAAAACTGAAAAATTGTCCAAATATGAATCTTTATGTAAAAAACTATGATTTAAATCAAGCCTTACTGACTAGTGATTTAAATCGTGGTTTAAATCGGTTTGATTTAAATCAAATCCACCCAGTTTAGGAGTGAAGAGGGGGATTTATTTAGTATTTAGCAATCACTACTATAGCGCCACAATGTGTTAGCCAGCTTTCCCAGGACCCTGAATGACAAATCTGTCTAGCTATGCTACAGTACAGAGGATCACTTGGATTCTTACTCAGCTTTTCTAGGTCCCTGGCTAGCATTTCCAGGCTGATCTGGCATTCTGAAGTATGGGAAAGCCGGGTAACAATCTCTTTGGGGTGGTGATAGGGGACAAATTGTTTTAAAAAAAAAATACACATAAAAAATTGGTTTTACAAACACACATTACATGAATCTATCATATGTTACCAAGGCAACATATTCTGTTGTTATCAATGCAGCTTAACAGTCTTGTCACCCAGCTTTTCCAGTACTATGAATGCAAGTTGCCCTAACTAGGCAAAGTTGTAATTCAGCAGTTTGGGAAAGCTGGGCAACAACCTCTCCAGAGATGTAATAGAGGCCACACTTGGTACATCCGTTCCCTACACACAATAGGTGTCATTTATTAAGCTGAAATACACCTATATTAGGTGTATTTTAGGTGTAGATTGCGGCGCAACAGCTAGTTGCGCCGCAATCTGCAACTTTTCCCTGCTCACGCCAGGTCTAAATAATTGGGCATGGTGTGGGCAGGAAAGGGCAGGTCCGTATCATTTACCATTTTCTACACCTGTTTTAAGCCTAGGAAAAGGTCTAAATGTAAGAAAGCTTGGAAGCTGTCTTAGATTAAGAACTGGCGGAGTATCCGCCGAAGTTATGAAGAGGTCGGCACCTCTTAATAACTCCGGCGGGAACCACTGCCAGCTTAGGGGTTTATTAAATGTGCCCCTATATCCATAAATGTAACATCAGGACATCAGTCAGTATATATACTAAATATGTAGTTTGGTGAAAGTCAAATCTGCACATTCCAATCATGCAGTGAAGGGAAGAATTATAACTGCGTAACTGGGCAGATTAGCTTTTCAGCTGTATGTACTATGGGTCGTATATACTACAGCTGATATTAGTGCTGTCACTGTTACCAGATCTATTTGTACTATTAGTGACTAGGAAATTCCTTCCAGCAAAATGGCCACACTCACTGTGTAGACAAAAATTATCAGACTAAACCCATCCCCCTTCTCCTAAACTTACTGGATCACATGTACTAGCATCAGAGGGGGGAGAGGCATGGGGGAGAAGACATGGCTGCAGCCGAAGAAAACAATGCACTACTTTTCTTTTGTATTTTTCATGGTCTGCAATTCTGATGAAACAAGAGCAAATAACACAAAAACAGGAGGTTATATTTTGGTTTTCTTTGTTTGGATTCTGGCTTTCGTGGCCCTTTAATCCAGGAGCCTTCCAGAAAACCAGACCAGCCAAGTATAGCCAAGGCTGCAACATACAACAGATGTTGGCTGCCCACCCTATGTTACAGTGCTACTCCAATATTGTCTCCATAGGGATCAGAGATCAGTTTTTTATATACCGCTGCACATCCTTTCTTTCATTAGAATTACTGTTCATATTATGCATAATATTACTGTAAAATAATTCATGGTATGTGACAAGTTGCACTTTTTAACTCTATTTTGAGGCACTTAAGTAAACTATTTCCAGTAAAATTCCTTTTCAACAATGTGAACAAATGCATAAAATACCAAGAAATCCTGTTGACAGTACAATAAGATAAACTCAGATATGAATATTTCCCACAGTTTTTATTCTCATAATATGGGTACATAGCATAATCCATCTTGTTATCTCCATCAATTTTCACAGGAGTATTTTACACACGAGCACATAGTCCACATTCTAGGTAGGTGCTTTACGTCACATATCAGAACGTTTTAGACACATTATTTGAACGCCTGGTGAGACCTGTTTGGTTTTTTTTCTATGATTTTCCCCATGCTTTCTAGTGCTTAAAGTGAAAGTTCTTTTGTATACATTGGTAGCCCACCAATTACTCGAATGAAGGGGCTTAAGCATGGCCATCTTATATATTTCAATGGGAAATCTGTCAACATGCTCTGAGCTTCCAAACTCTCAACGTTCAAGAAATTAACTCTTTGAAATGAAAGGGGTTGGACATTAGTGACATCCGCTGCACATAGAACTGCTAGTTTCTACGTGTGCAGTGTTATTCAGTGGGGACCACTCTGGTCAAGTGTCCCTCTATAAGACGTCATGTTCCAGACAGGAGCCCCATATATTCAGTGAAGAGACTGTACTGAAACAAAAAGAGCTGAATATCCAATATCAGGACATCAGGTCACATTCTATTATATCATCATATAGTAGTTGCTTACATGGCCGTTTGCATTCATGTTGGGAAAAAAAAAAATTATAAAGTGGCCAACCCCTTTAAATCCATTCATAATAAAGATAGTGACTATTTTTATATAAGATTACCTATTCAATGTAGGATTTCCTTTTCTTTTAGTATACTTTGTATTATATGGTCAGTTTGACTGAAATTATCAAACCGGTGATTATTGAATTCTGTTTTTATTTGACTCATTATTATAGGAGATGTATGCCTGTTACTTTTAAATGGGCACCAATATAGCTAATACTATGCTATGGATATGCCCAGTATGAAGACACTAATACCTATGATAATAATCAGATTGAATAGACTAATCTGGAATGTGAATGTCTACTCTTTAATACCATTTTTTAATCTAAATTCTGTGCTTTTTAATTGAAACTAAAAATCTTTAGTACACAAAAGCATAGTAGACATGTCGTAAACATGCAAGTATGATAGGTGGGAGTTAAACCCATAAGACCCTACTGTTAGCAAGGGCAAGGAGCCCTAAATCATGGGAAAACAATTTTTATAAATTTCAATAAAATAATGCTTTTTATTTATGTAGTGCCAACTTATTCCAGAGCAGTTTACAATCAGAAATCAGAGGTTACATGTACAAAGAAAATCAAAAATTACCGGGCCCTGCTCACAAGAGCTTTCAATTCAATCTATAAGGAAGAAGGGATGACAAAAGAGGTAAAAAGCGCTTGTTTTGTACAATGGTCCAGCCATCTTAACTAAATAGGGGAGCAGGGGTGGATTGGCCATAGATCTTACAGGAAATTTGCCCGGGGGGCCAATGCCCAGGGGGCCGCCTGAGCCCTCCTCATGCCCAGCCAGTGGAAGTTTTTGGGGATGTATTTTGTGCTGCTAGCAGTATTTTGTGATGGACGGTGGTATTTGGCTCTGTTGACATGGTATAATGTACCACAATATTGCACTGCTGGCCCTGCCTTCCATCAATTTGGACCCAAATACAAAACTGGGCCACTTTTAGTATTTTTTAAGTTCCTAATCAGGCCCTGTAGAGGAGTACATATCGCAAAAAAATGATACCCAACCTAAGACAATCACCCAAAACTTAAAAGAATTATGGCTCTCAGAAAATGGAGACACTAAAATATGATAATTTTTTTGTTTCAAAAATGATATTATTGTGTAAAACTTTAATAATTCTTTTTTTTAAAGTATACATATTAGGTATTGCCATGTCTGTAACGACCGGCTCTATAAGAATATCACATGACCTAACCACTCCGGTGAACACCGTAAAAAAAAAGCAATTTTTTGTCACCTTACATCACAAAACGTGTTATAGCAAGCGATCAAAAGGCATATGCCCCCCAAAATAGTGCCAATCAAACCATCATCTCATACCGCAAAAATGATACCCTACCTAAGACAATCGCCCAAAAACTGAAAAAACAATGGCTCTCAGACTATAGAGACACTAAAATTATATATATTTTTTTCGTTTCAAAAATAATATTATTGTGGGGGCGTGGCTTGGCTGCTGACTGTGATGGCAGCTTGATCTCTCAGTTCCGGCTCACAGCGACTGTAACAGCATTTTTGTCCCTATTACAGTAACCTGGGCATGATAAAGAGGTTGCCATCTAACTGCCCAAGATGCCCAGAGGAAGAAAGACCGGCTCCAAGCAGGAGAAGCTGGATTTTGCAGGAGCACAGAAAAGCGCAACAGCGTTATCCCCTCCCCCACCATCAGCGAGCGTAGCAGTCACTACTCCACCAACACAAAGTTGTGACGGAGCATCACCACGGCAAACTCCCAGCAACTTACCTCAGCAGGAGCCGCTGTCAGCAGGATCTTCGCTGAGCGGTGGATCGCCCTGATCATTTTGGCACCAGGCAGGATCGCAGGCGCCATCGTCCCCGCCCACATGGAGCTTGGACACTCAGAGGCTGGGTCAGCTTCCCGCCACACCGGTCCTTCAGATTCTCCTACTTCCACTATCCTCCAGAGGTTCCCTACCTCAGACCAACCAGCCTTAGGAAACCTCCTGAAGGAAATGCTGATTGCCTTCAGTGCAGCATTGCATAAGGACTTCTCCTTAGTTTCTCCCCTCCAATCTGCCATCACAGACTTGGATTCCAGAGTCTCACATGTTGAGACGAAGATGGGAGAGTTTGCGGTCTCGCACAATCACCTAATAGATGGCCATGAGGAGCTATCCTCTGTTATTCAGAGAATGCAAGCTAAAATAAGCTATATTCAAGCCCTGTTCCAAAAAATCTTTTACCATCCTGGTCTATTAATGATTTTGCAATTGATAGGGCTCATAGGTTGCCCAGACCTAAATATCTTCCGGAGATCAGCCCAAGAGATATCTTGGAGCGGATTCACTTTTTCCAAACCAATGAGGCAGCATTGGCGGCCAGCACCTTACCAAATGGTAAAATTATACACCGATCTATCAGCCGACACTTTGCGCCAGAAGCGGCCGCTAGCACACATTACGTCAGCTCTGAGAGAGCACAATATAGCCTATAAATGGGGATTCCCAGTTAAATTGTTGCTCACCCAGCAAGGCAAATCTCATGTTATTGCTTCTGTGAAGGAAGGTAACCGTCTACTTCAGTCATGGAACATTTCTATTCCTACAGTGGAGGCGTCACATCCATCCCATCTGCAACCCCTATCCTCTGAATGTCATACAGTGGGTGCAAAAAGGGGCAAGAAGCATTGATTACCCATACCGGTTATATGTGCAGGAGAGCACGTGCTAACCTTTCTGCTTCAAGCTGAACTCTAACCCCAGACAACAGCTTAGTCTGAGTAACTCTACTGTTGGGATGCTGTACCCCATATCGGTCCTCATCCTGTATATGTTTTTTTTTTTTTTTTTTCGTTTTTCTCTATGGTCTCCCTGTAATTTACGGTCTTTACATGATGCTTCTGTATTAGGTTCACCGCTTGTTATACCGCATATTATGCCCAAAGTTCTCAGCTTTGTTGTATAGAACTCCAATAGGTCATAATGGGTCTTAAATTGATCTCTATTAACGCCAGGGGACTGAATAGTCCTCAGAAGAGATCTTATATGTGGTCCGAAGCCTTACACCTAAAAGCTGATATCCTTTATGTACAAGAGTCATATTGTGAGTAGGGACGCACATAGGATTAGACACTATCAGTTTCCGAATGTCATACAGTCTCACTTCCGCAAAAAACAAAGAGGGGTTATACTAGCGTTAAGCAACTCAATATCCTACACCCCTGGCACATCTATCATAGACCATAACGGCAGATTTATTATACAAGTGTGCATGGTGAACAATATAGAATATACCATCGTAGGATTATATGCCCCTAATAAGCACCAACTTCTTGAACAAAGTTTTTAATATTATATGCAGAGACTTTAATATTGTACCAGATGCTACTGCAGACTCCGCAGACTCCACAGCCACCTCAAGATGCCGCTACCCTACCTTGCAACCTATTTTGTGGAGGGAGGAGCTGTATGACACCTGGAGACTACACCACGCCTCCGAGCGTGACTTTTCCTTTTTTTCTCAGGTACACCATACATACTTTCGCATTGACCTATTTCTCATTAGCAGATCTCTCCTTCAACTTTCATCTCAATCTACTATTGAATTGATCAAATGGTCTGATCATGCTGCCATTACTCTATCCATCAGAGAAGCTTCTAACCACAGAGACTCCATTTGGAGCTGCAGCCCGTACATCATGTCCAACCAGTCCTATAGGGCTGAAATAGGTAAGGCTATCACAGAATATTTTTCCATAAATGATCTCGGTCTCCAGTCCATATAGCTTGTGGAACGCTCATAAGGCAGTGCTTCGGGGTATGTTTATCAAATTGGGGCACCTGGCTAAAAAACAAAGAGAACAAACGACACTAGACATTCTAGCGCAACTAACCCCTCTAGAGCTACTGAACAAAGCAAGCTTTTCCAGACAGAGCGACACAAATCCAGTTGCTCATAACCCAATTAAGAGAGAGCTTGCTTTTTTTATACGAAAAAAACTTGGAGGTCCCTAAAAGCCAGATACTACTCTCAGGAGAATAAATCTGGGAAACTACAAGCTCGCCGTCTAAAAACTAGATCCGCAAAAACTAGGACCCCATACCTAACTCACCCAACCAACCAGTCAAAAATGTATGAACCAAAAGCAATTGCTGATCATTTCGCGGAATATTATTCATCCCTGTATAACCTCAAAGATTCCCATAACACCCATACTGCCACCCCGTCAGAAATTACCTCATATTTAGATAAATTACATCTACCATCATTAGGTCCACATGAAATGGACTTATTATCTATGCCTATCACCTATTCTGAACTCACAAAAACCATAGCCTCCCTCCCTCTACATAAATCCGTGGGCCCTGACGGATTCTCCAACCTATATTATAAAACTTTCCAAGACCTTCTTACTCCATATTTAGCAAAAGTATTCAATGAAGTCTTTCAGAACGGCACGTTTCCAGACTAAATGCTTTCAGCAACCATTGTTGCTTTACAGAAACCTGGCAAACCCTCAGATATGCCCCAGAACTAAAGACCCATTTCCCTCTTAAACACTGATATGAAGATTTACGTTAAAATATTGGCTACTAGACTCTCAACAGTCCTTCCCCGGTTGATTAATCCAGATCAAACGGGTTTCATAAAGGGCAGGCAAATAACAGATAACACACGTAGGGTACTAAATCTTGTAGACTACGTGAACCGTAAGAAAGAGCAAGCTATACGACTAGCACTAGATGCCAAAAAGTTGTTTGTTCGCCTAAATTGGTCATTTGTATTCTCAGTACTACGTAAAATGGGGTTAGGGGCGACCTTCATAACCGCAATCCAGGCACTTTACTCGATAACGTTGATTAATCGTTGCAGCCCTAGATAACTCATTGACATACATTTCATAGGAAATGCTCCCATACCACTACATCATTGCTAAGCAGCTCCACTACTCAACTTCTAGACCTTTACCTCCAAGAAATGGAGTTAAAATCATGGAGAGACAAGGGCATCAGACTTATAAGCCAACTCTATATACATGATAGTTTGAAATCCTTTTTACAGCTTCAAACAGAATTTGGTATCGCCAAAAGGGACTTCTTTAAGTACTTACAAGTACACCACCTCCTAAACTCCAAGTCCCCATTTCAAGTAGTGGCCAACACAACTCTTTTAGAAGAGTGGTCAGCCCCAGAACAACCCCTCACACATAATGGTGTCAAACCCCTATACTAAGCGCTAGGTGCAAAATATAACGTTTCTAAATCCCCTCCCCTCATTACGTGGGACAAAGAACTTCAATGTGTAATACCAGACAGGGATTGGCAGGTGACTTTCAAATTTATTGCAACAAACTTCCGCAATACCTCCTTATTTGAAGCAGCCATCAAGACCTGCTTAAGATGGTATTTCACCCCAGATAGATTAAGCAGGATATACCCTGGAGCCACTCACCTTTGTTGGCGAGGGTGCGGGGGAAGGGGCATGTTATCACACATTTTATGGTCTTGTCCTCTCTTAACTCGCCTGTGGGAGGAGATCTTTGGAATAATTTCCAATTTCAGTGGAACGCTCTTTACAGGTTTCCCACGCAGGGCTCTGTTTTTTGCTGACATTAATGTCACGGCTGAGGATGGGGAAAACCCTCAGCCGTGCGATGCCAGAAGATGGAGTCGCTGCAAGGCCAGGACAGAGATCAGGGAGCAGGTCACCTCCTATCATATCCCTGACTCCTAGCTGTATGAGCCGACCCTGATGGTAGGAGGGCTCATACTCCGGAACCCGATATTCCTGCTAGCCCTCAGGGTGGCCCTGGACTAGAAGTTGGGTAAGACTACCTGTTCCTCCTAGATACGGACGAACAGGAGTCTCACTGGCCAAGCTATAAAGAAAGGGGAAACAGAAACAGACATATGGCAATGGCAGGTAAGTGCAACTAGTACCACACCTACCTGCCACAGACACAGAGCCTGAAACCCATGTATAAGTGCTGCTGTCCACAACGACACAAGAGACACAGCACACACCACACAGGAACCCAGGAAACCATACGCTGCAATAAATAAAGAGACCAAAGCAACATCTTCACAAACACTGTACATGAAACTTATTACCACAAGGGTGGACCTCACTGGCAGACGGTATTAGAGACCAGGAGGGTGCCTCGAGCTTACTACAAGGCTGGAGTACCCCTCAGCTTCTGAATCACAACAGAAGCTATATAGGCCCAAGTAGCCACACCCACACAGACACACCCAGTGTTCACACACACACAGAAGGGATTTAACCCTTCCTACACCAGGCATGGGAAAACAGCAACTTAAAGGGGAATACACACACAATAAACCCTGTGCACACCAGAATGGAAAGTGCACCCATATAAACACACGTTGCAGGTGCAACCGCATGCACTTGACAGCAAGCTGCCTAGCCACAGCTCAGGCTGCTATACTGCCAATACATAATGTTGCCAGCGGCAACCACAGGTGAGGCAACATACTTCAGCCCTCACCTGTGATTGACAACAAGAACAAGACCGCAGGCAACTGCATGCGGTTGAAGGAGTCACGACCTTAACCATGGTCGTGACAATTAATAGCATTAAGGCAGGATCGAGAATTCCAGTAGCATTTCTCCTCCTGACAACCAAACTATCTATTACCAGATACTGGAAATCTGACACAATACAGACGGTTGAGGAGATACTAGTGAGAATCCGCACCACTAGTTCATTTGAAAAGGTGTTGGCTTATAAGGAGCACAATATAAATTCTCATCCCAATGGGGCCAATGGTTAAGATTCAATTGATGTCTATGTCGATCAATGATGTCTATGTAACAGTTTTTTCCGTGCTTTATCCATATAACTCAATAAAAATTATTGAAAAGAAAAAAAAAATTATATTATTGTGTAAGTACAGCTTTCAGAATATGGAGACACTGGAAAAAAAAAAAATTCCCCAAAAATGCTTTATTATGTTGTCGCATCCGTAACAACCTGCTCTATAAAAATACCACATGATCTAACCTGTCAGATGAACGTTGTCAATAACAAAAAAAAAAAAAAAAAAAACGTGCCAAAACAGCTATTGTTTGTTACCTTGCCTCACAAAAAGTGTGATATAGAGCAACCAAAAATCATATGTACCGTAAAATAGTACCAACAAAACGGCCACCTTATCCCGTAGTTTCCAAAATGGGGTCACATTTTTGGAGTTTCTACTGTAGGGGGGGGGGGGGGGCATCAGGGGGGCTTTAAATGGGACATGGTGTCAAAAAACCAGTCCAGCAAACTCTGCCTTCCAAAAACCATATGGCATTCCTTTCCTTCTGCGCCCTGCCGTGTGCCCATACAGCAGTTTACCACATATGGGGTGTTTCTGTAAACTACAGAATCAGGGCAATAAATATTTCGTTTTGTTTGGCTGTTAACCTTTGCTTTGTTACTGGAAAAAATTGAATAAAATTGAAAATCTGCCAAAAAAGTGAAATTTCATCTCCATTTTCCATTAATTCTTGTGGAACACCAAAAGGGTTAAAGGGTTTCTGTAGTTTATTTAAACTTATGATCTATCCTATGGATAGATAATCAGCATCTGATGGGTGGGGGTAGGACACCCGGGACCCCCGCCGATCAGCTGTTTAAGAAGGCAGCGGCACTCCAGCAGCGCTGCGGCCTTCTCACTGTTTACCGCAGGTCCAGTGACGACCCCCACAGATCAGATGCTGATGATCTATCCAAAGGATAGAGCATCAGTTTAAACGAACTGTAGAACCCCTTTAACAAAGGTTGTAAAATCAGTTTTGGGTGGTTTCTATTATTTAAGCTTAACGCAGGATCGCGGTCCGGAGGCGGCTGTCTCAGGCAGAGTGACGCATAGGTGCGTCATCTCGCGAGACTTCCTGTGAACGCGCGCACACCGGCCTGCGCGTTCACAGGAACTGCAGGTAAGCGACTGGATCTACAGCCTGCCAGCAGCGATCGTTCGCTGGCAGGCTGTAGATACAATTTTTTAAACCCCTAACAGGTATATTAGACGCTGATTTGATAACTGCGTCTAATATACCTGCTACCTGGTCCTCTGGTGGTCCCTTTTGCTTGGATCGTATCCGCAAAACACATACGGACGTCTGAATGGAGCCTTACAGGGGAGGTGATCACCCCATATACACTCCCCGATCACCCCCCTGTCATTGATCACCCCCCTGTAAGGCTCCATTCAGACGCCTGTATGTGTTTTGCGTCTGAATGGAGCCTTACAGGGGGGTGATCAATGACAGGGTGGTGATCACCCCATATAGACTCCCTGATCACCCCGCTGTCATTGATCACCCCCCTGTAAGGCTCCATTTAGACATTTTTTGGCACAACTTAGCGGAAATTGATTATTATTTTTTATTTCTTACAAAGTCTCATATTCCACTAACTTGTGTCAAAAAATAAAATCTCACATGAACTCACCATACCCCTCACGGAATCCAAATGCGTAAAATTTTTTAGACATATTCCAGACTTCTTCTCACGCTTTAGGGCCCCTAAAATGCCAGGGCAGTATAATTACCCCACATGTGACCCCATTTCGGAAAGAAGACACCTCAAGGTATTCGCTGAGGGGCATATTGAGTCCATGAAAGATTTAACTTTTTGTCCCAAGTTAGCGGAAAGGGAGACTTTGTGAGAAAAAAAAATATCTATTTCCGCTAACTTGCGCCCCCAAAAAGTAATCTTCTATGAACTCGCCAGGCCCCTCATTGAATACCTTGGGGTGTCTTCTTTCCAAAATGGGGTCACATGTGGGCTATTTATACTGCCCTGGCATTTTAGGCGCCCTAAAGCGTGTGAAGATGTCTGGAATATAAATGTCAAAAAAAAATTACGCATTTGGATTCCGTGAGGGGTATGGTGAGTTCATGTGAGATTTTATTTTTTGTCACAAGTTAGTGGAATATAAGACTTTGTAAGAAAAAAAAATAAAGAAAAAATTCCGCTAACTTGTGCCCAAAAAAAAAAAATCTTCTATGAAAATCGCCATGCCCCTCAAAAGTGATCTTTATAGCGCCGCAGCGATTTTACGGTGTTTTTGCAGTGATCAGAAAAAAAAAATTCTGTCACTGCAGTGTGGCGGACTGAACGCAAGTGTGCGCACAAGATCAGGCCTGATCGGGGCGAACACTGCGTTTTTTGTAGAGCCTATAGAACATGTTCTATTCTTGTCCGCAATTGCGGACAAGAAAAGGCAATTTCTATATAGTAAATGGCAATGTGCGGATCCGCAAAATGCGGAAAGCACATTGCCGGTGTCCGTGTTTTGCAGATCCGCGGTGTCCGTGTTTTGCGGATCCGTGGATCCACAAAACACATACGGACGTCTGAATGGAGCCTTACAGAGGGGTGATCAATGACAGGGGGGTGATCAGGGGTTAATAAGTGACGGGGGGGGGGGGGGTGTAGTTTAGTGTGGTGCTTGGTGCTACTTATTACAGAGCTGCCTGTGTCCTCTGGTGGTCGATCCAAGCAAAAGGGACCACCAGAGGACCAGGTAGCAGGTATATCAGACGCTGTTAACAAAACAGCGTCTGATATACCTTTCAGGGGTTAAAAATCGCATCTACAGCCTGCTAGCGAATGATCGCCGCTGGCAGGCTGTAGCTACACTGGTTTACCTTTGGTTCCTGTGAGCGTGCGTTCAAAGGACATCTCGCCTCTCGCGAGATGATGCGTCGGCGCGTCTAGGAGCGATTACAGGGCCGTCGCCAGGACGCAATCCTGCGTGCGGCGGGCATGGGATGGTTAAAGGGCTTCTGTCACCCCACTATACTCTTTTTTCTTGGGTACTTATAATCCCTATACTGCGATATATCTATACATTATGTTATTATACATTTTCGTTCAGTAGATAATGCAAAAAACGTACTTTTATAATATGCAAATTACCTGTCTACCAGCAAGTAGGAAGGCTACTTGGTGGTAGCAGCCGCAAAAAAACGCCCCCTCCTCCTGTTGATTGACAGGGCCAGCAGCGATCTCCTCCTCCAGCTGGCCCTGTCTGCATTTCAAAAATCGCGCGTCTGTCTTGATTCAGCGCAGGCGCTCTGAGAGAAGGAGGCTCGCCTCCTCAGCACTCCCTCAGTACGCCTGCGCTGATGACGTCACCGAAAGAGATTTTTATTTTTCTGCTGATCGTCTTGTGCAGGGGTTCGTTTTTTGCAGAGTTGATGTTTTTATTGGTACCATTTTTTTATTTTTCCATCATTCATTATTACACTTAATGGGGCAAGGTGACCCAAAAATTGTTTGTTTTGGCACAGTTTTATTTGTTTTTACAGGGGTCACCTGAGGGGTTAGGTGATGTGACATTTTTATAGAGCAGATCGTTACGGATGTGGCAATACCTAATATGTGTACTTTTTCTTACTTATTTAAGTTTTACACAATAATAGCAATTTTGAAACAAACAAAAAAAGATGTTTTAGTGTCTCCCTAGTCTGAGAGCCATAGCTTTTTAATTTGTTGACCGATTGTCTTAAGTAGGATCTCATTTTTTGCGGGGAGGTTTTATTGGTACTATTTTGGGTTGCATACGCGTTTTTTATCGCTTGGTGTTACAATTTTTGTGATGTAAGGTGACAAAAAATAGTTTTTGGGGCACTGATTTTATTTTACGTGTTCAGCTGAGGGGTTAGGTCATGTGATATTTTTATAGAGCTTGTTGTTACACATGCAGCGATACCTAATATGTATACTTTTTTATTTATATCACTTTAACACAATAATAGTCACCTTAATTTTTAGCTACTTTCTTATGTACATTTTTTACGATATGAGGTGAAAGTTTTATTGATACCATTTTGTGCGACATACGCCTTTTTGATCACTTGGTGTTGCACTCTTTGTGATGTAAGGTGACAAAAATGCCACCATTTATTTTTATGGTATTTATCAGACAGGGTGGATCATGTGATCTATTTATAGAGCCAGTTGTTAGGGATGCTGTGATACCTAATATGTGTGTTTTTTCCTTTTTTTCTATTTTTTATTATAAAATCAGGGAAAGGGGCGTTTTTTCTTATTTTACTTGAAACTTTATATTTTTTATTAAAAACACTTTATTTTGCTTTTTTTTAAAAACTTTATTCCTGTCCCACCTTAGGACTTCAAATTTTGAGGGTCTAATCCCCTCTGCAATGCATTACAATACATCTGTATTGTAATGCATTGCCTGTTAGTGTATTACACAGAGTAATACACTAACAGGTTGCCTAGGATATCCATCCTGGGGCTGGATCTCCTAGGCCCCCATAGAAGGCAGTTCCCGATGCCATGCAAGGCATTGGGCAGCTTCTACATGGCATCAGGTCCCCACCACAGCAGCGTGGGGACCCGATGGGCTCCCTAACCTGCTGCAAATCCCTTCTATGTCGCGGTCAGCGCTGACCACGGCATAGAAAGGGTTAATCTGCCCGCATCGGCTTTTACAGTAATGCCGGTGGATACAGCAGGGGCCCAGCTATCAGGGACTGCAAGGCCCCTGCAGTGATAGGGCGTGCACTGCCCCAGTGTCCGCCCGATCACATGACGTAATAGTATGTCAAAATGCGGCAAGTCACTTGCCGCCATGACATACTATTACATCATATGTCAGGAAGGGGTTAAGAAAAATTCAGTTTTGATCAGTCATAATAGACGTCTATGGGCAAGCATAACAGATCCATCTGGTTTCCGTTATGCAGGACGGAAACAAAAGTCCTGTCGACGGGACTTTGTTTCCGCCTCAGATCAACAAAAGTTTTAACCAGGCAAACCACAGCTATGTGTCTATGCAAACAGTTTGAGAGGGGGGTCATTGTTGACAGATTCCTTTTAACGCCCAATTTTGGGTTTGATAGCAGCTAGAGATATGGGCCTAGTATTGTTTGAAAGCAAGGAATAACAGCATTATCCCCTCTACATTGGAAGATATCACTGTTAGAATTTGGGTCAGGAGTGATAGCTGAAAGTAAAAGCAGGTTTCAGCTTTCAAACAAGACCAGCCCCATATCTCTAGCAGCAACCCAGCCAGAGATATGAAGAGTTAAAGCAGCCCTGCCCCCATTAGCTGGCTGTTATCTCAGCCAGCCTGAAGAGGAGAGGGGAGTATTAGAGAAGGTGACAACCTGCAGGATAGGAGAGAAAAAAAATAAAATAAAAAATAAAATAAAAAAAATTATATATATATATATATATATATATATATATCTATATCTATATATATATCTATATATCTATATATATATAAAAAATATAATACATTTTCCATCATCATAAACATAGTGACCCACAGAATAAAGTAATGTTATGTTTAAAAATAAATTGAACAAAATAATGTTAAAATTGCAGGTTTTATCTTTCATCTAAAAATAAAATAAAAATTATTTAATACACTACAGGGAGTGCAGAATTATTAGGCAAGTTGTATTTTTGAGGATTAATTTTATTATTGAACAACAACCATGTTCTCAATGAACCCAAAAAACTCATTAATATCAAAGCTGAATATTTTTGGAAGTAGTTTTTAGTTTTAGCTATTTTAGGGGGATATCTGTGTGTGCAGGTGACTATTACTGTACATAATTATTAGGCAACTTAACAAAAAACAAATATATACCCATTTCAATTATTTATTTTTACCAGTGAAACCAATATAACATCTCAACATTCACAAATATACATTTCTGACATTCAAAAACAAAACAAAAACAAATCAGTGACCAATATAGCCACCTTTCTTTGCAAGGACACTCAAAAGCCTGCCATCCATGGATTCTGTCAGTGTTTTGATCTGTTCACCATCAACATTGCGTGCAGCAGCAACCAGAGCCTCCCAGACACTGTTCAGAGAGGTGTACTGTTTTCCCTCCTTGTAAATCTCACATTTGATGATGGACCACAGGTTCTCAATGGGGTTCAGATCAGGTGAACAAGGAGGCCATGTCATTAGATTTTCTTCTTTTATACCCTTTCTTGCCAGCCACGTTGTGGAGTACTTGGACGCGTGTGATGGAGCATTGTCCTGCATGAAAATCATGTTTTTCTTACCTTGCAGACTTCTTCCTGTACCACTGCTTGAAGAAGGTGTCTTCCAGAAACTGGCAGTAGGACTGGGGGTTGAGCTTGACTCCATCCTCAACCCAAAAAGGCCCCACAAGCTCATCTTTGATGATACCAGCCCAAACCAGTACTCCACCTCCACCTTGCTGGCATCTGAGTCGGACTGGAGCTCTCTGCCCTTTACCAATCCAGCCATCTGGCCCATCAAGACTCACTCTCATTTCATCAGTCCATAAAACCTTAGAAAAATCAGTCTTGAGATATTTCTTGGCCCAGTCTTGACGTTTCAGCTTGTGTGTCTTGTTCAGTGGTGGTCGTCTTTCAGCCTTTCTTACCTTGGCCATGTCTCTGAGTATTGCACACCTTGTGCTTTTGGGCACTCCAGTGATGTTGCAGCTCTGAAATATGGCCAAACTGGTGGCAAGTGGCATCTTGGCAGCTGCACGCTTGACTTTTCTCAGTTCATGGGCAGTTATTTTGCGCCTTGGTTTTTCCACACGCTTCTTGCGACCCTGTTGACTATTTTGAATGAAACGCTTGATTGTTCGATGATCACGCTTCAGAAGCTTTGCAATTTTAAGAGTGCTGCATCCCTCTGCAAGATATCTCACTATTTTTGACTTTTCTGAGCCTGTCAAGTCCTTCTTTTGACCCATTTTGCCAAAGGAAAGGAAGTTTCCTAATAATTATGCACACCTGATATAGGGTGTTGATGTCATTAGACCACACCCCTTCTCATTACAGAGATGCACATCACCTAATATGCTTAATTGGTAGTAGGCTTTCGAGCCTATACAGCTTGGAGTAAGACAACATGCATAAAGAGGATGATGTGGTCAAAATACTCATTTGCCTAATAATTCTGCACGTAGTGTATATGTACCCTACATGGTTCAACAGATGGTAGTAATGAAATCATGCATATGAGCAGCCCGACAGGAAAACTCACCAATATTTAGTATATGTAACTGCCAGCAAGTGCTCCCCCACGCAGCTCTGCAAGTGGTGGAAACCAGCCCGGCTCACATTCTGGGACAGGCTGCTGGCAGTCATTTTAACTCACTGATGGAGAACCCCTTTAGGGGCAATCGGTTAAAGCATATTGAGTAGGAGTGAGTAGAGAGTAGTCACCATTGCACTTCGCCTTCAATATATTTTAATAGAATTTCACAATATGAAAAAAAAAGTTATACATTGGAATTCTTTATTTTGATGGTAAAATAAAATATATTGCCTGGAGGAAGTCCACACCTCCCTCCATTCTCTTGTACATAATTAAGATTTATGACTTCTTGCTTGCCTTTTTCTCAGTTGCTCTTAGTAAGTAAACAAGCCTGCCACAGCACTAAGCATGATAAAAACGTGCTTCGACACGTCACCAGCAGTTGCACAGAAACTAACCGGCTTAGTTAGTATCAAGAATGAATTGGGTTTTCCAAGACCACATATTAAACACCTATCCTATCAATGAGTGATCAGTTGTGGTCTGATCCCTGGAAAACCTACATTACGTACAGTAAGAGGCAAAGTCAAATGTTTGGACACATGCTAAGGCTACTTTCACACCTATGGTGTGCATTCCATGGGCTGTGCCAGCGACCTCCATGTTGAATGAGGTCATTAACCCATCACCTTCACAGCCTTCTTTAAAGGGAACCCGTCACCAGGATTTTGTGTATAGAGCTGAGGCCATGGGTTGCTAGATGGCCGCTAGCACATCCGCAATACCCAGTCCCCATAGCTCTGTGTGCTTTTATTGTGTAAAAAAAACAGATTTGATACATATGCAAATTAACCTGAGATGAGTCCTGTCCCTGACTCATCTCACGTACAGGACTCATGTCAGGCTATGGGGACTGGGTATTGCGGATGTGCTAGCGGCCATCTAGCAACCCATGGCCTCAGCTCTATACACAAAATCCAGGTGACAGGTTCCCTTTAATAGCTGACCATGCGCCTCCTGCTCATGGAAGGTTTGCTGGCACACAGGTCATTGCTCGCTCACCTCGAGAGGTAATAACGGTAGCAGTCAGTTTTTTATGGGCTTGGCTCTCCTTGAAGGTAGATGCCACGAATGGCATAAAAATACGTTTAGTGTTGGGTACTCATCTGTATCAAGGTCATCTTGCTGCTGGTGGCTGGGCGCAGATACTTTTTGATAAAAAATATAAGACCCTCTGGTTGCACAATAGATGAGGTATTAGCTTGTATGCTGCTATGCTTCTGTGACTTTCCCTTTAACAAAGGGGTTTCATCATCTCAAGACATTGGTGGCATATCACTAGGATATGCCACAAATGTCTGTCTCCAGAATGGGCCCCTGAAAGTGTAAGGAGAGTACACCTATTTCTAGGGGTGTTCAGAAAATAGCTAAGCGAGAGCACTCGGCTATTTTCCGTAGCCTCATAGAAAAGAATCGTGAGCACACAGCGTGACCACCACTCCATTTACCTCAACTGGACTGCCGTAAATAGCAGAGCCAGTGTTCGGCTACTTTCATAACTTCCATACAAGTGAATGGAAGGTGGCTACGCATGTGTGTCTGCCCTCTGTTGACTTCAGGGTTACCGTTCTGGTAATACTAGTGATATGCCACCAATGTTTGACGTGAGACAAGACCGCTGTCGTGCATGCCAGTCTTAATAATTGTGCGGTATCTCAAATCACTGCAGCACAGAATAAGGGTCCATTCACACGTCCGCAATTCTGTTCCACATTTTGTGGGACGGAATTGCGGACCCATTCAATTTTATGGGCCAGACGATGTGTTGCCCGGACCCGCACTTCAGGGTCAGCAATTCCAATCCCGAAAAAATAGAACATTTCCTATTCTTGTCCGCAATTGCGGTCGGCAAAATGCAGGACGCACAATGCCAGTGTTTTGTGGATCCGCAAAACACACACGGATGTGTGAATGGACCCTTAGACATACACACACACACCTCTTAATAACTGTGGCACATTCCTGGCCAACCATGTGCCAGAACGGAAAGCTGCTCCCACCAGTAGCTACAGTATAGTTGAGGTGTAATGTGCACCAGTTTTGTGGTGTTCGGCAGTGGAGATCCTGTAAGAGTTTTGTAAAGAAGGTAAGACTGACAAATTTTGGCATAAACATTTGCAACTTTTCTATGCCAGAAAACTGGCGTAAAAGTTTAATAAACCTCCCCCAAAGTGTTAAAGCCTTTGTTCAAGCTTGTATTGCTGCTGGGAGCGAAAAGGTGCTCATATAATTTCATATTATGTACGTAATCTGTAAACACTATCATTTTCTACATCACCCTGAGACCCTAATTACTATTCTGTTCACAAAATTCAATGCGTCATGATGAGTTTTCTGTAGTTCCCACGACATTCCATGTTCTCGGATACATTGTAAAAAAAATAAAAATAAAAAATTTGGGGCTTGAACACTACAAATGACCAGTCCCACAACAGCACACAGGCCTATAATGGAAGATTACATTATTAAACGACAAAAATCTCAAAAATTCTGTTTAGAATGCAGGATGGGTAGCAGTTTTTACATTTCAGGTGCTTTCACATGTAGTTTTCTAGTGGTGTTTTTCTGCACTTTTGTACATTATTTCTGTACCTTTTTTTTTTTTGCTGCATTTTGGGGGAAATATGAAACACAGGTCACACAAGTCTATTCCTGGCATTTTTTGTCTTTCTTGCTTATCTTTAAAAATTTAGCACCTGAGTTTTTTCAGTTTATCTATAGGGGGGAAAAACATGAAGAAAAGGTGTGGCCACAAAAAAAATGCTTGCCCTTAGGGCTCATGCACACGACTGTTGTTGTTTGCGGCCTGTTTTTAACGGATCCATTGTTCCGTTTTTGAGGTTTTTTTTCTCTGATTTAAGTCCTCTTCCATTCCGTTATTCTATTATTCCACAAAACATATCCGTATGGCTTCCGTATGCGATCCGTTTTTTGCGGATCTGAAATGGAAACAGTAACTTATTAATCACCAAACACATGAGCAATATGGGCTGGGCATAGCATTTCTACAGTATGGATCCGCAAAATACAGATGACATACGGATGTGTTCCGTGTGCGGTCCGTATTTTTTGCGGACCTATTGACTTGAATGGGGCTCCAGACCGTGATTTGTGGACAATAATAGGACATGCACTCCTTTTTTGCGGAACGGAAACGGAATGCACCTTCCGTTGTTTTTGCTGACCCATTGAAGTTAATGGTTCCGCATACGGTAGTGGAACACAAAGGAAGCGGAAAGAAAATACGTTCGTGTACATGAGCCCTTACTCAGTTTTTTTTCCCTTTTACAGGTAATTCATGTGTACAAGGACCTTAAAGGCATTTTTCAACTTTAACAAAAATAAAAACCTTTGAAAAAAAACATTTTTTCTTTGCAACACCATATTCTGATATATTTCTCTCTGCAGAGCCACATGAGGGCTTGTTTTTTTGGGGTGCGAACTGTAGTTTTTTGGTACTATTTTGGTGTACATACAACTTTTTCATATTTTTTTATTGAATTATTTGAAGGGACAAGGCGACAAAAAAAATACTTTTATATTTTAATACTTCGGGCATTTTCAGACATGAGCAATTCCGGTTATGAATTTTTTTTTATATGTAAAATTGGGACAGGAGGGTATTAGAATTTTTATTATTTTTGTCTACTTTACACTTTTTTCAATGTAATTTTGAGTCCTCGGTGGACTTGAACATGCAGTCTTCTCATTGCTTGTCCCATAGACTACAATAGAATACTATTGCAGTCTACTGGATTCTGATATTGCCCCAGGCTGTCATGACAACCAATTGTTAGACAGAAGGAGTCCCCCTTCCTCTGCCTAACCCCACAGATGCTGTGATCTCTATTGATCTGGGAATCCGAGGGGTTAAATCACTGGAATCGGAGTCATCGCCTGTTAACAGTCATTGCGGCCTGGTGCCTGCTGTATTACACAGTTAGGGCTCTTTCACACTTGCGTTCTTTTCTTCCGGCATAGAGTTCCGTCGTCGGGGCTCTATGCCGAAAGAATCCTGATCAGTTTTATCCTAATGCATTCTGAATGGAGAGAAATCCGTTCAGGATGCATCAGGATGTCTTCAGTTCCGGACCGGAACGTTTTTTGGCCGGAGAAAATACCGCAGCATGCTGCGCTTTTTGCTCTGGCCAAAAATCCTGAACACTTGCCGCAAGGCCGGATCCGGAATTAATGCCCATTGAAAGGCATTGATCCGGATCCGGCCTTAAGCTAAACGTCGTTTCGGCGCATTGCCGGATCCGACGTTTAGCTTTTTCTGAATGGTTACCATGGCTGCCGGGACGCTAAAGTCCTGGCAGCCATGGTAAAGTGTAGTGGTGGAGCAGCATACTTACCATCCGTGCGGCTCCCGGGGCGCTCCAGAGTGACGTCATGGCGCCCCAAGCGCATGGATCACGTGATCGCATGGCACGTCATCCATGCGCATGGGGCTCTCTGACGTCATTCTGGAGCGCCCCGGGAGCCGCACGGACTGTAAGTATACCGCTCTCCACTACTACTATGGCAACCAGGACTTTAATAGCGTCCTGGCTGCCATAGTAACACTGAAAGCATTTTGAAGACGGATCCGTCTTCAAATGCTTTCAGTTCACTTGCGTTTTTCCGGATCCGGCGTGTAATTCCGGCAAGTGGAGTACACGTCGGATCCGGACAACTCAAGTGTGAAAGAGGCCTTAGCACTCACTGCATATGGAGGAGGCTCAGCGTGTGAGCCCACTCCATACTCTTTACACTGCATTACAACGTACAGTGGTGCTTAGAAGTTTATTAAGCCTTTATGATAACTACATCAGATGTTCATAAAAGTCCTAAATGTAGATAAAAATAAATCAAACAAATGATTCAAAAATATTAGACGTGGTTATTTATTTATTGAAGGAAATGATCCAATTTCACATGTTTGGGAGTGGGAAAAGTATGTAAACTTTTAGGATTTACAGATCATTTTAAGGTGAAATTAAAGTCAGATTGTGTGACAATCAGGTGTGAGTGGGCGATCTGTTTTATTTAAAGAACAGGGATCTATCAAAGTCTGATCTTCACAACATGCTTGTGGAAGTGTATTATGCCATGAACAATGGATATTTCTGAGGACCTCAGAGGAAGAGCTGTTGATGATCAGACTGTAAGGCCTCTTGCACACGAACGTTGCGCATCCGTTGCGCACAGCAAAAAAATAGAACAAGTTTGTGGGTGAGGATGTGGAAACCTTATGAGTGTTCAAAGGGATAAAAACACTGAAAAAAATAATACTTGGTGTAATCTATAGACCCCCTAACATCACAGAACAGATAGAAACGCAACTGTTTAACCAAATAGAGCAGGCTGCACAGACTGGTACACTGGTCATAATGGGAGATTTTAACTTCCCAGACATTGACTAGGGTCATGATTCTGCCTCAACCGCAAAGGGGAGAAAATTCCTCAACTTACCGCAGGACCACTTTATGCGCCAGTTTGAACAAGCTCCCACTAGGGGCAATGCTCTGTTGGATCTGGTAATTTCTAATGATGCAGAGCTTGTTGGAAACGTTACTGTTCAAGAAACCCTAATTCCCCCTAAACTATAAGAAGCAAACTCTGTCAGACAGAGAAAAAAACACTACATTTCAAAAAGGCTAATTTCCCTGGGTTGAGGGCAGCATTTCAGGGCATAGACTGGGAGCAGCTACTGTCACATAATAATACTGACGATAAATAGGAGAGCGTTAAATCCACAATAAGTAATTGCGCTAATAAATGTATTCCTTTAGGTAACAAGTATAAACGGCTAAAATTAAACCCCCTATGGCTTACAGCTACTGTAAAAAGGGCAATAAAAGACAAAAAAAAGGGCGTTTAAAAACGACTAATCTGAGGGGTCAGCTGTAGCGTTTGAAGATTACAAAGGACTTAATAAAATCTGTAAAAATGAGACAAAATTAGCAAAAATACAAAACGAACAGCAGGTAGCAAAAGAGAGCAAAACAAATCCCCAAAATTCTTTATCTATATAAATGCTAAAAAAAAAACTAGGTCTGAGCAGGTAGGTCCACTAAATAAGGCCTCATGCACACAACCGTTCCATTTTTTGCGGTCCGCAAAATTACGGATCCGCAAAACACGGAAGCCGCCCTTGTGCCTTCTGCAATTTTTAGGGAACGGAACAGGCGGCCCATTGTAGAAATGCCTATTGTTGTCCGCAAAACGGACAAGAATAGGACAGGTTATATTTTTTTGCGGGGCCACGGAACGGAGCAACGGATGCAGACAGCACACGGAGTGCTGTCCGCATCTTTTGCGGCCCTATTGAAGTAAATGGGTCCGCACCCGAGCCGCAAAAACTGCGGCTCGGATGCGGACCAGAACAACGGTCGTGTGCATGAGGTCTAATGGAAAGGGGGCGTAGTCACTGAAGATAAGGAAAATGCAGAGTTACTAAATGTTTTCTTTTAGCTCTGTATATACAAAAGAAGAGAAAGGAGCTGATATCTGTGGTGCTGGGGCTGTTAGTACATCCAGTAATAGACTCACTTGGCTAACTGTAGATATGGACCAAGATAAGTTAAATAGGGTAAATGTGAACAAGGCTCCGGGTCCAGATGGATTACACCCAAGAGTGCTTAAAGAGCTCAGTTCAGTCATTGCTGTGCCCCTGTTGATAAGATTCTCTTTACTGGTACAGTGCCAAGTGATTGGTGCCCATATTCTAAAAAGGATCAAGGTCCTTCACAGGAAATTATAGTTTAACTTCTGTTGTGGGAAAACTGTTTGAAGGACTCTTAAGGGACTATATACAGGAGTATGTGACTGTCAATAGGTGAGTAGTAGCCTGGACAGAGGGGCAGCTGTGGGTGTAGTGTTTCTGGATTTTGCAAAGGCTTTTGATACTGTCCCTCATAGATGTTTATTAGGTAAAGTAAGGTCTCTAGGCTTGGAAAGTATAGTTTGTAATTGGATTGAATATTGGCTGAAGGACCGTGTCCAGAGAGTTGTGGTAATGATTCCTATTTAGAATGGTCCCGGGTTATAAGTGGTGTACCCCAAGGTTCAGTGCTGGATACCCTATTATTTAATTTATTTCCTAATGATATCGAGGATGAGATGAATAGCACCATTTCTATTTTTGCAGATGACACTAGGCTATGTAGTACTGTACAGTCTATGGAAGATGTCCATAAACTACAAGCTGACTTGAACACTCTGAGTGATTGGGCATCAACTTGGCAAATGAGGTTCAATGTGGATAAATATAAAGTTATGCATCTTGGTAGTAATAATCTCCGTGCTTCATATGTCCTAGTGGATATAACACTGGGGGAGTCACTTATAGAGAAGGATTTGGGGGTCCCTGCAGTTCAGTTCTGGGCACCAGTCCATAGAAAGGATGCTCTGCAGCCGGAAAGAGTACAGAGGAGAGCGACTAAACTGATAAGGGGCATGGAGGGTCTTAGTTATGAAGAAAGATTAAAAGAATTGAATTTATTTAGTCTTGACGAGACATCTAAGGGGGGACATGATTAACTTATACAAATATATAAATGGGCCTTACAAAATTTATGGTGAAAAACTGTTCCATGTAAAATGTTCTCAAAAGACAAGGGGGCACTGCCTCCGATTGGAGAGGAAAAAGTTTAGTCTCCGGAAGCGTCAACGTTGTGGAATAGAAATCCTTAAAAGTAAACAACATTAATGCTTACGAAAACGTGTAGAAATCGGAGTCTCACTTCCTTCTGGGATTCGCGTCCCCACCTATCTATTGGTTGTACTTGATGGACTTATGTCTTTTTTCAACCATTTTAACTATTTAACCAAGTTCTATTTTTTTGTGGTTGGGAGGCACGGACAGAAACACCACCAAAGAACTTCATAGTGCTTCCGTGGGGTTTACCATCCGTGCTTCCGTTCCACATCTCTGTGATTGCGGATACATTCAAGTGAATGGGTCCGCATCTGTGATGCGGCGTGCCCACGGGACGATGCCCATGTATTGCGGACCCGCAATACGGCCACGGGCACACAGCGTTCGTGTACAAGAGGCCTTAAGGTTACAAAACTATCTATATTGGACTCCACTAATCCTCAGTAAGATTGTAATCAAATGAAGGAAATTCAAGACCATTATTACCCTTCTCTGAGTGGTCGACCAACAAGGATCACGCATTCCAGCATAAAAACCTCATCCCATCTCTGAAACACGGTGGTGGTAGTATCATGGTTTGAGCCTATTTTGTGGCCAGGAGGGCTTGCCATCATTGATGGAACAATGAATTCTGAATTATACCAGCAAATATTAAACAAAAATAACAAAAATGTCAGGACAATTGTTTATGAGCTGAATCTCAACACGACTTTAAGCACACAAGTCATTCTACCAAAGAATGGTTAAAGAGGAATAAAGTTAAAGTTTTGGAATGGTCAAGTCAAAATCCTGACCTTAATCCAATAAAATTGTTGTAGAAGGACCTGAGGCGAGCAGTTTATGGGTGGGAACACACCAACATAATGGCATTAGTGTAAATAGGCTCATTAGTGTAAATTGGTTATTTTTATATTCTGTTAAGACTTGTGTGAAAATCTGATGTAATGTTAGGTCAAATTTATGCACAAATATAGAAAATTCTTGGTCTTAAAGGCTATGTACACCTTTGGGGGCAATTTTTGTTTACGGTTGCATTTTTCTCATTTTGGGGTAAAAATCATATTCAATTGGCCTTTATTAAAAATAGTGTGCTGTTCTGTCACAAAGGGTTAACTGTTTTTCTATCTGTGTGACTGGTACTTTCACTTGGTGCGGTCATCTAATAACCCTTATCTCTAAACTACTGAGAGGTCATCAACACCTATTTAAAAGGGAACCCGTCACCTCAAGAACGCATATAAAACCGCCAGCATTACCTCATAGTAGCCCCCAGTCTGTTAATAATCATATGTTTGATCTGGTAGTCTGATGCTCCATAGATTAAAAAAACTATATTTTAAGCGCCATCAGCGCTATTTTGCCAGTCAGCTTGAAGTCAAGGGGGCAGCGGCTTCCTTGCTTCAAGTCAAGGTAAGCACGCCCCCTAATTGTCCCCTCTTTTAGATTGACAGACTGCAGTGCAGCCAGGATCGCATAAGTCTCGCGCATGCGTAGTGCGCTCTTTGGTTAATCAAGATCCTGTCTCTGGCTGCCGCATGTTAGCCGGGTTTCAGCGGCGCACTGCACATGCGTGAGAATTGTGTGATCCCGTCCACACTGCAAGCTGTCAATCTAACAAAAGAGGGGACGATTAGGGGGCGTACTTACCTTGACTTGAAGCAAGGAAGCCGCTGCCCCCTTGACTTCAAGCTGACTGGCAAGATAGCGGTGATGGCGCTTAAAACATTGTTTTCGGAATCTATGGAGCATCAGACTACCAGATCAAACATATGATTATCAACAGACTGGGGGCTACTATGAGGTAATGCTGGCGGTTTTATATGCGTTCTTGAGGTGACAGGTTCCCTTTAAGCCACATTCTTATCAGTAAGATAAGGATTGAGCTTTAATGAGTGCTTATAATGTCAGAGCGCTGAGATAAGGAGTCCATCTGCTCCTGGTCTGATGGAAAAGACAGAAAATCCACAGGCAGCTAGTAGGGCAACTCAGCTGTGTATACAAAAAAATATTTTTTAATAAAGACCAACTAAAACAAACTATTTTTTAGCTCAAAATAAGTACAATGCAATAGAAAGATTGCCTCCAAAAGGTGTACATAGCCTTTAAAGCAGCTCTGTCAGCAGGATCAACCCTATTAAACCAGGCATAAAGCCTGCTAGGGCTGATCCAGCTGAGTAAAACGATACGATAAATAAAAAGGCAAAAAAATTGTAAGGCCATGTTCACAGCACATTGCCGTATTCTACAGATCACCGCCAGATCCCTAATGACTTTAATGCATGTGTCTTAAATTTAAGATGCAAAGTGATCAAAACCTTTCCAGGTGTCAACTGCAACCATGTAGAGAAGTGAAAAAAGTGCTGGAGGAGCCATTTAGTTACATTCAGGTTCTTCACATGAGCAGTAACGTGCAATCGCTTAAATAAACGTGCTAATGTACTCCCCGGAAGAAATGATACCGAAGGAATGTTAGACTGTAACGTTCAGGGAAATGTTCATTTATCCATTTTGATAAGGTATCAGAGGATTATGGAGAGACCAAACGTTCTCAGCTTTTGTACACTGTGTAGACTGCAGGAAAACACAAATTCCTGGACATTCGGACGCCATGTCAGACATACACAGATTTGCTGCTATTTGTGGAGCACTGGTAGCTCCTATCTGCACATAGAAATGTTAGCATAATAATTGAATTTTTTTATTTTAATTACCCAAATACCATATTGTGTGTTCACTGAGGAAATTTTTCTATCTTCCTTCGCAAAGAACTGTGTAACACCAGGAAAAGAAAAACGTTAAATGTTGCTGCTGGCCAGCTGAATAATTTCATCTGGAGATCCTTGCTATCCCTCCTAAAAGAGGCATAACAAGAACAACACTTTCCTATAGCAAATACGGTAGATAAAACATGAAAAATAGTGTACATTTTTCTGCATCTGAATACTTTTGTATTTTCAGGTAATTAAAGATTTAGCATAGCCACTAAATTGTTCAATGAAATCTATCTGTATAGCGCCACCTGCTGTTTGTTCTTTTTCTAATTTCTCTGTCCACCTGACTGAGGTGTATGAATATGCTCGGTTCCATCCTTCAACTGCCACTAGCTGCAGAAAAAGGGCACGTCCCGTGCGAAAGGACACCCTCCCCCCTCGAGCTTCCTATCCAGCACAGCAAATGGAGCAATAAATGGACCCATGTAAGGTCCAGGGCTGGTTCTAGCTTTGTTAGAAAGAGGTTGTCATGTACTGTATGATGTCTGATTGTTTACATTATACATAAGATAACTCCTCTAATAAGCCTCAACCCCCTGGTAAAATGTTGAGTTAGAATATGTATAGCAGAGATTACCCTATGTATTAGAACCCAGTACCCAAAGAATACTGTAATAGACTGACCAAATATTACTGACATATAGTGTCCCAGAACAGTGTCTGTATCTCTTCCATGTGGGCGCCCTCAAGCCCCTCTGTCCGCTCTGCATATAGACAAGCTTGCTGAATACAAGCACACACATGTATACACATCACTACAAATATCACACAGGGTATGAGCAGTTACCCACATGCTCACCGCATTCACCCACACACACAGATGCACGCATAGTGTGCACACTCACTCCACTATTTGTCAGCTAATACACAGTGAACCTGTCATTCAGAAGTTTCTATGTACAGGTGGATTTGCCTTACCTCCAGCAGCCCCTAAAATCTCTTACTGTAGCTTAATAAAGATTTTCTGTCTGGAAACCCGGAAAAATAACCTAGCGTAAGGCAGAGGTGACCCACAAGTCTTCGCTATTCTATGGCTTATGCTGGTCATTTGCTGCAATGTTCACAAAACCCCAGAATTTTTTACAATTTTTTCACATTAATCAGTAAACTGTGGCAAGAAAAGGACATGTCAATAGGAGAAAAAAGGGTGAGGTGAGCTTGGAGAGTGGCAAAAGGAGTACAATTAGCAGAATGGTGAGGGGTGGGGGGGTGGTCCCAGACCATATGGCCCATAGCCGTAGTGTGGTCTGCCTCTATTAAAGGATTGCCACACATGCAAGAACACATCTTAATTGATCATGGGATGTCTGATGGTCGGGCATTAGCTCTCCCCTAGCAGTTTTACAGGCTAGGACAGCACTAAAGCCGCCCATTAGGACCGGTGACATCACCGGAAGCCTCCGCCTAGCAGTCCATTTTGGAGAGCACGGTACGTTTTTGAAGACCATATTTTATTTATCATGAGGACTCTGCTAGATTATAGTATACATTTTAGTTGCAAATTTAGATTTTTGTTTGCTGTAAAGTTATATGAAGGTGGTTGTGTGTATTAATTTTTAGGCTTAAATTGTATACACTATATGCTGTCCACTCACAAAATGTAGATTTTTGTTATATGGCAGCTGTTTTCCATAAACTTTTAATGCATTTGTGGATGGGGAACATATACCTATCACACGGCCTCTTTCAGTGTTTTTAACAGCAAAAGCTCTTATTGATGTACACACTTGGGTAGTATATGAGCCCTGTACACCTCAATATATTATGTTCACAATGTTTTTAAGTTCAAATCTCTGCTTGGATGTGAGTTTTAGGTGCAGAGGTTTGTTCTGATACATTTTATTATGTTCCTGGTTTGTCACAAAATTATGTGAAGGTGGATGTGATTTTAAACAGTCTGTTAAGGCAATTGCAATCAGATTGTCTGTTTTTAGGAAATATACAGCTTTTGGGGATGCAATTACTTTTCAAGGACTGTAATGCCTGTATTTTATAGGGTGTAACTTTTTAAAATTTCTAGCTTAAAACCAGATTATTGGCCTTTTCAGTTCTGGGGATTTTATGAAGGTATGTGCATATAAATATAGACCTAAATGGTATGATCATCGGGCTGTTCTTGGAACTGCCTGCTCCCGGTGACCGCATGTGTTTCAGAGCGGCTCGCGGAGCAGGCATAGTTAAGGACTTACCTCTGCATCGCCGGACTTGGGAATAAAGATGGCAGATCGCATGTGTTTGTCGGCGAACACTGCGAACTGGCCATCACTGCTCTGCACACGTATGTTTATCTTTAGAAGGTTACTGTATTTTCCACCCTATAAGACGCACCTAGGTTTTAGAGGAGGACAATAGGAAAAAAATATTTTTCATTAGACCTCAGATCAGACCACCAATCAGACCCCCAATGTTAATCAGACCTCAGCTGACAGCCCTAATCAGACCCCCAATGTTAATAAGACCCTCAATCAGACCTCAGATCAGACCCCCATGCCTCATATCAGCCCCCCAGGCTCATGTATGCAGCCTGTAGCCCCCAGCCTCATGTATGCAACCTTTAGCCCCCCATCCTCATGTATGCAGCCTGTAGCCCCCCAGCCTCATGTAAGCAGCCTGCAGCCCCCCAGCCTCATGTAAGCAGCCTGCAGCCCCCCAGCCTCATGTAAGCAGCCTGCAGCCCCCCAGCCTCATGTAAGCAGCCTGCAGCCCCCCAGCCTCATGTAAGCAGCCTGCAGCCCCCCAGCCTCATGTAAGCAGCCTGCAGCCCCCCAGCCTCTTGTAAGCAGCCTGCAGCCCCCCAGCCTCATGTATTCAGCCTGCAGCCCCCCAGCCTCATGTATTCAGCCTGCAGCCTCAGATCAGATAAAATAAAGAAACCACTTACCTCTCCTGCTCCTGGACGCCGCTGCTCCTTACCGCCCACGATCTTCTTCCTCCTGCTGTCAGCTGTGCTGTGAACTGGCACAGAGCACCCTCACGCTGTGCGCAGCCACAGCACAGCCGAGGACCAGGAAGTGGTGAGTACAGAGCCTTCACCACTTCCCGGTCCTCCGGTACTAATGAGCGCTTCCATAATGGAAGCACTCATTAGTATTCACCCCATAAGACGCAGGGACATAAGTGCGTCTTATGGGGCGAAAACTATGGTAGGTCTGTATAACTTTCTGACTGTGCTCTACTTTTATTTATTTTATGCACTTAAATAGCGCCAACATATTTCGCAGTGCTTTACAGACATTAATATCATGGTGTTCCCAATGGGGCTCACAATCTAAGTTCCCTATCAGTATGTTTTTGGAGTGTGGGAGGAAACAGGAATACCCGGAGGAAACCTACCCAAACACGGGGAGAACATACAAACTCCATGCAGATGTTGTCCTTGGTTGGATTTGAACCTAGGACCCCAGCTTTTACTGATATCCACTTTTATGCAGTTTTTATGAAAAATTACATTTTGATGCAAAATTGCATTAGGGTGTCTGTTTGTATAAAGTGCTAAGTGGCATTTTGACAATGTGTCAGGTGTCTACTTTCAGAAAATATGGGGGTGGTTGTATGATTTTTATATTTCATAATTTAGGTTTTAGGCTGCTTTCACACTAGCGTTCGGGTTTCCGTTCGTGAGCTCCGTTTGAAGGAGCTCACGAGCGGACCCGAACGCAGCCGTCCAGCCCTGATGCAGTCTGAATGGAGGCGGATCCGCTCAGACTGCATCAGTCTGGCGGCGTTCAGCCTCCGCTCCGCTCGCCTCCGCACGGACAGGCGGACAGCTGAACGCTGCTTGCAGCGTTCGGGTGTCCGCCTGGCCGTGCGGAGGCGTGCGGATCCGTCCAGACTTACAATGTAAGTCAATGGGGACGGATCCGTTTGAAGATGCCACAATGTGGCTCAATCTTCAAGCGGATCCGTCCCCCATTGACTTTACATTGAAAGTCTGGACGGATCCGTCCCAGGCTATTTTCACACTTAGCTTTTTTTAGCTAATATAATGCAGACGGATCCGTTCTGAACGGAGCCTCCGTCTGCATTATTATGGGCGGATCCGTTCAGAACGGATCCGCCCGAACGCTAGTGTGAAAGTAGCCTTATTTGTACGTGTCAAAACTGAAAAAATTGTTTCGGCTACCAGAACTGCAAAATTTCCACACATCCCTGGCAGCAAAAAGGTTAATATGTGATAATTTTTTTTATTTTTTTTCCTGTTAGTGTCCCTTTAAGTGTAAATGGAATGGAAGCTTTGTAGTTGTGTCATTTGAGGTTAATTGTGTACAAAAAAATTGAATGGTAAAGATAAGTATTATCTGTTTATTGCTCAGAAAAACCCATAACCAAAATATAAACATGATGATAATTACAAATCATAATAACCTGCACAAGCTTTTTGCTTAAAAAAAAATGTATATGCTAATCACATCTATTAAAGGGGTTGTCCAGAGTAAGGAAAATATTAAAGAGGGTAGTGTAACTGCTCCTTCCTACTGACGTGAATAGGATGGAGGAGCTGCAATTACACCTGTTCACCGTTGCTATGTGGATGGCGTGCAGGTACACATAGAATAGCTGATCGGTGGGTGGTGCCGAGAGTTGGGCCCCCGACAATCTGATATTGATGACCTATACTGAAGATAGGTCATCAATATAGGAAACTGGCCAACCCCTTTTAAAAACAGCAAAACGGATTTCTAACTGCTGTTTGTTTCACTGATGCCTTTCTGAGAAAAGGCTTTTAAAAATAGTCCCCTTTAATTGTAGGGGGGCTGTCAGTCCGTGAAAATGGACAAAGACTAAATCTTTTGATGGCTGTTGTTCACAGGCTCCAAAAAAAAAAATGCTGTGTGAATAACCCCCTAAACTATCACTGTTCCTAAAACAATCATGTGACGACCTTTAAAAAAAAGGCCGTTTTTCATTGTTGTGTAAATATTAAAAACGGTTAAACTGTCAGTTTATCATGGCCTTTTTTTGGCCTTTTTTCACGGCTTCCTTTCTGAAAAATGGCCAGCCCACTTGACTTGTATGGGTACTGTTGGCCTGTGAACACTGCTAGTATTGACGGTGTGAATATTCCCAGACTGTCATTGCTCTGAAAATGGCCCTGTGACGGACATTAAAAGAACAGCCATTGCACAACCGTTTTCGTGTGAACAACACCTAATGCTTTCTTCTAGAAACAGTGCCACACCTGCCCACAGTATGGTATTACAAATCAGCTCCATTCAGTTCAATAGAGCTTAGTGCTGTCACATGGCCTTTGCCGTTTTTGCGGCACGCAAATTGCGGGTTCGCAAAACACCGATATCAGCTGTGTGTGTTCCGCATTTTGCAGAACGGAACGTCCTGCCCTCTATGGAACTGTCCTATCCTTGTCCGTAAAAAGGGCAGAGCCGCGGAATGGACATACGGTGTGCTGTCTGCATCTTTTGCGGCCCCGTTAAAGTGAATATTGCAGATTCAAGGGGTAAATATCTTTACTGCACTTTTACAAACTACCCATTAAATGCTCTTGTGAAACAAGAATTATCTAATCTGCAGTTAATGCAGACAGCATTCGTCTGCGAGTGCCCGGTTATCTAATAGACAACTCTCTTTGAAATAATATTGGCTTCCGTCCCAATGAAATTTGGCTTGATAAACTAATAGACAACTTCTGTAATATAATGTGACTAACACAAGAAATATGAGGCTGACTTTGCATGACTCCCTGAGCTTCTATTAATTTCCTGGAAAAGAAACTGAATGGAAGTGATTGTTTTATCCCACGTCCTAACCCCCACATATGGCACATTATTCTGTCAGATAAGAATCTAATGATCAGGAAACATGAAAATATTTCTGCTGATGTAGACCGACGACTACAATTAGCACTTGGAGTGTAATACGTTCTAAGGATGAGGTACTAACTAGGTCTGGGCAGTTAATCAGTTTGAGTCAACTCTTTTCAATGATGCATAATTCAGATTTTTATTTTTGGATACTGTAGAGGGAAATCATGCGAGCTTATATATAGCTATATATTTATGTATCTGCCCCTTCATTGATATGTGTATATATGTATATATATATATATATATATATATATATATATATATATATATATATATATATCTGGGCCCCGTTATATGGCCAATAGGGATATATATTCCCTGTATGACCATGTATATATTGGCCCTGTATGGCAAATGGGGGCATATGCATGTCCCCTGTATGTGATGCCCCAGGTAGATGTGAGTATGTATATTTAGATATGTGTTTATGCCGCTGTAATTGCACACATGTCTATATATACACTTGTGTCAGCATGGTATATATATGTGCCTGTGAGTGTAATGTATAGATAGTGTGTGGGGTGGAATTAGGAATTGAATTGTGCAGTGTAGTTAGGTTTGTATTGTGTTTATTGTAGTGATATTATTGTATTGCGGTGTGTGCGTCTATATGTTTGTATATTTATAACCATTGATATATAAATATATATAGATATAGCGCAATAGGCTGTAATTGTATTTGTGTAATAAATATTTATTTGTAACATACAGTGTATAGTTAAGAAATGAATAAAATAAGCACTCACCACCTGGTATAATATTAATAGTTTATCTCTTCAATATTTAAAAAAAAAAATTGTATTGGCAACATATAACATTAAAACATAATTGTGTGAATATTGGTGGATATAATTGATGAATATAGCTAATGATTTCTAGCTGATAGCTATGGTTAATAAATATCGCTGATCTCTTGATGTCTGGAATGTATAACCTGCCTCAGGTATACCTAATACATTAACACCATATGTACAGATAAAAGTATCAAAAATATCAAGAATATCAAAAAAATCAAAAATGTAAAAATATATAGATCAAATAGTGTCCATAGTGTGGCAGAACATTCAAATAGTTCCAAAGATTTTCCAAAAGATTTTCCAAGAAATATATTAGTTCACAAGAACAAGTGGCAAAGTAAATGTGCTGAAACAAAGTGTCGAGTTATTCAATGTGATAAAAATCCTCGTGCGGTATGTATTGTCCAGACAAGTAAATTGAAGACTTAAAATCGATATTCGAATCTCCCAGTATTCATCAGTATTTCCAATATAGCATGGGAGTTAAATATTAGTATATGGGGTTAGGTGTTAGTGTATGGGGGTTGCATCTGGGGCGTCCCCCTGATGCTCACCCTCTTACCTTCCCCTGCGTGATGTTCGATGCTTTTAGGTGGTCAGCTTCGGTGCGACTCGCTATGTATCGCCGTTGAATATGGAAGAGACGGTAATTGCTTTCGGCGTTGTTTGTTAGTCTCGTTAGCCTTCCTCTGACGTCATCAAACCTCGTCTGGTTTGCGTGTCATTCTCCCGGCACCTTTCGTATAAGCTCGCAATAGGTTTGAGCCCTCCTTCTGGTTGTAGATAAGTGTATGCGTCGATCCGTATAGGGAACGATTTGCTCAAAATACACTTTCTTTGGGTTCTCTCCTAGGTCTAGATGGGTAGTTGGTCCTCTCCAAATCAGGCCAGACGCGTTTCGAGGGTTAATCCTCTTCCTCAGTGGCTATAGTGTGGGATCCAACTACCTCCTCCTTATATAGTATGTGGCTCCCAACCACCCACCTAAAACCTGGCACGGATTTATATTCCACATATATCCATTTTAATACGGTTAAGTTTATATATAATATTCAAAATTATACAAACAGCATTATTTAATAAAACGTTTTTAACAAAAACTTGGTTTATGTGTTATGTAATCTATAATACTTGTCCCATTGTTTCTTTTCATTTCATTAGATCATCTCTCCACTTTTTGGTTGTTTCCCAATGTATTTTTGTTTTTATTTGTATTTTTATTCAACGGGGAAATAAGATGGTATCTTTCTATCAGGACATCCTAATCAGTGTTCTGTGTATCTATCTATTCTTATTGTTTTTCATTGACCTATTTATGGTGACGTCTTCTTTATCATGCAGATATCAATTTTGAAGGAAAACGCATGCCATTCCCCAAAAAAAGCGCACCTGCGTTTCCTGTGCGTTTTGGCTGTGTTTTTACCGGAAATCATCCAGAAATCATTCCTGAGGAATTTCACTTAGGTGGCACCCTCTCAATATGCTTCCCCATGGATTTGGATATCAGTGTTTATCAATATGTTTTTATTATTTTATTTTATTTTGATCTCCATTTGTATCGTTGAAGGCACATAGATTTTATCCTTTGTTGGTCCCATAATATTCCAACTCGTTATAATATATCCCATTTTGGAATGTTGTAGCCTAAGTGTTGTGTAAGGGAAGGGAGCCTCCCCCCGAGAGAGCGTCCTGGTGCTGGTAAGCAGCCTAACTCAGGACGATCGATCAGAGGAAGGCACCCCCCCAGCTACAGAAATCCGAATAACTCAAAATCAGAGTTTAGGCCATGAGGAAGAAGTGTTTCGAATTCGAAGATCCGTCTCGATTCTTGTCTCGACATCCTGGCGATATGGTCTCCCCCTCTCCAGTGTACATCCACTTTCTCAAAGGCTGCGAAGACCATACCTCCAGGATTTTTGTTATGATGTTGTTTGTAATGCAGTGAGAGGGAGTGCTTCTCATACCCATTTCTGATGTTGGTGATATGTTCACTCAATCTTTTCTTAAGGGACCGTTTCGTTCTCCCCACATATTGCTTTTTGCACTGGCATTCAATTATATATAAGATGTTCTTTGAACTGCAAGTAAGGAAGTCTTTTATCTTCCATTTGAAGGAGTTGACCCTTGATTGGATTTCTATAGTTTTTTTAGGGAATGATGTCAGTTTGCATATACCACAACTTCCACACCTATAAAAGCCTTGCAACTTTAACCAATTGTGTATCATTCGATTGTCTGATTTGTGCTTGACTGTTGGGGCTACTTTTAAAGATAAGTTCTGGGCCCTTGTATAGGTTATCAAGGGACCTTTACTTACCATGGGACCTATAAGTTTGTCACCCAATAGATGGTGCCAGTGTTTCTTCACAATTGCTTCAACTTGCTTATGTTGTTTATTGAAGGGCAGAATTATTCTCAAATTTTCCTCCTTTTTTTCTTCCCTGTTTCGTGTGGTGTTTTCCCCAAAAAAGGACTCTCTTTGCATGTTTTTTACCTTTGTTAGTGCTTTTTCTAGTATGTTGGTGGGATATTCTTTCTCTAGAAATTGTTCTTTCATGATTCTAGATTCCCTCTCGAACTCCTCCTCCTCTGTGCAATTTCTTTTTATGCGCTTGAATTGTCCCGTGGGAACTTCAAGCAGCCACCTAGGTAGATGGCAACTTGAAAAGATGATATAACTATTCCGAGAGACTTCTTTCTGATATGTACTGCAAACCAATTGATCATTCTTTACTTTAATTTGTAGATCTAAGAATTCAATCTTCTCTGTGCTCACATTCGCGGAGAATTTCAAATTATATATGTTGGTATTAATGTCCTCCAAGAATATATTTAGATCTTCTCTCGTACCTCTCCAGATGAACAGGATGTCATCAATGAACCTGTGCCAGAGTACCAGGTCCGCGCCCAGCATGGGCAGGATCTTCTCACACTCCCATTGTGCCATAAATAAATTGGCATAGCTGGGCGCAAACCTGGTACCCATGGCAGTTCCTCTGATCTGGAGATAGTAGTCGAGATTATGTGCAAAATAGTTGTGGGTTAAGATAAATTTTACCCCTTCTGCTATAAATTCCACTTGGTCTTCAGGGAAACTACTATGCATTTTTAGTTGAGTTTTTAGTGCATTAATACCTTGGTCATGGTCTATGACCGTATACAGCGAACTCACATCAAGAGTCCCCAATATCCAATCTGTCTCATATTTGAGTCCCTCCACTATTTTTATAATTTGTGTTGTATCCCTAATATATGCAAAATTTTCTTTTACACTAGGTTGGAGATGTTTACACAACACTTAGGCTACAACATTCCAAAATGGGATATATTATAACGAGTTGGAATATTATGGGACCAACAAAGGATAAAATCTATGTGCCTTCAACGATACAAATGGAGATCAAAATAAAATAATAAAAACATATTGATAAACACTGATATCCAAATCCATGGGGAAGCATATTGAGAGGGTGCCACCTAAGTGAAATTCCTCAGGAATGATTTCTGGATGATTTCCGGTAAAAACACAGCCAAAACGCACAGGAAACGCAGGTGCGCTTTTTTTGGGGAATGGCATGCGTTTTCCTTCAAAATTGATATCTGCATGATAAAGAAGACGTCACCATAAATAGGTCAATGAAAAACAATAAGAATAGATAGATACACAGAACACTGATTAGGATGTCCTGATAGAAAGATACCATCTTATTTCCCCGTTGAATAAAAATACAAATAAAAACAAAAATACATTGGGAAACAACCAAAAAGTGGAGAGATGATCTAATGAAATGAAAAGAAACAATGGGACAAGTATTATAGATTACATAACACATAAACCAAGTTTTTGTTAAAAACGTTTTATTAAATAATGCTGTTTGTATAATTTTGAATATTATATATAAACTTAACCGTATTAAAATGGATATATGTGGAATATAAATCCGTGCCAGGTTTTAGGTGGGTGGTTGGGAGCCACATACTATATAAGGAGGAGGTAGTTGGATCCCACACTATAGCCACTGAGGAAGAGGATTAACCCTCGAAACGCGTCTGGCCTGATTTGGAGAGGACCAACTACCCATCTAGACCTAGGAGAGAACCCAAAGAAAGTGTATTTTGAGCAAATCGTTCCCTATACGGATCGACGCATACACTTATCTACAACCAGAAGGAGGGCTCAAACCTATTGCGAGCTTATACGAAAGGTGCCGGGAGAATGACACGCAAACCAGACGAGGTTTGATGACGTCAGAGGAAGGCTAACGAGACTAACAAACAACGCCGAAAGCAATTACCGTCTCTTCCATATTCAACGGCGATACATAGCGAGTCGCACCGAAGCTGACCACCTAAAAGCATCGAACATCACGCAGGGGAAGGTAAGAGGGTGAGCATCAGGGGGACGCCCCAGACGCAACCCCCATACACTAACACCTAACCCCATATACTAATATTTAACTCCCATGCTATATTGGAAATACTGATGAATACTGGGAGATTCGAATATCGATTTTAAGTCTTCAATTTACTTGTCTGGACAATACATACCGCACGAGGATTTTTATCACATTGAATAACTCGACACTTTGTTTCAGCACATTTACTTTGCCACTTGTTCTTGTGAACTAATATATTTCTTGGAAAATCTTTTGGAAAATCTTTGGAACTATTTGAATGTTCTGCCACACTATGGACACTATTTGATCTATATATTTTTGATTTTTTTGATATTCTTGATATTTTTGATACTTTTATCTGTACATATGGTGTTAATGTATTAGGTATACCTGAGGCAGGTTATACATTCCAGACATCAAGAGATCAGCGATATTTATTAACCATAGCTATCAGCTAGAAATCATTAGCTATATTCATCAATTATATCCACCAATATTCACACAATTATGTTTTAATGTTATATGTTGCCAATACAATTTTTTTTTTAAATATTGAAGAGATAAACTATTAATATTATACCAGGTGGTGAGTGCTTATTTTATTCATTTCTTAATTTTAATCATCACTCTGTGTGGACTGGTGAACCACCCATAAAATATAGCACCATTATCATACATCAGATACGGGTGAGCCACGATATATATATTCCTCCTTTCTCAATTATTTAATACAGTGTATAGTGATTTTAGTGACCGCCGTAGTAATAGTAGTAGCAGTAAGTCGATTTTATTTCAGTGTAGAGTAAAGCAATCAGAGTGTATTCCTTTTATAGTATAAATAGGCAGAGTTATCAATAGACGACTCACGCCTATTTATGAATATGAATTATTGAGATTAACACAAAATATCAATAATTTATATTTCCCTTAACAAATACAAAAGACATTCTGATTTTTAGTCTGCGAGTTTTCCCTGTTCACTCCAGGTCTAAAAAAAGTGGGCTTTACATGGGCGGGGAAGGGGATGGGCGGTAGGTCCCTCTCATTTACCATTTTCTAAGCCCGTTTAAGGCCTAGAAAATGGTCTAAGTGTAAGACTAATAAAACAATACATATTTGGCATTGTCATAATTGTAATAACCCCTAGGATAAAGGTAACATGCTAGTTATAGTACATGGTGAATGACTTAAAATTAAATGGCAACAAGCAATTGCTTTATTTTCCATTATTGGCCAAAAAGTTATAAAAGACATAGGGGTTTTCCACTCTTCGATATCCTTTCTGATAGGTCTTCAATATCAGATCAGTGGGGGTCCGACACACCTAGGATCAGCTGTTTTCAGCAGCCACTGATGCCAGAAACAAAACAGGGGACACAGTTGGAAACGAAGTCCATTGTCACAAGAGTGGAAAACTCCTTTAATCAATAAGTGATATGTATCCCCCTCAAAAAGGGCTTCGCGATTTGGCCAAAAAATTCTATTTTTTTTTTACAACCTTATGGATAATTTTCGATTTGAATCTCAATTTTCTTATTTTTCTTAATTAAACTGAAAAAATAAATAAATACCAAGACTGTATAGACCGGCACTGCAGTGGTTACTATACATAGACTGGCACTGCAGTGGTTACTATACATAGACCGGCACTGCAGTGGTTACTATACATAGACCGGCACTGCAGTGGTTACTATACATAGACCGGCACTGCAGTGGTTACTACACATAGGCCAGGCAAATTATGTGGCGGGTGTGCGCGGGCCAGGCAAATTATGTGGTGGGTGTGCGCGGGCCAGGCAAATTATGTGGCGGGTGTGCGGGCCAGGTAAATGATGCGGCGGAGGTGTGGGCCAGGTAAATGATGCAGAGGGGGCAGGTAAAATCGATTAGACAATTCTGTAAAAAAAACTGAATCGTCAGATGCCTCAAAAGGTGAATTAATCAAATCAATTTGATTAATCGCCCAGCCCTACGTCAAAACAAACAAGCCTTCAATGTCTACATTGACAGAAAAATAAAAAGGTTATGGTTCTTGGAATACCACAATAGAAAAAGCATTTGACCATGGTGGGGGGATGGGGGGGGGTCCCTGTTCCCCTGTCCTAATGGAGAGATAGGTCAAGCATGCGCCCTGCTGCTCCATTCATTATGTATGGAACTGATGGCGAACAGCAGAACAAAAAAAACAAGCAAGTCAAGATTAATATTAAAAATCATCCTCAAGGAGGAAAAAACTGAGATTTTAATTTTAAAGGGAACCTGTCACCGGCATTTTGTGTACAGAGCTGAGGACATGGGTTGCTAGATGGCCGCTAGCACATCCGCAATACTCAGTCCCCATAGCTCTGTGTGCTTTTATTGTGTAAAAAAAAAACAAAAAAAAAAAAAAAAAACGATTTTATACATATGCAAATTAACCTGAAATGAGTCCTGTCCCTGACTCATCTCAAGTACAGGACATATCTCAGGTCAATTTGCATATCTATCAAATCAGTTTTTTTACACAATAAAAGCACACAGAGCTATGGGGACTGGATATTGCGGATGTGCTAGCGGGCATCTAGCAACCCATGTCCTCTGCTCTATACCCAAAATCCAGGTGACAGGTTCCCTTTAAGCCACATTATCCAGCCCTGGCACTAACTTTGAATTATGTAATAGCCAACATACTGGTCACTTCTTCTAGCTTCCTTCAAGCTTGTCAAAGGGGTTGTCTTATAACAGCAACCACTGCCCACCCTATATATGCCTTACCAGGGCAGATGGTGTCCCTTGCTTGTGATCACTTGGACGGGACGATTGGTTGCAATTACATTGCACTGCCTCTACAAGTGAGATGATGCTAGTCGGAACCCCGCTGATCTGATACTGATCATCTATCCTGAGGGTAGGTCATCAATGTTATACCTCTGCACAACCCCTTTAAGGTAAATGTTGCAGAGAGTGACATTTACATTTATCAATCATGCCACCAATAATGATTTTTACGGCTGCACGATCAATGAAGAGCAAAAATAAACATTAGTAACAGATGGCTTTTTTCTCTTCATGCACAATCATTGTTATAAAGGATCACGGTTCAGTGTTTCCGCCTACATAATCCATTTCTGTACAAGACACATAGATGTAAATCGTTGCTTTTTTATATAGGGATGATGCTTTTTGCTGCTCACATTGGACCAATCAGTTGCATAAAATAGAAGCATCGGCATAGCAGATGAATTCAAAAATGGTTTTCACAGAAAACTCCTGAAAAAACACCTACCTCCCCTCCGCTACATGGAACGGCTTGCGAGTAGCGAGATGTGCAGAGGGCACCTTTCACATTAACATCATCCTCCAGCTGAAAACTCTGGGTGCAGTTTGTGGAGAAATATTTATATGGACGCCAACTGAGGCCAAAATCCTGTGAACCCTCTAGAATCATGGCTGCAGGTCGGGGGGATTTAAATACCATAATCAGATGAGTGAAGTAAAATGTAGTTTCTAGATTTAACTGTAGAATTTCCCTCTGGACATCGCGGGCTGACTGCCACCACGTGCGTGGAATTTTGAACGTTGAATCCGCCATCGCAGATGCTGGATGTGATAGCCGGGGAACTGCAGCACTGCATTTGTCACACTTTGGTTCCTTGCAAGTTTGGTCTGGATAGTCAGTATATGTGCAATATAGTTCTGTGCTATTAGAGCCGCAGACTGTGTCCGTCCATATACGCCGGCCAATCGCTAAATTGCCCATCCTAGGATTACAAGCTTTTTCTCGCTGAGATGCTATTGTAGCCATGGTGTTAATCCCTGAAAAAAAAAAGGTAAAGTAGTGAGTTACACTATAAGAGTAGAATAGTATCGTTTGCCAAATCTCCTGGTTGCCAAAATGTTGTGATTTTTTCAGGGGGTTTTGTGCTCTGCTCTTCACTATTTCAAAAAGGGGGCAGAGTGAGGCATGGAGTGGGCAACATGGGGCTGGGTACAGCTGGCCAGGGATATTAGATTACTGTATACCTGAAATCTGCACCAACCCCCTTGCTGGTGTAGGTACTATAAGTTCTGGCACACAAACATCTTTGATAATGGTTGTGCTACGGCCTATGCACAAGAACGTATTTGGTTTCTGTGTCCGTTACATCTTTTGCGGATAGGATGCAGACCCATTCATTTCAATGGGTCCGCAATAAATGCGGACAGCACACAGTGTCTGTTTTGTAGCCCCACAAAAAAGATAGAACATCCGTTTTATGTACAAGGATAGGCACTGTTACAATGGATCCGCAAAAAAACCCAGATGCAATATGGATGTCAGACGGATGGCATCCGTATTTTTTGCGTTGCGGATCGCAAATAAAACATATGGTCATGTGCGTGAGCACTTAGGCCTCATGCACACGACCGTTGTGTGCATCCGTGGCCGTTGTGCCGTTTTTTTTCACGGACCCATTGACTTTCAATGGGTCCGTGGAAAAATCGGAAAATGCACCGTTTTGCAGCCGAGGCCGTGATCCGTGTATCCTGTCCGTCAAAAAAATATGACCTGTCCTATTTTTTTGACGGACAACGGTTCACGGACCCATTCAAGTCAATGGGTCCGTGAAAGAACACGGATGCACACAAGATTGGCATCCGTGTCCGTGATCCGTGGCCGTAGGTTGCTTTCATACAGACGGATCCGAAGATCCGTCTGCATAAAAGCTTTTTCTGATCTAAGTTTTCACTTCGTGAAAACTCATTTCCGACAGTATATTCTAACACAGAAGCGTTCCCATGGTGATGGGGACGCTTCTAGTTAGAATACACTGCAAACTTTGTACAAGACTGCCCCCTGCTGCCTGGCAGCACCCGATCTCTTACAGGGGGATATGATAGCACAATTAACCCCTTCAGGTGCGGCACCTAAAGGGGTTAATTGTACTATCATATTCCCCTGTAAGAGATCAGGGCTGCCAGGCAGCAGGGGGCAGACCCCCCCCCTCCCCAGTTTGAATATCGTTGGTGGCACAGTGTGCCCCCACCATCGCCCCCCCTCCCTCCCTCTATTGTATTAAATCGTTGGTGGCACAGTGTGCCAACCACCATCGGCCCCCCTCCCTCCCTCTATTGTATTAAATCGTTGGTGGCACAGTGTGCCAACCACCATCGGGCCCCCTCCCTCCCTCTATTGTATTAAATCGTTGGTGGCACAGTGTGCCAACCACCATCGGCCCCCCTCCCTCCCTCTATTGTATTAAATCGTTGGTGGCACAGTGTGCCAACCACCATCCCCCCCCCCCCTCCCTCTATAGCAGTAACATTGGTGGCAGTGTGCGGTCTCAACAGTAGAAGATTCATACTTACCTGCTTGCTGCTGCGATGTCTGTGAACGGCCGGGAGCTCCTCCTACTGGTAAGTGACAGTTCTTTAGCAATGCGCCGCACAGACCTTTCACTTACCAGTAGGAGGAGCTCCCGGCCGGACACAGACATCGCAGCAGCAAGCAGCTAAGTATGAATCTTCTACTGTTGAGACCGCACACTGCCACCAATGTTACTGCTATAGAGGGAGGGGGGGGGGGGGCGATGGTGGTTGGCACACTGTGCCATCAACGATTTAATACAATAGAGGGAGGGAGGGGGGCCGATGGTGGTTGGCACACTGTGCCACCAACGATTTAATACAATAGAGGGAGGGAGGGGGGCCGATGGTGGTTGGCACACTGTGCCACCAACGATTTAATACAATAGAGGGAGGGAGGGGGGGGCGATGGTGGGGGCACACTGTGCCACCAACGATATTCAAACTGGGGAGGGGGGGGGGCTGCCCCATGCTGCCTGGCAGCCCTGATCTCTTACAGGGGAATATGATAGTACAATTAACCCCTTTAGGTGCCGCACCTAAAGGGGTTAATTGTGCTATCATAGCCCCCTGTAAGAGATCGGGTGCTGCCAGGCAGCAGGGGGCAGTCTTGTACAAAGTTTGTAGTGTATTCTAACCTGAAGCGTCCCCATCACCATGGGAATGCCTCTGTGTTAGAATATACTGTCGGATCTGAGGTTCACGAAGTAGCTCATATCCGACAGTATATTCTAACACAGAGGCGTTCCCATGGTGATGGGGACGCTTCAAGTTAAAATATACCATCGGATTGGAGAAAACTCCAATCCGATGGTATAAAAGAACTCCAGACTTTACATTGAAAGTCAATGGGGACGGATACGTTTGAAATGGCACCATATTGTGTCAACATCAAACGGATCCGTCCCCATTGACTTGCATTGTAATTCAGGACGGATCCGTTTGGCTCCGCACGGCCAGGCGGACACCAAAACGACTTTTTTTTTCATGTCCGTGGATCCTCCAAAAATCAAGGAAGACCCACGGACGAAAAAAACGGTCACGGATCACGGACCCCGTTTTTGCGGACCGTGAAAAAAAACGGTTGTGTGCATGAGGCCTTAGGCCCCATGCACACGGCCGTGTTTCACAGCCGTGTGCGGGCCGTGGAACCGCGGCCTGGATCCCTCCTGAGAGCAGGAGCGCACGGCGTCACTGGTTGCTATGACGCCGTGCGCTCCCTGCTGCCGGCACAGTACAGTAATACACTGGTATAGATCATACCAGTGTATCACTGTATTGCGGCGGCAGCAGGGAGCGCACGGCGTCATAGCAACCAGTGACGCCGTGCGCTCCTGCTCTCAGGAGGGATCCAGGCCGCGGTTCCACGGCCCGCACACGGCTGTGAAACACGGCCGTGTGCATGGGGCCTTAGGCAGAGGATAGCCTTAGGGCTCATGCACACTACCACATGTATTTTGTGGTCCGTGTGACGTCCATGTTGCATCTGTTCTATTTGTTGATACATTTGTAACAATGCCTATCCTCATCCGCAAAACAGACAAGAATAAGACATGTTCTATGTTTTTTGCGGAACGGACATGTGGTCATAAAGACAGGAATGCACACAGAGTCATTTCAGTTTTTTTCAAGCCCCATTGAAGTGAATGGTTTCACATACGGACCTGTAAAAAAATGGAACGGAAACTGAAAAAAAAAAAAAAGTTCCTGTGCATGAGCCCTCAGACTGACGTGTAAACTGCTAGTCTTAATGAATATCTCCCTAAGGGCTCATGAAGGCGAGCGGGTGTTCCCCGTGCCCGTATTGCAGACCGCAAACCCTTTCAAGTCAATGGGTCCGCATCTGCAAATGGCATGTACTCGGCCAGTACCCCTGCACTGCAGACCACAGTATGGGGAACACGCTCATGTGCATCAATGAAATAACAGCATACTGTCTCATGCACATGGCAGAGTCGTGGGAACTTTGTGGTCGGCAATAACCGCATTATGGAGATTCTCTCTGCTCGGAGGACTGCTTCTAGGGAAGAATACCTCTGGAATACAGCATCTAAAAAGGAGCCTGCCCCAATCTTTTTCTGTCATAGCCATACAGATTTTGGTAGAAAAAGAAGCTCTGTATTCCTTCATAGGAAATCTGAAGCTACAGAGGTACAATATGGCCCCTTAAGTTCCTAGCTTGCATCACACAGTCGTAGGCATAAGATCTAAGAAAGGATTAATACTAATCTGTATACATAAAGGAACCCAGTGAAGAATGGTGGTAACAGCAATAGCCAGTGGCATAACACAGGGTTTCAGGTGGGTACTTGTTGAGGCAATCTGATTGCAAAATCCACAACTGATATTAAGGAATGGGATTTTATCAAACCTCATTAACTAAAGCTATTTTCACACTGGCGTTTCTGGGTCCGCTTGTGAGATCCGTTTCAGGGCTCTCACAAGCGGCCCAAAAACGGATCAGTTCAGTCCCAATGCATTCTGAATGGATAAGGATCTGTTCAGAATGCATCAGTCTGCCTCCATTCCGCTCTGGAGGCAGACACCAAAACACTGCTTGCAGTAATGCAAACAGATCCGTTCTGAACGGATACAAGCGTTTGCATTATAGGTGCAGATCCGTCTGTGCAGATACAAGACGGATCCGCACCTAAACGCAGGTGTGAAAGTAGCCTAACAGTGAAAAATCCAGAGCAGATTTTCAGCAGCATGGCCTATTCGTTGCAAAAATGCACAGATTTAATTCATTACAATGCAATGAGTAAAATCATCAATGAAATGCTGTGTATTCACATACTCTCACAGTCAGTCTCTGCTAGGCTTCGGAAAATGGCAGCTGCTCCAACAGAGTCTATATGGAGCGGACAGTGGCGAAGTGAATCAGTTTCACCTCAGTCTCCGCTCAGCACACCATCAGGTCTTCTTCCACTGAAAGAAAACACTATTTACGGCCTCATGCACACGACCGTTGTTCTGATCCGAGCCGCAGTTTTTGCGGCTCGAGTGTGGACCCATTCACTTCAATGGTGCCGCAAAAGATGTGTGCTGTCCTCATCCGTTGCTCCGTTCCGTGGTCTGCCCAAAAATATAACATGTCCTATTCTTGTCCGTTTTGCGGACAAGAATAGGCATTTCTACAATCAGCCGCCTGTTCCGTTCTGCAAATTGCGGAAGGCACACGGGCGGCTTCTCTCTTTTGCGGATCCGCAATTTGCAGACCGCAAAAAACGGAACGGTGTGTGCATGACGCCTACAGCAGATATCCAGACAATGGGAGCATGTCTACAATCCATTGGCACACATTTCTATACTGATTGGGATAACTTGCACAAGTCACCACAGACCCTTCTTGCAGTCTCCTCTTGAGAAACACAACACTCACCCATGGCGGCTGTAAGATTCTGCCACAGAATTAGGCAGTTTTTGCCCAATGTGGGTGGGAGTTGCTTGGCCACATGCGACTAGTTGCACTGTCTGATATCACCCTTAGGGCAGACTTACAAAGGCGAGTTCAATGGGAGAAACTCGCTGCGTGTGGCAGTGAGAGTTCCCTCTCTGACAGGATCTCACAGCGTTATAATTAATTATTTAGAAGGTTGTGTGTCCCTGTAAGATCTGGAATCTATTGAATTACACTGACAGCATTATGTCAGTGTAATTCAATAGATTTCAGGTCTCACAGGGACACACAGCCTTGTAAAATAATTATAACGCTGTAAAGAGAGCAGAGTTCAGAATGGGAACCTCACTGCCACACGCAGTCTGGCCTTAGGCTACAATCTGACGGAATTCACTGGATCCAGCACTGCCACATGCGGACGGAATGTCCGCCAGCCTCATTAAGAATAATGGGGTCTGGCGGAGATCTGCATGCATTCCAGCAGAGAACTGGCAGGACAAACTGCTGCATGCTGAGGTTTGTGTCCGTCCGATTCTCCGCTTGAATGCCGGAACAGCCATGCCAGAGTTTCAAACCACAGGCGTGAAAGTAGCCTAATGCTTATAGCACACGAGCAATATGGAATGAGTCAGGGTCTATTCAGGGAGAAACTGACTGTTTTGCACGCAGGTTTAATCAGTTTTGTCTGGGACTGCATTCAGTGTTTCAGTTTTTTCTGCACAGATACAATCACATTGTATCTGGTCTCCGTTATGCAGGAAGGAAAACAAAGTCCCGCATAACGGAAAGCAGACGGATCCGTTATGCTTGGCCATACACTTCTATTATGTCGGATCAAAACGAAATGCCTCTTAAAGGCTTCGGTTTTGCATTCCGTCTACATATTCTGTTATATTTTGTTATAACGGAATCCATAACGGATTTCCCTCACCACCCGACCACTGAACCCGTAAGGTTCGGGTTTGCTCATTCCTAGCCACAACCTTTCACACTGAGAAAACCCCTTTAAAGGGGTGGTTGCATGAAGACAACCCATGTAACGCTTGTTAGCAATAATCTGTTCAATTGTCAGCCCATGGTTACCGCAGTGCTGATCCCATTCATTTAAGGGTTTCATCAAAAACTGCAAACTACTCTATATGAACAAAGGGGAGATTTATCAAGCCCTGCACAGCAGGATTCTGGCTTCAAAAAGTCGCAAATAGGGCTTTGCAACTTTTTGGTGTAAGCTGGGCAAAAAGTATGTGAACTTTTGAGCACTACACCTTCCAGCACCACCTACATATTTCGAGTGAAATACTGGTCAGAATTTAAGAGTAGATCACTTTTGTGACACATTTATGAACTGTGGCTTTTTTAAAAGTTGCAAAAAAGTCACTCAGGCGTACTTTTACTGAAATAAGCACAACCACATTGTACTTGCGCCCCATTTAGTATTACTGTGTCCCATTTACATAAACTTGCACATGGCATCTCCAGTCAAGTACAATGATAAATTCCCCCCAAAGTCTTTATGTGGTAGATCACCTAGCAAACATGACTTAGAGACACCGTCCTTAATTGTTTTTCCTCTTTAGCTAATTACCAAATCCTATGTCTGAGATTTTTACAATTTACGTCAAATACAATTCTGACAGTTCCGATTAAGTAATCCCTAACAAATACTTAATCTGTTATAATCCTTTACTTCAGACATCACTTCTTTAGCTTCAAAGTTTTGAAATATAACTTACTGTCAATGTAAAAACGCCTATTATATCACCTCAGACAGTGGTAGCACATCGCTAGGATATGGAACCCGCTCCCATCTCCAGAACTGGACCACCAAAGTCAAGGAAGAACAGCCGTGCGTACGTGGCTGCCCTGCATCCACTTCTAGGGGAGTTCCAAAATTTCCAGCAGTCCCATAGAGAAGAATGGAGCAGGGACCGCGCTTGTGCAGCACACTCTCCATTCATTTCTAGGGGACCTTCGAGAATAGCTGAACTCTAATAATACCCTACATGTCAAAGTTTTTCTCCACACAATTCTGGTTTTCCATATGAGCATTTCCAGAAAGTATAGCCTATACTTACAGTACAGACCAAAAGTTTGGACACACCTTCTCATTCAAAGAGTTTTCTTTATTTTCATAACTATGAAAATTGTAGATTCACACTGAAGGCATCAAAACTATGAATTAACACATGTGGAATTATATACATAACAAAAAAGTGTGAAACAACTGAAAATATGGCATATTCTAGGTTCTTCAAAGTAGCCACCTTTTGCTTTGATTACTGCTTTGCACACTCTTGGCATTCTCTTGATGAGCTTCAAGAGGTAGTCACCTGAAATGGTCTTCCAACAGTCTTGAAGGAGTTCCCAGAGATGCTTAGCACTTGTTGGCCCTTTTGCCTTCACTCTGCGGTCCAGCTCACCCCAAACCATCTCGATTGGGTTCAGGTCCGGTGACTGTGGAGGCCAGGTCATCTGGCGCAGCAACCCATCACTCTCCTTCATGGTCAAATAGCCCTTACACAGCCTGGAGGTGTGTTTGGGGTCATTGTCCTGTTGAAAAATAAATGGTCCAACTAAACGCAAACCGGATGGAATAGCATGCCGCTGCAAGATGCTGTGGTAGCCATGCTAGTTCAGTATGCCTTCAATTTTGAATAAATCCCCAACAGTGTCACCAGCAAAGCACCCCCACACCATCACACCTCCTCCTCTATGCTTCATGGTGGGAACCAGGCATGTAGAGTCCATCCGTTCACCTTTTCTGCATCGCACAAAGACACGGTGGTTGGAACCAAAGATCTCAAATTTGGACTCATCAGACCAAAGCACAGATTTCCACTGGTCTAATGTCCATTCCTTGTGTTCTTTAGCCCAAACAAGTCTCTTCTGCTTGTTGCCTGTACTTAGCAGTAGTTTCCTAGCAGATATTCTACCATGAAGGCCTGATTCACACAGTCTACTCTTAACAGTTGTTCTAGAGATGTGTCTGCTGCTAGAACTCTGTGTGGCATTGACCTGGTCTCTAATCTGAGCTGCTGTTAACCTGCGATTTCTGAGGCTGGTGACTCGGATGAACTTATCCTCTGCAGCAGAGGTGACTCTTGGTCTTCCTTTCCTGGGGTGGTCTGCATGTGAGCCAGTTTCTTTGTAGCCCTTGATGGTTTTTGTGACTGCACTTGGGGACACTTTCAAAGTTTTCCCAATTTTTCTGACTGACTGACATTCATTTCTTAAAGTAATGATGGCCACTCATTTTTCTTTACTTAGCTGCTTTTTTCTTGCCATAATACAAATTCTAACAGTCTATTCAGTAGGACTATCAGCTGTGTATCCACCTGACTTCTCCACAACGCAACTGATGGTCCCAACCCCATTTATAAGGCAAGAAATCCCACTTATTAAACCTGACAGGGCACACCTGTGAAGTGAAAACCATTTCAGGTGACTACCTCCTGAAGCTCATCAAGAGAATGCCAAGAGTGTGCAAAGCAGTAATCAAAGCAAAAGGTGGCTACTTTGGAGAACCTAGAATATGACATATTTTCTGTTGTTTCATACTTTTTTGTTATGTATATAATTCCACATGTGTTAATTCATACTTTTGATGCCTTCAGTGTGAATCTACAATTTTCATAGTCATGAAAATAAAGAAAAAACTCTTTGAATGAGAAGATGAGTCCAAACTTTTGGTCTGTACTGTATATATGGCAGGTTTTCCTGACAGATTGTGGAGCTTCTCCAATAGTGATGGCCAGTTCACAGTGTTCGCCAACGAACACATGCGGGCTGCAATCTTAACTCACCCGTCCAGCGATGCACAGGTAAGCCCTTGCCTGTGCTGCAAGCCGGTCTAAAACAAATGCGGTCACCGGGAGCAGGCAGTTCCGAGAACAGCCCGATGAAGGCCCTCGGCGGCTGTCCTCGGAACTGCCTGCTCCCGGTGACCGCATTTGATTTCTGACCATCTCACGGCACAGGCAAGGGCTTACCTGTGCATCGCCGGACTTGTGAGTTAAGATGGCAGCCCGCATGTGTTCGTTGGCGAACACTGCGAACTGGCCATCACTGTTCTGCAATGCATTGCCCTCAGATGACAGGAAACCAGCAGAATTCAAAATGATCACCTAACCCAAATTTACTATACAGCAAGTGTGCGCAAAAACTGTAAAATGTCCACCTTTCCCTTTATCTATAAAATGTTTTTTTTCCCTTTCCTTCTCATTTTACCTCCATTGTGCAGGGCACAGTGTAAAAAACAAAAAAAAACATTACTGGAAGCAGCAGAGACAGCAGCTCAGCACTGGACCAGGAAAGGTTTAGTTTTGCACCATACCCAGAACCATAGACATTAGGTCTTGTTCACATTTCCGTTTTTCATATTTTCTGCAGATAGCACACATACCTATTGATTTTACCATCTGTTTACATAGCGGTATTTTTTACTGACCATGGGTAAGAGACATGCACTACTTTGATCCGTGATGCAAACAAAACACGTCCATTACAGTCTATGGGACTGTGAAACTCATGGATACAACACGTTTGTCCATTTTTCACTGACCACTGATAGGAGATGCTTTTGAAATGTATTTTCAGCTGAGCAGTGTCCGTGGAATATGGAGGACACACGGGAGGCAATAAATGGACACACGGACCAAACATAGATGCTTCATGGACAACCGCACGGATGAAACGCAGACAGATTTTTTCACGGACATCAAACAAATATGGAAATGTGAACGAAGCCTAGGTTCCTCTTTGAGGAAATTAAAAGTCTGGAGTTGATCCTAAGTGCTGAATTAGCATTTTGCATCTGTTCATAGGAATTCATTGCCATCCAAAGAGGTATCAATGCTAGTGCAGAAGGTCAGACAAATCTATAAGGCCCCATGCACACGGCCGTGTGCGGGCCGTGGAACCGCAGCCTGGATCCCTCCTGAGAGCAGGAGCGCACGGCGTCACTGGTTGCTATGACGCCGTGCGCTCCCTGCTGCCGGCACAGTACAGTAATACACTGGTATAGATCATACCAGTGTATTACTGTATTGCGGCGGCAGCAGGGAGCGCACGGCGTCATAGCAACCAGTGACGCCGTGCGCTCCTGCTCTCAGGAGGGATCCAGGCCGCGGTTCCACGGCCGTGAAACACGGCCGTGTGCATGGGGCCTTAGGGTGCATTCACACCAGCAGAAAATGCCTGCAGTATGCCGATCCTTGCTATATTGCTGGGCAGTCAATGTAGTCTGGCAGGAAGGTGCTAGTATCCAGCCATGACTCAGCTCTCTAAGGGTACTTTTACACTTGCGTTGTTGGATTCCGTCAGGCAGTTCTGTTGCCGGAACTGCCTGCCGGATCTAGCAATCTGTATGCAAACGGATACCATTTGTAAACGGATCCAGATGCAGATCCATCTCTCAGGTTGCCATCTGGGAAAAAGGATCCAGCATTTATCTTTTTCACATTTTTAAAGGTCTGCACATGTGCAGACCGCAAAACCGGATCTGTTTTTCCGGAACACTTGGGACAGAGAAAATACTGCAGCATGCTGTGGTATTATCTCCGTCCTGAACAGTCAAAAAGACTAAACTGAAGACATCCTGATGCATCCTGAACGGATTGCTCTGCATTCAGAATCAGGGTTGTTGCGGGTATCGAAATTTCGATACCCAATCGATACTTTTGTCCCGGTATCGATACGATACCTGGATTTCCATTTTTTCAATACTGGCCTGCTCTGCTGCACAGTCTAGTATCTCTGAACATGAGCGCGCTGCTCTCAGTGCGCTCATGTTCCCTCAGCTGCACAGGGGAGATGGAAGCAGTGTCTCCCTCTCCCTGTGCCGCTGCTGCCACCAATGGGGAGAGAGGGGCGGGGGAGGGGAGGGCGCACTGTGCCACGAATTTTAGGACAACCTTTTTTATGGGTTCGGACTTAGTTAAGTTACCAGGCTACATAGAGCGGCGCCCAGGGATCTCCCTGCACCTACTATTATTCCTGGGTGCAGCTTTGTTCACCCGCTGTGCCCCCATTACTGTCTCCTGCTCCGTATGCTTATTACTACTATCGGAGCGATGGGGAGGAGACTTCAGCTTCTCTCCTGGGCGTTCCGAGAAGCATACGGAGCAGGAACCTGTAACTGGGGCACAGCAGGCGAACGGAGCGGCGTCCAGGAATAATAGTGGGTGCAGGGAGATCCCTGGGCGACGCTCTATGTAGCCTGGTAACTTAACTAAGTTCGAACCCACGAAAGGTAGTCTTTAACTTTTAATACAGGAGGCAGGTGCCGGCAGCCGAATCACATTGCTGGCACCCTGCCTCTGACAGGGAACTGCGATCAGCGGCAGTGAACCCCAGTATTAAAATCATTGGTGGCAGTGGCCACAGGGTCCCCTCCTCTTCATTGGTGGCAGTGGCAGCTTATGATCTGAGTCCCAGCAGTGTAAGCCTGGGGCTCCGATCAGTTACCATGGCAGCCAGGACGCTACTCAAGCCCTGCCATAGTCGGCTCCCTGCTGCTGTGTGAACAGAGCAGCAGGGAGGGTGTAAAGTCCTATTCACCCTGATAGAGGTCTATCAGGGTGAATAGGACAAGGGATGAAAAAATCCCAGGTTCTAGCCCCTAAGGGGGAAAATAGTTATTAAATAAAAAGTAAAAAAAAAATAAGTATAAGGCCTCCTGCACACGACTTTTTTAACGTCCCGCAAAACGTGGTTCTGTTGTACCGTGATCCGTGTCCGTTTTTTCTTCCGTGGGTCTTCCGTGATTTTTGAAGGATCCACGGACATGAAAAATGAAAAGAAAAATCTAAGTCAAGTTTGCCATTGAAATGATAGGAAAAAACGGACACGGACGCGGATGACAATCTTGTGTGCATCCGTGATTTTTCACAGACCCATTGACTTGAATGGGTCCGTGAACCGTTGGCCGTGAAAAAAATAGGACAGGTCATATTTTTTTCACGGCCAGGAAACACGGATCACGGATGCGGCTGCCAAACGGTGCAGTTTCCGATTTTTCCACTGACCCATTGAAAGTCAATGGGACCGCAGAAAAACACATTAAACGGGACAACGGCCACGGGTGCACACAATGGTCAGTGTGCAGGAAGCCTAAATTATATATAATATAAATAATAAATAAACATATCACATATCGCCACGTCCGAAAAGTCCAAACTATTAAAATAGAAATAAAATCCATGCAGCGAATGCCGGAACAGAAAAAAAAAATATAATAATAATAAAAAAAACTGCGCCATTCGCCTTTTTTTTTTTATGCGGAATGCACGTGGCTTTTTTGGTCTATTTTTTTCGCATGGTATCGAGTATCGCAATACTTTTTTATGGTATCGAAATCGAATCAAAAATTTGGTATTGCAGCAACTATATTCAGAATGCATTGGGATAAAACTGATCAGTTCTTTTCCGGTATAGAGCCCTTAGAACAGAACAATGCTAGTGTGAAAGTACCGTAAGGCTCCATTCACACGTCCGCAATTTTGTTCTGCATTTTGCGGAACGGAATTGCGGACCCAGTCATTTCTATGGGGCAGCCATCTGGAATTGCGGATCCGCACTTCCAGGTCCTCAATTCCGTTCCCGAAAAACATAGAACATGTCTTATTCTTGTTCGCAATTGTGGACAAGAATAGGCATTTTCTGCCGGTGATGTGCGGTCCGCAAAATACGGAACGCACATCGCTGATGTCCGTGTTTTGCAGATCCACGTTTTTTTATTTATTTATTGTTGATAACTTTCATTTTATTTCTAACTTACTCTGGACATGAACTGCAACAATGGCGCAGATTTACTAATTCTACATTAGCTTAGTCAGGCATATCACAAGGGCTCAGGATGATTACTTTCAGACAGATTTTTACACCAGAGTTGTGGCACAATATTGGCACTATATGGTGTATATGAGAACATGCCCCCCCTTTACCATGAAGTCATGCCCCCTAGTCAGACTAAGTGAAGATAATATTTGGAAACAAAGATGCTGTGTGAACTGGCCAGTCAGAGCTGGCATCATATGTGGCTACTGTGGCCAGGAAGGGAAACCAGTAAGCTCAACCATTGAACTACTTTGTGAAGTATTCAAACAGGGGCAACAATACAACATGGGGTGCTTCTCCATGTGCATCTATGCTAAAAACACATTAAATACAATATAATTACCTCTGATTACTAAGTTTTAAGTGATGCTAATTAAAATTACAAATGCAATGACTTAGAAAGCACATGAAAAACATTACCGTTTTGCCTGGTTCCATCAACTATTTGCTTGGATACCATCAAACCTTGACCACAAAGGCTCAGAGTCTATTGTATCCTGCTCTTCTCTTTGGCAGAATAAAAGATAAATACAGAAAAAGCTTTGATCTGTTATAATAAAAAAAATATCAGCTCACTTTTCATAACACTGAATTTTTTATATGATTAGCTTTAAACTTCATTTTTTTTTTTTTTTTATCTTTCTGCTTATGCCTTGGGAAAAAAGGAAAGTGATCCCAAGAGGTAAAACGAGAAACATCAGTGTATGACTAATGAACAGATCAAAAGACAAAATGAATAGTCTAGAGCAGGGGGTGGGGAACCTTTTTGCCTCCGAGGGCCATTTGGATATTTGTAACATAGTTCGAGGACCATACCAAACTCTCAACTTAAAAATTTGAGTGCTATATTTGGTTAAACTTATAACTGACTAAGGGGCAAGTTGCAGAAATTGCACTTCAATTTTAAAAAATCTAGAACGCTGTATTTTTGCAGCACAAAATGACGCCTTAAATATATATATTACATATAGTACAGGTGCCATTTTGACCAAACAAAGCAGTCTAATTTTTAAGTTCAGAATGTTATGGGGGTCCAGAGAAGGAGTTCACCCACCTTTCACTCTCCCTGCCACGGTCCCTGCCTCTTCCTTCGCAACTGTCCCTACCTTTGTCCCTTTCTCAGCCTCAGATCTGTCCCCCTCACCTCCATCAGCCTCAGATCTGTTCCCCTCACCTCCATCAGCCTCAGATGATCAGACCCTCCCTAGCCCTAGATCAGCCTCAGATGATCAGACCCTCCCTAGCCCTAGATCAGCCTCAGATGATCAGACCCTCCCTAGCCCTAGATCAGCCTCAGATGATCAGACCCTCCCTAGCCCTAGATCAGCCTCAGATGATCAGACCCTCCCTAGCCCTAGATCAGCCTCAGATGATCAGACCCTCCCTAGCCCTAGATCAGCCTCAGATGATCAGACCCTCCCTAGCCCTAGATCAGCCTCAGATGATCAGACCCTCCCTAGCCCTAGATCAGCCTCAGATGATCAGACCCTCCCTAGCCCTAGATCAGCCTCAGATGATCAGACCCTCCCTAGCCCTAGATCAGCCTCAGATGATCAGACCCTCCCTAGCCCTAGATCAGCCTCAGATGATCAGACCCTCCCTAGCCCTAGATCAGCCTCAGATGATCAGACCCTCCCTAGCCCTAGATCAGACCCCCATCAAACCCCCACCCTCAGATCAGACCTCCATCCGCCTCAGATCAGACCTCCATCCGCCTCAGATCAGACCTCCATCCGCCTCAGATCAGACCTCCATCCGCCTCAGATCAGACCTCCATCCGCCTCAGATCAGACCTCCATCCGCCTCAGATCAGACCTCCATCCGCCTCAGATCAGACCTCCATCAGGCCCCCAGTCTCAGATCAGACCCCCATCAGACCCCCCAGCCTCAAATTAGACTCCCATCAGACCCCACAGCCTCAAATTAGACTCCCATCAGACCCCACAGCCTCAGATCAGCCTCACTTCAGATCCCCCCAGCCTCACTTCAGATCCCCCCCAGCCCCAATTCAGATCCCCCCCAGCCTCACTTCAGATCCCCCCCAGCCTCACTTCAGATCCCCCCCCCCAGCCTCACTTCAGATCCCCCCCCCCAGCCTCACTTCAGATCCCCCCCCAGCCTCACTTCAGATCCCCCCCCAGCCTCACTTCAGATCCCCCCCCAGCCTCACTTCAGACCCCATCAGATGAGCTTCTATCAGACTCCCCAGCATCAGACCTCAGATCAGATAAAAAAATAAAAAAAATAATCTTACCTCTCTAGCTCCTGACGGCGCTGCCACTTGGCAGATTCACTTACCCTCCCTGGTCTTTTTCCCGCCGCACTGTACTGTGACCTGAGAGCGCACAGCGTGAGGTCATAGCGCGCGTCTACGTGCACTATGTCCTGACGCTGTATGTGTCAGGACACAGAGTGGGGCTGGAAGACCAGGGAAGGCGAGGACAGTCAGTGTACCTTCCTGTGCCTCTCGCATGCTAATGAACGCTTTGATAATGGAAGCTGTTTTTAGCATTAACACTACATGCTCTGGAAGGGCGCCGAGGGCCACATGAATTGATCCCACGGGCCGGAGGTTTGTTTTCATTCCCAAAATATATTTACATGAGCGCTATTATAAGAATGCAGGTAGACGTGTTCTTTTATGCAGATCTATTGCTTTCAGTCTTTAAACACATCTTTTATTATATCTGTAGACAATTCAGAGGAGCTCACCAGCAACCTACTGGAGCCCAGTCTTTCAGATACCAGCTGAAAACTAAAAAATACTGAAACACAATTAGACTGGCTCACAGTATTTTTGCATTTATTACACTTAATAAAAATCACAATTATTTACTGTTGTAATTGTAAAATAATAAAATTAATAAAATTAATTGCCCACTAAATATAAAACATATCCTAGTAGTATATCAAAATAGCATAAATATATGGGTATCTTGGATGCGGAGCTCACGCATATACCCAACTAACAGGAGTACTCCAAAGGGATAATAGGACCACTTGATTATGCTGTGTGGTGTCGGTCAATAGCGCATTGAATCCATACTTTGACAATGTTCAGATAGTTATAAAATGACTTGCCAAATGTTCAACATACCAATCGGTAAGAAGATATCCACCCTGCGGTCCACGGAATGTTCTTATAATATCCGGGGGGTACTTTGTACTTATTCTCGTAGCGGTATCTGCTGACTACCTCCTGCCACGAGGTAGTATCACCGCTTCTCCTTCTCGGCGTCTCACGTGACCTGACCTGTAGATGGTTCACTTGGTCGGTGATGACATCCACCTGCGCCAGCGGAGTAGCGGGAGTTCGTGTAGCAGAGCTATACCGGTACGGGGTTCGACTCCCCTTCACAGGAACTGTTTAGATGGTATTGGTTTCGTGTTAAGTCACAATTATTTTCAGTTTGAGTCCAATTGTTATTTGCAGACGACTGGCACCGCCATGGGTACCAGGTTCGCCCCGAGTTATGCCAATCTATTTATGGCAGCATGGGAACAGGACATCATTTCCCCCAAACTCGGGGCGGACCTGGTCCTATGGCGGCGCTATATCGATGATGTTTTATTAATATGGAGAGGCTCATATGCCTCACTAATGCAGTTCATACAAGAAATTAATAATAATGAGCTCAACCTGAAATTTACGGCAAATATTAATTCACAAGCTGTCGAGTTCCTGGACTTGCATATACACAAAAAACAGGAAACACTGGTCTGTAGTACGTTCCAAAAAGATGTAGCCAAAAATAGTTTCATTTTAAGCACAAGCTGCCACCTCCCAAGGTGGCTCCTAAATGTCCCTTACTCCCAGTTTAGACGTCTAAAACGAAATTGCACAGAAAAAGAACAGTTTGAGGCAGAGGCAGAACACCTGAAAACACAATTTTTAGCTAAAAAATATTCCAATGGACTATTGGAGGATGCAATCAAAAAAGTAAGACAATTGGATAGAACTACCTTTTTTAAATCTGAGGTAATGTCTAAAAGGATTAGAGATAAAGAACAAACTGCAAAAATGATTCTCCCATTCAATAAAGACTATTGGATGGTGAACAACATCATACATAAACATTGGCACCATCTAAAAAACGATAAAATCTTGGGCTCTATACTCCCGGTTCTTCCTCCAATTGTTTATACCCGGGCTCCCAATTTAGGGCTGCAAGTAGCCCCCACGATAAGAAAAAAGAGCATAGAACCAATGATAACTCCATGGTCCAATTTAAAAGGGTTTTTCAGGTGTGGTTGCTGCCATAATTGCAAACAGACCCACTTTGAGAGAAATCTGAGAACTATATCTTCAACATCTAATGATTTCAAGTGGGAGATTAAAGAAATTCTATCGTGCAATAGTAAGGCAGTTATCTATGTTATACAATGCCCATGCCCAAAACAGTATATAGGACGGACCAAAAGAGTGTTCAAAACTAGGATCGCAGAACATATTAATAACATTAAAAAACAATCAGAAACACACCCCCTGTCAAAACATTTCAAATTACACCATGCAGGAGATCCTAGTAAATTGAGATACTGTGCCATCCAGTCAGTTAAATTAGACTGGAGAGGAGGGGACTTCTTGGCAAAAATGTCCAGACAAGAATCAAAGAAGATCTTTGAGTTTGGGTCCCTGATGCCACAGGGACTGAATTCAGAGATCGAAATTTTTGGTTTCCTATAGGAGAGGGTGGTAGGACCACATGGTTAGTCGGTGTTGGGTTGTTGGCGACACGCCGACTTTCCCTGCGTTCCTCCCCCCCTCTCCCTCCAACGTAGATCAGTCCAGGACCTTCAAACTCAGGATTCAGCTATAAAGTTGTCAATACCATACCATCATTGCTTATCCATGTCTTATTTTTATTTTTTTTATTTTTCTATCTCATATGTCTATTTGTATTTTTATTTCTATTTTTATTTATCTTTAGTTTATTTTTATTTCTATTTTTTATTTTATTTTATGATAATTGTATTCTATTTTATTTTATTGTCCCTTTTACTGTCCTTTTCTATATAGAAGGTTTTTATGTAAAAATAATGTCTATAGTTCTTTTTATATTTGGTACTATATAGTATATATATGTTGCCCACAAAGCTTGACACGTGTGTCAAAAACCCTCTGTCTGGATCCATGACAAAATCAGGCTGCAAGTGATAAATTCCCTGCAGCCAACTAATTAAGAATCCAGACCAGATATTTCATCAAACCCAAAAAGGGGATATAAAGACATGTCCAGCCAGTACACAGGTAGCATTTCACATTTGCCTACTGAGGAAGGAACTACGGTTCTGAAACGCGTCTAGGATAAATCAGTGTGAACAGGACCCAGCCAGTGGTGCGCTATTTCTGTCTAAGCACAAAAAAAGGATCCGTGCTATTTATTATCTAGAACCACCCAAGAAAAAACCATGCGGCAACGGCAGCGACTTAATCTTTAAAGAGGACTGATTCAACTACCATCTAAACAGTTCCTGTGAAGGGGAGTCGAACCCCGTACCGGTATAGCTCTGCTACACGAACTCCCGCTACTCCGCTGGCGCAGGTGGATGTCATCACCGACCAAGTGAACCATCTACAGGTCAGGTCACGTGAGACGCCGAGAAGGAGAAGCGGTGATACTACCTCGTGGCAGGAGGTAGTCAGCAGATACCGCTACGAGAATAAGTACAAAGTACCCCCCGGATATTATAAGAACATTCCGTGGACCGCAGGGTGGATATCTTCTTACCGATTGGTATGTTGAACATTTGGCAAGTCATTTTATAACTATCTGAACATTGTCAAAGTATGGATTCAATGCGCTATTGACCGACACCACACAGCATAATCAAGTGGTCCTATTATCCCTTTGGAGTACTCCTGTTAGTTGGGTATATGCGTGAGCTCCGCATCCAAGATACCCATATATTTATGCTATTTTGATATACTACTAGGATATGTTTTATATTTAGTGGGCAATTAATTTTATTATTTTACAATTACAACAGTAAATAATTGTGATTTTTATTAAGTGTAATAAATGCAAAAATACTGTGAGCCAGTCTAATTGTGTTTCAGTATTTTTATTATATCTGGTTAAGGCCTCCTGCACACGACAGTATTTTTTAACGTCCCGCAAAACGTGGTTACGTTGTACCGTGATTCGTGCCCGTTTTTTTCTTCCGTGGGTCTTTTTGGAGGATCCACGGACATGAAAAATGAAAAAAAAAATCTAAGTCAAGTTTGCCATTGAAATGATGGGAAAAAACGGACACGGATCACGGACACGGCTGACAATCTTGTTGGCATCCGTGATTTTTCACGGACCCATTGACTTGAATGGGTCCGAGAACCGTTGGGCATGAAAAAAAAAATAGAACAGGTCGTATTTTTTTCACGGCCAGGAAACACGGATCACGGATGCGGCTGCCAAACGGTGCAATCCAGCAGCAATGGCCGTGCTTGTACACCATAGGAAAAGGCGCCAGCCTCTCTGGTGGCTGGCGCCGCAGGAGCTCACATAGGCATGCATGCACTGTAGCTCCCCTGCCGGCCACCTCGTATCTGCACTGCAGCAGTGGCCGTAACCCCCTGGAAATGAGCAATATGTAATGTGATGGAAAAATGAATCAAGCCAGCAAAGGAGGCAATATGGACAATGACAATACATTAGTAAATGCTTTGTATTGACTTTCTCTATATGATAAATGCCATTTGCTGAGGTGAGACAACCCCTTTAACTTTTCCACCCTCCAAGGCCTTGGTCACACATATTGCAGGAGCAATCTCTGCATAGAGGAAATGGCTGCAGCAGAGTATAGCTGAGCAGCAGGCATCTTTCCTATACCTGGCTGCGGACATTTCCTCAATATAGTGTTTTCCCCTGCAATATGTGTAACCAAGGCCTGGGAGGGCAAAAAGGTTAAAAGGAAACCCCTTGTACTGCGTGTGTGCCAAATACAGTGGTAATCGCACTGCAAAGAGACTTTAGAGCCAGGAGTGAATCAATCTATATACCTGGTCCTGTCAGTCAAAGAGGTAGAGGCACAGCATGTAGAGAGTGAGAGGTGCAACGGCAACACCCTTGTTGCACCCATGGACTAACTTACATATGATGAATACATTTTCTGTGCAATAAGGCCAGGAAGTGACATGGGAGAAAAGAACATTAGACAGCTGGCAGGGCACACCGGACATGTAAGCTGGTTTTAATAGGATATTAAATAGACTCCCTGATCACCCCCCTGTCATTGATTACCCCCCTGGAAGGCTCCATTCAGATGGCCGTATGTGTTTTGCAGATCCGCGGTGTCCGTGTTTTGAGGATCCATGGATCCGCGGATCCGCAAAACACATACGGACGTCTGAATGGAGCCTTACAGGGGGGTGATCACCCAATATAGACTCCCTGATCACCCTGTCATTGATCACCCCCCCTGTAAGGCTCCATTCAGAGGTCCGTATGTGTTTTGCGGATCCACGGATCGGATCCGAAAAACACACACGGACGTCTGTATGGAGCCTTACAGGGGGTGATCTGTAACTACCCCACAAGTGACCCCATTTTGTAAAGAAGACACACCAAGGTATTTTGTGAGGGGCATAGTGAGTTCATGGAAGTTTTTATTTTTTGTCACTAGTTAGTGGAATATAAGACTTTGTAAGAAAAAAAAAGAATATTAAAATCATCATTTTCCGCTAACTTGTGCCAAAAAATAAAATAAAAATAATTCTAGGAACTCGCCATGCCCCTCACGGAATACCTTGGGGTGTCTTCTTTCAAAAATGGGGTCACTTGTGGGGTATTTATACTGCCCTGGCATTTTAGGGGCCATAATGCGTGAGAAGTAGTTTGAAATCCAAATGTGTTAGAAATGCCCTGTGAAATCCTAAAGGTGCTCTTTAGAATTTGGGCCCCTTTGCCCACCTAGGCTGCAAAAAAGTGTCACACATGTGGTATCACGGTACTCAGAAGAAGTAGGGCTATGTGTTTTGGGGTGTCTTTTTACATATAATGATGCTGGGTGAGATAAATATCAAATGACAACTTTGTATAAAAAAAAATGGGAAAAGTTGTCTTTTAGAGAGATATTTCTCTCACCCATCATGGGTACATGTAAAAAGACACCCCAAAACACATTGCCCAACTTCTCCTGAGTACGGCGATACCACATGTGTGACACTTTTTTGCAGCCTAGATGGGCAAAGGGGCCCAAATTCTAAAGAGCACCTTTAGGATTTCACAGGACATTTTTTACACATTTGAATTTCAAACTACTTCTCATGCATTAGGGCCCCTAAAATGCCAGGGTAGTATAATTACCCCACAAGTGACCCCATTTTGGAAAGAAGACACCCCAAGGTATTTCGTGATGGTCATAGTGAGTTCATGGAAGTTTTCATTTTTTGTCACAAGTTAGTGGAATATGAGACGTTGTAAGAAAAAAAATATATAATCATAATTTTCCACTAAATTGTGACAAAAAATAAAAAGTTCTATGAACTCACTATGCCCATTAGTGAATACCTTAGGGTGTCTACTTTCCGAAATGGGGTCATTTGTGGGGGTTTTCTACTGTCTGGCCATTGTAGAACCTCAGGAAACATGACAGGTGCTCAGAAAGTCAGAGCTGCTTCAAAATGCGGAAATTCACATTTTTGTACCATAGTTTGTAAACGCTATAACTTTTACCCAAACCAATAAATATACACTTATTGCATTTTTGTTTATCAAAGACATTTAGAACAGTAAATTTAGAGAAATTTATATAGAAATGTAGTTTAAAAAAAAATTACAACTGAAAGTGAAAAATGAAATTTTTTTGCAAACATTTTGGTAAATTTCGATTAATAACAAAAAAATGTCATCAGCAATGAAATACAACCAAATTAAAGCTCTATTAGTGAGAAGAAAAGGAGGTAAAATTAATTTGGGTGGTAAGTTGCATGACCGAGCAATAAACAGTGAAAGTAGTGTAGTGCAGAATTGTAAAAAGTGGTCTGGTCATTAAGGGTGTTTAAGCCAGGGGAGCTGAGGTGGTTAAAGTGCATTGCAACATTCAGTTTACAAGACTGAACTGATGATGTCTGCAACATAATAATAAACAATCTTTCGGTTGTGTTGTAGTCATGTTGGAGTCTATATATCAGTAGAAGTCACAGATCCATATGTTTGATATTACAGCCGAGTCCCTTTTATCTGAATAGGACTGAGGTGCTCTGAGTTGTAATACTAAGCCCAGCAACAAGCAGCAGTGTGGGGCTATGCCTGGTAGACAAAGAAGGGGCGGCAGCAATATTGTAAATCTGTGACACTGCAGCATTATGTCGTTCCAACACCTCATCACAACTATGACACCAATATGCCCCTTCAGGGGACGACTGGGAACTTATAGTGGCCCCGTTTTGTAATCCGTTCCAAATTGATGGAAGGCAGGGCCAACACAAGTAGACCGGGCCAGCAGTACCATATTGTGGCCCATTATACCATCCCAACAGAGCCAAATACCACCGTCCATCACAAAATACTGCCAGCAGCACAAAATACATCCTCAAAAACTTCCACTGGCCGGCCATGAGGAGGTCTCAGGCGGCCCCCTGGGCGTCGGTGCACCAGGAAATTTCTCTGTAAGGTCTATGGCCAATGCGCCCCTTCATGCCCATCCTCAACTAGTTGATACATTTTAGGATATGTGAGGATACAAATATAGTATAAAAAAAAACTAATATATATATATATATATATATATATATATATATATATATATACACACACACACACATGAAACAAACAATAAGTTTGAAATGCAGTGTACTCTTCAATGGTGCAAAAATTATTTAGCTTCTTATTTTATTACTTTCTTTAATGATTTTAAAGGGGTTGTCGGGGACATACCCTTATTTTCACCCAGGCACCCCCCTGAGGCTAGCATCGGAGCATCTCATGCTCCGATGTGCTCCCTTGCCCTGTGCTAAATCGTGCAGGGCACGGGCTCTTTTGTTTAAACTTCTACCCGGCAGTGTTTGGCTCCGGATCCATCACCGGCTCCGGATCCAGTTTTACTGGCTAGGGCAGCGCTAAATCGCGCCCATCAGTGCCGGTGATGTCACCGGGCTTCCTGGCAATCCCATGGAGATCCCCGGTATGTCACCGGATCTCCCAAAAATCCTTTTGCCCTGCGCAATTTAGCTCAGGGCAAAGGAGCTCATCGGCACATGAACTGCTCTGATGCTTAAGTCAGGGGGGCTGCCGGGTTGAAAATGGAGGTATGTCCGGGTTCAGACAAGCCCTTTAAGGCCTTAAGTAAAACCTGGGAACAGCGGAGCAGGAAGTGGCAGTGGAGAAAAGTAGGAAGTATCACTTCTTTTGTCATTTTAGGTCATTTACAGCTGCTGCTGAGATTTCATTTAACTTGGTCAACCCCTTTAACTCCCTTGCACTTGGCTGGTGAAACACAAAACACAGTCAGGTCTCTATTTCAGCTCTTACAGGAAGAAATGAGGTTCAGTACTTTTTCTTCCTCTTAGAAGCCACATTCATGACAGAGACACAGCCATGAAACTACTGAGGTGCCACCGCAGCCGGAAACTGTACCGATCTGTGATCACCATGTATGCGTGCCCTCACGTAACCACTGGTCCCCACACATCCTCATGGCTAGGTCAGAATGTCCTACATGGCAAGAAATTTGTTGAAATGACCACCCTGCTTCTCTCTGTTCAATGATGCGCCCCTCTCAAAGTCTGTGAACTGGGCAAAATGTCTCCAAGTGTGTTGTAGAAGCATGTCTAGCAGTCAAGGATCTCTCACCAAGAGATACACTACTGAAAAGTAGCCTCTCAGGACCTTTTTAAAGGTCAGAAGGGGAAGCACTTTTACACTCTCTTGTAGCGAGATAAAGTTTCTAATCAGACCTCCCTTTTGGACCACAATCATGTTCTCTTCCTCAAGTACCATCTGCACATTCTTCTCAAAATGACTGTTGAACTGGCACCTCCAATACAGCAGGTGTCAATCCACTGTGTTACAGAACAGATATAACTTAGGGCTACTCCTAGGGGCACTGTCTAATTGGCCCACCCGTTAACCCCTGTACAGGGAAGCTCTTATAAAAGGACATAACTGTCCCTAAATACTGTATAAGAGCTTCCCCCCGCTTCCCTGCACTGCCTGTAATGAGTGCTTACCGCTCACACAGGCATCGCTCCTGGCGGGTGGTTCCTTAGTCAGCACGCCGGGAGTGCAGGGGGAAAGCAGCGCCCGCTCAGCCCGTCTCTCCTATGCCGATAGAAGACGGATATCCCTTAGCAACACTCATTTGGGAGAGCGCTGCTAAGGGACAGTTCAGCCCAAGTTTTCTACTGAAAATAAACGTTTTCCCTAAATAAAGTATATTACAAAAATGGTCCCTGTCACTGTCCCTACACATTAGCAAATAAAAAAAAAAAAAACGGTTACTCTTTAAATAAAACCCAGTTACAGATAAAATCCACACAGAAACTATTTTAAGAAAGAAAACACATCCATCTCAGTAAACACTCCAAAAGGTATCCATAGCTTTTAAGCCACAGTAAAACCAAAGAGAGGTAACTGGCATTCGGTAAGGGCTCTGCGCAAATGCCGGTCCACAATATACAGACACTGGTCATGCTGACTTTGTTGCTGAAAAGCTGCAGATTAAAGGCAGATTTCAATCTTTGCACTGGAAAACACGAAATCTGTGCTGAAATCCGTAGTATAAATTGATATGTTGCAGATTTTGAAGTCTGCACCACAGGTCAATTTCTGCTGTGGATTTTTCTGCTACGTGTGAAACTGTTAGGCCCCTTTCACACGGGCGAGTATTCCGCGCGGATGCGATGCGCGAGTTGAACGCATTGCACCCGCACTGAATCCCGACCCATTCATTTCTATGGGGCTGTTCACATGAGCGGTTTACTTGTGCGTTGCGTGAAAATCGCAGCATGCTCCGCTTTGTGCGTTTTTCACGTAACGCAGGCCCCATAGAAATGAATGGGGTTGCGTGAAAATCGCAAGCATCCACAAGCAAGTGCGGATGCGGTGCGATTTTCACGCACGGTTGCTAGGAGACGATCGGGATGGAGACCCGATCATTATTATTTTCCCTTATAACATGGTTATAAGGGAAAATAATAGGACCTTTGGTGACGTCACAGTCATCACATGATCCATCACATTATCTTTTACCATGGTGACGGATCATGTGATGACCGGAGTGACGTCACCACAGGTCCTGTTGCTGCACACAGCTAAGATGAAGACAGAAGGAGATGCCGGGCTTCGCGATCAAGTCGATTAAGGTGAGTTAAATTATTTGTAATTTTTTTTTAACCCCTCCAGCGCTATTTTACTATGCATTCTGTACTCAGAATGCTATTATTTTCTCTTATAACCATGTTATAAGGGAAAATACAATCTACAGAATACCGATCCCAAGCCCGAACTTCTGTGAACATGCGCGATTTTTCTCAAGCGAGTGCAAAACGCATTACAATGTTTTGCACTTGCGCAGAAAAATCACGTGTGTTCCCGCAACGCACCCGCACATTTTCCCGCCACGCCCGTGTGAAAGGGGCCTTTTACATGTGCACTTGGCAGCTGAAGGCTTCCGTGGTTGGTCCCATGTTCATGATATGTTCCTGCATTGCTAATGTATTAATATATGCAAATGAGTTTCTAGGAGCAATGGGGGCATTGCCGTTACTCCTAGAGGCTTAGCTTTCTCTGCTACTGCTATACCCTCTGCACCTTGATTGACAAGGCTAGGTGTGATGGTATTTGGACTGCACTGCCTGGCCCTGTCAAGCAAAGTGTAGGGGGCGCTTCAGTTGCAGAGAGCAGAGCCTATAGGTGTAATGTCAACACCCCTGTTGCTCCTAGAGGCTCATTTGCATATATTAAAACTCTAACTTTCTCAATGCTGGCATATAGGAACATGGGGCCAACACAGATGTCTTCAGCTGCCAAGTACACATGTAACAGGTCAGCCTGTGTCATAGGTACAAATCTGCTGACAGATGCCCCTTTTTTTAACAGACTTTTTTCACTGACGCCTTTCTGAGAAACAAACATTAAAACGGTCCCCTTCATTCAAAAAACCTGGCGTGCGAATAACTCCACAGACTACCAATGTTCTTAAAGAGAACCTGTCCCCTCTCCTGACATGCCTGTTTTAATAACTACATGCAGGTACCGAGGGGTGTTAAAGGGGTTGTCCGGGCTTTTAATAATGATGACCTATGCTCAGTATAGGTCATCAATGTCAGATCAGCGTGGGTCCGATACCCCCGCCAATCAGCTGTATGAGCAGTGTGCACGTGCCGTCCCCTGACTCTCTTCCTGCTGTTGCTGCTATGTCAATGGCAAAGCAGCAGTGAGCAGGAAGAGAGATGGCACGTGCACACTGCGCGCGTCGTCTTCTCATACAGCTGATGGTGTCGGACCCCCTGCTGATCTGATATTGCTGACCTATCCTGAGGATAGGTCATCAATAATAAAATCCCGGACAACCCCTTTAACCAGTTGGGGATGTCTTCCTGCAGTCTGACAATGGCAGCACTGACTGGATAGAATGAGACTCTAACACCCCTCAGTATCATTACTGCAGACTGCTAGCAATTCAATCATAACTTCTAGTAGAAATAATAAAGGAATGGCACAACATAAAGCCATAAGAACAGATGCTCTGGAATTGGTATTACACTAGGATAAATGTAGCTATTAAATGCCTGGTCAGGAGTGGTCCTATTCAAATGTGTGACGGCCGTTAAAAAACTGACCGTCATGCGTCAGTTTTTCACGGTCATGTGATGAGGTTAGGTTCACATCTGCAGTGGATGTTCTGGCAGTAGCCTTCATTGCAGATTTCAGCAAAAAATAAATAAATGACAAAATACCGTTGCGCGCTGCAGTATATTGTCAGGCAGAATGCCAGTATCCATGCTGAAAACCAAATGGACGCCATTCTAGGCAATGGGTTGGGTGCTGGCAGTATCTAGCCAGAAAAGAAACACTAGTATGGAAATCTACTGCACATGGGCACGCAGATGTGCAGATGCCACGTGGCTATGTAATCCCCTAATCGCTACTTATTCATTTATGTAGTATGACTATAACACTGTTTGTATGTTTAGCAATCTACATCAAATAACTACAAATGGAAACTGTCATCAAACTAATTGAGTGAGGCTTGGCTGACATTCAATGATCCTCCAGCACAGGATCTGGCACACAGCATGCTCTCTACTTGGCTATGTTCACATGACTAAAATACGTGGCAGATCAGCAGACAGATCCGCACGTTTCTGGTGGCGGTAACGCTGTCAACCCACGGAATACCAGAACCTATTTTAGCCCTTCCCTATTAACTTCCACTGGGAATGCAATATAAAATACACTTGAAAGACGCAGCATGCCACTTGCCAAGTTTATTTAAAATCTGGTGCGTAAAAAAAACAACACAATTATGTACACACAATTGCCTTTTTCTACCTAAAATCAACGAGAAGGTGTTGGTCGCTGAAAGGAGTAGATTTCTGACGTAATTTACACCTGTTTCCAGGCGTAAACGTCAGTGAATTTGCCAGGTCTGATGGCCCAGCCCCACCATGACCGAGTGGCGAGAATGACATAAAAACGCCTAGGCAACAAAAAAATTTCATACAGGCATTTAAAAAGTTGCAAAAAGAGGCCTTGCAACCGATTTTTTTTTGTTTTTTTTTACACCAAACTGGTTTTAGTAAATGGCCCCCCCCCACTATATGGAGTATTGGGACACATCTCATACTTGAATTCAGGTGATTCATTTAATCCAGGGATGGCCAACCTGAGGCTCTCCAGCTGTTGCAAAACTACATCATGCCCGGACAGTCTACAGCTATCAGCCTACAGCAGGACATGGTGGGAGTTGTAGTTTTAAAACAGCTGGAGAGCCGCAGGCTGCTGTAGGCTGTCAGGGAATGATGGGAGTTGTAGTTTTGCAACAGCAGGAGGGCCGCAGGTTGAGCATGGCCGATTTAATCCTATTGCCACAGGTGTATAAAATCCGGGACCTAGCCATGTAGTCTGCCTTTACAAACATTTGTGAAAGAATGGGTCCTCCTAAAGAGCTCACTGAATTCCAGAGTAGTACTGTAATAGGATGTCACCAATGTAACAAATCAGTTTGTGAAATTTCTTCCCTCCTGGATATTATTATTAGATATGAGTGGTCTTATTCCAAAGTAGAAGTATTTAGGAACCACAGAAAGTCATCTATGAAATGGAGACCACGTTACAGAACAGGGTGTCCGAGTTCTGAGGCACATAGGGTGTCATTTATCAACTAATATACGGCACTTTGTGGCATATATTAGTCGCAGATTTTGTCAGAAAGGGGGAGTGGTGTGGGTGCGTAAAAGGGCGGGCCGGCAGGCCTGTCTCATTTATCATTTTCTATGCCAGTTTTTTCTACACCAGCAGGGAAGCTGACGTAAGTTTAAGCTTGTTGTATGCCGCCAGAACATGCGCCTAAGTGATGTAGACGCCTGCATCCACCACCAGCACAGGGGTATTAAGACCGGCATATAAGTCGCCTGTCTTTATAAATGACCCCAATCTGCTGACTCAACTGCAGAGTGTCAAACCTCTTCTGACATAAACATCAGCACAAACTGTGCCCAGCGAACTTCAATGCCATGTGTTGGCTGAAGTGGTGTACAGCATACTGCCACTAGACTCTGGACTAATGGAAATATATTCTGCAGAGATACAAATCACACTTCTCTGTCTGGAGTCTGATGGACGAGTCTGGGTTTGGTGAATGACAGAAGAACATTACCTGACTACACTGTGCCAACTGCTTGGTGGAGAAGAAGTGATGTAATGGGGTTATTTTTCAGGGCTTGGTCTAGGCCCCTTAGTTCCAGTGAAGGGAAATCTTAATGCTTCAGCATACCAAGACATTTTAGTAAACTGTATGCTTCCAACTAGGGCTGCAGCTATCGATTATTTTAGTAATCAAGTAATCTATCGACTAACCCAACGATTAATCAAGTACTCTAATAATAAAAAAACTAATAAAAAAGAAAGTTTTCCTTTAAAAAATGTCATCAGACCCCCCGTGCCATCATCAGACCCCCGTTCCATTAGTCCTCTGTGCCATCAGCTCCCCACATGCCATCAGTTCAACCCCCGGTTGCCATCAGCTCCCTCCCAGTGCCATCAGTCCTCTGTGCCATCAGCCCCCCCCCCCGTGCCATCAGTCCTCTGTGCAATCAATCCTCTGTGCCATCAGCTCCCCCCATGCCATCAGTCCTCTGTGCCATCAGCCCTTTATGCCATCAGTCCCCCAATGCCATCAGCTCCCCCCACTGCAATCAATCCTCTGAGCCATCAGTCCCCCTATGCCATCAATCCTCTGTGCCATCAGCCCCCCCCCCCCCCCCCGGGCCATCAGTCCTCCGTGCCATCAGCTCTGTGCCATCAGCCCCCAGTTTCATAATCTCTCCCCAGGCCATCAGCCCCCATGCCATGTATTCTCTGTGACATCAGCTCCCCCCAGTGCCATCAATCCTCTGTGCCATCAGCTCTCCCCATGCCATCAGTTATCTGTGACATCAGTCCCCCTGTGCCATCAGCTCCCCCCAGTGCCATCACCCCCCATGCAATCAGTCCTCTGTGCCATCATCCCCTCTGATGCTAGCGTGCCCTCAGCTCCCCCAGTGCCACCATCTCGGCTCCTAGTCTCCAGCAGCCCTTTAATACTTAACTCTCCTGTAGGGGCGCCGCTCCACAACTCCTGTATTCTTTTCCGCGCGCTGCACTGTCGTCCTGATGTCACACAGCATGCACTATGTCCTAATGATGTGTCAGGAGGACAGGGCAGCGCGCAGCCCGGCAGGTGACCTCGGAGCGGTGACTAGTAGGAAGCACTACACTCCCGCTATGTGGTAACATGACACAAATGAATCCCCGATGCAAAAAATTTGCATCGAGTATTTTTTGTGTCGAATTACTCGATTCAATCGAGTAAATTGTTTCAGCCCTATTTCCAACCTTGTGGAAACAATTTGGGAAGGCCCTTTTGTGTTCCAGCATGACTGTGGCCCAGTGCACAAATCAAGGTCCATAAAGGCAGGGTTGGGCGAGTTTGGAGTGGAAGAACCCTGACCTCAACCCCATTGAACACCTTTGGGATGAAGTATAATGGAGATTGCGAGCCAGGTCCTCTCGTCCAAAATCGGTGTCTGACCCCACAAAATCTCTTTTGAATGAATGGGCAAAATTCCTACGGGCACACTCCAAAATCTTACAGAAAGTCTTCACAGTACAGGGGAGGCTGTTTTAGCTGCAATGGGCGGCCCAACTACATATTAATAACTATGGATTAAGAACAGGCTATCATAAAAGCTTCTTTAGGTGTAACACGCAGGCGTCACAATACTTTTGTCCACATAGTGTATGTCACACATTGTAACTTCCAAGGTGCTAGTAAGTATTCCTATTCATTTGGAATTCATTTTCAGAAAAGACAAGTGCCACATGAAAGTAAAGAAAGTGTTAAACCTGGGAACTGTATGAGTAACAACTGCAAACTGGGAAAGTGTTCAGCTATGTAATATTATGTAATGGATGTCCTAGCTAAACAAGCAGCATCTGCACAAACACAATAGTGCATGAGGCTTACGTATTAGTCATACGCTACAAAAATGTGCTACTCCAAAAAAAAAAAAAAGCATTTACCGTATTTTTTGCCCCAGGAGACACTCCCCCCCCCCCCCCTTCCCCAAGCGCTCATTAGTACTGGAGGACCAGGAATCGGTGAAGGCTATGTACTGACCGCTTCCTGGACCTCAGCTGTTGGCTATGAAGGCTGCGCACAGCGTGAGGGCGCTATGTGACCTCATGCTGTGCATGCCAGTTCACAGAGCACAGCCAACGGAGGAGGAAGAGGATCATGCTGGAGCAGAGGAGGCGTCCAGGAGCAGGAGAGGTAAGTGGTTTATTTATTTTGTCATCTATGGCTGGGGGCTGCTGATTACATATATGGCTGAGGGCTGATTAGAGGCATGGAGGACTGATATGAGGCATGGGGGTCTGACTTGAGGTGTAATGAAAAATATTTTTTTCTTATTGTCCCCCCTCTCAAACCTAGGTGTGTCTTATCGGGCGAAAAATGCGGTACCTAGAAATAACTAAGACGGATAAAGCAAGTCAGGAATAGATGCTGGAAACTGTGAATTACTTTCTATGATAAGGGACAGGAGCTTCTTAAGAGTCATGTATAGCACAGGGTACCAGAAATAAAAAAAATAGAGCCGCCCTCACCTGACATACAAAGGGGTAGTTCATCCTGGTACAAAGGGCAGTACAGGACATGTAGTACCACACTGTACTGTACAGAGCAGCCACTACACAGCCAATACAGGGGTTTTACCAGAGACATGGCCATGTAGGTTGGTTGGATCTGAGGCATTGTATGGCCTCATGCACACGACCGTTGTGTGTTTTGTGGTCTTCAAATTGATAAAACAGACAAGAATAGGACAGGTTATATTTTTTTGCTGTCCACATCTTGTGGCCAGATTGAAGTAAATGGGTCCGCATCCAAGCCGCGAAAACTGCAGCTTGGGTGCGGACCAAAACAACGGTAGTGTGCATGTGGCCTATCTTGAAGGATCACTGTATTTATCTGTGGTGAACATCTGTGCCTAAGAAGTGCAGGCTATAAAAAAAACACGTAAAGTGCCATCTAAACAAGTCACCGTACCTTCAACACTGGAAACTGTGTTAGTCTACATAGTGGAATAAGGATGCCGAGCACTTACCTGAAGTAGCTTCTGTTCCTAGGCACAAAACTGAAAAAAAAGGTGCTCCCTAAAGGCCCCCTTTACATGGACAGATGATCAGGGCAGTTATCAGGAAGGAGCTCGGCTATCTCCAGCAGCCCCATACAGCTGAATGCATGCGTGTCTGCTGCTCCATCCATCTTGTGGTCAGCTTGGTACGCCAGGACCCCTGCTGATCATACATGTATCCCATACCTGACATCAGGTTTCTAATGATGTTCTTGTATAAGGCCTCTTTCACACTAGCGTGTCCGGATAAGGTCCGTTTGCGTTGCGGCAAACCCATGCAATAGGTACGCAATTGCAGTCAGTTTTGACTGCGAATGCGTTCCGTTGTTCAGTTTTTATCGCGCGGGTGCAATGCGTTTTGCACGCGCGTGATAAAAAACTGAATGTGGTACACAGACCCGAACTTCTTTACAGAAGTTCAGGTTTGGGTTCAAGGTTGTGTAGATTGTATTTTTTCCCCTTATAACATGGTTATAGGGGGAAAATAATAGCATTCTGAATACAGACTATATAGTACAATAGGGCTGGAGGGGTTAAAAAATAGAATAAAATTTAACTCACCTTAATCCACTTGTTCGCGCAGCCGGCATCTCTTCTGTCTTCATCTGTGAGCAATAGGACCTTTGATGACGTCACTGCGTTCATCACATGGTCCATCACATGATCCATCACCATGGTTCAACTCACGCATTGCACCCGCGCGGAAAACTCGCCCGTGTGAAAAGGGGCCTAAGTTGTCTGAGGCGCATGATTGCTGTAAAACTTTTATAAGTATGTAAGTCGTATGCCAATGAAGTTCTTGAAGTCAAGCGCTCTAAGTCAAGCTTGCCACGTCCCCTTCCCGCCCCTTCGCATTTGATTGATGGCCTTTTGGATTCTTTCAGGCACAATTCCATCTTGAGATCTTGCGCATGCGCCATTTGATCTCGTTTCCTGCGCCTGCACATTGATCCTTGCTGTAGTGTACATGGCTTCAGTGAGTCAAAGTACAGACTCACGTGGGCAATCGCTTCAGAGAACATTACCCTGCATCAGCGTCAGTCACAGGATCAGGAGCGCCTGCGCGATGACTCGCTAAACTAAGTACAATACAGCGGGGATGGGCAAAATCTCAAGCTGGAATCGCGCCTGAAAGAATTCAAAAGGCCATCAATCAAATGCAAGGGGTGGAAATGAGACGGGGTGATCTTGACTTCAAGCGTGAAAGCCGCTGCCCCCTTGACTTCAAGAACCTTATTTGCATACGACCTGCGGGGGGAATAAGGGCTCTTTCACACGAGCGTGACGGATTGGCTCCGGATGCGTTCAGTGAAACTCGCACCATTTTGCAAGCAAGTTTAGTCAGTTTTGTCTGCGATTGCGGTCAGTTGTTTTCGCGGGAGTGCAATGCATTTTGATGCGTTTTTCATGCGCATGATAAAAAACTGAAGGTTTACAAACAACATCTCTTAACAACCATCAGTGAAAAACGCATTGCTTCCGGATGCAATGCATTTTTCACAGAAGCCCCATTCACTTCTATGGGGCCAGGGCTGCGTGAAAAACGCAGAATATAGAACATGCTGTGTTTTTCACGCAACGCAGAACTAATGAGTAACACAGACCCATTGAAATGAATGAGTCTGGATTCAGTGCGGGTGCTATGCGTTCACGTCACGCATTGCACCCGCACGGAAAACTCGCTCGTGTGGAAGGGGTTTCGCAGCAATCATGTGCTTTTGACATTTTACATGAGAACATCATTAGAAACCTGATGCCAACAGCTGTAAGGTACTGCTGGCAGTTTATCATCAATTTTGGTGCCGACAGGTTCCCTTTAAAGGGGTTGTCCCATCATAGACAATGGGGGCATATCGCTAGTATATGCCCCCATTGTCTTATAGGTCCGCTGGGACCCGCACCTATATCGAGAACAGAGCCCAGCAAGGTGGTGGCTGGAGGACTCCAGGTCGGCCACCACCAAGCCGGCTCCCCATAGAAGTGAATAGGAGCGTACCGGGCATGCACGGCCCCCGCTCCCAATCATTTCTATAGGGCCGACGGAAATAGCCAAGCCAGCGCTCGGCTATTTTCACCGGCCCTATAGAAAATGAATGGAGGGCGGCTGCACGTGCGCAGTACGCCCTCCTTCACTTGCTGGGCTCCGTTCTTGATATAGGTGCGGGTCCCAGCTTTACACTGTATGCGGCCACAATCCGGTTGTACTGAAGAAGGCTATTCAGCCGAAAACGTTCTTTGACTGGAACCGCACAAAATAAAAAGCATTATACTGAAACCCAAATGGAGTACAGGAGTCTTACTAAATTGTATAAGACAATGGGGGCATATCTATCCTAGCGATATGCTCCCATTGTCCATGATGAGACCCCTTTAAGTGTCTTGGGTATACAGTATCTTATACCCTTCAGTAATCATTCATACTGAAAATAATAGAAGTTTCTATTAATGTGGAATGTAATTTTTACACGACACCCAATGGGGAGATTACATAAAACTAGCACAGGGCAAAAAGAGTGTTTTATTTTTTTTTATTTTTTTTTATTTATTTTTTTCCTCCTTTCTTATGTATTCATTAGGAAAACTACATGTGTGATTCCAGACTTTAACACAACAGGTCAGGATGAAGCTTTTATTCTTCAAAGGGCCTGTGAAACCTAACTGGTTGTGATGGAAATCCTCCACCTTTCTTCATACCTTTCCTTCTTTATGCACGGCACGTGTACTTCCAGCCTTAGGCTTTGTGCACACGGCCGTATCTGCATTTCAGTCTGCAGACAACGACCCAGAAAATATGGATACCTTACGTTGGCAGTCCACATTTTTCTCACTCCCATCAGAATAAGAATTGTTCTATAATTTGCAAAACGGTCAGACAGATTTGTACATGGGCCAACAGAAACGAATGTGCTATCTGCAAAAAATGTATCAAGTTTGGACAGGGGATAACTATTAGATCGGTGGAATTCCTACCGCACATGCGGTACGTCCACTCCATTCATTTCTATGGGAGTTCCGGAGATAGGCGGCCACTCTGTTCATTTCAGAAGGGTACAGGGCCCCCGTTCTCATGATCAGTGGGGGTCCCAGCGGCAGAACCCCCACCAATCTAATAGTTATCATTTAAAACAACCAGAATACCCCTTTAAAAAACCCTATTATAGATTTCGTCAAGCATGCAGGACAATGTACATATTCACAGCATGCTACAAATGGACACTATAACGGAAACCTGACGGATCTCATTATAGTCAATGCAATGCTGACGTCCGTAAAAATGTCACATACGGCACAGTGTGAACCTAGACTTACAAGTTTACATTCAACCTTTACCAGAATTTTTCACATGGTCCTGATACTTTCTATCTATATTATGTGACTGTAAGGTCAAGAGCTGTCAGAGGTGAGTCTTATAAGGCGACAGTACAATCATAGCCCTCTACCACAGAAACACACATAAAAGACCAACCTGTAGCCAGTGCAGAAGCCACCAAGAGGGTCACCAGTGACAGAAGAACCTCCATGGTCAGTGATACATAGAAGGGGCATAGGATGCAGCTTTACACCCGCAAGAGTCCTGCTGTCTATTCCATCTCCTCAGGTCCCATCACAGAAGACATGTTATCAGCTCCAGATTCGTGACAGGGGACGCAGGGCTACATGACAACACAGGGCTCCACTCTGCTGCTGGTGTGACATGCCATGTTCTCCTGGCTGCACCTGACCAGCAGCTCTTCCCTGTGCAGAGGACAAGTCCAGGCTGCTGTTTGTCTCGCTGAGATATGAGCGTGTCTTCCCTCCCTGAGATAACAGTGTGGGATGTGTAGAGCTGGTGGAAATAAGTGAAGAGTTAGGGCGGGCTGCTCTGCTAGATGGTGCTCAGCACTGAGCCCGCCCGCTTCCCGCCCTCAGCCTCCAGTTCCCGCCCTCAGCCGTCCTTTCTCTGCGCTCATCTGCACCTCGCATGCATTCCTCTCCTGCACTGTCTGTGTATGGGACCTGACGTGAGAAACCTATCTCCCAGTGCTGACAGAACGCAGCCTCAGTCGTACTTCCTTATTGCTTGGCAGCATGCCCTCATGACACAGTGAATTACTCGGCCATGCAGGCACTATGACAGGGCCATTCTGTGGGGCATTCCTGGAACCAGTGGCGACTCTAGGAACAATATATAGGGGGATACTATAATTTATAATATAATACCTTGGGGGCACTAATAATTTTCACCACTTAATCATAGTACTGAAAATAAAATAAATATATATAAATAAGATTACAACTAGTGTTGAGCGAACTTGTGTTTTAAGTTCGGCGTCTAAAGTTCGGGTTCAGGTTATCGAAGTATCCTGTTATGGATTCCGCCACCACGGACCATAACGGAATTTAGAATCCATAACGGGATTCTTCGATAACCTGAACTCGAACTTTAGACGCCGAACTTAAAACACAAGTTCACTGAACACTAATTACAACATACGAGAGTATTGCGGTATGCAGGGATACCTGATGTTAAATTCCGAAGCCGCACTCTTTTCTGCCTCTGCAGGCCCTGCTAGGCAGAAATACACAGGCAGCCAATGGCAGTGCTGCCAGCCAATAGCAGCTGAGGTGGGCGGGGGAAGATTCACTTGGCTGCCGAGGAGCCCGTAGTGAAGCGGGTGGGCAGTACTTTCAGTTTGGCAAAACTGACAGATCGCCGTCAGCAGAGTTTTTAAGGGGAATCAGCAGGGGGGCAAGAAATAACCTGGGGGGGGGGGGCAGTTGCCCCCCTGTAGCGACGCCTATGCCTGGAACTATTAGTCATTGAAACGTGTACACTGAAAAATACTTGCGTTTTCACTTTACTGTAAAAATAGACTAAAAAGAAAATGAGTTTGTGTCTTCTAGGCACTTTCATGCTAGTTCTATAAATAGGTACACCAAGGGATAAAGAAAAAGAATGAACCATAAAGCTACATATATAGGTATAATCACTTTCCTGTATTTGTCAGATATGTAGTAAACACATTTTCCGCATATACAGGTGTATAGTGAGTTACCTGTGCTTCCTAGAGGGGGAATGAACAGGATATATGTGTAGCTTATAGTGGAATAAACACATATTCCACATATACAGCTGTATAGTGAGTTTCCTGTGCTTCCTAGAGGGGGAATGATAAGGATATATGTGTAGTTTATAGTGAATTAAGCAAATATTCCACATATACAGGTGTATAGTGAGTTACCTGTGCTTCCTAGAGGGGGAATGAACAGGATATATGTGTAGCTTATAGTGGAATAAACACATATTCCACATATACAGCTGTATAGTGAGTTACCTGTGCTTCCTAGAGGGGGAATGATAAGGATATATGTGTAGTTTATAGTGTAAAGAACACATATTCCACATATACAGGTGTATAGTGAGTTACCTGTGCTTCCTAGAGGGGGAATGATAAGGATATATGTGTAGCTTATAGTGTAAAGAACACATATTCCACATATACAGGTGTATAGTGAGTTACCTGTGCTTCCTAGAGGGGGAATGGACAGGATATATATGTGTAGTTTATAGTGGAAAGAACACATATTCCACATATACAGGTGTATAGTGAGTTACCTGTGCTTCCTAGAGGGGGAATGAACAGGATATATGTGTAATTTATAGTGGAAAGAACACATATTCCACATATACAGGTGTATAGTGAGTTTCCTGTGCTTCCTAGAGGGGGAATGATAAGGATATATGTGTAGTTTATAGTGAATTAAGCAAATATTCCACATATACAGGTGTATAGTGAGTTACCTGTGCTTCCTAGAGGGGGAATGAACAGGATATATGTGTAGTTTATAGTGGAATAAACACATATTCCACATATACAGGTGTATAGTGAGTTACCTGTGCTTCCTAGAGGAGGAATGGACAGGATATATGTGTAGTTTATAGTGGAATAAACACATATTCCACATATACAGGTGTATAGTGAGTTACCTGTGCTTCCTAGAGGGGGAATGAACAGGATATATGTGTAGGTTATAGTGTAATAAACACATATTCCACATATACATGTGTATAGTGAGTTACCTGTGCTTCCTAGAGGGGGAATGAACAGGATATATGTGTAATTTATAGTGGAAAGAACACATATTCCACATATACAGCTGTATAGTGAGTTTCCTGTGCTTCCTAGAGGGGGAATGATAAGGATATATGTGTAGTTTATAGTGAATTAAGCAAATATTCCACATATACAGGTGTATAGTGAGTTACCTGTGCTTCCTAGAGGGGGAATGAACAGGATATATGTGTAGTTTATAGTGGAATAAACACATATTCCACATATACAGGTGTATAGTGAGTTACCTGTGCTTCCTAGAGGAGGAATGGACAGGATATATGTGTAGTTTATAGTGGAATAAACACATATTCCGCATATACAGGTGTATAGTGAGTTACCTGTGCTTCCTAGAGGGGGAATGGACAGGATATATGTGTAGTTTATAGTGGAATAAACACATATTCCACATATACAGGTGTATAGTGAGTTACCTGTACTTCCTAGACAGGGAATTGCATTGTCCCACTACATGTGAAAAGGGGACACTTCAAACTTGTGTTTATGTCTTTAATTTCCATCTTCTATTGCTATGTATTAACCCCTTCCCGACATATGATGTAATAGTAAATCATTGCGGCAGGTGCGTTCCTGCATTTTGACGTACTATTACGTCATGGTGATCGGGCGGGCACCGAAGCGGTGCGCGCCTAATCACTGCAGGGGTCCGGCAGTCCCCTATAGCCAGGCCCCTGCTGTATCTGCCAGCATCTCTGTACAAGCCGATGCCGGCGGATTAACCCCTTCTATGCCGCGATCAGCACTGACCGCGACATAGAAGGGATTTGCGGCGGGTGAGGGAGCCCATCGAGTCCCTGCGCTGCTGTGGCGGGGAACCGATGGGCGAGAGGGCAGCATGATGCCATGCAGAGGCTGCCCATTGCCTTGCACGGCATCGGGACCTGCCTTCTACGGGTGTCCAGAAGATCCAGCCTTAGGCAGCCTGGGTCTCCTAGGCAAACTGTTAGGCCTCTTTCACAAGGGTGAGTTTTCCGCGTGGGTGCAATGCGTGAGGTGAACGAATTGCACCCAAACTGAATCCGGACCCAACTACCCAATTCCCACCCTTTTTGAGAAAATAAGTTCCCTCTTCCCGCCGGAGCGCCGCCCCCGTCCCCATTATAGTTAATGGTGACTGAGCAGCGGTCCGGCGGCACAGCGAAACAGCGGTAGGACGGATCCGACAGGGTGAACAGCCTGTCGGATCCGTCCTGCCGCAAGTGTGAAAGTACCCTAAGGGGTATCAGTGTACATTATTATACAGGGGAAATATAACTAAGGGGTATCAGTGTACATTATTATACAGGGGTAATATAACTTAGGAGGGCTATCAGGGGACATTATACAGAGGTAATATAACTTATATTAGCCCTGTATAATGTCCTTGATAGCCCTCCTCAGTTATATTACCCCTGTATAGTGTACCCTGATACCCCTTAGTTATATTACCCCCTGTATAATTTTCCCTGATACCCCTCAGTTATATTACCCCTGTACAATGTCCCCTGATAGCCCTCCTCAGTCATGTGTCATCCACAGATCCCCCATAACAGTGTCTCATCCACAGATCCCCCATAACAATGTGTCATCCACAGATCCCCATAACAATGTGTCATTCACAGATCCCCCATAACAATGTGTCATCCACAGATCCCCCATAACAATGTGTCATCCACAGATCCCCCATAACACTGTGTCATCCACAGATCCCCCATAACACTGTGTCATCCACAGATCCCCCATAACAGTGTACCTGCGCACTATGGAGAGACTGAAAGGAGGGGAAGATCCGCGGAAGCAAGCAGAGGACAGCACAGCAGATGACTGAATAGCTTCTTTTGTAAGTAAATTATTTTATTATACCGCTGAAACTGCTTTAAACTCTAAAGAAAAGTTTTGGAGAGTGTTTCTCTCTTTCTCAGGTCTGAAGCAATACCGAGGAAGAAAGGAAGGAAGCTTTCAGCTTGTCTTTTAAGTATTAGGATAGTACAATAAAAAGGTATCCCTGCATACCGCAATACTCTCGTATTTTGTAATCTTTTTTATATATACTTATTTCGTTTTTTTCAGTAGTATGATTAAATGATGAAAAATATTAGCGCCCCCCCCCCCATTTTTGACTGTGGTATATTATGTGCCCTCCCCCCTATATATTGTTCCTAGGCGCAGAGGCGGAGTCACAGCAATGCTAGGGTGAGGCCCAGCCTGTGTGTATATGTGTGTGTGTATATAAATAAATATATATATATATATATATATATACACATACATACATACATAAATACACAAATACACACGTGCGCGGCGCGTGTGTGTTTGTGCTTTAGGGTGCACACCCTAATGCAATAGGCTGCTCACGCCTATGGTTGGTTGCCAAGTGCTAAGTTCAAGTTTAGAGGAAGATCCAAGTACCCGTAAGGCAGAATTTCTTAAGCAAGTGAGATAAGTCAAAGGAAAGTGTCATCATCTCTTAGATTAAGCTGGAACCTGCCATCCACCACTGTTACACCGTGTCTGTTGTGTTAAGTCGCAGCTTGCATACCTTTTCTGTACCAAGGCATTATCTGTAAGGAAATCACCTATCTTAAGACCAATATCACCAGTAAAGTTATTGTTGGTATAACTACTGCCTCTCTCCGTTTTCTACACCATATCTCAACGCACTTTACGGTGCTGGCGTCAGGAACACCAGGGACTCTGCCACCAAGGGCACCTCGACTACCATCTGGCTGGGGGATCCCTGGGCAAATAGAGAGTGCCACGGGCGATTTTGTACTGTCCTTCCCTTCACTGCATGCCGACCCAGGGAGCGCTGCTAACCGTGAGTAAACCAACTACTACCCCCATCGGCCCACCATAGCTCACTTGTTGCCCCTGCGGCCCGGTCGCGGCAGAATGGACAGGATATATGTGTAATTTATGCTGGAAAGAACACATATTCCACATATACAAGTGTACACTACGTGCAGAATTATTAGGCAAATGAGTATTTTGACCACATCATCCTCTTTATGCATGTTGTCTTACTCCAAGCTGTATAGGCTCGAAAGCCTACTAACAATTAAGCATATTAGGTGATGTGCATCTCTGTAATGAGAAGGGGTGTGGTCTAATGACATCAACACCCTATATCAGGTGTGCATAATTATTAGGCAACTTCCTTTCCTTTGGCAAAATGGGTCAAAAGAAGGACTTGACAGGCTCAGAAAAGTCAAAAATAGTGAGATATCTTGCAGAGGGATGCAGCACTCTTAAAATTGCAAAGCTTCTGAAGCGTGATCATCGAACAATCAAGCGTTTCATTCAAAATAGTCAACAGGGTCGCAAGAAGCGTGTGGAAAAACCAAGGTGCAAAATAACTGCCCATGAACTGAGAAAAGTCAAGCGTGCAGCTGCCAAGATGCCACTTGCCACCAGTTTGGCCATATTTCAGAGCTGCAACATCACTGGAGTGCCCAAAAGTACAAGGTGTGCAATACTCAGAGACATGGCCAAGGTAAGAAAGGCTGAAAGACGACCACCACTGAACAAGACACACAAGCTGAAACGTCAAGACTGGGCCAAGAAATATCTCAAGACTGATTTTTCTAAGGTTTTATGGACTGATGAAATGAGAGTGAGTCTTGATGGGCCAGATGGCTGGATTGGTAAAGGGCAGAGAGCTCCAGTCCGACTCAGACGCCAGCAAGGTGGAGTCAGAGTACTGGTTTGGGCTGGTATCATCAAAGATGAGCTTGTGGGGCCTTTTTGGGTTGAGGATGGAGTCAAGCTCAACTCCCAGTCCTACTGCCAGTTTCTGGAAGACACCTTCTTCAAGCAGTGGTACAGGAAGAAGTCTGCAAGGTAAGAAAAACATGATTTTCATGCAGGACAATGCTCCATCACACGCGTCCAAGTACTCCACAACGTGGCTGGCAAGAAATGGTATAAAAGAAGAAAATCTAATGACATGGCCTCCTTGTTCACCTGATCTGAACCCCATTGAGAACCTGTGGTCCATCATCAAATGTGAGATTTGCAAGGAGGGAAAACAGTACGCCTCTCTGAACAGTGTCTGGAAGGCTGTGGTTGCTGCTGCACGCAATGTTGATGGTGAACAGATCAAAACACTGACAGAATCCATGGATGGCAGGCTTTTGAGTGTCCTTGCAAAGAAAGGTGGCTATATTGGTCACTGATTTGTTTTTGTTTTGTTTTTGAATGTCAGAAATGTATATTTGTGAATGTTGAGATGTTATATTGGTTTCACTGGTAAAAATAAATAATTGAAATGGGTATATATTTGTTTTTTGTTAAGTTGCCTAATAATTATGTACAGTAATAGTCACCTGCACACACAGATATCCCCCTAAAATAACTAAAACTAAAAACAAACTAAAAACTACTTCCAAAAATATTCAGCTTTGATATTAATGAGTTTTTTGGGTTCATTGAGAACATGGTTGTTGTTCAATAATAAAATTAATCCTCAAAAATACAACTTGCCTAATAATTCTGCACTCCCTGTATAGTGAGTTCCCTGTGCTTTCTAGACAGGGAATGAACAGGATATACTGTATGTGTAGTTTATAGTGAAAAGAACACATATTCCTCATATACAGGTGTATAGTGAGTTACCTGTGCTTCCTAGAGGGGGAATGGACAGGATATATGTGTAGTTTATAGTGGAAAGAACACATATTCCTCATATACAAGTGTATAGTGAGTTCCCCGTGCTTCCTGAAGGGGAATCAACAGGATATATGTGTAGTTTATAGTGGAATAAACACATATTCCACATATAGAGGTGTATAGTAAATTTGTTATGCTATGCTTCTTGGACAGTGCTCAAGACAAAAAAAATATCAAGGAGCCATTGGCTCCTAACCTGAAAAATTTAGGAGCCAAATTAAATTTTTAGTCGCCAAATTTAAAATACATATAATTACGGTATAATAAAAAATAAATAAAAAAGACATGTCATACCTTGTGTAGTTGCCCATTTGCTCTCCTTTTGATTTGTTCTTCTAACCCCATCAATCTTGAGGCTCACTGTCCTTCATTACACCCCCGCTGTTCCTCCATTAAAACCCCCACCTACTCTCACCCACATAGCTACTGTAGTGTTCCAAAGGAAAAAAAAAAACTTAAAGGGGTTATCCCACCTTCTAATTTCATTGCAGCGTCTCCTGTTCACTCTGTACTAACGCCTATTTCCTGGGGCGTTGTCCTTTCTATTGATGGGCAGCTTGTCAGCGCTCTGCTGATCAGTTGACTCCGCCTCCCTTACTTGCGTGCGCGCTCCCGTTATAGCCGAACTTCATTCCAGAAGATGCCGCAGCGCTTTCTCTACCCTCTTACGTCCTGCATTCTGGACTTGCTGGCACAATAATTACTACCGCACTTGTGTTGCGCTAAAAACAGAGCATGCGCGGCTCTGTTTCAGAAGCAGCACAAGGGAATAAAGAACCGCGCATGCCCGGCCGGCGGCATGCGCGTTCATGGAAGAAATGCAGACACACACTGGATCAAGGTGGTTTTGCTCGACGCGCATGCGCAGCCATTGCATTTGGCCGGTGAAAGGTGGCCGTAACTAAGGGAGGACACAGTACAACAATGAGTTAAAAGGGGGAGTTTTTTAGCGAGAAGGGTAGGAATTGAGTTAAACATTATATTTAGTAAAATGATCATTGTCACAGCGTTGACAAATTAAACTATGATCCTTTTGATGGAATAACCCCTTTAAAGGAGCATGAGGTTTCCTAGGCTACAGCCCACACAGTTAAAGGGGATGTGCACTAATTTCTATTAACTCTCAGACTAGCCAGATTTGCGTTGCTGATCATGATTTCTTGATCCCTAGGTGCTCGGCCTTGCTCATTCACTCCCAGGCCTCCGCTGCTTGTCTTGGGTTTCTCCATGAAAATTTTTATCTTAATGCCGCTACAGCCAATCACTGGCCACAGTGGAGATCTGCTTCGCTTGCATCGCAAGACCATTTAACATAATGCAAGGTAAGCAGTGATCAGTTATTGGCTGTAATGGCGTCAAACAGGACTTTTCATGAAGGGACTCAAGACAAGCAACGGAAGCTGGGGAGCAAACAAGCCGGGACCTAGCACTGGGGATTAGGTAAGTATGATCACCAACTAAGGTCCTGCCAGTCTCAGAAATTAGTGTATACAAACCCTTAAAGGAGTTAATTTTTTAAGAGGGTTTCAAACCAGTATTCTTCTATATGTGACACAGAATGGTTTAAAATAAACTATCCCCGCTGCAATCCTTAAAAGGCCAATCACTTAAAGGGGTTGTCTCATTACAGACAATGGGGGCATATCACTAGGATGTGCCTGTCACCGCCAGTTCTGTGAGAAGGTCTGGCAGACGTTCTTCTCTACCTCTTGTATGATGTTCTTTGTTTTGGTTTCACTTTCTCATCTCCTTTCCTTCTGCCAGGTGTCATTTATTTAGACTAATCGTCTTCCTTTATATTCCCTCCCATACTGCCTTACTTTGCGGTTTATACTACTTCCTGAATAAAGTGTTCACTGCTAGAGGCTTCTTCTGCTGTTTGCTCAGATAAGTCCTTTACTTTATTGTGTTTCCTTGCTGGCTTGATTCTAGGTGACCCTGACTCCGTCCGTATTAAGGGCAGGGAGCCGGTGGTCGTGTCCCCTCACTATTATAGGGTTTTCAGGTGTCACACAGACTTAGGTACGTGGGAATGCAATCGTCTACCATCGAGGCCCTTGCATGTACATAGCAGTCAGGGAGAGCTCTTAGGGTTTTATAGGGCTCACCTATAAGCTCCTTAGTTTGGGATCAAGCCAGTCGCTCGTTTATTCATAAGTTCCAGCTATCTGCAAACTTCACCAGTGATAGTGCCCCCATTGTCTTATAGGTGCGGGTCCTCGCTGGGACCCGCACCTATATCGAGAACCGCGCCCTGAAAGTGAAGGAAGGCGCACTGCGCATGTTCAGTCCCCCTCCATTCATTTTCTATGGGGCTGGCGAAAATAGCCGAGCGCTGGCTTAGCTGTTTCCGTCAAGCCCATAGAAGTGAATGGGAGCAGTGGTCGGTGCCATGCATGGTGCACTCCCAATTACTTCTATGGGGAGCTGGCTTGGTGGTGGCCAGACCAGAGCCCTCCAGCCACCACCTTGCGGGGCTCCGTTCTCGAAATAGGTGCGAGTCCCAGCGGTGGGACCCGCACCTATAAGACAATGGGGGCATATAAATATAATACTTCAGGAGCTTTACTCTTTATTCTTAACACCTCTGCTTGCCTGTCAGTGAATGAAAACCTTTGCTCCCAGAGGGAGGAAAGATTGACTATATTCTAGTGCTGTTCACTTTGTAAATGTGGCTGGATATGGACATTCAGTCTGTGAATGTCAACCTGGAAGGTTTTCATTCACTGCCAGCAAGCAGAGGTGTGGGAAAGGTAGGAGACCTCTTCTGGCAGCTGAACTAGCCTTTGCCTAACCCCTTATAGGCTGCTTTAGTGAAATTATCCCTCTTTTTAACTTCACGTGTCTTTAGAGCAGAAAGGAGCACCTAACCGCTCTCTGCCCATCACCTCACATGTCTTTAAGGAGCCTTGCACTAACATAGTTGTCATTTTCTAGACTGTGCAGGAGCTCTGTACTGACCTCCCAGCACTGCCTGGGTCGCATAGCATTATATTGATTTATGATGCTATGCAACCCTTACAGTTCTGGAATTTATTGTATAACACTGACAACATCCAGTACACTCCAGACCTCGAAGGGTTACATAGCAAATCAATATAATGCTATGCGACCCAGTCAGTGCTATGCAGACTAGAACAGGGGATTCCACGGACATGGTGTGGTATGAGACCAGCACAGTGAGTGCTTATATGTGTTCTTACAGGGTTTACCAATATCTGGCTTCTTATTAGGACCTCAGTAAGGCCCCTTGCAGACGAGCGTGTCCGGATTATGCCTGGATGCATTGCGGATGCGTTCAGTGAAAACTGTACAATTTCGCAAACAAAGCCATTCAGTTTTGTTTGCAATCGCGTTAAGTTGTTCAGTTTTTATCGCACGGGTGCAATGCGATTTACTTCGTTTTGCACGCGTGTGATAAAAAACACAGAATTTTTAAATGCGGTTCCGGTGCAGGGATGCGAGCACCGGAGTGAAGGAGCTCCGGCACTCTCTCACCTGCAAATCATCCCCAATCACCCAGTATGGACCAGGGGGATGGGGGCGACAGTGAGCAACTAGGTACACACACACAGGGGGGAGGATAGTGACCACTGCGCTCCACCCTCACCCCTGGCCCTGCCTACTTGCCTCACAAGTCCTGATGACAGGGGACAACTGGACAGCAGTCCCCAACTTAGGATACGTGCGGGAAGGACAGACAAGACAAATAACGGATAGTGAACGGACCGGGTCAAAACCAAGAGGACAACGCAGTACACAGGGATAAGCAAAGAATGGTCAGGAGAAGCCGGGGTCATAAATACCAGGAGAGTCGAGAAGTAGCAAAGGAGTCCGCAAAGAATAGTCAGGTGGAAGCCGAGGTCAAAATACCAGGAGGGATGCGCAGTACAGGAGGAGCAAGCAAAGGATCATCAGGGAACAGGATCAGGTAAGTATACAGGTATCCAACAAATGCCAGGAACCTAAACTAACAGGCAACCTGTGGCCAGCAGGCTGCCTGTATTTATAGTGGGGAGTGAGGGTCATGTGATGTGGCCAGCGTCACATGACCGACAGGTCGAGCAACGAGCGATCAGATCGTCGCTCAAGGCAGACCTAGGAGCCGGGAGCCTCCCAGCTAGCAAAACCGCCCTGGGAACGAGGTCAAACACAGATCCTTGCTCCCCAAGCTAAGCAGCAGGTCTGTGGCTGATGGGAGACCGAGTGCGCCTTGTGCAACCCGTTATACTTTTTTTCTGGTTTGCCTCACTGATTAGTGTTTTTTTATGGCTACACAGCTGTTCAGTCCCATTCCTTTGAGTTCCCTTCACATTGTGCATGTGGAAATGCTCTTACTTTCACTATTAAACATAGCCCTGAGTTCTACTGTTGTCCTTCTTCGATTTGATTTCACCAAACGTTTACGTGATCGCCTATCAAGATCATTCAGGATTTTTTTCCAGAAACATTTCTTCCTCAAATACTATGGGTCCCCACTATCCTTCCAGTTTTTAAAAATGCCTTGGACAGTTCTTAACCCAATTTTAGTAGTTTCTGCAATCTCCTTAGATGTTTTCTCTGCTTGATGCATGCCAATGATTTGACCCTTCTCAAACAGACTAACATCTTTTCCGCGACCACGAGATGTGTCTTTCGACGTGGTTGTTTAAGAAATGAGAAGCAACTGGGGTTAAAAAACTTGTTGCCAGTTGAAAGATAATCGCCCATGCGGTAATTATCCAATAGGAGGCTCATAACTATTTGCTTAGTTAAATCCAGGAGGCAATTTTTTTTTTTTGGGACAGGCAGTGTATCTTAGTGACCAAAGTTGCACATGGATTTTCAACCTTCCTCACTTTACTCATATGCTAGGCTTATGGGAGTGTATGATCGGTTTAGCCCACAGTATCCTCGATTAAATATTCCTACAACTGTGAACTTCAAGACTCCTCATCAGAACCTCACAACTTTCATGGCTGAAGTGGTGACCATCAAAAATACCTGACTTCTGACTTTAATATCCAATGATTAGAGGATCCCTTTTGCTCACTCTTCCTATTTTCACCCAACTCCTCTTGGTGAGTTTAGTACTAAAGACCTATATAAGTGCCAGTCAGGGGTTCACCTCACCTTTCTGCTGCCTGAGGCCAATTTCTTAACATAACCTCTTTGCCACAATAAAGCCGCTCATTGCCCATGGTCCTTCTGCTGCCCCCCTCTTGCCCCTACCTGGTGCTGCCTGAGGCAATCACTTGGCCTCATTGGTGGTGCACCCCTAGTGCCAGTAGAAGAGAGTACAGACACTAGCAGATGCCTTCTAGTATAAGTGCAGAGAAAATACTTTACAGACAAGGAACAAATAGCAAGCCAGTAACCCAACATGAAAGTTGGTAATGTTGATCTTGTAAGAGACTCTCAAAGAGAAATGAATAGCCTTTAGGACTAATAGCCAAAGTGATTCCGAGCGAAGATGGAAAAGTCAGAAAAGTGGAAGTCCAAACATTTCCTCAGGGATTTACCGACCTTCTGGGTAAGAAAGGTAGAACTGATTTTGCTGCTCTCGCCAGAGATTCCTTAGTGTGGTATCCTTGGGATACCAGGCGTGGAGTGTCATGCCTCCAGCAGCTATCTGTATTGTAAATCTACTGTGTCATTATTCATGTTGCTTTAGCTCCATCTACTGGCCCTTTGTGCAAACAGTTTCACGCTAGCCAGCATTTATTTCCTTGTATGTCCCAAGAATGTAACTGTATTTTATTACCTATTACATCATTAACTTAGCTGTTAGCAGCCATCTTTTCCAAGATCAACTGAAGGATAAAGCAGCATCCATTATAATCCTCCATATCCAGACTTAATATGGCATTGCTGATATGTTGGGACTGTTAGCATTGCAGCATTGTATATTCATGTATATGCTTTACTGTATATATCTTGTATTCATGCACATGTTTATGTTTGCATAGCTTTGTACTGTAATGTGTTATAGCATATTGCTACATGCTCATTCACCATAGTAAGTACAGGGTGAGTCAAAAGTCTCAGGACACCTTTCAGAATCCAAAGGGAAAATGAAATATCTGAACACCACAGCAAGTAATGGCTATCTTGTAGGCTATGTCCAGAACATGTCCACCATTATTGAATCAAGGACACATTTTTCCAATGGGAAGTGGGTGAAGTAGCATATCACAGAAGACCAGAATTTTGATTGCTGCAATCAGATTTGCAATATCTCTTGTGGCTCAACAGTTATCAACGCAGAATGTTCAAAACGTTATAGTTTATGTGTTCAGCACCAGGGACAACACATTGAACACTTCAAATAGCTGTGCATCACAGGAAACGTTCCCAGTTGTTGTTGTTGCAACTTTCTTTGTTGATAAATTTTGAACGACAAGAAATATTGCAAATATGTGGCAACTGATTTATGAGAACATTCTGATCTTCTTTGATGAGCTACATGACCCCCTTCACATTGGAAACATTTGTTCTTGATACAATATGGCAGCTTTCAAGATAGCGTAAATATTCTGGACATAGCCTAAAAGATAGGTCCCCTCCCCCATTCATTTCTAGGGTATTCAGATATTCAATTTTCCCTTTTGTTTCTGAAATAAAAGGGTGTCCTGAGACTTTTGACTCACCCTGTTTATCTTTCTTTTCCTCAGTTTTACCCTATCTTAGCAATAAAATATGAAGTTGCATTTACTTCTGTGTCAATGAGATACTGTGAGAGAATTTAGCTGCTTTTCCCATTATGCCCCATTTACACATAAGGAGGACAGGACAGTACTATAGGTGAACTAGGGGAATTTTTTTCTTTATTTATAAATGTATAAAACATTACAATTCTAAGTCAATATATTTATTTGACATTATTACCTTGCAATAGCCTCCCACCAACCTTACCCAAGGATTCCCCTGCTGGAGAGAGAAAAAAAAAAAAGAGTAATACGGAGGCATTAGGCTACTTTCACACTAGCATTTTCACTTCCGCTATTGAGATCCGTCATAGGGTCTCAATAGCGGGAGGAAAACGCTTCTGTTTTGTCCTCATTCATTGTCAATAGGGAGAAAACTGAACTGAATGAAATGGAATGCACCAAAATGCATTCCGTTCCATTTGGTTGCGGTCCGATCGCGGCCTTTCAATGGTGTTCATGACGGAACCGTCATGGCTATAGAAGACATAATAAAACCGGATCCGTTCATTAAGCGTTTTTGCAGATCCATGACGGATTGCCAAAAAACGCTACTGTGAAAGTATCCTTAGTTAGGATCCCAATCAGAACAGACATTGCTCCATTTATTGTAGTTTTTATTTTGGCATATAAACAATTTCATATCATACTTTATATGTTACGTTTTTCCACTTTGATATACAGTCGACATCCAACTTCTGGCAATAACCAGTCTCGCTATAAACAACACTTTTGTGAGAAGCTCCCTTTTAGCCTTTAAGATTTTCCAAACTATTTAAATTGTAAAGGATAGCACACTTAATTGTTAAGGGGACTTGCATTTTAGGATTATCTCTATCTATTTTATACACTTACGCTGGGTTCAGACCTGAGCATTCGCGATGGAGCGCTCTGTATGCGCGATTGTACGGGCGTTTGCAATCGTGCATACAGAGACAAGCGAACGCCCATTGTCGCGCGTTTCCGCTGAAGTCTATGTACGGGAACGCGCGACAAGATGCCCCAAAGAAGCTCATGTACTTCTTAGGGCGTCGGGCGTTTTACAGCGCGATCGTACACGCTGTAAAACGCTCAGGTGAGAACCATTCCCATAGGGAATCATTGGTTCTTGCCTTTCGAGCGTTTTACAGTGCGTAGGAACGCGCTGTAAAACGCTGAGGTCTGAACCCAGCCTAATTGCCAAAATTGGCTCACTTTTGGACAGGACCGGGGGGGGAAGGGGGGAGGGAGGAGTGGTGAGGTTGAAAAATGAAAATTTTTGTTTGCTATGTTTCAACAGTTTTCGTGAACAAATAATAACATTTGCAATTGTACTTAAACTGTAATATTTATCTTCAATACTCTGATTATGATGTATAAATGTGGCACAGCAACAATAAAAAAATAAAAAAATGGACAAAATCCACTATTATGTACCTACACCTAGATTGACGAATCCCTGAGGCCCATTTTTCCAAAGTCTATGAATAACTTTAAAGAGGACCTTTCATGTTTTTTTATTAATTGAGATAAATACCTTTACTTGCTGTCACCCTGCTTAATTTTCAATTAAAAATGTCGCTCCTGCGCCCCACTGTGCTCCCCCATAGTTTTCCCACTCAGTGTGCTAATACTGAGCATCAGTACAGGGAGGAGACACTAGGGTTTTTCAATGAGCGTCTCCTTCTCCCTGGCTGTGCCGCAATCCAATCACAGCGGAGAGCGTCACAGCCAGGGAGAAAAAAAAACCTCACCTTCTCCCTGGCGGTGACGCTCTCCACTGTGATTGGATCGCGGCACAGCCAGGGCGAAGGAGACGCTCATTGAGAAACCCTAGTGTCTCCTCCCTGTACCAATGAGCGGGAAAACTGCGGGGGGGGGGGGGGGGCACAGCGGGGCACAGGAGCAATATTTAAAAAAATCAAGAAGGGTGGAAGCATCAGCGGGGGGGTCGATACCCCGCAAGTAAAGGTATTTATCTCAATTAATACAAAACCATGAAAGGTCCTCTTTAAACTGGACCAAAACATTCACATTCACTGACTAAATTATTGTAGATAAAGATCTCAGCTTTCCTTATCTAAACCAGAGACCTTGTGCATCTAAGGCCTCATTCACAAAACTGTTTCGGAGAACAGAAAGGAGAAACAGTGATGTGAATGAGGCCTTAGACTTTTGTCTAGGAAAAACTATCGACTACAAATATTCCTTCAATAATAATTTATATATCTGTGCACTACTACCTCTATTACTAGTGTTGATCACAAATATTCAAATTTCGAATTTTTATCGTGTATATAGGTAATTCTAAAATGTGCAAATATTTCGAATATAGTTATATATTCGTAATTTCGAATATTCAATTTTTTTTTTTTATTCAATTTTTTATTTTATTTTTAAATCCGTACACATGATCCCTCCCTGCTTCTAGCTTGTGGGCCAATAAGAAGGCTGCAATATACTTGACTTTAGGAGTAGTAGTGTTTGCGAATTTTGCTCTATATTTGTTTTTTCGAATATTCGCTATATTGCTATATATTCTTGTTTTAGAATATTACAAATATTCGAAAAAACTAAGTTACAGCAATATAGCGAATATTAGTAAAAAAAAAACGAATATAGAGCAATTTAGCTAATATAGTGCTTTAATCTTCTTTGTCTAATAATTGTAATTTTTTTCTCATCTGAAGTTCAGATTGGAAAAAAATTACAACTATAAAAAAAAGATTATAGCACTATATTAGCTAAATTTCTCTATATTCATTTTTTTCGAATATTCGCTATATTGCTATATATTCTTGTTTTAGAATATTACGAATATTCGAAAAAACGAAGTTATAGCAATATAGGGAATATTCGAAAAAAAAATTATAATTTCATTCGATTTTTTTTTTTTTTAATCAGTACACATGATCCCTCCCTGCTTCTAGCTTGTGGGCCAATAAGAAGGCTGCAATATACTTGACTTTAGGAATAGTAGTGTTTGCGAATTTTGCTCTATATTCCTTTTTCTCTAATATTCGCTATATTGCTATATATTCTTGTTTTAGAATATAGCGAATATAAGCAATATAGCAATATAGCGAATATTCGAAAAAAACTAATATAGAGCGATTTAGCTAATATAGTGCTATAATCTTTTTTTAGAGTTGTAATTTTTTCCAATCTGAACTTCAGATGAGAAAAAAAATTTTTTTTCTAATATTCGCTATATTGCTATATATTCTTGTATTACAATATTACAAATATTTGAAAAAATGAAGTTATAGCATTATAGCGAATATTCGAAAAAAAAATACGAATATAGAGCAATTTAGCAATCTTCTTTGTCTAATAGTTGTAATTTTTGTCTCATCTGAAGTTCAGATTGGAAAAAAATTACAACTATAAAAAAAGATTATAGCACTATATTAGCTAAATTGCTCTATATAAATTTTTTCGAATATTCGCTATATTGCTATATTCGCTATATTGCTATATATTCTTGTTTTAGAATATTACGAATATTCGAAAAAACTAAGTTATAGCAATATAGCGAATATTCGAAAAAAATCGAATATAGAGCAATTTAGCTAATATAGTAAAAATAATCACGAATTTTCAAATTTTCGAATATTTGACGAATATTCTAAAAAATATTCGCGAAATATTGCTGAATTCGAATATGACCCCTGCCGCTCATCACTATCTATTACCCTCATCAACACATTCATTTGTATGAATATCAAAAAGTGCTTTGTTGTTAGAACTTTCAAACGTGGAATGTAGTTGTAAATATCTAAAATATCCACTAAACCCTAACTCTTTAAGAGTGCTCAGTTTCTCATATGCCCAAGTTTTTCTATTTTCGACAATTTGTGCTACATAAGTCAACCCACACCTATCCCAAAAGGACATGTCCTTTAATTTGATAAACTCCTTCAAGGATTATCACAAAAAGGGTTAAAGAAAAAGAATCCTCTATTCCCATTATAGCTTTTAAAGAGGCCAAGCATTTACAACTGGGACATTTTAACACTGGTCACTATAGAGGACTTTACAGGACATTACTGGGAGAAGTGGGGCATTTTTAATAATGGGGGCTCAATAGAGGGGCATTATTGGTGGAGGCATTATAGTGGTCATTATTACTGGGGTCACTAGAGGGGCATTATTATTACTGGACTATTTTAGGAGGCTTTTTTTTCTGGGGGTGCTATAGGGGGCATTATTATTGCTTGAGGGACTGTACTAGTATTATTATTGTTTATGGGGGCATTATTATTACTGGGGGCACTATAGGAGGCATTATTGCTATTGTGGTAACAATGTTTTCTGCAGTATAGTATTTGAGGCCACTGGGGAGGAAAGCACAGCAGGCACAGTATGGGGGTGGCAAGATGATGACGCAGTTGGAGCGCTAGAGTGGAAAGTGTGTGTTGATAAGCTGGGGAGGATGATGGAAAACTGAGGAAACTAAGATGCCTGTGTGGCATACTCTGCAAAGAGAAGATGTAGCTGTAGTGCTGTATTCTCCTGTATCTGTGGTAGCTCTGAAAGACTAAACAGAATGCTGAAGATTGGACTGGCTTAGTTCTGTGACCCACTCACCTCCTCCTCCATATCTTAATTAGAGACAACTGAAGGAAGGTGAGAAGGAGAGAACATGGCAGCTAGCACTGGCCACAACAGAGGGGCAATCTGCTGGGGCAGTGTTTTGTGCTGCACTGTGTTATTTGGTTCTGCTCGGGCAATATAATGGGCTGCCAGGGGCGTGACTAAAGGCCCATGGGCCCTGGTGCAAGAGTTCAGCTTGGGCCCCCTTCCCTCAGTGCTTTGTGGCAAAGGGCAGGGGGGCACATAGCCTTCATGCTGCTTGAGGCAAAAATTGAAAAGCACTCCCATCCCATGCCACATTCTTGACCCAACTCCTTCCCTCCAACCAGAGGACTAACTTGAACATTCTGGGGCCCAGGGCAAAATCTATAACAGAGCCCTCCCAGCATCTGTATTCACATCCGGGTGCCTTCCTTTTTTCATGCAAGCCCTATTCATTTCCATGGCACAAGGGCTGCATGAATGACGCACAATTTAAAACATGTTGCAATTTATCCTGAATGCACAGGTGATAAACAATGCTCATGTCCATATACACATTGAAATGAATGGGTCAGGATTTAGTCTGGATGATATCTGTTTAACACACACATCACATCTGAACGGAAAACTCACTTGTGTGAAAGAGGCCTTAAAAAGGCGATGATGGGTGCTGCCTGCTTTCTCACAGCAGCCAGGCTGAGCCAGAAGAGGCCTGGCATGCATCAGTGGATGGAGGGCGAGAATGGGGACAAGTTAGTTTTTTTTTTTATTAAATGGAACTTACTGTGATATTTTTGGGGGTACTGTGTGATCCAATAATTTTTAGTAATGCATGGCTATGATTTTTTTTAGTGGGGGGGACGGGACTGTGTGGCACTGTGAGTTTTTTAAATGGCAGAAAGAGTGGCACTGATTTTTGGGGGTTAGTACAGTATATTCAGGGTGCACAGCATGTGGTGATATTATTATCATGGGCTGAGTAGTGTGTAGCACTATTATATGCAAAGGAAACAATGTGTAGAACAATTATATTATAGGACACAGTGTGGTGTTCTAGAGGCACAATTTGTAGCACTATTAATTTTATGGGGCACACTGTGTTTAGCACTCATATATTCAGGGACACAATGTGTGACACCAGTATATTCAGTATATTTTCTGGAACACAGTAGTGTGTAGCACTATTATGTTTATGGGGCACAATGTGCAGCCCTATTATATTCAGGGAGCACAAGCTTTGTTTCCTGAACCAATTTGTGGATAAGGAGAAGATGTCATGGTAGTTGGGCTGGATGGAGAGGAAAAGAAAGAACAACAAATCTGTCAGAAATTTGGTCATTTATGAGTCACTATGTCATTATTCTTTCTTAATTCTCTCTTAATTCTTTTTTTTTTTTTACTGTATCACTTTAGCACTGGATTCACTGTATAGCCTGCTGCAATGATGTGTCAAAACAACAATTCCCATCATGCCTTACCATTGTTCAGGCCATACTGAGAGCTCTAGTTTCACATGGTAGAAATATATAGCATAGGTTAACCTGACTTGGTTCTAGTACTCTTAGATGTGAAATTAGCTTGGCTCTGGTTCTGAATCAATGTAACAATGCACTTTTTATTGGTACACAAAGATCTGAATAATCCTCCGGGACGCCCCATTGGGGCTGGCATAGGTGGTGTATGCAAGCAGGCTTGTATTCAGATTTCTTTTTACAACCTATTGTTTTAGGTCTTGACTCCCACCTGAGAGAATAAACTTCCTTCCAACACTCTGATTCTTACTTGTGATGTTGAATCACTCTACTCCAACACATGCTGATAGGGTTGCAGTTCAATATTTTCTTACAAAATGGTGAGTCTTTAGGAGTTTGTTTTACATCATAATTATTTTTTGTTTGATCAGACTCACTATAGACAAGTTTCTGGGACCGCGATGGGCGCATGATGTGCGCCCTCCTATGCAAAGCTATTTTTAGGTTGGTGGGAGGAGACACACGTATACCCATCACCCTTTTTTTAAAAAAGCATGTTGTGGGATGGCATCGTTATATTGATGATGTTTTAATTTTTTGGCAGGGGACACGCGAAGAGTGTGATGATTTTGTGACTCTTAACAATCCTTTCAACATCACATTGACCCATAGGATTTCAGAGACATCTATCAATTTTTTGGGAGCTACGGATCCATTTGGATCGCATTGAGGTCCGGACATCTTTTTTCTGTAAAAAAAAGCCACCGATAGCCTTCTGCATTATAATAGTTTCCATGCCTATCATCTATGTAAAGGAATACCTACGGAACAATTTTTGAGACTTTGCCGTAATTGCACAACTGTTCAAGATTTTCAGGAAGCTTCAAGAGACTTGACCTCACGTTTCCATTCCAGGGGATACCCTAAGAAAGTGGTGTCTCAGAGCCAATTGTTTGGAACTTTTTAAACCCAAATATAGAATACCAAACAGAAAAGTCCAACTTATCACTAGATTCAACAACCAGTGGAATGATCTATATAAATTATTTCATACACATTGGTATCTTTTACTTTCTGATTCCAAACTTCGAAACCATGTAGATCCACAACCGAAGATCATTGCACGTAGAGCTGCTAATTTACGTGACAAATTGGTGTGCAGTCATTTTCAAAGAACCACTTAGAGATTAATGACAGGCACCAGACTACAGGGTACTTATCCCTGTGGTAACTGCAACATATGTCAATTTATGATAGCTTCTAATAGCTTTGTCAATCCAAGGGACTCCAGAAAGAGTTGCCTCAAACATTATATTAATTGTTGCACTCAAAATGTCATCTATGCTCTTATTTGTAAATGCGGGAGATTGTATGTTGGCTAAACTGGCCAAGAATTGCGTAAACGTATTCAGCATTTATCCAACATTGCTTTGGCATGCCGTGATAGGATTAAGGGAGAAAAATCATCGACCTCTGTAGCTGCACATTTTCTGGATTACCATAAAAGCAATATTTCTGGTCTACAAGTTGTAAGACTGGACTGGGTACGTAACAACTTGAGGGGGAGTCCTACTACTCCACAGCTCCGTCTTGAATCCAAATGGATCTTTGATCTTGACTCCTTGACACCAAATGGGATGATTGAAGAGCTCACCTCCACAGGTTTTTAGGAGTAATTTTTCTTTATTAACACTTTATCACAATAGGGGTTGCATGATAATATTCAATTTCACTGTTTTTTATGGTCACCTATACCTTATCCCATTTTTTATGGTCACCTCTACCTTATCACGATTATCTGTTTTTCACTCACATTCTTTTATATATATTTTTTACACACTCATTTTTCTAACTTTTTTTCTCCTATTATATCTTATAATTTTTTTTTCCTCTAGCATTTGTAGGCACGAGTTTCGCACAAAGATGGACATCATTCAATCTCCACTATCACTTTCTGCACTCCATAATGGATCCACTGGAATCCTTACCACACCCGACGTTCTGGTCCATGGTTATCCATCATGTAGTATATATGAATTATATTGTCTTAGTATTTAATTCTATTATTTTTTTTTTTGTGCTTCTGGTGTCCCAGGTTTCTCTTGTGCAACATCTTTCGCATGTGTCATTTAGGGCTTTTTTTTATGATTTATTATACTGTTATTATGAATTGATTTTGATATGTAATTAATTATTTATATATATTGATTATATGAATTTATTCATTTTTATGGTATTTATTGGCCAATAAATCATGCTATAGGTAATTTATATATCTCTTTCTCTTTTATATATCTCTTTCTCTAATCATGTATGAAATTGATAAATGTATTTAATTAGTATACTATAGTATGTAATATACAGTTAACTTTTTTCTTATTTTTTAAGGGCTCTTTCACACTTGCATTGTCCAGATCTGTCGTGTACTCCATTTGCCGGAAGTGCCCGTCGGATCCGTAACACCGCAAGTGAACTGAAAGCATTTGAAGACTGATCCGTCTTCAAAATGCGTTCAGTGTTACTATGGCAGCCAGGACACTATTAAAGTCCTGGTTGCCATAGTAGTAGTGGGGAGCGGGGGAGCAGTATACTTACCGCCCGTGCGGCTCCCGGGGCGCTCCAGAATGACGTCAGAGCGCCCCATGCGCATGGATGACGTGATCCATGCGATCACGTCATCCATGCGCGTGGGGGGGCCCTGACGTCACTCTGAAGCGCCCCAGGAGCCGCACGGACGGTAAGTATACTGCTCCCCCGCTCCCCACTACACTTTACCATGGCAAACGGGACTTTAGCGTCCTGGCAGCCATGGTAACCATTCAGAAAAAGCTAAACGTCGGATCCGGTAATGCGTCGAAACGACGTTTAGCGTAAGGCCGGATCCGGATTAATGCCTTTCAATGGGCATTAATTCCGGATCCGGCCTTGCGGCAAGTGTTCAGGATTTTTGGCCTGGAGCAAAAAGCACAGCATGCTGCGGTATTTTCTCCGGCCAAAAAACGTTCCGGTCCTGAACTGAAGACATCCTGATGCATCCTGAACGGATTTCTCTCCATTCAGAATGCATGAGGATAATCCTGATCAGGATTCTTCTGGCATAGAGCCCCGACGACGGAACTCTATGCCGGAAAAGAACAACGCAAGTGTGAAAGAGCCCTTAGTTCTTATAACTTGGGGTTATAGGTATCTTGTACACAGCTTATTTTTGGTATTTTATTGTATAATTTATTTATTACGCATTTGAGATTAATCAATCATGTAACTGCTGTCTATTTCCTATCATATTTTCATCTTGTATGTTGATTCTATGATTGATTATGCTCATACACGTCACACTATTTTTCCACATTAGGTATATGCACGTCACGTGTGGAACGCATTTGCATTCCACTCTAAAGATGCGCACTTCCGGCTTGATTTCACATGTACTGCGGGACTTCCGCAAATGCGTTCCACTGTGAAGAGGGGTGGTTTTCATTTGCGATCACATGTTCTTTTGTTATTTCCTGTTTGCGGCCATTTGGCGCATGCACGTTGCATGACCTGGGACGCCCTAGGCACAACATGATTTCTCTCTCTCAGGTAATTACTATAAACTATATATTGTTGATTATTATTGGTTATAACAGTGTACAGCAGGCATGCTCAACCTGCAGCCTTCCAGCTGTTGTAAAACTACAACTCCCTGCTGTAGACTGATAGCTGTAGGCTGTTCGGGCATGCGGGGAGTTGTAGTTTTGCGACAGCTGGAGGGCCGCAGGTTGAGTATGCCTGGTGTACAGTATATAAAGGACTCTGTCACAGACAGCCATTTACCCCTGAGGATGCCGGACTTCACCGGCGCTACGCGTGGGGCGCTACAGTACTTCTCTTTCTCAGGTCCACCCATATAGTCCGAGTCTTATATTTTCTATTGCTTTCAGGCAGGGGCGTACCTAGAGCATTTGGCACCCGGGGCGAACCCTTTGTTTGGCACACCCCCCCCGCCCCCCGTCCAAGAAAGTTAAGAAAACATGCACAAACTTTTTTCAATGTTTTCAATAATATTTATTACAAATTACACCCCCTCCCTCCCCACCTTAATTACACCCCCTCCCTTAATAACACCCCCCCCTTAATTACACCCCCTCCCTCCCCACCTTAATTACCCCCCCCCTTAATTACACCCCCTCTCTTCTCCCCTTAATTACACCTCCTCCCTTCATTACACCCCCCCTTAATTACACCCCCTCCCTCCCCACCTTAATTACACTCCCTCCCTTAATTACACCCCCCCTTAATTACACACTCCCCCCCTTAATTACACCCCCTCCCTCCCCACCTTACCCCTCCCTTAATTACACACACACATCCCTTAATTACACCCCCCCTTAATTACAAACCCCCACTTAATTACGCACACACACACCCCTTAATTACACAATTATTTACTCACATTTTGATGATGCCTCAGGCTCTGTCCGACCGCTGGTAATGGATCCTTCCGCTTCGGTAATGGCGGCGCGGCGTCAGCGTCGTGACGTCATGTTGCGCGCCGCCGCAATAATCCTTCCACAGAAGCCGGCGCCTGGCGGAGTCACGTCGCGGTGCAGCAGTGGATGGAGGGGTGACTCCGTCATGGCACCCCCCTTGTGAGTGGCACCCGGGGCGGGCCGCCCCCCCTCGCCCCCCCCTTGGTACGCCACTGCTTTCAGGTATTAGTTATTTTGATGCCACATTACACCGCTCAACAATGATTTTGCTACTGAGAAAAAAACATGCGATTTATACTAAAATGAGCGCGATGATTCCAAATGAACTTGGAATTTGCCTGACACCTCTAGATTTAACCCCTTAAGGACCCTGGGAATTTTTTCCATTTTTGCGTTTTCGTTTTTTTACTCCCCGCCTTCCCATAGTCCTAACTTTTTTTTTTTTCCATTCAGATAGCCTTATGAGGGATTATTTTTTGCGGGAAAAGTTGTACTTTACAATGGCACCATTAACGGTTGCATACCATGTAGAAGAAGCGGGGAAAAAATTCTGTTTTGTTTTTTACACTGTACACTATGCAGTAAAATTGACCTGTTATCTTCATTCTCCAGGTCAGTAGGTTTACAACGATACCACACTTGTATAATTTTTCTTATGTTTTAATACTGAGAAAAAAAAATGTAAACCTTCGAGGGAAAAAACTTTTTTTTATAACCATATTCTGACCCCTATAACTCTTTTGTAGTTATGTGTATGGGGCTGTGTGAGGGCTCATTTTTTGCAGGACGATCTGTTCTTTTCAGTGATACCAATTTGAAGTGTGTGTGACTTTTTTTATCACTTTTTATAAAAATTATTATTGTGTAGTTGAAGTGACAAAAAATGGGCTGTTTTTATTTTTTTCCTGTTACGCCATTTGCGGTATGCCATTAATATTGTTATATTTTAATAGTATGGGCATTTTTGGCATTTTTGCACGCGGCGATGCCCATGATGTTTTTTTTTTATTGTTTAAGTATTTTTATTTTAAGGAAAGGGGGGTGATTATTTTTATTTTTTTATATTTGCAAAAACTTTTTTTAAGTCACCTTGGGTGACAATAACTGGCAATCATTGCCTTTTGTGTTCATTGATGTCTATATAGACACCATTGAACACTTAATTTGCACTATACCAATACAATGCTGCCACCTAGTGGCCTGTATTGGTATAGTCATCTAATAGGCACTGAAACCTGCTTGAGGCTTCAGCCTATTAGATCAATGTAACAGGTTCCCCGAACTCAGCCAGGGAACGCTGTTACCGGAGCGGAAGTGCGCAACTTCCGCTTCCGGACTGCGCAGATGCCCTGGTCACATTTGACCACAGCATCTGAAAGTGAAAATGTATTTAAAATAGCAGAAACCACGTGCGAGCGGGCGCCATGTTTGGGGACTGGACTTCCGCCGTACAGGTCCTTAAAGGGTTAAGTTATACTTGCAAAGCCTATTCAGTAATAATATTAATGCAATATATTGGAGATATTCCAATGGACATGTCCAGACCTGCTCGGACGCACTCAGGCTGATGTCAGCAGTAAGTATATAAGGCAAGATGGACAGATTTTGATAACTTAAGATGGATAAACGCGAATGTGTTAAAGGGCTTCTGTCCCCCCAAAAGGTAATTTTTCCATTTTTGGGCTAATTAAAATCTTTATAGTGCGATTTTTCAAGATATAGTGCTCTTACCCTTTTCTGTTGTCTAGTTTCTTTAAAAACCGCACTGGCCCTGTCTGCGTTCTAAATCTCGCGCCTGCGCCGTACCGGTCTTCAGTTGGTGCAGGCGCACTGAGAGGAGGCCCTCGCTCGGCCGCTCCTTCCTCAGTGTGCCTGCACCGATGATGTCACATCTACACCCGGCGCAAGCGCACTGAGGAAGGAGCGGCCGAGCGAGCGGCCTCCTCTTATTGCGCCTGCGCCGACTGAAGACCGGTACGGCACAGGCGCTAGATTTAGAACGCAGACAGGGCCAGCCAGAGGAGGAGAGCGCTCGCTGGCCCTGTCAATCAACAGGAGGAGGGGGCGTTTTTTTTAAAGTAGAATGCGGCGGCTACCAGCAAGTAACCGCCCTACTTGCTGGTAGCCAGGTAATTAACATATTATAAAAGTGCGGTTTTTAAAGAAACTAGACAACAGAAAAGGGTAAGAGCACTATATATTGAAAAATCGCACTATAAAGATTTTAATTAGCCCAAAAATGAAAAATGACTTTTGGGGGGTGACAGAAGCCCTTTAACAATCCAGACAATTTCTTCTACATATGTGGCAAATACACTACTTATGATCAGCGCAAGAATCTGACAAAGCGAGTGCGTCTTGCAGCTTGGGATGCATTTGTGCTAGTAGTGCAGAACTTCCTTGGGAACAGACGAGCTGCAAACTTTGCTGAATTAGTAGACAACATGCTTACAGCATAGGAACAACTTGGCTGCCTAATGTCATTGAAAGTGCATTTCTTACATTCCCATCTTGACTTATTACCACCCAATTTGGGACACGTAAGTGACGAACATGGAGAGCGGTTCCATAAAGATATTTCTACAATGGAGAACAGGCATCAAGGCCGCTGGAATCCTAACATGATGGGGGACTACTGCTGGTTTTTGCAACGGGAAAATATGACCGTTCACAAACACAAAAGCAGATGCCTGAAGCACTTTTAACAGTACTGGGCCTTGCTCAAGTAAGACTTTGAAACTGAAAAACTAGAGTTTTTGAAATTTTGTTATTCCATTACATTTTCATACACTGTTTACTACTCAAACTTTGATGTAGATCAGGTAATTGTTAGAGTAAAACTCGTTCTGTTAAAAATTATACAATGCTTTCCAAGTGCTTAATTTATTTAGGTATACTTATGCATAGCAAAATCTTTGACGTGTTACAACAATTCTGACTTCGGATTTGTAATCCGCACACTCGATTTAGTATAGGACAAATGGTTTTTGCCCAGTAGCAGACGAAAAGTTTTTTTTTTGTTGCATGGTGAATTATTATTCATTTTAGGGGTGGGCGGTATAGGCGATATAAGCGATATAAATTTGTGCCACGATATGGATTTTGTGCATATCGCCTATATCGCCGGACTGCGATATGACCACGGAGCGGCAGTTCCGATCGGAGTCCCAGCAATGTAATGCTGGGGCTCCGATCGGTTACCATGGCAGCCAGGACGCTACTGAAGTCCTGGCTGCCATGGTATGTCAGTGAGCAGCATTATACTCACGTGCGCCGTGGCCGCTGGGCGCTCCTTCTTCTGTCTGTGCGGCGCATTGCTAATGCTTATAGCTCACGTGCGCCGTGGCCACCAGGCGCTCCTTCTTCTCATAGGTCTGTGCGGCGCATTGCTAATGATATAAGCATTAGCAATGCGCCGCACAGACAGAAGAAGGAGCGCCCGGCGGCCACGGCTCACGTGAGCTATAAGCATTAGCAAGCACCTTTGGTAGTGATCAATGATTTGGCAAAGCTACCAGTCTTCTTGGGTATGATGCGACAAGGTTTACACACCTGGTTTGGGGGATTTTCTACCATTTTTCTCTGGAGATCCTCTCAAACACTGTCAGGTTGGAATGGGGACCGTCGTTGGACAGCCATTTTCAAAGATGTTCAGTTGGGTTCAAATCAGGGCTCTGGCTGAGCCATTCAAGGACATTCAAAGAAGTGTCCCTAAGCCACTCCTGTGTTGGCTTACCTATGTGCTTAGGATCATTGCCTTTCTTGAAGGTGAAACTTCAGCCGAGTCTGAGGTCCAGTACACTCTGGATCAGGTTTTCATTAAGAAAAGTTCTGTACTGTACTCCATCAGCTTTTCCTCAACCCTGACCAATGGCTCTGTGCCATTCGCTGGGAAAAAAAAAACAAAAAAAAAAAACACCCCCACTGCATGATGCTGCCACCACTATGCTTCACTGTAGGGATGATATTGGGCAGGTGATGAGCAGTGCCTGTTTTCCTCTAGACATGACTCTTAGGCCTCTTGCACACGGCCATTAAGCTTTTTGTAGTATTTTGCGGTCCGCAAAAAAAGGATTCGCAAAAAATACGGATGCCGTTCGTGTGCATTCGTTTTTTTGCGGAACGGAACAGCTGGCCCCTGATAGAACAGTACTATCATTGTCCGTTATGCAGACAATAATAGGACATGTTCTATCTTTGAACGGAACGGAAATACGGAAGGCATACGGAGTGCCTTCTGTTTTTTTTGCGGATCCATTAAAACTAATGGTTCCGTATACGGTCCGTATACAGAACGCAAAAAAAGGAACGTAAACGGGGGGAAAAAAACAAACATTCGTATGCAAGAAGCCTTAGAGTTGAGGCCAAAAGGTTATATTTTGTTTTTTTCAGACTATAGAAAATTATTTCTCACAGTCTGAGAGTCCTTTAGGTGCGTTTTTGCAAACTCCTGGTGAGCTTTCATGTGCCTTTTACTGATGAGAGGCTTTTTTCTGGCCACTCTGCCATAAAGCTCAGAGTGGTGGGGCTACAGTAATGGTTAACCTTGTGGAAGTTTCACCCATCTGCACACAGGATATTTAGAGTTCAGCTAGAGTGAGCAATGGGTTCTTAGTCACCTCTCTTACCAAGACCCTTCTGCCCTGATCACTTATTTTGGTGAGGAAGAGCTTTGGTTGTTCCAAATTTCTTCCCCTTAAGAATGATGGAGGTCACTGTGCTCTTGAGAACTTTCAGTGGAGCAGAATTTTTTTGTCCCCTTCTCCAGGGCTGTGCCTCCACAAAATCCTGTCTCTGAGCTCTAGGCAAGCAGTTCTTTCCTCCTCATCACTTGGTTTTGCTCTGATATGCATCGTCAGCTGTGAGATCTTATATAGACTGGACTGTATCTTTTCAAATCATGTACAATCAACTGAATTTACCACAGGTGGACTCCAATCAAGGTGTAGAAACATCTCAAAGATAATAAAGAGAAATGGGAAGCCCCACAGCTAAATTTCAAGTGTCATAGGGTCTAATTATTTATGTCCATGCAAAAAAAATGTTTTCCTTTCCTAAATACTGTAAATTAGCAAACAATTTTAAAATCGTTTTCACTTTTTATTATGGGGTATTGAGTGCAGATTGATGGGGGAAACATGACTTTTTTTTTAGCATAAGCCAAACATGAAAGAGTCTGAAGACTTAGGGCTCTTTCACACCTGCGTTATGGTCTTCCGGCATAGAGTTCCGTCGTCGGGGCTCTATGCCGGAAGAATCCTGATCAGGATTATCCTAATGCATTCTGAATGGAGTGAAATCCGTTCAGGATGCATCAGGATGTCTTCAGTTCCGGAACGGAAAGTTTTTTGGCCGGAGAAAATAGCGCAGCATGCTGCGCTTTTTGCTCCGGCCAAAAAAACTGAAGACTTGCCGCAAGGCCGGATCCGGAATGAATGCCCATTGAAAGGCATTGATCCGGATCCGGCCTTAAGCTAAACGTCGTTTCGGCGCATTGCCGGATACAACGTTTAGCTTTTTTAGAGTGGTTACCATGGCTGCCGGGACGCTAAAGTCCTGGCAGCCATGGTAAAGTGTAGCGGGGAGCAGGGGAGCAGCATACTTACCATCCGTGCGGCTCCCGGGGCGCTCCAGAGTGACGTCAGGGCGCCCCAGGCGCATGGATGACGTGATCGCATGGCACGTCATCCATGCGCATGGGGCGCTCTGACATCATTCTGGAGCGCCCCGGGAGCCGCACGGATGGTAAGTATACCGCTCCCCCGCTCCCCGCTCCTACTATGGCAACCAGGACTTTGATAGCGTCCTGGGTGCCATAGTAACACTGAAAGCATTTTGAAGACGGATCCGTCTTCAAATGCTTTCAGTACACTTGCGTTTTTCCGGATCCGGCGTGTAATTCCGGCAAGTGGAGTACACGCCGGATCCGGACAACGCAAGTGTGAAAGAGGCCTTAACAAATGCATTACATGCCCAAGCCTAGTTTGAAAAGACAGTACAGTGTTGGCCCTCAGAGCTTTATTTTCTAATTTGATCATGTTGAATATTTTTACAAGTGAGCAATATATTGTACAGAAATTCACTTGGATTCAGAACAACTTTTATCTGCTCTGAGAAAAGGCAGAGGATCTAATTGAAAATGCGCATGCTGTGAAAACGTGATGGGGGCATAAATTTCCCCAATATCAGGGGCTATACCTTAACCTCTCTATTTCACCATGTTGTGGATTGGCTGAATAGCTTTTATTCCAATTATGGGTTGGAAACTGATCTGGCAGGTGCTTGGGACCTTGTAGCAGTGGAGTAGCGTGGGTTGCCAGCACCCGGGGCAAGCCAAAAATTGTTCCACCCCCCAGACTGTGGGCACGTCCCTTTTAACAGATAATGTAGTAGATCACTTGCAGTCCTATGTAACACCACAGATAACACAGTGATAACTCTCCGTGTTCAGATAACGTAGTAGATTCCCCTGCAGTCCTATGTAACACCTCAGATAACACAGTTATTACTCTCTGAGTACAGATAATGTAGTAGATGTCACCTGCACTCCTATGTAACACCACAGATAACAGTGATAACTCTCTGTGTACAGATAATGTAGTAGATTCACCTGCAGTCCTATGTAACATCTCAGATAACACAGTGATAACTCTGAGTACAGATAATGTAGTAGATGTCACCTGCACTCCTATGTAACACCACAGATAACAGTGATAACTCTCCGTGTACAGATAATGTAGTAGATTCACCTGCAGTCCTATGTAAGACCTCAGATAACACAGTGATAACTCTCTGAGTACAGATAATGTAGTAGATGTCACCTGCAGTCCTATGTAACACCGCAGATAACATAGTGATAACTCTGAGTACAGATAATGTAGTAGATGGGGGGGGGGGGGGGCCTAGAATTCAGAACACGCACAGTGTGACCTGAAGTCTGGGGCCAGGATGCGGCAGGGTGGGCAAAATCTCTCCATCTCCTCCCCCAACCCTACCGTGAAAAAGATATGTGGATGGACATTATTATATACAGTAGAATACCGCACCATACCTGTTACATCCAGTGACGTCTCCTGTGATGTAGACTTTCCTCAACGTCTTCATTCAGAGATAAGACAGCCATGATACCTTCTTTCAGCCGCTTCTCGTCTCTGCAGAGTTTCACAGATTATTTTTTAGGTTCCTCACTTTACTATCATCCTCTCCTTCCTGGTGTCTCAACACTGTCATCCTGCTGCCCCCCAATACTGTGCTGGAGCCAGACAGATAGTCCCCCATTCCCCATAATATTATTCCCCCTGTATATTATAACGGCTTCCTCTGTATTAGTATTATTATTAATATTAATGACCCCCTCTGTATTATTATTAATATCATGCCCCCCTCTTTATTATTAATATAATGGCCCCTCTTTATTATTAATATAATGCCCCCTCTTTATTATTAATATAATTGCCCCCTCTTTGTTATTAATATATTCGCCCCTCTTTATTATTATTATTATAATGGCCCCCTCTTTATTATTAATATAATGGCCCCCTCTTTATTATTAATATAATGGCCCCCTCTTTGTTATTAATATATTCACCCCTCTTCATTATTAATGTAATAGCCCCCTCTTTATTATTAATGTAATGGTCCCATTTTTATTATTAATATAATCACCACCCCACTCTTATTAGTATGATGTCCTCGGTCCTCCTCTTCTGCTCCTCCCACACCTCCATAGTGCCCACAGTATCTTTGCAATTAGAGTAGGGTACATTAAAAATAAATAAATAGATTAAGTCTTCAATTGTACTACAATGTACTATAAAGTCAAAGAAGGGAATTAGGAAATCTTTTAATTTGCCCTATGGGGACACCCGGAGAGCCCACAGGAGTGGACCAAACCACAAATAGTGGCATGGAAGGAGGAGGTAGGCCTATGTCAGGCCAAAGTCATTTTAAAGGCGGAGACAGGGAAGTGGCTTACCCCAGAGGAAATCAAAGATTGATTTTGACAACCAGATAGGTCCTATATATGAGTTCTTCAGATACACAGCTTTAGTAAATCTAGAGACTTGAATATACCTAGGGAAGCTGGTACTCACTCACTAGACAAAATGATAGGCCCTTCTACCAATAAAGTTACCATCTCTCAACTTTATAATGGCTTCAGGAATAATTTTGTGAACACTGATACCAAAGCACTTTTTTGTCGTGACAGGACAGGACTGGTGACCCAGATATCACTAATATTATACTAACACTAACTTACTATACACTTACTATACACCAGTGTGTTGTTACTATACTAACGGTGGAGGGAAAGTTATTTTCAAATTATACACTCTGCAATATTTGGTTTAAACTATCTATCCTCCTCGAACTTTCCAGATAGGATAACTAGCTGCCCAAAATACCAAGCTTCCCTAACTGACCTGTGGCATGGCTTCTGGAGCTGCAATTTCATCTTTCAATATTGACAAGATATCATAGCAGATATCCAAAAATGTTGGTGGTTGCCCTGCCTTGAGAGGGAAGAACTGCAAAAGACCAAATACCAGAAATTGATCCATGTTATTCTACTGGTAGCGCCTAGGAGCTGGCTAGACAAATTGTTAGATCCCACTCCTCCTGAAAGAACATATGTCATTACCCAGATAAAAAAGTTACTTCAATTAGAACATATAGATACAGAACGCTCTAAAAGCAAAAATACTGAGAAATTCTTTGATAAATGGCCAATCTTTACTGTTTGGAAATTCAGGAGATTATGGGATCTTTAAAATACACAGAGTGGTATTGCCAGGCAGATCTAAAGGGATCTCTGGGAAAACGTAAGATTTGATGGGAGGTAACAGCTGGCCTGGGGTTTGGAGGACCATGGCATATATCTATGGATGCCCCTAACATTGGACCTGTAGACAAAGATTATTAAAGAATTGTATCTCGCTATAAGATTTGCACATCCTTATGCTATGTTACTGTTACTTGATGTTATGTAATGTTTATATGGCTCAGTGGATATGATGCCTTTTTCTATGTAATATGCATAAACAGGAAAAAAAACAAAGATATATTTCAGAATAACTATGCTAGTAAGGAATTTTATAACAAACACTGGCATATCAAATGGCATATTTACTAGGGGCAAAAAATAAGAAAGTTATCAACTTTGGCATATAACTATAGAGTAACTGCCTAGTTTTCCATAATGCAGTCTACAAATGCTAAAGTTTTTTTATTTTATTTGAGGAATGCCAATGTTGTAATAACAACACATGGTACGCTCAATATATATGTATAGAGGAATTGGACCAAGCCTTCTTATAGTAAAATGTATCATACACAAGCTTACAAATGTTTCCACCAAACACAGAATTCTCTAGAGCAGGCATGCTCAACTTGCGGCTGTCACAGTCCCTTCCATAAAAGTGATGAGAAGATCTGAGAGACTGGCGGCACGCGAGGGTATCTGACAGTCTCTCTGTTTTCTTCTTGCAGTGGTAATGACCACACCGCTTGTCAGGTACAGCTTGTGATCATTTCTGAGGCTCTATTTAGTTCTGACTGAAACTGCTTACCATGCGGTTGATATTTCCTGCTGGAGTTGGTTGAGCTGGTGTGTTGTTCCTTTGGATCTCCTGCTCCTCCATTTTTCTCTAAGCTAAGTGGATTTTGTTTGGCATTTAGTTTTTCGCTTGTGTGTGTTGTTGTCTAGGCCTCAGGGAGATGCTGGTTCCTTCATCTTCAGAGGAACCAGTAGTAGTATCATTCCCTGCCACCACTCCTAGGGCCTTACATTGTCTCCAGGGCTAAGGTTCTGGTGTATGAGTATTTACACCTTCAGGGTCTACTCATACTGGCAGGAGTCAGGGAGAGGTCTATGGATTCCTAGGAGGTCACATCCTTCTCCCTTAGCTTTGAGGCCTAGACTCCGGTCTATTCCTTCTGTGTGTTATCTGGTATTATCCCCTCCCCATTACCCGTGACAGCGGCCCTCCAGCTTATGCAAAACTACAACTCCCAGCATGCCCGAACAGCCTACAGCAGGACATTGTGGGAGTTGTAGTTTTACAATAGCTGGAGGGCCGCAGGTTGAGCATGCCTGCTCTAGAGTTTATACTAATAAAAAATAATTTATATATTCACAAGAAACAGAAAGAACATGTCAGAGTGTGCACATTTTATGTGTTGATCTGAAAATTAATAGTTAACTATAAATATGTCCAAAGTCCATTTATTAGCCTGTGTATATAATTCCACATTGTTTTCTTTACAGTTTAACAAGATTCTTTTCAGTGATGTGTGCTTAAAAGGGTTCTTCTGTAACACAAAAAATAAATAAATAACACCAGCTTTGAACCTTATATAAATCAGATGATGAAATTCTGAGTGCATTTTTGTTGTATATGGGTTGGGGGGGGGGGGGGGGCTCTTTCAGCACATAGACTTTTACTAAAGAAATTATTTAACAGGTCTTAATCAGGATTTGAACCTCAGACCCTCTGTATGGCCAGCAGAAATGTTACCATTACACTGCAGACCTTCTCTGTTGTAAGAGCAGAATTTTCTGTGCTTAAAAAGCTATTTTCTTTATGGACATAACAACAAATAAATAGTATATTGCTGAAATGAAGTGAAAAAATAGCATAATGTATCGATCACCATACATAATGTTTTCACTATATTGTATAGCCTAGTATGATTACAAGGATACCGAATACTGTTTTGTGATATGTGATATTTACTGTTACAAAAACTTAGATGTTTTTTTTTTTTTTTTGTTTAACAATAACTTTGTAGAGGATTGGATTTTTTACCATAAAAGAAAGCTGGAAGGTAGTTTTTCTGACATAATTTTTACAATAAAGATTATTTTACAGGTCTTAGTGAGATTTGAACCCCCAACCCTTCTGTACAATAAACACTAAGAACGGAAACACAACGGAAACATAAAACTGAACAACAGATCCGTTAAAAACAGACTGCAAAATACTGAAAAAGCCATGCGGTCGTCTGCAAGAGGCCTAAGACAGATAGTAATATCTTATAATATACAGGGAGTGCAGAATTATTAGGCAAGTTGTATTTTTGAGGATTAATTTTATTATTGAACAACAACCATGTTCTCAATGAACCCAAAAAACTCATTAATATCAAAGCTGAATATTTTTGGAAGTAGTTTTTAGTTTGTTTTTAGTTTTAGCTATTTTAGGGGGATATCTGTGTGTGTAGGTGACTATTACTGTGCATAATTATTAGGCAACTTAACAAAAAACAAATATATACCCATTTCAATTATTTATTTTTACCAGTGAAACCAATATAACATCTCAACATTCACAAATATACATTTCTGACATTCAAAAACAAAACAAAAACAAATCGGTGACCAATATAGCCACCTTTCTTTGCAAGGACACTCAAAAGCCTGCCATCCATGGATTCTGTCAGTGTTTTGATCTGTTCACCATCAACATTGCGTGCAGCAGCAACCACAGCCTCCCAGACACTGTTCAGAGAGGTGTACTGTTTTCCCTCCTTGTAAATCTCACATTTGATGATGGACCACAGGTTCTCAATGGGGTTCAGATCAGGTGAACAAGGAGGCCATGTCATTTGTTTTTCTTCTTTTATACCCTTTCTTTCCAGCCACGCTGTGGAGTACTTGGACGCGTGTGATGGAGCATTGTCCTGCATGAAAATCATGTTTTTCTTGAAGGATGCAGACTTCTTCCTGTACCACTGCTTGAAGAAGGTGTCTTCCAGAAACTGGCAGTAGGACTGGGAGTTTAGCTTGACTCCATCCTCAACCTGAAAAGGGCCCACAAGCTCATCTTTTGACTTTTCTGAGCCTGTCAAGTCCTTCTTTTGACCCATTTTGCCAAAGGAAAGGAAGTTGCCTAATAATTATGCACACCTGATATAGGATGTTGATGTCATTAGACCACACCCCTTCTCATTACAGAGATGCACATCACCTAATATGCTTAATTGGTAGTAGGCTTTCGAGCCTATACATCTTGGAGTAAGACAACATGCATAAAGAGGATGATGTGGTCAAAATACTCATTTGCCTAATAATTCTGCACTCCCTGTAGTTATCAATCAACATTCCCCATATGTCTGCTTTATGTTGGCATCATTTTGTAAATGTCATTTTATTTTATAGGACGTTAGAAGGCTTAGAAGTTTAAAAGCTATTTTTCTAATTTTCAACAAAATTTCCAAAACCATTTTTTAAGCACCAATTCAGTTATAAAGTGATTTTGAGGCTTACGTAATGTAAACCACCCATAAATGACCCCATTTTAGAAACTACACCCCTCAAATTATTCAAAACTGATGTTACAAACGTTGTCAACCTTTGAGGTGTTCCACAAGAATTAAAGGAAAATGGAGGTGAAATTTCCAAATTTTACTTTTTTGTTAGATTTTTTTTATGTTAATCAATTTTTTCTTGCAACACAGCAAGGGTTAACGGCAAAATACAATCAATATATATTACTCTGATTCTGCAGTTTACAGAAATACCCCATATGTGGCGGTAAACTGCTCCATGGGCACGTGTAGTGGTCAGAAGGTTAGGAGCACCATATGGATTTTGGAGGCAGATTTCGCTAGAATGGTTTTTAGGCACCATTTTGTATTTCAAGAGACCCTGATGTACCCCTACAGTGGAAACCCTCAAAAAGTGACCCCATTTTGGAAACTACACCCCATAAAGAATATATAAAGGGGGGTACTGAGCACTTTGACCCCCTAAGCGTTTTACTGAATTTGGAAAAACTTGGCTGTAAAAATGAAAAGTTGTTTCTTCCAATAAAATGTTGCTTTTCACAAGGGGTAACAGGAGAAAAAGCATCCCATAATTTGTTACCCAGTTTCTTCTGAATACGGCAACACCCCATATGTGGTGGTAAACTGCTGTGGGGCACATGGCAGGACTCAGAAAGAAAGGAGCGCCATATGTTTTTTGCAGCGCATATTTTGATGGATAGGTTTATTGATGCCATTGGTTTTAATTTTTTAAGTGATTGTCCTTTGTGGGGGCTCACTTTTTGCGTGATGAGGTGATGGTTTTATTGGTACCATTTTGGGGTAAATAAGACTCTTTGATTGCTTGGTAATATACTTTTTGTGAGGCAAGGAGACAAAAAATTGCTTTTTTGGCAAAGTTTTTTTTTTTTTTTTTTTTTTTTTTTTTACAGCATTCACCTGATCGGGCATTTAATGTGATATTTTTATAGAGCAGGTTGTTACAGATGCGGTAATACCTAATATGTCTATAATTATCATTATTTTTGTTAAGTTTTACACAGTGAAATCAGTTTTGAAGAGAATAAAATCTTGTTTTTTTTGTTGCCATTTTCTGAAAGCCCTATTTTTTTTTTGGGGGGGGGGGGGGGAGTTTACCTGACGTGGTGAATCATGTGATATTTTCATAGAGCCGGTCGATATGGACGCGGCGATACCTATTATGTTTACTTTTTCCCTATGTTTTACAATTTATTTTTACTTTATTTTGGGAAAAGGACGCTTTTTTTTTTTTTACTTGAAACTTTTAACTTTTGTGTAAAACTTATTTTTTTAACTTCTTTTTTAACTTTATTTTTTGTCCCACTCTGTGACTTCAACTTTTGGGGGTCTGATCCTCTTTACAATGCATTACAATACTTCTGTATTGTAATGCATTGGCTGTAAGTGTATTACTTACTGTAATACACTTACAGTTTCCTGCCTGTGAGATCCAGGGGGCTGGATCTCACAGGATCTCACGGATGGCAGCCACAATGCCTAAGGAAGGCATCAGGCTGCCTTTCCTGCCATCAGGTTCCAGCAGCGCGAACACCGTGGACAGCGTGGACACCCCACACCCGGCAGGATACCGCATGTGCAGCAGTCAGCACTGACTGCAGCAGTGCAATGGTTAATGCGTCGGCATCTGTGTTTTCACCGATGCCGGCGCATACAGCAGTGGTCCGGCTATCAGTGACTGCTAGACCCCTGCAGCTGATCGGGCCCGATCAGAGCGCCATAGCTGTACGGCGCTGGGATTTCTGCCCCAGTTTCCAGCACCGTACTTGTACGGTGCTAGTATCCTACGGGTTAATGCCTTATAGGATTGTTTAGTTATTTTAGTTTACTTATTGTGTCAGTTATAAGATACTGGTGTTTATATGCACATTAAAGATTATTAACATCTTATTTATGGTGATTGGTAAATAGCATAAATAAAAATGGGGGGCACACATTTTGCTTGTACAGAGCACTGACATTTCTGATTGCAGTCCTGGATCCAAGCCTGCTTTAATTCCTGCTGGAAAAATCTTGCTCTAAGAAACATCATTGTTCACATCACATCTACAGTGCAGGGTCCAGGAGAATAAGCAGAACAGCTCTGAGAGGTAAAGTCACTAATGATGTTGTGTGTAGAGGGCAGAGCCTTACAAGCAAGGCCGGCTCCAGGTTCATGTGGGCCTTTGGGTGATAAATCTCAGTGGGCCCCCTTGTGGCATTTGTCAAATGACACCACGGCATCTGAGAGTGTTAAAAAACAGAAGCGTGGGCTTCCTGCTCAGACGCGTCTTCCCCCAGCGGAGATCAGGGAAAGCACCCTGTTCTAAAAATGAGCTGAAGCCTGTACTAGGCTTCCAGGCTCATTGTTAGTGTATCCCAGTTCAGGCCACTAGGTGGCAGCACTAAACTGTGATATAGTGATTTCTATAGTGAATAATGAAGCAATTTCCATTATTCTGTATAAATTGCAATCTGATGAAAAGTAAAAAAAAAAAAGTTTGGAAAATATTTTAAAAAATTCTAACGTAAAATCACCCCACTTTCCCCAAAAATGAACAAAAAAATGAATAAATTTATGGGCATTGTCGCATGCTAAGACACTTATACTATTAAAAATATAATAAAAAGTTAGCACATAGGGTGAAGGATGTAACAGAAAATAATAAAAAAGAATAGTTTTTTCATCACTTTATCTCCCAAGAAAATTGAATAAAAAGTAGTCATACACCCCCCAAAATGGCATGGTAAAAAAAAGATTTCCCTCAAATGTGCCCCCACAAAAAATAATAGTTACACAAATTAAAAAGGTTGGTGTGTCTATTTAAGTTTTTTTTAGCTTCTATTTTTGAAATGATGATGCTGGGATTCAAACTCACAGCCTTCTACAGGCAAGTTAAGAACCTTAACCACTGGGCTATAGAACTTTATGTTAACTTGCTGTACATATATGTGATCGGCCAAATACTGCGTGTGCTCGAGCACGATGCTCGAGGCTCCTCCCCACACGTTTGTTGCCTGCTACGCAGCCAATAAACATGCAGGTGAGTACTGCCATTCACTGTAATGCCGTAGCCATGTTGGCTGCTGGCATTACAGTGATTGGCTGGCCGGAAAGCATCATAATGGGGTGCTATATAGCACCCGATGACACGTGTTTGGCTCAGTATTAGTAAGGGAGAGCTGGAGAGCAGAAGGGAGAGATAGTGTAGGGATTGAAATAGCAACATTTTAGTTTTTATACTTGTTATAGACCCAAATGTATTTTTAAGGACTATTGTGTGTGGAAGAAATATATATTTTTAGTGCAACCTGCACTAAATTGCTAAAACTTGATAGAGACCCAAAAGTCCTATTAAGGACTATAGCTGTATCTGGCAGCAATATATATTTTTAGCGCAACCTGCGCTAAATAGCTTGCAATTGTTTGGCCGCTGCAGACAGCGAGATTATCTGTGCTACATCTCCTGTCTAACGTGTGCGCAGCCTAAAAATAGTGACATCCAGTGTACTTTTTCCGTAGATGGTGTCCGCTGCGGACAGTTACATTACCTGCGCTACATCTCCTGTATTACGTTTGCGTATCCGAAATATTAGTGACACTTAGTCACATTTTTTTGCTGCTGGTGGCAGCGACATTATCTGCGCTACATCTCCTGTGTAACGTGTGCGCAGCCTAAAAGTATCTGTGACATCCAGTGTACCTTTTCTGCAGACGGTGTCCGCTGCGGAAAGTTACATTACCTGCGCTACATCTCCTGTATAACGTTTGCGTATCCTAAATATCTGTGACATTCAGTCTAATTTTATTTGCTACTAGTGCCAGCGACATTACCTGCGCTATATCTCCAGTATAACGTTAACACATCCGAAATATCAGTGACATTCAGTGTAATTTTTTTCGCCGCTGGTGACAGTGACATTATCTGCGCTACATCTCCCGTGTAATGTGTGCGCATCCTAAAAATATCTGTGACATCCAGTGTACTTTTTCTGTAGACGGTGTCCGCTGCGGACAGTTACATTACTTGCGCTACATCTCCTGCATAACGTTTTCTTATCCGAAATATCAGTGACATTCAGTCTAATTTGTTTGCTGCTGGTGCCAGCGACATTACCTGCGCTTGTAGCTGGCCTGCTAAGACCTGTCCTAGGTTGCTAGTATAGCTTATATGTGTATACAGCTAAACCTGTCAATAGCATTAATACAGTTCCTATGTTTATGTGTTGAAGACAAAAGCAGAGTTATTTACTGTGACATCTTGTTTTGAATGTCATATAAGTGTTATATTTTGTGTTCACAGAAGCAGAAAAGATAATATGCCTTTAAGATTCGTTTTGTAGTGTAAGGTAAGTTCAGTGACACAGCAAAAACAACAGAAAGCATAGTGGTAATCTGTTGTTGCTGGGCAGAAGTCTAGACCAATCACAGCCAGCTTCTCACCCAGCAAGAGTTTTCCCCAATCACAGACAGCCTGTCTGGGAATTCCCCCAGCTCCTGCTGCTAGAATCATTAGAGACAGGAGCTAAAGAGACATTTACTTTACTGCGAGCTGAGTTTTATGGGAACAAGAGGCCAATATAGGTATTTAAAACTGTTATATAATGTTCATATGGTTAGTATTGTGTTTAGAACTGTATACTCAACTAGATATATATGTGCTTACTTACAGTTCCATACAAACTACAATTGCAAACTACAATTGCAAACTACAACTAGCAATCCATACAAATTGCATACAGATCAGTAGAACTATCAAATCTTAGATATACCTTTCAGGGAGATCATAAAGTGCTTAAATAACTTAAAATGAGACTACAGATACTCAAGAGAGAAATATATCCACCATTTTATGTTGAATGACAAGACTGAACAGTTGAACCACCATCTTATGCATACTGCCATTTTGTGATATCTTTTCAACACATGTTTTGTACATGGACTATCTGCTGTGGATGCTGCAGTGTTATATATTAAGCAAAGTTGAAGTTAATAAAGAAGTTATTTGAAGCACTTGGTGTGCTCTTTAAACCTACTGTTTCCATAGAACAGCTCTAGAGGAATTCCAGAGTAATAGACAGTCTGGTTAGACTAAAAGTCAGAGATATCAAAATCCTTCTAATGCCACAGCGCAAAAGGCACTTCATAGTGCTGCGCCTGCCACAGTGCTACATCTCCAGTATAACATTAGCGCATCCGAAATATCAGTCACATTCATTGTAATTTTTTTCGCCGCTGGTGACAGCAACATTATCTGCACTATATCTCCTGTGTAACGTGTGCGCAGCCTAAAAATATCTGTGACATCAGTATACTTTTTTTGTAGCTGGTGTCCGCTGCGGACAGTTCCATTACCTGCGCTACATCTCCTGTATAACGTTTGAGTATCCGGAATTTGAATGACATTCAGTCAAATTTTTTTGCTGCTGGTGGCAGCGACATTACCTGTGCTACATCTCCTGTATAACATTTGCTCATCCTAAATATCAGTGACATTAATTCAGTGTAATTTTTTTTTTTGCTGCTGGTGACAGTGACATTACTTGCGCTATACCTCCTGTATAACGTTTGTGCATCCTAAATATCAGTGACATTCATTCAGTTTAATTTTTTATTAGCCGGTGGTGACAGCAACATTGCTTGCTCTATACCTCCTGTTTAACGTGTGCGCATCCTAAATATCAGTGACATTCATTCAGTGTAATTTTTTATTAGGCAGTGGTGACAGCGACATTACTTGTGCTATACCTCCTGTTTAACGTGTGCGCATCCTAAATATCAGTGACATTCATTCAGTATAATTTTTTATTAGCCGGTGGTGACAGCAACATTACCTGCACTATACCTCCTGTTTAACGTGTGTGCATCCTAAATATCAGTAACATTCACTCAGTGTAATTTTTTATTAGCTGGTGGTGACAGCGACATTACTTGCGCTATACCTCCTTTTTAACGTGTTCGCATCCAAAAAATATCTGTGACATTCTGTTTACTTGATTTGCACATACACTTACAAAACCTGCGCTACTGCAAGCATATATACCATTTAATATGCGCAAGGCGAGCAGTAAGGGACGGGGAATTGGCCGTGCTGCTGATGGTGCCCTGGGCGCAGTGAAACTGTGCCTGCTGCCATAGCACAAGAAACACACTCATCCACAATACCTAGCTTCATGTCTCAGTTTGCAGGGCGGCACAGGACACTACTCTCAAAGTCAGACCAGTGCGACAAGGTGGTCGGTTGGATTCCAGAAGATAATGCTTCCAGACGGTTAAGCACCACCCTGTCTTCCACAAAGTCCAGTCTCAGTAGCCAAGAGTCTGGTCAACAGAATCCTCACCCTGATACTCCTTTCACCCACCATGGAGAGTCTTGGCAAACAAGTGATCCCACACTCGGATATTCCGAGGAGCTGTTTTCATCACCATTCCTTAATTTGGGCTTCTCGCCAAGCCCGCTTGAAGAGGGACATGAGGAGATATTGTGCCCTGATTCCCAAACTCTGGAGCATCCACAGTCAGAAGAAGATGACGGTGGGGAATGGCAATTAGTGTTTCACTAGGTGGATGATGATAATGAGACATAGTTGCCAATAAGTCAACCGCAATTAGTGTCTCAAGAGGTTCATGATGAGGATGAGACACAGTTGTCAATAACAGAGGTTGTTGTTAGGTCAACAAGTCAGGAGGATGACCAGAGTGAGGAAGTGGAAGAGGGGGTGCTGGACGATGAAGTCACTGACCCAACCTGGGCCGAGCGACGACAGCAGTACAGAGGGGGAGGGATCCGCAGCACCGCAACAGGCTGGAAGAGGCAGTGGGGTGGCAAAAGGGAGAAGTCGGGCCACACCAAACAGGCTCACAACTGTTCCCCCTTGCGGCAATTTCCTTCGCCAAGGGGTAGGTGTTCTGCAGTCTGGTGCTTTCTTAAGAAAAGTGCAGACGATAAAAGAATTGAAGAAAGAAAATGAGCAAGGGCGTGAACGCTAGCAACCTCATCACCAGCATGATCCACCACATGGCATCAAAGCACCCTAATAGGTGGGCCGAACACCTGGGTCCACAGCCAGTGTCTGCGGGTCACACGACTGCCTCCTCTTCCTTTTTGTTACGTGCTGGCCAATCCCCTGTCCAAGATGCAGGCCTGGATGCCTCCCGCCATGCACCTGGACCTTCGCAAGCACCATCAGCTAGCACATCCACTTCTGTGTCCCAGCGCAGCATACAGATGTCTATACCCCAGGCATTTGAACGAAAGCGCAAATACCCAGCCACCCACCTACAGACCATAGCACTAAATGCGCACCTTTCCAAATTGACCCTGGAAATGTTGTCATTTAGGCTAATGGACACTGAGGCTTTCCGCAGCCTGATGGCAGTAATCTGTCCCCAGCAGCCAATATTTTTCACAGTGTGCAAATTCCCCGTCCCTTACACCAGCATGTGTCCCGTAACATCACCCATGCTCTTACCAACGAGGTTATTAGGAAGGTCTACTTAACGACTGACACATGGACAAGTGCTTTTGGCCAGGGACGCTACATTTCTCTGACGGCACACTGGGTGAACGTTGTGGAGGACGGAAGCCTGGGATGGCACAGATGCTACCGACGCCAAGGATTGCAGGTTCTACTTCCATCCGGGTTCCCGCCACCACCTACGTTAGTGGTTGCAACCCCCCCTTCTGCTCCTCCGCCTCCTCCTCCACTTCCACCTTTGAATTCTCATCTTGCAGCACCAGGCATCAGTCGGTAGCTGGCAGCAGTGTAGCACTGCAGTGGGGAAGCGGCAACAGGCCGTACCTAAACTGATCTGCTTAGGTGACAAACAGCACACCGCCGCAGAGCTGTGGCAGGGGATAAGGGACCAGACTGAGCTGTGGTTCTCGCCACTCAACCTACAACCCGCATGGCTGTGTCTGATAATGGCCGTAACTTGGTGGCGGCTTTGGAGCTCGGCAAGCTCACACACATACCACGCCTAGCCTACGTGTTCAACCTAGCGGTTCAGCGGTTTCTCAAAACCTAACCCAATTTGCCTGAGCTACTGGTGAAGGTGCACCGCATGTGTGCCCATTTCCACAAGTCATCAACAGCTTCTGCCAGTCTGGCAATGCTGCAGCAGTGCTTGCAATTGCCAGCTCACCAACTGTTGGCCACATGAGCATGCGCTGGAACTCCACGTTCCACGCGTTGGCCAGGCTTTGTGAGCAGCAGAGAGCAGTAGTGGAATACCATCTGCAACATGGTCGTCGCCTTTCTAGTCAGCTTTCACTCTTCACAAGCGACGAGTGGGTATGGATGTCTGACCTCTGTGAGGTTTTACGCAACCTTGAGGAATCAACACAGATGGTGAGCGGCCATAACACTATTATCAGCGTAACCATCAGACTTTTGTGTCTACTCAAACGCTCGCTGCTCACAATTAAGGCTACTTTCACACTGGCGTTTCTGGATCCGCTTGTGAGATCCTTTTTTCAGGGCTCTTACAAGCAGTCGAAAACAGATCAATTCAGCCCCACTGCATTCTGAATGAATAAGGATCCGTTCAGAATGCATCAATTTAGCTACTTTTGGTCTCCATTGCATTTTTTAGACGGTCACTAAAATGCAGCTTGCAGCATTTTGGTGATCATCTAACGATGCGGAGCCAAACGGATCCATCCTGACTTACAATGTAAGTCAATAGGGACTGATCCGTTTTTCACTGACACAATATGGTGCAATTGAAAACGAATCCGTCCCCCTTGACTTCCAATGTCTTTTTTTTTATGAATAATGCAAACGGATCCAAGCGTTTGCATTATCGGTGCGTATCCGTCTGTGCAAGTACAAGACAGATCCGCACCAAATGTGAGTGTGAAAGTAGCCTAAGGTATAAATGGGAGAAGGTGGAAATGGGCGAAGACAGTAAACAGGGTGATAGCCAGACCACTCTCAGTTCATCTTCTCAGCGCAAATTGAATGATGAGGAGGAGGAGGAGGAGCAGAAGGTGCCCCCGCTACAGAGGGTAGTACCCATGGAAGTTTTATAGGATGAGGAGATTGAGAGTCATCCTCCTGATGAGGACCGCAAAGTCTTGTCTGTTGGGACTCTGGCACATATGGCTGACTTTATGTTAGGCTGCCTTTCCCGTGAACCTCGTGTTGTACACATTTTGGCCAACCCGGTTGTTCACCCGTCTCGACACCTGCTACAAAGAGAACTTCTCATCTCTCATTTCTGTGGTGGAGAGGACAAGCAAAATGGTGCAATACCAAAAGGTCCCTTGTGAAAAAATTGCTCCAAAAGTTTCCAGCTGACACCGCTGGCTGCAGAGTACGTAGTTCCTTGGCCAACCGAGGAGGGAAGAAGAGGGGAACACACAGCAGTTCCAACAGAGGCAAGGCAACACTCTCCCCGCCAGCACCCTCAACCTGATGCGCGGCCTAGTGTCACAAGGAGGAAAACATTTTGGAATATGGTGAAGGGGTACGTAGCAGACCGTGTCAGTGTCCTCAGTGATCCCTGTGTGCCTTACAACTATTGGGTGTCCAAGCTGGACACGTGGCACGAACTGGCGCTCTGCGCCTTGGAGGTGCTGGCCTGCCCCGCTGCCAGCGTTTTGTCAGAGCGTGTATTTAGTGCTGCTGGGGGCATAACTGATAAGCGCATTCGCCTGTCAACTAAAAATGCTGACCGGTTGACTGTTATAAAAATGAACAAGGCCTGGATTGCCCCTGACTTCTCTACTCCACTAGAGGAAAGCCGCTGAACATATAGGCACTCTAAATGTGGCTTTTTTGGTGTATCGAAAACACTGTATTCCCATGCACCCCTTCCACCACTAAAAAGGGTATATGGTTCAATCTCCCTTTTCTTATCCTCCTCTTCCATCATATCAACATGCTTATTAGGCTGCCCTTGCTCCTAATGTTTTAGAGGGTCAGCTCAGCAGCGGGCCCTCGCCCATAATGTTTTAGAGGGTCACCAGCAGGCCCTGACCCATAATGTTTTTGAGGGTCACCAACCATAATGTTTTAGAGGGTCAGCTAAGCAGCAGGCCCTCGCCCACAAATTTTGTATGATGACCTCCTTTATGTGTAATGAAGGGTGTATTGGAGTGTCGGTTCCTTGTAATTTTTGGCAGCCCTTTCCCTTAGTGCATAAGCTTTATGAGTGTAGGAGTCCCACTACCTGAACAATTGTACCACAATGTGAATGAGGCCCTCCTTTATGTGATATACAGGTTGTTTCGGAGTGCCTCTTCCTTGTAATTTTTGGCAGCACTTGCACTTTATATACAAGTACATATACAAGACAGAATGTTTCCTAACAATTGTTTCTCTAAAATCAATTTTATCTTCATTTATCTTCGGTTTGGTGCATATTTTTGTCAGTCTGTAAAATTGGCGTACTACTTGGACAACATCGTTCCCAGCAGCGACCTGGGAGTCGAAGATGCATCCAGACATCCTCCCCATGCTGTTCCCGAACCATTTCAGTGGTGTTTCCATCAATTTCTGACCTGGTTAAGGTTCTTGCCTCTAATGTAGAAAGATGTGAGTTCAAATCCTGGCAGAAACATTTCAGAAATAAATTAGACTTAAATACACTGGGTGTCCCCTAAGGCAGTGGTCCCCAACAGCCAGGACGCGGCCCAGGACTGGGCCCTGGCAGATAGTTTACCGGGCCGCAGAGGATAGAGGAGCGCAGACGCCAGGCGCATGCGTGCCCAACGCATTCATCTTGCCAACATTAGTGGAGATGGAGGGAGAGATGGAGGGAGGGACAGAGGGAGGGAATCCCTCCCTCCCATGACGCGGCCACTGCAGAGCCCAATACAATGAGCGGGCTCTGAGGTGCCGCACCACTGCCACCAATGAATGTGTCTAATATTAAAGTAGGAGGAGGGACGGGGGAGGGTTTACCACTGCAACGTCTCAGCTTGTGCTTGGCGAACGGCAGCAGCGGCACCCTCCTCCTCCTCCTGATTTTTGTGGGGTCACCTATTATTAATCTGATGTAGATGGTGCTATTATATTAGTACCCCCATGTACCTCAGATAAAAAGTATGTGGCCCCCAAGCACATCATCAAATAATGGGCAACACTGGGTTAGGGTTGCCCATTATTGAGGTTTCTTACTATTAATGTGAGGCACATGCAGGTCCAAATTGATAAAACAATGTGCCTCATATTAACAGCATGTACCTGATGCAATTAACCCCATGTTGTCCATTATGTTAAGCAGGGTACTTGACGAGGTTGCTATTAATATGTGGCACATGGTTTCATCAATTTAGACTTCATGTGCCTCACATTAATAGCCAGTAACCTTAATATACTGTAATATCCAACACCAACCCACACATTAACCCCATGCTGCTCAATGTCCATTATGTCAGGAAGTACTTGCTGGTGTTACTATTAATATGAGGCACATGGCTTTATCAATTTAGACCTCTATTTGCTTCACATTAATAGTAAGTGACCCCATTAAGTACCTCCTCACATAATGGGCAATTGATACATTGCAAAAAGTAAAAATTAAAAAATACTCACATGTTAACCCCATGCAACATGGGGTTAACGTGTGAGTATTATAATTTTTTTCATGGTATCAAATTGGTGTTGCAATACTTTTTTTTGGAGTCACATTTAAATAATAAATGTAATAGTTATATAGTGTTATATATTTTAATATGCACCTTGTGTTTTGTCGTGCGCGTGAATCAGTCAGCGCCGACCAGCATCCCATAAACCCCGCCCACCCCCTAAGCACCGCCCCAGAACCCCCCCACCCCACCCGGTCCCTGGAAAAATTGCATTACATGAAACTGGTCCTTGGTGCAAAAAAGGTTGGGGACCACTGCCCTAAGGGACTCCTAAGCTGGGAACTAGACTCCTGACTATTCAGTAGCACTGGGGGATTTCCTGTACAGCGATCTTCAGCATAGACCTGAGTGGGCCTCCTAGGAGCAGTGGGCCCAGGTGCTGACGCCAGCCGTGCTTACAAGCCTTGAATGAGCCTGAGATGTAGACATGATGTCATCAAAGTAGGGAACCAACACAGTGGAAAATGTCACTTGACTGAGAGTGTAGGAAAATGAGGCATTACAGATAAACAAGCACTATTAGTAAGTGATAATGTGTTGTTTCCTGTCAATTGATGCAGAAAGTTGAAAAGCTGGGTTTACACTGCCCGATTGTCAGGCAAATTATCAGGGAAGAACATTCATTCCCAATAATCTGCCTGTCTAATGGCTCATACACACGACCGTATGTATTTTGCAGGTCGCAAAATACGGATGCACAAAAAATACGGATGACGTCCGTGTGCATTCTGTATTTTGCGGAATGGAACAGCTGGCCCTTCATAGAACAGTACTATCCTTGTCCGTAATGCGGACAATAATATGACATGTTCTTTTTTTGTGGAACAGAAATACGGACACACAGAAACGGAATGCACACGGAGTAACTTTCGTTTTTTTTCAGCCCCAATGAAATAAATGGTTCCGCATACGGTCCGCAAAAAAAAAAAAAAACAGAATGGACATGGAAAGAAAATACGTTGTGTGCATAAAGGTGCTGCAGATACTCCTATGAATGAGCAAAACACTTGCTCATGAGGTGAAACAGGTGAAATTGTTTATGCGGAGACCCAAATGATTGTTTCTGGGCAGCAGACCATGCTGTTTAAATGGCACTCTGCTGCCCAGAAACAATTCATCTGTGATTGCATGAAGAGGGAATTGGCTACTCGTTCGGTTCCTTCAATTCTTACTACCTGCTTCTTTTCTCCCCTCCCATAAATAACCACACAACGCTACTGCTTGGATTTAATCGGCCACAGCAGCCGTTTATTAAATAAATACATAACATAATTAACATCAATTAACATAACTTAACCCATGACGAGGGAGGTCCTAGAAGCCCCAATAGCCTCCTAAACACCGGGAAAAACCCTGCGACTCCATCTTGCCCCCAGCCGTTGAACCCAGCTCGGAGGCAGCAACTGATGGACGCCTAGTTCGTTAATCCCAGCTCCTCCATGAGAGTCCAGCCCCTCCCGCGGGGCCCTCCCATCCTCAGATACCACCATCTTTTTCCACTTCAAGGACCTCCCCCGCCTCCAAGAACGCGCAGATTGACTTCCTCAACCCTGCGCGTCCCTCCACATTTGTAACGCTATCTCCACTCCATTCTGAATCCCCAATGACCACAAATCCGTCCCTACCGCGTTCAAATGCACCCCATCCATCCTCCAAAATTCACCAACACCCTTCTCCAACTCCTCATGCCGCACCGCCACAGCCCCATTCCTTGCCATAAATCGGCCCACCGCCCTATTCACCTTAATCCGAGCCTTATTAATGCTCTCCACGGACCGTGCCTCCCTCCACGACTTACGTGGCACGATGTCCGACCAAACCGTAACCACCCCAGGGAACAACGCCCAAATCCTCAACAAGTCAAATTTAACATCCCGTATCAATTCCCGAAAAGGGCGCCTCCCCAAGTCATTACCCCCAACATGAAGCACCAACACATCCGGGGCCCTATCCAACCGAGCAAACCTCTGTACCTCCCGCAACACCCCCCCCCCCCAAAGCATCCCTCTAACCCCCAACCACCTCACCGTAGCCACCTCAGCACTCAACCCCAGCTGCCGACCATGCGGCCTCACATCCGCCCGGAGCGCCCCCCAAAAGACGTAGGAATGACCTAGAATCCACACCAAAGCCGCCGGCAAACCTGCAAACAAACAAAAACACAATTAACACCAACCCATAGCGCTGTGCCCCTACTCCAAAAAACCCAGCCTAACATAAGACCGAAACCGCACCGACTCCCAACGCCCAATCCTCATAATGACCTCATCACTGACCCCCAACCTGGCCGCCTCAGTCGCAGCGCCGATCCGAAATGAGTGCCCGGAATACTCCGTCTCCCGAACCCCCAATGCCCTCAAACATTTTCGAAAAACAGCAACGAACTGGAACCTGGACAAAAAGGAACCATCCGCATGCCGGAAAAACGGCAGTGAATCCCGCACAACACCCACCCGATACTCCCCCACACACCTGACCGGGCACATGCCGCACCCTGGAACCGGAAACAACGTAAACCGCTGCCCTCTGCCTTCCTGATCAGTCTTCGACCTACGAATCCGAACCACAACCTGGTCCCCACCCCACTCCACATCCTCGCTCGCCAACCCCCCCGCCCGGTTGACACTAGCACACACCAATTCCCCCAACCGGAACGCCCCAAAAAACGCTAACGCAAACGCCGCCCTAAACAACCTCAACTCCCACCCAGAACTACAGACCGCGCTCAGCTCCTCGCCCAACCGCATCAGCAACTCAAAAGACACCGGCCTCCGCCAATCAGCCACCTTTCCCGCCCCCCTACGCCACCCTCTCAACACCTGTCGCACTAAGAACCCCTTCGTCAAATCCACCAATCCCCGCATCTTGAAACCGAACGCCACACCTGCAACAAAACGACTCACCTTAGACACCGACCAACCCTCACTTTTCAAATGCCCCAGCAACATCACCATCTTAACACACCCATCCTCCTCCCCGACTCCCCAGCCCCCGATCCACTCCTCCCAGATGCCCCACGCCTTACCATACTCCCTCCACGTACCCGGGCTCAGCGAATCCCTAAGCAACCCCATCACCTCTCCTCCAAGATCCCCCACAGCCATGACGGACACTCCAGACCCTCCAACTCCGCTTCTGGCGCTAGAAGCCGGAACCGCTCCCACTGTGAACGAGAAAGAGAATCCGCCACAGCATTAGACACACCCGCGACATGCTCCGCCACCAACCACACATTCAATGACAAGCACCGCAATACCAAAAACTGTAAGAGCCGCACCACTGGAGGAGAAGACGCCGACAAACTGTTGATAGCCTGAACTACCCCCAAGTTATCGCAATGAAAACGCACCTTCCTATTCTCAAACTGTCCCCCCCACAACACAACCGCCACCACAATGGGAAACAACTCCAACAAAGCAACATTCCTCACCCAACCCTGCACCACCCAAGACTCCGGCCACCCGCCCGCACACCATTGCCCCTGACAATACGCGCCAAAACCAGCACCACCGGCCGCGTCCGTATATAACTCAAAATCCGCGGAATCGCAAACTTCCCCCATCACCAACGTCCGCCCATTATACTGTCCCAAAAACTCCGCCCAAACCCTCAAATCCCCTTTCAACTCCTTCCGCAACCTAACAAAATGATAAGGCGCAGACACCCCAGCGGTAGCAGCAGCCAACCTCCGACAAAAAATCCTACCCATCGGCATAATTTGACATGCAAAATTAAGCTTCCCCAACAACGACTGTAAATCCCTCAACCTAATCTTATCCCGCCCAATGGCCCTAGCAATTTCCTGCCGTAAATCACGCAACTTGTCCTCCGGAAGCCGACACTCCATCCCCACCGTGTCTATCACAATCCCCAGGAAGCATAATTCCGTCACCGGACCCACTGTCTTCTCCCCCGCCAACGGCACCCCAAAACGCGCAAACACAGACTGCACCGTGTGCAACAACAACGAACACACCCGAGAACCCGCCGGCCCCAGACACAAAAAATCATCTAAGTAATGAATAACCGAGGAACAACCCGAAACCTCCCGCACAACCCACTCCAAAAAAGAGCTAAACGTCTCGAAGTACGCACACGAGAGAGAACACCCCATCGGCAAACACCGATCCACAAAATACTCCCCCTCCCAACAACAACCCAACAAACCCATGCTCTCCACATGAACCGGAAGCAGCCGAAACGCCGCCTCAACATCAACCTTCGCCAACAACGTACCCCGCCCACACCGTCGCACCCAGCGCACAGCCGCATCAAACGAGGTATACACCACCGAACAAAGTTCGGGATCTATACCATCATTGACAGACGCCCCCTTCGGGTAAGACAAATGATGGATGAGCCGAAACTTGTTTGGCTCTTTTTTCGGCACCACCCCGAGCGGAGACACCATAAGGTCCGGAATCGGCGGCGCCCTAAAAGGACCCGCCATTCGCCCCAACTCCACCTCCTTCCTCAACTTATCCGTCACCACCGCAGCATGATCAAGCGCAGACCTAAGATTTTTATGAACCCTAGGCCCCGCCGTTACCACCGAAGGAATGCGGAAACCAAACCTAAAACCATCCCCCAACAACCTGGCCGCCGCCCGATCCGGGTACCTATCTAGGAACCCCTGCATCTCTTCCACCCGCACCGGCGTCCGCCCCTTTTCCAGCGCCATCACCGCCCCTCTGTCTACCCCCCTTAAAGCACCGACTAACTCCATGGGCCCCCCCACACCCCGTGCATTCGTGCTTAAACTTGCACTTAGCACCGAATCTGCAGCTCCCCTCATTAAAGAGGAAACACAACCCTTTAGCTGAAGCCGCCGCCAAGGCACCCGAAGACGACCCTCCGGGCTCCCCCCGAAAGGACTGCCCCACCCTAGGTGGTGCCGTCACCTTCAACCACAATCCAATGTCCTTGTGGTCCCACCGAATATCTGACCTCACCGCCTTCCGCTGCCGAAACTGCTCGTCATAGCGAAGCCACCCCACCATACACCCTATACGCCTCGCCTATAGCATCCTGGTAGCAAAACAACGCCGAACAACATTCCGGGGACCGCTCTCCAATCACACTTGCCAATATGGCAAACGCCTGCAGCCAATTAGCAAATGTGCGGGGAATCAACCTATGCCGCCGCTTCTCCTCCTCCTCCTTTTTCCCCTCATCCTTCTTACCCCTATCCAAATTAAACCTTTCCAACGGGAGCAGTGAAAATATCTCCACATACTCCCCTTTCCAGATTTTTTCCTTAACCTCCTGCTTCAAATGGGCCCCCAACGGACCCTCAAAGCACACATACACTTCCCCACGCGCCCGATCATCCAACCTCTGCACCTCCTCCTCCCCCCCAGCCTGAGTCTCCACAGACACCGCACCCCCGCACGACCCCGCCACCGGTCCCGGCGGCACCCCCCACGCCGGCAACGGAGACACCCCACCTGCCCCCAGCCCAGCCAACCAACCCGCCAAACCCCCCAACAACTGCCCCAATCCTTTACCTAAATCCCCCATGGCCACCCCCCCCCCCAGCACCCCCCGCCGGGAAGCCCTGCGCTAACAAGGGACCTAAAGCAAGCTCACCAGGCACCACGGGCGCTGTGACTCCCGCTGCCGCCAATCCTGACTCCCGCCGCATGGACTCTCCCTCTGCGCTGCTCCTGGACGTCGACGGTAACTCCTCCCGGACGACTGGCACGGCCCTCTGGACAACGCTGGCAGGCCTCTGGCACGCTGACACGGCTCCCCCGTCGCCTGGAACTTCGCTGGGCCTGCACGGCTCTTCATCCGCACACCGCGCAGCCCGAACCACCTGGCATTCCTCACACAGCCGAGTAGACCGCCCGCTGGGACCTGGGCTGGGCCGGTCCACCGTTCCTGGTCCTGCATCCCCAGTACTGGCAGCAGAGAGCGGGGGAAGGGGCGTCCCGCTCTGCTCCGGGTCCCGCCGTGTGATGGGATTCCTCCCGCGACGAGAGGGCCTCGCAGAAGACCGGGCGGACCCTCTCCGCCGCGGAGGGTCCCTTGAGGGGCTCCCTACTCGGCGCCGGACCCTGGGAGTGCTTTCCGGACTAAGGCGCGCCGGCGGGACGCCCCGCCGCGGCCGGACCGCCCATACATTGGGGGTAGCTGCAGGAGCAGGACCTAAGACACAAGCACCAACCTGCTCCTGCAACCAGCCAGGCCCCCGCACCTCCGCCTCCCTGCGCAGCCGTTCCAGCATCTCTTCTACCGACCACGCCGGTGCCGCCATGCTGCTCCGTTCGTCTCGCCTGGCCGAATGCCACTAACACCGCCTCCCCCTCGCTCTGCCGCATAGCCCCTCCCCCGTTCGCATGGCGACACGCGCCATTACCTAACCCCTCCTCCGGCCCTTAACCCCTTACCTGTCTGTCCCCTCACGCCAATCCTCTTCATGAGCGGCCTCCCCTTAACGCTCCGCTCCATGTCCGGCCTGACTGTATTCCTCTCTCAACCTCATACTGTGGAGGTGATCACTGCATGTAAATGAGTCAGCTTCCACTATCCCAGCCACCAGAGAGGCCGGTGCTTTTTCCAAAAGTGTTCAAGCACGACCACCACTGATGGATTGTATGGTTGTCATAACCATGGAAACGAGCAGCGCATCATGTGATGGAAAAATGAATCCAGCCAGCAGAGGAGGCAATTTGGACAATCACAATACATTAGTAAGTGCCTTGTATTAACTTCCTCTATATAATAGATGCTATTTGCTGATGTGACACAACCCCGTTAATCAGATGCCTGCTTGGCTTATGTATTTCGCTTTCTGTTTTCTCGAATATAATCAGCCTCATTACTAGGCAGATCAAGGTTATTTGTGCCAAAAGAGAGCTTCCCTATCAAAGCAGATAGCTCCATCTGTAAGTCTACACCTGAGGCAATCCATTACCCACAAAAGTTAGATCTTTAAATCATTTATTCTAAATGAAAAGAAGAGGCAGGGTTGATAATTTTATAAGATCAAGCCTTGGGTACATAACTTAATTTTTAATTAGGCTACTGAGTTGCTTGCCAAGTGCCTTCAGCACCCGAAAAAAGGCTATTATCAGCAGGTATTGGAAAAGTAAAGAACCCACACATAGCCATCTTCCATCAAAAAAGTGAAGAGAAATTAATATTTCACAATCTTTTTTTAAAAGGAGGTTCCTCAGTTTTTATGCTTTTGATCCCACTACTAGCCTCTGGCTTAAATGAATACTTGATTTTTATTATTCAAGTTTTTATCTTGCCCTGTCTGCAACACTGCTTAAAATATCTTGAACAGTTCAAATTACCTTCCATCCCTCCTAGAGCATTAGGCATTAGGTAAAGCTCATGCACATGGCTGTATTAAGCCTCGTCCACATTTCCGTGTCAGTGACACGTCTGTGAAAAGAGCGTACGTGTTTCATCCATCAAGGTGTCCGTGAAGGATCCGTGGTTGGTCCATGTGTCTGTTTTTATCATGCGTGCATCATCCGTAATTCACTGACGTTGCTTAGCTGTAAATCAATTTCCTATTAGGGCTTGTTCACACGACTGTGTGCTGCCCGTGCCCGTGCTGTGGACCGCAAATTGCAGTCCGCAATGCACGGGCACCGACCATGGGGCAGCCACATGCGGATCGCAGACCCATTCACTCAGTTCGGCAAAAAGATAGAGCAAGTTCTATCTTTTTGTGGTGTGGAGGCATGAGACAGAAACCACGGAAACACTCTGTTCTGTTCCGTGCTTCCGTTCCGCATCTCCGGATTTGCGGACCCATTCAAGTGAATGGGTTCGCATCCGTGATGCAGAATGCACACGGACGGTGCCCCGTGTATTGCCTCATGTATGCGGCCCGCAATACGGCAACGGAGGGGCAACAGACGTGTGAATGAGCCCTTAGTCTTCAGTGAAAAAGGGACGCACTGCGGATGTCATCATGAACCCATAGACTTAAATGGGAGTGCTTGATCCGTCTCACAAATGCATTGCAAGAACGGATCCATCTCTCCGCTTGTCATGCGGACAGACGGATCCGTCTTGTATCTTTTTTCACATTTTTACCGGTCTGTGCAGGCAAGTCTTCAGTTTTTTTCACCGGAGATAAAACCATGGATGCTACGGTTTTATCTTTTGTCTGATCAGTCAAAAAGACTGAACTGAAGACATCCTGATGCATACTGAACGGATTGCTCTCCATTCTGAATGCATGGGGATTTAACTGATCAGTTCTTTTCCGGTATAGAGCCCCTAGGACGGAACTCTATGCCGGAAAAGAAAAACGCTTGTGTGAAAGTATCCTTAGATACCTGGGCAGTTAAGGCCTCTTTCACATGGGCGTCATATTTTTTGCCTGGATAAGATGTGGGTGCGTTGTGGGAAAATTCGCGATTTTTCCGCACGAGTGCAAAACATTGTAATGCGTTTTGCACACGTGTGAGAAAAATCGGCATGTTTGGTACCCAAACCCGAACTTCTTCCCAGAAGTTCGGGTTTGGGTTAGGTGTTCTGTAGATTGTATTATTTCCCCTTATAACATGGTTATAAAGGAAAATAATAGCATTCTTAATACAGAATGCTTAGTAAAATAGCGCTGGAGGGGTTAAAAAATAAATAAAAATAATTTAACTCACCTTAATCCACTTGATTGCGCAGCCGGTATCTCTTCTGTCTTCTTCTTTGCTGTGCACAGGAATAGGACCTTTGATGACGTCACTGTGCTCATCACATGGTCCAATCACATGTTTCATTACCATGGTGAGGGACCATTTGATTGGATCATGTGATGTGACGTCACCACAGGTCCTTAGCCGGCAGCTCATCATTACAGAAGAAGACAGAGATCCGCAACTACGCGATCAAGTGGACTCGGTGAGTTAATTTTTATTTATTTTTAACCCCTCCATCAATATTTTACATTCTGTATTTAGAATGCTATTATTTTCCCTTATAACTATGTTATAAGGGAAAATAATAGAGATCGGGTCCCCAGCCCGATTGTCATCTAGCAACCATGCGTGAAAAACGCACCGCATCCGCACTTGCTTGCGGATGTTTGCGATTTTAATGTGGCCCCATTCACTTCTATGGGGCCTGCGTTGCGTGAAAAACGCAGAATATAGAGCTTGCTGCCATTTTCACGCAACGCACAAGTGATGCGTGAAAATCACAGCTCATATGCACAGCCCCATAGAAATGAATGGGTCAGGATTCAGTGCGGGTGCAATGCGTTCAACTCACGCATTGCACCCGCGCGGAATACTCGCCCGTGTGAAAGGGGCCTAACTGAAAGCCAGGTAGCATGATATTTGTGAAGGTCACATGACAGCTCACATGACTGATGCTGTATTTAGTTCTATCCTGCTATCCTATTGATGCATTTTACAGGATGAAAATTGACTGTACCATTTTATTCTTTAGGTAGAGGCTACTGCATGGGTATAATACAAATCTGCAAGCAAAAATGTATATAGGTGTATATTTGAAAATTATTCTACATCCTATTCTCTAAATAAATAAATGTAATCATAAATTGCACAGCATTCTGTTCACACTTAATTTCTTGACACGTGTGGTGCATGCACTTTTTTTGCAACTTTTAAAAAAAGATCCAGTGATAAATCTAGAGTGAAACCTAGCTAAGGCCTCTTTCACACTTGCGTTGTCCGGATCCGGCGTGTACTCCACTTGCCGGAGGTACACGCCGGATCCGGAAAAACGCAAGTGTACTGAAAGCATTTGAAGACGGATCCGTCCTCAAAATGCTTTCAGTGTTACTATGGCAGCCAGGACGCTATTAAAATCCTGGTTGCCATAGTAGGAGCGGGGGAGCGGTATACTTACAGTCCGCGCCGCACCCGGGGCGCTCCAGAATGACGTCAGAGCGCCCCATGCGTATGGATGATGTGTCATGCGATCACGTCATCCATGCGCCTGGGGCTCCCTGACGTCACTCTGGAGCGCCCCTGGAGCCGCACGGATGGTAAGTATGCTGCTCCCCCGCTCCCCACTACACTTTACCAAGGCTGCCGGGACTTTAGCATCCCGGCAGCCATGGTAACCATTGAGAAAAAGCTAAACGTTGTATCCGGCAATGCGCTGAAACGACATTTAGCTTAAGGCCGGATCCAGATCAATGCCTTTCAATGGGCATTAATTCCGGATCCGGCCTTGCGCCAAGTGTTCAGGATTTTTGGCCGGAGCAAAAAGCGCAGCATGCTGCGGTATTTTCTCCGGCCAAAAAACGTTCCGCTCCGGAACTGAAGACATCCTGATGCATCCTGAACGGATTTCACTCCATTCAGAATGCATTAGGATAATCCTGATCAGGATTCTTCCGGCATAGAGCTCCGAGTACGGAACTCTATGCCGGAAGACAAGAACGCATGTGTGAAAGAGCCCTTAGGCCTCATGCACACGACCGTATTTTGTTTCCGCGTCCGTTTACTTTTTTTGAGGATAGGATGCGGACCCATTCATTTCAATAGGTCCGCAAAAAAACGCGGACAGCACACCGTGTGCATCAGTATGTCCGTTCCGTTGCTCTGCCAAAAAAATAGTGCATGTCCTATTTTTTTCTAGTCTGCGGACAGGGATAGGCATTATTACAATGGATCCGCAAAAAAATGATCCGCAAAAAAAAAAAAAAACAGGATGCCATACGGAACGTCATCTGTTTTTTTTGCGGATCCGCAATTTGCGGACCACAAAACACATATGGTCGTGTGCATGTAGCCTAAGGCCTCATGCACACGACAGTATTTTTTCACGGTCCGCAAAACGGGGTTCCGTTGTTCCGTGATCCGTGTCCGTTTTTGTTTCCATGTGTCTTCCTTGATTTTTGGAGGATCACCAGACATGAAGGAAATAGAAAAAAAAGTCAAGTTTGCCTTGCAAATCATAGAAAAAAAACGGACACGGATCACGGACGACAATCTTGTGTGCCTCCATGTTTTTTCAAGGACCCATTGACTTGAATGGGTCTGCGAACTGTTGTCCGTGGAAACACGGATCACGGACGCGGATGACAAACGGTGCATTAGCCGAGTTTTCCACAGACCCATTGAAAGTCAATGGGTCCGCAGAAAATCACGGAAAACGGAACAACGGACACGGGACACAACGGTCGTGTGCATGAGGCCTAACTCTGTGCATTTTTCCATACAGTTTTCAGAACGGGAGTGAGTGGTGTAAAAATGTCACAACAAAACTGTTGCAAAAGTTGCTAAACCCTTATTTTGTGATTTCTTGAAGACATAATTTTGGAGAAATTGTCCTTGGTCAAGGCAACATTACTAACTACTGATCTCCCAATGTATTCGTCTAAGGCCTCATGCCCACGACCGTTGTTGTGTTCCGTTCCGCAAAATGGGGTTCCGTTGTTCCGTGTCCGTTTTTGTTTCCGTGTGTCTTCCTTTATTTTTGGAGGATCTCCAGACATGAAGGAAAGTAAAAAAAAGTCTAAGTCAAGTTTGCCTTGAAAATGATAGGAAAAAAAACAGACAGGGATCACGGACGCGGATGCCAATCTTGTGTGCCTCCGTTTTTTCACGGACCCATTGACTTGAATGGGTCCGCGAACCGTTGTCCGTCAAAAAAATAGGACAGGTCCTATTTTTTTGACGGACAGGAAACACGGATCACGGACGCGGATGACAAACGGTGCATTTTCCGAGTTTTCAACTGACCAATTGAAAGTCAATGGGTCCGCAGAAAATCACGGAAATCGGAACAACGGACACGGATGAACACAACGGTCGTATGCATGAGGCCTTACAGTGTCAAGAAATAAGATGTGAACAGAGCCAGACTAGAGCACTCCTACATAGTGAAAATTATTACCTGGAATTTTGCTTTCCATGAGTCCGAAGGCAGCACATGAAGGGGTTAACAGAGTCCTATTCTCGCCCCAGGACCGCCCACCTAGATAAAAACAAGATAATTGATTAATTAATGATCCTATAGGTCCCTATAAAGCACTCCCTCTGGCAAACCTCCAATGTGTATAAAAAATAGATTCAGGCAAAATGCAAAACAAAAGGATTTATTAGGGAGGGTATGTATGTGCTGCCTTCGGACTCATGGAAAGCAAAATTCCAGGTAATAATTTTCACTTTCCCCTGTCGTCCTCGGCAGCACATGAAGGGATATGCATAGATACTGAAGGGAGGGAACTACTGAACTGCTGCACTTAACACCGCGGTGCCAAAGGCTGAGCTCTTATTTTCTATGTCCAGCCGGTAGTGCTTCATGAAGGTAGATGGCGTAGACCACGATGCTGCTCTACAGATCTCTTCTAGGGAGACATGTGCTTGTTCAGCCCAAGATGTTGCTGTGGCCCTAGTTGAGTGGGCTCTAATCGGAGAAGGAGGAGAGATGCCCTCAATGGTATATGCCTCCAAGATGATAGACTTGATCCATCTTGCCAGGGAACTCTTAGATGCCTTGTGACCTTTATTAGGACCGGAGTATAGCAAAAAACAGATTTTCATCTAGTCTAAAATCCTCTGTCCTTCGAAGGTAGATTTCAACCGCCCTCTTGACATCCAAGGTGTGCCAGCGAGTTTGTTCTTCATTTGAGGGGTCTGGGAAAAAAACTGGTAGAAACGCTTCTCGGTTGACGTTAGCAGAAGAAGGAACTTTTGGCACAAAGGAAGGTAGAGTGCGCAGCAGAACTCCATTCGGCAGGATTCTTAAATACGGCGTCTTAACCGATAGTGCTTGTAATTCTCCGAGTCTCTTAGCCGAAGTGATGGCAATAAGAAAGAGAACTTTGCCGGAGAGCCAATTAAGTTCTGCGTCTACTAAGGGCTCAAAGGGGGGGTTCAGTCAATTTTCTGAGGACTAATGACAGATCCCAAACAGGCATAGGGTGTCTCACCACCGGTCTAAGCTTCTTAATGGCCTTGAAAAAACAATTAATTAAGGGATGATGTCCGAATCTGCTCTCTGTCATGGCATTAATGGCTGTCATGTGCACTTTCAAAGTGTTCGGAGTAAGACCCTTCTGGAATCCATCTTGCAGGGACTGGAGGATAACAGGGACTGTAATATCTGAACATTCATTCTCTGAGATCCAGGATAAGAATTTCTTCCATATCCTTTCATACTTGATATTTGTAGAAGTTTTCCGGGAGGAGAGCAGAGTATTAATGACAGGGACGGACAGCCCTTTTCCTTCTAGTCTGGACCTCTCAGTCTCCAAGCTGTGAGATGAAGTTTGTTCAGATGTTGATGAAACAGGCCGTTCTGAACTAGTAAGTCGGGATAAGATGGAAGCTTCCAGTAGACTCCTCTGGATAACTGGAGTAGAAGTGGGAACCATGGCCTGCGAGGCCAAAAAGGAGCAATCAATATCGCTTGAGGTTTCTCTAGTAGGATCTTCTGCAGGACTCTTAAAGGGATTCTGTCACCTCCCCTAAGGCAAAAAACGATTTAAAACCAGCCATGCAGCACAGCTTACCTGGATTAGGCTGTGCTGTTCAATCTTGAAATCCGTCCAGCAGTTAGTTCAAAAAACGAGTTTGATCAATGAGGAAATGCGTCCTGAAGGTGCCCAGAGGGGCGTTTTTTTCTTCTGAGAGAGCCCAGTCCCGCCCCTTTTTCAGTGCCCAGCCCGCCTTCCTTTTACTTCCTAACCGCCGCCCCCAGCCTGCCACAGCCTCTCCTCCCCCTCCCTCTTGCCGAACGAAGTCTCGCACAGGCGCAGTACCCACTGAGGGCTGCGCCTGTGCGATCATCAGGAGACTGAGGGCGGCAGCTTCATCTTCGTCACTGGGCATGCGCCGAGCCCAGTGACGTCCGATGCTCGCTCTTCCCTCAGTCAGCAGGGAAGAGCGAGCATCGGACGTCACTGGGCTCGGCGCATGCCCAGTGACGAAGATGAAGCTGCCGCCCTCAGTCTCCTGATGATCGCACAGGCGCAGCCCTCAGTGGGTACTGCGCCTGTGCGAGACTTCGTTCGGCAAGAGGGAGGGGGAGGAGAGGCTGTGGCAGGCTGGGGGCGGCGGTTAGGAAGTAAAAGGAAGGCGGGCTGGGCACTGAAAAAGGGGCGGGACTGGGCTCTCTCAGAAGAAAAAAACGCCCCTCTGGGCACCTTCAGGACGCATTTCCTCATTGATCAAACTCGTTTTTTGAACTAACTGCTGGACGGATTTCAAGATTGAACAGCACAGCCTAATCCAGGTAAGCTGTGCTGCATGGCTGGTTTTAAATAGTTTTTTGCCTTAGGGGAGGTGACAGAATCCCTTTAAGATGAGGGGCACCGGAGGAAAGATGTAAACATACTGGTCCTTCCAGGTTATAGAAAAAGCGTCTACTGCTGTTGGATTCTGGAATCTGTTCAGAGAACAGAACTTGGGAAGTTTGCTGTTTCCCTTGGAGGCCATCAGATCTATAGATCTGGCTGTAATCTGCAGGAAGTATTTCTGATTCAGCTCCCACTCGGTTTGTCTGATCTTCCTCCGACTCAGAAGATCCGCCTGAGTATTCAACGAGCCTTTGATGTGTACCGCCCTTAGATTCTGTAAGTGCCTCTCTGCCCATGCAAAGATCTTCCTGCATAATGCAAGGAGTAGAAGGCTCCGGGTGCCTCCCTGCTTGTTTATGTAAAAAACTGCAGGGAGATTGTCCGTCTGAATTAGGACTGATTGGTTCTCCAACCTTGACCGAAAGTGCTGTAATGCCAGCTTGATTGCCTTCAACTCTCTGAAGTTCGAGGACAGCTGTCGTTCTGTGCAGGACCAAGAACCTTGAACCCAACTGTTTCCGAGGTGGGCTCCCCAGCCCAGGGAGGAGGCATCCGTCGTAACCGTCACCGTAGGTGTTAGCTGGAAGGATCTGCCCCTGGATAAATTCCTTTCTCTTAACCACCATTTCAGCTCTGTGATTGTGGAAGGTCTTAACCTGACACGAGCCGAAAGATTGTGGTTGTACTTCCAGACCTGAAGCAAGTCCTGCTGTAATTCCCGTATGTGGGCCTGCGCCCATGGAACTGCATCTATTACCGATGTCATATGACCCAGGGTTTTCATCACCCTGTGGACTGTAGGTCTGTGGCCCGCAATTAAGATCTTTATTGCTGACGTGACAGAGCTTATCCTGGCGGTCGGGAGATACAGGGTCATGGTGCAAGTGTCTATCCTGAAGCCTAGAAACGTTTTGGATGTTGCTGGCTGGATGTCGGATTTGTCCCAATTGATCAAGAAGCCCAGAGACTGAAGCAACTTGATGACTTTCAGGAGATGAGAATTCAGCAAGCCCCTGGTGGGTGCCACTATAAGCCAGTCGTCCAGGTACGGAAACACCTGCAAGGCTTGTAGGCGTAAACTTGCGACAGCAATTACGGCTAATTTCGTAAAAATTCTGGGTGCTGATGAGAGGCCGAAGGGCAGGGCTTTGAACTGGAGGTGTTTTACCCTTCCTCCAATGGCGATTGCGATCCTCAGAAAGCGTCTGGATGCGTTTTCTATTGGGACATGCAGGTAAGCATCTCTCAAGTCGATGGATGCTAAGAAGTGACCTTCTTGAAGCAGAGACGTGATAGACCTTATATTTTCCATCTTGAAATGCACTTTTGTGATAAATTGATTCACGTAGCGGAGGTCTATGATTAGGCACCACTTTCCCTCTGGCTTGGGGACTGGAAACACTCTGGAATACACTCCTGTTCCTTCTTGATGTTTTGGTACAGGTTCCAGAGCACCCTTTTGAATAAATTCTCTCACAAGGTCTATGACCCGAGGGTCTTCTCCTTGACTTAAGAGAAAACGGTCTCTTGGACGGCGGATAAACTCCAGCGAGTAGCCTTCTCTTACGATCCTCAAGGCCCAGCTGTCTGAGGAAATTCCCTGCCACGCTGCGTAGAATCGCGTAAGCCGACCTCCTACCCTTTCGCTTCTGGCGTCAGAAGTCCTCTTTGGTGGGTTTATCCTCTGGCTTCTTCCTACCCTTGTCCGATGTTTTGGCAAAATACCTTCGGTCAGATCCTCTCCTGTCCGAACGTCTGCGAAAATCGGATCTTTGAAAACGCTGTCTTCTAAAGGGCCGAAAGCTTCTGGGTTGAAATCTGCGCCTGGAAAGAGGAAAATCCAGTGCTTTATCTTCGTTATTGGTTTCCAATAGAGTGTCTAACTGCGAGCCGAACAGACTCCCTGGTTCAAATGGAAGAGAACAAAGGTTGTTCTTGGAGGGGACATCACCCGACCACAATTTCAACCAGATTGCCCTCCTGATAGAGTTGGAGAGAGCCATATTTTTTGCTAAGCCTTTCAGGGTATCCACGGGAAAGTCACATAGGAACTCGCCGCGATCTTCAAAGAAGGAAGTTGCCGAAGCAGATCTTCTCTATCAACGCCATCCTCGATATCCCTTCCTAGTTGACTCAACCACACTCTCAGGGCCCGGGCTACAGGCACTGCGGCCATAGATGCCTTCTTCAGGGAGGCTATATAAGAATGAAGCCGCTTTAGGAGATTATCCGCCTTCTTATCCATGGGATCCTTTAATAACGTAGAGTCGTCAGACGGAAAAAAGGACCTCTTCACTAGTCTGGCCACTGCAGGATCGACCTTGGAAGGTGCCCCCCATTTCTCACATTCAGCAGGGTCTATTCTGTACATAGCCCTAGCTCTTCTTCCTGAATCCATCTTTCTTAACGGATGTTTCCATTCCTTCTGGATGATGGATTCAAGCACCGGATGACTGGGAAAGACACGTGCTTTCTTTTTAGGAAAGTAAAACAGGCTCCCCTCATCTTGGTCGGTACGCGTCTCCGTCTTGGATTCGATTATATGCTTCACATCCTTGATGAGACGGTTAATATCCTCTTTTCTGAACAAAAAATTTTCTTCTGTGGCTGGTTCAAGATCTGAGCTAGAACCAGAGGACACCTCCCCTTCTGAGCGAGAAGACTTCTCGGCAGACGTAGAAGGGCTAGGATCAGCCCTTTTCCTCTTATGCGTCTTCTGTCTCTTAGATTGAGACAGAAAGGATTCGAGTAAGGAGATCAATTTTTTTGTATTATCTTTAGAGATAACCTCTGGCTGAGTACAGGCTGCGCAAATGTTAGACGTATACCCCTTAGGAAGTGGTTTAATACACGTAACACATAAGGGCTGCTTCTTCTTATGTCGCTTTGCACGTCTGGGTGAGGATTCCGGGGAATGGGAAAACACCTCTAATTCACAGCTTTCACAATAATCTTCCTGGTGGTCATCAGGGAGAGGCTGGTCGCAGGAGGCACAGCCTGTGCCTGTGCTTCCTGGAGCTTTTTCCTCCTTTACTGGAATGGCTAGACATCTGGAAAGAGGAAAAGATTAAAGATCTAAGATACCACATAATAAAGCCAGAACAAGTGGCTAAAATCAGTCAAGACCAGAGCCTGGATCAGGGGTACCTTAGAGAAAAAAGAGCTCGACTGCCAAGGCACAAGGGCAGTAAGAGCATGGACTATACCACCTTAAATAATTTGAAATTGAATTTGCCGCCAGAAAGCCGGGAGGCGGGCGCCCGCTGATGACGTCAGACGCAGCCGACGCTGCGTTCCACGATGCGTTCCACTGAGACCTGCAGGCGCCGCCATTGCCGCCCAGTGAGGAGAAGCGCTGGTATGGCATATTGCAGGCCCCGCTGCACATCCGGACCGGCACAGGAAGGAAAAGACTCCACAGAGCAGCGCCAAGGCACCCCCATGGCTGGCTGGACTCTGAGCCTAAGCCTGGGACACCCCCCAGGCATGAGGGCTCCCAAGTGAGGTGGGCTATGGAACCTGTCCAGAATAAGGACATGAAAAAAACACATTGGAGGTTTGCCAGAGGGAGTGCTTTATAGGGACCTATAGGATCATTAATTAATCAATTATCTTGTTTTTATCTAGGTGGGCGGTCCTGGGGCGAGAATAGGACTCTGTTAACCCCTTCATGTGCTGCCGAGGACGACAGGGGAAAAAGTTAATACTGCTCAACTCATGTCAAACATGCAGGTTATTAGTGGTTTGCATCCATGTGCGACTTCAGAGAAGCCTCTTTGTGTATCAAAAAATGTGCATCAAACCAGTATCATCAGATTAAGGCCTAGTTCACACGATCTTTTTTTTTGCGAGTGTACGGGACTTTTTTTGTGTTCCGTATACGGTCTGTATACGGAACCATTCATTTCAATGGTTCCGCATTAAAAACTGAATGTGTTCCGTAAGCATTCAGTTTCTGTATTTCCGTTTTTCCGTTCCGTTGAAAGATAGAACATGTCCTATTATTGCCCGCAAATCAAGTTCTGTGGCTCCATTTAAGTTAATGGGTCCGCAAAAAAAAAAACGAAACACATACGGAAATGCATCCGTATGTCTTCCGTATCCGTTCTGTTTTTGCAGAACCATCCATTGAAAATGTTATGCTCAGCCCAATTTTTTCTATGTATTTACTGTATACTGTAAATACCATACGGAAAAACGGAACGGAAAAATGGAACGGAAACGTAAACACAATGGAACTCAAAAACGGAACAACGGATCTGTGAAAAACGGACCGCAAAAAACTATAAAAGCCATACGTTTGTGTGAACTAGGCCTAAGGCCTCCTGCACACGACCGTTTTTTCCCCCCGTTTACTGGCCTTTTTTTGCGTTCCATATACGGTCCGTATACGGAACCATTCATTTCAATGGCTCCGCATAAAAAACGGGATGTATTCCGTATGCATTCCATTTCCGTATTTCCGTTCCGTTGAAAGATAGAATATGTCCTATTATTGCCCGCAAATCACGTTCCTTGGCTCCATTCAAGTCAATGGGTCTGCAAAAAAAAAGGAACACATACAGAAATGCATCCGTATGTCTTCCGTATCCGTTCCATTTTTTGCGGAACCATCTATTGAAAATTTTATGCCCAGCCCAATTTTTTCTATGTAATTACTGTATACTGTATATGCCATACGGAAAAACGGAACGGAAAAAACGGAACGGAAATGGAAACACAAAGGAAACAAAAAATGGAACAACGGATCCGTGAAAAACTGACCGCAAAACACTGAAAAGCCATACGGTCGTGTGCAGGAGGCCTTAGGCTACTTTCACACTTGCGCTTGATCGGATCCGTTCTGAACGGATCCTATCATATTAATGCAGACGGAGGCTCCGTTCAGTACGGATCCGTCTGCATTAATAACTTTAAAAAATTTCGCAAGTGCGCAAGTAGCCTGCGCGGATCCGTTCAGACTTTCAATGTAAAGTCAATGGGGGACGGATCCGCTTGAAGATTGAGCCATATGGTGACATCTTCAAGCGGATCCGTTCCCATTGACTTACATTGTAAGTCTGAACGGATCCGCACGCCTCCGCACGGCCAGGCGGACACCCGAACGCTGCAAGCAGCGTTCAGCTGTCCGCCTGTCCGTGCGGAGGCGAGCGGAGCGGAGGCTGAACGCCGCCAGACTGATGCAGTCTGAGCGGATCCGCATCCATTCAGACTGCATCAGGGCTGGACGGAGGCGTTCGGGTCCGCTCGTGAGCTCCTTCAAACGGAGCTCACGAGCGGACCGACGAACGCTAGTGTGAAAGTAGCCTAAAGTGTATATTAATTATCCGAGCGTCGGTGGAACACACTTGTGCTTAGACTGCTTTGCAGCATGCAGAGACCCGTAGTTGGAGTTAGGCAATGACATCATTTCCTGGCTCTGCGTATTGTGCAGAGCTCTATAGGACCTGAGATTTGGTTGTAGCACTGCCAAAATCTACCCCCGCTGCAGGCTTAGCATACTTCTGAAACAGTCATTTAAAGTCAAAATTAACTTTTTAAACATTTAACTTTCAGACAGAAAGACAGAGATTGCGATATGAGTTAATGCTTTCTAATAAAGTTGGAATGTTTCTTTTATAAAATGTGGTGGCAATTTTATATCAGATAATTAAAATCACAATGAAATCAAGGATTTCCTGGCATGTCGGCTGAAATCTCATTCTAATTGTAGTCCTATCAATATCAATGGCACACTTTCCACACAGTTCAGAGTTGTGGGCATCACTGATCTAGAAGCCAAAGGAGCAGAGTGAACTTTTAGGCCTCATGCACACGACCGTTCCGTTTTTTGCGGTTCACAAACCACGGATCCGTGTGCTTTCTGCAATTTGCGGAACGGAACGGGTGGCCCATTGTAGAAATGCCTATTCTTGTCTGCAAAACGGACAAGAATAGGACATGCTATATTTTTTTTGCGGGGCCTCAGAACGGAGCAACGGATGCGGACAGCACATGGAATGCTGTCCCTATCTTTTCCGGCCCCATTGAAGTGAATGAATCCTCACCCAAGCCGCAAAAACTGCGGCTCGGATGTGGACCCGAAAAACGGTCGCGTGCATGAGGCCTAAAACACAGTAGGGTATTCATTCTAGTGATCATGGAGACCCCGACTGTCAGACCCTTAACCAATTTTGTCATTTGACATCTATCAATGACTTGTAAAGTAATGCTTTAACTAATAAAATGTTTGGTCTTTTGAAATATTCTGTTTCAGCTCTTGTGCCCACACGGTACAGGTTGCTGACTACACAGCAGCAGCTTTATAATTCACATAACTCACATAGCACTAAGGGGTTGAGGATCACATGTGCTACGTCAGTCTTGATGGGTCCAGGCCTCAATATCAATTAAATGCCTCCTCCGGCAGTCAATCCACCAGACTCCCTCGGCGCAACAGTGACCTCTGTGGTACCGACCCCCTCGGCGCAACAGTGACCTCTGTGGTACCGACCCCCTCGGCGCAACAGTGACCTCTGTGGTACCGACCCCCTCGGCGCAACAGTGACCTCTGTGGTACCGACCCCCTCGGCGCAACAGTGACCTCTGTGGTACCGACCCCCTCGGCGCAACAGTGACCTCTGTGGTACCGACCCCCTCGGCGCAACAGTGACCTCTGTGGTACCGACCCCCTCGGCGCAACAGTGACCTCTGTGGTACCGACCCCCTCGGCGCAACAGTGACCTCTGTGGTACCGACCCCCTCGGCGCAACAGTGACCTCTGTGGTACCGACCCCCTCGGCGCAACAGTGACCTCTGTGGTACCGACCCCCTTGGCGCAACAGTGACCTCTGTGGTACCGACCCCCTCGGCGCAACAGTGACCTCTGTGGTACCGACCCCCTCGGCGCAACAGTGACCTCGGCTAAATTTAAAATGGTCTAAATTTGCTATTTATGCATGGAAGACAGTTCTAGAGTACTAGTAATGATTTCCCTGCATAAATAGCAACCCCTTAATGTTATGTAGGCCTTCGTATTAACTATTTGAATTACTGTAACTTTCGTACTCCTTATTGGCTGAAAATACTCCTCAAAAATGCTAAGAGGAGTATTTTTACTCTTCCAGAAAAAATGTAGCGCGACCTCTGCTCGCCCGTGTGAACTCAGCCTAAGGCCTCTTTCACAGGGGCGAGATTTCCACGCGGGTGCAATGCGTGAGGTGAACGCATTGCACCCGCACTGAATCCGGACCCATTAATTTTTATGGGGCTGTGCACACGAGCGGTGATTTTCACGCATCACTTGTGCGTTGCGTGAAAATCGCAGCATGCTCTACTTTGTGTGTTTTTCACGCAGCGCAGGCCCCATAGAAGTGAATGGGACTGCGTGAAAATGGCAAGCATCCGCAAGCAAGTGCGGATGCAGTGCGATTTTCATGCACGGTTGCTAGGAGACGATCGGGATGGGGACCCGATCGTTATTATTTTCTGTTATAACATGGTTATAAGGGAAAATAATAGCATTCTGAATACAGAATGCATAGTACAATAGGGCTGGAGGGGTTAAAAAAAATAATAATAAATTTAACTCACCTTAATCCACTTGTTCACGCAGCCCGGCTTCTCTTCTGTCTTCATCTTTGCTGTGCAGTAGGTAAAGGACCTGTGGTGACGTCACTACGCTCATCACATGGTCCGTCACATGATTCATCACCAGGGCGATGAATCATGTGATGGACCATGTGATGAGTGCAGTGACGTCAGCACAGGTCCTTTTCCTCACAGATGAAGGCAGAAGAGAAGCCAGGCTGCGCAAACAAGTGGATTAAGGTTAAGGTGAGTTAAATTATTATAATTTTTTTCTAACACCTCCAGCCCTATTGTACTATGCATTCTGTATTAAGAATGCTATTATTTTCCCTTATAACCATGTTATAAAGGAAAATAATAATGACCGGGTACCAAACATGCCGATTTTTCTTATGCGCGTGCAAACGCATTACAATGTTTTGCACTCGCGCGGAAAAATTGTGCATTTTCCCGCAGCGCACTCTCATCTTATCCGGCCCAAAACCATAATGCCTGTGTGAAAGAGGCCTAAGGCTACTTTCACACCTGCGTCAAAGAAATTCGGCAGGCTGTACCAGCACAAAACTGCCGGATAGTGCCACTGGACCACCAGTAAAGGGGTTGTGTCACTTCAGTAAGTAACATTTATTATACAGAAAAAGGTAAAATAAAACCATAATAAATAAGGTTCCAGCACTGCAAAGTAATTGTTGTGTCGCTTGTCTCTTTATTTGTGGTAGCTAAATTACAGCATGTGAATCTCATCAAACCTCACACTCCAACACCTGTTGATGCGTTTCAGACACTTAGTCCTTAGTCATAAGTCATAGTGTTATGACTAAGAACTAAGTGTCTGAAACGCGTCAACTGGTGTTGAAGTGTGAGGTTTGATCCACATGCTGTAATTTTGCTACCGCAAATAAAGAGACAAGCGACACAACAATTACTTTGCAGTGCTGGAACTTCATTTATTATTGTTTTGCTACCAAAGGACTCTTACCTGTTCCATGCACCAGGGGCTGATTGAATCTACAAAAGGTGAACTGGAATTTTACTATGAAAGTTTGAAAGTTAATACAAACCACTTACTAAATGTATTGTTCTTATCCATATTGCTTTCTTTGCTGGCTGGATTCATTTTTCCATCACATTATACACTGCTCGTTTCCATGGCTACGACCACCCTGCAATCCACCAGTGGTGGTCGTGCTTGCACTCTATAGGAAAAAGCACCAGCCTATATAAGCTCCCACTGTACCAGCCACCAGAGAGGCTGGTGTTTTTTTCTACAGTGTGTAAGCACGACCACCACTGATGTGCTGTGCGGTCATAACCATGGAAATGAGCAGTGTAATATGTGATGGAAAAATTAATCTAGCCAGCAAACGAAGCAATATAGATAATCACAATACATTAGTAAGTGCCTTGCATTAACTTTCTGTACATAAATAAATGCCATTTACTAAAGTGAAAAAACCCCTTTAACTATAATGCCATTTGGCAGGGATTCAGCCACTCTCTGCATATCAGCGACGGGAGAAAGATTGCTGCACGCAACATTTTTTCCAAATCCTGACATATATGCTGGGGCACGTTCGGATCCCTGCTGCATCACATTATATATAGTAAATGGGGTCCAACAGGTATACGGCACTATCCAGCTATGCCAGATCCAGAGACCACCAGCAGGATGTTTTCTGTCAGAGCAGCCTGTAGGATTTTTATTACACACGCGTGAAACTAGCCTACCTGAAGGATTGCTGAATGTCTTTCTCTTTTATTTTAGGTGGAAATGATCTTTCATACGTTATTCTGGGTGGCAGAATGTAAACGTGCTAAAAAAGTGACATCTAGTGGAATGGTGTGGTATAGCGTGAACAAATAGATGGCAAAAAAGGTATATATAAAATTATGACAAAGTGAAATGTATTTTACTTTTATTTACGGCAAGTATTGTATTCATTCATCAAGAACTACCTTTGCTCACATGAATGAAGAAACCATGGACCCTTCCACATTTTTTCTGTCCAGCTCTAATGAAAGGGTCTAAATTGTAATACTTGTACATTGCCTGGAAAACCGTTGTGCTCATCTCGCTGTGCCCTGCCTCCGCCCCCACACGTCACAAGTGGCCAGCGGGGCTCAAAAGGCAGCTGTCTTGGGCCCCCCAGGAGCAACTTGGCCCGGGGCAGCTGCCCCTTTTGCCCGCATTAAAAACGGCCCTGGCCATAGCTGGATTACACACTTAAAGAGGACCTGTCCCCTCTCCTGACATGTTTTATTAACGATTTGCATTCCCCATGTAATACCAATTCTGGAGCATCTATTCTTATGACTCTATGTATTATCCCGGTATTATTCCTGCTAGACGTTTACAAATTGCCAGTCGTCTGCAATAAAGGTACTGCTGGGTGATACCATCTATCCAATCAGTGCAGCTGGTGCTTTGACACTCCCCAACTGGTAACAACCATCTGTACCTTTACTGCAAGCCATTGGCAGTTTATTCATAACTTTTAATAGAAATAATAAAAGAATGGCACATCATAGAGCCATAAGAATAGATGTTCCAGAATTGTTATTACATGGGGAATACAAATAGTTACTACAACAGACATGTCAGGAGAGGTGACAGGATCGGGCTCATTTTCACCTTAAGGACCAGGCCAGTTTTTGCAAATCTGACCAGTGTCACTTTATGTGTGAATAACTTTAAAACGCTTTTACTTATCCAGGCCATTTTCCGAAATTTTCAAAAACCCACTTTTTAAGGACCAGTTCAGGTCTGAAGTCACTTTGTGAGGCTTACATAATAGAAACCACCCAAAAATGACCCCATTCTAGAAACTACACCCCTCAAGGTATTTAAAACTGATTTTACAAATGTCGTTAATCCTTTAGGTGTTCCACAAGAGTTAATTGCAAATGGATATAACATTTCTGAATTTCGATTTTTGGCCAAATTTTCCATTTTAATCAATTTTTTCCAGTAACAAAGCAAGGGTTAACAGCCAAACAAAACTCAATATTTATTGCCCTGATTCTGTTGTTTTTAGAAACACCCCATATGTGGTCGTAAACTACTGTACGGGCACACGATAGGGCGTAGAGGGAAAGGAGCCTCCTGTTCCCGAGGTACTCCGGCCTGCTCTTTCCCAGTCAGAAAAGATCAGGGCCTTGAGGACTGTCTCATAGAACTGGAGGAATGTCCCGGTGTTGCCAGCGCTCCGGGATAGTACAAAAGAGCTGTACAAGGCAAACTGTACCAAGTAGACCGCAACTTTTTTGTACCATGCCCGAGTTTTGCACATGGCGTTATATGGCTTGAGGACTTGATCAGAGAGATCAACTCCTCCAATATACCGATTGTAGTCGACGATACAATTGGGCTTGAGGACCGTTGCCTCGGTACCTCGCACAGAGACAGGGGTGATGCCGTTACTGTGAATTGTGGACAGTACAAGGACATCCCTCTTGTCCTTATATCTGACCAGCAACAGGTTTCCACTGGTAAGGGCACGGGTCTCACCCCTGGGGATAAGTACCTGGATGGGGTGGGTAGGGAGGCCGCATTGATCTTTCCCCACGGTCCCACAAGCGGACGTGGATCTGGCGGCAAGGGACTGGAACAAGGGGATTCTAGTATAAAAGTTATCCACGTACAGGTGGTAACCCTTATCTAGCAGTGGGTGCATAAGGTCCCACACAAGTTTCCCGCTAACACCCAGAGTGGGGGGACATTCTGGGGGTTCAATACGGGAATCTCGCCCCTCATACACACAAAACTTTTAAGTGTACCCTGAGGTACTCTCACAAAGTTTGTACAGCTTCACGCCATACCTTGTCCGCTTAGAGGGAACATACTGGCGGAAAATGAGTCTCCCCTTGAAAGCAATGAGAGACTCATCAACCGCGACCTCCTTTCCAGGTGCATAGGCCTCCAAAAATTTGGCCCCGAAGTGATCGATGACCAGCCTGATTTTGTACAGGCGGTTATGGGCAGGATCACCTCGGTGGGGGGGACATGCTGCATCATCTGCATAATGCAGGCATTTCCGAATGGCCTCAAACCGGGTACGTGTCATGGCAGTACTGTAAAGTAGGGTTTGGTAGAGGACGTCCCCACTCCAGTAATGCCTGAGACTGTTGTTTTTTTTTTGTTTTTTTTTTACTAGGCCCATGTGCAGCACGAGGCCCCAAAACGTCCTCATCTCGGCTGCACTGACCGGAGTCCAGCCACCGTACCTAGCCAAAAAGGAGCCCGGGTGTTGAGCAATGAACTGTTGGGCGTACAAGGTCGTTTGCTCCACCATCAGATTTACAAAGTGGTCACTGAAAAAAGATTAAAATAGTCATATTCAGTGAAGCCCACTGTTGGAATCTGGATTCCAGCTTGGCCAACAAAATCAGGAATCACAGGGTCGAAATGCTCTGGGGTACACCATGCAAGTTCACCGATAGGGGGCTCAGGTGGACTTATCTGGTGGGCCGGAAAACTAGTACAAGCTTCAGAGCTGCTCGTGCTAGTGTGGGCCACAGGGTCCCTGGCATTGCGGTCCCCTTGCTCCGCCTGGTGGCGTCTCCGTCGTCTTGGGGGCTCATCATGGCTAGATGATGAGGTGGACGCGGATGACAAGAGGAAAGTGGGGTCATCCTCGTCCTCACTGGGGCTCTTGGATTCGAAGGCAAGCTGGGCGTATGCCTCCTTGGCCGAGAACATCCGGCGGGCCATAGGGGAGTGTGTGTGTGTGCGTGTGTGGAAAACTTGATTCAGTGTGCGTTTGTGTGGGGGGCGGGTGTTTGCGTACTTTGCCCTACAGCTAATAGAAAAAAAAAATAACAAAAATATTTGAAATTACCAAAAAGTGTAAAAAATTCAAAAGATTCAAACGCGCTGATCAGCGGTGGGGTGGGCGATGCGCTAACATTGACCGGACGCTAAGAGTACCAGCCACAGCTTGCGCCCCCCAAAATTTGTGTGAGGGGGCAGGGGGGCAGGGGGGCAGAGGGTCCAGGGTCACACAGCTGAGTGCTGTGGACCCCAGACACCCAATCCGGGTGCTACACCACAATAAAAAAATACTTATTTCCCCCCCCCCTAATACTCCCTCACTATCCCTGCCTAATCTACCTCTCCCTCACTGTCCCTAATATGCTGTTTTGTGCCTGATGGCACAAAAAACTTACTCTGCAGCCGGAGGCTCCCCTCTCCCCGGACGTGTATGAGCTCCGGCAATTCAAATCTGCCGCTCCTCCTGCCCAGCCAGCCAATCAGAAGTGATCCTGAGAGGTGGAGTGACCGCCACCTTTTCAGGATCTAAGGACGGTGATTGGTGGTGTATTATCACACCACCGATCACCGTCCTATTCCGGGTTATCGGGTCACCAGAGACCCAAATAACCCGGAAACGCAGCAAACCGCAGGTCTAAATTGATCTGTTTGCTGCGATCGCCGACATGGGGGGGGGGGGGGGGGGGGGGTCACAGGACCCCCCTGGGCATTGTACCAAGGTGCCTGCTGAATGATTTGAGTAGGCACCTTGTTCCGATCACCGCCCGCCGCACTGCGGTGATCGGAACTACACAGGGAGTACCTGTACGCCCTGTGTCCTTAAGTACCAGGACATCAGGGCATACAGGTACACCCTGTGTCCGTAAGAGGTTAAGAACATTCATATACCTTACACTGTATGTCTGTAAAAACTGTACATATTTTCTGTAAACCTGTTGTCTGCAGGCATTTAAAGTGGACCTGTGCGCATATTATGGCTCCATGTGTTCTCCATGCTATATGGAAGCGCCATAACACAATACTTATTATATTTGAGAGAGAACTAGGGCTCATTCAGACGATTGTATATTTGTGTCCGCATCCGTTCCGCAATTTTGCGAATGGATGCAGACCCATTCATTTCAATAGAGCCACAAAAGATGTGGACAGAACACAGTGTGCGGTCCACATCCATACTTCCGTTCCGCGGCCTCGCAAAAAAGGTAGAATATGTCCTTTTCTTGTCAGTTTTCACGGACGAGAATAGGCATTTCTATCATAGAGCTGGCCTTTCCGTTCTTCAAAATGTGGAACTCACACTGCCAGTAATTTGTGGACTGCAAAACAGATATGGTCGTCTGAATGAGCCCTAATACTGTAATACAGCCTACAGCTACATATGTCACTGCACAGCTCTGCCATGTTAATGAGCACTTATTCAGTAGTTTTCGTATATGTATTTTATACTATAATAAGTTGACCACTGTATGTAACACCCCAGAGTGGTGTTACCACTTCTGCACCTTGCTACTATCTTTTATGGTGTAACCTTGTCTTATGTATTTATTCCAGGTTCACCATAATGCATTCCTAATCTGTTTGTAACTGTTTATTATATGTAATGTGCCTGGTTCACCAGCAGGTGGCAGCAAACATGGCAGAGCTGCAGTTAGATGGAATAGAACCTTCCATTCCATTCTACCGTCCCCTCCCTCTGTGGAGAAGTGGGCGAGTACTACTTCCTGCAGGAAGGGTGGGTCCCAGTTTCTAGTCAGGCCTAGCTTACCCCCTGCTTAGGGAAGGTGCCCAAGCCAGCCAGAGCACCCTCAGCTCTGCTGGCCATGAAGGCCAAAGCTTAAAGCCTCAGAAGCCAGGAGCATAGTTCCTGGCATAACTTAAGAGTCAGACTACAGAGAGAAGGTGCAGCAGACAGAAGAAGCTGAGTTCTACAGTCAGCCTGTCAGTACAGCAGAGCCAGGGAGCAACAAATGTAGCAGAGACGAGTTTGCCTGGCAGTTTTAATGCTAAAGCCTGCTGGGACCAAGATAAAGTCTGTAAACTGTGTTTGAGAACGTTTATTCAAGTAAAGCTGCTGTTCAACTTCATCTCAAGGTCTGAACTCAATTCTTCTTCCAATCCCTCAATTATTCCCCTTATTTATTGCTTTGGAGCCAAAGCCTGGGGTCCAGCCATATCAAGGTAGGAGCACCGTGACACACATAAAGGGAAATTTTAGGCTGCACTATACCACTCGGTATTCCTATACCTGGGTCGCATTACACAGAGGGTCCTAGGGGGAGGCACCCGTCGCATATGGACAGAATGTGGGAAATTTACAAAGCAAAATGCATCAGAATTGCATTGCAACTTAGACAAAAAAATGTGGCATGCTGTAAATTTGCATTTTTGACACTTTTTACACCAATGAGTAGAGGTTGGTGGCATATTGCTCTACTATAAGGGCACTGCAAGTGCGTATCCACGTGTATCAACACAAACTTGTACAATATTTTTTCATAGATACACAGTTGTCTGAACACTAGATTGTGTACATGCTTGAATGAAAGTGCCAATACTGGATGAAAACACATCATACCGTATGTAGCCACTTGCAGGGCCGGTGTTCCGGAATTTTCTGCTACCCACGTCACTTCCGGTAGTGACTTGGGAGGTGTGTCACTCACCTCGGCTTCTCATTGGCTCTGCCGGGGGTTTGTCGGCACAGGCGCGGACGATTCACCCATAGCATGAACGCGCCAAAGGTAGCATAAAATTCCGGCCCACTGCGCATGCGCGAAGAAGACGACCGCAGGTAGCAGAAAATTCCGGCTTCGCGCATGCGCAGTGGGCCGGAATTTTCTGCTACCTTCGGCTCCTACTGCGCCTGCGCCGAGCCGTCTTTTTTAGCGAGCCAAAGGTAGCAGAAAATTCCGGCCCACTACGAATGCGCGAAAAAAGACGGCTTGGCGCAGTAGTGACGTTTACTTGACAGTATTTTTATTAATTCGTCACTCAGACCACATTACGTATAGCTTGAAGTGCTGACAATATAGACCTAATACTGTCAAGTAAATGTCACAGAGGTGCTGAAGAGTTCTAGATATTTGCATTTTGTTAACCTTTATTGTTAACTGACTCGGCGCTACTGCGCCAAGCCAAGCCATCTTTTTTCGCGCACGCGTAGTGGGCCGGAATTTTATGCTACCTTTGGCTCGCTAAAAAAGACGGCTCGGCGCAGGCGCAGTAGGAGCCGAAGGTAGCAGAAAATTCCGGCCCACTACACATGCGCGAAGCCGGAATTTTCTGCTACCTTCGGTCGTCTTCTTCGCGCATGCGCAGTAGGCCAGAATTTTATGCTACCTTCGGCCGTCTTCTTCGCGCATGCGCAGTGGCCCGGAATTTTATGCTACCTTCGGCGCGTTCACGCTATGGGTGAATCCTCCGCGCCGACAAACCCCCGGCAGAGCCAATGAGAAGCCGAGATGAGAGACACACCTCCCACGTCACTACCGAAAGTGCTGTGGGTAGCAAAAAATTCTGGGTAGCAGAAAATTCCGGAACACCGGCTCTATCATAAGGCAGCCCAAGCGGCTGCTTGGGCGCGGAAAACAATTAACTTGCTAACTTACACTTGCCCCGCTGATCCTGTGTGCCACGCAGCCTGGCCCTCACTGTCTCAGTCACAGAGGGAGCGGCACAGCTGACAGGCTGAGGCAGCAACACAAAACACACACACTGTGAGCTACGAGACCCTGGTGTATTTAAATCTCATTTAGCATGTCTTCCAGAAAAGTTTCTCCTGGGATTCAAACTCGCAACCTTTCACATGAGCGGCAAAGCATTTACCCACACAGCTATGAGAGCTATATAGCCAGTTATATATATATTTTTTTTAATAAGACTTCTACTGTAGATAACTTTGATACCTAGTGTACATCCATACACATGACAGCTGCCCCAACACACCCAGCTCTGCTACATCCATACACAGTGTACTGGGGCAGCTGTCATGTGTATAGATGTACACTAGGTATCAAAGTTATCTACAGTAGAAGTCTTATATATTATTTTTTAAGTAACTGGCTATACAGCTCTCATAGCTGTGTGGGTAAGTGCCTTGCCTCTGATATAGAATGTCATGGGTTTGAATCCCAGCATAAACTTTTCTGAAAGACAGGCTAAATAAGAACGCCAGCACCAAATCTTGAACACTAGAGGCTGGTGGGAGCACAGGCCGGAAGAGGCTGCATTGCATCGCTGGCATAGAGGTAAGTATAAAAGTGTTTTTTTAAATACCGGACTGTTACTTTACTGCCACGGGGGAGGGGGGGGTGGGGGCGCTATTGGTGCCATGATACTGGCACATGGAGGAGAGAGGCACTTGATACTGGCACATTAGGGGGCAGGGGGAGAGGATGGCACTATGATATTAGCACATGGGGGAGCAAGAAATGGACATGAATCATGAGGGGCAGAAATGTGAAATGATGGGGGGAGGCAAGAAATTGACATGAATCATGAGGGGCAGAAATGTGAAATGATGGGGGGGCAAGAAATATACATGAATCATGAGGGGCAGAAATGTGAAATGATGGGGGGCAAGAACTGGACATAAATCGTGAGGGGCAGAAATGTGAAATGATGGGGGGGCAAGAACTGGACATAAATCGTGAGGGGCAGAAATGTGAAATGATGGGGGGTGGCACCAAAATGTAGATTCGCTTGTGTTGACAAAAAACCTTTCACCGGCCCTGGCCACTTGCATAGCTAAGCCTTACGGCATGGGTGAATGAGTAAGAATTTTGATATCTACTTGTGGGTAGTAATAATGGCCCTTAGGGAAAGCTGTCCCTGGACAAAAAGTATAAAGGAATTTCAAGAATTCTTCTTGTGGAATAACATTTACACACTCAAATCCAGTATTACTAAATGAAATCCATCATAATCTACATGCAACAATACAGTTATGTTATTTCAACAGTATATATAATAACCAAGATTTTTACTATACAATGGGTAATATCTAGAACTCATTGAGGTATATGTACACATTGAATCTGAGAGCCTGGATTCACAGTAGGTTCAAGTTACATAAAGGCCGAAAACAGTTCTCCTTGGTCAGACAGCATTGTTGTGACCACACCTGGTAATGCTGACTGTCCAAGACCCCGCACACTTTATAATGTATCCTATTACATATATTTTATAGGTACCTGAAAGTTTGATTTCTGAGTGGTAAAATATGATCCTAACCTGTGGTGGTATATACATTTTTAACAACAGGGTTCCTACTCAACGGCAGACACGCGGTGTCACGACACATGTTTACATATACATACACCATATTTATGCAACACACATACACATAAATACACAGTTTGTATGTTCTCCCCATGTTTGTGTGGGTTTCCTCCCACACTCCAAAGACATACTGATAGGGACCTTAGATTGTGAGCCCCATTGGGGACAGTTGGATGCTAATGTCTGTAAAGCGCTGCGGAATATAGTAGCGCTATATAATTGAATAAAATAAATGAATAAATATACATATATACACATACATTAATACACCCAACACACATACCACCCAACCAAGGCTTCTTTCACACTTGCGTTGTCCGGATCCGGCGTGTACTCCACTTGCCGGAATTACACGCCGGATCCGGAAAAACGCAAGTGAACTGAAAGCATTTGAAGACGGATCCGTCTTCAAAATGCGTTCAGTGTTGCTATGGCAGCCAGGACGCTATTAAAGTCCTGGTTGCCATAGTAGTAGTGGGGAGCGGGGGAGCGGTATACTTACCGTCCGTGCGGCTCCCGGGGCGCTCCAGAATGACATCAGAGCGCCCCATGTGCATGGATGACATGCCATGCGATCACGTGATCCATGTGCTTGGGGCGCCCTGACGTCACTCTGGAGCGCCCCGGGAGCCGCACGGACGGTAAGTATGCTGCTCCCCGCTCCCCGCTCCCCACTACAGTTTACCATGGCTGCCAGGCGTCCCGGCAGCCATGGTAATCCATTCAGAAAAAGCTAAACGTCGGATCCGGCAATGCGCCGAAACGACGTTTAGCTTAAGGCCGGATCTGGATCAATGCCTTTCAATGGGCATTAATTCCGGATCCGGCCTTGCGGCAAGTCTTCAGGATTTTTGGCCGGAGCAAAAAGTGCAGTATGCTGCGGTATTTTCTCCGGCCAAAAAACGTTCTGGTCCTGAACTGAAGACATCCTGATGCATCCTGAACGGATTTCTATCCATTTAGAATACATTAGGATAAAACTGATCAGGATTCTTCCGGCATAGAGCCCCGACGACGGAACTCTATGCCGGAAGAAAAGAACACAGGTGTGAAAGAGCCCTAAGGAGCTAAACTATCAACGGCGCACAAAGCAATGGAAGCGAACATCTCCAGGTGCCCTGCCACCGCCAAAGCACCGGATCGGGACTCTGCCGGTAACATGGTAATTTTAACAACTGGATCTGGAGAATTGGAGGGAACTGGCTGAATCCCATGTCTGATCCTAACACAGCACAAAGTTTTCTCTCTACTAGCCAATACTATCTATTTTTGAGAACCCTGGTGAGGAGGGCATAAGACTGTGTTTGTATTCACTTCTCCCAGATCCAGCATGCTGTGCTGCCTCACTGCCCCTCTCTGTTCGGTTATGCTCCTTCTCCTGCATGTTGTCATGCAGTGATGACGTCACCTCCAGTCCTCCACTGCATCTGCTCTGCATTTCCACTTCACCAACCTCCTGACTCTGATACATCAGTTTTCCCATTCTGCTGCACCAGCGCTACTTACCTGTGAGCTGCTCTTCCAGACAAGAGGCTTAGAGGATCCACCTTTCCAGGTGGGCACTCAAAAGAATCATCAAGAATCAGCAAAGGTGCAGCGGCATCTAAACTAGCTTCTAGTCCACATGAAATAGTCCAGGCTGAATGAGACCCCTCAGCATGGAATGGATAGATGCTCAAGAAACTGCTTCATCTCTGTCTTACAGCATGATCTGCAATGAGTTCCTCTGTCTAAGGGCTGTTTCACACGAGTGGATGCTTGAATGACAGCCAAGACCCGCACTGGACAGCAGAGACACGGAGCATTAAAGGGATTCTGTCATGAGATTTGAGCCCTATAAGCTAAACATATGGCCATGTCCGTACTAATAACATGGATCCTAAATTGCCCTTATTAAACCTGCTTGTGGCTCTATTAGCCCAAAAAACTGGTTTCTATAAGCTGTCACTCACCTACCTAAGGTGCCCAACGAGTTTTATGTTAATCCAGGTTGCCAGGAGTCCGCGGCGCATCAGGCTGAGCCTAGTGCGCAGGCGCCCAGATCTGGCAGAGGGACGGGAGGATTGCGGAGGTGGCACTGAGGTGAGGAAGGTGGCGCTGGGCACCAGGCGGCGAGGGGTGCGGGCGGGCACCCTGGATTAACGTAAAACCCCTTGGGCACCTTAGGTAGGTGTGAAAGCTTATAAAAACCAGTTTTTTGGGCTAATAGAGCCACAGTGAGGTTTAATAAGGGCAGTTTAGGATCCATGTTATTAGTACAGACATGACCATATGTTTAGCTTATAGGGCTCAAACCTCATGACAGAATCCCTTTAACATGACTGATAATGCTCTTTGCCTCTCTGTGATCTTTTTGCTACAAAATCACAGTGACAACTTTATCTCATTGTTATTTTGTAGTAAAGAGATCACAGAGAGGCAAAGAGCATTATCATGTTACTGCTCCGTGTCTCTGCTGTCCGAAGCGGGGCTTGGCTGTCATTCACGCTGCAGATGACACGCACAGCATCCGATTGTGTGAAACAGCCCTAAATCTATCACTTGGGAAGTCTCTTCTCATCTGCTAACACCTGTCCAGTTCAACAAAAACCCTAAGGCCCCTTGCAGACGAGCGTGTGTGGATTAGGTCCAGATGCGTTGCGAATCCGTTTAGTGAAAAATAGGGGTGGGTGATATGGCATAAAATCTATATTGCGATATAATTTTAAGCATGTGTGATATATATTGCGATATTTGGGGGGGTGGGTTAAACCTTTTTTTTTTTTTTTACTTCTTATTTAATAACTATTAGCATCCTTAAGAACCCTTGTCATATTCACCCTAATAGAGCTCTATTAGGCTGAATAGGACGTTACACTCTCCCTGCTGCCCTGTGCTTTGTGCACACAACAGCAGGGAGCTGAGTCCCCTCCCCTAAATAGTGCCATCCACAGATCCCCTTCCCCTAAATGGGGCCATCCACAGATCCCCCTCCCCTAAACGGTGCCATCCACAGATCCCCCTCCCCTAAACTGTGCCATCCCACAGATCCCCCTCCCCTAAACGGTGCCATCCACAGATCCCCCTCCCCTAAACGGTGCCATCCACAGATCCCCCTCCCTTAAACGGTGCCATCCACAGATCCCCCTCCCCTAAACGGTGCCATTGTCACGGCCATGGTCATGGTCGTGATTTCTGATCCGCATGCGGTTGCCTGCGGTTTTGGTTTGGTTGTTCAACCACAGGTGAGGGCCGCTAGTGTACTGCCTCACTTGTGGTTGCCGCGGGCAACAAATGTTGTTTTGTCGCAGTATAGCAGCCTGAGCCGGTGCTAGGCAGCTTGCTGCAATGGCATGCGGTTACACCTAGCAACCTCTCTGTTAGGTGTGTGTTTATGTATGCACTTTGTATGTCTGGTGTGCACTTGGTCTTATGTTATGTGTGCACTGTGACACTTCCCTTCACTGTGGCTGCCCGTGGCAACATTTGTTTTATGTACATGTGGTGGCAGTGTCTCAGCCTTCTGGCTGACTCCCAGGACATGGTTGCCTGCGGTAACAGCTGCAGTGTGTTGTGCATTTGGACACTTCCCCTTTAGTGGTTTCACTCCCTGTTAGTCTTGGAAGGGTTAATTCCCTCTCCTTGTGTGTCTGTGTGGGTGTGGCCACTTTGGGCTATAAAGCCTCTTTGCATATCAGTTGCTGAGGGGTTCTTCAGCCATGCTTTGCTGGAGACACAGTGGGGGCCACCCTTGTGGTCATAAACTAATTGTGATTCTTAAGTTTATGTGATGTCCTAACGGGCGTGCTTTAGCACTGCTCTAGCTGTTTTTCTGGCTAGTACAGCGCTAAAGCCCGCCCATCAGTGCCGGTGACGTCACCGGGCTTCCTGGCAGCCCCATAGAGAGCCCGGTTCGTCACCGGATCTCCTCAAAATGCCTTTGCCCTGCGCAATTAAAAATTTGTATAGGGTTCAGAATATGGAGATGACAACAAAATTAAGTTTTAGTTGTTTTTTTTGCATTATTAAAAGCCTAAAATAACTATATAAATGTGTTATCACTGTAATCACACTGACCTGGAGAATGGTGGTAACGGGTCAGTTTTACACTGTAGGGAATGCTGTGAAAAATGAAAACCTCTGTGGGTGGAGGGGTTAAAGTAAAAAAAAAAAAAAATGCTTATGTGCGTCGCTGGTGTTATCCCTCTTTACATGTTTTAATAACTAGGAGGTGTGATATTTTGGTATGTAGTGCCAAAACGAGTGTTCCCATGCGCTAATGTCTTGCTGCAGTACGGTAGTAATATCAGCAGGGGGCGATGTGTGAAGCATTTAGAACATCACGTCCTTGTTGTTAAACCTCCGAACACCAGAGGGCGCAGCTTCCTAGACGCCTCCACGCTTACGGTCACATTTACTCTTCCGTCAGCCATTTCCTGCTAACTCCGGCGGTGTGTTCAACTGAGCGCTCCGAGGAGAAATTTTTTGTACCGTACGCGCGGTTGGTAGATCGCTTCCCCTGGCATCATGGTGGGTATTTGGGGCGGGTGGTATAGGCCTTTGCTACCTGGGATGGGGGCAGCGTGTGGCACACGTGCAGCGCCAGTGGAGGGAAATAGGAGCGGCGCACAATGGGCTGAGGCAGGGGTCACCATTGTGCTATGTGTTGCCTGTAGTCATTGTCTCTATGCTTCCTTCCTAGAGTTTGCCATTAAACCCCAAACCCTTTCTGAATGGCCTCACTGGTAAGCCAGTGATGGTGAAGCTGAAGTGGGGGATGGAGTACAAGGGCTACCTGGTGTCTGTGGATGGATATATGAACATGCAGGTGAGATGTGCTCTGTAATGGGACCTCTTATGATACTTGTCTTCTTCACCCCATGCATGTGTGAACGTAGCCATAAAGGGGTTGTCTTTCTGCGTGTCTCCAGAGTTCGCACGTGTGGAGCTCTGGTGCTCTAGGGGGCCCCGGCTAACATGACACGCAGCACAGGCCAGTGGCCCTGGGTCTCTGCAATTCCCTCCTGGCCTCACTCCCAAGGCTGCTAATTATTTAATGTCCACCTCGGTTGGCTCAGCACAACGATGGCAGCCTGGGCGAAGCGCTGCGGCAGGTCCATAAGACATAACAGGTTGCTGGCGAAAGGTGCTTCAGATACAGGCAATACGAGGTGGCCTGGGACGGGAGTGCGCAGAACGTTCCCTGTATCCTGACCACCAGAAGAGCTGGCTTTGTTTCCTTTCACTGCACAACCACTGCCACCACTGATGCATTGCGGTGGTGGCTGTGTCCCCTAGAGATGAGTAGTTCATAAAAACATGGAGTAGTAGGAGCAGAAGGCATTAGGGTAACATGGAGTATATTGGTACTTACGCAGCATAAGTATCATGAGACAACCCTTTTAACGTGAACCCATCAGGTAATCACTGATGCCCTATGAGAGAGCAGCAAAAATCAAACGTATTAATAAATTGACCCCTTAAAACTCGCTTTTATTAGCTCACTTTAAAAGGACCCCACATGGCAGGCCACCTATTCCAAACTTCACAAGGTAAGTGCAAAAGAATAATTGAATGTAATCCTGTTACTAAAATAGAGGCTGCCAGTGATTATAAGGACGGGATGGGCAATACGGTCTGCGAAAGGGAAACGGATGCCCTGAAGTGGCCCTGCTAAGTCCTCAGCCGGGGGGTGACCCCTAAAGGTGGAGTCTCCCCGTCCTCATACCTAAGCCTGGCTGGCCCCTACTAAGCTCTGTGTTTCCCCGCCTGGGTTCATCAGGGGGTCGTGTCTGGAAAAAGGTATAGGGCCCAACAAAAACAAAATTTCATAAGATAAATCCATACAGAATGGAACGTTACATGGAGATTGGTGCTGATGGTCTAGACACGAGACAGTCGTGAATATCACATGTGGTTCCCATTGGTCAGGGTACGATACAGACACCTAAAGATATAAGTAGGGAAGTAGGTCAAAAAACCAAAATTGGAGAAGAATCCAGAGGCAGTACTTGATCGCAATCCCCACTTTTTACTCCTGTGGTGGTCCCGCAGTATAAACATGGCCCTTTCACGGACTGTATTGCCCATCCCGTCCTTATAATCACTGGCGGCCTCTATTTTAGTAACAGGATTACATTCAATTATTCTTTTGCACTTACCTTGTGAAGTTTGGGATAGGTGGCCTGCGATGTCAGGTCCTTAAGTGAGTTTTAAGGGGTCAATTTATTTTAGTTTTAGTTTTTTAGATATGTTCAAACATACCAGATCTGCGATGTTTTACATTACTAGAAAAGTGGATACTATTTTTAACCTGTCACTATGAGTCTTCAGGCAGTGTGTAATGAGCAGAGCCTCGGGTACAATGAGGTGCAACGGCAACTCCCTTGTTGCACCAAGGGGCTAATTTGCATAAAATTAAAAGCCTTATTTCTCAGTTGGGGACACAGATAAGGATGGGACAAAGAGCATTACTCTATGCAGACGAGCACATCTGAGCATGCAGCAGGTTTTAGTTACAGGTAGGCTAGCACCGGGTATCGAACGTTTGATACCCAATCGATACTGTTAAACCTGGATTGAGCCGATACCGGGATTTTCTATTTTCCAATACTAGGCTGCGCTACTGCGTATCCTAGTATTGGAGAACATGGCACGTGCCGCCCTCAGCTCGCATCATGTTCTCATCAGCAGCACAGTGGAGAAGGAAGTCCCTCCGTACTGTGACGCGGCTGCTGCCACCAGTGAGAAGATAATACTGAAGAGGAGGGGCTGTGGCCACTGCACCACCAATGCATATAATGAACCCCTAAATGTAAGCAGCAGGTGCCGGCCGTATCGCACAGCTGGCACCCGCCCTCATTGAAGGAAGAGCGATCATGCCGAACCCCGTCAGTTAACCTTTCATGTGCTACACCTGAGGGGTTAATTGATGCGGTTGAGCGGATCGCCGCGCCCTGTCATTGAGGCTGGGTGCCAGCTGTGTGAGATATCAGAGGAGATATCCCTGTTAGAAATTGAGTCGGGAATAATCGTACTTTCACTTTCAGCTGTATTCGCTGCATCCTGATTTCTAACAGTGATATCTTCCTATAGACTAAACAGATTGCTGGCATTCTGGTATTGTCTGAAAGCTTGGAATGTCAACTTTCATACAGCACCAAACCAGAGATATGAGCAGAAAAAGAAGCCTGCAGGAGAGAAAAAATAGTAAAAATATATAGAAATGTGACATCATCACTATACTGACCCACATTATAAAATTCTTACCACAGCGTTCTTACCAACGTCATAAATAAATTTCACAAAATAATGTAAAAATTGCAGTTTTTCCCCCCCTAAAAATAAAATGTTATGTAATACTCTATATATACCCCAAAATGGTTCCTAAAAAAAACTACAGCTGAGGCCTCATGCACACGACAGTATTTTTTCACGGTCTGCAAAACGGGGTTCCGTTGTTCCGTGATCAGTTTCAGTTTTTGTTTCCGTGTGTCTTCCTTGATTTTTGGAGGATCACCAGACATAAAGGAAAGGAAAAATCAAGTAAAGTTTGCCTTGCAAATGATAGAGAGAGAAAAAGGACACGGATCACGGACACGGATGACAATCTTGTGTGCCTCCGTGTTTTTTTTCACTGACCCATTGACTTGAATGGGTCTGCGAACCGTTGTCCGTGAAAAAAATAGGACAGGTCTTATTTTTTTGACGGACTGGAAACACGGGCGCGGATGACAAACGGTGCATTAGCCGAGTTTTCCACGGACCCATTGAAAGTCAATGGGTCCGCAGAAAATCACGGAAAACGAAACAACGGACACAACAACGGTCGTGTGCATGAGGCCTAATTCCGCAAAATAAAAAAACAATATAGAAGAAAAAATTTAAAGGTTATGACTGTTAGAACACAAAGGGGGGAAATATTATTGGTTCTTAAGGCTAAAATTAATGTCACTAAGGGGTTAAAAATACAATAGTGTCCCCTGAGTTGTGCGCCAACAAGATTTACTGCAGACACACATTATAAATCTACAATAAAAATGACATTTTTGGGAGGGTTTTTCCCATTTTAACTTGTCTGTTAGGAGGTTAAGGGCATCAAATGGCAGTTTACTCAACAGTCTGTCATCTTGGACAACAATGCCATAAGTTAAAGGGAATCTGTCCGAATGTTCTGCTGGATTCTACCTAGTACAATGCATGAGCTAGGGATTCCTCATATTTATGACCTCCTGGCTTTCTTGTTCCTGAGCTGACAGATTCACTTTAAAGGGGTATTCCCATTGATGGTATATCGCTAGGATATGCCTTTGGTGTAAGAACACCTGGGACCCACTGCTGTGTCCCTAATCGGATGCCCTGAAGTGAACAGAGTAACCATCCATGCATGGCCACCTTCCATTCACTGCTATGGGAGTTCAGAAAATACCTGATAGCTGGCTCAGCTATTTGCGGTAGTTACATAGCGGTAAAGGGAGAGGTGGCCACTTGTACGCTGCATGCACCTGCACCACGGAGGCCCAGTTCTCTACTTAGGAGTTGCATGCGCCTATTTGACGATGATGGCATAATCTAGAGGTTTGCCTTCTATTTCCCTGATGGGCCAACCTCTTTATATTTTCTACAAATATCTGTCACTTGTTTGTGCCACAAAATAGTGTTGAGAGTATTGTATAAATCATCTTTTCCAGCTGTCCAATCTTTAGTGTATGGCGGTAGTTTTTCTACCGTCTTTACATCAGGAACATGACCTAAAGACAACTAATGATTTCCGTCTTATTTTCCATTGTAGCTCGCAAACACTGAAGAATATATTGATGGCGCATTGTCTGGACATCTCGGAGAAGTTTTGATAAGGTAAGTGCCATTTTGCATGCATTATTGAACATTGGTGAATTTTATACCCAGTGTTTCTGGTGGAGATAGAACAGCTGTATGTCATCTAGGTAGTAAGGAATTAGTCCATATGGTCTCCAACACACTGCTGATGTAGACGACAGATTGTGTCACTGAATTGTAAGGTTAGTTTTATCCAAACTACTTAAAGTGAACCTGTCACATTAAACATGGTATTTGAGCTGCAAGCAGCATATTATAGAGCTGGAGGAGCTGAGCAGATATATAGCTTTATGGGAAAAGATTAAGTAAAACTTGTATTTTACTCACTTTCATTTCTGCTCCTTCTGATCTTTGAAGCCAAGGAGACGGTCCTGCCAGTGACTGACAGCTATCTGTGTATACACAGTCATAGAGGGAAGGCTGTCAATCACTTTTAGGACCACCTTGTTGAGTTTAAATCCCAGAATGAGCAGGAATTTAAATGAATAAATGAAGTTTTACTAAATCTTTTCCTACTGTACTTTATATCAATCTGCTCAGATCCTCCTGCTCTATAACATACAGCCCGCAGAATATTTTGCCTGTTCATGGTGACAGGTTACATTTAAAGGCATTCTCTTTGAAATGTATTTAAATGGCCACCAGAAATCTGTCCTATCTGAATAGGATGGGCTGCGTCCAGCTTTAGAGCTGTGTAGAGGGTGCAGGGCCTCGCTCCGCTAACGCTGCGTTTGGGCACCCTGCATTCAGTGCTGAGTGTTCCTCTCAGCCATGACAGTCCTGTTCCCCATTCTTTGTCACGCTGCTCAGCCATCACAACATATATTGTAGTAATACCATTTTGCCTATCTATTGTAGAGCAGAGTTTCTGCTGTATAATGCATAGTAATCATGTGATCCTATTTGAGATATCCAATCCTGGCTGAGCAGCCTGACAGGAACGCTCAGCTCTAAATGCAGGCACTAGAGCGCAGTGTAATGAAGCAAGGTCCCTCACTCGCACAGCTAGACACAGCTGGTCCTATTTACATTCTAGGACTGGTTGCTGGTGGCCATTTTAAATCCTGAAAAACCCCTTTAAAAGGGGTTGGCAATTCTATACATAAAATAGTATAAAACATTATTGGGCAACATTATGGTATAGAATGGCCAACCCCTTAAAATGGGTTGTCCCAATATAAGGGCTTATCACCTATCCACAGGATAGGTGATAAGTGGGACAGAGTTCAACCACTGGGACCTCCATGGTCATTAGAGTAGGGGCCCTGAAGTGGAGTCATGTGCACTCTGCCGCTCCATTCGGTCTCTATGGGACAGAACAGACAGCTGAGCAATTCAGTCCCCTAGGGAGCAAATGGAGCAGTAGTGTGCATGCATGGTTGTCGCTCAGTATACTCATGCAAGATAGGCTAGAATCACACATTCATCCTTTGACTGTTATTGATGGAGGCTTAGTATCAGTCTTTCTTTGTGTCGCTGAGGAACACAGGTCTTTCTTTATACTTTTTTTGCGTCTACTCCTGTTTTCTCAGACTGCAACAAACCTTGATTTTGGCCCTAGAGAGAGAGCTTAAGGGAACCTATAGCAACTAGTCAGATTCCAGCCGTCATTTTGCAAAGGATATTGGGAAATGAGTTTCAAACTGGTGATAAGTAGCACCTCCTCTTTCCCCTTGCTGTAGTTTTGATCTCCCGAATACTTCTATTCTGTTAAACAGATGTGCGATATGATTGAGGATTTCACATTCTTTCCCATGTGCTTTTTATAAATTTTTGGCAGTGTATTAATGCCATTTGTTTAGTCCTCATTGAGCATCATTTTCATTTTTCCCATATTTTGTTTGTGCAGATGTAACAATGTCTTGTATATACGTGGTGTAGAAGAGGAGGAAGAAGATGGCGAAATGAGAGAATAAACAGATTCCAAACTATTTTTGTACATTTTCACTTTTTTGAGTTTGTTGCTGGACATGTTTTCTGTTAATAAAACTATTGTAATATTTCCGACTCTGTCGATCATCAGATTAGCTAGGTAACCCCCTCCCCAAGTCTGCTTTCACATGGTCAGTATTTGGAAGCCACAACCAGGAATAGATCTAAAATGCAGAAGATGCGAAGAAGACTTTTCTTTCCATTATAAATTTTCTCTTCAGGCTCCACTCCTGGTTTTGGCTCACAAATACTGATGAAAAATAGTGATCGTGTGAAAGGGCACCAACTGGGAACTGAACAGAAAGCATACCTTTTCCATGGTAGACTGTTTCATAATGGAAAATTAGCTCATGTGGGCTTTGAACATCATTCCAAAGCCATGGGCATTAATATGGAGTTGCCTTGCAGGATACCAACATTGACTTACACGGCTGTGTACTGGATTTTATCCACCCGTTGTCTAGGAATATGGATGAAATATGAAGTTCAAGCAGGATTTCAAGCAGAACTGTAGCACCCTAGAGAGGCTTCTGATTGGTAGGAAAGTGATAAAGTGTTCACAAACACAAGTCCAGTCTAAAATGTGGATTTTTACGGTGTGCTGTATTTTGTGGTTTACTGGCTTAAAGGGAACCTGTCACCGGGATTTTGTGTATAGAGCTGAGGACATAGGTTGCTAGATGGCCGCTAGCACATCCGCAATACCCAGTCCCCATAGCTCTGTGTGCTTTTATTGTGTAAAAAAACGATTTGATACATATGCAAATTAACCTGAGATGAGCCCTGTCCCTGACTCATCTCACATACAGGACTACCCTCAGGTTAATTTGCATATATATAATTGTCTTTTTTACACAATAAAAGCACACAGAGCTATGGGGACTGGATATTGCGGATGTGCTAGCGGCCATCTAGCAACCCATGTTCTCAGCTCTATGCATAAAATCCTGGTGACAGGTTCCCTTTAAAACACAAATTTTCGGTTTATATTAACACATGCCAGAAGAGAGAACTCAAATATTTGTGCTCATAAGAGGTTACACGCTATAAGGGCTCATTCAGGCGGCCGTATGTTTTGTTCCACATATTTGTGGAACGGGTGTGGAGACATTCAGTTCAATGGGACCGCAAAAGATGTTGACAGCAAATTGTGTGCTCTCCGCATCGGTTGTTCCGTTCTGCGGCCCAGCAAAAAATATAGAGCATGTCCTATTGTCCGCAATTGCGGACAAGAATAGGCATTTTCTATGAGAGTGACGGCTTTATATGCTCCGCAAAAATTGCAGAGAGCATATGGGCCAGTGTCTGTGTTTTGCGGACCGCAAAACACATACGGCTGCCTGAATGAGCCCTAACTTGGAGGACCTGCCTCTTTTTCTTACCTTTTTTTTTTTTTTTTTTTTTTACTAAATACCAGCTTTCCCCTCTAATATAACTGTTCTTGAACATCTTTCCTTTCCTCTGTTATTCTTAGAAATTTATGGAGAAATCCACAGCTGGATGTTATTAGTGGGGGATGTGCCCCCTGCACACAGGCACTGTCCAGTCGGTACTGCTAGTGTTTTACTGTGCAAGTAAGAGGGATATACACTTCCAGGAGGATTAACAGGGCAGTGGTATGAGAAAAGATACTAATTGGAAAGCAATACAAGTATTTGCTAAAACCAGACATGTCAGGATAATATAAATGGGTTAACAATGGGCATGGTATGCCCTAAATATGGACAGAATAGGAATACTGCTTTAATGAGGACCTCTCCTGATACGTCAGTTGCCTCTCCTGATACGTCAGTTTTGATAACTACTTGCATTCCTTTTGTAGAAACAATTTTGAAGCATATTTTCTTTGCATTTCTCTTATTCCTAGTAGATGTTAGGTTTTATGGCAGACAACTGGCAATCCAGTCAAACTTGGTGTGTGTCCCTCCACAGTCTGACATTATCCAACCAGTGCTGCTAGTGTTACTGTGCAGGGACACCCTCCCAAATGGTAACACCCAGATAGCCCTTTTCTGTTTCAATCATTTATATTGGGTTTTGACATATTAAAGTACATTGCATATATGCATTTAAAATATATTGTCAAAATTTTTAGTTTTGTAGACAATTGACATATCAGTTGTGACGCAGTAAAATGACAGTATTAGGCCTCATGCACACGACAGTATTTTTTTGCGGTCCGCAAAAAGGGGTTCTGTGATCTGTGTCCGTTTTTGTTTCCCTGTGTCTTCCGTGATTTTTGGAGGTTCACCAGACATGAAGGAAAGTAAAAAAAAAAAGTAGTTTTGGTGTCCGCCTGGCCGTGTAGAGCCAAACGGATCCGTCCTGACTGTTGTAGTAAAATTAATGGTTGCAATCAGCTCGCATCAAAGTTTGTGTAAGGAAAAAGGTAAGTCCATCTTTCATCAGCCGCAGCCAGAGAACCACCCAAATGCTACCATCTTGCTTGAATTATCCTGAGCATCTTGAACACATGTATACAATAATCTACCATTACCACTGAGAGACATGATGACAATCTATAAAACACACACCCTAAGATAAAATGTCTGAATAATAAAATTTCCACAACATGACTTACAATGCAAGTCAATGGGGACGGATCCGTTTGACGTCGACACAATATGGTGCAATTGCAAACGGATCTGTCCCCCATTGACTTTCATTGTAAAGTCAGGGTATATTTTAACTTGAAGCGTCCCCATCACCATGGGAACGCCTCTGTTAGAATATACCATCGGATTTGAGTTATATCGTGAAAACTCATATCCGACAGTATATTCTAACACAGAGGCGTTCCCATAGCGATAGGGACGCTTCAAGTTAGAATATACTAAGAACTGTGTACATTGCCTGGCAGCACCTGATCTCTTACAGGGGGCCTCACCTGAGGGGTTAATTGTGCATATCATAGCCCCCTGTAAGAGATCAGGTGCTGCCAGGCAAGAGGGGGCAGACCCCCTCCCCTCTCCCTCCCCAGTTTTAAATTCATTGGTGGCCAGGGTCTGTGAGTTTAGCTCCAGTGGTCGGATGCTTAATGTAAGGGTTTCTAGACCGCGTATGCTGGAGCTTCAATTTGGAGGCTAAAAATATGCCAGCTTTATTGTTTTGTGCGTAGTGTTAGTGTTAGCTACGACCTGTTCATAATTATGTAGGAGCAAGTAAAAAAGTATTGCGATACTCGATACCACGCGGAAAAGAAATAAAACACAAAAAAAACTTTTCATTATTTAAAAATAAAACATTGATTGAATTAAACTGAAAAACCTCACTTACTATTAATGTGAGGCATGTGGGGTCCAATCCAAAAGCGTGCGCCTAGCCTTACATTAAAAATAAGTGACCCCCATCATGTTTAAAACATGGTAGTGGCAAGATTGGGGTTAATGAGTCACATTAACCCCTTATCTTGCTGGCTGCCTGATACATGTATTTTTTTTTGCCTGCCTTAATTTGAGGCAGGCTTAGGCTGGGGCTACACTGCGACTTTTTGTAGCACGACTGCTTGATTTTAACTATTGAGTGACAGCAGCAATCCAAATGAATGTGTTTATTTGAATGCAATCTTATGGACTGCAGCTGTCATTCAATAGTTAAAATCAATCAGTCACGCTACAAAAAGTCGCAGTGTAGCCCCAGCCTAATACTCTTGCACTGCTCACATATACACACTATACACTATGTAGTCACCCCCCATACACACAATGCAGTGTCCCCCCACCTTCCTCTTCCCGGGAAACCTAACAGCCCAGGCAGAAGCACGTGTCTTTACTCTCCGGTATATAAACTGCAGACAGGGAGGGTCTATCATCTGATTGGCTGACCTGACTTGCCTCCTCTCTTTTATTGGCTGAAATGCTCGTCCTTCATTCCTGCTCCTGGATCACAGAAATACAGCAAGTGGCAGAGCCTGGGTAACCCTTTCCTTTCCAGATCAGAGCTGTCCCTGTTAACTCTTTCAGTGCAACACAGGAACTTCTAGTAACCTCTTTTGCGCAGTTAAGCTACTAGAACTATCGGCCCTGCAGTGCCGCGCTGTCCTTATCATACACTGTGTGTGGTAATGACAGCCCTGCTGTGCTCTTGTTATGTTAATGAGAGCGCAGCAGGGTCAGCAGCCTGCGATGTGTATTACAGACTGTAGCACACAGGTCAGGGCTGTCCTTATCATACACAGTGTATGGTAATAGTGCAGCCAGCCCACTGCATAGTAAAAGCCCACGCCCCTCCTGCATTAATTACCCGCCCATTCATTGGGCTCAGCGGCGGCGCATCATAGGAGGAGGGGATTCCTTCCCTCCCTCCTTCTCCACTGTCTGGCCGGAGAGAACTTGCGCGCTGAGCGCGGCATACGCCATGTTCTCTTATAAGAGGAGATACTAGGCTGCGCAGTCTAGTATCGAAGAAATGAACATCACAGTACCGAATCGATACTGGTGTAAAAGTATCCATTGGGTATCGAATTTTCGATACCCGAAACAATCCTAACGTAGAATGACCCAAGAGAAAGGCGTTGTTTCTCCATATTTTGTCTGGGTTGCTGTCGGCGCCTTCCTGAACGTCGAGCTTTATCACTGCAGGATCTGACCGCTTAATTAAATCAACCCGAATAATGCACGATCTATTAAAAATAAGTCAATGTGAGAATATGTTCTATGGCATTCAGAAAAAAAGGTCAAATCTCTTTCTGTGCTATGTTGTGCTCTCCATACAGCAAAGAGTTCCTCTATAAGCCATTAGCTACAGATCTAGTGGGGTTGCTAGTGTCTATTGAGGGGTCCACTATGCAACTCCGCATAGTAACAGGCTACCCTGTTTAACTTTGTTGACTTTCCTCATTATCTTATGTAGGAATGAGATTTGTCTGCGGTTAGGCGCATACATATTAGCGATAGTGTAGATGTTATTATTCAGGGAACACACCAGAATCACATAGCGACCTCTGGGATCAATTATTTGTGCAATCTGTGTGAAGGTAACTGTATTTCTGACAGCGATTAGAACACCTCTTGTCTTTTTTTCGGAGTGTGATTGTAGGGTTGTTGGAAAGGAATGGTGCTTCAATCTACGTGCATCTTTTGCCATAATATGTGTCACTTGTGCACACAAGATATCGGCGTGATGTAACATCGCCTCCTTCCACAGATAAGCTCTTGTCTGTGGACAATTTAGACCCTTCACATTAAGTGGCATAAAGTGGAGCACCATTCGGTCGGTATAAGGGCACTTGGGGGAATATCGGCACAGGACGGTACATACAACTGTAATCAAACAAAAAACGGTGTAAACTGCAGAACACATTGGATCATCTTAATTAGGAGTCCCTGGGCAGTGTAGGAGTAGATTGGATACAGGACGCAGCTCTAAGCTGCTATCAGCAGTGTGGGGGTATAGTCCCGGTGTGTTACCAGGAGGGTGTACGGCTTTCCTCTGCACCCAGTTATCTTGCCAGAGCGATAGTGAAGTCAGCCCAGTGGATAGGGTGTAGCTATGTTCCGCTGCCGGTCTGTGTTCCTCCCAGGTTGAGTTGGTTCAATTGATGCTAGATTCATGTTCCAAGAGAGTAGTAGTTTTCTCCCTTCTTCTAAGGTTTTGATTGAGTGTGAAGTGCCATCTTTAGTTATTAGGATCTTCCCTAGGTATCCCCAACGGTAAGGAACGTTGTTTTGTCTCAGCTTGATAGTAATGGGAGCCAGCGATTTCCTCTGGCGGAGAGTTGTATTTGAAAGGTCTGTGTAGAGCTTGACGGTTTAAAAAGGGTCTGGTAGGGCTGGCATCTTCCGGGCAGCTGACAGTATGGCCTCTTTAACATGAAGGAAGTGCACTCTAGCTAGTGTGTCCCTGGGGATTGTTTCTGCCAGATGAGTGGGTCTAGGGACCCTGTGTGCTCGGTCTATAATCACGTCTTGAGCTGATAAAGTGGGTAATAAAGACCGGAATGCTCACGGAGGGACTGTTTTTGGGATGCCCCTCAGCTTTATATTATTGCGCCGGGTGAGGTCTTCCAAGTCAGCAAGTTTAGATTTCACTCGTTCCAGCTCAACCGCTATGTCATTATGGGCGTCGGTTATTGTATTTGGAGACTGCGCAAATTCCCCCCTTTTCGTTTCAATGTGTAACACTAGCATCAAGAGCTTGCACAGAGGCTGATATGGGCGTCAGCAAAGTAGTAACGATGGAGGGATGATTTCAATGCAATTAACATGCGTTTAAGAGCTTGTTCAGACACTGGAGAGTGGGACGCAGCTAGTGCGTCCATCTTCCTCCGATGCATCCATCATATGGGTATTTGCCCCTTCATCTGAGGAGGAAGCTTCCTCTGTCTCAGGTGGGCTATGAGGATGTTCACAATGTCCCTTGCCCTGTTCCATGCCATGCAGGTCGGGCCTTGGTGGTGAAGGCGCTTCAGACCTGGTGTCATGGCGCATTCCCCGCTCTCCTTCATGCGTTATTATGTCTGCAATCTTTGTTTGCAAAGGGGGAGCTGGTAAGACCCGGTGCTCTGACCTATATGGTGTCGCACTCACCGGTGATGTCTGTGAGGTGGGTGAAGGGTGGCTCTCTGGGTCTGGTGGAGTCGACGAATAGTGGAGTGAGGAGGACGCTGTGCCGTCATCTTTGCCGCGCTCTGGCTCGAAGAATTGCTTCAAGTCCGACTGGCATTCTGGGGTTTTTCCCCATCTCAGGTTTCGGCAGGTCAGCTGTTACAGTACAGCAGCTGTAAACCCTGATTAGAGAGGATAGGCGCTGGGCTGATGGCTGGGTGTGGGAGCGCAGGGATTATGCGTCCATCTTCCTCCGATGCCTGGCCATGCCCCTTCCCCCCCAGATAGCCCTTTTCAGCAGACTCCTGGCACTTCATTAATAAACTTCTAGAAGAAATAATAGAGGAATTGCACAACAGTTACAGTCCCTGTTTTACCCTATATCAATAAAACATCCAGGGGTTTGAATAAAGTGGTCTGTGTCTAGAGAGGGTTGACAATATAAGGTGTATTGTATTCAAGTAAAGAAATACTGATATTCTTCCTGTTTCTTTGCTGCCAGATTCTCAGCAACCATTTTTTTCTGCCGCCTTGATTGCAGTGGAGGCTCAGAACGTTTCATAAGTTTCCTCCCTTCCTGAAGAACATTATGGTGATATATTAACACACTAAAAGAATTAGCATTTGACAAATATTTTATTTATTTATATAAATAGCAAACATTTTACAAGCCTAAAGAGGTTGTCTGGTTTCCGATATTGATGCCCTATCCTCAAGGTATGCCCAGGGCCGGCGCAACCATATAGGCGAACTAGGTGTTCGCCTAGGGCGCCGGCCTGCTGGGGGCGCCCTGGTGGGCTCCCCCTGACTGGGGCTGCAGCCCTGGGCGACAGGGAGAGCGGCTCTTGAGCCACCCCCAGCGCCGTTACAGGGGGGCCAGGAGGTGGAGGTAGGTGCCTGCTCTGCCAGTAAATTACCAGAGGAGAGGAGGTGGGCAGCAAGGGAGGCTGTTCTAGCAGCTTCCCACTCCTCCCTCGTGCGCCCTCTGTGATGCCGGAATATGACGTCATTCCGGTCCCGGCATACTAAACGGCGCGCTGGAGGACTGAGGAGCTGCACCACACTGGACCCCAGGGAGGTGAGTGTTTAAGTGTTTGACTGAGTGAGTGTCTGCCTGTGTATTTATGTCAGTGAGTGAGTGTATGTATGTCTGTCTTTCTGTCAGTAAATGTATGTGTGTCTGTCATTGAGTGTCTGTGTGTGTGTATGTCAGTGAGTGTCTGTGTGTTTGTTAGTGTGTATGTTTGTCAGTGAGTATATGTGTGTGTTTGTCTGCCAGTGAGTTTCTGTGTGTGTGTGTTTCAGTGGGTAGGTGTGTCTGTCTGTCAGTGAGTGTATGTCTGTCAGTGAGTGTGTGTCTGTCTGTCAGTGAGTGTATGACACTCACGTCATTCAGTGAGTGTCTGAGTGCGTGTCTGTCTGTCAGTGTGTGTGTGTGTGTCTGTCAGTGAGTGAGTCACATGAGGGGGGCGGCAAAATGGATCTTTGCCTAGGGCGGCAAAAATCCTTGCACCGGCCCTGGAAATGCCACCAATATCAGATCGGTGGGGGGCCATCTCCTGGCACTCCCACCTCTCAGCTTTTTGAAGAGAACGCAGCGGTTCCGGGAGTAGGAAACCGGACAACTCCTTTAGGCTGGTTAAAGGGGTTGTCTCATCTCAGACAATATTGCTAGGATATGCCCCCATTTTCTGAAAAGGTGCAGTTATAGAGGAAGTGTACGCCAGCCTGTAGCTGGCGTAGACTTCCATTTCTGGCGCACAACAGGGCAGAGGTGCGCCTGATTTATTATCAGGCGCATCTCATGCCATCACAGGGAGATCAAGACTGGCGGATGGATCCACCAGCCTTGATATAACTTCCCCACTGTGTGAATAAGGCATTACTTAGATGTTGCGCTGGCGTAAGATGCGCTAAATTTAAGAGGCACCAGTTTTGTTACATCTCACCCTAAATACCACAACAAATTTTGACCTTAATTGCTATTTTTTTTTCATCCCCCAAAATTCTGAGGACCATAATGTTTTTATTATTTTTTCACAAATGTAGCCGATTAGGGACCTGTTGGCAAAATGAGTTTTATTTTTTAGTGCCAACATTTTGGGACAGATATATTGGAAATAATGTCTTTTTTTTCCATAGATGGAGCTGTGTGAGGGCTTTTTTCTTTTTTCCACAATGCATTTTTCATTGGTACCATTTTGGGATACATATGACATACTGATCACTTTTTATTCTGTATTTTTAGGAGATGATGAACAAAAAACCCCAGCAATTCTGACATAGTTTTTTTTAGATTGCATGGTTAGACCCCAGCTGCAATAGCAACCCATCAGCTCCCTGTGATTGTTACCCCATTACTCTCCCCTCCCACGACAGCGAGTAAGCCACCTCCCTTAGTTAGATGCCATGGTCACTGATGATCATGAGATCTAAGGGGTTAAACAGTCAGTATTGGTAAAAAGGAAGACATTTTCAAATCTGCAGTTATCCACAGAAATGTCGCAAATTTTCACTACAGATTTAATTTATTGCCATACAATGAGTGAAATCTATCCACACAAAAATCCACAATAAAAACCTGCATATAAGCGAAGTGGATTTCATTTCAGATTTGGTTTGGATGTCCATGTCAAGAAAATGCTTAAAGGAAACCTGTCACCTGGATTTTGTGTATAGAAGCTACGGACATGGGTTGCTAGATGGCCGCTAGCATATCCACAATACCCAGTCCCCATAGCTCTGTGTGCTTTTATTGTGTAAAAAAAATGATTTGATACATATGCAAATTAACCTGAGATGAGTCCTGTCCCTGACTTAGGCTACTTTCACACTAGCGTTCGGTATTCCGTTCGTGAGCTCCGTTTGAAGGAGCTCACGAGCGGACCCGAACGCAGCCGTCCAGCCCTGATGCAGTCTGAATGGAGGCGGATCCGCTCAGACTGCATCAGTCTGGCGGCGTTCAGCCTCCGCTCCGCTCGCCTCCGCACGGACAGGCGGACAGCTGAACGCTGCTTGCAGCGTTCGGGTGTCCGCCTGGCCGTGCGGAGGCGTGCGGATCCGTACGGATCCGTCCAGACTTTCAATGTAAGTCAATGGGGACGGATCCGTTTGAAGATGCCACAATGTGGCTCAATCTTCAAGCGGATCCGTCCCCCATTGACTTTACATTGAAAGTCTGGACGGATCCGTACTAGGCTATTTTCACACTTAGCTTTTTTTTGCTAAAATAATGCAGACGGATCCGTACTGAACGGAGCCTCCGTCTGCATTATTATGGGCGGATCCGTTCTGAACGGATCCGCCCGAACGCTAGTGTGAAAGTAGCCTTATCTCACATACAGGACTCATCTCAGGTAAATTTGCATATGTATCAAATCTTTTTTTTTGGGCAAAAATAAAAACACACAGAGCTATGGGGACTGGGTATTGCGGATGTATTTTTTTACACAATAAAAGCACACAGAGCTATGGGGACTGGATATTGCGGATGTGCTAGCGGCCATCTAGCAACCCATGTCCTCAGCTCTATACACAAAATCCTGGTGACAGGTTCCCTTTAAGGCCTCATTTTCACGGATGTGTGCTATCTGCATTTTCCACATGATTTTAATGTGTTCACACAGTGGTTTTTACTGAACATGGGCCAGTGGAAAAAATCGCAGAGACATGCACTACTTTACATTGGTCCATGATGTGGACCAAACACACCCATTAAAGTCTATGAGTCTGTAAAAAAACACTGACACAACACGGATGGCATCTGTGTTATGTCAGTGGTGTTTCACAGACTATTGGCAGGAAATGGTTTGAAAATGGATTTTTCAGCCTAGCAGTGCACGTGGAATACGCATGACATATGGCAAGGGGACAAAACATGGATCCTTCACAGATGTCAAACAGACATGGGAATGTGAACGAGGCCTAAAAGTGTTATCCCACGAATGTGATTCCTTTATTTCGGTGGTCAGCAGCTCATCAAGCCCCTGAATCTCCCAGGATCAATTCCAATTAGTTGTTAACCCCTTCCTCCTCTGCATACAAAATAGCCCCATACATCCTCTCTCAGAAACACATACTGTATGGTAAGTAGTGTCCCCACCATTTCCTTCTCCACTGTCGAGAGAGAGGGTTATATATTTTTATGACTTTTAAAGTAGGGATGAATGAAGGGTGTCTGGACCACCTGCTTCTCTTTGAGATCACCATGTCTGCACTGAGGGCTCGCAGGACGCAGAGAAGCTTCCCATTGATTTAAAAGTAAATCTGTGCTGTAGTTCATATGGTACAAATTTGAAATCTGCATCATGGGAAAAAGAAAGACAGTTCTTAACTAAGTCGGTATGCAGATCTGAAGCCTGTGCAGCTAAAAATCTGTGGCAGAAATGTAAGGGCCAGCCTCGGATTTCTGACGCAGATTTAACGGTAAATACATGTCAGATTTTTCAGGCATGTATTTCCCTTAGGCTGGGTTGAGACCTGAGCGTTTTACAGCGCGTTCCTACGCGCTGTAAAACGCACAACAGGCAAGAACCAATGATTCCCTATGGGAATGGTTCTCACCTGGGCGTTTTACAGTGCGTACAATCGCGCTGTAAAACGCCCGACGCTCAAACAAGTTCTTGAGCTTTTTTTTGGGCGTTTGTCGCGCGTTCCCGCACATAGATATTCGGGAACGCGCGACAATGTGTGCACGCCTGTCTCTGTATGCGCGATTGTAAACGCCCGTACAATCGCGCATACAGAGCGCTCGTTTCAGAACGCTCAGGTCTGAACCCAGCGTAAATGTAAGTTCACAGTAATTTTTTTCAAGAATTTCACTTGCAGAATCCACAGAGAAATTCTGCAACAAAGTACAATGTTAGCAAATGGGTTTTATCAAACCTCATTCACTCAGCGTAAAATAAAAAATGCAGCGGTTTTCACCACAGATTTCATTGCAGTTCAAGTGTTCATAATGTGTTTTTATTTTTGCCGAATTTGGTGTGGATTTTCATGGAGATTTAGCTCATGAAAACGGTTTTCTGGACAGCTCCTTGACAATTGTGCACAGTCTGCTGTTGTGGGATAGTGTTATTATAAACTTACAGTTCTGCAAGGAGATGCGGTTGCTCTTTCCAGGGCTCGCATCATACGCTTTTCTTGTTTTACCAATTCATCCTTTAACTTTTCTTGATGGATTCTGTAACATATTAGCAGTGTTTTATTTAATTAAATCTAAACAAAATTTAAGGGATTGTCCAGCCTAGGTACCGACAACCCCAATGACCAGGAACTGAGCGATGGCATGGGCATGGCAGGACTATGGACAGGTGAGTGAGGTTTTCATGGAGCATTTTAGGACCATTAGGATTGTCAGCTCCTCGGCAGAACAACCTGTTTAAGTAGTGAAACGGTTGGTTCATCACTTTTTTTTTTCATCCGTTGGGTATTTTACAGATTTTCTTTCTATATATTTATAGACCGGTTTTAAACATTTGGATGTAAATATTTTCATCTGACAGCAACTAGAACACATGCATGCTTGGCTGAGCATGCATGTATATGGGGGTCTCAGGAGAGTCGGGGCTGTCTGGTGAGTGAGTGTTCTGCTAACAACTGTCTAAAAAGTATGGGCAGCTTAAGGTGAGAAATGTTCAAGGAATGGTCACGATTACTATATTTACCTCATCCTCCTTTCCCTTTGCTTTGCTTTTTGTGCAGCTGCAACCATTTCCTTTGGAAGTGACTCTAATGCGTCTTGCAATTCTCCAAGTCGATTCTCAATGCTTGATAACATTTGCACGGTGTCTATTGCTGCCCGGACCTCACCTATACAACTTGAGTATACATCTGTAATTTTTTTCTTCAGTGTAGCTAAAATGTTATCCTGTGGTAAGAAATATATGCAATACTTAGAAAGCTAAATCTCACAACTTTTATTATTTATTAGGCCTCATTCACACGGTCGTATGGTGTCTGCAAAAATGCAGATCTGTTTTTTTTGCGGACAGTTTAGCATGTCCATAAAAAAAACGGATAGCATTCAGTATTTTTGCGGACCCATAGACTTCAATGGGGCCCATGTCCTGATTTTCACGGACAAGTATAGGACATATTTCATTTGTTTTGCGGAACTGTGGAATAGAAAAGGGCCCCATAGAAGTCAATGGGTCAGCATCTAATCCGCAAAAAAACGGATCCGCATTTTTGCGGATAGCATACGGCCGTCTGAATGAGCCCTTAGGCAACTCACAACTTGTATTATTTACAAATGGTCCATAAGACCAATAACGCCTATGTTCCATGTGCTACTTTCTGCTTGTTAAAATGTAACATTTATCAAATCCATATTATAAGTATCTACTGACTAGCGATATGCCACCAGTGTGAATGACGTCAGCATCAGAGGGTTTAAGAAGCCGTTCCCGCCCCTTTTAAACATACTCTTTCCAAATCCCCTGAGGACGCCAGATCAGCTGGCGAAACGTCGGGGAGCAGTGTTTAAGTTATTATTTTTAGACAGTAGTTGCACATAGATATGTGAGAAACTGCTCATAAGATACAGTCTCTAAGAAACGGCTTATAAGAAAATGAACATAGGGCAGGGATAGAATATGAGTGAACCTACATTAGCGTGCTGGAAAGGCTCACTATATCCCTTAGCTAGTTAATTCACACTGTGACGCAAACAGTGGCTGATAGTAGATACAAAGAAACTATGTGACACAGCTGGTACTTTTAAATATTTTTTATTTAGTCAGTAGATACTTAGAAAGCTAACTCTTTTTTTAAAAGGGTTTTCTGACACTTTCTAGCTGCTGACCTATCCTCTGGATGGGTGGGCCCAGTATATTGGATTTATATGCTGTGATTTTAGTTGTAAAATATGCTTGATAAAGGCTATTCGTAGCCGAAACGTTGCTGCAATTTTTATGCCCTGTTGTGAGGTGTCTATTTGAATAAAGAAGATTTTGTGGATATGCTGCTGTGGCTCCCTACTTCCTCCATATGCCTTTGGATCGCGTTGGATCTGTGATCCCTTGCCCAGCTACTGCATGACCACCATTTTTGCTCTCTACAAGCCGCTTGTTGTGCTGCTCTTGAACTAACCTATTCTCCTATCCTCTGGATAGGTCATCAGTATCTGATCAGTGTTGGGGGTCCAACACCTGGTACCCCCACCAATCAGCTGTTTGAGAAGGCACAGCCTCCTCACAGCTCACGATCACAGCGCTGTACCTTGTACAGCGGCTCTGCTTTTTATCGCAGTTCAGCCTCATTCACTTGAGCTGAGCTGCGCCGAGGCATGTGACCGATGAACGTGAAGTCAGTGTCCAAGGATAAGCTGAGAGAAGGCTGCAGCGCTCACAGGAGCTTTGTTGCCTTCTGAAAACAGCTGAACGGTGGGGGTCCCAGGTATAGGACTCTCACCTATCAGATACTGATGACCTATCCTCTGGATAGGTCATTAGTTAAAATGTGTTGAAAAACCCCTTCATTTAAAATTTCCCCTTTGCCTAGACCGCCTCCCCAGGACAGGAAACAGAAACCAGAACCGCTTTAAAAGAGGGTCCACTCCCTCTACCCCCAGTTCTGTTTCCTGTCCTAAGGGACAGGTGGGAATCGGAACCTCTAAAGAGCTGAAGAGGAGCTAAGGGAGCCCCGACTAGTTTATAGTATTGGGAGGTTATCCCGGGCGGCTTAAGCCTCCTTTAGGAGCCTGCAAGAGACTGGGCCTCTTTCTCCTACCCCACTCCGTCTCCTTCTTGGTCCAGGAGGGTTTCTGCCTTCCAGGGGCGTCTGCGGCTGTGATCGCATGTCCAGCTGTCTGCACGTGCGTAGGGAGAAGCACTTCTGGGTTGCGGAAGTGGGGGGAGCCGGCATGCGCACCCGGAGAGAAAAGCCTAGCCAGCTCACTGCTATTCTAGGGTGGAAGAAGCTGGCAGTACCTCCATTCTGGCTGATACTGCTGTTTGAGCATGGAGCAGACTCAGCGCACTGAAACCACCAATGATACGCTGGTACCACTGTGGGGTAAGAGGGGTTGTACCCCAATATTTCTGCTGCATGTTACTCATGGGGGTCATCTTCTATGTTTAGGTATCTAAGGAGTCTTCTAGAAAGGTCTCCAGATCTAAGGAAAAGGGTTGTGCTGTGTGTAAAAGGAAGCTACCCTCTGCTTGGGCTAAACCCGTTTTTCAAGCATGTGTGAGCAAGTTAATGGAGGAGGAAGCTCTGTATCTGATTCGCAGCCTCAAGTAGATGATCTGTGAGGAGGTTAATGAATCGGTTAGCGGTCTGCTTAAAAACCGCCCTAGTACCTCTGCAGCTGCATCTAATCCCCCCTCAAGTGACAGTGATGTACTTTCAGGATTGGAGGAAGAGGGAGAATCATCTAATAAGTCCTCTGGTGACGAATCCTCAGGGAAGCCGCCCTTTCATGCTGAGAACATTAACTCCCTAGTCAAAGCAGTAAGAGCTACCATGGGCTTAGATGACCAGAAGCCACCGCAGTCAGTTCAGGAATCTATGTTTGACGGTCTGGGCCCCAAGAGAAGGAAGGTCTTTGACGTGCATAAAAATGTTCAGGCAGTCATTGCTAAAGAGTGTAAAAAAAACTGATAGGAAGTTTTTATATTCCTTCCTCTGTAAAACATAAATATCTTTTTGATGAAGAAGTGTCTGCCTCTTGGGATAGGGCCCCAAAACTTGATGCCCCGGTAGCTAAGATGTCTAAAAAAAAGCTGCGCTTCCTTTTGAGGATATGGGTTATCTTAAAGACCCGATGGACAGAAAGGCAGAAATTTATTTAAAAAAAGAATTGGGAAGCCTTGGCGACGGCCTTTACACCTGCTATTGCCGCCACTTCTGTTGCTAGATCCCTAAAAGTGTGGATGGTGGAGCTGGAGGCTCACATAAAAGGGGGTACCCCTAGGGAGCAGTTAATATCCTCTTTCCCTACTATATATAATGCTCTGGATTTCCTGGCCGGTGCTTCCGCTGACTCATTAAGGTTATCTGCCAGAGCTTCAGCCTTATCTAACTCTGCTTGTATAGCTATTTGGTTGAAAAGCTTGAATGGTAATGCTATTTCTAAAGCTAAGCTTTGCACCATTCAGTGTCGAGGTGAATACTTATTTGGGCCGATCCTTGATGATTTACTAGAACAGGCCTCTGATAGAAAAAAGGGCTTTCCCTCCACCAGTCAGCAGCTCCCTAGGAGAGCCTTTCCTACCCAGGTTTAATAGAGAAGGTTTCAGAGGGAAAGAAAGTGCTAGACAGTTTGCAGCAGCAGCTAAGAAGTCTAAGGGGTTTCTTTTTTTCGGATCAGATTTCTCAAAAAAGCAACCCCAATGACACCAGGCCTCCAGTGGGGGGTCGTCTGTCTCTGTTTTCAGGTCAGTGGCAGAAGATCTCCAACAGCCCGTGGAGAGGGGTTAAGGTTTCAAAGGTTGCCTGTAGAAAAATTTATGATAACAGATTATCGGTAAGACCCACCAAGACAGTCGGCCATTATCTCAGAAGTTTTTTCCCTATTAGAGAAAAAAGTGTTGGTGGAAGTTCCAAGGAAGTTTTGACCCTTTTTCTTGTATAAAACCGAACGGTTCATTTCGAACAATAATAAATGTAAAATGTCTGAATCGTTATCTGGTGTACGAGAAATTTCGGATGGAATCCATCAGGTCGGCGTTGAACAAACTCTTTCCAGACTGTTATATGGCTACAGTAGATCTGAGGGATGCGTATTATCATATCCCTATCCATCCCAGTCACCAGACTTGAGAGTAGCATTTCAGCTAGAGAAGGAGAGCCTACTTGTTCAGTTTCAGGCCCTTCCCTTTGGACTATCTCAGGCCTGAGGGTTTTCAGAAAGATCATTGCAGAGATGGCTCACATGAGGGAGAAGGACATAGTTATTATACCCTATCTAGACGATTTTCGTCTTGTCGCCGGTCAAGTTACATCCTGAGGGAACAAATTGCCTGGTTAAGGGAAGTTCTGGGCAGACTTGGATGGGATATAAACCTTGACAAAGGGCACTTGACAAAGCGCGATAGCAAAGCGGACGTTAGGCCGTTCCCTTGTACCCGGGTAGGTATTATGGATATCCAAATCACAGCTCTCAGCCATATCTGTTGGACTCTGCGGCTCCTGTGAGTTCTTGCAGATGTTCCTAGTTACACGTAGGTTATGGATGCCTGTTGGTACCGCTTTACTTCCATGATTATGGGCGTGTGGTATTACACCATCAAGGTTGCTGAGCTGTACTTAGACCTGTGGTTGGAGGGATCTCTTTCTCACATCCTTGCACTTCTCAATATATGTTTTTAGTATTTATACAATTGTCTTGATGTGTGTTAATCAATAAAGCTTCTTGTTCAGCATATCGTGTGAAGTTGAGTACATTTATAGGAGTTCATGGCATTTTTCCATACGTGATATTTTTGGTTTGAGTTATATATCGGAGTTAACTGTATCTCCCTAAAACTTGCGTTTCTCTTAGCCATTACCTCTGCTAGGAGAGTTAGTGGGATTGCTGCACTTTCCATTGACCAGCCTTACTTGAGGATCTTGGAGGATCGGGTGGTGATTTATCCTGATCCTTTTTTTTACCGAAGGTCTCTTCCCATTTTCACCATTCCCAGGAGATAGTTTTAGGGTACTTTCACACTTGCGTTTTTCTTTTCCGGCATAGAGTTCCGTCACAGGGGCTCTATACCGGAAAATAACTGATCAGGCATATCCCCATGCATTCTGAATGGAGAGTAAGGCTACTTTCACACTAGCGTTGTTTTAATCCGGCGTTCAATTCCGACACTGGAACTGCCCACCGGATCCGGAAAAACGTGTGAAAACGGATTACATTTAAATCCTGATCAGGCTTTCGATCACAATGGAAAAATGCATTGGAAAAAACGGATCCGCCATTTATGGACTTTAACTTTTTTTTCACATTTTTCGGGTTTAACATGCAAAAGCCGGATCCGTTTTGACTGAACACACGGGGCCGGATCCGGCGTTAATGCAAGTCAATGGGAAAAAAGCCTGATCAGGCGTTCAGTCAAAGTGTTCAGGCTTTTTGGCCGGAGGTAAAAATACTGCATGCTACGTTTTTCTGAAAAGCCTGATCAGTCAAAAAGACTGAACAGAAGACATCCTGATGCATCCTGAAGGACTGACTCTCCATTCAGAATGCATTAGGATAAAACTGATCAGTTCTTTTCCGGAGTTGAGCCCCTAGGACGGAACTCAGCGCCGGAAAAGAAAAACGCTAATGTGAAAGTACCCTAATCCGTTCAGTTTGCATCAGGATGTCTTCAGTTCAGTCGTTTTGACTGATCAGGCAAAAGAGAAAACCGCAGCATGCTACGGTTTTATCTCCGGCGAAAAAAACTGAAGACTTGCCTGAATGCCGGATCCGGCATTTTTTTCCATAGGAATGTATTAGTGCCGGATCCGGCATTCAAAATACCGGAATGCCGGATCCGTCCTTCCGGTCTGCGCATGCGCAGACCTTTAAAAATGAAAAAAAAATAAAAAACGGATCCGTTTTGCCTGATGACACCGGAAAAACGGATCCGGTATTGCAATGCATTTTTCTGACTGATCAGGCATTTTTCTGACTGATCAGGATCCTGATCAGTCTGAAAAATGCCTGATCAGTCAGAAAAAATGACATCCGTTTGCATACAGTTTGCCTGATCAGGCAGTCAGTTCAGGCAACGGAACTGCCTGCCGGAATCAAACAACGCAAGTGTGAAAGTACCCTTACCCTCCTTCTGTGCTTCTCCCAAAAATGAGAGGGAATAAGAATTTCATTGTTTAGATGTTAGGAGGTGTATAATTCAATATCTACAGATCACTCAGCCTTGGAGGTCCTCCTCCTGTCTGTTGGTTTTATTCCAAGGTGTGAAGAAGGGCTCTGCTGCTTCTTCTCAGACCATTCCTAGGTGGATTAGACAGGCTATTAACTTAGCGTACTCTTCCAAGTGGGTCGTTCCGCCCAGGGGCGTAGCTAGAAATGACTGTGCCCCATAGCAACATTTTTTTATGGCCCCCCCCCCTCCCAGATCTCCCACCCCCACATACCTCTCAGACCCCCACCCCTTACAGAGCTCCCACCCAAACACCCTTACAGGACCTCCCACCCCAACATCCCCACACCCCTCCTAGACCTCCCACCCCCACCCTAAATCTCCCACCGCCAGTCCCCAGATATAATGGTCCAGACATCAAGTGTCCTGCTCCCCCCTCCTGCCTATATAATGGTCCAGACCTCCAGGTTCATGCGTCCCCCTACTCCCCATATATTATGGTCCAGACCTCCAGGATCCTGCTTCCCCCTACTCCCCATATATAATGGTCCAGACCTCCAGGATCCTGCTTCCCCCTACTCCCAATATATAATGGTCCAGACCTCCAGTGTCCTGTTCCCCCCTATATAATGGTCCAGACCTCCAGGATCCTGCTCCCCCCTTCTCCTTAAATATAATGGTCCAGACCTCCAGGGTCCTGCTCCCCCCCTTCTTAAATATAATGGTCCAGACCTCCAGGGTCTTGATCCCCCTTCTCCTTAAATATAATGGTCCAGACCTCCAGTGTCCTGTTCCCCCCTATATAATGGTCCAGACCAGACCTCCAGGGTCCTGCTCCCCCGTTCTCCTTAAATGTACTGGTCCAGACCTCCAGGGTCCTTCTCCCCCCTCCTCCCCAGATATAATGGTCCAGGACTCCAGAGTAAACTTTACCAGTCCCAGAGTCAGCCAGCCCTCACCTCACAGCCACTTGAACGTCTGTGCGCCCACACCCCAGCAGCACGCAGCTTCGCTGTATGCTCTGCATCCTCCATCTCCGGCCAGTTTGACTGCCGCCCAGACTGGGAGCGGGACCACTCCATCTCCTCATTGCAGGTATGCCTCTCTGCCTCCGGCCGCGCCCTATCACCCACAGCCTGCAGGCCCTGCAGATAGCGCTTTCTCTGTCTGTCCTGGAGGGGCCTGCGACCCTTGTAGCTACGCCACATGAATTAAAAAAACATATAATCCTCAGCCGGCGGCCCGGGCCCCCAGTGGCGTAGGGCCCCATAGCCATTGCTATGGCTGCTATGGTGATCCCTACGCCCATGGTTCCGCCCTCGGGGTTCGGCGCTCACTCTACTAGATCAGTCTCCACTTCTTGGGCAGAGAGGGCCTCCGCTTCTATAGAGCAGATTTGTAGGGCTGCCACCTGGAGTTCCCCACATAAATTTTTCAGACCCTATAGACTTCAGCTGCCTTCTAATTGAGGGCCTTGCTTTTGGCCGTAAGGTGCTCCAAGCTGTTGTCCCGCCCTAGATTATTTTCGCCTAATCTCCAGGGGTGCTGTCATAGGCGAAGGGGAAAAATTAGATTAAACTTAGGGTCCATTCACACATCCGTGGTGTAATTCACCGGGCCACACATGGCCGGCACTAAATAGCGGCTGCGGACAAAAATAGGCCATGCTCTATTTTTTTGCGGAGCTGCTGACCGGAAGTTCGGGGCCGCGCTCCGGAAATGCGGATGCGGAGAGCACATAGTGTGCTCTCCGCATCTATTCTGTCCCCATAGAGCAAGAATGGGTCCGCACAATTGCGGAACGAATGCGGACCACATTTGCGGATGTGTGAATGGAGCCTTACCGGTAATCGGTTTTCTTTGAGCCTATGGCCTCTAGCACACGACCGTATGGCTTTTTCAGTATTTTGCGGTCCGTTTTTCACTGATCCGTTCCTGGTCCGTTTCTTGTTCTGTTTTTCCGTATGGCATATACAGTAATAACAGAAAAAGTTGGGCTGGGCATAAAATTTTCAATAGATGGTTCCGCAAAAACGGAATGGATACAGAAGAAATACGGATGCATTTCCATATGTGTCCCGTTTTTTTTGCGGACCCATTGACTTGAATAGAGCCACGGAACGTGACTTGCGGGCAATAATAGGACATGTTCTATCTTTCAACGAAACGAAAACGTGTGCAAGAGGCCTAATATTTATAATAAAAAATAAAAAAAATATAAAGAAAGGGATGTAGAAATGATTAGATTTAGGCTACATGCAGACAAACGTTGTTTGTTTCCGTGTCCATTCATTTTTTTTGCGGATAGGATGCGGACCCATTCATTTCAATATGTCCGCAAAAAATGCGGACAGCACACTGTGTGCTGTCTGCATCAGTATGTCCGTTCCGTAGCCCCTCAAAAAAAATAGAACAAGTCCTATTCTTTTCCATTTTAGGCATTGTTACAATGGATCCGCAAAAAAAAACAACTGATGGCATACGGATGGCATCAGTGTTTTTGCGAATCCGCAATTTACGGACCGCAAAACAGATACGGTTGTGTGCATGTAGCCTTATGCACACGACAGTTTATTTTCACGGTCCGCAAAAACGGGGTCCGTGGGTCCGTGATCCGTGACCGTTTTTTCGTCCGTGGGTCTTCCTTGATTTTTGGAGGATCCACGGACATGAAAAAAAAGTCGTTTTGGTGTTCGCCTGGCCGTGCGGAGCCAAACGGATCCGTCCTGAATTACAATGCAAGTCAATGGGGACGGATCCGTTTGACGTTGACACAATATGGTGCAATTGCAAACGCATCCGTCCCCATTGACTTTCAATGTAAAGTCAGGAGTCCCTTTACTTTCACACTTGCGTTCATATAATGCAGACGGTGGCTCCGTTCAGAGCGGATCCGTCTGCATTATATTGTTAAAACATTTCTAAGTGTGAAAGTAGCCTCAGACGGATCCGTCCAGACTTTACATTGAAAGTCAATGGGGGACGGATCCGTTTGAAAATTGAGCCACAGTGTGTCATCTTCAAACGGATCCGTCCCCATTGACTTACATTGTAAGTCTGGACGGATCCGCTTGCCTCCGCACGGCCAGGCGGACACCCGAACATAACTTGAAGCGTCCCCATCACCATGGGAACGCCTCTATGTTAGAATATACTGTCGGATATGAGCTACATCGTGAAACTCATTTCCGACAGTATATTCTAACACAGAGGCGTTCCCATGGTGATGGGGACGCTTCAGGTTAGAATATACTGAAAACCTGTGTACATGACTGCCCCCTGCTGCCTGGCAGTACCCGATCTTAGGGCCGTGATCAGCACAATTAACTCCTCAGGTGCCGCACCTGAAGGGGTTAATTGTACTATCATATCCCCCAGAGATCAGGGCTGCCAGGCAGCAGGGGGCAGACCCCCCCCCCTCCCCAGTTTGAATATCGTTGGTGGCACAGTGTGCGCCCACCATCGGGCCCCCCCTTCCTCCCTCTATTGTTAGAAATCGTTGGTGGCACAGTGTGCGCCCACCATCGCCCCCCCTCTCTCTATAGCAGTAACAACATTGGTGGCAGTGTGCGGCCTCCCATCCCCCCCCCCCATCATTGGTGGCAGCGTAGTTCCGATCGGAGTCCCAGTTTAATCGCTGGGGCTCCGATCGGTAACCATGGCAACCAGGAAGCTACTGCAGTCCTGGTTGCCATGGTTACTTAGCAATAGTACAATTGTAGAAGATTCATACTTACCTGCTTGCTGCTGCGATGTCTGTGACCGGCCGGGAGCTCCTCCTACTGGTAAGTGACAGTTCTTTAGCAATGCGCCGCACAGACCTGTCACTTACCAGTAGGTGGAGCTCCCGGCCGGACACAGACATCGCAGCAGCAAGCAGGTAACTATGAATCTTCTACTATTGTACTATTGCTAAGTAACCATGGCAACCAGGGCTGCAGTAGCGTCCTAGTTGCCATGGTTACCGATCAGAGCCCCAGCGATTAAACTGGGACTCCGATCGGAACCACGCTGCCACCAATGATCGGGGGGGGGGGGAGATGGGAGGACGCACAGTGCCACCAATGTTGTTACTGCTATAGAGAGAGGGGGGCCGATGGTGGGCGCACACTGTGCCACCAACGATTTATTACAATAGAGGGAGGGGGGGCGATGGTGGGCGCACACTGTGCCACCAACGATTTATTACAATAGAGGGAGGGAGGGGGGGCGATGGTGGGCGCACACTGTGCCACCAACGATTTCTAACAATAGAGGGAGGAAGGGGGGGCCCACACTGTGCCACCAACGATATTCAAACTGGGGAGGGGGGGGGGGGGTCTGCCCCCTGCTGCCTGGCAGCCCTGATCTCTTACAGGGGAATATGATAGTACAATTAACCCCTTTAGGTGCCGCACCTGAAGGGGTTAATTGTGCTATCATATCCCCCTGTAAGAGATCGGGTGCTGCCAGGCAGCAGGGGGCAGTCTTGTACAAAGTTTGTAGTGTATTCTAACTAGAAGCGTCCCCATCACCATGGGAACGCTTCTGTGTTAGAATATACTGTCGGATATGAGTTTTCACGAAGTGAAAACTTAGATTAGAAAAAGCTTTTATGCAGACGGATCTTCGGATCCGTCTGTATGAAAGCAACCTACGGCCACGGTTCACGGACACGGATGCCAATCTTGTGTGCATCCGTGTTCTTTCACGGACCCATTGACTTGAATGGGGCCGTGAACCGTTGTCCGTCAAAAAAATAGGACAGGTCATATTTTTTTGACGGACAGGATACACGGATCACGGCCTCGGCTGCAAAACGGTGCATTTTCCGATTTTTCCACGGACCCATTGAAAGTCAATGGGTCCGCGAAAAAAAACGGAAAGCGGCACAATGGCCACGGATGCACACAACGGCTTTTTCAGTGTTTTGCGGTCCGTTTTTCATGGATCCGTTGTTCCGTTTTTTGTTTCCGTTGTGTTTCCGTTTCTGTTCCGTTTTTCCGTATGGCATATACAGTATACAGTAATTACATAGATAAAATTGGGCTGGGCATAACATTTTCAATAGATGGTTCAGGAAAAAACGGAACGGAAACGGAAGACATACGGATGCATTTCCGTATGTGTTCCGTTTTTTTTGCGGATCCATTGACTTGAATGGAGCCACGGACTGTGATTTGCGGGCAATAATAGGACATGTTCTATGTTAAAACGGAACGGAAATACGGAAACGGAATGCATACGGAGTACATTCAGTTTTTTTGAAATGAATGAATGGTTCCGTATACGGACCGTATACGGAACGCAAAAAACGGCCAGTAAACGGGGGAAAAAAAACGGCCGTGTGCAATAGGCCTTAGTTCTTGGAAAAGGACTGGGGTAGAGGGGGTGGACCCTCTTTTAACCACTTAAGGACCACAGGTTTATACCCCCCTAAAGACCAGGCCCTTTTTTACAAATCGGCACTCCACAACTTTAGCGGTTTATTGCTCGGTCATGCAACTTACCACCCAAATGAATTTTACCTCCTTTTCTTCGCACTAATAGAGCTTTCATTTGGTGGTATTTCATTGCTGCTGACATTTTTCCTTTTTTTGTTATTAATCGAAATTTACAGATTTTTTTGCAAAAAAATGAAATTTTTCACTTTCAGTTGTAAAATTTTGCAAACAAAACGACATCCATATATAAATTTTTCTCTAAATTTATTGTTCTGACATGTCTTTGATAAAAAAAAAATGTTTGGGTAAAAAAAATTGGTTTGGGTAAAAGTTATAGCGTTTACAAACTATGGTACAAAAATGTGAATTTCCGCTTTTTGAAGCAGCTCTGACTTTCTGAGCACCTGTCATGTTTCCTGAGGTTCTACAATGGCCAGACAGTAGAAAAACCCCACAAATAACCCCATTTCGGAAAGTAGACACCCTAAGGTATTCGCTGATGGGCATAGTGAGTTCCTAGAATTTTTTATTTTTGGTCACAAGTTAGCGGAAAATTATGATTTTTTTCTTTTTTTTTTTTTCTTACAAAGTCTCATATTCCACTAACTTGTGACAAAAAATAAAAACTTCCATGAACTCACTATGCCCATCCCGAAATACCTGGGGGTGTCTTTTTTCCAAAATGGGGTCACTTGTGGGGTAGTTATACTGCCCTGGCATTTTAGGGGCCCGAATGCGTGAGAAGTAGTTTGAAATCAAAATCTGTAAAAAATAGCCGGTGAAATCCTAAAGGTGCTCTTTGGAATGTGGGCCCCTTTGCCCACCTAGGCTGCAAAAAACTGTCACACATGTGGTATCGCCGTACTCAGGAGAAGTTGGGCAATGTGTTTTGGGGTGTCTTTTTACATATACCCATGCTGGGTGAGAGAAATATCTCGGCAAAAGACAACTTTTCCCATTTTTTTATACAAAGTTGGCATTTGACCAAGATATTTATCTCACCCAGCATGGGTATATGTAAAATGACACCCCAAAACACATTCCCCAACTGAGTATGGCGATACCACATGTGTGACACTTTTTTGCAGCCTAGATGCGCAAAGGGGCCCACATTCCTTTTAGGAGGGCATTTTTAGACATTTGGATCCCAGACTTCTTTGCACGCTTTAGGGCCCCTAAAATGCCAGGGCAGTATAAATACCCCACATGTGACCCCATTTTGGAAAGAAGACACCCCAAGGTATTCAATGAGGGGCATGGCGAGTTCAAATAATTATTTTTTTTTTGGCACAAGTTAGCGGAAATTTTTTATTTATTTTTTTTCTCACAAAGTCTCCCTTTCCGCTAACTTGGGACAAAAATTTCAATTTTTCCTGGACTCAATAGGCCCCTCAGCGAATACCTTGGGGTGTTTTCTTTCCAAAATGGGGTCATTTGTGGGGTGTTTGTACTGCCCTGGCATTTGAGGGTCTCCGCAGTCATTACATGTATGGCCAGCATTAGGAGTTTCTGCTATTCTCCTTATATTGAGCATACGGGTAATGAGATTTTTTTTTTTCGTTCAGCCTCTGGGCTGAAAGAAAAAATGAACAGCACAGATTTCTTCATTCGCATCGATCAATGTGGATGAAAAAATCTCTGCCAAAAAGAAAAAGGAGGGGAAAGGCGTCTGCCAGGACATAGGAGCTCTGCCCAACATCCATACCCACTTAGCTCGTATGCCCTGGCAAACCAGATTTCTCCATTCACATCAATCGATGTGGATGAATAAATCATTGCCGGGATTTTTTTTTTTTTATATATATATATATATATATACAAAGTGTTTGCCAAAGCATATGAACACCGCCGCCTCCTCAGCTCATATGCCTCGCAAACGTATCTTTTACTGCAGAGGAGAAATCTCGTCTTGCAGCGCCGCATACACCGACTTTTGTGTAATCTGACAGCAGCGCAATGCTTCTGTCAGAATGCACATCAGTGCTGCAGCTGCTTGTTCGCTTGGTCCACCTAAAAGGTAAAAAAAAAAAAAAACAGGCCGCAACGCAATAAATTTATTAATATTAACTTTAGAGAACATTAACTTTTATAAACTTTTGAAACAGAACAATAACTTTTTTGCTTACCGGTGATTTTTAATTTTTTTTGTTTTTTTACCTTTATAGGACAAACCTCTCCTTCCCCATGGGACAATGTGCAAAGCGCAAATCGCCCAGAGATGTGGCGAAGTACATTATGCATTTTGTCCCAGGTGAAAGGAGAAGTTTGTGGCAGCTCTGTGTGAAAGGGCCCTAAGACCCCTGTGTGCCTGTCCTGTAAGATGCAATCCCTACACTAATAGTGTACCTGAGTGTGGAACTTGTGGAAACACTCCCCTATGCATAGGGCAGGCTGGTCAGGACAGTCAGGACAAAAAAAGGTGGTGTCACGCCTTATTCCACCCCTGCTACAGACACAACATCTTTTTCTTGGGGAACATTGAGTTGGGGTACCAGGATAGACAGACGGGAAGTGTCTGCCATGTAGCCGGCTAACTACATCAGGGACTCGGGGCACGGACCCTCCTGGATACAGGAGTTCCGAAATGATCTCTTCCTGGAATTTTAGGAAGGATCCTGTTCTCCCAGCCTTACTGTAGAGAACAAAACTATTATACATCGCTAATTGAATTAAATAAACAGACACCTTCTTATACCAGCGTCTGGTGCGTCGGGAAACTAAATAGGGAGCCAACATCTGGTCATTGAAGTCCACCCCTCCCATGTGAAGGTTATAGTCGTGGACAGAGAGGGGTTTCACAATGACTCCAGTTGCCCGTTCAATTTGGACAGTCGTGTCTGCGTGAATGGTGGACAGAAGGTAAACGTCCCTCTTGTCCCTCCACTTCACTGCGAGCAGTTCTTGGTCACACAAGGCAGCCCTCTCCCCCCGTGCAAGTCGGGTACTAACGAGCCGTTGGGGGAAGCCCCGGCGACTAGGTCGCGCGGTGCCACAGCATTGAATTCCGACTAGATGTAAGTGCCGAAAGAGGGCCACGCTAGAGTAAAAATTGTCCACGTATAAGTGGTACCCCTTGTGGAGTAAGGGTGACACCAAGTCCCAGACAATCTTGCCACTGCTCCCCAGGTAGTCAGGACATCCGACCGGCTCCAGTTTTGAGTCTTTTCCCTCATAGACCCTAAAACGATATGTATAGCCTGTGGCCCTTTCACAGAGCTTATACAGTTTGACCCCATACCGGGCGCGCTTGCTGGGGATGTACTGTTTTATGCCAAGGCACCCGGTAAAATGTACTAGGGACTCGTCTATGCAGATGTTTTGATTAGGGGTATACGCATCTGCAAATCTGGATGACAAATGGTCTATGAGGGGCCGAATTTTATGGAGCCGGTCATAAGCAGGGTGGCCTCTTGGATGACAGGTGCTATTGTCCGTAAAATGCATAAAGCACATGATGGCCTCAAAACGTGCCCTAGACATTGCAGCAGAGAACATGGGCATGAAATGTATTGGGTCTTTAGACCAATATGACCGCAATACATTTTTTTTAGTTAGACCCATGCTGAGGAGAAGGCCCCAAAAAAATTTAAACTCGGAAACGGTGACTGGTTTCCACCGGAAAGGCTGGGCATAGTAGCTTTCCGGATTGGCGGTAATAAACTGTGTGGCGTAGCGGTTGGTTTCTGCCACAACTAGGTCATAGAGATCCGCGGTGAAGAACAGCTCAAAAAACTGAAGGGCCGATCCTAAATGAGCCGTCTCCACACGAACTCCAGAATGGGCGGTGAAAGGGGGCAATACGGGTGCGGCGGAAGCAGGGGATTGCCAATTAGGATTTGCCAGCACCTCTGGGAGACTAAGGGTTCTACGGGCCTGTGAACGCGGTGGCTGCGACAGGGGAGTTATTGCACGTGCCACCGTACCAGCTGGAACTGCCCTTCTGGTGCTCGCCACTTCACCAGGGAATACGGCAGTGCTGGTAGAAGGTCCAGGATGTGCTGCTCTGCTGGTGTATGTCACACCATAAACAAGATCAGCGCTAGCACCACTCTGCTGCAAATGAGGATCATCATGCAGGGTAGGCAGAACTCTTACATGGGATCGGGTACGTCTGGCCATAGCAGAGACCTCTACCTCGTCATCCTCACTAGCAGTTAGAGTGCCACCGCTGTCTACAGGTTCATATTCTGAACCACTGGATTCAGCGGATGTGGCGTCCCCATCACTTTCATCCATCACGGCCAGAATCCTGTAGGCCTCTTCAGCTGAATACCCCTTGTTTGACATTTTGGGTTCACTAAATTTAGGGGGTATTCCTCTGAGACTACCCAGGAAAAAGAGCAAACCTACCTAGTAAAAAGGAGTGCTTGCAAAGTAAAGCTGCGATCGCTAATAAAGATCCAAAAAGCTCAAAAGTGATCTTTATAGCGGCGCAGCGATTTTACTGTGTTTTTGCAGTGATCAGAAAAAAAAAATTCTGTCACTGCGGCGGGGCGGACTGAACGCAAGTGTGCGCACAAGATCAGGCCTGATCGGGCGAACACTGCGTTTTTTGTAGAACCTAAGGTGACCCTAATGTACTTATATAGATCTGATTGCGATCAGTATTGATCACTTACAGATACTATATAGTACTAGTGCTGATTAGCGACAGCGATGACGCTAATCAGCGACTAATCGGTGACAGCGGTGCGGTGGGCGCTAAACTACCTAGCAAGTAGCTAACTACCTGGCAGGGATGAGGGACCCTTACAGGGGGAGTGATCAATGACAGGGGGGTGGACAAGGGGGTGATCAGGGTGATCAGGGAGTCTAATATGGGTGATCAGGTGCTAAATAAGGGGTTAATAAATGACAGGGTAATATCTAATGTGTAGTGTGGTGTTTGGTGCTACTTACTGAGCTGCCTGTGTCCTCTGGTGGTCGATCCAAGCGAAAGGGACCACCAGAGGACCAGGCAGCAGTTATATCAGACGCTATTTTCAAAATAGCGTCTGACATAACCATTTCATTGGACGATTCAAAAATCTACAGCCTGCCAGCCAATGATCGCGGCCGGCAGGCTGCAAATGAACTTGTGCACTACGCGTTCCTGTGAGCGTGCGCTCCTGTGTGCGCGCGTTCACAGGAAATCTCGGCTCACGCGAGATGACGCCAATCGGCGTTAGCGTAGCCTGGGAGCGCCGCAGAGATGACGCCTTTCGGCGTTAGCGTAGCGGTAAGTGGTTAAAGCAGTTCTGGTTCCTGTCTTCCTGTCCTGAAGAGGAGGAGGCAGTCTCTCCAGGGGTGCTGTCATAGGCTAAAAAAAAAAATGATTACCGGCAAGTGTAATCAAATTTTTCTGCAGCACACTCTGAAACCCACAGATTTTTTTCCCATCAAGGAAATTGTGCTTTCTAAACCCCTCTCACATGAATTATACTTTTTGTTCTGCAGCGAAAATCTACACTGCTCATTTCCATGGTTACGACCACCCTGCAATCCAGCAGCGGTGGCTGTGCTTGTGCGCTATAGGAAAAAGCACCAGAGAGGCCGACACTTTTTCCTATAGTCTGCAAGCACAGCCACAGCTGATGGTGGTCTTAACTATGGAAATGAGAGGTCCATAATGTGATGGGAAAATGAATCATGCCAGCGAAGGAAGAAATATGGATAATAAGTAAGTGGCATTAGTAAGTGCCTTGTATTAACATTCTCTACATAATAAATTCCACTAGCTGAAGTGACACAACCCCTTTAACCCCTTAAGGACTGGGCTCATTTTCACCTTGAGGACCAGGCCATTTTTTTGCAAATCTGACCAGTGTCACTTTATGCATTAATAACTCTGGGATGCTTTTACCTATCATACTGATTCCGAGATTATTTTTTCGTGACATATTCTAATTTATGTTAGTGGTAAATTTTCGCCGATACTTACCTCATTTCTTTGTGAAAAATTCCAAAATTTCATGAAAAATTTTGCATTTTTCTAATTTTGAAACTCTCTGCTTGTAAGAAAAATGGACATGCCAAATAAATTATATATTGATTTCGCATATTCAATATGTCTACTTTATGTTGGCATCATAAAGTTGACATGTTTTTACTTTTTGAAGATGCTTCAAAGTTGAGCTGCAATTTGAACATTTTTCATGAAAATTTCCAAATCAGATTTTTTTTTCAGGAACCAGTTCAGTTTTGAAGTGAATTTGAGGGTCTTTATGTTAGAAATCCCTCATAAATGACCCCATTATGAAAACTGCACCCCTCAAAGTATTCAAAATGACATTCAGAAAGTTTGTTAACCCTTTAAGTGTTTAACAGGAATAGCTGCAAAGTGGAGGAGAATATTCAAAATCTCCTTTTTTTACACTAACATTTTTACTGTGGACAAATAAATTAAAATGGGGGAAGGGGATTATAAATTTAGTACTCCATGGAAGTGTGGTACTCCCTGAAGCAACCGTCAATGCAGAGGCCTGGATGATGCAGAGGCCCGGGGCACGTGTCACATTGAGTGGTGGCGTCCTTCCGTATCCCCCTACTATTACACACGCTCTTTTTTTGGGACCGTCCCTTCTTTCCAGTATGGGGGACCACACCTGGAAAGTGTTGGCCAGGAACAATCCGGGCGCCTCCGGTTCCCGAGGTACTCCGGCCTGCTCTTTTCCAGTCAGAAAAGATCAGGACCTTGAGGCAGTCTCCGCCCGGCAGTATGTTATGATAAACAAAAGAGCCCTTGCCCTGCGCGATCTAGCACAGGGCAAGGGAGCGCATCGGAGCATGGGATGCTCCGGTGCTAGCCTCAGGGGGGCTGCCTGGGTGAAAATAAGGGTATGTCCAAGTTCAGCTCTGAAGGAGTTTTCCCACGATACAAACAGCTTTCTTCTATTGGATGTGAGTTAACCAGCACAACTAAGGGTGCCTTCACACATGGCAGATTTTGTTGCAGAAAACCATGTGCTTGCTGCCAAAACGACCCCATTTAGATTAATGGAACTGATTTTCAGTTGCAGAAATTTTTTCAACAAAATCTGCCACATGTGAGGAAACCCTAAGAGTGCTGCCACAAATTCAGGTTTTTGAAAGCCAGGAGTGGATTAAAAAAGGCGATGGCAAAGTGTAGTACTATTCATCTCTGGACCTTATTGACAAAAAGGAATCCATCAAGGATCTGGCCAGCGCAATGGGGATGTTGCCACTACTCCTAGATACTCTGTTCTTCCTCTGGCCATGCCCTCATCATCCAGGCAGGATGATGTCAACATTGCCTGGCCCTGTCAATCAACATGAGGGTGCGGCCAGAGGAGGCAAAACAGAGCCTCTAGGTGTAGTGGCAACACCCCCATCACTCCTAGAGGCTCATTTGCATAAAATAAAAGTTCATTCGAAAACAGTGGCACCTAGAAAAAAGGGACAAAGACTGTTAGCCTCATCTGACATTAGCACATGTGTAAAGTCAGACAGTTTAATAACGATGTTCCTGATGACAGAAGCCCTTGAAACGCATATGTGAACCTATCCTTAATCTTAAATTCTAGGTATAGTCTATGAAATATACACTAAGCAAGTGTAGAAAATAATGTGTCTTTTCTGTAAATGTATTCATGCACACAAGCGTTGCCTGGATACCAGCTGTGTACGTTCACATTTTGTGGAACTGAACGTCCGTGTCATAATAGGACAGACCTATCTTTGTCCGTAATGCACACAAGAATAGGACATGTTCTATATTTTTGCGGATGCCATGGAACGGACATATGGATGCTTTTACAGCCCCATTGAAGGGACAAAAAACATTTGTGTGCATGAGCTCTTAGGGCACGTTCACACGAACGTTTGATCCCGATTGCGGTATTGCGGACCGCATTTGCCGATCCGCAGTACACGGGCACCGTCCCGTGGCGATTCCGCATCACTGATGCGGACCCATACATTGCAACGGGTCCGCAAATCCGGAGATACGGAACGGAGCACTACGGAGTGCTTTCTGTGGTTCCGTTCCATGCTTCCGCACCACAAAAAGACAGAACTTGCTCAAGTGAATGGGTCTGCGATCCCCATGCGCCTGCCCCACTGACAGTGTCCGTGCATTGCGGACCGCAATTTGCGGTCCACAGCACGGACTTCACTAATAGTGACTGAATGTACAGCAGTATACAAAAGCACCACTTGTACGAAAATAGTTTTCAGTGAAGAAATATGAAATATGTCCTATAAGTTTCTTTTATATCTTCAGGCTACATTGATTTGCCTAACAGATTTTAAGCTATATTAGCTCCATTGGATCTATGTCATGAGTAAGATTGTCATCCAATCGAAAAGCCTAGACTCAGCTATTGTATACCACTGCAGTGATTTGAATCTGTTATGTGAATAAAGCCGTTATTATTTTAATTTCCGAATGCTGGGCAACCATTTTTAGATTTGTCATGTTTACTGGAACAGATCAACTACACTGGTTTTTCACCATGCTGATCTAGTTGGCATAATTTTTTATTTATTTTTAAAAAAAATTACTGTACCTGATCTTCTAATGTCACATTCTCAAAAGTAAACATCTTAGTTTTCAGCTCAAGTTCTGCAATCTGTTCTTGTTCTTTGACTAAGGCCTCTGAAAGCATGTTCTTCTGTTCATTTAGAGCTTTTATTTTCTTGTTCCTGTAAGTCACACAATCAAGAATAAGAATAAAAACTACTGTATCTGACTTCTTAATGTTCTATGTAATTAATATTTAGGATATGCTAAATTAGCTCCTCATTGAGACATTCAAAGAATTGTTACCATCTACATTACATCTCACAGATGTACAGCTGACCCAAATGTGGCTAAACCACGGCCACCCACATTAGCAAATGACCAGGGGCGTAACTATAGGGGAAGCAGGGGAAGCGGCTGCTTTGGGGCCCTGACCTAGAAGGGGGCCCATCCAGGAGAAGGAGGAATACAAAATTTTGTCAGGGCCCCCTCAACAGTATTACACAGTGAAATTATATACAGTGGCAGTATAGATGGATGGAACAGCTGCCAGGCCTGGTCTGAGAGAGTGATCTTTACTAGCCACAGGAATGGGGGCGGCATGAAAGGAAGGGGTTGCGGAAAAATTACTGGGGGAGGGGGGCCCCATTCAAAAATTTGCTGTGGGGCCCAGTCATTTCTAGCTACGCCACTGCAAATGACCACACAAATTTGCCATAAAATAATGTGGCCATGGCCGCAGCGGGAGGGCAATGGCTGCAGGCAGGCAGTCTTGCCATCTAGTCATACTTTAAAGAACCACTCCTATGTTGTTGTTTTTTTGTCAGACTTGCATTTGAAATAAATATTAAACCTCCATTACTAATAAAGTTACATTTCTAGATGCTTAGTCTATACAGAAATTCACATCCTCATTTTCAGTTACTGCATCATGTGATTTAGATAGTACTAAGCATTCTGTCCTTCTACTTAGGTCTTCCCCAGAAAGGCAGTTTCTCTCCTTCCTGTGCAGATGGAAACTACAAGCAGAGTCTGAGGCTGGGTTCACACCTGAGCGTTTTACAGCGCGTTCCTACGCGCTGTAAAACGCTCAACAAGGAGAAACCAATGATTCCCTATGGGAATGGTTCACACTTGGGCGTTTTACAGCGCGTACGATCGCGCTGTAAAACGCCCGACGCTCCAAAAAGTACATGAGCGACTTTTGGGGCGTTTGTGGCCATAGGACACTGTAGTGAATCACACAAACGCGCGTCAAACGCGCGTTTACTATTAAAAAAACGCGCATAAAAACGCGCGTTTGCGCAACGCTCAAGTGTGAACCCAGCCTGAAGAAAGATTGTCTGCTGTATCTCCACCCCTCAGCAGCTCTTCATTCCTCCCATTACAGCCCCCACCTCTCCACACAACACAGAATGCTTAGAATCACTAAGCTGCAAGGTCCTTTTGAAATCACATGGTCATCCACTATATCCCCCTTAGGACAGCAGTATTCTTAGACTTGTAGGCAAGATTGCAGCAAGGAAAGTAGACGTGTAGCAACAGTAAGAACTGTTTTGACATAATTGTAGAGATATCTAGGTTTAGTGAAAAAAAATACCAAATGATGGGAGTGCTTCTTTAAGAGTGGCTGCAAGTAGTCCACATTTTGAAGATCCAGTATGGATAATGAAAAATGGAAACTTTATTGACATTGTGTGTTTGGTGCAACTAATTTGGCACTGTGATCCTGACGCTGGTAAATGTCTGGGTCGTGGCATCAATAAAATGGCCCAGAGGGTGATTAGATGGGAAAGTGCAAATCTTTTCACTCCTACTCTGGGGAAAAAAATCCCCAAATATGTAACACTAAGGCCTCATGCACACAAACGAATTTTCCTACCGTGTCTGTTCTGTTTTTTTTGCGGACTGTATACGGTCCGCAAATAAAAACTGAAGTTACTCCGTGTGCATTCCGTTTCCGTGTGTCCGTATTACCCTTCCCCTATAAGCAGAACATGTCCCATTATTGTCCGCATTACGGACAAGTATAGAACTGTTCTATTAGAGGCCAGCTGTTCTGTTCCGCAAAATACGGAATGCATCCGTATTTTTTGTGGACCGCAAAATACATACAGACGTGTGTATGAGGCCTAAGAGAGCAAGTTTGCTCTGGATGATGGGTGGGATTGGTTAGGCTGAGTTCACATCTCTGTTGGCTTTATTTTTGTTCTGTTCCATCTTGAAAAAAAATGGATTTGTTGAAAGGATTGAATAACTTGGCTACTAAAAACTACTGGCACTTCTGTGTGCTGGTAAAAATTAAACATTGCACCGACCTCCTGCTGGTAATATCGCCTAGGCCAGTGGTTTCCTGGCTAGGTGGCAATCCTAGTTGCAATGCCAGTAGACTATTTTTGTAAAAAAACATCCGACCTAGAGCATACTGTGGTTTGAAATAAACCCCAAAACGCACATCAAGGGTGAAAAAAGGTCTGTTTGCCCAGTACTTACTATTTCCCATAGACTTCCATGCAACATCAAGACCTGGCATTATTTACCTAAACATGCTGCAAAAAAAGCTCACCAAAAGCTCTCAAAAACACCAGGAAAAAAACGTATGAGAGACACCCACTTACTTCCATTAGATGGTGATCAAAACCCTCCACCCAAACAAACAATCTCTCTTGACCGTGAAATCCTTTTGTAACCAGGCAAAAAAGTCTCAAGCAGAACCCACAACACAGATGTGAACAGTGCCCAAAAATGTCAGTAGACGATTGAAATTATCATATGAAATGTTATCCCTAATGACAAAATTGAAACGCTCACATTCTTTCCTGACTGGTGGTCTTTCTTGCTTTGATTTCCTGCATAGCTTCATCTAATTCTTGAGCCTTTTTCATAAAAATAGCATTTTGTTCTTCCAGATCTGCAAAAATCTGAAGTAGCTGTTGGGGATCAGTGAAATATAGTTCAGGCTCCTGTGTAGAGATAAAGGATGATTACATTCATAACATATTCTGTATTTCCTAGAATCAAGTATAGTTACCGGTAACATTTTTTGCCTAATCCGAAGATCCGTCTGGATAAAAGCTTTTTAGATCTAAGTTTTCACTTTGTGAAAACTCATATCCGACAGTATATTCTAACATAGAGGTGTTCCCATGGTGATGGGGACACTTCAAGTTAGAATATACTACGAACTGTGGACATGACTGCCCCTGCTGCCTGGCAGCACCCGATCTCTTATAGGGGGCTGTGATCCGCACAATTAACCCCTCAGGTGCGGCACCTGAGGGGTTAATTGAGCGTATCATAGCCCCCTGTAAGAGATCAGGGGCTGCCAGGCAGCAGCGGGCAGACCCCCCCTCCCTCCCCAGTTTTAATTTCATTGGTGGCCAGTGCGGCCCCCCGCCCCCCCTCTATTGTATTAATTTCATTGGTGGCCAGTGTGTGGCCTCCCCCCCCTCCAATCATCATTGGTGGCAGCGGAGAGTTCCGATCGGAGTCCCAGTTTAATCGCTGGGGCTCCGATCAGAACCATGGCAACCAGGACTCTACTGCAGTCCTGGTTGCCATGGTTACTTAGCAATATTAGAAGCATCATACTTAACTGCTGCGCTGTCTGTGACCAGCCGGGCGCTCCTCCTACTGGTAAGTGACAGATCATTAAGCAATGCACCGCACAGACCTGTCACTTACCAGTAGGAGGAGCTCCCGGCTGGTCACAGACAGCGCAGCAGTTAAGTATGATGCTTCTAATATTGCTAAGTAACCATGGCAACCAGGACTGCAGCAGCGTCCTGGTTGCCATGGTTACCGATCGGACCCCAGCGATTAAACTGGGACTCCGATCGGAACTCTCCACTGCCACCAATGATGGGGGGGGGGGGCCCCGCACACTGGCCACCAATGAAATTAATACAGTAGAGGGAGGGAGCGGGGGCCGGGGGGGGCGCACTGGCCACAAATGAAATTAAAACTGGGGAGGGGGGTCTGCCCCCTGCTGCCTGGCAGCCCCTGATCTCTTACAGGGGGCTATGATACGCACAATTAACCCCTCAGGTGCGGCACTATGGGAATGCCTATGTGTTAGAATATACTGTCGGATCTGAGTTTCCATGATCTAACTCAAATCCGATGGTATATTCTAACATAGAGGCATTCCCATGGTGATGGGGACGCTTCAAGTTAAAATATACCATTAGATTGGAGAAAACTCCGATCCGATGGTATAATAGGGACGGATCCGTTTGCAATTGCACCGTATTGTGTCAATGTCAAACGGATCCGTCCCTATTAACTTGCATTGTAAGTCAGGACGGATCCGTTTGGCTCCGCACGGCCAGGCGGACACCAAAACGACTTTTTCCTTGATGTCCGTGGATCCTCTAAAAATCAAGGAAGACCCACGGAAGAAAAAATGGACACGGAACTACGGAACCCGTTTTTGCGGACTGCAAAAAAAAAACGGTTGTGTGCATGAGGCCTTAGGTACATGGCAGCCCGGTCGCCCTTGTTAGGCATTCGGTACCTGGTTCCTGAGCCACTGCCATCACACTGAGGCCGGCTGCATATGGGGGCATTATGGGAGCCACTAAATTACTGGGGGCACATTGGGGGGTCTTACCCGATTTCTCCATGCTGGAGATCACAGCCTCAAACCTGCATTTTCACACTAAAGCGCTCTGATTGGTTGGTCTGCAGAGAGACTCCGGGGCTGTGACACTTTATAGCAGGCATGCTCAACCTACGGCCCTCCAGCTGTTGCAAAACTACAGCTCCCAGCAGGCCCGAACAGCTTACAGCTATCAGCCTACAGCAGGGCATTGTGGGAGTTGTAGTTTTGCAGGGATACTCAAACAGCTGGAGGGCCGCAGTTTGAGTATCCCTGCTTTATAGTGTCACAGCCCCGGTAAGCAGTTTGGATATGACTGCAAGTCCAAATGCAGTAAATTACTTGCAATTTGGACGTACAGTTACGTCCAAATGTGCAAAGGGGATAAAGGGCTTATGCATTAATTTGAATAGGATGAGCAGTTGTAATTACACTATGCCACCACTACAAGTGAGATGACGAGCAGGGTCACACATGCCACGGGCTACCTGAGCATTGTTTCTGACCATGTCCATCCCTTCATGACCACCATGTACCCATCCTCTGATGGCTACTTCCAGCAGGATAATGCACTATGTCACAAAGCTCGAATCATTTCAAATTGGTTTCTTGAACATGACAATGAGTTCACTGTACTAAAATGGCCCCCACAGTCACCAGATCTCAACCCAATAGAGCATCGTTGGGATGTGGTGGAACGGGAGCTTCGTGCCCTGGATGTGCATCCCTCAAATCTCCATCAACTGCAAGATGCTATGCTATCAATATGGGCCAACATTTCTAAAGAATGCTATCAGCACCTTGTTGAATCAATGCCTTGTAGAATTAAGGCAGTTCTGAAGGCAAAAGGGGGTCCAACACCGTATTAGTATGGTGTTCCTAATAATTCTTTAGGTGAGTGTAGTTCATGCATGTATAGAGAAGCATATGTGAACACGGACTCAGTAAAGAGTCTGAAATGGATAGGTTATGGATGAACTACTACTGTACTACTGATCTTACTTTGAAGATAAAGCTCTTACTTTGAAGATGTGATTTTACAAAGATCTGAATTTGTAGTCAATTGTGTTGCTAAACTAAAGATTCCCGTTCCCGAGGATAGGGCGTGATTGCATAATTGCTTTTTACCAACAACTAGGTGGCACCTAGCTGGTAAGGCTTGGCTCACAGTTTGAGAAAAGAGTGAAGGCACCAGGGACATATTCTAATCCTATAACTCCTCTTGTATACTACCTGGTCCATACTTTCATTATGCTCATATTTCCTATGACATAACTGATATACCTGTGCACAGTCTCAAACCATGCAATTGTAGGGGTCAGACAGCGCCAACATTTTTAACTGTATCTGCGTCCTAAGGACACAGCTAAAGTTGTGAACTGACTGGAATATCCCAGTGGCGGTCCCTTTACCCGTCAGGATTGTGCATTAGTGCATGATGTCACAATGTCAAGAGAGATGTGTGTTATGTGTGTGCAGTGCACAGAGGCCTGGGACAGAAGGCGGGAGAGGAGCAGCACTCAGCAGGTGTGATGTCTTGGCTCTGCTTCCCTGAGTTCACTCTGCCTATGGGGTCTATGTCTGGGGACGATGCACAAGTACTAGTCTGCTGTAGTGCTGCCCGACCTAATATTATATCCCTGTGTTATTTCTGATGTTACATCATGCAGGTAACATCAACTATATTATCTGTAAACAGAGAATGATCACTGTATTATCTGTGGTGTTACATAGGACTACAGGTACATGATTAAACATTATCTGCACTCTGGTCATGAAGCAACCTGACAAATATGATATATTGCTTCATGAATGGAGTACAGATAATGTAGCATCATGTAACTTCAGTCCTATGTAACGCCACAGGTAATATAGTGATCATTCTCTGTACAGATAATGTAGTCAGTGTTACCTGCAGTCCTATGAAACACCACAGATATCACAGTGATAACTTTCTGAGTGTAGCTAATCTGGTACATGTTACCTGCAGTCCTATGAAACACCACAGATAACATAGTGATAACTCTCGGAGTAAAGATAATATATTAGATGTTACCTGCAGTCCTATGTAACACCACAGATAACACAGTGATAACTCTCAGAGTCCAGATCATGTAGTGGATGTCACTTACAGTCCTAGATCAGACCAGAAGCACAGTGAAGAAGATAAGCCCAGCCAAATGATGAAATACCACTCCATGTGACTGCAGGCTGTCCATCATCTACTAGGCTAGCTTAGTGTATTGGCATCACATGGCCTATGTACAAGGTGGGAAATATTGTATTTTGCTATACAGAAAAATTGTCATTCATTAGGGCTCCCAGACAAAACTTTGCTTGGTGCCCCTGAGATGCCAAGCCAACCCCTGACTCTGCAGGGCACATTTTAAGAGTGACCAGGAGGATTGGCGTGGGTAATGTCTGTTAGAGATTCCATTCTTCTTACATGAATGCACTTAAAATACGAAATGAAGATTGGAATTATGAATTAAGCATGGCCATACAAGCTTACCTCTTCACTGTCTGAATTGCCAGTTTGCGTTTCTCGCTCATCAGTAGATGCTTCACTGGGAGTTCTAAATTCAGATTACAATGAAAATTTTAATTCCTGTGCTCATGTATTTCTTAATATTTCTTAATAGTGGTCTGAGGCTCTGTTTTTGTGATACAGAGCTCCAAAGCCCCTGAATAGGCATAGCTTTAAAACAAAAATGTTCTGTCTTCCTTGCAGGAAGGAAGCATGAGCCTTTACTCTATGGGTGTTTTATTGTCCAACATAAATGAAAAATGAATGGGAGGTAAAAAAAACACACCTTCTGGTAGTCCAGGGCTCGGTGCTCTTGGTAAACGACCACCACTGAGATATTGTGGTCGCAACTGACCATGGCATTTTAGGGGTTTAAAAGTCCATTATCGAAGTTTTCTCTGATAATGGGCTCTGCTGCCAGATGTCTGCTGTACAGTATAAATAAAGGGGCTTTCCAGGTTTCGTTATTGATGACCTATTCTTAGGATAGGTCATCAATATGTGATTGGTGCCAATCAGCTGTTTGAAGATTTCATGGCGACCCAGAAAACCCGACAGCAGCCATATGTGTACCACGGATGTCAGAGGGTGAGTTAATTAAATATAAAAACTGGATTTTACTATTCCCCCTGTGTCCCTACACAGTCTCATACTGTCAGCACAGATAGGGCAGTGTGAGCGTGTGCAGTGACAAACCCACTCGTAACATCCAGTTACTAATTTATTCATAAATTTGTAGGAGGAAAAAAAGAAAAACGGTACAATGCAGAGCTCTACGATGTGCCAGAAGTGTTATATCATGAAGAATATAAATATGTACTAAAACATATCAGTACAGATGACAGATCTTTAGTATATAATTGTATGCGGTCAGCTACTAAGCTCCCTCTAGTGGCAGCTGCAGGAAGCAAGAATAAAAGCTCTTACATGACAGTATATGTATATTCAGAGAGGATAGCTTCAGCAATTACAACTGCAGCACAGAATGTTGATCCTATTTAGAACCTATTTAGAATATGGTGCAAATTCACTTTAAATGGGTTAGCCAGCTGATGTTGAGTCTTTTCAAATGTGTGGAAGGCAGAAATATACAGTAGATAATTTTTAACTATATATTCATTAAAAGTTCTGTCCAGTTTTTCCAGTCTGGAAAGCCACATCGTGTGGTTCAGAAATACCTTCTCTCTGAATAGCAGGCTGCTCACGTATATATGAAATGGCAGGAAATGGAAGATCATGTGATTCTACACGTCCATGACCTACCTGCACATGTTCTAGTTTTCTTGACATTAGGGGTAGACTGGCCATAGGCTCTACAGGGAAGATTCCTGGCAGGGCATTGCCCAGGGGGGCCACCTACACCCTTCTGCTTTAAATGTGACCTCTGCTGTGTGGGGACAGACTAGCTGAGGAGGAATAGGCTTCTCCTATGTCTCTGGACTTATCTCTTAGATGGATTCTCAAGGGATGCTTTCTTCCTGGAACTCTGAAGTTTGTCTGTAGTTTTCTGCTTTGTTCCATCCAGCAGAGCTGAAGGTGCTCAGACTGTGTATATGGCCAAGTCTCAACTAGGTCCTTGCTGTCTTCCCTATGCAGGGGGACTCCTGAACGCTATCACACAGCCTTCCCCAACAGGGGTGGCTTGCACACTGACTCTAACTTCCTTCTCCACCCATGCTGCAGGATGTGGGAAACGCCTACTTCTCTCACAGAGGGGGAGCTAAGCTGGAATAATCCATTCCAGCCTACATTCACTAAACTGTCTCTGCCAATGTGTTGCTGCCACCTATGCAAATTACAGGAACAATTACATTTAACATGGATTTATATGCACATTTGTGAAAGACATAATGTAAATGACATCAGATGACAGTATGTATGCACTCTCAGAAGATGAGAAGGCTGCATCACCAATATGAGTGACGATGCCCTCTCAAAGAGCTGATCGACGGGGTTCCCGGGTTTTGAACCCTGCCGATCAGATACTGATAACCTATCCAGAAGATAGGTCATCAGTTGTAAAGACTTGGAAAAGCCTTTTAAGCAGTGACAGCCCAAGGTGTTGGGGAAAGTGTGCGCTGCACGTGCTGGCTTACATCTAGTAGACAGAAGAGCATGTTTACTGTAGATGCAGCTGCAGTTCAGAAAGAGCCTACCACACATTTGAAAAGACTCAAGGTAAAATGGACAGTAGTTGACCCTGGCGTGTGTTTCAGACATGGAAATTATCTTTTGAGCCCCACTGGAGACAGAAGATATGATGGCTATCTCTGTACAGCTCTGTGGAATATGTTGGTGCTATATAAGGAACAGGGAATACATCCATTGCACAATATTGTATTACCTAGTTGATGATCTCTTACTTTCAGTGACAGATGACATACGACAGGGCAGATATCTATGCTCTCTCATAGCTTCGGCTTTAGACAATAATCTCATTAACTTTCCATCTGACCCTGCAATAGAAATAATTACGGCATCATTAATTCAATGGGAGAAAAATACAGTCACAAAAGTTTACAGAAAGTTATTGCAGTGAATTATATTTGCTGGCATGTTGGTCTGGAATGTAATCAAGCAAAGAGTTACCGTATGAAAACTGTAGGCCTCATCTGGATATTCTACTCTCCACTCACTGTAGGGAATATGTATCCCGTGTTGTAGGCGGGCTCATGGGCCCTGGTGCAAGAGTTCAGCTTGGGCCCCCCATCCCTCAGTGCTTTGTGGCAATGGGCAGGGAAGCACATAGCCTTCATGCTGCCTGAGGCAAAATTTGAAACCGCACCTCTCCATCATGCCAAATTCTCAACCTAACCCCTTTCCTCCAGCCAGAGGTATAACTTGACCAGCATGCACTTTCTATAATACAGGTGTCTTATGAGGCACAAGGGCCCCCCTCAGGCTCCTGGGCCCGGTAGCGACTGCTACCTCTGCACCCCCTATAGCTATGCCCCTGGAAGGCATGGTGGTCAGATTGCTTGATTTGTCACTGCTGAGACAAGCTGCTGCCTTCCTTGTGCTCTATTAGGGTGCTGCCACACACATAGTCCTTTTATAGCCTTTTTTTGGCTTGTAAAAAATGCCAGGAAATTCTGTCATATTCAATTTTTTTTGTTTTTTTTTTGTACTGGTGTCGTTTTTTAGTCACACAGTGTGGCGGTTATTTCCCCTATAGAGAGGTCTATGGAAAAACATCTGGTACACCCAGAGCATACTGCAATTAAAAAAAAAAAGGCCAGTGACCCAAAAAACGCACCCGAGTGTGGAAAAAAAAAGCCACTACAATAAAGACTGTTTGTCCTGAGTTTAATATTTCCCATAGACTCCCATGCAACATCTGGAGCTAGCTTTTTTTTTTTTGCCTTAATAAAGCAGCAAAAAACACCAGCCACCAAACGCCAGTCTTAATAAAGGCCCTTTGTTGCTGTCTTACATTTAGACCATTTTCTATGCCTAAAATAGGCGTACAATGATGAATGAGACGGGCCTACCAGCCTGTCCCCTTCCCCGCCCACAATTTTAGATCTGGCGTGAGTGTTGCTAAATACACCTGAAATACACCTAATTTAGTCATATTTCAGTATAGTAAATGACCCCCTCTGTCTTTTGTGTATTCAGTGGACTGTACCTCTTGTTTTGCTGAAAATACCAATAAAAAGCACACATATTGACCGAGCTACGCCTGAGTGCCGTAGTTTACTATTCTAGATTTACAGGCGTGCTACCTTACCACAGAGCACCTACACACTATATCCAGGGTGCTGACCATATAGACTGTTATAGAAAAAATGGTGTGACATCAGCCCTATAGTTCTAAAACTAAACTTTAGGTGAGTAAAGTACATACTTTTTGTTACAGGTGGAAAAAGCAAAGCTAATCTTCTTTCTCTGTACGTTTTCTTTGCTGCCTCCCTGATTACTCTTTTCTCATTTTGAGCTTCCCGCCATTCTGATGGAGACAACAGGCTAAGGAAATGTTCATATAATTTGTACTCCTTAAGAGTCTCTTCAAATTTAGCAATGTCACTGTGAGGGAGACAGAATAACATAGACAGAAATCACAGGGACTCCATGGCAAAAGTCAAAAGGAGCCACCCTTCTCAATAGCTTCAAGAAATGCACTACTTTATTATTAAGACAGAATACAGGTGAAACTCTAAAAATTCGAATATTGTGCAAAGTTCATTTATTTCAGTAATGCAACTTAAAAGGTTGAAACTAATATATGACAAACGAAGAAAAAGTTCCAGCATCCAGGGTAAAAACCTAAAAAAACATGTTTGTGTATGCTTAAAGGGGTTGTCCGGGTTCAGAGCTGAACCCGGACATACCCTTATTTTCACCCCGGCAGCCCTCCTGAGCCTGGCATCGGAGCATCTCATGCTCCGATGCGCTCCCGTGCCCTGCGCTAGATCGCGCAGGGCACAGGCTCTTGTGTTTTCAATAACACACTGCCGGGCGGTAACTTCCGCCCAGCAGTGTGTTCGGTGACGTCACCGGCTCTGAGGGGCAGGATTAGCTCTGCCCTAGCCGTTTTACTGGCTAGGGCAGAGCCAAATCCCGCCCATCAGTGTCGGTGACGTCACCGGGCTGCCTGTCAGCCCCATAGAGAGCCCGGTATGTCACCGGAACTCAGAAAAATGCCTTTGCCCTGCGCGATTTAGCGCAGGGCAAAGGAGAGCATCGGAGCATGAACTGCTCCGATGCTCATGTCAGGGGGGCTGCTGGGGTGAAAATGGAGGGATGTCCAGGTTCAGCTCTGAACCTGGACAACCCCTTTAATATATGAGATAGACTCATTACATGCAAAGCGAGATATTTCAAGCCTTTATTTGTTATAATTTGGATGATTATGGCTTACAGCTTATGAAACTCCAATTTTGAGGTCCCCTTTGCTCAGGGGGTATGGATTAATTAGCTGACTGGAGTGTGACACTTTGAGCCTAGAATATTGAACCTTTTCACAAAATAAAAATTTTAAGCTGCATTAAAGCAATTCCTTTTAAGTTGCATTACTGAAATAAATGAACTTTTGCACGATATTCAAATTTTTCGAGTTTCACCTGTATAGAGAACCAATATGAGCCAGGAATCGAACCTGCTTATAATATAAGATACACAAATGTGCACTTTTTATAACGAATGCCCTGCCATAGTGTTCTGGACATGCACATAGCACAACTCTCCAAGTAAAAAAAAAAAGAAGCCTACTGGAGGAAGTTCCAATCAATTTATTAATAGATACACTCTAAACACATTTTTACATGTTCTGTTGTCCAGGCACCAATTCTCAAATCTTTGGAATTCATGTTACATGAATTCCATGTTACAACTCCACTTAAAAAAAACTGGCATAAAATTTTGGTAACTGACCCCTCAATGAGTCTAGAAAATTCCCCTGTACTCTGTCAACTACCACCCAGTACTCTGATTCCAACCCAGTATATACACTCACCTAAACAATTATTAGGAACACCTGTTCTATTTCTCATGAATGCGATTATCTAGTCAACCAATCATATGGCCGCTGCTTCAATGCATGTAGGGTTGTGGTCCTGGTCAAGACAATCTCCTGAACTCCAAACTGAATGTCAGAATGGGAAAGAAAGGTGGGCTACAACAGCAGAAGACCCCACCGGGTACCACTCATCTCCACTACAAATAGGAAAAAGAGGCTACAATTTGCACGAGCTCACCAAAATTGGACTGTTGAAGACTGGAAAAATGTTGCCTGGTCTGATGAATCTCGATTTCTCTTGAGACATTCAATTGGTAGAGTCCGAATTTGGCGTAAACAGAATGAGAACATGTATCCATCCATGCCTTGTTACCACTGTGCAGGCTGGTGGTGGTGGTGTAATGGTGTGGGGGATGTTTTCTGGGCACACTTTAGGCCCCTTAGTGCCAATTGGCCATCGTTTAAATGCCATGGGCTACCTGAGCATTGTTTCTGACCATGTCCATCCCTTCATGACCACCATGTACCCATCCCTCTGATGGCTACTTCCAACAGGATAATGCACCATGTCACAAAGCTCGAATCATTTCAAATTGGTTTCTTGAACGTGACAATGAGTTCACTGTACTAAAATGGTCCCCACAGTCACCAGATCTCAACCCAATAGAGCATCTTTGGGATGTGGTGGAACGGGAGCTTCGTGCCCTGGATGTGCATCCCTCAAATCTCCATCAACTGCAAGATGCTATCCTATCAATATGGGCCAACATTTCTAAAGAATGCTATCAGCACCTTGTTGAATCAATGCCACATAGAATTAAGGCAGTTCTGAAGGCAAAAGGGGGTCCAACACCGTATTAGTATGGTGTTCCTAATAATTCTTCAGGTGAGTGTATATTGAGGCAGATTTACTAATCCTATCCAAATTGTAGACAGAGTAAATTTAAGGCCCCTTTACACTGGCCAAGCATCGGACAGATAATCGCTGACAAGTGTTCGTACAAATGCTTGTTAACAATTATCTGCCAGTGTAAAGCAAAGGCTTCAGCAGGTAATAAGATCATTTGTTCGGTCACCTAAATCATTGTTTGCTGGTAGAACAGCATGTTTAGGGAAACAATGATTCAGTATGGGGACAAGCAATGGCATTAGTGATCTTTCTATACTGTGGAGGTCACTACATGTAAATGCAGAGGTCTCCTTCACTGACTAGCAGGTGCTTGTCGGGAAAGAATGCTTCCTTCCTGACAATCGTCTGCTGAATCTATCAGTGTAAAGGGACCCTTAGACAGGTGGCCAAAGATGTGCCAAATGTATCACAGTAGCTCATGCTGGATGATAAATTTGGTGCATGGCTAGACATGTTTCACACCACCTTTTAGTTGGCTTATTTTGGTTAAAATGCTATGCCAAAATTTTAACACACTTGAATCTTAAGGCTTGATGAGTCTGATGAGTCTCCACATCTGGAGAATAAATTATTATTAGTCATCCAAATACACGACAACAAACCTTTCCACCAGGTGATGAAAAATGTCATTGTCACGACCATGGTTATGGTCGTGACTCCTTGACCCACATGCAGTTGTCAGTGGTCTTTTCTATGTTGTCAACCACAGGTGAGGGCTCTGGGTTTGTTGCCGTTGGCAACATATGGTTGTTGGCAGTGTAGCAGCTGGAGCTGTTGGCTAGGCGGCTCGCTGTTACGGCATGCGGTTGCCTCTGGCAACGTGTGTGTGTATATGTGTGCACTTTCCCTGTTTGTTGTGCACGGGGTTTATTTGTGTGTGCACTTTCCCTTTAAGTGGCTTCACTTCCCTGTCTGGTCTTGGAAGGGTTAATTCCCTGTCCAGTGTGTGTCTGTGTGGGCGTGACTACTTGGCCTATTTAGCCTCTGATGAGACCTGAAGCTGAGGGGTACTTCAGCCTTGTTGTAAGCTAGAGTCATCCTTCTGGTCTTATACCATCTGCCAGTGAGGGCCACCCTTGTGGTCATAAAAGTTTATGCATGATGTTAAGTTGATGTTGTTATCCTTTCTATGTTTTTGCAGCTATGGATGTCCTGGTTACCTGTGTGTTTTGTGGTGTGCTATGTCCTTAGTGTTTGTGTGGACAGCAGTACTGTTGCATGAATTGCAGTCAGCGAGGCTGTGGCAGGTAGGTTTGGAACTTGTGTAGTTCACCTGCCATATCCAGATGTCTGTATATGTTCCCCCTTCCTTGCAGCTTGGCCAGTGAGACTCCTGTTCGTCTGTGTCCTGGAGGAACAGGTTGTCTTACCCTGCTCCTAAGTCCAGGGATTTCCTTAGGGCTAGTAGGGACCCTAGGTTCCGGAGTATGAGCCCTCCTACCATCTGGGTTGGCTCATACGGATAGGAGTCAGGGTCAGCATTAGGGACGCGATAGGAGGTGACCTGCTCCCTGATCCTATGGTCCTGGCCAAGCAGCTACCAACCATCTTCTGGCATCGCACGGCTGAGGGTTTCCCCTATCCTCAGCCGTGACAGTCATTCATAAAATGCCGGAAAACCCAGGAGCAAAAGGCATGACCAGATTCTTAAAGTGACCCTCTGGGGTATTAAAAGCCCCTTCCTTGATCCTGACCAGATTATATGCCCCTCTTAAGTCCAACTTGGAGAACACCTTGGCATCAACAATCTGGTTAAACAAATCAGGAATCAAAGGAAAGGGGTAAGGATCACGAACAGTAATCCCTGCTTTCACTGAACATTTGGAAGGTCTTATGTGTCCTTTAGCCAAACTCTTGGTAATATACTCTCTCATGGCCGTTTCAGAAAGGTTATACAACCTAGATTTGGGCAACTTAGCTCCGGGAATAAGGCTGATAGGACAATCATATTGCCGATGCGGAGGTAAATCCTGGCATCCACTTTTAGAAAATACATTGGACAAATCAGATATAAAAGAGGGTAATGTTTTAGTGGTTAAAGCAGAAAAAGACATATTCAGACAATTATCAACGCAATAATCACCCCAATCCAGAGTCTGTCTAGCTTGCCAATCGATGATTGGATTATGCTTGCTTAACCACAGTAAACCCAGAGCCAACGGAGCAGTGAAACCTTCCATCACAAAACACAAGATGAACTCCTGATGAAAGTCACCCACTCTTAATTGGAGGTCATGCACCATCTGAGACAAACACTTCTGAGTTAGAGGTGCAGAATAATGGCAAAAACTGAAATGTTTTTCTCTAATGTGCTCGGTGACAACCCATGCATACGGACAAGCTGACCATCAATCAGATTCTCCCCTGCCCCACTGTCACTAAACACCTCAATCCCCACAGTCTTGGACTCTAACGCCAAAGACAAATGCACATTCTCTGACTCCCCTCTTACCCGTCCAAGAGTCAGATGGGAATTAGAAATCCCCTTTTCTTTTTGACGCTGAATGCATGGACATACAATACATTGATAAAATGTCCCTTTTGTCCGCAGAAAAAAAACACACACCCTTCCTACGACTAATACTCTTGAAAGCGGATCCAGGAGTAGCTCCCCCTAATTGCATGGGTTCGTCCCCAGACCTAAACTCAGGAGTATCTTCACCTAAATTGTCAGAGGAAGACAATATGTTATGTGATAGTACATCCTGAGAGTGGGGGCCCATAAATCTCTCTCTCAGGTGTCTATCAATGCATACAGCAAGAGACATAGTGGCTTCCAAAGACTCAGGATTCTCATGAAAGGTCAAAGCATCCTTTAGCCTTTCTGATAAGCTCTGACATAACTGACTACAGAGAGCCGGATGGTTCTACTCAGTATCTGTAGCCCAACTCCTATTCACTGCAGATTTTGCTGTGTTTCTGAAGCTGTATAAATTGAAATTCTGCGGATTTCAAATCTGCAATGCTGCAACTTCTCTACTGCATTTTTTAAGGCAGCATGTATATAAGAATTCAGAAGTTCTCATCTATGTTGCTGGTAATGTACAACCTTGTGGATTTGCCGTGCAAAAATTAGCCACAACAAATCCACAGGTATTCAGTCACATGTGAACCTAGCCTAACAGACATTCAACAGAGCATCAGATGGGTGCACTGAAAAAGAATAGCCGGCTAGCGGGGTCAGAACTGTAGAGGTGCAACTCACAAACGGGCTAAACAGATGCAAGTCCAATAAACAGTCCAGGTTCTAGCACTCAGTGAAACAAAGGTTAATCTGGAAGACATAGTCAAGAGAAAAACCAAGGCCAGAATAACAGGAGATCTACATTAAGCCAACAGTGAACCAGATGGAAAACTCAATAACTGGCATCCTGGAAAAAACTGTGTTGTATGACCAGACCTCGATCACCTAGGCCCGGTTCACATCTGCTGTAACTCCGGTACAGTACACCGGTCACTGTTTCTGGCGTACAGTCCAGCTTTGAGCCGGACAAAAATGCCACACGGCATTATTTCTCTGGCTGAAAGTCGGCATATATGCTGGAAAGAGGCCGGATTACCGCCAGCTCCCATTACAGTGAATGGTGATCCAGCGGTGCACTGTGGTATCCAGCTATGCCGGATATGGTAAACTCCTCTGCCAGAACAGACTGCCGGAGTTCACAGCACATATGTGAGCCTAGCCTTAACTAGCAATTACTGCACAAAAACAACTCAGAAAGCATGGGAACATAAAGTCCAGATAGCAAGAAAGGAACAGTGGAGTAAATAGGCCACAACTAGCAATACGACTGTGTAATTGTTGCACAAGCCAACCAACACCTCTGCCAGCATCGCTAGGATAGCAGCACCCAGCAGGTATGTTTGTGACAGGAAGAAGTCCACAGAGGTTTAACTGTTGACTGGGTGGGACCTAAATATTCAAAATGGCAGCACCCAGTCATCAACATCCTAAAGGTTTGGTTATACCTGTATCTCGTGAGTAGTCATTACATGACATCCTGCAGCCATACCTTTTAAGTGCCAGAATTTCTGCAGTGACTTTCTTGGTTTCTTTGATCTTTTCGAGTTTAGCTTTTGTTTCTTGGTCTGCACTGTAAGAAAATAAGAACTGTAACAAGCAAAGTAAAACTAGTTGAGTAAAAATGAGACAAATGCTTACAGTTTCAAAGCCTCCACTACATTTCTATCAGTTTCCTTCAAAAATTCTTCTAATCTTTCAGTGTCCTCTTCAAGTTTCCCTTCGGCATCACCTATTTTTTTCTTTTCTTTTAAAAGAATTTGCTTCATCTCTTTTATTGCATCTTGTTTTGTGTTGATAGAGAACTGGGATGAAAATAAGACAGTTTAAGCTCAGATACAGCAGCCTACAGTATATTTCGCAAGCCATTACTGAAAACTTGCTACTTTAAAGGAGCTGTCCTAGAAAAAAATCTTAGACATGACCCAGAATACTGTAAAATAAAAAAAAATGATGGTATACTTGTCTCTTCTTGTCAACTCTGTTCTCTATATTGCTGGTTCAGTCCTCCTGCCACTGATTGTTTACAGACTGCATCAGAGACATGAACCGCTGATGACAGTGATTGGCGGCAGTGGAATACCGCTGATGACAGTAATTGGCTGCAGTGGAATACCGCTGATGACAGTAATTGGCTGCAGTGGAATACCGCTGATAACAGTGATTGGCTGCAGTAGAATACCGCTGATGACAGTAATTGGCTGCAGTGGAATACCGCTGATAACAGTGATTGGCTTCAGTGGAATACCACTGATAACAGTAATTGGCTGCAGTAGAATACCGCTGATGACAGTAATTGGCTGCAGTAGAATACCGCTGATGACAGTAATTGGCTGCAGTGGAATACCGCTGATAACAGTGATTGGCTGCAGTGGAATACCGCTGATGACAGTAATTGGCTGCAGTGGAATACCGCTGATGACAGTGATTGGCTGCAGTGGAATACAGCTGATGACAATGATTGGCTGCAGTGGAATACCGCTGATGACAGTGATTGGCTGCAGTGGAATACCGCTGATGACAGTAATTGGCTGCAGTGGAATACCGCTGATGACAGTAATTGACTGCAGTGGAATACCACTGATGACAATGATTGGCTGCAGTGGTCACACAATGTGTGCCTGCAAGTCACCGCTACAGTCTTTAAATAAGCAGCCACAGGAGGACCAGACTGTCAGCACAGAGAATGGCACCAGAGAAAGAGATATACCAAGCATACTATCATTTTTTTTATTTTACAGCAATCAGTGGCATGTCTGAGATTTTTTAATTTGTGGACCAACCCCTTTAAAGGTACGCCCGCATGGGAGGAAATGCTACGTCCACATACAGTGGAAATATTCTGAGTTGGCAATGCTAATTTCTAAATCGCAGCATGTCAATTCGTCAAATCTGTCAGTTGTGGATTTGTTGCCAATTTTACCAATTTAGTTGAATGGGAAGTTAAAAGCTGTGCCAAAACAGACGATTGTTAGGGGAGTATATTTCTTGAAAGGATTATCCACACAAGGAAATCTCCAGCAAAATCCACGTGATTTGGTGCGGATTTGCTGATGCTGATTTTCCTGTGGCTTTCAAGGGATTTGCTGTGGAAAATTTTCCATAGGAAATCCATTACATGTGGACACACCCTAAGAATGCTTAAGTGGCATCTACCTATAGGACAGAATATTGTTAAACTAATTTGTATACCTAATTGTGCAGTAGGATTTTATTAGTCTCTCTTTTGTAATTAAAGAACTGTCTAAAAGCTTAGGAAAAAAAACACTAAAATAAACTTGTCATATAACGAAATTCCACTCCAGCCCCAGTCAGGAATCAGGTGTCGTACAGCTAGCACCATATACTGTTATTGCACTTTGTTTTGGTGTCTGCCCCTGGGTAAGCTACTATGATATCACATGAGTGTTTCCAATTCAGTAGACAGCTATGACATCACAAATGCACTACCCTTAGGTAAGCTGCTGTGACATTACAAATGGGTTTTAGACAAGTAACATCTTGTGTGACATCACAAATCTGTATCACTCAGGTAAGCTACTATGACATCATAACTACAACGCCTGTGACATCACAAGTTGTATTCATGAGGTAACTGACTGTCAGCATCTGTGAAATCACAAGTCTGTTAAAGTGAAATAAACAGCTGTGACATCACAACTGGGTTTCACACAGCAAAAGATGTGTGGCACTTAGGTAAGCAACTGTGACATCACAAGTAGTTTTTATTCAGATAAATGGATGTCGGCATCTGTGACATCACAATTTTGTTAAAGTGATGTTTCTAACCAGGTAACATGCTGTAACATCACAAACATACATACCTCCCAATTTATGAGAAGCCCAAGGAGGGACAAGAGAACCATGCCGCTATCTATACACCCAATCCCCCCAGTACCCTTTGTGGCCCCACACAGTAGTTATGCCCCCTTCACAGTAGAACACTCTCTTAGTGCCCCTTCACAGTAGTTTTTTACTGGTAGGTTTAATAAAATAAAGTAATACTCACCAAGCCCCGCTGAATACTCACCAAGCCCCAATGAATGGAGCACATCATGCTCTGCCCACAGACATGTCTCCCAGGAACCATGGGGCAGTCATATATTTTGGAGGCTGTATGCAGATGTAAGCTACTTTGGCATGGCAAGTGTGTTGAAGTAAGGTAAACTGATGTGACATCACTAATTTTCAAACAAGTAAGATGCTGTGACATGGACACTCCGTTTCTTTAAGGTTAGCACCCATGACATCACAACTATGTGAGGTAAACTGCTGTGACATCACAAGTGTGTTTTAGTCAGGTAAGCTACTGTGGCATCATAAGTAAGCTCAGCAGTGGACATACTAAATAATATATTATGCTGTATTATACTATATACTTTTTGCATAAATATTGACCAACGGCAAATAATCCCTGGCATTACATTATTCTGGCTGGTGAGGCTGCAGTACAAAAATAGTTGATAAGCCCAGGTTTGGACAACAAAATAGATCTGGGATTTTTTTTTTTCAATGCAGCCATAATTCATTTTATTATTAGATGTTCTTTATGTGAAAAATACCTGAGCAAGAAACATTTCTCTCCTTTGAGCTATGTAGTCTCTTATGGTTTGTCTTCCAAACTGGTAGCCTAAATACAAATATATATATTTTTTCAGCACAATTATTGTCCATCAATACTACAGAAGGCACAACAACATTAACACAAAGGGGGGGGGGGGGGGGAGTTATTAATAGTGCTAACAATGGCAGTGTTAACAATGGCAGTGTTATGGCAGTGGAACCACTGTGTCAGGTCAGGACCAGTAAACAGGCAGAAAATCGGTACACGGGCAGACAACAGAGACATGATACCTTCAAAGAAACTTAGCAAACTATGAAACCTATTGCTCAGGGACCCTCCCACAGGGTAGGGTGCATTAAGTACCCCAGGGTGGCCAGCCATTGGCTGGTGAAGATTAGGTTGCATGTGCTGGCCCTCTAAGGGCTAGAGGGAGTGCATGCGCCCTATGGGCAGAGAAGGCGAGGCCTTGCCAGCAAGCAAGCCGCAGCCTGGGTGAAGAAATAGAGCAGACCCGGTGGCCAGACCTTCTGGGTAGGCAGCAGGCGAATTGAGGCCACTGTAACAGGCAGTATACCTTACTTCCATTTCCACCCCATTAATCATTTTTTACAGCTTCTCAATATATTGTATATATAACTAATTGGTGTGATTAGAAAGTACAACTTATCCTGCAAAAAACATGCCCTTCTATGGCTATGTGAATGAAAAAAAAAAGTTACAGCTTTTGAAATAAAAAAAAGGTAGATGGCTTCATAAAAGAGTTAAATACACTGGGGGGGGGGGGGGGGGGGGAATCACAAGTTTTGGACACCTTTACAGGTTTCACAGGTGTGAAATACGGATAAAAATGCCTGAATATGCACTATGCTGTAGGCCTCATGTGTTGCCCGTGCTTGTTTTGAGGCCCGCAAACAGCGAGTCCGCAATATATATGGGTACCGGCCATGTGCCCACTGTATCACCGGCCAAGTGCGCACTGTATTCACTTGAATGGGTCCACAATCTACAACATACGGAGTGGAGGCACATAGCAGAAGGTCACGGAAGCACTATGGAGTGCTTCTGTGGCATTTTGGTCTATACCTCCGCTACGCAAAAAAAATAGAACATGCTTAAGTTGAATGGGTCTGCATATGTAAGCGCCGGCCACACGGAGGGTGCCTGTATATTGGGGACCACAATTTGCAATTTTGTGTGCATGAGCCCTTATACTGATCTTTATTGTGGCAATTTTTTTTTCTTTTTTTCTTCACCTTTCATTTAATTTGTTTCATCTTTTTTTTTTCCATAGACATTCTACTGACCCCATCTTCATTTCCGTATTCAGCAACGAGAAGAAACAACGCTCGGCTTTGATTTTCTAATTTCTTTTTCTAGTGATCGCCAGCACTTGGACCCCACCACCGATGAAAAGATGAAAACCTTTGATATGTCGCTATTACATATCAAAGGTTTCAAAAAAAGTGCAGTAACTCTTTAAACCAGGCATGCTCAACCTGCGGCCCTCCAGCTGTTGCAAAACTACAACTCCCAGCATTCTCGGACAGCCTACAGCTATCAATCTACAGCAGGGCATTGTGGGAGTTGTAGTTTTACAACAGCTGGAGGGCTGCTGGTCAAGCATTCCTGCTTTTACTCTTAGGATACCAGCGCCGTACATGTATGGCGCAGAAATGCAGGACAGAAATCCCAGCGCAGTACAGGTACGGCGCGCTGATCGGGCGGGTTCAGGAGCTTCGCCAGCCCGATTAGAGGCAGGGGTCCGGCTGTCATTGATGAAATCACTGATGCCGACGTATTAACCCTTGCACGGCCACGGTCAGCGCTGACCGCGGCATGTGCCGTATCCTCATGGGTTCCAGTGTCCATGGGGTCCCCGTGCTACTGTTACGGAGACCACGTGGCAGGAAAGGCAGCCCGAGGCCTTCCTTAGGCATCGTGGCTGCCTCCCGTTAGAGCCTGTGAGATCCAGCCCCCTGGATCTCACAGGCAAGAAGGCTGTATGCGTATCACAGTGGTAATACACTTACAGCCAATGCATTACAATACAAAAGTATTGTAATGCATTGTAAAGGGGATCAGACCCCCAAAAGTTAAAGTCCCAGAGTGGGACAAAAAAAAAAGTGAAAAAGTTTTCCCCCAAAAAATTTAAAGTTTCCAAAAATAATGTAAACATTTTTTTTAAAATAGGGAAAATATTAGGTATTGCTGCATCCGTATCGACCAACTCTATAAAAATATCACATGACCTAACCCCTCAGATGAACACTGTCAAAAAACTAAAATAAAAACTGCAAAAAAAAACAAATATTTGGGCACCTTACATCACTAAAAGTGCAACACCAAGTGATCAAAAAGGTGTATGCCCCACCAAAATAGTACCATTCTAATGAGTCCCTACCTAAGACAATCGCCCCAAAATAAAAAAAAATATGGCTCTAAGACTATGGAGACACTAAAACTTTTTTTTGTTTCAAAAATACTTTTATTGTGTTAAATGTAAAAAATAAATAAAACTGAGATATTAAGTACCGCCTCGTCTGTATAACCTGCTCTATAAAAATACCACATGACCTAACCCTTCAGGTGAACATCATAAAAAAATAATAATAATAAAAACGGTTTTCAAAAAAGTCATTTTTTGTTACCTCACATCACAAAAAGTGTAATAGCAAGCGATCAAAATGTCATACATCCCAAAATAGTGCCAATCAAATCGTCATCTCATCTCGCAAAAAATATACCCTACCTAAGACAATCGCCCAAAAAATAAAAAAATAAATATGGCTCTCAGACTATGGAGACACTAAAACATTATATTTTTTTGTTTCAAAAATGATATTAGTGTATAAAACTTAAATAAATAAAGTATACATATTAGGTATTACCACGTCCATAACGACCTGCTCTATAAAAATATCACATGATTTAACCCCTCAGATGAACACTGTAAAAAAAAAAAACTATGTCAAAAAGCCATTTTGTCACCTTACATCACAAAAAGTGTAATAGTAAGCAATCAAAAAGTCATATGCACCCCAAAATAGTGACAATCAAACTGTCATCTCATCCCGCAAAAATCATACTCTACCTAAGACAATCGCCTAAAAAATAAAAAAAACTATGGCTCTCAGACTATGGAGACACTAAAACATGATTTTTTTTTTGTTTCAAAAATTATATAATTGTGTAAAACTTAAATAAAAAAAGTATACACATTGCCAACGTCCGTAACAACCTGCTCTATAAAAATATCACATGACCTAACCCCTAAAGTGAACGCTGTAAAAGATAAAATTAAAAACAGTGCCAAAAAAGCTATTTTTTGTCACCTTACATCACAAAAATTGCAACTCCAAGCAATAAAAAATGCATATGCCCCCCAAAATAGTACAAATCAAACCGTCACCTCATCCCACAAAAAATGAGACCCTACGTATGACAATTGGTAAAAAAATTAAAAAGCTATGGCTCTCAGACAATGGAGACACTAAAATATGATTTTTTTTGCTTCAATACTGCTATCATTGTGCTAAAGTGAAATAAATAAATAGCATACATATTAGGTATTGTCGCATCCGTAACAACCTGCTCTATAAAAATATCACATGACCTAACCACTCAGGCGAACACCAAAAAAAGAAATTGTGTCAAAAAAGCCATTTTTTTGTCACCTTACATCACAAAAAGTGTAATACCAAGCGATCAAAAAGTCATATGCACCCTTAAAAAGTACCAATCAAACCGTCATCTCATACTGAAAAAAATGAGCCCCTATATAAGACAGTTGCCCAAAATTTTAAAAAAAACTATGGCTTTCAGAATATGGAGACACTAAAAATGTTTCTAAAAAATTCTGGTGTATTTGGTATTGTCGTGTCTGTAACAACCTGCTCTATAAAAAATACCACAAGATCTAACCTGTCAGATGAACACTCAGGCTGGGTTCACACCTGAGCGTTTTACAGCGCGTACGATCGCGCTGTAAAACGCCCGACGCTCAAACAAGTGCTTGAGCTTTTTTTTGGGCGTTTGTCGCGCGTTCCCGCACATAGAAATTCGGGAACACGCGACAATGTGTGAACGCCAGTCTCTGTATGCGCGATTGTAAACGCCCGTACAATCGCGCATACAGAGCGCTCGTTTCAGAACGCTCAGGTCTGAACCCAGCGTAAATAACAAACAATAAAAACTGTGCCAAAACAGCTATTTTTGTTACCTTGCCTCACAGAAAGTGTAATATAGAGCAACCCAAAATCATATGTACCCTAAAATAATACCAAGAAAACTGCCACCTTATCCCGTAGTTTCCAAAATGGTGTAATTTTTTGGGGAGTTTCTACTCTAGGGGTGCATCAGGGGGGCTTCAAATGGGACATGGTGTCAAAGACCAGTGTATTACTGTACTGCAGCGGCACTCCTGCACTCAGAAGAAATCCAGGCCGGTATCACACGGTCCGTGTTTCATAGACGTGTGCATGAGGCTTAACACTGAATAAACTCTGAACTGCAGTCAACTATAGTACAATGAAATATGAAATGCTGACAAAAATAATATGAAATGCTGAAATGAATAAAGGCAAAGCATATCTCACAACCTGGTGTAGAAAGAGACAAATAAAATTCATCTTTATCTTCATTTGGTTTTGCATCAGTTTCTAGAACATCTATTACAGGAAATGAAACCGATTTTGCCCTGGAGGCGTATGTAGTCTTATCGCAAACTTTCAGCTCTCGGGAGAGGATTTTGTTCTGAGCCTAAAAACACATAAAACAATAGAGCAATAATACAATATATAGGGCCAATACAAAATATTGTATTAAAGGGTTATCCAGCTATTTTAGGCTACTTTCACACTAGCGTTCGGGCGGATCCGTTCTGAACGGATCCGATCATATTAATGCAGACGGAGGCTCCGTTCAGAACAGATCCGTCTGCATTAAAATAGCAAAAAAAAAGCTAAGTGTGAAAATAGCCTCGGACGGATCCGTCCAGACTTTCAATGTAAAGTCAATGGGGGACGGATCAGCCTGAAGATTGAGCCACATTGTGGCATCTTCAAACGGATCCGTCCCCATTGACTTACATTGTAAGTCTGGACGGATCCGCACGGATCCGCTCGCCTCCGCACGACCAGGCGGACAGCTGAACGCTGCAAGCAGCGTTCAGCTGTCCGCCTGTCCGTGCGGAGGCGAGCGGAGCGGAGGCTGAACGCCGCCAGACTGATGCAGTCTGAGCGGATCCGCTCCATTCAGACTGCATCAGGGCTGGACGGCTGCGTTCGGGTCCGCTCGTGAGCTCCTTCAAACGGAGCTCACGAGCGGACCGACGAACGCTAGTGTGAAAGGAGCCTAAATAAGAGTAATAATAAATGCTTAGAATGCCCTAAAACAATTGAAGTAGTAAGGGAGGGTTTATTTATGCAGGGTTTTTACCTTCTGTGTGCTATTTAAAAAAAAAACCAGCACATGGAGCAGTAAAAGTGTACGGGGCTATTCGCACATCTGTGTGCCTGATCTAAGAAACTCAGTGCATGTCACATTCTGGTTCATTTTTGCAAATCAGATTTGCTTGTTCAAGTGTGAGAAAAGTGAGGGAAATAAATGCACGTGTCCATTTCACAGATCCTTTTTTTTATGGCCAGAGCATTGGACACGGTTTCATGAATAAGGCCGAATACTTACCTTCCCAAACCTGCTGCTCTCCAGTCCCATTCTCTGTATAGTGGTCTCCAGCAATTACATGTCAATATGGAAATGTGACCACTGCAGCCAAACACCGGCCACAGATGTGACTTCAGTGGTCTTGATGCGTCATACAGAGTTCTGTGGTGTAGCAGATAGCATCAGAACAGGATTGGTGGGGGAGTAGGTGGATAAGGTGAGAATTACTTCTTTATTAATTTATAATATTCTAAGGCTATTTAAAAAAAAATAAGAGGTGGCTGGGCATTGGGCAAGAGTTTTCTGGTCCTGTTATATTCATGGCCTACTGGTGTTCTGCAGTAGCTCCAGCACCAACATTGGATGCTAGAATTACACAGCTCTATCCATTGTGTAGTGGATGAAGCTGGTGACTGCAGTGCTGCTCACATTCACTTCACTGGGAGCAGCGCTGGGGTACACAATGGACAGAGCTGTGCAATTCCAGTGCCTATTTTCCGCACTGGAGGTGCTTCAAAACAGCTGATCAGCAAGGTTGCGGGCTGTCAGACCCCAATGATCAGATATTGATGGATTATCCTGAGGATAGACCATCAATATAGAATTACTGAAAATCCCTTTAAGGGATTTAGCTAGGAATTAGCTAGGAATTAGGTGCTCTCTATACAGGGGGAGATTTAATAGGACTGGCGCTTTCTGCATCGTTTTTGATATCCCCTGCACTGTCGGAGGATACACCACATTTATGATGAGCCGCGAGGGTGGCGTAAGAAGAGTCCGTTGAAACTTTTTTTTTTAAAGTCACATTAAAAAAGTCACAAATATACAGCTTGCAACTTTTTAAATGCCACTTTTCTGGCTCAAGGGAGATGATAAATCTCCCCATAGTATCCCCTGAAAATTCCACTCCAATCTCAGATTTACAGCTATATGCAGACAAGGTGCTGGCTTAATTGTTATCTAAGTCATGTCTCAAGGCCTGTTTAAAGAGGACCTTTCACCAAACAATGCAATGCAGTGCAATCTGACAGCAGTATGTTATAGGAGGCAATGAGCGGATTGATATATAGTTTTATGGGAAAAGATTCAGTAAAATGTATAATTTATACATTTACATCTGCAGCCATGTGAACACCTATTGGTACAGGAAGGAGAGGTTATCAGTGATTGACAGCATTGTGTGTATAAGTGTACAGTCGTGGCCAAAAGTTTTGAGAATGACACAAATATTAGTTTTCACAGAGTTTGCTGCTAAACTGCTTTTAGATCTTTGTCTCAGTTGTTTCTGTGATGTAGTGAAATATAATTACACGCACTTCATACGTTTCAAAGGCTTTTATCGACAATTACATGACATTTATGCAAAGAGTCAGTATTTGCAGTGTTGGCCCTTCTTTTTCAGGACCTCTGCAATTCGACTGGGCATGCTCTCAATCAACTTCTGGGCCAATTCCTGACTGATAGCAACCCATTCTTTCATAATCACTTCTTGGAGTTTGTCAGAATTAGTGGGTTTTTGTTTGTCCACCCGCCTCTTGAGGATTGACCACAAGTTCTTAATGGGATTAAGATCTGGGGAGTTTCAAGGCCATGGACCCAAAATGTCAACGTTTTGGTCCCCGAGCCACTTAGTTATCACTTTTGCCTTATGGCACGGTGCTCCATCGTGCTGGAAAATGCATTGTTCTTCACCAAACTGTTGTTGGATTGTTGGAAGAAGTTGCTGTTGGAGGGTGTTTTGGTACCATTCTTTATTCATGGCTGTGTTTTGGGGCAAAATTGTGAGTGAGCCCACTCCCTTGGATGAGAAGCAACCCCACACATGAATGGTCCCAGGATGCTTTACTGTTGGCATGACACAGGACTGATGGTAGCGCTCACCTTTTCTTCTCTGGACAAGCCTTTTTCCTGATGCCCCAAACAATCGGAAAGAGGCTTCATCGGAGAATATGACTTTGCCCCAGTCCTCAGCAGTCCATTCACCATATTTTCTGCAGAAGATCAATCTGTCCCTGATGTTTTTTTTTGGAGAGAAATGGCTTCTTTGTGCCCGGCGCATGCGCATAAAGCAGACGCGCGATGCGATCCCGGCCAGTGAGGGTGCCGGGCGCATGCGCTGAAGATGGCCGGGGACACTAGTACAGCGCTTCAGAGTAGCCGCCCAGCTCAGTGAATATTGATGAGCTGGGCGGCGCTTCAAACGGCAGTTGTGGCGAGGCTGGCTGGGCGCAAGTTGATATGAAGCACCGCCCCTTGGGCAGATTGAACACCAGGAAAGCAGGTTATAAAACTTATTTTTACTGTATTTATGAGGTGGACAGGGGGGATAATTAGATGATTCTAATACCCTTTATAAGACCTATACTGTCATATATACCCCTAAATATGCTTTTTGGGCCTGTCAGTGTCCCTTTAAGCAGCAACTTTTCCAATTTCCAATATTTATGTAATTCTCAAAACTTTTGGCCACGACTGTACATAGAGTGACAGCTGTCAGTCACGGATAACCACTCCCTTCTGTACCCATAGGTGTTCACAGGGCTGCAGATGTAAATGTATAAAATACCAGTTTTACTGACTTTTCTCCCATAGAACTAATATATCAATATGCTCAGGATCTCCTGCTCTATAACATGGTGCTGTCAGATTATATTGTATTTTTTGGTGAAAGGTGCTCTCAAGGTTGAACATGGACTTATAGAATAGCTGCCTTACATCTACCTTACATGGTGATATGCAAATGAGCTCTTAACACGCTCTATAGATATATGCTATGAGAACACTGTAAGTGTTACAACCATCTGCCTGAATTTTTCTTCATGGCTTCCCTTCCTTGACTATAGACTAACCTATGTTTTTTTTTTTTTTTTTGTTTTTTTTTTATTAAACAGTTAATGATCTCTTTTCTGACAATGGGAAATGTCCATAATCATAAATCTTCCTCCCCTGTTTCCTCCCCTCCAGGAAGATAATATGCAAATGAGCTCTTAACAAGCCAGCACCTCATCATTAGCTTATTTAATATCCGAGTCATGTCTCAAGGCCTATTTAAAGGTTCTAACACTGACAGAGGAGCATGTATAGGCTATAAGTCTCCTCACGCTGATTAAGGCGCTCCCTCCCCAAGGACAGATAGTACCCCACAAACTATGATAGTTTCTATTTATATTTAGGGTTATCTGTTAAAGGGTATGGTTAAGGTGAGCACATTTCGCTCAAGTCAACATGCAATGATAAGTAATGTGACTCTGTATAGGCAAACAACAAAACCAACAATAAAAAGTCAACAAGAAATAATAAAACCAATACACAATGAAAAGCAAACTGACAAAGTTCAACTGACCATTTCTTCTGCCTCTTTAATCCTATAAGTAAGTAAGTCCTGGCATACAAAGGGGTTTGAAGTAAGGCCATCGTGTTTCTTAAATATAGCTGTGAAAAGATATTGATTAAAATTGAAGGAATTGTCTGCAATTCTGGTATACTTTGCCAAAGAAAAAAAGGCACTTGCCTGGTTACTGATGCTCCATTGCTGTGCTAAGGGGTCCTGTCCCCGCTGCTTCTGGTCTCCAGTGGATCACAAGTATGCTGTCCTGTCCGTCATCATGAGGTCCGCTGCAGTCATTCACTGACTTCAGCAGTCAAGTGCCACTTGGGTCACGTTATCACTGAGGTCAGTGAATAGCTGCAGATGATGATGGATGTTATGTTACACTTCCAGTGCACAGGCAACTGGATTCAGTGGGGATGGGACCTCGGCGCTGGAATGAAGTGTCAGTGATTAGGTAAGTGCCTTTCCTTCTTTAGGCAGAGTAGGTTTGGATACATAAGTAAAATTGCAGTGGAGGTCAGAAAACCCCTATAAGCATATGTACTGCATCGTCACTATATATTTTTATGTACCGTTATACGAAAAAGGGACACCCCATGTAAACTTTTTTTTTTAACAAATGTTTATTCACACAAGTAAAGGTGATGTAATTAAATATTAAAAGATGTAACAAATTTTTATGCACATTCAAAGAAAATATGAGAAAATGACTCTGTAATGGTACTCTAACCATTAGACTTGCTTTTATTTTTTTTATCCTACAGTTTCAAAATGAAAGTTAGAAACTACTTGATTTCTATGAGATGGCTTTTTTTTTCCATCTGCAAGTTTTAAGAAATGACGCAACATACCTGTGCGATCAGTGATCTGATGATGGGGAAGGGATGCTGTATACTTGGACATGCTTCAGTCTGCAGACACATCAGAACATAGTACAAATTTCAACTATAAAGTTGGGTTGTCCTGCCATACATATTGATGCTATATTAAAGGGGTTGTCCTGCCATACATATTGATGCTATATTAAAGGGGTTGTCCTGCCATACATATTAATGCTATATTAAAGGGGTTGTCCTGCCATACATATTAATGCTATATTAAAGGGGTTGTCCAGTCATACATATTGATGACTTATCGTCAGGATAGGTCATTAAATATTGATCGTCAGGGTTCCATGAGATTGCTGCTTCCTATTCATTACACTGCACAATCTGATCTGATATTGATCACCTATCCTGACAACAGGGGATCAATAAAAATGTCAGGACAACCCTTTTAATATTTTTATAATTAGGGCTGTTTAAATAAGTTAGTTGGCCAAGGGTTCATGAGTGCCCCCCTTTTCTGAACATTGTCCAAGTAACTTAAACATTATAAAACAGTTCCCTAACTAAAGTAGTTTGCTTTCCCCTTTCTTCTCTAACTGGCACAGACCATAATGACAACTTCTTCCAGCCATGCCTTATTTCTGTGGAGACCTTTTTCATAGTGTTGCAATGTGAATGTGAAGTAGATGAAGCATGACGCACCGTGTGTGCTGGTTATATAATCTCACACTATAAAAAAGGTCCATAATGGACAGACACAGTGGGAATAATGTGTGGCCTTGCAAGAATTACATAGTACAACATAGATTGTAGTGACTGACCACCAATAAGGCAACTGATTGCACCTTTCAAGTTTGAAGCACTTTTTGTCTCATGTTCAGTACATTATGAATTTGGCATTTAAATATTGCAGACTGCATGGAATATATAGCTACAGCACCTTATATACGCAGCACCTGACATTCTCATTGGACTGCTCGACCTTATTTATTAAATTGTTTCTGTACAGTTTGCTGCCCAGACATATTTGGCTACTTGTATTTCCAGCGCCCTCTTCAACTATTCCCCAACCTTCACACAAGTCCTTATCCTACTGCTATCCTACATTTTGTGCTTGTTGCTGCCCCATTACTGTACTTGTTGTGCTGCAAATGACCCCTAAATACCATATAAAAAATAAATAAATTGTGACACACGGAAAATGACCCAAAAATAATGGCAGATAGTGTTCCCAAAAATCATAATGTTAAAAAGCTAGTGTTCCACACATTAATAGTGACTAAATGGTGTTCCACACAGTAAAAAGTATACTCCTTTGTGCTCCACACAGTCATTTGGCCCAATTTACTCCCCTTACAGTAATAGCGACCCTTTTTAGGCCCCGTTCTCTACTTCCTACAGAAGTAATGTTGCCCGCTACCCCCACCGTTCAGCTGTTCTGCGGTAGCTAAAGTAGCAATGGTGCCTAACATTTCTGTAGTGGACAGACTTGATTATTGCAGTAATGCTTCTACTGAAGTGAATGGAAGCAGCACTGTGGTAATCAACTTCACTGCAAAGTAATCAGCTGTAGTTCCAGTGCCAGAGCTATGACAGAACAGCTGATTGGCAGGGGTGCAGGGTGTTGGACCCCTGTCGATCAGACATAGATGGCCTATCCTAAGGATTTTGATGCAAACCTCTTTAAGGCCCCTTCCATGGTGAAATCACAGTGGTGGATGTTGATGGCTTCTGTCGAAAGGATTGCTATACTCATAACATAGATTTCAGTACCCACAACTGCCAGACAGCCACAGTGTGCATGGCTGCACCAAGGAGCAGGAGTTGCTGATGCTGGAGGCATGATATTCTCTCCTTAAAGAGAACCTGTCAACTCTCTTGACATGTCTGGTTTGGTAAATACAGTAGGTATACTCACTAATTCAGGAGCCCCTTAGAACTCTACAGTGTTCCTAGACCTACAGCTGCCACACAAAGGAGCAGGGTTGGCCTACACTAAATGCATCTCTATGAATTCAGCACTAGGACCTGCAGCAGTCAGGTAGTCATAATGGCAACACTGAGTAGCAAGGGTGGCCCATATTGGAGGCTTTAAGGTTATCGTATGGTGCTTAGGGTGAATTCTCCAAAAATAATTTATTTGTACTATGGACACCCTTAGGCTACATTAACACTGCATTTAAGGAGTATACGTTTGGCACAAGTGGTGGGAAAGCTCCTGACATTTACATTAAATAGAGCACTGGGCACCCATTTCAGGCAGTGGAGGTTAAAGGAGTGTTCTTTTGGCCTCTGTTAGAGTGATATGTGTCAGCTTACCATTTTCTACTTTATATGGAAGTATAGCGGAATGCACTTTACTAAACAGTGAGCCACCATTAAAAAGTATGTATTGTGGTCAATGGCTGATGTATAGACATGTAGTGGTATAAATTCAGAATACTTCAGATATACCTCCGATGTATAAAACAAACCCGGGTGAACATAACATTCTGGATCTAGATAGATGAAATAAAACTCTTGAGGCTATATGCCTCCTATATGTCACTGAAAAGATATCCAAAATACATTTTAACAAAAATCACTGAAGTATAAAAATACATCTTTGATGTTGACAATGATTAGGGACATCTTCACATATACTCTTAAATAGGGAAATCTCCAAATAAATCCTGAAGACACATATAATAAGGGACTTCTACAACCTGCACACACCGGACCTGTTCTCAGTCTCCTCTGAGCTGTCAGTTTAACGGTCACTGCAACTGTCTGCATCCATATCAATCAGGGACAGACAGAACCAAAGGGACCTGATGGGGGTTTGAGCATCCAAAAAATCTATGCTGGATGTTATAACGGAGATCTAGGGAGGGTGCTAAGCATAACATTTATGCAACCAACACAACACTCACCTGCAACAGACAACAAAACCTGGAACCCATGTGCAAGTGCTGCTGTTCAGAACACAAACGAACACAGCATACACCAGACATCACACAGGAACCCAGGACCATAAGTTGCAATAATAAGGAAACCCCACACACACCTTCATAACACTGTGTAACATAGTTTTATGACCAGAAGGGTGGCCCCCACTGGCAGATGGTAAAATAACCAGGAGGATGTCTCCAGCAAGCATGGCTGAAGCACCCTCTCTGACTACTGCCTTACACTGAGGCTATATAGGGCCAAGTAGCCACACCCACAGTCAGACACACCCCAGGGTTCACACAGAAAGAAGGGAGTTAACCCTTCCTACACCAGGCAGGGTAGTGAAGCCACACAAAGGGAAAAGCACACAAACACACTCACCTGTTACCGCCGGCAACGGCATGCGTGGCAACCGTGTCCTGAAGAACAGCCAGCAGGCCGAGACACTGCCACCACATGCACACAACACCAGACGTTGCCGCGGACAACCGCAAGTGAAGGGAGGTGTCTAAGTGCATACAAACATGACCTCGTGCACAACAAACAGACAAAGGAAGTGCACACAAACACACGTTGCCAAGGGCAACTGCACGCATGCCTGTTGTCCGCGGCAACCGCACCTGAGGCAAACCACTAAGTGCCCCCAGCTGACACAACACCAAACCGCGGGCAACTGCATGCGGCTCCCAAGGAGTCACGACCATGACCAAGGGTCGTGACAATGAGACGTGCAAGATGAAGGGCAGGGTTCCCTCAGATATAATCTTGGGCCATTTTTAAAAAGGACCAGGCTCAATGGTCCATATCACAGCCAATCTTCATACTGGCTAGCATATAAGGCCCAGATTTTAGTAATTCTTTGCTAATGTTATAGGGCTATTCACATGAGCATATAATTTCTGTCAGTATTTGAAATCTGCAGCATGTCCTAATTTTGTGCATATTTGCTTCCAAATATGCACATTATAGACTATGGCGTGCATAAAAAAATGCAGGAAGGAATACACATGTAAATTCGGATGAAATGGGCATCTTTCCCACGATTGAGTTTTCTGTCAGGATAGGATGTGTGTCAGCGGCGTAGCGTGGAATGCCAGCACCCTGGGCAAGCCAAGTATTGCGCCCCCCCCCCCAACCTGTGGCCACGTCCCCTTTTTTACAGATAATGTAGTAGATGTCACCTGCAGTCCTATGTAACACCACAGATAACCCAGTGATAACTCTCTGAGTACAGAAAATGTAGTAGATGTCACCTGCAGTCCTATGTAACACCTCAGATAACACAGTGATAACTCTCTGAGTACAGAAAATGTAGTAGATGTCACCTGCATTCCTATGTAACACCACAGATAACCCAGTGATAACTCTCTGAGTACAGATAATGTAGTAGATGTCACCTGCAGTCCTATGTAACACCACAGATAACACAGTGATAACTCTATGAGTACAGAAAATGTAGTAGATGTCACCTGCAGTCCTATGTAACACCTCAGATAACACAGTGATAACTCTCTGAGTACAGAAAATGTAGTAGATGTCACCTGCAGTCCTATGTAACACCACAGATAACCCAGTGATAACTCTCTGAGTACAGATAATGTAGTAGATGGGTGTGGGCCCTAGAATTCAGAACACGCACAGTGTGACCTAAAGTCTGGGGCCAGGATGCGGCAGGGTGGGCCAAATTCTATATCCACCCTCCTATCACTACAGAACATACAGGATAATACAGCGCCCCATACCTCTTCCATCCAGTGACGTCTCTTTGATGTAGATGTTCTCTTTCCTCATCTTCTCCTTTCACACCTTCAGACCAGACCACCACAACAAAATCTTAGTTTACTACTTTTCCATCATCCTCCCATCTTCTGGACAAATCATCCTACCACCCCCGATACTGTGCCGCTGTGCTCCCCAATTCTATACTGCAGAAACAGATAAACCCCCTGATAATAGTAGTACCATGCAGATAGTGCCCATCAATAATTATTGGCACACAGTGCCATAAAATAACTGCGCCCCAGCAAATAGTGCCCCTGACACTAATAGTGTAAACATAACGTCCCCCAAAAATAATTCTGGTAAGCCGATACTGTGCCAAGGTGCCCCCACAGTAATAGTGCTCCCAAAAGTCCCACCAATAGGAATAATTCTCTGCTAGAGCACACATTGTAGTAATAGTGCTCCTACAGTGCCCCCAACATGTCCCCACTGTGCCCCGGAAGGAATAATGCTCCCATAGCGCCCATACTAATAATCATGTTCCCCATAGACCCCCAGTAGTAATAAAGCCCACCATAATGCCCCCCAGTAGTAATAATTCTCCTTATAATGTGACAGTACAAAAAATGCTTCCTTATAATGTGTGCCAGTGCAAAAAATACCACCTTTTAATGCCCCCAGTTGAGATAATGTCCCCATATTGCCCCCATGATGTGTCAGTATAAAATGCCACTATATAGTGCCCCCAGTAAATGCCCCCGTAGTGCTCCTCTCCATCCTTCCTCCTAGTGCCTCCATAACGTACCAGTATAAAATACCCCTATAGATGACCCCATAGTACTCCTCTAGCCCCTTTCCCATAGTACCCACCATAATGTGTCCCAGTATAAAATGCCCCTATACAGAGCCCCCCATATAAAATACCCCTTCTTTGTGGCCTCAATAGAAGCCCCCATAGTGCCACCCAATAATGTGCCAGTAAAAAGTGCCCCCCAATAATGTGCCAATAAGAAGTGCCCCCCCCCCCCATAGATGCCCCCCAATCATATGCCAGTAACAAGTGCCCCCATAGCGCTCCTTTCCTGTATTGTACCATATACAAAAAATAAACACTTTGGCACCGATGTGATGCAGGCCTCTTCAGGCCTGTGTCCCGCGCTGTACGGCTCAGGCTGCGCGATGATGTCATCTCGCCGCCTGCCATGGCCTCTGATAGGCACTAGGTCTGCAGCCTATCAGAGGAACGGGGAAGGTAGACTCCTCTCCCTCCCCTGCCCCGCCTCAGCACATCCATCTGTATCGCTATCCTGAGGGCGACGATACAGATGACTATGGAGATGAGCGCTTCCACCTCGCCTAATTGGCGGTGCGTCCCTGCTGGAGCCTGTGTAATTTTGCGCCTGGGGCAACCCCCCCGGCCCCTCCCATGCTACGCCACTGATGTGTGTAGTGAATGCATAGAATCCAGACTGAATACTGACCTATTTATTCCATTAGGTCTGTGCACATGAGCATAGTTTTTCATGCATCATCTTTGCGTTCAGAAAAAATCACAGCATGTTCCATATTGTGTGTTTTTTACGCAGCTCTGGCTCCATAGAAGTGAATGGGGCCTGTGTGAATAATGGAAGGCATCCAGATGAAATGCGTCTTTCACTAATAGTTGCTGGGAGATGGAGACTGTCATTCTTCAGTTTTTCTTCACGCGTGTGAAAAACACATGCAATCCGGGCGGAAAAAAACGCACACACTGAATACAATCACAAACAAAACTGATTGAACTTGCCTGCAAAACCATCAGCTTTTCCCTGAAAAGATCCCAGCACATTCCATATCGCTCAAGTAAAAGAGGCCTTACCGCTTCAATACTGATGACAGTCCGCCTCCCGGATACAATCAGATTTCCATACGCTCGTGTGAAAGCGGCCATTGGCAGAACTGCACAGCTCCATCCACTGTATCCCCAGTCACTTCAGTGGGAAAAGCGCAGCACTAACCAGCTCCATCCATATTGATGACCTTTCTATAGATAAGTCATCATGGCCTAAATCTTGGAGAAATCCTTTAACCAGTTGTAAGTTTGCTCCTCCACCACCAATGAGTTAAAAATTGCACTTCTTTTGAGTGGTGCAATCTGACAATATTGTCCCCAGAACAGAAAAGTTTGTGCTACCCCATGTAGTGCAAGGAGCCAACTATTTCCCAGAGAAATATTCCTGAACACTAGAGGGCGCACCATACAAACTATTTAGGGAGAAGGAAATAGTAATGCCTCTCTAAACTCAGGCCCCATTCACACATAAGTATTTCGGTCATTATTTTGCATCACTAATCGAAAGCCGAAACTGGAACTCGAATCTGCAGAGAAAAAGAATCATGGAAAGGATTGCTCCTCTTTTGGTTTTTGGACAAACTTTATTTATATGTGTTAATAGAGATATACATTTTTTCATACCCCACTCTCGGATTTTATAGGCAGTGTTTTGGACAAATTCTTGGTTCTAGGTTACAAATACTAATGCAACTTACCAGAATACTGCCTGACTGAGTAGCCTTAGGCCCCTTTCAGACGAGCGAGTTTTCCGCACAGGTGCAATGCATGGTGTGAACGCATTGCGCCAACCGCACTGAATCCGGACCCATTCATTTCAATGGGTCTGTGTACATGAGTGTTTTTTTTCACAATCGCAGCATTTTCGATATTCTGCATTGTTCACGCAGCCCTGGCCCCATAGAAGTGAATGGGGCTGCATGAAAAACGCATTGCATCCAGAAGCAAGTGCGGATGTGATGCGTTTTTCACGGATGGTTTCTTAGAGATGTTGTTTAGAAAACGTAATGTTTACATCACGCGTGTGAAAAACGCATCATTGCGCATTTTACCCGCGCGATAAAAACTGAACGCAATCGCAGACAAAACTAACTGAACTTGCTTGCGAAATTGTGCAAGTTTTCCTGAACGCATCCGGACGTAATCCGTATCATCCGTGTGCAAAAGGCCTTACATCTCCTGATAATGTGCAAAGTAAAATAAAGCAGGATTTTGACATTTTTGCCACAGATCTCCGAGTGGATTCTATTTTTTCAGATCGTGCCAAGAATAAAAATGTTTGTTCTTGGTGCGGTTTCCACATAGACACCATGGGAATCCATGGTGGGAGTCTGCGTACAGCTAAGCCCCATTCAATGGAGTTAAACTGCAAGTGGGTCCGCAACTTTGAAACTGAAAAAAACACATCAGAACCGTGGCGCTTTCTACTGCGGAATGCACACATCGCCTTGTGGTGGAGAGAAGTTGAAGGAACAGTTGAGAAACTTTTCAGGAGAGATTGATCAAAACCAATGTACAGGAAGACTGTCTTTATTGCCCGTAGCAACCAATCAAATTCCGCCTTTAATTTTCCAATGGAGCTCTGAAAAATAAAAGGTGGTGTCTGATTGGTTGCTATTTGCACCTAAAAGCCAGTTGTACTTTACACCAGTTTTGATAAATCTCCCCCTTCCTTTCTACCACAAGAAATACATGGGAGGTTACACGGCTCACCTGTCCCTCATTACTGCTGGGAGCTCTGTAGCCTTTGTACAATGCAAACACTCGCTGTGCTCTACTGAGCGAGAACTCCACGTTTACCAGCTAAACCCTCTGCCAGGCTGAAGCCATTATCAAGATGCCTTGCAAATTCAGGCTTTTGCTGGAAAATGCAGATCGGTTGGTTGTTATCTGTCAGAAAGGAGAAGAATTCCTGCTCCTGGAAGGAATGCAACATCTAGTGGTGCTGGAGAAAGCCAGCCTGGTGGTCGGCAAGTAAGTCACTGTCACCCATCACAGCCTTCTAGAAATCCATTCACCTGTCTATTAGCATTAACTGGATTCCAGTGACTCACTGAAACATTGGTTTAGTATTTTCTACACAATGATTATTATAGTACTCCCTGTAATTTGCCTTAGACCAGTGTTCTGTATAAAAACTTCTCAAATGTCTATAGTGAATACTCCTAGAGAGGAGCGAACTTGTGTTTCCATAACTTATGGTCCTGTGGTAGCGGAATCCATAACGGAATTCTTAGATAACCTGAACCTTGTACGCTGAACTTGAAACACAAGTTCGCTCAACACTAAATACTGACATTTTAACTTTCTCTAATGAAACAGAAAGAAATCGCATTACTATTTCTCTTTTGGTATTTCTTTCATGTCTCCAGATACCTTCCACTAGGTGAGTTGTATTTAGTGTTGAGCGAACTTATGTTTTAAGTTCGGTGTCTAAAGTTCGGGTTATCGAAGTATCCCGTTATGGATTCTAAATTCTGTTATGGTCCGTGGTAGCGGAATCCATAACGGGTTACTTCGATTAGAGTTCAGGTTATCGAAGTATCCCGTTATGGATTCCGCTACCACGGACCATAACGGAATTACCATAATGGAATTTAGAATCCTTAACGGGATACTTCGATATGCCGAACTTAAAACACAAGTTCGCTCAACACTAGTTGTATTCCATATACAGCCATATTCTAACAACGCACATTTGGCTTTGTCTAGATCACGTTTCCCAATTTTTATTTTTATTTTAATTTTAAGGGACATACTTATGCCCTACAGATCATCTTGGGCCACAATCCCACAGTCAGGACTTGTTCACATTTCCGTTTTTCACTGACTTGTGCTTATCTGCATTTTCTGCAGATAGCACATGTACCCATTGATTTTAATGTGTCTGTTCACATATCACCCACTGGCGGTGGGTCAGTGAAAGAAATCGCAGAAACATGCAATACTTTCGTCTGTGATGCGGCCCAAACACGCCCATTATTGTCTATGGGTCTGTAAAAAAAAACATGGACAAAACGTGGTGGCCATTTTTCACTGAGCACTGATAGGAGATGCTTTGGAAATTAACGTTCAGCTGAGCAGTGTCTGTGAAATTTGAATGACACACAGAAAGAAAAAAAAAAAAAAAAACGGACACACAGTCCAAACAAGGACATGAAACATGCACCAATTTTCGGACAAGGAAATGTGAAATTGGCCTCAGTGTTTGATCAGTAATTTTCTTCAGTGATTGTGAGCCAATACAAGGTGCCGGTCCAAAACACAGAACAGGTGGAAATGTTTCCATTACACCTTCACGGTGTAGGCTTCTCTCCTGGTTTTGTCTCTGAGTCACTGATGAAACACTGACCAAATACTGCCTGTGTGAAACTGGCCTAAGGCCTCTTTCATACAAATGATACAGATTGGCTCCGGATGCGCTCAGTGAAACTCGCACCATTTTGCAAGCAAGTTCAGTCAGTTTTGTCTGCGATTACGTTTATATTTTTTTTCCCTGGGGGTGCAATGTGTTTTGCTGCGTTTTTCAGGCGCGTGATAAAAACTGAAGACTAACAAAAAACATCTCGTAGCAGCCATCAGTGAAAAACTTGTTGCATCCAGATGCAATGCATTTTTCACTGAAGCCCCTTTCACTTCTATGGGTCCAGCACCACTATTTAAGTGCGTAAAATAAATAATAGAACAGTTCTATCCTTTTCCGTAATGCAGACAAGTATAGTACATGTTCTGTATTTTTGCAGGTGCCACAGAACAGACATGCGAATGTCGACAGCACACGGTGTGCAGTTCGCATCTTTTGTGGCCCCGTTGAAGTGAATGGGTATGCATCTTACCCGCAAAAAGTGTGGATCAGATGCAAACAAAAAATATGTTTGTGTGCATGATCCCTTAGGGAGAGTTCACATCACCGTTTCCATTCTGATCCATCATAAGAACAGAAAAAAAAGATTATTTAAAAAAACGGATCCTGTACATCAGTTATGCACATTTGGCATCCGTTCAAGCCATTTACTTCTGAGATCATTTTTTATTTTATTTTTTGTCAGAAAAAAGGTCCTTGATCCAGTACTTTTTTTCTACCTATAAAAATGGATCTCAGACGAAAATGGCTCTTACAGATGCCATACGTGCATAACTGATGCACAGGATGCTTTTTGTTTTACAGGATCATGTGAGTTTTTTTTTCTGTTCTTCTGACAGATTAGAAGAACGGAAAAATAACGGTGATGTGAACTCTCCCTAAACAGTGTAGTCCTAAGGCCTCTTTCACACGGGGGTTGTGGATGACGTATTATTATTATTATTTTTCTGTGAGTGAAAAGCATTTTAATGCATTTTGCATGCGCTTGAGAAAAATCGGCATGTTTGGTACCCAGACCTGAACTCGGACTTCTTCACAGAGGTTTGGGTTAGGTCTTGTGTAGATTTTATTATTATCCCTTATAATAAGGTTATAAGGGAAAATAATAGCATTCCTAATACAGAATACATAGTACAATAGGGCTGGAGGGGTTAAAAAATAAAAATGTATCTCTCCTCATCCACTTGTTCGCACAGCCCAGCTTCTCTTCTTTCTTCTTTGATGACCATCAAAGAAGAAGAAGAAAGAAGAGAAGCCGGGCTGCACAAACAAGTGGATGGAGTGAGTTTAATTTTATTTTTTAACCCCTCCATCCCTATTTTACTAAGCATTCTGTATTAAGAATGCTATTATTTTCCCTTATAACCATGTTATAAGGGAAAATAATAATAATGATCTGGTCCCCATCCCGATCGTCACCTAGCAACCATGCGTGAAAATCGCACCGCATTTTCACTCAATGCACAAGTGATGCGTGAAAATAACTGCTCATGTGCACAGCCCCATAGAAATGAATGGGTCCAGATTCAGTGCGCGTGCAATGCGTTCACCTCACACATTGCACCCCGCACTGAAAACTCGCCTGTGTGAAAGAGGCCTAATTGATGTGCATGGAAGAAGTGCACGTAATCCACGATGTGTGCCGGTAGCCTTAGAGGACTTGAACATGCGATTGTTTGAATGCTTATACCATAGACTGGAGTACACTGCGAGTTGTACTGGCATTCTATTAAGACCTGCCGCAGACAGTTTGCTATGGCAGGCCAGGGGCCTTTATAAGTTCCCGGGCTGCCAAAGCAAGCAATCAGAACTCTGCAGTTTCACAATGAAGGGGCTATCGGAAGATAAATGGAGCTCCCTCCCTCTCTCTAACCTCTCGGATTCCTCAGTCACTACTGAGAGCAGCATCTGAGGGGTTCAATTAGCAGGATTTATTGGCGTTATTGTAAATCCTGGTTATTGTAGTCATGTGTCAGCTGTATTACACATGCGTATGGAGCAGGCTCAGCTCATGAGTCCACTCCATGTCTTCCATGCATGCAAATGCTGTACAGATATGTAATTTTGCATTAAAGGGGTTATCCAATTTCAAGAAACCCCCCCCCCCCACATGTGCCAGGCCCCTCACCTGTAATATACTTAGGCTACTTTCACACTTGCGGCAGAGTGATCCGGCAAGCAGTTCCGTCGCCAGAATTGCCTTCCGGATCCGGCAAAACATATGCCAACTGATGACATTTGTAAGACTGATCAGGATCCTGATCCGTCTGAAAAATGCCTGATCAGTCAGAAAAATGCATTGAAATGCCAGATCCGTCTTTCCGGTGTCATCCGGCAAAACGGATCCGGCATTTTTTTTTTTCGCCTGTTTTCAGTCTGCGCAGGAGGATGGATCTGGCATTCTGGTATTTTGAATGCCGGATCCGGCACTAATACATTCCTATGGAAAAAAAATTCAGGCAAGTCTTCAGTTTTTTGGGGCGGAGATAAAACCGTAGCATGCTGCAGTTTTATCTTTTGCCTGATCAGTCAAAAAGACTGAACTGAAGAAATCCTGATGCATGCTGAACTGGATCACTCTCCATTCAGAATGCATTGGGATATGCCTGATCAGTTATTTTCCGGTATAGAGACCCTAGTACGGAACGCTATGCCGGAAAAGAAAAACGCTTGTGTGAAAGTACCCTTACCCCACTCCCCGCGCCACTCCTGGTCTCGCATCGCCGATGCTGCTTCTCCCTGCACAAGGATGAAAACATCCGGCGTTGGGGGGGGGGGGGGGAGCAGCCAATGGCAGACGGGGACGTCCCTATCATCGCGGGATTCCTTCTGGCATTGGCTGCTCCCCCCTGACACCGGATGTTTTCCGTGTGCAGGGAGAAGCAGCAGCGGCGGTGTGGGGACCAGGATCCGTGCTGGGAGTGGGGTAAGTATACTACAGGTGAGGGGGGTTATCTTGAAATTGGATAACCCCTTTAAGGGGTTTATATTCTTTAGAATAACTAATACCTGCAGATGCCATTAGCCTAATACACTATTCAGGATGTTGAGTGTTCATGATTTATTCTATGGAATTAAAGCATCTGTAATAAAGACATGTATTTGAAACTGATCACAACAGTATAACATAGCATTGTTGTTTTTAAGTGACGGCTATATAAAGGCTATAGGACCCACAGAGACTATACATGGTCAGTTTTCACATGCAGAATTTGAGACTGTGATTGACTGCTCTGGAAAATGTGTTCTACCAGGTAAGTGACTGTACTTTGTTACATATCTCTCCGCAATAATCAGTCTTATTTTGTTTTTCAACCTTTTTATAACAATATTTTCCACACAAATATATATCAAGATTTGAAAGGAAAAAAAAAGGAAAAAGAAAACCGAAGATCTTAATATTTCAGTCGTCAAATTGATTAATAAAGCTAACAAAATAACATTTGCCATATAAATCAAGCGACCATAATAGTGCCAGGCAGTGGATAAATACTGCTGTAGTATATTGCAAACAACAGTGTTACCAGCTTCTAAATAACGGTGCCATAAATTGGGAAAATAAAAGCTATTTGTGACACACCCAAATAATAGTGCTCCGTGCAGAATAAACAAGCGTTATACAGTGCCTTAATAAGACTGCCATGTATAATGGTTGATTATGTGATGGATAAACAATATCCTGCTGTAAACAATGTCCATTGACTCCTTGTTCAATTTGTTTTCCAGGCTTTATAGATGCTCACACCCATCCTGTGTGGGCAGGTGACAGAGTACATGAGTTTACTATGAAAGTAAGTTGATTTAAAGGGGATGTTCAATTTATTAAATGATATCCCCCAACACAACTAATTGTCATAATATAACAAAGACTTGCCTATTTCATCCCCCAATGCTTCATTTGTTTAGCTGCAGCAAAGACATGTCCGATACTCCATGTGACAGCTGCAGCCAGTTACTGGCCTCAGCAGTCTTGTGCCGTATACCGCTAAGGCCAGAGATTGCCTGCAGCAGTGCCTGTTGTGATTTTTTTTTATTTTTTTTAAGCCTGACAACCCCTTTAATGTTGGCTTAAGATACTTGAATATACTGTTGCGTATGCTACAAAGAGATTTATTCATTTTTCAATGTATATTCGGGATATGATAATACAGTTGAGAGCAGTGCTGAGAGGCACAGGGACTAAGGGACTCCATATGCAACCATACATGCTCTGCGAATACTGCTTTGTCATGTGCACAATGTCCGTGTCCAATCTTCTATGTGTGAATGGATGTTTATTATATGCTCTCCTACATATTTAACGCCACCTTTCTCGGATTTAGCTTGCAGGTGCCACTTACATGGATATTCATCAGTCTGGAGGAGGAATACATTTTACGGTAGAACATACAGAATCTGCTTCAGAAGAAGAACTGTTCTGTAGCTTTAAACAACGGCTAGAACGCATGCTCAGGGCTGGAACCACTTTAGTAGAGTGCAAGAGTGGATATGGGTTAAAACTAGATACAGAACTAAAGATGCTAAGAGTGATTGAACGAGCTCGGAGAGAACTGGATATTGGCATCTCTTCCACATATTGTGGCGCTCATAGTGTACCAAAGTAAGTAGTATTAAGCGCATACTAATATGACATTAATGCATGTTGTCCTAGTGATCTGAACAAAATTTCATTTCTATATGAATTTGTGAGCAATTATGTTTCCGGAAAACTTCTGCAGGAGATTTGTTTAACGAAAGGTATCAGGACTTGTAAACGAAATGCTAAATTGATCAAAATTCTATGGGTGCTTTCACACATGGCAGATTTGTTGCAGAAAATTTCTGCTATTGAAAAATCGGTCCAGTCATCTGAATGTGACTTGCGAAAATCCAAATGCTTCCCTCCAAAAACAACCCCATTCAGAGGAAGGGAACAGATTTTCAGTTGCAGAAATCTTCTGTACAAAATCTGCCACGTGTGAAGGTACCCTAATACTTTAGTTCCAATCAACCCAATGTCAAAAATCGTACATACTTATCCCTGTGCTTTTTTTTTTTCTTCTTGCGTGTCAGAGGAAAAAGTGTTAAAGAGGCCACGGATGACATTATAGAACATCATCTTCCTGCCTTGAAGCAAATGGCATTAAATGATGAAATTCACGTAGACAATATTGATGTCTTCTGTGAAAAAGGAGTCTTTGACCTGGAGTCCACAAGACAGATTCTTCTTGCTGGGAAAGCAATTGGCTTACATCTAAATTTTCATGGAGATGAACTTAACCCCATGAATTCAGCAGAGGTATTTATATGATTTAAGTATTTGTCTAAATTAAATGGCGAACAATGGTTTCAAATTAGCTTCATCTACATAGCTTCCAACAATTTTTACATTTATGGGTGTCTGCATAACCCCTTGAGGACCACACATTTTTTAACTGTTACAGAATGTTAAAATGCTGGAGAAGGCAGCTTATAGAAATGTGCCTGTCCAAATTAGTAAGCAGCTTTATTATACTATTTTGCTATTACTGACAGATCCAAAACCAAAGCCCTGCGACCACTGGATATAAGGAGAGCACGTCAGGTTGGGTAACAAGTACTGTATGCCAACTCTATTATGGAAATTGTCCTGCCAGAGACAGGGGTGTGTAATGTATGTGCCACCTCATCTATATCTGGATGATGCTCTTGTTTGGCAGCTGCTCTTGTTTGGCAGCAGATCAAATGATCCTGTCTATTGGTGGTCTTTCTGGGTCGTCCGAAGCCTGTTCTCTGTACATGTCCTCACGTAACCACTGCTTCCAACACCTCATAAGTTAGGTCAGAATGACCTAGATGGCAGGCAATTAATCAAACTGACCATCCTGCTTCTCTCCCTCCAATGATCCGCCTCCTCTCCAAAATCTTTAAACTAAGCAAAATGTCTTTGAGTGTGATGTAAAGACATGTCTAGCAGTCAACGATATCTCGTCAAAAGGTACACAACCCAAAAGCAGCCTTAGAAAGCCTTTTCATAGGGCAGCAGGGGAAGCACTTTTACGCCCTCTTGTGACAGAACCCCTTCCTCTATTTACTATTTCGGTTTCAATACATTATATTCAGAGATGATTTATATAATAGGGATAAGTACATTACAAGAATTGTGACATGATGGGGTGGAAACATAAAAATTCTAAGTGTGAAAGTAGCCTGAGCGGATCCGTTCAGACTTTCAATGTAAAGTCAATGGGGGACGGATCCGCTTGAAGATTGAGCCATATGGTGACATCTTCAAGCGGATCCGTTCCCATTGACTTACATTGTAAGTCTGAACGGATCCGCTCGCCTCCGCACGGCCAGGTGGACAGCTGAACGCTGCAAGCAGCGTTCAGCTGTCCGCCTGTCCATGCGGAGGCGAGCGGAGCGGAGGCTGAACGCCGCCAGACTGATGCAGTCTGAGCGGATCCGCTCCATTCAGACTGCATCAGGGCTGGACGGAGGCGTTCGGGTCCGCTCGTGAGCTCCTTCAAAGAACGGACCTATGAACGCTAGTGTGAAAGTAGCCTTAATGTGTAACTATCATGTTTTGTTTTTTAAATAATGTGTAGGTACAGTGATGGGGAACATTTTTCTGATATACTTTAGTTAGTGAAGTTGTACATGTATAGTAGAAAACTTGCCCAGAAATGTCATTTAGCAACACTCCTAAAGAAGCATGCCCACAAAAAGTTGTACTCTGACCTGTTAAAAAGGTATATGATGTAATCTGCTTTTCAGCTGTGTCATGTGACCAACGCTCTGACTTTCCAAATAACACAGCATCCTATGTGTGGACAGGAAGCCAGTTTCTCTATGTATTCCTATGGGAGCCTCGGTGTCAGTCTCATAGGAATGAATAGGGAAGTAACTGAATTCCTGTCCTGTGTCAGTGGTGAGAAGATAACTGTGACGAAACCAACCTCGCCACGGTGTTTTGGAGGGGGCTAGTTGCTAGCCTCTTGCCTCAGGATTATGGCCCATACTAACTTTAAAGAAAACAGGCCGGCCGCACAGCTTAAATCTGTCTTTGGAATTGTGTTTTATGTTATTATGCGTTCAGTTAAATTGTATGTTATGTGAGGGCACCCAGATAGCTAATATTATTGTATTCGTGTATTCTGAGTGCCATTCACCTAATGATATGCACTCAGACTTGAGCTATCTGGGGATATGTTAAATGTCTGTGTTTGCTGGGAGGGTGTGCCATTGTGTGTTTGGGTGGTGATTCCTGTCCTGTTGTCTCCACGTGTGTATTGGTGTTTTCCCTTTGTCCTGAGACATAATTGGATTGCTCCTCGGGTGTCGCTAGGCAGAGAGGAGGAAACCATGATGCATTGTGGGGAAGTGTTGTGTCTGTGTATCCTGAATTTCTGCATATCTGTCCTGTGTCGCAGTCTCCATTCTGGTCCCCTAAGGGCGTGGCCACCAGATGGGGACCTGCATAAATACAGGCGGGTAGCCCTCAATAAAGAGTTCCTGTTTTATCCTTCATCATGCTGAGACTGGTGTTTGGGTAACTGATCAAACTGGGGGATTGCTATACGCTGAAGATTTGCTATACTCCCCTGGCATAACTACTAGCTCTTGTAAGAGCTGTTCCTGCTCTCTGGCTGTAGGAGAGGTTCACCCACTGGAGCCTGGAGCCTTGTCGTAGGTCCAGCGTGGGTGGAGGACGGTGAGACCCCAACCAAGCTGCGGCGGTTCGTGGGGTCTGCAGGGCGTACGGTGTCAAGTGGAGTGCTTGGAGTCCTCGGAAAGCACTAGGAGCATCTATCGACGGAGGTACCCGGTCGGGGTGCTAGGAGATCCGTTACATTGGTGGCAAGCAGTGGGATAGCGTCCTAGTGTGAGGAGAAGCAGCTCGGATACACCGTTCGTGGAGTATATTGAGGGCAACGCTAGTATCCGTACAGCGCCCCTGGCTACAGCAGGATGGAATCGGCTAGTCTTCGAACAGCGTTCCACTACGAGGAGGATGATGACCCGGACTGGAGGGATGCAGTCCGTAAAGGCGTCTGGCACGAGGCCCTGGAAGATGTACAGCGTCGGCGGGGTGAGTGTCTCCCCAGTGAGGAGCAGCAGTTGCGGATGCGAGTGGCCCTGCGAATGCCCCTTCTGGGAGAGGAGCCCCTGAATGAGTGGGTGACAGAACTGGAGAGCCTGGTATGGAAGGAGCTTTGGCTAGATGACGCCTACCAGGCACTCTGGTGGTATGTGATTCGGCACTCCCCCTGGATGGCTGAGCACGACAGACCCGAGGGTGAGGATTATGATGGCCCTGGCCTGTTGTTTGAGGCCTTCGCAGAACCGGAGTTCGGAGATGCTGGAGGGTCCCGGTTCTGGGATATCTATGACTACAGAGAGGCTATGCATGATTGGGCCACAGCGAGAGAGGTGAGACAAGACCTGGCATCTCTAGTGACAAAGGAGTGGGAGCTGGAGCAGGACTACCAATACTTCTTCAGCTCAATTCGGTCCCAATATACACTGCCAGAGAGCTGGGTGGCAGTCCCAGACCTACAACCCTACAGCTGGGAAGACCCGACTGAAGTATCCCCTGCTTCAGTACCAGCTACAGAGGTAGGGGTCCTCATAGACTGGTCCTGTGAGGAACCACAACAGGCAGGTGGAGACGGGACCGAGGGCTCTCCACCGGGATGCTGGGATGCTGGCCCAGACCCTCAGCAGCAGCCGGAGTTGCCAGGTGTGGACGCAGGTGATCCTGACTCGCAAATGTTGAGGGGCCTCACAGACTGGTCCTGGGAGGACCCACAGATGGCAAGTGGAGATGGGACTGAGGTCTCTCTACTGGCCCTACAGGGATGCTGGGCCGCCTGCCCAGATCTCCAGCGGCAGTGCATATCACAGGGAGAGGAGACAACCGGTCTCTCTCCCCAGCGGCAACCTGAGTTCCAGGGGGAGGAGATGCGGGGTCGCTCTGCCTTACAGCAACCAGAGTCCTGGGGAGGAGAGGCAACCGGCCTCACCTTCCACCAGCAGCCGGAGATACCGGGAAAAGGGGAACACAAACCCCTCTACACGGGCGCAGATGAGACCGCGGGCTCGGTGCCAGTCCTACAGGGATGCTGGACAGTTGGTCCAGATCCCCATCCATCTCCGCAGGGATACCAGGAGGAGGAGGTAAGCGAGCCCTCCCCTTCCCAGCTACTTCCCAACAGAGTTCTGGGGGCAGGAGATGAGCCTGCGCTACCCACTGATTTCTTCCCAGCGGAAGAGCTGGCATCAGGGCAGAGCGCAGTCGGCCTCTGCCCTCCCCTACCCTCTTCTTCAGAGCCGGACTTTCCACAGGCTACCCCCGCGGAAGAGTTGGCATCTGGGCAGAGCGCAGTCGGCCTCTGCCCACCAAGTACCTACAGCTCCAAGCTGGAGAACCACAAGGCAGCAAGGAGTCGCAGATGCCCACTCAACAGCTGGGGACATACGGAACAGAGCCAGGCCCCAAAATTCAACAGGTCCAGTATGGGGTTGTGGTTGGACTGCCAGACTAACTCAGGTACTGACCGTGAGGTCAGGTATCTGGTTAGTCTTCCCTGGAAGGGGGAGATGTGTGACGAAACCAACCTCGCCACGGTGTTTTGGAGGGGGCTAGTTGCTAGCCTCTTGCCTCAGGATTATGGCCCATACTAACTTTAAAGAAAACAGGCCGGCCGCACAGCTTAAATCTGTCTTTGGAATTGTGTTTTATGTTATTATGCGTTCAGGTTAAATTGTATGTTATGTGAGGGCACCCAGATAGCTAATATTATTGTATTCGTGTATTCTGAGTGCCATTCACCTAATGATATGCACTCAGACTTGAGCTATCTGGGGATATGTTAAATGTCTGTGTTTGCTGGGAGGGTGTGCCATTGTGTGTTTGGGTGGTGATTCCTGTCCTGTTGTCTCCACGTGTGTATTGGTGTTTTCCCTTTGTCCTGAGACATAATTGGATTGCTCCTCGGGTGTCGCTAGGCAGAGAGGAGGAAACCATGATGCATTGTGGGGAAGTGTTGTGTCTGTGTATCCTGAATTTCTGCATATCTGTCCTGTGTCGCAGTCTCCATTCTGGTCCCCTAAGGGCGTGGCCACCAGATGGGGACCTGCATAAATACAGGCGGGTAGCCCTCAATAAAGAGTTCCTGTTTTATCCTTCATCATGCTGAGACTGGTGTTTGGGTAACTGATCAAACTGGGGGATTGCTATACGCTGAAGATTTGCTATACTCCCCTGGCATAACTACTAGCTCTTGTAAGAGCTGTTCCTGCTCTCTGGCTGTAGGAGAGGTTCACCCACTGGAGCCTTGTCGTAGGTCCAGCGTGGGTGGAGGACGGTGAGACCCCAACCAAGCTGCGGCGGTTCGTGGGGTCTGCAGGGCGTACGGTGTCAAGTGGAGTGCTTGGAGTCCTCGGAAAGCACTAGGAGCATCTATCGACGGAGGTACCCGGTCGGGGTGCTAGGAGATCCGTTACAATAACTTTCACTACAGATTACATAATTTTCCTTTCTAACTGGTCAGAGATACAAATTTTTTTGTGGGAGTACTACTTTGAGTGTTAATAAGGCATGTCCGTCTTCCTAGTGCAGTACTGACTGTGAAGATGGATGGGCTCCCAGCTGCTGCCCTCACTGCTCCTACATAGTGTACAGCAGTGTTTCCCAACCAGCGTGCCTCCAGCTGTTGCAAAACTACAACTCCCAGCATGCATGTACAGCCAAAGGCTGTCTGGGCATGATGGGAGTTGTAGTTTTGCAACAGCTGGAGGCACGCTGATTGGGAAACACTGGTGTACAGTATGTTCACATGCATGCTATTTCTCACTGATCAGCATGGCCAGCACTGACAGTGCGCAGAGTAACCGGAGGCCGCGAGGTCCATGACGGCGAGCAGTAAGCACTCGCTATTGTAAATGCAGGGAGAAGCCTACAGCATACAAGGACAGTAATAGTATGCTTGTAAGTGGATGAGATGGCTATGTTTAAATACAGCGATCTCTTCCACAGTATGAGGAGGAGTGATCACTAATGCCATATACAGACACGTTGTTTGCCACCAGCAGAGTTCTGCTGCTTCGACACGATGATGAGGTGTTCACACCAACAACCCTATTACCCGATGAACAAGCATTTCGCTTGTTCATCGGGTAATCGGCGGCACCTTTTAAACAAGCGTTCATACCCTTTTAATTTTAACCAATGGGTGTTCACTCCAATTGCACAGCTGAATTTTCAGCTTGAGATTTTTGAAGCAGATCTGTGCCAAAAACGTGCAGAAAAATATACTTAGAATGTAGCATGGTGTAACACCTAGAAAGAGACAGTGAGATTAATAATATTCTATATTTGATTAGTCTTTATTTATATGTTCCAGCTGGGAGCAGAGCTCGGAGCACTTGCTGTTAGTCACCTAGAAGAAATAAGTGATGAAGGGATTTCTGCGCTGGCTGCTGCAAAGTGTTCAGCCATTCTATTGCCTACAACTGCCTACATCTTGAGGTACTGAGCGTGCACAGTGGTGTCCTTCGTAGTCTGAAGTCATTTTTGGTTGTGTGAACAAAATATACTGTTCAATTAATTCTTTCTAAATCGGGCACACTCCTGATCTATAAGATAACCAGATGTTGCATACTCTGATAACCCAATCCTCTGAAAGAATTCAGATAATGCTTATTGGATCATTCAATATTTCTATATTCTGGACATATACATATTTTTTATTGCATGGATGATCTGTATTTACTCTTTTTAATATTCACCAATTGTCCATATTTCTTTCTCCACTCTTAAAAGACTGAAGCAACCTCGAGCAAGGGACATGCTCAATGCTGGAGTAATAGTATCTCTAGGCAGTGACTTCAATCCCAATGCATACTGCTTCTCAATGGTAAGTCTACAGGATACTGGCTTATGCATTCTAATAAGTAAAATGATTTCACTAAATAGCGAGGCATAAAGTATAACTGTCAGTTCAACTTTTTTTTTTTTGTTGTTGTTTTTTTAATGTGTAGGGACAGTGATGTTAATAACTTTTGTAATAACTTAATTAGGGAATTTCTAAACGTGGCTGTCCGAGCATTGCTTAGGAGAATCTGTATTCAGTGTTCTGCTTTACACTGAATATGCCTAAGGCCTCATGCACGCGACTGTTCCGTGCATTGGGGACCGCAACTAGCAGTCCCCAATGCACGGGCAATGTCCGTGCAGCCGTCGGGACGGATCAAGACCTATTCAACTTATATGGGTCCGTGAACCGTCCACACCACAAAATAATTAAACGTTCAATTTATTTTATTTTTTTGCGGTGCGGAGGCACGGACAGAAACTCGCCGCAGCTCCTATTCAAGTAAATGGGTCGGGGGGCGTGGCCTGCTCGCTAATGGCGCCGGACGCTTAGAGCTGAAGCTCCGCTCCTAGCACCCTACACCGGCTTCCACAGCGACTACCTGGACGGCATTTGTGACACACAGAGTCCCTCAGCAGCGCTGCTATCATGGGCAAACTAAGGAAGCGGCAGGTGCCGAAGAAACTTACAGAATTCTTCTCACTGGCGGCGCCATGCAGCCCGGCACAAGTAAGTGCGCCGACCCTGTCTTCTGCAGCCTCCTCTCCGGCATCATCCTCGAGAGCCTCCCTGGGCCATGCTGAATCCCCTCAACTTCCTCCTCCTACCGAGCCTCTGACCACCGACTTCATGCGCACCATGCTGGAGTCACTCCGTTCCTCCATAAAGGAGGACATCTCCTGCGCCTTGAAAGAGTTTAGGCGCGAACTCCACAGCTTGGGAGACCGCACTGCGCACATGGAGGGAAAAATGTCTGAGTTTGCCACCTCACATAACTCATTAATAGATGCCCATGAAGCGCTTGAGGAAGAGGTGGTAGCCCTGAGAGCAAAGATGCAAGACCTGGAGGATCGCCACAGGCGAAACAATGTGAGAATCAGGGGTGTTCCGGAGGCAGTAGGTCCTGAGGGATTGGGCCCCCTTCTTAAAGGTCTGATCAAAGAAGCACTACCTGATGCCTCAGAAGCAGATCTTATTGTGGACCGTATCCACCGGGTTCCTAAACCCAAAAATCTGGATCCATCCCTTTCCCGTGATGTGATAGCAAGGATTCACTTTTACCACATAAAGGATCAGTTTCTCAGAGCATAGAAACATAGAAACATAGAAACATAGAATGTGTCGGCAGATAAGAACCATTTGGCCCATCTAGTCTGCCCAATATATCTGAATCCTATGAATAGCCCCGGCCCTATCTTATATGAAGGATGGCCTTATGCCTATCCCATGCATGCTTAAACTCCTTCACTGTATTTGCAGCTACCACTTCTGCAGGAAGGCTATTCCATGCATCCACTACCCTCTCAGTAAAGTAATACTTCCTTATATTACTTTTAAACCTTTGCCCCTCTAATTTAAAACTGTGTCCTCTTGTGGTAGTTTTTCTTCTTTTAAATATGCTCTCCTCCTTTACCGAGTTGATTCCCTTTATGTATTTAAAAGTTTCTATCATATCCCCTCGGTCTCTTCTTTCTTCCAAGCTATACATATTAAGGTCTTTTAACCTTTCCTGGTAAGTTTTATCCTGCGGCAGAATCCCGCTCCATCTTCGTCCTTTGCAGGGATCACAATTTACCCTGATTTATCCGCAGCCACCATGGCTAAGAGGAGGGAGTTCTCTCAAGTAACAAAAGTCCTGCGAGACCAGCAAATTCGCTACCGATGGGGTTTCCCAGTAAAATTAATAGTGATGCATAAAGGCGCTCAGTATCTCTGGAACTCTCCTCAAGAAGCGGCGCTCATTCTACATAAATGGGGTCTAATACCGGATTTCCAGCAGAGAGGGAAAGGTGACTCCAACAAACCAGATAAGATCTCCTCTGATTGGGACACTATCTGAATCTTTTCATGTCCTGTCCCTATTGTCACGTTAGGGTACTGGGGAAGCGGTACGCATGCGAGATTGTCATCTGCATTTTTACTTCTCCCCCCCCTGAGGTCTGCCATACCATCTCCGCAGACCGCTATGTTAACAGTTATGGACACCGAGGTTATTTGCGGGATCCACCCGCTTTGGTTTTCAAATGTTTAAGTTGTACTTGTACTCTTCTATTCTCTTTTTTTTTTTTTTTTTTTTTTTTTTTTTTATGGCGTACTATCCCTGGAACAGTTGCAGTCATGGGGCTCTTATATTGGACCCCTATGTAGCAGCAGTCAGCCTTTGTTTCACACTGTATACTACAACCGAGTACTATGGGGCTAAAGTTCCTTTCTAATAATGTGAGGGGTCTGAATTCTCCCTTCAGACGCTCTCAATTATGGTCTGATGTACTAAAAGCTCGCTGTGATGTGGTTCTGATACAAGAGTCTCATCTGTTGGAGAAGGATCAGCATAGATGCGCTCACAGGCTCTTTCCTCATATGTTCTTTTCTCCCTCAGTTAAGCGGCGTAAGGCTGGTACGTTTATTGGGGTCAGAGCCTCGGTAACATTCACCCTTCACCACTCTGTCTCAGATCCACATGGCAGGTTTATTATTCTGATCTGCTCTATTAATGATGTCTTATACACCATTGCCTCAGTGTACGCACCCAATGTCAGACAGAAAGCCTTTCTCAACAGATTCTTTAGAAAGCTCAGCAAGGTGGCGAAAGGTGCAGTAATTATAGGAGGCGATTTTAACATACCGGTAAATGCGGATATTGATTGTCACACGGCCCCGGGGGTCAAGCGGGATGATTTAAGGTCCACCCTAAGTACTTTGCCCTATCATGATATTTGGAGGTATCATCACGGAGATGAGAGAGATTTTACCTATGTCTCCTCTGCTCACTTGTCCCACTCTCGTATTGACTACTTTCTGATATCTAGGGACCTCCTGCATAAGGCAATCAAGTCTGACATTGGGTGCGCCACCTGGTCCGATCACGCCCCCATAACCCTGGAATTAGACTCGGGGCTTCCCGGCTGCTCTCCTGCTCAGTGGAGACTTAACCCCTACCTACTTAAAAGTGAGCAGAGAGTTGAGGAATTTAGATCCAAAATCTGTGATTTCTTTGCACTGAATGTAAGCCCTGAAATCTCCCCCTCGACTCTGTGGCTGGCGCACAAGGCGTATATGAGAGGGATCCTATTACAGTCAGCTGCTCGTCTAAAGAAATGTAGGGACCAACAACTGACAGCGGCCTTATCTGCTTTGAATGCGGCAGACTAGCTGTGTAAGAAGGTCTCTACCCCTGCAAACCTAAAAGCCCTCCAAGATGCCCGTTCGGTGGTGAAGTCACTCCTTCTCTACAAGCATGAGAGGACGTTACGAAGACTTCGCACCTCCTTTTACCATATGGGCGACAGGGCGGGGGCACTTTTGGCGCGTAGGTTACACCGCAGAGTGGCTGAGTCCAGGATAGGCAAGTTATGTCATGATAATGTCACCCACACGCATCCTCAGGAGATAGCTAATGCATTTGCTGCGTATTATAAACGACTATATAATTTAGCGGATGATCCTTCTGTTTTCCAGCCTTCCTCTGATATAATAAAGACCTTCCTGGACTCAGTTCACCTACCTGCACTAACCAGAGAGCAGCTAGATTCTCTGAACTTGCCCATTACTAGTGAGGAAATTAATTTTGCCATTCGCAACACTCCCCCGGGTAGGGCCCCTGGTCCGGACGGCTTCATTTCTAATTATTATAGGATATTTAAGCAACAGCTGACACCTTACCTGACCTCACTATTTAATAGTTTTTTCACCTCTAGAGGTATACCCCCAGAAATGCTGGTCGCTACGGTGGTAACCATCCCAAAGCCAGGCAAAACTCCTGATGAACCGGCAAACTTTAGACCTATATCATTATTAAACACAGACTTAAAGCTTTTTGCTAAAATTCTGGCATCTCGTATTAATACTTACCTCCCGTGTTTAGTAGATCCGGATCAGGTGGGCTTCGTTCCTGGGAGACAGTGTCGGGATGGAACCAGAAGAATGCTAGACCTGATTCAACTTGCGGGCAGTTCCAGGAGCCCCACATTGTTTCTTTCCCTTGACGCAGAAAAAGCATTTGACAGGGTGCATTGGGGGTTCCTGGAGCAAGTCCTAGGTAAATTTGGGTTTCACGGACCTATATATGAGGCGATTCTAGTATTATACTCTGAGCCTTCTGCAAGAGTCTTGGCTTCTGGTTTCATCTCCGACCCATTCCCAATAACGAATGGTACTCGCCAGGGGTGCCCCTTGTCCCCGCTTATATTCTCTCTGGTTATAGAGCCCCTAGCATCTCGTATACGTACCTGTCCTCAAATTCAAGGAATCTCAGACGGTAATTCCTCACATGTCATAGGGCTCTACGCTGATGACGTAATCCTGACCATAACAAACCTAGAAGACTCGCTAGCTGCTGTGTCGGATGTTCTCCGACTATATTCACAATGCTCCTATTACAAACTAAATGAGAAGAAAACCAATGTTCTGGATTTTCACGTTAATGATAAAACCAGATCTGTCCTTCAACAGCGATTCCCCTTCCAGTGGGCCGCCACTTCAATTACCTATCTTGGGGTGGAGCTGGCACGCTCTGTCCCCAAATCCCTCTCCATTAATTTGTCCAACCTGAGGGCTGATCTCAAAAAGGATTATGCAAAGATGTCCCAAGTCCACTTATCGTGGATAGCCCTAATTAATGCTGCTAAGATGCTATCCCTCCCTAAAATACTGTATTGTTTAAGGTGCCTACCAATATTGGTCCCCAAGGCCCAGATTACTCAGCTCCAACGAGACCTTATGACGTTTATTTGGGGTGGTAAAAAACCCAGAATATCCAAAGAGGCATTGCACCCCCCCCCATCAGAAACGGAGGATTGGGAGTACCTGATCTATACAAATATTATCTTGCAAACCTGGCGGAACAGGCATTTGAAGCGTGGTCCCCCGCCTCCCCTCAAAAATGGCATGGGATAGAAGAATCCTTAGTAAAAGCCCGCTCTCTGAGAGCTTTGCTTGCAGCCTGTAGTCTGAAAGCTGTTCAGTTCTCCCCTTTACTCTACACCACTCGGGCTATGATGTATATTTGGAAGCAGCTTATTGATTCCTTTCAATTATTCAGTGTGCCCCTAAATGTTGCCCCTTTGACTGCGCTGGAATATCATGTCCCTGATCTGTCCCTAGGCACATGGAGATCTAAGGGTATTGAATGTCTGGGCTGCTTGTACTCTGGGGATGCTCTAGTGGAATTTGCCACCTTGCACACCAAGTATGCCCTACCAAACTTCTGTTTTTATCAATTTTTGCAAATCCGACATTTTCTAAACTCATTGCCTGACCGTCACCCCCCACCTCCTAACTCCTTCCAGCTCTTTATTAGGGAGTCTTGCCCCCTTTAGACCTAAAATCTCTACATTCTATGCTGCCATACTCCCTGCGGAATTAAAGGTTAAGCAACCCTTCGCCCACAGATGGGAATTGGAACTGGGGAAAATATTCTCTGTACGGGAATGGAACGCAGCCTTACACTGGTCCTACAAGTCCACCAGATGTATTAACCATGTGGAGCAGGCTAGGAGGATTCAATTACGCTGGTACCTGACGCCCAATAGACTGGCCCACCTGGTTCCGGGTTACTCCCCCCTCTGCTGGAGAGGTTGCGGGATGGTAGGTACTCCCTTGCACATGTGGTGGTCATGTCCCTCAGTTACCCCTTTTTGGTCAAGTGTCGGATCTCTCCTCAGAGAAATTACCGCCACACAAATAATTCTCTCTCCTGAACTGTCAATTCTAGGCATCGGATTAGACTAACTCCCCTCCCAAGATAAGGGGGATTTTAGCACATGTACTCAGCGCCTCCAGGAATGTTATAGCCCGCCAGTGGAAGTTGGCGCAGTCCCCGGAGGTAGCCGCGGTAGTGCAATCTGTTAATGAGCATATGCATTGTGAAATGGTTTTTGCGGAGAATGTACGCTCCAGAATACGCATACATAATCAGTGGGTCATGTGGCTGTCTAGCCGTTATGCCACCCCCCTACCGTTTTCTATACTCTGATAGAGTTGCATTGTCATTGTAGTTCTCACTGGATGTGCTGCTTCATATATGTGAACTCAGGATGTGCTGCACTTGCTTTCCAATGTACGCCTTTTCTTTTCTTTTCTTTTGCACTCTGTTGTTATTACTTGTAATGCTGTGAATGCGCTATTCGCGCCTCTGTAAACTGTGCTGTCCTCAATTGTTATAACTCAATAAAAATCTATTGAACACCATCAAGTAAATGGGTCCACATCCGTGATTGCGGGCCGCAATACGGCCACGGCAAGGCACTGGCCATGGGCATGAGGCCTAACTGTAAGAAACAGTGGGAGGCTTCTCAGCCTGCCTCTGTTTTCCCTGCCCCTGCATAAAACTTATTTTATTATTTTACTATGATTTTTCACTAAGAGTCCCATTGTAAGATTCCTTGCCTATTAGACCTGCTGCCAGCACTGATTGCTGACAGCCTCATTCTTCTCTATCTGCCAAGCAGAGGGCATTGCTGCCGGCAATCGGGGCTGACAATAAAATGCTACATGCAGCACTGATTGTTTGCAGTCCTGCTGTCCTCCATCTTTACAACATTTCCTTGGTTAGTTAGTAGGTGCTGGGAAGATAGAGAGAAGTGGAGCTGCTAGTGATAGGTGCTGACAGTAAGTGTACTCTGTTCGTGTGTAAAACACTTACTATCAGTGCTGATACTTAGCAGCCCTGCTTTGAAGTTAGTTCCATTGTAAAGTGTTTTTTAAAGAGTTCAATACTGAGGATAGGTCATCAATATCTTATCAGTGGGGGTCCGATTTCTGAAACTCCAGCTGTTTGAAGAGGCTGCGGCTCCCCAGTGAGTGCTGCAGCCTTTTTCTAGGCCAATGACAGCACATTCATCAGTCACATAGCCTTTGTGCAGTTGAGTACCATTTAGGTGAATGGGCCTGGACTGCAATACCAAGCACATTGCAATACCAACAGTATGCTCTTATTGAAGAGGCGAGCTACAATGTCCCTCACAACGTTTTATGGTATCCTGTAAAGGATAGGTTGGCAGTACTGAGGCTTCATAAAACAATGTGCTGACTGCTGAGAAATCCGATCCATAGACTCGACTGTCTTACCGATCTTCAGTGGTGTTCTATGCAAATGAAGATAAATATATAGTCCAAAGAAGTAGAAAGCATGGCATTCGCCATACGGTAAAATCCTTTCTTTATTGCAAAAGTAGGTACATCACGTGTGGACAAACAATGGTTGTTGCGTGCGCTCCTGCACTTTATCTGGCCTACACAAACATTTCAATCCCGCACCTTGTAACCGTATGAATAACAATATATTGCAAACCATACAAATATGAGAGGCTAAAATGTGAATTATACATTACAAGGACAAAGATATTGAATAAATAATATTTTATCTATCACTGATGCCGAGCGGTCCTAGTGCCCAAGTTTTCATTATTATCTTAGCCTCCTTAGGTAAAAGTTCTCAGTGTGTACACCTCATGTTAATGTAGTGGCTGGGTTTGGGGTGGTCCCAATGCTACACTGGGTCCACTGGAAACCATCAAGGTGTCACCACATGTGGCTGCTCTACAGAGGGCATGGGAAATAAGTCCAGAGAGTGGGGTTTCACAGTAAACTAGTGTGCTTCTTTACTGGAGGAACCCAAGTGTAAAACAATACAAGCAAGGCACTGAGCTGACTTCTACAGTCTTCTCTCTGGCAGAAGAAGGTTCTGTACTGAGGAAAGGTCTGAGCTAGCTGCCTCTCTTTCAGAAGGCTGGTACCCTGGCCAAAGGGCTAGTGGACCAGTGTCTGTGGCTGTCACAGTGTAGGTGTAGGGGAGAAACACCAGAAGGAAAATGACCAGGAACTAGGCCTCAAGGCTATGGAAAGGGAAATGGTGACCACCTACGGAAACCCTAAACCTAGCCCTGACTCCTGTCAGTATGAATAGACCCTGAAGGTGGGAATATTCATACACGGTAAACCTAGGCCCTAGAAACCATGAAAATCCCTAAGATTAGTAACGGGGTCTAAGACTACTAGTTCCTTCCTATATGAACAAACCAGTGTTTCCCTGAGGCCTAGTAAACAACGAGCAAACACAAAATAACAAGAGAAGTATACTTATCTTCAATAGATAATGGATGAGAAGGAACTCTGATGAGGACCACACACCAACTTTTCCAACTCCAGGCAAATAATATCAACCGCATGGTATGAAGTGAGAGTCCAGACTAAATAGAGGAGCAGTAATGACCACAAGCTATACAAGACAGGAGGTGTGGTCATTACCAACAACACTGCAACAAGTGAAAACAGGCTGTCAGATAACCTAACCTGCAGCCAGTCTTTCAGATCTTCTAACCTCTGTCACTGGAGGGACCGTTACAGTACCCCCCCCCCCCTTCTACGGGTGACCTCTGGACACCCAGGGCTGACCTTATCCGGATGAGCCCTGTGAAAGGTTTTCACAAGTCTACTAGCATTAACATCGGTTGCTAAAACCCACATTCTCTCCTCTGGACCGTAACCCTTCAATCCTGAAGGGATCTACGGAGAATTTGTGAGTCCACTATCCTGGCGATCTGAAATTCAAGATTACCCTCCACCATGATAGGAGCAGGAGGCAAGGGGGATGGTTCAGCAGGTTCTACATATCTCTTCAGCAATGATTTGTGGAAAACAATATGAATTTTTAAAGCCTGCGGAAGTTCAAGACGAAAGGCTACCGGGTTAATAATGGCAGAGATCTTATATGGACCAATAAACCTTGGACCCAACTTCCAAGAAGGTACTTTCAACTTAATTTTTCTTGTGGACAGCCACACAAAATCGCCCACTCTCAGGTCTGGACCACTCATACGTCTTTTGTCAGTTATCCGTTTATACTTGTTGCCCTCCTTTTTTTTTTTTTTTTTTTTTTTTTTTTTTGCGATATAGATGACGAAGAGGAAAATCTTTCCTCTTCAGGTATACCAGAAGTCTCAGTACCAGAAAATGTGCCAAACTGCGGATTGAACCCATATGCCCCCAAAAACGGCGACTTATCAGTGGACTCCTGCCTACGGTCATTTATGGCAAACTCGACCAAAGACAAAACTCCACCTGATTCTCTGAGATAAAACGTCTCAAATAAGTCTCCAGATTCTGGTTGGTACGTTCAGTCTGTATGTTCGACTAAGGATGAACGGCTGAAGAGAAGGACAATTGTACCCCCAGGCGAGTACAGAACGTCTTCCAGAATCTGGAAACAAACTGAGTCCCCCTATCAGACACCACATCAGAGGGAATACCATGTAGCTTCACAATGTTATCGACAAACACTTGTGCGAGAGTTTTAGCATTAGGTAGACCTGATAATGCTATAAAGTGCGACATCTTGCTGAAGCGATCAACAACCACCAGAATCAGTTTTTCCTGAGGAATTCGGCAAATCTGTGATGAAGTCCATGAACAAATGAGTCCAAGGTCGGGACAGGATGCACAACGGAAGTAGAGATCCTGAAGGCCGAGTATGTGTCACCTTAGCACGTGCACAAGCTGACACATAGCCCTTAACACATTTACGCAATCCCAGCCACTAGAATCTACGAGAAATGAGATTGACCGTGGATCTGCTCCTAGGGTGTCCTGTAAGAACTGTACAGTGATGTTCCTCGAACATTTTGTGTCGTAATTCCGAAGGAGCAAACAACTTCCACGGAGGACAGGACTCCGGTGCATCTCCCTGGGGCCTCCACACCTCTGCCTCAAGGTCAGGATGAAGAGCGGATATTACCACCCCTTCCGCCAATATCGGACCAGGATCTTCCGAATCGCCCCCAACCCCCCCCCCCCACCCCCCCAGGAAAGCTGCGCAACAAAGCGTCTGCCTTGACATTATTAACCCCAGGGCGATAGGTGACAACGAAATTAAATCTGGTAAAAAACAACGACCATCTGGCCTGCCTTGGGTTCAGACGTTTAGCCGACTCCAGGTAAGCCAGCTTTTTGTGATCGTTAATTACCATAATAGAATGAATCGCTCCTTCCAACCATGACGCCATTCCTCAAAAGCCAACTTAATGGCCAGCAACTCTCTATTACCTACGTCATCATTTTTTTCAGCAGTTGAGAGCTTCTTATACCTCGTTTCCACTGAGTGGATTGGTTCGGGTCGGCACAGTTTTGAAGATTTTTAATGGTCCGGTCTATTTAGGTGAGCATTTCCACTGCAACTCGGGCCGCCGGGTCCATACGTGGTTTAGAAAAAAATGCGTAGCGTGACGTCACACTAGTGCAACAACAAACGCGACGCTACAAACAACAAAGATGGAGGTCCTCCAGCAGCTCGTGTTTTCACTACTTGCATTTTGGTGTATGGTAGTTAAAATACATGCTGTTCTGTATGAGAGAAGGTTGCGGCGTGGTGTTTATGTTGCGCTTACGTTTGACGTAATTCAGGCCGCCAATCAGGAGAATGTATTGTGTGATGCAAGTAGCTCCGCCCTAACCGAACCGTTCCATTTTTCTATGGCCCTACATCTGAAGCAGAACCCTGAATGGTACGGTACGGTTCGCTTGTATGGATCGCTTTCAAAGTGGAAACGCCCAAAATAGCGAACCTTATCGACCCGAACCGATCCGCTCAGTGGAAACTAGGCATTAGAGAACAAAGCACATGGGCGCCATTTACTAGGTGAAGTGCCCTGCGATAAGACTGCCCCTGCTTCTACCTCGGATGCGTCAACTTCCACAATAAATGGCTGTGACACATCTGGTTGCACCAGAATAGGAGCAGAAGCAAAACATTCCTTCACTGCTGAAAAGGCTTGTAATGCCTCATTAGACCAGACTGAGACATCCGAACCATTCCTAGTCATGTCCGTTAAAGGTTTAACCACAGTCAAGTAGTTCAAAATGAATTGACGGTAGTAGTTGGTGAACCCCAAAAAAAACATAAGCAACCCAGGAATTGCCCCTTCTGAACTGCAAATACACACTTTTCCAACTTGGCATACAATTTATTCTCTCTTAGGATCTGTAACACTTGTCTCACGTGATCCTGATGCATCTCCATGTCAGGAGAATAAATTAGAATATCATCCAGATACTCCACCCACAAACCTGCCCACCAGATGATAAAAGATGTCATTGATGAAATGTTGAAAAACCACAGGGGCATTGGTTAACCCAAAAGGCATGACCCTATTCTCAAAATGATCTTCAGGGGTATTAAAGGCCGTCTTCCATTCGTCCCCCTCCTTGATCCTTACCAGATTATATGACCCCCCTCAAATCCAATTTATAGAACACATTGGCACCAACAATCTGAACAAATCCAGGATCAAAGGAAGAGGATAAGGATTACTGACAGTAATGCGATTAAGCTCACATAAGTCCAAACATGGCCTAAGAGTTCAGTCTTTTTTTCTTAACAAAGAACCACCCCTGGGGATTTGGATGGTCTAATATGACCTTTAGCCGAACTCTCAGTGATATATTCTCGCATGGCTGTGTCACAGTCATATTGGTGTTTGACCGTGCCGCGGGTGCCGTGCAGACTGGTTGCCAGGGGCAACGTGTAGTTGGCAGTTTGCATGTGCACTTCCCCTTTAAGGTGTGCCTCCCTGCTGTTTGGTGAGCAAGGGGTTAATCTTCTGGCTAGTGAGAATTAAGGTGTTTTCTGGGTGTGGCCACAAGCTTGATATAAACTTGTGGCTTGCTGGCTGGGTGCAGTTGTACTACAGCCTTGCTTGGTGTTGGAGCCTTGCCTGGATGTTCCAGCCCAGTCCTTGAGGGCCACCTTATGGAACATAAATTGTCCTCCCTTTTGTACCCTCCTTGTATCTCTACCCTCACTTGTTGTATGTGTGGTGTGGGTTTATGTTCTGGATGTGTGTAGCGTTTTGTTGGTTGTTACATGTCTGGGCTGTTGTTGGTGTTGGTTCCTGCATGTATGCTATACATTACCCTGTATGTTGATACCTCCGTGAGGGGGCTGGTTTCCCGGAGGGGTTAACCAGTAGTCTGTATGCAGTGCTGCCTGGGGCTGCCGTGCTCCTTGCGGCAGGGGGTCCAGGCAGTATCAGGAGTGATGGATACCTGTGTGTGTTGTCTTTACGGCGTCCTGTTTGGTGTGTGCACACCTGTACTTATACTCGGGTTCCAGTCGTGGCAGCGGCAGGCAAGTGATTTTTCCGGTGTTCTTATTTGCCGATCCAGATGCTGCATATGGTCATTTCCCTTCCACCTGTTACTAGGCAGCTGGAGACTCCGGTTCGTCTGAGTCCCTGAGGAACCGGTTGTCTCCTATTCCTGACCCCTATGCCAAGGACCATCAGGGTCAGCAGGATCTAGGTTCCAGTGCATGAGCCCTCCCACCTTCAGGGTTTGCTCATGCGGTCAGGAGATCAGGGTCAGGATTAGGGCGGCTGTAGGTTGTGGCCTGCTCCCTTCACTGTAGTCTGGCCTAGTAACAGTTCCCACTATACGGTGGGGAGTTCCCCCCCACTACCCACCACGACAGGCTGCTCTTTCGAGTACAGAAAGATTATACAACTGAGACTTGTGTAAACTAGCTCCGGGAACAAGATTAACGGGGCAATCGTACGCCCAATGTGGAGGTAACTCACCCACTTTTAAACGGATGTCCTGCACCATTTGTGACAAACCTTTTTGTATGAGTGGAGCCGAATCAAATGCAAACACTGAAATATTTTTGTCTAATGTACTTGTTGTCAACCCATATATACGGACGAACTAACCATCAACTAGGTTAACCCCTGCCCCACTGTCAATAAACACTTCAATTCCCACAGTTTTGGAATCTAGTGCCACCTCGGCAGACAGGAGAAATCGGGTACTACCGGCAAATGACAAAAGTAAATTCTCAGATTCTCCAGCCACACCACAAAGAGTGAGATGAGGATTGAACCTTTTTTTTTTTTTCCTTTTTCACCTAGACGCTGAACATAAGGACATACGTTAACAGGCGTCCCTCAGGCGTCTATCAATACATACAGCAAGGGACATGGCCGCCTCCAATGACTCCGAGATATTCATGAAATGCCAACGCATCCTTCAGGCTCTTGGATCACTCCTGACAGAATTGACTACAGGGAGCTGGATCATTCCACTCTGTATCCGTAGCCCATCTCCTAAATTCAGAGCAATAGGTCTCCGCAGAATGCTATCTCTGCCGTAAGCCACGCAACTTGGTCTCGGCCAGGAAGATCTGATCTGGGTCATCGTAGATAAGACCTATAGCTCTGAAAAATTCATCTACCGACCAGAGGGACGGTGATCCGGTCAGCAACGAAAAAGCACAAGATTGAACGTCGCCTTTAAGTAACAAAATGATTATACCCACTATTTGACTCTCGTCCCCAGAAGAGTTAGGATGTAGTCTAAAATATAATTTGCATGCCTTTGAGTCAGGGCCAGGATTAAACCATCCTGGAAAATACACCATTGTTGTCCATCAGTGTGGCCCATTGTCAATCACAACTATTCCTGCTACATAGAGTGTATAAAATGCCCCTGATGCGCCACAGGATTAGAGTACGACTCAATACCAACTGCCCTCGCTGTACAGAGGCAGATCTTATTTATATGATGTGGTCCTGCAGAGAATTGGGTACCTACTGGTTAGAAGTATTCTGTATGGTAGATGCAGTGTACAATATTACAGCTCCTAGGAGTCCAGTGCTTGGTGTTCTGGGCCACACTCAGGATCTAGCAGTAACAAAGGGGTGTAGGTTGGCAATAGTGAAAACTCTGTATTGTTCAAAGAAAACTGGTTGTGAAACATTGGATTCAATCAATTGGCCCAAACAAGCAAGAATTGATGGGGGCTGTAAATCATCTGGTTCGGTTAGAAATCTACCTGTAAAGAGGAGCACTTAAAAAAAATTCCAGAAACAATGGGAGAATTGGATAATAAAATCTGGTTTAGCCTCCCAGGACTTGACGAGATAATGGTTGGTAGACCCTATGAGAGTAGTTAGCCCAGATCAGAGAAGTAGGATTGTCCATAGATGATCATTGGATGAAGCAGATGACGATGGAGTGGTTAGCTGGTGATAGAAATAAAGTATAGAATTTACTGAGGGAACGGAGGACACTGCACAGGGTAGGGAGGGATTTGGTGGGTTTTATTGTTGGATATGTTCTGTACTTTTGTACTGTGTGTTAAGACAAAAAAATTATCTGATAATAAAAAAATATATATATAACTTTCTAGTGGAGAGGCACAGCCTATACAGAAATACTGTTGCAATTTTAGTCATATATTTGTATAGAACGTCAATACAAGTCTATGGGAATGACTAAGCAATTTTTTGAGACATCAAAGAGTCTTTAGAGGGACAAAACCACGCTAAACCTGAAAGTCAAAATATCAGCGTGTCTGTTTTTTTGCCTCCCTAGTCCCATATAGTAACTGTGGGAGATTTCTAATTTCTCAGTGAATAGGTAGAAAGTCCCAAAGTTACTCAGTATTAGCTGGCTGTGTATTTATCCTTACCACAGTGCAGTGCAATAAAACGTATAAGTGCAAATAATAGCATAGATGATGATAGTGCAAGTTAACCCTTCCAAGTGCATTAAAGTAATGAGTTGATGGCTTTGTGTAGTAGCAGTGGCGTAACTACCAGGGAAGCAGGGGAAGCGGCTGCTTCGGGGCCCGGGCTGCCAAGGGGCCCGGCGCCCAGCGTGTGTGTGAAAGTTTATTTTCAACTTGATTAATGATTCGATTCTCATTCTTCACAGCAGGCACAGCAGGCGCAGCGGCGGCGGCCGGGCCCCCCCCCCCCCATGTGATCGGATCGGATCATGATCTTTCATCTTTCTATTCTTACTGTCTCCAGTCTCCTGAAGTCTGCGCCTCCTGTCACTTACTGCTGCCGCCTGCCGCTCCCTGCTCTGCTCTTAACCATCAGTATGTGGGCAGGCTTAATACAGTCTGCGCGCTGCGCAGACTTCAGGAGACTGGAGACAGTAAGAATAGAAAGATGATTGAAAGATCATGATCCGATCCGATCACATTGGGGGGGGGGGGGGGGGCGGCCGCCGCTGCGCCTGCTGTGAAGAATGAGAATCGAATCATTAATCAAGTTGAAAATAAACTTTCACACACACGCTGGGCGCCGGGCCCCTTGTCTGCGCAGCGAAGTCTGCGGCCCCGAAGCAGCCAGGAGGACAGGAGGAGCTGCGCAGGCGGCAGCAGTAGAGAAGAAGAGGCAGAGCACTGAGAGCAGCACCACGTCCACGTCAGGTCCGGCACCAGCAGTCCAGCGCCCAGCCAGCCCAGAGCCAGAGTGTGGTAGCTAGTAAGTTGAACTTGTAACTACTTTGTCTTTGTGACTGACTGAGGTTGGGTACTAATGGAATATGGCTACTCTGTGGGGGCTGGGGCAATAAAGGGGCAATGGGCATTCATTGATTGGCATAACTAGTGTGTGGACACTAATGGGGAATAATAATAACATTTTACTGTGTGGCGTGGGGGCAATAAGGGATGCTGGGCCTGGGAGCATAACTACTGTAAAGGGGAAATAATGGAGCATAACTACTGTTTGGGGGTACTAAGGGGCATACATACTGAGTGAGTGGGACATCCGACGTTGTGTGGAGAGTGTAGGAGTCTTACAAGCCGCTGCTGAGGGAGGGGTTATGGGGAAGTTGCTCTGGGCATTCATAAATTTGCTCTGGCTGGGGCTGGGGCCCATACATTTCTAGCCATTGTCTGCGCCCCCCTGGCCCTTATCTGTGCCCCCTGCCTTTGTCTGCGTACTGGCCCCTGTGTGCACCTCCCTGGCCCTTTCAGTGCAGCCCCTGGCCCTTATCTGCGCCCCCCCCGGCCCTTGTCTGTGCCCCCCTCCCTCCGGCCCTTGTCTGTGCCCCCCTCCCTCCGGCCCTTGTCTGTGCCGCCCTGACCTGTGCCCCCCTGCTTGCTGTTCTGCCATCTACTACTGCTTATTTTATTGCTCTTATATATGCAGAGGGTGTGCGCTTATATGTGCCATAATAACCACTAGTACATGGCAGAACTGCGGGCAGAAAGGGGAGGCTGCCATGTACTGCAAGCTAAAGACATTATCACCCCCCTTGCCAATGTTTTATATAAAGATAAATAAATAAACAAAACAAAAAAGTCTTCCCTTTTAAAATATAAAAAATACTAAAAACATGGTTTTGGTGACCATAAACCCCCCCCCACTCCTCCCCAACTCTCACACGCACACACCAAACAAAAAAAAAATGAATAAGGGCCCATGCACACGACCATATGCCCTTATGGTCGAAGCGCGCTGAGGGGGGCCCTTACAAAAATTTGCTGTGGGGCCCAGTCACTTCTAGTTACGCCCCTGTGTAGTAGCAATAGGGAAAAATGTCCACAAACTTCCATATTCCAAAGTACCCTTCCTCCAGGGCACTACATTAATTGTTGAATCCTCACTAAGCCAAGAAACTGCATATCTCTTGCATCCCCATTATGGAACTTGCATATATGTTGACCCCTAATAGAACAGTACTATCCTTGTCTGTAATGCGGACAATAATAGGACATGTCTATTTTTTGGGCGGAACGGAAAATACAAAAACGGAATGCACGCAAAGTAACTACTGTTTTTTTATTTTTATTTTGACCCATTGAAATTAATGGTTCTGTATATGGTCCGCAAAAAAAACCAGAACGGACATGGAAAGAATATACGTTCGTGAGCATGAGGCTTTACTTGCATCACACTAAAAATATAGGCCACCCTTTATAATACAGGACACATGTGCAAATTTGTGTACACCACATACTATTTTACATGTGATCAAATCTGTGACTCTTAAAGGATAACTGTCACATTTAGAAACCTAATTTCAATTTTCATATATGTAGTTACTAATAACATGATATTCCAGAATCGGTTACTATTAGACTGACTTACCCCATATTTAATAAGATTCAGCCCTTAGCAACCAGTCTGCATAAAACTGCAATTTCACTATTCAGTTAAGATGGCCGCCACTGCCCTCACCCTGAGGCTAATCCTGTCTGCCCTCACTAGCCAGTAACAATAGCCCCCCAAAAGTGTCAGTAACCAGAGCCCTCCCCCCTAAAGGGTTAATCTCCTGCAGCACAAAGGGGTCCTCTTACCACACGTTGCTTTCATTTATACACTGAGCAGATGGCAGATCTCACTTCCCTGGTCTGCGCTGCTTCCACTCTTCCTTCTCCAGCTCTGCTGAGTGAGGGAGCGTCTGCCAAGCGCAGGGACAGGGAGAAGTGCACACAGCCCAGGCACTGTTATCAGCTGCTGGGGAGGACCTGGCTTTAATCATTTACTTACAGTCCCTGGCTGTTAGTAATGTGACCCTGCACGCTGCTTGCTTCTGCGTCCTCCGTCCTTCAACACATAGACGGAACATGCCTAGCAACCTGATTTTAAGCACAGGTAAAAGTAGGCAGCACAGGGAACAAAAATGTGGAATTAAGGGGTAATTGAATACACAGTGAAAAGTTGAAATAGGGCCACCAAGGAGATATTAATCACCACAATCCAATATTGGAAGGAGAAAACAAATCTCCTTTAGGCCTCATGCACATGGCCGTTATGCGTCCGTTATGTGCACTGGGGACCGCAATTTGCAACGTCTGTGTGGCGGCCGGGACGGATCGAGACCCATTCAACTTGAATGGGTCTGTGATCCGTCCGCACCGCAAAAAAAAAAAAAACATGTTCTATTTTTTTTGTGGTGTGGAGGCACGGACAGAAACACCACGGAAGCACTTCCGTTCCGCACCTCAGTGATTGCAGACCCATTCAAGTGAATGGGCCCGCATCCGTGATGTGTGGTACACACGGACGGTGCCCCGTGTATTGCGGACCTGCCATATGCGGACCACAATACAGCCACGGGCACACAACGGTTGTGTGCATGAGGCCTTAGCCTGGGTTCAGACCTGAGTGTTTTACAGCGCGTTCCTACGCGCTGTAAAACGCTCAACAGGCAAGAACCAATGATTTCCTATGGGAATGGTTCTCACCTGAGCGTTTTACAGCTCGTACGATCGCGCTGTAAAAAGCCCGACGCCCCAAGAAGTACAGGAGCTTCTTTGGGGCGTCTTGTCGCGCGTTCCCGTACATAGACTTCAGCGGGAACGCGCGACAATGGGCGTTCGCTTGTTCTGGAGCCGCGATTGTAAACGCGCATACAATCGCGCATAAAGAGCGCTACACCCCGAACGCTCAGGTCTGAACCCAGCCTTGGTGTTTATTCTTCCTACCTTTTTTTTTTTTTTTTTTTTCCTTACTGATCAAGGACGCCAAATTTTTGTCCCATTAAGTGATTGATAAATGAATGCTTTAGGGTACTTTCTTCTGCCTAAATCAATCACTTAGTCCCCTGCCTTGCAATTCAAAATGGCCCTTATCAGAGTCGCTTTCACATGCATTGGATGGTAACTCCCATACGTCAATAAAGGCTGTCTGTCTGTTTCTTAAACTCACTAGTGTGCACAAAACCATCCATGCACTGCAAGATCTGTTCTCCAAAATGACTAGTAAAAACATGTTCACCTCATTCTGATTCGGATAAGACATAAATGCATCAAATGCCAAAGATTATCCTGACTATACAAAAAATATATAATCTATGTACCGTACACATGGTTGAGCGTATCTGATGTATGGATTACCCACTGTATAAATCATATTGTCTTGTAATGGGGTCCCCATCATGGTCCCTGCCCTTTGGCGGAAACATCCATCACTTCATTGAAAGGTATATTATACATCAACTCACTATTCAACTGTTGTAATGCTTCTTCCAAATAACGTCTGGAAAGCATATGCATCGGCCAGCCTCACCAATACATCACATTGCGTACTCAACCATTGTAATGCTTCTTGCTCACTCTCTGTTAAATTGGGAATAGATTTGGGATATGTCAGGGCCTGAAAATCATCCATAACCTGTCTATAAAAGATGTCTAAGGAAGAACCAGCCATTATTGGGGATGTGGTTCTGGATGGTACCCATCCTGCGAATGTATCTGTATCTCTTAATTTACCTAGGAAATAATACATTGAACTTGATGGACATCTACCATATTTTCAAACTTACTATGTAGTTATGTATGAATATTTGTTTTGTAGCCTATGGTGATGCACCTTGCCTGTGTCAATATGAAGATGTCTCTGAAGGAAGCTCTGGCTGCTGCCACAATCAATGCTGCGTACTCTCTTGGAAGATCTCGCACGCATGGTTCATTAGAGGTTGGGAAAGAAGGAGATGTGGTTATCATTAATGCTCCACGGTTTGTATTAACAAATTCAATGTAACTTGCTACTTTAATCAGTAAACTGAACTTTATATGTAAGGTGACTACTGTAACACTGCTTTGTGTCGATCATTGGGTGAATTAGTGCTACATTTCCTCTCTGTATAATAACCTTTGTCCTGAAGTAAAACTAAAATATAGAACCAAAAGCAAAAATAAATATATTTTATGTAACAAAAAACCAAAACAAATAATTTTTTCCATAAAGTTGCTGTAGTCATAACAACCCATTCTTACCTCATGGTTTTATATTTACCCCAAAAAAGTGCCATCAAAATTCAACTCGGCTACGTATAATTTCTAGCTCTCCAAATGTAAAGCCATGGAAGCTTTTTTTTTTTCTTCTAATTAAAAGTGCTTTTATTGAGCAGAAGTAGTAAAACGTAAAATAAACCTTATATATTTAGTATAGCCATTATCTAGCCAACCCATAGTTGGCATATAAACCCAAACTTAACATATAAATTAAGTTGCATGGGAAATATACTCAAAATGGTGCCATTGAAAAAGAAATCATGGCTGTGTGAAAATGCAAAAAATTCATTCTGTTAAATATTTTGTCATAGTTTACAAGTTTTCCTTGTAATGTAGTGGGTTAGAGATAGTATCCATCCCCTTTTGTGCTGATAAGAACACATTCCTGAGTGATCTGAGAGACATGCACGATGCACACTGGAGGAGGGGCTGATGAGAATAACTGTGTTCTGCACTGACAATTATTTGGGATTCGACTAGACACTTCATCCTAGGTAGGATGTAAGTATTGATTTGCCCTATCTCTTTTACACCCTGGGGTGTCTCTCATGTCTTATAACTTAGTAGACAGCCGTGTGTTATGGCATGATCGACCGGACCCTACCCCATATTTAGGCAAGTGATGTTTATTTACTTTTTATTATTCAGTTTGCGATTTGTTTGTGTTATTGTATATTTAATCACACTTAGCAAATAGATTTATTCACTAATCTTAGTAATTCTGAAATATTTTGAATATACGTTATGTTACACTAATGCATCCCTAAAGGGGTTGTCTGGTCTAAATGTCGACAACCTCAATGCTCCTAAACAGAAAAAAAAAAAAAAAAGACCTGTCCATGTGGTCCTGCCAGTACTCTCAGGACCAGGAAGTAGCTTGATCTTATGGCCTCTTGCACAGGACTGTTCCGTGCATTGGGGACTGCAATTTGTGGTCCCCAATGCACGGGCCCCATCCGTGCGGCAACGGTTCCAGACCAATTCAACTTGAATGGGTCTGTGATCTGTCCGCAAGTTCAATTTTTTTGCGATGCGGAGGCACTGACAGAAATACCATGGAAGCACTCCGTAGTGCTTCCGTGGGGTTCTGTGCCTCCGTTCTGCACTGCAGCTCCGCATCCGTGATGCGGGGAGCACACGGCCGGTGCTCTCATATTGCGGACCCGCTGTTTGCAGGCCGCAATTCAGGCCACAGCCAGCAATGGCCGTGTGCATGAGGCCTATAACTGCTGCAACCGATCACAGGCATTAGCAGTCACATCTGCTTAAACAGCTCATCCTAGCAAAGTCATGTGATTCAAGCAGATGTGATCACTGAGGCCTGAGACTGGCTGCAGTGGTCATGGGTACAAGTTATTTCCTAATCCTGCAGGGACTGGAAGCAACTGAGAACGTGGGCACGGCAGGATCATGGACAGGTAAGTGGTGTTTTTTTTTGGTTGTTTTTTTTTTTTTAATGGGGATAGGTTAGGATCATTGGACTTGTTAGCTCCTAGGTGTGACAACCCCTTTAACACAAAATATGCCAGTCCAGTAGGTAAATCAATTTTAAAATCTTAGTGATTTCAGATTTTTACTAATTAGTGACAGTTCATACTAATATAAATGTAACATTTGTTTTTGTTTTATTTTAGATGGGAACATGTGATTTACCAGTTTGGGGGACACCAAGAATTAATTGAATATGTTGCTATAAAAGGAAAAATTGTTTATAAGAATGAAAGAATTCTTGGTCTATAAGAAGGTTGCAGCTTTAAAATGGAAAGAATTACTGTGGTCAATTGGCGATAACCTCATAGGGGAACAAGCAGAGAAGCCCTGAAGGTGTTTCTAAACTTTGCTGGACTCCTCCGCTGGGCTGCATTACATCCGACTATTGAATAATTCACCAATGTTAGACCTGCTGTATATTTAGGGAAATATAGTCAGATTTCTCTATGGAGTTGATTGAATGCAAAATTAAGTTACAGTATACTGGAAGAACATTAGAGGCAACATTAATTGTCAAGCACAATAAATAATTTTTCTCATTTAAAAAATCTTTATTTTGGCCTAGATATTTAGTGTTCCATGCCATAAAACCATAGGTTTTGCTCATAAACTACAGCCTGTAATATGGTCTATTCTCATCCGGAGGTGCATTCATGTTTCTGCAGGTTGCTGAGAACACATCTGACCAGAGTTCTGGTGCAGTCTTTACATCAAATGATGTAGGAAAAAATAACATTCCTAGAAAGCATTCTGGACAGATGGCACTTTTTCTTTGTGGGACACCCCTTTAGATGCAACTAGGGAGACTTATCATGAGGGGAATTTTATAGTCAAATTTGCAGGAGTCTGCGTTGCCATAATTTGCACCAAGTACAGCCAGGTCCATAAATATTGGGACAGCGACACAATTCTAACATTTTTGGCTCTATACACCACCACAATGGATTTGAAATGAAACAAACAAGATGTGCTTGAACTGCAGATTGTCAGCTTTTTTTTTTTTTTTTTTAAACATTAGATTTTTATTGATTTTGTTATAATATATGAGATAATTACAATTGACACAGATCAAATTATTGAGTAAAGAGTCATGAAGGGGGTTTAGGGAGGGAAAAGGGACAATGGGGGGGGGGGGGGGGGGCCCCCAAGAATGGTAGTGGGAACTGAGTAAGCCAATTACAGTAGCAATGTAAGTTACGTAGGGTACATTGTCATAAGGTACATCAGTACAAAGTTAAGAACCAAAACAAGATAGGATGGTACATTTGTTATAGATACATCACAGGGATGAATCACGTCTTCAAGATTTGAGAGTTGTCGCCGGTTCCTTTATTATGTGTATAAGGGTATGGGATGCCATTTCTATAGGTAATGTTAAAGAGGAGACAAGGTGTGTTTCTTTATATGAAATCAAATAGTTGTCAGCTATCTCCGTGTGCTGTCTGCATCTGTTGCTCCATTCCGCAAAATGTGGAACACGCATGGCTGGTATCCGTTTGTTTTTTTTTCTTGTATTTTATTTATTTTCTACATTTTTTTTTTTGTTAATCTTTTTATTTTTATATATTTTTGCCACACAAAGACCTCTGGGGGAAACTGATATATATTTACTACATACCTTGTCCCCAAAAGTCTCTCATGGACCTTCACAGACTTTTTTTTTTTTTTGTACTCCAAAGGTGCCCCAGTTTACAGGGGTAACCAGCCTGCTGGGATACTTTGTAGCAAGGAATAGCTGATCAGGTTCTACTGACCCTGCAGCTCTGCGTTCCTCTAACCCTAAGACACCCAGCGATCACATGATCACCAGGGTTCACCCTGCATAGGGCTTCTTGAGGAGAAGACAGAAGTGCTAATAAACCACTTATGCCTTCTCCTCGGCTCCCCGCTGTCACTTACAGCCAACTGCAGGAGCTGTTATCCAACACTGTGCGGCGCTTCGGGCAGAAACACAGCTGATCGCACGATCAGCCGTGTTTCTGCCCAGCAGGATAGGGGACACAAACTTAAGCCCTGGGGGCCACGAGTTGTGCACCCCTGGTCTAGAGGTAGCTGTAGTGTGGCATGCAGCAAGAAGGCAGCATAGAGCAGGGTCACAAAGAATCTTGCTACCCTGTCCATCTCAAAGCGTCAAACCTGCCAGCCCCTGAGGGAAGAGCGTTATTGAAAACAGCAGAGAGTTCAGCGACCATAAGGAAGACTTAAAGGTAGGTTGTCAGGGAAGTTAGCTGCCAACCCTGAGGTTACCGACATCTCTACATGTGATGGGAACAATCTTAAGTCTTCCCAACATTGCCAAAGGATGGGAAGTCACCCCTGTTCACATACTGTATTTCATTGTGGATACTTCAGTACTATTACATATCCAAAGTGAGAAAGTGGTCGGTTTGGAAGGATTGTATGGATTACAAGAAAGGGACCCATCTCTCCATCTCATACACTTGGGAATTGCAGATTCCAACTGTAAACTGCATTTGATACATCGTCTGTGAAGGTTCTCATTTATCAAGGCAACTGGACTTACTGTAGATTTCTTGAAAACGTTTCACTCGTTCTCGTTGGAAGAACGAGTGAAACGTTTTCAAGAAATCTACAGTAAGTCCAGTTGCCTTGATTTATTCTTTGCATTTGATACAGACTGTGCTTGTGTGACTTATCCATTGTCTACTGCAGTCAAGTTGTTACAAGTAATCTGGTCTCATCATTGCCTCCTGCACTGGTACCTTGGAACCGAACCAGAGTTCGGTAAATGTTTTTTTATTTTATTTTTTTACAGTAGAAATACATTTTTGAAGTTATTACCCAAAGTCTCGCAAGTACTAACTTCGGCTCATCGGAGCCAATATATTCTAATACTGTACAGAGCTCGGACATATGAGACAAAGATTTATTTAAAAAAAAAAAAAAAAGGGAACCCATTTAATCAATTTTGGAGTCAATATGCATATTTAATTAAGAAGATGCTTTTTTTTAATTTTCTACAAATAAAACAAAGAAAAAAAAATTCAAAGCCATATGTGACATGAATTTTTTTTTTTTACATGTCGCATAGCGCACTCCAGCTGCTATGAAACTACAACGCCCAGCATGCACACCTATTCAGCTGTTCTTGTAAGGGCTCATTCACACGAACGTTGTTCGTGTTTGCACCTGCCATGTGCACGCTGCATCACTGATGCGGACACATTCACTTGAATGCAAATTGCGGCCCTCAATGCACGGAATGGCCGCGTGAATGAGTCCTAACTCTCATAGAAGTGAGAGGAGGATTCTGGGAGTTGTAGTTTAAGTGCTGGAGGTTGCTGATCCCTGTGGCAGACAAAGTAAAACATGGCCATTAAATGTGCTGCCCAGGATTAGAGAAACATGGCTGCTTTCTTCCAGAAACAGCACCACACCTGTCGTTGGGTTGTGTCTGGTATTACTCTCTAAGGCTACTTTCACACTAGCGTTCGATTGGATCCGTTCTGAACGGATCCGATCATAATAATGCAGACGGAGGCTCCGTTCAGAATGGATCCGTCTGCATTATATTGGCATATAAAAGCTAAGTGTGAAAATATAAAATATAGGTAAGAGGCGGCTCACTGTAACTCCAAGGGGTGGAATATGGTGCTCAATCCAAACAAAGCGTACCCAACGCTTGTAATGGAGGAGGAGTAAGTAGAAGTAGAGGGATGGCACTCAAAGCATAAGTGATGTATGGAGGATAGGTAGATTCAAAGATTATTTATTAAATAATGGCTGGATGTGCCTAAAAAAAACTATGAAAAAAACAATGGCTGGGTATGCCTGAATAAAAATAGTATCATAAGGTGTATCGCCAAATAGATGTGAACAATTTCATAAGGCAGATCGCTAGTAAATATATATATATATATCCGTAGGTATCAACACTTGTATACAGTATAAAATATAAAATAACCAACAGAAAAAATGGTAGTTTAAATGTCAATTCATAAAAAATCATAAAAAATCCTGTTGGAGAAAAATTCTGTGGGAAATGAATCCCAATGTTCAAGGAGAGGTATTTAACACCTGTTGAAGAAGAGTCTGTGGAAGGAAAGTCCAATCTTATGATGCAATATCCATTAGAGGGGATGAATGTACAAATCCTGTAAACATTGGATAATGTCCTGAAATGTCAATTGTATGAAAAGGACATCTGGTGGACTAATAAGGTAAGTGTCTCCTTGTGGACAGAGTTTCTTTACAGGTCCGATGTCATGAGCTGTATATATGAAAAAAACTACTGCTGTATAAGCAGGTACGTTACCCTCCTGTTGGTCGCTGATGGGGTAGTAAGCGGCTCCTTCCTGCAGAGCGGCGTGCACGTGTCAGTTACCCGCCCGCTGAGTATTCCGGCCGTGCGGTCTTCACTTCCGGTGACGTCACATGTGTTTGAAGTGGAGTTTCCCGCTCAAACTGGTGTCGGCTTGCCACGTGGGAGTGGGTGGCGGGAAAATGCTGCAGTTTAAACAGGAGGGGAAGAAAATAGCTCCGGAGCTTCTGTTAGGTTATAGGATCCTTTTCCTTGGTGCTAGCTAGTTTGAATAGGCTGACTCAATATCCCAGACGCGTTTCGGAGCGTGCTGCTCCTTCTTCAGTGGAAATGAGTCGCCTATTCCATTTTGAGAATTTATAGGGGTCTAATTGCATCCAATTAGTGCTTGTGGGTGTGGTCAAGGATTTTTTTCATCTTTTTTCTTTGGTATTGGGTAAAATGTGTCCTGGATCCTTGAAGGTAGAATTGGAATAGGTATCGTATCCTCATGGATATATATACAATATTTGTCACATAGTTGTAATGGATGGTGATAGAGTAGGAGTGCGATGTAATTTGCACTTCTAAAATTAAAATCTAAGGTTAAATAAAAAATAGATAAAAATAATAATAAAAAGATCGATAAATATAAAATAGATAGATGTGGAAAAATTAGTCCATATACGTATGGAACAATACGTATGTAGAAGATACACGGTAAAGACATGAGTTAGTGTTCAATTAGATACATGTATATTGGCGGTGTGTGGACTGATATGGATAAAAAGGCGTGTTCAATAGTATGTATACATAATGTTGCAACGAATGTTATTCAATGATTGTCAGTCGTGTGTCAGATGGTAGTATATCTGATTGTATCCCAATAAGGTGTGGAGGGATAGTTGATCGTGGATGAGGGGGAGGCGACCACCCAGGAGGAGGGGTCGGAGTGCTGGTAGACAGCCTGACTACGGCTCCAGTGCCCAAGGTGGGCGCCCCGCCCGGGTCAACGAGATGGGTGTGGGACAATGCATATCTTTCATAGGAAGCCAAAAATCTCCATCTCAGCATTGAGACCTCTTGGGATCATTGTGTAAAATTCGAATATTTTCCTGGATTCTGACCTGGACATGGCCGCTATGTGGTTGCCGCCTCTCCATTGACGTGGGATTCTCTCTATGGCTGTGTAGATCAGTGAAGATGGATCGCTGTTATGGTATTCTTTATAGTGTTTAGAGACTGAATGTAATTCGTAACCTTTTTTGATATTTGATATGTGTTCGGATATCCTTGTTTTAAGTAATCTTTTGGTACGTCCTACGTATTGTTTGAGGCATGGGCATTGTAGAATGTATATTACATTATTAGAATGACAGGAAAGATGTTCACGGATCTCAAGTTTATATGGGCTATTGGTTGATTCGACTGTTGTTGTCTTTTTCGGAAAATTTGTAGTTTTGCAATTGATGCATTTGCCGCACCTGAAGAAGCCATGTAATGATAGCCAGTTATGGTTCGGTTCAATTTTGTTTCTTTTGGTTGTTGGTGCCAGGCGCAGACCGATGTTGGGGGCTCTGGTATATGTAATCTGGGGTTTATCTGGTATTGATTGGCCTATGATTTTGTCACTTAGGATGTGATGCCAGTGTTTATGAATACTTGTTTCAAGTTTTTTGTAATGTGCGTTATAAGTGTGAAAATAGCCTCGGACGGATCCGTCCAGACTTTCAATGTAAAGTCAATGGGGGGCGGATCCGCTTGAAGATTGAGCCATATTGTGGCATCTTCAAACGGATCCGTCCCCATTGACTTACATTGTAAGTCTGGACGGATCCGCACGGCCAGGCGGACACCCGAACACTGCAAGCAGCGTTCAGCTGTCCGCCTGTCCGTGCGGAGGCGAGCGGAGCGGAGGCTGAACGCTGCCAGACTGATGCAGTCTGAGCGGATCCGCATCCATTCAGACTGCATCAGGGCTGGACGGAAGCGTTCAGGTCCGCTCGTGAGCCCCTTCAAACGGAGCTCACGAGCGGACAGCCGAACGCTAGTGTGAAAGTAGCCTAACCACTACTGAAGTGAATGGAGTGGAGCTGCAATACAGCACACACAGGTGGTGTGGTTTTATGCAAGAACGCAGCCATGGTTTTCTAATCCTGGACGGGGAAAAAAGTGTCTAGTTATTAAAGAGGTTTTCCAGCTGTTTGCACTTTTTAAAAATGAAAGCCCAGCCTGATATATCGGTTGAGAAAAATATACTCGCCTGTTCCCTGCTGCTCTGTTTTGGCTCTCTTTTGAGGTCTTCTGATCACCGTCCTGTAAACGGATCACAGACAGAAGGGAACACAGGAGCTGCTGCTTCCAATTACTGGCTTCAGCGGGGGGATATTTATCAGACTGGTGTAGAGAAAAAAATGGCTTAGTTGCCCATAGCAACCAGATCCCACCTTTTAATTTCCAAAGGAGCTGTGAAAGGTGGGATCATGTTGCTATGGGCAACCTAGCCATTTTTCCTTTACACCAGTTTGATAAATCTCCCCAATGTGTCTCAAAGTGGCATGTGATCCAGCAGTTATGTACTGCTTGGGGGTGCATCTGCTGCGAGGCAGTGACATATATGAGGGAAGATATGTGTCTTCTAGAATGGTGCAGGAAACCTATTAGAGGAGGGTGTGCACCTGGCCTGAGGTGAGGCCAGATGAGATAATCACTTAGGGATAAAGCAATCCTCAGTGTGTGAGAGGAGAAGTTAGGCCCCAGGGAACAGACCTACAGAGGGCCTGTGTGGTCCCAGCCAGGAGGGCTGGGGGGGCCACAAGGCTGAGGAAGCCCGAGTTGGAGGGAATTGAGAAGGAAGCCTGCAGAGGTTCTGTGTGGTTCCAGCCAAGAGGGCTGGGTGGCCACAAGGCTAAGGAAGCCCGAGTTTGGGAGGACCCAGTGACGCCCGAAGAAGAGAGGTGTCGCACGATCAGAATCAGGAGGACTGCTGAACCATATCCCCACAAGGTATTTCGCTTCCACCAGGAGGACTGTAGAGGTCACAGCTAAGAGGCTGTCTGACCGAAGCCGAATACCACATTGTGAACACTGAGTTAGAGGTGACTTAGGGAGACCTCTGTATAGTGAGCACCTAGCCGGGCAAGGGTTTATTGTTTTGTGTTGAAGTAACATGTGAAGCTGCAACTTCATTGTGCCAAGTGACGCCAAACTTGGAAGTGTGATGTGCGGTGTGACAAATAAAGCGCTTTTTTTCCCCAAAAAACATTTTTATTTGTTCACAAGACAAGCAAGCACAGTCATAGCAGGTATAGATCATACATCGCGTCTAGCGAACTTTTTCAATAAAGCGCTTTTTGAGCTTGAAAACCCCCTTTTTGAAGAGCTCTCCCCCTGTGAGAGAGCAATCTCTTACACCTGTTATTGGCGACACATACAGTGCTGCCCATAATTATTCATACCCCTGGCAAATTATGACTTAGTTACTTTTATTCAACCAGCAATAATTTTTTGACTGGAAATGACATAGGTGTCTCCCAAAAGATAATAAGATGATGTACAAGAGGCATTATTGTAGAAGATAAAAACATTTCTCAGCTTTTATTTACATTTGAGCAAAAAGGTGTCCAATCCAAAATTATTCATACCCTTCTCAATAATCAATAGAAAAGCCTTTATCGACTATTACAGCAATCAAACGCTTCCTATAATTGCAGACCAGCTAGTTGCATGTCTCCACAGGTATTTTTGCCCATTCATCTTTAGCAATGAGCTCCAAATCTTTCAGGTTGGAGGGTCTTCTTGCCATCACCCTGATCTTTAGCTCCCTCCACAGATTCTCAATTGGGTTCAAGTCTGGTCTTTGGCTGGGCCACTCCAAAACGTTAATGTTGTTGTCTGCTAACCATTTCTTACCAAATATGTATAGTTATATTTTTTGTTATAAAAATAAAGACCTTTGTAATCAAAATGGAAACCCTTCAGTACCCTGTGCGACAAAAGAGGGAGGCCCCTTTATCTCTCCAATTTATGGTAGGGCTACATGGCAATCATTGTTGTTCAAATTCTTTTATTCGAGAGAGCCAAGAAAAGAACAATACATCAAAGAGACAAAAACAGCCCAATTACAAGTCGTGGCTGTGTACAAGTGAATGTATACAATCAGATGGTCATAAATACAATGAATAAGTCAAATGCACAGAAGAGTATAACCAGTGATCATTCCTATCAGTTAAATGGCACATCATAGTCTGATTAGCAGATGCCTAGGAGCAAGAGCTCTGACGTATACACACACAAAGGAACAAGTGACAAAGACAAAGACAGAAGAGGGGGGAAGGGAAAGAGGAATCCCTGACAAGAGATGCAGAGAAACAATCAGATAAAATAAATTCCAGATTAAGTGAGCCGGTCTATAAATATTTCTCAGTTCAAATGGAATTAACATCTAGGCATGAGATAGTGAAAATCTAAGTAGGGGGTCGTTATCTCCTTAGGGACTGGCAACATCTCTGTTTAGTCAATTGAGATATTCGCTAGAACCCTTAAACAAAATCCAATGAGTCCAGATTTTTAAGAATTTGTTGGAATTACCCTTGTCCTCCGCCCAGAGCTCCTCCATTTTGTAGATTTTCTCAAAGGTGATGAGCCAGTCCCTAAGGAGAGGGGCAGATGTGGATTTCCAGAATCTAGGTATGACCAGGCGAGCGGCTTGGACAAAGAATCTCAAGAGGCCTTTTTTCAAGGTGGAAGCAGAACTAGGGAACATGGAGAGTAAAGCACCCTCCGGTGTCCACCTAGAAGAACTGCCACAGACCAAATCATAAAGATCATTAATAGCTTCCCAGAACGGTGTAATTCTGTTGCAGAACCACCAGATATGGGACATATTGCCCTCCTCACTACCACATCTCCAACAAGTATTGGGGCATGTGGGAAGGAAGGAATGTAACAGGGCCGGGGTCCTTTACCACCTAGATAACACCTTAAAATTAATTTTCCTGGAGTCTGCAGCTTATAGAAGACTTATAAGATAGCTTGAATGCCTTCTCCCACAGGTCAGCAGGAAATGACTACCCCAGTTCTCTTTCCCATACCCTTACAAAGGGTAAAGTGGAGATGGTGTCGTCTTTCCCCTGGAGTAGCCCGTAAGTCAGAGACACTAAATGTGTAGGAGGGGATGTTTGAGTGAACATAGTTTCAAAAGAGGTGAGATCTCTAGCTAAAGCTGTTTTGGGGCCTAAAGAGGATAGGTAATTTTTAAGGCTGTTGTACCGAAACCACGCCCCTTGAGATGAACCCTCCGGAAAGGAGGATAGCGGCCGTAAGGATCCCTTCTCCATAACTGAGGATAAAGTAGGATTATCTGCAAGGTCCAAACCCAGAAACGACTTACTCTTCATGCCCAAAGGGAAATCAGGGTTATTAAAAAGAGGGGTTAGGGGGCTAGGGAGTTGGGTGAGGCCAAGTGGTATTGCAATTTTATCCCAAATCTTCAGAATACCCGAGGTCAGGAGGGGGAGGCGCGGGGGTCTTTTTGCCAACCATTTCTTCACCACTTTTGCTGTGTGTTTTGGGCCATTGTCATGCCGAAATGTCCACTGGTGCCTAAGGCCAAGTTTCTCTGCAGACTGCCTGATGTTGTCATTGAGAATCCTCATGTATTGCTCTTTTTTCATGGTGCCGTTTACTGTGATTAGGTTCCCTGGTCCATTGGCTGAAAAACACCCCCAAAGCATTAGGTTCCCACCACCATGTTTGACAGTGGGGATGGTGTTCTTTGGGTTGAAGGCTTCTAAATTTTTACGGCAAATGAAGGAAACATCATTGTGACCAAACATATCAATTTTTGTTTCATCTGACCATAACACAGAAGACCAGAAGTCGTCTTCTTTGTCCAGATGAGCTTTCGCGAAGGCCAAGCGAGCTTTTATGTGCCTTATCTGGAGAAGTGGCGTCCTCCTTGGTCTGCATTGTGCAGTGTCCGTTAGATTGTCTGCCTTGAGACATTGCCACCAGCAGAGCCCAGATTCACCAGGATGACCTTGGTGGTGATCCTTGGATTCTTTTTCACCTCTCTAACCATCCTACTGGCCAGCACAGGTGTCACTTTTGGCTTCCGACCACGTACTCTGAGATTTGACAGTGCGGAACATCTTTTATTTTTTGCTCAAATGTAAATAAAAGCTGAGAAATGTTTTTTTTCCACAATAATGCCTCTTGTACATCGTCTTATTATCTTTTGGGAGACGCATCTGTCATTTCCCGTCAAAAAACTACCGGAAAAGAGAGCCAAGGACCTGGAACAGAGCAGCAGGGAACAGAAGAGTATGGTTTTTCAACAGATACACCACACTGGGCCAGGAGTTTTCTGGGAAGAGATTCATTAAAACATGCATTTTATATATTTATATCTCTGCTTATTCTGAACTTAAAGGGGTTTTCTGGTATTAAATTACCTCTTATCCACAAGATAAAGGATAACTATTAGATCAGCGGGGGTCCTACTGTTGAGACCCTGATGAATAACAAAAACAGGGACTCTATCCCGTGGAGACCCCTATGGAAATGAATAGAGCAGAAGTGTACATGCCTGACGTCATCTCACAAAGGCCTTATGTAAGCACCGGAATCGTGTGCAGGAGACTATGTGGCAGTACATGGTGCCCCTTTCATCCTACATGGAAGCTATAGGAACTAACCCTGCGGCACCATGTAATGAATATATCCTTCGTAATATTGCATCTGGAGAGCATATAGGGTGGAACCACACAGAGGTCTTAAATCACTTTCCTAAAAAACAGGAAGAGTGTATTTTCCTGGGGCGCCTTCTTGTTATTTTGCAACAGCAACAAGTATAAAGTAAAGTGATTGGATTAGGGACCCAAAACAGTCATTTCCATTGTATAGTACATTAATTACTCACAAGACCTGTTTTCCAATGAATATCATTTAATACCATTATTGCAAAAGACAGGATTACATCACAGTCATATTATAGTACACGGAGTTAAAGGGAACCGGTCCCCAGGAATTTGGGTATAGAGCTGAGGACATGGGTTGCTAGATGGCCGCTAGCACATCCGCAATACCCAGTCCCCATAGCTCTGTGTGCTTTTATTGTGTAAAAAATAAAAATAAAATATTTGATACATATGCAAATGAACCTGAGATAAGTCAGAGCTTGAAAATATGACTCTTCTCTGGTCACACAAGTAAGATATGACTCTTATGTTAATTTGCATATGTATCAAATAGTTTTTTTACACAATAAAAGCACACAGCGCTATGGGGACTGGGTATTGCGGATGTGCTGGTGGCCATCTAGCAACCCATGTCCTCAGTTCTATACCCAAAATCCTGGTGACAGGTTCCGTTTAAAGCTTCATTTTAGGACTTTCATCTATGTTACAAATGTTATCTTAACATCTCAGGTTTCTGACCTGCACCGATGGAGCGCGACTACAAGCGCCATGAGTAAGCTATGGTTTTATGGTATTCAAATTAGGGTAGTCTAACATTCATTGTGATTGCCAGGATGGTCTCGGTGGTCATGTACAGAGGAGTTGCTCAAGTTCATTGAATCCACAGAGAAAGCTGTAGGTGAAACTGGTCTGGATTCAGGAATGTGCTCCATTCTATATTTCTCAATATATGGTTCTGCCACAAGCCAAACCTGAAAAAAAAAAAGCCAATTTTTCCATTAAATAAAAACAAAATAATTTTGTAAGAGTTTAATATATAAGCAAGTAAAGGAACACCACTGAGTACTGGAACTATTTAATAAACTTAGCTATCAAAATTATATATTTTCAGAAAGAGCTAATTCAGTTCTGCAAAATCAGACAAAAATAAATGGAATTCTACAAAACGCTATTTTTCCACAGTAGGCACCCTTGGCTGGCCATAGGCACATGACACCTGTGTATAACTGGAGAGCGGACCCCTTTTGCCAGAAACAGACTGCTAAATAAATAAAAATACTGCATGACAGCAATCAGTCTGTGTGGATATTGTACAATATATATTTTTTTCTTTTTAGTGGAAATGTAGATTATGGGGTTTTAATTTACTGCATGTTATACAGTACAGACAAAAAAAAATCATGTGGCAACTATGCCTTATGACCCCAGCCTAGTATTGGTTCAACATCCAACCATTGCGCTTTCAAATTTGCAGATGGCGACAAGACTTTTTAACCTTGGTGCCATTTGCGACAGGGCTGCCTCGCTGTAGCTGAATATTGCAGCAGGGCACAGGAGCCATTCCTTGCCCTGCCGCCGATCACCTACGTTGTCATAGGCTACATGCCTGAGGCTTATTTGGTAGTGAAATGCCAGTGCAGGCAGGCCTTGTGCCAGGACGCACTGTAGTGAGGTGTGCGAGTCTGTGTTGCAGCTAGTGAGCGCCAGGACACAGGAGAGTACAAGATTTTAGCTTTTTTTTTTTTTACGTTCCAACATTACTGACCATAAGTGGAAATTACTACTGTGGAGCATATTACTACTGTTGGGGCAATGGGGGAGTAATTACTATGTGTGGGGAAATTACTATATGGGGGCAGTGTGGGAAAAAATTACTATGTGAGGGTGGGGAGTTACTACTGTGCGGGCAGTGTGTGTGTGTGTGGGTGTGTGGGGAATTAATCTAAGGTTTTATTATTATTACTGGGGGCACTCTAGGTTTTATAATTGCTGTAAACACTAGGGACATTTCTAGTGGGGTCACTTTTTTCAGCAGTATAGTACCTGGGGCATTAGGGAGCACCACGGGCACAGTATTGGGGGTGGCCCCAAGGGGGGGGGGGGGTTATGGAAGAATTTAGAAATCTAACGTGTCTGTGTAACAAACTCTGTAGAGACGAGATGCGGCTGGAAGTATTTGTCATGGAGGTCTGGGTCAAATGGAGAAGAGGAAGAGAAGGTCTAAATGAGCGGCGAGGTCACTGGATGTGCTAGGTATGTGGTGCTGGCTCATTACTGTGACCCATGTCTCATCTTCTCCAAATCGTTTTTTAATTATTTATATGCATTTTCAATTTGTCTAAAAAACTAAAAAATAAATTTAGCTCCTAAAGTTTTGGAGCCAATGGCTCTTGTTTATTTTTTTTTTAGTCTGGAGCACTGTGTAGATCCCATTCACATGCATAATAAAAGGTACACTCATTGTCCTTATAAAGCCACGTGATGTTTTCACAGCCTTTCATTTCCCCATGGGTCAATACAGATAGATAAGCAAATGTTGAAGCTGGTGTACAGGTTATGACTGCCTTGGTTAAATAAATAAGCATTTAGTTCACAGACCTTTGGTCATGTTTTACATGATAGGTTTGAATCTATCTGAAGTGTGTACACCACATTAATCATTGACAATGCTTCTAAAAAAATAAAGTGCTAAATATGTCCCAAATGCAAGGGCAAATAAATGCTTACGATATACAGTTTAAACTCGAAAAATTTGAATATCGTGCAAAGTTCATTTATTTCAGTAATTCAACTTAAAACTAACATATGAGATAGACTCATTACATGCAAAGCGAGATATTTCAAGCCTTTATTTGTTATAATTTGGATGATTATGGCTTACCGCTTATGAAATTTTTAGTTGCATTAATGCAACTCCTTTTAAGTTGCATTACTGAAATAAATGAACTTTTGCACGATATTCAAATTTTTTGAGTTTCACCTGTAGTAAAGAGGAAAGAAACTGCAGATGAGCAGGTGATTGTTAGGTGGAGGTGAAGAGCTGTATTTACATGCAGAGATCATCTCCACAGTATAAGGACGAGCGGTGGTTACTGCTATCGCTTGTCCTCATACATCTGCAGTGTTTCTGGGCAGCAGATGGCTGTTTAGACAGCACAATCGGCTGCCCAGAAATGATAAGTGAGGTGTCTGCACTTCAGATCATTTCACCCGAAGAACGAGCATTTCACTCGTTCATCTGGTAATCTGCGCAGTTTATTGTAAATGAGTGTTCATTTAGCTTTACATCATGGTGCCTACATGATATTATTTAGGAATTGTATAGTATCTTTTGGGAACTACATGGTTCTGTTATTTTAGCACTTTATACCAGTTACGTGTTAACTGTATGGAACTACTACTGTGGTTCTTAATTTATGAACCCAGAGTTTTCCATATTTATTTAAAGACTTGTGTGAAAACCTGTTGTAGTTTTAGGTCAAATTTTTGAAGTAGGTAACCTAATCAAACAAATTAGTCAAAAATATTAAACTTGGTTATTTATTTGTGGAAAATGATCTAATATCACATATCTGAGTGACAAAAGTATGTGAACCTTTTGCTTTCAGTATCTAGTGTGACCCGCTTGTGCTACAATAACTACAGCTAAACATTTCTGCTAATTGTTGATTAGTCCTGCACATCGGCTTGGAGGAATTTTCTCCCACTCCTCTGTACAAAGCAGCCTTAACTGTTATGTTGATGGTTTTCCTCCCATGAACTTCTCACTACAGGTCCTTCGACTGAATTTCTATTGCATTAAGGTAGGGACTTTGAGGGACATTGTGAAACTTTAACTCTATTCTTCTTTATCTTTAACCATTCTTTGGTAGACAGACTTGTGTGCTTAGGGTTGTTATCTTGCTGCCTGACCCATATTATCTTGAGATTCAGCTCACAGACAAATGTCCTGACACTTTCCTCTAGAATTTACTGGTATTTCAGCACTCATTGTCCCATCAATTATGTCATGCTGTCTTGGACTAGATGCTGCAAAACAGGCCCAAACCACGATAGCACCACCGTGTTTCACAGATGAGAAGGTTTTTATAATGTAATGCAGCATTTTCTTTTCTCAAAATATAACACGTCTCACTTAAACCAAAAAGTTATCTTTTAGTCTCATCCATAAAACATTGTTCCAGTAGTCTTGTGTCTCATCCAGGTGATCTTTAGCAAACTGTAGACGGGCTGAAATATTTTTTGGGGGAGAGCAGCAGCTTTCTCCTTGCAAACTTTTCATGCATACCATTGATTATCAAAATTAGGGTTATTCACGTTAGAAAAAAAACACGACTGAGGGGAGATCTAATAACTATGTATAAATATATCAGGGGTCAGTACAGAGATCTAGCCCATCATCTATTTATCCCCAGGACTGTGAGGAGGGGACATCCTCTGCGTCTGGAGGAAAGAGGGTTTGTACACAAACATAGAAGAGGATTCTTTACGGTAAGAGCAGTGAGACTATGGAACTCTCTGCCTGAGGAGGTGGTGATGGGGAGTTCACTAAAAGAGTTCCTGATCAGTCTGAAAAATGCCTGATCAGTCTGAAAAATGCATTGCAATACCGGATCCATTTTTCCGGTGTCATCAGGCAAAACGGATCCAGTATTTTATTTTTTTCTCATTTTTAAAGGTCTGCGCATGCTCAGACCGGAAGGACGGATCCGGCATTTTGAATGGCGGATCTGGCACTAATACATTCCTATGGAAAAAAATGCTGGATCCGGCATTCAGGCAAGTCTTCCGTTTTTTTCGCCCGAGATAAAACCATAACATGCTACGGTTTTCTCTTTTGCCTGATCAGTCAAAATGACTGAACTGAAGACATCCTGATGCATCCTGAATGGATTACTCTCCATTCAGAATGCATGGGGATATGCCTGATCAGTTTTTTTCCAGTATAGAGCACCTGTGACTGAACTCTATGCCGGAAAAGAAAAACGCTAAAGTGAATATAAATTGTATATAAATTATACAATGTGTATTGTGCCCTGGGGACATAAAGCACAGACCTCTGAATATTGGCAAGAAGCACAGTAAACGCACCGCTCTCGCCACTGGGATATAAGAGTCACCCCGGAGATGGCCGTGCATTCTGCCATCCCCCGGAGACAAAGCAATGGTGCTTTACTCCCGCTAGTAGATACACCAGCTGATATGGCTCATATACAGCCACCTATCAGCCAAAGCTAGCGGGGGTAATGATACTGGAAGGCTCAACGCATTTCTGTGCGCCTAATTAGCGCACTTCCTCAGGAGCATGGAGCACCAGAAACAGAAAACCCTGCCTAAGCTGCACTTCTCTAGTGTGAGCATCGGCATTATAATGTGGCTTGATGTAAGCCACGGCACTATGATGGCCGCTAAGCAATAAATAAGGTAAACACCCCTCCCCGCAGACGTGCCTCCGCGTGCTCAGCCAACCCGGCGAGAGACAAGCTCAAACATCGCCGGTCAGCTGAGAGGCAGAGGGAGCGAGGTACTCCCCGGGGAAAGCGCATCTGCGCAAAGGTAAATAGGGGAATAAACAGTGACCCTACATTGGAACCAACAGTAGTAAAAGAACAGCCTCAAGGATATCACAACAAGAAAATAATTCATTTGTTTATAGCAAAGATGTTAATATGCCTAATGACGATATGACCGCTGCTACACGGCCATTAGATTATGAAGAGGGCACACAGAGGAAGACCATAAGGGACAAGGTCCCAGTGTCGCCAGAACAGTACAGGGGCTCACAGTCCCATCAGTACTGTCTGGGGGCACACATTAACTCCTCCCACTGGCAATGATAAGGGTATATTAAACCAGGATATTGGAATGTGCCTTGGCATATACCCTGTCCACCATAACAGTGGGCATGTACCAGCCGAAAGGATACAGAGCACTAGGCCTACAGCAGCTATGTGAGGTAGATATAAACCCCACAACTTCAGGACGAACGAAGTGTACGAGATAGCATCATTGAGACCATTGGGTTTAATGGTGTACAATCTAAAAATCCATTAGGCATCCTTTTGCAACAAGATGCGATCCACATCACCCCCTCTTGATGATATCTTGATTTGTTCAATGCCCTGAAACTTTACAGAGGACCTTGCCCTCATGACAGTCTGCCACATGCTGAGCTATTGGAGTGTCATTAGATTTAACAATGTCCAAGATGTGTTCTCCCACACGTCGCCTCAGTTCACGTCTCGTTTTTCCGACGTATTTGATACCACAAATACATGTCAGTAAATGGATCACCCCCAACCGATTTACAGTTTATGAATGATCTGTTGTAGTATATCTTAACAGGTATATTTCCTGCAAAGAATTTACTTTTGTTAATTTGCAGAACTTACAGGACCCACAAGGGAAAGTGCCAGTCAAGGTGTTACGTAGCCAAGATTTTTTATTTCACTTTAGAATAATAGCAGTTTTTAAGCAAAAATTGCTTTGACATTTTTTTTTGTTTTTATGGCGTTTATCGGACAGGGTGGATCATGTAATATATATTGATAGAGCCGCTCGTTATGGACGCGGCGATACCTAATGTGTTTTTTAAAATATTTTTTATTATAAAATCAGGGGAAAGAGACTTTTTATTTTTTAACTTGAAACTTTTTTTTTTATTAAAAACACATTTTTTAAATTTATTTCTTACTTTAATTTTTGGGGGTCTGATCTCCTCTGCAATGTAATGTATTGCCTGTTAGTGTATTACACAGAGTAATACACTAACAGGTTGCCTAAGAGACCCAGCCGGGGGCTGGATCCCCTGGGCATCCGTAGAAGGCAGGTCCCGATGCTGTGCAAGGCATTGGGCAAGCTCTGCACGGCATTGGGCTGCATTCTCACTCATCTGGTCTCCGCCACAGCAGTGCGGGGACCCGATGGGCCCCCTCACCCGCAGCAAACCCCTTCTATGTCGCGGTCAGCGTTGGTTAATGCGCCGGCATCGGTGTTTTATAGTACGGCGCTGGGCAGCAAGTCACCCCCCGCTGCGCTGGTCGGAAAGGGGTTAAATAAAACAGGTCACCTATTCACTCCTGATGGTCATTCCATAGATTGTGAAATTAGAGTCAGGTGTTTTCAATCAAATTAACATATATTGGAACAATTTCTTTAATATAAACTTGGCCAAATCGAATATCTGACTCATTTGTTTATCGTTATTTGCTTTTAGGACCTGTGTGTGAAAATATGATATAGTTTTAGATAAAATTTATGCATCAGTATAGCACCACTGTATGTAAGTAATGTAAGGCAGCATTATGTGGCTGCTGAATGGCATTGTTATTGGGGAAGTACTGTTCCTCATTTCCCTCCTTTCGAGAATTCATGGGAACTCATGTTTGGCCTCGTCAGATCTCATTCTGCCCTACCCATCAACAACATGTGTACTTTGTATTCTAGTTTTAGAATCAATTTAAAATATCACACTGTGCTAATATCATGGTACTTTTTAACGCATGCCTTAAATCGGTGTCAAGTGCATAAAATATGTAATAATTCATCACTATAGTCTTGCATTGATATTATAAGTCAAATTATTTGATTATTCTGACAGTTATCTAAACTCTTCTTCTCAATTAGAAAGAACAACCAAAACAAAAAAAGTCATTCTCACAATATCATTTGTAACAAAAAAACTTCTTGCCTTTTCATCAACAAGTAATCTGTGAGCTGCCTCGATGTCTGGAGCCATGAAGCGGTCCTTCATCCAAGGCCTGCAAGATAGGAGTTAGGAAAATTAATTGATCATTAACCACTACAACATACAGGCCTTCAAAACAGACTCTGAAATGCTGTTTACTTTTACCTAACAACAGAGCGAACAAGGTCGTAGACTTTCTCCAATGGAGTTGTCGTTTTAAGAGGGCGTAGAAATTCAATCCCTTGGCAGGCGGCAAGAAGCTCAATAGCCAGCACTGAAAAACAGAAAGCTTATTCCCAATATGCTCAACTTGCCATTTAATAAAAATAACTAAAAAATACTAATTAAAAGGGGTTGTCACTTCAGCAAGTGGCATTTATCATGTAGAGAAAGTTAATACAAGGCACTTTCTAATGTATTGTGATTGTCCATATTGCCTTCTTTGCTGGTTTGATTCTTCTTTTTCCATCACACTATACACTGCTCATATCCAGGGGTTACGACCACCCTGCAATCCAGCAGCGGTAGCAGTACTTGCAAACTACTAGGAAAAACTCAGGCCTTTCTGGTGGCTGCAACTGTGGGAGCTCACATAGGCATAAATGCTCCTCTTAGCATCTTTGAGGAGTATTTTCAGCCAAGAGGAGTACGAAATAAGACATTAGGCGGCAGTTTTTTTTCTGGCCATAACTATTTTTCTGTCAATGTTCCCATATACGGGCTTGTTGTACTGCATCTTTTAGGGACACCATTTTGGGGTACGTGTAAGTTATTAACTTTTATTACCTTTTTTGGGGTGGTAATGGGGAAAAAAAAAAATACACTTTTACAGGCATTATTACAACTTCTCACCACTACTTATAGGGGTAGATTTACACTGTCTATGAATAGAAATCACAGAACTTAATATTAGACAAACTCCCTATTCTGGCATCGATCTTTATAAACTTGAGTATTGTAAATCCTGTGTCAGATTTATGCTAGAATTTTGTCCACGCAAACAAAAAAACAAACAAACAAAAAAAAACGGTCTAGTATAAGTTTAGCCACCTATAAGTGCTTTGCTCCAAAAAAGCACCAACATTTTGGAGAATGTTGATGCCCTGAGGCACATTTGGGCCGTTACTAGTGTTGAGCGAGTATGCTCGGCCGAATACCTGTTCGGCTCGTGCATTGCTATGCTCGGCACCTGGCGATACGCGACAGAGTACCGCATGTGCTCTAGCGCCATGCTAGAGTCTCCTCCCCACATGTTTCACGGCTGCTAAGCAGCCAATAAACGTGCAGGTAAGTACTGCCATCACTGTAATGCCAGTAGCCATGTTGGCTATATAGCACCCGATGATGCGGGTTTGGCTCATTGTGAGTCAGGGAGAGCTGCGATTAGGAAGGGACAGATAGTATAGGGAGTGTGATTGCAATATATTCAACAGAAAAACTTTTCAAAGACCCAAAAGTTCTCGCTAATATTTTTCCCAATATCTGGCCCTGATGCACGCTATTGTAGTGCAGATGTGACAATTCACTGCAGACACCATTTTTATATATATATATATATATATATATATATATATATATATATATATATATATATATATATATATATAAAAATGGAAAAATGTGGCAGCACCAAAGCATAACAAAATGACGGGTGCTATGTCCAGGGTTATCACTGCTTACCCAACTTTTGTATGTAGAAATGGACAGCACATCCAATAGAGAATTATGTTCAAAAAATTTTATTCAGCCACAGTGGCACAAGAGGCGACGTTTCGGCTCAAAATCCTGAGCCTTTCTCAAGCATCCATTGTCAAGCTTGACAAAGGCCTCATTGAGAAGGCCGAAACGTTGCTGGGAATAAAGTTTTGGGTCGTTACCCTATCACCAAAAGCTGGAAGTGCTGCCTCTTCATTCGCTGAATATATGTCTTGGAGGAAAAGCCTGCCTCTGTGAGGAATTTTGCACCCAGTGCACAACTTCTGACTGTGCTGCTGCAATATTTGTGGTTATAGTTATATATATATATATATATATATATAAATGGTGTCTGCAGTGAATTGTCACATCTGCACTACAATAGCGTGCATCAGGGCCAGATATTGGGAAAAATATTAGCGAGAACATGACACTGGGGAACGGAAATTAGTGTTTAATGAGGTGGATGATGATAAGACACAGTTGCTAATGACTAAACCGCAATTACTGTCTCAAGAGGTTGAGGAAGAGGATGACACACAGTTGTCATCACTGAGGTTGTGGCTAGGTCAACAAATCAGGAGAATGATCAGAGTGAGGAAGTGAAAGAGGAGGTGCTGGACAACGAGGTCACTGACCCAGGTGGCAACAAGTCGAGTGAAGAGAGCAGTAAAGAGGGGGAGGGATCTGCAGCACTGCAACAGGCTGGAAGAGGCAGTTGGGTGGCAAAAGGTAGAAGGCGGGCGCTACCGAACAGACCCGCAACTGTTCCACGGAGCACCTCCTTGCGTAAATCTCCCTTGCCAAGGGGTAGGTGTTCAGCAGTATGGCGCTTTTTTGAGGAAAGTGCGGACGACAAAAGAATAGTAGTTTGCAACCTGTGCCACACCAAAATGAGCTGGGGCATGAACACTAGCAACCTCAACACCACCAACATTATCCGCCACATGTCAAAGCACCCTAAAAGGTGGGCCGAACGCCTGGGTCCACAATCTCCTCTTCCCCTGTGTTACGTGCTGGCCAATCCCCTGTCCAAGACCCAGGCCCAGATGCCTCCCGCCCTGCACCTGGACCTTTTGCAAGCACCATCAGCGACCACATCCACTTCCCTGCCCCAGCGCAGCGTCCAAATGTCATTACCCCAAGCATTTGAACGCAAGCGCAAATACCCAGCCACCCACCCACAGGCCATAGCACTAAATGCACAGCTTTCCAAATTACTGGCCCTGGAGAGGTTTCCATTTAGGCTTGTGGATACTGAGGCCTTCCGCAGCCTGATTTCGGTGGCCGTCCCTCGTTACGCAGTCCCCAGCTGCCATTATTTTTCACGGTGTGCTGTGCCAGCCTTACACCAACATGTGTCCCTTAACATCACACGTGCCCTGACCTATGCAGTTACTGGGAAGGTCCACTTAATCACGGACACATGGACAAGTGCTTTCGGCCAGGAACGCTACACTTCCCTGACGGCACACTGGGTGAATGTTGTGGAGGCCGGGAGTGACTCTTACCCTGGGAAGGCACAGGTGCTACTGACGCCAAGGATCGCGGACCCCAATTCCATCAGGGCTTCCGCCACCACCTACGTTAGTGGCTCCAACCCCACTTCTCCTCCTCAGCCATCTCCTCCACTTCCACCTCGGAAGTACCTGCGTGCAGTACCAGTCAGTCATCAGTCCGTAGCTGGAAGCAGTGTAGCACTGCAGTGGGGAAGCAGCAACAGGCCTTGCTGAAGCTGATCTGCCTAGGTGACAAACAGCACACCGCCGCAGATCTGTGGCAGGGGATAAGAGACCAGACTGGGCTGTGTCTCTCCACTCAACCTAGAGCCAGGCATGGTTGTGTCTTATAATTGACGTAAATTGGTGGTGGATTTGGAGCTGTGCAACCTTATACACATCCCATGCCTTGCCCACGTATTCAACCTTGTGGCGTAGCGGTTTCTAAAAACACACCCCAATTTGCCTGAACTACTGGTGAAGGTGCGCTGTGTGTGTGTGTGCACATTTCTGCAGGTCACCGACAGCTTCAGCCGGTCTGTCAACGCTGCAGCAGCTCTTGAAAGTGCCAGCTCACCGGCTGTTGTGCGACATGAGCACACGTTGGAACTGCACGTTTTACATGTTGGCCAGGCTTTGTGAGCATCAGAGGGCAGTTGTGGAATACCAGCTGCAACATGGTCATCGCCTTTCCAGTCAGCTTCCGCTATTCACAAGCAAGGAGTGGGCATGGATGTCTGACCTCTGTGAGGTTTTATGCAACTTTGAGGAATCAACACAGATGGCGAGCGGCAATACCGCTATTATTAACGTCACCATCCCACTTCTGTGTCTTCTCAAAATGCTCGCTGCTCACAATTGATTTGCCACAAGGAGAGAAAATTTTGGGAAGATGGTGAAGGAGTACATAGCAGACTGTCAGTGTTCTCAATGATCCCTCAGTGCATTGTTTATTCGTCACATATAATGCCCTCGCATATACACTCACCTAAAAAATTATTAGGAACACCATACTAATACGGTGTTGGACCCCCTTTTGCCTGTCTCAATTCTACGTGGCATTGATTCAACAAGGTGTTGATAGCATTCTTTAGAAATGTTGGCCCATATTGATAGGATAGCATCTTGCAGTTGATAGAGATTTGAGGGATGCACATCCAGGGCACGCAGCTCCCATTCCACCACATCCCAAACATGCTCTATTGGGTTGAGATCTGGTGACTGTGGGAGCCATTTTAGTACAGTGAACTCATTGTCATGTTCAAGAAACCATTTTTCCAGTCTTCAACAGTCCAATTTTGGTGAGCTTGTGCAAATTGTAGCCTCTTTTTCCCATTTGTAGTGGAGATGAGTGGTACCCGGTGGGGTCTTCTGCGGTTGTAGCCCATCCGCCTCAAGGTTGTGCATGTTGTGGCTTCACAAATGCTTTGCTGCATACCTCGGTTGTAACGAGTGGTTATTTCAGTCAACGTTGCTCTTCTATCAGCTTGAATCAGTCGGCCCATTCTCCTCTGACCTCTAGCATCAACAAGGCATTTTCGCCCACAGGACTGCCACATACTGGATGTTTTTCCCTTTTAACACCATTCTTTGTAAACCCTAGAAATGGTTGTGCGTGAAAATCCCAGTAACTGAGCAGATTGTGAAATACTCAGAACGGCCCGTCTGGCACCAACAACCATGCCACGCTCAAAATTGCTTAAATCACCTTTGTTTCCCATTCTGACATTGCTTGCCTTCCTTGGATGTGGTAGCAGTTTCTCAGGCTCCCTCCCCAGAATCAAACAATGATTCCCCGTTACCCGTAGTTTTGAGCTGACAATTACATCGAAAGTTGATAGGCCAGACATCCGAAAGGATCGTGGCCGTCACGGGGACGTGCCATCGGCCCCAGGTTAACTAAAGTCACCAAAGCGGCAGCAGGCAACTGCCCATAATGTTTTAGATGGTCAGATCAGCAGGCCCTTGCTCCTAATGTTTTTGAGGGTCACCAGCAGGCCATCAATCATAATTTTTAAAGGGTGTGTATGGTATAATGCCCTCGTTTTTGTGTAACTAAGGTTGTATCAGAGTGCCTCTTCCTTGTAATTTTTGGCAGCACTTGCACTTTATATACAAGTAAATATTCATGAAAGACTGTTTTCTATCAATTTTTCCTCTAAAATGATTCCCCCCCCCCCTTTGTTTTGTGCGTATTTTTGTCATTATGTAAAAAGTGGCGTGCCATTTGGACAACATAGTTCCCAGCAGCGACCAGTGAGTCCAAGATGCATCCATACATCCTCCCCATGCTGTTATAGAACCATTTTGGTGGCGTTACCAATCATTTCTGACAATTTCTTATGAATCAGGCACCCTCCCTTCAGATCAGGGGGTACCTGGTTTAATGCTTGGGTTTTCCCATTGACCTCCATTATACTCGGGTGCGAATATCACGATGTGTTCGGCCCAAGCACTATGGTGTTCGATCAACACTAGCCATTACCCTTTACACACAAAGCTACTAACCCTTGTTGGGCAGGGTGTAAAAATCTTAGAAAATTGTGTAAAACAGGTGGTAAATTGGATGCAAAGCATGGGCGCTATTTTTATTTATTTAAAATGCACCAGAAAACTGGGGCATTTTCAATAGTAAGTGTGCCACATTATTTGTGGGCAGCACATCCATGTTTACACAGGACAAAATGCTGCAGACAAACTACATTTATGTGCAGCATGTTTACAATGGCCAATTATCAAAACGATTGTTCTCAAGATTATTGTTTATTCACACAGTTTTCTAGGGTATGTAGAGAGGTAACGGATCTGCTGTGGATTTTGCAGGCAGAAAATCTGCATACATGTGAAACTCCAAAAATGAGAATATCGTGCAAAGTTCATTTATTTTAGTAATGCAACTTAAAAGTTGAAACTAATATATGAGATAGACTCATCACATGCAAAGTGAGATATTTCAAGCCTTTACTTGTTATAATCTGGATGATTATGGTTTACTGCTTATCAAACCCCAAAGTCTCAATTTTAAGGTACCCTTTGCTCAGGGGGTATGGATTAATTAGCTGACTACAGTGTGACACTTTGAGCCTAGAATATTAAACCTTTTCACAAAATTCTAATTTTAAGCTGCATTAATGCAATTCCTTTTAATTTACATTACTGAAATAAATGGACTTTTGCACGATATTCAAATTTTTCGAGTTTCACCTGTATATTGCAGCACCAGCAAAGTGGATCTCATCCACGTGCTGCAGAAAAAGAGCTCTAAGGCCTCCTGCACACAAACGTGGAACAGCGGGAACGCGCTGCTGGGGGAGGTTGTGGACCAGTGTGGTCCACAGCCTCCACCCTCAGCACATTCCCGCTGTCCCACGGGGATCCTTCCTTCTGCCTACACTCTACCTGTGTGAGTTATCTGACCAAGGTCCGGAGTGACACTTGGTTCCGGAGTCACAATATTGGCATCTCTCCGTTATTATTTCTGTACCTATTGGAGGACATGTCAGAATAACATTTTTATTTGCATGATAACCTTGAGTGTGCGGTGGTTTTTCTCTTATTACTATTTAACTGGATTATATCCACTCCACAGATTGGATAACGAGTGCAACCCAAACAATCTACTATTCATTGCTGATGAAAGACGGATATCCCTTAGTAACACTCATTTGGGAGAGCGCTGCTAAGGGACATTTCACCCCAAGTTTTCTACCAAAAATAAACATTTTCCCTAAATAAAATATATTGGAAAAACAATCCTTGTCCCTACACATTGACAAAAAAAAGGCAGTTACACTTTAATATATGAGTTTAGAGCCTACCATGTTCCACATGTTCAATAACTCTCAAAGCTTTCCTTGCTGCCCAGCCTCCCATAGATACATGGTCTTCAGTGGCAGCACTTGTGGAGAGGGAGTCCACTGAGGATGGGTGACACAAAGCTTTATTTTCAGAAACTGAAGGACAAATTGAAAAGGAAAATTTTAGAAGACTTCATTCATCTTCCCTCTTTTCTTTATTATAAAAAAAATTTCAAAAAAAATAAATAAAATCTGTATTTAGAAGCCTTCACAAGGAAGACACACTGGAATGTATACCACTCTTACCAAGTGCAGCAGCTGTACAATGGGCGATCATGAAGCCGGAGTTTAATCCCCCCTCAGTGACTAAAAATGCTGGTAATTCACTGAGGGACGGATTACAGAGTCTTTCAATCCTTCTCTCACTAATTGAGGCAAGTTCATGCACCCCAATGGCAAGATAATCCAAGGCCTGCAAATGGAATAATACTTCAAGATGAAAAATCTGAAATATTGAAATACATAACAGGGAAGAACCTGAAAAACATAATATTGTACCTTCGCAGGATATTCACCATGAAAGTTTCCCCCAGAAATGGTTTCTCCTCTTTCTGCAAAAACCATCTTCAAAGAGTAGTTAAGGTTAATAATAAAAAAAAAAAAAAAAAAACACACACACACACACACACACACACACACACACAGTAAAAGTACTTAAAAAGCGTTTGCTATAGTATAGAGCAATTAAAGAGGTTGTCCACTTGGGACCAATTGGGGAATATGGACATCTGCTGCCAAATTGTAGAAAGTGAATTGACAAGTTTTCCCAGGTAAATGTCAGTAAAATAAAATAAAAAATTATAAAAAAAATAAAAAAAAGTTTAAGTGTGCCTTACTACAGATATCTTTATCTTTTTAAAAATGGTGACAAAACTTTTCTGGTACTTGGTTGAAACCCCCCCCCCCCCCCCTCCTCCAAAAAAGGATAAGATATAGCTGATCTAGAACACATCCAGTCATTCTTTGACCGGTTTGCCATCTTTTTCAGTTAGTTTAAAAGAGAACCTGTTAGCTATGTCATGCTACTCTCTCTCTCTAACCCTGGGTTCACACCTGAGCGTTCCGAAAGGAGCGCTCTGTATGCGCGATTGTACGGGCGTTTGCAATCGGGCATACAGAGACAAGCGAACGCCCATTGTCGCGCGTTCCCGAAAGTCTATGTACGGGAACGCGCGACAAAACGCCCCCAAAGAAGCTCAAGAACTCTTTTGAGCGTTTTACAGCGCGATCGTACGCGCTGTAAAACGCCCAGGTGAGAACTTACCCTGGGTTTACACCTGAGCGTTCTGAAAGGAGCGCTCTGTATGAGCGATTGTACCGGCATTTGCAATCGCGCATACAGAGACAAGCGAACGCCCATTGTCGCGCGTTTCCGAATGTCTATGTACGCGATCGTACGCGCTGTAAAATGCCCAGGTGTGAACCATTCCCATAGGTTTTCATGTGTTGAGCGTTTTACAGCGCGTTTGAACGCGCTGTAAAACGCTCAGGTGTGAACCCAGTGTTAGGGTAAGAGCAGCAGGCAGTAGTTCTAGGCACACTGATTTGAACAGCGAGGGGAATGTATTAAGACATATGCCCGTTTTAACCCACTCCAGACACATCCCGTTTCCACCTTCCTGATACGGCCACATTTTGCAAATCTGAGGTGTCACTGTATGTGGTAATAAACTTTGGAATACTTTTACTTATCCAAGAGATTTTTAAATGGTAAATTTGGATCAATATGTTTTACCTTTATTTTTTTTTATCGAAAACTTTGGAACACTGCAATTTTTTTATTTGAATTTTGCTGTGCTTGGTAAGCTGCGAATTGCTTGCATTGCTCACCAAAGCTCCAGTGAGTGCAACAGTCTCTTCAAATATCTAATCTGCAGGGGTGTTGGCAATTGTACCTGGACCGATCCGATATTGATAACCTATCCGGGTGATAGGCTATCCATATCAAATTCCAGGATTACCTCTTTAACTTTCACCATATATGTGTACTTTATGTTGGCATCATTTTGTAAATGTAATTTTATTTTTTTAGGACATTTTCCAAAACCCACTCTAAGAACCGAATCAGTTCTGGACACTTTGAGGGGCTTACATAATAGAAACCACCCATAAAATTGCCACATTTTAGAAATTAGACCCCTCAAATTATTCATAACTGAGTTTATAAACTTTGTTAACCCTTCATAAACTGTCTTAACCCGTCATAAACTGCTGTATGGGCTCAGAAGAGAAGGAGCTCCATATGTTTTTTTTTAGGCCAGATTTGCTGGAATGGTTTTCTGGCACCATGTGGCATTTAAAGAGACCCTGAGGCAACCCTGCAGTGGAAACAAAAGGGGACTTTGGAAACTACACACCTCAAGGAAGACACTAGGCTGTGAAAATAAAGTTATATATTTTTTCCCAATAATATTTTGTTTTAGCCCCACATTTTTCATTTTCACAGGGGGTAACAGGAGGAAAAGCAATTGGTTACCCATGTCCTTCTAAATATAGCAACACCTCATAAGTGGTCAAAAGCTGTAGTGTGGAGTGCAGATTTTGCTGGAATTGTTTTTGGGTGCTACACCACATTTGCAGAGACCCTGAGGCATCTGTACAGTGGAAATGGAAAGACCACCTTTTGGCTGTTGGCAGTGCGGCTTTTGATGCTTTTAAACAGCCCCTTGGAAACCAGTACCAGTATTTTCTGACAACCATAAGTTTTTATTTTTCTCTCGATGATGCTGTGTAAAGGCTTATTTTTTACAGGATAAGTTGCCATTATGATTGGTACTATTTTGGGGTACATTTTGAATATTTTTTTTTTATTTCATTTTTTGAGAAGCAGGATAAAAGGAATGTCAGCAATTCTACCACTGCTTTTTTGGCTTTGTTATTACTAAAAACGGTTAGTTTTTGTGTCACCATTTTCTGGCGATGAGGGCTTTTTGGAGAATGTGACATTTTTATGGGTACCATACCATTTTTTCTTTGCATCACAATATTCTTACCCTCATAACTTTATATGTATGGAGCTGTGTGAGGGCTGATCTGTACTTTTCATTTGATATCATTTTTAGGGTGTGTATGACTTTTTGATAAATTTTAATTAAAAAAAATTTGTAGGAAGTAAAGCAACCAAAGAACAGCCGATGAGCCATTTTGACTTCTTTTTTTCGTTTCGCCGTTTGCTGCATTAGCATTGGAATCTATTAGGCCCCTTTCACACGTGCGAGTATTCCGCGCGGATGCGATGCGCAAGTTAAACGCATTGCACCCGCACTGAATACCGACCCATTCATTTCTATGGGGCTGTTCACATGAGCGGTGATTTTCACGCATCACTTATGCGTTGTGTGAAAATCGCAGCATGCTCTATATTGTGCGTTGCGGTGCGATAATCCACGCAACGCAGGCCCCATAGAAGTGAATAGGGGTTGCGTGAAAATCGCAAGCATCCGCATGCGGTGCGATTTTCATGCACGGTTGCTAGGAGACGATCGGGGTGGAGACCCGATCATGATTATTTTCCCTTATAACATGGTTATAAGGGAAAATAATAGCATTCTGAATACAGAATGCATAGTCAAATAGCGCTGGAGGGGTTAAAAAAAATTATTATTATTATTTAACTCCCCTTAGTCCACTTGTTCGCGTAGCCGGCATCTCCTTCTGTCTCCTTTGCTGAACAGGACCTGGGGTGAGCATTAATTCCATGAACAGGACCTGTGATGACGTCACTCCGGTTTATCACATGATCTTTTACCATGGTGATGGATCATGTGATGACTCTGACGTCACCAAAGGTCCTTGTTGCTACAAAAAGCTAAGATGAAGACAGAAGGAGATGCCGGCTACGCGAGCAAATGGACTAAGGCGAGTTAAATTTATTTTATTTTATTTTTTAACCCCTCCAGCGCTATTGTACTATGCATTCTGTATTCAGAATGCTATTATTTTCCCTTATAACCATGTTATAAAGGGAAAATAATACAATCTACAGAATAACGATCCCAAGCCTGAACTTCTGTGAAGAAGTTCAGGTTTGGGTACAAAACATGCGCAATTTTTCTCACGCGAGTGCAAAACGCATGACAATGTTTTGCACTCGCGCAGAAAAATTGCGGGTGTTCCCGCAACGCACCTACACATTTTCCCGCAAACGCCCGTGTGAAAGGGGCCTTAGAATTACACTGTGTTCCTATGGAGCCACATGCAAGCTATCCATAGGAACTAATGTGTGGCAGCCCTGTACCATTCCTGAGTACATGGGCTGCCGCACACTGCATCAGGCTTCCCCGAGCCTTGCTGGGGGTAGCCAGAGCACAGCAGGGAATGCACATTCCCAGTTTTCATCCTTCCAGATGCCGTGGTCACATTTGACCATGGCATTTGAAGGGTTAAAAGTCAGCAATTGGCGTTACCGCAGGCACTCGTCGGTTATGGCGCCACTGCATGCGCAAGTGGGGGTCATATTTAAAGTACCTACCGCCAACGTATATATATGTAAGGAGGTCTGGAAATAATTTTTTGATTGCTTGACATTATGATTTTTGGGAGGTGAGGTGACCAAAAAATATAAAATAAAAATGGCTGTTCTAGTATAGTTATTATTTAAAGTATTCACCTGATGGGCCTCATAGGCTTTAGTAGCTGGCAGGGCCAGAGGCCTTTGTAAGGCTTTCAGCTGCCATGGCAACCAGTTACATGACAAAAATCTAAATAACTAATCATATGCTAAATCAGGCATCAGCAACCTCCGGCAGTCCAGCAGTTCTAAAACTACGACTCCCAAAATCCTCTATTTACTTCTATGGGAGTTACAAGAAAAGCCAAGCGGGTATGCATGCTGGGAGTTGTAGTTTTACAGCAGCTGGAGTGCCGAAGGTTGCTGACCCATGTGCTAAATAGTTGAAGTCCAATTTTTGTATGAGATAGCCAAGATGATTGTCTATAAAATGATAGTAGTCTCACATTGGACGCTGTAGTGGATGGGGAGATATGGAGCCTGAAAGTCAAAAGTAAGAATTAGTCTTACTGGTAACTATTTCCAGGAGGATGTCTCCCCGCACACTATTGGGACAGGAAACAGAGCTGTTAAAAGTTTCCCCCCACCCCCCACACACAGTGTTTTCGAAATTATGACCCAATAATGGATATCTTACAGTAACCCCTTAAACAAAATAATAGTAGAATAATAATCTTAAGGGGAAAAAAGGGAGCGAACTCCGGGTGCCATCATGTCGGATCCCTGGAAATACAATTACCGGTAAGACTAATTCTTACTTTCCAGGACGTCCTTCATGACAGCACCACATGGAGTAATACCAGATTAAAATACAGACCTACGGCTTGGAGAACTTTCCGTCCAAACATCTGGTCATGGTTTCCTGCAATTTCGAATCTATAGTGTTAGCAAAAGGTATGACAATTTGACCATGTAGCCGCCTTGCAAATCTGGTCAATAGTAGCGTCAGGGTGTTCTGCCCATGAAGCTGCAACTGCTCTGGTGGAATGGGCTCCGATATCTTGAGGACATGGTGTTCCCTGCAGCTGGTAGGATTCCCTAATTGCCGATTTTATCCACCTGGCTAACGTTGTCTTTGAAGTTTTCTTGCCCTCGTTTCGGGTGGCAAATTGTATGAACAGATTAGAGTCCCGTCTAAATCCACTGGTAGCTTCTAAATAGATAAGAGGAGAATGTCTGACATCTAACAAGTGGAAGATTTTTTCCCTGTCATTTTTGGGATCCACACAAAAGGTAGGCAGTATAATTTCCAGATTTAGATGGAACGTAGAAACTACCTTTGGTAAGAAGGTTGGATCTAGTCTAAGGATAACCCTGTCCTCTAAGATTTTAAGGTAAGGTTCTCGGGTGGTTAAAGCTTGAATTTCACCTAACCTATGGGCCGATGTAATTGCCACTAGGAAGACCATATCTTACATAGGTTCAAAGGGTTCCTTTATTAAGCCATTGAGAACTATTGTCAGGTCCCATGGTGGGACTGAGGATTTTAGAGTTGGCCTAATCCATGTGGTTGCCTTTATAAACCTGCTTATTCATCTATTTTCTGCCAGGGAACAGTTTAGAAACCAGCTCAAGGCTGCTATCTGGCCTTTTAGGGTGCTTGGTCTAAGACCCCTATCAAAGCCATCTTCTAGAAAGTTCAGGAATTCCCCCAAACCCGGAAGCAGCAGATTTCCATTTCTCAAAGCTATCCATGAGCAGAAGCTCTTCCAAATTTTATTATAGATGGCAGAGGTTACTTGTTTATGGCCTTTTTGCAGGGTTGATATTACATCGTCCGAAAACCCCTGTAATTTTAAGTCCCTTTCAGAAGCCACACTTAACTTTAGCCTGCTTATTCCCGGGTTCCAAATTGGACCCTGAGACAGCAGATCTGGTCTCAGGGAAGAATTATCAGCCAACGCTTGTTTCGGCCAGAACAGGGCAAAAAACAAACAAAAAAAACACCACACTTTTGATGACCCCATCCTGATCTTTCTGAGAATAGCCGGAATTAGAGAGAAGGGGGGGGAAAGCATAAACCAGCTAGCTTCATATTCCATCTCTGGGACAAGGTATCTACTGCAGTCGGATGGTCTGCTGGATCCCGGGAGAAGAAGGAATTTGTTTGAGCATTTTTCCGTGTGGTAAATTTCGCTGTCAAATCCTGGAAAATCTGTTTGTTTAGGGACCACTCGCTTGGGTCAAGGTAATGCCTGCTGAGGCAATCTGCTGATTCGTATGTCCTGGCCCAGCAGAAGATCCTGACCTTGTTGTAGAGTTTCCCAGACTGCTCGAAGTTCTCGGTAATTTGAGGATGTCCTCTTTATGGCTTGATCCCAAGTTCTCAAATAGAAATGAATGGAGCATGCTGGGAATTGTAGTTTCACAACAGCTGGAGTGCCGAAGGATACTGATCCCCGGTATAGGGGCTTGGGTTCCAGGAAAAGCCTTTTGACAGGTTGACCATGTTCTTCCACGATTCCAAAGACTTCCGAGCAGCTTTTTTTCATGAGAATTTTCTGATTTAGGGACTGATGGTTCCCATCCGAAACCGAGAGGATCATCTTCTGAAGTGATCTTGTGTCATACTGGCTCAGTGGCACCGTCATGATACAAGCTGTCATCAGGCCTAGGATTCTCATTGCCTCTCTGACCGTACAAACTGATTTATTTTGAAAAAACTCTATTTTTCTATCATATTTTGCTGTCTATTCTGCAGAAGGAAGGATTTTTGCAATCTCGAGTCTAGTGCAGTTACTAAGAAAATTTTCCTGGTATCCGGTCTGATTTTTCCCAATTTAGGATCCAACCTAGGTCTTGCAGGAGAGAGATCACAGCCCGAGTATGATCGATTAACATGTGCACTGAGTCTGTGATTAGAAGAAAGTCATCCACATATGGTACGATTTTTATTCCTTTCATCCTGAAAAAAGACATGATCTCTATTATTAATTTTGTGAATACCCGAGGGGACGATTATATTCTGAATGGAAGACATTGGAATGGATAATGATCCACTCCGCCTTCTTCACTTATTGCAAATCTTAAGTATTTCTGGTGATCTGGGTGAATTGGCACATGGTAATATGCATCCTTCAGATCTAGGGTGCACATTACTACTCCTGGAGGAATTAGAGGTGTGGTCGATCTGATAGACTCCATCTTGAAGCGCCGATATTTTATTGATCTGTTCAGAGGTTTCAAATTTATTATGGTTCTGAACGAGCCATCCGGTTTGCTTACAAGAAGCAGTCTTGAGTAATACCCCTTGCCTTCCTGATGTTTTGGGACCCGATTCACCGCACCAAGATTTTGTAATGTCTTCTATCTGGTTTCTTTGAGTATTCTTTTGTATTTTCTCTGTACCAAGTCAGCACATATTTTTGTTGAGGAACTGACAAAAATTCTATTCTGTAGCCTTCTTGTATGATTTGAAGCTCCCATGGGTTTTGTGTTATCTGGCACCATACTGGAAGAAAGAATTTTAGTCTTCCTTCCACCGGCCTAGCGTCATTGTTTGTTCTGGGAGGTGTTGGGGTTAAGTAAAAAAAAAAAAACTGCCTTTTCCTTATTTCTGTTTCTTCCCGATTTTTCCTTATCACTGTATGTTACATTTTTTTGCTGGAACTTTTTACGAGAACGTTTTCTTGGGCTTACCTTCCGGAAAGCCTTTCTTCTTGTCTGCGGCTTTTTCAAGGATATTATCTAATACAACATAAGACCCTGAGAAAGGAATCACGCATAGATTTTAGACGCTAGGTCGCCCGACCAATTTTTTAACCATAAGGCTCTTCTTGCCGTATTCAGAAGTGCTCCGTTTTTTTGCCGCAAACCTGACTGACTCTGCCGATGAATCTGCTACGAATGCAGTCGCCATGTTTAGGAGAGGAATAGATTTCAGTATATCCTCCCTGGGAGTCCCCATTTTTAAATGGTTTTCCAACTGGGGCAACCACAAAAGCATGGACCTTGCACCAAGGTCGCGGCAATGTTAGTCGAGACTAAGGATGTTGATGTCTCCCACGTTTTTCTCAAGAGGCCATCTGTCTTACGATCCATTGGATCTTTTAGCTGAGATGAATCCTCAAAGGCAATAGCCATTTTTTCTAGCCACAGGAGTGTCCATTTTCAGGATTTCCTCCCACTACTTTTTTTCCCCCTATTTATCAAAGGCTAGGCGATTCTTAAATTCCATGGGGAAAAAAAAAAAAGTCTCTTCATCACATCTTCCCATTCTTCTAAAATAATTTGTTTTAGACTACAATTTACAGGGAAAAATCTTTTTTTTTGCCATTAAGCCTGCAAACATTTCGTCCTGAACGGATCTTCTATGTCCATATTTTTTTCCGAACGGCAGTAAGAAGAGAGTTCATATCATCGGATGAGAAGCAGTATTTCTGCTGTTCATCATAGGATGTGGAGGGTAAAGAATCTAATTCTTCTTCATCCCCATCGTCCAACTGAGATTCCGACTCAGAGGATATGGAGGTACAATATACCAAGACCTCTCTAGGTCTCCTAGCCCTTGGGGTATGACTGATAGCAGAAGCGGGTACAAAGGATGTTGCAGATGCTTTTACTTCTTCCCTTATGCGTATGCATCTTGAAGCTATTTGTTGCAGATGGCACATCTTTTAGGCTTCCTTTTAGGTTCCACCTTATGAAAAAAAAGTCTCTTTTTCCCCCTAGGAAACACGACTAGCAATTTTTGGGGGATTTTATATATATTTTTTCCTTAAAACCCAAGTCTGGTTTTCTTACTCACATGACCCTGGACAGGAGGCTCTGGGGACTGCTCTCTCCTAATAGAGCTGGAGGAATCCATATGCAAGGACCCTGTTGCTAACCCCCTTCAGGTTTAAATGACCTCGGCACTTACCTCTCCTGTTGCTGCAAAGCTCCTTCTCTTCCGCTCCCCCTCTTCCTTTCCGGGACTCCTCTTAAGCGAGTCAACCGGATAGGACGTGAGGCCGGTAAGCCAGGTCTCAAAGCATCCCACGCCATGAGAACTGCTGTATGGCAGCACCATCTTGTTTCTGGACGTCTATGTGGAACGCACATGCGTTATAACCACTGAAGGAATCCACTATGGGTGCTGCCATCTTACTTCCAGTTGCCCTTACTTCGCTCCTGACACCTGCGGCCTCCAGCGACTGCGGCGCAATAAAAAGGAGCGAGTCTGGAGCCCAGAGCCCCACCAGGGTTGCGGCTACCAATCCCCCTGCCCGTGGCAGTATATTCCTACCTGGAATCCAGCCACATGGCTGACAGGTACCGGAAGGGCTGGGGAGGCTAAGGGACCCCCAGTTTAGGAGGTTTTAGCCGGGCATCTAAAGGAGGAACATGCCCCCCGATCCTGGCCTCCGTCCAGGTCCAAAAAATTCCAGAGACCTCATCTCTGCCCCGTCCATTATTGGAACAGGAAAAAACACTGGTGTACGTGGGGTGGGGGGAAACTTTTAACCTCTCTGTTTCCTGTCCCAATAGTGGGCGGGGAGACATCCTCCATGTGGTGCTGTCATGGAGGACGTCCTGGAAACATAGTTATCCTTTTGTTGGTCAGTGTATGTTGCTAGTCAGGAAATTTCCCAATGCATTGTATATGTATGACGCATGTCGGCAAGGGTTTAACCCCTTCACATACAGTCACATCCAAAATGCTTACCGGGGCTGTGACACTATAAAGTGTCTCAGCCGCGGAGTCTCCGCTCTTCCCGAGAGCAGAGCCCCCGGAGAAGCCGGCAAGGGACCAATCAGAGTGGTCCCTTGCCGGCAAGCGCTCCGATTAGTTAGTCTCTGCAGACTAACCAATCGGAGCGCCTCAGAGTGAAAATGCCAGTTTCAGGCTGTGATCTCCACGCTGGAGATCACAGTCTGAGATCAGGCAAGACTGCCTGTGTGCCACCGTGCCCCTGATCATTTCCGTGCACCAGTGATTTAGTGCCCGTGATAATGCCCCCAGATACTGCATAACAAGTTGTGCGGTGCATTTTCTCCTGTTAGCCCTTGTGAAAAAAGAATTTGGGACTAAAGCAACATTATATTGACTTTCTAAATTCTATGAAATGCTTGGGTCAAAGCATTCACCCCTATATTTATTCCTTGAATGGTGTAGTTTGCAAAATGGGGTCACTTTTGGGGTTTTTATTTTTAGCGTTTCCTCAGGGTCTCTTTAAATGTGACATGGCACCTAAAAACCATTCCAGCAAAATCTGCCCTCTGTTAATATGGCGCTTCTTTCCTTCTGCACACTGCAGGTTCCGACCACATATGGGGTGTTTCTGTAAATTGCATAATCAGGGTAATAAATACTGAGGTTTGTTTGCCTGTTAACCCTTACTGCCTTACAGGAAAAAAATAAAAATAATGGAAACTCTGCACAAAAATTTTAAATTTCCCCTCCATTTTGCTTTAATTCTTGTGGAATACCTAAAGGGTTAACAAAATTTGTTTCTACTATGTAAGCCCCACAAAGTGACTTCATAACTGAACTGCTCCTTAAAAAAGTGGGTTTTGGCAATTTTCTTAAATGTCAAAATTGGGGGCGTGGGTGAGTAGCTCTTGCACCATAGTGACTTTTACACAGCAAGACCTCAGTCTATAGATGCCTAACAAACGGCTCTACCTCCTGGTTCACTCCCTGACAACATGGTGAAGAACAAATGGATCTTACCGAGGATTAACAGCTCCAATCTAGAGTTCTATTTCGAGAAGGGAAAAAAATCTAAGATGGTGCCAGCTCCTATAACAAGGTGTCGTCTCCTGCCTCGGTAAGCAGCATGTCTAACGCTTTCCCCAGACTCTATTTCGCCACCAATGCACACGGATTCATCCTCCTACCTGGAGCCTTCCATTCCCAGTTCCCTCCAACTCCTGAGGATATTCGGTCCTCGTGGATAGCGAGGGTGGACATTCAACATGGCGCCCACAGAGAGCAGACGGTAGTGTCCCCATCCAACAGTCGCAAGAAGCAAAGGATGGACAACTCAGAAACCACTCAGTGCTTCTCCAGAGGAACATACAAGCTCTGACCCTCAAACTGACTTTTTTTATTTTATTAATAAGCTTCCCTACATAGATTATTTTTTGGGGATGTTACAAGGCTTAGAAGTTCAGAAGCAAATCTTACATATTTTTTTTTAGAAATTTTCAAAAACCCAATTTTTAGGGACCAGTTCAGGTCTGAAGTGACTTTGCGAGGCTTACATAATAGAAACCACTCAAACATGACCCCATTCTATAAACTACACCCCTCAAGGTATTCAAAACTGATTTTACAAACTTTGTTAACCCTTTAGGAGGTGTTCCACAAGAATTAATGGAAAATAGAGATACAATTTCAAAATTTCACTTTTTTGGCAGATTTCCCATTTTAATATTTTTTTCCAGTTACAAAGCAAGGGTTAACAGCCAAACCGCTGTACGGGCACACGGCAGGGCGCAGAAGGAAAGGAATGGCATACAGTTTTTGGAAGGCAGGTTTTGCTGGACTGTTTTTTTTTTTTACACCATGTCCCATTTGAAGCCCCCCTGATGCACCCCTAGAGTAGAAACTCCCAAAAAGTGACCCCATTTTAGAAACTACAGGATAGGGTGCCAGTATTGTTGGTACTATTTTAGGGTACATATGATTTTTGGTTGCTCTATATTACACTTTTTGTGAGGCAAGGTAACAAGAAATGGCCGTTTTGGCACCCTTTTTTTTTTTTTTGTTATTTACAACATTCGTCTGACAGGTTAGATCATGGGATATTTTTATAGACCAGGTTGTCACGGACTGCTGAGATACCCAATATGTATACTTTTTTTATTTTATTTATGCAAGTTTTACACAATGATTTCATTTTTGAAGCAAAAAATAAAGAAATCATGTTTTAGTGTTTCCATAGTCTGAGAGCCATAATTTTTTCAGTTTTTGGGCGATTACCTTGGGTAGGGTATGATTTTTGCGGGATGAGATGACGGTTTTATTCGCACTATTTTGGGGTGCGTGTGACTTTTTGATCGCTTGCTATTGCACTTTTTGTGATGTAAGGTGACAAAAAAATGGTTTATTTAGCAATTTTTTTTTGTTTTTATGGTGTTCATCTGAGGGGTTAGGTCATGTGATATTTTTATAGAGCCGGTCGATACGGACGCAGTGATACATAAATAAATAAATAAATAAATAAATAGTATACATATTAGGCAAGTTTTACACAATAACAGCTTTTTTAAAACAAAAAAAATAATGTTTTAGTGTTTCCATATTCTGAGCCATAGTTTTTTTTTATTTTTTGGGCGATTGTCTCAGGTAGAAGCTAATTTTTTGTGGGATGAGGGGATGGTTATATTGGTACTATTTTGGTGGGCAAACGCCTTTTTGATCGCTTGCTGTTGTACTTTTTGTGATGTAAGGTGACAAAAAAAATTGTTTATTTAGCACAGTTTTTATTTTTTATCGTTTTCATCTGAGGGGTTAGGTCATGTGATATGTTTATAGAGCCGGTCGATACGGACACGGCGATACCTAATATGTATACTTTTTTTCCCTCCCTATTTACCAATTTTTTTTTACTTTATTTGGGGGAAAATTACATTTTTGTTTATTTTTACTTGAAACTTTGAAACAAAAAGTTGAAAAAATAAAGTTTTCCCCCCAAAAAATTAACTTTATTTTTTTGTCCCACTTTGGGACTTGAACTTTTGGTCTAATCCCCTTTACAATGCATTCCAATACTTCTGTATTGGAATGCATTGGCTGTATGAGTAATACTGTGTATATTTCTCATACAGCTTCCGGCCTGTGAGATCCAGGGGGCTGGATCTCACAGGCTCGTCACCGGAAGGCAGCGCTGATGCCTAAGGAAGGAATCGCGCTGCCTTCCATGACATCAGGTCCCCCCTACAGCCGCATGGGGACCCGATGGCACCGCCGATTGCCGCCGCACACCTCAGGTAAAGCCGCAAACCGCAGGTCTGCATTGACCTGCGGTTTGCTGCGATCGCCGATGCGGGGGGGGGGGGGGGGGGTCGTTGTGACAGGATTCCCGCTGAATGATTTCAGCGGACATCCTGTTCCAATTAACCCCCACCGCGCCGCAATGTAGTTTTAAAGTTAGGACGTACCGGTACGTCATGGGTCCTTAAGGACTCGGCAAACATGGCGTAACGGTATGTCCCAAGTCCTTAATGGGTTAATAGTATGGGTGTTTTTGGATGCAGAGATACCTATGATGTTTATATTTATAGTTATTATATGGAAAGAGGGGCAATTTAAGCTTTTATATTTTTTATATATTTAACATTTATTTTTGATGATTTTTTGGCTAATATATGAGCCTTTAAATTATGTTTTTTAATTTAAAATTTTGGTCTATCAGGGATTTTTAAAATGCCATTTAAACTCAATTTTGCTCATTTCTTATCCTGGCCTGCCATCTGGTGGCCAAAATAAGAATTGCAGCCTGAACACTTTCAGCCACATCAGCTAGGCTCATGCGCGAGCTTCCAGGTTTTTGTGCATTTAGATGCAATGGCCTCACTTGGTCACTGCATCTAAAGCATTTAATTACCGCAATCGGCATTATTGCTAGTCACGGTAATCAGCCGCAGATCTCTGCTGTTTGAATCAGCAGAGATCTGCCGACCCTGGCGCCCGCTGCATGTGCGAGCGGGCGCCATGTTTACATATCAATTCAGCGCCGTACATGTACGCCGCTGGTATCGAACAGTTTAAAGCTGCTCATCTCTAAAGATGGACGCTTTCATGTTGTTCACACTCTTGAAGATAAAAGCGTGCTCCAGGATTGGAAAATCCAATTGACTCTCCCAGACTCCGGGAATACCAGCATTCTTTCCTCTCTTCCATAAGAATGGAGACCGGTGCCTCAACAAAGAAATCTGAGGATTCCTATCGAAGACTTATGGAACTCTATACCCATTTCTCTTAGCTGGTGAAATGTGATCTACGACGAGCCTTATACACTGTAAAGTCGGAGGCCTCTAATTTGTTTCTCTGTTTTTATGCATCCCTTACAGGTGCTGTTCCTTCATTCTTCCAGATAAGAGCTACACCAGCTTCTAGTTCCTGTGCTTTCAACTTCTTTAAAGGACTTTTGCCCCTCCTTAGCGTAAGTGGGTAGAACCCTACTGGTCACAATGTTTTTTCAGTTTTTTTTATTGGTTATGTTTTCTTTTACTAGCTTTCTCTGAATGTTTGAAGGTACACTATGTTGATTCTCTCTGGCGGTACCCCACCATTATCGGATGGCTATATCTTCCACTACGGGGATCTAAATAATGTCCTTGAACGCCAAGGGGTTGAATTGCCCTAAAAAAAAAAAAAAAGCATTTGTAAAGCACGAACTTTAAAAGCAGACATTTTATGTGTCCAAGAGTCTCAGCTTTGAATCAGTGTGCATCATCTTTTAAAACACCGCTTGTTTCCTAATATATTTCACTCACATCACTCCAAAAAAGCTAGGGAAGTCTTTATAGCAATCAAGAACTCGGTCTTCTTATCCCTCATATCACAAACAGTGGATGGGAATGGACGCTATATCATTATGGTTTGCTCTATAAACGATTGTTTACACTCTAGTTAACATTTACGCTCCCAATGACTGTCCTTCCTACATAAAGTGATGAGACATGTCCATAAACAAAAACAAAAAAAGGGTAAATTGATTATGTGTGGGGACTTCAACTCAGTGGTGTGCCTAGGTGTTTGGCACCCGGGGCAGGTCCTTTCTCTGCCCCCCGCCCCCAATAACTTTAAAAAGATTGTATCCCCTTACAGTAGTATTGCCCTCATTGTACAACCTTCAAAGTAGTTTTTCCAGATATGTGCCCCTTCAAGGTAGTTATGCCTTCACTGTACAACTTTCTCAGTAGTTACACCCACATTGTGCCCCTTTAAAGTACTTATCTCTTTATTGTGCCCCCTTCAAATTTATAATGCCCTCTTTGTGCCTCTCACAGTCGTTATGCCCTCTCTGTGCCCATTTCAAAGTAGTAGTGCCCTATCTGTGCCCCTTCAGTTTTAATGCCCTCTGTCCCCCTTCAGAGTAATGACCTCACTGTCCCCCATACCAGTAGTAATGCCCTCTGTGCCACTTTCATAGTAATAATGGCCACTCAGTGTCCCATAACAGTTATGCCCACCCACTTTACAAGAGTAATGCTCACAGTAGTAATGCAAGCTGTGCTCCTTCATAGTAGTAATGCCCATTGTGCCCCCTTAATAGTAGTAATGCCCATTGTGCCTTCTTCACAGTAGTAACGCCCATTGTGCCCACTTCATAGTTATAATGCCCATTGTATCCCATTTATAGTAGTAATGACCATTGTGCTCCCTCCATAGTAGTAATGCCCATTGTGCCCCCCTAATACTAGTAACACCCTTTGTAGTGGTATTGCCCTCTGTGCCCCCTTTGTAGTAGTAATGGCCTCTGTGCTCACTTACACCCTCCCAAGTGGATGATTAGGAATAGGAAATTTAAAAATGATCTCATCTCTCCCACAGGGGAAAACCCAAGAGCCTGACGGTCTGTCTAACGAATACTATAAACAATTCCAGGTTTAGCACAGGAAAAGAACGTGACTTAAAATATACCTTTAATATCAAAGTAATGGGTATTAGTACAAAAAGTACCTATTAGTTAACGATACGTGACGTAATCCCCTGAGGGAAGATATAATTTATAAAGCAGCGGGGGAGGAGGGGGGGGGGGGAATAAATAAAATAATAAAAGAAAGGAGAAAAAAAAAAAAAAAAAAAAAAAGGGGAGGATGATCAGGGGACCACAGGGGATGCTTTCCTTGTAATACCCTAGTCTATCCTCAGCCCAGGGTCACCCCCTGATGGTGGAGGTTCCCTGTCCCCGTGCCTAATCCTATAGCATCCCTGTTAAAAAACCCTATCAGAAAGGGATATAACATACAAGTTAGATGAACAAAAGATGTTTCAAAGATATATAAATATAAACTAAGTTCGGCACACCACAGATAATCTGATACCGATACTTATGCAAGCAAAAGACCCCTACGCGTTTCACCTAAGAACAAGGATCATCAGGGGGTAGATAAGGTAACACAGTGTAGATATAATAGATGTACAGTCGTGGCCAAAAGTTTTGAGAATTACATAAATATTGGAAATTGGAAAAGTTGCTGCTTAAGTTTTTATAATAGCAATTTTCATATACTCCAGAATGTTATGAAGAGTGATCAGATGAATTGCATAGTCCTTCTTTGCCATGAAAATTAACTTAATCCCCCCAAAAAAACTTTCCACTGCATTTCATTGCCGTCATTAAAGGACCTGCTGAGATCATTTCAGTAATCGTCTTGTTAACTCAGGTAAGAATGTTAACGAGCACAAGGCTGGAGATCATTATGTCAGGCTGATTGGGTTAAAATGGCAGACTTGACCTGTTAAAAGGAGGGTGATGCTTGAAATCATTGTTCTTCCATTGTTTACCATGGTGACCTGCAAAGAAACGCATGCAGCCATCATTGCGTTGCATAAAAATGGCTTCACAGGCAAGGATATTGTGGCTACTAAGATTGCACCTCAATCAACAAGTTATAGGATCATCAAGAACTTCAAGAAAAGGGGGGGGCGGAGTTTGCTGCAGAGCTGACAAGTTGCAGCCAGTGTTAGCTCTGTGAAGAGAGAGGACAAAACTAACAAAAACTGCTTAGAATCAGATTTATTCAGCCTAAAACCCGCAAATCCTGATTCAGAACACAGCCAGGATCATCGAGACACCTTAACTGGCAGATTCTGTGGAAGGGAAAGGTTGCGGCCTGCAGCCCTTTGAGAAGCCTGGGACTCTATTAGGGCACCCACCGTGCAGTGAGAGCCGTACCCCGCGGCTTGTATATGCCATTAGCTGCAGACCTCTACTATATTCCACCCCATAAACCCGATTCACACAGGGGTGTGAGGATTTTATTCTGAGGACCAGGAGTTAGCGGCGCTGCTGAACAGATTTAATCAAGTTCGGCGTAAAAAGATCCGGCCGTGACTACAGTGGTGATAAAAGAAAGCGGACCTGCCCGACCAAATTCACCACCGGACCCGGGTACCGCTGGAGCGGTAAGTACCCCAAACTACCCCTGACTGAGGAGAAGATAGAGACCGCCGATTCAACTACACTGGATGCGGCGAAAGTAGTTCCGGCCGCCATCACAGAAGACCAGATTGAAAATGTACTCTAAACTGCTCCCCTTACTGCCTACAAGTGCCACCTCTGGAGCGGTAAGTACCTCACACCGTTTCCAGAGTAGTAACTGGGGAATACTAGAGGATATTTGCGGGACTACTTCTTACCTCCCCACTGACACGAGGCAGATAGGAGACGGAGCGCAGTAGATTCATCCGCCGACCGGAACTGTGTGGATTCCCCTGAGCGCGATTTTCGAATCTATGCAGTGTAGCTGATAGCTACACTGACTATTTACATACACCAGTCGTGATTTTTCTGATTAAATGTTCTATTTACTCTGTCTGCAAGTGATATAGAACACACCAGAAAGGAGCCAGACAGATCCCATTGAGTTACCCACCAGCTTCTGTAACTCTTATTGTAATGGCCTGTTGATTTATTAACCAGCACCTTGCCAAGTGATCTAATAACTTGTCAAGGTTAAAACTGTGATTTGAAGAGTCAACCTCTGTACTAACTCGCAATATTACATCGGGTGAAATTTAAAGAGACAGTAACCCCATATTTGAAACAAAGCCTACAAGCCTGCTGTTCATCACTCCTGCAAGTACTATAGAGATTGGCTCTGTAGCCGCGGCTGGGTGCGGAGGCCTCGCCCGGTTCCCTGCCCGCGGAGCGGAGTCTTTATATTTGGCGTAAGAATCAATCCGCTGAATACTCCAACTTAACTCGCAGGACTTCAACTTCTTGTGACAGACAATTATATTGAAATAAGGTGGCTTATTCAATTGATGGCTAGTTGAGGATATTTAAGCCTGTATACCCCAAGTTTATTCCTATCAACCATATATGTGACATTACTACTCAACGCCCGGAAAGTCGATGAGAATTAATTACGGAGACACCAACTGTATCCGGGAGACTTAAATATTAAAGTATTCCTAGCCCCAGATAACTATGTGAAATGCCCTTCAAAGTAAAATAGGAGCCATGACCACAGAAATATATCTTTCAGATATGATCTAATACTAAGCTACCAAGCTGCCTCCTCTCTTCACCTTTGGGTTAACTAAACATTCGACCCTTCAGATTCATACTAATCATTCCTTTCTCTAGCCCTTTTATCTGCAATCTCTTCCAGTCACCATGGGGAAATCAAAAGGCCTGCAAGAGGAAGATAGACCTAGCAAGACTCCCAAAAAGCATCCTGATACTAACAAAGGACAGAAATTACATGCATTTCCTGCTGAACTCAGCTCATCAGCAAACAGAGGAGCTAGTAAGTTTTACACCAAAAGTGACGCCGGCTCTGAGGTTGATGATGACGACTCCATCCAAGATCATGACGATCTGAGATCGTACATAAAATCACTTCCTACTTCAGAAAGCATGAAAGGTATGCTGCGGGAATTCTCTGATACTCTAAAGTCAGAACTAACCGAAATCAAAGCTGACATGAGACAGATGTTTTCCAGAATTGATAGTGTAGAAGATACCACAGTTAAAATCATCTCACATTCCACGTATCTAGAAAACAAAGTTGTAGCCCAACAAAAAGAATTGCATGAGCTCCGCCTACATCTTGACGATCTGGAGAACAGATCAAGGCGCAACAATCTTAGAATTAAAGGAATGCCTGAGTCGGTAGAAGATAAGGATATTTCCTCAGTACTGAATACATTATTCTCAGAACTTTTAGGGAAAGAAGACTCACAAGACTTAGGCATTGAAAGGGCTCATAGGGTCTTTAGGCCAAGGAATGCGACCACTGACATACCCAGAGACATCCTATGTTATCTTCTAAGTTTCAGCCTGAAAGAAGAGATCTTGAAAAAAGCCCGAATAGCAAAAAAAATTGAATACGAAGGTGGAGAGATAGCTATCTTCCAGGACATTTCTAAATTCACGCTTGACAAAAGGAGGCAGCTTGCTCCATTCACCAGAGCCCTTAGAGACAGGAATATTAAATATAGGTGGCTATATCCATTCGGCCTTTTAGCCACCTACAACAGCAGACCCTATATTATCAAAACACCGGAGGACCTTTCATCAGCCATTCGGAAACTGAACCTAGGAGATATTGACATACCAGAATGGCTTAATGAGGGACTTATTGAATCTGCTCCCAGCTTACCTAAGGAAAACAAGTGGGAAACCACTACTACCCCGAAACAAAGAAGGAGCGATCCCCAAGACTCTCCCTTCCCAAGGGCTCCACGCAAATTCCAAAGAGGTTTCACACCAGGATGAATAAGTTATATATCCTTTAATAAGCTTTTTCTTTTAATTTACTTTATCTTATTGTTATATTTTTTTTTTCATAATGTGTGTCTTTACCTCAGTATGTGTATCACTTGACACAATTGCGTTATTTAACGCTTGATATCTTATCTGTCATGGTCATTGGCTCCTGTTGATGTAAGCAGAAGTCTTCCTCCTCCACACTAGGTTTTGATCAGTTTTGATCACTCCCTAGTCTCACTTCACATGTTGTAACTTGTTAAGTTGTGTTAATTATTAATTAACATAGTTATTTCCCCCCCCTACAGAAACACCCATCCATTTCCATCTTGATGAGTGTTCTAAACTCTGATCCAGGAGGTTATCCTTTTTCACCTATGGATCAGACGCTGTTATTCTTCATCCCTTTGGTACTTTTCTCTGTTAAAGAGGCGTACCGTTTGTTATCAATGTTGTTCTTACATAACCCCACCAGTCAGACTATGAAGAAGGTTCATTATACTCTTTTAACAAGTAATGGTCGATTTTAAATGTGCAACCTACAATGCTAACGGTTTAAATGTTCCCACTAAAAGGGGCCAGATACTTCAAATTTTCAAAAAACAAAAAGTTGATTTATTATTTATTCAGGAGACACATTTTAAAAAGAATTCCACCCCTATAACTAAACATAGTTTTTACAATCAATGGTACAATGCCTGCACCCCCTCTCAGAGACGGAAAGGAGTAGCTATACTTATAAGCAAAAACCTTCCCTTCATTAGATCGGATATATTTATTGACCCTGAGGGCAGATTCATTTTTCTCAAAGGTAAAATTGGTATGCAGATGTTTACTTTTGCGAATGTCTACGCGCCAAATGATAAACAGGTAGCATTCGTTAAATTTGTATTGGGCAGGCTGGGTCCGTTCATGGAGGGAACTTTGGTTCTCGGTGGAGATTTTAACATAGCCCTTGAGCCAGGCATAGATACATCTAGAGGCAAATCTTACATTTCCTATAAAAAACTTAAGGCAATTAAAAACCTCCTGCATGAGTCTCATTTGGTTGACGTCTGGAGAGCCATGCATCCAACTGAAAAAGAATTCTCATACTTCTCTAGCGTACACAATTCGTACTCTAGGATTGATTATATATTTACAACACAGAGAGAGTTAGAAAATGTTTTACAGTCAGATTATGGTTCTAGGCTCCTCTCTGACCATGCTCCCCTCCATGCCCGGTTCCAATTTAGTTTACCCAAGGCTAAACCCTTCACTTGGATACTGAACGAAAGCTTATTAGCAAAAAAGGACAACATAGACCTTATTAGCACCCATCTGAACTATTACTTTAAAGAAAACCTGGAGGGTAGTGAGTGCAACCCCTTGGTTTGGGAAGCTCATAAACCCGTCATTAGGGGCATTCTTATGCAAATAGGTGCCAAAGAAAAAAGAGCCCAAAATAAAGATCTAGAGGATACTTTATACAAGATTAAAAAACTGGAGAAGTTACATAAAGCTTCTTTATGCAAAAAAGCGGAATTAGAATTGTCCCAACATAGATTAAAAGTTAAAGAAATACTGGATTCGAAATTTCAGAGATATCTATATATGGCTAACTTTCGTCACTATCTATATGCCAATAAATGTGGCAAGGATCTTGCAAAATTGGCCCAAAAAGATATCTCTGCCAAAAATATTCCATACATTAAAACAGCCGATGACAAAGAGGTCAGTCATACTAAAGACATAGCGAGGGCGTTCCAAGAATTCTATAGCAAATTGTATAACCTTCAATCAACACAAAAAGAGAATGGGGTCCAAAATTTTAACATTGAGAACTACCTTCACAATATTGATGTACCCAAACTGTCCCGAGACCAAATAGAATCTCTAAATGCCCCCTTTACCGTTCAGGAAATCAAAAATGCTATCAATAGTCTACCAAGCGGTAAGAGTCCTGGCCCAGATGGGTTCTCAGCTACTTACTACAAAAAGTTCAAAGATATTCTAGCCCCACACCTGATGAACTATTTCAATAAGATATCTTCGGATGTTCCTTTCAGGACTGAATCATTAGCTGCACATATTACGGTAATCCCTAAAGAGGGTAAGGACAATTCTCAATGCTTGAACTACAGACCAATTTCTCTTTTGAATAACGATCTGAAACTCTTCGCTAAACTTTTGGCGTTGAGGCTTCGGGATCTTATGTGCTTTCTGATCGGAGATGACCAAGCGGGGTTTATTCCCAAAAGAGAAGCTAAGGATAATACTATCAAAGTATTACAAATGATCCAATATGCACACATCAAGAAGATCCCACTCTTACTGGTCGCCTCCGATGCAGAAAAGGCCTTTGATAGGTTAAGTTGGCCTTATCTCAAAGCAGTCCTTGAGAAATTTAATTTCCCCAGTCCATTTATAACTAAAATTATGGCCCTATATACCACCCCCACGGCTAAAGTTAAAATCAACGGTGAACTCTCAGACTCATTTGATATTCGGAATGGTACGCGACAAGGCTGTCCACTATCACCCCTTCTTTTTGTTTTGTCCTTGGAGCCCTTCTTAATTAAAATTAGGAATAATTCCCAAATTAGTGGTCTATGCACCAGACGAAAAGAATATAAAATTGCGGCATATGCTGATGATACGTTATTCGCCCTTACCGACCCCTTAACTTCACTCCCCCAATTAATTTCAGAATTTGACTCCTTTAATGTAGTATCAGGTTTTAAAATCAACCTCAATAAATCAGAAATGTTCAATGTATCACTTAGCAAAGAAGTTTGGGAAAAAACCAAATCAACTAGCGAACTCAAACCAGCTGATAACTATTTTAAATATTTGGGTATTAATATCTGTCTACAATCCTCAGATTTATACAAACACAATTATGCCCCACTCCTGAAATTTGTTAAAAACCAATTAAAAGTCTGGGAACCATTGCTCCTCTCCTGGTTTGGGAAAATAAATCTGATTAAAATGAGCATTCTCCCTAAATTTCTTTATTTATTCGCCTGTCTCCCAATTGAGCTTCCTAAGAAGTTTTTTTATGCGGTCAAAAAAGAACTGACTAAATTCGTTTGGCATAATAAACATAATCGATTAGCATATAAAACCATGATTAGGAGCAAAAGTAACGGTGGCACTGGCCTTCCGGACCTTGAAAGTTATTACAAGGCCTCAATTCTATCAAGACTAATGGAATGGGCAGTTAATCCCCCACAGAAACCGTGGGTCGAGCTGGAATATGAATCTTCTGAAACTACGCTTTACTCATTCCTTTGGGAATCTCCAATTTATTCTCATAATCTCAGAAATATTAAAAATCCCCTTACCAAATTCTCTATCAGAAAATGGCACTCCGTTAATAAATCCTTGAAATTTATGCCTTCTATTAGCTCGGATACCCCTCTTATAGGTTTTATACCTAATAAATGGTTTTTTTGGCACAACACACTAAGACGTAATAGGAACTTATCAGAAACCCCGATAAGCTCAGTATGGGAAGGAGATAAAATCATTTCTCGCTTGGGCCTGGGAAACATTATCGACAATACTTTCATTCCAGAAAAGCAATATCAGATACTGGATAAAATACTGTCCAGCTACAATCTTGATGATAGTTTGTTTGAAGAAAGTAATTGGGTAACTCAGCACCTCCACAGTAGAACTCCACTAACCCACTTACTATCTAAGTGGTACAGATTTATTAACAATCCAAAAGACAAACCGATCTATATAGATAAGTGGTCTACCGAATTAAAAACTCCCTTAAATGAATCACAAACTCAAGGTTTGATCAATAATGCGTTTTCAAGTCTAAAGTCTTTTGCATACCAAGAGATGCAATTTAAATTAACTTCTAGATGGTATAAGACTCCAGTCTTATTAAATAGAATAGATCAAAACATTTCTAATCTATGTTGGCGCTGTGGAGCTGGGATTGGAGATTATACTCATATATGGTTTAACTGCCCCCGAATCTCACCCTTCTGGAAAGAGCTTAATAACATCATCAATGAAGTATTTGGGGTTAAAATCAAGCTTTCCATTAATCTAGTGTTGTTTAACTTACATGATGTCCATCAATCATCTGTGAAATCAGAGTTATGCTCATACTTCCTTAGCATCGCTAAGATATTGATTCCAAGGAAGTGGTTACAAACTGATCCACCCACAATACGAGAATGGCTCACTGAGTTGCAGAAAATTCAAGGTTTTGAAAGAAGGAGATGGCGTATTCTACTCAAGCCCTCAAGATTTGAGAACATTTGGAGCAAATGGACCGATTTTCTAACTCCAGCTAAAGCACTCCAACTGTCTGAACTTTAACCACAATTAGTTAATTTTTTTTTATCCTATTTTTTTGTTTTTTGGCACCATGCATTGTAACTTGCAATGGAACATTACTTATGTTTTCAATATTTTCAGTATTCTGTTTTGTTTAATGATCTTTCCGAAATATGAGTGTTAATTATCGGGTTACTGACTGGTACTTACTCCTCATTCCTTCTTTCCCTACTTTTCCCCTCCTCTCCCTTTCTCCATCCTTCCACTGTCCCACCACTCACCTTAGTTTCTTCTTTTTCCCCACTTTTCAGAATGATGTGATTAGCATTATTTACTGAGGGTGACTTTACTCTCATGTAATCTTAAACTTGCAAAATAATAATAAAAAAAGAATTTACAAGAACTTCAAGAAAAGAGGTTCAATTCTTGTTAAGAAGGCTTCAGGGCGTCCAAGAAAGTCCAGCAAGCGCCAGGATTGTCTCCTAAAGAGGATTCAGCTGCGGGATCGGAGTGCCACCAGTGCAGAGCTTTCTCAGGAATGGCAGAAGGCAGGTGTGAGCGCATCTGCACGAACAGTGAGGCGAAGACTTTTGGAAGATGGCCTGGTGTCAAGAAGGGCAGCAAAGAAGCCACTTCTCTCCAAAAAAACCCATCAGGGACAGATTGATCTTCTGCAGAAAATATGGTGAATGGACTGCTGAGGACTGGGGCAAAGTCATATTCCCCGATGAAACCTCTTTCCGATTGTTTGGGGCATCAGGAAAAAGGCTTGTCCGGAGAAGAAAAGGTGAGCGCTACCATCAGTTCTGTGTCATACCAACAGTAAAGCATCCTGAGACCATTCATGTGTGGGGTTGCTTCTCATCCAAGGGAGTGGGCTCACTCACAATTTTGCCCCAAAACACAGCCATGAATAAAGAATGGTACCAAAACACCCTCCAACAGCAACTTCTTCCAACAATCCAACAACAGTTTGGTGAAGAACAATGCATTTTCCAGCATGATGGAGCACCGTGCCATAAGGCAAAAGAGATAACTAAGTGGCTCGGGGACCAAAGCGTTGACATTTTGGGTCCATGGCCTTGAAACTCCCCAAATCTTAATCCCATTGAGAACTTGTGGTCAATCCTCAAGAGGCGGGTGGACAAACAAAAACCCACTAATTCTGACAAACTCCAAGAAGTGATTATGAAAGAATGGGTTGCTATCAGTCAGGAATTGGCCCAGAAGTTGATTGAGAGCATGTCCAGTCGAATTGCAGAGGTCCTGAAAAAGAAGGCCAACACTGCAAATACAAATACACTTTGCATAAATGTCATGTAATTGTCGATAAAAGCCTTTGAAACGTATGAAGTGCGTGTAATTATATTTCACTACATCACAGAAACAACTGAGACAAAGGTCTAAAAGCAGTTTAGCAGCAAAACTTTGTAAAAACTAATATTTGTGTCATTCTCCAAACTTTTGGCCACGACTGTATACTTAGCTCCCCGTTCTGATATTGGGAAACATCAATCTTGGCTGGAATAATTATGGCCTAAAAAGATCAAAGTTAAATGTCACATGAACTGTACCAGAGATAAGGATACCAGGTGTAGAGAAATCCATAAAAGGTGCTTACTTACATTCTGCCAAGAATATGATTAAGTGATGTTCCAGCTGGGGAGCTGTCAGGCTTATCTATACCTATTTGTAGTCTGTTTTTCTAGCTTCCAAATTGATGTCCGGACGCCGCATACGCCACTTCCGGTGCCATGAAACGCACCAGTGGAACGCATCACGTGTCCGCATGCCACCCCTGCTACTTCCGGTGCTGTAGAACGCACCAGTGGAGTGCATAAGGTGACTGTAAGCGAATCAGAGGTTACAATGAGGCTCGATTAATGCGCATGACAAAGTCCAGTAATGCGATGCTAGATATGCAGGGAAGGGGGCGCCTAGCTAATTCATAGGTTTGACGCTGCATAAGTGTACACAGTGCCTTTTTAGAAGCCTGAATTCACTGAGGGATGTGTAGATTAGAAATAGAGAATTTTTATAGTCAAACATTGCTAATATAGATTATAATACCAATATACCCTCATGGATTCAGAAGGGGTATAATATTTATATACTTTGGGCTAAGATAAGGCGAATAAATAACATAGAAACCTAGACTGTGTCGGCAGATAAGAACCATTTGGCCCATCTAGTCTGCCCAATATACTAAATACTATGGATAGCCCCTGGCCCTATCTTATATGAAGGATGGCCTTATGCCTATCCCATGCATGCTTAAACTCCTCCACTGTATTTGCAGCTACCACTTCTGCAGGAAGGCTATTCCATGCATCCACTACTCTCTCAGTAAAGTAATACTTCCTGATATTACTTTTAGACCTTTGCCCCTCTAATTTAAAACTATGTCCTCTTGTGGTAGTTTTTCTTCTTTTAAATATTCTCTCCTCTTTTATCTTGTTGATTCCCTTTATGTATTTAAAAGTTTCTATCATATCCCCTCTGTCTCGTCTTTCTTCCAAGCTATACATGTTAAGGTCCTTTATTCTTTCCTGGTAAGAGGCACATATCGCCTTTTTAGACATGATGCTTTTCGCATCGATGAGACCAGTCACGGGTCAATCACAGTGACTGGGGGTAAGCCTTTGCCGACCATGAGATTTACCAGGAGAGACATCATTGTATGCCAATTTTTCAATTAAATGAAACAAGTGAATGCGAGTCTTTCGTTTAAACCACCAGGTGACTGGGAGCGGAAACGATAGATCCACTTCGTCTCCTTCTGGAGGATTTTCCTATCCCAGTCACCTTTTCTCGGAGAGGGGGGGACCGTTTCAATGGCCGCAAAGGAGATAGATTTTAAATCTCCATTATAGTGTTCATTATCCTCCAGAAGGAGACGGAGTGGATCTACCGTTTCCGCTCCCAGTCACCTGGTGGTTTAAACGAAAGACTCACATTCATTCACTTACCCTCAGTCACTGTGATGATTGACCCGTGACTGGTCTCATCGATGCGAAAAGCATCATGTCTAAAAAGGCGATATTTATCGATTCGCCTTATCTTAGCCCAAAGTATTTAAATATTATACCCCTTCTGAATCCATGAGGGTATATTATTATAATCTATATTAGCAATGTATGACTATAAAAATTCTCTATTTCTAATCTACACATCCCTCAGTGAATTCAGGCTTCTAAAAAGGCACTGTGTACATTATGCAGCGTCAAACCTATGAATTAGCTAGGCGCCCCCTTCCCTGCATATCTGGCACCGCATTACTGGACTTTGTCATGCGCATTAATCGCGCTTCATTGTAACTTCCAGTTCGCTTACAGTCACCTTATGCACTCCATGGTGCGTTCCACAGCACCAGAAGTGGCGTATGCGGCGTCCGGACATCAATTTGTAACGTGATTCGGCTGAATCATTTGAATCCTTTCTTGCTGTGATATATAAACAATTCCACTCTACATTAACTCCTCATCTATTGCATGTATGTCAACAGTGCATGACGGGCACCCCTTTCCCCACAGACATGCTAAAGGCCCCAATTATCATACTCCCTAAAATCGGGCAAACCTAGCAATGCCCCTCAAAATTTTAGGCCTATTTCCCTACTGAATTCGGACATTAAGATATTCGCTAAATTAATTGCCTCTAGATTATCCCCTATCCTTCCATTGATTATTAATGCTGACCAGACAGGTTTTGTTAAAGGGCGCTTAGCTTCAGACAAGACCCTTGGGGTACTGATTTAATTATGCAGAATTGCACCGTTCCCCTCTCTTGGCGGTGACCCTGGATGCCGAAAAGGCGTTCAACCGCCTACATTGTCTGTTTGCCTTCTCGCTCCTTGCAGTGATGGGCTTTCAGGGCCCTAGTCTAAGTGCTATATCCAGCTTGTACTCTACTTCGACCACAAAAGTATTTGTGAATGGAGTGCCACACGCCAAGGCTGCCCGCTGTCACCCCTGTTGTTAATTTTAGTCCTGGAGCCCTTAGCAAAACATATAAGGAACACTGTTGGAATAAGTGCATTTACTGTCGGCTCCGCCACTCACACTATATCACTGTATGCAGTTGATATTATACTTAGGCTACTTTCACACTTGCGGCAGGACGGATCCGACAGGCTGTTCACCATGTCGGATCCGTCCTGCGGCTATTTCGCCAGACCGCCGCTCCGTCCCCATTGACTATAATGGGGACGGGGGCGGAGCTCCGGCGCAGCAGGGCGAAAGGACGCCGGACTAAAGGCCCCCGTCCCAATTATAGTCAATGGGGACGGAGCGGCGGTCCGGCAGCATTGCGAAATAGCCGCAGGACGGATCCGACATGGTGAACAACCTGTCGGATCCGTCCTGCCGCAAGTGTGCAAGTAGCCTTAGCCTTTCAAACCCAACCCCAATCCCTTGAAAAAGCATTGATGACAATCTCCCACTTTGGCTCACTATCCTATTACAAGGTCAATATAGCTAAGTCGCAGGCCCTTCCCATCCACATCCCCCCTAATGAGTGGAGACAGCTTAAAGCTTTATATCCCCCTGGACTGGCAGACCTCTGAGTTGACATACTTGGGAATTAAACTTACCACCCCTAGCACCCTCCTCTACAAACAGAATTATGAACCATTACTTTCTACTTTAGCCCAAGATGTTAATAGCTTTGCTATGAAAGACGTATCTTGGGTGGGCAGAATAGCCTTGTTCCAAATGATGACCCTACCCAAACTAATTATATATATATTATATTTATTTATTTATTAAGGGCTCTTCCCATCCCTGTACTGGAATCCTTCTTTAAGAGAGCACAAACCCTCCCGAATAAATACCTCTGGAAATTGGGTCGTCCCAGAATAGCATATAATCTGATGACACGGAGGCTAGGAGCAGGAGGTTTAGGCCTCCCTTCCATTAAAGATTACTATAGAGAAATAGGCATATCATTCCTCGGGGAATGGTGGATGGACTCATGGATTCAAATTGAATCAGAGTCAGTTAGTAGAAGTTCCCTGAGAGATCCAGATCTTGTGGAACCCAACCCCTCCTGAAGCCAATTTGCTCACAGTGACTCACGCTGGAACTTTATGGCAACATTTCTACAGTTCCCATGGAGAGCAGGGCAACCTGTATGCCTCAACTTATATACTGGAAAGATGTATTGAGGGCCTTGATCTCTCTGTATGGTGGGGGTAAACGCAATTAACCAAATTATCCAGGAAAACTTGGTTCTTCCTTTTCAGTCAATACATGACTCTTTTCATATCCCACACAGGGAATTCTACAACTACTTGAGTGTGCAACATTATTTAGGTACAATCATGAAATCTACCCCAAAAGTTTACTCTGACATTATTAACTTTACCACAATCCATTATTACATAAAAAGCAAACTACTAAATATATATATGACCTATTAGGTGATAAAGTGATACTCGTCAAGTCTAGACCCATTCTAGCATGGGAATTAGACCTGGGGAGATCTTACCCGGAGAAAGAATGGACCAAAGCTATAAGTTTTCCTTCATCTAACTTTAAATGGGTCACTCACTATGAATCAGGAGTTAACACCCTCTTGAGAAGGTACTTTACACCTTACAGGTTGAGTCTTATGTACCGGCTTGTTGTTGAAGGGAATGTGGATGCACTGGCACTTTGTATCAGATTCTTTGGTCATGTCCCAAATTGGAAAGCTATTGGCAGCAAGTGTTTGCACTGATCTCCCAAATTAGTTTGGTCTCAATTACACTTTCCCCAGAATTAGCCCTCCTATTTCTGGGCATACATTATTTCCACCAAGTTTATAGCAACCTTGTAGGCCATATTCTATTAAGTGCCAAATTAGTAATCACTCACCACTGGAAGTCACTTACAAGAAGTGATACTTGCAGTGAATACCACCTCACGATATGAAAGGTCCCTACTGATCTCTATGAACGATCCCCAAAAGAGAGACACAACATGGGCCCCTTGGCTAACACACCCACATTACACCCAGTGATGGTAACTTATGCTTTTTCTGACCTCTATGATATGGAAACGCCGACTGAGACACATGTTCGTTGTCACCTGCTTGGTTTTCTTTTACTTTTGTCTGCTTATCCTAAGTACTTTTTAACGGTATAAGAAACTTACCTTCTGTGGGAGAATAATCCCTCAGAAAGACTCTCATCGCCATTGTTAGGGGCTCGCCCCGACCATATCTTCTTGACATCTTATGTAATCAGATCACTGTCAACTGATTATATGCATTCGATGTAAAACTGCTTACTTTTAGCATGTTTGTCAAACCGTTCACGAAAAATTAATAAAAATGATTATTCACAAAAATGTAAAAATTTGCTTCTAAACTTCTAAGCTTTCTAACGTCCTAAAAAATAAAATGACCTTTACAAAGTGAGGCAAACAAAGTATACATATGGGAAATGTTAAGTAATAACTATTTTATGTAGTATCACTTAAAAGCAGAGAAATTCTCATTTTGAAAAAAGCTAATTTATCCAAATTTTCAGCAAATTTTTTTTTTTATGCATAAAAAGGTAAAATGTATCAACTCAAATTCATCACTAATATAAAGTATGATGTGTCACGAGAAAACAATCTCTCAGAATGGCTTGGATAAGTAAAAGCATTCCAAAGTTATTACCAGATAAACTGATACATGTTAGATGTGAAAAATGGGGCTCCGGCATTTGAAGGGGTTAATAAGCAGTGTGCTGAATTAAGATCCTAAATAAAACTTGCAGGCCAGTTATATGCCTGCTATGAACTGGCTTAGGTTTATCTTCGTGTCTGGCATAAATTATAGTAAATATGTGGGAGACCATGGCCCCTCTCACTTTTTCAAAAGTGGCATACAGACTTTGATATATTTCTCCTCAGTGTGTCTGCGATTAATGCTTATTGTGTGGCTTACCTAAACTCACAATTTAACCCTTCAGTATGTAGCCAACACTGTCCAGAGTCCAATGTATTCATGATATGCATGCTCCCACTGCTGCTGATTGACAGCTTGCAGCAGCAAGGATTAGACAGAGTTTAGGAAAACCAGCCATTCTTAACTACTGAAATCAGTGTGCCTAATCCATGCAGCTGACAGGTTCTCGTTAAGAATAACGCAGAAGATTCGGAAATTACACCTAACCTGCAAAAGATCATTCCTCGTGCATCAGAGCACATAAAAGGATACAGGATTGTCTGTAGCACTGTTAATTTCTGTTGAAATTATGTTTCTAACAAAGTCAATGGTATCGTTCACCACACCATGAACCTAGAAACACAATTTTCACAATTACCAAATCGTCTTAGTATTTCTAAATAGTTAACATTTTATCTTCATTTTGTAAAGCGATGACTTTTTAGTTCAGTAACTCATGATCACTTCTAACAACTTTACTGAGTTCGTTATTAGGCCCTGTCATCTATCTGAGAAGATGAAATGAGATTGTTAAATAAAGTAAAGCAAACAATTAAAAGGGGTTGTGCCAGTTTAATAAAAACTCTGGCAGCCCCTTGTTCACCCCTTTTCTCCTGGTCCTCCCTGCTGCTGTTTGTTTTCCTAACTGCAGAAGTCATGTCCCGGGCTCTGCTGAGGCCAGTGACTAGTGTGCACAGAACGATGTTGCTGCAGCCAGGAAGTGGACGTCAGCGGCAGGGAGAACCTGAGCACTGTGCTTGAAGAAGCAGGGGAGAATGGTGGCGATATCAATTCCGTTGTTATTTTACATTATTTAGAGGGGTTCCCAGAACTTGGACAACTCCTTTAAGCAACAAAATGCTTAACTGTAGTGCTTAAAACAGGTTTTCCTTAAGTAGTTGTGGGTGACCAATTGCCAGCACCTTTACCATTTACTGGTTGGAGTGGGCTGAGGCGCTCGTCGAGCGCTGAGGCCTCATCCTTGGCCTGTGATGTCACGTCCACGTCGATCACATGGCAATTGTACAGCTCAATCCCATTCAAATGAATGGGAATAAGCTGCAATATGAAGCACAGCACCTAAACAGTGTAGAGTCTTGTGCCTGGTATGCTGCGAACAGGCTGCAGAGATTGGTACAGAGGAGCAGAATCTTCTCTATTTGTGCTGTGTAAGGTCAACAATCATCATAGCAGCTTGGATCCAACCCATAGCTGAGGGAGAACTGAAACTATAGGCTTTAAAAATTCATGGCATAACCTAGAGAAACTAATTGCCTATAACTGCCCTGTGTACTACTGATCGCCTGAAAAACAAGTAAACGCTTGTTCATCGGGTAAAAGCATCGCCGATTTGAACACCTAAAATACTGGTTTCTGGGCAGCACCTTGTGCCGTGTAAACTGATCTGCTGCCCAGAAACAATGATTCTCTATGGGGACAAGCAATCGCACAGCAATCCTGTATCCCTATACAGTGATCCCTCAAGATACAATGGCCTCAGGATACAATATTTTCAACATACAATGGTCTTTTCTGACCCATTGTAAGTTGAAACCAGACTCAACATACAATGGCCCAGATTCAGATCCAACCAATGAAGGACACTTCTCTGGTAAAGTAACTGTATTAGATCCTAGTTAGAAGCTATTCCTTACTGTTATATGTAAGGACTTGTTTTATCTGTCTTAGTTATCTGCTTATTTTTCTTAAATCTTCATTTTCTCTTACCTTGGATGACATTTTGGGGCTTTAGAACCGATCACTCAACTTACAATGTTTTCAACATACAATGGTCATCCTGGAACCAATCAATATTGTATTTTGAGGGACCACTGTATAGAGGAAGTGACTGCTGCATGTAAATGCAGCCCTCACCTTCTGTAATGAGCAGGCAATTATCACAAACTAATGGATTGTTCTCAATAACCGCAGCCCATCTTATCTTACAAGGATAAATCAAAGGATACAACCTCCAAATGTTATATATCGTCATACATATTGGTCAATTCAGTATTAGGGCCCTATTACACGGGCAGATAGAGCAGACGATTGTCGGGACAGAAGTGGTCCCTCCCATCAATCGCTGCTCGCTAGAGGAAGAGACAGCTGCTATTACATGCAGCAATCTCCTCCTCAGTATAGGGACGAGATATCACTAATGCATCGCTCGTCCCTATACTGTCTCATTGTTTGCCAGCAGCAGTTTGCCCATTACACAGCGTGATCTGCCCCCAGCAAACACTCGTTCATCGGGTAATCGGCGGCAGTATTACAATACCAGATGATCACTAGCGAGAGTTAAGATGATTGCTAACAAGTGTTCATATTAACAAAAATCTGCCTGTGTAATAGGGCCTTTAGTCTTATTGTTAGCTTATATGGTCAATTTACTTACCTGAGGGCAGCAGCGTAGTGTATAAGCATCTTGAACCCTGTCACAAAATCTGTGACTTTCTAAAAGTAAAAATAAGCACAAAAAAGAACCTGACATACAGATTACTTTGACAGTATCATCATTGCATTTATGCAATATCAGAATTTTCCTCTTATTAACCTAAATTTTTTTTAAAAAAACAAAAAAAACACTGCCTGCTATTTATATTTACATATATACCGTACATACAATATATATTATTCATACATATACATTATATATCATTTCCTTGGTTCTACAGTTGCATCATGTTACATATTACTTATACAACGTCCATTTTAAACTACCAGCTATCTCTGAAGGATGGTGATCCGAATCTAGAAGTGATCTAAACCGAAAAGCCACCTCCACCTGGCCAGGATGAGGTCTCAATCTGTGGATATCTGAAAGAAATCACAGCTCATTAATATAATGGCCTGTACCTAACTGGCTATTCAATTTAGTAGGACAATAATGACCAACCAGAATCAAAGGCTCTTGTAGTTCCCTTTAGCACTTCCAACGTGAGAGCAGCAATAATATCTGCTTGCTTGGCAATTGCATTGGCTCTCTCCACAGCCTCACAGCCTAGCGATGTGATCATCTGCGTACCGTTGATAAGAGCTAAACCCTGCAAATAAACAGTTACAGAGTAATAAAGGGTATTTGCATTGAGGACAGGTTAGATGCAACCTGCTCAGTCTGGAATTAGTAAGAGCTTATGGATGCCAGTTAGAAGCAGACTGTAGGTGTGGGACGTTTTATTATAACATTGTCAAGGAGCAAATAATCATCTTAACCTGCCAGCAAAAAACTGTCTACTAGTACAGAGCAATATAATTTTTTAAAAACTGAGAATATAACATGTTTAATAAGCAATTTTGATTTATTTACCACCTATATAATTAAAATATATAATAGAATTGAGAGCCTTCATAACATATATCTGTATTCTTAGTTGACGTGTACACAGTTCGCCTTAAAAAATGGAAGGAAATTCATCAAACATTTGCGTAGATCTGCACAGAAGACACTCACGGATGCATGCTATGGCTATAAACTTTTTTGGCATACAAAGCTAAACATCTGACTCAGACAATTCACATAATGCTAATAAAACCTTACATGGTTTATACAAAGAAACTTCTGTTGGGCTTCACTGTAAATGGTTATTATACTTGTTATATAAAACGCATTTACCTCTTTTGGTTTCAAAGACACTGGTTTTAATCCATGAGCCTCAAGAACCTGAATACGAAAAAAAAAAAAAAAACAACACATTTACAAAACCAATCGTTCTCTTGTTTAGTGTAGTTAATAATGAAGGTTATTAAAAAAAAAAAACACTCCAGGCAAAAACTAAAAATTAATCCTTTGGCCAAAGTCATGGAGCTATACATGCCCTCAACGTTATATTTACTTGAATGGTGCCATAACAGCAATCTCCTATTGTGCCCTGCTAGGCCGCAGGTGAAGCCTGTGCTGCCATAACATCAGAGCAGTCCTGAGCCCAGTCAGAGTCAGTTTATACACAGACTTCCCTGCAGGATGATGTCCATACCTCCCAACCTTTGAAAATCACAAAGAGGGACAATAGAAGCGTAGCGAGCCGTAGTAATTTTTAAATACTAAGCCATGCCTCTAACTTTGCCCAATGCATATCTATATATGCCCAGTCCCCTTAGTGCCCCTAAACCGAAGTTATACAGCCCCGATCAAAAGTTTAAGATCTTGAAAAATGGCAAAAAAAATCCTATTTAGCATGGCTGGATCTTAACAAGGTTCCAAGTAGAGCTTCAACATGCAACAAGAAGAAATGAGAGAGAGACAAAACATTTTTTGAGCAGTCAATTTAATGAAAACAACGAACAAACGGAAACAGGCTGTTTTTCAGCTGATCAAAAGTTTAGGACCACATGTCTTTAAAAGGCCAAATCTGTGCAAAGATGTGGATTCATTGTCATTTTCTGTCAGGTAGTCACACTTTGTGATGGCAAAGGCAAAAAAACTCTCCCTTTTTGAACGTGGTCGGGTTGTTGAACTGCATAAGCAGGGTCTCTCACAGCGCGCCATCGCTGCTGAGGTGGGACGCAGTAAGACAGTCATTTGGAATTTCTTAAATGATTCTGGAGGGTTATGGAACAAAAAAGTCAAGGATCCAATTGGTTGTCCATCAAGACACTGGATGTTCCTCGACCCAAATTAAGGCCCTTACTGGTGCTGACTGCAGCCCCATAACCATCAGACGGCATCTGAGACTGAAGGGCTTCAAGAACAAAAAAAAACGCAATTATACTTACCGGTAATTCCGTTTCCTTGAATCCACCATGACGGCCCACATTGAGATTGACCCTTGACCTCTGTAGGGGCAGGAACACATAGAGAGTTTAAGAACCCCCCACCCCTCCACCTCCTCAGTGCTTTACAATTACCCAAAAGGTGGAACAAAAGTAAAAGGATATTGACTCATACCCTTAAACTCCTATTTATCTTAAGTATGTATAAATAAATAAATTATATAAACTTTATTTTTTTTTGGGAAGGGGAATAGTATGGGCCGTCATGGTGGATTCAAGGAAACGGAATTACCGGTAAGTCTAATTGCTGTTTTTCCATTTCATCCACCATGACGGCCCACATTGAGATATATCAGATAACTAAGAGGGTGGGGATATCGCCTGTAAAACCCTCCGGCCGAAAAGAGCTTCATTCGAATCCGGAAGATTAAGACGATAATGTTTTACAAAAGGTATTAGCGCTTGACCAGGTTGCGGCTTTACAGATCTGGTCCAGCGAGACTCCTCCTTTCTCAGCCCAAGAGGAGGCAGTGGCCCTAGTAGAGTGGGCCTTAACATTATCAGGACTGGGCTTGTTCTGAATCCTGTAACAGCATTCAATGGTGGATCTGATCCATCTGGCTATGGAAGACCTAGCTAATTTCTTTCCCTTATTTTTCCCTGAAGACTGAATAAGGAGATTGTTATCAATCCTAAAATCTTTGGTAGAATCCAGGTAATGGATAACTGTATCCCTGACATCTAAGAGATGTAAATTATCCCTAGACCCTGAATACTCGGATTTAGGGATAGAGGGTAGGAAGATCTCCTGTTCTCGATGAAAAGAGGGGACTACTTTAGGGAGAAAACCTGGATCGAGAGTTAGACGGATGTGATCTTTGCTGATCTGGAGGTAGGGTTCTCTACAAGAAAGGGCCTGGATCTCTCCAATACGTCTGGCTGAGGTGATTGCAATCAGAAAGGCAGTCTTCAGGGAAAGGTGTTTTAAAGAGATTTCTGACAATGGTACAAAGGGAGGTTTTGTTAGGCCTTCTAGGACGATGTTAAGGTCCCAAGTAGGAGCTCTGGATCTCAGAGAGGGTCTCAATCTTGAAACCGCTCTAAAGAACCTCCTGATTCATCTGCGATTAGCTAGGCTGCAGTCGTAGAAAGAGCTGAGAGCAGAAACTTGGACTTTCAGAGTACTAGGTCTTAGGCCTAATTCCAAGCCGCACTGTAGAAAGTCCAAGATCCTATTGATGGGAGGAGAGGAGGTGTCTGGGCGCTCAACTCCTAACCAAGAACAGTATCTCTTCCAGATCTTTAGGTAGATGGAGGAAGTCACCTTTTTCCTACTAGTCCTTAGGGTAAGTATCACCTTTTCCGAAAGACCCCTGCTTCTCAACGTCTCGCTCTCAGGATCCAGGCCGACAGCTTGAATATCCCCGGGTCTGGATGAAGAAGAGGGCCCTGAACTAGAATGTCCCTCTGGAAAGGGATCTCCCACGGATCTTCCAGCGATAGCCGTTTTAGAGTGGAGAACCAACTCCTCTTTGGCCATAGAGGGGCTATTAGGATAAGAGTAGTTGGTTCCCCTAGGAGCTTCTGGATAACCCGGCGTAAAAGAGGTATTGGGGGAAAGGCGTAGGCCAGTTTCCAATTCCAATGTATTGACAGGGCATCGATTGCCCAGGGTCTGTCCTCTAGGTTTAGGGAGCAGAAGCATTCCACCTGCGTATTTTTTCTGGAGGCGAATAAGTCTACCTCCGGACGGCCCCATCTTTCCGAGATCTTCTGGAAGATATCCCTGTTCAGAGACCATTCCCCTGGATCTATTGTCTCTCTGCTCAGGAAGTCTGCTATCGTGTTTTCGCAGCCCCTTAGGTGGATGGCGGAGAGAGATAAAACGTTCTCTTCTGCCCAGGAGAAGATTCTTCTTGCTATCGAACCCAGAGGCCGTGACCTTGTCCCTCCTTGGTGTCGCAGATAAGCCACCGTTGTGGTATTGTTGGACATTATTCTTAGGTGTCGCCCTTTTAAAAGACTCTCTCCCCTTAATAACACCTCCAGGACCGCGTACAGCTCTCTGTAGTTTGAGGATCTGACTCTTATCTCGGCTGGCCAGGTACCCTGCAGAAGATGATCTCCTATCTTTGCTCCCCAGCCTCCGAGGCTTGCATCCGTGATTACCTGAACGGCCGGATGGTTCTGCCACTGTAGGCCTCCGAGCAGTCGTCTTCTTTCTTTCCACCAATCTAGATCTGTTTTTACGGCCTGCGGAATCCGGAAAGTCCTGTCTAGACTTACTTGCTTCCCGTCCCATATACCTAAGATCCAACTCTGGATCACCCTTGTGTGGCTTTGGCCTTGTCCTGAGGGAGGAAAGTTTTCAACAGGGATGAGTCCAGTTCCACACCCAGGAACCTTATTCTCCTGGATGGGATTAGGGTGGATTTTTTTAGATTTATGATCCAGCCGAGATTTATTAAGAATTCCGAGAATCTTTGGGTTGCCAGAAGGTTTTCGGATTCTGTCTTGCCCAGAATTAAGAAGTCGTCGAGATATGGGATGATTGTAACTCCTTCCTGACGAAGGTAGGCCACCATCTCTACTATGACTTTTGTGAAGACCCTGGGGGCCGAGGAGATACCGAAGGGAAGGGCCACATATTGAAAGTGATGGATCGATCTGTCCGGACCCCTTAGAGCGAATCTTAGATATTTCTGGGAATGATGATGAATAGGGACATGGTAGTAAGCGTCCTTTAGATCGATTGACGACATGAACGCCCCTTTCTGGATCAGGGGGATTGTGGATGGGATGGTTTCCATCCTGAACCTCCTGTATAGAATAGACCTGTTTAGGGGTTTTAGGTTTATTATAGTGCGAAAGGATTGGTCTGGTTTTTTTACTAAAAAGAGGCTTGAATAAAACCCTCTCCTTTCCTCTGGGACAGGGACCTTTTGAATCACTCCTAGATCTAAGAGGTCCTGGACGCCCTGCCAAATTTGCGGAAGTTCTGATCTGCGCTGGGGTGAGATGCAGAATCTTCTTGGGGGGACTGATGTGAATTCTATCTTGTAGCCCTGAGAGATTACATTTAGAACCCAGGGATTTGTGGTTACCTGTTTCCAGGAAGATAGAAAACCCATCAGTCGCCCCCCTACTCTGGCGTCACTGCTGTTTATTTTGTCTATTCTGGGGATTGAGGATGAAGCCTCTTCCTCTCTCCCCTTTTGGATAGCTCCATCGGCCGGTCTTCCCTTTCCCCCTGTAGGATCTCTGCTGAGGCTTGAATTGACGAAAGGGCTTCTTTTTTGATTCTTTGTCCTCTGGGAACCCCTTCTTGTCTGCTGCCCCTTCTAGGATCTTATCCAGAGTGGGACCGAAGACAAATTCCCCCGAAAAGGGGATGGAACAAAGTTTGGCCTTGGATGCCTTGTCCCCAGACCAGGCCTTTATCCATAACGCCCGTCGGGCTGCGTTAGAAAGAGCAGAATCTTTGGCTGAGAAACGAATGGACTCTGCTTAAGCATCGGCCAAAAATGCTGTGGCGGAGCGGAGAAGAGGGAGCGAATCCCTGATCTCCTCTCTTGGAGTCTTATTTTTTAGATGTTCGTCCAACTCTCCTAGCCATATATACATCGCTCTGGCAACGGAGGTAGCAGCAATGTTAGTTTTGACCCCGAACATAGCTGATTCCCAGGATTTTTTTAGGAGCCCATCTGCCTTTCTATCCATGGGATCGCCCAACTGTGAGGAGTCTTCAAAGGGTAGGGCGGTCTTCTTTACTACCTTGGCCACCTGTAAATCGACTTTAGGGGTCTGATTGTATAGTTTGCTTTCAGCCGGGTCAAAGCAGAGTCTGTTTCTGAACTCTTTGGGAACGCCTAATCTTTTCTCCGGGTCTGACCACTCTTCCATTATCATCTCTATAGAGGATTTAGATCTAAGACCCCCAAACATCTCATCCTGTACCGTACGGGGTTTAGGGGGTATCCTCGATTCCCATTGTGGATCTGACTGCTCTCAGCAGCTCCTCCATTTCATCAGCGGAGAAATTTTTTTTTTTATCCTCGTCCAGAATTTCCCCGTCAGACAAAGGGTTCCTCATTAGGAAATTGTCTGGATGAGGCGGAGGCCACTACAACGTCTTCACCATCAGAAGAGGAGATAGCGGACAATTTGCATTTCTTAGAGGGGTTGGGGTTATTAGCGGGGGCAGACAAGGTAGCTAAAGAAGACTTAATTTCGTCCGCAATAAAAAAGACTTCATCTCAGAGAGTATATCTGGTTGTTCTTCCTTCCATATTTCCGTTGTGCAAGATTTGCACAACCTTTTTTTGTAGTTCTCAGGGAGACGCTTGGAACAAGCGCAGCATTTTAAGAGCTTAGTTTTTGACTGACTCCTTGCTGCCTTGGAGTGAGGAAGCAACCAGATATGCCACAATTAGTATTTCAAGACAAGAATCTGAAATATACACCCCCCAGAAGGGGACTCACGGTACTGGCGGCAGTAGGATCAGGGCCTTCCTGGCGGGGAGCAGGTGTCTCAGACATCGCGGTGCAGCAGGCGAAGGGCCGGAGGGAACCGCGGTCTTTTTCTTTTTTAAAGATCCCGGCGTCTGACGTCATCTAGCTGCGCCCTGGTGACGGCAAGAGCCGGCGTCGCACCATCCTATTAGAGGATCCGTGCGACGCCCGGCCTGCCTCCTGAAGCGCTCCATGCGCCGCACCCGCTCCCCCTGCCGGTCACAAGCGCTCGGCACGTCTCCAGAAGGAAGGGACGCCGAGCGCAGCGCGCGCCAGTGAAGCCGGCACCCCCGACTGCTTCCCCAAGAAGGGAAGGAAGTACAAGAGGTATGGGGAGGACCGCAGGCCTCGGCATAGGCCAAGACGAGGGTCCTTGATTCTCCAAGCTGGCCAGCCTTAGCCCATGCCGCCGGAGGCCAGCTGGAGAAACCTGCAAAGGAATAAAGATGTTATCCACCTCCTCCACTGAGGAGGTGGAGGGGTGGGGGGTTCTTAAACTCTATGTGTTCCTGCCCCTACAGAGGTCAAGGGTCAATCTCAATGTGGGCCGTCATGGTGGATGAAATGGAAAAACATCTTCAAAGACCTCGTCTCCTTGAACGCCACAGAACTGCTCGTTTGGACTTTGCAAGAGAGCACCAAACATGGAACATTCAAAAGGTGGAAGAAAGTTTTATTCTCTGATGAGAAAAAAAAAATTAACCTTGATGGTCCTGATGGTTTCCAACGTTACGGGCATGACAAGAAGATCCAACCTGAGATGTTTTCTACACGCCACAGTGGAGGGGGAGCCATAATGGGGTGCTTTTTCCTTCAGTGGAACAATGGAACTTCAGGAAGTGCAGGGGCGTAAACGGTCGCTGGCTATGTCCAGATGTTGCAGAGAGCATTCCTCATGACTGTGTGGTAACGACTGGGTTTTTCAACCGGACAACGCTACAGTACACAATGCCCGCAGGACAAGGGACTTCTTCCAGGAGAATAACATCACTCTTTTTGCCCATCCAGCGTGTTCCCCTGATCTAAATCCAATTGAGAACCTTTGGGGATGGATGGCAAGGGAAGTTTACAAAAATGGACAACAGTTCCAGACAGTAGATGGCCTTCGTGCGGCCGTCTTCACCACTTGGAGAAATGTTCCCACTCACCTCATGGAAACGCTTGCATCAAGCATGTCGAAACTAATTTTTGAAGTGATAAAAAATAACAGCGGTGCTACTGATTACTGAGTTCATGTTTGGAAGTTGAATTTCTGTTTTGGGGGGGTTTAGTTTTTGATGGAGGTGTGGTCCTAAACTTCTGATCAGCTGAAAAACAGCCTGTTTCAGTTTATTTGTTGTTTTCATTAAATTGAATGCTCAAAAAAATGTTTTGTCTCACTCCCATTTCTTCTTGTTGCATGTTGAAGCTCTACTTGGAACCTTGTTAAGATCCAGCCATGCTAAATATGATTTGTTGCCATTTTTTCAAGTGGTCTTAAACTTTTGATCAGGACTGTATCTACACTGTGCCCCCTCACTGTAGTTATGCCCACAATGCACAGTAATCACTAAATTTTACGTAGATATGCCCACATTATGCCCCCTTAGTAGTCATGCCCCCCCTTTCAGTAGTGCCACCTCCTTTGATAAAAAGAAAAAAAACAATACTCACCTAGGCTTTCCACAATGATTGGAGCATATCCTGCGGTCTCCAGCAGGCACAATGGGGTCACACGCAGGGGTCTCACGCTGCTGGACTGTGTAAGAGTGCACAGACTGATTCCTGTTCCTGCATGGTCCTCTTACACAGCCAAAGGGTCCATTCACACATCCGTGTGTGTTTTGCGGATCCACAAAACACGGACACCGGCAGTGTGCGTTCCGCATTTTGCAGACCGCACATCGCCGGCACTTAATAGAAAATGCCTAATCTTGTCCACAATTGCGGACAAGAATAGGACAGGTTCTATTTTTTTGGGGGATCAGAATTGCGGACTCAGAAGTGCGGGTCCACATTTCCGGATCCAGGCAGCACATAGTGCGGCCCTATAGAAAAGAATGGGTCTGCAATTCCGTTCCGCAAAATGTGAAACAGAATTGTGGACGTGTGAATGGACCCTAACAGTGCTATGTGGGACAGCACTGTGCCTGGTGGGTAACTGCAGGGACTGTTGAGAGTGGAACATACCTCGGCCGTACCAGGACACTAAAATCTGGGACAGTTGCAGGGTTGCCAACCAGTATTTATTTATTTTTTATGGAAAATGACGGGCAGCTAACATTTTTCACGGACAAATTGGAGAACCATAATGAATTATAAAGATTATAAGTAATATGTCTATAGCCCAAAATACTGAGGAGAACCCATTACTAGTATTTACTGTGAGCTGTGAAGTGACGATAATTACCAGCAAAATAATCTAGTCAAGTACCACCAGCCTAAAAAAAATAAAAAATAGACATGGACATAGGAAATAAGTCACCTATCTTTACGGACTGTCCAGAGATTTCTAGACGGTTGGGAGGTATGATACTATAAAGTAACCAGTGCTGATGGGGCTTGCTCTTAGGCTCCATAACATTTAATATCCAACTCTAGTTTCATATTTCTACCTCTGTGGGAGGGGCTTGTGTGCACCACCCACTGACCTGTATGTACTGAGAGGCGATTGCTATACAGCCGACTCAGTTACTGGCCTTGCAGTCATGGAAATGGAAGCCCCTCGATGCTGCACTGTGGAAAATATGTAGTAACAAGAATAAAAGGGAGCAGAAAGCCTGAACAATGTAAGTTAGGAAGACATAAATACCAAGTGATAGCCGATTATTTTTTTTGACTGGAGTGGTTCTTTAAGTTACAAAGTATAAAGAAAATCATGTTTTTACAGGTTATACTCAATAAAAACATCAGCATTTTCTGTCTTTACATAGCTGGCCTAGAATTGGGTTAGTAAATTAGAGCCATGATAACTACATGTGAGGTGATCATTTCTTACATATTTAGCATCAGCCCAGCCACTTTTAGGTGACCACATCTTTCCTTCTCCTATTAAGCCCAAAGCAAGATGAGATAAAGGAGCAAGATCTCCACTAGCTCCAACAGTTCCTTTTTCAGGGATGTATGGCAAGCAACAAGCTAGAAAAAATAAAAATATAATTACTTTAGTAATCAAAGTGCAAAATAAACAACGTGTGAAACATAGGAAGTTAAGTTTGTTATGACATTAAAGATTATAAATTTGTAAAAAAAAAAAAGTAAAAGTATGCACAAAATTACTCTGGAGAAGGTAATTTAGTAGCAGGAGGCAGGGATCAGTATGAAAGTAAAGAGGAAAAGAGACAAGGAACTTAGAGTTGCTACCTGGCCTGTGAACCACCAGCCTAACCGGTATTTCATTTTTACTGGCACATTAAAATGTCAGTCATTTTCAGTAATCATAGAGGTATGAAATATCTCCTACTAATGGCTATATCTCATGTTGTATAGCGCCTAGAGATGATGATCTTGTTTTGAAGCTAAGAATCTAAGCTTTAAAACAAGAGGATTGTGGTGCTAGCCACCATACAGCCCAAAATATAAAACTCTTAGGCCCCTTTGACACAAGCGAGTTTTCCCGCGCGGGTGCAATGTGTGACGTGAACGCATAGCACCGGCACTGAATCCTGACCCATTTATTTCAATAAGGCCTCTTTCACACTACAGTATGTTGAATTCAGTGTTTTGCGTTCCGTTTTTCACGGATCCGTTGTTCCGTTTTTTGCTTCCGTTGTGGTTCCGTTTCCGTTCCGTTGTTCCGTTCCGTTTTTCCGTATGGCAAATACAGTATACAGTAATTTCATATTAAAAATTGGGCTGGGCATAACATTTTCAATAGATGGTTCCGCAAAAAACGGAACGGAAACGGAAGACATACGGATGCATTTCCGTATGTGTTCCGTTTTTTTTGCGGACCCATTGACTTGAATGGAGCCACGGACTGTGATTTGCGGCCAAATATAGGACATGTTCTATCTTTTCAACGGAACGGAAAAACGGAAATACGGAAACGGAATGCATACGGAACACATTCCGTTTTTTTGCGGAACCATTGAAATGAATGGTTCCGTATACGGACCGTATACGGAACGCAAAAAACGGACCGTATACGGAACGCAAAAAACTGTAGTGTGAAAGAGGCCTAAGTCTGTGTACATTTTTTTTTTTTCACGCATCAGTTGCGTTGCGTGAAAAACGCAGCATGTTCTATATTCTGAACAGATTGCATCTGGAAGTGCGGATACATTGCGTTTTTCACGCGCATGATAAAAAACATCAAAACGCATTGCGCTCGCGCGGAAAAAAACTGAACGCAATTGCAGACAAAACTGACTGAACTTGCTTGCAAAATGGTGCGAGTTTCACTGAACGCACCCTGAACGCATCAGGACCTAATCTGTCACGCTCGTGTGAAAGGGGCCTTAGAAATCAGGTGGGAGTTAGATCTGCAAGTAATACCTGACAAAAAAGTACAGCACTCTGTGCCATTTTGTCCCTCATTTTTGGAGACCCTTGAAGGAGCCTCCAATGTAGATGTGAATGAACTTTTGTGCATGTAAATTTTGTGTGACTTCACATCAGTGCTAAAGGTTTCTGTTGTTCTGTTCCATTAAAAACAGATTTTTTTTTTTATTATTACTGATTTAAGTTAAAAAAAATATTAGCTTCAGCTATGCTCAGTCTGACTCCCTTCCATCATGTTTTGACAAGAGAAAAAGTACTGTCTGCACACTGTAAAGCCAGTATTACACAGGCCGCTTGAGCAAGCGATTGTCAGAAGGGAAGTGTTCTCTCCTGGCAATCACCTGCTCGCTAGAGGAGGAGACTGCTGCTATTACATGCAGTGTTCTCCTCCGCGGCATGGGGAGGAGCGATCATTATGCCATCACTTGTCCCCATATTGTCTAGTGGTTTGCCGGCAGCAGATCGTAATTAGACGCCACGCCAGCAAACAATGATTTTTAAGCGTGCTTTAAGCTTGCAGTATTACACTCATACGTTCAAATGAAAGCTCATTAGCGATTATCTGCCCAAAAAAATAGTGTTTAATTAATGACAAAACAAACTACTAGGGCAAACTGGGCTTTGGCAAAGGGCTGCAAGGTTCAGGGGAGGAACTAAAATAGCTGTAGGGTATTTTTCCTGGCTTTGTGGTTATTTGCTACTACATAAGAGCCAATTCAGCTACACCTGTTCACACTTGAGGCCTTCACATTATTTTGACTGTTTTTCATATTTAAAAAATGTTTCACAACTCAAAATATGACCAAACCGTATGCCATGTAACACTCACTGTTAAGTCACACCTACAAAACCACATCCGTGCTTTACCTATTAGGCCAGTACTTTTGATGAGAATGGTGGAAGCCCTAGGAACATCCAACTGCAGTTTTGTCACTATGAATACCACCTGCCACTTTATAAAATGAAGCTTAGCAGGTTCTACAGAACATGCTTACCATTAAATGCGTCAATTGCTTGTTGAAGTGTCTCCAGTGAAACGCCACTATATCCTTTTGCTAAGACATTGATTCTCAAAGCCAAAAGCATACGTGTACGGTTAGGACTTAGGGGCTTTCCAACACCTGTTAATACATCACAACCATTATTCTTTAGATTACCTTAAAATATGCCATCCAGCACAAATTTTACAATACAAGAAATAAACCATTACCTGCTGAATGGGAACGAACAAGGTTGACTTGAAGATCACTAAGTTGGAAGAAAGAAAATAACATTTCATAATTCAATATGAGAGGGAAGGGATGCAAATGAGCCCTTAAAGTATAACTGTCATTTTTTTTTTTGGGGGGGGGGGGGGGGGGAGTATTGGATTGTGGTGATTAATATCTCCTTGCTGGCCCTATTTCAACTTTTCACTGTGTATTCAATTACCCCTTAATTCCACATGTTTGTTCCCTGTACTGCCTACTTTTACCTGTGCTTAAAATAAGGTTGCGAGGCATGTTCCGTCTATGTGTTGGAGGACACAGAAGCACGCAGCCTGCAAGGTCAGATTACTGACAGCAGGGACTGTAAGTAAATGATTAAAGCCAGGTCCTCCCCAGCAGCTGATAACAGTGCCTGGGCTGTGTGCACTTCTCCCTGTCCCTGCGCTTGGCAGACGCTCCCTCACTCAGCAGACTGGGACAATGCAGAGTGGAAGCAGCGCAGACCAGGGAAGGGAGATCTGCCATCTGCTCAGTGTATAAATGAACGCAACATGTGGTAAGAGGACCCCTTTGTGCTGCAGGAGATTAACCCTTTAGGGGGAGGGCTCTGGTTACTGACACTTTTGAGGGGCTATTGTTACTGGCTAGTAAGGGCAGGCGGGATTAGCCTCAGGGGGAGGGCAGTGGCGGCCATCTTAACTGAATAGTGAGATTGCAGTTTTATGCAGACTGGTTGCTAAGGGCTGAATCTTATTAAATATGGGGTAAGTCAGTCTAATAGTAACTGATTCTGGAATATCATGTTATTAGTAACTACATATATGAAAATTGAAATAAGGGTCTAAGTGTGACAGTTATCCTTTAACAAGCTCTGCCTCTAATGCCACCAGATGTAAGGCAGCTATCTTATAAGTCAAGATTCAGCTCTTAAAATAAGCCTTGAGACATGACTTGGATATTGAATAAGCCAGCGCCTCATCTGCAGACAGCTGTTTCAGGGTGATTGCCCCTCATCAGAGCAGAGAGTACTGGCTTAACTGGGTGAGAGACCCGTTTCTGGGTCAGGGGGGAACCAACTCCCCCCGATTAAGGTGCTCTCTCCCTAAGGAGAGTTAGTTCCCCCCTGACATAATTTAATATTAAATGCACAATATATTATTTCTCCTAATTTTAGGGTACTTTCACACTTGCGGCAGAGAGATCCGGCAAGCAGTTCCATCGCCGGAACTGCCTGCCGGATCAGGCAAAACGTATCCAAACTGATGGCATTAATAAGACTGATCAGGATCCTGATCAGTCTTAAAAATGCATTGAAATGCCGGATCCGTCTTTCTGGTGACATCTGGCAAAATGGATCCGGCATTTATTTTTTTAACCTTTTTTTCAGTCTGCGCATGCGCAGACCGGAAGGAATGATCCGGCATTCCGGTATTCTGAATGCCAGATCCGGCACTAATATATTCCTATGGGAAAAAATGCCGGATCCGGCATTCAGGCAAGTCTTCAGTTTTCCTCGCCGGAGATAAAACCGTAGCATGCTACGGTTTTATCTTTTGCCTGATCAGTCAAAACGACTGAACTGAAGACATCCTGATGCAAACTGAACGGATTACTCTCCATTCAGAATGCATGGGGATATGCCTGATCAGTTATTTTCCGGTATAGAGCCCCTGTGACGAAACTCTATGCCGGAAAAGAAAACCGCTAGTGTGAAAGTAGCCTAAGGGCTCTTTCACATCTGCGTTATAGTCTTCCGGCATAGAGTTCCGTCGTCGGGGCTCTATGCCGGAAGAATACTGATCAGGATTTTCCTAATGCATTCTGAATGGACAGTCCGTCCTTCGGGATGCATCAGGATGTCTTTCGTTCCGGAACGGAACGTTTTTTGGCCGCAGCAAATAGCGCAGCATGCTGCGCTTTTTGCTCCGGCCAAAAATCCGGAACACTTGCCACAAGGCCGGATCCGGAATGAATGCCCATTGAAAGGCATTGATCCGGATCCGGGCTTAAGCTAAACGTCGTTTCGGCGCATTGCCGGATGCGACGTTTAGCTTTTTCTCAATGGTTACCATGGCTGCCGGGACGCTAAAGTCCTGGCAGCCATGGTAAAGTGTAGTGGGGAGCGGGGGAGCAGTATACTTACCATCCGTGCGGCTCCCGGGGCGCTCCAGAGTGACGTCAGGGCGCCCCAAGCGCATGGATCACGTGATCGCATGGACACGTCATCCATGCGCATGGGGCGCTCTGACGTCATTCTGGAGCGCCCCGGGAGCCGCACGGATGGTAAGTATACTGCTCCCCCGCTCCCCAGCTCCCCACTACTACTATGGCAACCAGGACTTTAATAGCGTCCTGGGTGCCATAGTAACACTGAAAGCATTTTGAAGACGGATCCGTCTTCAAATGCTTTCAGTACACTTGCGTTTTTCCGGATCCGGAGTACACGCCGGATCCGGACAACGCAAGTGTGAAAGAGGCCTAAGCCAGATATAATTCCTAATTTAATGGATTGTCCAGAAGGAATAAAGTAAATGCCAAGGGCACAGATGAGAAACGATACCTCACTGACTCCCACCACTCCCTTGGTCCCTTACTTGGTACCCACTTCCTAGTCCTGACTGGACACACAGGAAATTACTGTTAAAGGGAATCCGTCACCTATTTTGAGCCTATAATACCATTAACATAGCAATGTGCAATAAAGTACCTTCATTCCTGCATGTGTCCTCTTTCTTTTATTCAACTTTTCATTCAGATGAAAAAGCGATTTTTCTGATATGCACTGCACCGTCCTTGCCCTCTCTTGGCCTCCTAAATCCCGCTGAGTGCCTGTACGATACTCCTGCTCCAGAGGGCAACAGCGCTCTGATTACATCACTGGGCTCGGCGCATGTCCAGTGACACTATTGAGGCTGTTGCCCTCAGGCGCAGGAGTATCGTACAGGCGCAGGCACTCAGCGATACTGCGCCTGCGCGGGATTTCGGAGGCCAAGAGAGGAGGAAGCGAGGATGGTGCAGTGAATAAATTAAATGACATAGTGGAGGGGGCGGCGCCATTCAGCTCCGATGTGGGAGTACATTTATTTCTTAGGAGGCGTGTTCGGATTGAAAGAAAGGTGGGCTGGGCACTTCAGGGGGGCGTTACTGGGCACCAGAGCAGAGTAATAACGCCCCTCTGGGCATCTTGAGACTTCATTTGCATATCAGAAAAATCGAATAGCTTTTTCATCTGAATGAAAAGTTGAATAAAAGAAAGAGGACACATGCAGGAATGAAGGTACTTTATTGCACATTGCTATGTTAACGGTTTTAGATGGTCAAAATAGCTGACAGATTCCCTTTAAGTCAGTTACTGGCTGCAGCAGTGTCCACCTGAGCATGCATCTCCTGGGATCTCCTGTGTGTTGTGGCAGGACCAGGAAGTAAGGACCAGTGGTGACCCAGTAAGTGTAGGAACGGGAGCAGTGCCTGGGGAGGAAAATCTGTGAGGTATAACTTTATTCTCTGAACCCACTTTGAGTTCTTTGCATAAAACAATTTCCCTGCTGCACAACCCCTTTAATGTCTCCAATGGGGACAGAGCGGCAGTCTGGGGGCACACGTGAACTGTCCGTTTTGTGGACATGGATAAGACATAAAAAAAAAAAAAAAATGCTGTTCGGATCTCGGCTGGTGTCCGTGTTTTGGGAACTGCAAAAAACGGCTATGGCCGCGTGCATAAGCCCTTGAACTGTGTTTGTACCCCTTTCTTGAGAGCTCATAAACACAAATTTTAGCTAGGTTCACATCTGCATGGAAGACTCGCTCAATTGCAGATTTCGCAAGGGTGGCAGTTCACATTTTCATTTGCTTGTAAAAAAATAATAAAAAATTTTAGGCATTTTTTTTTTTTAGCCAAAAAAATATTAATAAAGTAGAAGCACCTACATTTGCCTACTTTTTAAAAAGGTAAAAAACTTCTCTCATTCATGGTTATTTTAAATGATTATAGTCAATGGGGACGGAGCGGCAGCCCCGGGGCACATGTGAACTAGCGGCAGGACAGATCCGACAGGCTGTTCACCAGCCGGAACAGCCTGCCGGACTCCCCTGCTGCTAGTGTGAAACTAGCCTTGCGTGTTCTGTCTGCATCTTTTGTGGCCCCATTGAGATGAATATGGCTGCATCTGATCCGCCAAAAGTGTGGATCAGACGTGGACCAAAACCACTGTTGTGTGCATGGTTGTTTAAGGTTTATGACCTGTCCTTAGGATAGGTGATCAAGATATCAGAGAGGGTTTGAGAGCTGTTTGACGAGGTTGTGGTCTCCTCACAAACTTACCAAGCAAAGCGCCATCCATGGCTTAATGGCTGTGCTTGTTTTTGGGCTTAGGCCTATTGATTTGAAAGGGACTGAGCTGTGCTTAGGCCATATGATCGATGAATGCAATGTCACAGGCCTAGGAAGAGGCTGCGGCACTCACCAGAATGCCACGGCTTCTTCAAATAGCAGTGGTGCCAGGAGTCAGAGTCTCACCAATCATATATCCTGAGGATAGGTCATCAATATTAAACACCCAGAAAATACCTTAAAATCATACGCTTATGCACACAACAGAGAATGTAGAGCAGAGCACTGATGCCATATGGCTTTCTAGTACAGATTCACAAAAACTATGTATTCAAAAGAAAAAGAAAATCTGAATGGAATGCCAAGCATACGGAGGTGCAGTAGAGATCCCATGCAACTCTAGTTAAAGCTACGTTCACACAGGAAAACTTTCAATTAACATAGTAAACGTGTCCATAGAGTTACACAAGCCTGGCGGAGGCCAAATGTAGTGTGAACAGAGTTTGAGCGCTATTTTTATATACAGAATGGAGCTATAATACAAGTGTGTGTATGAGCCGTTATATATATATATATAGTTTTATATACTAGGCTACCGACAATGCACTCCAAATGGCACATATTACTTACTTCAGCCGGCTGACTGGGATTACAGTGCGAGCAAACTTCCCAAATCCTGTAGTAATTCCATACACCACTGCAATAAATTGCATAATATACATGTGAGAGAAGACATGGCCATAAATGTTCCACCTGCCCCTTATATCACAAGGACCAGCAGAGTACGGTACCTTTTTTCTCATTCACAATGCTCTCGATAAGAAGTCTGGACTGCTTCACTCTCTGTGCAGCCTCTGCAGTAAGCTTGCAAAATTAAAAAAATTACTTTAATCACAAAAATTATTAAAAAAATAAGATACTTAATTTTTTTTATTTAAAATTTGATCTATACTTTATTTGCTTTTACGTATGGCCAGTTTCATTTTTGAACTGGTTTGGATTTGAGTTTCACAAATATACTGTAGTTCTAAATTAACATTCTAGTAAATTATACTGTAGCCTATGTAAAACGGGACATACCTTTATTTTATAGAGTCCTTTTCCTAGGTTGAGCAAATCCCCTGTTGTCAGACTCTCTCCATCCATTTCAATATACTGCACAGACATATGATGTTCATTAAAGGGGTATCTCAGACTTAGAAGACTTATCACCAATAAAAGCAGGATTCAGTGCGAGATCCATGTAGTCATTGGAAACAAACAGCACTTAGAGATGCTTCTAAAGAATTGCTTTCCGTGAGAATGTAAAGGTCTGTACATAAACCCTGCCCTCAACCTCTAGCCACATCCTCATAACAGCCAGAGTGCTCCCATAAATGGTGGCAAAAATAATAATCTGCCGCAGACCAGCTTGTCTGCATGTCATTTACGCTCCTTCACTTCGGGTACTTTCACACTTGCGGCAGGACGGATCCGACAGGCTGTTCACCATGTCGGATCCGTCCTGCGGCTATTTCGCTGTGCCGCCGGACTGCCACTCCGTCCCCATTGACTATAATGGGGACGAGGGCAGAGCTCCAGCGCAGCACGGCGAAAGCCGCCGGACTAAAAAGTCCTGAATGTCCGACTTTTTAGTCCGGCGGCTTTCGCCGTGTACCGCCGTGCTGTGACGGAGCTCAGCCCCTGTCCCCATTATAGTCAATGGGGACGGAGTGGCGGTCCGGCGGCACAGCGAAATAGCCGCAGGACGGATCAGACATGGTGAACAGCCTGTCGGATCCGTCCTGCCGCAAGTGTGAAAGTAGCCTTCTATTAGCAGTTTTTATCCGATAGCAGCCCTGACTTGTCAGTCCTTCCAAGAGTCTGGGAGGCCTTTAGGGCTCATGCACATGAACTTATTTTCTTTCGGTGTCCATTCAATTATTTTTGGCGGACTGTATGTGGAACCATTCATTTCAATGGGTCCGCAAAAAACAAAAACACAGAACTTCTTCCATGAGCATTCCATTTCCGTATGTCCTTTCCGCAAAAAAAAAATAGAACATGTCCCATTATTGTCTGCATTATGGACTGTTTCTATTAGGCTACATGCACATGAACGTTAGGGCTCCGTGCCCGTGCTGCAGACCGCAAATTGCGGTCCGCAATGCACGGGCACAGACCGTGGGGCAGCCGCATGTGGATCAAATACCCATTCAATTGCGGATCCATTGAAATGAATGGTTCCGTGTACGGAATGCGGAACGCAAAAAACGGAACGGAAACAAACATAAAAAAAAAGTTTGTGTGCAAGAGGCCTTAGTGAGGAAGTAGTAAGGCTACAAACCCTTATTTGTTATGAAATGTAGACTGAAAAAATATGGCTCACAGTATATGAGAGTATGAATTGGATAGGAGTGGGATATTGAGGTTGGGTACTTTCACACTAGCGATTTTCTTTTCCGGCATAGAGTTCCGCCCTAGGGGCTCAATACCAGATTGGAACTGATCAGTTATATCCCCATGCATTCTGAATGGAGAGCAATCCAGGATGCATCAGGATGTCCGCTGGATCACACTGCCGCAAGTGTGAAAGTAGCCTAAGCTACAGTTACATTTGAATTTCCCAGTTTTAAAGAGAACCCGTTACCATGACGTGCGATGTAATCTGCAGGCAGCATGTTATAGAGCAGGAGGAGCTGAGCAGATTGATATCTAATTTTATTCAATAAGGCCCCTTTCACACGGGCGAGTTTTCCGCACCGGTGTAATGCGCGAGTTGAACGCATTGCACCCGCACTGAATCCGGACCCATTAATTTCTATGGGGCTGTGCACATGAGCGGTGATTTTCACGCATCACTTGTGCGTTGCGTGAAAAATCGCAGCAAGCTCTATTTTGTGCGTTTTTCACGCAACGCAGGCCCCATAGAAGTGAATGGGGCTGCGTGAAAATCGCAAGCAAGTGCGGATGCAGTGCGATTTTTACGCATGGTTTCTAGGAGACGATCGGGATGGAGACCCGATCACTATCATTTTCCCTTATAACATGGTTATAAGGGAAAATAATAGCATGCTGAATACAGACTATATAGTACAATAGGGCTGGAGGGGTAAAAGTAAATAAATAAATAAATTTAACTCACCTTAATCCACTTATTCACTCAGCCGGCATCTCTTCTGTCTTCATCTGTGAGGAAAAGGACCTGTGGTGACGTCACTGCGATCATCACATGATCTTTTACCAAGGTGATGGATCATGTGACATGTGATGATCACACTGACGTCATCAAAGGTCCTTTTCCTCACAGATGAAGACAGAAGAGATGACGGCTGCGCGAACAAGTGGATTAAGGAGAGTTAAATTATTATTACTATTTTTTATTTATTTATTATATAACCCCTCCAGCCCTATTGTACTAAGCATTCTGTATTAAGAATGCTATTATTTTCCCTTTATAACCATGTTATAGAGGGGAAATATACAATCTACACAACCTTGAACCCAAACCTGAACTTCGGGGTCTGAAGAAGTTCGGGTCTGGGTACCACATTCAGTTTTTTATCACGCGCGTGCAAAACGCTTTGCACCCGGGCGATAAAAACTGAACGGAACGCAATCGCAGTCAAAACTGACTGCAATTGGGTACCTACTCACGCAGGTTTGCCGCAACGGATCCGGACACGCTCGTGTGAAAGAGGCCTAAAACTTGTAATTTATTCGTTTAAATCTCTGCTCTTTTTGAGCTCAAGTAAGCCCATTCAGCTACTATTAGCGATTCATAGTATTCTCCACGTAATTGTGTATACCGATACCTGCAGATTGTACTGTATTTCCAGGTGACAGGTTCCCTTTAGGGCTCATGCACACAACCATATGAATTTTGCGGTCCGCAAAAAATACAGATTATGTCCGTGTGCATTCCGTATTTTGCGGAACCGTATAGCTGGTCCCTAATAGAACAGTTCTATCCTTGTCCGTAATGCAGACAATATTAGGACAGGTTCTATTTTTTGGGCGGAATGGAAATACAGACATGGAATGCACACGGAGTTACTTAAATTTTTTGTGTGGACCAATTAAAATTAAAGGTTCTGCATACAGTCCGCAAAAAAATAAAATAAACACGGAACGGACACTGAGAGAAAATACAATCTTCTGCATGAGCCCTTAAATGGAAGATCTCCCACCACCACCAGTTTGCTAGTTAATTTCCAGCTGCCTTAGGCTACTTTCACACTAGCGTTCGGGTGTCCGCTTGTGAGCTCTGTTTGAAGGGGCTCACAAGCGGCCCCGAACGCATCCGTACTGCCCTAATGCATTCTGAGTGGATGCGGATCCGCTCAGAATGCATCAGTCTGGCAGCGTCTGGCCTCCGCTCCGCTCAGCAAGCAGACACCTGAACGCTGCTTCCAGCGTTCGGGTGTCCGCCTGGGCGCGCGGAGGAGTGCGGATCCGTCCAGACTTACAATGTAAGTCAATGGGGACGGATCCGTTTGAAGATGACACACTATGGCTCAATCTTCAAACGGATCCGTCCCCCATTGACTTTACATTGAAAGTCTGGACGGATCCGTCTGAGGCTACTTTCACACTTAGAAATTTTTTAACAATATAATGCAGACGGATCCGCTACTGAACGCAAGTGTGAAAGTAGCCTTACTTCTCACTGTACACTCCTAATCGATCAGTGGCCTCCATAGGACTCAGATCTGACAGATGTAACACACTCTTTATATATAAATTATATCTCATTCTGGAGTACAGAAGTATTTTTATTTAATTAAAAATGTAAATATAGGATATAAAGAACTCACCTGGTCAGGCTCTTTATATTTGCTATATCTATGTATCTGTTAAAGAAATTCCTACAGAGATTTGGGCCAAAATATCTTAACAGCCATAAAGTTACTATTCGAAAACAGGTAATATTTAAAAATATAGGTACAGAGAATTTTTTTTAATCCAGCATCTGATAATCCACAAAGGGTAGGTTCACATGACATTTTTGGAGGAGGTTTTGAGGAAGTCTTTCCTGCAGGATTTTCAGCCAAAGCCAGAAATTGATCCAGCAGAAAGGAGAAGTATGTCTTTCCTTTATATTTCCCATTCCTTTCAATCCCCCTTCTGGCTTTGATCGTAAAACCTGCTCCAAAAAAAAAAAAACTATCAACCTACCCTTATAATTCTGCTTGTTTCCAGCCATGAGGGCTCTTTCACACCAACGTGTCCCTTGCGGGAATCACGCTTCGTGTAAGAGAGGGATTGTGCAGTCTGGGCTACAGATGCGCATGGCATTATCATGATTGATAATGATGTGTACACACGTATTTGCCTGACCTTTCTGTAACGGAATGATAGTTACATAAAGCTGCCAGTATGATTCTGCAGAAGAACGTTCAGTACACAAAATAACACTCTACAATTCTGCAGATAGAATGAAGCACGATCCAATGTGGCAAAATACCCCAAAAGCAAGACCGCACATCATATTAAATCTTTTCTTTATTAAAACATAGTTAAAAAGCAAATTGCAATAAAAAAAAATTATATATATATATATATATATATATATATATATATATATATATATAATATAAGCAGCATATAGAACAACATATCAGCTAGACCTTGTAACACCCAGGGTCCGATAAAGTGCATTGTGCAATAATAATGTCTCTGGTGCCAATCAGCATCCAACCTTGTATCCTAGGGACTGCCCCTAATGTGCACCATAAGTACCAAAATCACCCAAATACACGATTGTGTATAAATAAAATAGTTGAAAGTCCCTTAATAAATGACCCCCATTGACTTCAATGCATCTGTGGTCCACACTTTGCGGGCAAGAATAGGACATGTTTTATGTTTTGCGGAACAGATATACAGATGCGGAAAGCATGGTTGTGTGCTTACATTAACCCCTTAACCTCTTAAGGACACAGGGTGTACAGGGCGTACGCCCTGATGTCCTGGTACTTAAGAACACAGCACCCCCCCCGTATCAGTGATCGCCGGAAACCGCAGGTCAATTCAGACCTGCGGTTTGCGGCTTTTACAGGAGTTGCGGCAGGCGGAGGTGCCATCCGGTCCCCGTGCGGCTGTAATCGGGTCCCCGATGGCATGGAAGGCAGCGCAATGCCTTCCGGTGAAGAGCCTGTGAGATCCAGCCCCCTTGATCTCACAAGCAGGAAGCTGTATGAGTAATACACACTGTATTACTCATACAGCCAATGCATTCCAATACAGAATTATTGGAATGCATTGTAAAGGGGATTAGACCCCCAAAAAGTTAAAGTCCCAAAGTGGGACAAAATATAAACTGAAAGAAAAAGTTGAAAAAATAAAAGTTTCCCTCCAAAAAATTAAGTTTCAAGTAAAGTAAAAAAAATTAAATAAAAAAATTGGTAAAAATATAGAAAAGAGAAAGAAAGTAGACATATTACGTATCGCCGTGTCCGTATCAACCAGCTCTATAAACATATCACATGACCTAACCCCTCAGATGAACACCGTAAAAAATTTAAACTATGCTGAATAAACCATTTTGTTGTCACCTTACATCACAAAAAGTACAACAGCAAGTGATTAAAAAGGCATATGCCCACCAAAATAATACCAATCTAACAGTAACCTCATCCCGCTAAAAATGAGCCCCTAAGAATCACCCCAAAAAAAAAAAAAAAAGGGACTATGGCTCAGAATATGGAGACACTAAAACATGATTTTTTTGTTTAAAAAAATGATATTATTGTGTAAAACGTAAATAAAAAAAGTTTTTTTTTATAGCAAGCGATCAAAAAGTCATACGCACCCCAAAATAGTGCCAAACAGTCATCTCATCCTGCAAAAATCATACCCTACCTAAGATAATTGCCCAAAAATGGAAAAAACTATGGCTCTCAGACTACGGAGACACTAAAACATGATTTTTTTTTTTTTTGTTTCAAAAATGAAATCATTGTGTAAAACTTACATACCGTAAATAAAATAAATAAAAAAAGTATACATATTAGGTATCGCCGTGTCCGTGACAACCTGGTCTATAAAAATACTACATGATCTAACCTGTCAGATGAATGTTGTAAATAACAAAAACTGTGCCAAAATAGCTATTTCTTGTTACCTTGCCTCACAAAAAGTTTAATATAGAGCAACCAAAAATCATATGTACCCTAAACTAGTACCAAAAAAACTGCCACCCTATCCCATAGTTTCTAAAATGGGGTCACTTTTTTGGAGTTTCTACTCTAGGGGTGCATCAGGGGGGCTTCAAATGGGACATGGGCCTGCAAAAAACCAGTCCAGCAAAATCTGCGTTCCAAAAAACGTATGGCATTCCTTTCCTTCTGCGCCCTGCCGTGTGCCCGTACAGCAGTTTACGACCACATATGGGGTGTTTCTGTAAACTACAGAATCAGGGCCATAAATATTAAGTAAAGTGGGTTTTGGAAATTTTGCTTCTAAACTTGTAACGTCCCCAAAAAAATAAAATGGCATTCACAAAATGATCCAAACATAAAGTAGACAAAGTAGAAATGCAAAGTAATAACTATTATATGAGATATTACTATCTGTTTTAAAAGCAGAGAAATTGAAATTTGGAAAGTTGTGAATTTTTCCAATGTGTAAATTTGCTTCTTTTTTTTTTATAAAAATGAAAACTATTGACTGAAATGTATCACTATTATGAAGTACAATGTGTCATGAGAAAATCTCAGAATGGCTTGGATAACTAAAAGCATTCCAAAGTTATTACCGCATACAATGACATGTCAAATTTCCAAGAAACGGCCTGGTCCTTAAGGTGAAAAATGGCAGGGTCCTGAAGGGGTTAACAATGTCATCATCGGGCATGGGAAAAGATAACTATCTACACATTCAGACAACCTGTAGTGGATTAGTGTTTAGCTACAAGTCTCAGACTCACCAGTGTGTCCATGCTTGTGGATCAATGCTATTCAAATATTTGAGATTCTACCACAGTGTATATGACCTTTGATGGGTACACACATGTTCAGAGTGCTCCCAGCTATAACGGTACAATTCTGGCCAATAAAGGATATAAATGGGCACCCTCCGGCTGAGATGGAATAAAATCTGGAGACATCACATCGCCTTCCACAACTAGAACAAAGAAAAATATTAAAGAATGAAAGTATAATGAGAAAACCAAGCCACTTTTACACAGTGCAGATTTGGTTAGAGAGTTTGCATCCATATTTGTAAGATAAACCTGGAGTGCACTAAAGTTGGTTTGGATCCTTCCATTACGCTGGGTTCAGACCTGAGCGTACGCTCTGTATGCGCGATTGTACGGGCGTTTGCAATCACGCATACAGAGACAAGCGAACGCCCGTTGTCGCGCGTTCCCGCTGAAGTCTATGTACGGGAACGTGCGACAAGACGCCCCAAAGAAGCTCATGTACTTCTTGGGGCGTCGGGCATTTTACAGCGCGATCGTACGCGCTGTAAAACGCTCAGGTGAGAACCATTCCCATAGGGAATCGTTGGTTCTTGCCTGTTGAGCGTGTTACAGCGCGTAGGAACGTGCTGTAAAACGCTCAGGTCTGAACCCAGCCTTATGGTTTTCTCTGCTTAGGGTCCCCTCTTCGTCTTGGCTTATAAATACAGATAAATCCTGACATATGATAAAGGGCAGTTTCAGACGAGCGTGTCCATGTGGGAGCATGATTTCCCATTATGGACATTGCTTCTTGCACAGGCATTATAATGAGTGTCCCTGTGTGATCTTGCATCTATTGAATTATACTGACAGCATTATGTCAGTATAAGGCCTCCTGCACACGAACGTGTGCGCCCTGTGGTCGTGCTGCAGGCCGCAATGCACTGAACACCGTTCATGGGGTAGCCGCAGCGGATCGCGGACCCATTCACTTTAATGGGCCCGCAATCCGGCCGTTCCGCAAAAAGATAGAACATGTCCCATCTTTTTGCAGAACGGAAGTAAGGGACAAAACCCCACGGAAGCACTCCGTAGTGCTCCCGTTCCGTGCTTCCGTATCTCTGGATTTGTGGATCCAGTCAAGTGAATGGGTCCGCATCCGTGATACGGAATGCCCACGGAACAGTGCCCGTGTATTGCGGATCTGCAAATGCAGGAAGCACACGTTCGTGAGCAAGAGACCTAAGGGCAAATGCACAAAAGGGAGTTCAGTGTGAAAAGCTGTGTGCCGTCAGTGTAGACTACATGGACACGAACGTTGTTCCATTATTATTATATATTTTTTTTTTTTTACAGATAGTATGTGGAACCATTCATTTCAATGGGTCCGCAAACAATGCGGACAGCACACCGTGTTCTGTCCACATCAGCATGTCTGTTTCGTAGCCCTGCATACAGTCGTGCCATGCTTTTACACAGCCGCCGCTCTATTTTTTTGGGGGGCCGCAGAGCTGAACTACAGATGCAGACAGCACACAGTGTGCTATATGCATCTTTTGCGGCCCCACTGAAATAAATGGGTCTGCACCCGTTCCGCAAAATTGTGGAACGGATGCGGACTCATTCATACAGTTGTGTGAATGTAGCCCAAGGCCTCTTTCACACGACCGTATAGCTTTTTCAGTGTTTTGCAGTCCGTTTTTTTACAGATCCGTTGTTCTGTTTTTTGTTTCCGCTTCCTTTCCGTATGCCATATACATTATACAGTAATTACATAGAAAAAAATTGGGCTGAGCATAAAATTTTCAATAGATGGTTCAGCAAAAACTGAACAGATACGGAAGACATACGGATGCATTTCCGTATGTGTTCCGTTTGTTTTGTGGACCCATTGACTTGAATAGAGCCAAGCACCGTGATTTGCGGACAAGAATAGGACATGTTCTATCTTTTCATGGTACGGAAATACTGAAACCGAATGCACACGGAGACACTTCATTTTTTTTTCTATTTGCTTAACCATAGAAATGAATGGTTCAGTATATGTACCGCATACTGAACTAAAAAAAACGGCCAGTATACTGAACGCAAAATACTGTCATGTGCATGAGCCCTAAATAAGTACACAAGATGCCTACATGTAGGGACTCCAAATATCTCTGTATATCGTCTATGTACACAGAATGGGCCCTAAGGGCTCATGCACACAACTGTATGTATTTTGCGATCCACAAAAAAAATAAAAATACAGATGACGTTCAGGTGCATTCCGCATTTTGCGGAACAGATCAGCTGTCCTCTAATAGAACAATCCTACCCGTAATACGGAAAATAATAGGACAAGTTCTATTTTTTTTGCAGAACAGACATGTGGACATACAGAAATGGAATGCACGAGGAGTAACTTCCGTTTTTTTTGCAGACCCGCTGAACTGAATGGTTCCGCATACAGTCCACAACAAAATAACGGAACGGACACGAAAAGACAATATGTTCTCGTGTATGAACCCTAAGGGTAATCTTACACCCAGCGCCACTGCAGTTTTTTGTTTTAAAGCTAAACCCAAATAAAGATCCAGGAAAGTACCGTAATTCCTTTCTCATTCGTTTCCAAAAACTGCATGAAAAAAATGCATTTTTTTAATGCTGTGTGTGTGAAACCAACCTAACGATTCACGTTGTCTGCCTAAACTGGTATTATCATGCAATAACATGCAAAAAACACCCATGTGATAAACTTTTGTTGCACAGATTATTTTTTTATGCCGTGGCGCGAGAATGAACGAGACCTGGGCATGGGCCCTGGCAAATATACCAACATTTAAGCCAGGAAACAGGGGTATTCTAGTTTTCACTCCAGACATTAGAACTGCCGTAGGTGCACCTCATTTTTTGACGAGGCCTGTGCCTTGTCATAAATGAGGTTCTCCTCCGGCATCGCAGGGGCCATCAAAAACTGGCATAAGAAGCCCATCTTTGATAAATGACCTCCACCGTATTTTGTGTAGGATATAAAAATAACGTCACGCACACAATATATTTTTCTTCAGTGTGCTACCCATTTTCAGATAGCACACAGACCCAATACAATTTAATGGGGCAAGGCACACATCTATTTTTATTTTTTTTCCCATGGACCCATGTACGCAACCCAAGAATCTCACAGCAGATCCTATTCATCTGTCTGGCTTTCTTGATAAGAATAGCCCTCTATATTGATGGGAGTGAGAAAAACAAAATGTATAAAGAAGCTTTCGATTTCTCAAGAAGTCTTTTTAGTGGAAATAAATAGAGAAAATACTTGCAAACTCACCAACTTCCACAAACTCGTTATCCTCCAATGCATCTTCTAGTTTGTCATCCAGGTCCAGTAAGCCCAAGCCCTTACATCTCCGCAGGTAAAACGTCACGTTCTCCAGAGTTACAAAGCCTCCGTTGTCAGGCTTATTTTTGATGTACCTCCTCAGCGCTTCCTTACCCAGACATCTGATAGTTTTTGAGGAATCTTTACAAGGCAATGACAGCCATTCTCCTCTCACATGCACTGTGTATCTTGGCATATTTCTTGGTAAAGATGCAGCTCCTTAGGCTGGGGGCAAAAGGTGATGCTCAGAATTAGCTTTGCTGCCTAAACTGACATTTCATTAGGTCACCAACGCAGCCTTTAAAGTTAATGATTGAGGGGAGGTGACCAATTACAGGCAGAGCAGCAAGGCAGTGCCCTTTCCTGTTCTTGGTACAATTAGTAAAAAAATAAAAAAAAGTGGGTTCTTATTAAATTTCAATAATTCATATTTGTATATAAATCAAATATTTTTGCAATACATGGAAAAAGAAAAATTATCCAAAAGAGGTTAGAAAAAATAAATAAATCAAAATCACTGTTAACTTGGGGCTCAACACTGACAGATCGTAGAGCAAATTGCTATGCAATGTGAGGGGACAGGCACACATAACGGGTCGGCTGCGATAAATCTGCCCCATGCAGCGTTTATAAGACATGAAAACATATCCTTAAGCTACCTGCACATACTGTGGATTTATATGCAGAAAATCTATATAAAATCCACACCAAAACTACAGAAAAAAAACACACATAAAGGTCCATTTTGGCAGCCTCAGATGCGGACCCATTCACTTCAACGGGGCTGCAAAAGATGTGGACAGCACTCCGTGTGCTGTCTGCATCCGTGGCCCCGCAAAAAAATAAAAAAACGTGTCCGTGCTTTGTGGACAAGAATAGGCATTTATATTAAATAAAGGCTGTCCGTGTCGTTCTCCAAATTGCAAAATGCGCACGGACACCCTCCGTGTTTTGCGGATCCGCGATTTGCGGACTGCAAAACACACCACGGTCGTGTGCATGAGGCCAAAGCCACACTATTTATTGCAGTTTTGGTGCCTTTTTGGGGCGTTCCTTTAATGCAATTTTTGCTGCATATTTTCACTTTCCCATATAATGGGCGGAATTGCACAAACAATTGACACACAGTGCATTGTAAAACCCACACGGCAGATCAATTTCTGCACATCAAAAAGTAGCAAAGAGTAAGGGTCCATTCACACGTACGCAGAATGGGTCTGCATCCGTTCCGCAATTTTGCGGAACGGGTGCAGACCCATTAATTTTCAATGGGGCCGGAATGTGCTGTCCGCATCCGCATTTGCGGATCCGCACTTCCGCATCCATGCTTCCGTTTCCGCAAAAAAATAGAACAATTGCGGACAAGATTAGGCATTTTCTATTATAGTGCCGGCGATGTGTGGTCCGCAAATTTCGGAATGCACATTGCCGGTGTCTGTGTTTTGCGGATCCGCAAAACACTTACGGACGTGTGAATGGACCCTTAATCAGGGGTCGGCAACCTGCCGCATGCGTGCTAGGGATGGTATGCAGACCGTAATATGCTGGCAAGCCAGCTGTCACCAAACAACTGCAAGACTTTTCAGTCTTATCGCAATTTGTTAGTAGCCCCACCGCTATGCTGTACCTTTTAATGAAAAAACTTCAGAGGTGCCACGCACAGCCCTACTGCTAAGCCCACCCTGCCCACCAAAGAGTCTGGCTGCCTGAGTACCTCGCTGCACTGCTCTGCCTCAGGACTGCCACAGATTAATGCCTCGGCTACATTGAGACTGACTGATTTTTACTATTGAACTACAGCTGCAGTCCAAATGCACGCGTTCAGTTGAATGCAATCTGGTGGACTGCAGCTGTCACTCAAGAAAGGTATGTGAATGGGCTGGGAGGAGGATGGGAGCACTGTGACCAGCTTGGGGGTGGTGGAAAGATGATAAGCCTGCATGTAATTGGGGGGTGGGGAGGATGATGGGAAGCTTTCCGACTACTTTTGGGGTGAGGGGAGGGGATGATGAGCTTGCAATTAATTCATTGGCCTTTCTAACTAATTTGTGGGGGTAGAAGGGATAGTGAGTCTGTATGTGATTTCTGCGGGAATAGGGGATGATGGAGACCAAGCTTTCTGACCACTGTGAAGGAGGGGTGATGGTGAGGCTATAGGATTGCTGAAGGAATGGTGGGGGATAATGGTGAGCAGGCTGACTACTTGTGGAGAAGATTGGGGGGGGGGGTTGGAGGAGATGATGAGCCTGCATATGTAACTTCTGGGGTTGATGATTAGGAACCAGTTTTGTGACTGGTTTGGTGGTAGTGGGAGGATGTTGGACTTTAATGTGATTGCTGGTGGGGTAGGGGAGGCAGGTTATGTGGGAAACCAGCTTTCTGATTACTATGGGGGAGTGGTGAACCTGAAAGTGATTGCTTGGTGTGGGGATGTTAAGCCTGAATGTGATTACTCTGTGGGGTCACTTTATTAAACTGGTGCAAAGAAAAACTTTCTTAGTTGCCCATAGCAACCAATCAGATTCCACCTTTCATTTTCCAAAGGAACTCTAAAAAATTTAAGGTGGAACACAAATGGTTCCTATAGACAACTAAACCAGTTTTCCTTTACATCAGTTTGGATAGATCTATGTCTGAGATCTGGATGTGATTGATTGGTACATGAGGGTTAGCTACGATTGTTATTATGGGGGTAACCAGTGCATGGGGCACTGGTGCATAGCAGACAGTGGTAAGGGAGGGCAGTCCTCAGTCAGTTTTAATTTTTGTTAGGTCCCTAATTGGACCCCAATTTGTATACAATGTTATTTTCTCCATGCTATACAGAAATCACTATATTACAGTTGTGCTGCCACCTGCTGGCCTGAACTGGATTTTCTGCGACTGTCGCGTCACAGCATGTTGCAGTGCGACACCATAGACTGCCATTATGAAAATTGTCGCGCGACAAATGTTGTCGTGTAGACCTAGCCTAATATACAAGCAATGAGCCTGGAAACGTAGTAAAGGCTCATTACTGTAAGGCCTCCTGCACAGGAATGTGTGCGCCCCGTGGCCATGCTGCGGCCTGCAAAATGCAGGATGAAATGCACGAACTCTGACCGTGGGGCAGCCGCAGCGGATCGCGGACCCATTCACTTTAATGGGTCGGCGATCCGGCCGTTCCGCAAAAATATAGGACATGTTTTATCTTTTAGCGAAACAGAAGTACAGGACGAAACCCCACGGTAGCACCCCGTAGTGCTTCCGTAGGGTTCCGTTCCGCACCATTCCACATCTCCTTCGGATTTGCGGACCCATTTAAGTGAATGGGTCCGCATCCGTGATGCAGAATGCCCACGGAACGGCGCCCTGGTATTGCGGATCCGCAAATGCGGTCTGCAATACGGCAACCGGCAGCACACGTTCGTGTGCAGGAGGCCTAAAGGAATGTCTTCCCCCTATCTCCGCCATGGGGAGGTGTTCCTTACCCGGAAGTGCGTGATTCTCCTTAAGGACTCAGGGCGTACCGGTCCTAACTTTAAATCGGAATTCTGGCGCAGCGGGGGTTAATCGGAACGGGATGCCGGCTGAAATCATTCAGCCGGCATCCCGTAACAACGCAGGAACCCCAACGCAGGGACCCCCCCCCCCGTATCGGCGATCGCAGAAAACCGCAGGTCAATTCAGACCTGCGGTTTTCTGCGTTTCCGGTCCATTCGGGTGTCCTGTGACCCGATAAACCGGAAAAAGACTGCGATCGGTGGCGTGATTATACACCACCAATCGCAGTACGAAGATTTGGAGAGGCGGTGCTGGCCCTGGTGCTGAACACTGCTGTCCAAGGTGCTGATTGGTGCAGGGGAGAGAGGCACGAGATTCAAACTTCCTGCGCTCCTCTCTCCCCTCCTCTTCCTGTCCAGCACCAGCTCTTGCGTCCCCCTAAAATCGGCATCCATCACCCTCCTGCACCCATCGCCATCCAGGTAGGTTAGGGTCAGTGAGGGAGAGGCACTGTTAGGCAGGAAAGAAGGGAAAAGTTAGTTAGGAAAAAATATATAATAACTTTTATCTAAAACTTTCTTTGTTCCATCTCTCAGACCCCAGACCCCCCTGCCACTTGCCCACACCACCAGCCCCCCCCACCCACCACCATCAGCCCCCTCCACCAGCCCCCCCCCCCCCCCTCCTGGAATCCAGATTTCCACAGTGGGGTTTACTGAAATTAGTAACCCACTGGTGAATCTGATGGTGGAGCAGACGAATCTGTACGCCCAACAGTTCGTCGCTCAAAAGCCAGGCTCATTTTTGGCTAGACCCGGTGGCTGGACGCCGGTCAGTGCAGCCGAGATGAGGACATTTTGGGGCCTCGTGCTGCATATGGGTCTAGTCCAAAAACCCAGTGTCAGGCAATACTGGAGTGGGGACGTCCTATACCAGACCCCACTGTACAGTATGGTCATGACACGTCCCCGGTTTGAGGCAATACGGAAATGTCTGCATTATTCCGATAATGCAGCATGCCCAAGCCCCCCCCCCCCCGGAGGTGATCGTGCCTATGACCGTCTGTATAAGATACGGCCGGTCATCGATCACTTTGGGGCCAAATTCATGGAGGCCTACGTACCTGGAAGGGAGGTCGCGGTTGATGAGTCTCTCGTTGCGTTCAAGGGAAGACTCAGTTTCCACTAATATATTCCCACAAAGCGGGCGAGGTATGGCATGAAGCTATACAAAATTTGTGAGAGTACCTCAGGGTATACTTACAAATTTCGTGTGTACGAGGGGCGAGATTCCCGTATTCAACCCCCAGAATGCCCCCCACTCTGGCTGTTAGCGGGAAACTCGTGTGGGACCTTATGTACCCACTGCTGGATAACGGTTACCACTTGTATGTGGATAACTTTTATACCAGTATCCCCTTGATCCACGTTCGCTTGTGGGACCGTGCGGAAAAATCAACGCGGCCTCCCTGTCTACCCCCTCCAGGTACCTATCCCCAGGGGGGAGACCCGTGCCCTTACCAGTGGAAACCTGTTGCTGGTCAGGTATAAGGACAAGAGGGATGTCCTTATGCTGTCCACAATCCACGGTAACAGCACCACCCCCGTCTCTGTGCGAGGTACCGCGGCAACGGTCCTCAAGCCCGATTGTATCGTCGACTACAATCGGTATATGGGAGGAGTTGATCTCTCTGATCAAGTCCTCAAGCCATATAACGCCATGCGCAAAACCCGGGCATGGTACAAAAAAGTTGCGGTCTACTTGGTACAGGTTGCCACGTACAACTCTTTTGTACTATCCTGAAGCGCTGGCAGCACAGGGACATTCCTCCAATTCTATGAGGCAGTCCTCAAGGACCTGGATCGTCCCTGGCCAACACTTTCCAGGTGTGGTCCCCCATACTGGAAAGAAGGGACGAACCCAAAAAAAGTGCAGAGTGTGTCGCCGGAGGGGGATACGGAAGGACACCACCACTCAGTGCGTCATGTGCCCCGATCATCCGGGCCTCTGCGTTATCGATTGCTTCAGGGAGTATCACACTTCTTCCATGGAGTACTAAATTTTTATAATCCCCAACAGTCCACTACAGAACATAAAAAACTATGGCTCTCAGACTTTGGAGACACAGAAACAATTTTTTTTTCCCCAAAAAAATAGTTTTAGTGCAGGCACCCTCAAACTGCGGCCCTCCAGATGTTGTAAAACTATAACTCCCAGCATGCCCAGACAACCTACAGCCATCAGCAGGGCATGGTGGGAATTGTAGTTTTACAACATCTGGAGGGCCGCAGTTTTAGGATGCCTGCTTAGTGTCTCCAAAGTCTGAGAGCCATACATATTGGGCATCTTCGCGTGCGTAAAAGCCGTCGCTATAAAAATAACTTTTGACCAAACGCCTCGGATGAACGGTGTTAAAAATATAAAATAAAAACGGTGCCAAAAAACCCATTTGGGGGCAAAATTTCACTTTGAATCCTTTTTTTTGGGTAATAAAGCAAGGGTTAACAGCCAAACAAAACTAAATATTTATTGCCCTGATTCTGTAGTTTGCAGAAACACCCCATATGTGGTCGTAAATGGCTATATAGCCGCACGGCAGGACATAGAACGGTTTCTGGAAGGCAGATTTTGATGGACTATTTTTTTTATTTTTTTTTTACACCATGTCCCATTAGAAGCCCCCCTGATGTAGCCTAGACTAGAAAGTCCAAAAAAGTGACCCCATCTAAGAAACTACACCCCTCAAGGTATTCAAAAGTTACTTTACAAACTATGTTAACCCTTTAGGTGTTCCACAAAACTAAATAGCGAATGTAGAAACAATTTTAGAATTCAATTTTTTTGTTACCTTGCCTCAAAAAAGAGTAATATAGAGCAACCAAAAATCATATTTACCCCTAAAATAGTCCCAAAACAACAACCACCTTATCCCGTAGTTTCCTAGATGGGGTCACTTTTATGGAGTTTCTACTCTAGGGGTGCATCAGGGGGCTTGAAAGGGTACATGGTGTAAATAAACCAGTCCAGCAAAATCTGCCTTCCAAAACCCATATGGTGTTCCCCTTCTTCTATGTCCTGCCGTTTAACCAAATAGTAGTTTACGACCACATATGGGGTCTTTCTGCAAACTACAGAACCCATTTTGAGTTTTGTTTGGCTGTTAACCCATTTTTTCCAGTAATAAAATAAGGGTTAAAATGGAAAATTTTCCCAAAAATAGAAATTTCGAAATTGTTTCTCCATCTGCCATTAACTCTTGTGGAACACCTAAAGGGTTGACAAAGTTTGTAAACCCAGTTTTGAATACCTTGAGGGGTGTACTTTCTTAGATGGAGTCACTTTTTTGAAATTTCTATTCTAGGGGTGCAACAGGGGGCTTCAAATGGGACATGGTATAAACAAAATCAGTCCTGCAAAATCTGCCTTCCAAAACCCATATGGTGTTCCCCTCCTTCTATGTGCTCCCGTTTGGCCAAACAGTAGTTTACGACCACATATGGGGGGTTTCTGCAAACTACAGAATCAGGGAAACCCATTTTGAGTTTTGTTTGGCAGATAACCCTTGTTTTATTCCTGGAAAAAATTGATTCAAATTCAATTTTGAAATTGTTTCTCAATCTGCCATTAACTCTTGTGGAACACCTAAAGGGTTAATAAAGTTTGAAAAAACTGTTTTGAATACCTTGAGGGGTGTAGTTTCTAGAATGGGGTAATTTCAAAATTTGCTTCTAAACCTCTAAGCCTTGTAACATCCCCAAAAAATAAAATATCATTCCCAAAATGCTACAAACATGAAGTAGACATATGGGGAATGTAAAGGCATCACAATTTTTGGGGGTATTACTATGTATTACAGAAGTAGAGAAACTGAAACCTTGAAATTTGCTATTTTTTTAAAAAAAATGGGTAAATATGGTATTTTTTTAAGCAAAAAAATTAACTTTTTTGACCCAATTTTAGCAGTGTCATGAAGTACAATATGTGACGAAAAAACTATCTCAGAATGGAACGGCCTGGGTAAGTCAAAGCGTTTTAAAGTTATCATCACTTAAAGTGACACTGGTCAGATTTGCAAAAACCCTTAAGGGGTTAAGGACCAGTTCAGGTTTGAAGTCACTTTGTGGGGCTTACATAGTAGAAACCACCCAAACATGACCCCATTTTTGAAACTACACCCCTCAAGGTATTTAAAACTGATTTTACAAACTTTGTTAACCCTTTATGTATTCCACAAGAATTAATGGAAAATGGAGATGAAGTTTCAGAATTTCACTTTTTTGGCAGATTTTACATTTTAATTCATTTTTTCCAGTAGCAAAGCAAGGGTTAACAAACTCAATATTTATTACCTGGATTCTGCGGTCTACAGAAACACCCCTAATGTGGTCGTAAACTGCTGTATGGCTACACCGCAGGGTGTAGTAGGAAAGGGAACGCCATATGGTTTTTGCAAGGCAGATTTAGCTGAACTGGTTTTTAGATGCCATGTCCCATTTGAAGCCCCCCTGATGCACCCGTACAGTAGAAACTCAAAAAAGTGACCACTTTTTTGAAACTACGGGATAAGGTACCAGTTTTATTGGTACTATTTTGGGGTACATATGATTTTTTAATTGCTCTATATTACGTATTTTGTGAGGCAAGGTAACCAAAAAATTGATGTTTTGGCAACGTTTTTATTTTTAACATTCATCTGGCAGGGTAGATCATGTGCTATTTTTATAGAGAAGGTTGTTACGGACGCAATGATATCAAATATGTCTACTTTCTATGATGTTTGTTTAAATTTTACATAATAAAGCATTTTTTAAAACAAAAATTTGTTTTTTGTATCTCTATTTTTTGAACGCCCTATTTTTATTTATTTTTCTGCTGATCGTCTTGTGCAGGGGCCTCGTTTTTTGCAGGAAGAGTTAAAGTTTTTGTTGGTACCATTTTTGGGTACATATGATTTTTTGATCATTCATTATTACAGTTTATGGGGCAAGTTGACCAAAAAATTGGTTATTTTTGCGCAGTTTTTATTTATTTCTAAAGCGGTTACATGAGGGATTAGGTCATGTGACCTTTTTATACAGCAGATCGTTACGGACGTGGCAATACCTAATATGTCTACTTTTTCTTATTTATTTCAGTTTTACACAATAATAGCATTTTTGAAACCGAAATAATTATATTTTAGTGTATCCATAGTCTGAGAGCCATAGCTTTTTTATTTTTTGACCGATTGTCTTAGGTCGGATCTCATTTTTTGCAGGATGAGGTGATGGTTTGATTGGTACTATTTTGGAGGGTATATGCCTTTTTGATCGCTTGGTGTTGCAATTTTTGTGATGTAACATTTTGTTATATATCTCCATGCTGTATGAATCGCCGATAATTTGGTGTTGGTATGAAAATGGTGGGATTTGTAATATGTAATAGGTAATTGTATGTTGCATGGACCACCGATAATTTGATCTTGGTATAATAATAGTGGGATCTGAAACTGATAATTGATAACTCAGACATGTACCACTCATCCCTCTATGAGTGCTCCAGGCTCGCTCTCTTTTTTGCTCATATATGCGCTTGCACTTGTTTGGTCCCTTCTGTCCCGGTGCATGGTCCATAAATCCCTTGGATGTGTGGGGTGCGTATGCGATCACCGCTTCAGCATAAAAATATATTTTTGGTGAATTGTAATATGCTAATAGATATGTTGGTCATTGATTACTGATATGAATTATGGCCCTATATATAATCATGGTCTTTGTGGTAGAAATTTTTGTGTTGTTTGCACATCATGATGATGACTTTTTTACCCTTTTTTTTTTCAATCATGCACAATATGTAATATCCTTTTAAAAAACCTGGTTTTATAAATTATATTGATCAGACTGTTATCATTGACATAAATTATAGTTCATGATATATATATTCTTGCATGTTTGCACATTATGATGATGAGTTTTTATTCTTCTTTCAATCATGTATGATATGCAATATCCCTTAGAAATCTATGAATTTTGTTTTATAAATTATATCGCTACTGCTAAGATTGATGTGGATCACATGAACAAATATATACTGCAAATATATTTTGCACTTTTTCACATTTTCTGTATGATTGTATATTTATTGTGGGATATAGGATCCATCTTTAAGAGAATACTCCGAAATGGATTATTTCTCTCACATATTGCTCCATCATCATGCATCTTGAGGACCTAATCATGGTTAAGAATATTGCATAAGCATTGTATACTAGTAATCCTTGCTGTGGCTGTGCGTGCTCGCGCCTTGCGTCATATGGGGAGTATCTTGCGACGTGGCTCACGGATGTGACGTCGGGCTCCACGGTGTACTTCCGCTGTTTGGAGCGCATCGTTGGGCTGGGGTCACTTCCGGGAGCCATTTTGCGCATGCGCACCCGCGATGTCAACACGCCGGCTTAGCTGGCGCCCGCGGGTGTGCGTGGACCATGCACCGGGACACATACAGGTGATACCTGTCGACCCTCTTACCTAAGAATATCTAAATTGCCTTATCAGGTTTGACCACAATTTATGTAACATTTATTCAATTAATGATATTGACTATAAAAGCTGAGTTTTAGGATCACAATGCACATGGACCTCTGAGGAAGCTGGTCTAGGAACCAGCGATACGCGTTAGGCTGCTGTGCATTCCTCTTGGATGGGTTTTGTATGCCTTGTGTGTTACCATTGATTATGTTCTCACCATAGGATTGAGGGATACAATTTCTTGACAGTGTTTTCATGATTATCCCGCTTATTCATTGTCATCTCTGTGGGACATTATTCTAATGTTGACATAATTACTGTTATACTATTTACTGCACCATCCTTGGGGTTGCCCCATGTGCATGTTGTTTTTAACTTTGACATTTCAATAAAATATTTTCTATTTTCTACTTTGATGTTCGGCCATTATATGGTATTTCTTTGTCTTGTTGTTTTCACTTTTTGGGGGGTCTGATCTCCTCTGCAATGCATTACAATATATCTGTATTGTGATGCATTGTCTGTTCGTGTGCTACACTGAGTCATACACTAACAGGTTGCCTAGGAGACGCAGCCTGAGGCTGGATCTCCTCGGCTCCCGTAGACGGCAGGTCCCGATGTCATGCAAGGCATTGGGCAGCCTCTGCACGGCATCGGGCTGCCTTCTGAGACATCGAGTCCCCGGCACAGCAGCGCGGGGACTCAATGCGCTCCCTCACCCTACACAAACCCATTCTATGTCACGTTCAGCGCGGACCGCGCCACAGAAGGGGTTAATCATGCCCGCGTATACAGCATGGGGCCCGGCTACCAGGGACTGCTGGGCCCCTGCAGTGATCGCGAGCGCACCGCTCCAAAGCCTGCCTGATCACCATGACGTACTATTACGTCAAATTGCATGAACGCAGTGGCTTCAATGACATAATAGTACGTCATGTGTCGGGAAGGGGTTAAGAAATCAAGCTTAACTAATGTATATGATGTCCTGATTCGTTTTTTAAGCTTTTTTTTTTTTTTTTTTTCCCCATAACTCGGATAACCCCTTTAACTGTGCCTGTTTCAGTTGCATCTGCTGAAAGGAGCTTTAGTAAGGGTACTTTCGGACATGAGCAGAGGATTCCGGCAGGCAGATCCGGCAATCTGGACGCAAACTGATGCATTCCGGATGCGGATCCATCTCGCAAATGCATTGCAATACCAAATCCGTGTTTTCCGGTTGTCATCCGGAAAAATGGTATGCTCCGATGCTCCCCTTTTGCCCTGCGCTAAATTGCGCAGGGCAAAGGCATTTTTTGGAGATCCGGTGACGTACCGGGGCTCTCCATGGGGCTGCCAGGAACCCCGGTGACGTCACCGGCACTGATGGGCGGGATTTAGCTCTGCCCTAGCCTAGTAAAACAGCTAGGGCAGAGCTAAAGCCCGCCCCTCAGAGCCGGTGACGTCACCGAACACACTGCCGGGCGGAAGTTTCCGCCTGGCAGTGTGTTATTGAAAACAAAAGAGCCTGTGCCTTGCACGATTTAGCGCAGGGTAAGGGAGCGCATCGGAGCATGAGATGCTCCGATGCTAGCCTCAGGGGGGCTGTCTGGGTGAAAATAAGGGTATGTCCCAACCCCTTTAAAGCATTTCAATAGAAAATAATGCCGGAATTTTAGCTGGAGAAAATACCGTAGCATGAAGTGACTGACCTGAAGACATCCTGATGCATACTGAACGGATTGCTCTCCATTCAGAATGCATTAGGATAAAAACTGATCAGTTTTTTTCCGGTATTGAGCCCCTATGACGGAACTCAATACCTGAAAACAAAAAACGCTAGTGTGAAAGTACCCTAAATGGAAGCTAATTAAAAACTACCTAAGGCGGTTCTTTCAATCGAATCTCAAGAAGCAGAATGTGTAGACTTTAATCCGTCCTGCCGCTATGTCCCCATTGACTATAATGGGGATGGGGGCGGAGCTCCGGTGCAGCACGGCGAGAGGCTGCATGTCTGACTTTTTAGTCCGGCAGCCTCTCACCGCGAACTGCCGTGCTGCATCGGGGCTCCGCCCCCATAATAGTCAATGGGGATGGAGCGGCGATCCGGCGAAATAGCGGCAGGACGGTTCCGACAGGGTGAACAGCCTGTCGGATCCGTCCTGCCGCTAGTGTGTAAATAGCCTACTACATTTTTTTGCAGCAGAAAAAACACATAGAAAAGTGTTTTAACTGATATACACAAGATACCACTTTTGTGTTCTGCCAAAAAAGTTCTGGCCCATCAATGCATGGACTCCAACAAGACATTTCAAAGTGTTCTGCATCAACTTCCTTTTGTACTTTTTCAAATGTTTTATGTCTTTACAGTATGTCCAAATAAAATATTTTTATATTCAATGTCTGTTTCTCTTTAGAGGGTGTACAGTAAAAATTGAATACTGTGAGTAGACCTGAGGGATTAAAACACTGTGTAGATAAAAAATAAAAGTAGGGACATAAGGATTGATTCACATATATCCGCTCTGTAGCGTGTTCTGTCTTTTGTATTTGGCACAATATATAATACATGCAGTTTTGTTGCCTTGTGTGTTGTGCAAAATGCCAGAAGGGGGCCCACTGAAGCTTTATTGCCCGAGGGCCCACATGAATCTGTTGCCGGCCCTGATAGACGTCATCTGTATTTTTTTTCTGGATCCATGTTTTGCAGATATCAAAACACAAATGGTCACGTGCATGAGGCCTTACCCTGACACAATCCATATTGCTCGTGTGAAAGACACCTAAGGGTGCCTTCACATGCTGAACAATTTACCACAACTGAAAATCAGTTCCAGCCACCTGAATAGAGCTGGCAGAATTTCACGTGCTTGCTGCACCTTATCAATGAATGGAACTGATTTTCACCGCCGGCCTAAAACTGTCAGCGTGTTGCAGGTGCAGCACAAAAGTGTGAATAAGCCCTAAAGGGGAGAGCCACACTATAAGTTATACAGAACAGAAGTACGGAAAAAGCTGTCCCTGCGCGGATTTTCTGGACAGCGCTTGAACAGAGGTCGGTTTAGCCTCTGCCTGCATGTGCTCCTCAGTTATTCCCATTAATAATCTCACTCCAAAGCCTCCCCATACACAAGAGCTGAGCACTGCCTCTAACCGGAAGTAGGTCCGCTTTATATACCGCCCCGCCTCCACCCGGACCAATCAGGGCGCTAGTCACGTGAGCGGAAAGGGGGCGGAGTCACTGGTGACAGGAGCTGGATATGGCTGCAGAGGGAGCAGCATGAGATTCTCTCGAAAGAAGTTCTGCTGCTATGTGCTAGTGCTCGTGTACTGCGCCTTCTCCTTCTACGCCGCCTATAATGTCTTCTTCCGACCTCCCCAGGTGTCCCGGGTGCACCGGGTGGTGAGCAAGAAGGAAGGAGGCAGCAGAGGTAATGACGTCTGCGGCTCTGGACTATAACAAAGGGGGGCTATACGGAGAAGGAAGGAACCAATCCCGTTGTCATTTGTAAAAGCCATCATAATAAATGAAAGCAGTGGCCTGATTGGTTACTTGGGACTTATACAATTCTGCCGTATGACGTTTATTTAGGGGGCTGTAAGAGTATATAGGAATATACTGGCTCTGTAACTTGCAGGGTTACATTCACACCTGGCAGGTTTGTTGCAGGAATGTCTGAGACTGTCTCATGGGATTTGAGGTTGGAGAATAGCCATGTGCATGAAGCAGAAGCAAGCCCATTCAGATAAATGGAACAGAAATTTATTTTAAAAAAACTGCAATGTGTGACTATATGATTCAGGACATATGTAGAGATGAGCTCTTATCTGACCTGTAGACCAGAACTAGGGGGATAAAAAATAGTGGTCACCAGTGGGGGTCTACAAGTCAGAGGTAGAACGTAGATACTCTTAGGCCCCTTTCACACGGGCGAGTTTTCCGTGCGGGTGCGATCCGTGCGACGAACGTATTGCACCCGCACTAAATCCTGACCCATTCATTTCTATGGGGCTGTGCACATGAGCGATGTTTTTAACGCATCACTTGTGCGTTCAGTTGAAATCGCAGCATGCTCTATATTTTCCGATTTTGACGTGACGCAGGCCCCATAGAAGTGAATGGGGTGTGTGAAAATCAGATGGCATCCGCAAGCAAGTACGGATGCCGTGCGATTTGCACGCATGGTTGCTAGGAGACCATCGGGATGGAGACCCGATCATTATTATTTTCCCTTATAACATGGTTATAAGGGAAAATAATAGCATTCTGAATACAGAATGCATAGTAAACCAGCGCTAGAGGGGTTAAAAAATAAAATAAAAAATAATTTAACTCACCTTAGTCCACTTGCTCGCGAAGCTGGCATCTCCTTGTGTCTCCGCTGCTGATGAACAGGACCTGGGGTGAGCTACTCCATTAAATAGAGCTTAAGGACCTTCGATGACGTCACTCCGGTCATCACATGGTCTTTTACCATGGTGAATCACCATGGTAAAAGATCATGTGACATACCATGTGATGACCGGAGTGACGTCATCGAAGGTCCTTAACCTGTATTTAATGGAGCAGCTCACCCCAGGTCCTGTTCATCAGCAGCGGAGACACAAGGAGATGCCAGCTTCGCGAGCAAGTGGACTAAGGTGAGTTAAATTTTTTTTAATTTTTTTTTAACCCCTCTAGCGCTGGTTTACTATGCATTCTGTATTCAGAATGCTATTATTTTCCCTTATAACCATGTTATAAGGGAAAATAATACAATCTTCAGAACATCAATCCCAAGCCCGAACTTCTATGAAGAAGAACTTCTATGAAGAAGAACTTCTATGAAGAAGTTCGGGTTTGGGTACCAAACATGCGCGATTTTTCTCACGCGAGTGCAACGCATGACAATGTTTTGCACTTGCGCAGAAAAAATCGCGCATTTTCCCGCAACGCACCCGGCTCTTATCCGGGCAAAAAAACTCACGCCCGTGTGAAAGAGGCCTTATAGTGCCCTCATTACAAGTGTATAGCATGGGCTGACATATAAAAGGGATTCACAAGTGTAGTATGCAATGATTTCCCATCCTGTAGAATGCAGCAAAAAAAGTATGTACGTGTGTGTGTGTATGTATATATATATATATATGTGTGTATATATATATATATATATATATATACACACACACACACTTTTTCTCAACGTATATGTTAAATGTGGGACAAAGATGTGAACAGCCCATTATCCTATATAAATACACCCACCCAGAAATGCTCTACATAATTTTCTTCTTAATTTTCTTCATGAACACGGCCGTAGTTTCGGTCCACATCCGGTTTGCATTTTTGGCAGATTGGATGCCAACCCATTCATCTCATATGATGCGGACAGTAAGTCCATTCTGCAGTCCCTTCTGTTTCTATTGTTTTTTTGGGTCGGGCACCCAAGTTGAGTTAGTAGCACCCATCATAGCCACTAAGTGTGAGCTAACCACCTATTTATATTTATATTCTTGTCCATTTTAGATGAGGGAGGGGGGGTGGGGGGATCTGTGTTTTGCGGATCTGCGATTTGCGGACCACAAAACACGGCTGTGTAGATGAGGACTTTGAAAACACAGCAACAGCCATAGGAATGCTTTAGGACTCATGCCCAGGAAACACAGTCCGTGTGTCTGCCACGGCTCCACTGACCCGAACTGACTGTATCATAGTGATTTATAATACAGTCAGTTGTATCTGATTGCAGGGATACTGCGTGATGATGTGAGTACACAGCGATCGTCCCAGTGATCAGATAGAGACGTATCAAAAGGTACTATGATGCCATCGGTGTGGGAGATGTGGCCGATACCCGAACCTTGTTTCCTGGGCCGATCGTGTGCATGAGCACTTTAATTTGAATATTGATGGCTATTAATCACATTGTTAGATATACTGTATATCAAATAAAGATATAGTATTTATAATGTAGAACTGACCACCCCAATATTCACACCCTAACCGCCCCTGTAACTGCCTAGGATTTATTCACTCATTATCATTTCTTGATTTTGGCTGCTGTTTTCCGAAAGCACTGCAAGAGCTCTGCTCGGATTTTGGAAAATTGCGCAAAAAACTGTGACGGGACCGTGACTGGTGAATATATATACACTTTTTCTCAACATATATGTTAAATGTGGGGCAAAAATGTGAACAGCCCATAATCCTATATAAATACACCCACCCAGAAATGCTCTACATAGTTTTCTTCCTAAGTACCCATGAACACGGCCGTAGTATCGGTCCGAAAGCACTGCAAGAGCTCTGCTGTGATTTTGGAAAATTGTGCAAAAAACTGTGACAGGACTGTGACTGGTGAATAAACCCTTGGATGTGGATGTTGATTAAGGTCATGATTAAGATCAACACAGTGCACCCGATGTTGACACTGACCTGTTCCTCTTTAAATGGGCATTCCCATCACTGATATTTGTAGCATTTAGACTACATGCACACGAACATTGTTTGTTTCCGTGTCCGTTCCATTTTTTTTTGCAGATAGGATGCGGACCCATTCATTTTAATGTGCTGTCCACATCAGTATGTCCGTTCCGTAGCCCCGCAAAAAAAAATAGAACATGTCCTATTCTTGTCCGTTTTAGGCATTGTTACAATGAATCAGCAAAAAAAAAAACGGATGGCACCCGTTTTTTTTTTTTTTTTTTGTGGACCGCAAATCACATACGGTCGTGTACATGTAGCCTTATATGGTGGTTATGTACCATAAATGTTTAATAGGTCGGGATCCCAGAGGTAAAACCCATACCTGCCTCCAGAAAGGTGGCCCCCCAATACCCACAGGCAGCACCATCCATGTGAGGGATGAATGGACGGGGTGTACTTGATCAGCTATTCCTGTAACTCCCATAAAAAATTAATAGGGAGCATTGTGGTCACTTCTCAATTTTTTCCCCTCCTGCAGTCGGTGGCCGTTGGTCGCCTCACCAGGCTGGTTCGGGCACCTCCTTCTGAAGGAATGGTGTGGGTCTCACCTATAAAATTTCAGGGTAACACTACGTTTCTTCTGTAGATTAACTGCAAGGGAGCTGGCAGCTTTACCATCTCTACTGGCTGATTTACAGATGTTCCAGCATTTTAACCCCAATGATCACTTTTGTTTCTGTGTGAGTGCAATATTTTCCTGCTTGACAGGGTCTCTCTACCTTGGAAGTGAACAATGGAATCCTTGGGAAGAAGATGAAAACGGACATAAGGGCTCACGTTTGCAAAAAGGAGAAAAAAACTGGAAAGACCTATTAAACCCAAACTCCCATCAAGAACAAGCAGAGCTCCAGGTGCAGATCTGGGGGAAGGCTGCCATTGGTAAGTGATGGGTAGACATCATCGAATAGACTTGGGGTCCGATCATATGTGTTGTATTTTATTTTAATTTTTTTTCAAGATTGTATGTTGTAGTGAGGGGTTTTTCAAAAATCCTGTTCGCATAATATGGAGGATAATTGTGGAGTTTCTATGGCATTCTCAGATCATTTTATCGACCCGCAGCATGTTTTGTCAGTCATGGTTTTGTAGCAAGGTTTTTAAAAATTTGAGTACGATTCATATATGTACTTACTGCTGTCCGTTCACTGACTCTTTGGAAAAGCTGAAATGTAGGAACGCACCCTTGTCTATACAGGTCCGAGGTACTTCCTACGTGCTCTGCTGCAAGGCGACTGTGGCCTTGACACATGTTGCACCGCTGGAAATCTCTGCTTTGCAAGTAAATATCAAGTAGAAAAATGTGCAGCAGGACAGGACGTCTGACACAGGGATTCTTTAATAAACTGTATTGTTTCCAGAATAGAACTCGTGGCATTTTGGAGATGGAACGCCCCCTTTGTCAGGTTCACTGGACATCCCTGAAATGCGTAGTTCTATTCTGTAAACAATAAAAGTTATTAAAGAAGTGCCGTGCATTTTTGTACTTGATCGTACCTGTGATACTTGGAACGGAGCCCGCGACGTGCAGCAGTGGACCCCACACATTTGTCTGTACAGGCCCGGAGATGTTATACCACCAGAAGGTGAGAACCCTTGGTGAACCTTTCTTTCCTTTTTTATCGCGCTATACGTGATGCACCTCCTCTCTTTATTTCATGTGCTTTTCAAGTAACGGAAGCAAATGAGGTTGCGACTTGAAAGTTGCAGCCACACAACAGTCGCAAATAATTAAGCAAGTTTGAGCTTCTTGTGACAACTTGTGAGTCGCAACTCTACCTTACTTACTTTCATTAGTTGTGATGAAGGCAGCATGTGACGTGTTGTGGCCAAAGATGCCGTGTAGCCATAAACTAAAAGGGACTTCTGAAATCAGACTCCGCTTTATGGAAAAGCCAGTCTAATAAAGGAAAATGTCATGTATAGTTTTACACAATTTTTTTCTATTTTCTTTAGGGCATTACTTTTGGCAGCATATATTGGAGGGACCACTTGAACCTCTTGAGGATACTGCTCACTGGAGGGAGGGCAAGCTTAAAACTGGAAGAACTGACATCAGGTATGATATGCTGATTCGTCTCAAGAGGGCACAGTATTATGTCCTATGAATCCTAACCAGCTATAGCAATATAGTCATGTAAGGCTACTTTCACACTTGCGTTCGGGGCTCCGATTGTGAGTTCTGTTTGAAGGCTCTCACAAGCGTCCCCGAACGGATCCGTCCAGCCCTAATGCATTCTGAGTGTATGCGGATCTGCTCAGAATGCATCAGTCTGGCAGCGTCTGTCCTCCGCTCAGCAGGCGGACACCTGAACGCTGCTTGCAGCGTTCGGATGTCCGCCTGGCCGTGCGGAGGCAAACGGATCCATCCAGACTTACAATGTAAGTCAATGGGGACGGATCCGTTTGACGTTGACACAGTATGGCTCAATTTTCAAACGGATCCGTCCCCCATTGACTTTCAATGTAAAGTCAAAACGGATCCGTTTGCACTATCATGAACACTATCATGGTAATTCAAACGGATCCGTTCTGAACGGATCTAAGCGTTTGCATTATAGGTGCGGATCCGTCTGTGCAGATACCAGACGGATCCGCACCTAAACGCAGGTGTGAAAGTAGCCTAAAGTGAATATCCAATATCCATTTGTCAAATACATTTTTGGAAAAGTCTGAAAGAAAATCTAATCATCTATGTGTCTCCCTATCTCTTTCTCTCCCAGCACAGTACATCTCTTCAAATGTACACAGAAAAATAAAGATGTTTAAAGGGAATCTGTAATGAGTTTTATGCTTCCTTATCTGCGAGCAACATAAACTGGTGACTGAGTCCCTGGTGAAATTGCTGGGTCACTTGCCTCTGTTGTTAAAGGGCTTCTGTCAGCCCACTAAACCCTTTTTTTTTTTTTCCCGCTAATATTAATCCCTACACTGCAAGCTCCCTGTACATATGCTAAATATTAATTTTCGTTCAGTAGATATTGTTAAAAATCAAGTTTTATCATATGTAAGTTACCTTGCTACCAGCAAGTAGGGCGGCTACTTGCTGGTAGCAGCCGCATCCTCCTCTCATCATGACGCCCCCTCCGCCGTTTGATTGACAGGGCCAGGGAACGGGTTCGTTCTCTGCTGTCCCTGTTCGAATTCAAAATATCGCGCCTGCGCCGTACCTTTCTTTAATCGGTGCAGGCGCACTGAGAGGCGGCCTCTCTCCCGGCCGCTCCATCCTCAATGCGCCTGCGCCGGGTGTGGATGTGACGTCATCGGCGCAGGCGCACTGAGAGGCGGCCTCTCTCCCGGCCGCTCCATCCTCAATGCGCCTGCGCCGGGTGTAGATGTGACGTCATCGGCGCAGGCGCGATATTTTGAATTCGAACAGGGCCAGCAGAGAACGAACCCGTTCCCTGGCCCTGTCAATCAAACGGCGGAGGGGGCGTCATGATGAGAGGAGGATGCGGCTGCTACCAGCAAGTAGCCGCCCTACTTGCTGGTAGCAAGGTAATTTACATATGATAAAACTTGATTTTTAACAATATCTACTGAACGAAAATTAATATTTCGCATATGTACAGGGAGCTTGCAGTGTAGGGATTAATATTAACGAAAAAAGAAAAAAAAAGGGTTTAGTGGGCTGACAGAAGCCCTTTAAAATGTCTACTGAGCAGCTTTAGTGCGAGCCTAGTGCTAGAGTCCACCTGGAATACACTGCACAAGCTCAGGAGTCCTCGAAATCCTGAGCTCCTGTCTCTCCCTGCCCCCTGTGGGTGACTGATGGCCCTCCTTGTATACTATGTATAGGAAGACAGCTCGTGCAGTTTGGGTGGACTCGAATGCCACAAAAGTAAGTGACCCAGCATCTTCCTTAGGGCAACATAAAACTGATGACAGGTTCCCTTTAAATCTCTAGAAGCAGTGTGTAGAAATACTGCAGATTTTGAACACAGTGGGGTTTACTTATCAATTCTATAAGAGGCTGACAAAACCAAGCACCCGCATGGCTCCTGCTACCCTCACAGCCAAAGCTACATCCCCCTCATTGCGAGGATTAAAACATCTGGCGACAAGGGGGGGAGGATTGTTGATGCAGCCAAATCGCAGGCCGTGACGGGGACGAGCCTCCCTAACATTGCGGGTAACGTTAGGCTCGTCACCATTGCGGCCTGCTATTGACTGGCCCAAATGTCACTTTGACATATCAATTTTTTTTCTGAAGTGCATAAAACTGATAAGTGCAGTTAAATCTTGCATGTCGATGAGGGCACATAAAAACATTTTGTGAACTAGTGTATGAGTATATTAAAGGGGTTATCCCATAACTAATGTAAAAAAAATGAAAATCAGGCATCATATAGTACATGATAATATCTTTCTAACAAAGCTAGAACCAGCCCTGTATCTCGCATGGATCCAGAGATCTCCCCATTCATTGCTCTTGATTTATATCAAGATGAAAGCTTAAGGGGAGTGTCTTATCTAATGCAGCTAAGGGGGTGTGTCTTTTCTGCTGGAACACTCTCCCTATCACAGCTCAGGAGGTGTGTCTTTTCTGCTGGAGCTCTCTCCCTATCAGAGCTCAGGAGGTGTGTCTTTTATGCTGGACCTCTCTCCCTATCACAGCTCAGGAGGTGTGTCTTTTATGCTGGACCTCTCTCCCTATCACAGCTCAGGAGGTGTCTTTTATGCTGGACCTCTCTCCCTATCACACCCCAGGAGATGTGTATTTTCTGCTGGAGCTCTCTCCCTATCACAGCTCAGGAAGCGTGTCTTTTCTGCTGGAGCTCTTTCCCTATCACAGCTCAGGAGATGTGTCTTTTCTGCTGGAGCTCTCTCCCTATCACAGCTCAGGAAGCGTGTCTTTTCTGCTGGAGCTCTCTCCCTATTACAGCTCAGGAAGCGTGTCTTTTCTGCTGGAGCTCTCTCCCTATTACAGCTCAGGAAGCGTGTCTTTTCTGCTGGAGCTCTTTCCCTATTACAGCTCAGGAAGCGTGTCTTTTCTGCTGGAGCTCTTTCCCTATCACAGCTCAGGAAGTGTGTCTTTTCTGCTGGAGCTTTCTCCCTATCACAGCTCAGGAAGGGTGTCTTTTCTGCTGGAGCTCTTTCCCTATCACAGTTCAGGAGGCATGTCTTTTCTGCTGGAGCTCTCTCCCTATCACAGCCCAGGAGGTGTGTCTTTTCTGCTGGAGCTCTCTCCCTATCACAGCTCAGGAGGTGTGTCTTTTCTGCTGGAGTTCTCTCCCTATCACAGCTCAGGAGGTGTGTCTTTTCTGCTGGAGTTCTCTCCCTATCACAGCTCAGGAGGCGTGTCTTTTCTGCTGGAGCTCTCTCCCTATCACAGCTCAGGAGGTGTGTCTTTTCTGCTGGAGTTCTCTCCCTATCACAGCTCAGGAGGTGTGTCTTTTCTGCTGGAGTTCTCTCCCTATCACAGCTCAGGAGGCGTGTCTTTTCTGCTGGAGCTCTCTCCCTATCACAGCTCAGGAGGCATGTCTTTCCTGCTATAGCTCTCTCGCTATCACACCCCAGGAGATGTGTCTTTTATGCTGGACCTCTCTCCCTATCACAGCTCAGGAGGCGTGTCCATTCTGCTGGAGCTCCCTCCCTATCACAGCTCAGGAGGCAGTTGAAGGATGAAACGGAGCATGGGCGGTCTTCTCAGTGAGCAGGTCAAAAAATAAGAAAAACAAACAGCAGGTGGCGCGATACAGATACATTTTATTGAATAACTGAGTGGCTATACTTAATTTTTTATTACATGCAATTAAAGAAGTATTCAGCTCCAGGTGCTGCTTTGAAAACTGTAGAATATTTTTCGTGGCACAACCCCTTTAAGTTTCATACACAATGTATTCCTCAGCAGGACATTTAGTGTTCATGGTCATGTTTAATCCACCAGTGCATATAGACAATCACTTTAAAGGATTAACCAGGATAGGTAATCAGTATGAGAATGGGGGGGGGGGGGGGGGGCTGACTCCTGACACCCCAGCCGATGAGCTGTTTGAAGAAGCCACTGCGTGAGCTGACCATTGTATTATCATTGCGTTGTATAGCAGCTATGCTTGGTATTGCAGCTTTGAATGGGACTGAGCTGTGTCTAGGCAATGTGACTAATGTTTATTGACTTCACTACTACAAAGAGGCCCAAGCGCTCATGGAGTGCTGCGGATCTCTTCAAACACAGGGGTCCCGGGAGTTTGACCTCCTCCTGAGGATAGACCATCCGTATCAAATTCTTGGATAATCCCTTTACATGTTCATTATATGAGACGGGAAAACACTGTTAATTTCAGTAAATATTATTTCCATTAGGATCATGTTTTAAAACTTCAATGTATGAGCTCCTTGGTCATTATTTTTTGCTTGATCCCTTTTTCTCCAGCTTCATCACCGGTCCCGCAGTTGTTCCTGGTTACTTCTCGGTGGGAGTCCAGAATATAGTTCTTGTTCTCAACGGCAGAGAAGAAGCAAAGATTTCTTTTGCCACTCAGTGGCTTCATTACACCCAGACTCTGGTTGAAAACCATAAACTCCGGCACGTTGCTGTAGTTCTGCTAGGAAGTGAGCAGTGCATCAATAACTGGATCCTTCCCTATTTGAAGAAGAATGGAGGCTTTGTGGAGGTCCTCTATCTCGTCTATGACAGTACTTGGATTAATGAGGAAGATGTTTACCAGTGGCCCCTAGGAGTGGCTACGTAAGTGTTTTTTAAATTCTTTTACGCTTTCAGGACATCATAATACAAAAGTTGAATGGATGATAATGTTTAAAGGGGTTTGCCCATTATTAATGTAAAAAATGAAAATCAGGCATCATATAATATATGACAATCTTTTTAACAAAGCTAGAACTTCCCATTCATTGTTCCAGTCGCTCTGCTAGATTTGTATCAGCGTCGACGTCCTCCATTGTATGCATATTTTGCTGGGGTTAGTCGATTACCGCGGTCCACATGCGGTCGGGTTGCTCCCCCTAATTGAGGACGCGCCACTGTGTCAGGGGTTGAGCAGCTCCTCCAAAATTGCCACTAATAAATTTTTTTGTTTTTTGGTTTCTGCTTTGCTAGATTTGAGTGTGTCTGCCTTTACCTGGCATTTAAACACTCCTTTGCACCTGGTAACCTCCATCACATGGTCTGGTGTGGGTGTGGCTTGCAGCCTGGCTTCATTCACATCGCACAACCGCAGCATTCATGCTGGACGTTTGTGGGAAGCTTTGCTGCGAGCTGAACTATATCACCCCCAGACCGTGTTCACACCATAGTTAGAGCAGCGGTTAGGACCCCTTGCCATGCTGAGAGCCGTGACGTGGTGCATGATGGGCTCCGATATATCCATCACTGGTATATATTGGCGAAAGTCTCAGCTTTTAATATCTTCATTTGTATCTTGCCAGTATAGTCAGTGTTATATCTGTTTGGTGCATTCTTTCTCTGTGTTTCATATGATTGCTACATTCTGTGTAGTTTGCTCTTGTGGTGCATGTGGACCGCGTCAACGTCCTCCATTGTATGCATATTTTGCTGGGGTTAGTCGATTACCGCGGTCCACATGCGGTCGGGTTGCTCCCCCTAATTGAGGACACGCCACTGTGTCAGGGGTTGAGCAGCTCCTCCAAAATTGCCACTAATAAATTTTTTTGTTTTTTGGTTTCTGCTTTGCTCGATTTGTATCAAGCTGGGAGCACAGGGGACTTTATGCTGCATGTCTCTCCTTATCACAGCTCAGGAGGCAGTTGAAGGATGGAACCGAGCATGTGTGTCCACCTCCGATCCAGATGCTGGTTTGAAAACTGATGAATATTTTTCGTAGGGCAACTCCTTTAAATGGGTTGTCTCATGAAGACTAACCCTGTCCATATACCCTTTTAGGGGGAGTTCCCTGTTTGGCACCCATTTGTTCTGACAAGCTTCAGGTATACATCTACTATATGGACAGCCATGCATCTGAATGGCCATGATGTAATACTACTCGCCTGGCTGTCTGTGACTTTCTCCTACAAGAATGACTGTTTGCTGGGAGCAGGAATCAGCTGATGAGACAACCTTTTGAAAACCAAATCCCTGAAAATGTATGATTTGTTCAGCCATGTGTTTGAGTTTGTCAACTAGAATGTTTTAATTCATTAGTTGATGAAAACATTGACTGTGAATAACATGACATGTTTCTCATTGTGGCTCTAGACAGCAAAAACTGCATGCATTTTTACTGCAAGCTGCCGTGGTTCCACAGCGAGTCCAAAAACGGTGGCCTTTTGCGGTAAAACCACATGGTTCCCAGTTGCACAGCAAGAGCTGCAACACAAGCTCACTGTGTGACTACACCCTAAAGCTTCATACACACAGCCGTGTTGGTATTTCGGACTGCAAACACTTTTGTGTACATTCCTCATTTTTCTCACTACCATCAATATAAATAACTTTTTTTTGTCTGCTCTACAGAAAAAATAAAGACGTTCTATAATTTGAAAAATGGTCACAAAGATCCACAAAAAGTACGTGTGAGTAAGGCCCCATAGAAATAAATGGATCAGTGTGACATCCGCAAAACAATGTGGATACTACATGAATGAAAAATATGAGGCTTAAGATATAAAGTGCACTTTCACCTTATGACAGTATGTTGCAGGTATTGGATTATTACTGGCATTAAGTGGCTATTCCATAACTAAAGCTTGTACCCTGTCCACTGGATAGGGGATAACTAACTAATCAGCGGGTTTCTGACTGCAGGGATCCCCATCGATCCGGACAATGTGGGCTCCATACCCCCACCATGATGGAGTGTCAGGTCCATTTATTCTAGGGGACTGCAGTAATTAGCCTGAGTACTGTATCTGTCTTAGGCAAGGCATCTCCAATGGACGGAGGTACAAGTCATCAAAACTCTGATGGACACTTCAAGATGTAGACTGCTTAACAATTATTCATTTCTTTCTCAGTTTCAAATATCTCTTGTAGTCTTTCAAGTATTAATTCTATTATATTAACATTTCAGGTACAGAAACTTTCCAGTCATTGATCCAAGTTGGTCTCTGGTTCATGATTCTCGGCCATACTTGTGCAACTTTCTAGGGACTGTGTATGGCAATTCATCTAGAGAAAATCTTATGGAGGTTATAAGGAAGGAGGGTCTTGACCAGCACTGTTGGATCTCACCCAGAAATGAGTAAGTATACATATGCTTAAAAGGCTAGCCACTTTAGACAAGCCTTGTCCAGCAGCCTCTTCTCCTGGTAAAGAAGGAATCCCAGCATAGCGGCTGCACACATTAATACTTTTTTTTTTTTTCCTGGCAATGTAGAAGTAGTATTAGGCTTCTTTCAGACAGAGGTGTGTGGTCTGGGGAGACTATTCTTGTGATAGCTGCATTTACTGGACCAACCACAGCTCATGGAAGCCAAACTATCACTTATCATAGTGATCTATTATGCTATGAGTTCCAGCCTGACCACCAATCTGTTGCCTTGTACTCATCGCATCATTTGTGTATAGGACAGTAGACTTACGGTTGGGGTCCATTCACACGTCCGTAGCGTGTTTTTGCGGATCCACGGATCCGCAAAACACAGACACCGGCAATGTGCGTTCCACATTTTGCAGACTGCACATCGCCGGCACTAATAGAATATGCCTATTCTTGTCCACCATTTCAGACAAGAATAGGACATGTTCTATTTTTTTTTTCCGGGAACAAAATTTCAGAGCCGGAAGTGCAGGTCCGAAATTCCGTATCCGGGCAGCACATCGTGCGGCCCCATAGAAATGAATGTGTCCACAATTCGGTTAAGCAAAATGCGGAACGAAATTGCGGACGTGTGAATGGGCCTAAGGATGTTGAGCCACAGCTGGTAAGGGAAAGCAGCAGTCAAATGGACTTTTACCCAGACCACATATTTGCCATGTCAAAGCAGCTTTACACAGTGCCCATTGTAATCCATGGGTATCTGTAACACATGTTCATGCTGCTTAATGGAGAGACTCCGAGAGGAGCTGCCCTCTACCTTATATACGGTGTATGGAAAGGGGCTCTCCAAAGTGGACAACTTTGAATATCTTTACCCCCTTCCCTAATGCAAATGGGCTTTAAATCTTGTAGGTTTGGAAAGCATGTGATACCAATCTATATATTATATTACTACAGGGCTATATAGGTACAACATAAATGAGTAAACTTTGTATCTATAGGTGGCAACCACAAGAAGCGAATGAAAGTTATAAGAGCTATCATGACGCACTGCTACAGAGCGATATAACGTTGAGCCCAGTGGGAGTAAACACGGAGTGCTACAGAATTTATGAGGCCTGTTCCTATGGCTCTGTTCCTGTGGTAGAAGATGTGATGACACCCGGAAATTGTGGAAACTCGTCTGTTAACAGTAACGCTCCTTTGCGACTACTGAAGTCTTATGGCGCTCCATTTATTTTTATCAAATCATGGAAAGAACTTCCTGCCATTATAAATCAGGAGAAAAACATGAGCTTACAAGAGAAGATTCAGAGAAGAAAGAGGATTCTAGAATGGTACAGACAGTTCAAACTAAAGCTCAAGCACAAATTCATTGAAACCCTTGAAAAGACATTTCTGCGTAAGGATAAATGAAACGCGGTGTACGCTAGCGCCCTCTAGGTTTACTAGTTATTTATTGGCTACTTGAAAATGCTCCTGTTTAATAGGTTCTGTAGTTTTAACATGTCACCTTAACATAGGTATTAAAATTCAGTATGGTGCACACAGTGTGAGATTTATCAAGATAGATGCTTTCTGTGCTGGTCTTGATATCACCTGCACTGCCGGAGGATGCACCTACTGTATGATGAGGCTCAGGCCTTGTCATGAATTGGGCACATCCTCCGGCAGTCTGTGCGTCTAAACAGAGATCTGAGCTGCCATAGATCTCTGACCTCATTTCCGCCAGAAAACTGGCGTAAATGAAGATAAATTAGTCGCTGCTGCTGGCCATGCCCCCTTCCACTCTTGTCACACTCCTTTCTGAAAAGTGGCAAGGGTAGGTAAAAAAGTGAGAGATGCAGCAACTTTTTGAAAAGTCATAAACGCATAGTTTGCGACTTTCTAACGCCACTTTTCAGGTGCAAGAGAGATGATTAATCTTCCCCCATAGACTTCAGTGAACAAAGCTTCTGTATGTACAGTAGTAGGGACGTGTGTGTATTAACAGTACGGCCTCAGTCTGTGACCGCAGAGACACATAATAAGAAAAAATATATAAGGGACTGGGCACACCTCCAGATATTGGGCCACTGACTTTAATGATATTCAAATAAAAATGACAATCATATAATAAAAACCTATAAATAGTGTATTGCTAATAAAATACATAAATACTATAACGATGCGATCATAAATATAGCGCTAAAAATGGAAAATAGAAATCAGCAGCAATCATATAAATGTGAAAAAAGCGCAAAACTGGAGTAGTACTGTGGCAGAGAATGACAGTCACTGACAATGGGAGAGTTCCTTAAAAGCTGCAGTACGTTTACAGAGCAGCCGGCAACAGGATCTTTATTTAAGAATCAGTGTCCCTTATAGGTACCAGAAATTTGCGGAACAGCCGACGGCACCAGTGGTGAGACGGAAAGTCTGTGAGTGAGCCAAACGTCTCCACTGAAGAAGGGGACACTCCAGCCCTGAAACGCGTCTTGTCAGACCCCCCATCACTTAAAGAAGTAGTGCACTACTTAAAGGATAAAGACTGCCGCTTATTGTCCACTGAAAATTCGCGTGGAGGGCACTACTATACTGGATCCGAAGCCAAACCGGCGGACCCACGTGTGCAAACCTACGCCAGCGAACGAAACTCTGCTGGATAGAGAGCTTAAGTCCATCTGAATATCGTAGGACGGCTGGGGCCGCACCAAGCGGGTAAGACCGTTCCGACTTTGAGGTCGGCGTAATCCAGTTTGCTATCAAGTAACTTTGTAGCGAAACATTGTTGAGCCATACATGCAGCGGGACGCCGCCGTATGTTTAGCTTTCTGCTGCACTGAACTAACTTCACTGTACGCGCTATACAGGTAGTACAAAGCTGCCTGTGACAGATACGGAGTGTTACTACCTTGTATAAGAATATTCATCCAGTCGTTCACCTAACTGCTATTTTGCTGTCGGCTGTTCCGCAAATTTCTGGTACCTATAAGGGACACTGATTCTTAAATAAAGATCCTGTTGCCGGCTGCTCTGTAAACGTACTGCAGCTTTTAAGGAACTCTCCCATTGTCAGTGACTGTCATTCTCTGCCACAGTACTACTCCAGTTTTGCGCTTTTTTCACATTTATATGATTGCTGCTGATTTCTATTTTCCATTTTTAGCGCTATATTTATGATCGCATCGTTATAGTATTTATGTATTTTATTAGCAATACACTATTAATATTTTTTTTATTTTTTTTACATTTTTATTTGAATATCATTAAAGTCAGTGGCCCAATATCTGGAGGTGTGCCCAGTCTCTTATACATTTATTCTATACTATTTTGAGTAGTGGGGTGTTACTACTCAACTGTGGGCACCCCGTGTGGTGGTCACGCAAACTTGTGCGTCTAAACTACCTTTTCGACATAATACGAAAAGATCATTTATATTAGAAGACAGCTGTTAATGTATTTAATGCTAGAAGCCTCAGAAAACGGTACACGTTGTTTTTCCAGTATAATAAGTGGTCAGTATTAAAATGTGCTTAGACTTTGATGCATTTCACAAAGTTGAACCACTTAATGAAATGTGCAGTACATTTTTTCTACTCGTTTACATGCCGGAAGATAGAATCAGTGGGATTCTGTGGGCTGGGATCACTACTGGTTTCTAGAAGAAATACTCCGAGGGGTTTGCCTGTGTGATGTGCTGTTTTGGATCATAGCTCTGAGATGTTCTTATATCTAGTCTAAGGTATTGAACCTTCCATTAACTTCAAGTACCATTGATCTGTTTCTACCACCTGTGAGAAGAATGAGTACATATTATGGGGAAGGCGAACCCATTCAACAAAGACAAACATGTAAGTCAGTGGTACTTGGGGTCAAAAACTCCTTTTGGGATCAACGGCTATGGGTATTTGTTATAAATACCCAAATCCCTTCTGCAAAAGTACCTTGGTTGTGGCTACATGGCCTGCTCTCAGCAAATCGGGTAAGAGGGAGCCTCTATCTTACACATTGTGCATGTCAGCCACTAGCATGAATATATTTTAAAGCGGTTTCTGCAAATTAAAGGGGTATTCTGATTTTGCAGTTTTTAGCATCAGTTAACAGGAAACAACACATCTCTGAAGGCTCATGCACACGAACATGTAAGGCCCGTGCCTGTGGACCGCAAATAGCAGTCCACAATGCACGGGCACCGTCCGTGTGCCTGCCGTTTTCAGATGCGGAGCCATTGACTTGAATGGGTCGCAATCTTCAATAGGACGTCCTATTTTTTTGTGGTGCGGAGGCACAGACCGAAATCCCAAGAAAGCACTCCGTATCTTGCAGATTGTGGACCCTTTCAAGTAAATGGGTCCGCATCCATGATGGGGAGTGCACACAGCCAGTGCCCGTGTATTCCGGACCAGCGTGATGCCAGCATTGATTCTGTGTCTTAGGGTTTGGTTTTCCGGCAGGGCTTCAAGCAGGCTTGGATCTGTGATGTTCGAGCTGGAAGAGGAAGGAGAGGCAGAGACCTGATTCTACAGACCCTCCCAGGGAGTCTTGCACCATGGTGTAAACACAAGGTGTGGGTCACAGATCACAATTATGCTAAAGGAGTCAAAATGCTCCCAGAACTTCATCTGATTTATATAATTAAGTAATGTTCAATGCTAGTGTCATTTTTATTTTTAGTGTGTAACCTGAAAATCCTTTTAAAGGGAAACTCGCCAGTTTTATGCTGCCATATGTGAAGGTGACACTGAACAAAACACTGGGTCGCTTACTTGAGCTAGTTGCTTTGCTAAAACCTATATTTAACAGCACCAGTGTGAGCCAAGTGCTGGAGTCTGCTCATCGCAGTGCATAAAGACTGAAGTCCTCCTATTCATCCAAGAACATCCCAGCTGTTATATTGTAAACTCCACTCACAAATTAATTTATCATTTTTTGCGGAAATTTTCGACAACGTTTTCCATAGCTGTAAAATGTTTATTTATATAACTATTTATTTTAAGATGTTAAATTGAATTGAGAATAAACAAGTTGTGTATACACAGTGCAACTTTTTAATAATAAATTACTAATTTATAATATAAAGCTTAAAGAGGTCTTCCGAGACTTTACTACTGATGAGCTATGCCCTGGATAGGTCATCAGCATCTGATCGTGGGGGTCCGAAATCTGGGACCCCTGCTAATTAACTGTTTGAGAATGCAGTAGCGCTGTGGCCTTCTCTCACCTTTCCCTAGGACATATAACGTCACATTCATTGGTCACATGGTCTAGGCACAGCTCAGCCTCATGGAAGTGAATGGGGCTGAGCTTTGATGCCAAGCACAGCTGCTATCAAATGGACGGCATTGTGCTTGGTGAGCAGGGAGAAGGCTAGGGCAGTGCCAAATTATTATTCTGGCAAATGGATTATTCTGGCAATATAAGGAATAGTGCTACTCCCTTTATAGGCAGAGGTGTAAATACTAAGCATATGAATTGTCTGGATGTGGATACCCATTTTTAGTAAACAATAGAATGCATTGTCTCATTATAGTTTGGCAAGCAGTCTTTTTGGCAATGTTGGCCCCTTTCCACCTGTCCCACATAAGTTAACAAAATATAATAAATAAAATATAAATGAAACCTTATATATATTATCAAAAACAAGTTGACTTGTCCCACAAAACAAGGCCTCAAACAGCTACATCACCTATAGGGAAAAAAACAAAAAAAAAACACCGAAAGAAACATAACAAGTTGCAGATGCATATATACGTAAATGATTACAAATATTGTCAAGACTCTGGGTCTTGCCATAAGAGGGCCTAGAAGTTCTTCCCTTACTGCCCTAGGCTCTCAGACACTACTTTTGGCTAGTGTACCTCTTTGTGAGAAATCGTTGGCTGCTAGACATGCCTGAACGACACACTCAAAGACTCTGAGAGGGCACGATATTGGACTGAGAGAAGCAGGATGGTGTTTATGGCGAATTGACTACCATCTATAGCATTCTGACCTAGCCATTAGGAGGTGTTGGGAGTAGTGGTTAAGTGAAGGTATGCACACACACGCACAGGCCAGACAGTTGTCCACCATCCTGATATAGGCGGCACCTTCGTTACACCCCCCTGTCTCTGCCAGGACCATTTCCAGGCACTTAACAGAAGGAAATTTGGTGTCAATGCACACATTACAAGTCCTGCCATTGACAGCCAGTCAACGTTGTTTTCATTTGCAGTGGTGTTGTGAACGAGAAAGCTGGATTGCTACAGACTGGAACCATGTTGTGTTTAGCAACAAATCCCCGTTCTGTTTGGGATCCAATGAAGGTCGGGTTTGAGTATGGCGTCCTTGTGAACACTTCAACCCTGAGTTTGCTGTGGTGTGATGATTTGGGGAAGCATTGCTTACGACAGTCAGTCACCCCTAGTAGTGATGTGAGGGACACTAACAGCTCAGCAATATGTGCAGGACACCCTGCATCCTCTCTTATGGCAGGGCTTCCAACTGGCATTGTTCAGAAGGACAATGCTCATCCCCATACAGCAAAGGGTTCCAAGGAATGTCTCTGCCAGATTGCAACACTTCATTGGCCTACCAGGTCGCAAGATTTATTGCCAATTGAGCATTTATGGGACCAGCAGGGGGATGCCAGCTTCAGCAACCTATGAGTCTGCAGGTTCTACAGACCCAGCTGCAACATCTGTTGGCAAATATTCCGCAGGATACTATATGGAACCTGTATGCCTCCATCTCCAGCCATATCTCATCTTGTGGCCAGACTAGAGAACGGCCTTATATAGTACTAGAGCCTTCTTTCGGTTGTACAGTTCCCCCAATAAACATATCTATCAAATATACAGTTTCATTCTATTCTAGGAAATCCTTCTTGGTGCTTTTTTATTTTATTTTTGTCATTGGGTAAATTTCCCCTGTGTACTCTGGTTCCCCAGTGGTCTCTGTTTCTCTGCTTCCAACAATCATGTGGTCTGTCAACACATGACTGATGCAGCCAGTCGTTAGCTGTAGTGGTGATATACTGAAATCACCCCTGTGTCCATTGCTTGGCTGCAACAGTTACATGTGGAAATGACACAACATCACTGCAGCAGGTTAAACATAGACCAGTGGGGAACCAGGACAATGTGGGCATGAAAGCGGCGGGTGATTGGTTAAGTATGACACCTTTTGATATTTTAAATCATTATCAGCTTTTTGTATAATATTTAATGGAACTGAAAAACTAAAGAGCTTCTAATAATTTAAAATGACCGCCAGCACTAAGAGCAATAAGTGTAAATCTACCATTTTGCAGTACATTTAATTTATTGATCAGCTTTTATGAGGGTCTTTTTGGGAATGAAATGCAGAAAAACAGGAAGATAGCTTTTTCCTGTTTGTTTTTTTTTTTTCTATTTTCTGTCTACTGTGTGGTAAAAATAACATGTTATTTTATTCCAGGAATCATTAACAAATATGTATATTTTAAAGGGGTTATCCCATCTTAGACAATGGGCATATTTCTAGGATATGCCCCTATTGTCTGATAGGAAGAAGAACGGAGCCGGGGAGAGTTGCGGCTGGAGGACCCCGGGTTTCCCAGGGTCCGTCCACCACTAGGCGCAGCTCCCTGCCTCTCCCATGGAAGTGAATGGGAGCGCATGCGCGGCTACCGCTCCCATTCATTTCTATGGGCCCGACGGAAATAGCCGAGCCATCGCTTGGCTATTTTCAGCTGGATCCATAGAAATGAATGGAGGGCGGCTGAGCATGCGCAGTGCGCCCTCCTCAACTTTCTCCGCTCCGTTCTCTTTCTAGGTGCGAGTCCCAGAGGTGGGACCCGCACCTATCAGACAATGTATGCCCCCGTTGTCTAAGATGGTATAATCCCTTTAATGTTGTATGTCTGCACAATAAATACCGTACATATTGGGGGGGAAAAGAAAAAGGTGTTTTTTGTGTTGGTGCATTGCATAGTTTTTTGTTTTTTTTAAACGTAGATCAATATAACTATATGGACTTTATTTTTTATAACTGGTTGTAGTTTACAAGAACCATACAATCCCCATTCAATCACAGTGTACAAAAATCCATGGTGTATATGACATGCTTTGGATTTTCAGATCTGCAGTATGCCCTTTCTGTTGAGGAAATGTCATGGGGATTCACCGGGGATTTCATTCATAACCATGCACTCAGTGGGTTCCACAGCTCAATCCCAGTGAATACTCCCCAGATAATAACGCTGCCACCGCCAGCTTGTGTTCTTTCAGCAAAGGTCGCAGGCTGTTTGTTCTCTGCTGTTTCCCATGTCCTTCCATGTGATGAAGCAGAAAACATGACTTATCAGAGAATGCAAAGTAGTAAGAAGCAATTCTGATACTGCTGCAAAAAGTGAAGCCTTTTCTGCTGATGCAACTTCGTTGTTTTAGACACGTCTGGTAACCCCCTGGTTCATTTTGGTGGGGAGCTGCTCCACTGTAGCAAATCCTTGCACATCTTCGTAGGCAATGTTTACCATTCACATCAATGGCACATGGTGTTCCGCAGTTTCTACCTCTCTTATTTACAATTTACACTTTCACCACAGCAGCACATGAACAGTTCACAAACTACACAGTTTCAGAAATACTGCCATCCTTGGCCCAAAAGCCAATAATCATCTCTTTTTGCAGCTCTGATAAATCGCCTCTTTTACCCATGACACAAACAAGGGATGTGTGTGCAGACAGCTTATTGCACACCTTTATATACTCACCAAGGCAGCTCACGACACGTGACTTTATGAGCTTTCCGCTGCCAACGTCAAAAGTAGGAAATAGTCATAATAATGTGTAGTGCCCTGGACGTTTGTACATTTGTGGACATTTTCCAGTTTCCCCTATGCAAAGTTAAAAATTCTTACTTTATTTTTCTTAACTTATACTTTTTATTACTCTGGTACTGCATTTCATATGTATGTTGTGATATACAGTATCTCACAAAAGTGAGTACACCCCTCACATTTTTGTAAATATTTTATATTTTCATGGGACAACTCTGAAGATATGACACTTTGACACAATGTAAAATAGTCAGTGTACAGCGTGTATAACAGTGTAATGTGGGGTGCCCTCAAAATAACTCAACACTAGAGTTGAGCGAACACCTGGATGTTCGGGTTCGAGAAGTTCGGCCGAACATCCCGGAAATGTTCGGGTTCGGGATCCGAACCCGATCCGAACTTCGTCCCGAACCCGAACCCCATTGAAGTCAATGGGGACCCGAACTTTTCGGCACTAAAACGGCTGTAAAACAGCCCAGGAAAGGGCTAGAGGGCTGCAAAAGGCAGCAACATGTAGGTAAATCCCCTGCAAACAAATGTGGATAGGGAAATGAATTAAAATAAAAATTAAATAAATAAAAATTAACCAAAATCAATTGGAGAGAGGTTCCATAGCAGAGAATCTGGCTTCCCGTCACCCACCACTGGAACAGTCCATTCTCAGATATTTAGGCCCCGGCACCCAGGCAGAGGAGAGAGGTCCCGTAACAGACAATCTGGCTTCATGTCAGCAGAGAATCAGTCTTCATGTCATAGCAGAGAATCAGGCTTCACGTCAGCCACCACTGCAACAGTCCATTGTCATAAATTTAGGCCCAGCACCCAGGCAGAGGAGAGAGGTCCCGTAACAGAGGATCTGGCTTCATGTCAGCAGAGAATCAGTCTGCATGTCATAGCAGAGAATCAGGCTTCACGTCAGCCACCACTGCAATAGTCCATTGTCATAAATTTAGGCCCAGCACCCAGGCAGAGGAGAGAGGTCCCGTAACAGACAATCTGGCTTCATGTCAGCAGAGAATTAGTCTGCATGTCATAGCAGAGAATGAGGCTTCACGTCAGCCACCACTGCAACAGTCCATTGGCATATATTTAGGCCTAGCACACAGGCAGAGGAGAGGTTCATTCAACTTTGGGTAGCCTCGCAATATAATGGTAAAATGAAAATAAAAATAGGATTGAATGAGGAAGTGCCCTGGAGTCCAATAATATATGGTTATGGGGAGGTAGTTAATGTCTAATCTGGACAAGGGACGGACAGGTCCTGTGGGATCCATGCCTGGTTCATTTTTATGAACGTCAGCTTGTCCACATTGGCTGTAGACAGGCGGCTGCGTTTGTCTGTAATGACGCCCCCTGCCGTGCTGAATACACGTTCAGACAAAACGCTGGCTGCCGGGCAGGCCAGCACCTCCAAGGCATAAAAGGCTAGCTCTGGCCACGTGGACAATTTAGAGACCCAGAAGTTGAATGGGGCCGAACCATCAGTCAGTACGTGGAGGGGTGTGCACACGTACTGTTCCACCATGTTAGTGAAATGTTGCCTCCTGCTAACACGTTGCGTATCAGGTGGTGGTGCAGTTAGCTGTGGCGTGTTGACAAAAGTTTTCCACATCTCTGCCATGCTAACCCTGCCCTCAGAGGAGCTGGCCGTGACACAGCTGCCTTGGCGACCTCTTGCTCCTCCTCTGCCTTGGCCTTGGGCTTCCACTTGTTCCCCTGTGACATTTGGGAATGCTCTCAGTAGCGCGTCTACCAACGTGCGCTTGTACTCGCGCATCTTCCTATCACGCTCCAGTGCAGGAAGTAAGGTGGGCACATTGTCTTTGTAGCGTGGATCCAGCAGGGTGGCAACCCAGTAGTCCGCACAGGTTAAAATGTGGGCAACTCTGCTGTCGTTGCGCAGGCACTGCAGCATGTAGTCGCTCATGTGTGCCAGGCTGCCCAGGGGTAAGGACAAGCTGTCCTCTGTGGGAGGCGTATCGTCATCGTCCTGCCTTTCCCCCCAGCCACGCACCAGTGATGGACCCGAGCTGCGTTGGGTGCCACCCCGCTGTGACCATGCTTCATCCTCATCCTCCTCCACCTCCTCCTCATCCTCGTCCTCCTCGTCCTCCAGTAGTGGGCCCTGGCTGGCCACATTTGTACCTGGCCTCTGCTGTTGCCAAAAACCTCCCTCTGAGTCACTTCGAAGAGACTGGCCTGAAAGTGCTAAAAATGACCCCTCTTCCTCCTCCTCCTCCTCCTCCTCCTGGGCCACCTCCTCTTCCATCATCGCCCTAAGTGTTTTCTCAAGGAGACATAGAAGTGGTATTGTAACGCTGATAACGGTGTCATCGCCACTGGCCATGTTGGTGGAGTACTCGAAACAGCGCAACAGGGCACACAGGTCTCGCATGGAGGCCCAGTCATTGGTGGTGAAGTGGTGCTGTTCTGTAGTGCGACTGACCCGTGCGTGCTGCAGCTGAAACTCCACTATGGCCTGCTGCTGCTCGCACAGTCTGTCCAGCATGTGCAAGGTGGAGTTCCACCTGGTGGGCACGTCGCATATGAGGCGGTGAGCGGGAAGGCCGAAGTTACGCTGTAGCGCAGACAGGCGAGCAGCAGCAGGATGTGAACGCCGGAAGCGCGAACAGACGGCCCGCACTTTATGCAGCAGCTCTGACATGTCGGGGTAGTTGTGAATGAACTTCTGCACCACCAAATTCAGCACATGCGCCAAGCAAGGGATGTGCGTCAAATTGGCTAGTCCCAGAGCTGCAACGAGATTTCGCCCATTATCACACACCACCAGGCCGGGCTTGAGGCTCACCGGCAGCAACCACTCGTCGGTCTGTTGTTCAATACCCCGCCACAACTCCTGTGCGGTGTGGGGCCTGTCCCCCAAACATATGAGTTTCAGAATGGCCTGCTGACGTTTACCCCGGGCTGTGCTGAAGTTGGTGGTGAAGGTGTGTGGCTGACTGGATGAGCAGGTGGAAGAAGAGGAGGAGGAAGCCGAGAAGGAGGAGGTGGCAACAGGAGGCAAAGAATGTTGCCCTGCGATTCTTGGCGGCGGAAGGACGTGCGCCGAACAGCTCTCCGCCTGGGGCCCAGCTGCCACTACATTTACCCAGTGTGCAGTTAGGGAGATATAGCGTCCCTGGCCGTGCTTACTGGTCCACGTATCTGTGGTTAGGTGGACCTTGCCACAGATGGCGTTGCGCAGTGCACACTTGATTTTATCGGATACTTGGTTGTGCAGGGAAGGCACGGCTCTCTTGGAGAAGTAGTGCCGGCTGGGAACAACATACTGTGGGACAGCAAGCGACATGAGCTGTTTGAAGCTGTCTGTGTCCACCAGCCTAAATGACAGCATTTCATAGGCCAGTAGTTTAGAAATGCTGGCATTCAGGGCCAGGGATCGAGGGTGGCTAGGTGGGAATTTACGCTTTCTATCAAATGTTTGTGAGATGGAGAGCTGAACGCTGGCGTGTGACATGGTTGAGACGCTTGGTGACGGAGGTGGTGGTGGTGGTGTTGGTGGTACATCCCCTGTTTGCTGGGCGGCAGGTGCCAACGTTCCTCCAGAGGCGGAGGAAGAGGCCGAGGCGGCAGCAGCAGAATAGGCCGAGGTGGCAGCAGCAGAAGAGGTAGCAGGGGGAGCCTGAGTGACTTCCTTGGTTTTAAGGTGTTTACTCCACTGCAGTTCATGCTTTGCATGCAGGTGCCTGGTCATGCAGGTTGTGCTCAGGTTCAGAACGTTAATGCCTCGCTTCAGGCTCTGATGGCACAGCGTGCAAACCACTCGGGTCTTGTCGTCAGCACATTGTTTGAAGAAGTGCCATGCCAGGGAACTCCTTGAAGCTGCCTTTGGGGTGCTCGGTCCCAGATGGCGGCGGTCAGTAGCAGGCGGAGTCTCTTGGCGGCGGGTGTTCTGCTTTTGCCCACTGCTCCCTCTTTTGCTACGCTGTTGGCTCGGTCTCACCACTGCCTCTTCCTCCGAACTGTGAAAGTCAATGGCACGACCTTCATTCCATGTGGGGTCTAGGACCTCATCGTCCCCTGCATCGTCTTCCACCCAGTCTTGATCCCTGACCTCCTGTTCAGTCTGCACACTGCAGAAAGACGCAGCAGTTGGCACCTGTGTTTCGTCATCATCAGAGACATGCTGAGGTGGTATTCCCATGTCCTCATCATCAGGAAACATAAGTGGTTGTGCGTCAGTGCATTCTATGTCTTTCACCGCTGGGGAAGGGCTAGGTGGATGCCCTTGGGAAACCCTGCCAGCGGAGTCTTCAAACAGCATAAGAGACTGCTGCATAACTTGAGGCTGAGACAGTTTCCCTGGTATGCATGGGGGTGATGTGACAGACTGATGGGGTTGGTTTTCAGGCGCCATCTGTGCGCTTTCTGCAGAAGACTGGGTGGGAGATAATGTGAACGTGCTGGATCCACTGTCGGCCACCCAATTGACTAATGCCTGTACCTGCTCAGGCCTTACCATCCTTAGAACGGCATTGGGCCCCACCATATATCGCTGTAAATTCTGGCGGCTACTGGGACCTGAGGTAGTTGGTACACTAGGACGTGTGGATGTGGCAGAACGGCCACGTCCTCTCCCAGCACCAGAGGGTCCACTAACACCACCACGACCATGTCCACGTCCGCGTCCCTTACTAGATGTTTTTCTCATTGTTATGGTTCACCACAACAACAAATATATTATTTGGCCCAATGTATTGTATTCAAATTCAGCGGAATATAAATTTGAGGCCTAGTATTTAGGCGCTGGGTGACCGGTATGGATTTAGTGACAGAATTAGACTTGGAAATGCACAGAAGCGTGTGTGTGAAGTTATTCTGAATGACCCTATGTGCACCTTGAATATTATATACCCTTTTAGGGATAGATTTCAAATAGCTCTGATATAGCAGGAACCACTAAATTATGAAATTGCTAAATTGGGAATTGTACTTCAACCCAGAACAAAAAATGTGCTTTGACGGACACTAAATAACTTTCCCAGCTACAACAGGACAGCGGTAACGAGAGATTTAGCGGGATATAAATTTGAGGCCTAGTATTTAGGCGCTGGGTGACCGGTATGGATTTAGTGACAGAATTAGACTTGGAAATGCACAGAAGCGTGTGTGTGAAGTTATTCTGAATGACCCTATGTGCACCTTGAATATTATATACCCTTTTAGGGATAGATTTCAAATAGCTCTGATATAGCAGGAACCACTAAATTATGAAATTGCTAAATTGGGAATTGTACTTCAACCCAGAACAAAAAATGTGCTTTGACGGACACTAAATAACTTTCCCAGCTACAACAGGACAGCGGTAACGAGAGATTTAGCGGGATATAAATTTGAGGCCTAGTATTTAGGCGCTGGGTGACCGGTATGGATTTAGTGACAGAATTAGACTTGGAAATGCACAGAAGCGTGTGTGTGAAGTTATTCTGAATGACCCTATGTGCACCTTGAATATTATATACCCTTTTAGGGATAGATTTCAAATAGCTCTGATATAGCAGGAACCACTAAATTATGAAATTGCTAAATTGGGAATTGTACTTCAACCCAGAACAAAAAATGTGCTTTGACGGACACTAAATAACTTTCCCAGCTACAACAGGACAGCGGTAACGAGAGATTTAGCGGGATATAAATTTGAGGCCTAGTATTTAGGCGCTGGGTGACCGGTATGGATTTAGTGACAGAATTAGACTTGGAAATGCACAGAAGCGTGTGTGTGAAGTTATTCTGAATGACCCTATGTGCACCTTGAATATTATATACCCTTTTAGGGATAGATTTCAAATAGCTCTGATATAGCAGGAACCACTAAATTATGAAATTGCTAAATTGGGAATTGTACTTCAACCCAGAACAAAAAATGTGCTTTGACGGACACTAAATAACTTTCCCAGCTACAACAGGACAGCGGTAACGAGAGATTTAGCGGGATATAAATTTGAGGCCTAGTATTTAGGCGCTGGGTGACCGGTATGGATTTAGTGACAGAATTAGACTTGGAAATGCACAGTAGCGTGTGTGTGAAGTTATTCTGAATGACCCTATGTGCACCTTGAATATTATATACCCTTTTAGGGATAGATTTCAAATAGCTCTGATATAGCAGGAACCACTAAATTATGAAATTGCTAAATTGGGAATTGTACTTCAACCCAGAACAAAAAATGTGCTTTGACGGACACTAAATAACTTTCCCAGCTACAACAGGACAGCGGTAACGAGAGATTTAGCGGGATATAAATTTGAGGCCTAGTATTTAGGCGCTGGGTGACCGGTATGGATTTAGTGACAGAATTAGACTTGGAAATGCACAGAAGCGTGTGTGTGAAGTTATTCTGAATGACCCTATGTGCACCTTGAATATTATATACCCTTTTAGGGATAGATTTCAAATAGCTCTGATATAGCAGGAACCACTAAATTATGAAATTGCTAAATTGGGAATTGTACTTCAACCCAGAACAAAAAATGTGCTTTGACGGACACTAAATAACTTTCCCAGCTACAACAGGACAGCGGTAACGAGAGATTTAGCGGGATATAAATTTGAGGCCTAGTATTTAGGCGCTGGGTGACCGGTATGGATTTAGTGACAGAATTAGACTTGGAAATGCACAGAAGCGTGTGTGTGAAGTTATTCTGAATGACCCTATGTGCACCTTGAATATTATATACCCTTTTAGGGATAGATTTCAAATAGCTCTGATATAGCAGGAACCACTAAATTATGAAATTGCTAAATTGGGAATTGTACTTCAACCCAGAACAAAAAATGTGCTTTGACGGACACTAAATAACTTTCCCAGCTACAACAGGACAGCGGTAACGAGAGATTTAGCGGGATATAAATTTGAGGCCTAGTATTTAGGCGCTGGGTGACCGGTATGGATTTAGTGACAGAATTAGACTTGGAAATGCACAGAAGCGTGTGTGTGAAGTTATTCTGAATGACCCTATGTGCACCTTGAATATTATATACCCTTTTAGGGATAGATTTCAAATAGCTCTGATATAGCAGGAACCACTAAATTATGAAATTGCTAAATTGGGAATTGTACTTCAACCCAGAACAAAAAATGTGCTTTGACGGACACTAAATAACTTTCCCAGCTACAACAGGACAGCGGTAACGAGAGATTTAGCGGGATATAAATTTGAGGCCTAGTATTTAGGCGCTGGGTGACCGGTATGGATTTAGTGACAGAATTAGACTTGGAAATGCACAGTAAGCGTGTGTGTGAAGTTATTCTGAATGACCCTATGTGCACCTTGAATATTATATACCCTTTTAGGGATAGATTTCAAATAGCTCTGATATAGCAGGAACCACTAAATTATGAAATTGCTAAATTGGGAATTGTACTTCAACCCAGAACAAAAAATGTGCTTTGACGGACACTAAATAACTTTCCCAGCTACAACAGGACAGCGGTAACGAGAGATTTAGCGGGATATAAATTTGAGGCCTAGTATTTAGGCGCTGGGTGACCGGTATGGATTTAGTGACAGAATTAGACTTGGAAATGCACAGAAGCGTGTGTGTGAAGTTATTCTGAATGACCCTATGTGCACCTTGAATATTATATACCCTTTTAGGGATAGATTTCAAATAGCTCTGATATAGCAGGAACCACTAAATTATGAAATTGCTAAATTGGGAATTGTACTTCAACCCAGAACAAAAAATGTGCTTTGACGGACACTAAATAACTTTCCCAGCTACAACAGGACAGCGGTAACGAGAGATTTAGCGGGATATAAATTTGAGGCCTAGTATTTAGGCGCTGGGTGACCGGTATGGATTTAGTGACAGAATTAGACTTGGAAATGCACAGAAGCGTGTGTGTGAAGTTATTCTGAATGACCCTATGTGCACCTTGAATATTATATACCCTTTTAGGGATAGATTTCAAATAGCTCTGATATAGCAGGAACCACTAAATTATGAAATTGCTAAATTGGGAATTGTACTTCAACCCAGAACAAAAAATGTGCTTTGACGGACACTAAATAACTTTCCCAGCTACAACAGGACAGCGGTAACGAGAGATTTAGCGGGATATAAATTTGAGGCCTAGTATTTAGGCGCTGGGTGACCGGTATGGATTTAGTGACAGAATTAGACTTGGAAATGCACAGAAGCGTGTGTGTGAAGTTATTCTGAATGACCCTATGTGCACCTTGAATATTATATACCCTTTTAGGGATAGATTTCAAATAGCTCTGATATAGCAGGAACCACTAAATTATGAAATTGCTAAATTGGGAATTGTACTTCAACCCAGAACAAAAAATGTGCTTTGACGGACACTAAATAACTTTCCCAGCTACAACAGGACAGCGGTAACGAGAGATTTAGCGGGATATAAATTTGAGGCCTAGTATTTAGGCGCTGGGTGACCGGTATGGATTTAGTGACAGAATTAGACTTGGAAATGCACAGAAGCGTGTGTGTGAAGTTATTCTGAATGACCCTATGTGCACCTTGAATATTATATACCCTTTTAGGGATAGATTTCAAATAGCTCTGATATAGCAGGAACCACTAAATTATGAAATTGCTAAATTGGGAATTGTACTTCAACCCAGAACAAAAAATGTGCTTTGACGGACACTAAATAACTTTCCCAGCTACAACAGGACAGCGGTAACGAGAGATTTAGCGGGATATAAATTTGAGGCCTAGTATTTAGGCGCTGGGTGACCGGTATGGATTTAGTGACAGAATTAGACTTGGAAATGCACAGTAAGCGTGTGTGTGAAGTTATTCTGAATGACCCTATGTGCACCTTGAATATTATATACCCTTTTAGGGATAGATTTCAAATAGCTCTGATATAGCAGGAACCACTAAATTATGAAATTGCTAAATTGGGAATTGTACTTCAACCCAGAACAAAAAATGTGCTTTGACGGACACTAAATAACTTTCCCAGCTACAACAGGACAGCGGTAACGAGAGATTTAGCGGGATATAAATTTGAGGCCTAGTATTTAGGCGCTGGGTGACCGGTATGGATTTAGTGACAGAATTAGACTTGGAAATGCACAGAAGCGTGTGTGTGAAGTTATTCTGAATGACCCTATGTGCACCTTGAATATTATATACCCTTTTAGGGATAGATTTCAAATAGCTCTGATATAGCAGGAACCACTAAATTATGAAATTGCTAAATTGGGAATTGTACTTCAACCCAGAACAAAAAATGTGCTTTGACGGACACTAAATAACTTTCCCAGCTACAACAGGACAGCGGTAACGAGAGATTTAGCGGGATATAAATTTGAGGCCTAGTATTTAGGCGCTGGGTGACCGGTATGGATTTAGTGACAGAATTAGACTTGGAAATGCACAGAAGCGTGTGTGTGAAGTTATTCTGAATGACCCTATGTGCACCTTGAATATTATATACCCTTTTAGGGATAGATTTCAAATAGCTCTGATATAGCAGGAACCACTAAATTATGAAATTGCTAAATTGGGAATTGTACTTCAACCCAGAACAAAAAATGTGCTTTGACGGACACTAAATAACTTTCCCAGCTACAACAGGACAGCGGTAACGAGAGATTTAGCGGGATATAAATTTGAGGCCTAGTATTTAGGCGCTGGGTGACCGGTATGGATTTAGTGACAGAATTAGACTTGGAAATGCACAGTAAGCGTGTGTGTGAAGTTATTCTGAATGACCCTATGTGCACCTTGAATATTATATACCCTTTTAGGGATAGATTTCAAATAGCTCTGATATAGCAGGAACCACTAAATTATGAAATTGCTAAATTGGGAATTGTACTTCAACCCAGAACAAAAAATGTGCTTTGACGGACACTAAATAACTTTCCCAGCTACAACAGGACAGCGGTAACGAGAGATTTAGCGGGATATAAATTTGAGGCCTAGTATTTAGGCGCTGGGTGACCGGTATGGATTTAGTGACAGAATTAGACTTGGAAATGCACAGAAGCGTGTGTGTGAAGTTATTCTGAATGACCCTATGTGCACCTTGAATATTATATACCCTTTTAGGGATAGATTTCAAATAGCTCTGATATAGCAGGAACCACTAAATTATGAAATTGCTAAATTGGGAATTGTACTTCAACCCAGAACAAAAAATGTGCTTTGACGGACACTAAATAACTTTCCCAGCTACAACAGGACAGCGGTAACGAGAGATTTAGCGGGATATAAATTTGAGGCCTAGTATTTAGGCGCTGGGTGACCGGTATGGATTTAGTGACAGAATTAGACTTGGAAATGCACAGAAGCGTGTGTGTGAAGTTATTCTGAATGACCCTATGTGCACCTTGAATATTATATACCCTTTTAGGGATAGATTTCAAATAGCTCTGATATAGCAGGAACCACTAAATTATGAAATTGCTAAATTGGGAATTGTACTTCAACCCAGAACAAAAAATGTGCTTTGACGGACACTAAATAACTTTCCCAGCTACAACAGGACAGCGGTAACGAGAGATTTAGCGGGATATAAATTTGAGGCCTAGTATTTAGGCGCTGGGTGACCGGTATGGATTTAGTGACAGAATTAGACTTGGAAATGCACAGAAGCGTGTGTGTGAAGTTATTCTGAATGACCCTATGTGCACCTTGAATATTATATACCCTTTTAGGGATAGATTTCAAATAGCTCTGATATAGCAGGAACCACTAAATTATGAAATTGCTAAATTGGGAATTGTACTTCAACCCAGAACAAAAAATGTGCTTTGACGGACACTAAATAACTTTCCCAGCTACAACAGGACAGCGGTAACGAGAGATTTAGCGGGATATAAATTTGAGGCCTAGTATTTAGGCGCTGGGTGACCGGTATGGATTTAGTGACAGAATTAGACTTGGAAATGCACAGAAGCGTGTGTGTGAAGTTATTCTGAATGACCCTATGTGCACCTTGAATATTATATACCCTTTTAGGGATAGATTTCAAATAGCTCTGATATAGCAGGAACCACTAAATTATGAAATTGCTAAATTGGGAATTGTACTTCAACCCAGAACAAAAAATGTGCTTTGACGGACACTAAATAACTTTCCCAGCTACAACAGGACAGCGGTAACGAGAGATTTAGCGGGATATAAATTTGAGGCCTAGTATTTAGGCGCTGGGTGACCGGTATGGATTTAGTGACAGAATTAGACTTGGAAATGCACAGAAGCGTGTGTGTGAAGTTATTCTGAATGACCCTATGTGCACCTTGAATATTATATACCCTTTTAGGGATAGATTTCAAATAGCTCTGATATAGCAGGAACCACTAAATTATGAAATTGCTAAATTGGGAATTGTACTTCAACCCAGAACAAAAAATGTGCTTTGACGGACACTAAATAACTTTCCCAGCCACAACAGGACAGCGGTAACGAGAGATTTAGCGGGATATAAATTTGAGGCCTAGTATTTAGGCGCTGGGTGACCGGTATGGATTTAGTGACAGAATTAGACTGGGATATGGCCAAAAAATAACCACACTATTGCTGGTTAAATGCACTTGGTGACGGGCGCAGCTTGCCCCTGATGTAGTATATGGCCAAAAAATGAACAGACTATTGCTGGTTAAATGCACTTGGTGTCACAGCTTGACCAACCACACTACTGAGGGTTAAATGCACTTGGTGACGGGCGCAGCTTGCCCCTGATGTAGTATATGGCCAAAAAATGAACAGACTATTGCTGGTTAAATGCACTTGGTGTGACAGCTTCACCCTGATGTAGGCTTTAGCCAAAAAACAACCACACCATTGAGGGTTAAATGCACTTGGTGACAGGCGCAGCTTGCCCCTGATTTAGTATATGGCCAAAAAATGAACAGACTATTGCTGGTTAAATGCACTTGGTGTGACAGCTTCACCCTGATGTAGGCTTTAGCCAAAAAACAACCACACCATTGAGGGTTAAATGCACTTGGTGACAGGCGCAGCTTGCCCCTGATTTAGTATATGGCCAAAAAATGAACAGACTATTGCTGGTTAAATGCACTTGGTGTGACAGCTTCACCCTGATGTAGGCTTTAGCCAAAAAACAACCACACCATTGAGGGTTAAATGCACTTGGTCGCAGCTTGGATGCACTTGGTCGCAGCACCGCACAAGACACAAAATGGCCGCCGATCACCCCATAAAAAAGTGACTGACAAACGGTCTGGGCAGCCTAAAAACAGTGAGTGAGCATTTGAGTATCAGCAGCTCAATGATGCACAGCTGCAGATCGATCGATTAATCAAGTGAAGTCCTTTGGAGGAGTTAATCTGCCTAATCTCGCCCTACTGTCGCATCCGCAACCTCTCCCTACGCTAATCAGAGCAGAGTGACGGGCGGCGCTATGTGACTCCAGCTTAAATAGAGGCTGGGTCACATGGTGCTCTGGCCAATCACAGCCATGCCAATAGTAGGCATGGCTGTGACGGCCTCTTGGGGCAAGTAGTATGACGCTTGTTGATTGGCTGCTTTGCAGCCTTTCAAAAAGCGCCAAGAAAGCGTCACAAAAGCGCCAAGAAAGCGACGAACACCGAACCCGAACCCGGACTTTTACGAAAATGTCCGGGTTCGGGTCCGTGTCACGGACACCCCAAAATTCGGTACGAACCCGAACTATACAGTTCGAGTTCGCTCATCCCTACTCAACACACAGCCACTAATGTCTAAACCGCTGGTAACAAAAGTGAGTACCTAAGTACCCCTAAGTGAAAATTGACAAATTGTGCCCAAAGTATCAATATTTTGCGTGGCCACCATCATTTTCCAGCACTGCCTTAACTCACTTGGGCATGGATTTCTCTAGAGCTTCAAAGGTTGCCACTGGAATGCCCCACAGATGCTCAAAAGGGTTTAGGTCTGGAAACATGCTTGGCTTGTCCAGCACCTTTACCCTTTAGATTCTTTAGCAAAGCAGTGATTGTCTTGAAGGTGTGTTTGGGGTTATCATGTTGAAATACTGCCCTGCAGCCTAGTTTCCGAAGTGAGGGGACCATGCTATGCTTCAGCATGTCACAGTACATGTTGGTATCCAGCCAGCAGCACTCATGCAGCCCCAAACCATGGAACTTCCACCACCATGCTTGACTTTAGGCAAGACACACTTGTCTTTGTACTCCTCAGTTGGTTGACACCATCTGAACCAAATACATTTATCTTGGTCTCATCAGACCACAGGACATGGTTCCAGTAATCCATATCCTTAGTCTGCTTGTCTTCAGCAAACTGCAGGCTTTCTTGTGCATCATCTTTATAAAAGGCTTCCTTCTGGGACGACATGTGGTGTATGGTCTGAGCACCCTGACAGGCTGACCCCCCCCCCCCCCCCACACCCCTTTTGCCTTTGCAGCAATGCTGACATTACTCATATACACATACATCTATTTTGAAAAAACAACCTCTGGATATGACGCTGAGCACGTGCACTGAACTTCTTTGGTCGACCATGGAGAGTCCTGTTCTAAGTGGAACCTGTATTGTTAAACCACTGTATGGTTATAGCAATAGTGCTGCAGCGCAGTTTCAGGATGTTGGCAATCTTCTTACTAGGCCATCTTTATGTAGAGGAACAATTCTTTTTTTCAAATCCTCAGAGTTCTTTACCATGCTGTGCCATGTTGAACTTCCAGTGACCAGTATGAGAGAGTGTGAGAGCGATAACACCAAATTTAACACATCTGCTCCCCATTCACACTAAGACCGCATAACACTAACGAGTCACTTGACACCGGGGAGGGAAAATGGGTAATTGGACAATTTGGCCATTTTCACTTAGGGGTGTACTCATTTTTGTTGCCAGCGGTTTAGACTTTAATGGCTGTGTGTTGAGTTATTTTGAGAACAAACCGAATTTACACTGTTATACAAGCTGAACACTGACTACTTTATATTGTATCAAAGTGTCATATTTTCATTGTTGTCCCATGAAAAGATACAATAAAATATTTACAATAATGAGGGGTGTACGCTATATCCTGCTCATTTGCACTGTATTTGTAAGGCTTTGTGGAAAGGGTTAATGAATACCGAGAGACTTTTGGGACTTTGAATAAGAAACTGGTAATTTTACACAGCTGCCATAGTTTGAAGAAAAACCTATTTTGGAGCGAAAAAGCCAGACTTATTTACCACCAAAACCAGACAGACTGACCTTTTGAATGTCTGGTTTTAGCTGTGTTGTTATGTCTGAAAACTTGTTTTTGTCTGGAAAAAATGCTATGTCCTTGCCATTGAGTATCATTGAAGCTCCAATGTAATTAATGCCAGACGTGAGTGGTAACTTTGTAATTGTTTGTGCTGAGTTTCTCCACTCCACCCCTCCCACTAGTAGGTTCCAGTCTAGCTAGAAATGGTATATAAGGAGAGCAGTCAGAGTGTTCTGCAGTTAGGGAACAGTGCTTGGAAGAGGAGACTCTGCCAGACTACTGAGTGACCAGAAGAAGACATTGAGGTGGGGATATGCTGCCATAGACCCTGGATCATCAGCCTTTGACCAGGGTACCAGCCTTCTGAAGAGAGAGAGGGACAGCTAGCTCAGGCCTTTCCTCAGCATCAAACCCCTCTTCTGCCAGAGAGGAGACTGGAGAAGCCAGCCTTATGCCTTGTATGTATTCTTTTGCACCTAAATTCCTCCAGTATAGAAGCACACTGGTTTACTGCAGACCCTGACTCTCTGGACTTATTTACTATTGGGGTGCACCACGCCTTTCCATCCCTTTCGGAGAGCAGCAACACGTGGTGACACCTCAACGGTGTCTGGGGAACCCAGCGTAGCGTTGGGGCCATCGCAAACCCGGCCACTGCAAATGTGATGTAATTGTGTATATACCGTATTTTTCGCCCTCTAAGACGGACACGGTGAGTGGCTAATTACGCTTTGGCCAAAATGTACACTAATGCCTCATTCAACATCCAGCATAGAGGCAGGGCAAAGTGCTGATTGCAGATTGCGATTGCATTTGTGTTTTTGCGTTTGTATCTGTATTTCGCCATAGCAATGTGCACCTGCATGCAGGGTTGTGCTGACTGAACCCCCCACATTTTTTTCTTTGTAGTATATATTGGAGGCGTGGCGATCTCCATGCAGTCATGCACACCTGACCAGTTAGTCTGCCCTGGAGGCTGGTTTTAAAGTCAGTATAAAACTGAGTCTGCTTTCATAGCGCCTACCAGTAGCCATTTGGCTCCAGGAGAAGTATATAGTGGGCTCAGCATGCATGTTGGTATTTGCATCCCTGGATCCGATGAAAGCTGTAATGGCACCAGACGGGGTTAAAAGCAGAGTGTGCTTGGCTCATAGAGGCGACCTTGACGCGGTGAGTGGCTAATTACGCTTTGGCCAAAATGTACACTAATGCCGCATTCAACATCCAGCATAAAGGCAGGGCAGAGTGCTGGTTGCAGAGTGTGATTGCATTTGTTTTTTTGCGTTTGTATTTCGCCATAGCAATGTGCATCTGCATACAGGGTTGTGCTGACTGAACCCCCCACATTAGATATGATTACCGTATACTACAGAGAGCGGGGCCCGGTGTAGTAGAATACAGTGACTGCACCGGGCCCCGCTGCCATTACAGAAACAGGTGCCGGCCCTCATTCACTACACAGGGACACTTATGGGGGATCTGTGGATGACACATAAGATGCTATATATGTGTCATCCACAGATGCCCCCATAACAGTGCCATCCACAGATGCCCCCATAATGATCCCCCATAACAGTGCCATCCACATATGCCCCCATAACAGTGCCATCCACAGACCACCATTACGGTAGTTTAAAACCCACAAAAAGCACACCTTTTTTTTTTTCTTCTTATTTTCCTCCACAAAAACCCAGGTGCGTCTTATGGGGCGAAAAATACGGTACATATACATTTTTCCCATAACCATACAATTATTTATTATTATTATATTAAATTAAATTGAAACTGGGAAAATCTGCATAAATTAGATCACTCCTAGTGGTGGCTGCAGGCAGTTAGAATTTTTGATGAAGACTGACATAAAGGCAGGCTCGGACTGGCCCACAGGGGTACAGGGGAATCCCCAGGTGGGCCCCTAGTCTCCCACCCCCTGCACAAATGGCATATAACACAGTAGACTTACTGGATTTCATACATATATTCAATGTACAGCACCTCAACCAGCCTATGTTCATATAAAAAACTTGTTAGATTATTTATTATATTTGAATGTATCCGTATGGTGGGCCCCCAAAATAAATTTTACTGGTGGGCCCTAGGTACCCCAGTCTGACACTGCATAAAGGGATACATATCTTGCTGTTAGTGTAATGTCCGTATACTATATTGAATTGTGTATGTGTGCCCTCCTTTTCTCTGTTATTACTAGAATGTGACTAGGGGACAACTGTTATGAAAAACTGAAAACCCCTTTAGTATCAGAAGAGAGGCAGGGAATGTGTTGTATTTGTGAAGTCAGGTAATTTAATATGCACAATTAAGTTTGGGCTTAATAAACAAAAATGTTTCAAAGGCATCATGCCAGATTATTTATAGAGTGCCTCCAGTTATATATTTCTACTTTAAAAAACAAAACAAAAAACGTTATTTAATGTTGGCCATGTCTCAGCAGCATGGAGTGTTTAAACCTTTCCCGTATTCTTCTCCAATTGAGAGAGATCTATATAAGGCTTCCATTTCTCTTGATACTTGACCAAATAGTTGGTGGCTGCCCTTAATGAAGAGGAACAAGTCATCAGTACTTGACTGAAAGAATATGGGGCTGTATACTATATTAGAAAATGAATTTAGAAAACAAAACTGCTGAAGGTGCACTTTATGGCCTCTTTCACACAAGCAAGTTTTCCATGTTGCAAATGCATAGCACCCAGACTGAATCCTGATGCATTCATTTCAATGGGTATTATGTTAGTAAATATGAAGATGTCTTACAAGGAAACAACCACTAGAGGTCAGGATTAAGCTGTTTTACTAAGACAGGTGTTTCAAATACGCCAGTCTTTTTTTACTCCTAAAATAAGGCGAGCTTAATAAATGAGCCTAATTGACTATAATGGGATCTGCCAGAGATAGGACAGTTCCCAGCATCAGCTCTGGGTTTCAGCCTGACTAAAACTGGTGCATTACTATGCAATGAGTAGGGCATTACAAATAAAGTACCATTTCAATATACAGTACATGCAATAAAAATATTGTTCTTTTGGTAGTTCGGTTGGCCTTTTCTCGTCTGGCCAAAATTCTGGTCACCTTCTACTAAATTCAGTGGTGGACTAACATGTTCAGTAACTACCCTGCTCTCTATTTCCTGCTGGCATAATGATCTCATAGCGAAGTAGCCCAGAAACCTAACAGTGTAGAAGGAAATTTGGGGGGGGGGGGGGGGGGGGGGGGGCATTATGCACAATAGTCCTATTTATCAGTGGTATCGCTGGGACTGTGTGTAAAGGACTATTTTCTATGCAAGGGAGGAAGGGGCTAACAAGAGACGATTGCAGTGCACTCTTGGGGCTGCAGAGGCTTGATAATTTGCTGTCCACCCACAGAAAGGAAATAGAGAAGTCCTCTAGATAAAGTGATTTAAGGTGTATTCCCATCTCAGGCAATGGGGGCATATTGCTAGGATATGCTCCCATTGCCTTATAGGTGCGGGTCCCACCTCTGAGACCCACATCTGCATTGAGTATGGATCCCTGAAGGATGTGGAGGTTGCACTGCGCATGCGCAGCCGCCCTTCATTCATTTCTATGGAGCCGCTGAAAATAGCTGAGCGCTGGCTCGGCTATTTCCGTCGGCGCCATAGAAATTAATGTATGATGCGCTCCCATTAACTTCTATGGGGAGAGCGCTCTGGCCACCACCTTCCCCGCTATGTTCTTTGTGTAAGTTTAGGTCCCAGAGGTGGGACCCGCACCTATCAGACAATGGGGGCATATCCTAACAATATGCCCCCATTGTCTGAGATGGGAATACCCCTTTAGGGCCTCATGCACATGACCTTGTTATAGTCCATGTGCAAGCTGCATTTTTTTGCGGATAGCACAATGAGTCGTTCATTTCTATGGGGCTGTGCATACATCATTATTTTTTGCGGACCTGAGTACCCTTTCTACAAATTATAGAACCGGTCCTATTCTGGAACATATTGCAGACACAAAAAGTAATTTATATTGATGGGAGTTAGAAAAATGCATAATGCATAAAAAAGGTACTGTATCTGTATTTTGCGGATCAAACTACAGACACAGTAGTGTGCATGAAGCCTAATAAAGAGGGAAAAACCCTGAAAATTACATTGGACAATAGCTTTTATTGCCTAGACATAGTTAAAATTATGGTCTCCAGATATTTAAAGGGCTTCTGTCACCCCCAAAACACAAATTTCTTTTTTGGGCTTGTTAAAATCCTTATTTAACGACTATTCCCTATATAGGGCTCTTACCTTGTTCTGTGGCTTTGTTTTCTTAAAAATCGATCTTTTAAAATATGCAAATCACTTCACTACCAGCAAGTAGGGCGTCTACTTGCTGGTAGCCGCCACAAAAAACCGCCCCCTCCTCCTGTTGATTGACAGGGCCAGCGAGCCCTCTCCTCCTCCGGCTGGCCCTGTCAGCATTTCAAGTTCCGCACCTGTCTTTATTCGGCGCAGGCGCTCTGATCGAAGGAGGCTCGCATCCTCAGCACTCCCTCAGTGCGCCTGCGCCGATGACGTCTTCTCTTTCGGTGGAGTCACAAGTTTAGGGGGCACACCAAATAATATACGGAGTGCAAGGGGCGGTGAAAACCAGCATGAGATAATAAAATCCACATATGCATTTAAGCCTAAGTCAGACAATAGTGTTTAATTCCATGACTATATAGTCGCAGACTTAGGCGTTTCCCCATGTCCACATTATATCACTCATCGACTGCTGCCAGAACTTCACGTCAATATGTGTCCGGGTAGGCCAGCATCAAAAGTTACCAGTCCAACTGAAGTGAATAGATCTCATGTTGACCAACATGGCTGAATATTCATGAGTAAGGGTAGGCAACCCAATTGGGTACGTTTCAGATGATAAACACCAGACTTTATTGATAGAAGCCCGTAAACAAGAGCTCTTCATTCAGTCCTTGTGGGGCCACCGTATCCAAATTAAAGATCCATTTCGATTCCAGGTGTAATAATTGGGAAGAAGATGATCCTCCCCTTATATTGGTGCATGCCATGTCTAGGCCGGCAATCCTAAGTCCAGAGGTGATACATTGGTGGCAATCCAGAAAGTGCGCGGCCACTGAGGTCAACGGTTTCTTGGCTTGGGTCCGGTCCCGGCGGGCCAAGGTGATGTTGGATAGATGCTGTTGAATGTGTTTCCGTAACTCCTGACTAGTCTGGCCCACATATAACTTTCCACATTCGCAGATGAGTGCATAGACCACGCTTCTAGTCCGGCAATTGATGTAGTGACCCAGAGGAATTGCAGCTGGATGCCTGCAGGTGGAAAAGGAGTCAGTACAGATCATATATTGACACACATTGCAATTCCCACATGGGTATGTCCCGCGCATCCTGTGTGGGCCTTTGGAAGTGGCTACGTACCAGTTTGTCTCGTAGATTTGGGGCTCTTCGTGCAACAATCTTGGGACATGTATTAACATAGCCACTCAGTTTGGGATCCGCCAATAGGAGGTGCCAGTGTGCGTTCAGTATTGTGTACAGATCACGCCGTTGGTTGTTATACTTAGTGATAAGGTGAACTTGGGTGTTCCGAGGCTTAGGTTTTGATTGCAGCAATTCAGTACGGTCCGCCGCTTTGGCAGTTTCTCTTTCAGTGACGTCATCGGTGCAGGCGCACTGAGGGGATGCTGAGGATGTGAGCCTCCTTCTCTCAGAGCGCCTGCGCTGAATGAAGACAGGCGCGGGATTTGAAATGCTGAAAGGGCCAGCCGGAAGAGGAGAAGGCTCGCTGGCCCTGTCAATCAACAGGAGGAGGGGGCGGTTTTTTGCGGCGGCTACCAGCAAGTAGACGCCCTACTTGCTGGTAGTGAAGTGATTTGCATATTTTAAAAGATCGATTTTTAAGGAAACAAAGCCACAGACAAAGGTAAGAGCCCTATATAGGGAATAGTCGTTAAATAAGGATTTTAACAAGCCCCAAAGAAAATGTGTTTTGGGGGTGACAGAAGCCCTTTAAAGTGGTTTTCTCGGATTTACATATTGATGATCTATGCTTAGGAGAGATCATCAATATCAGATTGGCAGTGGTCCCGGGACATTCACCGATCAGCTGTATGAAGAGGCCATCCATGAATGCTAAAGCCTCTTCCTTGGATTATGATGTCACGTTCATTGGTCACTTGGCCTAAGTACAGGTCAGTCCTATTCAAGTAAGTTGGGATGAGCTGTGATATCAAGCCCAGCCGCTATTAAATAATAGACGGTGCTATGTAAGCTGCGAGAAGGCAGCGATGCTTACCTGAGCTCTGGTGAACACCATGGCTCACCTGCCAATCTCATATTGATAACCTATCCTGAGGATAGGTTATCAATTTTGGAGAAACCTTATAAATTTGCCACTTAAGGGGTAATTTATGACCAAATATATGCCCCTTTTTGGCATATATTTGGCGCAGATTTTGTTGCAAAGGTGATTTGGGACAAAACATGTGACTTCTTCCCCTTCCACGCCATGTACCCCACTAAGGGGTGTGACGTGGGTGTGAAGAGGGCGGGATGACAGCTTTTTGCATAGTAAATGAACAAAATCTACACCAGCAAGGGAGTTGCCATAGATTTAAGCTTGTTGCACTCCATCGGGGGATGCACCTAAGTTGTGTAGAGGCCAGCGTCTCTACATACCTTAGGCGCATCAAGCTCCAGTGCAGGACCAGCGTCTTAAATGTCTGTCTTAATAAATGAGCCCATTAGTGACTGCTGTAAAAAAACATAATGGTGGTCACTAAGGGAATGGAACTGTCAGGAGCTTCATGCTGTCTGAACCACATGCTCCAGGTCCCTGGATACAAACAACTTAAGGCCTCATGCACACGACCGTTGTTTTGCGGTCCGTTTTTCACAGATCCGTTGTTCCGTATCTGAGGTTTTTTTTTCTCTGATTTAAGTCCTGTTTTGTTATTCCACAAAACATATCCGTATTGTTTCTGTATGCAATCCGTTTTTTGCGGATTGGAAATATAAACAGTAACTTATTAATCACCAAACACATGAGCAATATGGGCATAGAAATTCTACAGTATGGATCAGCAAAATACGGATGAAATACAGATGTCTTCCGTGTGCGTTCCATATTTTTTCCGGACCCGTTTACTTGAATGGAGCCTCGGACTGTGATTTGCGGACAATAATGGGACATGCGCTACTTTTTTGAGGAACGGAAATACGGAAACGGAATGCACACGGAGTATCTTCCGTTGTTTTTGCAGACCCATTGAAGTGAATGGTTCTGCATATGGTCCGCAAAAAAAAACAGAACTGAAGCAGAAAGAAAATAAATGTATGTGCATGAGCCCTAACTCTGAGACACTGCAGTGTTTCACAGGGAGAACAGGTCTGCATCATCATATACATGTGAATGGGATATCCACAACCCAGTTCCCATGCAATAGAAGATTTCAGAGCACATTTCAAACTGCATAATGTAAAACAATCCCCCGTAGAAATAAGGGGTTTGTTACTTAGTTTAGGCAGAAACATGAAGGATTAGCCCCATTGAATGACAATGAAATCAATCAAATCCGTTTTTTGCAGCCTCTAACAGGTTTTCCTCCAGGGTTGCCCTGTATTTAGCTCCATCCATCTTACCAGGGGCGTAGCTAGAAATGACTGGGCCCCATAGCAAAAAAAAATTATGGGCCCCCCCTCCCGGATCTCCCACCCCCACATACCTATTGGACCTCCCACCCCTTCCAGAGCTCCCACCCAAACACCCCTCCAGGACCTCCCACCCCAACATCCCCCCCCAAGTGTCGTCCACAGATCCCCCCCTTAAGTGTCGTCCACAGATTCCCCCCCCTTCAGTGTCGTCCACAGATCCCCCCTTTAGTGTTCTCCACAGATCCCCCCTTTAGTGTCGTCCACAGATCCCCCCTTTAGTGTCGTCCACAGATCCCCCCTTTAGTGTCGTCCACAGATCCCCCCTTTAGTGTCGTCCACAGATCCCCCCTTTAGTGTCGTCCACAGATCCCCCCTTTAGTGTCGTCCACAGATCCCCCCTTTAGTGTCGTCCACAGATCCCCCCTTTAGTGTCGTCCACAGATCCCCCCTTTAGTGTCGTCCACAGATCCCCCCTTTAGTGTCGTCCACAGATCCCCTCTTCAGTGTCGTCCACAGATCCCCCTTCAGTGTCCTCCACAGATCCCCCCCTTCAGTGTCCTCCACAGATCCCCCCTTCAGTGTCCTCCACAGATCCCCCCTTCAGTGTCCTCAGTCCTACAGATCTCCTTCAGTGTCCTCCACAGATCCCTTCAGTGTCCTCCACAGATCCCCCCTTCAGTGTCCTCCACAGATCCCCCCCCCTTCAGTGTCCTCCACAGATCCCCCCCCCCTTCAGTGTCCTCCACAGATCCCCCCCTTCAGTGTCCTCCACAGATCCCCCCTTCACTGGCCTACCTCATCTTCTGCTCGTGCAGCAGTGCGCCTCGGCCCGCCTACTCCAGTCCTGACCTGACTACTCCTTCCTTGGCTTCCCCCCAGCCAAGCCGAGCCGCGGACCGCCCAAGCCCCGCCCACTACAGCCGCGGACCGCCCAAGCCCCGCCCACCTGGCTGCCTGGCTGTGTAAAAAAAATAAAATAAAAAAATGAATGCAGTCCGGGACGGGCCCCCAGTGGCGTAGGGCCCCATAGCCACTGCTATGGTTGCTATGGCTATCCCTACGCCACTGCATCTTACCATCAACTCTGTAGAGCTTCCCTGTCCCTGGTGAAGAAAAGCATCCCCACAGCATTATGCTGACACCACCATGTTTCACGATCGGGATTGTGTGTTCAGGGTGATGTGCAGTGTTAGTTTTCTTCTGCACAGAGCATTTTGCATTTAGGCCTAAAAGTTCAACTTTGGTCTCATCTCACCAAAGTACCTTCTTCCATGTTTGCTGTGCCCCCTACATGGCTTGTGGCAAAACTGCAAATTGGACTTCATAAGTCTTGCTTTCAAAAATGTCTCTCTTCTTGCCACTTTTCCAGATTTGTAGAGTACACGACTAATAGTTCTCCCATATGAGCTGTGGATCTCTGCAGCTCTTCCAGAGTGACCATGGCTTTCTTGGCTGCTTCTCTATTAGTGCTCTCTTTGCTTGGGTTGTCAGTCTTGGTAGGTTTTTACTTGTGTCATATTCTATAGCGCTCTGTGAGCTGTTCAAAGCTTGGGAAATTTTGTTATACCCTAACCCTGCTTTATACTTCTCCACAACTTTATTCCTGACCTGTCTGGTGTGTGCCTTGCTTTTCATGATGCTATTTGATTACTAATGTTCTCTAACACACCTCTGAGGCCTTCACAGAACAGCTGTACTTATACTGAGAATAAATTACACAAAGGTGAACTCTATTTACTAATTAGGTGACTTCTGAAGGCTATTGGTCACACTGGATTTTATTTAGGGGTATCAGAGTACAAGGGGCTGAATACAAATGTCACACTTTTCAGATTTTTATTTATTACAAATTTTGAAACCCATCCATCATTTTCTTTTCACTTCACACATGCTTGCAACTTTGTGTTAGCATATCACATAAAATCTCAATAAAATACATTTTAGGCTACATGCACACAAACTTATTTTGTTTCCATGTCCGTTCCGTTTTTTTTTTGCAGATAGGATGCGAACCCATTCATTTCAATAGGTGCACAAAAAATGTGGACAGCACACCGTATGCTGTCCGCATCAGTATGTCTGTTCCTTAGTCCTGCAAAAAAAAATATAGAACATGTCCTGTTCTTGTCTGTTTTAGGCATAGTTACAATGGATCCGCAAAGAAAAAAAAAAAGGATGGCATTCTTTTTTTTTTTTTTTGTAGATCCGCAATTTGCGGATGGCAAAACACATATGTTCGTGTGCATGTAGCCTAAATTTGTGGTTGTAACGTGAAAAAAATTGGAAAAGTTGAAGGGGTATAAATACTTTTTCAAGGCACTGTATATATGTAAAGAATCCTTAGGTTGCAGGCTATGAGTTTGTAATAATCTGTAATGGCTGAGCTCAGAGGCCAGGAAACCATCATACTGTTAGCATTTCTCTGATTTAATACAATATTTGGCCAGACTGTCCACTGGATGTGGGGAGAGCTGGCTTTTCATCCCTGCCTTTGAACACAGCAGTATTAGTTGTGTGAGTCTTATCTGTGGTTTGGCACAAATATGTTTCTTTAGAAATCACAAAACAAATAGAGGAAGTTTCTTTGATGTATTAAATGAGCTATGGCTCTGAAAACACATGGGAGTCTTGGTGTCTGACAAAACTTCATATACAGACGTGGACAAAATTGTTGGTACCCTTTGGTCAATGAAAGAAAAAGTCACAATGGTCACAGAAATAACTTTAATCTGACAAAAGTAATAATAAATTAAAATTCTATAAATGTTAACCAATGAAAGTCAGACATTGTTTTTCAACCATGCTTCAACAGAATTATGTAAAAAAATAAACTCATGAAACAGGCATGGACAAAAATGATGGTACCCCTAACTTAATATTTTGTTGCGCAACCTTTTGAGGCAATCACTGCAATCAAACGCTTCCTGTAACTGTCAATGAGACATCTGCACCTCTCAGCAGGTATTTTGGCCCACTCCTCATGAGCAAACTGCTCCAGTTGTGTCCGGTTTGAAGGGTGCCTTTTCCAGACTGCATGTTTCAGCTCCTTCCAAAGATGCTCAATAGGATTGAGGTCAGGGCTCATAGAAGGCCACTTTAGAATAGTCCAATTTTTTCCTCTTAGCCATTCTTGGGTGTTTTTAGCGGTGTGTTTTGGGTCATTGTCCTGTTGCAAGACCCATGACCTGCGACTGAGACCAAGCTTTCTGACACTGGCTAGTACATTTCTCTCTAGAATTCCTTGATAGTCTTGAGATTTCATTGTACCCTGCACAGATTCAAGACACCCTGTGCCAGACGCAGCAAAGCAGCCCCAGAACATAACAGAGCCTCCTCCATGTTTCACAGTAGGGACAGTGTTCTTTTCTTGATATGCTTCATTTTTTCGTCTGTGAACATACAGCTGATGTGCCTTGGCAAAAACTTCGATTTTTGTCTCATCTGTCCACAGGACATTCTCCCAGAAGCTTTGTGGCTTGTCAACATGTAGTTTGGCATATTCCAGTCTTGCTTTTTTATGATTCGTTTTCAACAATGGTGTCCTCCTTGGTCGTCTCCCATGTAGTCCACTTTGGCTCAAACAACGACGGATGGTGCGATCTGACACTGATGTTCCTTGAGCATGAAGTTCACCTTGAATCTCTTTAGAAGTCTTTCTAGGCTCTTTTGTTACCATTCGGATTATCCGTCTCTTAGATTTGTCATCAATTTTCCTCCTGCGGCCACGTCCAGGGAGGTTGGCTACAGTCCCATGGATCTTAAACTTATGAATAATATGTGCAACTGTACTCACAGGAACATCTAGTTGCTTGGAGATGGTCTTATAGCCTTTACCTTTAACATGCTTGTCTATAATTTTCTTTCTGATCTCTTGAGACAGCTCTTTCCTTTGCTTCCTCTGGTCCATGTCGAGTGTGGTACACACCATATCACCAAACAACACAGTGATTACCTGGAGCCATATATATAGGCCCAATGGCTGATTACAAGGTTGTAGACACCTGTGATGCTAATTAGTGGACACACCTTGAATTAACATGTCCCTTTGGTCACATTATGTTCTGTGTTTTCTAGGGGTACCATCATTTTTGTCCATGCCTGTTTCATGAGTTTATTTTTTTACATAATTCTGTTGAAGCATGGTTGAAAAACAATGTCTGACTTTCATTGGTTAACATTTATAGAATTTTAATTTATTATTACTTTTGTCAGATTAAAGTTATTTCTGTGACCATTGTGACTTTTTCTTTCATTGACCAAAGGGTACCAACAATTTTGTCCACGTCTGTAATATTCATTTCAGGATGTGCATCCTTATATTTGGTGTAGAAATTGTCAGTAGTTCTATAACAGAGCACTTAGGGGCTTGGAAAGGAAGAATCCATACCCCCAAATTGCTGTACATACACATTATACAAAGAACTAACACAAACTGCATCATAATATTTCTACATTGGTGCAGAAAATCATACCAGGAAGCCATATTTTATTTTCATTCAACTATAATAACCTCTGGTTATCTATACAAATTGACATTATAAGCTGTTACCATTATTATTATTTATTTGAAAGCGTCGTTAACCCCTTCTGTACTGAGCAACTTTTCACCTTAAATCCCAGGCCGATTTTTGCAAATCTGGTATGTGTCACTTTATGTGGTAATAACTTTGAAACGCTTTTACTTATCCAAACCATTCTGAGATTGTTTTCGTGTGACACATAGTACTTCATGTAATACATTTGAGTCAATATGTTTTACCTTTATTTATTTATTTATAAATTTTGGAAAATAGTTATTATTTTACATTTCCTATACATCCACTACTGTTATTTTAAATGATCCCATTTTAAAAATTACACCCCTCAATTTATTCTAAACTGATTTTCCAAACTTTGTTAACCTCGTTTGGTATTCCACAAGAATTAAAGGAAAATGGAGGTGAAATTTTCTTGCAGATTTTCCATTTTTATCCATTTTTCCTGTACCACAGCAAGGGTTAACAGCCAAACTCAATATTTCTAACCCTGATTCTGCAGTTTACAGAAACACCCAATATGTGGACATAAACTGCTGTATGGGCACAATGCAGAGCTCAGAAGGGAATGAGCACCATATGGTTTTGGAGGGCAGATTTTACTGGTTGCCATGTCGCCTTTGAAGACCCCCCCTGAGACACCCTTTCAGTAGAAACTCCCAAAAAGTAACCCCATTTTAGAAAATATAGGAGAGGGTGACAGTTTTTTTTTTTTTTTTTTATATTGACAATTTTTATAGTTTTTTCCATTTTCATATTCATAGTCATAATAAAGAGCATTGACTGATATACAATGTGGAAAGTTATACATATGCAATATCTATGCTTAACAGTCATAAGTACAGTTTACATTTGAAAACGCAGAGAGAGGCCTGTAAGGCCACATAAAGGCAAGTGTCAAATAAAGGCGAACAGTAACACTAAGTTAATTTAACTTTGTGACAGGGTACTAAGATAGAACCGACATGGTGTATGTATGAGAACCGTTAGAATAGAATTAAGGTATTAGCCCAGGAACAGTGGGGTGGGGGAGGAGAGCTAAGAGAAGTTCCTATAGGCTCTCCAAGGGGACCAAATCTGGAGAAAAGTGTGTCTAGTGCGAGATTCCCAATGGGAGATCTCCTCCATTCTGTAGATCTGGTCTACACTGCTAATCCAGTGTTCCAAGTTAGGAACTTCAGGAGACAGCCAACAAGTCGGTAGTAGTAGTCTGGCAGCAGCTATCAAAAGTGAGAAGAGTGAGGACTTAAATGGGTTGACTCCCCCTATTCCTAGAGATAACAGAGCTATATCTGGTGAGCAGGAGAAGGAAGTCTGGCAGATCTGGTTGCTTAGTTTGATTATGTTAAGCCACCACGGATTGAGAGAGGGTGACAGTTTTATTGGTACTATTTTGGGGTACATATGATTTTTGATTGCTCAATATTATGCTTTTTGTGAGGCAAGGTAACCAAAAAATGGCTGTTCTGGCACAGTTTTTATTTTTTTAAGGTAACCACCTGACAGGATAGATCATGTGTTATTTTTATAGAGCAGGTTGTTATGGACGCATCAATACCAAATATGTGTATTTTTATTTTTAAAATTTCAGTTTTACATAATAAAGCGTTTGTGTCCATTTTCTGAAAGCCTTATATATTTTTTTTTTGTCTGCCGATCATCTTGTGTAGGCATTCACCTGGGGGGTAGATCATGTGATATGTTTAAAGAGCAGGTCGTTACGAACACAGCGATACCTAATATGTCTAATTTTAAATCAGGTTTTGTGTCTCCATTTTGTGAAAGCCCTTTTTTTCTGCCAATCGTCTGTGTAGGGGCTTGTTTTTGGGGGGAAGAGTTGATGTTTTTACTGTTACCATTTTTGGGTACATATGATTTTTTGATTGTTCAATATTACACTATTTGGGGCAAAGTGTTTTGGCACATTTTTCTTTTTTTTTTTTTTTACAGAATTCACCTGAGGGGTAGATCATGTAATTTTTTTTATAGAATAGGTCGTTACGGACACAGCGATACCTAATATGTCTTTTTTTTTTTTTTTGTTAAGTTTTATACAGTAAAAGCATTTTGGAAAAGAAAAAATCCTGGAGGTCATTTATTAAGACCGGTATTTTAGAAACTATGCCCACTTTTTTAGACCTGGCATGAGCGGGGAAACGTCGCAGACTACATCGCCAGAAATATGGCTAATATAGACATATTGGCCAATTGTCTTATGTAGGGGCAAATTTTTTTGCAGGATGAGGTGACGGTTTGATTGGGGTACATACAACCTTCTGGTATTAGTTTTTTTGAGGCAAGGTGACCAAAAAAATGGCTGTTTTGACACAGTTATTATTTTTTTTTAAAGCGTTTGTGTCCATTTTCTGAAAGCCTTATATATTTTTTTTTTGTCTGCCGATCATCTTGTGTAGGCATTCACCTGGGGGGTAGATCATGTGATATGTTTAAAGAGCAGGTCGTTACGAACACAGCGATACCTAATATGTCTAATTTTAAATCAGGTTTTGTGTCTCCATTTTGTGAAAGCCCTTTTTTTCTGCCAATCGTCTGTGTAGGGGCTTGTTTTTGGGGGGAAGAGTTGATGTTTTTACTGTTACCATTTTTGGGTACATATGATTTTTTGATTGTTCAATATTACACTATTTGGGGCAAAGTGTTTTGGCACATTTTTCTTTTTTTTTTTTTTTACAGAATTCACCTGAGGGGTAGATCATGTAATTTTTTTTATAGAATAGGTCGTTACGGACACAGCGATACCTAATATGTCTTTTTTTTTTTTTTTGTTAAGTTTTATACAGTAAAAGCATTTTGGAAAAGAAAAAATCCTGGAGGTCATTTATTAAGACCGGTATTTTAGAAACTATGCCCACTTTTTTAGACCTGGCATGAGCGGGGAAACGTCGCAGACTACATCGCCAGAAATATGGCTAATATAGACATATTGGCCAATTGTCTTATGTAGGGGCAAATTTTTTTGCAGGATGAGGTGACGGTTTGATTGGGGTACATACAACCTTCTGGTATTAGTTTTTTTGAGGCAAGGTGACCAAAAAAATGGCTGTTTTGACACAGTTATTATTTTTTTTTAAACGGCGTTCATCTTACTGGGTGAATCATGTTATATTTTTATAGCGCCGGTTGTTACGGACGTGGTGATACCTTTTTTTTTTTTCTTTTTTTTGCACTTTTATATGTCCATATTATAGGAAAGGGGTTTTTTTTTTTACTTGATACTTTTATTTTTTTATTATGAAAAACACTTTTTGTTTTATTTTTGTCCCACTGTGGAACTTCATTCAACTTTTGGGGGTCTGATCCCCTCTGAAATGCATTACAATACTGTCACGGCTGTGTCATGGTCTGGTGGTAGTGGACCGTGACACTTGTGCCGTGCATGCTTTTGGCCGGTGGCAACGTGTTTTAGCATGTGTGGTCACTTCCCCTTTTAGTCTGGTGTACCTTCCCATTTTGGTGTGTATGGGGTTAAGGTGTGTGCAAGGTGGAGCTGGGTGTGGCCTCATGGCTCTTCCTATGTTGGAGTTGTGAGCTGGAGGTCAGTTGTTTGCCACAAGGTGGCCCTCAAGCACTGGGCAGATAGTAGAGGCCTGGAAGGAGCACGGCTGGAGGAACACTCAACCCAGCCAACAGGCCGCAGACAATATAAACCTCATGGCTACACCCAGGACACACCTAAATCCCCACCAGCTAGATAATTAACCCCCTCGGCACCAGACAGGGAAGGCCCCAGGAGAAAGGAGGAGGCACCTACATGCTGCAACCACAACACGTTGCTGCTGGCAACAGCATGCACGGCAACCGTGTCACGGCGCACAACAAAGGCCGCGACAAATACATTGTGAATTGTAATGCATTTCCTGTCAGTGTATTACACTGACATCATTCCTATGAGATCCAGCCTAGGGCTGGGTCTTATAGGCTTCAAAGGAGGCAAGCACTGATGACTGTGTGTACCCACTGCAAATCCAGTGCATGCCGCGGTCAGCACTGACTACAGCATACAAGGGCTAATATGCCAGCATCAGGGAAGAGCCACTTGAGCCACAGAGGTAGATTTGAGAGTCATCAGCATAGAGGTGGTATTGGAAGCCATGGGACTCTATGAGCTGTCCCAGGCCAAACATATAAGTGGAGAAAATTAGGAGATCCAGTACAGAGACTTGAGGGACACCATTAGAAAGGGGACGTGATGAGGAGGTGGTATGTGAATGGGAAACTATGAAGGTTCTGTTGGTGATTTAGGAGATCTAGGAGAGGGCCAGGACATTGATGCCAAGGGAAAAGAGAAGAGGGATTATAACAGGAGAGACTGGTCAAAAAGGGGTAGCACAGAGAAATGAAGTTTAGCTTTGGCAGCTACCAGATTGTTGGCAACTTTAGTTAGGACAATTCAGTGGAGTGATTGGGTCTGAAGCCGGATTGTAGTCAAAGAGTGAGTGAAATGAGAGATGGGAGGACAGTTCAAAATGGACATGTTATTCTAGGAGTTTTAATGTGAATGGGAGTAGTGAGACGATAAAGAGGATGAGTCCAGGGAAGGCTTCTTAAGTATGGGTGTGATGATGGCATGTTTAAAAGAGGAAGGGAAAGCACAAGTAGTTAGTGATAGGTTGAAGAGGCGGGTTAAGGCAGGGATAACCATATTGGCGAAGTTGGAGATGAGTTGGGATGGGAATGGGTCAAGGGCACACATGGTGAGGTTTGACTTGAAGATTAAGGTGGAGGGATTGTTTAAAGCTTTTTGGTATTTATTAATTTTATCTTTGAAATTGGATAATCTTCTAAATTCTATCTGCATATAATTGAAGCAAAATCTCTAAGGATACAGCGACATGGTCAGGTTTCTGCATGCGGTTTTGCAAGATAGAATCAGGAGTGGATCATAACAAAGTATAAAGGACTGATACAACTTCTCTTTTTTGATTCACTCCTGGTTTTGCCTTCTAAAATTGCAAGCAGAAACATGACCGTGTAGATGTACCCTAATGCTGTGCAGATACTTCCCAATCTGTTCCTACTCCCCCATAAATATGCACATTTGGCCACTTTCTGGTTACTGTTGACCAGTGTGTTTGTAGATGATTATATGGAATTTACTAATATAGCCTTTGTGGTAATTCTGCACCATTTTCTATATTTTATAAGGTGATCCCCCTTGTTGGCCAATTCTTTTGTGCTGTCCACAAAGAGGTCCTGTCCATAAAATGGCCATTGATGGAGGGTCATGTGACCAGCAAATCACCTCCATGTGATTCCTCCTCATTCAAACATACTGCACCCACCATTTGCAATTGTTCTGTGGGAGTTAAAATCTTCCGGCATGGGCCACTCCTGATCCCAAACTTTCTGATCATGGGTGTCTGACAGCTGTATTTACTGGAGCTCAATTTATAGAGCCAGTATCCACCAAACATTTACTTATGACATCACCAAACAGTACCCTACAGGACAATAATGCATATCTATGACATCATAGTATTGATCTTAGGGTACTTTCACACTAGCGTTTTTCTTTTCCGGCATAGTGTCACGGACGGTGTACAGGAAACAAGACAAAGCAACATGCATATATGACTCACTGGATCCAAAGCTAAGGAACCAAAAGGGAGACCCCTGCACAAGACCTGAGACTTTCCCTGGCTGCTCAGCCTATGCAAAGATCCCAGAGGTGGATGGTTGCATATCCACGTACCTCGACTATATAACCCCTGAACACCCTACAATAGTAAGGGGACACGACCACCGGCTCCCTACACCAGACACGGAGGGAGTCAGGGTCACCTGGGATCCAGCAAACAGAAAATAACAGATAAATGTTCAGCATTTAACTTTGTAGCAGACTGGAAAACAAGATCAGCATGCACACACACTCCAGGAAGTAGTATAAGCCGCCCAGTAATGCATTATGGGGCGGAATTTAAAGGGATGCAATCAGTCCAACTCCATGACAGCTGAGAGAGGCTAACGAGATGAGGAACTGAACATCACAACAAAGAAACTCAAGGAGGAGGTTCTGAAAGGTTTCTGTCAGAGCTTCTCAGCTGTCTGGTTGTGACACATAGAGTTCCGTTCTAAGGGCTCTATACCGGAAAAGAACGGATCAGTTTTATCCTAATGCATTCTGAATGGAGAGTAATCCGTTCAGGATGCATCAGGATGTCTTCAGTTCAGTCTTTTTGACTTTTCAGGATGGAGATAATACCACAGCATGCTGTGGTTTTATCTCCGGACAAAAAAACTGAACACTTGCCTGAATGCCAGATCTGGCATTTTTTTTCCATAGGAATGTATTAGTGCCTCATTGACGGATTCGGTATTCCAGTCTGTTCATGCGCAGACCTTCAAAAATGTGGAAAAAAAAATACCGGATCCGTTTTGCCTGATGACACCAGAAAAACGGATCCGGTATTGCAATGCATTTTTCAGGCAACGAACCTGCCTGCCAAAATCAAACAACGCAAGTGTGAAAGTACCTTTAGAGGTGATATGTCAGACAATGCGACTGACATAGCCAGTGGCGTACATAGAGAAGTAAGGGCCCCATAGCAAAGATCAAACTAGGCCCCCCACACAGGGCTTGGGCCATTTTTCCAATTTGCTAAAAATTGTTCCTTTGGAGGGTAGAGTCAAGACCAAGTTTTCACCTCCAGTAGAAAAGGGAGATAATCCCAACTAAGACTGGGCCCCCTCTTGCCTTGGCCCCATAGCAGTCACATGGTCTGCCGTTATGGTAGTTACGCCCCTGGACATAGAGTAGCTCATTATGGCATCATAGAAGATCCTGAGAGATCAAACGATCACATCATCTGAGGTTGAGATGTATAAGGGAATCTCTGGCATGGGCCACCTCTGCTCCTGAGGGCAGCCTACGTGGTTTTCTGGAAGCTGTAGACCTTGCTACCTACTTGTTAGGGCCAGCACACCTTGTGATATCTAATGTTGACCTGACCTGCAAGCAGATTAATCCCTTTTTTATACCTGGGCTACATAATACAAAAGAAAATCATATACTACAATAATACATATAATTTCCAAAATAACGTTCATGCTCTTGACCAGTACCAGCTAAGCTCCATTTTTACCATTCAGATGCTATAGAATCAGCCCCATAGTTGATAACTTCCACAGAAGCATAATATATCAAAATGCATTTGAAATCTTGAGAGATTTGGACTTCAGTCTTCTGAAATGAGGAAGTATAACACTATCTCTACAATACTGTTGGAAATTCTGTTTTGCCAATGATAAGTATTTCAAATAATTATTATTTAATTTACTATCATACATTTTTTCTTAGGACCAATAAGTCATTTTTAGCTCTATGGATAAATACCATATCTGGACCAATAAGTCATTTTTAGCTCTATGGATAAATACCATATCTCTCCTGGTGAGGGAGACATAACACAGAAAAAGTATATTCCATAATCTACTCTCTTTTTGGGACTTTACAAGTTACAACAGTTAAATGTTTTCCCAGTATGTAAAGGGGTTTTCCAGGTGTTTAACCCCATAGGGACACAGCCTTATTTCACCTTAAGGACAAGGCCATTTTTTGCAAATCTGACCACTGTCAATTTAAGGGCTGATAACTTTAAAACGCTTTGACTTATCCAGGCCGTTCTGAGATTGTTTTTTTGTCACATATTGTACTTCATGACACTGGTAAAATGAAGTCAAAAATTTTTATTTTTTTTTGCACAAAATAATACCTAATTTACCATAAATTTGGAAAAATTTGCAAATTTCAAAGTTTCAGTTCTCTACTTCTGTAATACATAGTAATACCCCCAAAAAATGTGATGACTTTCCATTCCCCATATGTCTACTTCATGTTTGAATTATTTTGGGAATGATATTTTATTTTTTGGGGATGTTACAAGGCTTAGAAGTTTAGAAGCAAATCTTTTCAGAAATTTTTAAGAAATTTACAGAAAACCAATTTTTGGGGACCAGTTCAGGTCTGAAGTCACTTTGCGAGGCTTACATAATAGAAACCACCCAAAAATGACCCCATCTAAGAAACTACACCCCTCAAGGTATTCAAAACTGATTTTACATACATTGTTAACCCTTTAGGTGTTGCACAAGAGTTATTGGCAAATGGGAATTAAATTTGAGAATTTCATTTTTTTTGTCTAATTTTTTTAACCCATTTTTCCACTAACAAAGCAAAGGTTAACAGCCAAACAAGACTGTATCTTTATTGCCCTGACTCTGCCGTTTACAGAAACGCCAAATATGTGGCCGTAAACTACTGTACGACCACACAGTGGGGCGTAGAGTGAAAGGTGCGCCGTTTGGTTTTTGGAAGGCAGATTTTGCTAGACTGGTTTATTTACAAAATGTCCCATTTAAAGCCCCCTGATGCACCCTAGAGCAGAAACTCCCTAAAAGTGACCCCATCTAAGAAAGTACACCCCTCAAGGTATTCAAAACTGATTTTACATATGTTGTTAACCCATTAGGTGTTGCACAAAAGTTATTGGCAAATGGGGATGAAATTTGAGAATTTAATTTTTTTGCCTTATTTTCAATTTTAACCCATTTTTCCCACTAACAAAGTAAGGGTTAACAGCCAAACAAGACTGTATCTTTATTGCCCTGACTCTGCCGTTTACAGAAACACCCAATATGTGGCCGTAAACTACTGTACGGCCAAACAGCGGGGCGTAGAGTAAAAGGTGCGCCGTTTTTTCGTATAATTTCGTATATAAGAGGGGCGAGATTCCCGGTTTCAACCCCCCTGATGCACCCCTGGAGTAGAAACTCCCTAAAAGTGACCCCATTTTGGAAACTATGGGATAAGGTGGCATTTTTTGGGGGACTATTTTTAGGGTACATATGATTTTTGGTTGCTCTATATTAAATTTTTGTGAGGCAAGGTTACCAAAAATTTTATCTCCATTTGCCATTAACTGTTGAGGAACACCTAAAGGGTTAATAAAGTTTGTATAATCAGTTTTGAATACCTTGAGGGGTGTAGTTTCTTAGATGGGGTCACTTTTAGGGAGTTTTTACTCTAGGGGGGCATCAGGGGGGTTTCAAAAGGGACATGGTGTCAATAAAAAAAGGCCATCAAAATCGGCCTTCCAGAAACCATGTCGGTCCTTTCCTTTTGCGGCCTCCCTTTTACTGATACAGCAGTTTACGACCACAAATGTGGCATTTCTGTAAACTCCAGTATCAGGGTAATAAATATAAACTTTTGTTTGGTTGTTAACCCTTGTTTTGTTACCGGAAAAAACTGACCGTTTTTTTTTTTAACCGTGTTAATCTGGGGGGTTAGGTCATGGGATATTTTTATAGAGGAGATTCTTACGGATGCGGCGATACCTAATACCTACTTTTTTTTTATAATTATTTAGGTTTTTGACTATATTATCCTTTTTGATACCCCCCCAAAAAAATTGTATCTCTAAAGTGTCATTTTTTTTATTTATTTTTTATCCGATTATCTTATGTGGAGACTCATTTTTTGCGGGATGAGCTGACGGTTTTATTGGCACTATTTATTATATGACTTTTTGATCGCTTGCTATTAAACTTTTTATTATGTAAGGTGACAAAAAAAAATCTTTTTATAGAGGAGATTATTACCGACACGGCAATACCTAATATGTCTACTTTTAATAAATTATTTTAGTTTTTTTGGGTGTCTCAAGTCTGAGAACCAGTTTTTTTTATCCGATGTCAGTGCTAAATTGGGATCTAAATTTAGTACTCCATGGAAGTGTGATACTCCCTGAAGCAACCAATAATGCAGAGGCCCAGATGATCGGGGCACGTGTCACATTGAGTTGTGGTGTCCTTCCGTATCCCCCTCCTGTGACACACTCTGCACCTTTTTGGGGTTTGTCCCTTCTTTCCAGTATGGGGGACCACACCTGGAAAGTGTTGGCCAGGGACGATCCGGGCGCCTACAGTTCCCGAGGTACTCCGGTCTGCTCTTTCCCGGTCCGAAAAGATCAGGGCCTTGAGGATTGCCTCATAGAACTGGAGGAATGTCCCTGTGCTGCCAGCGCTTCGGGATAGTACAAAAGAGTTGTACATGGCAACCTGTACCAAGTAGACCGCAACTTTTTTGTACCATGCCTGGGTTTTGTGCATGGCGTTATATATCGCTTGAGGAAATGATCAGAGAGATCAACTCCTCCCATATACCGATTGTAGTCGACGATACAATCGGGCTTGAGGACCGTTGCCGCGGTACCTCGCACAGGGACAGGGGTGATGCCGTTACCATGAATTGTGGACAGCATAAGGACATCCCTCTTGTCCTTATACCTGACCAGCAACAGGTTTCCAGTGGTAGGGGCACGGGTCTCACCCCTGGGGATAGGTACCTGGAGGGGGAGGGCAGGGAGACCGCGTTGATTTTTCCGCACAGTCCCACATACAGGTGGTAACCCTTATCCAGCAGTGGGTACATAAGGTCCCACACAAGTTTCCCGGTAACACCCAGAGTGGGGGGACATTCTGGGGGTTGAATCCGGGAATCTCGCCCCTCTTATATACGAAATTTGTAAGTGTACCCTGAGGTACTCTCACAAATTTTGTATAGCTTCACGCCATACCTCGCCCGCTTGGAGGGCACCGCGACCTCCCTTCCAGGTACATAGGCCTCCATGAATTTGGCCCCAAAGTGATCGATGACCGGCCGTATCTTATACAGACTGTCATGGGCAGGATCACCTCGGGGAAGACATGCCACATTATCGGAATAATGCAGACATTTCCGGATGGCCTCAAACCGGGAGCGTGTCATGGCCGTACTGTAAAGTGGGGTCTGGTATAGGACGTCCCCACTCCAGTACAGCCTGACACTGGGTTTCTTGACCAGGCCCATATGCAGCACGAGGCCTCAAAATGTCCTCATTTCAGCTGCACTGACCGGCGTCCAGCCACCGGGCCTGGCCAAAAAGGAGCCCGGGTGTTGAGCAACGAACTGTTGGGCGTACAGATTCGTCTGCTCCACCATCAGATTTACCAGTGGGTCACTGAAAAAATGACAAAAAAAGTCATATTTAGTGTAGCCCACTGTGGAAATCTGGATTCCTGATTAGCCTACAAAAGGGTACTCCGGTGGATTTAACTGGTGGGCCGGGAAACCAGTACGAGCCCCAGAGCTGCTCGTACCAGGCTGGGCCACAGGGTCCCTAACATGGCGATCCCCTTGCTCCGCCTGGCGGCGGCTCCGCCGCCTTGGGGGCTCATCATCATCGCTGGATGATGAGGAGGATGCGGATGACAACAGGAATGTGGGGTCATCCTCGTCCTCACTGGGACTCTCGGAGTCAGAGGCAAGCTGGGCGTATGCCTCCTCGGCCGAGAATGTCCGGCGGGCCATAGGGGAGTGTGTGTCTGCGTGTGTATGTAGGTACTCACCCTAAAACTAACAGAAAAAAAAAAAACTAACTAAAAAAAGGCCCAAAAATAAAATAAATAAAAAAATTCAAAACCACTGATCAACCGTCCGAAATTAATCAGCGGTGGGGTGTGCGATGCGCTAACAGTGGCCGGACGCTAAGAGTGCCGGCCACAGTCAGCGTACACAAAAAATAATAAAAAATCCTGCACCCAAAAAAAGTGTGGGGGAGGGGCAAGCGGCAGCACCCCTGGGGGTGTCTAGGGTCACACAACTGTGCTGTGGACCCCAGACACCCTAACTTAGGGTGATGTAATCAAAGTTGAACAAACTAACTTTCCCTTTTTTTTCCCTGCCTAACCCAAACTTTCCCTATGCTTTCCCTATGTACCTGAAGTTCAGATGAAGGGTGCTGGGGCACAGATCGGGTCCTGGGGGGCACAGATGGGGTGATGCTGGCACCGATGGACGACACATGCAGGCAGCTCCTCTCTCCTCCGGCTCCGGAACACAAAAGGAGGAGGAGAGGAGCGCCTGCCTCTTTTGAATCTGCCGCCGGACCGCCCACAGACCAATCAGAAGCGATCCTGAGTGGTGATGTCACCATCACCATCACCACTCAGGATCGCTGGATGGTGATTGATGGGGTGAAATCACACCACCATCACATCCTGTTCCAGGTTATCGGGTCTTCAGAGACCCGAATAACCCGGAAACGCAGAAAACCGCAGGTCTGAATTGACCTGCGGTTTTCTGCGTTCGCCGACATGGGGGGTCACAGGACCCCCCGGCGCATTTAGCCTAGGTGCCTGCTCAATGATTTGAGCAGGCACCGGGTAACGATTACCGCCCGCCCCGCGACAGTGATCGGAACCATACATGACGTACCGGTACGTCATGTGTCCTTAAGAGGTTAATATTGATGACCTATCATGATAAAATTATAGTGACCCACCTAAAAAAATTATGTTATTTTTACCACACAGTCAACACCGTAAATAAATTCCACAAAATCATTTTAAAATTGCAGTTTTTTTATCTTTCCCCCTAAAAATAAAATAATAAAAGTTACTTACTATACTATATATACCCCCAAATGGTAACAAAAAAACCTACAACTAAGGCTACATGCACAGAACGTTGTTTGTTTCCTTGTCCGTTCGCTGTCCGTATCAGTATGTCCATTGCGTAGACCCGCAAAAAAAAAAAAAAAAAAAGTGCTATTCTTGCCCGTTTTAGGCATTGTTACAATGGATCCGCAAAAAAAAAAAGGATGGCATACAGATATCATCAGTTTTTTTGCAGATCCGCAATTTGCGGACCACAAAACACATGCGGTTGTGTGCATGTAGCCTAATCCTACAAAATAGAAAAAGAATTTAGAAGAAAAAACTGCTGGAACACAAAGGAGGAAAATATTATTGGTCCTTAAGGCTAAAATTAATTAGGTCACTAAGAGGTTAAAAATGCAACTGTGTCTTCTGAGTTGTGCGCTAACAAGATTTACTGCAGACATATAAAAAATCTACAAAATTTTTAGGAGGGTTTTTCCAATTTTAATGTCACTGTTAGGAGATTAAAGGGGTTTCCTGGGATTTTAATATTGATGACTTATCGTCAGGATAAGTCATCAATATCTGATCGGTGGGGGTCTGACACCTGGCCGCCCCGTTGATCAGCTGGTTGAACAGAAGGCTGCGCTCCCTGCAAGAGCAGCCTTCCCTTCATTGTATACCTGCTAGCCGTCGACATTGCAGCGGTGAGCAGGTGTAATTGCAAGTCGTCCTTTTCACTTCAATGGGACTGCTCCTTCCTATTCAAGTGTATAGGGATGAGCCGCCCCATAGAAGTGAATGGGACAACTTGTAATTACACCTGCTCACCGCTGCGATGTCGACGGCAAGTGGGTAAACAATGAAGAGAAGGCTGCGCTCGCATAAAGCGTGGCCTTCTCTTCAACCAGCTGATTGGCAGGGGTGTCGGGTGTCAGACCCCTACTGATCTGATATGGATGACCAATCCCGAGAATAGGTCATCAATATTAAAATCCCGGAAAACCCCTTTAAAGTCAGTATCGTTCAAACTTTTAGGTTTTTTGTAGCTCTAATAACCTAGTAATTTATTAATTAAGCTGGGCATGGCAGGGCTAATTAAAAAGTAATTATTCACCCTAGCATTAAGAAATTGTACAGGCAAGTCTAATTAAACAAAGCAGACTGCAATAACCAGCTATACATGCTTGTAGTCATTAGCGCCATGCTCCCTTTTTTGAATATCATAAATGTCTACTGCAGTGTAATATTTGCTTGGTACATTTTTGTAATAGCTCAAAATTAACATACTGTATTTTCCTATCTGAAAAAATACCGTATTTTTAGCTTTATAAGACACCTAAATTACCTAATAAGACACACGTAGGTTTTAGAGGCGGAAAATAGGAAAAAAATATCTTGAACCAAAAGGTGTGCTAAAATATTTAATAAAATAATAGAATAATATTTCACACTGCGAATGACACACTGTTATGAGGGTATATGCTGAATGCTTAACTGCCACCGCCTGCCCCACACTTAAATCGCAGGATTATGCCTAGTTCACACGAACGTATGGCTTTTATCGTTTTTTTTAGGTCCGTTTTTCATGGATCCGTTGTTCCGTTTTTGAGTTCCGTGGTGTTTCAGTTCTGTTTTTCCGTTCCGTTTTTCAGTATGGCATATACAGTATACAGTAATTACATAGAAAAAATTGGGCTGGGCATAACATTTTCAATAGATGGTTCTGCAAAAACAGAACGGATACGGAAGACATACGGATGCATTTCCGTATGTGTTCCGTTTTTTTTTGCGAACACATTGACTTGAATGGAACCACGGAACGTGATTTGCGGGCAATAATAGGACATGTTCTAACTTTCATAACCAGGGGCTATCCATAGTATTTAGTATATTGGGCAGACTAGATGGGCCAAATGGTTCTTATCTGCAGGCACATTCTATGTTTCTATGTTTCTTTTTATAAGACACACTGGCTCCCCCCCCCCCCCCCCCCCCCCACACACACACACACACACTTTGGATAGCGTCTTATAATGCGAAAAATACAGTAATTCTAATAAAAGGTAGAGACAAAAACAACATACCCAATATGTGATGTGAGTGATGACCTCTGTCCAACACTGCAAGATATTTTGTCTAAGGATACCTATGGGTATGTATCATGTCTTTAATATTAGTAAATTCATTTACAGAAATAATAATCCTAATGTTTAGACAGTATATACATAATATACATAGACTAGACGATCTAAAAATGCACAAGATTTATTGCAGTGGCTGATGCTCGATGCTATATGTGGCAGATTTTTGGTGCATGGTGTATCTTGTTAACCACTTCACATCCGGGCCATTTGCCCCCTTCCTGACCAGGCCTAATTTTGCATATCTCACTTTATGTGGTAATATAACTTTGGAACACTTTTACTTATCCAAGCCATCCAGAGATTGTTTTCTCGTGACACATTGTACTTCATGATAGTCATAAATTTGAGTCAATATATTTCACCTTTGTGGGGGGTTCAGCCCGCACAACCCAGTATGCAGGTGCAGATTGCTATGGTGAAATACAGATACAAACGCAAAAACACAAATGCAATCGTACTCTGCAAACCAGCACTCTGCCCTGCCTTTATGCTGGATGTTGAATAAGGCATTGGTGTACATTTTGGCCAAAGCGTAATAAGCCACTCACCACGTCAAGGTCGCCTTCATGAGAGGTCCCTAACACTAGTTCCTACCTGTTATGGGCCACGACAGCCACACAAAGTCCAGGGAGCGCAGGTACAGCATGCACGCCAAGCACACTCTGCTTTTTAACCCCAGTCCGGTGCCATTACAGCTTTCATCGGATCCAGGGATGCAAGTACCAACATGCATGCTGAGCCCACTATATACTTCTCCTGGAGCCAAATGGCTACTGGCAGGTGCTATATAAGCAGACTCAGTTTTATACTGACTTTAAAACCAGCCTCCAGGGCAGACTAACTGGTCAGGTGTGCATGGCTGCTTGGAGATCGCCACGCCTCCAATATATACTACAAAGAAAAAAATATGGGGGATTCAGCCCGCACAACCCAGTATGCAGGTGCACATTGCTATGGCGAAATACAGATACAAACGCAAAAACACAAATGCAATCACACTCTGCAAACCAGCACTCTGCCCTGCCTTTATGCTGGATGTTGAATAATGCATTGGTGTACATTTTGGCCAAAGCGTAATAAGCCACTCATCACGTCAAGGTCGCCTTCATGAGTGGTCCCTAACACTAGTTCCTACTTGTTATGGGCCATGACAGCCACACAAAGTCCAGGGAGCGCAGGTACAGCATGCACGCCAAGCACACTCTGCTTTTTAACCCCGTTCAGTGCCATTACAGCTTTCATCGGATCCAGGGATGCAAGTACTAACACGCATGCTAAGCCCACTATATACTTCTCCTGGAGCCAAATGGCTACTTGTAGGTGCTATATAAGCAGACTCAGTTTTATACTGACTTTAAAACCAGCCTCCAGGGCAGACTAACTGGTCAGGTGTGGATGGCTGCTTGGAGATCGCCACGCCTCCAATATATACTACAAAGAAAAAAATGTGGGGGGTTCAGCCCGCACAACCCAGTATGCAGGTGCACATTGCTATGGCGATATTTCACCTATATTTATGAAAAAATCCCAAATTTACCAAAGAGTTTATAAAATTCGCAATTTTCAAAATGTCTATTTCTCTGCTTTTAAAACAGAAAGTGATACCTCACAAAATATTTATTACTTAACATTCCCCATATGTCTACTTTATGTTGGCACCATTTTGGAAATGTCATAAAAATTTTTAGGATGTTAGAAGGCTTAGAATTTTTGAAGCAACTCTTAAAATGTTTAAGAAAATTGCCAAAACCCACTTTTTAAGGACCAGTTCAGGTCTGAAGTCACTTTGTGGGGCTTACATAGTGGATACCCCCATAAATGACCCAATTGTAGAAACTACACCCCTCAAGTTACTTAAAACTGATTTTACAAACTTTGTTAACCCCATTAGGCGTTCCACAAGAATTAAAGGGGTATTCTCATCTTCCCTTTTCATACTTACCTTCCTTAAGCGCGACGTTCACTTCCTGGATTCTTCTCCCGGCTGGGCCGCGCTTGCGCAGAAGACTGAAGATTTTCTCCTGGCCAGGCCGCGCAATGTCCTGAACGCACAAGCCGCCGCGCATGTGCCATGGTGACTTATTCCTGGCCTGTATAGTACAGAGTCGGCGTGCGCGGCTCTGTACTATACTGGCCAGGAAGAAGTCATCATGGTGCATGCGCGGCGGCGTGCGCGTTCAGGACATTGCACGGCCCGGCCGGGAGAGAATCTTCAGTCTTCTGCGCAAGCGCGGCCCGGCGGAATTCAACAGGAGAGGTGGCCGTAACCAGGGGAGACCAAAGACAACATCAGGTAAGAGGGGACTTATTTTTTTTTTAAAAGGGTGGGAATTGGGTAATAACATGTATTTAGAAAAATAATCACTGTCAAATCATTAACAGATTTAACAGTGATCATTAATATGAGAATACCCCTTCAAAGGAAAATAGAGATCACATTTTTTAATTTCACTTTTTGGGCAGATTTTCCATTTTAATCAATTTTTTTCTTTAACACATGGAGGGTTAACAGCCAAACAAAACTCAATATTTATTACCCTGATTCTGCAGTTTACAGAATCACCCCACATGTGGTCATAAACTGCTGTATGGGCACACGGCAGGGCGCAGAAGAAAAGGAGCGCCACATGGTTTTTGGAAGGCAGATTTTGCTGGACTGGTTTTTAGATGCCATGTCCCATTTGAAGCCCCCCTAATGCACCCTTAGAGTAGAAACTCCCAAAAAGTGACCCCATTTTGGAAACTAGGGGATAAGGTGCCAGTTTTATTGGTACTATTTTTGGGTACATATGATTTTTTGATCATTCATTATAACACTTTATGGGGCAAGGTGACCAAAAAATTGGTTGTTTTAGCACAGTTTTTATTTATTAATTTTTACAGCTTTCATCTGAGGGGTTAGGTCATGTGACATTTTCTATAGAGCAGATCATTACGGACGTGGCAATACCTAATATGTATACTTTTTCTTATTTATTTAAGCTTTACACAATAATAGCATTTTTGAAACAAAAAGATTATGTTTTAATGTGTCCATGTTCTGAGAGCTATATTTTTATTTATTTATTTTGAGCGATTTTCTTATGTAGGGGCTCATTTTTTGCAGAATGAGGTGACAGTTTTATTGGTACTATTTTGTAGGACATATGCCTTTTTGATCACTTGGTGTTGCACTTTTTGTGATGTAAGGTGACAAAAATGGCATTTTTTACACAGTTTTTATTATTTGTTTTTTATGGTGTTTATCGGACTGGGTGGATCATGTGATATATTTATAGAGACGACACGGATGCGGCAATGCAAAATATGTCTATTTTATTTTTTCAATTTTTAACATTTTTTTATTCCTTACTTGGGGATTATTTTATTTTTTACATGTGAAACCTTTTTTTTATTTCTTTATTTTAACACTTTATTTTTTTATTTTACACTTTTTTACATATTATAAAAGTTCGTTTTTATAAGAAACTGCTAAAGGAAAGTAAGTAAGACGATTATATTTTCATATATCGCAGTATAAGGAATTTAACTAGCCCCAAAAAAAAATATGACTTTAGTGGGGTGACAGAAGCCCTTTAACCACTTCCCGACCGCCCATTGACTATAAATGTCCTTGGGCAGTTGGTTTATCTCTGAATGGACGTTTTGGAACGTCCATTCAGAGATGGCAGCTGCAATCTAATCGTGCAGCTGTCGAGCGGGGGACCTGCTGTCAGTGACAGCAGGGCACCCAGAGAGAAGGCAGGGACTGTTCCTCTGTCTCCCTGCCTACTAGATCGCTGTTTACACAGCGCTCAACAATCGCTGTGTATACAGATCAGAAAGCGTTATGCTGCTTCCTGTCCTGGCCCGGTGGTCATGTGACTGCTGGGGCTGGGAGAGTGCAGGAGCTGTCGGGTCTTCCACAGACCTCGATCAGCCCTGCACTGAGGCTGTACAGCATTGTATTCTGCTGTACAGCCTTTCTGGGGGGTGTATTTCCTCTATAACTGGGGCTACTATGTCAGCCCCAGTTACAGGAGAAATCAATAGTTAAAAAAAAATATATAGTTAAATGTCCCCCAGAGGTCTTGTATGACCTTATGGGGGACACAAAGTGTAAAATAAACATTTAAAAAAAATAGAAAAAAAAAAATTTCATGAAAAAATGAATTCACCCCAAATCCGTTAATTAAAAAAATGTAGAAAAATAGAAAAAAAAAATAATAGACATATTTGGTATCACCGCGTCCGCCACGACCAGCTCTATAATAATCAGGTGAACGCCGTAAAAAAATAAATAAATAAACATTGCGCCAAAACTGATATTTTTTTGGTGAGCTCATCTACTAAAAAACATAATGATAATCAATCAAAAAGTTGTATGTACCCGAAAATGGTAGCAATAAATACGTCACCTCATCTAGTAAAAAATTAGCCCTCACACCAGACCATAGCCAGAAAAATAAAAAAAATATGGCTCTATGAAAATTGCAACATGATTGTTTTTTCAAAAAATGCTCTTATCGTGTAAAAAGTAAAAAAATAAAAATAATAGACATATTTGGTATCGCCGCATTCGGAACAATTGGCTCTACAAAAATATCACATGATCTACCCCATCAAGTAAACGGTGTAAAATATAACAAAAATGATGCCAAAACATATTTTTTTCGCCACCTCACCTCACAAAAAACATAATATCAATCAATCAAAAAGTCATATGTACCCCAAAATGGTAGCAATAAAAATGTCCCCTCGTCCTGCAAAAAACAAGCCCTCAGATAACACTATAGCCAGAAAAAAGAAAAAAATATGTCTCTAAGAAAATGTCAACATAAAAACATGATTAAACATAAAAAAAAAAATAGACATATTTGGTATTGTTGCATCCGTAAGGACTAGATCTATAAAAATATCAGATGATCTACTCCAGGCATGCTCAACCTGCGGCCCTCCAGCTGTTGTAAAACTACAACTCCCACCATGCCCTGCTGTAGGCTGATACCAGTAGGCTGTTCGGGCATGCTGGGAGTTGTAGTTTTGCAACAGCTGGAGGGCCACAGGTTGAGCATGCCTGATCTACCCCATCAAACAGGTTTTTTTGTGACTTCACCTCCCAAAAATGAGATAAAAAGTAACCAGAAAGCCAAATGTACACAAAAATGGTGCCAATAAAAACTACAGCTTGTCTCACACAAAATAAGCCCTCATGCAGCTCATTCAACAAAAAATAAAAAAAGTTATTGCTCTTAAAAACCATGTCAGAAAATTCCATGTTCGAAAATCTAGATGCCGCTCCCTCCCTTCTGAGCCCTGGCGTATCACCAAATAACAGTTTGCGACCACAATTTGGGTGTTACTATATTCCTATATTTGGGAGAAAGTGGGTAGAAAATTGGGGGGGGGGGGATATTCTTCTGCTATCTTTTGTGAAAAAGAAAGTTTAGGCCTAAAGCAAAAAAATGTAATTTTCATTTTTACACCCAAGAATTAAAAATTCTATGAAACAGCTGTTAAGTGAAGTGCTCGCTACACCCCTTAAAAATTCCTTGGGTGGTGTAGTTTACAAAATGTGGTCACTTTTTGGGGGTTTTCACTGTGGGGTTACCTCAGGGCCTCTTCAAATGCAACATGGTGCCCAAAGACCATTTCAACAAAATCTGCCCTCCAAAAACCATATGGCACTCCTTGCCTTCTGTGCCCTGCCGTGTGCCCAAACAGCGGTATACGACCACATATGGGGTGTTTCTGCAAACTGCAGAATCAGGGTAATAAATATTAAGGTTTGTTTTGTGGTTAACCCTTGATGTGTTCCACGAAAATTTTTATTAAAATGGAAAATCTGCAAAAAAAATGTGAAATTTTGAAATTTCACCTCTATTTTGCTTTAATTCCTGAGGAATACCTAAAGGGTTAACAACATTTCTAAAACCAGTTTTGAATAGTTTGAGTGGTGTCATTTCTAAAATGGAGTCATTTATGGGTTGGTTCTATTATGTAAGCCTCACAAAGTGACTTCAGAACTGAACTGGTCCTTAAAAAACTGACTGGAAATTTTCTTAAAAATTATAAATTGCTTGTAGAATTCTAAACCTTCTAGCATCCAAAAAATAAATAAAAAATTACCGGTACATTACTAAAACGATGCCACCATAAAGTAGACATATGGGGAATGTCAATTAATAAATATTTTATGAGGCATCACTATCTGTCTTAAAAGCAGAGAGATTCAAATTTAGAAACCAGTGAATTTTTTCACATTTTCGTTCATTAAAAAAAAATATTTTTAGAAATAAAGGTAAAACATATTGACTCAAATTCACCATTAACATGAAGTAAAAATCTCTGAATGGCTTGGATAAGTAAAAGTGTTCCATTATTATTACCACATAAAGTGACACATGTCAGAGTTGCAAAATTAGGCCTGGTCAGGAAGGGTGTAAATGGCCTGCTCTGGAAGTGCTTAGATTGTGGGGCGGTGTTGGTCTTTTTGGAGACTTTTGAAAAGTGGTAAGAGGTGTGAAAAGCTGCCATAATTTTTATGCCACAATAGTAAAGTATGTGCACGCCCTAGGGAATTCTCAGTTGAGGTTACGCAGAGTATACAGGTGAATAATCTACAAAATTTTCATACAAGATGAGATTTGACACATCAAAGTCAAAACTCTAATTTAAAGGGGTATTATAAGAAGTAGTTATCCCCTGTGCACTGGCTGGGAATTAAACTGCTTTAAATAGAGCACCAACTGCTTTGAGCATGTACACCAAAGTCTATGAGACTGTTGAAGATAGTGGTCCTATAGTTTGAAAAAAGCTGTGGTGTGCATACGGGACCATTGCTACATTAAAATGGGGTGCACGGGTCCCTCCACTCACACAGAGCATTTCTCAATTCTGGCACCCATATGCTCTACTAGGGCATATGGACAGTGATGGCCAGTTCGCCGTGTTCGCCCGCGAACACATACGGGCTGCCATCTTAACTCACAAGTCCAGTGAAGCACAGTTAAGCCTTTACTTGTGCCTGTGTCGCGAGCCGGTCTGAAACAAATGCGGTCACTGGGAGCAGGCAGTTCCGAGAACAGCCGCTGGGGGCCTTCATCGGGCTGTTCTCGGAACTGCCTGCTCCCGGTGACTGTATTTGTTTCAGACCGGCTCGCGGCACAGGTAAGGGCTTACCTGTGCATCACCGGACAGGTGAGTTAAGATTGCAGCCTCATGTGTTCATGGACGAAGTGGCCATCACTGCATATGGACATAGATCAATTACAAGAGACAACCCCTTCAGTGAATTATAGTAGGACTGTAACAATCTAGCTAATATTCCTTCTCCTTGACTGTGATGCCTAGTTCAGCCATGTGTACTTTTTTTTTTTTATATATAATTGTCTTTTTATTGAAAAAAGATAGAATAATAAAAGTATACAATTACAATTGTTCTTGTAATCATTTGACAATTCAACAAATTAAGTGGAAAAGGTAGCATGAATAACAATGCTAATACAGTATTAGATTTTGAGTCATATTAGATCCAATCAAATGACATCATATCACAATAAATCCCAATAGTCGGGAAAACGAATCTCACACTCTAATGTAATATTTTATACTACAAGGGAACAAATAGGAGACAAGACTAGACACGAGAGGATAGACATGTGAAAGGAGGAGGAAGGTATTAATCGCTCTTATCAAAGAAAGTGTCCCAGGGTTGCCAAACCTTGTTAAATTTATCCACCGTATTATTAATAACTGCTGTTAGGTACTCCATCCGTCTAATTTCCGTTATACTGGTGAACACATGTGTACTTTTATTGTATGGCTTTGAGGTGCTCAGTTAAATGGGTTGTCCCATGAAAAATATTCTACATATATTTGTAATTACATGTAATAAAAAATTAAGCATAGCCTCTCAGCTATTCAATAAGACGTATCTGCATAGCGCCACCTGATGTTTTGTTCCTTTTCTTATTTGTTGTCCACCTTCTTGAGATGGTCGCATGCACTCAGTTTAAATCTTCAGCTGTCACCTGTCATATCTTATGTTAGAAGCTGTGGCAATTTAAAGGGAACCTGTCACCTCCAAAAGTGATATAAAACTGCCAGCATTACCTTATAGCAGCCCCCAGTCTGTTATTGATCATGTGTATGAGCCAGAAATCTGATTTTCCATACTCCATGAGCGCTCTGTTTTCTGTGAGCTTGAAGTCAATGGGGCAGCGGCCTCCTTGCTTCAAATCAAGCAAAGCCCGTCTCTTACCCGTCCCCTCTTGACTGTGATTTACATATTTTCTATTCCTTGGTACCGCGCAAGGCGCCAGACATAATCTTCTCACTGCGCATGCGCCGGCAAGGATCAGCGTGTGCGCTCGCACCGGCGAGGTATATTCACAGCGCGAGCATGATCACTGGCTGCAGGAGAACTCAAGCCAGTGATCACGCTCGTGCTGTGAATATACCTCGCTGGCGCTAGCGCGCACGCTGATTTTTGCCGGTGCGCGTGAGAAAATTATGCCCGGCTGACTGCGGGAGCCCGAGAAAGGGATCGTGCAGTCCTTGACTTCAAGCTCAAAGGAAACAGAGCGCTCATGGAGATGAAAAAAGCGTTTTTCTCAAGTATGGATTATCGAATTTCTGGCTCACACACATGATCAATAACAGACTGGGGGCTGCTATAAGGTAATGCTGGCAGTTTTATATCACTTTCTGAGGTGACAGGTTCCCTTTAAGGGAAAGAGCAGAAAGTCCCCCCCCCCCCCTTCCCGAGAAAGGACGCTCCCCCAGAGCTGCCAGCCTGAAATAAATCAAGCAGAGTAATTTGAGCAATAAATGGGGAGATCTCTGGACCCATGTGAGGTACAGGGCTGGTTCGGGCTGTGTTAGAAAGAGATTGGCATGTACTATATGATGTCTAATCATGGCAGTGCCCATTTAATTAATTCCATATAGGGATAAAATGAGGTGATGAGTTAGTACTTAGTAAGGTTTCCTAAAGTGTTATACAGTGTGTGTCATAGTAAAGCATTGAGAGATATATAATACGATTACTTTAGATGACTACCTCATTTTTAAAATGATCATCCTTGGAGTTTACATTCCATGTACCTCACGTCAGGTTTGAGTTATTAAGATGACTGCAAGAGAGAAAAGTATGAGTAGTTTAGTGACTCATAGTAATTGGCCACTTTTTACTTCACAGGGAATAATTGCATTGCAGCCATGCTTTTCCTGCTCTATAGCTGAAGATGTGAAGGAAAGCTCTCACCTTGGAGATGCAGTAGCCTGTCTGTCACCATGTATGACCGCCCACATGACCTCTTGTATTGCATCTTTCCCCACAAAACTATATATCAATCTGCTGGAGGGGGGTTTTAATGATGTACAGCTCCATCCTAGTAAACCCCTCAAAGTTCTGTTTCTGCATTGAAGGGGTTGTCCGGGTTCAGAGCTGAACCCGGACATACCTCCAGTTTTCACCCCGGCAGCCCCCCTGACTTGGGCATCGGATCAGTTCATGCTCCGATGCTCTCCTTTGCCCTGCGCTAAATTGCGCAGGGCAAAGGCATTTTTAGGAGATCCGGCTACATACCGGGGCTCTCCATGGGGCTGACAGGAACCCCGGTGACGTCACCAGCACTGATGGGCGGGATTTAGCGCTGCCCTAGCCAGTAAAACGGCTAGGGCAGAGCTAAACTCCGCCCCTCAGAGCCGGTGACGTCACGGAACACACTGCCGGGCGGAAGTTACTGCCTGGCAGTGTGTTATTGAAAACAAAAGAGCCCGTGCCCTGCACGATTTAGCGCAGGGCACGGGAGCGCATCGGAGCATGAGGTGCTCCGATGCTAGCCTCAGAGGGCTGTCTGGGTGAAAATAAGGGTATGTCCGGGTTCAGCTCTGAACCCGGACAACCCCTTTAAGCTAAATCTCAGTATACAGGACATCATTGTGAACTTGTCTCCATCCTGGATATCAGGTTGGTGGAGGTTCCCTTTTACATTTATGTGACCTGCATCCTTTTCCACACTGAGAGTACAAGCAGGCTCCAGGGGGCTGCAAGAAAACATCCATGGACCCCCCGATTAGAAAGGAGCACAGATGACATTCAGGCTGACATGGGCATCTCCACCACAGACAACAGCTGTATGTTCAGCTTTTGGTCAGCATATCACTTAGGGCTCATGCACACGACCATGGTTTTGGTCCACATCCAATCTGCATTTATTGTGGATCAGATGCGGACCCATTCATCTCAATGGTGCAGCAAAAGATGCCGATATCCATAAATCTGTTCCGCGGTCCTGCAAAAATATAGAACATGTTCTATTCTTGTCCATTTTGTGCAGGAATAAAAAATGTCGGCAGGCTATTAGCTGGTATCTGTGTTTTACGGATCCGCGATTTGTGGACCGCAAAAATGGATATGGTCGAGTGCATGAGCCCTTAAATGGATAGAGAAGCTCTTTCTAATCTTCTCTAATGACATGACATGTATGGTACATGTAATACAAAGGGTGAATATGCAGCAAGTGCACAGCAATAATCTGCATGTAGCAGATGAAGATTTCAGTGTGGCGTCTGAGTATCTGCTGCAGATTCCTGCTCTCAGCTTTGCTTGGATTATTTCTGCTGCGTGTACTGTAGATGGGGTTGTCTAATCACCATTGACAGGCATTACAGTCTCTTTCACGCTAAATCCAGAACATCTACACATGGCTTTATAGAGGTTTTAAGGGCCCTTTACATGGGCCGAGAATCCGCCAAGATAATCGCTAACAAGCGTTTCTAGGAACGCTCGTTAGCGATTATCAGGTGGCGGAAAGGTGCCGCCGATTACCTGATGAACGAGCGAAACATATGTTCATCGGATAATTTAATCATTTGGGTAAGCACCTACAGACGTGGACAAAATTGTTGGTACCCTTTGGTCAATGAAAGAAAAAGTCACAATGGTCACAGAAATAACTTTAATCTGACAAAAGTAATAATAAATTAAAATTCTATAAATGTTAACCAATGAAAGTCAGACATTGTTTTTCAACCATGCTTCAACAGAATTATGTAAAAAAATAAACTCATGAAACAGGCATGGACAAAAATGATGGTACCCCTAGAAAACACAGAACATAATGTGACCAAAGGGACATGTTAATTCAAGGTGTGTCCACTAATTAGCATCACAGGTGTCTACAACCTTGTAATCAGCCATTGGGCCTATATATATGGCTCCAGGTAATCACTGTGTTGTTTGGTGATATGGTGTGTACCACACTCGACATGGACCAGAGGAAGCAAAGGAAAGAGCTGTCTCAAGAGATCAGAAAGAAAATTATAGACAAGCATGTTAAAGGTAAAGGCTATAAGACCATCTCCAAGCAACTAGATGTTCCTGTGAGTACAGTTGCACATATTATTCATAAGTTTAAGATCCATGGGACTGTAGCCAACCTCCCTGGACGTGGCCGCAGGAGGAAAATTGATGACAAATCTAAGAGACGGATAATCCGAATGGTAACAAAAGAGCCTAGAAAGACTTCTAAAGAGATTCAAGGTGAACTTCATGCTCAAGGAACATCAGTGTCAGATCGCACCATCCGTCGTTGTTTGAGCCAAAGTGGACTACATGGGAGACGACCAAGGAGGACACCATTGTTGAAAACGAATCATAAAAAAGCAAGACTGGAATATGCCAAACTACATGTTGACAAGCCACAAAGCTTCTGGGAGAATGTCCTGTGGACAGATGAGACAAAAATCGAAGTTTTTGCCAAGGCACATCAGCTGTATGTTCACAGACGAAAAAATGAAGCATATCAAGAAAAGAACACTGTCCCTACTGTGAAACATGGAGGAGGCTCTGTTATGTTCTGGGGCTGCTTTGCTGCGTCTGGCACAGGGTGTCTTGAATCTGTGCAGGGTACAATGAAATCTCAAGACTATCAAGGAATTCTAGAGAGAAATGTACTAGCCAGTGTCAGAAAGCTTGGTCTCAGTCGCAGGTCATGGGTCTTGCAACAGGACAATGACCCAAAACACACCGCTAAAAACACCCAAGAATGGCTAAGAGGAAAAAATTGGACTATTCTAAAGTGGCCTTCTATGAGCCCTGACCTCAATCCTATTGAGCATCTTTGGAAGGAGCTGAAACATGCAGTCTGGAAAAGGCACCCTTCAAACCGGACACAACTGGAGCAGTTTGCTCATGAGGAGTGGGCCAAAATACCTGCTGAGAGGTGCAGATGTCTCATTGACAGTTACAGGAAGCGTTTGATTGCAGTGATTGCCTCAAAAGGTTGCGCAACAAAATATTAAGTTAGGGGTACCATCATTTTTGTCCATGCCTGTTTCATGAGTTTATTTTTTTACATAATTCTGTTGAAGCATGGTTGAAAAACAATGTCTGACTTTCATTGGTTAACATTTATAGAATTTTAATTTATTATTACTTTTGTCAGATTAAAGTTATTTCTGTGACCATTGTGACTTTTTCTTTCATTGACCAAAGGGTACCAACAATTTTGTCCACGTCTGTAAATCGGCATCATGGTGTCTAGTCACGCTCTGCTGCTGGCAAACAAGTCTGTATGGGTGCGAGCGATGGCATTAACGATCACTCCTCCCCATACTGTGGAGGAGATCGCTGCATGTAATAGCAGCACTTTCCTCCATTGATGAGCAGGCGATTGTCGGGAAGGAACGCTTCCTTCCCAACAATCGCTTGCTGAATTGTCCCGTCTAAAGGGAACTTTACATTTACTATCAGGATTTGGACCCAGATTCGGCATCTAGATCCTGACACACTCCGCATTGTATTCTATTCACAAGCAGCAGAAAAAAGTTTATAAAATGTATAGCATGTTCAGTATTGCGCACGTATTACACATGTTGTCTTAACTTCCAGCAACATTTGCCCCCTTTTTTTTTTGTCAAAATTTGGTGCATCCATTTCTAGAAAAACTCACTGTCCGTAGTTTACCAATGGGGTGTAGGTTAATAAAAAAAAGGGGAATGGCTTCATGGAAAGACCATAGATGTAACATTTTATTGCTAAACTGCAACAAAATTCTGGCAATTTTTTGCAAGAAGTAGGATAAAAGTGACTATCCCTGCACCACATTTATCATCCATCCTTAGCCCCTCTGATTCATTTGATATATGTCTACCATCAGGAGAGTCGCTGGGTCAGAACATGCAGGGCTTGATACCCAAATGCTGTGGTTGCTGGCTATACAACTGTATTGCCTTAGGACAGCAATACAGTTAAATTACTATGGCCACTCACTTGTAGAAAGGCGCAGGTGGTCGGAAGGCAAATGTTTGCGGAGGGTCACAGGCATTGTGTTGACTTCAATGCGACTGCCTGAATCCAGAAACTCATCTGCAGGCTGTAAGAGGTCTGTGGCCTGCATCGCAGATGGCGGTAGGAAGTCAGGTGTGTATTTAGTTTTTTTTCTTGCTGACCTTGGGGGAATATTGTGCTGGGGGCGGGAGAGCTTTATAACTAAGGGGGCTCAGTAAGTGCTGGAGGCACTAAAAGGAGCATTACACCTACTGGGGCCACTATGTGGGAGCATTATAACTATAAGGGGCACTATAGATACTGGGACACTACAGGGTACTATAAGTATTAGAACCCCTCATTACTACTGGGGCACTACAGGATGGTATTATAACTACTGGGGGCACTATAGAAAGGCATTATACCTATAGGGAAACTGCAGGAGGGCATTATAACTACTGGGCCACTACAGGGGGCATTATAACTACTGGGGCACTATAGGGGGCATTATACAGTAACCACTGGGTGTCCTATAGAGGACATTATAACTCCTGGGAGCAATGTAAAGGGGCCCTAATACTACTGGGGGCATTAAATGGGGACCTTATTAATACTAGGGAAATTATGGAGAGCCTTATTACTATTGGGTGCACTATGGTGGGCATTATTATTTGACACAATATGGTGGCCACTTCTACTAACAAGGGCACTCTTGGGGCGAAGTATCATTATAGGGGGCATTATTACTAATAAGGGCACTATGGCAGAGAATTATTGCTATTGGTGGAACTTTTATATTAATATAGGGGACTATCTGTATGGCAGTATAATTTCTGCAGTATTTAACCATAGCAACACCCCTGTCTATCTCCCAACCATCCTGGATCCAGTGGAACAGTCCTTAATTTTGTGAGCCATCTGTAGTACTGGGACACCTGAAACGGACAACACAGACCAGAAACCGGAGCAGACCTGCATGGCTCCATTTGGTGTGGGAATGTGGGCTAGGTATTAAATGGGTTTTTGGGCTAGGTATTAAATGGGTTTTCCGAGATTTAAGTACTTGATGACTTATCCTCTGGATAGATCATTAGTATCTGATCGGTGGGGATCCGATAATCGGGGCCCCTGCCGATCCGCTGTTTGAGAAGGTCTGTGAGCGCTGGGGGCCTTCTCTGTCCTCACCAAGCACAGAGCAGTATATTATATAGCGGATGTGTTTGGCATCGCCCTCAGCCCCATTCACTTCTATGGGCACCTAGACCATGTGACTGATGAATGTGCTGTCACTCAGCCTAGGGAAAGCTGAGAGAAGGCTATGGCACTACTGCGAGCCCTGCTGCCTTCTCAAACAGCTGATCATTAGTATTTAACCTCTTCCGGACACAGGGCGTACAGGTACGCCCTGATGTCCTGGTACTTAAATATTTCCAATCACCGCCGCGTGGCGGGCAGTGTTCGGAACCCGGTGCCTGCTCAAATCATTGAGCAGGCACCTGGGGACAATGCGCCGGGGGGTCATGTGACCCCCCGTGTAGGTGATAGCCGCAAACCGCAGGTCAATTCAGACCTGCAGTTTGCTGCGTTTCCGGGTTATTCGGGTCTCTGAGGACCCGATAACCCGGAAAAGGATGGAGATCAGTGGTGTGATATTACACCACCAATCACCTTCCTGCGATCCTAAGAGGTGATGTGACATCACCTCTCAGGATCGGCTCTGATTAGTAGGTGGGCGGGCGGCGGGAGATTCAAATCATAGCAGCGCTCCTCTACTCCTCCTTTTGTGTCCGGGGAGCAGATGAGAGAGGAGCGCTGCACGTCGTCGGATCTCAGCACCCCCCATCTGTCCAGGCATCACCCCATCTGTGCCCCAGCACCCCCCATCTGTTCAATCAGGTACTTAGGGAAAGGTTGGGTTAGGCAGGGATATAAAAGGGAAAGATATATTAGGTATTGCCGTGTCCGTAATGATCTGCTCTATAAAAATACCCCCCCAACCCCTCAGATGAACATGGTCAAAAATAAAAAAATAAACGGTGCAAAAAAAGGTTTTTTTCTGTCACCTTACATCACAAAAATTGTAATAGCAAGCGATCAAAAAGTCATATGCCCCCGAAAATAGTTCCAATAAAACCGTCCTCTCATCCCGCAAAAAATGAGCCCCTACCTAAGATAATCGGCTAAAAACAAAAAAAAATTACTCTTAGACTATGGAGATACAAAAATGTTTTTTTTTGTTTATAAAAAGATAATATAGTGTAAAACATAAATAAAAAATAAAAAAGTAAACATATTAGGTATCGCCGCGTCCGTAAGAATCCACTCTATAAAAATACCCCCCAACCCCTCAGATGAACCTGGTAAAAAAGAAAAACGGTGCAAAAACAGGTATTTTTTTGTCACCTTACATCACTAAAATTGTAATAGCAAGCGATCAAAAAGTCATATGCCCCCCAAAATAGTGCCAATAAAACCGTTCTCTCATCCCGTACTATACCCATCCCCTAACCACTCAGATGAAGACGGTAAAAAATAAAAAATAAAAACAGTGACAAAAAAGCTATTTATTAGCAAATTTTCCATTTTTATCCGTTTTTCTCCAATAACAAAGTAAGGATTAACAGCCAAACAAAACTTAATATTTATTACCCACATACCGCAGTTTACAGAAACAACCCATATGTGGTTGTAAACTGCTGTATGACCAAACGTTAGGGCGCAGAAGGAAAGGAACGCTGTATGGTTTCTGGAAGGCAGATTTTGATGCCTTTTTTTTAGGCACCATGTCCCATTTGAAGCCCCCCTGATGCACCCCTAGAGTAAAAACTCCATAAAAGCGACCCCATCTAAGAAACTACACCCCTCAAGGTATCCAAAACTGATTTTACAAACGTTGTTAACCCTTTAGGTGTTCCACAAGAGTTATTGGCAAATAAAGATGAAATTTCAGAATTTCTATTTCTGGTAACCTTGCCTCACAAAAATGTAATATAGATAAACCAAAAATCATATGTACCCAAAAAATAGTCCCAACAAAACTGCCACATTATCCCGTAGTTTCCAAAATGGGGTTACTTTTATGGAGTTTCTACTCTAGAGGGGGGGGGGGGGGCTTCAAATGGGACATGGTGTAAATAAACCAGTCCAGCAAAATCTGCCTTCCAAAAACCACACGGCGCACCTTTCCCTCTACGCCCTACCGTGTGCCCATACAGTAGTTTACGACAACATATGGGGTGTTTCTGCAAACTACAGAATCGGGGCAATAAATATAGCATTTTGTTTGGCTGTTAACCCTTGCTTTGTTACTGGAAAAAATTGATTAAAATGGGAAATTTGCCAAAAAATTGAAATTCTCAAATTTCATCCCCATTTTCCAATAACTCTTGTGCAACACCTAAAGGGTTAGAAAAAATTGTAAAATATGTTTTGAATACCTTGAGGGGTGTAGTTTCTTAGATGGTGTCACTTTAATGGAGTTTCTACTCTAGGGGTGCATCAGGGGGGCTTCAAATGGGACATGGTGTAAATAAACCAGTCCAGCAAAATCTGCCTTCCAAAAACCACACGGCGCTCCTTTCCCTCTATGCCCTACTGTGTGCCCATACAGTAGTTTACGGCCACATATGGAGCAATAAATATAGCATTTTGTTTGGCTGTTAACCCTTGATTTGTTACTGGAAAAAATGGATTAAAATGGAAAATTTGCCCAAAAATTAAAATTTTCAAATGTCATTCCTATTTGCCAATAACTCTTGTGCAACACCTAAAGGGTTAACAACGTTTGTAAAAATCTGTTTAGAATACCTTGAGGGGTGTAGTTTCTAGAATGGGGTCAATATATGCAAATTAGGGCTCGCAAGTGCCCAGGGGCGGGGTTCTTGTTGTAGGTGCCCAGGCTGCTCTGCCTTCTTTTCACATTACCCCTCCCCAGCCTCTTGCTGGTCCCGCTCTATAAAGTTGTTTCATCATCCGGCATGTGCGCAGTTCATCACCGGCCCGGGCATGCGCACTACGATGCCCATTGTGGGGAGTGGCATCGCTTCATGTTGTGTGCATACACCGGCGGACACGCTGGATCTCGGCCGGTACTTGGGATGATGAAACAGCCTTATAGGGCGGGACCAGCAAGAGGCTGGGGAGGGGTAATGTGAAAAGAAGGCAGAGCAGCCTGGGCACCTACAACAAGAACCCGCACCCTAGGCACTTGCGAGCCCTCATTTGCATATAGATAAAACTATGTTTTTTCAGCTGGTGAAAGTCAGAAGAATACAACAAAGGTACCATTGGAATCTTGTGTAGTTGTACTAGAGCGCCACGTAAGCAGTTTATATTGTCAAATTTTGGTGACAGACTCCCTTTAAGTATTGGAAAACCCCTTTAATTGTGGTGGTACAAAGGGGGCATCAGGCTGTGTGGGGAACACTTAAAGGGACACTTACAGGCCCAATAAGCATATTTAGCTATATATATGACAGTACAGGTCTTATAAAGTGTATTAAAATCATATAAGTATATCCCCTGTCCACCTTATAAATACAGTAAACTCATGTTTTATAACGTGATAGAATCGTCTTCTTTCTGTCCAAGGGGCGGCGTTTCAGCTTCACTTGCGCCCAGCCAGCCTTGCCCCAACTGCCGTTTTGAAGCGCCGCCCAGCTCATCAATATTCACTTTGCTGGGCGGCTTCTGCTGTCCCCAACGTTCTGAGATCCCATAGCTTTCTACTGGGCATGTGAATATTGATGAGCTGGGCGGCGCTTCAAAACGGCAGTTGGGGCAAGGCTGGCTGGGCGCAAGTTAAGCTGAAACGCCGCCCCTTGGGCAGAAAGAAGACGATTCTTTCAGGTTATAAAACATGAGTTTACTGTATTTATAAGGTGGACAAGGGGTATACTTATATGATTTTAATACACATTAGAAGACCTGTGCAGTCATATATATAGCTAAATATGCTTATTGGGCCTGTCAGTGTCCCTTTAAGGACTGTGGTTTACCTTCAATGGAGACAGAGCATGCCACTATGGGGCCCAGGAAGGGGGACGAGGGGCCCTTTGCTGAACTCCTTCGTGTGTTTCTGATGTAAAAACACTGCGTTTTCATGCAACCACCGCTAGGGAGATCTCAGGGCATAGAGATGATCACAGCTTCTATTGCAGACAATGGAAACTGTATAAACTCCTTTATACATATATATCCGTCAGCGGCCAGCCCCATAGAAGTGAATAGAGCAGGGCCACAGTGTGCTTCCCATTCTTTTTAAAGGAACTTCTGAAAATAGCCAAGCATAGCTCTTGGCTATTTTCAGAGCCCCTATAGGAATGAATAGAAGGCGGCTGTGCATGCGTGGTGCTCCCCCCAGCACTTTGTGGGCTTTGTTCTAAGCAGTGATCAAACATTGCAATCCTAGCAATATGCCCCCAATGTCTGAGATGGGAATACCCCTTTAATTAAAAAAAGTTTTTATTTGCACTTTGGGCTACTGTTAAAAAAACAAAAAAGTTAAGACACTGTTTTTCCACTTTTTAACATTTTTCACAGGTATTAAAACAAATAAATAAAAAATGATAAAAAAAATTAAAGCCCCAGGTCCTACTGAAAAAGGGCGGAAACATTATTCACATAACTGAACAGAAAAAAAGTTATGGCTTTCACAGATGCATGTACTAAAGAAACAGAAAATGCACTTTAAGACCAGACTCGTTTACATTTCTCCTCCCCAAAACGGTGCATTTTCTGTTTCTTTAGTACATGCATCTGAGAAAGCCATAACTTTTTTTCTGTTCAGTTATGTGAATAATTTTCCGCCCTTTTTTGGTAGGACCTGGGGCTTTATTTTTTTTAAGAGGGTTCTTCAGGCTACCAATGTTTTTGGTCTATTCTCAGGATATCAGATCGATGGCGGTCCAACACCCCCTCCAGTCAGCTGGAGCACCAGGAACTATACAGTATACAAGCAATCTGCTTTCGTCCTTACACTGTACAGTACAATGGACACCCGAAACAATTAATTATCTGATCTGATATTGATGACCTATCCTAAGGACTGGGCCAGGGATCAGCAACCTCCAGAACTACAACACCCAGAATCCTCCTTTCACTTCTATGGTTGTTACAAGTAGTGGTGAGCGCAGTTAATACTGTATGGAGATCTGTCTCCGTACAGTATTAGAATGTATGGGCTCCGATGAGCCGAAGTAAGTTATTCTCGAAGTTGCGTGAGACTTCATTGGATTTCTTTGGTAGTTTGATTTTTAAAGTGAAAAACACTCTAAAACTTGGAACTAAACTTGGCTTTGGTTCTAATTGGTACCTCGGAACCAAAGCTGAGTTATTTTCCAAGTTTTAAAGTGGTTTTCCACATTAAAAATCAGCCAAAGTTATTCAATGAAGTCTCACGAGACTTCGCAAATAACTAACTTCGGCTCATCGGAGCCCATACATTCTAATAATGTACTGAGACGGATCTCCGTACAGTATTAGGGTCCATTCACACGTCTGCAGTGTTTTGCGGATTCACAAAACACCGGGCCGGCACCCCAGTAGAAATGTCTATTCTTGTCCTTAGCTGTGGAATAGGACATGTTCTATTTTTTTGCGGAGCCGCGGACCGGAAATGCGGATGTGGACAGCACACTGTGTGCTGTCCACATCTTTTCCGTCCCCGTTGAAAATGAATGGGTCCGCACCTGCGGAACGGATCTGGACCCAAAGTGCGGACGTGTGAATGGAGCCTTAATACGAAGTTTTGAACTTGTAGCATCCGAAGCTCGCAAACAGCCAAGCAAGTGTGCAAGCTGGGAGTTGTAGTTTCACAGTAGATGGAGTGGCGAAAGTTACTGACCCTTGGGATAGGCCATCTACAGGATCAGTCATTCAGCCCCAGTGTAGTTTTTGAGCTCTATAGGTGCATGCATAAGGCTGCGGGCATTTTGTGGTAGCAAGGTTATATACCAACACTAATTGTAACCAGTTCCTGAATGGCATTCTTCCATGCTGAGATCCATTTCCACAGTCTGACCAATGTCTTCCGTGAACTGACTGGATAATGTATGTGTGTGCACAGCCCCTGACCTGGAATGACCTAGCTGCTTATCAACAGTTCATACTGGCAGGGTGGAAGGCTAGAATTATATTCTCCTCCAAGTACTTGTAACAGGGACAGATTGGCCATTTCCCGGTGCACCGATGCCCAGGGGGCCGCCTGAGCCCTCCTCGCGGCCGGCCAGTGGAAGTTTTTGGGGATGTATTTTGTGATGGACGGTGGTATTTGGCTCTGTTGGGATGGTATAATGTACCACAATATGGTACTGCTGGCCCTGCCTTCCATTAATTTGGGCCTGACTACAAAACGCGGCCACTTTTAGTAATTTTTCCAGGGCCACTTTAAGTTCCCAGTCTGCCCCTGACTTGTAATGTCAGCCCATGGCCTGACTGCCACACATAGTGACTGGAGTACCCCAGCGAGCAGCAGCACTCTGCACTATCCCCTCTGTGTGCCAGCTGCAGGGCCCTCCACTTGTCACTGTAACCGCTGGGAGACTCCCGTCCACGCCTCTCATTGGCCCACACACCAGTGGGACCTCGCATCCTTGTCTCTGATTGGCGGAACTAGCTGTCAGTTAGCGGCTGCTAGACCCGGGCAGTGCCGGCGTGAGGAAGGCGGGGATTGGGAGGCTGTGGCTCCTCCCTCTGCCTCCCAGCCGAGTCTCGCAGGGTCTGGCGGCGCAGTGCTGTACTACGTCCGCTGAGGGGTTACCAGGAAGGAAAGGGGTAACACTGCAGTTGCGCCCCCCTGTTAGAGACAGGTGCGGCGCCCGGAGTGTGACGGTGTCCCGGTCACTCCTTCTTCTCCTCTGCCTGGAATTGCCGGGCTCTCTCCGAGTCTTTGTGTTGTGGAGCGGTCTGTGCCGCCGCCGGGTTAGACCATGCTACTGGCTGCCGTAGCCATTCATTTCACTGCACACTGAGCTCCCTATTATTCGCTGCTGCTCCTAGAAGTGACCTTCCCTCCTACGTATCTGCTGTGTACTACTACTCCTGACGTGTTACCCGCCTCCAGCATCCGTGCCCCGAGAGGACCGGGCGCCCTCTAGTGTTCGGGTGGAGGCAGCCGATTGAACCAGTGCTCTGTCATCCCTGTATTCTCCTCTGTGCCCCTCTTCCTCTCTATTGTCCTCCTCTACCTACCCCTACTTCTTATCTTGGTTGGCACCAGACCTCCAGAGTGCCTCCATTCTCCTGGGCTTCTAAGATGGCATTTTTGTTGACCTCAAGAGTGGACTTCCAGGAAACTTCAGCAGAGTGAGCTGCATCTCCGGATAACTAGTGGGCAACTTACACGATTGGCATTGAACAAAGACCTAGAAGAATCAGAATACGTCCAAGACACCAAGGAAGGGCGAGAAGATGTCTACCCCAAACAGGTTCAAGAAAGACAAAGAAATCGTTGCAGAATATGAGAGCCAAGTGAAAGGTAAAGTTGTCAGAGGGTTGGGTGCCAGTGTGGGTATGGCAGAGGGTGCATGCCAGGCTGGCACTGGTGGATTCTGTCCAGATGGTGCTTGCACAATGATCATGCACAGTTCTTAGCTTAGGAAGATGTGCCATCCTGTCTGATCGGTAGTGCCACAAGTGCCACCTTACAAATGAGGATCTGATGGGGATATCTCACACATTAATGTGGCTGATAACTGCTAATGTCTGTGGCCTGAAGGGTTGAAGAACTTGGGGGCATCTGGGTGGTCCTAGAGTTCAAATTAGAGCGTCATGGCATGAGCTACAGAGACCTCATGCATCATGACGGCTGCAGGCTATGAGAATTCATTGAGTTGCTCTGTGGCTGCCATATGTAGGGGCTGCACTAAGGGCTCATGCACACGACAGTATTTTGCGTTCAGTATACTGGCCGTTTTTTTAGTTCAGTATGCGGTACATATACTGAACCATTCATTTCAATGGTTCAGCAAAAAAAAAGCTGAAGTGTCTCCGTGTGCATTCCGTTTCAGTATTTCCGTACCGTGAAAAGATAGAACATGTCCTATTCTTGTCCGCAAATCACGGTGCTTGGCTACATTCAAGTCAATGGGTCCACAAAAAAACGGAACACATACGGAAATGCATCCGTATGTCTTCCGTATCCGTTCCGTTTTTGCTGAACCATCTTTTGAAAATGTTATGCCCAGCCCAATTTTTTTGATGTAATTACTGTATACTGTATGTGGCATACGGAAAAGTGGAAAGGAAATGGAAACAAAAAACAGAACGGATCCGTAAAAAATGGACCGCAAAACACTGATAAAGCCATACGGTCATGTGCATGAACCCTAAGGCTGCAGTCCTCTAGGAATCGCTCTAGTTGCTCCACAGATGCAGTCCTTAGGAGTTGTATGGTTGCACTCCATAGGAGTCCATTGAGTCAGTCTACGGTTGCAGTCCCTAATAGTGCGTTCCATTGCTCCACGATTGCAGTCCATAGAAATCCACTGACTGCGGCCGCTGGAGGACATTGTGTCACATCACAAATGCAGTCCGGAGATGTTTCCTGCTCACATCATGGCTGCAGTCTATAGAAATGCAAACGGGTTGTCCAACAATCATCATTCATCTCCTGTTCACAGGATGGGTGATACATGTGCAGTCACTGGGTCCCCCACTGATCACTGGTCGGGGTTTCCAAGCCCCTCGTTCCTCTTCACTCCATGACCTCAGAGTTTTGTATGGAAAGTTGGCCACCCCATTTAAACTTAGTAGAACTGATCTCTCCCATTTAAAGGGAATGTGAATAAGCTATTGTTTAAATCAAGTTTTTATGTTTGACGTATTTTTAAAGAATGATGGTTATTTTTCATTTTCCATGTCAATATATTTAAACAAAAACCATAAAATCCTGCAGTTTTCGCACTGGCCAGTAAAGCTAATAATAGGCTCCACTTCTTGACCTGTACAAATCGCTTTACTACAGTTACCTGCTTATCTATACACAGAGGTGATATCACTACAGGCAGGATTAGAATGACAGATAAGACATGATCCACCATATCACAGCTTATCTACTCCCTCCTGACCTCTGCCCAGATCACAGAGCATGCCTAGAACACTCGCCCATAGAAGTAAAATAGGGTCCTCTCCGGACCATTGTGTCTATGGCCCATGGGGCTGCCATAAAGCAACTTTCTTAATATAAACTGAGGTGACATAAATTTGCATACAAGTCACATGACTGCCTATAACCATGGCCTTATCTATCCCATTTATTGTCAGTCTATGCAGTGTATTCACACACGCACACAATATGGTGCACTCTGTATGTACAGCTACATGGGGGTGTCCGCAGCCCATCTAGCGATGTTCCTCAGTAGCAAAATGGGCACCAAGTGGTGCGCGTTTTGTTAAAGTGGTATGCCCCCATTGTCTGTTACGGGAATATCGCTAGGATATGCCCCCATTGTCTGATAGGTGCGGGTCCCACCTCTGGGACCCGCACCTACAAGGAGAACGGTCCGTCCACCACCAAGCGCTGCTCCCATAGAAGCGAATGGGAGCGCACCGCGCATGCGTGGCCCCTGCTTCCATTCATTTCTATGGGGCAGACGGAAATTTTCGGCGGCCCTATAGAAATGAATGAAGGGCAGCTGCACATGCACAGTGCGCCCTCCGTTTATTTCCCTGCTCCGTTCTCGTTGTAGGTGCGGCCGTACGGGTCTCAGAGGTGGGAACTGCACCTATTTGACAATGGGGGCATATCCTAGCGATATGCCCCCATTGTCTGTGATGGGAATACCCCTTTAAGGATACCCTTGTGGAAATGTATATCCACAACCGCAATTGACATGCTACGGATTTAAAGGGGTGTTTCACTTTTGTGATATTGAAGAGCTGTACTCCAGATAGGTCATCACTTTCAGATTGGCGGGGGTCTGACTCTCAATCAGCTGCTTGAAGAGGCTCTTGAGGCGCTCCATCCTTTGTATTTATTTGCCGTCCACATTGGAGTGGTGGTACATGGTAACTATGTTCACTGTACAATGTAGACAGTGTACAGGTCAACATTGAAGAGGACACGGAGCTTGCACGAGCGCCGCAACCCCGTTAAACAGCTGATTTGTAATTGTTGAACAATCCTGAAGATAGGTAGTCAGTTAATAAACTGGAATACCCCTTTAAATTAGCACCACATGTTAATTTGTCTAGATTTTCTTGTGGAAAATATTTACAGGATGTGGATTAGGTTTGTGGACATCTCGTCCACTTCTACTGTAAATGCTGTGGAGTTTCCGCCACTCTTGGCTATATGCTTGGAGGGGTTTTCAGTGAATCTTCACTAGTAATGCCCTGTAGCGTGTATGACCTAATCAAGGAGTCATACTTGTCTGGTCTCCCATTCGTCCATCTCCCGGTACCCCTCTTGTTTACACCTGGCCAGGATATGGACTGGCTACAGCGGTGATGTGTTGCCAAATGGCACGTGACCCAGCAGTGATTGACGTCAGTGGCACATGTGACCATGTCCATATCCTGGCCAGCAGAAAACTGGGTAATGGGCAATCGGGAGCCAGGGTACAGGATTGGAGGGAGAGGGGAAGCTTGTAAGTTTGACTCCTTCATGAGGTCATACATGCTACAGGACATTACTAAATGGACTCTTGTGGGAAACAACTGATCAGTGCCATTTTCCAATATAAGGGGATACTATTAATCCAGTATGCCACAGTACAACATGAAATAAGGAAGCTGGTCGGTGTCTCAAATATGGTGGATGTGACTGTAGGTCTAGCTTGCTGTTTTGTGATGTGCCTAGTATCTGTATAGCGAATGGCCATGTATCTGCTGTCTTAGTACATTGGGTATAAGGGCGGTGTTATCCTTGTGTAGTGGGGTTTCTCATATATATATGTATGTGTGTGTGTTATAGGTCAGGTTGAGTTTTTTTAGTGCTGCTTTTTCTTGTTACTTTGCTGGAAAGGAACAAAGAAACCTGGAGAAGTCCTCAGTAGAGCACGGTGAAGGGCTGTCGCATGGTTGTAACCCTCTCCTGCCGTAATATATTGTGCTGGCCTCCGAAGGAAGGTTAGGGTTCCATCATCTCTCACTACTGGTGCTGATCTGGATTCCCATGTCTGATTCTTCATAGCTGCACATGGATTTTCTGATAACTGTTAAACATTAACATCTGAGGGAACTTCCACTGGCCGACACCGGTTATAGTTTCTGTTGGATCATGAATCATTTTTGTCACGGCTATGGCCACCTTAATTAGCGGTGTGGGATGGTTAGCTGGAAGACGCCGCTCATATGTTTATACCTCACTCCATTGAGTTTAATGACTCATTTGGCTGGCTAGAGCCCCACTACTAATTAGTAATTACTGAAAACTGTTTTGCATACTGTTCTGTATATTCATTAAATATTGTTGCATTGATGTCTTTTTAGTAATTTGTCATAGTCTGGATATTGCTTTGTGGTTTATGTGTGGTCGAAGTGTATGGGGTTTTTCCATGAATGACAGTGTAAGAAGTTAAGAACAAAAACAGGTGTCATCATTTTTTAAAGGTTTGGTTCATGGTGCATGCTTTTGTACTGTAGTTTATACAATTCAAGGGGTTCTGTAGCTTTTTATTATTGACGATCATCAGCATCTGATCAACGGGAGTCCAACACCCAGAAGACAGCGGCGCTGGCAGTAGTGCTGTGGACTTCTCGCAGTATCCGCAGGCCCAGTGACGTCACGAATATTATCACTGCCCTGAGTGCAGCTCAGTCCCATTGAAGTGATGCTGATTGGAACCTATGACACTGGCTGACCTGTTACATGTGCACTTGGCAGCATAAGGCATCTGTGTTGTTCCCATGTTTATATGTGCCCATATTTCTGAGAATAATGACGTTTTAATATATGCAAATGAGCCTTTAGGAGCAATGGGGGCGTTGACATTACACCTAGAGTCGAATAATGGCATGAATCGCCGGATCCCCATTGGCTATAATGGGATCTGGCAACTTTCTGGTATAATGCCGGCCAGATACTCACCGGATCCCGTTGTAGTGGATGGGGATCTGGCGCTTTGCGGCATTATTTGGCTATGCCAAAGGCTATCTGAAGATGCACCAAGTTTATTGGTGTATGATAATTTTGGTGCATTTCAGACACTTTACACCACCCATTAGTTGGCTTAGGCTACTTTCACATTCGCGTTTGGTGCGGATCCATCATGGATCTGCACAGACGGATCCGTTCAGATAATACAACCGTCTGCATCCGTTCAGAACGGATCTGTTTGTATTATCTTTAGCATAGCCAATACGGATCCGTCTTGAACACCATTGAAAGTCAATAGAGGACGTATCCGTTTTCTATTGTGCCAGATTGTGTAATAGAAAATGGATCCGTCCCCATTGACTTACATTGTGTGTCAGGACGGATCCATTTGGCTCAGTTTCCTCAGACGGACACCAATGATGTCCACCTCCAAAGCGGAATGGAGACTGATCGGAGGCAAACTGATGCATTCTGAGCGAATCCTAATCCATTCAGAATGCATTAGGGCAAAACTGATCCGTTTTGGACCGCTTGTGAGAGCCCATGACGGATTATACAAATGGAAAGCCAAAACGCCAGTGTAAAAGTAACCTTAGTTTGCACCAAAATTTAAACCGCATAACTTTTTCTTCTAAGCCATGACTCTTGTTGAGTAAAGTCCAAAAAGTGTCTAAACCACTCAATAAATGTGCCACAAGGCATGTGTGCCAAAATTCTGGCTTAATTTGAGACAGAATTTTTGTTGGTAAATCTGCCCCTTAGTTCTCTGTTGGAGACAATTGTTGGAATATCATAAAGCCACATGAAAAACATTTCTCTATATTATTTGGTAACACACGTGTCTGTTATTGCAGTTGTTTGACCTTCTGTATGAGGCAGGACCGCAGAAGCTCCATGTGCTGCTGTATGGGGCTCCATGTGGCACCAAGAAGCATTCCTTCTGAAATACGGCTTCTCTTTACAAAATCCAGGATACTAGATCCGCATGTCAATTTGCCCCATTGTAATTCAGTGGTGGAGCTAATCCACAGCCTTTCTGTGCGGAATCTGTGACAATGATGATATGCTGTGGATTTTAATTATTCCCAATGGAAATTTTCCTGAGCATTTTAGAAAGTTGTAAAATACCTGTGTGGGTTTAGGTGACCTCCTAGATTGTGTGGCTACTAATCTAATGTGTATGGGGAGCTGAGACTGATATGTTCTGAGAATTAGAGGAGCCACTGTGAATTTATCAGTCAGTGGTACCTTATCTACTCAAGATAGGACATGATTCATCTGAGCAGTCATTTGTGGTAAAGCTGGTATATGTATCCGGCTTCTATTGTCCTCGTGGGAATTATTCATAAGGAAATTCTTGAAACTGTTCTGTGTCCCTGCGGCCGTGGTCTGGATATGTTTGGGCCATTGCTTAGTGACCTGTGCTGTTGCCAATGGCTGGCACATCTCTCATTTAGTACAAGTGCTGATAAGTAGTGCCAGCCGTCGCACTCCAGAGAGAGTTATATGCCGGCTCTTCTTACCGCATGATGGGAATCCTACACTGGATCGCTGGCCTTTGTTGTCTTTAATACTATGATATGATCATATATATTTTATAAATGATATTTAACATTTACTTTTATAATAGTTCTACTTAATATGTAGTACCGGTATATGATATGCTAATGAAGACAACACCTAGCATCAGTACAACAATGTAGAGGGCACCTGTCAGCAGATTTGTACCTATGACACAGGCTGACCTGTTACATGTGCACTTGGCATCTGAAGGCATCTGTGTTGGTCTCATGTTCATATGTGCCTGCATTGCTGAGAAAAATTTAGTTTTAATATATGCAAATGAGCCTCTAGGAGCAACGGGGGCGTTGCCATTACACCTAGAGGTGTTCTCTGCTCTCTCTGCAACTGCTGCAACCTCTAATTTTTGATATACAGGGCAAGATATGATGGCTTTTCACTGCCTGGCCCTGTTAATGTGGAGAGGGTGCAGCAGTTGCAGAGAGAGCAGAGCCTCTCGGTGTGACGGAAATGGCTGTCAGTCCTTGTGTAGTCACTAGACTCCTAAGCATAGAAGAGGATTTAAAGGGGCCACTTTAACCTAGCTTAAAAATGTGCTGGAAACCGCACTATAATAAGCTTATGAATATACTATTGTAAACCCATCAGTGCGGTTGTCCACCACTTGGCAGCGCCACCCTCTTGTACAGTAAGATCCCCTTTCTACACAGTGCTCTGGTTCAGACATGGCTGCTGATGGAGGACCATGTGACTAGACGTAGCCATTAGTGCCCTCAGTTGAATAATACTGCGCATGCTCTGTGCAGTTTTATTCAGTGGAGGTTGTTGATGGTCAGGTCTGGTCATCTACCCCTCCATCAGCTTCCATGTTAAGATGAATGGAGAATCCGCTGTACGACACAAGAGGCCATATAACAGTATACTGGTAAGCAGATCACAGCACATTTCTGAATGTTAGTGACCAGTCTCTTTAATATGAATCAAACACAAGTTATGCTGCATCGTTTTCAACTGAATTATCTGCCCGACGACTCCTGCTATATAATTTGTTGAGTGCAGTGTGACAGGTCCCCTTTAATAAAGGGAATGTATTGCTATCTTATTGACAGGTGCTTGGTCCACCATCTGTAGACCTCTTTTTGAAGTGGTGTGACCCATTGATCTTCTTCTCCTCTCTCCTTTTGACTATGACTGACACCTCTGGCATTCCCTGTGTTTTGCTATCATTAAAAGAAAAGTAACATTTGGACTTGTAAGAAGACCTCCTGCTGGGGCCGCAGCTATTAAGAGACTACAGGCTGTCAGACTATTCACCAGCCAGTAATAAAATAGCTCTTCTCAGTAAATGCTGGGGATTCGGAGAACCCTTCTGGGAACGTTAGAAGTTGGGGAAATGGCAAATAACATTTTATTGGCTGGAGCTGTCAGCTTAGAACATACTTGTGTTCCCCATAATGTAATAATTGTGGAGCTTTTTTATTATTCTGTTCGTTTACTCCTCCTCCTACAGATTTGAATAAAGTGACAAAGGGGTTTTGCTAGTAGGGTTGTGTCCCTGCACACCCTCACACTGTGCAATCAAACGATAGGGATATGCCTTGCAGAATCACAAAATACGGACGCGGTCCATCTGCTGTCCACATTTTATTTGTGGACCTATTGTTTTCAATTGATCCGCGGTCCGCATTTTGTGGTCATGTGTATCTTTTTTGCGGACTAGATATATGGCTGATCATCCATGTGCTTTCTGTGTCCATATGTCTTTTCTGTAAACAGATCATGTCCTATACTTGTCCGCAAAATGTGGACTCTCTGTAAAAACTGTGGATGCAACATGGACCGCATTAGTATTTTGCCGATGTGCGGATCACAAAATGCATACGGTTGTGTGCATGGGGCCTAACTGGCATATAAAGTAGATAGTGGATGAACTGTAATTCATTTAGTAGTGCTGTGCAAGTTGCTCTGTACAAAAGACATTTTAACCAGGTACTTGGAAAGCTTCTGGAGCTCAAGGCTGGAACATTTTTCATTTTTGTTTTCGAAAGAAATGTTGCCACTTTTCATACTCTTAATGCAGCAGTGGTCTCTGTTCTTGGATGTTCCTGCCAAGGAGCGAGGGAACAATCTTTCACATTCATTATTACAAAACCGTTTTCTTCTGCTCTGCCTCCTCTTGAAATAATGAGACTGAAATCTCTGATGGCCATGACTTCAAATGTCAGTGTATGTGACGCCCCGCTCCGGTTTGTGTTTGTAGAGGCACCTCAAGGGTGAGTAAAAGGTGACTTCTGCATTGGTGTGTGACATGCTTGGACATGTAGATGGCTGTAGGTGTGGGATGTCATGGGGCTGTAAGACTTCTAAACTATGGGTGATTGCACTTTTTAGCTTCCTCTTCTGTCAGGTTGAGAAATGAACAGTAGAATCTATTAATATGAAGCCTGGAGGCTTCATCTGACCCATGGACCACTAGCTGGAGAGCTCTGGTATTGTGTAGTGTAAAGAAACGCTGAATGTGATAGACTGAATGACTCACTGAAGCAGGGACACAATGTATCTCTGATTTCCAATACATAGGCTTCATGTTTCTCCAAAATATATTGGCCTGAAATGGTGGGACACAATAAGAAACATACATTTAGGATTGGCGGTCATATTTTTGTTCCATTCTTCACAAATTTTAAAATAGCCCAAGTGTGTGGATGGAAGCCAGGATGCCCAACTCTTGCCAGACATGACAATCTACTAGTGAGTGATGGAAGCACATCCAAGCCTGGCATTAAATGAGAATTTTGATCACTTCTTTTCCATTTTGTCTTTAAGTTAGCAAGTGTTTATTCACTTGTTCATAACCTTTCCTTCAGTGTGACCATGAGTAGCATCAGGGGTGTTTGATGCTTCTGGGAGGTTACACAAGCACTGCTTTGTAGTTTAACAAATGTGGAGCATCCATGGCTTTGTACCTCTCCTGTATCCTGTGAGCAAAGCTTGTGGACTTGGTTTGCTTATATTTAGCATGGCTGCCCCTTCTGCCTCCGTGGATGGGGCAGATGGCATGTGACGCTTCAAAGCTGAACCTTGTTAGCCATTTGCCTTAAAAAACAGGGCACTGTTAGCACAGTATGGGAGCATTGTCACACACAACAGGGCGTAGGTGTCGTCTTCCATCACATGGCTCAGCGAGTGCACGATCTATAGCGGGTGAAGTGGAAGTAAACTTGAGTCATGCACAATTATCAAGAATGAAGAAAAATAGGAAGTGATGGTAGAGTTCCCGCGTGAGATCCAGACACGCTGCATCTTAAAATGGAATTAGATTCTTTGTGATAGCTGTACTACGGGGGAGATTTATTTTTATTTTTTTGTGATTTTGTGTTAATTGGCAGCACTGAAATATACCTTTAGAGGATATAAGAAAATTCCTTGATGACCCAAGGTCTACAAGAAATGGGACGGTGATACAAGAGGAGATGTTATGATCATAAGGCTTGAATAAGTGCTATGTGTGTTCAGGTTGAGAGGTTGTTGGTGTGGAGAGCTTGTAGGATAGTCATATAGGTGTTCTTCAAGGGTTGGTGATACTGTGATGGACAGAAGCAAATCCCTCCAGTGATGGGAGGTAGCATAGCAAAGTCCTGGAGGTGGTGATGAGGGATAATGACAACTCTAGGACCTTTGATGAATGGAGCTAGGTTCCTAGGTAGAAATTTAAGATGAGGATAGGTGGGTACACTATAAAGGCAATAATTCATTATGTCTATTATGAGATGAGTGTTTAGATTGTGTGACTACATCATGATATGTTCTTGTCTTCACTAGCATTGAGCACAGGGGACAACACAGACCAGTGGAAAGCTACCCCTGCAGAATAGTGTTGTCATGTAAGGGGATATATTCTTACAATAATGTTGTATGTGAAACTATATAATATATTCAGGACTAGATAACTACTGGACTAAGAATATTAGGCCCTTTTCACCTGACATAAATGCTGGCCAATGCACCCAGTGTGTTCCTCCGACAGGTGGCCGCAAGGTATTCCACTGTATAGGCTTTTAATGGCATTGTCCACTCTGCAGTATACTTTTTTTTTTTATACTGTATACCTTCTGATTGTTTTTTTACAGTATAGGACACTATTTGGCTAGCATTGTGTGAATAAATACTCATAGCGTGTGTGATGTTAACAGGGCTTAATGTCTATAGGGAGATTTATAATTTGACCGTATTGTATAGTCCTTATGTGTTGAAGTCTGGAAATTGCCAGTACATTGCAAGAAATGCTGGATGCACATTCCCCTATAGCTCGGCTTTGCTGATAACTCATCTTTCAGATCATATATATACTTTTAGCTAGTCTGTTTGCCGTTCATGAAGGAAGCACACTGGGGCGAATGAATATAGGTCACCATGTTGCCGCATTCTATGGCACAGATTGATATATTATGTCATTTGTACGGTTGACGTGTGCAGTGGTTTAGTAGCTCACTATAGTCATCTCTGCCTCTACACCATGCCCAGTAGAATCTTATCTAAGACCATTCTTCCCATTCTACTACAAAATATATAATTACAATGAATCCTCATGAACATGGTGAAGCCTGCATAGAGACACGTGGCGTCTCCGAGCTCCCGTGTTTCGGAATTATTCAGACGCTTCTGTAATAAAGCATGTGATGAAATCTCACCTTGATATTCATGATCCCCAGTGAAAATCTCAAATTGCTGTTGCTGAGATGGAAGAATTACTTGTAACTGTCTTCACCTCTTGTAAAGCGTGACATATTTGTGAGTGAAGTCTGCCACTTCTTCGTGGTTTTCGTCATTATTTCAACGTTAACGCTTCTTTTGCAGATCCTTTAGAGGGAAGAAAGATGCAGAATTAACCAAATGCTAGATTTACTGTGCTTGTGGACTTTGTCCAACTGTTTATTCGTCAGAACATCTATCCTTATTTCCACGTACTGGTCTGAAAAGGTGGAAGAACCTAAAATTATAGGCACACCAGCCATATTCATCTTGACCGCAGATACCCTGGAGCGGCCTAGCTGCCTAATAAAGTCTGCATTATTTTATTTTTTTTGGTTCATCTTTGCGTTAAATACAGGGTAGGTTTGAAACTACAAGGATTTAGGGCTCATGCATGTTATGGGCCCATAGGTACCCTGTATGCTGCCATATAGTGCCTCCCTCGATATCTCAGTAACAGTTCAATGATATACTGCACACTATATTGTTCTCCTCACAGGTTCCTCATGCATAGGTATTCAATAGCTATTTTAGGTGTCTTTTTCAGGTTACCGCACACTTCTTCATATAAAACTACGCTTAGGCTACTTTCACACTCGTGTTTGGGGATCCGTCATGGATCTGCACTAACGCATCCGTTCAGATAATAGAACTGCATGCATCCGTTCAGAACGGATCCGTTTGTATTATCTTTAACATAGCCAAAACGAATCCGTCCTGCACACTATTGAAAGTCAATGGGGGACGGATCCGTTTTCTATTGTGCTAGATTGTGTCCTAGACTATATGTACCAGTAGTATAAATCTGGTCAGTGTATGTACTGTAGCGCTCAAATTGCTATGTATATTAATTATGTATGAAAACTATAAAATTATGTTTAAGCACAGATGTACTCATGGTTAAATTGATGTGTCTCTAAGGGTACGGCTACATGGCGACATTTCATGTAATGTATTTCAATGGTGTTGTAGTGCAACATGCTGAGATGCGACAACAAAAAATCCAGCCAAGTAGCCTTATTTTGCAAGGGTCGCGTCACAGTCGCAGCATATATTGCACTGCAACACCTTTGAAATATGTGATATGAAATGACTTTTCTGCGACTTTCTGTCGGATATAACATGTCGCCGTGTAGCCGTACCCTTATAATCCGATTGGGTGTGTAGTGTGCAGCTTTAATTATTGTTTTACTGCCATGTAAAATGGTCCTGTCTGTGTCTTTTATAAATCTCCGCTAATAAAGATGTCTGTGTGTTTTCCTCATTAATCATGTATATGGCTCTGTGACATTTTTTCTAAAGCATGATAGATGGCTGCTAGGAAAGTGTGTAATGCGTACCCTTAGGCACATCTTTTAACATAGCCAATTAATATTGTGTGCATCTTAGTCCACGTACTTTAGATTTACGTGAACATTTCACGTGTAAGGCTTTCCGTTCAGTCCAGAATTCTCCTACCATGGATCTGCAGCAAAATCTGCATGTATTACACGTGGATTGTGCTGTGGCTTCACCACCGCTTTCACCCCTGCAAATGCTGTATTAAAATCAGTAAAATCTGCAGTAACTATCTATGGCGTTTCCACAACAGAGTAAGCATGCTGCGGAGTGGAAAATCCATTGCACACTTTTTGTTTTGTCTATTGTAATCTGTGCAGGTTTAGGCCTCATGCACACAACGGTGCAGCGGTCTGCAAAAAATACGGATGACGTCCGCGTGCATTCCGTATTTTGTGGAACGGAACAGCTGGGCCCTAATAGAACAGTCCTATCCTTGTCTGTAATGCGGACAATAATAGGACATGTTCTATTTTTATACAGACATACGGAAACTAAATGCACACAGAGTAACTTCAGTTTTTTTTTTTTTTTTTTGCGGACCCATTGAAATGAAAGATTCCGTATACGATCCGCCAAAAAAACGGAACAGACACGGAAAGAAAATACGTTTGTGTGCATGAGACCTTAACCTGTGCAGATATGATGCTTGTGGACTCGCCCTCAGGCGTTTTGGATTACACGTGGATCCTTGTGTGAAGAAAAAACACAGTGAAATGAGATTTGTGTGAGATTTCATAAATCTCATGCACACTTTGCCTTTTCATTCTGTGCGGAAATTGACCTGCCATGTGGATTTTGTAACCTGCAGCATGTCAGTTGCGTGGTTCTTTCGTAAAAATTTCACCCTTTTCAATGAAAAGGGGGGTCTGTGGCAAAATCGCATCAAATCTGTACCAAAAACTTCAAGTAGGGTATGCAAATGCACATATATCTGCACATAATTCATGCAAAATTCTGTAAGACAGCCCGCAACCGTGTACAGGGAACCTTAGGCTTTCATGTGTATTCTTCACTTTTCTCACTCTCGCTAATGGGAAAGAATATTCTTGTCCACAATACAGACTAAAAAAATCCTCAATATTTCTGCTCCTTGTGAAAATTTCCGTGGTGTGCAGAGTTCTCAGGAGTTCTCCATTGATCTTTAGCCTTTCCTCACTACCTGCGTTGCGTTCAGTGCTGTTGGCATTGGATGTTTCGGTCTGCTGAGCAGTGAGCCGAACATCAGAAAAGAACCTGATTATTATTTTTAAAGCAATGCCGTCTGCCTGAGAAGGTTTCGTTGTCCTTGCAGTGATGTGATAATGAGGCATTGCTTTTCCTAGGTTCCTACCTCCCTCCATGTTGCACTGCCTTGCTGTCTACGTGAGCTGTGAAGACCATCTTGGCTGCCACACTTGGTTTTAGTCTATTTTTAAAGACAAAGCAATTAGACTTGATGTAAAAATATCTGTGAGTCAGATTCCATGTCTGAATATGTTGGCCACATGCTTGGCCATGTTTTTATATCGTTATCCATCTTCCCGAATAGTCTCCATAGTACTGTAAGTTAAACATTTACACCTTCACTTATCACTTTCTATTGTGGTAGCAATACAGTGCGGCAAGTCAGAGGACAACCGGTTCCCTGGGCCTTTTTGGGTTTTGGTAATTCACCCTTTTTACAAATATAATTATCACTTGTGTGCTGTCTGCATTTTAATTGCCCCAATGCATCTCAAATAAAAATGCAGCAACTTTAATACTTAGGTGTATACATACCAGCTGATAGCAAACATCTATTAACATTGAACTATTTCCCTTTACTGGATAGGATAGTTAAAGATCTTGAGACTTTCAACGAAAAGGAGCTATCGTGGTTTGGACGGATCAATGCCTTAAAAATGGACATTTTACCTAAATTTTTATATGTATTTCAGGCAGTTCCACTTTCTCCACCATCCTCCTTTTTCCGGAAAGCCAAAACGGCATTCTCTTGTTTTATATGGGGGCAGGGTAGCCCACGGTTAGGTCATTCTACTTTGACCAGATCTAAACACCACGGGGGCGTAGGTTTACCGGACCTCAGGTTGTATCATTCAGCTGCAGTACTCATTAGAGTGTTAGACTGGCATCACAACTCAGGCATGAAACAATGGGTTGGTTTAGAACAAACCTTATGCACCCTCCCTCTCAAACACATTACTTGGATATCACCTGTGGATCGCCCACGATCCTCTAACCACTCCTTTTTATTACAACACACTATTAGACTCTGGGACTCATTAACCCGTAAGGGGATGGGTATCAGAGGACTTAGCCCACTCACTCCTATTTTTCATAACCCAGCATTCCCTGCTGGAATAGGTAGGGATTAATTTTTGGGATTTAGGACCTCGGAGGATGTTCATATCCGGTCATGCAGGAGGCTCTAGAATCAGAAGTCTCTTTACAAAATGGTGTCATTACAGAGGTTCTGTTAGACCAGCAGGGTCAGGGTATCTACTCTCCCTTTTTCCTGATAAAAAAAAAACAAGCCAAATGGGAAGTTCAGGACAATCTTCAATCTGAAATACCTGAATCAGTTTGTAATTTACAAAAATTCTAAAATGGAGTCATTAAGGTCTGCAGTAAATCTCCTCTTTCAGGATTATTACATGGTAACAATCGATCTAGCAGATGCCTATTATCATGTTCCTATCCACAGCAAAAGTTCTCAGATTCGCTGTCTACAAAAAAGGAGAGCTCTGTCTCTTCCAGTATCAGGCTCTACCCTTCAGCCTCTCCAGTGTGCCACATCGTTTCACAAAGATCATGGCAGATGTGGTAGGCTTTTTGCATCTGAAAGGAATAATTGCGGTCCCCTATCTGAACGACCTGATCGTCGCAGACTCCTATTCTTGCCTTCTCGACCATCTCCGAATTGTGCAAGAGACCCTTGGTTCCTTGGGATGGATCATCAACCAAGAGAAGTCAAGTTTAATCCCAAGCCAGCAAAGGTTGTTTCTGTGGGTGGTGTCACTAAGTTGGTAGATGGTGGAGAAACATCTACAAACAGGAGTGCAGTGGCGGCCGAAGGACCAGATAACTGACCACCAATGCAAGCAGCAAGGGTTGGGGTGCCCATGCCCTACAAAAACTGGTACTGGGGACATGGAGTCTCCAAATGTCTTCAGCATCCTCAAACCTGAGGGAATTTACAACTGTCTTTCAAGCCCTCCTAAGTCTGAAACCAGTTATCCAACACCACCATGTCAAGGTTCTTTCAGACAATGGGACGACCATGGCATACCTGAATCATCAAAGAGGGGACGAGGAGCAAGACCTTGGCGGCCGTATCAAGGATGATATTCAAGTGGGGAGAGGAGAACCTAAAGTCTATCTCGACGGTTCATTTAAAAGGAGAAGAAAATACCTTAGCAGATTTTCTCAGCAGTCTCTTAAAGGAGGAGAATGGTCATTGAATCAGGACATGTTCTATCAAATCTCACAAAGGTGGGGGCTTCCAGTCTGGGATCTCTTCGCGTCAAGACAAAACAGGAAAGTAAAGAATTTCTATTCCTATCTGCCCCCGGGAGAATCCAGATCAGATTCACACTCTCGTTACCATGGCCCAAAGTTCTCCTCTACGCATTTCCACCATTCTCTCTAATCTCAAGGACTCTGATGAAGATACGAGAAGAACAGGCACAGGTCATAATGATTGCCCTGTTATGGCCGAAGAGGTCTTGGTTCCCCCTACTTCAAAAACTCTCGGCAGAGAAGCCCTGGATTCTGCCTCAGGTTCCAGACCTCATCCATCAGGGTCCTGTCCTTCATCCCAACGTGCAGCAGATACATTTAGCGCTTGGAAATTGAATGGGGCCTGTTAAAAAAGAAAGGGTTTTCTGAGGCAGTTATATCCACCCTACTACATAGTAGAAAGCAGATCACATCAAAGATCTATCTGCGAACCTGAAATGCCTTTTTGTTATATTGCAGATGACTGTTGGGATCCTCAGAGTAGCTTGGATGTAGGCCTGATTTTACCAGTCGGGGTTTGATAAGGGGCTTAGAAGCAGTACCTTAAAGATTCAGGTTTCGGCTCTTAGTGCCTTTCTGGATATCAAAGTGGCTGACATTCCCCTAGTTGGTAGATTCCTAAAAGGTACGAGGAGGTTACATCCTTCCTTTTTTGTAAAAGTCCCCCCTTGGGATCTAAACTTTGGTCCTTTCGGCTCTCATGTCCTTACCCTTTTGAGTCTCTTTCAGATTTATCCCTAAGAATGTTGACTCTTAAAACCATATATCACTGTTTTGGATGATAGGATGATTCTTAGGCACTCCCCTGCTTTTCTGCCAAAAGTTTTTTTCTAGATTTCACTGCCAGCAGGAAATCGTGTTACCATCCTTTTGTGCTTTCCCCATCTTCAGATCAGGAAAGAATGTTCCACCATTTGGACGTCAGGAGATTTCTTCTAGCATACCTTAGAGCCACAGATTCCTTTAGGAAGTCAGACAATCTCCTTTTCCAATTTCGGGGAAAAAACTGGGGTCTTAGAGCCTCTAAAGCTTCAATTGACCGTTGGATAAAGATAACCATCATCCTTTTTTATAAGAAAAAGGAAGCGTCCCCTCCCCTGTAGGGTTGAAGGCCCATTCTACGAGGGCTTTGTCACCCTCTTGGGCTGGAATGGGGGCAGCTTCAGTATATCAGATATGTAAGGCTGCCACATGGTCTAACCCCATGACCACCTTCAGGCATTGTAAAGTTGATGCTATGTCTAACCAGGATCTGGCGTTTGGACAAAAAGTCCTTTCAGCTGTGGTCCCTCCCTAAAAAATTATTCTCTGAAAATCTCCTCCAGTGCCAGTGGATCCCCCCCCCCCCAAAAAAAAATAATAATAATAATTGGGCCTTACTGTGTCTTTAGCAGGATGATGGGGCAATGTGAGTAGAGGTTAAAATAAAATGTTATGAATAAATAAACCTTAATTGAAGTTTTTATTTACTGTATTTTTAACACTCATTTCTATGGAGTATTAACGTACAGAGCTGCATTCAGTCCTTTTGACTGTTTGCTGTAAACAGTCCACAAGTTTGTCGTCACACAGTTCCCTAATGGCTTAGCCAAGCTCCTATAATGCAGTGGTAGAGGGAACTTGTCATGTAACATATTTTAGAGTAAGCTGTATTGATTACGTTAAGATGACTGACAATGCCTGCCGATTGCTGCTCTGAAGCCTGCAGAATTGTGACTACAGCTCTAACTAGAACTGTAAATTATTGTTCAGAAAAGAACAGCATTGACTACCATTGCTCAGAAATGCTCAGGCCATCCTTGTACTTGCTTGGACAGACATCTGAAAAGGCCGCCATGTAGTACGGCGTTTCAGCCGCTGCAGTGAAAATGCCTAGCTGGCTGCTTTTTTGCCCGGTAAATCATCTATTTTGCAGGGCGCAGCTGATCTTTCTGGTGGCTTACCTTTGAGGCTCTGGCTACACAGTGACACGGTGTTGCACGACATCGCATCTAATGATTGTCAGTTGTGTCGCAGTATGATGCGCAACTGCTAGTCACAGAAAATCCAACGGTGTTGCATGAGACTTTTCTCTATAGACTGTAATGTGAGTTGTCTGTGACTTACCTGTAACTTCTCTGTGATTTGGTTGTATCTTTACAGACCAATAACATCTATAAAATAGTTGCAAGGCAGCAAGTTGCACAAAGGTTATTTGGCGTGTGACTTCTTTGAGATTTATTGCTCCACACATGTTGCCTTGTAGCCCCAGCCTAAGGCCTCATGCACACGGCCGTTGTTTTTGTCCGCATCCGAGCCGCTGTTTTAGCGGCTTGGATGCGGATCCATTCATTTCAGTGGAGCCACAAAAGATGCCAACAGCATTCCGTGTGCTGTCCGCATCTGTGGCTCCATTCCGCGGCACCGCAAAAACAATATAACATGTCCTATTCTTGTCCGTGATTTGCGGACAAGAATAGGCATTTATATTGCCGGCGCCCATTCAGTTTCCGCAAATTGCGGAAGGCAAAACGGGGGCCTTCTGTTTTTTTTGCGGATCCACGGTTGTGTGCATGTAGCTTTAAAGAGAATCTGTAACCTTCGGCAAGCCCTATTAATTAAAATAATACATGTATATATCACCTTCCACGCGCTCCAGATCAGTAATTTGTATGTCGATACTCTTCCTCATTTTTCCGCTATATACCCACAAACAAGCTGTGGAATGCACTAAGAGACTTCTTCAGGAGTCCTTTGCATTATGTGCGCATGCTCAGAAGTCCCCAATGCTATAGTGATGGACTATACGTTCATGAAAGACAGATGTCTCTTGCAGCTGTATTCATAGGTGCAGATAATTTCTGCTAGTGAAAGTATGCTAAGAATTATCCCCTTTGGACAATTCCTACTAGATAGAATGGCCCCTTGACAAGCACATCACAAAGTGTCGTCCTGCTGGGACACCCGGGGATCTATGTAATCTGTGGGGAAATCTGGTAATAAGTGTTCTTTATTCCTATAGCTCCCCCACAGTGTAAGTAAAATATTACACAATGCCCATTCAAATCAGTTGGTTATCTCTTTTTTAATGCACAACAGGTCCTTCTGGGCAATAGACACCCTTTGTAACCAGCCTCCTCTGTGGACAAGAGATTGAGGATCCTGAACAGAGGAACCCCCTCTATTAAATGCAGAATTTCCTAAAAGGTGTAACACCTATTTAGGCCACATTCACCACGACCATGTCACAGGTGTATCCGTTTTGCGGAGCACAAACCACAGGCTTCAGTTGTTTACATCGCTGTGCGGACCCATTGACTTCAATGAATCTGCAAATCCACAAGAGGTGGCATGCCCTATCTTTTGCAGTGCAGAGGTACACAGAAGCGTTCACAAAACGGACACGGTGATGTGAATGTACTCTAATATAACAAGTATTTAATATATAAAAGAGGAAAAAGACTTAAGGTGAAAAGATGTGTACTCCTTTATTCACCCATGCGATGTTTCAGTCCACTTACTAGGACCGTTCTCAAGCACTTTTATTATATAATGTATATCTTGTGAACCATTGTATTGCAGATAGACTTTTAATACAGTTGTGTACAAGGCACATTGTCTTTTCGCTAAATAGTATGTACTCTGTGTTATCTGTTATAGGTAGGTCTTTAGCAGTCGATCATTTTCACTGGCTTACAGGTTGTTTTCTGTTCCTGTCTGTCGTTTTTTGCCTTTGTTCCCACACTCATAAGCCCTTGTGGCCGGCACATACACCTGTTCATGCATACTGAGCAAACAATGCTGGCATTAGTAGAAGCGGCCACAAAGCCACCCTCCAGCTTTTTCACAAGTCCAGTCTTATTTTCGGCCGCTTTCACACAGTCAGTGTTTGATCAGTTATTTCCATCAGTTAGGCCTCATGCACACGGCCGTTCTGTGCATTAGGGACCAGAATTTGCTGTCCCCAATGCATGTGCAACATCCGTGCGGCGGCTGGGACGGATCAAGACCTATTCAACTTGAATAGGCCCGTGATCCGTCCGCACCGCAAACAAATTGAACATATTTATTTTTTTGCAGTGCGAAGGCATGGACAGAAACATGCTTCCGTTCCGCAACGCATCTCCGGGTTTGCGGACCCATTCAAGCGAATGCAGGGTGCACGCGGCTGGTGCCCGTGTATTGCGGAACCGCCGTATGTGGGCTGTGTACATGAGCCCTAAGTGTTAGCCAAAACCAGGTGCGGGTCGAAAACGCAGAACAAGGGCAGATCTTTTCATTATGCCTTATCTTTGAGTAGTCTCTGCTCCTGGATTTGGATTACATTTAGGCCCCATGCACACGACCATATCAGCAGAACATGTTTATATATATATATATATATATATAATGTCGCAGGGAAATGATGAAACTTAGGCCTCATGCACGCGGCCGAGAGCGGACCGTGGAAACCCGGCCGGGATTCCTCCTGACAGCATGAGCGTACGGCGTCATAGGAACCAATGACACCGTGCGCTCCTGCTGTCCGTGTGCATAAGGGCCTAAGGGAGATGATCAATTCATGTTCCCTAAAGAAAGTAAGTGATTTGATCATCAAATCTCTTAACTGTTTTAGTGAAAAGTTAAATATTTTTGATGATATAATAATATGAAATAATTGTAAGAAATAGGTACTTAAGCTGATATTTTTAAAAACAAAAATGTAATTAATAATAATCATTTATTTTTATTAAAACACGTTGTTGATTTGTGGCATCTCGAGTTACAAAGTACGTTACATTTTTTACAGGCACATCTTTTTGTTTTACATTGTATTTTGGATTGTTCGCAAGAACACTTCTTAAATCCTTGACCTCCAAATAAGGATAATTTTCCTGCAATCTCACGCAGACTTAGGTTAGTTCGGGGAACTGTTTCGGTAAATGTTGTAGTAGCTATTTGAAGAGCGTCTCTAGGTAGCCAATCTTTTATAATTCCAACTGAGGTACCAATTTGGTATAAATTATTTTTTATATCTAATACGATCCCCACAATGTTATTTCCATCTAAAGGGCCTCTATCTACCTTAGGTTCATATACCAAAACTGTGGAATCCACTAACACGTCTTTAAATTTCTTCAAAGAAACTTCTTTCATTTTTTTCAGCTGATCTTTTCAGGTGTTTTGCAGCATTTTTCCTTTGATCTTTAATGCTCTATTCTTTTTGGCATAAATAGCATAGACTTTTCGATCCATGTCTCCATTTTCATCATTTCCCTTAGGGATTTGATCAAATCTCCATTTTCATCATTTCCCTGCGAGAGATAGAGATAGATATATATTATTTTTTGGGGAATGAACACCTTGCGACCCCATCAAAATCAATGGGTCAGCATCAGATCCACAAAAAATACATATTGGAGGTGAACAAAAAATACGGTCGTCTGTATGGGGCCTTACTTATGGAAACAGTGTGTGAAGCGGCCTTATACTGTCTGAACAGGTGTTCTCCATCTTGACTTTGCTAAGTGCAATGAGCACAATTCAATTGACAACACAATCCCCCTCCCAAGCTTGATATCCAATATCTCTGTTTCGGCGTATGAGTTAATGCCTTTTGCACTACAAAATTTGAATTATATTGAGAGACATGATAAATTCCTGATGACCTCGATTCTGGAAGCATTTTTTTATTAGTACTATTTAGCTAGGATATATTGAAAACTCTAGGGCAGATTTACTAATCCTGTCTAAAATGTAGATGGCCATTCGAAGGATGCACCCGATGTATCACTGCTGCTCAGGCTGGATGATAAATTTGGCGCATGGCTAGACATTTTTGTCAGCTATTTTTAACTTATTTTATGACATAATTTTGTCATAATGTTAGTGCAATTTGTTGCATCGTAGACCAAACCCTTCATTGTAAGTTAATATGTCTATACCTTGGTCTGACATTTTGTCTTTGTGATTACGCCATCGCATTAGTAAATGTGGGCTAGTATCTTCCAACATACAGACATGGATGACTTCTGCAGCAAACCCGACACTTGTGACCATTGCAGATCTTTGCTGCAAATCCCATGGCAAATTTTTTATCCGCTTCTGATTGTGACAAACACCTTAGGGCTCATGCACACTACCGTAGCCGTTTTTGGGGTCCGCATGTTGAATATCTGCAAAACACTGATACCGGTCGCGTGCGTTTCGCATTTTATGGAACGTCCTCCCCTCTATAGAACAGTCCTTTTTCTTGTCCGTGAAACAGACAAGATTAGGACATGTTCTGTTTGTTTGTGGGTGCCACAGAATGGACCTACAATGTGCTGTCCGCCTTCCCTATTGTGGCCTCATTGAAGTGCATGGGTCCACATCTGACCTGCAAAAAATACGGATCGGATGCAGTCAAAACCCACGGTTGTGTGCATGCATAAAACTTCCCTATGTTAACCTGGCGTACAGCAGCTACTCCTACCCATGGTACTTGCTATGAAGCATTTCTCTTTGTAGCAAGCTAAATTCAAAGTGGTCTGTTCTCTGAATGTCGCTCATTATACTTTGTGTAAATGAGGATTGTATTGTAAATCCTGTGCTGACTTTGTTTTCCTGGAAAGCGCAGTGTAACTGCTTCCAATGGGAAATACCCTCTGGACTCCATAGATTTTGATTACATGTGAAAGTGCTAGAATAAAACTATTTATAACGAAACCCTGTCAGATAACGTGTTAGGAACCCTGGCTGCACAGATGACTGGTACCAGTGGGGTATGCTACCTGGGAATACCGTGCCTCGTGCTGCTCTGTCCTGACACTGGGAAAGGACTGCCAGAGACGTCGCTCTTTAATATTCTCTGGCACATGCCATTTTTTTAGGATTAGGTTAATTTTCCTGAGGCAGATGGGATCCTCAGCCCTTATGTATATGGAATTATGGTTTTATACACATGCATGGGACTGATATCCGTATTAAAAGCCTTTCTACTGTCCCAAAGGAGGCCGTACGAATAATGCGTTAAGCTCTACCTGTAGGTCAGTACATGACGTACCGTGTTATCTATGAAATAGAATGCGCTCTTTGGCGTCAGGACTGAAGAACAAAGAATAGTCGCAGACTTTGTGTGTGTGTAGTAAATGAGTATGGGTTTCATAATGATTGCATTGTGGACACTGCAAGATGTATGGTTTATCCCAAACGACCACGTAGCAACACGCAGAGAAGGACGTGCCTCTTCTGCCCTAGCAACATCGGAGTGTATTCCATACGTACAGGTACTCAATTGGTTGTTCTTTAATCTCCCAGGGGACTACAAACCATCAGCGCCATTCATCACAAAGGCCGTCAGGGCCCTATTGTCTGTGATTTGTTAAAGGGGCCCTGCCTGTGTATTCCAGGTCTATTGTTTCATGGGAAGGTCAAGCCTGTCAAGACCTCTGCTCACTCAGCCCTGAATATCTCCATTTTCATGAACTTTTCAGTGCTGGGTGAAAGGCTCAGCAGGCTTGTGGTTTTGTTCCTGGTTCCTCCCATTCTGTGCATTATGTCGTTGGACAATCCCTAACTAACAGCTGTTTGTCGGGCTGTTATTTACCATACCTTTGTCGCTGACAACAGCAGTTGGGCTGTATACAAGGAAAGCTTATGTCATTGGCTTTTTTCTGCCCAACAAACCATTTCCAGGAAACCCTACACATTTAGGCTGGATTGTTAGTAAATCTGTGAGTGATACATACCTGCTCGGGTATATGAGTATGGTGAATACGTAGTGTGAATGTAGAACTCTTATCTGACACTAGACCTGACAATTATTATCAGTTCTACTCCGAGGCAGCTTTTTATTACATTGACAGACAGTGCAAAATCATTGCTAATGTGGTTACCCTTACTAAAGAGGTTAATAAACGTCCTGGCTGTTGGGAGTGATATTTGCTGATATGGTGGGGTGTGGATTCATTGTGGTTTCTCCAACTCATTGCTCTGACCAGTACAAAACAGCTCATGTTTGCATCTCATAGAGCAGGACATACTGGCTTTTTATATTGTTTATATACTGTAAATGGGGGGAAGGGCAGGGATATGAGAGTACTCGTAGCATCTCAGAGTATACTGCTAGTAAAACTATTTACCGGTAGTTCTAAAATGAAATAAAGACTCGCCAGTTCTTAAAATAGTGTTTTATATTAGACATAATTACCTAATTATGCAGTCGGATCTTGGGCAACTAAAATGATGCGGGTATGTTGAAATGGGAAAAATAAAATAAGCACCTGTCCTCTGTTCGGATTTCCTCTTTCTAGGGATTCCTGAACACCGCCATACAAACAGAAATATTTTAGGTGACTTCTTATCATAATCCAATCCTATAACTTATGGTAATAGCAACTAGGGCAAATGATCACACTTCAGACATTTACATGGACGATGCATTTTAAGACTGCGCCCCCTTGACTTTAGTGTTTTCTTTCATCTTCCATCCAAGAAAGGGGTTGTCTGAGTTATTTTAAAACGCATCCTAAGCCTGGAATTGTGCTAAAATGGAAAGAAAAGTATTCTCACCAGCTTAAAGGGGTTCTCCGGGCTTTCTTAAAGAACTTGCTGTGTGCTGACCTGTAGAAGAGAGTCTGCCGAGTAATTACCCCTCTGTCATGCCCCCGACTCCCCTGTATGCATGTGACTACGGGAACTGGATGAGGGGTCTTCTGCCTTGGTCCTGACTGCATGTGTTCCTAAGTCGTCTTCTTCAGCTCCATATAGAATAGAACGGGAAAACTCAAGAACACATCTGGTTGGGACCTGAGTGGAAGAGCCCCAATCCTGGCAATCACATGAGTGCAGCGGAGGCAAGATGGAGTAAGTACTGAGCAGATTATCTTCCCTCTACAGGTTACCACACAGCAACAAAGTTAACAAAGCTCAGAGAATGCCTTTAATCCTCTGCTACTCTTCCCCCATTTACTGCAGCCAATGACTGGCCTTAATAATCTTGTGCCGTATACCACTGAGGCCAGTTACTGACTGCAGCAGTGACATGGGGAATATGGGCATATCACAGTGGCTCAGTGGTTAGCACTGGTGCCTTGCAGCACTGGGGTCCTAGGTTCCGAGCAAGGAAAACATCTGCATGGAGTTTGTATGTTCTCCCCATGTTTTGGTGGGTTTCCTCTGGGTACTCCAGTTTCCTCCCACACTCCAAAGACATACTGATAGGGAACAGATTGTGAGCCCCATTGAGGACAGTTGGATACTAATGTCTGTAAAACGCTGTGGAATATAGTAGCGCTATATAAGTGCATAAAATAAATAAATATCCCTGCAGCCTTCAGTAAAAAAAAAACAAAAAAACATCCATACTGGAGGACTGGAGTGGCCGCGGTGGAAGCGGAGTGCTGTGTGTATAACTTAGCACAGTTCCTGGCTTTGGACTCTTGTTTAATAACTTGGACAACTCTTCAATAATTTTGGCGATGATAAATGCACATTAATGCTGTGCTGTGTTTTAGTTCCAGACCCAATTACGGTTCCCAGCCAAACAGCTTAGGTAGGCCAGAAAACTTCTGCAAGAATGTGTTCTGTTTGATATAAACATATTGAGTGGAAAACCTGTCTCTTAAAGGAAGTCTCTGTGCCTGGATAACTATTATTAATGGCTGCCATGCACTTTTCTCAGAACTCCAGAAGTCCTAAACATCTGCTGTAAGAAAATCTCCTGCCAGCCCTTACATCAGCAGAGTAGCTAAAACAAGGCATGAGAGATGACTACAAAAGGACACGTTCATAGCTATTAATGAACCGTCCAAACACTCTACCTGCGGTACATGATACGATGAGTCCTTTGATGGCACTAGTTCAACCTTGATTGCACATGTTTCTTGTGACCTCAGAATCCCTCTAGTAAAAGGGGCCTTTATACAGATTACTCGGAGGCATTGCCTTCATCTGTTGCTATTGCAGAATGACTGCTAACCAACTAGCAATAAAGCACATTGTGCAAAAAAATGGACTCTAGAAACTCTGCCCCTATTATGCCATCACCCTTCCACCTGGATGCCACCGCTTTCCTCTGGTTATGTCTCCTAGCTATGCCACCACTGTTCCATGTCCTCACTCTTCTGGCCCCTGTATGCCCATTGTGCAAACGTCCAATGGACTGTAGAAAGCTTTCTTTCATTTTTCCTAATTTTTTATGGTTTTATATTTGTTTGCTCTCCCGTGCCTATTATATTGACTGTATCCACACACTGAACTCCAGATAGATATAGACCTCCTTCACTTGTAAGCCATTTCTTACAGAAGCAGTGGTGGACTGGGAACCTAAATTAGGCTTGGAAAAAAAAAATGTTAAAGTGGCCCCATGGTGTAGGTGGGTCAAAATGAACAGAAGGCAGGACAACAGAGGTAGTTGGGCCAGCAATACCGTAGTGCAGCAGTACCGCCCCAGCAGAACCAAATCCCATGGTGCAGCACAAAACACTGCCTCACCAGCACCGAATACCACAGTGCAGCATGATACACTGCCACCCTCGCCACACTGGACACACTCATCTGAAGGAGGCCATTGGCAGTGTCTGTGGCACCTAAAGACCAAGGCCCTTCACTTTGAGGGGCGTTGTTCTGGAGATAGGAGTGGGTCCCAGAGTTGGAACCTTCATCTGACTTTTGTGGCATATCCGAGCGATATGCCATAAATGTTGAGATGGAAATTCCTCTTAGGCCTCGTTCACATCAGCGTTCAGCCTTTCCGTTCTCCTGCTCAGTTATAGGAGCAGGAGAACGGAAAGGACGGATTGGGCACATAACTGAGCCGAGCGGAGCCTACGGACCCCATAGACTATAATGGGGTCCATTAGGTTTACGCTCAGAAAAGGATTTTGGAGCGGAGACAAAACTCCTACATGCAGCGTATTGAATAGCTGCGTATTGAAAGTCCAACTATAGTATAAATGTATTTCCTTTACTTGGTATTGCAGTGGTTAGGACTTTGCTTGGGCTCAGTATTTGTCCTCTGTTTCCCATTCCGCAGTCTCCTTATGCTAATATATTTAGCAGACATTATTACATTGCCTACTTCCGTTAAGACGCTCAGCATCAATGAAAAACACAAATGCAGCAGAATTTTAAGCTTAGTTCCTTCCCTTAGTGGTCAAGTAAAGCCTGTTTTCCTGAGAAATTCTATGAAGTGCTTTGATAGATTCTGCCAGTCAAGCTACAGACATCCCATCCTGTGTTCGGTGCTTTGCTTTTTCGCAGTCTTTTTATTTTTATATATAAGCTTTTTTTTTTTAAAGTGGGTCTGCCAGATAGACATAATATTTTCTATAATGTGTAATTTCTGGGCAGCAGGTTGTGCTGTTTAAAAGGTGATTTGCTGCCCAGAAACAATGCGGCTGTATGAGGACACTGTGGGTTTGACTGCTGCATATAAATGCAGCACTTCACCCCCACTGAACAAGCAAAATAGTCTTGGGACAAGCAAAGATGAGACAAATTTCCATCTTCACTGAGGGATCAGGTTACAGCTTTTGCTTATACATGTTTATGAAGAGGGTAGGAGGAGGAGTGGGCTACAGAGCTCTGCTGATTGTAGCAAATCTTTTACTGTCTCATCCCACTGCTGTGTTCACAGCTATACTGCCTCATGCTGCTGCTCTGTGTAACGGAGGTAGGGGAGGATATCCTCTTCTCTGTGTGCATACTATGGGAGACATTGTCGCAGCAAGTTTGCACTTCTTCTCAATCTGAGGGACAACTCATAATTAGTCTTCAGTGGGGAAAACTGGTAAAAAATGCAGGATACAAGTCATAAGTCATACTCTTGTACACATGTATGACGGCCAAGTGTGTGTTCACATCAGAGTTGTTCTTTTTGTATTTCAATTCCTGGAACAGAAAACTGGATAATGGCGTCTGACGGATTTGAGTCCAGGAGCCTGGCATTGTACTGGCATGCTGCACTATATTACTATATTTTCTGCCCTTTTACACAAAATCAGTGAAGGAAGACCCCAACAGAGCTGTGAGCTAGTCCGTGCACAGGAATACCCTGTAGTTATCAATAAAGTATCCAGGCTGTCTGGATGTATTGGTTATATGTGGCCTAAAAGCTGGGCAAATAGCAGATGCTATTGCTTATGGCGCACTTTTTGAATGTCTATGGCCGACTCTGTTTTCCTAAGTGTGCCATTGTTTAGCTGTATACGATTGCTGTAATTGTCGCTCATTACACATTATCGCTCGTGTGTTCTCAATGAGGTGAGAGGAATAACCATTATTGGGCCCCCTTGGTGATGGTTATCTCCCTTGAAAACAAAGCATCTGGCATGTTCATATTCATCATGCCCGTTCTTGTTCTTTTTTCCTACCTACATACTGTATGCCGAATGAACATTGGCCGAATATCAGCAGGTCCCTTCAGAATTGAACTGGCTCAACCCTAGTATGCCCATTTTTACGTTCAAAGAGTACTCTATAGCACTAAGCAGCTTATTTGCATATGGATCAAACTTCTTTTTCTACACTACGGAAATACACATAATACTAAAGAGGCATGTTTTTCATTGTGTTAGGCAGCACTATGTAGCCTCGGCTTGGGTTACATATAGTTAGGTTTGCAGACAGATTCCCTTTAATGCTTTTTGACAAGTCACGGTTTTATTCTATGTAGAGTCGGTTATTTTTCACATTCAGGCTCGGACTGGCCCACAGGGGTACAGGGGAATCCCCCGGTGGGTCCCTGAGGAAGGTGGGCCCCTAGCCCCCTGCACACTTGGCACATAACTTTAAACTTGCTGCACTACATACACATATTCAGGGTACAGCTCCTCCACCAGCCGATGTTCACATAAAAATCTTGTTAGATTATTTATTATATTCCAATGTATCCGTACGGTGGGCCCCCAAAATACATTTTACTAGTGGGCCCCAGGTATCCCAGTCCGACACTGTTCACATTTGTAGTTATTTCGATCAGATTTGAGGTTGACACATTATTAAAGAGATTACATTCTTCCATTGTGCCAATTACTGGAAACCGTGTCACAGTACATACAGAGGACAGACTGCGAGCACGTGACCAGTCCGAAAATAGATCGGACAATGACGTGAAATGTGGTAAAGGATATTGCAATGCACAGCGTATAAGGATCTGCACTGCAGGGGTGGAGGGAGAAAACATCAGATTCTTAGGACGGCCGTGGCCATCACTACTGCTGAGCATGGCAACCATCTCCTAGGAGACAGCAGCAATCACGAAGAATGACAAAAAAAACCTTAGACACAGAAAACAAGGAAAGAAAAGATTTGTCAAAATATTAGTGCAAAGACTAGGGAGCCTAGAGCTGGGGAAGTGCTGTATAATGGTTATCATCTCACAGTCCTGATCTTACTAAGCTTTTTATATCTAATACTTTTTGTAGATTTTTATGCCCAGCTCATGGGTGTATTTGGGAACCGTCCCTTGTTCTTGAACTGAAGTTTAAAGAACATAATAATTTGCTTCATTGTGCAGCATTATTCAGTTTCAAGGACGCCAAAAAATATAGTGGTACTTGGATATTTTGGTGAAGAATAAACTGAATAAGAAAAAGCCTTTAGTCTATTCGAACAGCATGGCAGTTTTCAGTGCTTGGCAGTCTGTTAGATCAGGGATAGGCAACCTTCGGTACTCCAACTGCTGTGAAACTACAACTCCAAGCATGCACACTTGCTCAGCTGTTCTTGTAATGCCCATAGAAGAGAAAGGAGGATTCTGGGACTTATAGTTTCAGAACAGCTGGAGTGCCGGAGGTTGCTGATCCATGTGTTAGATCTATGCCATACACATTAGATGGTTGTCGGCCAAACGCTCCAATATTAGAGGGGCCAAACGACCTAAAATGTTGCATGTTGCATTTCAGTTTCGCTGAGTGTGTATGTGTTTTTAGTGCCAAGAAAGCCACTGCCGGACATCTGACAGTGGCTTACCTCCTGCCAGAACAAAAGGGTCATCCCGACATAATCTCTTGAGGAGAGTGGAAAGGCTGCAATACAGAATTAGTCTGCTGACCCTGTCAAAATTGGTGGGTTGGTCGAGGATAATCTAATGGAACCATACCATTTACGTTCAATCCCGATAAGGAACAATTATCAGTAAAGGAGGAACACACATTCCTGATAATAGGCCCATCTAAATGTGCTGCCATTCACCTCATGAACGAGCAAACCGATGCTCGTGGCGTCACTGGCCTAGCGTAAGCAGCGAGAAGGCCGCAATGCTCATACTAGCGCTAGGATCTTCTAAAATAGGGTGTCCAGAGTAGGGATCGACTAATATATTTTTTTTTACAGCCGATAACCTGTGAACTTTCAGGCCAATATTCTGTGCATTTTCCGAAATTCTGTGCATTTTAATTTTTGAAAAAATAAAAATTTACAAAAATTCTGTTATGGCGTTCACATATAATATTTTAATAGTTTGGACTTTTTGGACTTGGCAATATGTGATATGTTTATTTATTGTTTATGTATTTTATATGTAAAATTGGGAAAGGGGGGTGATATATACATAATATTTTGGTGTTTTTCTTTTGTTTTTGTTTTTAACTATTTCCCCCCTTAGGAGCTAGAACCTTGGATCTTTTAATCCCTTGTCTATTCACCCTAATAGAGCTCTATTAGGGTGAATAGAACTTCACACTCTCCCTGCATAGTGCACACAGCAGCAGGGAGATTACCATGGCAGCCAGGGCTTCAGTAGCGTCCTGGCTGCCATGGTAACTGGTCGGAGCCCCAGGATTACACTGCTGGGGCTCCGATCAGAAGCTGCCACTCCCACTAATGAAGAGGAGGGGAGGGGACCCTGTGGCCACATCGGGGGTGGGAGCCGGTGCACTGTGGCACCTGAAGGAGTTAACTGCCGCTGATTGCAGCTTTGTGCCATAAGGCTGGGCACCGCCTCCTGTATTTGTATTAGACATTATCTTTCATTGGTGGCGCAGTGCGCCCGCCTCTCGTCCTCCTGTCTCTCCTCATTGGCAGCGCGGTGGAGGGAGAGAGTGACTCCTTCTCCCCTGTGCTGCTGAGGGAATATGTTGCGCTGACAGCAGCATGTTCTGTGATAGTGCGCTGGACAAATTAAGGCAAGGTATGCCGATACCGATAACTTTGAAAATCCTGAATATCGGTTACTCTGATAATCAGTCGATACCTAGTCCAGAGGATAGGTCATCAGTTACAAACAGATGGATAACCCTTTTAAGTCTCAGCAGAGCTAAGGTGATAGCAATAAATCTACTTTTGTGCATTGTTGCGTGAGGAAAAATTTTAAGTGCAAGACCACTTTTTAGACATTGGGGTCAATGGCTATAAAATATGTAAAAATATGCCACTTTGAAAGATATTACATATTTTATCTCTTTAGTTTCACCACTGTGTGTATGCCATTGTTATACAGGTTCCTATGGATTCCTACGATTAACTAGTGGAATCTGACTACAAACAGTCTAATGTAGTCAGGTTCAGTAGCTTTCATCAGGCTCCACAGACTTTCTATCTAATAAGAGAAGAAGGAGCAGCAGCATGGAGAAAGGAGTGGTTGGGTTTGAGGAGAAATAAAAGACTAGAATGGTGTGAAGGTATGGGAAGAAGTGGCTACCCCATTGTAGGAGAGAATGATCCCACACGCCAGGGGAGGTAGAGCATACCACAATATAGGTTGTCACCCAGGAGGGGAAGTCTATGGGGCACCTGCCACTAACTGGAAATGCCAACGGAGTTCTCATTTTTTCAGAAACCATTATGAAAAGGAAGAAGTCAACCTACTATGACAATTATAAAAATTGCAAAGAGAAATTAATGCACCCAAAATATAATTGAGTGTAAATCTAAACCTTCTTTTAAAAGTGGGCTTGTACGGTAATTTGTTTGTCCATCATGCAGAATTTCCATGGGCCAATATGCTGTTTTCATCCTGTAGTCCTTGCCATAGCTGACATGCATGACCAAACAGTCATTCAAGGCTCACTGCTAATTGCTCACTAGGAAAATATTAACCCATGCTGCTGACGTTTTTTTATCATGTCCCGAATTGTACACCATGACAGTAATGTCTTAAAATGTCTTCTCTCAATGTATCATGGTATGGAAATCAAGCATACTTCTGCTGTATCATCTGTTCCGAAGGGCCAAGGACAAATCCTGATGAGTTGTATAATGATGGTGGTAGTATACATAAGACAAATGTACATGGACCATTCAAATCTGGGTCTAAATTTAAATGACCCCGTTATATAAGAACAACATGAACATTCAGTACTCTGCATTCTACCGGATAGTATTCTGAAGGTCCATCCTCAGCCCTGATCTTATAGGAAGGTGATGGATTCACTTTAAAATGCCAAATACTGACTCGCGGTACTTTCACACTTGCGGCAGAGTGATCCGGCAATCTGCATGCAAAAGGACAGCATTTGTAGACTGATCCAGATGCGGATCCGTCTTACAAATGCATTGCAAGAACGGATCCATCTGTCAGTTTGTCATACGGACAAACGGATCCGTTTCTATCATACGGACAAACTGATCCTCAGACCGGAAGGACGTATCCGGCATTGCAGTATTTTGAATGCCGTATCCAGCACTAATACATTCCTATGGAAAAAAAATGCAAGTGTTCCGTTTTTTTGGCCGGAGATAAAACCGCAGCATGCTGGCTATTATCTCCGTCCTTAACAGTCAAAAAGACTGAACTGAAGACATCCTGATGCATCCTGAACGGATTGCTCTGCATTCAGAATGCATGGGGATAAAACTGATCAGCTCTTTTCCGGTATTGAGCCCCTGTGACGGAACTCAATGCCGGAATAGAAAAAAACGCTGCTAGTGTGAAAGTACACTAAAACCATGTTAAGCTCTGTTCTCACTGCTTGGTGTATATGCCCAAAGACTAAGGGGATCTGTCAGCAGGGAAATGGGGCCTTATGTGTGGATTGTTCAGTAGCTTGAGATGTGTAGTGTAAGGGGGGGTTAATGACAATAGTGTTTCACATATCAGAGCACTTATTTCTTAATCTCCAGCATTGCACTGTATTCAGAAGATGCAGAGGTTGCTCCACTTTTCTCTGCCTATATTTGCCAGTTTCTCTTCATGAGCTCTAGAGGGAGAAACGTGTCAATCACAGTTTGGAGGTAGCTTGAGGGATGAGCAATCAATGCATCACATGAATACATCCGACGTCTACTCCAAATTGGCAGGACAAAGTACGCTTCAGATTAATAAAATCGCACTCTGACACAGGAAAGTGTAACACTGATCTACATCCTTACACTCCGCATCCTAAGAGCATGGTGACCTCTGATTGGTAAATACCACCCTACAGGTTAAAACCATTGCATGTTTGGTGACTTAAGTTTCACTTTTACTTGCAAATTCGGACTGGAGTGCTGCTGTTTTAGGGATGAGCGAACCCGTGGAAGTTCGGGCGCGGCAAGTTTGGCCAAACTTCAGGTCAAAGTTCGTAACCCAAACTTGACCCAAACTAGAACCCCATTAAAGTCAATGAGGACCCAAACCTCACTTTATTATAACATGGTTTTATCGGAAAATAACAATACTTAAGACAGAATATGTAAAAGGAACACCTTTAGAGGCATTCCATTTTGCATTCGGTCATAATAGAAGTTATGCTCTTATAGACCTAATATTATGATGGAATGCCTCTAAAGGTGTTCCTTTTACATATTCTGTCTTAAGTATTTTATTTTCCGATATAACCAATTCATAAATAATCAGGACTTTAGTGTTATGGTCCGGGTACCCGAACTCGCAAAGTTCAGAATGAGCCTGAACTTTGCAGTTCGGGTTTGCTTATCCCTACTGCTGTTTCCTCTTCTCTTGGACTATTTGGGGCTCTGAAGGCTGCAGCCTGCCACTGTAGGCCCTTAATATTGCTGTATATAGGAGGGTTGCTGATCTTTCTTTGTTCTCAGATCAGGAACCAGTCTTCTGGAAGGAAGAGGGCTTGGACTGTGTACTTTGTCTGTTTGCTATGGGAGTCAATACCTTCAGAGCAGAAAACCACTAGAAAAGGAAGTCATTTCTGCTGGTCCTTTTAGACCTTATGTTAACCCTGAACACCATAAATGACATGGCTTGCCGAGTGTGTATCATGGACTTCAGCAACAGCTGCTGTGCCACCACTTGCTGATCCTCACCCTATACTTGTCTATTTCTGTTCCAGACCGAACTGTGCTCAAGATGTAAATTAGATGCATGTTGTGAGTGGCTGTTTTTACCCCTGAAAGCTAGAATGACCATATTATTCTGTAATGGCTATAGAAAATGGTCAAAATAGCTGAAATGAACTATTCTGTCCCATATTTTTTTGATGGAATCCACAACGGAGGCCCCGAACAGAGCCTTCTATGCATGTATGAATAAAGCCTGAAAGGGAACCTGTCATCAACGTTATGCTGCCCATACTAACGGCAGAATAAAGTAGAGACAGGTGAGTTGATTTCAGCGGTCGGTCATTTTATAAGTAAAAAGTAAGTGGTTGCCGAGAACCAACATCACATTAATTGCAGACTGGGCCTGGAAAAGAGTCCCGGCCACCTGAGAAGAGTCCTGGTTACTCATGAATTCCTGCTCTCCTGCCCACCTGCTGATGGCTGACAGTCTTCTACCTAGTTTTCTCCCTTTCTCTCTAGGAGAGAACTGCCAATCAGCAGCAGATGGGCAGGAGATATGAATAGCCATGACTCTTCTCAGGTAGATTTGACTCTTTTCAAGGCCTGGGCTACAATGATTATAAAGCTGGTTCTCAGCAACAACTTACTATTAGCTGATGTGTGACACACTGCTGAGATCAGCATTTCCTTCACTACTTTATACTGCCCTCAGTGATGTCCGCATAAAGTTGATGACAGGTTCCCTCTAAAGGAGTTGTCCAGGATTTTGATGTTGATGACCGATCTTGAATATCAGATTGGTGGTGGTCCTACATCTCCTATCCCTGCTAACTGGATGTTACCTGTAGCTCCGGCATTCACTTCCATAGGAGTAACAGAGTGATTGACAGGGATGCAGGGTGTCGAACCACTGCCAATCTTGAGGGTAGGCCATCAGTATTAAAATCCTGGACAACCCCTTTAAAGCTATAGACACAAAGGGAGTCCTTTATTAAGACACCGGTCTTAATAACCCCTATTGCTAGCGGATTCCATTCAGACAGCTGCACATTTGTTTTTCAGGTGTAACAGCATATTGGTATATGTGTAATGTGTCCTCTGTTTGAACCCATTAAAAAATATGCACCCTAAAATAATTAAAGTTTGAAGCTATCTAATGCATGCAGCTCCCAGATTGCAGGTGTAAGTGTAGCCGAATCGATGGCGTGTGTGAACCTGCTGCCACCAAACCTTTTGGGACATGGTTGTTTTTCTCATCTGTTGTTCCACCCACACTATTTCAGGGACATTGCACCCTGTGTTGTCTGGCTAACGTGCAGCACTGGGCTCAGGAGGCGATGCTATTCTTTTAATCAGTGTGACCCAGCATTGGGTTTCACATTGCCTCTGTGAGCCTCTTGTCCCAGGAATGCTAAAAAGCCTTCCAGTGCTCTCTCATCCTGTCATTCAATACAGCGGTGCCGCTTACACACCAGGCCGCTTATCCCTTCAGAGACTTTTCATACCTTCGCCAGCACAAAGCCTTCATCTCCGCCAACAAACATCGCTCTTCCTGAGGTCAAAGGACGAAGATCTGTGTCTGTTTGTAAATTTATTGATTTCCTGTATGTAGCACAGGGAAGGCACCTACCTGGGGTTTCTCTACTGCAGCGTAAGAAATATATTCCGCTTCGATGCCCTTTATATTCCGACCAGCCATGAGAATGGTTATGGTTAGGTGTAAAAGTCCTTATGCTACCTAGGCCTGCGTCCTGCGGGTGCTTCCTATATATTAATAGTAAGTGACACTAGTGTGACATGTGAGCCAGGCCGGAGGGAGGCGGCATATGGTATGCTCTATGAATTATGCACAGTCAACATACCGACAGCAGTGCTTGCCTGACGAAGTGCTTAGACCTGTTTCTAATGCAAGAGGAATACAAATTGTTCATTAGGTTTACCACATGCGATAAAAACGGCGTCTCGTTCCTCCACTTTGACCGCTTTGCCACAGAGAGCTTCCTAATATATAGGAAACGTTAACAATGTCACTTTGTGAGATAAGAGGAAATTCCAGAACAATGGGATTTTCCTTTTGCTTCTACAAAAAAAAAAAAAGGGGGTAACGTGGGATTATTCTTTCTTTAAAATGGACGGAATGAGTGGTTGGGGAATGAATGTATTAATACGAGTTTGTCAAGTACCAGAAGTAGAATTAGGTACAGTTTTCTACTGTTATTATTATTGCTGTGAATTCCTTATGCAGGTCCAGTGTTTCCTGCAGTCTTTTAAAATAATTGGTTGTAAAATTGACAGTGTACTTCATTTCTCAATAAAGGATTGCTTCAGAGCTTCATGATCTCAGGGATTATTGAAATGCTAAATTAAAACTGCCCAGTGGAGTCTTTTAAGCTTGTGCCAATTTTATACTTACAGGGGTTTTCATTATTAAATGAAAGGGTATGCTTATTTTTCCCTATTTTTGCAGGTAACAGGTAGTGTCTGATAAGGCCATTTAAAGGGAATCTGTCACGACAATTGTGGACTATTGCCTACTGTAATATATGATTAGTACTGCAGACAAGGAGCCCAGATATTGCCATTTTTTATTTTTCTATTGCTCCTTGTTCCCCCTCTTTCAGCTCTGAGGACTGCTGTGCGCCACTAACATAATGGAGAGGACTCCTGTGCACAGCAGTCCTGACAATGTATTTTAGCGCAGTTTTAAACGCTGACAGCGGGGCAAAAAAAGGCTCTAGAAAAATAAAAAGTAGTGATCTGGACACAGACACCTTATATATAGTATTATTCATGTATTATAGCAGATAATGCTCCAGATTCCCTTTAAGTTAATGGACAAGGCCCCTTTCAGACAAGCGAGTTCCACACATTGGACTCGCTGCGTGAGTATGCAGCAGCTCCCGCCCTGACCTCCTAGCACTGGTGGGGGTCGCATGGCATTATATTTATTTACGATGCTATGTAACCCTTAGGCCCCTTCCTCACGAGCGAGTATTCTGTGCGGCTGAAATGCGTGATGCGAACGCATTGTGCCCACACAGAATCCGGACCCATTCATTTCAGTGTTCTATATTCTCTGATTTTTGGTGCAAATCTGGCCCCATATAGTGAATAGAGCTTCCGCATTTGTGTTTTTCACAGATGCTTGCTAAGAGATGTTGTTTGTAAACATTGTTTTTTATCAAACGCGTAGAAAACACATTGAATCACATAAAACCCGCGATAAAACTGAACGCGTTCATAAACAAAACTGAATGGACTTGCCTGCGAAATCGCACAGTTTTCACTGAGCGCATCCACAACGCATCTGGACCTGACCCAGACACGCTCGTCTGCAACAGGCCTTAGAGTTCTGGAATGTATTGTATAACACTGACAGCATTATGTTAGTGTTATGTCAGGACGGGAGCTGCCGCATACTCGCACTGCGAGTCCGAAGCATGGAACTTGTTCGTCTGAAAGGCGCCAAAGAGTGTTTCTGGATAGAAGCAGACACTTTTTTTAGATTGTGGGCAAGCCCTTTAATCTTTTTTAAGGATCCTACAAATCTCCCTACGTACCTGACTTTGTGATTTTATATTACATGATGCAGACTGTCACTTACTGGTAATCGACGGGGTAAGGCTACTTTCACACTAGCGTTCGTCGGTCCGCTCGTGAGCTCCGTTTGAAGGGGCTCACGAGCGGACCCGAACGCAGCCGTCCAGCCCTGATGCAGTCTGAATGGAGCGGATCCGCTCAGACTGCATCAGTCTGGCGGCGTTCAGCCTCCGCTCCGCTCGCCTCCGCACGGACAGGCGGACAGCTGAACGCTGCTTGCAGCGTTCGGGTGTCCGCCTGGCCGTGCGGATCCGTCCAGACTTACAATGTAAGTCAATGGGGACGGATCCGTTTGAAGATGCCACAATATGGCTCAATCTTCAGGCGGATCCGTCCCCCATTGACTTTACATTGAAAGTCTGGACGGATCCGTACGAGGCTATTTTCACACTTAGCTGTTATATGCTAAAATAATGCAGACGGATCCGTTCTGAACGGAGCCTCCGTCTGCATTATTATGATCGGATCCGTTCAGAACGGATCCGATCGAACGCTAGTGTGAAAGTAGCCTAACCTGTGTAAAATTTTGAAGGTAAACAAAAGCTTCATGCATGCAACATATTTTTCATCCGTGTGCTATCCACATTTTTTGCAGATAGCACACCGACCCATTGATTTCTATGGGGCCATGCACACATCTGTGTTTGGATCCACGTGGCCATTATGCGAATTCTAGAACCTGTCCTATTCTTGTCCATTTTCAGGAGGGGAACAGCCATTTCGATTGATGGAATGCACACGCAGGGTATCCATATTTTGCGGATCTTGTCAAAATACGGACACTGCTTTGTGCATGAAGCCTAAGCTAGTACTTGCTACTTGTAGCCCATCCCTTCATGTGTCTCAAGACATCATGTGAAGCTTGCTGTATATTGTGTTGCGCAAACTCCATATTATATATGGCAGTGGAAATGTATGGGTGAGTGCAATGGCTCATTAACTAAACAAAAAGCAAAAACCGTTCACATTGTTCATGCCCCATCATAATGTTAGCAGCCCCCCCCCCCCCGTTTAAGGTGCCACATGAGCACCAAACAGGCACTTGCTTGCTCTTTGGGTGATCGGCGGCACTTTTACACAAGTCAATTATTGGGAATGAGTGTTTTGTACGAATGTTCATTCCCAAAAATTGGCCGGATCGGATCCTCAGCCAATGTAAAAGGCCCCTTACCCGGGTTTTTTTGGAGTAGCTTCAAAAATGGTATTTGTGTAAAACGATTGCTATAATTGGGGGTATATTCAGCATACAATAATCTCATATATTTGCATTATGTATCATTGTGCTCATGATTTCCATTTTCTAGAGCTACGTCTCTGCACTGTTAGGATATTATATTCTCTGTTCAGTGCAGCATTTGTTTCATTCTCCGTCTTGGTTTGGTGTAATAGCCGTGGTTGTCTCGGTGCTGTTGTAATGAGATTTTCTGTGGCTTGTCAGCCCCGAGGCGGCTAGATTGAAGGATGAACTTTATATGTAGACAGGAAATTGTCTCCAGTCCAGACACTGGTGTTGGGTGTGCTGATGTGCACATAACATGCGCAGTGCACAGAGACCAGCAGCTTCCAAGCAATTGAACAAACAAGCACAGATACATTTTGTTTATCTTCAAAAGTAAAAACCCGCAGACACTGACATGCACTGTACACTGAGAGCTATTGCTCTAAGCGTCTATTCTTCACACAAAGGAATGGGTCAAGCCACGGGCGGACTGGTCATATATCCTACAGCGTAATTTGGGCCGATACCGAGAGGGCCACCCAAGCCCCCTTCCTGGTCTCCAGCCAGGTGCAAAAAGATCTGATGCGCTCAGCATTAATTAATGTAGGAGCATCAGGCACTTAGGCACCAGTACAGCATCCGCAAGAGTCTTCCTGAATTCAACTGTATTGCTGTCCTCAGGACGATGATACAGTTTCATGCTGTGGCGTGGGTGGCAGTATTTTGTGCTGTACTGTGGTATTTGGTTCTGCTGGGGAGGTATAGTGTTCTGCTTTACGGTATTGCTGGCCCCACCTAATTCTCTTTTCAATTTAGACCTGCCTAGAACATGTGGCCACTTTTAGGCTTTTTCCAGGGCCTGGGTCATGCTGAGGAATATTCTCATCTGACGCATGTCTGTACAGTGTTCCTTTCAAGTAGGCTCAGAATACATGGCACATGGGATGCCACCGGCCTGCCGATGATTTGTTGCTCTGCCCAGGATTTTGTCTGGTGGAAGTATATGTCCATACACTGGTTCATAGCGACTTTATTTTTGCATGTAGGTTTTCCAGTTTTAGCCTTTGATCTAGAGCACTGTGTAAATGAACACGATAGGGAAGATTTGGATGAGTACGTCTAAAAATGTGGCAGATTTATAACATTAGAGGCTTACTTTGTGCCAACATAATGTGTTTTTATTTTTGCTGCATATTAAAGGGCTTTTCCGAGCCTTTCCAATGATGACCTTACCTCTGGATAGGTCATCAGTATCTGATCCGCGGTGTCCTGGGTGTCGGACTCCCACCGATCAGCTGTTTCAGAAGGCACTGGCCCTTGCAGTTGCGCCGCGGCCTTCTTGCAGCTTAGCCTAGGTCATGTGATGTCATGTTCATTGGTCACATGGCCTAGGAGCAGCTCGGCCCCATGCAAGTGAATGGGTCTGAGCTGCGATACCAAGTGTAGCCGCAATACTATGTACAGCATTGTGCTAGGTTTGCTGAGAGAAGGCTTACTTTTTCTGATAGTATAATTTGAGGACCTGCCGCTAAAAATACCACACATGAGTTTTATGTCCCACTTAGGCATCATGCACACGTCCATATCCATTTTGCGATCTGCAAAATACGGATATTGGCCTTGTGTATTTCGCACAACTCCCATCAGTAGAAATAGCTATTCATCTCCCCAAAACAAACCTTTTCTATAATTTGCAGGACCGGCCACACAGATGCGGACGGCACGTGGATGACATCAGCATGCAGTCCGCATTTTTTGCGGACCCTTAGAAATGAATGGTTCCACTTGTGATCTGCAAAAAATGCGGATCGGACATGGACCAGCTCTACCGCCATGTGCATGAGGCCTTCTGCTGTCAGAGCAGCTTTTTACAGATCTGTTTCTAATATTTTAATCCAGTGTGCACCATAAATCTGGAGCCAGTGGAGGGTTTTTCGTTTGGATGAAAAACTGCCCAATATCTCTTTAGAGAGCGGATTTGTCCTCGTGCGGCCAGTGATTTCACTAAATCTCTAGTCCTTTTTATTGATATATTGGAAAGAAATAGTAATTGCATATTGACAAGCTGTGCGTTTTCTAATAAGTAAATGACTGTTAATGTAAAGCATGGGTTTACCTTTGGAGAGCTAAAGGTGACCCGAATGCGTTCTGTTTGGGATATTTGTGGAAGATTTCCTTATCTACCGTACTTCTCATCAGAATTACTCATATAATAGAGATACGCAATGGTAATGGGCCCTCAATCCTATCTGCAGTATACAGGCTGCCGTTATTTCAAACCAGTATTCCACCCCTGCACTAAAGACACAAGATACAAACCAGGGAAGAGTCACCGAGACTGGGGTTCCCATACAGCAGTCTTGAAGTAAGATGCTCCCAATTTATTACTAGGAAGATGCCTCTTAATAAATTAGGCGCATCTCTGGCAGTCCATACGTCAGCTGACTAGGTCAGCTAGTCAATCCGACGGGCTGCATTAGGCCGCCCTCCTCTGCCTTCTTTTATTGACACTTTAGAAAAGTGATGAGATGCTCAGAAAGTTGCAAATTATAGAGTAAATATGGCGTGTGTGATTTGCGACTTTAATACTGCAATAGTGGCGTAAAACATTGATAAATGCCCCTCGCTGTGCCTGCTGCAGATGGCGTGCTTATCTCCTCTGTCAGACATGACATCTTGGCTTTGGCTTAATTTTAGCTGTTGTCATCTGAGCTCTAATCGAAAATAATTTTATGTACAAATCATTGCGTTCAATGTATTATGTGCTCTGCACTGCACAGGGTACAACCGAAACTTGTGAGTGGACATTTTGGAAATCCAGTTAACTTTTCCTTTTCATCTCTCTGCATTTCTTAGGATAAGCGTGATACCTGACAAGAGTGTCAAAATTCAACCTTCTATATACCTTGGGTCAATCTGCTCAGCTCCTTCTGATACATAATTTTAGGGGGAAATGATTCAGTATAACTTGTATTTTATACATTTACATTCCTGCTCATTCTGGTCTTTGAAGTCCAGGTGTTGGCCCTATCAGTGATGACAGCCTTCCCTCTATGGCTGTGTATACACAGATAGCTGTCAGTCACCGATAGGACCGTCTCCTGGACTGCAAAGCCCAGAAGGAGCAGGAATTTAAATGAATGAAATAGAAGTTATACTGAATCTTTTTCGATAAAACTATATATCAATCTGCTCTATAACCTGGTGCCTGCAGCTCAAATACCATGTTCTCTTTACGTCTTGTCCCCGTGTTCAGTCCCACGCTTCTAATTTAATTATCTCTATTTTAGGAGCAGATATTATGTTTACAGGTGAGCTTGCTGTGATGTACTTGCTCTGCGGTTCTTCTGATGCCGTCTGTATAATGATATATTACAGGTATGGCCGCCTATATAAAAGCGCTGCTGATTTACCACCTTTTTTATGTAGGCCTGTGAGCAGCCCATGTGCACTGTATTCATCACCACGACTTCAAGCCTCTTCTAACATCTAAAACGTCTGCGCCTTCTGGGATGGTCCCTGCTGCTTCACGTTCAATCCAGCAATTAGGTTATCTGATAGGAAATGAAGCTTATAATATTAGACGCGTTTAGCGTTTTCTTATCAAGGGATTAGAGCTGGTAGTGGCACATCAAATTGTTCATAATGTCGCTGTCAGAGTCGATCACATCATGTTGAATTAACTCTTTAGTCATGGTTGGTGAAGTTGAACTTTTTTTTCTCTTTGTGAGAGGTGGCCTTTAAAGTAAATGAAAGTGGTAGTCTTGCATAGTGAGAAGGCACAAATGCACTGCTGATGAAATATGAGATGAGCTGTACAACAGTCCTTCAAGATGCCCTCAACCTGCAGTTCTTCCAGTGCTGCTCCATCAGTCATAAGATGCAGTAGCAACAACAAAAATGGAAGTGTGAAAAAAGTATGGAAGATTTCATGGTTTTGCATCTCTTATGTAGTATTTGAAACCCTAAAATAATGTGTTACTGCAGAAGGACGATTGTGTACTGTGTGGATGTATAGGGTCCTTCAAAGCGAGAGGCCTTCTCCACTTTGGCTAATGGTTAGGGGTCCTGCATATTAACTTGGAATTGCCCTTTAGGGTACTTGACTGGTTTTCTAAATGAGGCATCCCCTTTAAGTATTACAGGGAACTCCTTACTGTGGGAATCAGGTGCTGCTCATTAGTTAGGATGATAATAAAGTGCAGCCTCAATAATGGGCACATCACTGTGGTTACCGCTAATTGCCGGGCAGCACCTGGACTTGCCACTTGAAACAAACGTGTCAGACGTGGCTCCCGATGCAAGAAATCGCAAACCCGATGTAAAGTATTCCTTTGAACTACAGATTGATAGACTATTAGGGTGCTATTACACATGCAGCTTGAGTCAAGGGTGCCAGACTTGGGCTGCCACTTGAAAGGTAGAGTCCAGGTGCGGCACAGCAGTGAGCGATAGCCACAGCTTAAAGGGACTCTGTCATCAGATTTGTGCCCTATAAGCTAAACATATGGCCATGTCGGTGCTAATAACATGAATCCTAAACTGCCCTTTATTAAACCTGCCTGATGCGCCGCAGACTCCTGGCAGCGGCTTCATTGAGCGAAGTGCGCATCAGGCCGGCGCTGCCAGGAGTCCGCAGCGCATCAGGCTGAGCCTAATGCGCAAGCGCAGGATCTGGCAGAGGGACGGGTGGATTGAGGAGGCGGCGCTGAGGTGAGGAAGGCGGCGCTGGGCACCAGACGGCGAGGGGTGCAGGCGGGCATACTGGATTAACGCAAAACCCCTTGGGCACCTTAGGTAGGTGAGTGACAGCTTATAAAAATCTGTTTTTTGGGCTAATGGAGCCACAAGCAGGTTTAATAAGGGCAGTTTAGGATTCATGTTATTAGCACCGACATGGCCATATGTTTAGCTTGTAGGGCACAAATCTGATGACAGAGTCCCTTTAAGCTGGACATGTAAGAGCGCCCTTAATGCAACATCTACTGCAGTTTGCTTTCTTTTAGTTCACTTGCTGTTACCCGTCTCCTTTTTAGCAAGTTTCCCTACTGCACTACTTCAGTGTGACAGCCCACATTATTCTTTAGAAGTCCATGTAGAATGGTGTGATCTGTATTATGGTAATCCCTTGAACCAGTCTGTTTCTATAAATTATTTATACAGGGAAAAAAATTGACGTTTACCTGCAAAGGACAAGCTTTGGAAACTGAGAAAAACAAGTTACAAAATAAGTTGATAATGGAATCCCTGCTGATTGGCAAATTTTGGTGAAAAGATCATTTTGATATCCATTGTACAGCGTAGCCCGCCTCCAATATCTTCAAATTAAACTGCCTAATAGTTAATCTGTTGTCCATTTCAACCAATCAGAACTCAGCTTTAATTTTTTTTAAGAGCCCTGTAGGACCTGAAAGCTGAGCTCTGATTGGTTGCTTTGGGTAACTAAGACAGATTTACTATTAGGCAGTTTGATTTGGAGATATTGGAGGCGGGCTACCTTTCGTGGGCCACCCTGTATAATTTTTTTTTGAAGTTAAATAATTTGAAATTGAAAATGGACTATAGTAGCTACAATATGTGCAGAGAGTGACTATGAGGTTGTGCTGGGGCAGCCATTCAGAATAGGGTCATGGAGAATGGGTCCACCCCTGTGACTCTCCCTCTTGGAACTCTGTGGCCTCCTGATTTTGTTCTTGGGGAGAAAAGCCACCACCAGAGGAGTCTGCCAGTGGCTTCCTCTCTCTTACCTACCAAGAACACATGCAGGAATGTAAATGGATGTCTAATAGCTATATCATGGCTGATTTATATGTTCTGACCTGCAGCCATTCCTTCCCAACAATTGGCTGCTCATTCAGTGGAGGCGAAGCGTTACATTTACATGCAGCAATCTCAACCACAAGATAAGGGATGGCTACTGCCATCACTCGTCCTCATACAGCTGCATTGTTTCTGGGCAGCAGAGCGTTTGTACAGCACAACCTGCTGCCCAGGAATAATAATTTACTTGTCTGCATCAAGAACTGCTGAGCGTTTTTCATCGGGTGATCGGCTGCACTGGCAGATTATCGTGAACGACCGCCCGGACATCAGGCAGTGTAAAAAGTGCCTTTAGGGCTCCTTCACACTTGCGGCTGGACGGATCCGGCAGGCTGGTCTCCCTGTCGGATCCGTCCTTCCGCTGTTTCGCCGGACCGCAGCTCCGTCCCCATTGACTATAATAGGGAAGGGGGCTGAGCTCCGGCGGTGCACGGCGAAAGCCGTCGGACTAAAAAGTCCTGCATGTCCGACTTTTTAGTCCGGCGGCTTTCGCCGTGCTGCGCCGGAGCTCAGCCCCCGTCCCCATTATAGTCACTGGGAACGGAGCGGCGGTCCGGCGAAACAGCGGAAGGACGGATCCGACAGGGAGACCAGCCTGCCGGATCCGTCCTGCCGCAAGTGTGAAGGAGCCCTTAGTCATGATTTATACAGTATCTCACAAATGTGAGTACACCCCTTACATTTTTGTAAATATTTTATTATATCTTGTCATGGAACAGCACTGAAGATATGACACTTTGATACAATATAAAGTAGTCAGTGTACAGCTTGTATAACAGTGCCACACAGCCATTAATTTCTAAACCACTGGCAACAAACGTGAGTACACCCCTAATTGAAAATGGCCAAATTGTGCTCAATTAGCCATTTTCCCTGCCCGGTGTCATGTGACTCGTTAGTGTTACACGGTCTCAGGTGTGAATGGGGAGCAGCTGTGTTAAATTTGGTGTTATTGCTCTCACACACTCACATACTGGTCACTGGAAGTTCAACATGGCACCTCACGGCAAAGAACTCTCTGAGGATCTGAAAAAAAAGGATTGTTGCTCTACATAAAGATGGCCTAGGCTATAAGAAGACGTGCTGCGGCTTAGTTTCAGGATGTTGGCAAAGACCATACAGTGGTTTAACAAGATAGGTTCCACTCAGAACAGGCCTTGCCATGGTCAACCAAAGAAGTTGAGTGCACGTGCTCAGCGTCATATCCAGAGGTCGTATGAGTGCTGCCAGCATTGCCGCAGAGGTTAAAGGGGTGAGGGGGGTCAGCCTGTCAGTGCTCAGACCATACGCCGCACACTGCATCAAATTGGTCTGCATGGCTGTCATCCCAGAAGGAAACCTTTTCTAAAGATAATGAACAAGAAAGCCCACAAACTGTTTTCTGAAGACAAACAGGCTAAGGTCATGGATTACTGGAACAATGCCCTGTAGTCTGATGAGACCAAGATAAACTTATTTGGTTCAGATGGGGTCGAGCGTGTGTGGCAGCAACCAGGTGAGGAGTACAAAGACAAGTGTGTCTTGGCTACAGTCAAGCATGGTGGTGGGAGTGTCATGGTTTAGGGCTATATGAGTGCTGCTGACTGTAGGAAGCTACAGTTATAATGAGGGAACCATGAATGCCAACATGTACTGTGACATACTGAAGCAGAGCATGGTCCAACATGATAACAACACACCTCCAAAACGATCACTGCCTTGCTAAAGAAACTGAGGATAAAGTTGCTGGACTGGCCAAGCATGTCTCCAGACCTAAACCCTATTGAGCATCTGTGGGGCATCCGCAAATGGAAGGTGGAGGAGCACAAGGTCTCTAACTTCCACCAGCTCCGTGATGTCGTCATGGAGGAGTGGAAGAGATTCTGTGAAGCTCTGGTGACCTCCATACCGAAGAGAGTTAAGGCAATGCTGAAGAATAATGGTGGCCGCACAAAATATTGACACTTTTGGCACAATTTAGTGGCTGTGTGTTGAGTTATTTTGAGGGCACACCACACTGTGAGGGTACTTTCACACTTGCGTTTTTCTTTTCCGGCATAGAGTTCCGTTACAGGGGCTCTATACCGGAAAATAACTGATCAGGCATATCCCCATGCATTCTGAATGGAGAGTAATCCGTTCAGTTTGCATCAGGATGTCTTCAGTTCAGTCGTTTTGACTGATCAGGCAAAAGAGAAAACCGTAGCATGCTACGGTTTTATCTCCGGCGAAAAAAACTGAAGACTTGCCTGAATGCCGGATCCGGCATTTTTTTCCATAGGAATGTATTAGTGCCGGATCCGGCATTCAAAATACCGGAATGCCGGATCCGTCCTTCCGGTCTGCGCATGCGCAGACCTTTAAAAATGAAAAAAAAAAAAAAAAACTGATCCGTTTTGCCTGATGACACCGGAAAAACGGATCCGGTATTGCAATGCATTTTTCTGACTGATCAGGATCCTGATCAGTCTGAAAAATGCCTGATCAGTCAGAAAAAATGACATCCGTTTGCATACAGTTTGCCTGATCAGGCAGTCAGTTCAGGCAACGGAACTGCCTGCCGGAATCAAGCAACGCAAGTGTGAAAGTACCCTTATACAAGCTGTACACTGACTACTTTACATTGTATCAACGTGGCAGATCTTCAGTGCTGTCCCATGAAAAGATATAAAATATTTACAAAAATGTGAGGGGTGTACTCACTTTTGTGAGATACTGTATATGTCAGTTCATCCATGGATGCTTGCTCTTGTGCAACTTTTCTTTTTGGCATTAGTGATAACCACTTCCATATACACTCACCTAAAGAATTATTAGGAACACCTGTTCTATTTCTCATTAATGCGATTATCTAGTCAACCAATCACATGGCAGTTGCTTCAATGCATGTAGGGTTGTGGTCCTGGTCAAGACAATCTCCTGAACTCCAAACTGAATGTCAGAATGGGAAAGAAAGGTGATTTAAGCAATTTTGAGCGTGGCATGGTTGTTGGTGCCAGACGGGCCGGTCTGAGTATTTCACAATCTGCTCAGTAATGGGATTTTCACGCACAACCATTTCTAGGGTTTACAAAGAATGGTGTGAAAAAGGAAAAACATCCAGTATGCGGCAGTCCTGTGGGCGAAAATGCCTTGTTGATGCTAGAGGTCAGAGGAGAATGGGCCGACTGATTCAAGCTGATAGAAGAGCAACGTTGACTGAAATAACCACTCGTTACAACTGAGGTATGCAGCAAAGCATTTGTGAAGCCACAACACGCACAACCTTGAGGCGGATGGGCTACAAAAGTAGAAGCCCCCCCGGGTACCACTCATCTCCACTACAAATAGGAAAAAGAGGCTACAATTTGCACAAGCTCACCAAAATTGGACTGTTGAAGACTGGAAAAATGTTGCCTGGTCTGATGAGTCTCTATTTCTGTTGAGACATTCAAATGGTAGAGTCCGAATTTGGCGTCAACAGAATGAGAACATGTATCCATCATGCCTTGTTACCACTGTGCATGCTGGTGGTGGTGGTGGTGTAATGGTGTGGGGGAGGTTTTCTGGGCCCACTTTAGGCCCCTTAGTGCCAATTGGCCATTGTTTAAATGCCACAGGCTTTCTGACCATGTCCATCCCTTCATGACCACCATGTACCCATCCTCTGATGGCTACTTCCAGCAGGATAATGCACCATGTCACAAAGCTTGAATCATTTCAAATTGGTTTCTTGAACATGACAATGAGTTCACTGTACTAAAATGGCCCCCCACAGTCACCATATCTCAACCCAATAGAACATCTTCGGGATGTGGTGGAACGGGAGCTTCGTGCCCTGGATGTGCATCCCTCAAATCTCCATCAACTGCAAGATGCTATCCTATCAATATGGGCCAACATTTCTAAAGAATGCTATCAGCACCTTGTTGAATCAATGCCACATAGAATTAAGGCAGTTCTGAAGGCAAAAGGGGGTCCAACACCGTATTAGTATGGTGTTCCTAATAATTCTTTAGGTGAGTGTATGTTGGCTGCTGCAGGGAAAAAGGTGGTCTTACATGCCAGTCATACTAGCAAATGGCCTACTTTGTATTTTGAATCAACCAGTAAGAGAGGGCCCCCTCCTTCTAAAGGGAGTTTGTCAGCAACATTTTACATATGTAATAACCCAGCATACTACCTGGTGGGGCTTGAATAGGGTATTTAAACGCTTCCATTATTGAATAAACCTATTGCTGCATCAGCCTGTAACTTGCTTTTAATCCAGTATACAAATGAGCTCCTAAGTGCACTGAGGGTGGGCACCTAGCCCTTCCGTGCAGCCAAGCTCTGCAGCTATACTGCTGACGCCCTTCTTTCCCATTGGTGCTTGACAGGCCCAGGTGTCTGAATTCTGCGCATGCCTCGCCCTGTAATCTTGTCCTGCGCCGTGCATTACAACCTCAGCACCGTCGCAGTACATGACCTGCTGCCATCCCAGTTTACTAGGAACTGAAAGGCGTGTGGTTACAGTGCGAGGCGACAGCAGAATTCAGACACCTGGCATTGTCAGTCACCAATAGGAGAGGCTTCAACAGTACAGCGGCAGAGCCCATGGGCATCAAGCTCATCTGTATATTGGATTAAATGCAGTTTTTGGCTATCCAGCTATTTTTAATATTCTTGTCAAGCCCCACCAGGCATCATGCTGGGTTACATATGCAACATGTTGCTCACAGACTCCATTTGGAAGGCATATGGACAGGGCTTGTCATTGTGAGACAATTTTTATTTTATTTTTTTAATTAGGTATAAGAGAAATATTAGAAAGGAGTATGCCACTAAATAGACGTAATGGACTTTGAAAGGACTAGTATTTTTACCTATGGGCACTAGCATTTACTTTTTGAGTCTAGTTTCTCCATTATCTGCATTAGTGTAAGTGGATTTTGGATAAAGTTGTTTCATCTGCTTTATGTGCTTATTTGGCACAAGGTATTTTTATCTTTATCTGGTAATGTGAAGCCGTTCTCGTAAGTTGAGGAGGAATCGTGACATACAGTTGTTTTTTGCCTCTTTATTTGACCATAGGGATTTATAGTTTTACAGCTCATACCAGGAGTCTGTCCAGCTGTACAACTACCAGACGTAGATAAAACTGACTGAAAACACCTCGTCTATATGATTCATCTGTTCTTCTTTTTTTTTTCTTTCCGTTTTTCCCTGTTATGAGCAGCATTATGAATCTGTTCAACTTAAGTTACTTATCCATACCGTAGACATAATTTAACGGATTTTGTAGTGTTTAGATATCTTTATAGGGGTTTTCCAGCTTGTAGATTTACTTGAATGGGAGCTGACTTAAACCTGTATTGAGGGGCGGACTGGGAACTTAAAGTGGCCCTGGAAAAGAAAATTCTCAAAGTAGACCCATGTTGTAGGGGAGCAACACAAGTCAGCGGGTCAGCAATATCATAGCACAAAATACCGTCCCATCAGAACCATATGCCACAGTGTAGCACAATATACTGTCCCAAAAGCTGTCCCTCTGTGGTAGCCATCAATAGTTGCATTTACTGTCCTCCTCCTCCTCCAGTTGTCTCTGATTAAGAAATAGGGCAGGGGGCGTAACAGGTGAGGTTTGATCCACAGCAGTTGAATTCACGGCAGTGCGGTTGCTAGCTGGGTATATGAGTACCTGATTCTCACAGCGTTAATTATTGCTGAGAGCTCATTATGTACCTGGTCAGCGGCAGAGAGGAGGACTCGGCCCACTGGGAAATGTCCCTGTAAGGTCTAGGGCCAATCCGCCCCTGCATGTATTACACAGGCCGATTGAGCAAGCAATTGTTGGGAGGGAAGAGCTTCCTACTGGCAATCACCTGCTAGCTAGTGGAGGAGACTACTGCTATTACATGCAGCGATCTCCTCTCCAGCAAGGGGAGGAGCGATAACTCTATGCCATCATTCGTTCCCATGCTGTATAGTGGTTTGCCAGCGTCAGATCGTAATTAAACATCATGATCTGTCACTGCCAAACCATTTTTAAGTGTGCTTAAAAATCACAATTGCCTGATGAACGAGCGACTACTTGTTATCATCTGCCGAAAAATCGGCAGGTGTACTACGGCCTTTACAGTACACTGCTGTTATGTTTCTGGCATTGGTCAGCACAACTGATTGGTGGATCTGCCAGGTGTGTGATCCCTACTGATCCATTATCGATAACCTACTGTATCCTACACTGCCGCCTACATTTGGAAGATAATTCTTCCAAAAAGGTCAACAGTTAATTGCCCAGATGAGGGATGAGCGAATCGACTTTGGATGAAACATCCGATGTCGAGTCGCATAATACTTCATTTGAATACTGTATAAAGCGAGCTCTCTGTACAGTATTAGAATGTATTGGCTCCTATGAGCCGAAGTTATTACTTTGCGAAGTCTCGCGAGACTTCACATAATAACTTTATAAATTAATTTCTATGTAAAACAACATTTCCAAGTTTGGGAAATATTTTTTTTTACAGTACAAATTAATTTATGAAGTTATTGCGCGAAGTCTCGCGAGACTTCGCAAAGCAATAACTTCGGCTCAACTGAGTCAATATATTCTAATACTGTACAGAGCTCCTGCTCCGTACAGTATTATAAAGAAGTTTTATGCGAATAGACTTCAGACGTTTCATCCCTAGTTTAGACGTATGAACGTACACTCGTGATAAAAAGATGACCTCAACTTACAGGGGCATTCCCATCTCAGCCAGGATGCCATGAGTAACAAACAACCATGGGGCTGTGTTTCGCTGTTTCCTTAGCTCTGGCTCCCCCGTGAATGGCTGGGATGGGAATACCCCTTTAATCATGATTGTTTTCTTGCTCTCTGTGTTTATATTTGAACGTTACTGGTACTGATCTTTACTCATCTCGACTTTTGTAAAGTCTTCAGACCCTTTCACTGTTTTCACATTTTTTGTTGCAGCCTTTTGCTAAAATAAAATTTCAAAAAAAATAATGTTTCCCCCCCCATCATTCTGCACTCAATACCCCATAATGAGAAAGTGAAAAGAAAATTTTAGAAATGTTTGAAAGTGTATTAAAAAGGAAAAACTACAATTTAGCATGAATCCTTTGCTATGACACTTGAGATTTAGCTCTGGAGGCTCTCCTATTTCTCTTGATCATCTTTGGGATGCTTCTACACCATGTTTGGAGACCACCTGTGGTAAATTCAGGTCATTAGACATGATTTGGAAAGACACATGCCTGTCTTTGTCTCCAGGTGACAATGCATATCAGAGCAAAAACCAAGCCATGAGGAGGAAGGAACTGCTGGTAGAGACCAGGATTATGATCCCTACAATAAAGCATGGTGGTGGCAGCAGGGGGTAGTTGTCAGTGGCTGGGACAGGGAGACTGGGCAGAGTTGAGGGAAAGCTGAATGGAGCAAAGTACAGAAAAATTCTTAAAGGGGTTGACTGCTTTTGTAATATTGCTAACATATCTTCAGTAACTAGGAAGGAGCCGTCCCATTGAAGTGAATGGGGACAGTGGAGTTGTTTGCCGCTGCAGTGTCAACAGCGAGCAGGTAAATAGTGAGAACACATCACTCGCATGAGCAATGCGGTCTCTTCAAACAGCTGATCAGTGGGGATGTCGGCACTCGGGTCCCCGCAGATCTGATATTGGTTACCTATCCTGAGGCTAGTTCATTAATATTACGGAAGTGGCAAACCCTTTAATGAAAACCTGACCCACTGCTATTTGGACCTCATACTGAGCCGAACGTTCACCTTTTAAAAAGACAATGACCCTAAGCACAAAGACAACACAGCACTGTAATGGCTTAGGGACAACTCTGAGAATGTCCTTGAGTGGCCCAGCCAGAGCCCTAACTTGAAGCCAATAGAGATACCTGAAAATGGGTGTCCACTGACGTAGGGGTGGGCGATATGGCCTAAAATCTATATTGCGATATAATTTTAAGCATGTGCGATATGCGATATATATTGCGATATATTGTTTTCTATATTGTGGGGGGGGGTGTTTAAATTTTATTTATTTTTTACTTTTTATTTATTAACTATTGGCCTCCTTAAGGGCTAGAACCCTTGTCATATTCACCCTAATAGAGCTCTATTAGGGTGAATAGGACTTTACACTCTCCCTGCTGCCCTGTGCATAGTGCACACAACAGCAGGGAGCTGACCATGGCGGCAGCCTCTGATCTGCCCCCCCCCCAGCCTCTGATCTGCCCCCCCCCAGCCTCTGATCTGCCCCCCCCCCAGCCTCTGATCTGCCCCCCCCCCAGCCTCTGATCTGCCCCCCCCAGCCTCTGATCTGCCCCCCCCCAGCCTCTGATCTGCCCCCCCCAGCCTCTGATCTGCCCCCCTTCCCCAGCCTCTGATCTGCCCCCCTTCCCCAGCCTCTGATCTGCCCCCCTTCCCCAGCCTCTGATCTGCCCCCCTTCCCCAGCCTCTGATCTGCCCCCCTTCCCCAGCCTCTGATCTGCCCCCCTTCCCCAGCCTCTGATCTGCCCCCCTTCCCCAGCCTCTGATCTGCCCCCCTTCCCCAGCCTCTGATCTGCCCCCCTTCCCCAGCCTCTGATCTGCCCCCCTTCCCCAGCCTCTGATCTGCCCCCCTTCCCCAGCCTCTGATCTGCCCCCCTTCCCCAGCCTCTGATCTGCCCCCCTTCCCCAGCCTCTGATCTGCCCCCTTCCCCAGCCTCTGATCTGCCCCCCTTCCCCAGCCTCTGATCTGCCCCCCTTCCCCAGCCTCTGATCTTCTCCCCAGCCTCTGATCTGCCCCCCTTCCCCAGCCTCTGATCTGCCTCCCTTCCCCAACCTCTGATCTGCCCCCTCTGGTAACGCAAACCCCCCCTCCCTCCCTCCCCAGTATTAATCATTGGTGGCAGTGGCCACAGGGTCCCCCTCCCCATCATTGGTGGCAGTTTGCAGTTCCGATCGGAGCCCCAGCAGTGTAATGCTGGGGCTCCGATCGGTTACCATGGCAGCCAGGAGTCACGCTGCTGAAGTCCTGGCTGCCATGGTATGTTAGTGAGCAGAGAGCAGCGCATTATACTCACGTGCGCTGTGGCCGCCGGTCGCTCCTTCTCATAGGTCTGTGCGGCGCATTGCTAATGCTGTAAGCATTAGCTATCCGCCGCACAGACAGAAGAAGGAGCGACCGCCGGCCACAGCGCACGTGAGTATAATGCGCTGCTCTCTGCTCACTAACATACCACGGCAGCCAGGACTTCAGCAGCGTGACTCCTGGCTGCCATGGTAACCGATCGGAGCCCCAGCATTACACTGCTGGGGCTCCGATCGGAACTGCAAACTGCCACCAATGATGGGTGGGAGGAGGGGGACCCTGAGGGATATGGCCGGCACATTCATTGGTAGTGCAGTGGCCACAGTCCCTCCCCTCCTCCTCCTCGGTCCTCATTGGTGTTCAGCGGCAGCCGCGCACAGTGGGGAGGGAGGGACTCCCTCCTCCTTCCTCCTCCCTCCGCTGTGCCGGCCGGCTCAGAACATGGTGCGCGCGATCATATCGCGGTCCGGCGATATAGGCGATATGGCGAAAATCCATATCGTGGCCCAAATTCATATCGCCTATATCGCCTATATCGCCCACCCCTACACTGACGGTCCCCATCCAACCTGACAGCTTGGGAGGATCTGCAGAGAAGAATTACAGAAAATCTTCAAATCCAGGTGTGCAAACCTTGTGGCATCATACCCAAGAAGACCGGAGACTGTAATTGCTGCTCAGCGTGTTTTAACTGAAGGTTTTTTTAATACGTATAGCAATGCAATATTTAGTTTCTGCTACTGTAGCAGCAACTGTTCATGCACCGTTACACTTCTGAGTAGCAACACATGAACAGTCGCGTCTCTGGAAGACCCCAATGCTCTTTTGGCCTAAAAAACGATTTTTATATAAATATTTTTTATTTTTTTTACCTTGGGGCATAAAAAGAAAATAAATTGAGGGATTGGTCCTTCCACATTTACCAAGACAACTTAGCAGTTTGCATAGCCATTCACTTATTTCTTGGCCTGACTTTTCATTGCTTTTCGTCATTGTTAGAAAAGACCTTTGGCTAAAAGTCATTAGTGCACGTATTGTAAACTTGGCCGTTTTTTGCTGATCGCTTTGTGTTTGTTTGAATTTCTCTCTGCTTCTTGTGCTCCAGCAGCTGTAGTATTCCCAGAAGCCCCAGTCATAACATCGCTTTTGGAAATATCAACACACACAGTATTATCTGTAGACTCTCAGAACTTTTTAGAATTGTCTTTTGGTATTTCACAGTAATGCTGGTATTGTTTGTATATTTTTAGCTTTAAACTTTTATGTTTAAACTATTATATGGAGGTCAGATAAGGACACAGAGGTTGAGATGGCATTTTACATAATTTTTTTCTAGACATAAAATAAACATGACTTTTTTTGGACTTATTGTATAAGAGCTTAAAGGGGTTGTCTGTGTGTTTTAATGGTCTACTTTCACACTGGCGTTTTGGCTTTCCGTTTGTGAGATCCGTTCAGGGCTCTCACAAACGGTCCTAAATGGATCCGTTTTGACCTAGTGCATTCTGAATGGAAAAGGATCCGCTCAGAATGCATCAGTTTGCCTCCGATCAGTCTCCATTCCGCTCTGGAGGCGGACACCAAAACGCTGCCTGCAGCATTTTGGTGTCTGTCTGACGAAACTGAGCCAAAACTGATCCGTTCTGAGACACAATGTAAGTCAATGGGGACGGATCCATTTTCTATGACAATCTGGCACAATTGTGTTCAAGACGGATCCGTCTTGACAATGTTAAAGATGATGCAAACTGATCCATTCTGAACGGATGCAGATGGTTGTATTATCTGAACGGATCCATCTGTGCAGATCCATGACTGATCCGTACCAAACACAAGTGTGAAAGTAGCCATACTGATGACCTATCCTTATTATCTAATTGGTGGGGTCCGATGCCCAAAACCCCCGCCGATCAGCTGTTTGAAGAGACTATAGCGCTACATGAGCTGCAGCCTCTTCCCAGACCAGTGATATGTTCATCGGTCACATGAGCTAGGCGCAGCTCAGTCCCATTTTGGTGAATGGGGCTAAGCTGCAATACCAAGCACAGCTGATATCCAATGGACAGCACTATGCTTTTTAAGCTGCGAAGAGGCCGTAACATTCGCGGGACGCCACAGCCTCTTTAAACAGCTGTTTGGCAGGGGTGTCGGGTGTGGGATCCCCACCGATCACATACTGATGACCTTTCCTGAGAAAGTCATCAGTATTAAACACTGACAACCCCTTTAAGTGGAAAATCATGTCACTTACTAGTTTTATTCATTTGCTATTTTACCCCTATCGTTCCACTGAAAAGGTGCTATTTATGATGTAAACTAATAGACTTTGGGTCTCCCCCACTGTATCTCTGGAAGTCCCATAGAGAATGGAGCAGCATCTTGGTTACTCAACCTCCCACTACATTCATTTGGGGGGAACAAGACCCATGTTATCTTGATCGGTGGGTTTTCCAGCAGAAGAACTCCCACCAGTCAGATGCTTATCCCTGTCCTGTGGATAGGGGATAAGTTAAAGGGGTTATCCAAGACTATAAAAATCTCCCCCATACGCCTGGGTGCCTCACAATAAATACGTATACTTACTTGGCTGCCTGCTCTACTCATGGTCCCCGCACCGCTGCTGCAGCTTCTCCCCGTATGCGGTTAAAAAACATCCACTGTATGGAGGCTCGTCCCTGTCCCCGCCTGCCATTGGCTGCTCTCCCTCTTACTTTCCATCTGGATTTGTGTAGTGAGCGCATAGCATCCGGACTGAATCCTGGCCCATTCATTTCACTGGGTCTGTGCACATGAGCGTTGTTTTTCACACAGATGTAGATTGTTATTTTTCATGCACGTGAAAGATGCATGCTTTAGGCCCCTTTCACACGGGCGTTGCGGGAACACCCACGATTTTTCCGCGCTAGTGCAAAACATTGTAATGTGATTTGCACTCGCGTGACAAAAATCGCGCGTGTTTGGTACCCAAACTTCTTCACAGAAGTTCAGGCTTGGGATCGGTGTTCTGTAGATTGTATTATTTTCCCTTATAACATGGTTATAAAGGGAAAATAATAGCATTCTGAATACAGAATGCATAGTAAAATAGCGCTGGAGGGGTTAAAAAATAATAATTTAACTCACCTTAGTCCACTTGCTCGCATAGCCGGCATCTCCTTCTATCTTCATCATAGCTTTGTGTAGCAACAAAGATCTTGTGATGGATCATGTGATGACCGGAGTGACGTCACCAAAGGTCCTTGTTGCTACACAGAGCTAAGATCAAGACAGAAGGAGAAGCCGGGCTGCGCGAGCCAGTGGATTAAGGTGAGTTAAATTATCATATTTTTTTATTTTTAACCCCTCCAGCGCTGTATTCAGAATGCTATTATTTTCCCTTATAACCATGTTATAAGGGAAAATAATAATGATCGGGTCTCCATCCCGATCGTCTCCTAGCAACCGTGTGTGAAAATTGCACCGCATCCGCACTTGCTTGCGGATGCTTGCGATTTTCACGCAACCCCATTCCCTTCTTCTATGGAGCCTGCGTTGCGTGAAAAACGCACAAAGAGGAGCATGCTGCGATTTTCACGCAACGCACAAGTGATGCGTGAAAATCACCGCTCATGTGAACAGCCCCATAGAAATGAATGGGTCAGGATTCAGTGCGGGTGCAATGCGTTCACATCACGCATTGCAGCCTCGCGGAATACTTGCCCGTGCGAAAGGGGCTTTACAGACGGGGGAAAAATGCACACACTGAACGCAATCGCAGAAAAACTGAACTTTTGTGCACCATCAGTTCTTCCCTGAACAGATCCTTACACAATCAATATCGCTCGTGTGAAAGAGGCCCTAGCGGTTTATTCCCAAATTGTATGTGCTCATGTTCTTTAGGCATTATCAAAGTTTGTCAGAATTTTAAAATCAACCTAATTTTTATACTGCAGCTGCATTAGAACAGAGAAATGGAAGCATGACAGTGTTATGTAGAAGATTTTACTCAGGGAAAGCTGCCAAGGCTAGAGACACTTGGAAACAAATTAACATATGCGGACAATGAGGGGAGAATCTTAGGTCTTTCAACTCTCTAGACAAAATCTCCCAAATTATGGAGACCATCACTGTGGGCAATTTAGGAAGTCGGCTTAATTAAAGTCCTTCTAATGAGGTTTGTCTTAAAGGTCCCTTTACATGTGACTACAGAGCAGCAGATTACCAAGAAGGAAGTGCTCACTGGTGGAGGAGACTGGTGCATCTACATGCAGCGATCTATTTCACAGCATGGGGAGGAGCGATCGCTAATCACATTGCTCTTCCCCACAGTGACTAGTTGTTTGCTGATGTGTTTGCACCGCACAATCTGCTGCAAGCAAATGACAATTTTTGTGTCTGCACAAACGATCGGATTACCCGATGAATGAGCGTTTCGAGTAATCGGCAGTACATTTGCAGTGCTAGATAATCGATAACGCATGTTCATAGGATTATCTTTAAGATGCTCGGCTTGTGTAAAGGGTCCTTTAATTCAATCAGGTTGGCATGCGTCAGTAGTTGTTTCACTTTTGGGGGATAAAAGGTACACAAAGAAGGAAGGAGTGGTAGATTGGACTTCTACTAGACCTTAAATAGTAAAAGGCAAAGAACAAGAAAAGGTGAGAGGAACCAATCGTGGATTACAACTGTTTGGAAGGAAAGTCAATGGGGAGGACTAATGTGGGTGCTCATAATAATAATAATAATAATAATAATTTTAAAGCTTAATTAATTCATTGGCACTGTACATCCAGCCGGGGTTACACAAATATAAAAATACAATAAACTATTAACAGACTGGTACAGAGGGGTAGAGGACCCTACCCACAAGAGCTTACAATCTATAAAATCTCATATACATTAGTCGGAGATACTTTTGAACCATTGATGGTGGCTCATTCGTTGACCTCTGATAGGCTACAAGGCTTGCTTTGTCCCATTCAACATGTAGTGAAATGTCACTGTACTTCCAGATGGGTATGTGGTTTCTAGGGTTGTATTTACATGCTGCAGATCTGTTGCAGAAATTTCAGTGACCCATCCAAAATGAACAGATTTTATATTGCTGACAGCTACATGGATTTTTGTGGCTTGTAAACTTACTTTTCAGAAGGAGGATGGAGGTCTTGGCTTACAGGCCAGGTTGTAATACAAACAAAGACTCACATTTCCTGTATCTTTTTCATATATTAAAAGAAGAAAACTCTGAAAGCTATTGAGGCAATGTGATTTAGAGGTTGGCATCTTTTAGTACATTGAATAGCATGGTAGAAAATATTACAATGAGAGAACATCAGCATCCCGTCGAGCTGTTCATTAACTGCACAGTGTGCATCCCTTTGTGTCTTATAAGACAAACAGTAATTTTCAGATCTGTGTGCGGGGAAACATGGAGACCTTGACTACTTTCCGCTGGGCATTTCAAATGTCATGGGTAGTACTTTAAATTATCTGTTTGAAATATTACAGGCTTCTTGCATTTCCTCAGCTCTCTCTTCTATATGCTTGGGGAAAACTTCTTTGACTTTCATAAACCTTTCTGCCGTACAATCTCACAATTATAATCTTGAGATAGGTTTGAAAATTCCCATACCAGTTTATTTTCTGTAGGCTAAAGTATTTGTGTGTTGTCACTTATAGCTTTTTGTGGCACTTTTTGATGCAGTTTTTTGAGCCTAAGCCAGGAACAGATAACGCAAGAATGAGAAGAATAAGTCCTTCCTTTTATATTTCTCATTCCCTTCCAACCCACTTCTAGCTTTAGCTTAAAAAACTGCATTAACAACTGCCACAAAAATATTTTAATACTGATGACATATCCTCAGAACCATTCATAAATGTTTCAGCTAATAAAATGTCATCCTACTTATCCTGCATGGAGAAACTTAGTCTTTTTTGAATCATCAAGGGGAAACGTGAGGTATGGACGAGATTAGCGGCTCATACACACACTGTGCTCGGTCGGGGAAGCATGACCTGTGCGTCGTGAGTACTGTGCAACAGACCTGTGGTTAGATAGCAGCTCACTGTATCTTAAATCACTATGATACCGTAAGTTCTGGTCAAAGGAGCCATCTTAAATATGGGAGATGTAGCCGATAAATGGGTTGTGCTTCCCGGACTGAGCATCTTCATTTGCATGAGCCCTAAAGATACTCTCTACCTTGTCTTTCCTTTTTCACAATGTGTCAAAAAAGGAAATGCATAGGGGCTGTAAGTTTTAGGGTCTAGAGAGGGTCATATCTGCTGAGCAGCACATATTATACATACGATGATCTATTGAGGCGAGCATTTCTGAAGGTTTAGCACTAGGAGATTTAGGCTCATACAGTTCTACTTACAAATATTCTTCCATTCTTAGTTTATTAGCATGTCTTCTATCGGCGAAGCGGCTGCTTGGGGGCCCGAAATCCGACGTGGGTCCACGCAGGAGGAGGACTGAAAGATTTTATTGACAGTCCTCCATCAACAGTATTATACAATTACATTTTATATAGAGACCCTATAGCAGGCATGTCCAAACTGTGGCCCTCCAGCTGTTGCAAAACTACAACTCCCAGCATGCCCTAATAGCTGTAAGCTATCCCAGCATGCTGGAAGTTGCAGTTTTGCAACAGCTGGAGGGCCGCAATTTGGACATGCCTGCACTATAGGAAACGGACAGAGCCTCTGCCGGGCCTCGACTGAAAGAGCGATCTTAACAAGCCGCAGGAGTGGTGGTGGTGAAAAAACTGCTGGGAGGTGGAGGGCATTGAAAAATTTTGCTTTGGGGCCCAGTCCGTTCTAGTTACCCCTCTGTTTTCTATGATACATCGCTTTCTTACTGATTCTAATAAAGGCTACGTCTCACAGAGTAAAACACCTTTTCAATGGTTGCTCTTTAAACACAGGGAGAAAAATAAAACTTGAAGCAAAAAATAAAATAAAAAAAATACCTGCAGCGCCAAGGGGTTAACTTTGCATGGTTGTAGTGGTGGTATCTGCCAGAAGCACAGATTAGACTGTGACTGGTGTTGGGCTTTGTTTTTATTGATGAGCCTGTGATCTTTCTATCCTCGAATTGCCTTCCCCATTTTTTTTTTGTGTGTGTAGGCTTCTTAGAGCTTGTCCGTGTGCTTCCAGATATGGTCTGTCAGCCACCAAGATACTGTAGCACTTGGTAGTGAGACATGCATTTTCTGCTCTTGGAGGGTTTGTAGAATTTGTTTTTGGAAAGTAGACTGGCCTTCCATATTGCCGGTGAACTGCTTATTTTAGAAGCACACGCACTACATGTAAATTAACACATGCCACGTTGTCTGTGCCAGTTGGCGTATTAAGAAGGGGAAATCTGAATATGTAAGGGTTTTTTCTAAATACTTTTGAAGTCTATTGCGTGAACAGCTGTGATCCTGACAAGACAGTCAAGACTTGCTTCTTCTTGTCTGGGGGTAGAAATGCGTTTGCTATATTTTAGTGTATTATTAGGTGTTTGTGTGCAGATGATTTCTGTTTGTTTAAGATGTAATGTAAAACATTCAAGGTCAAATGGTTTGTGTAGCTGGCATTGCTTTGTACCAGGGCCACCCACTTCGGATGTCATTTTCTATGCTACAGCTAATCTTGTGTACCTTGCACTGTTAATACTTGGAATGCTCATTTACTCACCCTTGGTGGTTTCTGAGCATATGATGCAATGGTCTTGTGCTACATTCGGTCCATTTTTTTCAACGGATGTTTTTTTCACTGATATCTTTCTGAGAATCGGACGTTAAGGCTAGCGCAAAAATGATCCAGCAGGCTGTTCCAGTTGCTGGAGCAAAACGTAGATCCTCCAAAAATTCATATGATGTCTGTGTTGCATCTGTGGTTTATTTTTATTTGTTTTTTTAGCAAATCCATTGTAACAATGCCTATTCTTGTCCGCAAAACAGACAAGAATAGGACACGTTCTATCTTTCTTGCGGGACTGCGGAACAGACATGTCTACATTTTTTGCAACCCCATTAAAATGAATCCGCCCACATCCAATCCGCAAAAATGCAGATCGGATGGAGACCAAAAAACGGTTGTGTGAATAGGGCCTTAACGGGTCTTTCAAGGTTTAAATGTTAATAATCTATAGACATAGTAGATTATCAGTCAATGATCAGAGAAGGTCCAGCTCCTGGACGAGTGCTGTAGCCTGTTCAAAGTATACTGCAGCTTACATGGTATAATGCAGGGGGTCAGCAACTGTTGTGAAACTACAACTCCCAACATGCATACTTTCTCTGCTCTTCTCAGAACTCCCATAGGAATGAATGGAGAATGCTGGGAATTGTAGTTTCACAACAGCTGGAATGCCAAAGGTTGCTGACCCCTGGTATAGTGACTGTGCTTGGTATTACAATTCAGTCCCATTTACTTCAATGGGACAGAGCGGCACAAAGGCCATGTGACCAAGTAAGAGTATACATTGTGATCGGATGACCCAGCCTCCTGTGTTGGTCCACATGGTGGTGAACTTGGCGTTTGATGCGAGGATTCATATACATGTCTTTCTTTTGCAGAGATAAGAGCTCAGCTGGTTGAACAACAAAAATGCTTGGAGCAACAAACCGAGATGAGGGTTCAGCTCCTTCAGGACCTCCAGGACTTCTTCCGCAAGAAATCAGAAATTGAAATGGAGTATTCCCGGAATCTGGAAAAACTTGCAGAGAGATTCATGGCTAAGACAAGAAGTACAAAAGATCACCAACAATACAAGTAAGAGCTGTACCTATTAGTTCTTTACAAGGGATGTCACTTGTTTTATAGATGATATAAAAATGTAATGCAGATTAAATGGACTATAACTTGCCAAATATGTGGGGCCACAACTGATCACTAGAATGGGGGGTTCCTGAGCACGCTGTACTTTTGCCAAGTCTCTTCAGTCCGATAGACTTTGAGTGGCACATCAGTGTGCATGCCCAGTAACTCTGCTATAGTGATAAGGAATGGGGGATTTGGGACCCCTACTCTGTGATCATTTTAAATCCCAGCAGTGGGGTCCCCAGTGCTCATATATGTCTCGCCTATCCTGTGGATTTGTCATAAATGTCAATTTTATAGAAAATGTGTGTTTCTGACCAATAGAGGTTTCTCTATAGAGTATGGAATACTTGTCAATAGAAGTGGTCTTCTTCTGTCACATTGTAAAAGCTTCACTTCTGAGATTTTTTAGTTTTATCTGTTTCTGGAAAAGCTAGATAATAACGAGTATAATTGTCACTATGACTTCTACTAGGGTTCACCTCTAAAAGGCAAGTCAGTGACGAACCATTAGGGTCAGTTCACACAGTTTTTTGGCGCTGATTGTGGAGCATTTCTGCTTCAAGATCAAAAAATGCCTCAAAACGGCCTCCGATTCATTTCAGTGGGAAGTAGCACTTGCTGCTTTTTTTTACACATGTAAAAAAGAATCAGCACGTCTTATCTTTGGGCAGAATTGGCGCTGATTTTTCCCATTCAATGTAACAGAAAGCATAAAAAAAAACTTGATGTGTACACTTGTGTTTTGTTTTAGTTTTTTCAGGTGCATAAAAATCTGCTTGGATTCAGTGCTGTTTTTTTACACGTGTATTTTGAAAATCGCCATGTGAAATGACCCTGGGGGCAGTTACAGCGCCCGTTACCCAGAGTTTCAGAATCAGATTTATTAGATGAGAATGCCAGAATTTTGAGTAACTGGACAGGAGAGGACTAGTGTTGAGCGAACAAGGTGTACAAGGTTCGGGTTATCTTAGAATTCCGTTATAAATTCCACTACCATGGACCATAAGTTATGGCAGCGGAATCCATAACGGAATTTTTAGGTAACCCGAACCTTGTACGCCGAACTTGAAAACAGAAGTTCGCTCACCCCTAGAGAGGACAATTCAAGGACTGACTGACACGATAACTGAGAATTCAGATAAGGTCTAATATAAAATATAGTTGTCCATCAGGACACGAGATTCTGAATGGTCAAAAAAGACAGGTTTCTGTCTACCCGCATTGCCGGTACATGTCAAAGGAACGTGACAGATGCTGACTAATGGCAGATAATATGACGAAAGGTTCATCTGGCGTGTTTAATTTTTTGGGGTCATTGTTGGAAAGTCATCCATACTAAACAAGAGCCTTGCTTCCCGTCGCTAGAAGCCCAGACCAATCATAGAAATCAAATGACGATATGACAGTGTCAGACCCACCGCCAATGCCAAGCCATTCCGAAAACGGTTGTCTATAGTCTCTAAGCCATGTTGTGACCCTTTCAGTGCCTGTCTTTGGAGATAAGTGAAGCACATGGGACCACAGATATTCAGTAAAATGCTTTTCTATTGTAGCCTCGGTTCTAATTGTTACATAGGGCCTGGTGGATGTCCATGTTTTGACTTGTAGAGGTTTCTAGAGATGGAGCAACATGTTGTGTTCCAGGCCAGGGTGCACAGATAATGAGATCTGCGCTGACGTTATTTGAAGCGCTGAGGGCTTTGCACTTGTCATCAGGTTGTCAGCGGCCAGCTGTTGACCAGACTATGACTTGCATTAGTACATACTACACATCCTTGAAGAAACAGCTGAATTAAATGTCCTGTGCGTGAATTGCTTTAATTCTTACCTAATACCTGGCTGAAGATCTGGCTCCGCGCCGCCTTTACCATTGTTTTACTGCATTCCTCCGATCCTTACAAAGCTCTTTGTGGAGGACTTAGAAGGGCCGGTAAAAGTTTATTTTGTTATCACGTAGCTTCACACTGAGGGCACCCTTGTATTATGCTGGTGACAAGGGGGTTGAGTAGAAATACATGAATGCCTGCTTTGTATAGTTTCTGCTAGTGTGTATGATGTATAAGTTCCAGACCTTAAGTTTCGATCATGTTTACCACCATGGGCAGAGCTGTGCTGGAGCTTAAAGGGGTTGTCTGATGTAGGCATCCCCTGGGCATATGGCCTAGTAGGAAATGAGCGGCTAGCCGCAGATTCCCCTTGTGAAATCGGGTGTTTTACTGTTAGTGCCACGAGTTGGACCCGGAACGATCAGCAGACTGCCTCGGTGGCCACATTCTGAAAGGGGTTGGCAACACCTTTAAAGCGGACTTGTCACCACTTCTGACATGTCTGTTTTATTAAAAACTGTCTTCACTATGAAATTACGTTATTGTTATATTAATATACTATGTTATATTAATATTGGGCAAGTTTCACATCTGCGACAGAGCCTCTGGCAGGCTGTTCCGGTAGAGAACAGCCTGCCAATGTTCTCCGGATCCAGCATTGCCAGATACTGCCACCTTCCTGCCAAACCCCATTAACTATAATGGCTTCGGCAGAGATCCGCAACAGTTTTTGTCTGGCCGATTCCTCTCATTATCTGCCGGAACTGCTGGGCAGAACACCCGGACGCAGATGTGAAAGTAATAAAAAAATAAAAATCTAAATCTAATTGGTTGCTATGGGCAACTAAGTCAGTGTTCCTTCACACGAGGATAAATCTCCCCCTTTGGGTCTTGTGCAGGTAGATTTTAGGTGGAGTGGTGCGTTAAATGATCAGTAATGTGTCTGGAGCTTTGGGGCTGGCTTAAAAGGATTTAACTAGATGTTAGCTGTTTTAATCTTTGGTTACCTGGGGCAGCTATCATATAGCTCATCTGTGAGAACATGCCTTTGAGAACAAGGCTCCTTCCAAATTACAAAGACATCGAGAAGAGTGTCTAAGGATCCCATGATTATTTAATGCCATCTACTTACTCGTGACGACCACGTTTGCCGCCTGTTTCTGACTGTCCATTGATCGGGCTGCTACTTCTAGGAGTGTGTCGGGACTGGGACAAACTAGAAAAAAAAAATTAGCTGTAGATTTCACTTCTGATCGCCTGCACGTCTATTATGTGTTTAATACTTTATTTATTCCACAAGTGGCATTGAGTGATGGTGCTTCTATGCAAGTCAGTAGTGTAAGCAAGTGTGACAAGTCAGCAGTAGGATAGTGTCATGGTTGGTGTGACATCTTTCATCATTTCTGCCATCTAAAGTCTTTTTATAGTCGGAAAAAGCACAAATTTCGGTAGCGGGATTATTTACTCAAAGCCTATTTTTAATTTTGTATTGTAAATACAGTAGAAAAAGTATAACAACAATCCAACACTTTATCCTCCAGGATCCTGCAGTACAACATATAATTGTCATTAGTCATCGTATTCCTTATAATAATGACAGAACACTGTTCTTACAAGAAAGAACAAACAGATGTTATAGACCAGGGATCAGCAACCTCTGGCACTCCAGCTGTGGTGACACTACAACTCCCAGGATGCTCCTTTCACTTCTATGGGAGATCTGAGACCAGACAAGCAATTGTGCATGCTAGGAGTCGTAGTTTCACCACAGCTGTAGTGTCGGAGGTTGCTGAACTCTCGTATAGACAAAACATAGTTTATTAGACATATATTCTGTGTGGTGACCTATGTGCTAAATGTCATGTTTGGTTCTTTGCCAAAAATCCTTATAAAAACAATACTAATAGGGCTTGTTCACATCTGCATCCAGCTTTCTGTTCTTCTGAGCCCTCAGAAAAATACGGCCATGTTCACATCTCCAGTGATTATTTCTGGCAGGCATTGCTGGATTTAACCAAGCACCACCGGACCCTGTTGACTACAATGGGATCTGGCTGCTTTCCGACATAAATGCCGGGTTTTGCCCGGACAAAAATTTTACACGCAGCTGGATCCTCTTGCCACAGATGCGAATGAAGAATTACTGATCAGTTGTAACCGCCTGTTTGATTGTGCTCAATTTGCATCCATAAAGAACAGAAAAATAAAAAAAATTGCTGTTCCATTTTATTTTGAGCACCAGTTGTGATCAGTTTGCACCAGTTCCGTTAGACATCAGTTATTTCGGACGGGGGAAAAATCCTGCCTGCTGTAGTTTTTTTTCCTGTCAAAAATAACTGATGTCTGACAAAACTGATCACAGCTGGATGCTCAAAATAAATCCGATCAGTTTTTATTCTCCTCCTTTTTCTGCTCTTCTGAAAGATAAGAGGAATGGAAAGTGTCAACGCAGTTGTGCCATAGAAAGCCAGGCAGCTGTGCTTCGACTTGCCCTCGATGGTGAAATAATGACTAATGCCCACCCAGAAAACCTTCTCACCTATGTTACACTAACATAAAAATTTCCACCATAACCTCTAACTATTTGTTGGAAGCCATTTTACATTATTAAGACAAAGCTAAGCAGCTGTCCAAACACTGGTTCAAGAACATGACCTAAGCTCCTGCTGCTTTGTTCTGCAGACCACGAGGAATCAAGTCAAGGGTGAATTCATTATTGTGGCGTCTTGTCTGACCATGGCTGTCCACTTGATAGTACAGACAAGGGCAGCAGGGTCAGAACCAGTTTCCTGTAGTGTTTTTTTGAAGAGTCTTCTTGAGTATTCCAAAAGAGATGTATCTGGAAGCGCTTGGCTCTACGAGCACTCACTTGTAATAATGCTCAACACAAATCTCCAGTGTACGGCTGTTTATGAAACAGGTATCTGCCCTTTTTTGCCCTGTATATTGCTGGTTTTTGACTGTTGATAGTTCTCTGGCTCAAAGCCTGGCAGAAGGCTTTTCATTTCCGCTCCATGTTGTGCCTGTAATAATGTTTTAGGACATATGGCACATTCTCAGACTTTCTTCTCACTTACTACGGTGACATAACTGTCTGGAAAGAAAATCTGTTTCATTTTCTCTCTCTAGGAAGTGATATTTTTCAAAAGTACTTGCAGTGTGTGAATAATACACACAGTACTGTGAAAACTCTTTGAGACAACCACCCAGAAGTGGTCTTCTGAAAGAATAAAGCTGGTGTGCATAATATATGGTGGAACGTGAAATCTGTCACAGGAAATCTGGCCTGGCTAAGGGGATGGTCATCTCAAGGTGGTGCACTGTAAGTCCACTTTCACACAGAACCCATGTGTGAACAAACACATTAAAGGTGTTATCTGGCCATTAATATTGATTACCTATCCTCTAGATACAATGTACAGCGCTGTGCTTGGAGAGCTGCTTAGTGCCAGCTGTGCTCACCAGAGCTCCCGTGAGCGTGGCAGCTCCCTGAAACAGCTGATCGGTGGAGATGCTGGAACTCGGACACCAACTGATGTGATAATGATGACCTATCCTGAGGATAGGTCATCATTATCCATTTCTGTATAACCCCTTTAAGATCAAGAAGTATGTGTGCTGTCCATGGAGGACACTGACATCAGATGTTTATAATTCACTGAAGTGTGAACGAGGCCTGACAGGGGTGAAGGCGGTCTAAGTAAAACTAGGAGCAATGTGATTACTTCCTTTTTTTTTTATTTTATTTTTTTATATTATACCGGGCAAGCTTATTTTTTTGATAGGAGGTTGAATTGAAAATAAGAAGATTTTGTTTTCATAGTTTTCCCTATTCGGTATGCATGACATGTTAATTTTATTCTGCACAATTCTGTCAGTGTTTTTTTTTATTTTTATTATTATTATTTTTTTGTTTCCTATGATGGTGTAACGGGAAATCAAGGATTTTTTTTTTTGATTTTTTTTCATTAAACATTTAATTCTTATTCTGACCTGGAAACTTGAACATGTGGTCATTTGTTCTCTGATATAATGTATTCTTGTAATATTGCAGAAGGGGAACCCCTTCCCACTCTAACCTTGAGTCGCTGCTGACCTTGGCCGCTGAGAGGTTAAAAATTGGGGACTGAAGTTGTTGCCGTCAGCTTGGATATATAGCTGACATCTTTTGCAGATGATATAGGCACTGTTTGGAACTACATATTGCCAGAGCCCCAAATGTGTGGCGCCTGAGCAGGGATTGAGTTCTGCTACTGCAGCATGATGATATTCAATTATTTTAATAATGTTATTACTTAAAGGGGTTGTCTCATCTCAGACAATGGGGGCATATCGCTAGTGCTTACAGCTGCGGGCACTCTGCTACCTCTTGTAAATATTAGCTATGTTTGAGATGCGCATGTGATCCGTTTGCATTACATTCACACCACATGGTAAAAAGTGAACATTGATATTTGTGTGTTTTAATATTTAGTTTCAAAGCCATGGGGTAATGGTGCATTTTTATGACAACTTCCATCTTCTGGGAAGGTTTCCTGATCTTGTAACAGATTTAGGCTACATGCTCATGCAGGGCTCCAGATGGCTACCAAAATGGTCGCAAATGCGACCTAGAATTGCTAAATGGCGACAAGACTTTGTAGTCTTGTCGCAATTTGCGCCTAGATCTCTGCTGCTTTCACATTACTGACATGGCACGCGCTGCTGTCAGCGCGGCCATGTTCTTGTGAACAGCAAAGGGGAGAATGAGGCAGTCCTTTCCCCCTGTACTGCTGCTGCCACCAATGGGGTGATAGCAGGGAGGAGGAGGGGAGGGGCTATGGCCACTGCGCCACCAATGAATATCGTTTATGCTTAAAGGGAACCTGTCACCTGGCTTTTGGGTATAGAGCTGAGAACATGGGTTGCTAGATGGCCGCTGGCACATCCGCAATACCCAGTCCCCATAGTTCTGTGTGCTTTTATTGTGTAAAAGACCGATTTGATACATATGCAAATAAACCTGAGATGAGTCAGAGCTTGAAAATATGACTCTTCTCTGGTCACACAAGTAAGATATGACTCTTTTATGTTCATTTGCATATGTATCAAATCGTTTTTTGGACACAATAAAAGCACACAGAGCTATGGGGACTGGATATTGCGGATGTGTTAGTGGCCATCTAGCAACCCATGTCCTTAGTTCTATACCCAAAATCCCGGTGACAGGTTCCCTTTAACCGCTCCAGGACCGCCGTACGCAGGATTGCGTCCTGCCGGCGGCCCTGCTCTTCTGGGTGGACGCATATACGCGTCCTCCCGCGAGAGCCGAGATTTCCTGTGAACACGCAGGCGCGCGCGCTCACAGGAACGGAAGGTAAGAGAGTGGATCTCCAGCCTGCCAGCGGCGATCGCTCACTGGCAGGCTGGAGATGTTTTTTTTTTTATCCCCTAACAGGTATATTAGACGCTGTTTTGATAACAGCGTCTAATATACCTGCTACCTGGTCCTCTGGTGGTCCCTTTTGTTTGGATCAACCACCAGAGGACACAGGTAGCTCAGTAAAGTACCACAAAACACTACACTACACTACACCCCCCCCCGTCACTTATTAACCCTTTATGAACCACTGATCACCCCATACAGACTCCCTGATCACCCCCCTGTCAGGCTCCGTTCAGACGTCCGTATGATTTTTACGGATCCACTGATACATGGATCGGATCCGCAAAACACATACGGACGTCTGAATGGAGCCTTACAGGGGGGTGATCAATGACAAGGGGTGATCACCCATATAGATATCCCGATCACCCCCCTGTAAGGCTCCATTCAGACGTCCCTATGATTTTTACGAAAAAAAAACCTCTCAGGCTATGAGTTGAGCGCTGTGATTGGCCAGCACTACATATAATATGACTATGAACGCAGGCTGCGGGTGCCGGACACATCCCATACCCGGCACCCAGCCTCTATGACTGCGCGCTGCGATCCGCCGCTATTAACCCCCCAGGTGCGGCATCTGAGGGGTTATTAGCAGTGGATCGCAGCGCGCAGTCATAGAGGCTCGGTGCTTGCTATGGGATGTCCGGCACCCGCATGACAACCTGCGTTTGTATTAAGTATAAACAATAGTATTAGTATTATAAAGTATAATTATTGCTGGTGCAGTGCGCCACCAACCCCCCATCCCCCAAGTATTATCATTGGTGGCAGTGGCAGCTTCCGATCAGAGCCCCAGCAGTGTAATCCTAGGGCTCCGATCAGTTACCATGGCAGCCAGGACGCTATTGAAGCCCTGGCTGCCATAGTCGGCTCCCTGCTGCTGTGTGCACAGAGCAGCAGGGAGAGTGTGAAGTCCTATTCACCCTGATAGAGCTCTATTAGGGTGAATATGACAAGGGTTCTTCTAGCCCCTAAGGGGGTTAATAGGTATTAAATAAAAAGTAAAAAAAAAAAGTTTAAATTGCTCCCTTGCCCAATTTTACATATAAAATATATAGACAATAAAAAAATTACATATCGCCACGCCCGAAAAAGTGTGAACTATTAAAATATTTAAAAATATCTCTTATGCGATGAACCCCGTAACAGAAAAAATAAACTTTGTCACCTTGTCCCAACAAAAATTAGGTTAGGACTGTTCTATTATGGTCCAGACGTTCCATAAAATGTGGAATGCACACGGCTTTTTTGGTGTCTTCTACATGGAACTCTGGAAAGCATATTTTATGGATGTTGCTGAAATATTGCCATCATTTTCTTAAGTAGATATTCCCATCTTGGACTTCTGGGGCATAATGTTTAATAGGTGCACGTCCCACCTCTGTAACTCCCATCTTGCGGCTGCTGTGAATCGAGTGGTGGCAGAGCATGCTTGCTCTATTCACTGTAATGGTGAGACACGTGAGGGCCTCGGTGGTGGGACCTGCACCTATTGGACATGTATGACTTAACATGGGGATGCATTCTGAGAAGGGAATACCCCTTTAACAAATATTTACAAAATCGGTGACAGGGAGATTAGGACGGTATGTGAAGTTTTCACCTTATAAACCCCTTTTATTCTGGAAATCAATGGTGCTGTGAGATCAGACTACATCAACGTGATTTTGTTATTTGCATCTGTTGTGTTTGAAGATTGTTTAGGCTGGATTTCCTTTTTTCATCAGTGTTTTTCCAAAACATAGTGATTCCTCTTAGGGTACTTTCACACTTGCGGCAGGACGGATCCGGCAGGCTGTTCACCCTGTCGGATCCGTCCTTCCGCTGTTTCGCCGTGCCGCCGGACCACCGCTCCGTCCCCATTGACTATAATAATAATATTTCTAAATGTAGTCATATGTCAATCTGTATAAAGAAATGATTTAGAGTCTGATTGTGAGACAGATTATCTGGGATGAGCGTTTGTATAAATCCTCATCCCCGATAATTGGCCTGTGTAACATCTTCATTCCCGTGCAGCAGATCAGCAGTCTAATAGGTGATCTGCTGCCCAGAAATAATCATTTTCTATGGGACATGAAAAGGCTGTATTGTTCGCTTGTCCCGGTACATCAAAGGTAAGTGCTGCCATCACCTCCACTGATGATCAGGCAGATATCAGGAACATCTGCTTTGTTCTTGATAATCTGTCTGAGGACCGTTACATACATGTATATTTTATGAATGTTCCGTTACGGGCTTAGCCAATTTTTAAAGAGCTCTTTGGTCACTCACTTGCATCCAGGTACTTCCATGCTCTCCATGTCTTTTATATGTGACAATATATGGCATATTATGACCCATTTCTAAATAAAAAACTGGAAATGTGTGTTAAAGGGGTTATCCCAAATGGATAGCCACAGGATAAATGTATGATCGCTAGGGACCCCTCACTAGTCATCAAGATGGAATTCCCTAGACCGCGTTCCACCTCACTGAGCAATAACAGTGAGGAGGAGTTTGGAGCAACTGTAGGCCTTGCTTTCATTCAGTGTCTACAGGATCAGTGGATATAGCCTATTACAGTGCTAAGCTATCTCCGTCAGTCTCTTAGACATTGAATGGAGCGTTGGGGTGCATGCATGACCTCCACTCCTTTTCAAACTCCTTCAGAGCAAAGAACTCAGGACACCTAACCTAGTGATCAGTGGGGCCCCTAGCCAATGATACTTGTATGGATATCTCTTTTTAAGTGTCATGGAGAATTCCTTGAAGCACCAAAAACGTAATGCCTTCTTGCCTAGCAAACTGTGTACCCCAGTAATCCGGTGACTATCACAATATAGTCAGTCCGTCTGTACAGAATAGAGAATAACAGCTGCAGTCTGAATGATGACCGATTTCCAGTGTATTCCTCAGTACATAGGCTGTCCTCACATGTTTGAGGCTTGAATCCTCCGATTGATTTTGCACTTCCTTACTGTCCTATTTGCTAATTCTGTGTTGTTCTTCTTCATAGGAAAGACCAGAATTTGCTGTCGCCGGTAAATTGCTGGTATTTACTTTTGAACCAAGTGAGAAGGGAAAGCAAAGATCACGCAACACTGAGTGACATTTACTTAAACAATGTTATAATGCGCTTCATGCAGATCAGCGAAGACTCCACCAGGATGTTCAAGAAGGTATTCACTATGTTTTCCTCCAGCATCCCTCTATGTATGTGTAATGTAATGATCATCTGTCACAGTTTTCTACTTTTCTGGACTAGAATCAGTGTGTTAGGTCATGTTCACATTTGCGTTGGAGGCATCGTTCAGAGTCTGTCGCAGGTTCCACCAAAAAGAGTGGACCAAAAACCCTTCATGTGGAACCTTTTTTGTTCCCGCAAAAAAAAAAAAAAATTAACATCAGTGGACTCTATTTGGCTCCATTGGTTTCAGTTATGTGCCAGATTCGGCACTTCTGCTATTTTCGTTGTTCTGCTTCTGTAACAGAGCAGAACAACAGAAATAACTAGCACATATGTGAATGTAACCTTAATAGCACCTTTTTTTACTGAAATGTACTTGATTTTGCGCCCTATATGATGCACCTACCCATAAGACGCACCTAGGTTTTAGAGGAGAAAAATAAGAAAAAAATATATATTTTTCATCAGACCTCTGATCAGACCCTCAATGTTAATAAGATCACACTTCCAATGTTAATAAGACCCCCAATCAGTCCTCATTAACATGGGTATCTGATCTAAGGTCTGATTGGGGGTCTTATTAACATGGGTATCTGATCTAAGACCCCCCAATTAGACCTCAAATCCCAATTTTAATAACACCCCCATTCAGACCCCAGATCAGATTACCCATGTTAATAAGACCCCTATTTAGACACTCAGATAAGACCTCCAATGTTAAGACTCCCATTCAGACCTCAGATCAGGCAAAAATAAATAAATAAATCAACTTAGTCTCCGGCCGCTGCTCCAGGGGTCTGGAGCTCCTCCGGCTCTTCCTGCTGCTCTGTTCTGTGAACCGACGCTGCACAGCGTGAAGTCACAGAGTGCCAAAATCCTCACGCTGTGCACTAGTCTCAGCACAATGGAGATCAGACAGAAGACCAGGAAGCAGTGAGTACAGAGCCGGGAGCGCAGCATTCACCGCTTCCCGGTCCTCCTGTACTAATGAGCTCTTCCATAATGGAAGCACTCCTTAATATTCGCCCTATAAGACGCACTGACATTTTCTACCCACTTTCTGGGGGAAAAGGTGCGTCCTATAGGGTGTAAAATATGGTATACATTTTTGGCTGAAAATCATTCTAATGTTTCATCTTTTATGCATTCAATAATTGAGCTCAGTTGATCACTTAGGAAAACACAAGAGTGGCGGGAGATAGAAGCTGCAAAACGGTTGAACATATTTAATCAAACCACTTAAAAAATTATTTTTAGCCCAAAATACATGTATTTCACAGTATAATAAAATGCCCCTTTAAATTAAATGGTATTTAGTTTGTTGGTGATTTCTGAATGTCTATGAAGTTGAACAGTTTGAAGTGTTTAGTGAGAGCTTTGACCAATCACATTAGTTGATTTTCAGCATTGAATGCACGGTCGAGTAAGGGCTGTTTCACATGAGCGGATGCCGTGCCTGACATCCGCTGCGTGAATGACAGCCAAGACCCGCTGCAGACAGAAGAAGCACGGAGCATTAACATGACTGATAATGCTCCGTGCCTCTCTGTGATCTCTTTACTACAAAATCTCGGCGACAACTTTATCTCACTGTGATTTCGTAGTAAAGAGATCACAGAGAGGCACGGAGCATTATCAGTCATGTTACTGCTCCGTGCTTCTGCAGTCTGCATTGGGTCTTGGCTGTCATTCGCGCAGCGGATGTCACGCACGGCATCCGCTCGTGTGAAACAGCCCTAACAGTCCAGTCGGTAGGTAGAGAGAGCCTCTAAATTTTATAGGTGTATTTCTATATGACCTTTCTGGTAATGAGTGTGATTCAGCAGACCACATGGGATTCAATCCTCTTCTCACCAGCATGCTATGTGTCTCTTCTAAACTACATCAGTTTACCTTTGCACATATCAGGTTATAGTGATAAGTGTCTGTAAATGGATATTCCACTTGATGGAAACCAGTCAGCATTAACACCATTCTTATAGTGTAGTAGCCATTATTTCAGAGAGACCTATCATGGGAAATAGAAAGGTGTGAGCATTTAAAAAAAAAAAGCAAGATGAACCGTGTGTGTTAAATAGCCCACTCAGATCAATTGATTTATTATTATTAGAAAAATACTGTATATCAAAATTCAAATCGCCCCCCATTCCCCATAATTAAAATAAAAAATAAAGATCATTTGCATCCCAAAATGCATGTACTATTAAAATACAAACATACCGTAATTATCACTTACATTTTTTTTCCAGAGTTTCTATTTTTATTGTTTTCATTATTAAGACGCAAGAATTTTTTTTTGTCAAAATGTGGTATCGCTGTAATGGTACTCACCCAGAGAATGAAGGTAACCGGTCAGTTTTACCGCACAGGGAAGCCATAAAAACCACTACATCGTATGGAAGTACAACTTGTCCTGCAAAACAAAAACCAAGTCAGAGTATGGCTATATGAATGGAAGTAGGAAAAAAATAAAGTTATGGCTCTGGAAAGACTGAGTGAAAATGTAAAAAAGCAAAAAAACTGAAAATCGCCCGGTTGGGAAGGGGTTAAACCAGTGATGCCCAACCTGCGGCCCGCACAGTACCAGGACTTTATCAGTGCAGGGTGCCTGCAATCTCCCCGCCCAGCGCCGCCTCCTAGCTAATTTATTCACTGCACTTGCCTCTGTGAAATTGAAGAGAAGCGGCGTAATCTCGCACAGGCGCACTGGCAGAGGCATCGAAGTCCGCATGCACTGTCTTCCTGCGTGAGATTACGGCGCCTCTCTTCAATTTCGCAGAGGCAAGTGCAGTGAATAAATTGGCTAGGAAGCGGCTCGTGGTGAGGAGGAGATCAGTGGATGACACTGAGGGGGGGGTGGGGAGAATCAGTGGATGACACTGAGGGGGGGGGGAAATCTGTGGATGACACTGAGGGGGGGGGGGAATCTGTGGATGACACTGAGGGGGGGGATTCTGTGGATGACACTGAGAGGGGGGATTCTGTGGATGACACTGAGAGGGGGGGATTCTGTGGATGACACTGAGGGGGGGGGAATCTGTGGATGACACTGAGGGGGGGGGGAATCTGTGGATGACACTGAGGGGGGGGGAATCTGTGGATGACACTGAGGGGGGGGGGAATCTGTGGATGACACTGAGGGGGGGGGGAATCTGTGGATGACACTGAGGGGGGGGGGGAATCTGTGGATGACACTGAGGGGGGGGGAATCTGTGGATGACACTGGGGGAGGGGGAATCTGTGGATGACACTGGGGGAGGGGGAATCTGTGGATGACACTGGGGGGGGGGGGAAATCTGTGGATGACACTGGGGGGGGGGGGGATGTTGGGGTGGGAGGTCCGATAGGTACGTGTGGGGGGGGGGGGCATACATTTTTTTTGCTATGGGCCTAGTCATTTCTAGCTACGCCCCTGATCGGTAAGATTGGGCGGGCACTGGAGCGATAGAGCGCCCCTGCTGTAGAAGAAGCCGGCGGGAGATGAAAGGAGGAGGGGCCAGCTCCTGGTGGTGTCAGGCACACGACGCAAGCATGGCAGTGGAGGATCTGACTGAAGCCTAAAGACCATACATCAAGGTAGACCTGCAGAAGAAGGTGACAGCGCAGTATGTGATGTATACATGTGTGTAATGTATGTAGTGCAGTGTGTGATCATCACATACTGAATTACATACATTACACACATGTATACATCACATGCCCCCTCACAGTAATAATGCCAAGATATGTGCCCTCTTCACAGATGTAATGCTCGCACATGCCCCCTCACAGTAGTTATGCCCAGATATGTATGTGCCTCCTCACAGTAGTTATGCCCAGATATGTGCCCTCTTCACAGTAGTAATGCTCACACGTGCTCCCTCACAGCGTTTGCATTTCTTTCTGGCAAAGCTACCTGGTTCTGGCCCGCAAAATTAATACTAAGTCTAGTGGGGCCCTCAGACAAAAAATGGTTGGGCACCACTGGGTTAAACAAGCACAAGCACCATTCTGCCTGTGTAAAAGGACCATACGCTACTGTAGTTACCTTAAGTGGTCAAAGGGTTATTCTGGGTGGTACAAGTTTTCCCCTATCCACAGGTCAGGACCTATCCTGTGGATAGGGGGTAACTTGTACCAACTGAAATACCCCTTTAAGTTAAAAATAAAGAGCTCCCAGTGTGGTTCTTAACTTTTCCTGTTTATTTTTCTTCATTAGAGGTTTCTAATTGAAATGCTCAGCTCTTTTCCAGCAGATTAACTTGTTTCTTTTCATTATCTCACATGCTAAGACATGCATTCAAATGAGCACTACAATGCACCCTCAAGGCTCGCATTATGGGGTTTCCAGGGCCGTGCCTTCCTTGGAATTCTTCCTTCTCCTTCCAGCGTCTTGTTTGACTCTGTCATCTCTCCCTATTGGTGATGTGAAAAGCTGTGTTGGTTGGAACACTGTGCTCTACTTACTTCCGATAGAACCACTGCAGCCAGTTTGCATTCTGAATGGCTTGGTTTCTGTAACCCGGGGATGCATGGAGCGTCGGAAATCGCAAGGAATGTGCCCCCCAAAATAGCATTCACTATGGCCGTGCGGTGCTCAGTTGTTAATTGTACCAGTCATGCCTGCTTAGGCTTTTCTTTCCTTTCTTGTGCCTTTGTCTTCAAATGTGACTAGTGTGCTTTTATTTAGTGTCATTATAATTTTAACTCCGAAATTAATAGGATCACATATCTGTGGAGAAGACTGTGATTATTATTATTAATAATAAAACTATTAAAAAATAATAATAAAATTCATGACCAGGTTATTTTCCAGCAGTTATCTAGAAACAGTAAAGTTTTTTTACGATGCATTTTTTTTTCTTGTACTTTTCTGGCTGTTGCAGAGTTTTTATGCCCAGTTCTATTTTTTCACGTTAGGTTGAATGGCAAAAATTGCAACATGACCATGTGGGAATAAACCTCTTACAAGGTACAACAATTGCCCTGCTGGGTGGCTGTTGGACCATCATAGTTTGCCCGTATTTACTCTGCCCCTATACTGGAGTCTTGGTGAGTGCATGATTGCCATGATTACTGCATGTAGTGGGGTACGGGTCATTTATGTCACAGCATTTTTATATACATAAAAAAGTCTGCACAGACATAAAGAAACAAAAAAAACATACAATATACAAAAAAAGATTGATAGATAGATGGATAAAACATCTCTGTGTGTCCCAAGAGCTCAGTCATGGCCCCCTTCTTCCATCAAGCTGCCTGTGTCTGTCTGGAAGACTACTGGCAGGAGCAGCAGCCTCCCTCTTCTCTGCCCTGGGACAAAATATTGTTAATCCCAGGTCCCCCAGCCAACCACCAGCCAAAGGTGGAAACAGACCAGCTCATCAGACCATTAATGTTCTCTGCAGGTTTTCCTCTGTTCCAGGATCATGCAGAATGATAGGCAATAGGGGCAAGATTATCTTCAGTTTACTTTTTATCATTCATTTCTATCAAGATTAACATTATGAAAAGCAGAGATGTATTAAATAATATATTTTATTAATTCTAACATCTTCTGTCATATTTATATTATTCACAAGTATAATATTTGAGTTTTATGCATCACTCTATAGTAAATTTGGTTACATTAGGCTCGATGGGGCCTCTTCTGAATTGCCCCTTAGGGATTGAACTCTTTGGGCCATTTCTATTTGTGGTAATAAAATTATTCTATATTACATTCGTATTGCTGTGTATAAAACAGTTGAGAAGATGAAAGATGAAGATATAAAGTCAGCGGGAGGTCTGCCAGCAGTTTGTGTTTGCTTACAGCTTTATTGATTACAGTCCAAAAAGAAGGTCCACTAGAGAGTTGCGTAGTCACAAACTAACTTATGTAGCTCCAATATTGTTAGTTGTCAAGTTTTGGGTACTTTTAGAAAAAGCAGTGGAATTTTCCTTAATATTGTTTGTGGTTTTTCTAGTGGAAATGTGGCTGCATTTACCCCTGGTGATAGGTTTTACTGAAAGTGCATTTCCCCTATAACTCTGTTTATCCTGTGTTCAGTTGTATAGCCATTGTAAATTGTGTCCAGATGTGTTTTTTTTTTTTAACTTGCATTTATATAGAAATTAACCCCATCTTGTACTGCTGAGGTCTAGTAGTGAGATCATACTACATAATACCCTTTAATCAGACATTCTATATATATACTTAAGTACAGTCTTCCATGGACCCCTGGTTGCCCTCAAATTTGGAACAGCGTGCTATTTTCTATAATCATACTCACAGGCAATTACCGTAAGAATGGGCAATTTCCTTAGCTACTTGAATTTCTCTGTCCAGCCAGTTCATAGTGGCCAACCTCTGTTAGATTTAAGAAATGTGTGCATTGTGTTAGAGATTAAGGTAGACGTCTGACACATAATTGATGAACAGACGTGCTCAAAATGTGTCTCCTATTTCATCTGAGATTTTGCCTCTTTTGTTGCATTCACCCTCTAGCAATACGCAGAAAATGGAAGTTATCATCTTAAAACTACTTAAAACTTAACTTCTAATGGATTACTGATAAAAGCAAGACAATGTACATAAAGGGGATTTTTTTTAAAAAAAATCCTCAAATTGAGCTTCTCATATGCAGTCTGCCAAAAAGATCAAACACCTGTACGACGGGTGTATCACATACAGTAGCGCATGTATCAATAAGCAGAATTTGGACTGATTTTACCCAGTTGATCATTTCTAAGTGGATCACTCAGTAGACTAGGATTCAAGATTGGGTAGTGTGGACTAAAGGTGGATTTACACTGCTCAATAATCGGGCAAGTTATTGGGAATAAACATTCATGCGAACAATCGTTCCCGACAATCTTCCCGATTAAATGTGCCAACGATGAATGAGCAAAACACTTGTTCATCAGGTGATCCTGTTGTTCGTGCAGGCACACTGGTAATTGTTTCTGGGCACCAGCTAAACCGGGAACAATGACTCTGTATAGGGACGAGCGATTGCAATAGCCATCCCTCATACTCGCACTGTGAAGGAGAACGCTGCATCTAAATGCAGCGGCCTCCTTCACTGAACGAGCAGCCAACTGTCAGGAAGGAACGCTTACTTCCCAACAATTGGCTGTACATTGGAGTGTCTAAACCTGCCTTAAAGGGAACCTGTCACCGGGATTTTGTGTATAGAGCTGAGGATATGGCCGCTAGCACATCCGCAATACCCAGTCCCCATAGCTCTGTGTGCTTTTATTGTGTAAAAAAAAAACTGAGGTCTGTCCTGAGGTCTAATGAAATTTTTTTCTTTCTTATTGTCCTTCTCAAAACCTAGGTGCATCCTACAGGGCGAACAATACGGTAAGTAACTAACTGGGCAACTGCCTATCTACAGGAACTGCTGCCAGAGAAGAGGATGTTCCCTGCTCTCCAGGGAAGGAAGTGGGAGAGGAACCAGGCTGGGTGATGTAAAATCTTAAAGGGAACCTGTCAATGGGATTTTGTGTATAGAGCTGAGGACATGGGTTGCTAGATGGCCGCTAGCACATCTGCAATACCCAGTCCCCATAGCTCTGTGTGCTTTTATTGTGTAAAAAAACAGATTTGATACATATGCAAATTAACCTGAGATGTGTCCTGTCCCTGAGATGAGTTCAGCGTGAAGGAGCCCAGCACCGCCCCGCATCCTCAGAATCTCCTCCTTGCTCCCGACGTCAGAAAGCTAGAGCTAGCGCATGCGCAGTGTCGTCATAGTGTTCCTTCCCTGTGTTGGCATCAGCCTCAGGGAACAAACTGCACATACACTAGCTCGCGCATCACGAGATTGCGGCGCTCTATCTTTCTGACATCGGGGAACAAGGAGGAGATTCTGAGGATGCGGGGCGGTGCTGGGCTCCTTCACGCTGGACTCCTCTCAGGGACAGGACTCATCTCAGGTTAATTTGCATATGTATCAAATCTGTTTTTTTTACACAATAAAAGCACACAGAGATATGGGGACTGGGTATTGCAGATGTGCTAGCGGCCATCTAGCAACCCATGTCCTCAGCTCTATACACAAAATCCCGTTGACAGGTTCCCTTTAAGATTTTACATCACCCAGCCTGGTTCCTAGCCTGGAGAGCAGGGAACATTCTCTTCTCTGGCAGCAGTTCCTGTAGGTAGGCAGTTGCCCAGTTAGTTACTTACCGTGTTGTTCGCCCTATAGGATGCACCTAGGTTTTGAGGAGGACAATAAGAAAAAATGTTTTTCATTAGACCTCAGGTCAGACCACCAATCAGACCCCCAATGTTAATAAGACCCCAACAAGAACTCACATCAGACCTCAGCTCAGACCCCAATTTGAATGACCCCCAATCAGACCTGAGATAAGAGTTCCATGCCTCTCATCAGCCCCCATTGCCTCATATCAGCCCCCAGAAGCCACCAATTGCCACATATCAGCCCCCATTGCCTCATATCAGCCCTCAGTAGACCGCATTGCCTCTCATATTGGCCCCCATTGCCTCATATCAGCCCTCAGTAGCCCCCATTGCCTCTCATATTGGCCCCCATTGCCTCATATCAGCCCCCATTGCCTCTCGTATTAACCCCCAGCAGCCCCCATTGCCTCATGTTTAATAAAATAAAATAAACACTTACCTTTCCTGCTCCAGACGCTGCCGCTCCTCTGCTCTAGCACTCTTCCTTCTCCTCCTTGGCTGTGCTGTGATCTGACGTTCACAGTGTGAAGGTCACAGAGAGTCCTCACGCTGTGCACAGCCACAGCCGACAGCGGAGGACCGGGAAGCGCTTCCATAATGGAAGAGCTCATTAGTATTCGCCCCATAAGACGCAGGGGCATTCCCCCTGGGGGAAAGAATGTGTCTTATGGGGCGAAAAATATGGTAGTCATCTAGCCAGCTTTTAGCAGCTTTGGTTATGTAATGTATTTACCAGTGGTCTTCAATGAATCATTGGCCCACATTTATTAATCCTGTCTAAAAGTCAGACAGTGTAAACCTAGGTAGAATGCGGATCATTTATGAATAGATATACACCAGTTTTGGCGTATATCTGTTGCAGATTCGGTCGCAGATGGGAATTGCGGCAGAATCTGCAACTTCTTCCCCATCCATGCCAAGTACGCAAGTTCTAAAAAAAAAAAAAGGAGGGGGGGGAGCAGGCCTGTCTCATTTATCATTTTCTATGCCGGTTTTCGGCACAGAAAATTATCTAAATCAAGGGAGCTGACATAGGTTTAGGCCGGCATCTGTATATAACTCCAGGGTTATTAAGACTCCATCAAGCTCCAGGGTATTTAAGACCGTCGTCAAAAAGTGGTCTTAATAAATGACCCTATGTCTTTAAATGTGCCAGATTTTACTAGAAGCTGATGCTGGATGATACACAAGATAAGATGCCTTTATTGTCACTGTACAATACAATGTAATACAATGTACAATACAATGAAATGTTGTTTGGAGCAATCCTAGGTGCCATGGACAGAGGAACAAGAACTGACATTTAAACTAAAGCATTGCACTAGAAAAAAAATAATACATTGCACTAGAAGGCATTACTATTCACAGTTCACAGCATATATATAGCAAGAGCAAAGTAGGAAGTGCTTGTGAGTGTGTGTGTGTGTGTGTGTGTGTGTGTGTATGTGTATGTGTATATATATATATATATATATATATATATATAATATACTGATTCAGACACCACTGCAGACAAGAGGTCATCATGAGGTCATAAATGCAGCAGTCACTTTCAGTCTGTGGTAGTTTCTATGGGCTCTTTCACACTTGTGTTTTCTTCCGGCATAGAGTTCCGTCGTCGGGGTTCTATGCCGGAAGAATCCTGATCAGGATTATCCCTATGCATTCTGAATGGAGAGAAATCCGTTCAGGATGTATCAGGATGTCTTCAGTTCAGGACCGGAACGTTTTTTGGCCGGAGAAAATACTGAAGCATGCTGCGCTTTTTGCTCCGGCCAAAAATCCTGAACACTTGCCGCAAGGCCGGATCCGGAATTAATGCCCATTGAAAGGCATTAATCCGGATCCGGCCTTAAGCTAAACGTGGTTTCGGCGCATCGCCGGATCCGACGTTTAGCTTTTTCTGAATGGTTACCATGGCTGCCGGGACGCTAAAGTCCTGGCAGCCATGGTAAAGTGTAGTGGGGAGCGGGGGAGCAATATACTTACCGTCCGTGCGGCTCCCGGGGCGCTCTAGAGTGACGTCAGGGCGCCCCACGTGCATGGATGACGTGATCGCATGGACACGTCATCCATGCGCATGGGGCGCTCTGATGTCATTCTGGAGCGCCCCGGGAGCCGCACAGTCTACTGCTCCCCCGCTCCCCACTACTACTATGGCAACCAGAACTTTAATAGCGTCCTGGCTGCCATAGTAACGCTGAATGCATTTTGAAGACTGATCCGTCTTCAAATGCTTTCAGTTCACTTGTGTTTTTCCGGATCCGGCGTGTAATTCCGGCAAATGGAGTACACGACGGATCCGGACAACGCAAGTGTGAAAGAGCCCTATCCTAGGAAGGGGCAATAATCTCTGAGCATTTAGGAGACTGATTGCTTTGGGGTAAAAGCTGTTCTTCAGCCTAGTGGTGAGGGCATGTAGGGCTCTAAGATGCCTACTAGAGGGTAGGGGAATGAAAAGGCTGTGGCCGTGGTGAGTTGGATTCCCGCAGATAATTTTTGCCCTGTTGCTGCAGCGAGCAGTGAAGATGTCATCCAGTGATGGTAACTGAGTACCAGTGATTCTGCCAGCCATTCTGATGATGCGCTTGAGGGTCTTCTTGTCCTCAGAAGAGCAGCCAGAGTACCACACTGTAATGCAGTATGTGATAACAGATTCTATGGTGCGCCTGTAAAAATTGACAAGCAGCTGTTTTGGGAGTTGTGCTTTCTTCAGACTCCTCAGAAAATAAAGCCTCTGAAGGCCTTTTTTGGTAATTTCTGTTGTGTTTTTTATCCATGACAGGTCCTGACTAAAATGAACTCCCAAGAATCTGAAACCTTGAACTATCTCCATGTTTCCACCATTAATGCTAATTGGTGTCCATTTTGTTTCTTCTTCCTAAAATCCAGAATTAGCTCCTTTGTTTTCTTGGTATTGAGTACGATGTTGTTGTTCTTACTCCTTCTCTCTTGGTTCTCAACCTCTTTTCTATCGGCTGTTTCATCATTGTTGGAGATTAGGCCTATCACGGTCGTGTCATCTGTAAATTTTATAATGGTATTGGTATTGTGAATAGGTTTACAGTCATTGTGAAGAGGGAGTAAAGGAGAGGGCTCAACACACAGCCTTGCGGTACCCCAGCTCCTCTGGGTGAGATACACCCTTTCAATGGCCGTCACGTGTCCCTCTGGCAGCTCCACTGCCACACCACCTATTTGTTGTCTAAGTTTACTCCAAATACCAGTCTTCAAAAGTATTTAAAGGGAGTCTTTCACCTAATCTGAGCGTTTTAGACCGCTCAGATCAGGTTATAGACTCTTTAACCTTCATTACGATCATACCTGTCTCTTATGTGTCCCTCGCCCAGATAATGAAAATAACACTTTTTAAACGTATGCAAATTACCTTCTGAAGGTGCCCAGGGGCGGCGTTACTGGGCGATGTGCCCAGAAAAACACACCTCCAGCCGGCGGACGTCACGAGCGGCACCAGAGGACGGCGGGCTGGGAACTGGCCCGCACCTGCGCACTGCTCTGCCCATTATGGGCAGATGAACAGCTTTTCATATTGCGCATGCGCCGGCCAACTAAAGACAGCCGGCCGGCGCATGCGCAATATGAAAGGATGCTCCTCTGCCCATAATGGGCAGAGCAGTGCGCAGGTGCGGGCCAGTTCCCAGCCCGCCGTCCTCTGGTGCCGCTCGTGATGTCCGCCGGCTGGAGGTGTGTTTTTCTGGGCACATCGCCCAGTAACGCCGCCCCTGGGCACCTGCAGAAGGTAATTTGCATAAGTTTAAAAAGTGCTATTTTCATTATCTGGGCAAGGGACACATAAGAGACAGGTATGATCGTAATGAGGGTTAAAGAGTCTATAACCTGATCTGAGCGGTCTAAAATGCTCAGATTAGGTGAAAGACTCCCTTTAATTGTGTTTGAAACCATAAATGTGTTGCAAAGCATGTACACCAGTTTTCTTTTGTTGCTAGGGTTCTGGCACATTTTCATTAGCTTATCTCCCCCATTATGTATGTCAGGGATGCACAATCTGCGGCCCTCTAGCTGTTGCAAAACTACAACTCCCAGCATGCTTGGACAGCCTATAGCTATCAACTTACAACAGGGCATGATGGGAGTTGTAGTTTTACAGCTGGAGGGCCGCAGGTTGAGCATCACTGATGTATGTCAACAGGGCAGGCTTGTGGCTTAGTGGTTTGCAGTGTTACCTTACAGCGCTGGGGTCCTGGTTTTGAGTCTGACCAGGAGCAACGTCTGCTTGGGATTTGTATTTTATCCCCATGTTTGCCCAGCTTTTGCCCACACTCCAAAAACATACTAATAGGTTAAGTTGGTGTATAGATTGTGAGCAGAGACTGTTACCAATATCCGTGAAATTGTGAGTTTGTTGACTTAGCTAAGGGCACATTTACTTGGGTATGTTATCTGGTCAATTATCAGGAACAAATGTATGTATGAATGCTTTTTACCCAATAATTGCCCATGTAAATGTGCAACTGACAAACTAGAAAAATGCTTGTTTATTGGGTAAGTCATCATATATGCAGTGCATAAAATCATAGTTTGTCAGCAGAAAAAAACAATAGGGCCCATTTATCAAAAATCTGTGTTTCATGCCGGTGCGCGCTGCCAGTGGAATAAGGCATATCCGTCAGTCTGTGCACCTAGAGTGAAAGTGACTCCACTCCCTCACGGGAGTAGTTTTCAGTCATCGTTTATGCCAGTTTCCAGGCGTAACTGTTATTGAATTTGCCTGGGCTGATGCCCGACCCCAGTTCCACCCCAGCCACACCACAGTGGCAGGGATGGCAGAAAAACTGACTTTTTTAGGCAAAAGACAAGCATAAAGACTCTCCATAAATGACCTTTCCAATGTGTATGGGGATGAATGATCGCAGTATCTATGATTCATCCCCATACAAAGGCGATTGCCTCACGTAAATGCAACTTTTAAAGAGCTGACAATGATCATGAAGAAACCATTCACTCCCAATCATTTCCCTGCATATCGGCCCATGTAAATGGGCTCTGACGCATTGATCTAAATCGGACGCAACGTCAATATAATTTGAGGCTGTTTGCGTGAAGTGCTTACAGTGGGAACTTTATGCATCACATATGTTTGCTTTGGTGTCATAACGTTATGCTCTTTCATCATGATCCTCACTCTTTCATCTCCCAGCACCAGCTGTGTTTATTCTTGTCATATAAAACCATGGTTAGAAAGCCACACTGCAGGTCCGCTGGGGTAGCTAAACTAATGGACGCTATGGAAGGGTAGACATTTGGTACTTATTATAAGCAGGTCTGATATGTGTAACCTCCTCATGTGGCATTTATTGTTGCAGTCCCAAAATTCAATAGGTGGAAAGCACATTTCCAGTGAACATTTGACTTGACCATTTTCCCTTTTATTACTCTAGCTCTTTTTATCCTGGGTCTAAATTATTCATTATGAATTCGCCCTAAATAATTCTGAAAAAGTTTCCAGTTTGCTGCATATTATCCCTGCATGTCGGGTTTGCGGATGACTTGCTGTAACCTTATCACATGAAAGCATAAACCAACTGGGAAAAGAATGGGAAATGTATTTAATCTTTTCTGAAGGTCAATAATCACGTATAGGAATACAAGCTATAGTTTACAATATCAGTGTCTGCATGATTTCAAGTCCTTTATATCTCAGTTTATCTTCAGATTTTTATTACAATTATAGCAACAACATTATACACACATATAAGGCGTTGTACACGTCTCAGTGACCTAAGAGGGGGCTGTAGTCCATCGCTTCACGGAGACTGTAATAACCAACAAATACAAAATAATAATCACATTATCTTTTACATGTTTAAATCTATTCATTCAAAATAAATTGACTGTACTAAACTGTAGACTTTGTGCTATCTGGTTGGCACTAGGTCTTTAGTGACCCGTCACAATGTCCATTGGCTGCTACCCGGATTCAGGGCTAGGTATCCTGGTAGATAAGTAAGGTAAAGACTCACTAAGGAGACTTTCACAATAGAGTTTTTTTGCCGATCCGTCATGGATCTGCAAAAATGCTTCCGTTACAATAATACAACCGCATGCATCCGTCATGAACGGATCCAGTTGTCTTATGTCTTTATATAGCCAAGACGGAGCCGTCATGAACTCCATTGAAAGTCAATGGGGGACGGATCAGTTTTCTATTGTGTCACAGAAAACGAATCCGTCCCTATTGACTTACATTGTGTGTCAGGGCGGATCCGTCTCGCTCCGCATCCCAGGACGGACAGAAAAACACTGCAAGTAGTGTTTTGGTGTCTGCCTCCAGAGCGGAACGGAGGCAAACTGATGCATTCTGAACGGATCCTTATCTATTCAGATTGCATTAGGGCAAAACTGATCCTTTTTGGACCGCTTGTGAGAACGCTGAACGGATCTCGCAAACGGAAAGCCAAAACGTTAGTGTGAAAGTAGCCTTAACCGTATATATATTTACACTTGCACCATATGATCTCTTGTTTCTTCTGAATGTTTATGTAATGAGAATATTCGTGTGCTTGCTGGAAGCCTCATTACCTCATAAGTGTGTTGTAACTTGGCATATAATTGAAAGCACTTACTTATTCTTTTGTTAGGGCTTAGTTTACACATTTTTTTTTATTTGATTTGGGTAATGACCTAAAAGTTATCATCCTGGGATATGTGTAATGCAATTAAAGAGAATCTGTAAAGGTCCCTTTACACGGGATTGTCGAAGCAGATTGTTGTTCTTCCCAACAATCTGCTGATCGCTAGCGCAGGGGACCAGTGCATTTTTATGTACTGATCTCCTCCAGAGTATGGGGAGGAGTGATCACTAACAGTGATGGTCAGTTCTCAGTGGGCTGCCATCTTTAGTAAGGTAGACTCACCCGTCCGGCGATGCACAGGTAAGCCCTTACCTGTGCCGGGAGACAATCTGAAATCAAATGCGGTCACTGGGAGCAGGCAGTCCAGAGAACAGCCGCCGGGGGCCTTCATCAGGCTGTTCTTGGAACTACCTGCTCCCGGTGACCGCATTTGATTTCAGACCAGCACAGGTTAAGGGCTTACCTGTGCATCGCCTGGCGGGTGAGTCTACCTTACTAAAGATGGCAGCCCGCATGTGTTCACTGGCGAACACTGCAAACTGACCATCACTGATCGCTAATGCCATTGCTCTTCCCCATACTGACTCCTTGTCTCCCAGCAGCAGATCGTGTTTACACAGCACAATCTGCCACCAGGGAACAAGGATTTTTGTGCTGCACTAACAACCCAATTGCCCAATGAACGAGCGTTTCGCTCGTTCATCGAGTAATCGGCGGTACGTTTACACCACCAGATCATCGCTAACAAGTGTTACCATAAACGCTCGTTAGAGATTGACTTTTCAATTTTCGGCCCCTGTAAATGGCCCTTAGGGGTGGGTTCACATCACATTTTTGTAATCTGTTTAACGTATACAAAAAAGCATACATTAAACATATAGTGTCATCTTTTGCCTTAGGCTACATGCACACGACCGTTCCGTTTTTTTGCGGTCCACAAACGGAAATGTTTTATTTAAAACAAAACAATAAAATGACAGACTTGTCCGTTTCTGAGGCGGTCTGCCTCTTTTTTCAGATACCTGAAGGATAGATGTCTGTGGTATCTGAAGAAAAAGGCAGACCGCCTCAGAAACGGGTCATACAAGTCTGTAATTTTATTATTTTGTTTTTAAATAAAACATTTTTATGTGCATCGATGTGTGGACTGTGCTCTGGTGTACCCAGTGAATCTTCTCTACATACCTATGACATCATCACAGGTTCTTTCCCGCCACTGCTGAGCTCAACCCCCCACACTTGGAGAGTTGGGAGGACTAGTGTATGGGCATCTGTAAATGTAAATCCATCTAAAAGACATAGGATTGTAAACATAAAAATTCAGCTAGTTTTGGTAAATGTACATTTTTTTTCTCTCTCCGTTCTTGTCGAGAATGCAGCCATTTCTAGTTTCATGTAGAGATCTGGTCACATAACATTTGAAATGCATTTTACAAATGCATTGGGCTTTTATACACCGTAAACATGTACCATGTCCTATGGATGTACAAATGTATGACAAGTGTTTGGCTGCCATATGTTGCTATAATGAATGAATAGTGAAACATGGCACACGATTGGCTATTGGATAAACGTAGGGGCCACCATGGCTCATAAGGATCTGTTGCAAACTGTAAGTGAATGTGATTGCTTCAATCTGAAGCTTTGGAGCGATATTTAGGAAAATGAAAGTATGTTTAAATGTGCTATAGGCCCCATGCACACAACCGTAGCCATTTATGTGCTCCGTAAATCGCAGAGCCACAAAACGCGGATACCAGCCATGTGCATCCTGCATTTTCCCCTTACCCAGGTCCCGCACTATGTTACAAAGGCCTATTCTTGTCTGCAAAACTGATTTTCTAAAATGCAGGCTGAAAATACGGTTGTGTGCATGGGGTCTTAGATTGATAATGATGTAGGGCATGACCTTAAAGGGTTCGTCCAGGATTAGAATAACATGGCTGCATTCTTCCAGAAACAGTGCCACACTTGTCCATGGATTGTGTGTGGTGTTGCAGCTCAACCCAGTTCACGTTAACCAGACAGAACCCCTGGATGGGGGCGCTGCTCTTATTGAAAGAACGCAGACTAATTGTTCTAATCTTAGACAACCCCTTAAAGGGAATCTGTCACCTAGTTTGAGCATATTAAACTGTTAACATAGCAATGTTCAATGAGGTACCTTCATTCCAGCAAGGGTCTTCTTTCTTTTATTCAAGTTCTCATAAATATGCAAATTAAGCTTCAAGGTGCCCAGAGGGGCGATATTACTCTCCTCTAGTACCCAGTAATGCCCCCCTGCAGTGCCCAGCCGGCTTTTATTTCAAGCCCAGCTCCAACGTCGGAGGCGAACAGCGCCGCCCCCTCCTCTACGTCATGTAATTTATTCACCCCACGATCCTTGTGTCCTACTTTCTTTCCCCAGAGATCTCTCTCAGCCGCAGTATCACCGACTGCCTGCGCCTGTCCGTTACTACGGCTCCTGGGGCAACAGCGCTCTGATTACGGCACTGGGCTCGGCACATGCCCAGTGACACTATTGAGGCTGTTGCCCCAGGAGCCGTAGTATAGAACAGGCGCAGGCAGTCGGTGATACTGCGGCTGCGCGAGATCTCTGGGGAAAGAAAGTAGGACGCAAGGATCGTGGGGTGAATAAATTACATGACGTAGAGGAGGGGGCGGCGCTGTTCGGCTCCGATGTTGGAGCTGGGCTTGAAATAAAGGCCAGCTGGGCACTGCAGGGGGGCATTACTGGGCACTAGAGGAGAGTAATAATGCCCCTCTGGGAACCTTGAAGCTTATTTAGCATAATTGATCAAAATGAAAACTTGAATAAAAGAAAGAAGAAAGAAGACCCTTGCTGGAATGAAGGTACCTCATTGAACATTGCTATGTTAACAGTTTAATATGCTCAAACTAGGTGACAGATTCCCTTTAAACCACCAAATGTAAAACCTCACAGTACAGTAGTGATAAGATAGATGTGCGGAATAACATGAGGCCAGGACCAGCAGGATTTCTGCTGAGCGCAGCTGTCACCCCAGCAAAGCTTGTACTTCCTTTCACAAATCCCGTTGATACTAATAAGTAATACTACTAGTTTTTCCTTCCAGTGACCCAGAATCAGAGTGTGTTCACTGCATTTCCTTTCATTCTGGATCTAGTGGTGTTTGCTGAGTCTGCACCTGAGATTTATTTTAGGGCATGTTTTCTACATTTGTAAGGACATCCACTCTGTCAGACATTTACTGCAAGGACAGAAAGGCGAAAAATATGAAGGGAGAATTTATCGCATCCTGCACTCCAGAATTCTGTCTTCAAAAAGTTGCTAAATAGGGCTTTTGTGACGTTTTGAGGTTACATGCGCAAAATCTTTACAACCTATTTCATTTTTACGCCACTCACTTTTGAAAAGTAGATGGAAAAGTGGTCATGGTTAGTTACCTTAATGAGTCTGTCCAGATTTATCACTGGCACAGTCATAAAGTCCCAAAGTCACTCCAGTAGGAGACTGGTGTGGAGAACTGGAGTAGCATTTCTAGAACTATTTCGACCAGTTCACACTGGAGCTGATTTTGGAGTGTTTCTGCCTCAGAGTCAGCTCCAAAAAACAGCCCCCTGTTCATTTCACTGGGAAGCAGCACTTGTTTCCGTGGGAAAAAGGAGCAGCATGCCCTATCTTGGGGCAGAATCAGAGCTGACTCTCCCCGAAATGAATAGGGAGCTGAAATAAACTGCTTCATGCAAGTCCATGGGTTTTTTGTGCATTTTCCACAAGTTTTTTGGCGCAGATCTGCGTACAAAACTCAAGCTGAAAATGCAGCTTTGTGTTGAAGTAAACACCCATTGGTTTAAAAAAAAGTAAAAAAAAAAAACATGCATATGACGCACTGATATTTTTTAATTGCGTTTTTCAAAATCGGCTACGTGAACTGCCCTTAGGTTTAAAGATAAGACTACTTTCCCACTGGCGTTTTGGCTTTTCGTTTGTGAGATCCGTTCAGGGCTCTCACAAGCGGTCCACAACGGATCAGTTTTGCCCTAATGCATGGCAGAATGTCATATATATTGCCCATATCATTTCCACACAACCCAACCCAAACACATCTGGTTATACATTATTATTATTTTTTTTTAAATAATACGCATAGACAGAGAGTGTTTATTAACTTAATAAATAACATTATAACTTCAAACATAATCATAACAAAGCCCAGTCATAGACTCGGACTTACCTTCAGCAGTACAAACAAATGTACATATAAACAAGTCCATCCCTATATCGGGGACGACTATCCTTACCACCCACAGCGCCATGACCGTTTACCGTACTATCATAATCGACAAAAGTTGGGAGGGAGGGCGGGCGGGGCACGAATGCTCCACTTGACACCGCAGATGTATCCAAAAGGCACCGCCGCCTGTGACTCCCCCATTCTTATCTGAAAATAGCAGACTCCAGAAGCCAATCAGGGCCTATCTCCAGGTCCCCCGCAAAACTGCCCTAGCCCTAGCGTCCTCACAGGCCCACCTGAAAACCAATCATACTCTGGTTACTGGGCAAAGCACCTCTGCCCAGCAACCTTAACCAAAACAGCGGGAAAACCTCCCGCCTGAATCCACTTAATCTGCCTAACAACTTCAACCACTGCACCCAGGGCCAATCAAAGTTCAATCTGGCCTAATGCCAATTCAGCCATGGATCCCCCTCCTAATGGTCCGGGGGCTATTCATTCTGAATGGAAAAGGATCCGCTCAGAATGCATCAGTTTGCCTCCGATCAGTCACCATTCCGCTCTGGAGGTGGACACCAAAACGCCGCCTGCAGTGTTTTACTGTCCGCTTCACAAAACTGAGCCAAACTGTTTTCTCTGACGCAATCTGGCACAATAGAAAACGGATCAGTCTCCCATTGACTTTCAATGGTGTTCAAGACGGATCCGTCTTGACTATGTTACAGATAATAAAAAACAGATCCGTTCATAACGGATGCATGCGGTTGTATTATTGTAACTGATCAGTATTTGCAGATCCATGACGGATCCGCCCAAAACGCGAGTGTGAAAGTAGCCTAAAATAAATTTAACAAACGTGAGGTTTGATAAATTTGGTGTAAAGTACTCCTACATAGGCTTAAAGGAGATGTCCACTTTTGTAATATTGATGACCTATCCTCGATATCAGATCATCGGAGGCTTGACTGCCAGCACCCCACCGATCAGCTGATTGAAGAGAACATAACTCTTGTACTAGCACTCTGTTCTCTTCTCTGTTTACCTGCTTGCTGTCAACATTGCAGTGGCAAGCAGTATAATTACAACGCTGCTGTTGCATTCACTTCACTAGAAGCTAAAGGCTTCCCATTGAAGTGAATGGGACGGCGAAGTTGTAATTACACCTGCTCGCCGCTGGTAAACAACGCTTCACATCTAGTGTGTACGATAAGTGTTGCTGAACATCTGCCCCAAACCTTTGCATCTGTATGCCTGCCATTGAATTGCTGTGTAAAAGAAAGTACAGTTTAAAGGGAATCTGTATTTTTCCAAATTCTTTTTATTTTCGGATTTTTTTAAGTTTTTTGTTCTATTTCCTGCTTATGCTTATGGGGGCAGCGCTCTTACCTGAGGTGATATTAACAGCATTTAGAGATGCACTTTACGGCAGCCACATGGGCAATAGACACAATGGACAGGAGGAGACCCTATTGACTCCTGTGGGAGATTTTTCTAGGCATGCTCTGTGACCTGTGCAGAGGTCAGGAGGGAGTAGATAAGTTGTGATATCACCTATTGTGAATGGTGGATGCTCTGTTTTATGTCATGATAATGTGATGACTGCTGAATGGTGATCTGTATTGAACAGGAAGTGATGCCTGTTATTAGCGTTAGTGGCCTTTTTTTTTTTTTTTTTTAAATATAGATAGTGACAAATGACAAGATAACATCACCATAAATTCTTTGGGCATTTAGATTTTCAGCATGTCTAATATTTTGTTCTCTTGAGTGGTAAACCACCAATAGAGATGTTTGGAAGTGGCTTAGAGTTCTATTTTACCAAACGATTTTTGGGCCATAGGAGCGCTCTTTCCGATAATTGGCGTGTGTAATCGTGCAGCCGATAAATGAGCAAATGCTTGTTCATCAAATACCTTAAAAGAAAACGCATGCCATAGCATTCTGAAAGATAGCACATCCAATATTTGGGAAATATGGAAGACGTTTACTATGATATCCTTATATTGGTAGTCGTCTTTTATAGTGAGCTTAGTGTATACCTCAGTTTGTATTATTGAAGAACAATTCTAAACCTGTCACTTAAGACTTATTTTTAGGAAAATGTGTCATCATAACATAACCTATTGTTTAAATCACGTTTTTATGTTTAACATATTCTTTTTTTTAAATGTTGCTGTTATTTTTTATTTTCCAAGTCAATATATATAAACAAAAAACATAAAATCCTGCAGTTTTCCCACTGGTCACTAAGCCTAATAATAGGCGCCACTTCTTGGTCTGTACAGAACACTTTTCTTGCCTGCTTCACTGGGTCGGGGTTTCCAAGCCCCTCGTTCCTCTTCACTCCATGACCTCAGAGTTTTGTATGGAAAGTTGGCCACATGTACAGTTTTCCGCCCCATTTAAACTTAGTAGAACTGATCTCTCCTATTTAAAGGGAATGTGAAGGACCCATTGTTTAAATCCCGTTTTTATGTTTAACATACTTTTAAATAATTTCTGATGGTTATTTTTCATGTTAATTTATTTAAACAAAAAAAAACTGCAGTTTTTGCACTGGCCATTAAACCGAATAATAGGCACCACTTCTTAGTCTTTACAGAACTCTTTACTGCAGTTACCTGCTTATCTATACACAGAGGTGATATCACTACAGGCAGGATTAGAATGACAGATAAGACAGGATCACCCAGTCACAATAGGTGATTGTACAAGGAAGGATGTAGATAAGATCTGACAATGACCTCTGCACAGGTCACAGAGCATGCCTAGAAGACTCTCCCATAGAAGTCACTGAGGTCCCCTCCTGTCCATTCATCTATGGACCATGGAGCTGCTGTAAAGCAATTTTATTAACAGCTCGGGCAACATGGCAGACCCTATGATCATCTTCAGGAAATAGAATTTAAAAAATCTGTAATTAGTTTTGAGTTTTAATAGTTGACACTTTATGTGATTATATGGTTTTAAAGCCATAAAACCAGAGCTTTGGAATTTACTATATTGTGTTTTGTTGTATTACAGAGCAAAGAAATAGCGTTCCAGCTTCATGAAGATCTAATGAAAGTCCTTAATGAACTGTACACGGTAAGCACAGCAGTTACAAGGATGCTTTTCTTTCTGTAGCCTAATTATCTATCACTTGTGAGTGATCATGCTTGTGAGACTCAACAACAGCCAGGTATATCTGGCCTGGAGATACTTTACGTAAAATTTCTGAGAAATATTGATTGCCTATCTATTTTTAATAGAACAATAACCCCTTAGTGACCACCAGTACTCCTTTTTATGGCAGTGACTAAAGGGCCTTTGACTAGGCCGCTGCATTTTTACAGCGGCCTAGTCTAAGCACTGCGTGGGTCTCCTATGCCGCAGAGAACCTCTCGCATGACATCTGGGCTCCTCTCAGATTGGCAGAAGCATGAATTCTGAGCGTTGAACCCCTTACATGCTGCGGTCAATAGCGACTTCAGCATCTAAGCAGTTTCAGAGGGATAAAAGTTAATAAATGTGTTATGCGTACCCCAAATTGGTGCCATTAAAAGTTACAACTTGTCCAGCCCCCAAAAAAGCTCTTAGACGACTACATTGTTCAGAATAATAATAAAAAACGGTTAACCCCTTAGTTACCACCCATATGCCTTTTTACGGCGGTCACTAAGGGGCCTTAGGCTGGGCCACCGTTAAAAAAAAAAAAAAAAAAGCCACGGGCCCGGCTCTCACATGAGAGCCATGGCCCTACTCTAACAGCCCAGATTGACAGGAGTGCTGATCCGGGCTGTTTAACACTTTACATGCCGTGGGCAATCGTGCCTGCCGCATGTAAAGTGCTGACAGAGGAAGCGGATCGCATTTGTGGGGTGCCGATGTGTGTGAAGACTGGCAGGGGTCTGATGTAGGCCCCAGACCCGCCTTAGTTTCCAGCAGGCTGTGCCTCTCTGGTGTAGCATGCTGGTCTATGTCAGAATAGCACTGACATTAAAATGCAATGTACTATAGGGATAATGCATTGCATTTTAAAATCAATCAAAAAGCTGTCTGTTATAGTCCACTTATGGGACTATTAAAGGGAGTCTGTAACCAGCATTTCACTTTTTTAACCCTTCCCATAGCTCCCTAGCATGCTTACAGTTAATCAAAACGTTACCTCTGGCATCTTTCCTGCTCTTATAAATCCATCAAAAACGATCTTTATAAGATATGCAAATGAGGGCTCGCAAGTGCCCAGGGGCGGCGTTACTCTCTTAGGTGCCCTGCTTGCTAAGCCTTTTCATTGCGTCCCCCCGCCCCTTCCTACACTCCGCCCGAGATCCCGCACATGCGCAATCCGTCCGTCGGCCGGCGCACTGCGATGCCCATTCCTTGTACGGCATCACAGTAACTATTGCGCCTGCGCCGGCTAACGACGCGAAAACTCAACAAAGGAGGCGGTCCATCAGCGCATGCGCATTAATTACTGTGATGCCGTACAAGGAATGGGCATCGCAGTGCGTCTGTGCCGGCCAAAGGAATGAGTGCGCAGGCGCGGGATCTCGGCGGAATAACAAGCTATGAGAAAGGCGCTCAGAGGGAAAGGATGGGCGGGCGGAGTGTAGGAAAGGGCGGGGGGGACGCAATGAAAAGGCTGAGCAAGCAGGGCACCTAAGAGAGTAACGCCGCCCCTGGGCACTTGCGAGCCCTCATTTGCATATTTTATAAAGATCGTTTTTGATGGATTTATAAGAGCAGGAAAGATTCAGGATTGAGTCAGCGGATGTGACTGGCAGGATATTGCAGCACTGGTTGGGCAGTCGTGACCTTATGTGTATACTGGAGGGGGCGGGAATGCATGTGGGGAGAGAGAAGGTCCTACTTGCTGAACTTATGAAGAAGGTATGGGCAAAAGTGAAGCAGCTTAGAGGTGTGGGAGGAGTCGGAGAGCTTTCCCCAATATGGAACAATAATCTATTGCCAGAATTCTTGTCTTTGTCAGGAATTGGGAATCTCATGAGGTAATGAGGATAGGTCAACTGACGGAGGGTAGTGTATTCAAATCTTTTCAGGGTATCCAGCAAGAATTTAACGTCCCTAAGGTGTGGTTTTATCAGTTTCTGCAACTGAGGCATGCCTATGATGTCACGGTGAGGAAAGGGTGTAATATAGCTAAAATGGATGTGGTACAGAAACTTATTCTCCCGAAGGGGGGGAAGAGAGGTTTGATATCGCAGGTATACACTCTATTGCTGGACAAGTTTCTTGATGGGTTCCCTCTGACGCGGATGATGAAATGGGAGGGTGATTTGGGCGCCGTGTCTAAGGATCAGTGGGAGGATATTTTGGAGGCGGTTCCCAGAGTGTCTTTGAGCGAGCAGGCTAAGTTGTCACAGCTTTTCATCATCCACAGGGTATATAAAACACCAGTATTTTTTAAAAAAATTGGGGTTAGGAATGATAAGTGTCCGAAGTGCATGGAGGAGGGAGCGGATCTGGTACACATGCTCTGGTCGTGTCCAGTGATAGGTTGATATTGGGATGAGGTGCTGATCATGATTAATCACAAATTGGCGCTGAGTCTGCAATTGGACCCTAAGGTTTGTGTGTTGGGATATGTGTCAAAGATTGGAGGGAGTGAATTGCTCAGAGTGGCGGTGGGAAGGCTGTTATATGTGGCCAGGAAACTGGTGGCGCAGAGGTGGATCCAGGGGAGTCCGCCAACGATAGAGGAGTTTGTGAGGATGATGAATGACATGTTGGTCATGGAAAAAAGTGTGTTTGTTAAGAGAGGCTGTCCTCTGAAGTTTGAGAAATTGTGGAATGAGTGGTTGTCTCATACTCATATTGTGTTATAAAATAAGATAGAGGTTGTCTTACTCTTATCCATGGGGGGGGACTAGGCTTTGACTTGATATGTTTTGTGTCTTAAAAATTTTGCCATGTCAGGTTTTGGAAATGTACTTTGTATACCATTGCAGTTATTCTGGATTGTGTACATTGCCTATTGATGTAATGGTCTGTCGTCTGTGGACGTACTATGTTATTATACAACACTACGGTGAAATGTTGATCTGAATACAGAAAATGCTTATTATAAGTGATCAATAAAAATTATTTGATTTAAAAAAAGAAAATACGCTCATCAATGGAAAAAAATGATAAAAAAAAATAAAAAATCTCCCCATATGTTTGGTATTGTCGTGTCCGTAACGACCCGGACTACATAAATATAATCTAAATTATCCCCTACGGTGACAGAATTTATTCTTAGTTGCTACCGAAAAAAAAAGTAATAACAAGCGATTAAAAAGCGCCATTTACTCCAAAATGATGCCAATGAAAAATACAATTCGTCCTGCAAAAATCAAGCCCTCACCAACTCCTTAGAAAGAAAAATAAAAAAAAGTTATGGGTCTTGGGAAGCGGCAATGCAAAAACACTTTTCATTAACATTTTTTTTTCTTTTTTATTGCAAAAAAGTTGTAAAACGTAAATAAAAAGCTATATGTATTTGATATCACTGTAATTGTACTGACCCAGAGAATAAAGATATGTTATTTATACCTAAAAACGCGGTGGCAGTATTGCTGTTTTTCCTATCTCCCTCTCAGAAAGAGTTAATAAAAGTTAATCAGTAAGTTATGTGTACCCCAAAATGGTGCCATTAAAAACTACAACTTGTCCCGCAAAAAAACAAGCCCTCATAAAGCTGTATAGATGGACAAATAAAAAAAGTTATAGCTCTTGAAACGCGACGATGGAAAAAGGAAGAAAAACGTTTGGTCAGTAAGACCCAAAACGGGCTGGTCAGTAAAGGGTTAAAGTTCTTGGAATGCAACAATAAAAAAATGAAAAAAACTGCTTGGGCACGTAGTCTCAGAACTGGCTGGTCATTAGGGGTTAACAGAATATCACATTACCTGCAACTTCTTTGTCACTGCTTTAATGGGCTATAGTCCATGTGTCTCCCATTACCAGGATATACATTTCCATAACCAGTTGTATATAGCCGGTTTTATCCAAGGAAGAAAAGCAGGAACGTTCCTCTGGCTGGCCTGCTCCAGGTTGCTACCAGTGGAGCCACAGTGTTTTATGGAATTGCTGTTCATGCAATTCCCTAATGTGTAAAGTGTATCTAAACTTAAAGGGACACTGACAGGCCCAATAAGCATATTTAGGTATATATATCACAGTACAGGTCTTATAAAGTGTATTAAAATCGTCTAAGTATCCCCCCTGTCCACCTTATAAATACAGAAAACTGAAGTTTTAAAACCTGCTTGAAGCGTCTTCAATCTGCCCAAGGGGCGGCGTTTCCTCTCTACTTGCGCCCAGCTAGCCGCCCCCAACTGCCGTTTTGAAGCGCCGCCCAGCTCATTAATATTCACTTCGTGGGGCGGCTACTACTGTCCCCGACGTCACAAGATCTGGCGCATGCCCAATACAATCCTATGGGCATCGGCCTCTGTCTAATCTGCTGAAGATGAGACTGAGGCCGATGCCCATATGATTGTATTGGGCATGCGCCAGATCTTGTGACGTCGGGGACAGTAGTAGCCGCCCAGCGAAGTGAATATTAATGAGCTGGGCGGCGCTTCAAAACGGCAGTTGGGGGCGGCTGTCTGGGCGCAAGTAGAGAGGAAACGCCGCCCCTTGGGCAGATTGAAGACGCTTCAAGCAGGTTTTAAAACTTCAGTTTTCTGTATTTATAAGGTGGACAGGGGGGATACTTAGATGATTTTAATACACTGTATAAGACCTGTACTGTGATATATATACCTAAATATGCTTATTGTGCCTGTCAGTGTCCCTTTAAGTACTTCTAACAAAATGTCTAACGTCCTTGATTGATGGCATCCCATGACATGATTTAATAACACAAGAACTGAGATTATACATTTCATCTTTCATTAATGACATTGCCAAAAAATACTTGCTGGCAGATTACATTTAATATTACCCATTGAAACTCTAGGTATTTTGGATTGCTTGATACTATATTAGTGTGTTGTACTATATCTACCCAAGCAAATTAGTGCTAGCTCTGATGTGAATTTTGTCCAGTTTAAAAAAAAATAAAAAATCTCTATAATGTACCCTGACCACTACGTCAGTGCTAATATTTTTAATCCATGTATTTGTGTAGCTATTTCTGACATTGTGCCAGCTGGTGCTTCTGCATTTGTAAGTCACGTTCCTTTTCAATCCTTGTGTTGCCCGCAGATTGTTATATGAAAAGAAAAGAGTTGTTTGGTTGTCTTCCCGAAAAGTCATTTCCAGTTTTGTTAAATGCAGAGAAGGGATCAAAGCCAGTTCCTAGCACACTCATACAAAATGTAGTGTTATGCAGTAGTAATATCATGTATTTGTTTTAAATAAATGAATTAAAGATAAGCTTTTAGTATGAGTTAGGGATCCCTAAAGGGATTTTTGGTCCTACAGACCGTGATAAACTGCAATCATGTATTTGTTACACCATTTCTGTCTATGATGATCTGCAAAGCCTTTGGAAAGTCTTCAGATCCTTTCACTTTTTTCACATTTTATATTATGGCTTTGCTCTAAAATAAAAATAAAAATCTGCACTCATACTTTTGGCTAATTTATTAAAAAGAAAAAGTCACATTTTAAGGCTACTTTCACACTGGCGTTTTGGCTTTCTGTTTGTGAGATCCGTTCAGGGCTCTCACAAGCGGTCCAAAACTGATTCGTTTTGCCCTAATGCATTCTGAATGGGATAGCATTCGCTCAGAATGCATCAGTTTTCCTCCCATCAGTCTCCATTCCGCTCTGGAGGCGGACACCAAAACGCTGTCTGCAGCGTTTTGCTGTCCGCTTGACGAAACTGAGCCAAACGGATCCGTCATGGCACACAATGTAAGTCAATGGGGACGGATCCTTTTTCTATGACGCAATCTGACACAATAGAAAATGGATCCGTCCTCCATTGACTTTTAGTGGAATCCATGACGGATCCGCCTAAAACGCGAGTGTGAAAGTAGCCTTACATGGAAGTAAGTATTCAGGCCCTTTGCTATGATACTTGAAATTTTGCTCTGGGGGCCTCCCATTTCTCTTGATCATCTTTGAGATGTTTGTACAACTTGATTGGAGACCTCATGTGGTAAATTCAGTTGATTGAGCATGATTTGGAAAGACACACCCCTGTCTAAATAAGGTCTCACAGCTGACAATACATATCAGGGCAAAAAACAGGCCATGAGGAGGAAAGAACTGCCTGTAGAGCCCAGAGACAGAATTGTGTGGAGGCCCAGATCTGGAGATGGGTACTAAAACAATTCTGCTGCACTGAACCTCCATAGGTTCAGTCAGAGGTCGCAATAACGCCTGTACAAGCGTCATAGATGCCTGTACAGGCAGGTTTACTCCCTAAAAAATGTTTAATGTGTATGAATACACACAATAATTTCACTGCCATTCATGAGCGCTGTGAACGGCACAGGCAGCACAACGATACCGCTGGTGTCTGAAAGCTTCAATAGCAGAGCTCCGTACAGAGCTTTGTTATTAGGGAGGAGGCTGCTGATTTTCAGTTATTATAAAAACGGGGAGTGCATGCCACCCCACGCTATTGCCGGCTGTGGATGAAGTGCCAGGAACAACATGGTGGGAACAGACCTTTGAGACTCTATTAACACTACTATTAACATAAGGTCATCTAGCGAAACAGCAGGTTTTTAAAATTATTTTTCTCCTTTAGGTATTAGAGCAATCAAATGAAAGTTATGTTTTAACATAAAGATCAGAAACAGGGTTTTGTTTAGCCTCTTGGTTATTAGTTTTTCTATGTAAGTACCCTCTACCACTGAGAGGTTACTTTCCTGTATGGTTTAGGCTACTTTCACACCTGCGTTCGATCGGATCCGTTCTGAACGGATCCGCTCATATTAATGCAGACGGTGGCTCCGTTCAGAACGGATCTGTCTGCATTATAACTTAGAAAATTTTTCTAAGTGTGAAAGTAGCCTGAGCGGATCCGTTCAGACTTTACATTGAAAGTCAATGGGGGACGGATCCGCTTGAAGATTGAGCCATATGGTGTCATCTTCAAGCGGATCCGTCCCCATTGACTTACATTGTAAGTCGGAACGGATCCGCTCGCCTCCGCACGGCCAGGCGGACACCCGAACGCTGCTTGCAGCGTTCAGGTGTCCGCTCACTGAGCGGAGGCTGAGCGCTGGCAGGCGGATGCATTCTCAGTGGATCCGCCTCCACTGAGAATGCATTAGGGCCAGACGGCTGCGTTCAGGGCCGCTTGTGAGCCCCTTCAAACGGAGCTCAGGAGCGGACACCTGAACGCAGGTGTGAAAGGAGCCTTATGTGTGGAGCGCACTGCCCAGAGATCACAGAGAGGACTATAGGGTACACTATATTGTGCAACAGTCCAATATATTGTGTATAAGACTGTCCTATATCTGCCTCCTGTGCATTCGTCCCAGACCATACCCAGTGCCACCAAGCCACCCTCAATTCTTATTGCATTGAGTTTTGTACAATCTCCCGCTCCAATCCCTACGTGACAGATTTGGTCCATAAAGAAAGGTAGGGATTCAGTCTTCTGAGAGATAAATTTTAAATGGTCAAAATGTGCTATTTCTGCACGAAAGACATTATAGAGGAGACTGGTAATGGTTTCCCTGCATAAATAGCAACCTCCTAATGTTATATAGGCCTACGTATTATATATATAAATAACTGCAATTTTCATACTCCTTGGCTAAAAATACTCCTCAAAAATGATGCAGAGTATTTTTACTCTTCCGGAAAAAAATATAGTGCTACCTCTGGGTTCAGTGCACAGCAACATCCATAGTTCTTAAATGTAAAAGTTTGAAACAACCAATACTCTTGCTAGAGCTGGCTGCCCCACCAAACTAAGTAATTGGGGGAGAAGGGCTTTGTAAAAGAGGTGACCAAGAACCCAATGGTCACTCTTGCTGATCTTCAGCGATCCTGTGTACAGATGGGATAAACTTCCAGAAGGTCAACCATCACTGCTGCACTTGACTAATTTGGGTTTTATGGCAGTGTGTCCAGAAAGAAACCTCTCCTCAATAAAAACATGAACGTTTTCACAAAAGAACCTGGTAACCTGGTCTGATTAAACGAAGATTTAACTTATTGGCCTCAATTCTAAGCATAAAGTCTGGGAGAAACCAAGCACTGCTCATCACCTACCAAATACCAACCCTACAGTAAAGCAGGGTGGTGGCAGCACCATGATGTGGTCTTTTTGAACAGCTGGGACAGGGAGACTGGTAAGGTTTGAGGGAAAGCTGAAGGGATAAAAGTACAGAGACATATTGACGAAAACCTGATGCAGAGTGCGCTCTGGACCTTAGACTGGGCTGAAAGTTTACCTTTTAACAAGACAATGATCCTAGGCACACAGCCAAGACAACACAAGAGTGGCTTAGGGACAACGCTTTGTCCTTGACCTGACTTAAAACCAATTGAACATCTCTGGAGAAACCTGAGAACTGCTGTCTGCCGGTCCCCATTCAACCTGACCATGCTTGAGAGGATCTGCAGAGACAAATGACAAAAAATCTCCGAATCCAGGTTTGCAAATCTTGTGGCATGATTCTCAAGAAGACTGGAGGCCTGTAATCACTGCCAAAGGTGCTTCAACAAAGTCCTGAGTATGGGTCTGAATACTTATGTCAATGCAAGATTTCAGTTTTTCCTTTTCAATAAATTTCTTTCACTTTGTCATTATAGGAAATTGAGTGCAGAATGATGGGGAAAACTTACATTTTTGGTTTTAGCACAAGGCCACAACATAACAAAATAGGAAAAAAGTGAAAGGGTCTGAAGAATTTCCAAATGTAGCAAGTTTTCTATTTCACCCCAGTGCTGGATTCACAACTAAACTGATCGGTATTGCTATATAATGTCCTCCATACTGCTGCTGCTATGGAGGGTGTGCTACAGAGAGAGAGGGCGACATGATCGCATCTTCTCTGTGTGTGCAGTGTATGGGAGACACCATAGCAGCTAGTCTCTGCCCACTAGCTCAGGGAAAACTGACTATTTCAGATGGAGCCTGCAGAGGGGAAAAACTGGTGAAAAATGCAGAATTTAGGTCATATGATGGCCAGAAATAGTGCTACTCCCCAAATACATAAATGACGGCGTATTCTGAAAAATCATCTGAAATGACAGGATCTCTTTAAATTGATAACAATACCCTTGCTAATAATAGTAAATTGGATCAAATTGGGAGTTTTCAGCATTAGTCTCTCTGATTTCTTTGTATAAGCCTTTCTCCTCCAAGTACTGAAAAATACAGGAAGCTACAGTAGATAGCGGTCATGGCTCTTTTTTGTTGTTGTTGTCTTGGCTGATCATGAGGTTCTTTGGACATGAGCTGCTGCTTTTAGTCCTGCATGTAATCTCAATGGTATATACACGTACTGGCAATACATAGACTTAGTATTAAATTGATTTGCAGTAGTGGTCGCCTTTTCAGAATCATTGTATTGATCTCTCCATGTTGACCTTACTTTGTAAAGTGCCTTCTCTTGTATACTTTAATGAATTATGTGCCAGTGAAATGGAAAGCTTTTCCCTGTGGTTTTACATCCTCCAACCGTTTTGTGATCGCCGACGACAGATTCTTGTCTGCCGAAAATAATCCGCCGTGCTTGAAAATTTTGACCGTTCATCGGCCAAAACTGCTGTTGATGTCAGGATCGGCTGAGTTCAGCAGATCACTTGCCATTGTGCTCAAGCACCAGGGAGGCTGCTTTTATTTAAAAAATAAAAAGGCGATTCCCTGGTTGTCCAATCATTATCCCAAATGTATGGCCAGCTTTAGTCGAGTTAGCATTTGGTAATTATTAGCAACCAGGTCAAGGTGGGGGCTGAACTCTGTAAATGCTGTACATTCAGTCTAGAAACTGATATTATTTTTTCTTATTATTGAATGTGTGTGGTTTATTTTCTAGTCTTACCACCATCACTTTTCACTAACCTGGTGCTTCCTATGTCAGTCCTGTACAATGCTTATTATTTCTCCAGGACATGACCATTTTCCTTGTTGCTTTTCGGTGTTCGGGATGAAACTGCGTTACATTTTACAACTATCTTGATATTGCACTAATCTGCCAGCTGTGGGCTGACACCGATGAGAAGAGTAGTGATGGAGGCTCCACCATTAATCATATTGACAGCAATGTAGTAAACCTCTACATTATTGGTTGACACAGTCTCCACTCTCAGAATTTCTCCAAGGAATTGGCTGATTGGTTTTTTCCAGTTTTAATTATTGTGAATTTGGAGATCAGATTTATTATTTTGACATGATCTCTCACATTAGATGTTTTGGGGGAAAACCATACATGTATATATGTCAACCATCAACCTTCATTTTACTTACCAACTCCATTAACCTATTCAGACAACCTGGTTGACCTTGGTACACTCAGCTTTAACAATGTTATTCCGAATTACCATTTTTGCTTTTTTTTTTCCATATGAGACAGACATTAATCATTTTATTGTTTTGTATGCTTTCAGCAACTTCCTGTGTAGACTGTTGAGGGGTCACTGATCTGATTCACCCTATGGCCAGGTTTCCACGCTATGCTCCTGCAACTAGCCAAAACGCAGCCCACCCATTGTGCCCAACTGCTGCATGTTGGGGGTAAGGGGAGTTTGGTCTCTTGCCAGAGTATGTACACCCGGCCTAATAAATAAGTGAGGATGTCAAATTCTTTGTAGAAGTAGTTTTCCCTAGTATATTGTCCTAGTATATACTGTATGAATCGGCATCAGTGATGCATGTGTAGAAAGCTCTGCACAGTGCTTCCTGAATGTCTTCATTACAATTTGCAAAGGACTCACAGCCGCTGGTTTTGAATGTTCAAACATTTGCCATTTACTTCTAGTCATATGAACCTCATGTGCTTAAGGGAGTATATACATGGGACAATTTGGACCAGACTTTCAAAACCACATAAAAAAAAACTGCAGCAAAACCACCCACGGCTTTGATGCGGTTTTTGGCCCCGCGACTTGTACAGGCAATGATTTCATTGTGCTTCACGTGCACAAACTGTGCAGTGGTTTGTGCCTGATTTTGCTTATGGGCTGCTTTCTTGTTCTAGCCTACATATGAGTGGAGCATAAGAGCATTTCCTAGCTCCGATGCTCCCCCTTGTCACGCTGTAATTGTGCAGAGCAAGGATGTGTTTTCATTGTGCCGGTGACATACTGGGCTTCTCCTCACTATGGTAAGCAGACTTCCGCCCAGCAATGTGCCCGCTGATGTCACCGGCACAGACGGGTGTTCTCTAGCTCTGCCGGGGGCTATTTTGCATAGTGCCTACCTACAAAATGGCCTCCGGTAGTGCTAGAGAACCCCCCCCTGTGCCGGTGAGGTCACTGGGTTCATTGCTGGCCGCAAGTCTTGTGAGGAGAAGCCCGATACCTCACCAGTACAATGAAAATAGTGTGACAAGGGGGAACATTGGGGAAGAGCTTTTTTCCCATTTTCCAATACAAGACATGTTAAATTAAAAAGTGGCATTAAAAATGCATCTTGTCCTGCAAAAAAAATACGGTAAGCCCTCATATGACTATGTGAATGAAAAAGTTATGGCTATTGGAATGTTGGGAGGAAAAATGAAAGTGGGCCCAGTCCTTAAGAGGTTAATGAGTGACAATCTGCTGGTGTGTATTTAGATTCATGGGTAAATTATAATGTATTATTGAAATACAGTTTTTATTATTTCTACCTTTTCACCTCTTCAGGTGACAATCACCGTCAGTCATGTGACAGGAAATTTCCCGACATTTACAGTACTCTGTAGGGTGGCAGATTTTCATCTTGTATCACTCAGTGGTCCTTAGTGGTCTCTAGGCCTATTTAAAGGGCGGAACATTGAATTACAGCTGCCTAAGGCTTCTTTCACACTAGCGTTTTTACTGGATCCGGCTGGGTTCAGCAAAAACGCTTCCATTACTGATAATACAACCATCTGCATCCGTTATGAATGGATCCGGTTGTATTATCTTTAACATACCCAAGACGGATCCGTCATGAACTCCATTGAAAGTCAATGGGGGACAGATCGATTTTCTATTGTGTCAGGGAAAACGGATCCATCCATTTTGACTTGCATTGGGGGTCATGCTCCGCATCCCAGGACAGAAAGCAAACTACAACATGTTGCAGTTCGCTCTCCGGTATGGGAACGCAACTAAACGGAATGGAATGCATTTTGGAGCATTCCATTCTGTTCAGTTCAGTTTTGTCCGTATTGACAATGAATGGAGACAAAACTGAAGCATTTTTTCCAGTATTGAGCCCCTATGACGGATCTCCATACCGGAAAACTAAAACACTAGTGTGAAAGTAGCCTTCCATCTAGAGGCAGAGCTTGTTAAAAGCTCATTTGCATCCCTTTCTTCCCAGAATTCCAGAGGAGCACGTATGGCCTATAAGTCTCCTCATGCCGATTAAGGCGCTCTCTCCCCATGGAGAGATAGTATCCCCCAAATTCTGACTCCTGGCTTGTTACCTAATTAAGCCAGTACTCTCTGCACTGATGAGGGGCAATATAAGAGCTCATAAGAGCTCGTTTGGATCCCTTTTGTCTCAGTGGTCCTTATCATACTGGATTTTATTTCTGGAATATAAAGCTGTATATTTCTTCTATCCATGCCAGCACAATATACTTTTAGCTTAGCTTGTGAATTAAGTTATGATACATACATTTTGTAATTTTCTACGTTTTTTTGGCACCTGAAGACCATACATCTGTGAAGTGTGTAAACAGGAGGCTATCTGCTGTGGAATGTCCAAAGAACTAGTCTCTGAACACTTCCAGACTACTCTTAATTTATATGTCACCCTATACCAGAAAAGTAATAACAGTATGGCAGCACAAAATTTCAAATACAAACAATAGAACTGAAAAATGGGGATCATTCTAAATTAAAATGGTATTATACCATAAATGAAAAAATAGAAGCTCTTAGCGCCCATTTTTGATCAAACGTGTGTCGGGCCCATCTACCGGCATCAAGGTGGCTTCCACAGATGGGTACCTAACACTAACAGAACTGCCTCTCTTGGACTTACCTAAGCCTACAATATTCAAGGCAGTGTAGGAACAAGCTACATTTAGGCTAGGGCTATATGACGACATATGTCGCCCGAAAATTTTTATAATGATAGTCTATGGTGTCGCACTGCAACATGCGACACGATAGTAGAAAAAAAAATCCATCCAAGATGGATTTTTCTGTGACTCTCGCGTCGCAACATGTCATGTGTCGCAGTGCGACACCATAGACTATCATAAAAATTGTTGTGTGACACATGTTGCAGTGTAGTTGTGCCCTATAAGTCGCGTGACACATGTCGTCGTGTAGCCCTAGCCTTATACTCTGCTCAGAAGCCCCAGGCAGATGGGCGTTGCTTAGTCTAAAAGAGGCTGCTACCATCAATATATACTACAAGAAAATTTAGACTAACACAATCGTGGTCACAGGTGCATATCCTTCAAGCAAGCATATAGAGAACTAATAAAAGCATGGCTGCACAACATTTTACATACAAACAATAGAACTGAGAAATGGGGATCATTCTAAATTAAAGTGGTATTATACCTACTAGAAATGAAAAATTTGAAGCTCTTTGCGCGCATTTATGATCAAACGTGTGTTGGGCCTATCTACCAGGCGTCAAGGTGGCTTCCTCAGATGTAATAGCTAATCCGTTTTTTTAGAATAGTGGAATATGACGTATTTGTAACCACTTAGATATTGGCAGTTCTGTACACTATAGATGGGATATTACAGTATTTCTTTATGTGTAAAAGATATGCAGTGGAAATAATCCATACAATATTTGGTCATCAGGACATATATATATATGTCATTTATCAGTTGCCTGACAAGTAACAAGAAAAAGCAAAAAACAAGTATTGTGTTAATGAAATAGCATTTTAACATTGCTCTTGCAGGGCATGAAGACTTACCACATGTACCATGCAGAAAGCATCAGTGCAGAGTGTAAGCTAAAGGAAGCTGAAAAACAAGAGGAGAAACAAATTGGAAGGTCTGGTGACCCAGTGTTTCATTTACGGCTGGAAGATAAGCACCAGAGACGGAGCTCGGTGAAAAAAATCGAGAAGATGAAAGAAAAGGTAAGTGTGTGACTACGTTCCACAGTGTGTAAAAAAAAATGAAAAAAATAAAAAAATAAATATATATTTACCAACACTTTTTTTTTTGTTTAAGGCGGTTCAGTAGGGCTTTAGGGTTGTCCAAAAATTTCCAGCACCACAATTTGCCATAAAATTAGGATTCTAGAGAAGCGCTTTTAAATAGCATACAACTGGTAATGATGCGTTTCGATAAATGTGTCCTTAGGGTGTCACTGAGAGAAAGGTAATGGTCAGCTACTGCCGTAGCTCACTTTAGTTGATAGATGTATTTCAGGCCTCTAGCTGGGGTCTTAGACATAACATGGCTCCAGCTAAAGGCCTGAAATGTGTCTTTAGATGCTGTATGCCCTTTTAAAGTGCTTCAATAAATCTGATTTTGTGGCAACTCATGGTACTAGAAATTTTTGGACAATTGCAACTGAGCCCTAACGCCTCCAACTAAGATGAGCCAGGGCAGTAGCTGGTCTTTATACTTCTCTGAATGAGGCCCAAGTGTACATTTGATGCATGTGTTGGGAGCATTTCCAGGCTCATACACTGTACACTACAGACTAAGTCGTTTTCTTGCCATTCCGAATAAGAATCGGCAGGACAACTCATGGGAGGCTTTAGTGATCTTAACAATGATTGTGTATTAGTCAATTCATCCTATGATCTTCAGTAATGTATGCCCAAGCTGTGTACGTTGTCTCACTAACGGCTATTTCTGTCTCTAGCGCCAAGCCAAATACTCTGAGAACAAACTGAAATCCATAAAGGCACGGAATGAATATTTATTAACACTGGAGGCAACAAATGCTTCTGTATTCAAATATTACATCCATGACCTTTCAGACTTAATTGATGTAAGTAACTGAATAATTTATTCCATCTAAATATATTTCATCATCAGCAAGTTCATTCTTGTCGTTATTTGAGTGATTGGTTTAATTGGAATTCCTTGTGACATAGATAAGTGAGGGATGATGCAGAAATGGTTTTCTACACACCTTACAGCCTTCTTGTGCCTTGAGCAGCGGACGGATTTTACTTAACGATGTGTTAATGAGATCACAGTTAGGTTACCCATGAACATAGTGAATGTGGGCCATGTAGCCGTAGCTGCATGCATTTTTTATAGTGGTTGCACTGGTTTTGAAATGCGGATTTTAGACTCGCAGTAAGTACAGGTGGAGCAAATACCAACCATTTACTTTCTGCTCGGCCGAAATCCTCATTGCAGGACCATGGAAGTCTGATAATCCGATGTAGTTACTGCCGCATGGTTCCTGGCTGCACGGCACAAAACGTTGTGTGCGGACACTCTTAACCATATTTGCCTTTTTCTACATTAAAGGGAGTCTGTCACCTGCTTGACACGTGCTAATCAGATTATATAGCCTCGTGGGACACAAATACGTGACACGGAGTTCATCTTTGTTTAGTTTGTGAGAGTCTCCAAAGCACCAAAAACTAAATGTTAAAGATATACAAATGAGCCATTGCAAGTGCCCAGCGGGGCATCTGCAAGTGCCCAGTGAATTTCATGGCCATTTTGCATTGCCAATTTTCCACTTATCTGCCTCCCAAGAAACCGCATAACCAATAGAAGAGAAGACCAGAAGAGCCTTTTCTCCCTTTGGCCATGCTGTTTTTTGAAGGGTCACTAAATTCAGTGGTTATGTAACTGCAGACATACAAATGGCAAATTGGCATTCAAAATGTCCCTCCCAGCCACGGAGTTAACTTCCAGTCTTACGTTGCCCCTTTAACAGCTCGCTCTTCAACCTGCAGACAGCACTGATGACCTGCAGACAGCACTGTGTCAGGGCAGTGTCTGTCTGCTGAAGTTGCCCAGCGAGCGCTTCACGTTCCGTGCGCTGCTTTGAGCAATGTGCTTACCCTTAAATAAAAAAATGCCACCCACCGTCTCCTTCTCTTCTTGCCGTGATGCTTTTGTTCTTTCGGACGGGAAAGAGGCGGTACTGACTTTAAATCCCACGCAGAACGTCCTGATTCAAGTGTCAGGACGTTATCACTAGGCCTTAGCTGTAAGATGTTGGCTTTGCACCGTGTGTGACTGGAAACCAATAAGGGTTGTTTGGAGCAGTGCCAGGCCCAGGGCTGCCAACCTAAACGCCCCTATTATAATTCGCTCTTGTGGGTAAGTATGAATCTTTTGCTTAAAGAGGCAGGCTGCCCGCATTAGGTAAAACAATTTATTCCCAAACAACCCCTTTAAGGACAGGTACAACTTCTCGTTTTTGAATCCATTCCTGGTTTTGGCTTAAAAATTGGCACGTATGGCATTACCCTAAAGGTGCTTTCACATTGTAGATTTTGTGCAGAAATTTCTGCAACCGAAAATCTGTTCCCATCAACTGAAAAGACGTTATTTTGGCAGCAAGCTTATAGATTATGATTCTGCGTTTGTAACACCAGCCTTAGTCTGTCCTGTAGGGTTTCTCCAGTCAGATTTTTACATGACTTTACAGAAGTCATAGAAAATTTATATGCCCGACCTCAGAATCTGCTCTACCTCATACAGTGCAATGTCACGTGGTAAACCACTTCTTTCACTAGATTCTCCCACCAGAACAACGGTTTCCTTTTATATAGACCAGCCTGTGATAATATATGCTGAAATTCACTATTGTGAAACCTTGTGGTGCGGCACCCACCCACTTCACCTCACCACAAATATATCTCACGGTCAGGCAGGCTCAATGACTGATTTATTAAAGGGCTGCTCCATCTTAATATAAAGATTAGTGAAAAGTTCTGTAACTTTCCACTATACTCTGTGTTTCAGTTTACTATTTTCAAGATCTCTATTTGCTGTCAGTTAATGGAAACATTCTTATTTACATCCAGTGGCCAAAATGTATTCTAGACCTAAGGCTGGGGCTACACGGCAACATGTGTCGCACCAATGTCGCACGGTATTTATTGTAATGATAGCCTATGGTGTTATGCTGCGGTTGCGATATGGGAGTAGCAAAAAATCCATCCAAGTTGGATTTTTCTGCGACACCATAGACCATCGTTACAATAAATGTTACAGTGTAGTTCTCTTTTTGTCGAGTAGCTAGTTTGTCGCGTGTAGCCTTAGCCCAATACTTCTCGCAGCTGACTGTGATGCAGGGCTGAGCAGTCTGAGGCTGGGTTTAGACGCTGTAATAGTGTGCCGAGTGACCAGTTACCACATGACAAATTCACATGCGACTGTTTAGCAATATGGTTTATGTGAAAACATGTTTCACTTGTAAAAATTGCACTGCCAAAGACTGCGGTAAGTGCACTTCAGTCTGGCATTCCAATACCCAAACCCCCACCATTCAGCTGTTCCTATGTAGCTCATGCGCCGGTACTGTCAACTGTGAAGTGAATTGGAGCAGAACTGCAGTAACCAATACTGTCCACTGCACAGTTGACAGAGCTGTCTAGTTTCGGCGCTGAAGTGACTCACGAACATCGGATTAGTGGGTGTGTACAGTTGTCAGACCCCTGCCAATCTGACATTGATCACCTATCCTGAGAAGAGACCATCACTCTAAAAAGCCTCAAAACCTTTAAACTTTATAAAAGCAGAATAAACCTTTTCAGTGTGTATTTTAGTTTTTTTGTTTGATCTTACATTCTTACTATCTACCCTTGTTATGCTCATGTGCACAGCTGTGGTATGTACAGAGTTGTTCTCTCCTAGAATATCAGAGCATGCCAGATACGCCTTGGTATACCTGTGTATACAGAGGTACAGTAAGGGCTCAAACATGTGTACAGTGTGTATTACACAGTCCTTTTATATGGTTCTTTACGCTCCCTACCTGTACATTCCTGCCTTGTTCCCGTAACAGCAATTTCCCCTCTGAATATGTTCATTTATTTTGGGAACTTGTACACTTCTGAATGTGCTGACTGCTCATCAGCCAATTTGGCAGAGCTAAATGAAATGTTTCTAACAGCTGGCATTCTTGAGAATGAGAAATAACACTGTACCATGTGTGAAATGAAAACTGAGAAAAGGTGCCAACTCCTGCCGCCTGCCTCCCCTGTGTAGAACGTTTTTTTCCCAATTTGATACTATAACACGTTGGCTGTAGCTCTCTACAGGTTTTAGTTTTCAGAATTTGCACAGCGTTGCTCTGCAGAATGATGCCTACATGTGTAATTGATATAATGCAAGGAAAATGTGCTCAGTCAGTCACGAGTCTGATCTGAGGATCGGGAACCTGTCAGAAGCTTTTTGCCTTCAAAACTGCTACCATGACTTGACCTGCTTTCTAAAGGTGTTCTTAGTCGCAACAGATGCTGAATTTTGTTAAAAATTAACTTTAATCCCAGATCCATGTATTCTTAAAGGGCATCTGTTAACAGGATCAAACTTTATTAAACCAGTCACAGTGCCTGATGAGGCTTCCCCAGCTAATTGAACAAGGCTTTTCTTACCCCGATCCATTTTGGCAATTTATGAGAAATCAGTGTTCAAAAAAATATGCAAATTAGGCCTCAAGTGCACCGAGTGCGGCCCTATCCACTCTGCTCTTTTTTTTTTTACAAGACACCCCCTCCTCCATCCCAGGTTCTGGCCCTGTCAATATAATGGAAAGGGAGTTTCTTGGAAAGCAAAGGAGCTAAGGTGCGCTGTTTGGTTCGGGCCTGTCCTTGGTGCACTTAAAGACAAGTTTGCATATTTAAAAAAAAATTCTAAAAGCTCCAGCAAGGGAACAATAAGGGGAATGGCTTTAGTCAGCTGGAACAGCCCTACCAGGTATTGTCTGGTTTAACGTGATCCTGCTGAAAGATGCCCTTTACTTCCATTCTGCTGTCAAGGAGATGGAAACGCTTGGGAGAGAAGTCAAGGTGGCCACTCCTAAATCCTGTCCAATCTATCTTCAATTGCATCCATGAGGATGGGGCACTTCATCACAAACATTGCCCTCAGAGATGTCAAACAAACCAGATTGGACGGGCTTAGGGTGTGGTTTTCTCCAAAGCCTCTCCACCTCCTTTGTTTTGCAGTAAAGTAACTAACATATGGCACGCAAAGAGTTTAATAATATCCAGCAGTTGCTGAGCTAATAAGGCTAGGAGATGTACAGGAGCAGAAGAGTCAGGATGTGATGGCGGCTTGGGGGGGCAAAAACTTCTAACAGGTTCCGTTTAATAGTAATAGTTTTACGTGGAGTCATATACATGTCAAGGTTTTGTGTCTCTGTGTTTTGTAGTGCTGTGAACTGGGGTACCATGCAAGTTTAAACAGGGCCATGAGAACCTACCTCTCTGCTGAATACAACTTGGAAACGTCCCGGCATGAGGGCTTGGACATCATAGAGAATGCAGTTGATAACTTGGAACCCAGGAATGACAAGCAAAGATTTATGGAGATGTATCCAACTGCGTTCTGTCCACCGATGAAGTTTGAGTTTCAGCCCCACCTGGGTGATGAGGTAAGATGAGGGAAAAATTGTGTATTGCATTAGTTTTGGGTACAAGTTTTAAGGTTTGGGCACAGACTTATATTACACAAGCTACAATAAGTGCTGTCACAAAAAACAACCTATCACAGGTAATTAAACTGACTTGCTACATATGCAGTAAACACAACACTGCATTGTGGGATATAATAAGGCTGCAGCTTGTTATACCTGGCTGAGGAAAGCAAGAGAGAAAAATAGTACCTGGCCGACTGGATGTTGGGGCAAAACGTGTGACAGATGAGATGAAGTCCTACTGAGAAACCCTCCTTCATTGTTTTTGGATTGTTATGTGAAGTCATCAGTGACCAACGCTGACTTAAAAATGTAATTTTCTTTTCTCTTGTAAATGAAGGTTTGCCAAGTTAGCGCTCAGCAGCCCCTACAAGGTGAACTTATACTCCGGTACCAGCAGCTTCAGTCTCGACTGGCTACATTGAAAATTGAAAATGAAGAGGTAATACCATGATTTAATATTGTCTAATACATAGGTAATTACAGCAGATATTACTGCATGGCAGATTATGCCACAGACTGCAGGCTGCAGCAAATTTTGGTATAAGATCTAAAATGTTGAGTATTTTTGCATAGCGATTCTTTTTTTTTTTTTTTTATCCAACTCGTTTAGGGCGCATTCAGACGTCCGCGTTTTGTTTTCCACAGAACTGGAAAATGGATGCGGGCAGCACACGGTGTGCTGTCCTCATCTTTTGCGCCACATTGAAATTAATGGTCA